>NC_139453.1:18163839-21074704 GCF_963924565.1 Ascidiella aspersa
TACGAAGATAGTACGCTATCCGCAAAATTACTTTCTGGTTATATGCTGATTACCTAACTTAGCTTCCATAATTATGGGCTATAACATAAGGCTATTAGTTTAACATGTTACAACGTAATGTGCAATAGTAATAAAGAGCCACACTATGATGGATTGTTTCATTTTGTTTAACCAGATAGAATTCAGGTAGACTTCGTACATTATGATGGTAAATATTCTATTTAACCTGGGCAACGCCGGTTATTTCGTCTAGTGAGTTAATAAAAGCTGAAGCACTGTGAAGCAGCTATTTAACTTTGCCTTAATGGTGAGATGTCTGGTACAAATGTCTCGCTTGGGAGGTAAAACAGGCCTTAGATTACTCTCTCTCTCCCATAAAGCAGTAACATAGGCTTAGTAGCGCATTGATAAGTAAGTTTTATCCTAAAAAAGTTATCAGTTGAAGGCTATTTTGCAGAATAGACAACTTAGGCCTACTTGAGCTGAAGAATTATGTCAAATGAAGAATTATGTCAAATATCTCATCACCGACGATCAGTAGGCTCAAATTTAACATGCTTTTTAAAAGTCAGGATATCAATAGTGTAGGCCTTTAGTTATGACTTTATTGTTGTATGCTTTAACGTTTTCAGAAATTTAAATTCACAGGTGTTTTAACTACATGTTATAAAAAATGAGAGGTACAGCTAGACGGAGAAAGTGTCGTAATGACCCAGATGTGTCCCACGAGAGCTTATAAAGCGTACTTTTGGCATCACATGTTCTGCAAGTATTTCACTGAAACTTTGCGCTTATGGACTCAAGGTAAAGTCAAATCATTCGATTTCGAATCCCTATGGTTTGGCGCGAGCCTAAGAATCACCATGATGATTGTTATTTTTGCATGAATGACATGTCAGGTTGGAACCGAAACAAGAAGAAGTCATGCCACTACCCCAACATTGACTCTGCTTTACGGCCGAGTTACACTCCTCTGAAATTCCTGTTCCCGTTTTTACGTCCCTGTCAGATCTGGTTTCGGATGAAGCTGCGATGTTGGATGTAATGGAAGACGAAGATGGCCATAGTAGCAGCTGTAGCAACTGCAATGACACCGAATCCTCAACATCTTCACAAATGCAAAGTAAACCAAAGCCTTTTACTCAAGATCAGCTAAACAACCTAGTTCGTAATTTAGGTTTATCTAAAGAAGAAGTCCTGTCTTCTCGCCTCCGTAACATTCTTGATTCGGCAACAAACATAACGTTTGACCGGGTCAGAGAAGAAACGTTAATGCAATTTTTATCCTAAGAAGATTTTTCTGTGCTATTATAACATTGAAGGACTTCGTTTATCTATGGGTCTACTTGAATATAAACCAGAAGGTTATTCATTGATAGCTCCTCAAAGAAGTTTGAAATGTGTGCTACTTCAAAACGGAAATAAGTTTGCCTGTGTTCCAATTGGCCACTTAATCCTTTTAAAGGAACACTACCAAAGTGTAAAGACGTTCCTGAAAAAACTTTCTTATAGTGAGCATAACTGGATGATATGCGTTGATCTGAAAATGGTTAACTTTATCACAGGACATCAGGGCGGCTACACCAAGTATCCGTGCTTTATTTGTTACTGGGATAGTCGGGTCACTGATCAACACTGGATTGAAAAGGAATGGCCTATATATGTGAATAGCTTGTGCATGCAGATATGTTTGTATCGACTGTTTTTTTTTTAAATTGTTGTCTTTCTTGTGTAGGCTTAGGCATACATGGTGGTATAAGAAGATTAGTCTCAAAAATTGCAAAATGTTAGAAGAGCCTGATAAAAATACGAATAAATTGGGAGTTTTTGTGTTGAATATGTGAAAAAAAAAATAGATTTATGTAGCACTTCATTTAGCTAATCACATTGTGTCTTTATCTTTTGCTCATTCTTGTGGTCCCCCCCATTTAAAGGTACGAAAATACCTAAATTCAGTCATATTTTAAAAACTAGAGCCAATTTGCAAAAACTAATGGTATTTTTAAGTCCATCACCCCTGATATACTCTAAAATCGGTCTTACCTTACATGCCAATTTTTTTTTGTTGGTCAGTGTAATAAATTAGCCAGAATTGGCCAACTTTATCATAAAGTGTGATAAATTAATGTTTAAATTTACCTTTGTCTGTTATATTGTTTAAATCAGGGGTGGGCAACCTTTTTAAGACAATCAAGGCCCAGTTTGGAAATGTAATACTTACAGGAGGGCCGCACATCAAATAAACACTAATTCATATTTTCAGCTTTTACTAGAAAAAGCGGGCCGCACGTTGCCAACTCGTAGTCTAAATGTATTACTATTTGACTAAAGACCTTGTGTATTTAAAAACACTTTTAAAAATTGCAACTGTGTTTAAATATTAAAGAAACCAAAAACACTACACTTAAAACACATAAGCTCAGCACCTTTATTCACCAACAAGTTACCAATGCTTGATACAGAATACATCAATTTAATTCTGATTTAAAGTTGCATAGTAATGAGCGGGTTGCTCATTCGTCAATAAAATAGACACGAATTTACGAAAAATCAAACAGCAAACCAGACATACGAAAAAATATTTTTTAGACCACAAACGACGGAGTTCGACAGATGCAACCAGCGAGCCCTTGAAAGATGCTTGAAAGAAATTTAAAAGCTTAAGCGCAGTTACCGGGTGAAAATAAGTTTGTTTTTTAAATAGAACAATACTTAAGCTTAGTTAAGCAAGTGATAGTCCAAACCTAAAGTGGTAAAGTCTCTAGGGAAAGCAAATATTAGAGTACTTTGGATCTCTACCTTAAAGACTTAAAGAAAAAAGGACTGTCAAAATGAGGATATAAACTACCTTTGTTGGCATTTAACCTCACAAAAGCATTAGAGCAGAAAGAGATCAGGGTCGAGCTATACTTTCATGGTATGTATCTTTTTCATATCTATGATAAATAAAATATTTCAGCGACAAACATTTTTTCAGTTGCTGAGAATTTTTATGTTTTAGCACGTCCAGAGAATAAGTCTCGAAAAATTTGCCAGGCAAAAAATAAGGTTGATTCGTCTTCTAATTCAGCTGCGTTACAACCAGGGTTGCCATACCGTCTTTATTTATAAGATTTGTCCTTATTTTGAAGGGACAGATTTTAGAAAACTTAAATGTCCTTATTTATAAGAAATGTCCTTATTTTCGACTTTCGGGCTTATTTTGTCTTATTTTTAACCTTGTCACTTTTTTATATCGAACGCTCTGCTTTAACGCAGTAAACTTCACGCCACTTTTGGGGCATTGTGACGTAATACGGACAGTTAGTCGTAAACAACCACAACAAGTTGACACATAGGAAAGAATGTTAAATACCAGCGTTAGATACTAATTTGTGACAGTTGTTAATGGGGAAATGAGTGCAAGGCGGTGTAATCGACACTTAGATTAAGCAGTAAAGCTATAAATGATAAATAAATTTATCTGAATTACATTGCACGTATAGTTTTAGCTTCTGATAAGGCTAAATCTGTAAATCTAATAAGTTAAAATGAGCAAGCGTAAAAACGTTTTTCGTGACGATTATGAGAGGGAATTCAAAGGTATCAAATGAAGCTTGAAGGGCGAGTATTTCGCACACTGCAATATCTGCAAATGCGACATTAATCTGGATGCCCTTGGAAAGAACGCTATTTCACATCACATTGATACCCCAAAACACAAGAAGTGTGTCATGATGATTAATTCAAACCAGTCGATGAATAATTTTTTCACAAGTCGATCAGCGCCAATGACCACAGACTACAAGGCAGCTGCTGCTGAGGGTACCTGGGCATTCCATACTGTCAAACACCAGCAATCATTCCTCACCAACGATTGCACATCGCTATTGTTCAAAGCAATATTCCCCGATTCCAACATCGCAAAAAAGTTTGCTTCCGCCAGGACCAAGACTACAAGCATCGTTACTGGAGTGTTTGCTCCATTTGCTCAAAAAATGATTTTGTCTGAACTTGGTGTACAGCCCTTCTCCATCTCGGTTGATGCCTCTAATCACAACGAAGTGAAACTATTTCCTCTAGACATCAGATTCTTCAACGCCAAAGTTGGAGTACGAGCAGGGGCGCCCGCAGAAAATTTTCCAGGGGGGGTCAAACAGGGGCGTAACCAGAAAATCAAAAAGGGGGGCCTGAATTTTTAACTTAGGGAATTCCCCTATTTTTCGTCTGACGTTAATATGTATAATGACGTCAGTAAACAGTGGCAGTATGACGTCATAGAATGGTGATTGCAAGACGTAATAAAAAAACTCAGAAACAGCACAAATCCGTCCAGCAAAAGCGAGCACGCGCGTCGTCGACAATCCTGTCAGGAGTCAGCTGAGAAACCACAGTGTGCAATCGTAAACTTCAGGCGAAAAAATAAACCAAGACCGTGAAATATGTGTGATTAATTGTGGTAGAATCATACATAATTTGGCTACCAGAAGCGCAGTTTTCAAGTTCCAGGAACGGAACTAGCGCTAAACTACAAGCATGCCTTTCACCACGTGCAATACTAAACGAAGATCGTTTTTACCGGGTTTTATTATGCCAGGATCAGCGCAACATCTGCGCCGAGCTGTGTGCCAAGTCAGCTAAATTACAAGCTGCGATTAAGGGGAAATAAGTTGTGTCCATTGCACAGCACGTGAGAGGAAATGTGTTCCGCAAGGATGACCTTGAGGCCAAGTGGATGAAGATATTTACCGAAAACAACTCTTTTCCGCTGCTCTACAAGCTTAGCATCATTTTCTCCCTTCCGGTCAGCAATGCGTTTGTGGAAAGAGTGTTCGCTCTTGTTTCGGCCCAGAGGACCAAGGAAAGGAGCAGCCTTAGTGAAATGACAGTCAAATCCCAGCTACAAGTAAACCTAGACCTGAGCAGTCGTGAAATCCATGAAGCAATTGCTAATAACAAGGACTTGCTGGAGCAGATTGTTTCAGGCAAAAAGTATGGAGTATAATATGACACGGCTCATATAAATACAATGTATGTCAAAAAACGTCTTTTAAATGCTAATCTAATTTTTCGGTTGTCCTTATTTTTTGGTCCATGTCGATGGCAACCTTGGTTACAACCAGTATTTGGTTGGAATAGCCTATACATATCTTAGACCTAACAATGCTAAAGCTAATTCCGGTTAAGCGGGTCTACATAAGCCTTTAAAGCGGGTAAGAGTGTCTTGTGAGCTATTTCGCTCACTCCTTTTGAGTCTGGATGGCAAGTAATTTTATTCGGTAATTTAGTTCCTAGATTGTAACAAATATTTCACACAAAGCTGAGCCAAATTGCGTGCCGCGGCCGCGATCGTTGGTTAAACGAGTTGGGCAACCGAAATACCAACAGGGGACGTGGCGTTATTTTGCACAATGTGCGCAAAAATGTGCAAAACATGTGCTCATATTTTAAACTGCCTTCAAAAATGTGCGCACTTTTTTTCACAATGTGCGCACATTTTGAAATGCCTAAAAATGTACGCACATTTTCAAGTTAGAGTTAGAGTAAGAGTTAGAGTTAGAAACATTAGCAGTTGAAACTCGCATCGCCCCACAAAATATAAAAAAAAACTGCTTTAAATTTCTACATTATACATATATATATAGTTATATATATGTGTGTGTTTATAATTATATCCATGTAAAAAAATTGTTCTTGTTTATTTTTAAGGTCGTTTCAATATGGAGCACTTGGCAGTATAGTTGGACACGAAATATCCCACGCAATCGATAACAACAAGTTACGTTTGGGCTCAAACGGTAAACCATGGTTTTCTCATCAATCTGTTTCAGCTTATAATAAGCGAAAAAAATGTCTTATTCGCCAATACGACAACTACTTTTGGAAAAAGGCAAAGCAACACGTGAGTGAAACAGCAAACATACGCTATTTAAGCTGTTATAAAGCTTGTTCATTGTTCATACAACTAAATGGCAAGAAACTTTTTTTAAATTATTTATTGATCGAGGTCATGTGTGATTTGGGGAAATACCTTGGTCAACTTATGAATTAGGAAATTGCACCAAAACGAGTTCAAGGAATGTTGATTAAAAAAGTGACTGAAATTACAAGATTTATTGCAACCGGCAACCAATTTCATTAGCGGGATAGATGTAGGGTTGATTTCCCCGATCGCGACATATATGCTTTAATTGAGATAAACTAGTGGGTACCCCATTTTTGCTTTGTGCTGAGAGAAACATGTGCTTCCCACCTGCAATTCCACTTGATTTTAGATCGGTATAGTCTCTTATTAATGCACTCCAGCAATACGACCGAAGTTGGAGTAGGATTAATGTGAGAATAAAACAGAATTCCAGTAAAATTAAAACAGAAAAATTAGACTAACCAAAAGTCGTAATAAGACCTACCCCTACATGTAAACAGGACCTCAACTGCCTTGATGTGACGGTTTGGTTTTACGAGATAGAAAGGCACGAGAAAAATAAAAAAAAGTAAACATAACGCTTGGATAAATCTGGGTCGGTGTCGTGTCGCTCCCCTAAAAGCTAGCTAAGAATCATATCGCTCAGGTAGACGCCGGGTGATGCGACGAGGGCGCTTATGCATCTGCGTCTGCGTCTGCATTAGTAGCGTAATGCGTGCTGGTGACCGTTCAGGCCGCGTTGGCGTTGCTACAACCGGCTGGGAATTGTTCACACCGGCTAGGAATTGTTCACATTTGTTCACGCTGAGTCCATTCACAGAGATCTCTTCCTCGAATTTGTACCTTGTTTGTTTTTTCCTTCGTACCAAAACTTTGTACAGACCTGTGTTTGGCGGAGTTAGGGGAGGGTAGTGCGTGTCCTTGGGTATAATTACATAATCGCTTTTTTAGTAATGCTGCAGGCACGGTGGCCCATTGAACCTGATCATAGCTCTTACCTAGATCTGTACCAGTGGGGCTCGTATGTGTGTCTGAACTTTTCCCCTTTGATTGGAACGCATGGCTCCGCCTAAAAGCCGACCACGTTTCAAACAATGATATATTGCATAAACTGATAACGATTGTCAAACTTCACAAAAATACGTAGAAAATTCAAGACTAAGGTTTGTCCATTCTAAAGACAGATAAGGTCTCCTTAAAGTTGAACGACAAAGAGAATACCATGATCACAACTCGCATATTTTTTGGACTATTTCGGAGCAAAACTATTAAATATCTCAAAAATTAGCGCCACATTGTAAAAATCAAGGTTTTCGGACTCAGTGAAATTACACTATACACCAAAACCGTTAAAACTTTCTTGGCACCAAAACGTGTGTCGATCATGTACTCGACTGCCTGATCTTTCAGCAGGGTCCAGTTGATGTGCGTTGGATGCTTCTCGAATCGATACTACTTGTTAATATATTCCAAGGTAATGGTGTAGAATTCCTGGAAGCTCGCTTTAAGAACCTTAGCATGCTCTTCATCGACTGTTTTTATTTAGTAGCTCGCCTGTTGTTGCTCCGAAAAACCCTGAACTCTGGTGTTGTAATATTTTGATCTTGAAAGATTCAATAATCTCTGCCAGTTCGGGAAACAATGCAGTTGACTTTTGCAAGAGTAACAGTGGTTTATTAAAAAGCAAGGGAGCGCTGTGGAGGAATAATACGATGTTTAGTGACTCTTCTGATTTAAATAAATCCTCCAATATTCTTGGTGGATATTTCAGCGAAAGAAAATGCGTTTTGAGTGGTTCCCATAGATCGACCATTCGCTCGAGTACAGCATCAAGTGTGGTCCATCGAGTCGGTGTGTGATCGAGTTGGTAGAGTCGAGTAGTTGCCTTTAAGTTCCTCACAGAAATGTTGGAGCCTTATTGCCCTACCAGTTTGGCTTTTGAAGTGGCTACCAATCTTCAGTACGATTGTTTCTATGTCAAATGTGAGGTGCTCTGCTCCCTTCTCTTCTGCGTTATGCAAAATATGAGAAGGGCAGCCGACTGGGATCAGATTCAATGTTTGCTCTTTGAGACGAGCGAAGACGTTGTTTTTTCACTATGCTGTGATCCTTCAAAATTCACTGGCGCACATCGGCACAAAGGGATGACAGCTGTTTCATGTCTAGGCCATTCTCTTGAATAGAAAAGAGAATAAAGTTTGTGATCTGTGCCGAGGTCTCGCCTGGCATCGATCGCAGGTCAAGACGCACTCGTACTCCAACTTTGGCGTTGACGAATCTGATTACTAGAGGAAATAGTTTCACTTCGTTGTGATTAGAGGCGTCAACCGAGATGGAGAAGGGCTGTACACCAAGTTCAGACAAAATCATTTTTTGAGCAAATGGAGCAAACACTCCAGTAACGATGCTTGTAGTCCTGGTCCTGGCGGAAGCAAACTTTTTTGCGATGTTGGAATCGGGGAATATAGCTTTGAAAAATAGCGATGTGCAATCGTTGGTGAGGAATGATTGCTGGTGTTTGACAGTATGGAATGCCCAGGTACCCTCAGCAGCAGCTGCCTTGTAGTCTGTGGTCATTGGCGCTGATCGACTTGTGAAAAAATTATTCATCGACTGGTTTGAATTAATCATCATGACACACTTCTTGTGTTTTTGGTTATCAATGTGATGTGAAATAGCGTTCTTTCCTATGGCCTCCAGATTAATGTCGCATTTGCAGATATTGCAGTGTGCGAAATACTCGCCCTTCAAGCTTCATTTGATACCTTTGAATTCCCTCTCATAATCGTCACGAAAAACGTTTTTACGCTTGCTCATTTTAACTTATTAGATTTACAGATTTAGCCTTATCAGAAGCTAAAACTATACGTGCAATGTAATTCAGATAAATTTATTTATCATTTATAGCTTTACTGCTTAATCTAAGTGTCGATTACACCGCCTTGCACTCATTTCCCCATTAACAACTGTCACAAATTAATATCTAACGCTGGTATTTAACATTCTTTCCTATGTGTCAACTTGTTGTGGTTGTTTACGACTAACTGTCCGTATTACGTCACAATGCCCCAAAAGTGGCGTGAAGTTTACTGCGTTAAAGCAGAGCGTTCGATATAAAAAGTGACAAGGTTAAAAATAAGACAAAATAAGGCCGCAAGTCGAAAATAAGGACAAATCTTATAAATAAGGAAGGTATGGCAACAGGGGCTCCCGCAGAAAATTTTCCAGGGGGGGGCAATCAGGAGCGTAACCAGAAAATCAAAAAGGGGTGGTCCTGAATTTTCAACTTCGGGAATTTCCCTATTTTCCGTCGGACGTTATTGAATAATGACGTCATAAAACAGTGACAGTATGACGTCATAGAATGGCGATTGCAAGACGTGATAAAAAAACTAATCAGAAACAGCCAAATACGTCCAGCAAAAGCGACCGAGTGCGTCGTCGACGATCCTGTCAGGCGCCAGCTGCGAAATCACGGTGTACATTCGTTAACTTCAGGCAAAAAAACACCCAAGACCGTGAAATATGTGTGATTAATTGTGGTAGAATCACACATAATTCGACTATCAGCAGCGCAGGTTTCAAGTTCCATGAACGGAACGAGCGCTAAATCACAAGCACGTCTTTCACCACCTGCAATACTAAACGAAGATCGTTTTTTTTTTCGGGTGTTATTATGTCACGATTAGCGCAACATCTGCGCCAAGCTGTGTGCCAAGTCAGCTAAATTACAAGCTGCGGTTGAGGTGAAATAAGTTGTGTACATTGCACACTTAGCAGGTGGTCTTAGAGTATGCTTAAAGAGCATAATTTTGCTTTAACCATCATTGCTTAGAAATGGAGACTTTGAAACGCGCACGACAGTCACCATTATAACTCATTTTAAGAATCTGCTTCAGTTAAACAATGTCGATGTTACACGAACATCGGATATTAGCTCAGAGACCGAACAGCGAGGAACGTACTGCGTATAACTCGTTTTTAGCGAGAAAAAAAGAAAAAAGGTTTGACTTAGCGTAGTCAGTTGTCGAATACACACTTGCTAATCAGTCAACCTAAACAAATAACGAAAGAGAAAAACTTCCAGCGTTTACGGTCGACCAAACAAAAGACGAAAAACGGCGTTTTGCGCTCGATTTTGGTTTCGTATTAGATTAAGACGCGTGACCTAATTACTTAAAAAAAAAGCTTTTAGCAGTTTGTTAAACCATGACAAAAACGATCAAAAAACGATAATATCACTTACAAAAGGGGATAAGAACTCCCGCCCACCTGGATACTCCACAGGGGGCGATGGATAATTAATGTATAATATTTCTTTATAAGTAATACATATCACACTTATAAATAATACTAATAATCGCATTTTAAAATTCCAGGGGGGGGGCAAGTGCCCCCCCTTGACCCCCCGTGCGGGCGCCCATGTATGGCAACCCTTCTTATAATTATAATGGTGTATCAGTGGCCCAACATCTGCCACGATTCAATTGAAGATAAATCTTTAACTTAATACAGATGAGCCTGTCATTTCAATTCCACAATTTCCTATAGTAAAAGCCAAAAGGTTGTAACGCCAGCAGCATCTTGTGACTACATTGAAGTGTTAAATTAGTACATTAACTATTGTACCGGGAGAATTAATCCAAAAATGTTAACAGAAGTTACCTATAAGTAAATATAGATACAAATGAACAAAAAGTTTTGAAATTATTGTGTTTACATATTTAGATAGATACAAACGTTGTTTTTTAAAACCTTTTTCTATTGGACTAATCATAAATTAAATTCATGCGGTTCAGCTTGAAAATTGTTTCGTTATAAGTTTACCATTTAAAGGCAGCTAACGATTTCACAAAAAAAAGCGTCAGACGTTTCTGCAGCAAATCCGAATCCATCGTCTCCTTTCTTGTGATTTTGTCTAATTCTCTCGCATGCACAGTTAAATGGTGTCTGCGAGATTCTCGGTCGATAATTCCTCGCTAAAACGAACTCGTTAACTTAGCGAGCGAGGAACTGCTCATAATGCAGTCCCAGGTTTCTTGATAGCGCGGTGAGACGCCATCTCCGGGCTTTTATAGTCCTCCTACAATTATCCTGCTCGTCAGGGATAGTGCGTTATCAAAATGAAAACCTAAGGTTAGGTAAAAAAACACCTAATTTTTGCTATAAATTTTTCTAGGCGTTGAGGTCTAATTCTGCTGGGTTTAGTTTTTATCAGATTTAGACCTCCTCAATCTATTATGTAATGTACGATATAGTTCTACTTTGGTCTTAATGCGCACTGTGTTTCATTTCGAAAATACTTCTATTCTAATTTCGGTTTTATGTCTGGAGTACGTTATTCGTTTTTATGTGTTTCGGCTGGAATACACAATCTTTATTTATTATTTTGACTGCACGTACAGGTTAATGGAGAGCAAACACTTGTGGAAAACATTGCTGATAATGCAGGAGTCCGACAATCGTTTCAAGTAATGTATATATCCTTTGAAACGAAGTATAATTATTGTAGGCTTATTGTGATTTAAGGTTTTTTGAAGAATTCTGTCATGGTAATCCTGTACAGGGGCGTTTCAGGATTTTTGTTTTTCGGGGCCATGGAAAATTTTAGGGATGGCGTCTCAAAGTTACGTCATAAAACAATAAATCTTTAAATCACTTGTTTTCTCGAGCGAACTCGTGCGCAAGTGCACCTAAAACAAGTCTAATCGCGCTAAGCGCAATTGCGTTTGTTAGGTTTAAATTAGCAAAATGTTTACATATTAAGACGCATTTTTTTTTTTTTTTTTTTGCTTTATGTCCGAAAGGTAGCTTTGACCTTGAAGCAAGGCCCCAGCTCTTCTGACATTTTAATGCTTGTCATAATACTTTGCTGTAATGCTTTTAAATTATTTTAGGCCTATCGGACATTAATCGGAGACGCGGCATTATCCAAGCCACTGCCTGGAATAAATTTAACCAATGATCAATTGTTTTTTATTGGCTTTGCAAATGTAAGTAGCGGATGTTTTTCGTCTTGTTTTACAATGGAAAAATGTTTACTTTCTATTCAAGATGAGATGCGGAAAACCTACATCACAAATTGCGATAAACTCAATTAATAAAGAAACGCACAGTCCAGGAAAGTTCAGGTAAGTGTTTCTTTAACAATAAAAAGACAAAAGTTGTCACGGGCTACAAAAATACACCTAAATTATTTCTATAGAAAATATTAGTTAACATGATTTAAAATGCTAAAAATCCCACTATTTAAGCCATATATTGACATGTGGAAAATATACAAAAGAAAAGTGCACTTGTCGCCAGCGATGTTAATTGTTGGTAAATATTTCATCATATTGCCAGGTGATATACCCGCTCTTGACTTTTACAAAAGCATGTAATTAGGTGACAGCGATTCTTTAGTGTAGGTTAGTTGTGGTGGAATAGGGTAGGTGTAAAGAGTGTTTTCGCTCAAATGTAATACTTCATGCAATATTGCCTTATTTTTTTTCTGGAGAAAAATACAATCTTTTACATATTTCTGCACTTAAGTCACGGTTTTTAAATGACTTGACTTGACTTAAGTCATTGGACAAAATTAATTGACCTGACTTGAGTCTTTTAGGTAAATTACTTGATCTGGCTTAGATCTTTTGGATAAATGCTTTTGGTTGCAATTAAGTGTTCTCGTTAGACATTTTTATTATAAAATTTGGGAATTGATTTTAAGTTTTCCACATAAAACAAATTGCTTGCAATATGTTGCGTTTTGTGTTATTTTTTGGTTGAGTTACTGCGCATATTTAGACTAGTTCACCAATTTCAAAAGTTTAACGTTTAAGTTTTATGACAAAGAGTTGACTTGCAATTGACTTGCTTTAATTAAAACTTGACCGGGACTTGACTTGGACTGGGACTTGACTTGTTATTTATTCAAAATAACTTGACTTGCACTATAAGTTTTTCACAACTTACTTGACTGGGACTTTACAAAATGACTTGTTCACAACACAGGATGGGAACCGAACTTTAAGTTGCAGAAGTAACCTACACGTATGACAATCATGAAAGCATCAATTTTGACCTGTACAATGGAAAACCTCAGATTAACTTGTTTGCAATTGTAGCAACTTATACCCTTTTATTTGTTTGGTAAAATAGGATCAAATCAACTTACGTTCTGCAAAACGGCAACAGAATAGGCGTATCACTTATTTGGTTTGTATTCTGTTACGCGTAATAAATGGGAAAATTGGCCGCGCGGTTGTCTTTGAAACTAAAAAAATATCGTTGAATCCCCACGCCCCCCCCCCCCCCCAAAAAAAAAAAAATAATGATAATAATTTAAAAAAACAAAAGTAAAGGGTCATACCAGGCTTAACAATTTTCTTTTTGTAATTTGGATTCTTGTATTTTTCACCATATTTCTACCTAGTATAGTTTAACTATATGTGTTCTCAAGTTCAGACTTTATTAACAGTCTCCATAGTTGGACTTATAGTCTTAACCTCTTGTTACACCACTATATCCACTATAGAAACTGTCATATTTCAGAGACACCTAAAAAAGTATCGTTTGGAACTCTGTAAATAGTTTGTTACCACATTCTACGAATTTACATTTAAAATGAACCTTAGAAATTCCACAGGTGGTTCTTGGGTTTTTTGTGGATTGGTGAAGGAATTTTAGAAAGTTGATGTCAATGTTTTAATTGCTAAAAAACGGTGCTTTCGTTATTCGTACCATTGACCATCTAAGGCGCACGAAAACAAAAAAGTACTGCCAATTAGCCCAAAAATATCGTTTCTAGTTTTTTAAAGGGATTTTAATAAATGACATAATTGAGCGGCAACAAAAAGTTTAAATAAAAACTCCGGTGGGAAGCGATACATACAATAAACCACACAACCGTAGGTTAATGTCGAAGGGCTGTATAAATATTTATTGAACTTTGCCCAATCTTCACAGTTTTCTTTCGCTTTTCAACAGAGTGAATGGACCGTTGTCAAACTTTGATGAATTTACAACGGCGTTTTTATGCTCAAAAGTTGCACCAATGAACAGAGGAAACCAAAGTTGCCACGTATGGTAGAAAGAAATGTGTGTTTAAATTTGATTTCGTAAATAAACAATAAAACAGAAAGGTTGTCATTTTTGTAATCGGTACACAAATCAGTGAAGTAGGGCAAAGGCAAAATATGTGACGAATTTTGACCTTTTTTGTCGTATTAAGCATAAAAACTTATACCGGTAACTTACATCCTGGAAGGTTTCGGATGGCTATCTGCTTTATAAAGCTTTAGTCTACATTCTTCGAACACGACTTCTATTAGGTACACTATCGAGTCTGGAATTATGACCACTGGGCTCATCAAAATCGGTTAATCTTTCTCGCAAGTGTTTTTCCGCATTTTCACTATCCTTTGAGTTGTGAAGTTTTAAGATTGTCAAACGAGTTCTTTACAAACTGATAGGAATATAGACTAGGAAGGGTATCGGGCCCAGCGATGTAAACTTGTTGTTATCAATATCGGTTATGATTTAACCATCGCTATTGTTATCTGGGAATCCCTATTGGAATCAACTGCAGGCTTTAGTTTATATAGTTTCGTAAATAGCAAACACTTGGAATTTTTTAACTGTGAAATCTGCCATAAAAAAATTAAAAAGAACATATATTCCTACCAGATGCGTTACTATTATATCGTTCAGTTGGCAGGCTTTCATTAGGTGGTTGCTAGTTGGTCAGTTCAGGTGGCAGGGAATTGTTTTTAAACCTTATTTTGCGGCCACCCAAATTCTAAGCGTTAAGTATAACAGCTATAAGGTTTGGCGACCTATTTTTCTTATCTGAACTTTTTGTAAGTGAACACAATAAAAGACAAATAACATACATAAATTAGAACTAAACAATATGAGTCCTGCTGTCTACATATTTTTACCGCAGCTTTTCCTCTGGTAAAAAATACGCCAAACAAGTAAGTTTACGTTAAATTTTCATTTTAAAATAATAACATTAAATAAAAGATAAGATACGAGCAGAACTTAAGCAATTCCTCTGGTAAAAAATACGCCATAAAACTACTTTTAAACATCTAGTGAAGATGCAGCCGAGTGCATGTCGAAACGATTGCAAAAAAATTAAAAGTAAGTCGATTTTTTTAAAAGTTAGTTACCAAGTTTTTTGTGCCATTTTTGTTGTTATTAATACAACAGTAGGTCTAAATGCAAAAAGCGCCTACATAT
The DNA here is from genome assembly GCF_963924565.1 of Ascidiella aspersa. Classification (NCBI taxonomy): domain Eukaryota; kingdom Metazoa; phylum Chordata; class Ascidiacea; order Phlebobranchia; family Ascidiidae; genus Ascidiella; species Ascidiella aspersa. The sequence goes on from NC_139453.1 coordinate 18,178,973, forward strand.
TAAAATTACATTTAATTTACATTTGTTTGGTGCAATTTATTTTTTTGCTTCTCTCGGCATAAAGGCTTATCACACGGGTCCGCAGATCCTATTGGCACAACCCAAAATTACTTGTACCGATGAGGTCTCGCGACCCAAATACTTCAAGTTGTTTTTAATAAAATAGCTTTGCTAAAAAAAAACTGTAACTTATTGCGTTTCTATTTATTAAGACAAATATATACGTTATGCATTTTGTTATTTTAAAACAGAAAGGGTTCTGTAACACAACTGAAAAAAGGGCCTTGAGTTTTTCTACTTGCGATGTCTCAATCGGATGAAAAATATGATTTAGCAACCAAGATGTGTTCCTAGGGTTGCAGCTGGAGTTCCCCTGTAACTCCCCACCATAACCCATTAATCCCCGTCCGCTACCTAGCTTAGTACAATAATTACTGACAGGGTGTGTAGTGATTTTTGGGCGCAACTCACTAAAAATGACCGACGTCCAGTGTTCCCTCTAAGGTGCGCAATTGCGCAGCAAAGTCAGACAAATTGCGCAGTAAAATTTGCTTTTGCGCACTTACATCATTTTTAAATTAAAACTAATACATCTTTAATTGTTTGCCACAACAGTTTGAGCATTTCGCATTTGGCCATTTTTTCTTTTTTTGTAGCTAAAAGCAAATACGAATCAAATCCGCATTAACAATTGTGACGTAATAAAATACTTTGTCCGGTTTTCATCCTCCATGGTGTGTATGTTTTTGTTATCTCGCGTAGAATTAAATGTCTACTCAGGAAAATCAAGCTTAATGAAAAAAATGAGTTTAGAACAACACAGCAGTGGAGTGTTTGACGATAATTCCGGATCATGAAACCGAAATGCATTTTTATGAACGTAAATTTTTAACACAATTCCAGTTTTTACACGATTTCTGTGCAGATACAGCTATGGGGTCAATAATGGCCCTCACAAATTGACAAAATCATCTTGATAAATACAAATGAATAGTTCGTGTTTCTTGATTGTACGCTAAAGGCATCACGCATCCTATTTCCATGCCAACGCAGCCTTCAAATATTCTTGCGCAGTACAAAAGTATGGTTGCGCACTACAAAAAATATTTGCGCAGTAGGAAATTTTCTTAGAGGGAACACTGCCGACGTCTCGCAATCGTTTTACGAAAATCAACATATAAGCTTAAAATTATAAGGCGCGGATCTAAGGATTTGGGCAATACACATTTTAAGACGCAGGTCGCCAACTTTACCAAGTCGCGGGCCAAACCAAACTTAGCAAGTTCTCGGTGGGCCGTATTAAATTTCCACTTACAATTTTGTTATAAAAACGTGTGGCCTTTAGGCACTGTAATAAAATAACTCTTAATCAGGGACGGACCTAAATGTTTGATCCAGTTAAAATGAGTCAAGTTATACTACAAAAGAAAGTAACGCGCACAGCGCGAAAAAAATGCGTTTGTTTGGTTTAAATTGGCAAACTATTTAATTTACAAGAAAAGACGTGACGCATTTGGCACACAAAAATAAAATATGAACATATTTCTTATACTTTTTTTGTTAATGTTTATCATATACGAATACATCAGTGATTAATTTAGAGAAAAATGAATTTCATACAGTTTCATGCTACGAAAAATGTCCCACTTATAGTTGTCATGCGCACGTCACCTTTGGTCTAAGAAGACTCCATAAAAACGAAGATATAATTCAAAGTCAAATTTATAGTTTTATAGTCTGGTCTTAAGGAACGTAGGAAGGAGGTTGTTTTCACATTATACACCAATATTTAAATTAGGCCTCAATAGGCTCGCTAAAAGTTATCTACATACCCTTTAGGGGTCCACGGATCCCAGTTACAGTACACTGCTCAAAATATATTTTTTGTGTAAGATAAGCGCGTCCCTTGGGCCGCTTAAAATTTGGGTTCGGCAACTTGATAAACAAAGAGGACGAATTTGAACTTATTACTTGTTCCTAAAACATATACTGGTGTAGTGATTGAACATTTAAAACACGTCCCGTTGAACTAAAACGAAACCAAATTTCAGGATTATTAGACAAACGCCAATTGTTATAAACAATGAGAATTTAAATAGATAAAAATCGCTCTTTTGGTGTAAAGGGGGTTTACACTGTAAACCAGTGATTCTCAAACTTTTTTTCTCGCGTACCATTTTGAGCTTTTGTACAGTGTTCATGTACCACCTAAGTTTTACATCTGACTGGAATATCTCAAACTATAACTATTTTAGCATAAGGTAAGAAAATGAGCATGTAGCTGTATTAAAGTTCAACAAATGTCATTCAAGGGAGGACATAAAAGCCATAAATTATACAAAACACAGCAAATAGTTTTAATGCGATGGATGTAGTTGTTTTTCTTCCACCAGCTGCTAACAATTAACGTTTTATTATCTTGAACAAGATAATTTTGTTTTTATCTTGCGGGCCAATGTTTTTAAATAGCGATTCTTAGGCTTATTGCTGGCAAATCATACTTAGCGTATGGTATACTCTAACTTACACCCACGTTTCGCTACGGTAGGTATGAAATAATTTCAACACCAAAATTTTGCAAATTTGCCACATAATTTATAGATCAATGGGACGTCTGAGGTCGATGTTCTATTTTTGGTTCTATTGTTATGCATCGCAAAGCATCATTCACAAATTTTGTTGTCATTTAAAGTAAGAAAGAAACAAAAATTAAAGTGAAATTGCTAGATTAAAGCAAAGCTGACTATCTGCCCCTCACAGAGAAACTAAAAATGCCGTTGAACAAAGTAGCATTTTTGGTAAAATCCGAATTAGTTTGTTGAAGCAATTCACACACCAATTGAGATTAACCGCATTTTGCATCAATTCAGGGGTTGGCAACCTACGGTCCGCGGGTCAAATCCGGCCCGCCAATAAATACCATCCGGCCCGCCACATCCTTTACGAAATGGGTAGGAGACGTCATTCCTTATATTTTGTGTCTATTTCAGGTTAAATGCGAAAAAATTTAAGCCTAAAGGTGCAATGCTTAGCCTGGATTGGATTTGTCAACGATGGAAGTTTCCCCGATATCTGAATTCATATTTGTCGCTTAAATTTTATTACGGCCCGCATATACCTTTTTAGGTTGGTTTTGGTCCGCGACTAGGAAATAGTTGCCCAACCCTGCTCTAATTCATTGAAGAATAATTTAGTTGTCCAAATCTGTTTGGAAGCTATCGATGAACATATGTGGAAAGACCACTTCCTATGTTACGTTTTATCGCGATTTTATGTTCTGTAGCCTACGTACCGAACGATATTCGAGTTTAAAAATAGAAATAATTTCAAAACATAACAGTATAGATGGTCTTCGCTGTTGATAATTTACCCAGGCCTATTATAATAGGCAGTGTTTTTGCGCCATTTTATACACAAAATAAAATAAGTATGGGTTTCAACCAGGGAGTCGAACCGTTTCACTTTTCCGGTTCGGTTCGGGTTTACTAATTTTTTCGGAATACGGTTTCGGTTTCGAGCAAATTGAAAGTTTCGGTTCAGCTCCGGTTCGACCATTGTTATTTTATAACCGGTTCATAAAGTTCCGGTTCGGATACAATATAAGTTGCGTTAAATCCAAAAATGTGGGTTAATAAATGTATAGAGAATAATCTTTAAATTGTAAGTGATTCAAGCGAAGTTACGTGACGTATTAAAAATCAGAAACCCATTATTGAAATATCTAAAAAAATCAATGTTTTATTAATCAATATTTATATTTTTTTCATAAAATTTCGAACATTGCGTAAATTAATTCTGTAAAATACAAGTTGTGACGTCATGCTGGAGGTGAACCGCTTTTGTTTACAGGTTAGGGTTCGATTAAGGTTCATGTTCTTTCAATTTTTTTGGTTCAGTTCCGGTTTGGGTCCTTAAGATCTTACAAAAAACGGTCCAGGTTCGGTTTGAAAAAAATTGACCCAAAACCGGTTCATAAAGTTCCGGTTCGGTTACGGTTCGACTCCCTGGTTTCAACAGCCCTGTTGACTTGCAGCGAACGTCATTCATTTTATTATCCTTTGTGGACGAAACAATGTTCTTATCCTGTAACACGATATAGCCCTATCTTCGTAGCGAAATCTAACGGGTGCATTTACGAACTATATTCCAAATATAAATTTCTTCTGTTTTTTACTTTAAACTTTCATGTTCAGACTCCTTAAACAGAGTTCTTTCCAACTGGATTTAGTCTTAACTTCTAGCGACACCGCTACAATCGGTACGTTTTAATATCGTTGGTAGTCTTCGGAAAATAGCAATGCATTTTTCACCAAATTCTACTGTTTGGCATTAAAGAAAGCCTTGGGATCCAAAGGTGATGCTCACGTTCGTTGGGCATTGTTGGAGCATTTTTAGATAACCATTTACCGCCTAAGGGGTCGAAACAAAACATTGTCCGTAATGGTTCATGCCGAGAGTAGGCGTCTCCTAGAATCGGACATTATCGAGCAGGTTCGAGGATTTCCGAATCCAATAGTTTCAGCATAAATCATTACATTGCCAATATATTCAAAAAAATTCGTGTCTTGTTTTTACTTTGCCAAAGGAATTTTTTGAATTCTGATAAATTAGCCTATATCAAAGAAGCGGAAACTAAAAGTTTAAAAACTTCGGTGGTAAGGGATACATACAATAAACCACGCAAACGTAGATTCGTGTCAAAGAACTGTATTAATATTTATCGAACTTGAGTTCACTACTTTGTTGCAGTGAGCATGATCCTAATCTTGACAGTTTTCTTTCGCTTTTTAACAGGATGATTGGGCTATTGTAAAACTTTGATGACTTTTTAACAACGTTTTTATGCTCCAAAGTTGCACCACTGAAAAATAAAGTTGCCGCGTTTGGTAGGTAACAATGTGTTTTTAGATTTTATTTCGTAAATAAACAATAAAACAGACAGTTTGACATTCTTGTAAACGATGCATAAAAAAATGGGGTGGCGGCGAAAATATAACTTGTAATTCTTTATCTCAAATATTACACGAATATTGGCCTTGTCGCCTTAATCTTACAAACTAAAATACATATAATCAAGTTTGGATGGCTCTGCTTTCTAAAGCTTTAGTCGACATTCTTCGAACACGACCCCTACTAGATACACTGTCGTGTCTGGAATGTCGGCCACTGGACTCGTCAGAGTCGGTTTCACTTTTCCCAGAGTGTATTTCCGCATAACAGATTTTTCGCTTTCTTTTGCGACGTGAAAGTTTTAAAATTGACGAGCGAGTTCTTCGCAAATTATTAGGGATACCGACTGGGGAGGATACCGGCAATGTAAACTTGTTGTCGTCATTATCGGTTATCACTTCACAATCGCTATTGTTATCTGGAGAATCCCTCTTCGAATTAAATGTAGGCCTTCGCTTGAAGTTGCGTAAATTGGAACCACTTTCTTGGTTATTAACTTTTTGATTAGCTTGAAATTCTTTAATAGTGATATCTGCAAAATAAGAATTTCGACAAATTCATATTCATACCAGATGCTTTAAGGTTATTTTTAATCTATTCGGCGATGGACCATTTAGTCAGCAGACTCTCATTATGCCAGGGGTTGTGAAGGTACGGGGCGGCCCCTCCTTTGCGGCGTGAACCTTCGCAAATACGCGGAAGTCCCACTAAAATATATTTTTAAAATTAATTTAATATTAAGTCTTCTCAACCTCCTTTTTGTGACTGACACTACTTTGTGTCAATCTCCTAATTCTAATTCACCTCAGTGATCACGGTGCGCTAGGCAATGTTATTGTTCGTTTTAAGGAAATATTTTCAGCCGAAACGCACCCTTCACATTATTATAATTAAATGGGATTGCCGGTATAGCTAGTTAATATGCGAGACTCCATTATGTGTCAAACGAGTTGCGTCTTTTTTAATTAAAGCCTACTCAAATCAAATTAATGATTTTTGCGCGCATGGCGTCATTGGACCTGACTTGCACATTTAAGCGGGATTCATTTGGGAACGGCTATTTTTTTAAGATCTGACTTTAGGTTATGACTCAACATTGTGACATTATCTCTCAATCATTTAACAGCAAGGCCTAGCAGCGGCCAACTCGACATATTGGACTTTAATATATTTTCACCTAATAGTTTTATTTTGCATAATTATTGGTCTGCAACTACTCTTAACACAATCGGCATTTGAGACTCATAACACAACAAATTTAATGTGTTTTAGAATGATGATTTTCATACTTACATTGCCAAATAACGTTTTGCTAAGAATACTAGAGATATCAAAAGAATTATAATTCCACAGTTCAACATTTTTTAGCGCCACTTTTCAGTAAGCCAGCGTTTCTTAACCAGGGGTGCTCGGTAGGGATGTTCAAAGTAGAATACCAAGGTATTCTAGAATAATAGGTTTCGAATCTAGAATAACGAATCCAGAATATCGAATCCTAGTATAATTTTATTAAATTATTTAACCTCGAATTTGTTTGGGGAAGGGATTTTGTGCTAACATGTGTACATTATAATAAAAAAAATCTCCCATATGTTTAACATTCTTAACAACTGTCATTTGAAGCAGTTGTGTAAACTGTAATATGTCCACTGTCCAGGTTGTTGCCAAAACTTATATTTTTGCCAATAGTGAGTACAATGCAACAACGAACACAGAACTCTTTAGCAATTCGGCCCTGTTTTTAAAGCATTGTTGGGTTTTTGTGCTTCTTTTTTTGACTAAAATGATCTGTTATGCAGTCAAATAATGTACTGCAAAGAATAAGTTACTATTGACATAACGAATACTTGACAATTACGCTGTGCATTACTGTATAACGTCGCTGAATATTGGCCTAAAGTTGACCTTAAGTAACCCTATAGCGCATTTGGTTACATCCAGCACCTCTTACAACGTAATGTTACGTTTGCAACTTAACGCATTTAGAGAAATTGGGAACTCCCCACCTGAAATTGCACGTTAGTCGCTCGCCCAATAATGCTTGATTGACACCTAATTATTAGACGAACGTTATCGCGAGACGTGGTAATTGGTCGCCCGAAACAACGCTGACGCTACACTAACTGGTTACATTTAGCAATCACTATAAATTGGTCGCCCTTACCACACGCGTTTGTACAATTAGGCGCGACGGTCGGCGGTAAAACGTTAAATTATATCGGTTCCAATTACCCGAAATATTGAATCTCATCTGGATTCGAATCCAAGGATTCGATATTCTACTTTGAACATCCCTAGTGCTCGGACACCCAAGGGGCGCGATAACTGTTCCACGGGGGTGCGGGGATACTGAATCAAACACAGAAAATGTATTGCTGTAATTTCTTTGTTTAGTTAAATGTAAATCTAACTCACATTTTGGTTTTGTGTTACTGTGTTAGTTACTGTATAAAAGTAAAAATAAAATTACAATGGTTTTGTTATTTAAGCAATTCTAGAAGGGGGTGCGAGAATTGGTTGGTGATTTAGAAGGGTGTAGCAAGGAAAAAGGTTAAGAACCACTGCACTGAAACGGTGTGTATATTGATATGAAAACACCTGTGGAATGCAGACTGTAAGCACGTGGGCTTTGTGGCTAAAAACAAATTATTCCGGGAAAGGGACACGAGTTTAAAAAAACGCAGCTGATGTGGCCTTCATATCACTGATGATGGTATGAGCATTTGCCGAAACGTTTAGCAATAAAGCATGTCGCTTTTTACGTCTATTTGGGCCGTTATTTTCACCATTAAACTTATGAACAGATCCGTATATAGTGTTCCGAATGAAATGGGTTCCGCTATTTATCGTTTAGTCTAGAGATTCTACAGATAAAAATGGGTCAATGAAGTACAAGTTTATTACTACATGGCCTTATAGGGAAAAAATACCACATACCATTCACAATACGAATGGGTAACTACAAATAATAGATGCTATTCACAAGCTGTTAGTGGCCCGCAGAAAGTTTATCCAATTAACAACCCAAATAATAAATTAACCAACAGCTTAAAACATAAAAGACACCGAACTTTACATCAGGTGGTGTTACGTGTTTATCAACACTTAAACACCCAAATTAATTAATTGCCATAATCCAAATCTTAGAGGTCATTAAGTTATCTTACGAATTTTTAAATAGGGCTTTAGATTACGCGTTTCAGCTTTCGTTTGCCAAATATGTTCTTCAGTTACATAATATCATATTTGATGTTGCAAAGTTTTCCGTATTGTTGTGTGTAAAATTCCTGTGTTTTCCTGCTTCAGTTCGCCTCGTTTCAAACTTGACATGTAACCTTTAATCTCGTAATCTATAACTGTCAGTCTTGCAGGCGGTGTTCTCACGTTCTGCAACACAAGCCACTTGTTTTGCTGGCGTCTGACTCCCGCTGCAAATTGGCCTTAGAATGGCCGCTGTAATGCCTAAGCCATGTTTTAGAGTGCCGGTCAGTCTTATTGGCCAAATATGACGTAACTTTCGTGTTCTTTTTTTTTCTACGTATTGGCTATATACATGTCGTTTCTTAGCGGCTTTAAGCTTTTCTCTCGAGAAGTCTTTTGCGAAGTTTTAGCCGACAGTCGCTGCAATAGGCGGTGGCTGTCTGTCTCACATTAACTTGAAAATAACGTTCACTAATGCTATTTGATAACGTTTTAATTCGTTGTAACAATATACTTTTGATTGGAATTTTAGTTGTGGTTATGACAGGTAGCATATCTGACCAGAAACCTTTGCAAACAACAATAAATCGCGCGGTTGCGACCCGCCGGGCAACTGTATGGGGTCAGGGGCCAGGCCCCAGTGCGCAGGTCGCTGCGGGGGCGTAACAGGTGGGTAATACTAATTACCGAATAATAAATGGTCGGAACGCTAATTAATTTAAGTGTTACCCCGTTAAAACAATTATTAAACCAACGCACAATATTTGAGTTAGGCTGGGGGTTAGCGTTTGGGTGAAGGTGGGTCAAGTGTTGTTATATTTAATAATAATACTGTGAGCGTTCCGACCATTCCGACCATTCATCATTCCGTAAATTAGTGTTACCCCATCAGGTCAGTTTTGTGAAACAAAAATTTGGCCTATTTGCCCTATTAAAATCTTACTATGTAAATATAAGTAACACACACCGGTGAACGAGGTAATTTCATGTGGCGGCATTTGCTTTTGGAATGATTTCACTTTATGTTAATCTTTTACGGGGTTTTTAGATTTGCGGTGATGTTAATTTCTTTGCAATAGTGTCGTATTGCAGTGTTGTTGTGTATAGCTAAAGTGACTGTAAAAATATAACATTTGGTAATAGACCAATTCACAATTCTCATTTCAAATAAAATAGTTAAATAAATATTTGCACGAAGAGGATTAATCTGTGATGAAATTTTTGCCACGCCAAAAAATGCGGAGTTTCTGTTGTGAGGACTAGAATCTAGAATACAGTGAGTTTGTCCCAGCCCTCAACTATATTATTTGCTAACTTTTACTTTGCAACTATTTCTTTTTTACTTCTATCTGTTATCATTATATTTTGTCCGTTTCAAAGGAATCCATACAGCCAAACAGCGCTATGCATACCGAGTCATATTGCACTGTGTGACTCATAAACTCTACAAAGCGCAATTTCTGTTAAATCGTCTACATCTGCGAGTAATACGCGAATCTCTTTTAGGCGTCTAATGCGTCACGCGTCCATTAGATTCAATTGTTTTGCTAATTTAACCCAAATAAAAGCACTTTTTTCATATAAAGGCACTTTTAGCTGCGAATTTGAGCACGAGTTCCCTCGAAAACTCTATATATGCACGTTTCAATGGTTATTTTATTATATTACGTCTCGGTATGCGGCATTTGCTTGTTGCCGCCCTTGTACCATTTTGAGTCGTGCGGGCCTGCTGTAATTTTTTTCGCGGAAAATGAAATGTCTTATAACTCTACTATTTTAGCTAATTGTGGTAGTTAAATGAAAAAAAATAGTGTTTTATAATAAATTTAAACTTACCATTTGGGGATCCATTAGATGGTGACTTCGTGGTTATGGTTGAAGAAAAATCAGGATCATATTCGTAGGTGTATTTCGAACTGCTTTTCATTAATGTCTTTATTTGTTCTTCGTCAACACAACCATCTCTTTTTTGTTTATCTAACAATTCATTGTCATCACTAGTTTCGTCGATTATTGCTGCATTACGTTTGCGTTTCCTACTGATTCTTGGTTGTCCTTCAAACTCTTCGTCAGAAGTTATATATGAACGACTTTTTATACGGGAAGAAAATTGGTTAGGGTTTGCAATAGAAGTACAGGGTTTATCGCCTTCCACGTGATTTCCAGCTGGTGTAATAATAACTCTTCTTCTTGTTCTTCTGACAACATTTCTATTAATTTTGTAAATATATTTTGTGTTGGTTTATGAAAGTATAACAGGTACATGGTAGAAAAACGCCAAAAAAGTTACGTTAATTAATTAAACAATATGAAATATTAATTTACCTTGAATCAGATCGTAGATCACGCATCTTACTTGTGATCTGTAAAGTGTTTTGCCAGTTTTCAACTATTGGTTTCATTCGGTCACACACTAAGGCCTGTAGTCTGACAGTCATGCTGTATATCTGTAAGCACATGGTAAAATCAATACTCATATTACTAATAAAAAGTTCTACATTTCTTTTAACTGTAAGTCGCCCAATTTGGAACTTTTAAATAAATTATATAAATCACAATTAAAACTTTTTAAACTAATTGGTTTTCAGAGTCTAAAATCTGCAGAAACTCTTTTCCTTTACGCAAATATTTTTGTCAGAATGCAAATATTCCCAAGTTTTTGAAACACAAATAACAATTCTTTAAAAGCAATCAATAAATTAACAAAAAATACATTGCTCTAAGCAGTGTTTTTTTAAGGTGTTTTGGGGGACCGTTCTCCAGCGGTTTCCCAAATTTTGGACTTGCAACTTTTTGGTATTTAAATGAAACACTTGCGGTCTCTTACTACTTAGCGGTCACCCAAACCAAACCTTAAAAAAAAACCTGGCTCTATGCATCAGGGTTTTGTAACTTGTAAGCAGCCATTGGCAAGCAAAAAACAACCAATTGAAATTGTTCCTTAAGTGTAACTTTTAACGAGTTCTATTTTCATACTAGACAAAATACCCAGCGTTGCTTACGTAAATTGAGTATTGACACGTTTATTTCCAACTCGTTAAGGACTAGTGGCAATGTAAATCTACTTGAGTTTTGCGTATAGTTGAACAAAATGTAAGAATTCATGGTGCTATTTAAAAAAACAAAAAATCAGGTTGTACTATGTCCGTGTAAATTTGCTAGCCACAAGCAATAGCTAATAGTTATAAAAAAACGAACATAGTAAATATCCTGTAATCGAGAAGTAATGCTACGGATAGCGTAACATCATCATCGTTATGCCAAAACGATGACTACGTGGTGCTACATGTTCGGTGAGAATAACATGTAATGTGTGTTTTTTTGCGTTTTGCGATGTTTGAAGACTTGTTGGCTATTCTTAAACAGCACAGGCGCAGGTCGTCCCTTGACTGATGCCGCTGATTCTCAAACGGGTCAACTAAGTGCTTCCCCGCAATAAGACTATCACGTTATCAGGATACGGCCTATGTCATAGCGAAATTGAATCGACTGGCGTGGTAGAAATTATTGCAATCCTCTGTGTCAGTCAATCATTTAATTCAATTCTTCGTCTTCGTGAGCAAAATGTATAAACAACGTCTTAGCGTAAGAGCGTAAAACTTTTTCAATTATCTCTATAATCTGTTTGTAGCTCAAACTTGTATAACGGACTTTTTGACGCGTTTTTTTTAAGTCCAACAAATGAGACGTTACGAAGTAAATACTTTTCAGGCTTACATTTTACACATTGTTTTTTACAATACAAAAGTAAAATATAATCTAAATGCAATGTTGTGTGTTGTGTAAAAACAAAAAGCCGTGAAATTAATCGATCGGTACTCGCTTCGGCCCGTGTGGAATCATAATGTCTAAGGTAAGCGATTCGCCAACTAAAAGCAAATAGAAGCAATTTTTTTCAGTTGCATAGTACCACACAGGTCGGTTCAAGAACACCACGTTTCTTAAATTACTTGAACTACGACGTTGCGCAGTGGTTCTATGTAGTGGGCCTTGCTCAAAAACAGTACTTCGGGCCGCGACGAAAAAAGTTTGCCGACCACTGATATAGCCGATGATCACGAGATAGCAGATCTATTCAATAAACATTTCTCCTCTACTTCTATGCTCACCAAGATTGTATTATTGCTTCTTTTACCAACTTTTCTTAGCAATACATATATATATAAATTAACCAAACTACCCCGATGTTTTTAACGCGTTACGTCACTTAGACCATAATAAATCATCTGATTTATTCATTCCAACAGATTACCTTAAAAGCTTTGTGCGAAGTACTTATTTACCCGTTAATTTTAGTCCATTGTAAGCATCAGTGATCACAGTATATTAAAAACGACTCTATCATCGTACAATCACGTTTAAAGGTTCAATATCGCCCGAAGCCCAGTATTATATTAACTCCTTCCCTTACCTGGCATAAACATATCTTATAAACTTGTCATAAAGGCACGTACTCGACTAGACATTGTGCATAAGATCTTCAAAACTGTTATGCGGCACATTACTCCTTGTTTTCTACAAAGCTCACACTCTCACAATTCTTCAATATGCCGATCTCATTTATGACAATTGTACTAAGCTAGTTGTAGGATGCATCCTACGAGAACCACATCCCACAGTGAAATTTTATTTGATGTTGGTCTTCCTTCATGTTGAGACTCTGTCATAATTCTTTGATCATATCTAACACATTGATTAGAATTTGTTTTTGCGGACTAATTTTATTCACCCAAATTTGTAAATTTGTACAAACTTTAATTGTGTTGCCATATCAGTTATTTTTTTGTCGCATTCTTCTCTGTTGAATTATGTTCTGTTAGGGCAGAGTTTCCCAACGTGGGCGTTGGCGAGTTACAAGGGGACGGTATGTGTCTTTTTTCTCATTTGGGGGACGCTGAACGCACATAGGGGGGCGTTACATAAAAGTACTTTTCGCAAATATTTTATACATAAAAATAGTAACAAACAGAACTGTAGGTAACATTTAAGCTTAATAGTTGAACGCTAACTCTCACCCTAACCCAAATATTGTTAGCAATATAAACCCCCGGACAAAATGTGGTAGGATGGCAACTTTCGAAAAAGTGGTAACTTCTGGCGTAACAATTGGCTTTCTCATGTAAAGTTGTTGGTTGTTGTTGCGTTTCACCATTTTATACGCGGCAAAATGTTTGTATATTTAAAGCCGGGCTCGCCAACCGACGGTTCGCGGGCCGGATTCGCCGCCTCTTTGACAACTAGACACAAGTCCATTTCAAATACTTTTTGACTATTAAACTATACGTACGTGAGAAAAAGTTTCGCGCTTCGCGCGATTCATTTCTCTGCGTCCGGTTTGATGCTGTATTTTGACCTACATTAGCGCTTCGGTAACATTGTGCTGTGGAAGTGCGTCGCGGGCAAACGGAAAACGAATTAAAAATATATTGGACATATATTATTTAACATTTTTTTGGCAATGTAATAAAAACTAGCAAAAAATTTAAAGCTTCGCTTGACAGGTGCGCCTGGACTCAAAAAGGTTAACAAACACTGAACTAGATAAACTAAGTTATCTTGTTTTCTCACAGTAGTTTTATAACACTTTTCATTAGTAGAATGGATGAAAAACGTTTTTTTTTATCGCGCTTCGCGCCAACACTTTGTTACTGCCTCCTTAAATGTAATTAAACACGTTTTTAAGTGGAAATCCAAGGCCTTCCTGATTCACAGTTGTTCTAACATTTGAATAACACAAATCTTAGTTAGCATTTTGTGCGGCCCGCAGAGACCTTTCTAAGTTTGGCTGGTGCCCGCGACTAGAAAAGGTTGCCGACCCCTGATTTAAAGTTGTGGTTCAGAAAGTTGAATTTCTCCTGGTAATGACATAACCTTGTGAAATAATGTAGGTATATTAGGAATTAATCTTTTAACGACAAAACTGGATTTTATTATGAAACTATATGTTCAATCGTCAGATTTATTAATTGCAGTAGTGCAAAGTACTTTGCACAAGTGTGTGTTAAACCTTAACGCAATTATTGCTGTATGTAAATTATATGAACTGTTACCTACATGCCTTAGTTTTTTAATAGGCACCTACGTCATTAATTTAGTTCAATTTATACGGATGCTCATGTAAATTCCTATAGTGAATGTATGTTAAACAACCTAAAATATAACTGACAGCTCATCGAAACGAAAGTGCAGACAAAATTACGTAAGACAACGATTAATATAATACTTTACTGTAAAGCAAGATGAGGGGGGCGAAATGAAATATAATGGAGCCCAAGGGGGCACTAGTGCAAAAAAGGTTGGGAAACACTGTGTTAGGACATTTTGATTTAAATTTCTCTGGATCTCTCATTTTATTTAACGCTGTGCATTACTTTTTGTCAGATTGTAGTACCTTTCCCTGTACACTAGTGAGTTATTCTTAACGTCTTGTTGCTAAAAACTGGTACGCTACTCGCTGTAAATCGCGTCACTAGAAAAGGCATTCTTCAGTGGTAAGAGTGCCACCTGACTTCCGTTTAAATCAATAATAAAAAAAGTATTGTGGTAAAAACTGAAAAAAAATTTTATTCATTTTGTTCAGTGGTTTCCAACCTGGGAAGTGTAAACCCTACGGTAGTGCAAAAGATTTGTCTAGGCGGTTGCCATTTACTAATTATTAAACTAAAGAAAAAAAACTTAATAAGTATAATAATAAAGTAAAAATTTTATCAGTAGAAGGAGCAAGAATAACCACCAGTTCAACAGTTGTGCTAATGACATTGACTTTAGTGAACAAGTTATTTTTATTCTCAGGACCGAATCATTATTTCAGGCTAATGGCCTTGCCAAATACAAACGGCAACAGGTGCCGTTCCGACCACCGACAACCGTTTAGGGACGCTCAATAAAACTCTTTTTTTTATTTATGCTTACTTGAATACTGTGAACAATTTACAGAAAATCGAAATGATATAAAAACATATATAAGTGAAACAGCTCTAAAATATCAGCTTGGTTTAGACTTTTAAAGTAAATGAATTCTTGTTGTTTTGTTCAAGTTACATTACAAGTTTACGAGAAGTAAACTTTCCTTTACGAGTAGTCATAAGCAAAAATACAATTTTATTTTGGGGGAATTTATCAAGTAATGCAAACATTATATTGGTTTATGTTATACACCAAAATTGGTGACACATTGTTGTTTTTTTTGTAAAATGATAGGAAGTGGCGATAACTTTAGTTTAATCACTAACAAATAAAGTTATGTCAACTCAAAATGTTAATTCATCTACTTGCCTTTGATTTTTTGTTGGTATTATACGTTTTGGAGTTTCTGAACAGCAGTGTAAGATCTTCGTTCATTTGAGTTGGATTTTCATAGCTGCCAAAAGCAAGTTTCTCGCGAATTCTTTTCAAGTCCATTGGCATGTCAACGTAATCACAATAATCCTGTAATATTTGATAACATCGTAAAAAAACAAACAGATATAAAAGCTTTGGGTTAGAGAGGTTTGAAAAGGTTTTTAGATTTGTTTTAAACTAGGTATTTATTCGCTTGCTTGATAACATTTGCCACGTTGCAAGGCGAGATGTTTTGTTTTTACAGTATTTTATCTGATAAAAATAGTTGTTGTGACAAAAACGAAAAAACAAAACATGTATAAACACAATGATATTAAAAATCTACCCAACATCAAAAGCGTTTTTGACACTATGGGGCAAACTTTAAGCTTCATAAAATAGCCGATATTCTAGGGTTTTTATATGGGAAAAACGGGGACAAAATATTTTTAAAATCTCAAATAGTTTAAAAAAATAAAGTTATATTATATCCACGTTGCAATTGTTTTACCAAGTTTCCTATGAAAAAGACTGTAAACAAAGATAGAGTTTTATAAAACTTTTATGCATATGTTTATCACCTGATGGATAACCGTTTCCAATTGATTATATTATTACTTCTTTTTACCTATTTTTTATATATTAAAAAGTTTGGTGGCCTAAACATTTTTTAAATTACCTATGTAAATAACTCTAGCATGCTACAACAGCTTAGGATAATAAACATGCTTTTTAACATCTGAGCAAACAATAACTTGATAATTTAAATAAGCCTACTTACAGGATAAACATCTTCATCAACACTTTCCCGAAATGGCGCTGCATCTTCAGTATCCCATACTAATGACAACAATTCACTGCATTGCCTTTTCCATATGTTAATATCAGGAATATCTTGTTGTGGGATGACACTTGATGGCTCATTTGTTTTTCGTTTACTTCTTTTACGATTCTGCCTTTGTGACTTGCTTGAGCTCTAAACCATTTTTTAAATTTAATAACATGCCAAACTATAGTGAGAAAAACAATACTAGTTGAAGTATTTATTAGAGTGAAAAATTGGCTACACCCTAGGGCTGACGAGATTTTTAACATCTAACAAGGCCTGTTTTCTAATTTTTTAAATGGTTTGGCAAGCAATGGCAAAAAATTATGAAAATATATGGTTATTATTCTGATATGGTCTTAGGCTGAAATCTTTGCAGTAAATCATCAAAACCCTGTTAAAGGTAATCAAAGATTCATTTTTCTCGGCAGCATCATCGACAAACATTTTTCAATATACGTAAAACTTTTATACTATTATTTTGTATCTACTTAATAGTTGAAAAATTAAACCTAGGTTTTCAGAAACTATGATGACAGTTTATATGTATAACAGCTAATTAAGATGGTCATGTAAAAATACGTTAAGCACCACTGGTGCATTGATAATGCAGCTGGTGCGTTGATATACTTCATTTAGCCATTAATAAATCCTAAAAGGCATTATATGTAAGAAGGTTATAAAAAACGCCAAGCTATAACCAACTGTTGCCCCTGATTTTCAGTGACGTGGTCTGCCAAAAATTTAATTCACACAGTATTTTTTGCCGAACATATGAGTAATATTTCTAGCTGCTGGAAATAATATTTTAGACAAATCCAACTGCCCACTACATTACCCTCAGGATATCATATTGTTTGGATTTGTATTCTCCTTTTAGTTAATAAATATAATTTTTCAATTGTTTCCAGCTTTAAAAGATAACCCTTAAAAAAAGATTTTTCTTTATTGATATTTTTTTAGAATTTATTTTGCTTTTTTGTTTGGTATACTTTGGATGCAAAAACTAAAAACTATGAAACTACAATTTTTTTTTTCGGAATAATTAATTAAATTCGGGTAATCAAATCTGATGTAATAGATAATGTCAATACATCTATATTATAAAATCTGTAACAAGCCAAACTTTGTGCGGTAAAACGCATTTAGGTATTTTCTCAGAGGTTCGTTTTCCATAAAAAGTTTAGCTTATCAAAGTTTTTTCCGTAGTTTGGATCTAAAAAATAAGATTGACAAAAATATTAAAACTAGTTCTTGATTTTGTATTGCTAATTTGGTGCAAAGCAACATGTGTTAATGTCGCATAACTATACCTCACATTATTTCACTTTTGGCCTTCATAACTAGATTTATAAATTATAACTAAGCAAACCTTTAACTAAATTGGTTAAAAATGATAGCATCCCATGGTCTAAAATATCCTGTATAAATACTTGGAGCCAAAATAAAACTTAGAATATAGTTTGCTTTACTGTACTTTGTTGGACTGTACCTAGACTTAGAAACACCCCTGGACTTTAATACAGTTTGGGTTATATTTTTATAGTAAAGTCTTATGCCAATTGTGCTTGAGAATTTTATTACCTCACAATACACTCTTAATTTATTACCCTCACAATACACACATATATATTTCAGTTTGGTGTTATTCATAGAATAGACAGATTATTAGCTGAGCAGAACAACTAATGCCAGGACACACATGCGTAAAAATAAATCTTTATTAAGGTTATGATTCATAAAATTAAACATTATATTGATGGCCCTTTTTGATCAAATTGTAAGGTAAATCTTTCGCAAAATCTCATTTTAAAGCCAATTAATTGATATATTTTATCATTTTTACTTTCAAAAGTTATTACTTTAAACATGTCAAGCCATTTATGGCTTCTGTCCTCTGTTTATATGTGTTATGGTTATTTTAAACAATAGGTTAACCATACCCTAACATTGGTTATTATAAACCCACTGTATTTAATGGCACTCAATACCAACAGGCAGTGTAAAATACTGTCAAGTGTCTGTATGAAGTTACTAATATGAGTAAAGTTACGTTTTAAATTAGCCAAGGTAAATATATCTGAATTTGGGGAACAAATTAAATGTAAACAAGGCAATGTTATTTGTTTTTGAGTTTTTGAGGAAGCACTTTATTCCCTTCTTATTTGATCATTGATGGCAGGCCTGCACAAGTCAAAATGATATAAGGGACTCAACAAGCCAAAAAATGCAATCTGGAGTTTGACCATTTTTTGGGATAGCATTTTAAAGCTGAAGCATATTACATATATTAATGCTACATAACAGAAGGAACTAGACGGGGGTGCGGTTGTTGTATATTTTGTCAGGGGGTATATTTTCAGGGCTTGGTGTTTTTTTTTTAATTTTTTTTTACTTTCTGTTATTGGATATTTTGTATATTATATTGTATATTTTATATTATATATTTTATATTTTTTTCCGTAACTGGTTTCTGCAAGCAAAAACAGATATGGGCCAAAAACTTCCCCACTTAACTTCTGGCTTTGATGCGAAAGGGGTTCAAATATGGCGTTGTAGTATTTGGGAAATGATCGAAACATATATTTGATAAATAGAATTTACGTAGATAATGCGTACAAGCATGTTAATACACTTTGGCCAGCTAACATGTTTAAACGGCAAATATTATCATTCTCTCAAAATGGTTTAAAGTCCATGGTTTCCTATACTTTTTCCAACTTTTATACATTTGCCAACTTTTCGCTAGGTTGGAGTAGATAGCTACTAAGAGCTAAAACGATGATGTCACAATATTTTAGGTTTTTTGCCCCCAAAGCAAAGGCCCCTGGGTGTGCAGCCTCATAAACCTTGACATCGCACCTTCATACCTCTACGCCATGTCTCAAAATTTGAAAGTTCTACGATGTATACTTTTTATATAATGCTTCGGACAAATATCGGTCTGAAACATACCAAGCAAACCATAAAAACCAAAAAAGAAAAGAATAGCGGCAAAAACAAGTTATGTCCCGAAAATAAATTTTCGGCCCAATTAATAAGAGCAAAAACAAGATATGTCCCCAAAATAAATTTTCGGCCCATATAAATAAGAGGAAAAACAAGATATGTCCCGAAAATAAATTTTCGGCCCATATAATAACGGCGAAAACAAGATGTGCCCCGAAAATAAATTTTCGGCCCATATAATAAGAGCAAAAACAAGATATGTCCCGAAAATAAATTTTCGGCCCATATAATATGTAATGTTCATTCATATAAATTGGTTAAAATCTGGTGTATTTTTATGGTAAAATATTGACATTTTTGCACAAGTTTTAGAGCGACATATTAAAAACGTCAGGCAAATTTCGACGAAAGGCCTAGTCAAACGCAAGTAGTGAGACATCTCTCTTGCCTAAACCACACTTTCTGAAATGTGTAGAAATTTTGAAGCAATTTTATCAAAATGCGCTTCAAAACTACCTACTTTTTACAGTATTATGGCAGTATCTTGGTGATTCAGTCTACTTTTATGGTAAATGCACAGCTATGTTTTAGGTAAGTATGGTTGCGACGTTATTTGTAGAATAGACAGATTTTAAGGTGAGCAGAAAAACGTAAAAGATATATTTTGTTAATTGTGAGGTCTAAATATAAGCTAAACTGTTTAAAAAACTAGTTAGGAATATAATAAAAGAAAAAACAAGCAAAAAAATCATATTAGATATTAAAGCAATATCTTTAGTTATCATGGTTTCATAACTTTTGTTATCATGGTTAGATACCTTTTTTGTAATATTTTGAAAAAAACTGTAGTTGACAGAAAGTCGCTTCATCAATTGTGGCATGTCTTCACAATTCCTTTCTCTTATAAAAGTCAAAAGTATCTCCTCTAAGTACTACAAAACAAACAAAGGTTTGTACATTTTGCTATATTCATGCCTTACTTACACTAAAACTTAGTTGGGTATTTGAAACAAGAACAAACAAAAATAACAAAGAAATAATGCACATGTTAAATACGTGAAAATTCAGTCCAGTAACAAACACTATATGTTGACATGTTATTCTGCACAATTATAGTGTTTCACTAATTTGTAATAAAAATTGTAAGATTGTTTAGACTTTCTTCTAAAAATGTTAATATAGCATGTTTAATTAATTAACTAAATAAATCTATTTACCAAATATAGACCAGTAAAAAGTCTCAACAATTGCGACTTCAATTACCTGTGCAGTCTTCACAATTTCAGATTCTTCTCTGTTAAATGCAAGTGCATTAAGGGTTAATTGTTTAACATCCCATTCCAATGATGATAAATGGCGATAAAAGCGATTTTGGAGTCTTAGGTTTATTATTGTTAAGTCAACAGGATATGCAACAGCAAGAACATAAGTTGGGTAAACTTTCAAATCAACCGGTCCAGAAAATGGAAAAAACATATCTATAAGACAGTTCAGTTAATAAATTATACTGATGTACAATTTTACATTTAAATGTCACCTACCACATTTTAATATGAAGTCAAAACCATTTTGAATTCTACTTATTTCCTGGTCAACAACATGATAGGTGTTAGGTAGATTTTCAACTAAGCTTAAATCCCTGCCCCACCATTCCTTGGGTAGCTGACGACTGCGAAACAATTCATGCATTTCAAGATCATCAATAGGAAGACCTTCAAACATAATTGTGCAAAATTATAAAAAAAGTAAAAGTGAGTCACAATCCCACTAATAAAACTGCCAATATATGAAACTTTTTTTAAAAACAGCTCCACATTATTAAACCCACCCAAGGTGTCTTGTGAGTGATTTATCTTATCTAAGGAGACAAAGAGCTTAGTAAACACCAAGACCACTTTAACAGATGTTAAGCATGTTAACATCCTTTGTATTGAACTTTTTTCTTGTTGAAATGTAATATTGCGTAAGTCACTTTCTGGGATTGTAATGCATGACTACCTAAAAATGATTAATTACAGTTTGTAAAAACATTTGATTTAGTTGAACTTCTGTTTAGAATTCCAATAAATCGCTAGATTCTATTGTTTGATATCAAAAGCTATTATTTGATATATATAAAGTTAATCTAAAGTACCCCACAGCGCTTTTTGTATTATGCTGCAAGTTTGTGACAGCAACGCGGAAATATATAGGCCAGCACCCCTTTCACATGATTATATTGTCAATGTAATGTTAAGCTACGAAAAGCCGCAGACATCAAAATTCTTAAATATACTAAAAACCTTTATTACAAAATCTCTACATATAGAAATTTTACAAAAAATTACAAAATCTATACATATACTGCTTTTTGCTAGCTCCTCGGCAATAACATGTGATTCCTGTTTTCGCATAATAATGATTAGGAGTAGTGTATTGTTAGGAAATTATAAAGCAATATAAATGTATTACTCCAGAAGTAGGCATTTAGAAAAACAAAGCTTTTTAAATTACTTTTAGCAGTATGTTTACACCAAATTAAGCAGATTTAGATTAGAATCCTAAGAAATATATTTTCTACTGTGAGCACCGCTATATAATTATAACATACTTGTTTATTTTTGTCTTGTTGCATCAATGGGGAGAATATATAATGTATAGGTTTGTCTAAAGTGGGTAACAGTGTATAAGTATCCTGTTAATATAGAATCCAGCCATAAGGCTAAAATAAGAACAACAAAACCCCACATTTAAGTACATCACATAATTTTAAGTCTAACCCAATTTCTAACCCCTACCACCCACACTAACCCCAAATAGGGGTACAATGGGTACTGACACAAGGGTTAAGACCTAAATGGTCAAAATCAGGCCTATACAACTTTTTACCTAACCCCAAACCTCACCCTCAAGTACATCACTAACTTCCCTAATAATTTTAACCCTAACCCAATTTCTAATCCCTACTATCCCCACACTAACCCCAAACAGTGGTACAATGGGTACTGGCGTAAAGGTTACTGTGGCCAATGGCCAATCAAGTTTGGATTTAGTGGGCGACTGGAGATTATAATTTATGAAGAAACAACATTAATTTTTAGCTTACTTGTGCCCTTTTTTAAAGTGCATAAACTTTGTGCAAAAAATGCACTTATTGGGAACACTGGTTTCTGTCATTTAATAATATGTCATTCTCAGAACATACAATAGCAGGGAAAAACTAGCCACTATTATTATTTCTATTAAACAAGGAAATTTTGACTGAATATATGATTTGGCCAATGGTTAAAATAAGAATAATGGTAGTGTCATAAGAACGTTGGCCAACTACAGAAACTTTATACATGTACAGATTGTTGTATTTAGTGGTACATGCTTTACTTCTTCTACTGTTTAATTTATAAAACATTTTTATGTCAAACTGCTATTAGTGTTACCTCCCAAACAAATCTGCAAACCAGTATTCTAAGTAGCTATATAGTTAGCAAAGATATTCTCACCCCACACATCTGGCTGTCCATCATTGTTTTCAAAATCCAGATGCTTTTCTTCAGATTCAGGTATTACTTCCAAATCCCAAGGAGACATAGACTCCTTTTCCTAAAAAAAGTTTAAAGATGTGTGCTTTCTTTTTTTCTGATTTATTTGAATACTTGGTTGATTAAAAAAAATTTTTTAACTGTTAAACTTCACCAGTTTTAACTGTTTTTAAATAATATAACAAAATAAAAAAGTTTAATTACCTGAGAGTCCCAAGTTACATTAAAGCATTGAAAATAATCATCATCTTGTTTTGGTAAAAGTTCTGAAATTGTTCCATACCACCATGCATCATCAATGACAGAGCGGAACCTTTGTCCAACATCCCAATGTTCTTTTATGCTATGTTCATACTAAAATAAAATCATTAATAAATATACACAAAATAAAATTGAACCATTGTTTTTCAAGATAATTAAAATTCAAACAAATATGTCAAATTGAGCATTACTCATTTCACAACATGCTGAAAACTGTTATGGAATTGGCTTTAATGCAATTACTTATTAAAACCAATAAAGTAGATAGCCGTCATTGGTAAAGCATAATTTATATGTTTAACTGGCTTGGGAAATTTGATTTTGTTTTAAACCTCAGCTAAACAAAATTCTTTGCTCCTAAAATTAAAATTAAACCTGGACCAAACCCCAAAAAGACTGGACCTTTTTTGTACAACACTAAACCAAAATACTTTTGTATTGTTTATATGTCATACCATAAACCAGTGGTTCTCGACTTTTCAGGAGTCTTGGCCCCCTTCCATTGACACTAAATACTCTGTGACCCCCCTTGGCTAACAAACTAGATAAATGCAACACATGGCGTTACAGGAAAGGTGAAAACCAAAAAAATTGGTTATATTTAAAAGCAAGCAAGTGCTATAAATTTATAATGTAAAGCCGAAGCACCAACTCTAGAGACCTTTATCTGAACTTGCAACTTGTTTTCTGTACAGTGCAACAATACATGGTTAAACAATTAAGTTACAACCTGAAAGGTCTTCTCACAACTATTTTAGAATTATGTTTTCAACACACATTTATTTTATAATAATGTTGCTAAAGTTTTTAACCAGTTTAGACAAATTATTACCAAATACGTAGACCCAAAAAACAAGTCAAGATTGCCAACAGGGAATTTAGATTTGTCATTTAAGAAGAATACTGAATACCCATTAAACTTTGTTCAGAAAACATTTAAGTAGATGTGCTAAAAACAGGCTTTTCTGGGTGACAAATTAGAAAACAATTGTTTTGCCATAAGTTAATTATTAGGTAAGGGTTATTGCAAGACGTTAAGTAATTGGTCGCCCAGAAAACGCTGATGCCTCACTACATTTAAACCAAGAACAAAAATGTGTCGCTACAGCGACAAGGCGGTGTATTTTAAACTAGGCGCAACCATTCTGAAGTGAAATGAGAACATTATATCGGTGAAAATGAGAACATTATATATTCCAATTACCCAGGCACATATGAAGTACTCAATTTCGATTATAGAAAAGTTGTGTGTTTGCAGTTTTACTTTCATTTGGCAAGCATTTCTATATTGACCTAAAAAGGCAATCACAGTCGTCGTTCCAGTTAAACGGCCAGAGCCAAGTATAAAATTTGCATAGGTATTTTAAGGAGGACTTCTAATTGTGATAATGCGAAACAAAAATCTTATCTTTTTGTTTTGTACCAACTGAGTAAATCAAACTGAGGTCTACATTACTATTTAATTTTATGTAGGTCTGTTTAGCTATATCAGGGGCGGGCAACATACGGCCCGCGGGCCAGGTCCAGCCGCCCGCAGATAGTTTCCGGTCTCACATGATAATGCGGCCCGCGGCAACAGTCTGCCGCGACCCCCCACTACTTGTTTACTAGTCAAATATTAGTAGTGGCTGTTAGTTGGTTTTTAGTTATTTGTTTTGGGTAAAATTAAAGACGAACAACATCAACGTCGAAATAAAACGCAGCTCGGAATAAGATCAAAATAAGACTAATACCTAATAGTCGTAGCCTAATACCGTCTAAATCGGAACAAGTTATAAACCCGTCGGAATAAGACCTAAATGGCCTACCTAACCCTAAACCACATCCCTAAGTACATCACTATAACTTTTCTAATAATGCCAACCCTCAATAACCCCAAACAGGGCCAGAAAATCAGAGGCCAAGATAGCGGCGCCATAACGGCGTCCTTCACCGCCCGAATTTCGACACCAAAACGGTCGATGCCATATACCCATGGCCCCGATCGTCCCATATCCTCTTCCTACAGTTTCAAGCTTTATTTCGGCCATTTAGGCCTTGTTCGGAATAATTTAGGACTTATTCCGACAGATTTATGTCTTATTCAGACCATTAAGTTTTTATTCTGCCATGGGTATTACTGCGTATTTGGTTTTATTATGTCGTTGGTGTTAATACTATGGTATTATTGAGTTTTCTGCTTTAGGTATTGTTGCTTTGTTCCCAAATTAGATAGAATTTACAATCAACATTTTTTCCCTTGGATTGGATGTACTTTTCCACTCAAGTCGGTATAAGAAAGCAATATGTTTGCTGTGCAATAAAAGTGTTGCCGTGTTTAAAGAGTACAACATTAGCCGCCATTATGCGACAAAACATGTAGGCTAAGGCAGTACAATTAATATATTGATTAGGAATCCGGCCCGCCAAGTACTTCATTTACCATATCAGGCCCGCCGACTTTAGAAGTTGCCCGCCCCTGAGCTATATGGTGGTTGATAAATATTAATATTTTCTCATTTTGAAACGGCTGCATGTATCGCCTAAATTTTCAGCATAAAAAACGGGCAAAATCATAATGGATTTTGTAAGTCTCTAATGCTTGTTCTGTTTTCTATATAAACCAAACTTCTAAAATTTAATTATTATTAAGTAAAATAATCTAAACATTTGTTATAAAAATAAATAAATTTAGATCAAATTTCCAAAAATTACACTTTTCCCAATTGTCTGTTCAAAATTTTTTACTTTGTTTTGGAAATGTGCACATTGTGTCAAAACTTTCACATCAATTTATAAAAGTCCCAATAAACAAATTACATAGTGCGAGCATTTAAAAAAATTGGACTATTTTTTTTAGAGAATCAAGAAAACCTGATAACATGATAGCTTTTGTAAGGTTTTAAAATATGCATACAAATATATACCTTCTTGCGTAACACCAAAAAATCAATAACA
The DNA here is from genome assembly GCF_963924565.1 of Ascidiella aspersa. Lineage (NCBI taxonomy): Eukaryota > Metazoa > Chordata > Ascidiacea > Phlebobranchia > Ascidiidae > Ascidiella > Ascidiella aspersa. Next base: position 18,204,935 of record NC_139453.1, read on the forward strand.
TCAGGCATGTCATGAAATCTCAAAATAAAAGTTTGTTCTTCATATGAAATGTCACAGTCTTTGAAACGCTTCAATGTCAACATGCATAGTGTCGGTGGACCAACCTCAAACTCCATGCCAATTATAAGACATGTCTCAACAGAACTTTAATAGAAAAAACAAAATCAATAACAAAATTTGAAACCAGAATTTGTTTTGTTACCTCAAGTTTAATTTGTTGTAACAGATATCTGATAAGTCACCAAAATCCCAAATTTTCTTTTCTTGAATAACTTTAATGTATAATTCGTGGCCCTTGAAAAAAGAATAATAATGTTTAGTAAAATGAAGTTGGTACAAGTTTAATCATACTGTTTATGAGTTGGAACTACACACACAAATATTTATATTTACAGCCTCTCAAGCAAAAAAGGAAGACTTTTACAAGGCCTGGGATGTTATGTATGATGCCATTTGCATTATCTTTCAATTCAAATATTATCCCAAACTATAATATATTTTAGGGTTTGCAATAAACAAACAAGCTTTCCTCTCTCAAAATTTGTTTACTCTTGCAAAATTCTTGTTTTCCGGTGATGTTTAGGTAACAAAGAAATTTAGTGCTGTCTGCTATTTACTTACAGGCATTCCCTGGCGATAAATTCTAAAAGTGTTATTTTGTTGGTCACCTGTCAATATTGCAAAATGGTTAGACTGAGCAGCATGCCAATATCACGCACTGGACAGACCATTTTGCGAAATGTTTAATCAGAATCCCACCATACTAGTAATGTGCTTAAAATTAACTAATGTTTTTATCGGAAATCCTTCTGCTTACAAGTCAACAAGTTGACTAAATTAACGACACTTTAAATATTGATCAATCCTTGAAACCTGCATGCAAGCAAATTTTACTCATTTTAACAATGAAAAGGATGAAAACAGAAGGTCTTTATAAGTCATCCTTATTTCCTGAGCATTTGTTATATCATTTCACAACACAAAGTCTCTCCTAAAAAGTGTTATTAAAGAAATCAAATGCTCAGCAAAATGAATTATTCCTACTCCATGGGACCGCTTTGAAACGAACAAAGCTTTCGTTTTTTGTTGTTGAAGCTAGACAGTATTGTTACAGATGAATAAAATAAGACCGTCACTAGGTCCGAATACAACAACCAACTTTTACTTAAGGACACTCGTAGGGGAAGTTGTTAATCAGTACTTTGTGGATTATGTCTGCTATCGCTATCACCAAGTTACAAATATTTGTTTTGCACTTGAGTTTAGCTAACATTTGTTGCAACTCCGAAGTTTCAACGCAAAATTTATTTTAATATATAGCAATTTTTGTTGATGACGCATTTATGATGTCATTCTTGGACTATTTGATTTTTAATAGACTTTTGTTAACCGCAGTATATTCTTTAATATGAGACTATCAAGTGTCTATTAACAATTTGAATTTGTACTCCATAACAAATATGGATGATGTCATTATGATGTCTTAGAATATTTTCTGAGAACTTTTTGGGGGTGTTCCTGGCACCTTTCTTGCCATGAATCACCAACAAACCAGTTAAAATTTGTTTCACCTTGTTGTCTGGCCTTTAATGTCAAAACTTTAACATAAACTACAAATACTCAAATTTCCATTATTCAAAACATTTAAAACACAACAACCAAAAAGTGCAGTTTCGACAAAAAATAACCCTTGCTAAAATGCAACAATCGAGCTGAAAATCACAATTGTTGTTTCACCTTTTTCAAATAGACAACTTCATCGCCAAATTGAGGTAAGTAGGGAGATGGTTTGGGAATTACTTGTGTTATCCAACTGGGGGGCAAGTATTCCTCCGGAGGCATCACTCCAGGTATAACTGAGAAGGGGCATCTCATCTGATTAAATAAATAATTATAATTAATACTTACCCAAATAGAATTGACCAAACATGGGAAATACTAAATGTTTGTGGTATATTAGAAAAGTAGAATGGACAACAAATTAAACTGAGAGTTATTTGCTAGAATTTTACATATTAGTAATAATAATATTTTACATTTTACCAAGGTAACTAAGATTTTTTGCAGTTTATTTATTAGACATTTTTTGAAGTTTTTTGAACATGAGCTTCAATATTTCGGTTTAGGGTGTAATGCTTCAGTACATAAATTACAAGATTACTATTGTTCATCTACAAAAATAAGTAATAGCTATTAAAAAATAAAAACCTGGGCTCCATAACTCGCTCTCATTGCCATCTTTGATACAGATCCATTTGAAATATTATTTATAGTTGCTTTTTTTTCTGAAATGACATTATTGGATATTAACTAGGGAATATATCATGCATGCCAGAATGAGATGTCATCACCAACTAAATGTGTATTTTTGTTAACAACTGTAACAAAAGTTTTATTGTTTTCAAAAAGTACAAAGTTAATATTGTTGTAATATCCTGACTATATCATGGTCCATTGTTCGAGAACTACTAATGTTGTGTGATGCAATTCAAGAAAAACTGATAAAATATGTTATATTGCAGGATTTACAACCCTGCAACTAATTCAGCAGAAATACCCAGGTGTAGTTTTGGCAATAAATTTAAACATATTTAAAATATTTTAACCATTACTTAAATCCTCCTTTATTTATTGCCTAAGCATGGCAAGGTTAATAGGCGAACACAGCATTAAACTTTACAAACAGGAAAAAAAGATAAATTTGGCCAAAATGCTTGTCACCAGAAGGCTGGCAAGATTTCTGTTCTGTTAGCTTGTGCCATCCACAAACCCTATTTATCTTACCACTATAAACTTGTCGCTATCTGAGAAACAATTATCTATCCAGATAGTTCTGGCTGGCGCCTTGCTGTCTGCCAATTATCACCTGCGCATGCGAAACGTTTTGTTTTACATAGCAAATTGCTTTTTGGTAAATTTTTAACAGACTTTAGGTCAGCCTTTGCGGTCTGTGGTTAACAATAGAATTCTCAGTTTCGTTACGTGCAAATCCTAAGTAGATTTGTTTAACCTTAAAACATATTCCATAATTTGGTTATAGTTGATAATACTGGTACTCAATGTCTAGCACAATATATTCTAGATTGCTATAAGTCTTGGTGATTGTTCAAAGATGTTTTATCAGATTAGGAATACAACTCACATGCGACTTGGTAAAATACCAATTTTTGTTGATGACGACTATAGATTTAGTTAGTTGTTAAACTATAGATTAAGTAACTATAGTCGCAACACCATCCTCTGACTCCCATTCCCCTATTGTCTTGTCAGGCTTTTATAACCTATCATTTTCTGAGTGCTGTATGCATAATTTTGCACGATTTTAGCTGTTTTCAAATGGCATTCTATAGTGCTGGCATCCATCACATGGAGACAGACCTGATTGGACACATTTTGCACAAATCATAAACTATCTTATAGTTAGAGACATCTATAGTGCAATGTATCCACTTGATGTGCTTTTGTGTTAATGTTCAATAACGGGTTACTCACGAAAAGAAAGTCAAACAGTGTTCCTCATGTGTGAAGCCCTTACGACTGAACAGAAAAATAATGAATTTAAATTTAATATTTTGTGTTTTCTATTTTGCTTTTATTTCTAAGACCATCATTTTTCCTTTAAGAAAGTTGACCTGTTCAAAATAGGGGAGCCGAAAAACATTAAAATCAAGTATAAGTACACAAGTAATACCTTCCTCCAAAATTGATGAAGTGCTTTCAGAGACATCAGAGTCATAATGATATGAACATATAGAATTAGAGGATACACTTTGTTTCAGGTTGTTTCTCCTTAGATTTTTCATTGGGGAATTAAAAGAATCATCATTCCCTAAAAAAACAAGCTTTTATAAAATATTCTTTTTTAAACTACAGCAGTTTTGTCTCATTACGGCCAACTGTCATTACAACAATCAGTGAAAAAATAGTGTTAAAAATGCCAATGCAACTTTTTTTCTGATTAATTATTGGGGGGTGGGGGGAACTTTCTGAACTGTAATGTCCATAATTTACCACACTACTAGAGGAACATTAGTAACATTATATTTTCTGGGCCAATCGGAACAGAACCGATATTCCATATTATGGATGTACTGGAAAATTCAAACAAAATATGGCCTACATTGTGCCACAGCCAGAGCATGTCCAGTGCCAGGGACAACACCACACTCTTCAATAAACGCTCCCTCTGCAAAAGGTTTATGTTTTTAGCAAGTTTGTGTGATCACAAAGCTAATCTTGGTTGCTGCCACAAGACTGGTAAAAAAATGTTGCTTTTAAAGCTGCCAATTTGTGTGACATTTAACCCAAAAGTTTTGTATTTCTCAACAACTTCATCTTATAATGTTGACTCATATTGGATTCTCTAAAACAATGATTTGCTGTCAAATTTTATATGGATTTTATATGTAAAATCTCATAGTACATTGACAAAAAGATTCTGTAGCATGATTTAGCTAAACATGTTTTGTTGAGCTGAATAATTGAAATAATGTAAAAGTGGTTCAACCGTTTTAACAAAATCAACTGCTAATTACACAAAAGTAAATTCTAATCCATGTATATTATGTTCTCTTTTATGAAGCAATATTTTGTGCCCACACTTACAATGAAAAATACATATTTTTCCGAAAAAATGATTTAAACACTTTGGTTTTGCATGTTACAGTTATATAATAAATCTTGTAAAATACAAATAAAATTCTTGGTTAATTTGTACAATTGTATATTTTTTAAAACTATCACATAAATTCATGACGGATGTTTTTATGACCAATAACACTAATTAAATACTTAGTCCGCACCACAAGCAGTGCTATTGTTTCCACTCTCAGGACTTTTGTAGTTTTCATTTGAACTCAAACTTTTGTGTGAAGCTTCATCATCACTTTCATTTGTAACCGTAGAATCAAAATCTTTGGATAAAGCAAATCAGTTAGAATGTGGTAAATTTAAACCAAATAATAACAAGTTAATGATAACAAGTTACCGCTATCCCTTAGTATATTTAGTCTTGTTCCATAGTTATGTCGCAGTTTAACGAATCTGTTGGTCCTCAAAACACTTCTGGAATTGGTTAGATTACAATTTAATTCACCATCAGTGCTTTCATCGTCTTCACCTGACGATGGCTGCTAGTAAGCAAACAATATTAGAAAAATTAGTTGACATCACACCATAATCTAAATTTGACGAGTAGTTATTTAACATAAACAATTACTTGTTTTTTTTAGTTTAACCTTTTACTATTCAGAAATGTGTTTTAATTATTTAATAGTGTCTTAATAAAGATCACTTTATACATTTAGGAAGGACTTTTAGAGAAAACTGATTTTGATAATTTGTTTGTATATGACCGTAAGAACTAATTTTAAACATATTTGGTAATCTGCTAGGAGGCACAAATTCAGTCAAAACATTCAATAAAATAACTAGTTTTGAGGCCATGTAAATAAATTGCAGCTTACTGTGATTAACACAATTTTTTATCGGCCTTAGAGAGGTCAGATTAAAGAATCACAATACAACGAATAAAATAAATCCATGATTAATTTAATATATATTATTTTAAGTTGAAGGTAAAAATAATTTTAACATACCAAACTTTCTTGCTTCATCAGAATTTCTTGTTTTGCAACATACTTAGAATGTTTTGTCTTTTGTGGAATGATTAACTTTTTCAAAGACACAGTTTTAGCTGTTTGTGTGTTTGCAAGTTGTTGATTGTTACGGTAAACCTGCAATTCATATTCTCCTTGTGTTTGATAATACTTGTTGTTTTGTCTAAAATAACATAATTTTAGCACATAATTATTACACTCATAGCTTATAAAAATACTAGGAACCATACTTGGCACTTGACTTTGGAACAACCGGTACAAGAACCCGATGACCCAATGCCATAAGATCAGCTGCAGAAGCCATTTGACTGCGGGGTGCATTACTATGCATTTGTCGCACCCCTGCTACTTCACCTTCTCTTCGTAAACCAATCAGGGGATTTCTAATTTGGGATAACGGAGGGGATGTGTGCACCGTGACAGTAGCTTCTAAAATAAAAAATAAAACAATAAAAAAGTACTAATATTGGAAAAATATTTTTTAACATGGGTTCTCAATCGGTGGGCCACACAAGCATTTAGAGGTAGATCACAGAGCTATTTGGAAAATTGCAAAGTTGGTAAAAAAAGTTTTATTCGTTAAATTCTTTAGTTCTTTTACAGTACATTTGTGTGCTTTGATTAAAGCTGAAACAAAAAAGGTACTACAATATCTCTTGCTAGAAGGCCAAGTCGCTGTGATGTCATAAAAAGCTCTGTTTTTATTTGAAATTTCTTATTATGTGGCTCATTTTGAAAGCATACAGCTGCAGGGTTATTTCTGCTTATAATCATAATTTCAACAAGAAAATTGTAAAAAAGCAAGTAAAAGAGGAAGAAATGATGATTATATTCAGTATGGTTTTGCACAATTTTCCCTGTGCATTAGTTTACTGCATGATACACCTCAAAGCTCTGGCAAGTCGAACTTTTCCTTCAGATCTACAATCAGCATTAACTATTGCTATCAAAATGGTAAACTAAAAATTTTGTGAATAAAGAGTTAAACACAAGGCCATTTTCAAAGTCAGCCTACTACACACCACTTTTATACCATACAGATGTGCGCTGGCTCAAGTGTGAGGAGAATTAGCAGAGTTCTTTGGCAGGCAAAGACAAGATTTTTGAACTTAGATCAGTCATCCTTCTTTTGTAGATCGCTTGCCTTATAGAGGCGTTCATAAAATTAAATGCACTGAATTTATCTGTGCATGGGAGATAAACTACTATCATGAAATACTGTATGACTCGCCTGAAGCTTTTGGGAGAGTTAAAGTTGTAAAAAATTCAATTGATGAAGGATGCTTTTGTCATGTTCAAAAGACTCTCATCAGTAAACAGAGCAAATGAATCAATAAGTATCTTAGCATAGGTCATAAAACATATGTGCAAATTAGAAGAACTAACTCACTACTTTCCAGAGCGAATAGTAATGAATAAAATCTAATAATAGGGAGAAATCCGATCAATTACAATTTCTCTACTCTGCCTGTGCATATCCAAGAAGAATTGATTAAAAAGTTAAGGACTGCATTTGACGGCTCTGAGTTAACATCATTCTAGTATAATGCTAGTTCTTCATATCTTTAAGTCTCAAAATTAGTGATGAGCAAGATACTTTTGTTTCGAAGTTTGGGTCAACTTACCTATGTGAAGCCATTTTATCTGGTGTTGTTGCAATAAAAATGTCGCAGACTAGATCGGGACACAATCCCCAAAGTAGCTGCTAAGGATAGGAATGACTTTACTTTCTCGAGACGTTTATTGGACAGAACGACAATCCGTATAAGTCCTATCCGTTAGGGAAAACCAAGTCGGTTGGAAGCCTACCCGAACGGCGATTTCCACGGCCAAATGCATTAGTTCAGCACAAAAGGTCTACAATAGTTTAATTTGTGACAAAAAAAAATTTAGAAAGACCATGAATGTGGAAAATGTCTTGATATGTGCATTGTCATGCATTGAACATTGAATATCTCTACTTGCAAAGAAAACATATTTCAAGCTTTGCATTAGTAGTTGTGTTCTGTGAGTTATTATAAAATGTTCTTTTTCTTTTCACACTTTGAAGTTAGTCTTGGTTTCTTCCACATTTCAGTTAATTATACCCAATTTAAGCAGAACTTTAAGAAGTGAGCCACAGAATATTTTTAAACAAAAGTGGGCGACAACCATAATAAAGGTTACTAAACCCTGATAAAAAAGGATAACCCAAAAAGCATTTTCAACTATGAATAACAAAAAAATGTATCCCAAACTATAAAAGAATATTCTTAAATTAATGATTTCTGTTGGAAGTCATTATAAATGAAAGTATACTTCTTAATGTTTTTATGCAGTTTGGCAGAAAGCTGGCGACTTGGCGACGTGCTATACAGAACGTCTTCATCCGGATACTGACGTTGCATGTAAAACAGATTCCTTATAAATCAACAAATAACAATTCATGCGATTAAAAAACTCGCACCAACGATCATTGGTGTAAGAGCGCGCGATAGCTTATCGGTATTAGAACGTCAGTTTTTACGTTCATTGTGCTGGCGCGTGAATGGATATTCCACAACTCAAGAAAACCCATAGCAGACCTGTGAACCCCCAATCCCACAGGCTGTACTTCAGCATAGTCCATAATGTATTTATTTACAAAAAAAAATCTGAAAAATCTAAAATCAATATTTGAATACACAAAATACATTAAATGAATGATCTCCACTATCGCCAATAAAGGCTCGGTGAAATCCTTTTGATTTATTACATATGCTAGTGGAAAAGTTATTACAAATGTTGCTGTGGCAAAATATTTATAGTGCCTTTTCTGAATGTAGTGCTGCATCAGCATAATTTTCGGCATGCCAATTACTTGCAGATAACCCTTTTAAAAAGCAGAAATAGTCTAATTAATAGCTGAATTTTTTTTTTTTAGAGTAGTAACGATATAAATTGTGCTTCAATTAAACATTTTTTATAATTTAGTAACTTACCATGTGCTTCAAGACTAGAATAGTGTGACGAAGAATGGGCATTTTCTGGAGCAAAGAAATGGGCATTTTCTTCATCAGTTGGATGTCCTTCCATGTCAATCACTTCTGACAATCCTAAAAAACAAATGTTAAACAAGAAGCATTAAACTCTGTCTTATATCTAAAATAAAAATGTGATTTGATATATGATGCACTACCTATACCAGTGGTCGGCAACCCCTGGTACGCGTGTCACTGAGATGATTTTTTCGGGCATGCCTAATTAATTCATGTCATGTTATACCACTTTTAGAAAGCGCAACCATTACATCACTACTATATCATTAACTTTATTATTACATGACTAACCCTAGCGCTAACTAAATGGTTGCACACATTTCCAGTTCGTGTCAGGTCGTAACTGTTGTATTAACATTATTTTTTCTGGGCGGTAAATGTGATGGTTACAGTGGTTAAAGCAGGGCATTCAGCATGTGAGTTTTTGTGCGACAAAGAAACAAAACTAAAAACGAAACTGATAGTTAACACTTCTAGGTATTGGCTGAAAAGCGTTGAAGTATATTCAAAAATAGCGAGCACAGTATTGTGTTCGTGACAGTTTTTTTTCAGTGGGTTAGAGTATTTTTATGGAACTAGGTTTAATGGTGCCCCCAAGATACATAAATTAGATGATCACAGCAGGGCTGCAAATTCGGACTCGGGCCTCGAGTAAGACTAGGTAAAACTACCGTCCGACGTGTGCGCATGCGCAGTACCAATTTTCGTACGTGATAAGGCAGCAAACTATAAATTTGTAAAGGTGGAATGGCCAATGGTGGCATATTTTCAATAACCCCTACGAGTGGATTGCCATCCTTACTTTAAAATATTTGGTTTTGAAATACAGGCTGTAGTAGAGTCTGAGGCGGACTTGGGACATGATGAAATTGCACATTTGGCCGGGTGTCGGACTCTGGTTGTTTTTATCCCACTCCAGAGCCCTGCTTGCCAGTGCAAAACCAAACATAAAAAATGTTTGGCACACTAGTTGTTCATATTTGAAAATATTCATAAACTACGATACTCCATACGAAAGGTTGCCGACCCCTGACCTATACCATATAACTGAAATAGGCAAAAAACCCTCACCATTTTCAGCAACAGCGACAATCGGGACTAACAGATTACTTGCTAAATTTTCTCTACCAGGTACCAATCGCTGAAAATGAGCTGGGTGAGGATTGCCATCCACATCCACTAAAAAAGGTGGTGGCATTCTATGTGGCGCCTGTTGTGTTTGTTCATCCAAAATTGCTCCAAATGAATCATGAATTAGAGGTCGATAGTCGGTATGAAAAAATTGTTCATCGGGTACCTAAAATTAATACATCTCATGTCACAAAGGAAAAATTCATCGCTAGCACATTAAATGGAGTGGTTCTTTTATTCGCCAAAAATAATTAATCTGAGGGTTGAGATAAGTTTTACACAGAAAAAACACACACACAGTTTAATAGGGTGCAAAAAGCAAACACCATAAACCAATAATTACTGTGCATAAACTAATAAAATATAGGGACGCTAGCAAAACACAAGAGTGAGCAACATGTGCATTCTGCAGGGGAGTAGACTCTTCAACCAACCATGAAATGCAGGGTAAAAAGGAACTCACCACCAAAAAAATAATAAGATGAAACACATAAGTTTAAAACTATGTATATAACAATAGCGATTTTGCATAAAATCAATCTTTCCTGATTTTTCTTTCCTTATTTTCTTTCATTTGTTTAGATTAGTGGTTCTTAACCTTTTACCGCCCCCTTTGGTAATTGCCCTGCGATTTGGCCTTTTTCGATTACATATCAGTGAGACAACATGGAAATACGAAAGTTTAGTCTTAATCGCGTTTATTTGGTTTGAATTGGGTAAATTTGAATTTGAAAAGTAAACTTTAATATAAGAGGCCTGATGCATTGGCCAAATTGCTTCTGCTTGACATATTGGTTTACATCGAGCTGGTTTTATAAGGCTGCATAGAAACCACTTAAAAATGTTGTCCGAAGCAAAAATTAAACATTGTGTTATTGTGTTTTAAAAGGTGTGATGATACACAATATAATGACCATACTGCAAATAACAATAAAAATTTGCGCAAAAACTTCCCCGGTGCTAACCAATTGTGATATACGAATCGCGCACACCGCGCAAAATGTTGTGTTAAACTTAAACACAGATTGTTGAGGGTGGCATGGTCTCCTGTGCAGAACTTAGATCTCTATCAACCATATCATACTATTCTGACTAAATATATCCCATAACGGTCATAATAAACTTATTATTGATTTCCCCACACAAAAACTTGATTTAATGCAATTGGTAATGCTGTAAATTCCTTCGTTTGAAACAGAACTCGTTTTAACTTGTAGCAAATGTCCAAAAATAAAAAGTATCAAACTGAACATAATAAGTAGCAAATTTTCAAGAACCGGGAAACTATTACAACATTATAGCTCAAAAGCTCACAAATCACAAAAAATTCAGTTACTTATCCACACATGTGTCATTTTGATGCATTTAGACAGCATTAAAGCAGAATTAACAAAACAAAAAACGCAACATAGAACCAATGAAATTGTAAAAAGGTAAATAATGGAGTAGTGGGGCTTGCACACCCTGCTTGACACCCTCCAGTTAAGAACCACTGGTTTGGATATATCAATGAAAAATACTTCTACTTTTTAAAAAAAGGAACTGAGTCGCAATATTTTTGTGGTGCCTGTATGTATAGCATTATTTCTGAAAGGACTAGGAAAGCATTTTACATCACCATGCTTTCCTTCTCGCCTTTATGCTTTGTGGCCCCCTTTAAAAGGCTCTTACCCCTTGTGGCTCCCTGCTTAATAAATACCTAGCATTGAATTTACGTGTTGTTACTTCTCCACGTTAATAACAAAAATACAGCCATTCATCAATAAATGCATTTAGTTTCTCAAAAATTTAATTAATAAGTTATTTTAATTCAAGTTAACTAATTCGTCATTCATTGCGAACTCTCTGCACCTGGCATTACACATTAGGTCTCGCTCAAGGGCATTTGGTCTATAATTTAATTATTATCGGCAAGTAATTGGCCGCCCGAAAAAACGCTGACGCCACACTACATGGCTACATATAACGCAGCACAGTTGTTTCGCCACAGCGACAGGCCTTTATCCAAACGTACGTAGGATTAGGCGTAACTTTCCGTGATGAACAAATAAAAAGGATCCAATATTCTAGTTTTGAACATTCCTATTCTGACGCGTCAAAGAACGTTTCTGAAAAATGAGTTACAAAACGTTACAAGAAAGTTCTACAGTCATAATAACTGGCAATTGATGAAAGTGGTAACATTTTGGTTTTGCAATACCTAGCTAGCTGGAGAGTTGTGCCCGTGGCTAGTGGCGTAGCCTAAAATGTTTTGTGTGGTCAAATATTTTGAACTTGAACTAGTGAATGCATTTGGTTTGGTACACCGCCTATTGATGCAGAAAAAGACAATTCACGCTGAGTAGGTAATAAGTTGAGGCTAAAGCTGATACCTCACAACGATAAATTGACTTCATATAAAACATAAACAAATAACTATTTACAACGAATTAGTAATGACACTACGATTAAAAGTCTATTCGTCGCTTCCCGCCAGTGAGGCATCACTTGATCGCTTTTGCTATTGTATCAACTGCCGTAGAAGACAAATAAATATGATAGCTCAAACCGTTTTGAGCAGTAACTAACTGAGTTTTAGCGCAATACTCAAAAAACATTCAAATAGCAAAAACAAAATGACTAAAAAAATTAAAGCTACATTACTAAGTACAGCAAATATAATAACTGCATCATCTGTGACCTAACAGTGTATGACAATTGAAGGTGTGGCATGCCTGTTATTGTTGTAGAACTGCTCATAAATGTTACCAAAAAATTAATTATTAGGAGAATATTTATCATTTTCGGGGGGAAGATATGGCCCCTGTCACCCCTTGGCTACGCTTATGCCCGTGGCCCCCCAATTACCGCTCCGTGGCCCCACCAAGGGGAGCGAGGGCCACGGTTGAGAAACGGCTCTAAATGATACTAAATTATTTCTTTGCAAGGCAGGCATAAAACAACTAAACATAAGGCAAAGAACCTACTTTTCCGAAATGTATTTTAACAAAAAAATTCAGAAAAGTTATTCGCCTAGTTGACTACGTCAACATGTTAGTTTTATGCCAGATGTAATATACTATAGGTGATTTGCTAAAATAATACTGGGGGTCAATGGCCCTCAGATTGCGAATCACTGCACTAAACCTTTATCACTTTATTGCATGATTAAGCACACAGTCGTCTAGCACATATTACAAATAAAGAACATACTACTATGACAAAAAAAACAATGTTTTGTTTCTGTGATGATATGCAAAAGTAAAGAGTTGTAATGTTATTCAAGTCATCAATTCGCTAAAACTGCCCTGAAACTTTAGTTTTATTTTTAAATGCAGAACTAACCTTTTTGTACTTTTCAACATTATCATAACCCAAGATGATTAAATGTCCGTGTGAGTCTGTACAAACCACATGGCAACCAGTTGGAGAAAACTTTGCATCAAATATGGCACCATGTCCTTGTCCAACCAACTAAACAATGATGGTAAATAAACTTATACAAAATCTAAATGTTCTAATAAAACTTAAAAACATAAACTAATCTAGATTAGTTTTTGTGACCAGATGTTTTACAGTTGACAGATTAAATAAAATTACACGTCACCTAATTCAGTGGTTCTCAAACTTTTTAAAAAAAATTATGAAACAGTCCCCCAGCATTTTTTTGTAATTGCTCACGGTCTCTTAAAAATATACCTAATAAACTCAAAACAACACGTTGTTTTTAATGGTATCAATGGGACGGGTGCACTTGCTTCTTTACTTTATGCTCGGCTATGTTAACCTCTAACGAATCACTTTATTTTAGTGAAGCAATCACGAACAGTTTTAAAACCGTGACCGACTGACCATACAGGTACCACCCACAGTGTCAGCGCAGCAAACTGTAAAAACGTAATTCTCATTAGCAAAACGCAACATTATGACGTCATAATGGACAATTCAACTTAAAACGGGCAATAACGTGAATGAACAACTAATTATAATAATCAGCTTGGTTTGGAAACATAAGTTGCCTGAAGATTTGATTGCAAGAAAAATTCTTCTTCAGGAGCGTCGTGTTGTAGTTTTGTTAGGTGCTTCACGGTCCCAGTAAATTGTCTCGCGGACCCCAGTTTGAGAACCACTGACCTATTAAATAGTCTATAAAAACATTAAAATTGCTCCGAAAAATAAACTACACACGAAAAATGTTGCAAACAACCATACGTTCATCTTACACTATTATAAAATTTTGTAATTGGGTTTCCAGACAGTAAATCCCATAAAATAATATGTCCATCATGACCAGCACTTAGCAAAATTCTTCCATCTGTTGGATGTGCTTCTAGGCAAAAAGCTTCTTCTGTGTGACCCTAAAGATAAGACAAAATTTGATTATGCACAAAGAGTTTAAAATGCTATAAAATACCTGGCATCGCCCACGTTTAACCACGTCCGCTGATTGTGTCTAAAATAATTTAATTAAGTTTGTTCCGACATAAAGAGCAACAGTTACCAAGAAATTCATTGCCATCCGAAGAAATTTATTGCCAGCCTTGCTAGTTGATAAATCCTAAAAGCTTGAAGGTTTGCTTCTGCTTAATGCCACTATAGCGGGACTATTGCCCAAATGTCAGATCATACTGCAAAAATTCCAGGCCTAATATCAGTCCACTCATGCACAACTATGCCAACATGGCAATGTAATAAATCCCCATGTGTAAACCCCCACTATACCAGAGAGTCAAATTTTATAAATAGGGGGACAGGGGGTGTTGAATGGATATGTAAGATTGTGATGCATTTCTATTTAACCAGATATTCTAGGTAATTAGCATGATTTTCCTGGTCTGAAATTTCTTTAAATGAGTCCCGAGCTATAATTTGGTTGTTTTATGTGTATTTTAGTATTGGCATTGTGTTATCAACACTAACATATTTTAATTTAATATACTCTTATTTGCCAATTTATTTGTGATTGTAAATGGTAGTTTTAATACGGCAGGTTACCACAACACAATCAAGAACTTGCGCTACAACCTTAGCAGTATAATGAAGATCGATTAGTAGGTTTTAAATAAATAGAAACATTGCTGTCCATCATTTCATTAACAAAACAGCTAAATCAATAGAAACTAGACGGGGCTGCAGTTGTTGTATATTTTGTCAGGGAGTATATTTTTAGGGCTTAGTGTTTATTTTCAATTTTTACTTTATTTTAATTTTTTTTTTTTTTAATTTTTTTTTTTTTTTAATTTTTTTTTTTAATATTTTATATTGTGTACATTATATTATATATTTTGTTTTTC
Organism: Ascidiella aspersa; assembly: GCF_963924565.1. Classification (NCBI taxonomy): domain Eukaryota; kingdom Metazoa; phylum Chordata; class Ascidiacea; order Phlebobranchia; family Ascidiidae; genus Ascidiella; species Ascidiella aspersa. The sequence goes on from NC_139453.1 coordinate 18,219,974, forward strand.
ATTTTCCTTAACTTGTTTCTGCAAGCAAAAACAGATATGGGCCGAAAACTTCCCCACTTAACTTATGCCTTTGATGCGAAAGGGGTTCAAATATGGCGTAGTATTTGGGGAATGATCGAAACATATATTTAATAAATAAAATTTACGTAGATAATGCGTATGGCCATTTTATTACATTTTGACCAGCTTACGTGTTTGAAAATCAAATATTATCATTCTCTTAAATACTAAAAATAGTTTAACGCCTATGGTTTGCTATACTTTTGCTTTTACTCGGTAAATTTTTACCATGGCTTGGTCCGAGCAATCACTGTTAAAACAGGCTTTAAATCTGTAGTTTCAAACAATATGAAAAGCACTATTATGTGCTCAATACGCAAACTATTAAATCGAAAGTTTTGCTAGATGTTTAGGCCTGATGTTGGTATGCTGGTTGGAGCAAGATGCACAACAGGTGCTAACAGAGAGGCGTAGACTGCCTCAAGATTTCACATTGAAATTTGCGGCGGTAAATACACCCTATTGACACTTGATTATTAGGCGAAGCTTATCGCGAAGTTATTGGTCTCCCGAAAAAAGCTAACGCCGCATTGAAAGCAAGCATTATAAATGAGTCGCCAATATTCTGCTTTGAACATCTCTACTCGCAATGCTTTCCTCCGTTAATTGTACGGTGGGTGAAACTTTATTCACGGCCTTACCTCTTTGTGTATTACCGCGACAATACAATGAAATACGATTTGGAGAATATTGGAAAATTCGGATTTGGAGAATATTTGCTATTTGCACCTGTATAGTATGCTACTCCAATCCAACATATCAACACACAATTTTAAGTTGTGTAGGCCTGGTGTTGATATGTTGGATTAGAGTTGCCACCAGATTTCGCATTTAAATTTGCGGCGGTAAAATAAGTTGTTTCTTAACAGCATTAAGTAATTTTACTAAAGAGAAGCCTCGTTTTAAAATGCAAGTCGCACAAGCCCAGTTTAGGACGTGCCACTTCGCACAATGAAAGTCTCACGCGCGGGACAATAAAGCGCACCAGGCGGTCAGTCGCTTCGTCACTTCACAAGCTGGACAAAGCAAGCGAATATGAACGAATTCTGTATGAAAGCTTTTCTGCTGCTAGATGGCAGTCGTTAGCTACAAAGTGCTAAAACGCAATATTTCAGGTTTTTACCCCCCAAGCAAAGGCCCCTGGGGGTGCAGCCTCATAAACTTTTACAAAGCACCTACATACCACTCTATGCCATGTCTGAAAACTTGAAGGTTCTACGATGTCTATTTTTCTATAAAGCTTCGGACAAAAATCGGTCTGAAACATACCATAGGAAACCAAAAAAGAATAACGGCAAAAACAAGCTATGTCCCGAAAATAAATTTTCGGCCCATATAATAAACTAGATTATATAGATGCAAAAACGTGTAAACACTGTGCATACTTTGGAATATTAACTGCTTTTTTGTCTGATACTGTAATCTGACTTTTTTTCAAACAGATACTTACATGCAAAATGCTGACTAATCTCCCACTGTCATATCTCCATACCTTGATAGAAAAATCAGTAAGCGACGTAACAACATAAACATCAAAACAGTCCCAGGCAACCATAACCACTTTGATTTTCACAGAGCTATCATCCTGAGAAACCGAACTATTATCCTTCAAATCAAATAAGATAATTAAAATTATAACTAAATTTGTGAATGGCAAACAAAAAAACTACATTTTTTGAAATATCAATAGATATTGAGCTCCATGCATTGTTACAAAAAGTCCACACTCTTGCAGTCCCATCACATGAGCCACTCGCAAACTTCAATCCTTGATGAGAAAATCGTATACTGTCAACTTTGTCCTAAAATACCATTATAATAGTTTAAATGATGGTAAAATGGAGAAAAACTCTCTAGATCAGCGGTTCCCAAACTGGGGTCTGTAAAGCAGTTCCCGAGGGTCCGCAAAGGGATTAAGTCTATATGTTTTTCATTATTGGGCTTCGAAAGTTTTTAAACATTAGTTAGGGCTGCGAAATATTAAAATAATTGCAAAGGGTCCACCAGGCAATTTTTTAAAAAAAGTACCAGGCAAATTTTTTAGAAAAGTTACTCAATTAAAGTTGTTAACCCCAAAAAATATTTTTCAAATCTTTTTTTTTTTAAAAAGCAAACAATTACCGTATTAAGTTTTGTATAATGTAATTTCTATAAAAATATAAGATTACAAAAAAGTTGTTGAATAGTTGCCAACAACATTACTTGAAAAAGTTTTTATTGGTCTTGAGGTTTATAAACCTACTTACATTACTCTTAATTGGTAGTTATACATACATTGTGAAAATTCAACTCTGTGAGTTTCCAAGGATCATCACGCCCAGGTTCAATAAAATAGATATGGATAATTGAATCTGATCCACCAACCACCGCAAACCTTCCACCACTACTCCAAGATGCACAAAGCATAGAAACACCAGGGCGACTTCTTTCCAGAAACTTAACAGGCTGTTTACAAAACTCCTAAATATTTTTATACAGAGTTTTGATATTTAAACTAAACAAATAATTAATCAATCACATGAAAAGACAATGCTTACTTTAGTATTAATGTTCCATTGCCAAAAACAAACATTACCATCCCGGCCAGTTGAAATAAGATATCCTGAATCACCATGAATCACTGGGCTGAACTGTACACAAAAAATGAATGAAAGTAGTATTGTTAAAGCAGAGGCAAATTGCACAAATTCAAGGTATCTTTAAACAACACCTTTATATCGGCTGGTTAGGGTACCACATAAAGTACTTTTATACGGCTAGATTTACTAAAATTGATTCTCAGCCAGATTTTTCCAAAATTTAAACAAAAAATTGCCAAAGCAATACGAAAACATGACCCATATTCACTAAAATTGACTTTATCAATGCTACTGACTCATTTCTTCTTTATTCACTTTAAGCTTGCAAAAAGTTCAGTTAAGATAATTGGGTCGCCAAAGCTTCACTGCTATACTTATACTTAGTATTTGGGTTGCCGCAAAAAAGGTTTAGAAACTTCGTTCTGCGTACGGTATAAACTATTCTATTTATGCTGATGTGTCGAATACACAACTTCTGATCAGCCAACCTGAACGATCAGAGAAAGGCATAAGAGCAAAAATATCCTGCATCACGGTCAACCAAGGTGCTTTTGATTTTGGTTTCACATTGGCTTAAGATGTGTGGCCCAATTACATTAAAACATTGGGGCTTGTGAGTTGAACCCTGAAAACCCTGACAACTGAACAAAAAATGACGATAGCACTTACAAAAGGGGAAGGGGTCTGAGCCACAACACTCCCCAGCCCCCTTCAATAAAAACAAGAAAAAAAACATTCTTGAAAATGTTTAAGACTTTACCTCTAATGAAGTAAGAGTTGCTGAATGCCCATGTAGTAGAGCCACTGGTGCGGCAGTTTTCAGATCCCAAACTCTTATAACCTTCAAACAGAAAACAAAACATTGTGTAAAAGCACAGGTAGCAGATGTTGTACATACATCTTATAAGAGTTGCCGGGTGGTAGTTTGTCAGTGGGCATGTTTTCAAGGGGTTAGGGTGTTTTGTGAAACTATGCAAAACAAATTTAACATATTTAGAGTGTCACCTTGCTATGGGTGAATTTCCAAATTTTCAACCTATTTTAGTTGCATGCATAATTGAGTTACAGGATTTTAAAGTCAGGGCTAATGACTTAATGAGAGTAAATTTGGCTGACTTCGCACTAGAGACACAGACAGTGGCGTATCCAGGAGGGGGGGGGTGGGTCCGGTAATTAGCTGTTTCTGATTAAATTTTTTATTATCAATGACGTCATTACAATTGCTATTTTATGACGCCATACCCACATCATTTACATCAGACGGAAAAACGGGGAATTCCCTAATTTGAAAATTTGGGACCCCCTTTTTGGATTTCTGGATACGCCCCTGGACAGGGGTCAACCCTGACTATATTTTTCTGGCTCAGGAGTTAAACTCTTAAGTCAAACTGTTGTTTTAAACCATTTTGACTTCAGAGCCCTCAAATGTTACTCATTTTTCTGAAACATGAATGAAGGATACAAATTGTTCCCAGCCTACATGGGGGGGGGGGGGGCAAATTGTTTAAAGCCTACAGCCAGTCATCAAAAAAAAATATCGACACTTTCCTATACCTTCAGCCTCTTCCGAAATGCAATAGGCTTTTCAGATACATCAACCAACATTGTGTTCTGCCCTACTACGAAAATATATCAGAAAGACAGACTACAAACAAAGGCTAATTTTGATCAACAAAAAGCTTTTTATAAAAAAATTTGATCGACACGACCTTGATTAAGACGTAAGTTGATCGACACGACCTTGATTAAGACGTTTCAATACAAACTGGTATTATCTTCAGTTAACGTGACCGAAAAGTAAATCAAAACAACACAAAGGTGGGATGTTTCTTAAACTTCCTTGTAAAGTTCCACAAATCTTTCTAAAACTTTGTCACGCGATAACCATCTACCTTCAGAAAATTATAACAAATGTTTGTATTCAGCTGAGTATTAAAATGTTCGCACATTTCTTTTAACATTCAAGAGCTTTAAGACTTTATGAAGATGACAACAAGAATTACATCCTCCATGACATTTCCCAATTTGGTTAAAAGCTTGTGGAAGCTAAATTTTCACGATGGACGCAATGCATTATAAATACATTAGGAATTATTAATTTTACACATGCCGTTCAGCCTCTTTGGGACTCGAGCGTGGCTGGAGCCCTATTACTTCAAACACCTAAGCAGTTATTACAGTCTCTTCTTTGACAAATGAGTCAACCAAAGCAAAAATGTTCTGCCTCATGTAGTTGTTTCTACGGTGTGCAAAATAAAATATCGAACTGTTTCATTAGAAAATGCAGGGCCGAAACCAGAAATGCAAAAACTGAGGTCCTCAATTTTCAATTTAGGGAATTTTCTCATTTCCATCTTACGTCAACAATAATGACGTTATAAAATAGTTATGGGTATGGCGTCATAAAATAGTGAGTGTAATGATGATGAATGATGATGACCAATAGGCAAAAAATATCCAGAAACAGCAAAATAATGTCCAGCAAAGGCGAACACGTGCGTCGTCGACACTCCAGCCAGGTGCAAACTGCAAACCGCATATTGTGCAATTGTTAACTTCTGCAAAAAACTAAACAAAGGCCATGAAATATGTGTGATTGATTTTGGTAGAATAATTTTTCGACTATCAGCAGTGCAGTTAAGTACCATCTACTGGGCTACGGTATTACAATAACACCTTTTGTCACCTGTAATACTGAAGGAAGATCGTTTTTCCCGGGTGTTATTATGCCATAATTTTTTTTTTTTTTTTTCGCAACATCTATGCTGACTGCATGCCAAGTCAGCTAAATTATGCTGCGTGAAAGGAAAAAGATGCTGCGTTTAAGGAAAATTAAGTTGCGTCAATTGCACACTAAATACAGTGTCTTACCAATGCTTATAGACAATAATTTAGCAATACCTATTAATATATTAAAAAGGCGACTTTAAAAAACAGTTACAGTTAAAACACCTTTTAAGAGAATCTGCTTGAAAAAATGCCGTTGTTATGCAACAACGGATATAAGTGCACACAGCAAACAGCGAGGAACATTAGCTGCGCCTAACTTAACATTTTTAGGAAGAAAAAAGGAAGACTGGACTTAGCGTTGTCAATTGTAGAATACACACTTGCTAATCAGCCATCCCAAACGAAAGAGACGAAAAACTGTGTTTTACGTTTGATTTTGGTTTGCATTAGCTTAAGACGCCTGACCAAATTACGTTAAAACATTGCCGCTTCAGGCAGTTAAACACTGACAAAACGAACAAAAAAACAATGATATCACTTAAAAAAAAAGAGGTCTGAACGACCTCAACCTTCCTCCTGAATACGCCACTGAGACAACGCAACAATATCTAACTATTTGCAACGTCATTACCGCACATGATGAGTACCAGTCAATGGTAGCTAGCTTTATTAAATTCTCTCTTATTGACTGAGGCTTTTGGAATGTGCAATGCACCAAGCAACTAAGCAAGACGTTGCTTGTTTCGAAGTACACTTAAAATAGCCACTTCCTATATATCAACTCTTGACCTTTTTTTAAATTTTGTTGTTTTCTCTTAAAAAATCTCAATTTCATCAAAAATTTAGTGTACTAAAATAGCTTAAATATCGCAAAATTAAAAAAATAGTGGCCCAAAAAATGTAAATTAGATTTCTTCAAGATGGAAAAAAAAAATAACGAAGCATAATAAAAACAATCTAACATGTAAACTACAGCAGTGGGCAAACCAAACCAAATCAGGCGGTGCACACTTAGATTTATTAAAATCCGTAACAAAAACTTACTTTAATGCAAAAGGTGTTCAAACCAAATCCCTCCAAGAATAATTTTAATAAAAGTATAAAATGTATATTTCAAATAAAGGTACATACAGATTCCATAAACTTTTGACTTATATCTATTTAACTAATACTAGTTTTATGCCAACTCCAGCCATAAGACCGAAATTAGAACAGCATCAATATCAGAATAAAACACAGTTCGGAATAAGACCAAAATATGAAAAATACATAATAGTCTAAAATGGTCAGAATCAGGCCTACACAACTTTTAACCAAACACTGAACCTCACCCCTATGCCTACGTACATCACTAACTAACCTAATAATTTCAAACCTAACCCGTTTTCTAACCCCACCCATTACCCACCAATATTCCCAAACAGCCACCAAAAACCAGGTGTCAAAACAGCTCAAACTAGGGATCCAACTGTTGACAGCAAAACGGTTGATGCCATACAGACGGCCCCCGATCATCCCATAGTCTCTACCTACAGTTTCAGGTGTGATTTAGGCATTATTTCGATGAATCTATGACAGGGTGGTCCAAAGTTGACAGAATGAAGGGCCGCAAAAAAAATTGAGAAAGCCTTGCGGGCAGCAGTCGGGGAAACTCCAAAGTAATCAATAAACTGCAAGTTTTACTCTATACTAAATAAGCGAGTTTACCAAAAATTAGCCAAGAGCGGTGTTTTTTTACATTAGGGAAATATAGATAAAGCACAAACAAAATAACCAAACAATTTATTATTTCTTGCTTTTGATTACTGCTTCAATGTCAGCATTGATTTCAGTTGTCGACAATCATAAGCAGGCATCCAGCATTTCATCAGCAATTCTGTTTCATACATCACTTTTTATCCGCTTCATAATTGAGAAAGTGCTTTCGCAAATGTAGGTACTACCAAACATGGAACACATCTTCAGTAAAAGTTCTCTTAAGCGTGGAAACTGCTCGTAGCTTACAAGTTTCTAAAAGGTGTCGCAACGCTACTTTTTTCTTGACAAAAGAAAAGGATTAGATTGCAGTTCACATAATTCTTGTTGGACATAAGACGGTTGAGACTCAGTATCTACTTCCAGTGGATTATTGAAAAGTTCTGCTTTCAGTGAATCAAAGTCAGCGAATCTGCTGCTAAACTCGTCAATATTGTCACATATTTTCTCGGAAAATGTGACGAAATCAATATTTTTTCTTCACCAAGTAATTCACAGCATGAAGGAAAATGAGTAGCATCATTTCTTTGCAAAGAAGTCTTGAATAATAGAAGTTTCTTGCGAAAACCTTCAACGCATCCCACCATTTGAGATATGTTTTGTTTCTTACCTTGCAACTTCATGTTTAAGATGTTCAAGTGATTAGTAATATCAGTCAAGAATGCCAGTGAACCTATAAACTTATCATCATTCAATTGAATCACATATTCAGGAAACCCTCCTATTTCATTCTGGATAAAAGTCAAAATTTATTTTCTCAAAGAAAAAAAGCATTTCAATGTTTTGCCTGCACTTAACCATCGGATGTGGGAGAATAGTGCTTCTTGGTGAAGGATGCAATGAAATGTTAGGCAGTCCACACCATGAATTTTAAGAATGCCAACCAGGCCATTTCTCCTTCCTGTCATTGCCCTGGCACCATCTGTTGCAACACATGAACATTTCTCAAAACCTCTATATGCATCAACGACAGAGGCGTGGTTGTTTAAATGTCCAAGCCTTTTATAGTCCCATGAAGTGGAACTGTCTTGAGCAGTTCTTCGCAAACAACAAAGTTTTTATGACTAGTGCGGATGAAAATTAGGAGTTGACTAATGTGTCACTGATTTCAGTACTTTCATCTAAGGCCAGAAAGAAGATCTTGCACTGCTGAACAACTTCTTTCAATTGTGAAGTAACATTGTCGCTTAAATCAACCACTCTTCTCGCAACGGTTTGATGGGATAAAGACACATTTTCAATTATTTTGGCAATTTTTTATCTCCAAATGCAAGAGCCATCTTAATTGCACATTCTTTTATGATCTCCCCGTGACGAAAAGCCTTACCATGCTTAGCGAGCGTTAATGCAACTTCATAATATGATGCTTTCATGTTTGCGGGTGAATCATTTTTGGCAAAATTGGAAATCATATTTTTTATTTGAAGAAGTTAACCTTCAGTTCTTTTAAAATTGCTTCCCGAGAAGTCCCGTGGTATTTTCCGTATTTTTCCTGATGTTTGGTGTTGTAATGTCATTTCAAATTTAACTCTTTCGGAACAGATAATACTTGAAAGTACACCAAACACTGTGGTTTACCATTATTGTCGCCAAATAAATATGTTGCCTCCCAGTTAGAATTAAACACTCTGTTTTCCTCTGTCACCTTTCTTTTAAGACTCATTTTATTAGGAATTGTTGTACTTGGCTAATTTTATAACTTTCAGCGTAAGTAGGCCTATTACTATCGTCAAACAACAACAAATCCTGCGTAAGTTGCGATTGCTGTCACACGTGATTGTAGCTAACTGTGTTCAAGTACACTACCTTACCCAACTTCTAATGAAAACTAATTTTATAGCACTGTTACGTCATACATACCAAAAACAGCTGTTTACAGTACTGCATTATCATGATGTAACGAATCGTATCTCTAGAAAACATGGCGATCGTTCGGCAATTAATGAACGAAACTAAAATTTTTTTATGTAAACTAAAATTATTCTTCGGGCCGCACGAAATGTGTCCGCGGGCCGCATGCAGCCCGCATGCCAGGGTTTGGACCACCCTGATCTATGACATAGTCTGACAGGTTTAGGTCTTATTCAAAGGATTTAAATCTTATTCTCTACTAGATATTACTGTGTATTTGTCTGTATTGTGTCGTTGGTTTTAATTACTATGGTTTTATAGATTTTTCTGCTTTAGGTATTATTCCTTTCTAGGTCTTATTATGTGTTACCTTTTATACATTTGGCAAAAATGCCCAAGCATTGGCAATTTTAAAGCCATATAGCTAAAATTATAAGTACATACAAATAAAGGTTAATATTTGATTCCATATTTAAAAATGACTCACCCTATTACAACTTGCAGCAGCAAGTAAAGTGTTGTCAAACGAAATATCCATATCACATATTTCAGCTTGGTGACCTCGAAAAGTAAAAAGTAGTCTTCCACTCCAAACACACCAACATTTGATTAAACAGTCATCAGAACCCTATTTTAAATTATAACATTACCAATATATTAAATTGTCTTTAAATGTTTCATTATATGTTTAAGCACAGTAAATAAAAATAAAAAATGTAAGTTTATTTTGAGTAATTTGAGCTGCTGTTATTTTCATCTTTAACTGTGAAAATTGCACCTAATTGTACATACCAAGTGGCAAGTTTTGATAGGCCTTTGTGGCAACACATTTATAGTGCTTGCTTCAATTTTTTAGAAGACTATTTGCTTTGGGATAAACTTTGCCTAATTATTAAGTGTCAATGAAGTGTCAATGAAGTGTTATTGAGGGAGAGACTTACAATGCCAAGCATTAGGCATTGCAGTTTACAATTTTGTTTTTTGATTTGAAAGCAAAAAAGCACAAAATTTAACTGCAGTAGGGATGTTTAAAGTAGAAACAAAAAATAGGGCAAGCAATTCAGATAACATATTGGATGTGAAATATGGTCTTGAACAAGAGTGAGGCGTGTATTGTGTAGGCCAGAGTGGCTAACCTTTCAACAAAATTTAAATCTAAAACCTAAAATTTTGGAATCCACTGGGATTCTACGTTAAACATCAATACCCAATAAGATATTAGTATCATTGGTGTGATCTAATGCGAAGTCAAAACAGCCAATGATCCTGTAAGAAAAAAAAACATTATATCCTGGTAAAATGAAACACTTGTCAAAGGTTGTGTGTAGCTCATTGCACTTCTGATTGATTATACCAATTTAAGGCGACACCACTACCTAATTAAACTTTTCCCAATTTAAATCTCCTTCTTACTTTTATCTTTCAGTTTTTAGAGGCACCTATGAAATATAGAAATTTTTGAAAATATACTGTAGCCTTCTCTTTTTGCTTTTTGGTGTACATACTGTCATGCAATCAACTTTTCAAAAAAGACTGTGCATGACCTGGGATGTTCAAAGTAGAATATAGAATTCTTGGATTTAAATTCAAATGAGATTTATATCCAAATTTGAGCGACTAACATATAATGCCAGGTACAGAGTTCGTAAATTTCCCAAATGTGTCAAATTGCGAAAGAAATATTCCCTCCTAAAATGTGCTGAACTGCTGGCCTTAGACAAAATGTGCAACAGGGTGACAAAGAAAAAGTAGAAATTTGGCATATTTTACAAAATAATTCTGCCAGCACGACAGTAGAGAAACTAAAATTAACCACAGCTACAGAAGTTGTCGCAAGTAAGGTCATAGTGTGAAAGCTAATCTGTTTAGGGTACAGACAGTCTGATAACCACAGAAAAACAGTTTTCAAGCAAAAATGTTGGCTATTATATTGCTGAGATTTAATAGTTCGCTACTTGTATTAGCATCCCAATAACATTTATTTAATAATGTCTAGCAGTAAATCATAAGCATGCGCTTAAATGCGGCACAGTTGCACACACTAACGTTCTTTTTTTTTTTTTTTTTTTTTTCGTGGAGGTATTTGACACACTTTGGTTGTCTGTCAATGTTTTTACACAAAACAAAAAGGTTTTGAAAGATAAAAAGTTACTTCATATTAATAGTACGCAAGGGTAAAAAAATGTGGAATGACCTGAAGTGTTCTGAGACATGTGACCATGTTAAGGCAAACAAAGGTATTAAATATGTTCATCATATGAATTTCTCAACAAATGTGGACATTTTCTCAAAATGAACTGTTTTGGTGTTTAATTCCTCCTCCCCTGCTAATACGATTTGGTTAAAATTTTGCACAAGTTATATTTTTGGTATGTGTCATTGATTATATAGAGCAATTTCTTAAAATTTTTATTTGTTTTTTTAATTGTGCCCCTTTAGTGCAGGGTTTCTTAAACTTTTTTACCGCCAACCTCTAAATAATTCTTTTTGCTTTGTGTGGATCACGAAGGACAAATTTTCAAAAAAATTATGCTATACATTGACGTCACAATTAAATACACCTCAGAAATATGCTGATATTTTCATAAATTTGGATCATAACAAAATTCAGAAATATGCTGATGTTTTAGGTAAGACGCAGTCAAATACATTCAGTGCTAAAATGTTTTATTTTTAATTAAACTCTTTACTGTAAATAATTGATTATATACTTATATAATAATATTTCAATTTGGCCTACATGGAACCCCTACAAATTTTAGTTCACAGACCCCTAAGGGGTTTGTGGACCCAGTTTAAGAACCCCTGCTATAGTGTTTATGCCTGTAGCTTAAATTGGATATCACATTCATAAAGGAAATTTGTTGCTCTTTTCAGCTATATAATATAAGTAGGGAGAATATTTTTTGACTTGTCAAAAAAAAGTCAAAATTTACACGTTAGGTCAAAATTCGTCAAATTTTTTCAAGTCAAATCCAATAAAAATGCACATAAATCGTTTACAAAATTAAAAAAAAACTATAGTCAGCCTTTTGAAATTGGTTGTTTCGTTCTTTTGAAATTTTATCGTTCAATTTTATAAAAAAAAATTTAGTTTTAATTTATGTTCAAAGTCATTTTAACCGTATTATATCGTTATTAGAGCAATATACGGTATAAAAAACGCGTGTTTAACGACGCCTAAGGTATTTAAATCAATGTATTTCTACCAGGTCAAAATTTTGTCAAAATAAATTATTTTTAGGTCAAAATTTGTCAAAATTTTAATTTTTCAGGTCAAAATTTCCTATTATTTGTAAAAGTCACTTTCTTGGTTTACTTAAATTCTCAAATCAATATTTTACGTATATGTACTTCGATACACTGTTGCTTGTTTGTATATTTACCTAATATGTTTTCCATAGTTGTCATAGGTAATAGATACCGCCTTTGTTTTTTCAAAGGGGTGCTCAAAATTTCTACTAAATAAGACCTAAATTAGTCAATAATATGGTAATTTTATAAACATATTTACCTTTTGGTATTAAACACTCCGAATCCTTTAAACATGATAAAAAACCTTAAGCATGATAAAACATGATAAAAAAATAAAAAACAACGCTTTTTAATATGATATAACCACCTGATCCGTTAGAAATTAGTGCATTTCTGAGCAAAAAGGTCTATGACAATTGGGGCATCCAAAGCCAAAAACTCTGATTTTAGACCTTGAGGTCGTGGCAACGCACTAGTTTGGACCTTTAGGTAAACTCTCGGCAAAGATAAATTACAAATATAGATAACAAAAAATGTGAGATAGAATTAATAACACTTGACCCACCTGAACTCAAACGCATTTAATAATTATTTAAACGCTGGGAAAAAAGCCTAAGCTCGGTGGGCATAAGATAGTTTCTCGTCCATTGTATGTAGGATTGTTACGTCACAAATTAAGGTATTGGGATGTGAAGCGCGTATGTAATTATTAAATTAATGCACTTTTTTGGGGTTAGGGTGCTGGTTACCGTTTGGGTTTGGGTGGGTCAAGTATCATTAAACTTAATCTTCTAAATGCACATTTGTTAAGACAAATTAGTGCATTGTTCAAGGCCTAAAAGTCGGGACTAATTGTAATCCTTTGGATGCACTAATTGTCGTAGACCTTTTTGCTTAGAACAGCATTAATTTCTCGGGTGATATAACTGTAAACTGGCCTAATAAATTAACAATTGTTTTCTGGCACTTACTTTTCTGCGGTATATAAAAAATATCGGATGTGATGTTTTAATGATATTTTGGTTCCCAAAAACAATAATGATTAAACAATTACATGAAATATATAATGTTTTTATTTTTGTTGTTTTTGTAGCATAATAGCGCTGCCAAATAAACTTTACAACTCGCCATACTTTTTTACATTGGCCTATATGACTTTCCCTTGCCCAAAAGCTTTCTATGTGGCCCAGTATTCATTAAGTTCATTCCTGATATCGTTTGAAAAACGCTGTTTATTTTTTATTATGCCAAAATTTTTTCAAATAAACTAGTACCACCAATGGTACATTCCGCTTTAAAAACAAACTATATTACAACAGGGCAGCGTTAAAGGTAGCATGTTATGCAATTCATGGGAAATAATTTTAATAAATAGTTTACTTTGGCATAATTTTTGCAGATTGATGGGTCTTAAATCGTAGCCATTAACGCAAATGTACAATATTTTACTGGTAGATTAATCATTGTTTTAGGGACGCTGAGCAACCCAAGTTTCATCTAGGACTGCTCTGAGAACCCCAAGCAACTTAAACTTGGCGTCCATGGCTGGTACATTTATTCTTCGAAATGTAAAGCTAGATGAGATAATTTATTAGGTTGTAACTCACGGTAAAAATTTTTGATCCTGTACGATCAAACAGAACACAGTAGACAGAAGACAAGTGACCAATACATCGTAAAAGTAGTTGTAAATTCCCATATAAACTGAGAGGGAGATTTAATGCATCAGATACTTTATGCCCAAGCTCCCGACTTTGTATTGGTCGAACTGAAAAATTAGAATGAATTAAATTAATAGAAATATTTTTATATGTAAAGCAAGAGTTATGACATCAGAGTAGGAATGTTCAAAGTACAATAAATATCACATCATTCATATTTGTATCCAAACTTTTACAAAACACATTCTGCCATTCATATTGGGTAATTGGAACGTTCAAAATTTATTGGTTTTACTGTAAGGTTGCACCTAATGGTACATGCATTTGAAAAGTTTGGATAAGGCCTGTCACTATTGTGAAACATTTATAGTAATTGCTTTAAACGTAGCCATTTAGACTGGCGTCATCATTTTTTCATATATTACCAAATTGTTTGTCAACTAATTACTGTTTCGTCACCAAAGATTATATATATTAAGAATAATTTATCTGAAAAATAAAAGTGAAATAATTTATAAAACATACTAGGACTTGACATTCTGGAATCTTAACTTATTATTTTAGAACATTAATTTATTGCCATGCCTCACAGGTGCCAAATTTTTTCTGCATAATACAAAAATCAGCATAAGGTGCCCTAATGTTTCAATATAAAAGAGCCTGAATGAGCTCCGAGGAAGACTTTTTATCTTTCAAGATCTGCCGCAGACCCAGTTGCAACATTGCTTTTAGTCATCCCTTTTAATATTGGTTAGATATAACATTTGTGTTTCCATAAGAACATCTAAATTGCGAAATTAATTTGTACTCAAAAAAACACACAATGAATTAAGTTCTCTTGATCCTTAATCTGTCAAGGGAGTAATTTTCAATCTGTTTCGCAGGTTAAGCTGTTTCGCGTTGAGTTAGTGGAACAGGTTTGCAAGGTTGGTGGCATTAAAAAATTGTTATTGTTTGGATTGAACTAGACAATACTAGTAAGTATAATTTAAAATATTGCAAAGCTTAAAAATACATTTTGCACAGAATAGATTAGGAAACAGTGGAACGTAATTGGGTGAAGTCAGCAACACCTGATAAAAATAAACCATCTTAAAGTCCATAATAAGTAATTAAAGGTGAACTGTAAAAAGACAAACTACACTGTAGCTATCTGTGATACTGGACAACATTGCAAACAGCTGGAGATATTTAGCAGACATGAGAGATTTGGATTCTATAGACAGAATTTGACAACACTTTACAGTTTTTGCTTTTTAGAGCATGTCATATATGGCTCTCTATCAAGGGTTTCCTTGAATTTCTTCAAGTTTTAATTATTTATACAAATTTATCCAACTTATATATTAATGTTGTAGTGTATATTTAAATATTAACCACAATAGTTTCAATCAAACTTAAACACATGTTTGTCAAGATGTTCTTGCATAACTCAGCACATTACATTCCAGGCAGATTTTGTTACAATTTAATTTGACGAAATTGTGTAGAAAGTTAATTGTGGCTACTCGGTGATAATATATTGCTTTGTCTGCCAGTTATCAAGAATATGTTCAAAAAAAAGCTTTGTGAAACCATTATTAACAGACATGAAATTTGATTGTCAAGCAATAAACAATGAATTTGTTGTCAGATCATCAAAAAAAGCAGGTGACTAGTACTTTAGTTAAAGTGGTAGCAAAACACATCACTATTTTAGTAATTAATTTTTAAAATAAAATATAATATGTTATTACTACACTGTCGCCCCAAAGATAGATTATGAATAGCATAAGTTAAAAAATATAGTAATTTATTTATTTACATTTAGTAACCTTTAGATTTGGTTGGTTAATATATTTTAGTTCTATTATATTTGTTTGATGCTGTCTTTTGACCTATATCAGCGCTTCTTTAGCGTTGTGCCGTAGAAGGCTGCTAAGTGCGTGGCGGACAAACAGAAAACGTATTCAAAATATTGGACATATATTTTTTAACATACTTTTTGTATGTGTATCCATTTTTTCAGGAAGGTAATAATTAGCAAGAAATACCAGTAGACCCAAAAATTATTCTACCATTTTAATGACAGGTTGGTGCCCGCGACTAGAAAATGTTGCCGAGTCTTGGTGCAGATAGTTAAATTTTCCTGGTAATGACATAACCTTGTGAAATAATGTATGTATATTAGACATTAATCTTTTATGTTAAGCTAACGACAAAAATGGATTTCATTATGAAACAATATGTTGAATCGTCTGATATTTTAATTGCAGTAGCAAAAATTGTTTACTTGACTAAAAAAAATAAAAAACTGCAAACATTTCACCTAGTTGATTAACTCACGTCGGATTGTCATGTGATTTCAATTGCGAATTAAACACTATGATTAGTGGTTATAGCCAAATGTGACGTTTAAATCAAATTTTAAGGTCGTTAAACTGTTACACTTTGCTGTCTGTAGAATAAACAATGTTTGAATAAATCGCCGATTGTATGGAGTGGGGGAAAACTGGGACCTATGATCAGGCCGGACCGATGAGTCACCCCCAAAAAATTTAATATTTTAACACTTTAGCGCCACCAACTTAGTTAGCTCTTTCAAGCATGTTATAATGGCTTCCTAACAACGAAATCAGCAGGATTGATCGTATGTTGTAAAATTTAGGTAGAAAAATACATTTCGTCAGGTTGAAACTAAATTTTTTGTTTTTTACTATTTTTGTTTTATGTGTTTGTCAGATTAGCCAGTATTTTTCAAACTTAAAAGTTTTTATAAACCTTTTTTTTGTTAAGATAGTCAACATTAGTGGTGAGGGACCGATGAGACAATAAAAACAGGGACCCTTGAGCCATTGGTCTCTTGGTAACTGCGGCAAATTTAATACATATTAGTAATATTTACAGTTGAAATAACATAACACAAAATGTCTATTAAAAAAATATTGCAGAAATACTATGTGGCACCCTTTTTAGCGATTAAGCTTGCTGTCAAAGATGCTAATGATAAATTTTCATCAATAAGATTGTAAGCAGAAGCTCACTCTGTTGATCAAAGTGCCCTGTCAATATATGTTGAAGACACAAGCCTATAAAGGGATAACATCAAGTTGCTTTTAAAATGTCACAATACAGGTAAGAAAATGTAAAAAAAATACCACAATAAGAACTTATAAAGTTTATTATTAAAATAGAATTTTTGTTCTACTTGGCTTTTGGAACACATTTAGCTGTTTAGTTTGCTCATTGGTTTAATCATTGAGTTTTTATTTATTTATTTTTTTTGAGCTGCTGATTATTAAAATAGAATTTTTGTTCTACTTGGCTTTTGGAACAAATTTAGCTGATAGTTTGCTCATTGGTTTAATCATTGAGTTTTTATTTATTTTTTATTTTTGAGCTGCTGATAGTCTTGGTTTTGTCAAATAACTTTATTACATAAATTTTACAGTCATTGACAAACATTGACATGCGATCTTTGCACCATAAGATGTTTCCAAATGTCGAATTCAAGATCCTGAATTTTAGTTTGCTGTTTCAAGCTTAAAAATGCCCTCTCTTTAGATGAAAAAGATGTGTTTAAAGGCTTTATTTATCTACTACTATGCCTGTTAGAATCACAAGTCTGATACACAAAAGATTGCAGAAAAACATAAAGTTAAAGTTTAATAGCAGTTTCTTCAACTGCAAAAATTAATAGTTATGTTGCTGTGTATAAGTATAAAGATAATAAAAGTGTGCATTATTATGTAGGTCATTTGTTAATGACAAAGATGGTGATTTTAAAGTATATTTTTAGGTAAGGACAATAAAAGCGGACTTGTTATAAAAGATATTCTGTGCAACTTTCTGAGTACCAATGCTGCTTCCAAATGAAAACTTGTATTATTATTTGAAATGTTGTTTTTCGTCTATTAAATATACCATTTTAAAGCAATGTGCTGTTTGACTTTGTTTTTTAAGTAAAATTAACGTTTAAATAACGTGTCTCAAGGGTCCCTTCATCATGGTTCAACGGACCTGACTATGAGGGTCTCTTGAGCCATTTTAAAGACCTCGACGTTTCAGTTTCTTAATTAAGGGATTTGAACGTAAACCATTTAAAACTTCAACATAGTGAACCTAAAGCTCTAAAGCACCATTTGTCCAATTATTAGCCATACCAGATTAGAAACGCAAAAGTTATCAGGTAGGGATGTTCAAAGTAGAATACCAAGGTATTCTAGAATAATAGGTTTCGAATCTAGAATAATGAATCCAGAATAGCGAATCCCAGCATATTTTTATTAAATTATTTAACCTTGATTTTGTTATGGGAATGGATTAATCTTTTTCTACCCTACAGGGCCCACATTCACAGCAATAAATCGCCCAAACAATTTACTAACATGTGTACATTATAGTAAAAAATGTTTTACATTCTTAACAACTGTCATTTGAAGCAGTTGTGTAAACTGTAATACATGTCCACTGTCCAGGTTTGTCCAATAGTGAGTACAATGCAACACTGCACACAGAACTCTTTAGCAATTCGGTACAGTTTTTAAAAGCATTGTTGGGTGGTAGTGCTTCTTTTTTGACTAATTGATCTGTTATGCAGTCAAATAATGTACTGCAAAGAATACAAAGTTAATATTGACATAACAAATACTTGACAATTTACGCTGTGCATAACTGCATAACCTCGCTGAATATTGGCCTAAAGTTGACCTTAAGTAACCCTATAGCGCATTTTCTCGATGGCCAGCACGTGTTACTTTTGCAACTTAACGCATTTAAGAAAATTGCGAACTCCGCTCCTGAGATTACATGTTAGTCGCTCGCCCAATAACGCTTGATTGACACTTAATTATTAGCCGAACGTTATCGCCAGACGCGAAGTAATTGGTCGCCCGAAAAAACGCTGACACAGCACTACCAGGTTTACATTTAAAGCAAGCACTGTAAATTGGTCGCCGCAGCGATATGCCAACTTACCGCACGCGTTTGTACAATTAGGCGCAACAATCGGCGGTAAAACATTAAATTATATCGGTTCCAATTACCCAAAATAAACGGCAGAATTGGATTTGAATCCCATCTGAATTCGAATCCAAGGATTCAATATTCTACTTTGAGCATCCCTAGTTACAGGCGAAAGTTCAAAAAGTGGCTCACAGGTCCCGGTTTTCCCCTGCATCTTCATAATTTCCATTTTTAGAGAGATATTCTTATTATACAAAAAATAAATGTACTGCTACTACAAAAAATGAAACAAAGAGTGCCTTAGAGTTCAAGATTTGCATGGATTTAACTTAGCCATTTTGGCGAGCTTTAAGTAGGTCCTGTGTATCCATCCACTTTGGCTCGCTTTTTGACACGCTCATGTAGGGCGGATTTTAAAAACAAATTTTATTAGTGCTAATGTTTTAAGGAAGACAAACCAACTTTTTTTGGTAAATCCGTGGATGTCAGACAAAACTTATGAATTTAAACTCCTTGCATTTTGACTACCTCAAAAATTGAAGTTGACAGACCTGTCGTCAAGAAATCAGCAAGGATTACTGCCCGCATATCAGTTAGACCAATGTTTCCCAAACTTTTTTATACTAGTGCCCCCTTAGGCTCCATATTATTTCATGTTGCCTCCCTAAATTATTGACGTAGGTGCATAGCAAAAAATAAAGGCATAGAAATTACATACAATAATAATTTCGTAAAATTACACCTGGGGATTATCACATAAGATTAAAATACCCCGATACGGTAAAAGTACCCTTAAAAACGTAAGTAACAAACCTCCGGGAACGCCGCGGCACACCTGGCATGGTTACGCGGCACACCGGTTGCGGAGCACTGGTATAGAATACTACCACAGCGTTGAAACAATTAAAGCACTGCACAAAATTTGGCTTAAGGTTTTCGGGATCAAGTATTAATATTTAATAATATTGCTCAATCTACCTTTAAACCAAAATGTTCGCTATGGTAGGATTCTAAACCAGTGCCGGATTACTTCCTAATATACATACATTGTTTAAGGTTATGTTATTACCAGGAAAAGTTCAACTTTTTGCACCAAGACTTAAAATACATGCAGTATATTTTAAGTCTTGGTGCAAAAGCATGTTACATGCAGTATAACAACTATTAGAGTGCTGTTTGTTACTATTTTTAGGTAACTTATTTATAAAATTTTGCGGAAAGTACTTTTATGTAACGCACCCTTATGTGCATTCAGCGCCCCCTAAATGAGACAAATTGTAACTCGCAACGCTCACAATGGGGTGGTACTGCCCACGTTGGGAAACACCGAGTTAGACACTCAAACAAAGCAAGGTTAAACATCTGGAAAGAAATCGGCTTGGATGTCACAAAAAGGGGTTATACCGATATTTTAACAAACCAGTAAATTGAAAAACCTGTGTCCAGTCGAACTTGTGTGTATGTATTGTGTTATTTGTTTAATTAGCAAAAAATTTGAATTAGAAAACATGATGTAATAGTGCACAAAAAAGAGTGGCATTTACCTATGTGACGGAGGAAAAATATTCAATTTGATGGGTCATTAAACACACAGTTAAGACATAAAATCAGATTGTGTGATACCCTATATAGTTTATTTGATAAATTGGCAAAAAGTGTTGTTTGGGAAACTAATGCAAAAACTAAAAAAAATATAGCCAATAAGGTCATAAATTAAAAAAGTATTATGTAATACAGTGAACAGCCATGCAACACAGTGAAAGACTAGTAAACCTTTTTACAAAAAGGTGACCACTGTAAAGAGCTTTTCTGTACCATCGAAGCATCCTACGTACACTTGCAGATTTTTTTATGCTGCAAATATGGCAAACTAAATGACAGCACATAGCCTAAAATGTTAGAACAAAAAGTAAACGACTGTAACTGAGCTTACACAGCATCTACAAAATTGTTTGATAGCCCCAAAGACGGCAGGTCATTGCCGCCTTCCTGGTTAAAAACTACATTAAACAGTGCTGTTTTTTAGATAATGTTTTGCCAATAAGATTGTTTTTAAACTAAAATTTTGTTGCATTTAAATTGTAAAATTTTCTTGAAAGAAAAGGACTATTTTGCCATAAAATATATGGCATTCCAGTGCACTTTTAAATTTTAAAGACAAAAATACTTTTAGTAAAAACAAACTAAAAAAATAGTAAATACATAAAATGGCATACTTCTGTTGTAAGATATCAGGTTGAAAGGAGGACAGAGGCTACGGCAATTAATGGATGCCGAAAATTGCTTTGATCTCCATATGGAGTCCTTAACAGATTTCACAGTGCGAAGCAAGTTGTATCTTCTCCCAGTATTTAAAAAACGATTGCAAGGAAATGGGGATGGTGAGACATGTTTCTCCAATAACGGACCAAGTGCCAAACATATGTCTTGCAGATGTGTTGTTGGAACATTAAAATGCTGAAATAAAAAAATACTTACAAATTAAACAGTATTATAAATTATTACATGTTGTCAGTTTTGCCATGTGAGCAAGCAAATTATACAACTGCTTTTGTTAATGGAGAATTATCAAAATTTGACAAAATTATTTCAATTTAAAACAGATCAAAAATGCACATAAATCGTTTATAAAATTAAAAAAAAACATAGCCGGCTTTTTAAAACTGCCAGTCAAGTTTTGAGAAACAAAAATAGTTTTGAGAAACAAAAATAGTTTTGTGTTATATTAAGTTATATTAACTGTATTACATCTTCATAAGAGCAATATACGGTATACACAAACTTGCAGAATTAACCACCCAGGCCTAGTTTATCGCATTAGGTTCAAATAACTAATGTGTTCAACCAGTAGTCAGAAAAACATCTAAAACATGTGGTTGACAACGCCAAGACACTACTGCGGCACTTCAAACAACAGTATGTTGTTTAAATCAGTGTATTTCTAAAAGTTCAAAATTTTGTCAAAAAAATATTTATTTAGGTAAAAGTTTGTCAAAATTTCCTATTTTTAGGAAAAAAAATATTCGCCCTACTTAACACTAATCATATTACCGAAGCGGCGTTCTTAACAAACAACTATATATTAACTGCTTTCGAGTTTTGCTGCACTATGAGCTGTATTCATTAAAAGCACATAAAAGGGTGTATCTTTATTGAATCCGAAACTATTGGCAGCAGGTTTCCGCTTGTCTCAGGTTTTTAAACTGAGTTTTATTTGCTCACTGAAATCGCCATTATACTGAGTTTCTTTATAGTGTAATATTTCCAGACGTTGTGCCGCTAAAAAAACTGAAAATTTTCACACAATCCCAGTGTTTTTACTATCAAGCACAAAAAACTTTTGGCAAAAAAATATAAATATAATAATAATATGGATAAATATAAATGTTAATAATTAGCAATATTAACCTTAAAGTTGTTAGCTAACAAGTCAACATTCTGAAGATTCCAACAAGAGAACACACTTTATAAAGAGCCATCATTCAAGTTAAACATTATTCGAAATACGTACGTCATACAGTCTGCCTTCTGTGTAGGTGCACAATTGATACTTTTCTAAAGCAATTTGTGTGCATACCTGAATTGGAATATTGCGCAGTTAAACTTAGAAAAAAGGTAAATTGTGGTGGTATTTCAAACCTAAGGTGCAAAATAACAAGATTGTACATCTCCAAATATGGTGGTGCA
Source organism: Ascidiella aspersa (assembly GCF_963924565.1). NCBI lineage: Eukaryota > Metazoa > Chordata > Ascidiacea > Phlebobranchia > Ascidiidae > Ascidiella > Ascidiella aspersa. The sequence continues at coordinate 18,242,496 of NC_139453.1, forward strand.
CACCCAAGATCTCAGCGTTAAGCGCCATCAAATGCAGACTGTTAGGTGTTTAATTTTTTTTTAAATCGTAAATGCTGACGTTAAAAATCCCTAGCAATTAAAGTACATATTTATTATGTGGCCTGAAAAAAAATTTTTTTTTCGGACACATGTTGTTTTTGTCTGAATTATTTTTTATTTATTATGTGGCCCGAAAAAAAAAATTTTTTTTTGGACACATGTTGTTTTTGTCCGAATTATTATGTGGCCCGAAAAACAAAATTTTTTTTTGGCCACATGTTGTTTTTATCCGAATTATTTTTTTTTTTCAGTCAATTTTTTATGGCTCACTTTTGACAAGGAAACAAACATAGTTGGAACATGAAATTTTCACAACTGTTAAATACCCTCGCAAAGTTGTTTCTAATATAAAAAAAAATTGCCTAGGTTCTAAGGGGTGGTTTTTAGGGGGGTAAAACTGTCATTTTTTGTTAATTTTGGTTTTCGGCACTTTTCAGAGATGAAAAAATGTAAAAAAAATCTGATATATTTATGGATGATGGATACATGACATATACAATGCTAAGTAACAAAATTTTAAACAATAGCCCTGAACTGTTTATCCGGGGGGTCAAAATGCACAACACTTTAGGAAATTTCAATGATATATTTACACTAGAAGGAAATGACATAAAAATCTGAAAATTTCACAAATGTTAGAGAACCATTTAAAGCTGATGTTAAAATAAACATTTTACCTCTTGAAAATAGGGGAGTATTTTAGGGGGGCAAAATTAAAATTCGGCCATTTTTGTGTTAGAGGTATCTTAAACACTAAAGAAAACATTGTTAAATAGTTTTCAATTATAAAGACAAATTATAGGTTGCTTCACAGCAAAATTTTGACCTTCAACTCAAAATAATTAACCCATGGGGGAAAATAATTAACCAAAAATATAGAAATTAAAGTGATTTTTTTATGGAAAAAAAATTGCAAAAAAAGTGGTGTACACTGCCTGGCAGATTTTTTATTTAAACTTGCGGCGGTAAAATATGTTGTTTGTAAGAGCAATAAGTTAATTCACTAAGACGAGACACTTTGCACAATAGATGTTGCATGCGCTGGACAAAAAAAGCACAGCAGGGAGCCAGCCGCTTCGCGGCCAGAATAAGGCAAGCGATATGAACAAATTCTGTATTGAAGGTTTTCTGCCGCTAGATTAGAGTAGATAGCTGTAAAGAACTAAATCGAACACATCACACTATTGATTTTTGTCCCCAATTAGAGGCGTATAGGGGTGCAAGAAAAAATTGTCAAATATTTTTCAATTATAAAGACAAGTTATAGGTTTGCTTCGCAGCCAAATTTATATTAAGACCACTGGCAATCAATCTTGTAAAAGTGCACCATGTCCAACCTATAACACGCAACTTCGGGCCACATCCGCTTTTGCCTGCTAAAGCACCGAAACTGGAAGCACAACATTGGGAGTATATGGACACTGACAAATAAGACCCGTTGAAAGAATATAGAATAACCAAGGAATAACACCCTGGTAAAGTATAGTGGAACTGCGCTATACCCCCCCCTGGTATAATATAGCAGAACCGCGCTATAACCACCTAGCAAAATATACAAAAACCGCACACCCTGTCTAGTTTTTTTTTTTTTTTTTTTTTCAGTTAATTTTTTATGGCTCACTTTTGACAAGGAAAAAAACATAGTTGGAACATGAAATTTTCACAACTGTTAAATACCCTCCCAAAGTTGTTTCTAATATAAAAAAAAATTGCCTAGGTTCTAAGGGGTGGTTTTTAGGGGGGTAAAACTGTCATTTTTTGTTAATTTTGGTTTTCGGCACTTTTCAGAGATGAAAAAATGTTAAAAGATCTGATATATTTATGGATGATGGATACATGACATATACAATGCTAAGTAACAAAATTTTAAACAATAGCCCTGAACTGTTTATCCAGGGGGTCAAAATGCACAACACTTTAGGAAATTTCAATGATATATTTACACTAGAAGGAAATGACATAAAAATCTGAAAATTTCACAAATGTTAGAGAACCATTTAAAGCTGATGTTAAAATAAACATTTTACCTCTTGAAAATAGGGGAGTATTTTAGGGGGACAAAATTAAAATTCGGCCGTTTTTGTGTTTAGAGGTGTCTAAAAAACTAAAGAAAACATTGTTAAATAGTTTTCAATTATAAAGACAAATTATAGGTTGCTTCACAGCAAAATTTTGACCTTCAACTCAAAATAATTAACCCACGGGGGAAAATAATTAACCAAAAATATAGAAATTAAAGTGATTTTTTGATGGAAAAAAAATTGCAAACAAAGTGGTGTACACTGCCTGGCAGATTTTTCATTTAAACTTGCGGCGGTAAAATATGTTGTTTTGTAAGAGCAATAAGTTAATTTATTAAGAGAAGCCTCTTTCTAAAAGACAAGTCACATGCGCTTAGTTTCACTAAGACGAGACACTTTGCACAATGGATGTTGCACGCGCTGGACAAAAAAAGCACAACAGGGAGCCAGCCGCTTCGCGGCCAGAATAAGGCAAGCGATATGAACAAATTCTGTATTAAAGGTTTTCTGCCGCTAGATTGGAGTAGATAGCTGTAAAGAACTAAGACCCGTTTAAAGAATATAGAATAACTAAGGAATAACTCCCTGGTAAAGTATAGTGGAACTGCGCTATACCCCCCCCTGGTATAATATAGAAGAACCGCGCTATAACCCCCTAGCAAAATATACAAAAACCGCACACCCTGTCTAGTTATTATTATTTTTCATCAAAAATGTTGGCGTTAGATAGCTGTAGCAAACACAAAAATCATGTAAAAAAAATATTGGCGACACGACTTCTGGAGATATTACACTACAAAAATTCAGCTCACTACATCCACACCGGGGACAGTTTATTAAGTTATAAAATTGAGTCAGCTAATACTGTGGCCAAAGTTCACCTGTTAAAATAAACATACCTAAACATCTTCCCCGCGCAAGAAGTTTCCAATTTGAACACAGTGTAACCACAGGCTGCTTTACTGCTATATTATGTAATTGGTGACATTTAAAAAACGGTGCCAAAGAACAAACCGAACCTACAGGTACCCTTTTTTGCCTTAAATCACTCTGACGTTACCGTGGCTTTTCTACATTGTGTTTAAACAATCGTAAACAGTTTACTTGCTGGGATTCGCAAGGCATAGGTTCATTTAAAAGTTAAAAAAACAATCCACATATTCTCCGAAAAGGGAAACCACCGCATTACTTACCTGCGTAAAAAATATAACTTTCAAAATTGACCGCTGATTATGAGTCTCTAATGAGTATGGGTATAACAACTCAAATAACTTATTAATTAGGAAAGTTGTTTTGTACGTACCGAAAACAATATCGGTAAAATATTAAACATTCTATGCGACGATACGCATGATTGATTTTTGCTAGATACAAGTCACGCGTCACTTTATTTCCATTGGTTGCACAAATAACGAGAAAAACGCGACAAGCATTAACAAAGGAAGCCTTGGGAAACAGGGTTGCCGTACCGCGAGGAACTGATCCCTAAGAAGATTGAAACTTTTCATAACCCTTTCCTAGCGTGTGGAAATTATTATATGAACTTTGTTCAGTTTTCATACAAAACATTTGGACACGTACGACAGACCATGTGATTAACTAGTTAAGTGTAACAAGATAATTTACCAATTCATTGTATGTACGAGTATGTCTTCCTCCTTTCCAGTCTCTTCTCCTTGGGATAATCTGATACACAAATCATAAACGACTAAATTGTAAATAAAATAAATATCGGCAAATGCAAACCGAGAATACCCAATTTCGCCTAATCATGATTTTCGATTTTCTGTTACTTTTTGCTCACCTGCTTGGATGTTAACTCTTCCCTAAGATCCTAAAAAACAATATTTATAGATTTAAAAAATAAATTCCTTAACAAATTATATAGGATTTTCTAACCTTCGGTTTTCCTTACCTTCGCGATATTTTGAAGTGGACCATTAGATAAAAAACGCTCAATCAGGCAATACAAATCTAAAAAAGATAAAAGATGAGATCTTCCTCCTCTTAAGAAATTGCGATATCGCGCACTGTAATTGTCATAAATAACATTAAAATTGCAAACTGACATACCAGACATATCAATCTGACTTCGTGATTGCATTATTGGCGTATAATAAAACACGTTTTCCCATCAACTCAACCAATATTCCACACGAATTTATATAAAAAAAGAAGGAAGACACTGAATCATATCTGCAGTGTAAGATAGACAGCGCTACCTTTCCATAAACTGACAGTCTTCCAGCGATGCGCTCAATGTTGGACATGACTTTTTTTTTCATTACGAAAACAACCCAATTTTAAGAAAATCCATTAAATTGGCGAATTTGAAAATATTTAAACTTTGTAACAGGGAACCTTAGCAGAAATTCAAAAATATTGGACAAATATTTCTGTAAATATTAATATTCATCCGCGTAATGCGGAAGGTTGTTAAAAGGGTAAACCCCGGAATGTAAACCTATAGCTTTAAACATTGCGTATAAAATATGTAAACCAATTTACGGAAATGGAAATAAAAAAACTAACAGTTTTATTTTATTTAGTCGAAGCACAAATTATTTCCTAAACCGTTTTATTAAGTTAATTTACGATGTTATAAAATGTAGCCAGATTTTTCATTTTACTACCTACTTTTAAGTTCGAGCTTGCTTGTGTATCACACATTGATGTGGACCTACTGTGTGCGAAAACAACTAGCACATAGATAGTTTAATCATTGGTATACTAATAGAAGTGTGTGTAAGTGAATAATAATAGTGATATCCAATTTAGCGGTTAGCAATCTTTTTAGAACGCGAGAAGAAAATCAAATTTAATAGTTTAATAAATAGTCACGTAGGATAAACTAACGTGTGGTGAGTTTTGCCACGCCAGAGTAACCGTAGTAGTCTGTTGTGGGCAGACTTGTACACATATAAACTTCTAGTTTTTTAGTTCAAGGAATTCTAGCAAAATAGGACTAATTCTAATCTAATTTGTAAAGCCTTTTTCCTAATCTTATTCGAATTTTACCTAAAATGCTACATTGTCCAACGGAAACAAAAATAGATTGCGATTTAAACCAAATTAATTGAGAATATATGGGTTTCTAAGTTATATTCTGGTTTTCAAGAATTTAGTAATACTAATCTAATTTGAGAAAACTAAAAAGATCTAATTTAAATTCTAACCTAATTCGGAAAAATGAAATGTTTTAAATATAAATCCAATCTAATTTAAAAAAAGGTAAAATAAATCAAGTTGACCAAGTCTGGTTGTGGGTGCTACAACACAGTTTGAAGAAACTGATTTTGAAAAACCATGACAATTTTTGCATTTTTTTCGTATTTTCGTCGCCCTGTTACATCTGCATAGGTTGTTACCAGTGGTGGAATTTATAATGCCAAATTTAGCAGTCTCTTACTGTTCACTTGTGGAGTCCAGATCGCGCACGTTCGGAGGTAAAATTATTGACGTATCGTAAGAAGGTATAAGTACCTATTCTCGTTTGTTCATTTGCAATAAATGTTATTTGACTGTGGTTCTCACACACAATTTGGTTCACCTTTTCGACGTGATATTCAACACGCAAAACCTTCTGGCTTGCTAACAAAATAAAAAATTACCATGCATTAACCTTTTGTTTTAATTAAAATATTTTAAACCTACGCTTTTGTACCTATTTTAGTTTTATTAATCCGTGTGTTATTCTTTTAAATCGTTAAGTCGGAGAATAATTTATCTACTTTATTTTCAAAGATTTCTTTCCTAAACTTGTTTTTCCATTCAGGCTACTAAAGACAAGTTTACAGAAAGAAATGATGTTTCTATGCCATCGGTGAATTTTATTCAACCTGCAGTTGCTCTTTGAGCTCGGCCCCAGATGGACAACAATCATCCGCCGACAACCTTTGAAGACGCCTCTACGTCGTTTTGCAGCACGGCAAAGCCTATTATTGTTCCGCTTCAAACTTTCCAGCCTGTAGCAGTTACGACCAGCAGCGAAATTTCAACTGAAGTGACGCCTTGTCAACAAATCGGTTTTATTCAATCTGCTACAAAGACAACTCAAACAACTATGACGTCATGCAACCCTACGTCAAACTTTGCTAAAAGGTACTCCTAACCTAAAGGTACTCCTAACCTATCTTTTTCATCTTTGCTTTTCAATAATCTTATCTGACAGGATTTCTTGCATATATTATGTTGCTGAGTATTGCGATGATTGGAATCATCCGCCGGACTTAACTGCTTGCAAGGAAACCTTTTGCATCTGTTGCAAAAATAGCCGCACCTTCTTACGACGTTTACACCTGATGATAACTTATAGTAAGCTTTCATTTCTTTACTTCACCGTATCTACGACTGCTGACTATCCTATCCTTTTCCTCTTATTCTCAGCCTTTTGCTAGTTTTATGTTAGACGTTTGGTTAACGTTTTTGGGTAATTTTTCAGCGCCTAACTAGTATAGTTACCGTGTTGCCTATGGCAGCTATAGTTTATTCGTAATTTTTTGCGCGCTATGCATTGTCAGCTATTAATACGCCTTATTTATAATTTTACGAAACACGTCTCTTTTTCTCACTAAGTTGGATTATGTTAGTAGTAGACCTATGTTTTACGCTACTTTGATTATATCGTTTAGCCCAGGGTTTCTCAACCGTGGCCCACGGACCCTTGAGGGGCTACCAAGCGGTCATTGGGAGGCCACGGGCTTAACTCTGTAGCTATAGGTATTGCAAAACCAAAGTGTCGCGATGATCGAAATTTGCAAGTTAACTTAAATTTGTCATTTTTATTACGTAAAACTTTATCTTTTTTTGTAAAACTTTCTTGTAACGTTTCGTAATAATTTTTTCTGACAAGTTCTTTGACACGTCAGTAGGCATGTTTAAAGTATAATATTGGATTCGTTTTATCACGAAAAGTTACGCTTAATCGAACTTTGCTGCTTTGTAGCCAAGTAGTGCGGGGGCTAAATCATAAAGTGTGCGACGTGCGTCAAATACTGTTGGGCGAGCAACTAACGTGTAGCCTAGTAGTCGGAAAACTGTGGGTCATATTTATTGGGCCGCGAGTTACTTTTAAATAGTTTAGTGGTATCATGTAGTTTTGGGCCGCGTGATAGCCGAACATTCATTGCGTTGTATTTAAAAAAATCGTATGGCTAGGAATTTTTATATTGCCTCAGCGTAGTTCAGGCCTGTCAAACTATATTTTTTTGTGAACTTTATCTATATAAACGCATATTTTTGTCGTCTAATATCTCCATTTTAAAGTATCATTATGGCTTGCCGATGATTTCGGTATTAAGGCACCATGTAATACACACCCTAACGCTGTTTGAACCTAGACTCCCTACAAAATTCAATTTCTACCAAAATATATTTAGTTGTAGTTTTTATTCAACTTTGTAATGTGGGTATTGTATCATGAGTAACATATATTCAAATTTTAAAACAGGATTAACATAATGTACTCCTTTTACATGTTTCGAGCGAACTTTGTACGAGATTGCGAGTGCTGCCATTCAGCTGTGGAGATGATTTTTTTGCGTTTTGCGCGATAAACTTGGCTTGGTTGCAAAATACCACACAGGCTAGCTCGAAAAAAACATGTTTCTTAAATTAGGCCCTACCATACGGCGTTACTTGCGAAGTCAAATGTAAGGATTTTTATGCACTTTTATAAGTTTTATACTTAAATATATTCAGCCAAAAAGCGATATTTTGTGACTTCTTATGTCTTGTGACTTATAACTGTACAGTTCAATTTTTGTTTAATTATACTATATATGATTTCGAGCAATATTCGAATCCTGTCATGTGCCATATGCGTCACATATCCACTGTTTTCGTGATGGTTTTACGTAGTGGGCATAAAACGCAAGTTTGGTGCAGGGTTACTCGACGTCAATTTTTGGCCAATACTCAGCGAGGTTATGCATAACGTATTTCTCAAGTAATAGTAACGCATTAATAAAACGAAAATCCAGCAATCATCTCGACGAATGTATAACGTTCGCTTGGCTTAATACAAACAAGCCGAATATAAAAAAATACCTTGGAATGTTCAAGCTTTGTGATGACTAACTATGTTAATTTAAATAAAATGACTAATTTGTTATTTTTTAGAAAATTACTGATTTTGTTAAAATTTTAGAAATTTTTAGAAACTAAGTGCATTTATTCGTTGAATATTAGACATATTTTATTATTAACGTGTGGAAGTAAAACAAGTAAAAACAGTTAAACACTACGCTAGGTATTTCTATAAGTAGTGGGCCACGAGGGTTGAGAGCCTTTTAAAGGGGCCACGAACCATAAAAGGTTGAGAACCACTGGCATAGCCTAAAGGTTTTGTGCGTCTCATCGCACTCTCATAAGTGAAGGTTTTGGCAACTTAAACTGATAACACTATTGTAGTGTAGATTTTGTATTAAAAGTGACACCTCTCCAACAGGACCGGAAGTTCGAGAGTTGCACACTCCCATATAAGTAGGGCTTCCATATTTTCAGCACCTAAAAAGAGAACATTTTTTGCCGGCAAGTAAAACAAAAGTAGAATTGTTACGTTTGAGTTTAATGATGTTTTATGCTGATTTTCGGCATGTTTGGTTGTTTGGGTATTCTCGGATTAATTTTCGATAGGAAATTTGGTGTTGCTGGCCGACTCGAGCGCAAATATTGATCTTTTTGTTGCAAGCGCAATGGTTTTGCTTTTGGCGGCTACGAAGAGAGTTATAAGTGACGATTTAAAATCCTACGTTTTAAAGTAAATAATAACACACCTTTGCTTTATTAATCGGTCTTTTTACATGTGAGGTTCGGTTGCAATTTTTCTGGCTCAATGTTTGCAATAACAATTAAGAAGGTATAGGGCTGGTAGGGTAATTTGTTGGAAAACCTTTTTAAAGCCAGCAATTTAGCATGTTTCATGGCTACAGTATTTTTATGAAATAAATACAACGTCTCGCCTAAAAGTCTTGTGGAAAGTATAAGGAACTAATTCTAAATGCAAAAACAGAGGACATTTGGGCATTTTTGAGCGTCCTCGGAGGACCATTGACTTTTCTTGAGGAAAGAGGACAAATCCTCCTGAAAGAGGACATGTGGTAGGCCTACATATAAGGCCCCTATTTTTTTAATTAACTAACCACAAAAAATGTTTCTGTTATTAACAATGTTTCAGTAAAACGCCAATAATTTAATGATTGTTTAGCGACGGTAAGACGTTTATTTCTTTTTTTGTGAACAGTTTTTGTCTGGAGCTTTATACAAAATGTGGACATCAAAGAATTGAAAAAATTTAGACATGGCGTAAAGTGGTATTAATAGGTGCGCATAAGAGGTTTATAAGTCTTCACCCCTCGGTTTCCACGAGGCCGTATCCTTAAGCAGACTTGGACAACTAGATTTATTTTAGCTTTTTAAAATTAGATTAGAATTAAAATTAGAGAATTTCAGTTTTTCTAAATTAGATTAGAATTAGATCATTTTGAGTTTTCTCAAATTAGAATTAGAATTACCGAATTCTTAAAAAAACGAATTTGAACCAGAATTTAAACTAAAATTACATTTTATTGTTCACAATCAATTACATTTAAATCGAAAAGTATTTTATTAGGAATGTGCATGTCAATTATGTGTGTGCTAATTTTTAAGCATTTTAGCATAGCATTTGGTTTTTAGTCCGTGAAAATTACGTTTCAACCAGGGCTTTGGAGCCGGAGCCTCGGAGCCGTGCATTTTTAACGGAGCCGGAGCTGGAGCCGGAGCTCTACGTGAAATTCAAACGGAGCTGGGGCCAGCTGTTTAAAAAATAGCTCCGGCTCCGATGTATTTCATGAGATGCTATGCTACTGTTAATGGCTGAATCCACATAATTTAACAGCTACCCTTCACAAAATCAAAAAAGGTGGCCTCTTTTTGCGCCAACTTTTCTAACTAATCATTGTAATGTTTTTTTGTTTTTTTGTTGTGGTTCTCCAAAGACTAACACCTATTAGACTGTAATTCTGTAAGAAACAATTTTCAAGTGTTTTGTGAATAATATTATATATATTATAGTTATACCTCGTTTATTTATACCCCGAAGTTCTTAAGTTTAATTATTGTGGGCTTCTCAGTAGACCAGTATATGCAAAACGTTCGCTCTGGCGTCCAAAATGGCATAAATCAAGTTAGATTCGAAGTCAGTAATAAACCTTGTTCGTACGTCAACTTGACGTTTTAATCAGGTTGCTTTGTGGTCCGCCAAAACGTAAAAAATACCATTTTAAATAGTTTGAAATGACGTCAAAAGTGACTGAAAAGACGTTTTGACGTCAGTAAACAACGTTTTTTGTACGTCATTTATGACGTTTTAAAAATTACGTTACAATTTGTCTAAAATAAGTTAATTTTGATGTCAAAAATCAACGTTATATCTACTTCACGTATGACGTTCTAAACTTGTTGCATTATAGTTTTACGCAACGTTAAAATACAGCGTTAGTTTAACGTGTAAACGACGCCTAAACTGGTCTAAAAATGTTAGTATTGACGTCAGTAATAGACGTTCTTTGCATGTCACGTATAACGTTGTAAATTTTGTTCATTGTGGTTCGTCACAACGTTTAAAAATAACGTTCATAATACGTTCAGTGACGTCCATAATGATGTAACACATGTTAGGTTCGATGTCTGGAATCAACGTCGTTTTAACGTTACAAATTACGTTGAAATTTTGTCGCATTGCGCTTTGTTCTAACGTTAAATTAGACCTTAGTGCCACGTTTTGCATTGCTTTTGATAACAACGCCACGACATGTTTTCTTAACGTTCGTTTGAACACATTCCCACAACGTTTACGTCAAAAAAATGCTGTGTGTTAGCTGGGACATTCTGTTGATAAACAGCAATCAAAGATAAATTTTGAGGCACAGGTTCTAAGATGTAAACTAAGTAAAAAATAAAACCACGGTTGACAGTGCTTGTTTTTGCACATCTATCTAACTAAATTTAAAACTTTGTCTGCCGGTCGGTCGACTACCACACATTGCGCACAAGTTTAAGGAGACAGACAGAGCAACGTCGCCCATACTGCATGCTCTCTCTTAAGCAAGATGCCGGGCGAGTAGGTAAAATAGAAAGAAACTCGTGTGCTCCCAGACAGAAAATAAATGTTTCTTTCTATGAGAGAAAGTCTTCTTATAGCCTTTAAGTATATCAAATAGTAGCCTAGTAATGTTTTTTCAACTGATTTAGCATGAAGAAGTATGAATACTTTGAATAGTGTTGTAACTTTGTGCGACGTACCCTACTCTATGCTATTTATGTTATTTATTACTGTATGTTTATTTGTGCCTTTGTTGTGTTGCGGGTTATGTTTACTTAAAACACTGTTAATAAAAGCCTATAGCAATCCCTAGGTAACCACAAATAGTATGATTAAATCTTTGGCCGCCAAACTTTTTTCGTGGTTGCCCAAAGTACTCTTTTCGGAGCTCTTTAAGGCCCACTACGTAAAACCACCACGAAAACAGTTGGGGGCATTAGAATGACGTCCCAAAGTTAGAAATAGGCCCTACTTGTTTTACTCAAACGCACTCGTGCGCAAATATTAAGGTAAAGCTTAGTTCAATTGAGTGTAACAAAAAACAAAAATATAAAAAACATACTTAGGTTGATTCGTTTTACATTGGCAAAACTTCAATTAAAGGAATATGTGACGCATAAGTCACATAAAAGAATTCAAATAGTGCTCAAAATAACGGCATTTATTGTAACATTTAACAGAAATTGGACTGTACCAGTTATGAGTCACAGGATGCAATAAATTATAGAACACGCGCTTTTGGGCTTAATAGATTAAAGTATATAATTTGAGTATACATAAAAATCCCTACATTTGACGTCAGTAACGCCGTAGTTCAAGTAATTTAAGAAACGTGTATGTTGTTCTCGAACCAACCAGTGTGGTATTATGTAACTAAAGCAAGTTTATCTCGCAAAACGCTAAAAAATTGCGTCTATTTGTTTTCAGTTGGGCGAATCTCTTACCATAGACGTGTACTTAAATGCATAAAAGATTAACACTATATCAAATACAAAGCTGAATGGCGGCACCCGCAATCACGTAAAACGTTTGCACGAAAAGCGTAAAAGGAATCCATTACGTTAGTCTTGTTTTAAAATGTGGATAAATGTTACTCATGCTACGCGCCATATTAAGTTGAACAGAAAATTATTTTCAACTACTTTTATTTTGGTATAAATTCCATTTTGCAGGGAGTCTAACTAAGTTCATACAGTTTAGGCTGTTGACACCAAGAAAAGGTGAAATATTATACGACTCCTTGATGCCGAAAACACTGCCTGAGACAATGTTAAAATACTTAGCCACACCAACTTTTAAATACAGTGTAATGAATGTACGGCTATCACGCGGCACACAACCACATGATAACACTAAGCTATTCAAAAGTGACTCACGGCCCACCAAAAATAGCTCTGCAGCCTACATTTGGGCCGCGGCCCACAGTTTGTCGACCACTGATTTAAAGAGTCATGATCGTTTATTAAATATTGCAAGTTACTGATGAAATTCATAAAAAAATGGCAAATCAAGCATTTCCTTTTTTGAGTAATTATGCAATGCTATGCTTCCACTACCTGCAATATAGGCCTATCTGTATTTGTTTTGTTGTTTAAAATGTGTATTACCAACATATTAAACCAATAAAGAGGTCTGCTTGTTTTGTCGCTTGGTTTCAAAAGTGTGCTTTCTCTATATGCTGAAACACGTATATGCAAATTTTCTCTATATGCTGAAACACGTATATGCAAGTACATTAGGGGTATTGTTAGGTTTTATTTTGTCGCCCGACAGCACATTTTAAAGAGTGTACTACTACTACAGGAATAACCGATAAACAACCAAGAGTAGTACAGTTAGAAAGTGATAAAGGCATCTGCAGAATGTAAAAAACAAACATATTTTTACCCATATCAGCCGATTTAAACTTTCATTTTGGTAAATTACACTTTTTTACAGATTTTGAGAAGTCGGCAACAGGGTGTCATCTAGTTGTTGACAGGGTGTCACTGATTCAGTGACAGCGTGTCACCGAATCAGTCACAGGGCGTCACTAAATCGATGACAGGGTGTCACTAAGCAGTGACAGGGTGTCACTGAATCAGTGACAGGGTGTTACCGAATCGGTGAAAAATTGATAGTGTTTCAGTGACAGGGTGTTACCGAATCGGTGAAAAGTTGATAGTGTTTGTTAATGTTTTGAAGTCCGGGCGTACCTGGCGAGCGAAGCGAGCGCGATTTTTTGGGGTATAACGGCATTTCTTTTAAATTTTCTGCTAGTTTTTATTACATTGGCGACAATAAAAAATGTTAAAAAATATATGTCTAATATTTTTGAATACGTTTTTCGTTTGTCCGCGACACACTTGGCAGCCTTCCACGTCCCAACGGTAAAGAAGCGCTGATCTAGTCCAAAGACAGCATCCAAAACGTAAACAAACTGGACGTAGAAAGATTATTCGCGCAGCGCGAAAAATTTTCGCCCGTACTAAGTTAAAATAGTCAAAAAGTATTTAAAATGGACTCGTGTCTAGTTGTCAAAGAGTCGGCGGATAGAGGGCCGTAGATTGGCGACCCCTGCTTTAAATATACAAACATTTTGCCGCGTATAAAACGGTGAAACGCAACAACAACCAACAGCTTTACATAAGAAAGCCAATTATTACGTAACAATGGTCGGGAAACTACTACAAGTTCGCAGTAAGGAAGTTGCCATTTAAGGTTAAAAGTTACCTACGTCCTACAGTGCTGTTTGTTACTATTTGTATGTGAACATTTTATAAAATTTTGATATAAGTACTTTCATGTAACGCCCCCTTATGTGCGTTCAGCGCCCCCCAAATCATGAAAAGACTCAAAACGCCCCCTTGGAACTCGCCAACGCCCACAGGGGGGCGGTACCGCCCACGTTGGGAACCTCTGGTTTATTAGATGGGGACGCCCTGTCCCATCTTGCGCAGCCTATATCGCTATATAAAAAAGATATATAGGCCTACTGACTTTTATAGGTACAAGATAAATTAAAAAAATACTTGTTTAATTAGGCCTGTTAAATTACCTATATAATAGTAAAAAGTGAATTTTACACAACTTCAACCAATGCGAAATAATATAGGCCTAGATAAAAAAAGTTTGTTGTGCTAAAATAACGACTACTATGGGGTGCTTTAAAGCAGTGTTTATTAATCAGGTCAATGGTTCACCCAAGGGTGAATAAAATTTTTGCAGGGGTGAACCAACCAAAAGGGATAATAAGGGTGAAACGTCAGAGATGGATGATAGCTTGCGAGTATATAAAGCGGATATTCCGGGTGTTCTTTTGTGAGATAGATAGTTTTAACATATCATGAGACAAGGATGAATGAAATCTGGAGTTAGATGCTAGGGATGTACAAAACTAAAAAAGCACTGCTTTAAAAAATAATTGAGAATTGGCGCTACCTATTGGCAAGTCTACGTAATCCCCAATTCCCAACTCAGGCAACGTCCCATCTAGGGCAATCTTCCCCTACAATAAAAATAGTAAAATAAATGTGGAATCATCATATAAGCGCTTCTAGCTCTATGTCCCTGTCGCGCGGTAGCGGTATCTCGTAAACAGAACTTGTTGTTAACTGTCCCCTTCGCATTAGTAAATTCGTGGTAATAAGGCTTGAAGTATTCGGCCCATATCTGTTTTGCTTGCAGAAACAAGTCAAGGAAAGGTTTTGATTTGTCTATAAAAGGAGCTTTTTAGACCATTGTCATTTCGGCGAAATAATTTTTCATGCTTTTTTTAACATTTTTTACGCCGTTTACCACAATTTCGCTTTTTTTGCCTACCTATAAAACTGACCAAAATTAAATATTTTCGCGTTTTTTGTCATCAATATAGTCAGATTGTCAATTCATTCAGATATTTTCAGCGAAATAGGTTTTCCGTAGCCCATTTGTGCTTAAAAACAAAAAAAGGAGAGTTTGGGTGGTACATTTGGTCGAATTTTTTGAAAACTATCCGCACATTAAAATTTCTTAAAAATTTACATACAACTACTAGAAAGTATTCTTAACAAGATAAGCATAGTCTCCCACTCTGGTCATTCAGATATTTTCAGCGAAATAGGTTTTCCGTAGCCCATTTGTGCTTAAAAACAAAAAAATTAAAGTTTGGGGGGTACATATGGTCGAATTTTTAAAAACTATCCGCACATTAAAATTTCTTAAAAATTTACACACGACGACTAGAAAGTATTCTTAACAAGATAAGCATAGTCTCCCACTCTGGTCATTCAGATATTTCAGTGAAATAGGTTTTCCGTAGCCCATTTGTGCTTAAAAACAAAAAAAATTAAAGTTTGGGGGTACATTTGGTCGAATTTTTAAAAACTAACCGCACATTAAAATTTCCTAAAAATTTACATACAACTACTAGAAAGTATCCTTAACAAGATAAGCATAGTCTCCCACTCTGGTCATTCAGATATTTTCAGCGAAATAGGTTTTCCGTAGCCCATTTGTGCTTGAAAACAAAAAAAAATTGAAGTTTGGGGGGTACATTTGGTCGAATTTTTAAAAACTATCCGCACATTAAAATTTCCTAAAAAATTACATACAACTACTAGAAAGTATTTTTAACAAGATAAGCATAGTCTCCCACTCTGGTCATTCAGATATTTTCAGCGAAATAGGTTTTCCTAAAAGTTTTCTCGTCTCGAACGTCGAAATAGGTTTTCTTGTCTCGAACGTCGCACAAACCCTTCAAAGAATCCGTTTCCAAGACAGCTTATGCAAGCTCGCCATCTATTTTCGCCGTTGAAGCAACAGCCGCTTTATTTTCACCGCAACCTGCATTATTCCCTACGTCACCGACGTAACGAAGCAACCCGACGAACTTCCCTGGAACCTACGCAGCTTCACACATCTTCTGGAGGGGGGTCCTGTAGCGAACCTATCGATGTCTATCCACGTTCACCAAAGCGTGCAGATCGCATTTTTTTCTATTTCGCTATTGTTCATTTATAAACGTGTGTTTGTGCTGTGCCATCTCTTTACCTTAACTTAACCATGTCGCAGCTACGCAATAAAGCACCAACCGCTTTAGGGGTATATTGAGCTTGATTTTAAAACTATCCGCGCATTAAAATTGCCTAAACATTTCAATGCAACTACTAGAAAGTATTCTTAACAAGATAAGCATAGTCGCACACTCTTATTATTCAGATATTTCCAGCGAAATAGGTTTTCCGAATGTCATACGTAAACCTGTCTTTGGCGCCTTCCGCCAGTTGCCTTTTTTCTACTTTCCCTGCGTAACGTGCGTGAGATTTATCCGTTTTCCTTCTCTCTTGAGCGATATTGCTTTTCAACGTTTCATTTGCATATAATATCACATTGTTGTTTTACTAATTGGTTGTAGATACGATCGGTTGGTATGTTTCTTCTTGTTTGTGTAAGTAATGTGAACGAACAAAATTATTCTAAAGTGCCAATAAAACCGGACTGGGTAAACAGTAGTGTGGGTTGATTTAAGTAATTTTGTTAGGAATCATTTACAACCTAGTCATAGCGATAATATAGTTCCTAATTGATAGACATCAAGCCAAAACACTTACAAATATTTGTGCTCGATTCCCGTAATTCATGTACTGCTAGGCCTATCATATTATATGTCCTCTTTTGGGACAATTTGTCCTCTTTTTTCAAGAAAAGTTAATGGTCCTCCGAGGACGCTCAAAAATGCCCAAATGTGGTCTTTTTTCGCATTTCGAGGTATTTGCTTGCATTTTCAACAAGACTTTTAGGCAAGATGTGGAATTTATTTTTGAAAATTTACTGTAGCCATTAAACATGCTGAATTGCCGGTTTAAAGGTTTTCCAACCATTTGCCAAAGAAAGTCGGAATGTTGCTTAAACCGTCTAGCTAACCCTTCTGATGTATAATTTTTTATGAAACGGAAAACACAGCGTTTTTTTTAAACTGAGATCACTACAATTTACGAAGCTCGCCAACGCATTTTGCTAAGATAAATTACTCGAACGTTCACGTAGCGGAACTTGGAACTTATGCCGGACAGAGCCATGGCGAGTGAGGTTTTCAGTCTTACGTCCCACATGATATAGTAAATACAAATGTTATTTATTCCAACGGACCGCTACATCCTGGACCTACAACATACGGAACATGTATGTACATTGTATTCTATATCTGTTGCCCAAGACATGTGTTTTTCTCATCCCTTAATAGATTTTGGTAGTGATCATAAAATGATATCGGATGTTGAGGATAATGTTGCTTTTGAATTAGCTAATGAGAAAAATTATGGTCATAATAATTTGATTCTAGACAAAACTGATGTTCAATGTAATAGTCATGGTAATAATATGGACATTAACTTATCTTTTGACAAAACTGATGTTGCAAGTAATATTAATGTTGACTCAAATGTTGGTAAAATTTTATTTAATGATAACATAAGTTCAGACTTGTTGGATGAAAATTTCGATAAAGATATATTACATTGTCTATGCCAAAAACCTTATAAAGAGGGTGACCTCCTGGTCGAATGCTCAACCTGTGAGAACTGGTTCCATCCACCATGTGTTTTTAAACACTCTTCACCAGGTAGTTATCCCGAGTCAAGGTGGCAATATTTAGATTTGTTGTGTGAGGGAAAGGTGTATAAAGATGCAACTTTAGGAAGAGTATATTACCATCCACCCATTTCTGTTTATTGTACCGGTAATGATTTGAATAATTTTACTTTGCTTGATGTAAGCTATAACGAAGGGACAAAATTTGCCACAACCGAAAATTGTGACCATGAAAACGATGCAAAAAATATAACTGATGATTTAAACACCTTTAATTGCACTTCTAGGTTGTCTGCTGAACTTGATGCTGCCTCTCTTTCAAACTCTTACAGTTCAAATGATTTTTGTGATTTACCAACCTTGATAAGTAAGGACGTATTGTGTGACTTGGCTGAAATTCCTAAAGCCACTTTTGACTCATGTAAACTTACTAAAACTTTAAATGAAACAAAATAATTTGATTTGACACTGGAAGAGTGGAGGAGGATGGTTGATAATCGGTCTGAACACAAATTTGGAGGGGAATGCTATAAGGATATTATTTTAACTAAGTTAAGAAGTGTTTACTGTGAGTGTGTACCCAACATTTCTAGTCACTATTTGGTAGGGAGGGATGACGTGACACACATAACCAGCTCAGATAAATCTTATAAAGAACTTTAACGAACTTTAAAATTGTCGTATTTTTAACAGTTTAACCAGCATTGATTTAAAACAAAACACAGAGTGGGAGACTATGCTTATCTTGTTAAGAATACTTTCTAGTAGTTGTATGTAAATTTTTAAAAAAATTTTAATGTGCGGATAGTTTTTAAAAATTCGACCAAATGTACCCCCCAAACTTTAATTTATTTTTTTTGTTTTTAAGCACAAATGGGCTACGGAAAACCTATTTCGCTGAAAATATCTGAATACCCAAAGTGGGAGACTATGCTTATCTTGTTAAGAATACTTTCTAGTAGTTGTATGTAAATTTTTAGGAAATTTTAAGGTGCGGATAGTTTTTAAAAATTCGACCAAATGTACCCCCCAAACTTTAATTTATTTTTTTTTGTTTTTAAGCACAAATGGGCTACGGAAAACCTATTTCGCTGAAAATATCTGAATGACCAGAGTGGGAGACTATGCTTATCTTGTTAAGAATACTTTCTAGTAGTTGTATGTAACTTTTTAGGAAATTTTAATGTGCGGATAGTTTTTAAAAATTCGACCAAATGTACCCCCCAAACTTTAATTTTTTTTGTTTTTAAGCACAAATGGGCTACGGAAAATCTATTTCGCTGAAAATATCTGAATGACCAGAGTGGGAGACTATGCTTATCTTGTTAAGGATACTTTTTAGTAGTTGTATGTAAATTTTTAGGAAATTTTAATGTGCGGATAGTTTTTAAAAATTTGACCAAATGTACCCCCCAAACTTCAAATTTTTTTGTTTTTAAGCACAAATGGGCTACGGAAAACCTATTTCGCTGAAAATATTTGAATGACCAGAGTGGGAGACTATGCTTATCTTGTTAAGAATACTTTCTAGTAGTTGTATGTATATTTTTAGGAAATTTTAATGTGCGGATAGTTTTTAAAAATTCGACCAAATGTACCCCCCAAACTTCAATTTTTTTTTTGTTTTTAAGCACAAATGGGCTACGGAAAACCTATTTCGCTGAAAATCTCTGAATGACCAGAGTGGGAGACTATGCTTATCTTGTTAAGAATACTTTCTAGTAGTTGTATGTAATTTTTTAGGAAATTTTAATGTGCGGATAGTGTTTAAAAATTTGACCAAATGTACCCCCCAAACTTTAATTTTTTTTGTTTTTAAGCACAAATGGGCTACGGAAAACCTATTTCGCTGAAAATATCTGAATGACCAGAGTGGGAGACTATGCTTATCTTGTTAAGAATACTTTCTAGTAGTTGTATGTAAATTTTTAGGAAATTTTAATGTGCGGATAGTTTTTAAAAATTCGACCAAATGTACCCCCCAAACTTCAAATTTTTTTGTTTTTAAGCACAAATGGGCTACGGAAAACCTATTTCGCTGAAAATATTTGAATGACCAGAGTGGGAGACTATGCTTATATTGTTAAGAATACTTTCTAGTAGTTGTATGTATATTTTTAGGAAATTTTAATGTGCGGATAGTTTTTAAAAATTCGACCAAATGTACCCCCCAAACTTCAATTTTTTTTTGTTTTTAAGCACAAATGGGCTACGGAAAACCTATTTCGCTGAAAATCTCTGAATGACCAGAGTGAGAGACTATGCTTATCTTGTTAAGAATACTTTCTAGTAGTTGTATGTAATTTTTTAGGAAATTTTAATGTGCGGATAGTGTTTAAAAATTTGACCAAATGTACCCCCCAAACTTTAATTTTTTTTGTTTTTAAGCACAAATGGGCTACGGAAAACCTATTTCGCTGAAAATCTCTGAATGACCAGAGTGGGAGACTATGCTTATCTTGTTAAGAATACTTTCTAGTAGTTGTATGTAAATTTTTAGGAAATTTTAATGTGCGGATAGTTTTTAAAAATTCGACCAAATGTACCCCCCAAACTTCAATTTTTTTTTTGTTTTTAAGCACAAATGGGCTACGGAAAACCTATTTCGCTGAAAATATCTGAATGACCAGAGTGGGAGACTATGCTTATCTTGTTAAGAATACTTTCTAGTAGTTGTATGTAAATTTTTAGGAAATTTTAATGTGCGGATAGTATTTGAAAATTCGACCATATGTACCCCCAAACTTTAATTTTTTTTGTTTTTAAGCACAAATGGGCTACGGAAAGCCTATTTCGCTGAAAATATCTGAATGACCAGAGTGGGAGACTATGCTTATCTTGTTAAGGATACTTTCTAGTAGTTGTACGTAAATTTTTAGAAAATTTAATGCGCAGATAGTTTTCAAAAATCCAGCTCAATGTACCCCCCAAAATCTGTGTTTTTTTCCAAAAAATCTTTTCGAGTTTTCTTTATATTAGCAAAATTAATGGATTACGGCAATGCTGTTTCGGTGGAAATATCTGATGACCAGAGTAGGAGACTAATGCTTGGTAGGTAAACTTTATTGTTGTTGCATTGTATTTTTTAGAACTTTTGGATGTGTGCAAATTCTTTAAAATTTATTCTAAAACAAAGATTTTAGCAGATATATTTTAAAAATGTGTTGTTGTTGTGACAATCTAAATGTATTGATGATAATTAAGGCAAATCATCATTTATAAATCAGTTTTGTATGAGTTCAGCAAAAGATAATGAGTTTATGGTAAGCGGTTCGTAAAAGTGTGAAAAAAAGCGTAAAAAATTATTTCGCCGAAATGACAATGGTCTTTTTAGGGGGCGGGGTTGGTAAGACTAAAGCAAATGATTTTTGCATAGTCTTTGCAAAAAAACAAGAAAATGTATCCCTTGGCTAACTACCTTCTTTGCACCTGTAAAATCATAGGTGAAGGCAGGACATTTTCAGCCCATATCTGTTTTTGCTTGCAGAAACAAGTCAAGGGAAAGTACAACCTAATATACAGTATATATACCTAAAACATTCAGGCTGTCCTCGAACAATAACGCATAGACCAAAGGTTCTCAACATTTTATTCTTCGTGACCGCCTTCGAAAAGGCTCTTCACCTTTGATTTTGTCTTTTTTTGTCAAAAAAATTGTTCTTTTTAGCGAATTAGTTTTTCCAAATGTCGCCCCATATTAATAGACATGTATTTTTTATTATAAGATCAATCTCGAGTGTCTATCGGAATTTGAGGTTTGTGGTCCATAACAACTATAGATGACGTAATAGTGTCGTTTTAAACACGATATTTTTTCGTCTATTTTGTATTTAAACATTTTCCTCGTGAGTTCTAACGTTTGCTATATACTTCAATAGCCTGTGATGGGACATTTTTGTTTCCAATCATTGTAGCTTTATACTATAACAATGAATTAAAAAAA
Organism: Ascidiella aspersa; assembly: GCF_963924565.1. Lineage (NCBI taxonomy): Eukaryota > Metazoa > Chordata > Ascidiacea > Phlebobranchia > Ascidiidae > Ascidiella > Ascidiella aspersa. The sequence continues at coordinate 18,264,154 of NC_139453.1, forward strand.
AATTTGGTCGAACTGTTAGTTCCTTCATACCTGCCTGTTCAACACTTTCAAGTTGTCCTCTAGCATTTTAACTTTTTTGGTAAATAGTGATTTAAAAACCAAAGTTTCATGAGACGGGATAGCATGAGCCGTGAGATAGGACACATGCAAACTATATCATATTTCTTAATATTCTTGATATACTTATTTTACAACGCTTAATGTATAGTTGTATACCATAAGAAATACAAAAGCTTTCAATTTACCTGCGACAAAACATAAATTTCAAAATTAGTCATTTAAAAAACAGACATTTTCATTTTTTTACATTTATTAAAACAGCGAATATTAGAAGTTTAAAATTGACAATCATAAGCTTATGCACACAAATCACATATAAAGAGTGGTCCTTCTGGGTCAGAACATTTTCTTATGTGCCCATTCTCTGCATTGGCTGCATTGTATCCAGTCTTCTGTGGAGATTTTTACCACAAACAACGCAGGACCAATCTTTTTTGGGTGATCTTCCTTTTCCATTTTGTGGTCTGTTTTTTTGGAATAAATTTTGTTTAGCTTGGCATTGTTTGTTTTTTTGTACTGCAGTATAATTTTTTGTTTCCAATTCCTTTTTCCTTTAAAGTCTTGTTATACGGTGATCCTGTTAGTAAAGTAGATGACTGCGCCCTTCCACTTTTTTTCTGGTTAGTGGCAATTGGTGGAGGTCTGACATCAGAAACCGAGATGGATTCTAAACCCTCAATATTAGCGTTTTTATCTTGCAAAGAAGTGGAAGCTTCTTGAGAAATGTCGGGTTCAACAGTTATTGATTCAATTGCAGTTGACGAACCAGGAACATCTGGTTAAATGCTTTGAAAATCCTCCACAGAAATGTCTGTTGTTGCAGAAGCCGTAAATGCATGTTCTTCGAATATATCTTTATCATTAATCGGCCGGATTCCCGTTTCTAAATGCATTTACAGCTAGTGATACAGTTGCAGCTTATCCAAACTATTGACAAACAGCTTCAGCGATTTGAAACTGTGTAAATGCTCTTCCTGGATGCTCACGCAACCAACGTTCAATTGATTGGTCGTAGTACACGCGACAAGGTTTAAAGAAGGATACATCAAGTGGTTGTAATTTACAAGTGGTATGTGGAGGTAAGCTGACCATCACTATGCCTTTATCAGAAGCGTAATCCAACACTTCGAGACTCTTAGTATGCGAAGAATGGCCATCTAATACCAGTAAAATTGGTTTATCCTTTGACACGTTAGTAATACTGACAAAGAAATCCATGATTTTTTTAAACATCTCAGAATCCATCCATATTTTTTGTTGGCAGCAAGCATAACTGAACCAGCTGGTCCGCGAACCATCAACTCGACTTTCATGTTCTTGCCGGTAAAAATGAAAAAAGGAGGAATGTGCTGGCCAACAGCGCTCATCGCGCACATCAATGTTACCGTTTTTTCTCGCTTCGCACAGCTTAAAGAACCAATCTGATGTTTTCCTTTTCGAGCTAAAGTTTTGGAACAGGACCTTTGCACTGTTTGTACTTCAGTTTCATTGCAATTAAAGATTCTTGAGGCGTCCTTGTTACGGTCTCCAATTAAGGATCTCTTTTATAGTTAAAAAAATTTGCCACATCCCACAGCTGGTTTGTTAAACGCTCTGGTGCAAGCAAAATATGTGGCATCGGGAGAACGAGGAGAAACAGAGGAATGTCTCTTTAAAAAGCTGTACAGCCATTTTTCCCTGCCATACGTGTTTCTTTGTTAAAGTTCTGGGGTAGATTATTTCTCTCTGCCAATTACTAAGCAAGGGTTCTTAGTTGATGTAGAGTAATGCCGAAAAAAACGGATTCCATATCTAAAATGTAATGTACAAGTTCCTTTTCCATGTCCAGCAAAAACGCAGCGGTTAATCCTCACAGATATTTTTAAGTACCAGTTGCGAATCTTTTTTTTTTTCGGCGCTCTAATGCGCTTTTAGAAACTCCATATGTGATTGCTGCTTTTGCGAATACTCGTACTATTTTTGACAGCGCTAAAAGAGCCCGATGCATGGAGTTATCATTTCTTGTTGCTTTTCTTTTGTATCCAGTTTCTTGTGGCATGGTCCTTTAAACAGTAACACATAAATCATCAAATTCGTTATAAGTTATTTAGGAAAAGTGTAGTTAACTGTAGGCCTATTTCTTTCGCATAAAACTTAAATTAGGCATTTTCTAAAAACACACTCTAATAACTGTGAAATATTACTTAATTTTCCTCTTTTTTGCCTCACAGCTTACTAATATAGTTTATAAAAAAAAAAATTAGTCCTAAGATACCCTGCCCCATATTAGGCAGCAGCTACCAACACATGAAGAAGACATGCTCTAGGTCTAATGGTGCTATATAACTTTAAATCTGATAAATTACCTATGAAATGCTATAAAAGGAAATTTGGTACAACAAATACAAAATAAGATAAAATAAAAAAATTAGAAAAAACACACCTGATTTGTTTAGATTCAGTTTCCGTAAAAATGCAGACAGCCTACCAAAAAGTTGTTGTTTCAAAGAGATGGCTTCAGTCACGTGCTTCAAATAATAGGCTTAGTTTGGCGTTACCTAGCGGAACATAGAAACAATAGCCAAGTCCCGACTCAGGCAACGTCCCATCTGAGGCAACCTTCCCTCTACTTGTTTAAACATTTTCTCCTTATCTTTAAGTGACTTTGAAGGGCGGTGTCAGGTTGACTCGTCTATAATTGGATACCGTAGGCTAGTAGCATGCAGCGTGCTTTGCTTGGTTTCCGACAAAACTTGCTGGCACCAATTATTGTTATCGGCCTTGTCGTCAATCCGTTCGGCTGATGATGGAGTTGGGAAATGGTTTGGGCCTCAAAGCGTGAACATGACTCGCCAATTTCCTTTCCAGGCCCTGCAATGCTACTAGTTTAGGTGCTATTGTAGCGTTTATTACTTTGTTGTACGTTATCGGAATTATACGATTTACCTCAAAAAGACCCCTTTTTGTATTTTTATGGCTAATAAACGTATAGCATTTTGTTAATTAACATTTTCTCTCTAAATATACTTTACGAAAATCTAATCCAAACAAGCCAGTGTTAGACTTAAAAATCTCGCACATGACATGCTTGAAAGTTGTATACTTAACAAATTCTTTATCACTGATGCAAGATCCAAGAAAAGACTACAAATGGAAAATTGATAAAAACATTTTGTATCGTTCAAATTTCTCCCTTTACCCTAGTAGGTTGATTATTTTTTGAGTTGTCAAAACAAGCAAAAATTTTGTCAAAATTTACACGTTAGGTCAAAATTTGTCAAAATCGAATGAAAATGCATATCAACTGTTTACAAAATTAAAAAAAATTTATTCAGATTTTTAAATTGACGTTCAGTTAAAACTTTATTCAGCAAATTAGTTTTGAATAGCATTCAACAAAATTTTAACCGTAGGACAGGGGTCGGCAACCTTTTTCTAGTCGCGGGCCAAAACCAACCCCAGAAAGGTTTCTGCGGGCCGCACAAAATGTTAACTCAGAATTGTGTTATTTAAATGTTAGAACAACGGTGAATCAGGCGGGCCTCGGATTATTTTTTTGCGCTTAAAAACGTGTTTAATTACATTCCGGAACGCACTAAACTATTAGCGCAAAGTGTGAAAAAATAGCGTTTGTTTGGTTTAAAAGAAGAGTCCACACGTCGTCATCCATACTACTAATGGAAAGTGTAATAAAACTATTATGAGGAAAAGCGTTAAACTAGTTCGGTATTTGTTAACCTTTTTTAGTGGGAGCACATCTGGACTTACGTAGTGCCTAGTTTGTTAAAAAGGCGGCTGGCCGGATGAATTACATTGGCGGGCCGGAAATAGGACGATTTGTCAAGTATACCTTCGGATATGTTTTCGCGCGACCGCAGTGTTGCCATATTCTTTGAACGAATTTAAACCCGATTGCAGTTGCTAATCAGGTTTTTTGAAAATATTTGTTTTATGACGTCACGCTCTGTGGCGTCGTCGCTAACATTTTCACGAATCATCTTCATACAAAATACATTGATCTGCCGCGGGCCACTGCCAATTAACACAATACAAAAAATATTTGCAAAGTCGAAATTTTTTTAAGAGGGAACACTGGTCTCGACCCATTAGATTTACGATTGGTTTTAAGCAAGGTTTCAACACATATTGAGAACATTCGGAACAAGTCAAAGACATGGGACCTATTATTTAAATTCGAACTTGTAACTTCTAATGGGTTACTTTTCGTTCGCTTACAAAAATTGTATTAAGAGAATTAAAATCACCGAAGCTACGCTGTTATACTTAACGCATTTGGGTCGACGCAAAAAAAGGTTAAAAAACACTGAATTAATTGCAGAACGTGTCAGAAAAATGTGTTTACGACACTTCAAATATAGTGACGCTTTAGTTTCGCAATATCACGACATTGCTACAGACTGACGGTCGTGCCCCCCACTATGGGAGCCAAGGGCCACGGTTGAAACCCTGGCAGCTTGCTAGATTTCTAATGGTATTACCTGCAACAAAAAGTGGTATTTTTCGTGCATGAAACATGTCACAACGTGGTCACATTCCTGCAGTAATGCCTTCCAATCGGTTCTCAGATTTAGCCTGTGTACTTCGATCATTGCCATTTAAGATTTAGCCTATATGTACGCTACATTGCCGCGGTTATTTGTAAATAGGCTATTTAGTATGTTTTATAAATTTCAGCTTGATAGAAGGCGTGTTTATCTTTGTCAGGTGTTTTGAAATATTATTTTGCATACTTTAAATTTACAATATTTGCCCTCTCCCCTCCAAATATGGTTATGTACAGGTGTGCACTCGAAGGGTTACGTTGGTGGAAAAACCGCTATTTCACCTTATCAATTTACTGTGTGCGGCCTAGCGATTCCGGACTTGGCTTACTACTGCGCACGCGCCGGACCAGGAACTTGAGTCACAACCCCAGCAAAATAAACCTCGAGTTAGACTTCCGACTACGCAAGCCCTAGTTTTGTTTATGCGAAATAATGTTATGTTAGTGTTATTTATGCGCCGTAGCGTAGCATCCACGAAACGCTTAATCGTGTTTTACGATTTAGACCAGTTTAACTGGCAAATTATTTTTGGCTTCTAAATAAGATATGGCGGTAAAACAATTAAAAATAATTTACAAAACTGGTTTATACCTAACTCTGACAGCGTTTCTGGTATGCACTTACCGTGAAAAATCGTTAAATTCGAAAAAACATAAAATATGCTAGAGCATTTTGTACAGGTTACGGCTTCTATACTTTTGAGACAAGGAAAAAAATAAAGCCCACCTAAATAGAACCATGGTCTTTAAAAAACACAACAACCATTTTGATTTCCATGAAATGCATGTTAAAAAAATATAAAATAGTCATAGTTATACATCGAGCAGATTGCGATTTAAAAAATTAACTCGAGTTCGTCGTTACCGGATACATTGGTCTCGTTGTAGTTTTACTTTGTGCTAAACATTTTCGCTACATTCAAGTTTTAGAATTTTTAGGACAAAAATTAAAATTGTAAGCTCTATCCAACAAACCTTTTTATACCACAGAGTTTATATTCGATTCCATTGGGATAATTAGTTTTATTCGTAAGAAACGCATCCTTTATATAGAAAAACATTCAGTATACCCTTAATAGGCCTGAAGAAAAGTTGTAGGCCTAAAGGCTTGTAATATCCATCTTTCATTGTTCGATTAAGTCAATAAATTCATTTTTTTTTTATTGACGCAAGGGCTCTATTTCTCAATTTTCGTTCGTCATTACTGCTGCTTTGGCTGCTGTCGTCCTCACTGTCAGTGCTATAGCTGGAGGTAAAGGATTCCTTTCTATGTTTTTTATCAAGTAATGTTGGAGCAAATGGGGATCGTCCACGCCGAACGTGTTTTGTTGTTCGGTATGGAGAGGAAGCCTTTTTTTCTCCAGAATTCACTTTATGCTTTTTGCTCCCATTTTTTTTACTTTCGCTAACGAGTTCTTCAGATCCGTCTGACGTAGAGCTTGAAGTTTCGACAGTTTTTCTCCGCTTAGGTGAAACCGCAATCGACTTATCTGTAATACAATTAAACATGGAATAGATCAATAAAATTGATATTTATAGAAGCTGGGTCAAATTTCGAGCGCACATTTACAGTTAAATAGTATTTAGTCCCCAACAGATAATGTTTCTAGGAACATTATTTTATTGTTTTTATTTTTACCAATGACTTAAACCTAAACGTTTTTTTTTCCTTTTTGATAGTCAAAAGGGCAAACTTTTACCTGGATTAGCAAACAGTTGTAGTCAATAAACAAAACATTGTTTAAAGTAATACTTACGCTTGCTTCTAACAGAAGACTTGCTTTTTTGAGGTAACGATTGTTTTCCTTCAGACAGATAATCTGACGATGGCGATCTTTTTCTAGTTGCTTTCCTTTCTTTATGTTCATTCTGAAATATGAATTACCAAATATTAAACTAAACTTCAGTAACTGCGCGAATATAAATTAGAATATAATTGATATTTTATTGCTAAGACTGCCGGGTAATATTTACAAAATTCAGATTTACAATTACCAAAAACCTAGGATGTTGCATAATAAATCAACTGTATATAGTTATTATTTTATCTTAAGTTTTTTGGCGCTTGGTATCTTTCTAAAGAAAACTATGATGTAATGACATCATTTATTCGTCATCACTTGGCTACATTTACGGGATACATTCATTAGATTTGCAGCATGACGTTTGCCATCGTGATAATATTACTGTTATTATATAGGACGTACGTCCTTTTTAAGAGGTTTTATCCTATTTTTTATCGAAAAATGAATCGTTCTAAAAAAATAAAAGTCATTAAAAAAACAACTGGTCATTGACTAAATAGCGACTTGTCACTGAATTTAAAACCCTGCAACAACCTTTTTTGTGTAGCGTACAGTGCCGGGCTACCTTGATGTCTTGAACAAGACTTTTTTTAAACACGTGGAATGCAACTAACCTTTAGATAAATAAAAATAGAATTTTTTAAGTCTAACTACAACGCTACTATCAAAGTTCAGTTCTACAAAATCTAGAAAGCAGGTGTGAAAACCTAACGTTAAAAGCCCTGGTTATTGCTCTTGCATTAATGATTTAATTATAATTTTGTTTATTACCTTGCTCTTCTTCAATGTTTGTATTTCAATTTCATCATCCGACGTCGCTGAGCTGGCAGTTTCCTATAATTATTAAATATTTTTATTCATTTAAGCCCAGCGTTTCTCAACCTTTCTCTGCGCAACCCAAATACTAGTGATCTTTGACAACCAATTCTCATTAATGACCCTTTTGCATGAAACACAACATAACCAAAGTAGAAAAACAATAATGGGCCATATCTTTGTATCGGCGACTGAACCAAATCGAATGGAGACGCAATGAAGCACAGTTCTAGCCATTTAAAACGGTTCTAGCCATTCAAAACATGATTTTTTGCTAAGTTTGTATAACAACATAACCTAAGTCGTAAAATGCAGAACATATATCTTCACACCAATCAATCACAAACAAGAAATGTCTGAATAAAATGTTACCGAGAAAACATTCGTTAGATCTTGATTAAATAGTTTTACAATTATAATTTTTGAGAGTTTTAGAGAAGCAACCTTTGACGAAGTTTAACACTAGGTTTTTTTGCAGCTTTTGCAATAACATTGTCTTTCTTCTTCAAAAACCTTTCATGCATAAAATTGTAAATACACTAAACTATAAATATACCTTATAAACACTATGCAAATATTAAGTTTGTTAAGACTACATAGTACATAATAAAATTACCTTTTTTTTATCAACTTTTACTTTCGTGATTGATATATGCCTTTCACAATCTTTTTTTTTCTTTAATTTGCGCTTTTTGCTCTTGTGAGACTTTTTCTAAAAATAAAGTATGATATCGAAACGATATACCAATAAAATAACACATATGGTAATTATTTTGCTACCTACGTGGTGTAATTTACATACACTTTTTTGAGTGACACATATGAGTAGAAAGAAATAGTTTTTGACGGTCAAAATAACTTGCCTGCTTTCTACAGTGCATCGTTGGTTAAATAAAAAAAAAACAGGATAAAGATAGTATCTAAAAACTAGATTTGGAGTCCTTTGGTTAACAACCTGATTTAAATTGACACCACAATAACTCAGCATATGTCGCGCTTTGTATCAGCATTGCTCTTTACTACACGCAAATTATATCTTTCAATACATGGAAAATATATACATGTTGCGCTTGGTCTGTTTAACCAACACGCTGTTATGGTAATGCAGATTTCTCTTAAATGTGGTATGCCTAATAGTAATGTCTAAGTAGAATACAATGTAATTATACACATGTTAAAATCCATATTTACTGTTTTTTTACATGTGCATGAGGAACGCTGCGCACCGGCTGTCATAACCTGAATCTCTGAAATTATACCTGGCTGAGAGCAGAAAGAGGCCAAACCTATATAAAGCCAAACCTTGCTTTATGTTGTCTTAAAAGACGTCTAAATAATTGTATCAGACTGCACCCCTCATAGTAAATTTATTTTTTGTGTTCTATTTAGAATATTAGAGTTTTGTTAACAATGCTTTGTTAACAAGTCATCTGTTTAGAAGTTTTGTTTTGTTAACAAGTGGTCTGTTTAGAAGAACGGGTAGAAAAACAGAGTGTCAAACAGTTAAATATAAAACATCTGAACTACATCGGTGGTTTCGGAGCAAATTCGGAACCATTAGGCTGTCAACTATAAATTGTTAAAGTGAAATAGTAAATGATGGAATACTTAACTTGTGGTTGTATGGGTTAAATGAAACCCCTATGAAATAATGTACATCCACCCTATTTTAGTTATGTGATGGGTGGAATGTAAAAAGTTATTGAATTTAATCAGAGATTGATTCCAATTTATACTGTGGCCGCACTATGCAACACGTCAGTCTCAAGACATCTCGGCTGATTTAAGACCCATCAACTAGTAATCCTACACCCTTAAATTGCCCTTTTTTAACCAAAAGTAGTAAGTTTTAATTATCTGTATACTAACATAATAATGATGAAATATGCAAAACACATATTAAAAAACCTGGCAATTAACTTAATGCTAGCTTTTTTTACATCTGGTTATCGCAAATTCATCCAGTATTAAGTTTCCAAACAAAAATAACTTTTTCACATACTGTACTTTTACCACGGCTGTCAAAAATTGCTATTTCAAATATTGTAAATATAATTAGTGTAGTTTCTATACATTTAGTTAAAGCAACCTTAATGTAGCTTGATTGTTATACAACTATTAAACCTAACTAGGACTATTTTCAACTTCTTGTGTACTTTTGTTTGTTTTACAGCGACCAGGACAAAGTAAAAAAACTATTAACATTTCAATTAATGTGCATATGTTTAGTGCGCTGTCTTAAAACACCGAAACCCCCCTTGTGCAAAAACAGTTTTGGAAGCCCTGCTATAATATTTCAACTTTGCAATGCATACTCAGCCGGTAATAGATATGTCTGCAACTTAAATTACAGCCTGCTTATAATTGTGATGTCACAAATTAAATAATTACATTGGGGTGCTTTCACAAGATACTTCATTAAATGACCTTAACACATCATAAGAAGGTTCGGCTGCAAGATTTGCTAGTTTAATATTTCATTCATATTCAAGTGGTTTTGAAAATAAGGATACTACCAGCAAAAGTTTTGTGAAATAAGAAAAAGTTTAAATTTGATAATTAGTAAAGTTTTTTTTAAATCATCAATCAGAGGTATATAAGGAAGCAACACAGGTTAGGGTTCAGAGAGATAGTTCAGATCTTGAAAAGCTGAAGACATCACTGGCTGGTTATGTACCTTTTTCTCAGGATCAAACCCTGAGGAATATTGTGAATGGTGTTGTGGCCAAGGATGACGTTAATGTACATGAATTCGAATCAGTAGGAAGGAACATTATGGATAAAATGATTGGACAGTCTGTTTTCTCAATATATTTTAGGCGGAAGGATAAAGCCAAGACATTTGGAAACATCTCATCAGTGAAGTTGACACCTGAAAAAACGATTGACCCAAGTTTGGTTTTTCATGAAATTCATAAATCCATAGAAGACACTCCACCAAAAACTCAACACTACTTCATAGATGGAGGTTCACTACTTCAGTGGCTACCATGGAAGAGGGGAGAAACCTCTGGCTCCAATGCAATATCATAATGCTAAATTCACGACTCGGCGTTATCAAAGGGCAACTTTGGTTTTTGACGGGTACCAAGGAGGACCGACAATCAAGGACAACACAAACCAGAGGCAAGAAAGCTGTCATCAGGATACAGAAGAGACAGTGTTTGATGGAAAGAAGGATGAGTCTCTCTCAATGGACATTAACAAACAAAAAATGATCGACCTGATCAGTGAAACATTTCGGGGTAAAGGCTGCAAAGTAATCAAAGCCCCAGGGGATGCTGATGTTCCGATTGTGAAGGCTGCTCTTCTTAGTGCAGTGTCGCACGCTACAACCGTGATTGAAGAAGACACACATCTGTTTGTCCAGCTTTTTCCTTATCGGCAACAAGCAAAAAAGATCAATATTTCTGAACTTTGCACAGAAATCACTCTGACAAAGTGTATCATAAGGTGGTGGGTGTGAAATTATGTTCCCAGTTACTTTTTCTACATGCATACACTGGATGTGACATAACATCAAGAGCCTTTAGTGTGAGTAAGAAAGAACTTTAAGTGATGTGTGATTCTTATACTGCCAGTGTTCACTATTGTTTTTGTTTCATATGTCTTTCCAATAAACTAATGAGTTAATTTTATTTTAAATTGTTTTAATGAATTATTTATCACCTAAAACCAGGGATAGCCTCCAAAATTTTGCTCTAGCATGAACATTAAGTGAATTTTTGTCATTATACTGTTTTGGCGGCCATCTTGAAAAAGACAATTTTCCGGTGCTCTGATCCTCCAAGATTTTTAATATATTATTCTTGATGATAAATACAACAAAAGACCGTTGAAAACCCTTTTGTAGGAATTTTTGGGGTCAAGCCATATATTGACCTGACTATATAGACATAAAAGTAAAAAGAAGCAAAAATGTATATTAGACACAACCTAAAGAAACATGGTCTCCTATTGCAGTGCTTGTCAACCTTTTTCAGAGTGATACACCCTTTTTACGTTTACTCAAAACTTATACACCCCAGTCCACACAATACACCGAATATGTAGTAATCCTAATCAGAAAGGATAAGCAGGGCTGCAAGTATAGGAAATTTGTAGCATAGCTTTATATAAATACAAAATTTCATCAGTCATTAAATGCAAGCGTTGCTGTTGAATTTTTTCAGTCAATTGTGCGAACCGAGGCAGTAGCCTTGTTTCATGTGCTCCTTTCATAAGCGTATCAACATCCTTGATAGAATTAGAGCAGAAAATCTTTGCTCGCAAAGGTATGTCGTGCGCATGCGAGGATGGAAATCGCCTTTTCACTGAGATTTCGGTACCTATTTAGAAATGCTCATAAGCGATACCCAAAATTCAGAATAGTTTTTAAAATGTTTAAACTCTGGCTTTTGAACCAAATATGATCTTAGTTCAATAAGTTCACTGGTTAAGTAACCCAAGTAACTCTTCCGAATGCGGCCCGCGGAACTAAAATATGTGGCCCGCGGTGTGCTTTGGTTTTTGATGCGCACCACAAATCATGCAATTGCAGGCTTTTGAAATTTTAAGTCAGGGCATTGTTGCAACCATATTTTGCTATAACTAGTGTGTCACAAACTTTAATTCAGGTATTCTCAAGTTACTATATGCATTTGTTGCTGGTGAACTTTACATGTGTACAGTAGTGGTCAAACTTTTTTTGACGCTGCCCAAAGTACTCTTTTCACAGATATTAATGGCCAAAACACTCCCACGTCATAATGTGAAACATAATATAAAAGAACAATGTACGCCTGAAGGGCGAAAAATTTTGGCCAAAAATATAGTTTGGCATGCTTTTGACACGAGGGCCTTTCCAAGCTGAGCCAATTTAAAAATTCTATGCCACACCAACTTTTTAAAATAAAGTGCAATGATTGTACGGCTATCACGCGACCCACAACTACACGCTAACACCAAGCTATTCAAAAATAACTCGCGGCCCACAAAAAATGCCTCTGCGGCCAACATTTGGGCCGCGGCCCACAGTTTGCCGACCACTGGTGTACGGTACAGCAAAAACTGCAGATGCTTACTACAAAGTCACGTCAAAACAACAGGTTACTACAGGTCAAACTGGTCGCACGATAATATAATATGAATATTACCTCACAATGGTCAGTGAGAGGCGGAAAAGTAACGCAACTGCTATCAGATAGCTAGTCATCGGCGTATTGTCATTCTTTATCTGGTAGGACTCCAGCCATAGGACCGATATAAGAACAACACCAATGTCAGACTAAACCACAACTCTAAATAAAGCCAAAATAGGACTAATACCTAATGGTACTAGTACCGTCTAAATCGGAATAAGTCCTAAATCGGTCGGAATAACACCTAAAAGGTCATAATCAGGCCTAAGCAAAACTTAACCAAACCCCACCCCGAAGTACATCACTAACTCCCCTAATAATTTCAACACTAAACCATTTTTTAACCCAATCATTAACCCCAAACAGGGCCAAAAATCCTGTGCCAAAACAGCGGTGCCGGTCAGACTATTTAGGCCTTATTCCGATGAATTTAGGACTAATTCTGATGAATTTAGGACTAATTCTGATGAATTTAGGACTAATTCTTATGAATTTAGGACTAATTCTTATGAATTTAGGACTTATTCCGCTGAATTTAGGCCTTTGTCTGATAAATTTAGGCCTTATTCCGACAGATTTAGGTCTTATTCAGACGATTTTGGCTGTATTATGTTGTTGGTCTTAATACTATGGTATTATAGTTTTTTTGCTTTAGGTATTGTTGCTTTTTAGTTCTTATTGTGTTTCCATCTGGTACACCCCTGTACACCCCATAAAAGTGGTACACCCTTAAAAAATTATGGTACACCCTGGGGTGTAGGATACACCCGGTTGAAAAGCACTGACCTATTATACTAAGGATTAAACAAATTATCGACTAAAGTCAAGAGTATGAAAAATGTCTTACTTCCTTATTAGACTTTCGTTTAACTGTTCCAGGTTTGTGGCTTGTTTTGATTGAATTAACTTTTACCTTGTCTTCTGAAAATTCTTTATCTGATGCAGATTCATTAGAGCTCATTGTAGTAACCCTATATTTAACAGAACAATAAAAAAATTATGAAAAGTAACAAATAATCTCATTTGTTGAATAAGTTACCAAACAAAGTTAAGTTGCAGAAATAAATTAAAAAATGTATTAATCACAGAATTGAAAAGTAGAATCGTCTAAATTATATTAGTAGTCAGTGGTTTAGTGCAGTGGACTTTTTTGTTGCGGCCCATAATGTACTTTAAGGAGCTTTCAAGGCCCACTACGTGAAACCACCAAGCCAACAGGAACAGGTCCACAATTTTTTTTGGGAGGGAATGGGACAAGGAAACCTGCTTGGTAAGTCTAACACGGTATTTTCCAAACTGCAGGTCGCACCGGGGATGTCTGGGGATCCTCATTTAGTATTTGAAAACATAAAAATTGACAAGAAAAGTCAGTATAAACTAAAAGCTTGCTTTCCATCAAAGAATCAAGTGTAGGTTCAGTCAAATAGGGTTGTCAAAAAAATAAATCAATGCAACAAATAGAGTGTCAAAATGTAACTTTAAATAGATAGTACATACTTTTGATAAAAATCAGGATAATTTTGCCCAATTTAAAAACAATCTGTCAAGAAATGTGTACATTTGTCTATTTAATGTGTCTAATTGACTTTATCTATCATGTATTATAGTTTGGAAGAGTTTTAAAAAATGTTGGGGTGCCAAAAATAAAAAGGTTTGGAACCGCTAGTATAACTTGTGTTGGATTGAGCATCGTTGTGTTGTACATGCACAGGGTTGTAAACAAATTGAATGTGGCTTGACTTTCCACACCTTATGCCAACTTATCAAATAGGCGTTTGACTTCAAATTTCAGCCACTTGTTATCCCCATGCCCAAATTTCATAGGCCAACCCAAGAATCTCAAAAATACTGAGTAAATCCTAATCTTTGTACCAAAACAGCAATTAAGATGGACCTATTTTGTGCGCTGTGGTATTTTTTAAAGCCCTAATATATTTTTTCATGTTGTTGTATTTGGTCTATAATTGTGATTTGCCTTCAACTTAGTTTTATGGCATTCAGCACTGTGGTAGGGTTGGATTATCCGGATAACGGTTAACCGCAGTTTTTTTTTCTATCTGATATCCAGATATAATTTCCGGTTAACCAGCTAAAAGAGTATCGTTGCTAATGCGTTTTACACTTTTTAGTAAGTTTGAACATTCTTTGTTACGTAGAGGATGACTCCCGCTGAGCGCAATTAAACCTTTGTTAACACTTCTATTGTCTTATACTTTTGTACAATACTCGTAAAATGCACAAGTGAAATTTACTATCATGTCACAAAGAAAGCATAATGAATGATTCTTTTAATAGAAGACTGCATTCTCATGGCAATGTAAAGTCTGTGAAGTGTCAGTTAAAAAGCTTTCACTACAACCTAGTTTGAAGTGACTAAATTTAAAAGATGGAATTTAAACGTTTCAAAAGTGATAATCCAGTCTGGGGCTATTTTCTACGATCAAGAAATGGTGAGAGGGCAAAATGTGAAACCTGTGAAAACACGATTTCTTGTAAAGGTGGATCTACACGAGCAATGAGAAACCACCTTGGTTTAAAACATAAGATTGTTCTTGAGACAAAGAAAGCAAAACAGCAAGTTTCTTTGGAAAACACAAACAAATGGTCCGCAGGTACTAGCACGATTGAAAACTATTTTAAGCCAACCAAAGAGTCGCTGGAGAGGGTTGTTGCAGAGCTAACAGCTGTGGACAGAATTTCTTTCAACACCATAGCTACTAGTAAGCAACTGAGACGAGCTTTTTAGCAAGAGGATACAAGCTACCACAAACGGTGCAAAATGTCAGAAGTATTATGATGAAACAACCGGTGTAGAACTTCAACGGTTTGTTGGGGAAGTGATAAGGAAGGTAAGAACAGTGGTGAAAATGTTTCGCAAAAGTCCTCTTAAGAACGAAATTCTGCAAAAGCATATCCAAGCACAATTGAATACAGAGCTGAAGTTATTGAATACAGATAGAAGTTAATTCTAGATTCAAAGACCAGATGGAACAGTCTTTTAGAGATGATTAAAACATTTGTAAGAGCAGAAAAATGTATCAGAATGGCTCTTGTTGAGATTGGAACTTCTATCACCATTACGGATGCAGAAATTAAAATTCTCCATGATTTGATTGATGTCCTTGAACCAGTTAAACATGCTGTAGATGGACTTTGCAGACGCTACACTTCTAACCGGTGAGCGGATTCACGAATTTGTGCTTAAAACTCTTTCTAATTCTGACTCTGCGTACTCGGCATCTCTTAAGTCTCATCTTGAGGTAAGAATCAAGGAAAGAAGAAATGCATTTGTTCATCTAGTTGAATATTTGCATGATCCCAATTTTCTGATGGAGAACAAGCTTGATACATTTGGCGAATACGGAAACAAAAACAAGATGTATGCTCTTGCAGCAACCCTAATGCAAAAATTGATTGCAGTAGCAAAGCCTGGCCCTGGAGAAGACAGCCAGTTGATATCACTCACTTCTACTTCGTTATATAGAGGATCATCACGTGAATCTCTCAAGGAGGAATTAGAGCAAGCTATCATGTCGGCATCAATTCCAGTATCAGCTACTCGTCCTTCCAGTACTCCAAACCTAAACAGAAGAATGGTTCAAAAGGAATGTGAAGTCTTTGAAGCTTCTGGGAAACGACCTGCCAACCTTCAGACTCTCTATGAAGCGCTGCTTACTATTCAGCCCACTTCTGTGGAAGCAGAAAGAGCATTCAGTGCATGTGGACTCTTTGTTACAAAACTTCGGCCCCGTCTACAGGATTCCACAATTGGTGCATTGTGCTTTATAAGGAGGGCGTTGCAGAAGCAATGAACATTAAATTTGCGTAATTTTTCTCGTAATGCTCCTATTGCGCGTGTATGTAGATCTACAATAAAACTGTGTAATGATTTTACAATCCATTTTTCATGCAAACCTTGTGAAATCGATTGTCTCACTTAGCAGTTATTAACCGGTTAACCGGTTAGATAAATTCCAAATATACGGATATATCCATTATCCGAATAGTAAAAATTATTGGTATCCGAACTAACCCTATACTGTGGTGTACAGAATATGTGTTAACATTGGAAGTTATTTCATAAAACATTTCACTACGTGGCTTTTATCACAATTTTTTGGCAAATTCAGATTCAGGGCTTATCGCAGTGGTAAAGGTCGTTTATTTACATTGCACTGGATACCTTACATGTCCAGGATAATACCACTAGTCAATTGATGCTAGGATTCGCTATTCTGGATTCGTTATTCTAGATTCAAAACCTGTTATTCTAGAATACCTTGGGATTCTACTTTAAAAATCGCTAGTTCCAAGCGCCTTTGGGCTAAATAGATTTGCTTAACCCAGACAAAAAACATAAAAAAAATTGACTTTTATGTTAATCTTGAGTTTTTTTTGATTTTCGGAGTTAAATTACACAAACACATATTTAAAGGTTATGGCCCAGGTCAGGGACGGGGAACCACTGTCCGCAGGTCACGAAGTGACCCACTACAGATTTTTAATGACTCACTTGTCTCTTTAGCAATACCGAAATGTTATCAATTATTTTCATGAAAGGATAAATGCAAAAAACAATTTTTCGTTAGATAGCAGTGTACTCTTTAAATCAGGGCCACCCATCTGTTGGTCGTGCAAAAGTGTTTTAGGGGTGACCAGTATGGTAGAACGCTGGCGACTTGGTGACTATGTTGGCCGAAGAATAACCCAGAAAACCGAAGAAATTGATGCAAAAAAAAATTTATTTTTTTGATTTTTAATTTTTTTCATTGTACTTAATTTCGATCACAGAATTGTTGTGTGTTTGCAGTATAGTTGCCATTTCTGTTAAATGGACAGGTATGACAGTTGCATAGGCATAGATGTACCAGGCCATGCTTCTTCAATCCATCTAACGCTTAAACTATTTTTTGCTGTTTTAATTGCGTAAAGAAAATTATTTGGCGCTTGCGCAAACTTTAACTTTTTTGCTATGATTGGGTCTCTGTTTTAAGCATAGCGGTTCAGCCCATGGCCACTATGCAAATATGCATACTATGGCATGTTGCACTTGAATGTGTGACCCTAAGCTCGGCAAACAATTTATATTAAATTTGATTATAACTATCATTATTTTTAACAATATACATTAAAAATCTCCTAATTTAACAAGAATTTTTTTTTGTGCGCTTTGTAAACTTTTGAGCTGCAAGTTTCCACATAAATTTGTCTGAAAACAGCTTATCTAGGTGACACTCTTAGCGGAAGAAAAGCATTGGCCCCAGGTTGTAGTTTAGCATGCTCTTTTGTATTTGTTTATGTCACAAAAAAGTTTGCGGCTTTGGCTCATGTTTTTGGTAACTAATTCACTTATTAGTAGCCTTGTTTATCGTCTAAACATGACAAGGTTGACAGTTCTTTAGGCAAACACACAATATGTAAGTTTAGAAGCACGACCAAAAAGCCGAAGAATTTAGGCCAAAAATGCTTGTCACCAGAAGGTTGGCAAGTTTTTGCCAGCCTTGGGGGTGGCGATTAGGCCTACATTAACTGCACTTCAACAAATGCATGCAGAAAAGCAGAAGAATTTTGTTTATCGCTGTAAAACGTAAAGGGTGGCGATCCTGGGAAGTTAGGGAGTTTGCAGACAAAAACTTAAAAAAACCCTGGTTAAACCAATAAACATGTTGAAAAGTTTTCTGTTGAACTCCTGTAGTCCCACATAAAAAATGCTGCAGCATTTGTTAACTATTTGGCTTCTTAATATTTGTGGGAATCCGAATCACAGTAGTCGCCAAGTCACCATCTTTGTGCCATAATGTGGCAGTTTAGAATGTTGTTAGTGGGTTAGGAACATTTGGGAGGGGGGAGAGGAAAAATGTTGTGGTGTAAAGTTTTTTACACCTTACAATATAGGGTGCTCCCAAATTATGTTTAAGTTGATATAGAGAAATCAAAAAAAGGTGTTTAACAATATTCAAATGACCATACCTAAACAGCTTTCTTGCTTTGTATTATTAACAAAACTAGTCCATTTTAGAATTGTGAAACAACAGAATAACTGAAGCTGTCTTATATAATATTTTTGCTTGACCTATGTTCTTGCTTTTGTGAAAGAGAGACTTCAGTTGTTTGAACATTTTGAGAAGATGATTGACGAGGTGCCCGAGCCCACGGATCAGTTGGAGCCGCTACTTGGTCAGATGTTTTGTACCTTACGTCACCAGAATCTAAATGCATTTGTAGGAATTATCTATAAAAATACAATTCAAATTAGGCTTGTTAAAATGAGCTCAGTGTTTTAATACTGTTATTTTTGTATGAGACATGGGTTATGCTTTTAACTTGCCACTTAATAATGATTTATGGTAATTTGTCCAAACCAAGGTAGCTAGTGACCACATTAAAAGTCTTAATTTCTTGCACGGCTATCAGTAAGGGTGTCGGATAAAATATGATCCGAGCAGATACCCCATTCCATATATATTTTACCAATACTCATTTGATACTAGGATGGTATACAAGTTGATCAGATTCTAGTTTCTTATTTATGTAATTTGAAAAAAATATGTTTACTTGATTTCAAGGTGACAAAACGTGAGAACACATAGTATAACGTTGAACGTGTAGAAGTGCGTTGCTGCAGAGATTAGAACAACCCACACACACGGTACTTTACGACTTTTTTAAATGGTGTGAGAAAAATGGGCTGAAGTTTAACTTATTTCCATTTTACAATGGAGCGTTAAAAGATGCTTAAAAATACGCTACACAAAGAAAAAATTGAAAGGCCTCTTTAAGCCCATATTTTTTCTTAAAACTATACAAAACATTTCACGGAAATTCTTTGCATTTAGATATTTAAAGTAAGCAAGAAATAACATGTTTTTGGAGGGCACGGCCTCATGATATTGGGTTCGGCCCTCATAATGACGTCATTTTATTATTTTTATTATATTTTATAATAAATGTTTTTATTAGAAATATCTCTGTTAAATTTACTTAACAAAATTTACAAAATGTATTTTTAATGAATCTTGGATAACATTGCTTTAAGACCCGATTTTAAATTTTTTTAAAATAGGACGAAAAGTTAGTATTTGCATATGGCCAAAAAATTTAAACATGTGCACAAGTTGTTAATGACTGCATGTTTCTGTATGGCCACCAGTTGTGCACCCCTCTTTCAAACTAAAGAATTGTGCCTTTCTGTAAAATAATCAGATCTAACCTAAGCTAAATTGTTTATTGGCTATGCAAGGGAGAAAAATCTCTGATATTTAGAAACAGGAACTTTTTGTTTGGCTATGAAAACAACATAAACCAGTGGTTGTCAAGCTTTTTTATTCCGCACACACCCAAAACTTTGTTAGGCTTTACCAGAAGTATAAACGGTTCTGGTGTGTCTTAATTTACAACATGAAATACCATGCGTTTTCCAGTTTAAATCGATTTTCTAACTGATAAATGACTAATGTAGTTGTACCAGCTAAATTAATTACACCTGCAAAAATAGTCTTAATATAGTCTTAACTTCGCCAAAGCGATGACTGCAATTTAATTTTTAAGTTCATGAAAAAGCTTCATCCAACGCCTGACTAATCCGTAACCAGTTTGAAAATTTAACACTGCTGCAATAAATCAGTCTTTAGCGAATTCTCAATTTACTTGGTTAAGCATACAGCAAAAATCATTGAAACCTAAGAGTCTTAACCTTAAATGTTAAACTATGTTGTGCTCCAATCATGTTCGTCAAATATAAATTTTAATGCCTGTTATATGTTTTTTTATTTATCTGTAGCCTACTATAAAAAGCAAAGCACTGGTCGTCCCTCTACATTTTGCAGCTGATTGTTTCTTAAATGGGGGGTTCTATCGGAGATGTAAATCAGTTACAACTGCAATTAGCGCAATAGTTAGCGAAATTTATCAATTTTTGGTGGTTACACAAAATGAAACAGTTCATTGTCTTGTTGGCTCTTTACCACTATTGCATATTACATTGTAACATGCCTGTGTAAATTTGCTAGCCTCATAAAAGTTTGTTTGCCTCTAGATGCACCGTGACTATGAAAAATGAATGCAGCAATTCACTGCAGGATTTCATGGTTTGTCAGAGCGTAGGACTTAATAATTCTAAAATAAATTTTTAAACACCATAACAGTTTTAATTATTTCTAAACGTTGCATTCTGTGGTGTTACACTTTTAGAAAATAGAAACTTAATGACTTATGTTTTTTTTGCATTTCACAGTAATTGGAGAACATGTAGTCTACATTGTAAATAGAAACTGTTAATTTTGCACAGTCTTTACCAAACTAACATGTATCTCCCTTAACGGTATGACACTGATTGTGCATAAACTGGTTCAACTAAATCAGGGGTGGGCAATCTTTTAACAAAAGGGCCAGTTAGGGAATGTATACTTACAGGAGGGCCGCAAATCAAATTAACACTATTCTTATTTTCAGAAAAACACAAGTACAAGCGGATTTGAAATATCATAGCAGACACACATGTGCTTGTGAATTCGGAAATAACTTTTCCTACAATTCCAATGACGTCTTTCTCTTACGGACCGGCTCAGTAAAATTTAATTAACAGCCCTAATTCAAAACCAGCTGTTAAACATAACATCTCAGTCAATATGCGTGGCAAAAGTCTGTTACACCTTGAACGTACCAGACAAGTGTAATTTATGCATAACAATTCTTTATCATAACAACGTGACACAAGTAAATTTTTGTGAATGAAGATTGTTTTGTAATAGATGCTTCCCATTCGAGTTCAACTACATTAGTGTAGCGGTGTAGCCTATGGGTTACATTGCACTTCAAACAGGAAACTAGAAGAGCAAAAGGTCCAACATGGTGCAAACTTAAATAGCCTTATTTAGGAAAAAATAGCTGGAAGAAGGTGAAGGGCCGCACAAAAAATGGAAAAGGGACGCACGTTGCCCACCCCTGAACTAAATGCTTGGCAACAATGACATCTAACCGACTGGTGTGATATATAAATGAGGGTTTAACTAAATGCTTACCCACTTTAAGAGTAACAGTTATAAGTAGGGCGATTATTATTTGACCTATAAAATACGAAATTTTGACCTATTAGAAATACATTGATTTAAACAACATATTGTTGTTTGAAGTAACGAATAAGTGTCTTGGGATCGTTAACCACACGTTTTAGCTGTTTGACTGCCTACTGGTCGAACACAAATCAGTTATTTTTTTGAGTTTATGCAAAACTCACGAAAATGCTTAGTTGATATTTTGTCATTTCAAAAAGACAAACAAAACGCTGGTTATTTAAAAAAAATATTGTGTAAACAGTTGAAATACAAAGTAAAAAGATCTAGTTTTTGAAATAGGAAATAAGATAATTGCAAATCACAAGCGAAAAGATAACCAACTATATAAGGCAAAATCAAAGTTCGAGCTTAGCCTAATACGATCAACTAGGTTTGGGTGGTTAAATTTGCAAGCTTGTGTATACTGTATATTGCTCTAATGAAGATATAATACAGTTAAATTGTTGTTAATTATAACTCAAAACTAATTTATTTCCATAAAATTTTAACTGAACGACAGTTTCAAAAAGCTGACTATAGGTTTTTGAATTTTGTAAACGATTTATGTGCATTTTTTAATGATTTTGACTTTAAATAATTTTGACAAATTTTGACCTAATGTGTAGTCAAAAAATAATCTCCCTACTTATACGGATACAACCTGTGTGGAAACTGCAATTTGGATTTGTGCATGTAATTTGGATTGGTGTGGTATAATAGTTTAAAGCAGCATGTTACAGCCAATGGTTTAAAAAGATTGTGACAATTTAACATGCAACCAAAGTGATGTTTTCAAAGATATGAATAAACAATTGACTATAGCACACAACACTGGGCTAGTCGTGTCACACATCTTTTGGGTAACACAAACCTATGACATTTATAGATCAGAAATCACCCTCAGACATAGATTTGAATGATAGCGTATTATTCAAGCAAATACATAATCCCAGTACTAAACTACGTCAAACATTGAGAAAATGCCCTTATAAAATAAAAATTGCTCACTGTTAAATTGCTGCAATAGACACAATATTTTGTGAACTCTGCCTAAATTTTGGGTGGTCGTAAGAAGCCATTAAGCTCTGTTGTCAATCACTATCAAATCATTGTTGGAAAGGTTTGTTGACGATATCCGTGTAAGTTTCCTGAGGTTTTTTCAAAGTATGTTTAGTATATGACCCGCGTAGTAGCAGTATTTGTTTGACTTTTGTAGCAAATGGCGTACAGCGTAAGAAAAATCTGTATTGAGTTTAAAAGTGAAAGTTGCTAAAGCCTTGTAATAGTGAATAACAGGGTTGATTTTAAGCTTTGGCTTTTGTAACGACTACAAGATTTTTAGAGTCAACAGCTATTTTATCCTAAGAACTATCTGCTAATTCCCTAATGTATGCAGTTATCTATTTTGTAACCATTGGGGAACTTCAAAATGTTGTTTTATTTCCTAAACCAGTTGGTTGGCAAACTTTTTGTGTCATGGCCCAAATTAGTCTTTCCTGAAGGCCCACCACGTGAAACCACTAAGAAAACAGGAAAAGATCCATTTTTTAGAATGATGTCAAAAGTTACATCAACAATAAATCCTAAATCACCTGTCGTTTTCAAGCAAACTCGTGCGAAAATATGTAGCTAAAATCCAATCTAAAAATACGTTTGGATACTTATACAATTGCTTCGAATATTGCTTTAAAAAGGCATTTATAGTCTACTTTAATTTAACAGAAATTGGACTGTAGAGTTTGTGAGTCACACAACGCAAATTGCCATAGAATGCATATCGCGTTTGGGCAGAATATCAATTGAAGTAAAACAAAAGTGGAGGCCCTAAAACTTATTTAAAAGTAGCTCGCGGCCCACAAAAAACTGTTCAAAGGCCCACACTTTGCCGACCACTGCCCTAAACCATCTTAAAAAAATACTGATTTCTTATATTTTGTTACATCGCAGAAAATATTATGTTTATTGCAACAGTAATTATTTTACATCGCTGTAACATTGCTTGTATGGCTTGCAAATTTTGTTCATACAAATTTTAAGATGACATGCATTGTTAAACTTTGTAACTATCCTATTTAAGCTGGTTTCAATTTGCCTAGTAGTACTTACAACATGATATTAGAAATATATTAGGCGTTAAACCATTTTAAGAGAATGATTGTATCTGCTTTTTAAACATATTACCTAGCCAAAATTTAATATCATGGCCATACGCATTACTATGTAAATTCAATTTATTAAACATAATTTTTGATCATTCCACAAATACCCTGCAGTATTTCAATTTATTGTCACGGTAATAAATGAAGAGACAAGGCCATGTAATATAGTTTCACCCATCATAGAACGCAGGGCGAGAAGCTTCATTTATATGACGTTCGTGAACTGTGTCGCCAGATTAGACTATAAGCGAAAAACGGAAGTTTTCTTATGAGTTAAGCTTTTAATTGTCAAGTGCCAGTTTGTCACTACCTCTTGGAATGGGATTTTTATTTTGAAGCGGCAAAAATAATAATAAATAAATAACTAAAATATTTCATTTTGCATAGTCTCTACCAAACTAACACATTAACAAAATGAAACCCTGGTAACTACCCCTTTCACATTCAAGACAACAGTTAGGGCTGGAAATTTCCAGCCCATATCTGTTTTTGCTTGCAAACAAGTTAAGGAAACTACAGAACAGGGGTCGGCAACCTACGGTCCGCGGGCCGGATATGGCCCACCAGTGTAATTTATCCGGCCCGACGCCTCTTTGACAAACTAGACACAAGTCCATTTCACATACTTTTTCACTTTTTTTTAAAGTACGAATTGCAAATAATTTTCGCTTTACATGTTCGCTTTGTTTAGTTTTGATGAACTATAGATCAGCGCATCTTTACCATTGCGGAGTGAAAGGCTGACAAGGAAAAAGGTTGCCTAACCCTGCAATAGAACATGTAACGTTTATAATAAACACAAATCAAAGTCAAACTAATAATATTTGAAAGCAACCCTCCATGCTTTTTTTATCTCCCTTGTTTTAGTTGCAAGATTTATTTTTTAGTTTTAGTTTTACCACGGAAATCTACAGTTTGTCTTATCTACTTCGTTGCCTGAATTTGGTTGAGACAGGATAAACCAAAGAATAATGTCCTGTATAGAATGTAACTCTTTTTAAGCACAAATATTTAGCAATACATCAGGTTGCATTATGAAACACTGGTATTAACTTTGGATATTAAGAAATTGAAATCAATATTTTAAAGGTATAAACAAGTTATTTTGCCTACCTGATGAACTAGATGAGCTATATCGCCTTGTTTTCTTGATTTGTTTGGGTAACTTTTTTTTATGACTTGAACCTAGAAAATCACATATTATTAATAACGAGGAAATCATAAAATTATAAAAAAATGCTTACTTCGTGCTGATTTTCTGGAACTTTTGTGACGCTGGTCTCTCCTAAAAAAAAAACAATAAAAAAAAAACAAGTTTAAACATGAGTTACAGCGAAGCATTCGGATGAAATTACCTTGGGCTAGAAGACGATGATTTTGATGATGACCGTGTTCTGTTTTCACGCTTTCTACTATCTGTAAAACAAAACCATTAGGTTATAATTGAATGTAGTTTTATTGAAAAATATCTTGCAATTTGAACGTCTTGAGGTTAGAAGTAAAGAAACACACACTTTTAAACTGCTCATAGAGACAGAAGATATTAAATGCATGAATTCTGAACCATAAGCAAATATAAATGAAAAATTATGGCTATGGACATAAATTTCATTTTAATAACTATATATTTTAATTTAAAACATAATGGGAATTATTTGATGCAATTTTGCAGAAATTACACAGTTACATATGGCTAGAACAGCGGATTGTATAACTTAATACCACTCGAACAGTCCCATCAAACTACAGGACGGGTTGTTTTTTGTCCAGTGTCATAGTGCTTTGATGAAGTTAAAATATGGCAAAAAGTTTATTAAAAAAGAAGATCAATGGATGCAAATTCCAAAAAATATTTTGATGGAACCACTAACAACTATTTCATAAAGTTAGGACTTAATTTTGCGAGGATAAAAAATTTAGGCTTTTGGTAAACAGTGTACAATGCAAAGTTATACTATAACCAAAAAAGCAATGTTGTGAGTTGGGGCCTACATGTATTGACTAGATGACCAGCCTGTTTTTATGTGAATATAACCAGGAAATGCCAGAGGGTGAAATCTTATTTTATTCAAAGTTAATAATGTAAGACAAATCTGTAACTTACAGTGTAAACATGAAAATCGCTTACTGTTACAACCCCTGCAATAGGCCTAATAAATGCCTTGGCCATTGGACAGCTGAATCGATCTACACTTAAAAATATCGCGCTAAGTCCGCTACACAAACTATCAAGCAAAATTGTGTCTCAAGCGAGCACATAACTCAGAATGATTTTATGTCTGTGAGAAAATGTCTGCGTTTTAATTAGGATTATTGCGACGCCTCTCAAGCTCTCCAGCAGATATTGCTCCCTCTCTCCCTTGCAACGAAAACATACATATGTTGGGAAACCAGGCAACACATACTAACAGATTATATTTAAGAGAAGTAGTTTTCAAAAATAATAATTTTTTTCGCATTTGACAACAACTTTTATAGAATTTATAAGTTAGGTGTTACTTATGATATCAATAAATTGACAAGATGCTATGTTGAAAGCAGTGATTAAGTTATGGTGAATCTACACGTGTAGATTAACAGTCTAAAAAAATTGAAGACCTAAAAGATCTTCCTAGACCAGGGGTTCCCAACCTTTTTACGATCTCGTACCACTTGGACATTCTGTTCTACCATGCGTACCACTTCTATTAGAACAGTGGTTTTTAACCTTTTTTCTACCGCGCCCCCTTCGGTAATTGTTCTGTGCCTTGCGCCCTCCTTAGATATTAAACAATAATTCTAAAATAAATTCGGTGTTTTTCAAATACATATCAATCAGACAGCATGAAAATAGAAAAGTGAACGGATCAACTATAGGATTTCTTCATGACAACCTAAAACCCTAGTAAAACATTTATGTCACTTGGCACTATAAAAACAATGTTTAACCGTGTAAATTTCATGGCAAATGCTAAAGGAATGCAAGAAATTGTTATCAACTTTTCTAAATCCAGTAAGAAACACTTCTGTTTTCGTGATGTAATATTTAATACATTATGTGCGAAGTAATATAAAGCATTAAATTGTGTTGTGAAAAGATTTTTTATTTTAATTCCCGATCTATATTTGTGCGTTTTTATTTGCTTTGCTGCAGCGCCACTAAGTTATTTCATGTTCTCACGCTTTTATAAAATTGCGTGCTGTAGACTGGGACCACATTTGAGCTGTAATTTTACAGTTGACTTACACAAAGTGAGTTTAAATTCACAAACTGAGTTTAAATCTCAAGGGCACCATACAAACTTGACCCTTAACCTTTTCCCCTATCCTTTGTAAACCAACATCTACCATTGCCATACAAACAAGCTGTTTGGTGACAAGACATATGGAGGTCCTTCTGCAATATCAAAGGTTTCTTTACATCAACATGCTCCTTAATTCAAAAGATGCTAGGCGTCCTCACAAGTCAACTACGAATCATAGCCAGATTGTCGCTAGAACAGCTATTTCGGACGACTCCATCTTATCAATTGTCATCGCAATCTCCGAGTGCAACTCTGAACGGACTACACCACCAGTGGTTCTCATCCTTTTTTCCTTCATGGCTCATTTTTGTTTTACAAGAATTCTGTGGCCCAGTAAATTTTTATGAAAGGGTATAAAATAGGTTTAGTTTGCACAAACAGCAGCAGGGCATATTTCAAGACAGAGTTTTTATTTAACCGTGCATTAGTGAGATTTTTGCTGCTGAACTTTATCGATAATTTCATAAATTTTTGGAGGGGTTGAAGACAGTGCACAACAAATAACACTGGTCAACAGCAAATTTTAAACGGAGATGTGATCAATTGATCCTTAATGTGTTTTCGGCACTGATTCTGAAAATGCCCTTATTTTTTTTCTAGCACATCAGGTTTTTAAAATATTCGCATTTTAATTTTTTAATGTATTGCTGTATTACTAACATAGGCAAATTACGCACCATGACATAATCCAACTATAATGTGACTCACACACCATTTTATCTGTTTTTTGCTGATATCTCCAAAAAAAAGACATATAGAAAAGGATTTTTATCAACGATTTTTTTAATTAAGTAGGTAATTTCCAGATGTAAAAACAGGATCCGAGCTAAGTATGTTGTTTAAATAAATTCTCGTAGCACTACAGCAGAAAAAGTCAAAATAAATAAATGTTTGGAAATGCCAGATTTTAATCAGAAATGTTGTTACATATACCTTTTTAAATTTGAGTGACCAACGACAAGCAATGAATCACGCAGATATCATTAAGTTGGACAATTGTACTTAAGCTGTTAGATTAAGCAAGGAAACCTAAACTACATAATTCCCCAATGCGTGTTTCACTTTTTTCTCATGAAAGACATGAATTCTCCCTGATAAAGTTGAAGATTGAATGGAGTTTTTAAGAACAAAACGAAAGCCAGACAGATCTAAACAGCCTTACTGTAGATGCATGTTTTTTTTAAAGAAAAGTCAAAACTGCTTGTATTAGGATTAAAATAAAACCACTTGCTTGAGATTGATGTAGCATTAATACATAACGGAAATAAAACTCAGACAGCCTACAGTAGGTGGTCCTTTTGCTACAACAGTTGTCCTACCAACTGTATTACTAAGAGACTGACTATAAGCCTATAAGAACCGTAAGTGGCTGATATCACAAACGTTGCGCCTCTTAGAAAATTTTCCTGCTTGAGGATTAGAAAAATGTAGCTCTATGTTTAGCATTTCTCTACAAAAAGTTTTCACTAGTAAGCTAAGCAAAACGAAAGGAATCTTAATGGAACAATATATTAATAAAATATCAAAGGATGCACATTGTGAAAATGTGGTAATATGCGCCTCGGTGGCATTGACTGTGTGCTAAGTTTTTAGAATATGCAAATTGCATTATTTTCCGTTCGGTGTTAATGATCAGCTTAGCTTAGCATATAGATGGCTTATGTATGTCCTCCGAAGTGCATTTTCCGCGCATCTAGTTGATTTTTTTTCCAGAAAACCTAGTTTCAGTTAGTGACAAAAAAATCGACATTTTAGGAAATAAAACCCCATCACAAAGGATTTTAAAAGAGGTAAATACTTGAAAATTCCATCATAGAAGTTCTATGGTGATGACTTGAGTTATGTGTATAAAAAAGTTTTATGTCAGACATTTTAAAAGGCCATTTATCACAGCTGTGCGTTGTTTTCAATGCGTTTTTCTGAAATTTAAATATGACAATCTTTTTTAAATGTGATATGCTAGAGAAAAACTAAAGGTATATTCGAAATCAGCGCAAAAAATACATCCAAGATGAAATACTCGCAATTATGTTTAGAAAAAAAAAGTTAAAATTTGTTGACCAGTTTAATTTGTATCCCAGAAGAAGCTATTTTGGAAATTTATCTATTTATACTTGCAATGTTAATACTATGTGAAGTAATTCCTGTAGTGACACTGTCACGAACAAAATAATGTGCCCGTTTATTTGGATATACTTTGACGTTTTTCAGCCATGGCCCACTGGTTGAGAACCCCTGGACTACACAAACACTGTGTTGAACTTCACAGCACAAGATTAAGTGATGCCATCTCTTTGCTTCAACCGATTTCAGTGAATCAACCGATTTCAGTGTCTAGTGAATTTTATTGAAGAATCCCGTTGATTTACTGAAGAAATTTCAAGCTAAATGAGACGGCCTGCTGACTATGAAGATCATCAGCAAGGACTAAATCTCGGGAGCCTTCATTCAAACATACAGACGACACATTTCTAAACCTCCTTGCATCGAAGGAACCCAAAAACTTCCACTAACACACTAATATCCCCAGTAATGCGACTGACAGCACTAATAGCGATGCGGAGGCCAGAATTTTATGTGTGCTAAATATTCTTAAGAGCCAAATGCTAGGCTTACCGAATCAAGCACAGAGTTTTTTCGCCATGTATCCAATTATAACGATGTATCACATTTTATCAATAAATATCTGAATATAATTTGTGTCGAAAAGGGTTCGATTGAGTTGTAAATAAATTGTTGTCTTTATATGCCATATATAAAATTTGCTTGTCACTAGGGATGTTCAAAGTAGAATCCCAAGGTATTCTAGAATAATAGGTTTAGAATCTAGAATAACGAATCCAGAATAGCGAATCCTAGCACATTTTTATTAAATTATTTAACCTCGATTTTGTTTGGGGAAGGGATTAATCTTAATCTGCCCTACAGGGCCCACAATCACAGCCATAAATGGTCCAAACAATTTTCTAACATTTGTACATTATAATAAAAAAAATCTCCCATATGTTTAACATTCTTAACAATTGTCATTTGAAGCAGTTCTGTAAACTGTAATATGTCACTGTCCAGGTTGTTGCCGAAACAGTACAATGCAAAACACTGCACACAGTGTCTTAATTAATTCGGTCCTGTTTTTTCAAGCATTGTTGGGTCTTAGGGCTTATTTTTTTACTAACATGATCTGTTATGCAGTCAAATAATGTACTGCAAAGAATACAAAGTTACTATTGACTTAACGAATTCTTGACAATTACACTGCCCTTAACTGCATAACCTCGCTGAATATTGGCCTAAAGTTGACCTTAAGTTACCCTATAGCGCATTTTGTGGACGGCCAGCGCGTTTTACAACGTTATGTTACTTTTGCAACTTAACGCATTTAGGGAAATTGCGAACTCCACACCAGACATTACATGTTAGTCGCTCGCCCAATAACGCTTGATTGACACTTAATTATTAGAGGAACGTTATCGCGAGACGCGGTAATTGGCCGCCGGAAAAAATGCTGACACTGCACTACCAGGTTACATTTAAAGCAAGCACTGTAAAAACCACACGCGTTTGTACAATTAGGCGCAACAATCCATGGTAAAACATTAAATTATATCGGTTCCAATTACCCAAAATAAACAACAGAATTGGATTCAATATTCTACTTTGAACATCCCTACTTGTCACCTTTGCATATATATATCTATGTCTGGCTTGTTTATTGGTTGGAGTAAAGCAAGAGTATTTTTTGGCAATATTAGAAGTAATTTAAATAATTCTATGTAACTCACCATATTTTGAAGCTTGATGCCAAGGAGAGTTGGACCTTTCTCTAAAAAAGTTTGCAAAGTTTTTAAATGTTTTCTAGTTGTTATGCATTGCTTAAAGTGTAAGTGTGCAACATACACACCACAAGCCACACCATGGTCCATCGCCCTCAGTTTACTACATTTGAATAATTTTAATCTGGGGTTTTCAAATTTTGTGACGCTCTTCGTAAACGTTTTTCATTAGTTTTTATTTATTTGTCTATAAAATAATCACAAAATTTAACTGCAGATAAAAAATAGTGCAAGCTATTAGGATAATCAGTTTAAACATACATTCAAGGAATAATTACACCTGAACGTATTTTATTACTGCAGATAAGTTTCGAATGAAATCACTGTGCGACATCTTTAAGATTAAAACAATGCTCTAGCTTGAAAAACCTACTTTAAATAAATGTTAAATTGTATGACAGTAGTTTTTGTTTGACGTTATGTTATGTTGTATTTTAATTAAATTAAATCAATTTTTATGTGTAGGTAACAGTTAAACCGAAGTTGGTAATTAAAAAAGCTTTAGTAATTTGTTTACGTACAACAATAGGGGTCAGTTTACTTAGAGTTGTGTTTTGTTTCTTTTCAATAACACACAACTGCTATGCGACACAGTTACTATCCGTTTTTTATATGTTTTTTTGAAAAATTAGAAGCAAATGTTTCTCAACTGATATATGTCAAAGGGTAGTTGTTATAAAAATGTGTAAAATAAGCCTTGGTACAACAATGACAGATTTCTTTTTACTAAAACACTTTCTGTATTTAGAGGTATGGCATGTTTTGTTAGGTCACATTTGTGTCCATTAAATTAAAGCATTACTGAAAAGAATTATTTATTTGAGTGGTTCTGAATACACTCCCTTGGGCCGAAAAAGATAATAATGGTTTGGCAGCCCTGGGCAAAACATTGGCGATAGCACATACTTTAAATCAGGTTCGATTCACATGTTGTTTTACTTGGCCTTTTTCTTTTAGCTGAACTAAAATTCCACAGCATCTGTTTGTTCAGTGCTCTTACAACTTAATTAAAACAATTTTAAAATTTGCCTAAAATTTCCCATTATATTGAGTAACAGGATACTCTTTTTATGCTCAATACGGCTTGTTACCTCCTCAATCAGATAACCAAAAATGTGCGAAACCATACAATATAAACAGAAAACACTTTTTCGCGAATAATTGCTGTCACTGTAAGCCAGCGGCCCTTTGCCATTTTTTGTGCGGCCCTTCACCTTCTTCCAGATATTTTTCCCTAAATAAGCTAATTTGAGTGTGCACCAATGATGGAACTTTTGCTCTTCTAGTTTCCTGTTTGAAGTGCAATGTTTCCTGTATAAACTTTAAAGTGCGATGTAACCCATAGGCTACACCGCTACACTAATGCAGTTGAACTCGAATGGGAAGCATCTATTACAAAACAATCTTTATACATAAAGTTTTACATGTGTCACATTGATGATAAATAATTGTTTTGCAACAATTACACTTGTCTGGTACGACTTTTGTCGTGCATAATGACTGAGATATTATGTTAACAGCTGGTTTTAAATTAGGGCTGCTAATTAAATTTGGAATTGTAGCCAGTTATTTCCGAATTCACAAGTAGACAGCACTGACAAAACTGCCGTAGTTGCAGCCTAGTAGCTCATTATAGTCAGTACAATGTAATCTTGTTTGTTTTTAGGCTTGTTTTTTATGCTAATTTGCGTATTTCGTTTTGTGCTAATTTCCTTTAGACTTTTTTTTGTGAAACAACCTGGCACCACTGCAGCTCCTCCAGTCTGTGTGAATTTGCCTTGACCCAAGTAGGCTACTGACCAGTCAATTGCTACATACGGTTATTATGGCTACCAAAAGAAAAAGAACTATTGCAAAAGAGTGCAGAAAATTTAATGATGAATGGATTGGTAAATACTTATTCATTTCAGTAAATAGCCAAGCAATATGCTTAATCTGCCGGAATTCAATAGCTCAAATCAAGGAGTACAACATTAAAAGACATTTTGAAAGAAATCACAATGAAAAGTATGGAAAGTACACCATAGAGGAGAAAAGACAGCTTTCAGACAAGTTAATCAGGAATCTGCAAGCACAACAGCAAGTATTAACCAGAATATCTGAGACTGATTTTGCTAATACTGCTTTGAGCTTCAAGATAGCAAGGATTCTCAGCAAACACCAAAAGCCATTTTCAGATGGTGAGATACTAAGTGTCCACAAATTGTGAGAAGTGTGACAGAAGTATCTCTGTCATGTCGCACTGTAGTCAGACGAGTTGAGGACATGTCTTCAGATATAGAATATCAAATAAAGGTAAAAATGAAAGACTTAGAATACTATTCACTCGCATTGGACGAGAGCACAGATATCAGAGACACAGCTCAACTAGCTGTCTTTATTCGAACTGTGGACAAGGATTTCAATGTGCTTGAAGAACTGGTTGATTTATACACGATTAAAGGCACAACTAGAGGAATTGATATATTTAAAGGCCTCCAACCATCCTTACAAAAAATTGGGATTAATGACTTCGGTAAATGTATTTCAGTTGCCACAGATGGTACACCATCAATGGTTGGCTGTCACAATGGCTTAATTGTTAAAGTTCGGGAGCTAAAACCAGATATTATTGCAGTGCATTGCATTATACACCAGGAAAACTTGAGTGCTAAGGTAATAGAAATGGAACATGTTACCTCAGTAGTAATAAAAACAGTAAACTACATCCGTTCCCGAGGATTAAATCACCGAGAATTTCAGGAGTTTTTGGCTCACCTTGAGAGCGAGCATGGGGATGTTATATACTTCACAGAAGTCCGTTGGCTTAGCAGAGCCTCAACGTTGCTCCGCTTCTGGCTATTAAAAGATGAGATCAATATGTTTATGAACTTGAAAGGAAAGGAAGTGCCACAGCTATCTGATTCTGGTTGGCTAATAGATTTTGCATTTCTAAATGATATTTCAGGAGCATTGGCTAAATTAAATGTCCAGCTGCAAGGGAAAAACAAGTTGGTGCATGAATTGTTCAAAAACCTTCGAACATCTGAGAGAGATCTTCAACTCTATGAACAAAGCTTGCTTGAACACAAAATTGACCATTTTCCCACTTTAAAAAGTGTCTTTGATGGCAGTAATGAGAGCCTGGATGGTTATGCTCGAAGAGTGGCAGTAATGCGTTAGTATGCATGTTTTCAAGTACGTATTCCTGTGAGCAATCGTTTTCGAAGATGAAACTCGTGAAAAACAAGCTGAGAAGTAATCTTACTGACCATCACCTGCTTGATAATTTGCGTCTATGCACATCTAGCATGGAACCAAACATTAACAAGTTGGTTCAAAATATCCAGCATCAGCCTTCTCACTAACTTATTTGAACATCCACATGTGTGTCTGCTATGATATTTCATATTCGCTTGTACTTGTGTTTTTCTAGTAAAAGCTGAAAATATGAATTAGTGTTTATTTGATGTGTGGCCCTCTTGTAAGCATTAAATTTCCTAACTGGCCTTTGTGTTAAAAAGGTTGCCCGCCCCTGCTTTAAGCCTTATAGGGTATTTTATAACTAGGACAATTATTTTATGACCTAAAAAAGTAAAATTATGACAAATTTTGACCTAAAAATCTATTTTTTTTTACAAATTTTGACATATCAGAAATCCATTGGTTTAAACAACATATTGTTGTTCGAAGTACTGCATTAGTGTCTTGACGTCGTCAACCACACGGTTTTGATGTTTTACTGACTAACAGTGAAACACAATTGAGTTGTTTTTTTGGTTTTATGCAAAACTCTTGGGAATGCATAGTTACATTTTTTGTCATTTCAAAAACACAAACAACTATAAAAATACCAAAGAAAGGCAACATGCTGGTTATTTTAGAAAAATGTTGTGTAAACAGTTGAAATATAAGGTAAAATATATGTTCAATACATTTGCCTAAATCAGAGATACACACTTATCTAAAGCAAAAACGAAGTTCAAGGTGAACCTAATGCAATAAACTAGGCCTGGGTGGTTAATTCTGCCAGCTCGTGTATATCATATATTGCTCTTATAAAGATATAAAACAGGTAGAATGTCGTTAAATATAATTAAAAACTATTTTTTTTATGATAAACTATTAACTGAACAACAATTTCAAAATTCTGATTTAAATTTTTTTAATTTTGTAATCAATTTATGTTCATTTTTAATCGATTTTGACAAAATTTGACGTTATGTGCAAATTTTTACAACATTTAGATAGACTCTTTTTGACAAGTCAAAAATTAATCGCACTAATAATGACTATTCCTCCCCCAAACAAAAGAAAATAATAAATAAAAAAATACTAGGATTTAATATTCTGTCGAAACATAATATTTTAGAATCCCATTAGATTCCAATTTGAACATCCCTATTTGTGACACCCTGTTTACCATAAATTTCCCTAAATATTAATTTATGATCGAGCTTTGATAACAGAAACAACCTTTTTTAATGCTGTTTATTTTAACTGACTGTCCCAAATCACCTATTTCTGTTGTTAATTAAGTTTTTACACATTTAGTAATGAAACTTGGCTACCTACTACCTAAACTATATATCTAGTTGTCAGCTGTTACATAGGCGTAAAAACATCCAATTGAGTAGCTTTTTATCTCCATGCATGCTTTTGGTTGTTTGTTCTCCCTAGGACTATTAAGCAGTTAACCACAGCAACTATCTGAGGTGGCATACAAGGCCTACAACACTGAGCAAAAAAAACAATGTTTTGTGCATACATCACATTGTAGTGACTTCAGTAAATTATTCGAACATATCAGAAGAGGCTGGAGTCAGGAGATTTTACTGGTTTACATTTTTTCTTCCTGGTCAATTTGAAAAAAGGTTAGAAAATGCTAGTCTAACTGATATGAAATTGATAATACTGAATTGGCATAATACTTATTTCACATCTGATGGGGTGCAAGTCTCGAGGAAATTACACAAGTAGGTTGCAATAGAAAAAAGCACTGATTTAGATGCAATAATTAATTATTATAAAAAATATAAGCATTCTAAATATATGTTTCAAACAAGATACTTTGCAGCCAAAATATAGGTTTTTTAATAAAACTTAATTTAGTTATTGTTTTAATTGAAAGGCTTCATACACTATGCCAGGGATGGCGACCACTGTCCCGCAGGTCGCGAAGTGACCCACCACAGATTTTTAATGACACATTTGTCTGTAATCATTTTCATGAAAGAACAAATATAAAAAAACAGTTCTTCATTAAATAACACTATACTGTTTTAATTAGGACTGGCAAATCTGTGGGTTGTGCAAAAGTGTCTAAGGCAGTTGTTCTCAACCTGGTCGCAAGGGGTTGTCTGGGGGGGTCGTCGTGTAGCATTTTAAAAAGAAAATAGTAAAAGAATCAGGCAATATGAACTAAAAGTTTAGCAGTATAGAAGGAAAAAAAAGCAACCGCCAGTCTAACATTTGTCTTTGTGTGGATTTTGCTGCAGTGAACCTGTCGCGTTTATGACGTCACCATTACAATTTTCAATTAATGAATCAGGCCTTGCTTCAGTCAAACAATGTCTAATAAAGATAAATGGACGCTCAACCAGGGTTGCCAGTTGGCCTAAAATTCGGACCAAAACGATAAATGTCCTAATTTTACCTGTTGTGTCCGACGGTTTGTAATCATTAGGACAGTAAGCTTTCTGTCCTAATTTGGCCATATTTATTTGAAACATTGTGGGATGAAGTAAAACCACGGGCTCACGAGGCCTCCAAAAAAAATAGTTCGTGCTTTGCGCGATTTTGATGCGTATTTTTACAATAATCCTGAGCAGCACAAAAGCGTCAGGTGTAGTATAGGGCGCTTCAGTTCCAAATAAAATTTAGCTTACAATAATAACTTACAATAATATGTGTTAGGTTTACAATAGGTTACAGGCAAAGTATTTCTACTTTTCAGCGGTATCATAACTTTTTACATAGCGTTTTCCAAACACCCACAGAATTCCGGTAATAAAGATTTGGTGCTGCAGTTTTGGAAGAAGGAAATATAATTTACGGAAAGCTTTATTATCCCTATTCCAATTTTGCTAGTTTTAAAATTAGTTTTATATACTTAAGTTTATTTATTATGCACTATAATTGGGGGTCGCGCAATTTATCGAAAACTTAAAAGGGGTTGCGAGAACAAAAAGGTTGAGAACCACTGGTCTAAGGGGTGATGAGTAGGCCTACATTAACTGCACTTACCAAATCGGTGCAGAAAAGCAGAAAACCAAAACCATTGCTGTAATTTTATCGCTGTAAAACGTATCGGGTGGTGATCCTTTAAGCCTTTAAGGGAAACTATCAGTTCGCCGACTACATGTTCTAAAAACCCTGGTTAAACCAATAAACCATGCTGAAAAGCTTTATGCTGAACTTCTGTAATCCCATAAAAAATGCTGCATTTGTTAATTATTTAGCTTCTTAATATTTGTTGGAATCCGTATTTGGAAATTATCCAAAAACCTTGAATTACCAACCCAGACAATAACCCTTATAACGACGCAGCAAAGTTAAACTGAAAAGTTTTTTTTGGTTAACAAATAACATACATTGAATGGTACAAATCAGTTAAGAAACACATCACTTTTAATAACAAAGATTAGGTCTAATAGTCACCTATATTATGTATAATCGCAAAAAACTAATATTTTCAAATTAAAAGATAAAACAATGGTCTACAAGCTTCAAATTAAGGCAAGGCCCAGAAAACATATAAACAGGTTTGCTTTTAAATGTAATTTAATTGTAAAAATACAAGCAATTGTGTAGTAATTATCACCATCTACGCTTACATAGGTAATGTTCTGACAGACAAGTTAACCAGACAATGACAAATTTAATTTTAGAGTTTTAATTTCCGAGTGCCATGAATGTCCACTGGTATGCCATTTTAGGGTTAGTCCCTTCTAAGGGTCTTAAATAAGGTGTTGTGGAGCACCAACCTAAACTTAATAGCTTGCTCTACATTAGGTTAGTTTTCTGCCAGCAAAGCACATGATAGAGTAAAAATACTGAAAAGAGTAGTGCTTTTTTAGGCTTTTGTTTGTTTTAATATATCACAAAAATAGTTCTTTAAAACACTTTTCTATAAATCAGGGGTCCGCAAGTATGGGGTCGCGACCCAAATTTGGGTTGTGGGACCATTAAGTTTGGTCGCGAAAGCCTTAATATAATTTAAAAGCGGCCTATATTTGGTAAGTTTTTTTAATTGTTTTCATGAAGAGCCGTCTTACTTTGAGCGCGACTAGACTTGTCAAGGGAAATATATACACCAAGACCCGTAAAATATTGTGAGACCTTTGTTCAATCCAGGCTATGGGAAAAAGCGCTCGCAATCCAACACTGTTATAGCCATTACCACACCAAACTGATCTGCTGAGCCGGAATCTAGGTTTACTTCCTATGTTTGTTTTTTTTAAAACTCTTTTTAGCCCGTTTTCTGTAACCAAAGCGTTGTGGGCACGTTGTTCTCTTAAAATTAAAATTTTCAAAACTTCAATAAGATAAATAATTTTATTTTGGTAGCCTAAACACGGTATGTAATGAGCATTAATGTCTCTACTCATATTAAAATGTTTGCCAACATAAAGTTCTTAACCAGGTTACAGGGATGCAGTTTTTACTGAACTTTAACGATATAAACAAGCTATTATAAAACGCTTTATGCGAATCTTTATGTTTGCGGAAATATATTTTTCGTCTGGTCAAGGGTCGTCCATCTTTTTAAATGAAAAGTTTTGGTAACTGAAAGCAGATGCAGGCTGGTTGCGCTTGTGGCATTGAGTTAGCCTGGACAAAGCAGGGTGTTTAACAACCTTGTGTTAACATGTCGCATTTCGGTTTACAAATACGTCACGTCTCCTTATTATTAAACAGTTTGCCAATTTAAACCAAACAATCAAAACATATCGCTGAATAAGAGTTATTATATTAAAGTGTTTTTTTAGCAAAGCTATTTTGTTAAAATCATCTGGAAGAATTTGGGTCGTGAGACCTCGGTGCTAGTAATTAGGGGTCGCGCCAAAAAGTAATTGCGGATCCCTGCTATAAATAACCATGCAGTGTGACATTTTTACAGGTATCATGTTTGTTAATTTTGTTCGCGAATGGAAATTGGTTAGAAATAAATTCTTAAAGACATATATTGTTACGCCTCTTTGCCAAGCTGAGAGCTGTTTTACAATGCAGAAATCAGTTGTCTTTAAAAAGTTTTGTTGTCATTTTTACCATATGTGCGATTTCGTCCAAATTACTAATTAGCATTATTTTGAATGACACAATTTAGCAAAATACCTGCCTTGCAATAAACTTCAAAGTTATTAATAGCAACGTTTAGAGTTACATCATAAAAACTGTTGTTCATTTAAAAGAAACAGATTGAACTATTCATGGGCTTTCCCCAGAATGTAAGACACATTTTTGTTTGCATTTTTAGGCATAAAAATATACAATACTAAAAATTATGTATTACTCGACACATAAACTCATCTTTTTAGCAGGCATTTAGTGAATTATTGGCACAGCCCTGAAAAACATACAGTATGACATTTTCTTATAAAAGTAATTTGGCCTGCATTAACGATTTCTCTCATTTCTCTTAAACTTTAGCCATTAACAAACAGTGTTGCACATCTCTGGGATAAAATAAGCTTATTGAATTTTATTTGGAAAGTGGTGAAGGTATCAGAACGGCATTTAAGAGGTAGCATGAAGTAATATAAATAATTATATAAGCTATCTAACTACCTCTGGTGCTGCATTAATTTGTGGCGTTGTCTACGGTCAGATGATCTTGATCTGGAATGCCTTCTTCTTGATTTTCTTGACTTTGACCCAGACCTTCTGCTTCGTGAGGTATTCGATCTGTGTCTAGGTGAATACGACCTACTTTTTGGCCTAATTTCAAATCTTGAATTGTTGTGAGATCTTGAACCCGATTGATTTTGAGCTTTCAATTTACTTCCATGATCAGAGGTTGAATGTGTTAAAATGCCTTCTTTATTAGATGTTGTTGCAGAATGATTTAGATTTTCTTCGGATTTATCACATATGGATGTAGTTTTAAATGCTGCCAAACTGCACAAAAATGGAATGCTATAAAATTGCAACCAGGTCATTTTTTAGTGTTTTCCAACATATGAGTTGGAACCCAAAGTTGGGCACTTAAAAATCAACCAAAATTTAAGAATCTATTCAAAATTATATACAAGTTTAAAACAAAAGTTAAAAATGAATAATAATAATAAAATTGTAAGCTTCATGCTTGACATAATATAGCATTATTATAGTTGCAAAAAATGTTACAATTTGTCAACAAAAAAAATACTCAAGAAACAAGCTTCCAAGAGGTTTTGAGGTTTGTTAAACTATGTATCGTGACGCACTGGGGCGTAATTTATGTTAGAAGGGCGTTTAAAAACACAATTTTGGTATTAAAATGCTAGCAAATATTATTCTTTCCTAAACAATGCATTTAAAGTTATTGTTGCGAAAAAATCTGCTAATGATTTTCAAAAATGGTATAAAACTGAAAGAAAATCCAGTAGCTTAGTGCGTTGTTATTCCATTGTAATTTCCAAAGTCATGGCAAGAAAAATGTTTGAGAACCACTGGCTTTCAACTGTTCAACTTAAATTGTTTTTTATCTCAACACACGCTTTTGCTTTTTTAAGACAAGGACTACCTATGAATTTTTTAAATACTTATAAAATATGAATTATTGTATTAACATGGCAATTAACATATACAGGTGCTGAGATGTTTTATTGAGGGTTTTTAGTGTTTTTTTTGCTTATTGAATAAGGTCTGTAATAGCAATTCGTCTGCAAATCAGTTTCATCCCATTTGGTAATACGGGATCAAAAAATATATAATCACATTGAAGGGATTTTATAAAAATTTTACTATATGACTTGTACTATATCATAAGGAATCTTGAAAACAGGGAGGCATGGGGCAATGTCCTCCAAAATATATCATTTGCCTCTTTTAACTGAGTTAATGTAAAAAAAATTCTGTGCCTTACACAAATATTAGATGCTGGTTTGTTTAACCGATTTGAATCCAACAGCAGCAAAAGTAACATGGCAATCTCTAAAACCTTTTTCCAACTAAACAAATGCAATTTTTAGGCATTTAGCGAGAATCTACTACAGCTGTTTATCTTATCACAAACAACACCTCTTCAAGCTTACCAAGATTAAAGCGCTATATGTTTTTTCTCTTTGATTCAAACTTAAACAATGCTTTTATGCTGTCATAGAACTGTTGCTGTAAATTTGTTTACCAAAATAATCTCAAATTTGATCAAAATATCAAGCCTCCTCTAAATAAAAAAGTGTTGAAATCTAACCATAATTAACTAAAAAAATGTCATGCATTGTGCAGACACCTTCCTGCCTTCAAGGTATATAGCAGTTTGGCAGAAAGCTAGCGACTTGGCGACTATGTCGGAATTAGCCAGAAAACCGAAGAAATTGGTGCAAAAAAAAAAGTAAAAACAAAATTTTTTTGAAAATATATTTATTTTTTTTAAATTTATTTTTTTGAAAAGTTTTTCTTTTCCAAAATCTATTTTACAAAATACTTTGTGGTTGTTTCCACACATAATTAATTACATCTATTTTTAAAAAGCGGAAATATTTTATAATATTACAAACTACAATTGACAGAAATTAATTTTGTTGTGCCATTTTGAAAAAAGTTACGGTAGTGTGAAGCATGTTGTTTAGTGAGACAAAAAACAGTGTTTAGCATATAGATTGTTTTTTATTTTAAAAAGTACACAATTTTGATCACACAATTGTTATGTGTTGGCAGTTTTATTTTGATTTGGCAAGTACCGGTACATCCATTTTGAGTTGAATTCCCCATTCCTGTTAAATGTACAGGTGTAACGTCGCATCGGCATACTAGGTAAGGATGTATTAAAAGGCTATGCTTCTCAACCTAAGGCATAAAGTATAGTATATTTGGTTGTTTTAATTACGCAAACAAAAAAATTGTTGCGCTTCGCGTGAACTTTAGCGTGGCTTTCCTAGTTTTATGTGTCTCTGTTTTCAACAAATATATCCCAAAGGTAATGTTGGACATGTGACAATTTTTACTAAATTTCATTATAAATATCATTATTTCGAATCCTAATTATTCAAAGAATATTTTCTTCGTGCTTTCCAATCTCGTTTTAACCTGCATGATTTCGTTCACCTGAAAACAGCTTATCTATGCAACAGTTTTCGAGTAAGAAAAGCAGACATGTGCACCCCCCAGGTTGTACCTTCACATGCCCCTTATGTGTTTGTTAATAACTTAATGCCACAAAAATTTTTGAGCCTTCTGCATAACGTTTCATTCTATAATTTACTTATTAATACTCTTGTTTATCGCCGAAACATGGAAATGTTCATATATTCCTTAGGCGAGCACAACTTTTAAGTTTACGAGCGCGACCAAAAAACGAAGAATTTAGGCAAAACACGCTTGTCACCAGAAGGCTGGCAGGTTTCTGCCAGACTGGTATATAGATCTAATTTAATTTGCAAATTTATGCAAGAGTTTGGCCAATAACTTTAAATTTCTTAAGGTTTCTTGTTTTTGATATTTTCCTAAAATGTTGATCGCATTGAAAAATATTATAAACCACTAATCTATTATACAACAAACAAACCTGGCAACTGTAGCAGTTGTGTTGGTACCACTGACGGCAGCGATAGGTTGAGATTCACAAATTTCTTCACTTTTCATTTTTTTTTTGGATTCCACAGCCAGTTTGTTATGGTTCCATGTAGACAAACTATTAAAAGGTATAAATGTATCAAAGTTTTGCTTTGTTATTACTCCACAAGCTGATACATTACATAAATATTTTATTTATGCATTTTAAAAAAAATACCAAAAAAAATTATTCCAATATTTTTATTACGCTAAGGTTCTGTTTTTCATAAAGAAATCCGAACAAATCTATGGGTTTATAAATATGTTATTCAAAAGTTCTAAAGGTCAGTTCCTAAAAGTTTTTTTAGTTTTGCACTGTTTTATTTTTTGATTTAGGGGATTTTTTTTGATAAATTGCTCGAGCAGTTAATGATGAAAGCAAATAGCACACAAACAAAAACCAAGTTAATAATACTTGTCTAAGTGTGCCATTGGGCTGTTATTTGAAAAGCAATGTAGCGCTAAGTAAGCAGTGTTAGAAAGAGGTAAGTAAATGGCTTTCTGTTTACAAATTGAAAGTTTTTTAGCTGGATTTTCACTGGCAGTGGCAAATTCTTCCCCGCCTAATTATTTTTTTAACCTAAAATGTTTACTGTTGCGTAGTAGCAGCAGTCAACACACTCTTACCAACTTTGTGTGTTTTGTCAGTGGAATTTTTGCTTTATCCCTAAAATCTTTGCAATTACCCAATATTTATAAAGTTCACTGAATGTCTTTGAAGGCCTCCTGCTTGTTTACCATGGCTGTCAAACATGCATCTCTCAAGCTGCATGTGTTCTCTGGACCATTTTGTTCAGCCTCAGAGACTTTAAAAGGGTGGATTTGTTGGTTTAAAAAGTTATCTAGGTTTAAAAGCATAAAGTACACAAAAAAATCTTGCTGTCTTCTGGCAATGTTAAAATCGTTACATTTGCAAGGTTTTTTTCTAAATTGTGGCATTTTTCTGCTTTAAAGCATTAATTTATTTAGTTGAATACTGCTAAAACGTCTGTATGCATATCTACATTGTAAATTAGGCACACTACAGCTACAATACACATAATTGAATATTAAACAGTTTTTGTTTCTTAGTTCTGTTGGTGTGGCCCACAGAGACATTCATATTATCTTACAGTGATCTATGTATAAAAATAGATGAAAGCCAAAATGTCCTGGTAGTCACAGAAAATAATGCTTAATAGTCTCTTTGAAATTTATGTGGACTGCATTTTACAGCAAGATATATCATTGTTTTTAGGGGGTGTAGCACCCCAAGTTTCCACTATGGGGTATGGAGCATCCTAGGTACCTCAAACTCAGCGCTCCTATTTGACATGCTAACAGTATTTTCCTAAAAAAGAAAGCCATACACAACAAGTTCAGTGCTATTTTGAAGCTAGATACACATCATTTACAGCAGGGGTGGCCAACACGTTAATTGAAATTGACCGGGCAATCTCCACAATTTTTTCGCACACATGGAGTAGTTTGTCATTTAAAAAAATAATAACTATATGCAGGAAATTTTTGTTGTGTTTTTTAATGCAAAATAAACTCAACTTTAAATTACTGCTTTATAGTAAGTTGAAATCGTAAATGAATTTACAGTACAAGCAGATTAAAGGGAAAAAAACATGCATTTGGACAGTATTTTTTTTAAGGTGTTTTGGGGGACCGTTTCGGCGGTTTCCCAAATTTTGGACTTGCAACTACATTTTGGACTTGCAACTTTAACTTAAAAATTTTAAGTTTTTGTGAGTTATT
This sequence comes from Ascidiella aspersa, assembly GCF_963924565.1. Classification (NCBI taxonomy): domain Eukaryota; kingdom Metazoa; phylum Chordata; class Ascidiacea; order Phlebobranchia; family Ascidiidae; genus Ascidiella; species Ascidiella aspersa. The sequence goes on from NC_139453.1 coordinate 18,308,306, forward strand.
TCAGGTGAAAATGTCGCAGCATAAACGCTTATCCTCTGATAAACCTAACAATCGAAGTATAAAGCAGTTCTTTTCTGGTAAACCGAAAACACGTACTGCTGCTCTAACCCCCGAAACTGAATGACCGCAATTCTGCTGAAAATGTTCAAGAGCAGGCGACTCTTCCTGTTGCATCGTCGACGACTGTTCCAGCTGCACCATCAAACAAGATATTTCAATCGTGGATTAAACTGAAAGGATTTGATGATGCTCTACGAATGAACGTGTTCACCCTCCATGCTGACGGAGGCATAATATGTTTGCTTTGCTCTAAGCATCCAATAGCTATCACTGGCCGAGGGACGTTTGCTGATGTTTACACCAGCGTACCTGTCAGACCTCAGCGCCCCTCTCGTCTGGAAATGCATCTAAGCTCGGAGCAACACCAGCAAGCAGTTAAACCGGAACAGAACCAACGTGTCTCGCTACTTCACACAAAGCATCAAGATCGTGTATTAAATAAAACCAAAACAGTGGCTGAGAGAGTATACCTAATTTACTGGGTACTGAAAGAGGAAGTAGCGAATCAAAAAGTTGCTTCCTTGCAAACACTGGTTGACCGCATTGGTCACAATGACCGGCTTCGTGACCTGCAACATACCAGTTCAACAGCAGTGACGGAGTTTATTTTGCATATCTCCGACCATCTGACTGATCGCATCATTCCTAATGTCAAGCAAAGCCTATGCTGGGCTACCATGGTCGACGAGACAACCGATATTGCTACTTTGCAGCAATATATTACATTTGTTCAGTACGTCAGTACGTCAAACAAAATCCGATTACCTACACAGTGCACTGCCATGCGCATCGCTTTGCCTTGGCATGTACGGACACAGTAAAAGAGCTCCAACACATCCAGGATTGCGAACGTGGCTTAGTCCAGACGTGGAAGTACTTTTCAATTTCATCACTCAAGACCGCAAAACTACAAGAAATGCAAACTGTTGATGTTGATTCGTCTGCGCGAAAATTAGTTAAAGCCCGCCGTACTCGCTGGATATCTCATGGTCAGGCTGTTATCGCAATGAATACGCTACGCTCCAATATTTTGCAACCGAGAAGAAAGATTGCACAGCAGTTGGTATTCTTCATTTAATTTGCTCCAAACGCTTTCTTTTCTCCCTTTACTTGCTGAATGCTGCTTTGGTCCATCTCAACAAGTTATCATTGTTGTTTCAAAAAGGTAGTTTTCACTTTTCTCACATGCAGTCGGCACTTTCAATATGCAAAAAAGAGATTAGGAGCATTGCCAATTCAGATCAGGTTTTAAACAGCCTAAAACTTGACCGGGAGAAGATTTCAAAAATTTTACCAAGATCTCAAAATATACTTCTTGAAGATGATTTTAAACTGCTGCGATTCACTACAGAAACATACTGTGAGGCACTGCTCTGTAATCTCGAAGAACGATTCCCTGAGCCTGAGGTACTCTCTGCTTTTCAAATCTTTGATGCTAATGAGATTCCTCTTGATACCCCTTCACTGCTTATCAGAAAGATTTGACATTGTTCCTGCTGAACAAACCTTGACAGTACTAAATGACTATCAAACGTTGAAAGATAGAATGACAATGCCAGAATTTGAGTTCTGCCAAGATCCCGGTGATGTCTGCAGCAAAATTGCTCGAGACAACGTATTCCAGCAAATGTTTCCAGAGCTGTTCGACTTTGCTGCATTGCATTGTCAATTCCTCTAGCAACCACCTGGCCAGAGCAAGGATTGTCGACTCTATGTCGTGTTAAAACCAAGCAACGAAATAGGCTACTAGGTATCACCCTGAATGCTCTAATCAACATTTCGATGAACGGTCCGGAGCAGCTCACTGAAGAGGATGCACAAAAGATAGCTGAGAAGTGCAAAACAAAGGACCGACGAACAGTGACAGTGCGAGCATTGAAGGCGTTGGAATCTGCAAACAACGAAGAAATGGAAGCTGGCGGATGGGAACGGGATTGCGAATCTGTTTTGTTGCATGAGACAGAACCTGAAAATTTGTTCTGTGATTGTGCACTGTCAGTAGCCTAATAAATAATTCGTTTAAGCAAATATGGCTCTTTTTTGGTATTTAAATGAAACACTTGCGGTCTCTTAAAACTACTTGGCGGTCACCCAAACCAAACCTTAAAAAAAATCTGCATTTGGATGTTTGTTCCTGTGACTCTACTCTATTAGCAAACTGGTTGATTGTGAGTCTTTAGAAAGTATTTCAGTCAATCGCAGTCAAACATATGTTTTTCACCCCTGATATACATGACCAATTAAAAAAGCATTTCGTCCTCATTACACATTTAAGAATTAGTCTAAAATATTACCCTGTGTTTTTGTTGGAAATGGAATTTTTTTTAATAGCAATAAATGTCTGTTCTCTATTGGATATCTATTTAAAAAATAAATAATTAACATACTCCATAGTTTTGCTTGTTGAATGTTGAAAAGGTGATTTTGATCTTGATTTTCTGTTCCTGTAGTGGCTATGATCATGTGAATAACTTCTTAAAATAATGTAAGCATCTTATAAAATAACTAGAGGCACCAGTAAAACTAGGAAGTCATGTTTAAAAAAATTTATTTTATATTTATTTTCATCTATAGCAAAATTTTTAAGGTTCAAGAAACCTTTGTTCCTTCTTTCGCTGTTCTGTGTTGTTTTCTTTAGGAGAAAGTTTCTCAGTTAGTTTCATCACAACTGTTTTTTCTGCTTCAATCTATAAGAAAAAACAAGACTTATTTAAATAAATAGGACTATCCTTGTAACTATGTATTCCAATTTTTTGTTTGGTAAAAAAATACTTTTCATCAAGCCCACCATTACAGTAAAAAAGTCCCAGACACTAAATAGTATATATATATAAAATATTTTAATAATAATTTGGACATTGTTTAAGCAAGTATTGCACAAAAATATTTGATGTCTCTCACGACATATTGCGCATTACACAGTTTGAATTTGGATTTTAGTTATTTGACAAATAAAACAAGGTCAATAAGAACCATCATTAGTATTGTTGATAAATAATCTTCAATTCAATCCAAACAGTACAGCAAGATGAAAAGCATTGAGACATTTTTTTGAAAATATTTTTTAGGCCAATGAGGTGAGGCGACTGTTTATCACATTATTCACCATTTTAACACAGAAAGTATTCGATTTGGAGCCTCTGGCCTTTTGTTCGTTTCCGTGAAATGCACACATCTCAAAATGCTCCTTTTAGGCAACAAAATAAATATTTTTCTTACTGCAGTTAGAGACTAACTTGATTGTTTACTGAATGGGTAGGGATTTTTAGCCTAAGTGATGTATTGCTAAATTTGTTAATGCATGACCATCTCACTGGGGAAGGAGTGAAGTGTGAAATCTAATCTTAAAATGGAAACATATGCAAACACTAAAAATAAATATTTGACAGCAATAATAGACATTTATCTAAATTTGCCACTAGCATAAATACAAATCGGAGGGCCATCTGTATTTGATGGTTAAAACTTTGTGCCATCCCTGCAACCCAATCTAAATGACGGATGACGATTTTAACCTATATAAGAATCACATGATACTTTCAACATCCCTATTATACATATATGGAGATATGAAAACTATACACACTATGTTGTGAGAAACTTCAAAATAGAGTAAATGCTTTCACTTGCCTGTAATAAAGAATTATCGGCCCACAAAATCAGGAATTTCAGTGCAATGATATATATTTTTTTCTTATAATAAATAGAAAATCAATTTGGTGAAAGAAATAACTATTACAGTTGCTTATCATACAAGAAATCCTACTTTATTGCATTATTAATTACAAGCTGTATGTTAAATTGGCCTGATCATACGAAGAAACTTCACCTTTTAAACAAAATAAGTTGCAAATAACTATGCTGAAAAGCACTAATAAAAAGATATATGTTCTGCACATTTAATCTGAAACAGAAAACACTGTACATTACCAGATAAAGCAAAAAGGCTTTGCAACAAGTTCAAATCATATTAAATTTTACACAATACATTAATAGGGATTGCCTGGTATTTTTGAGTGTCTACACAGCATTATAGGCTTGGGTTAAAATAAGCTTACCTGTCTCAGCCGAATTTCTTCTTTCTTTTGGTTTAAAAAACTTTCAGGAATTCCTGTCACATTTTCTTGGGCCGATGTTAGCAATGGCCACATTTCACCCAAAAACTGACGAGAGTTCTTTCCATTTAAAAATCCCGTTAGATTAATTTGAAGAACTTTAGGATCAGGAAACTGTAAAGTGATACTATGTAATTAATAACAAGTAAAAAGCAGTTAAAAAATAAAATATACAACTTCCTAACTTCGCATTACATACCAGTTTAACATGTTGTCACTTTTTTATTATTATCGGTTTTATATAGAGATAGAGGATATATCTGTTATCGGCCAAAAATTGGGCTTCTACCGATAGATCGTTATCGGTAATTGTAGGCCGATGCTTTGGCCGATATTTCATTGCAAAAATATAATAACATTTTTCTTGTACAACAAACGACTTACCCACTATTTGATAAAAAATTGGGTTTTAGCATCACAAGTTAATATGCAAAATATTATTTCAATAATTAATAAAAGTATACTCAAACGTTATTATATGGACCGAAAATTTATTTTCGGGACATATCTTGTTTTTGCCGTTGTTTTTTTTTGGTTTCATATGGTTTGCTATGGTTTGCTATGGCATGTTTCAGACCGATGTTTGTCCAGAGCATTATAGAAAAAGTGAACATCGTAGAACTTTCAAATTTTCAGACATGGCGTAGAGTGGTATGAAGGTGCTATGTAGAGGTTTATGAGGCTGCACCCCTAGGCACCTCCAATTGGGGGCCAAAAACAAAAGTGTTACGTCATCGGTTTAGTTCATAACAGCTATCTACTACTATCTAGCGGCAGAAAAACTTCAATACAGAATGCTTTCATTCACTTGCTTTATTCAGCTCGCGACGCGACGAGGTGGCTGCTGGCATTCCTGCTGTGCCTCATTGTCCTACACATGCAACGTTTTTGTTCGAAGTGGCTTGCCTAGTAAAACTAGGCGCATGCGACTTGCCTTTCATAAAGAGGCCTCTCTAAGTGAAAAAACCTATTGCTCTTACAACACAAAATATTTTACCACCGCAAATTTAAATGCGAATCCTTGAGGCAGTGGACACATCTCTGTTAGCACCTGTTGTAATTGTTGTACCATTCAAACATATCAACACCAGGCCTAAACAAATATAATTATACACAGGCCGCAACAACAAAAAGCTTGAGTTTAACACATTCTTAACGACGACGTTACAAAGCTACGTCATAACATGGCGTCATAAATAAATAAATCTTGCGTTTATTGGATTTAAATTGGCAAAACTTTCAATATAAAACGTGGCTTATTAGGCACATAAACGTGTTTGCATATTGCTCAAAACTACAGATTTAAACTCTGTTTTAACAGTGATTGCTCAGACCAAGGCATGGTAAAAATTTACCCAGTAAAAGTTGGAAAAAGTATAGCAAACCATAGCCGTTAAATCATTTAGAGCAGGGGTTCCCAACCTTTTACCAATCCCGTACCACTTGGACGTTTTCTAACGCCACGCGTACCACTTCTTGTATAACAGTGGTTCTCACCTTTTTTCTAATTGTTCTGTGCCTTGCGCCACCCTTAGATATTGAACAACAATCATAAAGGAAATTTGTAGTGTGAAGCGCGAAAGAAATTGCGTTTATTTGGTTTGTATTGGCTAAACCTTAATTTTCGAGACACACAAAAGCTGCTCGTGCTCGAAATATTGGATTTCAACGAGCTAATTTTGACAAACATGTTGTAAAAATTAAAACATTGTGTTAATCGTGTTTTAAAAGAGGTGATGGCACACAATGCAAAGGCTATATACTGCAAATAACATTACAAATTGGCGCAATAAAGTCAGAGTTTTCCCCAATTAGTGATGCGCAAAAAGTTGTTCGTAGTTGCAATTTTTTTGTAGTTTTGTTGTTAAAATTGGCAAAACACAGTTTGTGGAGAGGATGGCATGCTGCACAACTTAGATCTTCTTCAACCATATCATACTGTTCTGAATAAACACAGCCCCAAAGTTAAATCGCTAAATCGCTAAAATTATGATTGTGTTTCTTCAGTTACTTTTCTAAACATGTGTAATTTTGATGTTATGCATAAGACAGCATACAAGCAGATTTAGTAACTAAAGCAACATGGAACTGATAAAAAATTATAAAAAGCTAAATATTGGAATAGAGCTTGCGCCCCCCTAAGATTTGCTTGGCGCCCCCTATTAAGTACCACTGTTGTAGAACAACTACTTTGATCGAATCATATTTGTGCCTATTTTTAGCTTACAACTAGCATTATTCAATGGTATTTTTAAAAAGCTATAAATCAGTAGATGATATCTATCAAGAGCAATCGTTTGACATTATTAACGCCCACTGTTAAACAGCGTTGTACGCTTTACAAAGAAACTGTGCTCCTTGTCGACAATTGCTATGAGCTGTATTTTGAAGATCGTAATGGTACGATACAACAGGAATAATTACGTAACAATGAAGGGAATTTTTTTTGTAAAAAACAGATCAACAAAATATAAAGTTGTGAATCCAGGTTTTTGTGAAAAAAACGGAAGGTACTCGCGTGCCACCTGGAAAACCGTCGTACCACAGGTTGGGAACCCCTGATTTAGAGAGAATGAAAATATTGGCTTTTTAAACATGCTAGCTGACCGAAATGTAATAACATGGCCGTAAGCATTATCTACGTAAATTTTTATTGATAATCTACGCCATATTTGAACCCCTTTCGCTTCAAAGCCATAAGTTATTATATTATTATACACAACTTATAATTGTGTGTTGATATGTTGGATTGGAGTAACATACAGAACAGGTGCAAATAGCAAATATTCTCCAAATACGATTTTTCCAATATTCTCCAAATCGTATTTCATCGTATTGTCGCAGTAATACACAAAGAGGTAAGGCCGTGAATAAAGTTTCACCCACCGTACAATTAACGGAGGGAAGCATTGCGAGTAGAGATGTTTAAAGCAGAATATCGGCGACTCATTTATAATGCTTGCTTTCAATGCGGCGTTAGCTTTTTTTCGGGCGACCAATTACTTCGCGATAAGCTTCGCCTAATAATTAAGTGTCAATAGGGTGTATTTACCGCCGCAAGTTGAAATGCGATATCTTGAGGCAGTCTACGCCTCTCTGTTAGCACCTGTCATGCTCCAACCAGCATACTACCAACATCAGGCCTAAACATCTAGCAAAACTTTCGATTTAATAGTTTGCGTATTGAGAACATAGCACCTGTCATGCTCCAACCAGCATACTACCAACATCAGGCCTAAACATCTAGCAAAACTTTCGATTTAATAGTTTGCGTATTGAGAACATAATAGTGTTTTTCATATTGTTTGAAACCACAGATTTAAAGCCTGTTTTAACAGTGATTGCTCGGAACAAGCCATGGTAAAAAATTACTGAGTAAAAGTTTGCAAAAGTATAGCAAACCATAGATGTTAAACCATTTTTAGTCTTTAATAGAATGATAATATTTGATTTTCAAACACGTAAGCTGGTCAAAATGTAATAAAATGGCCATACGCATTATCTACGTAATATCTATTTATCAAATATATGCTTCGATCATTCCCCAAATTCTACGCCATATTTGAACCCCTTTCGCATCAAAGGCATATTTTAAGTGGGGAAGTTTTCGGCCCATATCTGTTTTTGCTTGCAGAAACAAATTAAGGAAAATGAAAAACAAAATATATAATATAAAGTACACAATACAAAATATTGAAAAAAAAAATTAAAAAAAAAAAAAAAATTAAAATGAAGTAAAAATTGAAAATAAACACTAAGCCCTGAAAATATACCCCCTGACAAAATATACAACAACCAACAACCGCACCCCCGTCTAGTTTGAATTTTGTTTTTAGTTAATTCAGGTTTTTAACATTTCCAAGGTTTATAAAAAAATTGGTAACGTCCGGTATCGGGTATCAGTATTGGCCCAAAAAAGTGATGTTATGTCGTTCTAGCAATAAGCGACCTTTAGGCGCAAAGCAAACACTTGCATCGTCAACACTCCTGCCAGGCGCCAGCTGCGAAACCGCTAGTGTGCAATAGTTAAATTCAGGCGAAAAACTAAGCCATGAACGTGAAATATGTGTGATTGATCAACAGCGCAGTTACCCAAGTTACTTGTACAGGACTAATAGCGCTAAATTACAAGCGCGCCTTTTGCTACCTGCAATACTAAACGAAAATTGTTTTTCTTGGGGGTTATTATACCTTGATTAGTGCAACATCTGCGCCGACTGTGTGCCAAGTCAGCCAAAATACTAGTCAAGTTTAGAGCAAACAAGTTGTGTAAATTGCACACTAAACATGTGGTCTTAGAATATGCTTTTTGGGAATAATTTTGCTGTAACTATCATTACGTCATAAAAATGCCGACTTTAAAGCGTGCACGACAGTCACATTTCGACCACCTTTTAAGGGAATCTGCTTCGGTTATATAGTGCTGTTGTTACACAAACATCAGATATTAGCGTAGACAGCGAACAGCAAGGAACATAAAATGCGATAATAACTCACTCTAGTTTATAGAAAAAAACAGAAGAAGGCTTGACTTAGCATTGTCAATTGTTAAATACATACTTGTTAATCAATCAACCTGAACGAATCACGAAAGAGAAAAAAAATCCTGCATTTACGGTCGACTAAACAAAAAATGTTGTTTTACGTTTGATTTAGGTTTCGCATTAGCTTAAGACGCACTATCGAGCTAATTACATTAAAAATATTGCCGCTTCGGACAGCGAGTTAAACCCTGACAAAAACAAAAGCCTGTTCTCACTTACAAAAAAGGGGGGGTCTGAATACCCAAACCCCTGCCTGCGTGATACACTACTGATCGCAAGCCCATCTAGTTGATTTTCAGTTTCTGGTTCTTTATTGCTATTTTCTGGCAATTTTATCAACCACTAACACTCCTTCAGTGTTAAAATAACTCTTATTTGTCTTACTTATGATTTCTTTCTTTCAGGGAGGTTTTACTGACAAGTGACAAACATTCAAAATGATTTGTCAAAAAAACTTGTTTGCTGCTGAGCAAAAAACAACAAAATGCCGCAACTATGGCTTCCTACCAAACTGATAACACTGGTCAACAAAAATTTTTGGCGCCAATACTACCCTTGTATAGGATGAAAATCGATACTACCCCTTGACAGCGATATCGCTCTGATCTGATAGTATAGACCAGGGGTGGGGAAACTGCGGCTCGCCGGCATGTTTTCCGTGGCTCTTCCAGTCAAATTGTAAAATTACAAAAAAATTTACAAAAGCCTACCAAGATGGCCGTTTATGAAGGTTTCTCTCTTTTTCTTTTCTTAATTCAGACCAGCACTTTGTTTATGACGTAACACTAAACAAAGAATCTAAAGAGTTAATTAACAGCGAGTCAATGCAATTTCATTGCTAAGAAAGTAAACTTTGGCTCAGTTTAGTCTGCTTAAATACACTACAAAATAAAAACGAAATAAATACCTAGAACTAAAAAAAAGTTCACAACTCATTTCTGTATTCAGCATGACGTATTGCTGTGAATCTTTATTCTCTGTAATAGAGTTTATAAAATCAAAACAGCGTGCAACTTTAACAAATGAACACCTGGGAGCATCAATTCACAACATATCATCCAAATTTCCATAGATTATCAAATCAAACAAAATACTGAGATGAATAAAATGAATAAAGAGTTATTCGTAACATTCAAAATGATACCTACTTCTGTATGGGTTTGATATTCTTATTACGTCTTACTACAACCTCCAACTATTATGCTCCTAAGCAAAATGATATTGATATATATTGTGCGTGGTATTTTTTTATTACCGTATTATTATTGTGTTAATTATAGGGATGTTCAAAGTAGAATATTGAATCCTAATCCCATCTGGATTCGAATCCAATTCTGCCGTTTATTTCGTCTAATTGGAACCGATATAATTTAATGTTTTACCACGGATTGTTGCGCCTAATTGCACAAACGCGTGTGGTAAATTGGCCTCTCGCTGAGGCGACCAATTTACAGTGCTTGCCTATTAAATGTAACCTGGTAGTGCAGTGTCAGCGTTTTTTCGGACGACCAATTACCGCGTCTCGCGATAACGTTCGTCTAATAATTAAGTGTCAATCAAGCGTTATTGGGCGGGCGATCAATGAGTAATGTCTGGTGTGGAGTTCGCAATTTCCCTATATGCGTTAAGTTGCAAAAGTAACACTACATTGTAAAATGTGCTGGCCGCTATAGGGTTACTTAAGGTCAACTTTAGGCCAATATTCAGCGAGGTTATGCAGTTATGCGCAGTTTAATTGTCAAGAATTTGTTAAGTCAATAGTAACTTTGTATTCTTTGCAGTGCATTATTTGACTGCATAACAGATCACGTTAGTAAAAAATAAGCCCTAAGGGCTAAGACCCAACAATGCTTGAAAAAACAGGACCGAATTGCTTAAGACACTGTGTGCAGTGTTGCATTGTACTCACTATTGGCAAAAATATAAGTTTAGGCAACAACCTGGACAGTTGACATATTACAGTTTACAGAACTGCTTCAAATGACAGAACTTTGTTAAGAATGTTAAACATATGGGAGATTTTTTTTTATTATAATGTACACATGTTAGAAAATTGTTTGGGCGATTTATTGCTGTGATTGTGGGCCCTGTAGAGTAGATTAAGATTAATCACTACCCCAAACAAAATCGAGGTTCAATAATATAATAAAAATATACTAGGATTCGCTATTCTAGATTCGTTGTTCTAGATTCGAAACCTATTATTCTAGAATACCTTGGGATTCTACTTTGAACATCCCTAGTTAATTATTATCGTTTTGTTATATTACAATTCTGATAATATTGCTGAAGTTCTTTATTTACCCAGGGTTGTTCCTGAGCCAAAATTTACACTCGTCAGGCGGGCGAGCGGCTATCAATCAGCACTTGCCCGGACAAAATAACACTCGCCAAAAATGTTTGCATGGAGTCTGCAAATTTCCGTCCTAGCGCTGTCATTTCTTGGGTTATCGTTAACCTTTCTTATGGTTTCTATACGCAAACATTAGTTTTATAAAAGTCTGGTCGTTTATTTCCATGCATGGATGAACAAATTAATGACCCATAGCAGTTTATGCTTAAAACAATGATTTTTAGCCGAAATACTTTTTAAAATTTTTAGTGAAAAAATTAACACCGACAATTTAGTAGCTACGGCCTGCCTGTTTTCCATTTTTATTTAAATCCCTGTGCTCTCTTTTTTTTGTTTTCTGGTTTTTCTTTGCTTGAAGACCTTTCACCGCAGGTTACTTCGCGCCACAAACAAAACACCACATTTCGCCTAACACTATAGTTACTGGTTGAGCAGCTAATAATGACAAAATAATTGTAAGTTAACAATTAAACCATTCTTTTGCAAAGTTAACAACCATATGCACCAGAGATTCTGTGCTGCGCGACGTCCTATAGTGGGTCGTTTCAATTTTTTAAGGGTGTCCGCAATAGTTTCGATTCGTATCTGAACATAATTGCGATATAAAGTATTCACGGACAGTTATTTTTTAAGCTTTGGCTTGGTTGACCGCTATGAACTTTAAGAGATCGCAACAACATACTTTTGTATACTAATTGCTAAATCTCAGCAGTAGTTACGCAATTAGGTAATATTTTAAAATACCGTAGTGTTCAGTGGGACGTTTCGGTCCTTAACATCTAAAAAACACTGCTTACAAATATTACTATAAGACATTTGCATTGGAACTTAATGTTACCAAAAACTACAGCAATTGCTTATAATTTTCTAAACAAACAATTAAAAAAATACAGAAAAATAAAATTCTTAACGCTGCCAACATAGCAAGTCCAAAAAACTTTTTCAAAAGTGTCAACGCTCGACCGGGTTAACTATTGGATTTTTTTTTTCAAAATTTACAATGTATAGGTCAAACAATAAACCTCATAACTATTTACCACTGCAGCAAAGGACGTCTTTGATTGTTTGTACAACGGAACAAAGAATCTTTGTTACAAGTTTTGAACGCGACTTCGATTAACCTTATTATTTGTGTAGTGTTAAATGTATCTGCGCCTTAGTTTTTAAGGAAATAACTGGCAATATTTCGCCTAGCAGTGGTGCTTAACACAAGCTGTCCTACACCAACTAGTTAAATTTCCCGGCGAAGCCAATCGCTGGGGCGAGTGGGTGTCAATCAGCACTCGCCCGGAGCGATTTGCACTCGCATTGGCGAGCGGGCGAGTGCGTAATCCCAACCCTGTTACCGTTTTTGTATGGAATTAATTTTGAGGCTCTCTGGTACTTGTATTTTCTGCAAATGGCTCTTCCATTGAATACATTTGCCCAACCCTGGTATAGACTGTTTGCATGGGGGTCAATAGCTAAAAGGTCATGCACCATAAGTCTAACATATGTCAAACCTATGATTTATAAATATGAATAGCTGAAGTTGTAGCCAATGTTTTGTAATAAAATTTAATGATACGTTCTAGTTTATATTATACTAATATTTACTGCCCATTTGGCATTACTTGAACATTAACTTAAATTTTAATTTTAAAGTTGTCTCAAGTTTTCAGCAAAAAACATTTCATTGCAACAAACAAAACAAAAACTGTTCAGTACAACTCAATACTAGAAACAGCGATTTAGAAAGTAGTTTTATTACCCTTTCTTCCTCCAAACTGTTAAATACATAGGCAATTACAACATCATCCTCAAATCCAAGCATTTCTGTTATTCTTCGAGATATCCAGGGTTTAATTGTTTCCATATTTATTTTTCGCATATCAACCTAACAACAATAAAACGTTTCTTTGATGTTATAATTAAATGTTTTTTTTTCTTTGACCACACTTAATTTCTGGATATATTTAGTTATTTACGTCCTGGTATATTCAATTTCCTACAAATAAGATTAGGTGTTATATACCTTGATATCCAATCCATCAGCAAACTTCAAAGATTTTAGAAGCTTTTTTTGCTTATTCGCAAATCTGTTGTCTTGGTCTGCACTCGTACCCTGCATATGTTTTAACAATTTTAACAGTGGATCTTTCAATTTACACAGCTATATAAAACAGTGCTTCTTAACTGGTTCGCCATAGAACATTGCCAGTTGAGCCATTGGGCATGGGCAAGTTAATAAAAATTCTAAAAGATAAACATTTGTTTATCAATCTATTTTTTACTTTCTCTTCAGTCTTAGCTTACTTAACCCACAGTTATTCAAAAAATAAAGCAACTTTACAACCAGTAACATTTTTTGCGCAATTGCGCAAAAGGTTAGGACTTTCCGAAGATAAAACTTTCAGGCTCATTGTTTTGGTAAAACAGTGTAGAATGCAAATTATAATATACCCCAAAAAAGCAAAGTTGCGTGTTGTGTGAACTAAAGGAGTAGGTTAAATTTATGTTAATATAAACAGGAAAGACGGGAAGGTGAATTTTTTATATTTAAAGTTATCAACTTAAGAAAAATGCAAAACCGTTTAGTTGAAAAAAATGCAAAAGCGTTTAGTTGCAAAAGTCACATCCCCCTTTGTGTGTCTTTTTTGGTTATAATGCCTGTTTGAGATTACTTGGCTCGATGACAAGTGGACATCCCCAGGAAACAATGATAATGAGCAGCAATTAGGAAGTGGCAGCGATAAATACAGAAGGGCTCCTCAATGCCGGGTGCAATATTGCCTGTGCAACCTAACAGCAATAACGGTTTTACTTTTTGTATCCCCCCTGGCCTACTATATATTTTTTCGTCTAATAGTTGCAATATCAACGCAAATCTTGATGCAAAATGGGATACTTGACCTCAAAAATGGTGAAACATACTTCTATGTATGCATTTTTACTAAGACAAGGTTTAAATGTATTTTCCATTTTAGGGGTGTCTAAACCTTGCCAAATAATCAAATTAAAAAATCCTGTAACTTTAAGACGGATTTTGTTTTTAATTAGCACTGGAAATCCCAACATAGCATAATATTGTTAAATAAAATTACTTACCCTGAAAAATCCTGCATCCATATTTAAAAATTAGTTCTGGCTTCGTAGCAATTCACATGTATATCCTATTTTAATAAATTGGTTATTTACTTTGTTTGTTTGTCAATTTTATTAAACAAAGATAAAATTAGCTGAAATGAAATTAAGAAATCTAACAAAAATTAAAAACTTAGCATGTCCATAGGTTTCAAACTTAAGTCTTATTAAAGAGATAGACTTAAATATATAGGCTTATATTTCATTCCTACTGATATAAATTGGTATCAGTAAGTTAGGACCGATATTTTTGTCAATATTTTCTATAAAACATATTATATGGCGTTTTCTTTAAAAAAAAAAGATTTTACAATTTTAACTTCCACAATTGTTATTTGCTTTTATTTTAAAGGATGACAGGTTTAACATAATGTTCGGTTAACTATTTTGCACACCATGAAATGTTACTGCGCAAAAAAGGCTGTATTATTGAATACATAGATAAACTGAATGTAATTTGTATTATATGTTCAATTGGATAAATTTATTACTGCAACTTATCAAAACATTGAATATCGTTATCGGTCTAAAAAAGTAATAATGGTCGACACTTATTAAAAGAGTAGCAAGAAAACAACAGAATAAAAACAATATGTGACAAAATCTTTCTGAGATTTTTAACAGCCTTTAAATTAAAAAGGTTTCATTACATAAAAAATACTTAATGCTTCCCTGTAACTTACAAACATAACAACTTTATGGAAACTTATCTTTTGTGGTATTTAATATTGTAACTAGTTTTACTTGCATAAAATTACAAAAAAATGTAATAGATATTTTTGAGGTCTAAAAGTTCCAATTTGTCATATGGGCAAAAGAGTATTCTGAGAAGAGAAACACTTAACAAAAAACTACTTCAGGGCTAAGTGCAAAACAATCGACAAGGACAAGAAGTAAAAGTAATGTCAGTTGATAAAATCCCATTAACTTATGGGCAAATGTGCAATGTACAATAATTTATGCCTTACGGACAAGGTAAGGTGGTAGAGATGTACCCTTGTAGAGATGTTCAAAGTAGAATATGGGATGCCAAATTGGATCAAATTCAATTCTGTTGGGCAATTGAAACCGCTATAATTACTTTGTTTATTGTAGAAGGTGGCATTTAATTGTACAATGTACATTGTACATACATGATGAACAAGTGTGGATAAACCTGTGGTTGTGACAAGGCAATAGGAATACTTCAAATGTAGCTACATAGTACTAGGCAATAACCTCCACCTACCCAGTGTCAATCAAGTGTTATTGGGCGAGTGGCTAACATCTAAAGCCAGGTACAAAGTTTGCCATTTCCTTGTTAGTTTGCAAAAGTAACATTCAATCATAAAACTCGTTGTGGCCTGGAGACAAAATGTGCTGCCGGTTTACTCAAGTCAACTTTTGGCCAACATTCTGCAAGTTTACGCATAATTGAAGTAATGGCTATGTATTACTAGTAGTTGTATCTTTATATTCTTTGCAACATAAAAGATAAAAGTTATCAACCCTCACTATTTTTTATGTGTATTTTATATAATGATAACAGGCTAGCAACAGGGGGACTCAAACTTTCATACATGCAAATCTATAATGTTTTTGTAATAGGATACTGCTGTTGTAGTGTGTGCAGACACATCTTTTTAAACACGATTAATGCATTGGTTAATTTTTGCGCTTTTGTGTGACGTCAATACCCTCGCATGTTTGTCAAAATCAGCTTGAAAAAAAATCAAGATGTGGAGAATGCTTCCTGAATTACTGTTTAGCCCAGGGGTCGGCAACCTTTTTCTTGTCGCGGGCCAAAACCAAACTCAGAAAGGTCTCTGCGGGCCTCATGAAATGTTAACTTAGACACACGTCATCATCCATACTACTAACAAAACTACTTTAAGGAAACGCGATAAGCTTAATAGTTAAACTAGGGTTCGTTAACGTTTTTAAGTGCGGGCGCACCCGGCGAGCTAAGCAAGCGAGGCATTTCCTTTAAATTTCTTGCAAGTTTTTATTACTTTGCCCAAAATTAAAAAAATGTATGTCCAATATTTTTGAATTAGTTTTCCGTTTGTCGGCGACGCACTTGGCAGCCTTTCACAACCCAACGGTAAAAAAGCGCGGATTTAGTAAAAAGACAGCATCACAACATAAACAAACCGGACGTGCAAAGATCATTGGCGCGAAGCGCAAAAATATTTTGCACTTATGTAGTTAAAATAGTCAAAAAGTATTTGAAATGGACTCGTGTCTTGTTTGTCAAAAAGGCGGCCGGATGAGTTACATTGGTGGGACGGATCCGGCCCGTGGGCTGTAGGTTGCCGAACCCTGGTTTAGCCGATTCAATAAAAAAACTCATCTTTTTTCGCGCATTGTGCGACCAACATTACACTTAACTAGGGTTGGCAAGCCTGTCAATAGACCGGTCAAATACAGTCAATTGACCGCACTTTATTTAACCGGTCAAATACTCATATTGGATTCAAATGTTGTAACATTTTTAAGGTTGTTTTGTGATTTGAGTTTTTAATAATCTTGATTGAAACTTTTTTAAAGAATTCAAATATAAAATCGTAGGATTTACCAGATGCAAGCACATGTTCTGTGGTAATAACGAAGTGTTTGTAATAGCAAAGTTGATTTATTTTGTTTAGTTTAGAATAAATACAATGCATGTAGATCAGCGGTTCCCAAACTGTGGTCTGTGGACCAACTGGGGTCCGTACAACAGTTTCAGAGGGTCCGCAAGGAGAGTTGGCCTTCAATTTTTTATACATTAGTCATTAACGAATGTTTTTAAACATTAGACTATGTTTAAAACATTTTTAGTCTTTAGTTATGCTTTATTATTCGATAATATAGCGTGTTTGTTGATGTCTCTTGTGACATCATAAAGCATATATGAGGCTGAACTACCTGCTACCAACGAATCGTTCGCGACTGCACCAGTGTACTACAAGAAACATGGGTCAACTGACCCTTAAACTTTTATAGGGCCGCGAAATATCAAAATAATTGCAAAGGGTCCGCCAGGCAAAATTTTTATAAAAGTTTGGGAACCGTTGATGTAGATGATGAATCGCGTTTGTCATAAAAGGAAACACTAGTTGGGGTATACCACAATCTCAGACTACTTGGAAATTTAGAAGAACCAATTCCCTTGTCTCCAGTGGACCCTGGTGATGATTTAGAAAATTCAGATAGTGACAAAGGTTGTGACGAGGAGTAAAAATATTTTTTTACTGACGCATTTACATATTATTAAATTTTGTTAATACACTTGTTGGCTTAACTTGGTGGTTGTAGTAATGGTAAAAATTACTACAGTACTGCTATATAGTATTGCTTGCAAGATTGGCATGGTTTTGCAAAAAATCTTATTGATAGTCAAAAAATAATTGTTTTTGTTTTACAAACCATGGTACTTAAGCCAAAACGTTTATATATTTATTTAAAGTTAAAATCAAGGTTTATTTTTAACTTCAATTGTATTTTTATAGTGTGTATAGTATTTGACCAATATTTGACCTATTTGACGAGTAATTGACTAGATTTTACTTCACTGGTCAAATACCCAACCCTCCACTTAACTATTTTTTTTATGTTGTCCCACTAATATGTCATTGACAAATACCGAATTGGTTTTCTTAGAGGGGGGGGGCGAAGGCACAGGACAATTACCAAAGCGGGACGCAGTTCCATCAAAAAGTAGCACCAACCTTTCATGTTTTTCACACCTTGCGTTGGAAACTCTACCACAATTTACCTTTTTGTCTAAGTTTAAGTGCACAATATACCAATTCAGGTGTGCAAACAAATTGCTTTGAAAGAAATATCATGTGTGCAGTGCACCTTCCACAGCATGCAGACAGGCCCAGAAAAAAATATACTTTATATGCCAGGATTTGATATTCTGGATTAGTTATTCTTGATTTCCTAAATAAAACGTAATAATCTAGAATCTTCTGGGATTTTACTTTGAATTCCACAAAACTGGCAAAGAACATTGCCAATATTTTAGTAAATAAAAAACAAATGTGCAAAAAAAAAGCCTAACATGTGTATAATAATAACAATAACAGAATAAGACCTAAACCTTTAGAGAGCAACCAAAGCCATTTGGCATAATCCTAAATGCCAAATTATTTTGGCCTAAATCTAAAATCCTTCAATGCATAAGCCAAGAACTCCACATTTCATGACTAAAAAACACTATTGAGGCAACATTACACGCAGAAGACGAAATCAGCATGCTTTTAGCATGTATTTTACGTCAAATAATTTTCGCTAAAAAACGGCCGGCAATGCAATCTGAGCAAGAGGTATATACCATACTACTATCAGTCTATCTATTATAGTTTTTATTTATTTCTGCATGCTTGCCTGAATGCATATTAGCCATCAGTTCATCATCTCTATTTTCTACATGCTTGCCTTGCCTGAATTCATTAACAAATTTGGGCGCTGGACTAGAATCCTACCACAGCGTAGAAACAATTATTAAAGCAACGCACAATATTTGGTTAGGGTGTTGATTAGTGTTTGGGAGAGAATGGGTGAAGTAATATTATTTAATAATATTGCTTAACCTACCCAAACCCAAACGCTTAACCCGCACCCCAACCCAAATAGTGTTCGGTAGGATTCTATACCAGTGCCGCGGAATTATTTAAGAAGTTCAGTGAATCTCTTAACAATTTACAAAATCACTGTTGAAAAAGCTACAAGGTTAAAAAATCTCTAACTAACAATACGAAAATGAATTTACGTACGGGTACGTTATTAAAAAAGCGCCAAAATTAACCATGGCTAGTTAACGTACAAACAACAAATACTCTCGTATTATTTTAAAAGCTAAAACACGTGTTAGAAGTACTCTACTTCATAAAAAAAAAAATTTAAACCGTTGTATATATTTGTTCCAAGTAAGTCTTGAACATAAAAGGCAAAACTACAGCTTCTTTCAACTGTATATTTCAACAGGGAGACATGACCACCGTACTATCTCAACTCACCCGATCCGTTAGAAATTAGTGCATTTCTAAGCAAAAAGGTCTACGACAATTAGTGCATCCAAAGGATCAAAAAGTCCGACTTTTAGACTTTGAGGTCTCGGACAATGCACTAATTTGACTTGTGCTTAAAAAGATTAAGTTTAGCAATACTTGACCTACCTAAACCCAAACGCTAACCAGCACCCTAACCCAAATAAACTACATAAACGCTTCAGGCTCAAATACCTCAATTTGTGACGCAACAATCCTATGGTACCATAGACGAGAAACTATCTTATGCCCACCCGAGTTTGGGCTTTTTCACCAGCATTCAAATAATTATTACATTAACGCGCATTATTTGGGTTAGGGTTCGGGTTAGCGTTTGGGTTAGGTTGGGTCAAGTGTTTTTAATGCCATCTCACACTTTTTGCAATCTTTTGTAAAGGTTCAACGAATATTTTCAATTTATCTACTTTACGCCGGGAGTCCAAATTAGTGCATTGCCAGGACCTCAAGGTCTAAAAGTCTAGACTTTTCTGCCATTGGATGCCTCAATTGTCGTAGACCTTTTTGCTTAGAAATGCACTAATTTCTAACGGATCGGGTGCTTAACTCCACTATATCGAAACCTAACAAACTGTCATTGCATCTCAAAGTGCACACTGTCAGGTCGCTTATAGATTTATTGTACTTTCTCATAATTCAGTATAGTTCAATTTCAAAAAATAGCTTACAGCGTAGTAAAAACAGTAAGGAGTGCATCGTTGACTGGTTTTCAGTAGAATTCGGATACGACTAACGCTGCAGTAAAAGCGAATGGCGTTGGGGATTAACTCGTCAGTTAATGAGCAGTATGCATGGGACAGAAAATACGCAAGAACGTTTACAGACCCTTACCACACGCACAACGAACACAGTAAATAACAAATACAGACGCTGGGTCCTCTACATCAGTGTTTCTTAAAGTGGTGAATGGTTCACCCCAGGGTGAATAAAATATTTGCCGGGGTGAACCAACCAAAAGGGGTGAATAAGGGTGAACGAAAGTTCAGGAGCATCCAATAGTCACTAGTAAACAACTTTCTGAAGTAAATCGACTACTGAACTGTTGTTTTTTGGTATTTTTTTTACTTATTGTAATAGTTAAGTTGGTTTGCACTGAGTGTATAAGTTAGGCCTACCATGTTCTATTTTAGGAGAATTTGTCCCCTTTTCTTAATAAAACTAAATGGTCCTCCGAGGACGCTTAAAAATGCCCAAATGTCCTCATTTCGAGTTAGTTGCTTATACTTTTAACAAGAGGTTGTATTTATTTCCAAAAAATACTTGAGCAATGAAAGATGCTGAATTGTTGGTTTAAAAAGGGTTTCTAGGGGGACTCCAAGCAATGCGTAGGGGGGAGGCGAGCTCTAAGTTAATATTTAAATGTTTTGCTATGATTCTAATGGTATCGTTTTCGTTTTGGTTACACACCACTCCTACAGCGCTGTACAAACTCTGTTTTTGCCAACTTTAACATTAAAACTGCCAAGACAAATTGGCGAATCTTCTGTTATCTAATTTTGTTCACTTTGTTGAGCACTTTAGTCTCTATCGAGTGCCATTGCATGTTTTCATATCATCGAAGGTATAACGGCCCTATATTTAATTATAATTTTTCTAACTCATAGATAAACGATAAATTCATCCCCCGTTTGAACTATTTTTTATCCATATTTTATATAATTGGATAACAGGCTAGCAACAGGGGGACCAAATGTTTTGCGAAAAGCCTCCTGATTTTACAGTTTAGCGCCAATTTCAATTAAATCTAATTTTTTCGCGCTTCGCGCGACCGACAACAAACTTCACTATTTTCATTTTCATGGCACGTATTTCTCAAACGTAACAATTCTATTTTCGTTTTACTTGCAGGCAAAAAAGTGTCTTTTTGGGTGCTAAAAATATGGTAGCCCTAGTATAATTACAACAATTTGGTGACTTTGTTTTGTGCTTTTGTTGCTTTATATTTCTGAACTCGAGGAATTGGAGATTTGCAATGGTAAAACTTAGCTTGAGCTGAACTTAACAAAAATCGAAACAATCTACGTCATTTCGTGCTGTTATATATAGACGAGATAGTTTTATCATATCATGAGACAAGGGTGAATGAAATCTGGAGATAGATGCTAGGGGTGAACGAAACTAAAAAAGTTTAAGAAGCACTGCTTTACATCATCTCCCTCCTCCCTGGAACACAAAAAAAGTTCCGAGCAGTTCGTTGGGCCGCGCTATTCTTCTTTAAAGTCTTCCCAGGATCCGAGTCGACCAGCAACCGCAGAACGTCGGACATTTCTGCAATATGGAAACAGCACGTGATGGGAATCGTGGTGTTCAATAGAGCGAACAGGGTTCATGAATTTCTTGATTTGGCGGCCAACGGACAACTCCAGGGGTAGCTGATTGTACGACACGATGTAACGTCTAAAATAATACTTAAAAGGTACGATAAACAAACAATGCAAAACACTTTTGAATAGCCCAGTGGTTCTCAACCTTTCTTGCCTCGTGGCCCCCTTCGAAAGACTCTTAATCCTCGTGGCCCCCTTCGATTATAAAAAAGACTAAAATTGTGTTTAACGTGTTTTCACTTGTTTTATTTCACCACGTTGTTAAAAATCACTTCAATTGGACTAAAGCCAATGAATGAATTAATTAATTAAACTCCTAAATCAGGTGACGCCGCTTCCTGATCAAATCGTACTTTTTTAGCAGAAATAAAATCGGCGACATCATTCTTTTTTGGGGGATGCTTTTTATCGCCGTGATTTTTAAGTTTGGAGGATCGTGCATCATTTATAGCCTATAAAGCTGACAAAATCATGATTATCGGAAATCCAAATAGTTTACCTATGGCCCCCGCTGTTAACCCAGCATTAACTCAAACAAAAACTGACACATCAGGTTTGGTGAATTCTCAAACCTTAATAAACAACAATGTTCAATTACAATTAAGCAAGATAGCTGAAGACTTAGGTGCCTTACGCACATTACACACCACTCAATCTAACAAAAAAAAACATTTTCTCTAATCAAAGGCGAGAAGGTTATAACAACCGCTCGTATCATAATCCTAATTCTTACCGAAGAGGCAACTCTTTTTCGCCGCTAAACAATTATAGCAGCCACTTCGTCATATTGTTGTTTACACATAGAATTTTTGTTTTATCGCTGTATCACCGTTTTAATATTTCGTCATGGAAATTTTTCTGTAAAAAACATCAAATGCCGATCTAGCAAGATTTTGCAAAGACATCATTTTTCACTGAGTCAGGCCTCGCCGGCTCATACGAACATCCGTTTAAAGTTAACGCATGTTTTGAAATTCGCCTTATTGTCAACAATCCGGTATTGTTTAGAATCGAACGCCAGTTACGTCGCAATGTAGATCGAAGCGCTTTTGTTCAAGCCATATTGGGACAAAAATATTATTTCCGTCTATAAGAGTCGAGAGAAAAAGGTTTAGACCACGCCTTGTTATCACGTGATATTTTGTTAAGTATTATAAGAATTATAATGACGTAAATCTTTCTTTGTTCGCAGAAATTTTCTTAACTGATTCTCGTCTATAAAAAGCGTGTTCAATCAATATAAAATGGGGGCTTTTACAGCTTTTACTCAGACAGCAAACTCGAGTGCTTTTGTGACTGAAGACAGCAAAATTGACTGTTTCATGTATCTGAACTAAAGGAAAGAATTGGACCTATCTGGCCTCACGAAGACAAGCCATCTCAAATCTTGTAGGAGTGTGGTCGATTCATCTTGGCAATTATATAAATGAAGACTCATTAATCTTACCCATACCCCTACACAATCAACAGCAACCTTCGCATGCTCGACCGCCTTTTCGAAATCGTCATGAAAGATCTTGGGATCACAATGACCCTCCTAGGCACTATAATTCTCAAACATAGGGGGATGATTTGTATCGTTTATAGCCTACAAAGCAATATACCCTAACTATTAGTTTCGTTTAAACTTCATTTGTGAAGCATTTGGTTAACCATACGCTTTGTGCTTTTTACCTATTTGCATTTAATTAATCGGGGGTGCAAGCTAGCTTCCTGTGTAAACTGGAGCGTTTGTGTCTGGTCTATTTCCTCAGCCATTTTCCGGACCAACCCGTCCACGCGGTTTGACCGCATGTTTGCATCGACTCTTTTCCCGCGTTTTTCCTACTGGTCGGCCCCCACTCCCTTTTTCTTATGTTTTTCTCGATATGTCTCTTGTTTGGTCTTTATAAGATGTGATCTCAGTATGAGTAGCCACTCTTCACACTTTACATTTTCTGAGTGTACCGGGATCTTGTTGGAGCGAAGTTCTGTCAATCAAAGTGAGTACTGTATATTATAACGCTATTATATTGCATGAAATAAATCTGATTTTACCCCCTTGTTATACGAGTCTAATTTTATTCTAAATGAGCTTAACACCTCAATCGTAGTGACGCATTTGACATCACCACCGAGCAGTGCAGACACTGCGCACAATCATGGCCGTCTTGTCTAACTTTTGTGAAGCCCCAAAAAAAAACGTAACTCTCGCACCATTTGCAAATTTTCGACATTTTGAAACCTTCGAAAGAGAAATTGAGTAAACTAGAAAAACACAAATGTTGGTTGTATGTGACGTAACAATGTTTGGCAATTAAGCCAGCAGATAAAGAATTACAATTTTGACGTCGAGTGTTGCACTTCTTAAGAAAAGCAAGTAGTGTAAGAAAAAATGCGTTACAATTGGTCAAAGAAGGTTTAACACTACAAGTTTGAGTTTAACTAATACAGTACAAATTAAAAATAGTGACACGGGTTTTGCAATACCGCAACATTGCTACAGACTTATGCTCATGGCCCCCCAATGACCGCTCCCCAGGGGGACCGAGGGCCACGGTTGAGAAACCCTGGATAGCCTATATTGCAGATAATTATCTCCTTAAAACGCAGTTCGAATTTCAAATCGCAAAACTGTAGTTATTTGCTTAGGCCTATCATATGTCCTCTTTTAGGAGGATTTGTCCTATTTACTCAAAATAAGTGAATGGTCCTCCAAAGACGCTCAAAAATGCCCAAATGTCATTTTGGGGTGCGGTTGTTGTCTATTTTAACAGGGGGTATATTTTCAGGACTTAGTGTTTATTTTATTTTTATTTACATATTTTGTTTCATTTCATTTTGTGTTAGTTGTCCATTATAAATAGCCTTTGCCAGGGTTGCTTTTAAATATTATTAATTTCACTTTATTTCATGGTATAGCATATATGTTGCATGTTCTATCGTTTCCTTAACTTGTTTTTGCAAGCAAAAACAGATATGGGCCGAAAATTCCCCGCCCTAATTTATGGCTTAGATGTGAAAAGGGTAGTTGCCAGGGGTTCATTTTCTTATACGTTAGTTTGGCAACGACTATGCAAAATTAATTTTAGAATCATTTTGCAATCAAAATATTTTATTTATTTGTTTTTATTTTTGCCGCTTCAAAACAAAAATTCCATTTCCAGAAACAATGACAAACTGGCCTTCACGCTTAACAGCTTAACTTGAATATTTAAAAAAAAATTGACATGGTCTAATATGGCGTCATAGTTCACGAACGTCATATAAATGAAGCTTCTAGCAATTCTTCCCTGCGTTGTACGATGGGCGATACTTTACTGCTTCACCTTGCCTCTTCATGTATTACCGCAACAATAAACCTTAACGCAATTATTGTTATATGTATGTAGATTATATGTTCGGTTACCTATACATGCCTTAGTTTTTTAATAGCCACCTACGTCCTAATTTTGTTCAATTTATACGCATGTATGTAAATTCCTATAGTGATTGTAGGCGATATGGCCATGGCCCCCCCAAACAAAAAAATATATACATTTATTTTACTTAATAGGCAGCTTATTTTCGCGGTTCCCTAGGTAGTATGGCCTATTTTCGCCAAAATAACACATATTTTTAAACTTTGTAGTGGTGTACGACCTTATGGCGCCATATAATGAATATTTCAAAAAAATGGTAAAATTCGTTTCGCGCACTCGCGCAAAGCGGCGTTTTTCAGATTTGCAGAGACGGCTTAAGTGACCGTACGCTGACCTCGACTATATAATAACTAACCTAAATCCAAGTACAATTAAAAGCTTTTTTTGTTGTTAATGCAAATCTGTATCAGAACCAGTCTGCCAATATACTTCATCCGGCCCGCCGCCTCTTTGACAAATTAGACACAAGTCCATATTTTAAATACTTTTTGACTATTTTAAGTGTGTAAATGCGAAAAATGTTCGCCCTTCGCGCTAATGATCTTTATACATCCAGTGTGTTTACGTTTTGATGCTCTTTTTGAACTAGATCAGCGCTTCTTTACTGTTGCGCCGTGGAAAGCTGCCAAGTGCGTCGCGGACAAACGTCTGTAGCATCCAATTCGAGATGGAATCGAAAGAAATTTCGCCACGGCGCTTTAGACTACCCTACCTGGCCAAAGAAAAAAAAGATGTCAAATAATTCAAAGATTAAAAATTTCCATATTTATCACTGAATATGAACAATATCCCCCCCCCCCCCCAAAAAAAAGATTAAATTTTCAATTCCGCACCGTTTAATTAACAAATTGTTGTAGACCTTGATCGCACCTTTCCAGTTAAACCACACTCGATGCCACTAGTATGGGGCATAAGGGTTTAAATCAACGATAACCGATATTAATATTCATAACATATCGCGATAATTATTAAACGTCTGTAGCATCCTCAATTCGAGATAGAATCGAACGAAATTTTGCCACGGCGCTTTAGACTACCCTACCTGGCCAAAGAAAGAAAAGATGTCAAATAATTCAAAGATTAAAAATTTCCATATTTATCACTGAATATGAACAATATCGCGATTTTTGCTCCCAGCAAAACCCCTCCCCCCAAAAAAGATTAAATTTTCAATTCCGCACCGTTTAATTACCAAATTGTTGTAGACCTTGATCGCACCTTTCCAGTGATACCACACTCGATGCCACTAGTATGGGGCATAAGGGTTTAAATCGAGGATAACCGATATTAATATTCATAACATATCGCGATAATTTTTTAAACTTCTACACGGAGCTTTATTCTAAAACCTTCATCCGTGAATATAGTGTCAAAGAAAAATGGCTTTGTTCGAACCACATCCTCGCATTCATTGATTTTCGTGAAGCTTTTAGAAGTCTCTGCGTCAAACTATTGTTCTCGTGCTAAAGGATCTATTATCTTTTCGCACCAACTCCTCGTGCCAACCATGTAAACCGAAAAAAGGTCCTAGAATGTTATTATCTTTAAACCCTGTTTCGCTGTCAATTTGTTTTAGTATTAAGAAACTAATGCGCAGTTATTTTATAAAACAAGATCGACATGAGCAGAAATTGTACTTCAATGATAGCTGTTGCTTCAACTCTTAGTATTGTAGGTTAATGTGCGCTAGATGGCATATTCCGCAATTTTTTTTGTCAAGTTAAACGTGCATTATAGTTGTAATTTAATAATTCAAACTTGCTTTCTCCACTGTAGCTTACTAACAGGTTTTGGCAGAAATACGACATCTCGGCCATCTCCTAAAATGTAAAAAATCATATTTTTAAATAACATTTTGGACTTTTCTATACATCCAAAATAGTTCAGTATATCCCACCAAAGGAAATTTATGTTAATCTTTTAATTGTATTACACATCTTCTAAATGTATTTCATTGTTTGAGAGTTGTAAATAGTTGTTTACCAGAAAGTTGTTTACCAAAAAGTTGTTTACTCCGAAGTTGTTTACCAGTTTTTAATTTGTTTGTTAGCATGGCCGGTATCAGAGACTGATCGGCCCGCTCGGGCTCAAGCGCCTGTAATCAATGGCTCAAGCAATCAACGAGAGAACTTCGATATAACGCGTGTGTAAGTACATTCTAATTCTAGTCTTGAAGACAATCTCTACAGTACAACTATTCTGTCCAAATATTCAAAGTCCTGATTTACAATACAAAAAATGTATTTTCAAACCGA
Source organism: Ascidiella aspersa (assembly GCF_963924565.1). Taxonomy (NCBI): domain Eukaryota; kingdom Metazoa; phylum Chordata; class Ascidiacea; order Phlebobranchia; family Ascidiidae; genus Ascidiella; species Ascidiella aspersa. The sequence goes on from NC_139453.1 coordinate 18,335,517, forward strand.
CGAAGGTACTTTCCGCTGGAGCAAGGTGAGAGTATTTGTATTATTTTTTTCTTAAAGTAATTTACATTTTAAAAGTAGCTTACATACTGTTATTTATCACAGGTTAGAGCCTTAGTTAAAGGTATTCGGCCTCCAGTGAAGTCCTATGGCAGAGGAATTTGCGGGAAGCAAGTGAGCTGGAAGGTTCCTTTACCGAGCTCCCGCAAACGGCTCCTCTATGTTTCCGACAGCAATGCTCGGAACTTGGTTGAGCCCTGCCACGTAAGGCCTTCTCCGAACTTTGCGTTCGACGTGTGTGGCCTCAGTATTCCGGGGGGTACCACCAGGCATGGTATTACCGAGCTGTGGACAGGGCTGTTGCTAGGCGATTTGAGGCGGCACGGAAACGACGAGACATTCAAATGCGCGTCAGAATTTTTCGAACGGGTATCTAAAAGTGAAGAGCAAAATTTATCTAAAGACAACAGGACGCAAGGCGTTATGGAGAAAAGTCAGCAAGAATTAAAGCGAACGCAGTGCTTCGGAAAGCGGTTTTGTAACGTCGCTGAGTTCGCAAAAGTGTACAATGATCAGAGCGTTGCATTAGTTCGTGAGTTCAAAGATAATATAAGACTAGCGCGAAAGTCCAAGCGTAAAAGAACAGTCGTCCAGCCACAGGAGGAGGAAAGCTGGGCTAAAAAACCCAGAACCACCGGCCAGATAGGACGGTTGGAAAGTATCTTCAAGCTCCTTCAAAGGACTTGAGAAGCTCTAGTCCGAAAAAGCGCGGAAAACCAACGATCAAAAACACGAATAAGGACCACGATTGTAATTCCAATTTGCCTGTTAGTTCTAGGGGACGCCGTTGTTGTGGTGTAAAATATCAACCTAGTTATAGTATGGATCAAACTGATCATAAGGAATTAATGTCAAAAGACACTTGGCTAAGCGACAAGCATTTTGATTCATTAATGAATATAATGGCAACACAATTCCCCAAATTGGAGGGCTAAAAAGCATTCATGCTTATGAAACTCCGTTTCATTTTCCTTCAGTACATTCTCCTGTCGGAAAGTTTGTTCAAATTTTAAATGTTCATTCAAACCATTGGGTAACGGCGTCCAACATTTTTTCAACAAAGGGTAATGCTGTACAAATTTACGACAGTTGTTATAGCGAATATTGTTCGGACGATCTATTCAAATTGTCAAAACTTGTCTATTTTAAAAATAATAAAAACATTGAATTTGAATTTCCAAAGGTATCCAAACAAAGGGGAAGTTCTAATTGTGGTCCTTTTGCTATAGCCTTCGCAGTTGCGGTACTTTCGGACATCAAACCAACAGGTAATATTTAAAGAGGTAACATTGCGCAGTGAAATTCAGAAAATCATTTTGAATCGAACTGTTGCTCCCTTTTTTACGCTTAGTAGTAGATCAGGTTTACAAAGGAAACCTTTAGCTTTACAGACTGACATTTACTGTAATTGTAGATTAGCCGATAACATTTTTCTTAATAGAATGCAGCAGTTGTAAGGAGTGGTTCCACAGGGAATGTGTTCAAACACACGTTCCTCGAGGAGCAATTGTAAACAACGAAGAACTATGGTTTTGCAAACAATGTTAAATACAACAAGCGATGAACAAATATTTGGTAAGATTCTATTTATAAACTTTTAATTTGTTTAAAAAATTGCCAAAAAATATCAAAAACAATCCAATTGGCTTTACAACAATTAACAATAACCCAAATTTAAAAGTATGTTATATCTTCAAAAATACAAACCGATCGGTTGTGATTCGATTCCATCTCGAATTGAGGATGCTACAGACGTTTAAAAATTATCGCGATATGTTATGAATATAATCGGTTTATCGTCGATTCATACTAGTGGCATCGAGTGTGGTATCACTGGAAAGGTGCGATCAAGTTTTACAAGAATTACGTAATTAAACGGTGCGGAATAGAAAATTTGATCTATTTTTGGGGGGGTTTTGCTGGGAGCAAAAATCGCAATATTGTTCGTATTCAGTGATAAATATGGAATTTTTTAATCTTTGAATTATTTGACAATTTTTCTTTCTTTGGCCAGGTAGGGTAGTCTAAAGCGCAGTGGCGAAATTTCGTTCGATTCCATCTCGAATTGAGGATGCTACAAACGTTTAAAAATTATCGCAATATGTTCTGAATATTAATATCGGTTATCGTCGATTTAAACCCTTATGCCCCATGCTAGTGGCATCGAGTGTGGTATCACTGGAAAGGTGCGATCAAGGTCTACAACAATTACTTAATTAAACGGTGCGGAATTGAAAATTTGATCTATTTTTGGGGGGGTTTTGCTGGGAGCAAAAATCGCGATTTTGTTCATATTCAGTGATAAATATGGAAATTTTTAATCTTTGAATTATTTGACATCTTTTCTTTCTTTGGCCAGGTAGGGTAGTCTAAAGCGCCGTGGCAAAATTTCGTTCGATTCCATCTCGAATTGAGGATGCTACAGACGTTTGAAAATTATCGCGATATGTTATGAATATTAATATCGGTTATCGTTGATTTAAACCCTTATGCCCCATACTAGTGGCATCGAGTGTGGTATCACTGGAAAGGTGCGATCAAGGTCTACAACAATTTGTTAATTAAACGGTGCGGAATTGAAAATTTAATCTTTTTTGGGGAGGGTTTTGCTGGGAGCAAAAATCGCGATATTGTTCATATTCAGTGATAAATATGGAAATTTTTAATCTTTGAATTATTTGACATATTTTCTTTCTTTGGCCAGTTAGGGTAGTCTAAAGCGCCGTGGCGAAATTTCGTTCTATTCCATCTCAAATTGAGGGTGCTACAGACGTTTAAAAATTATCGCGATATGTTATGAATATTAATATCGGTTATCGTCGATTTAAACCCTTATGCCCCATACTAGTGGCATCGAGTGTGGTATCACTGAAAAGGTGCGATCAAGGTCTACAACAATTTGTTAATTAAACGGTGCGGAATTGAAAATTTAATCTTTTATAGGGTTTGTTTTGCTGGGAGCAAAAATCGCGATATTGTTCATATTCAGTGATAAATATGGAAATTTTTAATCTTTGAAATTTTTGAAAATTTTTCTTTCTTTGGCCAGGTAGGATAGTCTAAAGCGCCGTGGCGAAATTTCGTTCGATTCCATCTCGAATTGAGGATGCTACAGACGTTTAAAAATTATCGCGATATGTTATGAATAATAATATCGGTTATCGTCGATTTAAACCCTTATGCCCCGTACTAGTGGCATCGAGTGTGGTATCATTGGAAAGGTGCGATCAAGGTCTACAACAATTTGTTAATTAAACGGTACGGACATTTTTTCATCTTGTCATTTATGACGAATATTAATATTTTTCATAATTTTTATATTTTTTTTATAGTAAGAAAGTCTAGTCCAGTATTAGTATTGTGGTATAATTTTTTTTTCAAAATTTTGGTCGTAAATACGTTTATTTTTACTTTATTTTTTTTGTGCTAGCGCTTTGGTGCTGTGTAGCTTCTGGTGCACCCGATCCGTTAGAAATTAGTGCATTTCTAAGCAAAAAGGTCTACGACAATTAGTGCATCCAAAGGATCAAAAAGTCCGACTTTTAGACTTTGAGGTCTCGGACAATGCACTAATTTGACTTAACAATGTGCTTCAAAAGATCAAGTTTAATAATACAATTCAACAGAGCAATGTTTTATAGGCGCTTTTATAACTTTTTGGGGGGCAAATTTGTAAAAACATTTTTCTCTGCGATTAATGTGTACACAAACGATTTAAAAATACAATACAGGAAGCAATACATTATCGGCTCTAGATTCTATGACCACAGAAACTCAAATGGACAGCTAAGGCTGTCTGTTTTGTGAATATTGAACTCTTGGTTTCTCGAACCCTTTATGACACAAATAAATTTCTGACGTACATTGATGAAATGCTATACATCTAACAATAGATGCATAGCGATAAATTTCATGCACAATTCAGGAAGCTTAGTATTTGGCTTTAAAGTTACTTAGCACAGGGGTCGGCAACATTTTTGCCACTGCGGACCGGCCCACGGCTCATTTCAATAAAAAATTAGGCCTTTACGTTTTTTTCTTAAATTACACTTGTATACCATTATTACCAATTCCTATATTCTTACCAGCTTAATCAAAATAAGGATATTTAAAGCATTCTTTCAAAAGAAGTCCCTGACACAAAAAAGTTAACAAAGCTTGCATTAAATAAGGGTGGTAAACTTGCCAATTTCGAGCAAATAAACGCATTTTTTCGTGCTTCGCGCGATTAAGCTACGTTTTGCGCATACAAAAATAGGTGTTTTTAAGTTTCTATTTATTAACATTATTCCCAAAAGCTTGGATTTCACCCCCGCAATCCTGGATCTCGTCCTGGTCTTCAGTAGTGCGCTTTGTTTGGGAGCGTGCTTATTTTTTTGAGTAGCGTGCTTATTTTTTGGTTTGAGCAGATGGTAACCCTGCTTATAGGCTTAATTATAGCCTCTTATTAATGCAGTTGGTAGCACGGCTGTTGTAGCAAAATGGACCATTTACTTTAGGTTGTCTGAGTTTTATTTCCGTTACGTATTTTACTACATCCATCTCAAGCAAGTGGTTTTATTTTAATCCTGATACCAGCAGTTCTGACATTTCATTTGAAAAAAACATACATCTACAGCAGTGGTCGGCAATTTTTTTTTGTCGCGGCCCTAAGTACTCTTTTTAGTGCTAGGTCGTTGGAGGCAAGGAGCTTGAGATTTCTTCAGTTAATCGACGTGATTATTCAATAGAATTCACTTTACTGAAATCGGTTGAACGGAAGCAAAGACGTGGCGTCACATATTCTTGTGCTGTGAAGTTCAACGTAGATTTGATGAAGTGCCTTCAGAGTTGCACTTTAGATTGAGATTATATTCGATTACAATGAGCGGTCGGAAAGCTGTTCTCGTGACAATTAAGCTGGTTCCGATGCGTAGTTGACCTGTGAGGAGTGAGGACGCCTGGAATATTTTGAAGTTGGGGAGCATGTTGATTGTTGATGCAAAGAACCCTTCGATATTGCAGAAGGACCTCGATATGTCTTGTCCCCAAACAGTGTTACGTGTTTATCAACACTTAAACACCCAAATTGATTAACTGCCATAAGCCAAATCTTAGAGTTCATATTAATATTAAGTTATTTTACGATGTGATAAATAGGGCTTTAGATTAGCGCGTTCTAGCTTTCGCATAATCAAAGCGTATTGTTGGTTGAATAATATAATATTTCATGATGTAACGTTTTCCGTATTGCGTTCTCTCGCCTCGTTTCAAACTTGACATGTAACCTTTAATCTCGTAATCTATAACTGTCAGTCTTGCGGGCGGTGTTCTCACGTTCTGCAAAACAAGCCACTTGATTCGCTGGCGTCTTACTCCCGCTGCAATTTGGCCTTAGAATGGCCGCTGTAATGCCTAAGCCATGTTTTAGAGTGCCGGCGAGTCTTATTGGCCAAATATGACGTAACTTTCGTGTTCTTTTTCTTCCTACGTATTGGCTATATACATGTCGTTTCTTAACGGCTTTGAGCTTTTCTCTAGAGAAGTCTTTTGCGAAGTTTTAGCCGACAGTCGCTGCAATAGGCGGTGGCTGTCTGTCTCACATTAACTTGAAAATAACGTTCACTAATGCTATTTGATAACGTTTTAATTCGTTGTAACAATAAACTTTTGATTGGAATTTTAGTTGTGGTTATGACAGGTAGCATATCTGACCAGAAACCTTTGCAAACAACAAGAACTCGCGCGGTTGCGACCCGCCGGGCAACTGTATGGGGTCAGGGGCCAGGCCCCAGTGCACAGGTCGCGGCGGGGGCGCAACACGGTTTTAGGGGGCGCAACACGGTTTGGTGCCCCGTTTTGGTGTTGTTTGAAGCAACTTTGTTGGTTGTGTAATGTGTTTTTGGTCAGATGTTTTTGAAAGCATAATTTTTTGTTAAACATAACAGTAAGTTTTGTTAAAGATTTTTGAGTTTTTATGAGAAATAAGTTGGTTTTGAGTTGAAAGTTGTTGGTTTGGAAGTAGTTTTAAACATTTTTGCGTTGTTTCAGTGGATATATTTGACTTTCAAAAAAGGACTTATTATGCAAATAAACGGTTTGATCTTTTCAGAGATTTTTCTTCCAATTGGGTCCAATAATTGTCGGACCGTTTGTAATTGTATGGGTATTAAGATTTAAAATCAACACGTTAAGCTTGAAGTCACGGTTTAATTTTGTTGTGCACGGAATAAGTTTGTGTTAAGTTCCTCATTCTTGTAAGCAATTGGTATGTTTTGGGGTTTTAGTTTAGGGAAGTCTGAATCAAAACGCACGACGCGTCTAGTTAGGTAGATTAGGCTGAACACGGGACGGTACATTCCTCGTAAAAAAGCATGATGGTTTATCCAGGCGGGAAACATATGCTTCAATTCGTGCAAGTCCAAACACGAATTTAGTTAGGGATAAGCCCATTACCCACCTTTGTTGAAAGTATAAGTGAATAAGCAGCAATTTGAAAACGTGTTTTCTTGTGATGCGTTTTTGTTTTGAAACTTACAATAAAAAATAAAAAAATATAAATGAAAAAAATAGAAATATGGTGTATAACTGTACTATAATTTGTCTCTTTGATTCGGGCATGACGGAGTCGCTGGATCCTTGTGTCCGTGAAATAATCAATTGTTTTGTTTAGAAGTTTTTAACTATGAAGAAGTTTTTGTTTTCAAATATAGGTGTGTTTTCAGATTTCAACATATCCCATCAAACGATGAGACGGTCACCGACCTCGATTTCACTTTTCTTGCGATAGGCTAATTTAGCTCGCAAAAGTTACCAACTTTTCTTTTCAGGAGTTTTCGTCAGTCAAAGTCGATGGCCAGGACTCGGACTGAAGTTTTTCTTCAAAAGGAAAGTACTACGCTTCTATAGACAACGCCAATTGGTCAAATTCCAGTTGGGTCAAAACAATAAACAATTTCATCATGACATAGCAAATATTGCATGTGAACAAATAAACATAAAGTTGCCGAGTACGTTTTGATAACTATTAAAATGTTTCTTAAATGTATTTTTAAAATATCCTATGGAATGGTTTGCCCAGTGAAACTATTTTAAATTCTAGGGAATTGTTCATCTTGGAATGAATAAGCTTGAAAAACGGCGATGTTAATCTTAAAGGGGTAAGGATTAAATTAAGAATACGCTGAGTGAACAGTTTGAGAATAACGTTGAAGCATTCAATTTGATTGTGTTTTGTTTATCGCCCGTATCTCGCCTTAACTTGCCACGTATAGACTTTCCGGGATTTTTGCCTCCTTCTTATCTACTCTCGTGATTGTATTGTTAAAAACGCCTTGTGCAGGAGTGGTGGTCGCGTGAGAAAGAGTTTGTGCGTTATTGTGATAATTGGGTTCCGAGAAACGACCACGCCTTGAAAACTTGTAATTTCAATAGTGTTTTGTTTAAAACAAATTTGTGTTAATGTTTAAAAAGATATAAATCTGTTGATATTTTTCGATGTTAAAGAGTAACTTGTTTATACTTACCTATGTATAACTACATAAAGTTAATTCCACTATTGATCTTCTCATGTTAAACCTTTTTTAAATTTACGAAAATTGTTTGTTTTTCAGAAGTATTCGAACATTTGGAATGCGAGAGCTGGTCCAGTGGACTACGCGTTCGTACTGCTGCAACCTGATCTAGGCGCTAAATTCACCAGCGTTGCAGCTACCATTTATTTGCGGATATACTCACTGAGTATATGCAAAACACACCCGGACTCTAAGATTGCTTGGCAATACACCTAAAAGGTTTGGCTGCAGTTGAGGTTTGCAGCTAGACACCTCAACCCCCAACGAACACAAGCCGTGAACGACTTCAAACAACAGTCAAGTTTCCTTCAACAGCAGGTGGTTCGCGACACTTTTGTCGATCAGCTTGTACGAACGTCGCTTTGGCTCCTACGTTCGCTTAACAGAAGTCCATTCATCTCGTGAACAGTCGGGAACGTACTGGAAGGAATCATTGGCAAACCTACTCGTGGTTTTCGCCAAACATGAAGCACCGACTGCTGACATTGTCACGCTTTTGTGCGACAATACGATGCACAAACACATTTTCGTTCAAGAGACGATATCGCATATTAACGCAAGATGTTGAAATGCATTTTGGGCGATGTTTATTTTGGATGGGGGAATGATGTTACGTGTTTATCAACACTTAAACACCCAAATTGATTAACTGCCATAAGCCAAATCTTAGAGTTCATATTAATATTAAGTTATTTTACGATGTGATAAATAGGGCTTTAGATTAGCGCGTTCTAGCTTTCGCATAATCAAATGTATTGTTGGTTGAATAATATAATATTTCATGATGTAACGTTTTCCGTATTGCGTTCTCTCGCCTCGTTTCAAACTTGACATGTAACCTTTAATCTCGTAATCTATAACTGTCAGTCTTGCGGGCGGTGTTCTCACGTTCTGCAAAACAAGCCACTTGTCGCTGGCGTCTGACTCCCGCTGCAATTTGGCCTTAGAATGGCCGCTGTAATGCCTAAGCCATGTTTTAGAGTGCCGGCGAGTCTTATTGGCCAAATATGACGTAACTTTCGTGTTATTTTTCTTCCTACGTATTGGCTATATACATGTCGTTTCTTAACGGCTTTGAGCTTTTCTCTAGAGAAGTCTTTTGCGAAGTTTTAGCCGACAGTCGCTGCAATAGGCGGTGGCTGTCTGTCTCACATTAACTTGAAAATAACGTTCACTAATGCTATTTGATAACGTTTTAATTCGTTGTAACAATAAACTTTTGATTGGAATTTTAGTTGTGGTTATGACAGGTAGCATATCTGACCAGAAACCTTTGCAAACAACAAGAACTCGCGCGGTTGCGACCCGCCGGGCAACTGTATGGGGTCAGGGGCCAGGCCCCAGTGCACAGGTCGCGGCGGGGGCGTACCAACAGCATATTGTTTGTGTGGGTTCACAAAGGGTAGGGTGAAATGGTGTAGGGCAAGGTTTGTACGCTGCGGACGAGATTCGAACTCGGTTCGTGAACAATATGTGAGCTATATAATTACAACTCAAGTGTGGTACCGGTCCCACAGCGCACAATGTTATAAAAGCGTGACAACAGGAAATGACTTGATGGCGCTGCGGGTGGCGTTTAAAAATGTACTGTGTGAAACGTAAAACCGGGACACTATATAAAAAAACGTTTTACAACACAATTTAGTACTTCGTAGCAGGGCTGCGGAGTCGGTTAAAAATAACCCGAGTCCGACTCCGGCCAAATGTGCGATTTTGAGTCCCGAGTCCGGCCCGGACTGTACAGCCTGTATTTCATCAATTTACGTAACTAAAATAACGTGGATATTCAGCAATCCACTTATAGGTGTGTCGTATAATTCATTCACTCACAATACATGGTTGGAAAATATTCCGCCATATAATATTCCACCTTTACAGTTTCCATTTGGCGGCCAAATTAGTTTTAAAATTCGGTACTGTGCATGCGCATGTCGGACTCGGGACTCGGTTATAGTTTTACAAGGTCTTACTCGAGTCCCGATTCCCAAGTCCGACTCCGGCAAAAACAAACCGACTCCTCGAGTCCCGAGTCCCGAGTCCGACTCCGCGGCCGTGCTTCGTAGTACTTGGTACATAATATACTAAATATTACATCATGAGAACACAAAATTATCTCTTACTGGTATCAGAAAGGTATATAAAGATTTGTTGCGTTGGTATAGCATTTGCCTTGAAATTTAAACGGTTAAACATTGTCTTTAAACGACTTAAATGTCTTACTGGGGTGTTGGGTTGTCGTGAAGAAATCCTAGTCGGTCCATATAAAAAAGTTAACTTGCGCTTTATTCCATAGTCAATTCCATGTAAGTGTTGGCTCGTGGGTGCCATGTCGAGACCTCTTGCAAGCAAGGACATCTTTGGTGTAAAATAATCCATCCAAGCACTTTGGGTGCGTCGACCACTTTCGAGGTGCGAGATTAATTTTTCTTCCGTCATTTTAGAGATTGTTACATCGCAAATTTCTCTACACTCGCGATATTACGCAGCAGTGATTCAAGCCGCTTCGGCGTTTTGGTCACGCGTCAGTGAACAACAGTCACGTGCATAGTGACGTCAAATTAGGCAATATTGAGTAAAACTGCATATTAAATGCTACATCCGCGTATCCAATTTGGGCATTTTTTGTTGGAAATTTTGGGAACTTTGCGCACTTATTTTCGGCTTGTGCGCAAAATTTTGGGCACCTGCGCACATGTTAAAAATTAGAGGGAATACTGACTGGAACAATTTAGGAACAACCACTCTAATCCCTCTTTGTCGATAAACGAGTTTACCAAAGCAAAAATGTCGGCGCCCTTTCACTATTGTACGTAAAAATTAAAAAAAAAAACTTTCTTCAAATGCTGCATACCACAACGCATATTGTTTGGGTTAGGGTGCGGGTTAGCGTTTGGTTGAGGGTTGGTCAAGTTATTATTAATAATAAACATAATATTACTTGACCCACCCTCACCCAAACGCTAACCCACACCCTAACCCAAACAATATGCGTTGTGGTATGCGGTATTATTTTGTTTTGTTTTTTGCATAACTTTTCACGTACATAAGTGAAAGAGCGCCAAAATGTCTTCACCTCGGGATGTTGTTTTCATAGCTTTCCAAAATAAAAAGTATTCTTCCGAAATGTTTGCAACAATGTAGCGGACATAAGAAAATAATCAACTGTTCTTTAACATTCACTTACATAGAAGCAATGCACCTTTAAACCGTGTCATTAGATAACGGGACTATATCTAACTTTTTTGCTATGTGTAACCAAAGAGATCTTAATAATTATCTGGGAAGTCCCGCAATTCCCAAGTATTTAATTAAGCAAATGTATCAGTCCCATGCTACTTCTATTTTGTGCATGTACCTCCAACTTCTTTTCAGTGTGCTACTTATTGATGTTCCCTGGTCTCTTATTTTACTCGGATTTATTTTTCAGCAAAAAGTGGATTTGCATTGCCTTTGCCTAGAATCTAGATTATTTTTTCACTCACATGCGTGCAACTTTTAAATTGGATTGCGTTTCTTCGTCAGGTACTAAAGTGTATTTTTTCAAGTTGATTCTGTGCTTTGACTTTAAGTGACTAATCAATTCAAGTAGATACTTAAACCAAGGGTCTACCTTTAGTGAGCTTCTTTTTGCAATTTGCCGAGCCTTATTGTAGAGAAAATGGTTTCTACCATGTTTTACTTTTGTCTAAAATAAGCTGCACCCATGCAAAAAGAGAATTGCATAATGAATCGATTCTATAATCAAGTTTCAAATTTGTTCGCCTGTTTATGATGAAATAGAACTAAACTGCTTGAAGTTTTGGAGCTTGTGTTCATTCAACAAATAACTCATAAAAAATTTCATAGTCTTTTTCTAAAAAAAAACATTTTCTTATAAACAATGTTTCGGGCTGTAGTGCACTAGTGTGCTGAACCTAAATACATACAAGAAAGGAAAGCATAGGCTTGTTTTGCATGTGAAATATTAATCATATTGCAATTGCAAACAAATAATGAGCCATTTTCCCAAGAGCTCCATGGCAGTGGTTGACAAACTTTAAGCTGCAGCCAAAATATGAGCCTTTTAGCCATTTTTAGTGGGCTGCAAGTTATTTTTCAATAGTTTAGTTTTATTATGCAATTGTGAGCCATGTGTTAGCCATACATTTGTTTTGCTTGATTTTAAAGGTTAGTGTGCCTAAGAGTTTTTATCTTGGCTTAGCGTGGTCCAACTTAAAGCTTACGAGGCTATTGTTTCCAGTTTTTAACCTTTTATTGGTGTATACAACCTAACGCTGTGTGGAGTTACCAGTGCTTGCCATACTTTATTTACGTCAATCCCAAAACGTTTTTTAGTGAACAAAACATTAGATATTAGCGTTAATTAATGTGAATATAATTAATATGAGCAATGTCTTAGTATCTTCCACAAAATTCTCAATTTGGTTGAATCTTTTATAGAATCAATCTTAACCTAATTCAACCTTATATAACTACTGCAGTCGGTGACCCAAGCAAATCAAATAGCTATCCAATTTTAATAAATGAATCACCTGACAAAAAGAAAATTTCCTGAAGAGTCCAGTGATGACAGCAATGATGAAGTGTCGTTATCTAAAAAGAGGCGGACAGATTTTAGCAAATGGAGGTAAATTTGTTTTTTTTCAAATATTTTAAACTAGGCATTTCTTGATAAGTTTTTTTTTAAATAAATCCATGTTATTTTTTGTTTGTTTTTCAAATTTATTTCTGTGTTTATATTGTATTTTATAGTTGGTCTCTGTTGCTGATGCAATTTAGCACTGTTCCTAAGGCAATAATAGGATTTTATTATTTGCTAAACAGTAAAATTACCTAATCATTGAATAGCTTTTAAATTATGAAAATATTATTTGCCCTGCTTGCTCAGGTTACACCACACACCCAGGTGTGTAGTGTGACACTTTCAAAGGATTTAGGCTCAGGATCATAAACGTGTCATTCCATGCTCAATTTAAAAAAGGCCTGGAGCCCGAAACCAATGTTTTCCGATTTTCTTTTATTTTATAGAATTGCAGAAGGCAGCGTATTAATACGTTTTGAAGTTTATCACTTTTTTATTTTATCGGGACTTGAATTTGAAACTTAATATACAAATTTACTAATTGTAAAATACCAAGAACCACTTTAGAAATTCCAAATACTATGTAATCTAAAGATTATTTTGCAAACATAAAAATTGAAAAACAACTGCAGAGAGCTTCGGAGAAGTCTTTGGAAGTAAGAAAACTTCTAATGCGATTTTCATATGGAAGAAATAGCCATATAGTGGAGTTAGCAAAAAGGTTTTTGCATGGAAATACTATTCCTGAAACAAGATCCTATCACTACTATATCCCTTAAATGGCATTTGACAAAACCAGATGAAACTACATAATTTCAGACTCAAGCTGTAGTTTCCCTGTAGTTTTCCCATAGCCCTTATGAAGCTGCTTTTTGACCAACGATTACGGCTTACATATCATTACTATACCGACAGCCATTGCAGACTCTTCACCGAATCTGTTGATCAATGATGCAAGCAGGGCAGACAAGAAAAACAACTAGCCTGCAGTGAGGTTCGAACTCACGACCTCCGGTCATTCATTGACAGATTTGGTGAAGAGTCTGCAATGGCTTTCGGTATAGTAATGATATGTAAGCCGTAATCGTTGGTCAAAAAGCAGCTTCATAAGGGCTATATTTCAGTTGTAAACACACATGTGTGTTCGTATTTCATTGGATAATGATATTGTACTGTTAATCCCCTTCAATTGAAGTTGCTTGTACTAACAGATTGAGCAAGCGTTGGTTGTTTCTTGACTCGCTCCCTTCTGAGCCTGCATAGCTCAGTTTGGAGAGCGACGGTCCCGGCTTGACCGGAGGTCTTGAGTTTGAACCTCACTGTAGTAGGCTAGTTGTTTTTCTAGTCTGCCCTGCTTGCATCATTGATCGACAGATTCAGATTCTGGTCAACTACCGGTAGTTGACATTTTCGTCATTTCGTTAAGACAAACAACTATAAAAATAAGAAAAAAAGAAAAAAAAATGCTGATCATTTTGGGAAAATGTTGTGTAAACAGTTGAAATACAAGATAAAATAATTGCAGAAAATTAACTAAGACCTAGCATATTATCAAAAAGGAAATGAGTTAATGTAAAACACAAGCAAAAAAAGACAACAAATACTGTTAAATAAATTTGTCCAAATAATTGATGCACAACGATCCGAAATTAAACCTGAAGTTTGGACTGGACCCAATCCGATTAACTAGACCTAGGTGGTTAATTCTGCCAGCTCTCGTATAACGTATATAGCTCTATTAAAGATATAATACAGTTAAAATATTATTGAATATAATCCAAAACTAATTAAAAAAAATAACTGAACAACAATATTAAAACGCTGACTGTAGTTTTTTTCAATTTTGTAAACGATGTCTGTGCATTTTTAATCGACTTTTACTTATAAAGAATTTGACAAATTTTGAACCTGTAAATTTTGACAAAATTGTGACTTTTTTTGACAAAAAAAAATAATTGCCCTATTTAGAACTTTTTATTGTATCATGAGGTGCTCAAATTTAAAACTTTATAACCAATTACTGAAAAATACCAAGAAACACTTTAGAAATTCTGTTCTAAACATTATTTTGTCACTATAAGAATTGAAAGCAAAACTTCAGAGAGCTTCGCAAAAATCTTTGCAAGTCAGAAAACTTAAAATGCAATTTACATAAGAAGAAATAGCCATATATTGTTTTAAGCTTCATTTTTGAAACCAGCACCCAAATAAATAGGGAATAGCATATTACCACAGGTTTCTGCTACCAAAAAAAGCCTCTAAAGAGATAAAAGCATGCCAGCGAAACCAAAAAATGACCCATTTCCACCTAGTGGTCAACTATTTCCAAAAGTCATAACTTTAAACCGCTCATCACAGAACGATCAAATTATTTGCAGACCTATTTTTTTTTTTTTTCTTTGACTCCTCAATTGTTCAACATATGAAGGAAATCTAAGAACATGGGTAGACAAATTTTGAAAAACTTTGTTGGAATGACCCTAACCTAAAATCCCCAAGGGGTCTGATGCAGTGTTCCGCTATCAATTTTTGCAAAATTTTGGGCACTTGCGCATTTCACCTCAAGTGCACTACCTATTAAAAGTTGACACACCACTGATTCAACCACACTTTTTTATGTACTATTTCTTTGTGATATGGCATTTTTTATATTCGTTTTAAGATAAATAATCTGATAAACAACAACAAAAATAAACTGATACTTAGATACGTGGCAATTAAATCAAGTAAAACAACATGATTTGCTTTTGTTGCAGAAATGAATTGTTGCCACCTGTTTCTGATAGCGAAGAAGAATGTGCGGCAGTTGGTATGACTCGATTCTTTGCTTACAATACAACAATAATCAAAAAAATATTTGTTGCAGCAAAAATATTAAACTTATAATTTAGCTTGAGAAATGCAATTTATATTTAACAAATAGATTCGACATTACTGAAGTCACCAACAAAAGATGTACCTCCTTCTCCGGTGATTGGTTCCAGAAAGGTAGTGTCAAATTAAATTCGTTTTTATTTAAAGAAGTTGGTGTTTTATGCAAAATTATTTTAAAATAGTTTCAAATTTTCAAAATATTCAGTTGGTTAATACTAGGGCTCTCGAAAATGTGTTTTAACGAAAAATTTTTTGGAAAAGCTGTCAATAACTTCTCATATGTTTGTTTTCATTTTTTTCACAAGATGCCAAGATCACTATCATCAACTGTCCGTTTTTTATGTTGTTTCATTATGCAGTTGTGAGGAGCAATTCTTATTTTTGGAAAAAATCAATTAACAATTGGTAAAGACTGATGCATTAAAGTCCCCTTGGAGTGATTTTTCGGGGGCCAAGTAATTATTTGCCAGTTGAACCCAAATTGGTGATTTTATTACGACTTCAGATGCCTCTCCAGTAATGTTTCCTGTTGCATTTATCTCAAACATTTACCAGGTTGCCACAAGCCATACAAGGTTGAGAACTGTTAATCTAGACGGCGGATGTCGACCTTATAATACTCTAATATACTAGGCCACATTTCTACTTTTTTGGATGTAAATGGGCTGCAGAACCTATTAAATTGAATTTCATGAACAATTGATACATAAAACCATGGATGGTTCCACGATTTTGTTTGGGGAAGGCCATGAAAAGTTTCAAAGATGATGTCTCAAGTTATGCCATATTGTGACATCATGAAACCACTAATTTTGAGTGAACCTGTGTGCAAAAATGTAATTGAATCCCAGTTCATACTCTGTATCATGCCATGACACAGAACATTTGGACTGAAAATATCTTGTAAAATGGTAAAAAAACATTTGGTAAACAAAATAAGTTCAAAATATTTGCATATACATTAGGGATGTTCAGATTTACCTTTTTTTTGGGACATTTATGGTTTCTGCTTGATTTCCCATTATGTGTCACATAAAAATCAGTTTCACAAGTTTTCAAAACAATTGGACAACATTTAGGGGCTCCGCAGGCACCCCAAAGTTACCACACTAAAATGGCTTAAATCTGGGACCGAAACGGTCCCCCAAATTTCTCCAGCGGTTTCCCAAATTTTGGACTTGACACTTTTTGGTATTTAAATGAAACACTTTCGGTCTCTTAAAACTACTTAGCGGTCACCCAAACCAAACCTTAAAAAAATCCTGGATCTAAGTTCTGCACAGGGATTGGGTACCATACCACCCTCTCTGAGACAGTGGCAATTTTTATGTGGTTTCTAGGCAGCCTTATACATAGGTGCCGGACTGTCAAAATTCCAGGGTGTTTTAACCATTACAAATGCTACTTGCTTGCCTTCTGGTGACAAGCATTTTTGCTAAATTCTTCGTTTTTTCGGTCGTGCCACTAAACTAAAATCATGTGTTCGTCACGGGAATGTATCCACCTTGGCATGTTTAGGCGATAAACGAGACTATTAACGAGTAAATGAATTAGCAAATAGTTGCGCTGTGGGCGGAAAATTTTTTGTGACATAAAGAAATACATACTGGGTATGCTGAAGTACAGTGGGGACTGGAGGCAGACTAGTAGCTGGGGGGGGGTGCGGTACCGGGCGCCAAGGTACAGGGGCGCCAAAATGAGGCTTACAATGGCCAAAATAAGGCTTCTTCTTCTTTAAAGACAATGTTCTCGTATAAAGTAAGATATAATATGTAAATGTAATAGAAAATGTGATTATACATGAAGGAGGGGGCGCCTTTTTATAGTTTGTCCCCGGGCGCAAAATAGACTGGCTACGCCTCTGACTGGAGGTGCACGTGTCTGCTTTTTTACTCTAACACTGTTGCATAAGTAAGCTGTTTAGGGGTGAACTCATCTGCACTCATGCAGCTCAAAATCGGATCAAATATCAAGAAAAAAATTCTTAAAATTGGGAGAATTTTTTTTGTTGAACGATATTTATAATCCAAGTTAAGAGAAATTCTTTGCCGAAATTAGAGTCACACACTGAAGTGCAACATACCATAGTATGGATAGTGCCTTTTGGCTGAATAGATATTCTTCAGAGACAAAAACATAGCGAAACGAAAAAATAGGTTGACAGTTTTGTCTATTCCAGGCTAATTGATGACTGATGTGAGTTTGTTTTTTGTGATTCAGTGCTCTGTATATTTTAGGTTAGTTGGCGAACCTAAACCTACTGTCGGCGTATAATGCGCTTTCTTCTTATGTCTTTCTCAGTAGTAAAACAATTCCCCACAGGCCCGCAGAACGTAGTCAAATTCCAGGGCGTTATGACGCCCTGCCAGAAATTCAAGGCATGTCAAAACCCTGTGCACACCCACAAATGTCGAGTCAATGTCTTGTCAACATGTATGTAAAAATCAGCTTGCTGAAAACCAATATACAGAGCATGTGCAATTTTTGGTAAGCCCAATTCACCAGGTCTTTGTATTTTCATGTTATCTTAGTGAAGTGTAATTTAGAAATATTGAACTGATTAATTAATAAGTGTCTAAGGGAGCGTGGTGGAAAAAAGGGTATGAACCAATGGTCTAGACCAGTGGTTCCCAACGCATGGGTCGCGACCCAAATTTGGGTTGCCTGAATATTTTTTTGGGTCGCTTGTTTTTCAGGCATATTGTATCTTTCACAAAAAAAATTTAACAACACAAGTCATGAACCTTGTCCTTGTAAAACTACTTGACAATCCCAGACGTCGGTTACTCTCTGTCATCTGTCATTGACCATTGTGACGTAATATTCGTATTGTTGTCAATTATCTTATTACTAGTTTTAACCTCTAGTGACCTGTTGTCTTAAAATGAATTTCTGGCAAGCCATGGCGTGTTATTCTACAAAACTACCTAAACAATGTTTAAGTTAGCATCTACAGCAATGGTGTGCAACCTGCGGCCGTCGATGAAAAATTGTGCGGCTGTTAACACATATTTTAATAAGCATGTGTTGGCGGCCGTGACCGTGCTGGCATGCGTTAATGGTTGATATGCTAAATGCAGATTAGTTAAATCAGTGAGCTAGGTTCTTTCGCTACATTCCCAGTGAACAGAATTCTTATGTGCGCTAAAAAAACTTTATTTCATTGATTGATTGATGCACAAAGAAATCAATGTATGACAGGGTTAGGCAACCTACGGCCCGTGGACCGGATCGGCTCGCCAATGTGATTTTTCCGGCCTGCAACTTCTTTGGAAAAACTAGACACGAGTCCATTCCAAATACTTTTTGACTATTTTAACTATAGGTAAGCGCGTAACATTTTTCGCGCGTATGATATTTGTACGTCCGCTTCGTTTACGTTTTGAGGCTGTCTTTTGAACTAGATCTGCGCTTTTTTACTGTTGAACAGTGGAAGGCTGACAAATGAACGCAAACCATATTGGAAAATATTGGGCATATATTATTATTTTGTTTTTTTATTTTTGGCAATGTAATAAAAACTTGCACGAAATTTAAACAAATGCCAGTATAGAAAAAAAAATGCTGAATTTGGAACTTTAAGACAGGTCTAAAATTAGACGGGTTTTTTATGTTATAGGCCAGCCAGACATTCGTTTACCATTGCTGGTCATTAGATTGGCTAAGAGCATTAGAGCAGGTGTGGATCCAGAGGGGGCACATTTTTGACAAATTTCAATGCAAACACACTTTTTTTGCGCTTTGGGCGAACTTCTTTTATCTGTTTTATTGTATTTTAGTCCATTTGAAGTAAATCCGTTAATATCAAAAGTGCTATTTATATCATGGCATATTGCGCCGCATTACTAATAACATCCAATTCTTACATAAATGCTTGTGTTTATAACAATATGCGAATATTTTATGTGCCTAAGCCCATTTCGATTGAATTAAAAGTTTTGCCAAATCGAAACCTAATAAACGCATTTTTTTTTTCGGCCGTGAGGAAAATAAGACTGTCAATGCGGGGTGTCAAAGTTAGGGTATCTGTCCTAAAAGTTTATGACATTATTATTGTTATTGCAGAATGAACTATATTTGACTTAATTAAGTAAGCTTACGAAAATGGCAAAAAGGTCATAAAAAGAAGCGTTTTAAACTTTTCACACAACTAGACGGAAAACAAAAATGTGTGGTATGTAGGGATGCTCAAAGTAGAATATCGAATCCTTGGATTCGAATCCAGATGGGATTCGAATCCAATTCTGCCGTTTATTTCGGGTAATTGGAACCGATATAATTTAATGTTTTACCGCGGATTGTTGCGCCAAATTGCACAAACGCGTGTGGTAAGTTGGCCTGTCGCCGCGGCGACCAATTTATAGTGCTTGCTTTAAATGCAACCTCGTAGTGCAGTGTCAGCGTTTTTTCGGGCGACCAATTACCGCGTCTCGCGTTAACGTTCGTCTAATAATTAAGTGTCAATCAAGCGTTATTGGGCGAGCGGCTAACGTGTAATGTCTGGTGTGGAGTTTGCAATTTCCCTAAATGCGTTAAGTTGCAAAAGTAACATAGCGTTGCAAAACTTGCTGGCCGTCCACAAAATGCGCTATGGGGTTACTTAAGGTCAACTTTAGGCCAATATTCAGGAAAGTTATGTAGTTATGCAAAACGTAATTGTCAAGATTTCGTTATGTCAATAATAACTTTGTATTCTTTGCAGTACATCATTTGACTGCATAACAGATCATGTTAGTCAAAAAAGAAGCAATAAGACTTAACAATGCTTTCAAAATCAGGACCGAATTGCTTAAGACTTCTGTGTGCAGTGTTACATTTTCTCACTATTGGCAAAAATATAAGTTTTGGGCACAACCTGGACAGTTGACATATTACAGTTTACAGAACAGCTTCAGATGACAGTTGTTAAGAATGTTAAACATATGAGAGAGTTTTTTTATTATAATGTACACATGTTAGAAAATTGTTTGGGCGATTTATTGCTGTGATTGTGGGCCCGGTAGGGTAGATTAAGA
The DNA here is from genome assembly GCF_963924565.1 of Ascidiella aspersa. Classification (NCBI taxonomy): domain Eukaryota; kingdom Metazoa; phylum Chordata; class Ascidiacea; order Phlebobranchia; family Ascidiidae; genus Ascidiella; species Ascidiella aspersa. The sequence continues at coordinate 18,355,598 of NC_139453.1, forward strand.
TTAAACCCTTCCCCAAACAAAATCGAGGATAAATAATTTAATAAAAATATACTAGGATTCGCTATTCTGGATTCGTTATTCTAGATTCGAAACCTATTATTCTAGAATACCTTGGGATTCTACTTTGAACATCCCTAGTGGTATGTCTAAAAGTTTACACGGCAGAATCAATGAAAAATAACAAATTGGAACGCCAATAAGAGAATGAGAAAAATCATGGGTCGCAAGATTTTACCAAACTGAATTCTGTTTTAAAATGGGTCGCCTTAGAAATGTGTTGGGAACCACTGGATTACTTTTTTCATGCAATGTGTGCTACCATCCATTAAGGAATAATTTAATGTTCTAACCTTTTTTGTGGATTTTGTGTTGACTGATCCAGATATTATAATTAAATACACACAACCAACTCAAAACAGTTTATAACCCCCCCTAAGTTATGCACTAGTCTTCAGTTTTAAAAAGATTGCTCATTTTTTTATATTTTAATTGATGTTTTACTTTTATCGGTAATGTCAAAATTCAAATAAAATTCAAATAACCAGCTATGAGTAAAATGAATTTGAAACTGTTGTACCTTATTCATTTTATTTTGGTTGCAGAAAAGATGCAGATTTATAAGTGAAAACACTTCAGATGAAAATGAAGAGGACAAACTGTCAGAAAAAATTAAGCCCAGGTGCTCTGGTGAGTTAGATATAGTTTATGTTTTACAATGTAGAGTTTACTGTTACAACCCTTTTTTAAATGTGGTAGGTTGAGCCAATCATAGCATAATAACACCCGGTAAAAGTGATCGTCATTTGGTATTGCAGGTTGTCATTTGGTATTTGCAGGAAGACATGCTTGTAATTTAGCTTAGTCCCTGTACATGGAACTTAGTCAACTGCGTTGCTGGTAGTCTAAAGATGATTTCTCCCCCCCAAAAAATTTTTTTGCCTAATCACTGCTCGTTATTGTTGATTTATTTAGCATTTCGCCTGTCACCGACTCAAGTAATCTCAATATTTCCCTTTGCCGCAGGTCGCTCTAGCCTCAATCTCGAAAAGGGGAGCGTTAGGCCATCATAGTTCTAACATGCATTGCAAGCTTCATACAATTGGCGAAATTAAACTACTAATAACTAAATTTGTTGATAAGCATTGTTCATTTTGCTGACAACGAAGTGCAACAGTTTGTGATTGATACGTCACAGAGGCTGTTCTGACACCACAATTCCAAAGTTTTTTGCGCACAATCGAAATGACATTCGGACGTTAATTAGTCAACAAGGTGTTGCAATTTTTCTAGCTTCGAACAGACAATTTTAAACAGCTGAAGCTACTAATAATTACTGTTTTTAATGTCTAGAATATGTGAAACGTGAAATTTTTTGAGCTCCGCCCGTACCCGCTAGCGCTAGGCCTAGGTGTTCATAGCATCAGGGTTTACAAACTGTCCAAAGCGGCAATGATTTTAATGTAATTAGGACACGCGTCTTGAACTAATGCGAAACCAAAATAAAACGCAAAAGACGTTTTTTGTCTTTTGTTTGGTCGAATGTAAACGCAGGATATTTTTATCTTTCGTTATACATAAAGGTTGGATAAGCAAGTGCAAATTCGACAATTGACAATGCTAAGACAAACCTTCTTTCTTTTTTTCTTGATAAAAACGTCAAGTTAGGCAGCTAATGGTCTTTGCTGTTCGCTGTCTGCACTAATATCTGATGTTGGTGTAACAACGGCATTTTTTTAACTGAAGCAGTTTCCTTAAAGGTGAACTGTGACTGACATGAGCGTTTCAAAGTCGCCATTTTATGGTATGATAATTACTGAAAAATTTTTTTCTGTAAACATATTCTAAGACCACGTGTTTAGTGTACAATTGACGCAACAATTTTTATTTAGTTTTGCAGGTGGCGAAAGGCGTGCTTGTAATTTAGCGTTGTCCCGCATATAAAACTTAGGACACTGCGCTGCTGATAGTTCAATTATGATTCCACCAAAATCAATTACACATATTTCACGGTCTTCGTTTAGATTTTTGCCTGAAGTTAACGATTGTACACTGAGCGGTTCAGCAGCTGGCGCCTGGCATGAGTGTCAACGACGCATGTGTTCGCTATTGCTGGACATTAATTGTTTCTGGTTAGTTTTTAAGACGTCAATAAAATCAGTATTTTATGACATCATTATTTTATCACCGTCAGACGGAATATATGGGAATTCGCTAAGTTGTAATTTCAGGACACACCCCTTTGAAATGGTCACGCTATGCGCCTGTCCGTCACTATTTTAATTGTTCATTAACCTCATAGGGAAAATAGGGGAACTCCCTAAGTTGAAAATGTCGGACCCCCCGTTTTTGATTTTCTGGATACGCCCCTGCCTAGCAACCCTACTAGCCGAACGAGGCTGTGTACCATGCATAGAAATAACATTTTTTCCACAGAGACCCAAGAAAAACACAATTTTTTTTATTTCCAAGTGATTTTGCAGTGAGCAGTGAATCAACTGATAAAGGACTAATGTATAATTTAGTAATTCAATACCGGCGCTACTTTGTTTTTAGGCCGAAATGTTGCAAAAATGTTTATATATCACATGGATCTATCCAAAAAGTAAATTTTAAAACACAAACTATATTTGCCGGTAAACAGATAGCCTACAGTTATTTTTTAAGTATTTAAATCTTTTTTGAGTGTTTTTTGTTTTGTTTTAAGACTTTTGAATAAAAAAGTTCCTTTGTTTTTTTATTTTCATGTTCAAATAAAGATTACTAAGAAATCTATTAAATAGGCAGTGTGAGATTATATTATGTACTTGTCAAACCATAGTTTATTCAAAATAGAAAAGAAGAAAAAAAAAAAGTGTAATCATCTCAAAAAGATTTAATGATCTGCAAAAACTAATGATTTTTGAACTCACTGACCCCAAAACCAAAAAAAGACATAAAAAAAAAAAGATATAGTGCCATGTAGTGTGATCAATTGTGTATTTATGCTCAAAGTGTGCCGCGACACCATACTAGGTGTGCCGTAACATTCCCGTAGGTGTTTACTTACTATTTTAGGGGTACGTTTTACAGTAGAATTAACAGAAAAATGGTACATTAGGGCAGGCAATTTAACCTTATGTGATAATCCAGCTGTACTTTTATGAACTTTTCTTTAAAGCTTTTTTAAAACCTATGTTACGTTTAATAACCGGAAGGCGACCTTCAAAACATTTTTTAACTAACTCAAATAACGGGCGATAGAGCTATTGTTTTCGAAAGTGGAAAGTAAGATTATCAACATGCTCCAAACTAATAAAATGTCACTGTGTTTAATTCCAGCATTGATGTTGCTCTTATTACGTTCTGATGGCTGGATTCCACATATTATAGGAAGACCGTAAACTCACAAAATCGAAAGATTAAAGAATTCAAAATGTCATCTTTTTCAGCGCCTATAATTGTAAATCGCCCCTTTTTTCTGGGCAGCCTTTGATAATTGCTTTTGTTGTCCATTGTCGATCGTGAAATATTTCATAGATGTGCCACTGAGTTGTTTTAGCTTTGTTGGTGTGCCGCAAGTGAAAAAAGTTGCGGAGTACTGGTCTAGACCATATTGAAATTAAGTAATGTTTTTTTGTTATTCAAGTTGATATTCTTCAAAGTTCAAGCCCCAATGTCAAAAAGGGGCCTACCAAACCAAGTTTGGATGTTTCGGATTGTGAATATTCTTCTGATGATGATGAATTTAGAATCAATGATGAAAAAAAGGAGAAAATTTTAGAATTTTTTCAGGTAATCGACTGTTTACTAGTTTGTTTAAAAGTTACAATTAAATAGAATCTATTTTAGGAAAGCTCAAAAGAAGAATTGGCAACTATATCTGAATGTAGTTCAAAAAAAGCAGAACTTATTTCAAACTTAAGACCCTTCACAACATGGGAATGTTTGGTTGGTTGTACTTAAAGTATTATTTTTTAAATTGTTCTTATTTTTTTAAGTATACAATTTATTTTCATGTAGCTTTGCAAATTGGATAAAACAAAGGGATTAAACACTAAGTTAATTGATGCATGTATTGACTTGCTACAAGAGCGACAAATGTTAAGCTCCCTTATGAAAAAATGTGAAATAATATCAAAAAAGTTGCAAAACCAATTCGGAAACATTTGTATGTCGAAAACGGAATCACCACAGAAATTGAAATATCCCACTGTGCAACAACCAGCAAATATTCCAAAGAAGTGAGTTTAATAAAAATAATTGAAAAAAGTTTATTAATAAAAAAAGTCAGTGGACACATAATAAAATGGTTTACCTGTCATGTACGTATATATAAATTAAGTTGTTCCGTTAGGTGCTGATTATGTATGTGACATACTGATTGCATGTTCTGTGGTGTAATTGACTTAAAAAAAATGCATTTTTACAAAATGTTTTGTCAATCAACGCACTTGTATAACCACAAAACAATTTATCGATGCATGTCATTTAATTTTTTGTTTTTTAGTTTGATGTTGAAACCTTATCAATTAGTTGGATTGAACTGGTTAAATCTTATGCACCACAACAAAGTTAATGGCATTTTAGCGGACGAAATGGGTTTGGGAAAAACTGTTCAAACCATATCGTTTTTTGCACATCTACAAACATCACTGAAGGAAACTTTTCCTCATCTTGTTGTTGTTCCAACATCAACTTTAGGTATTGCACAAGCCACAATTTTGGTACTGTGTTGGCTGTATACATTTTATTTAAATTTTTCTGTTCAAGATAATTGGGTTCGTGAATTCAAAACGTGGTGTCCTTCACTGTATGTTTTACAATACTGTGGCTCTCAAAATGAACGAAGATATCTTAAATCTGAACTACTCAAGAAAAGGCTGAGTGTTGATGTTATAATTACCACGTATGTATTAACAACCAATTTTACAAATGAACCGTCTAATTATGTTGAAATATATATCTTTACAGATATAATCTTGCTGTTAGTACTGCTGAAGATAGAGCACTATTTCGAAAACTACAAGTCTGCTATGCAGTATTTGATGAAGGCCATATGCTTAAAAACATGTCATCACAGCGCTTTCAACAACTAATGAGAATCAATGTATGTATTTAGCATAACTACTTTAATTTGAAAAAATAGGAAAATTTAATTGTTATTCAGGCTACCTATGCCAGACATGAAAATAGTTAAATTTAAAATTTAAGTTTGTAAAAAATTAAAAATTATTTATGCAACTATTATTAGAATAAACAATTTAAAATACTTTTTTGCTCATATAGTTAATGGCATTCAACACAACAAACTTTCTACATTTTTTTCTAATTATGAAATGCTTTTGAAACTCTGGGTAAAGATCTCATCTGTTAAGCAATGCAGTAAATTATTTGTTTTTTTGCTTTCATTCCAAACACTTATGTGAAACTATTCATTTTTTTTAAAGGTTAACGCTTTTAGGACCTTACATATTTCATGAGCTTACAATGGACACATTTTGCTGTTTTTGTCCCCCTAAGCAAGACTATACAGGGCAGCGATTTGCATCACTTGTAAATCTGCCTTTGACATTATTAAAGTAAAATTCTTATTAATGAAACTTAAATACTTTAATTTTATAGACTGTCTCCGCTAAGTGTGTGACACACAGCTATTCATATTTGAAATTAATATTAGTTTGACGGTTGTGTTTTTCCAGATTGGTATGAGGCTTCCCTATAAAATTTTATCACATCTTTTCTGTGTGATCTTGGGGTAGTGTTTTCGGAAGTTATGTGACATCGTTGCAAGTTATAAAAATAGTACATTTGAAAAAAAAAATTTTTCTTAAAAGGCCAAAAGAAGACTTCTTTTAACTGGAACCCCTCTTCAAAATAACCTATTGGAATTAATGTCTTTATTAAAATTTGTAATGCCTCATTTGTTTGAAGAAACAACAAGCACCCTGGTTCGAATCTTTTCTCATGTGAGTGCAATATCTTATTTTATTTACAATTGATTTACAATGTTTAAACTGTTCAAAACTCAAATTTTTTTGGCTTTTGGCCATAATTTGCCATAGCGTTGGGAAGTTTAGTTACTTTCAGTTGTCAAATCACAATATGTTTTGTTATATTCTAAAAAGTTTATTGATTGCTGAACGTTATTATTTATGTTTAAAAAAATAAATCTGCTGGGCACTAGGCCAGGTGCAGTCAAATATACAAACTATATTAATTGTCTAGAAATATCTCAATTCTGACAGATTTTTACTTGGTTTTGTAAATTGTAAATAAATTTTGTAAAAAGTTTGTTATTTTTTACACTTAAACTGGCCACCATTAAAAAAATGAAAGAGCCTGTTAATGTGACAGTTAATGGTTAAAAGGTTGTGCAACCTTGTGCTATAGCAGGGGCGTATCCAGAAAAGCAAAAGGGGGGAGGATTTTCAACTTAGGGAATTCTCGTATTTTTCGTCTGACGTTAATTACTAATGACCTCATAAAATAGTGATTATAATTACGAAATAAAAAAAAAATTAGACACAGCCAATTTACGCCCAGCAAAGAAGCAAAAGCGAACACATGCGTTGAAAACGCTTAATCTGCAATCATTAATTTCAGGCGTAAATTAAACCAAGACGGTGAAATACGGGTGATTGCTTTTGGTAGAATCATGTTTAGACTATAAACAGCGCAGTTTCCGAAGTTCCATGTACAGGACTGCGCTAAATTACAAGCACGTCTTTCGCCATCTGCAGCTAAACGAAGATCGTTTTCCTGGATGTTATTATGCCACGATTAGTGCAACATCTTCGCCGAGCAGCGTGCTAAGTCAGCTAAAACAAGCTGCGGTGGTGAGAAAATAAGTTTTGTCAATTACACACTAAACACATGGTCTTAGGATATGCATAAAGATAATAGTTTTGCGCTAACTATCCTTACATAAAAAGGCCAATTTGAACAATCACAGTTTTTTTAAGAAAAATCACCTTTTAAGAGAATCCGGGTTAGTTAAAAAAATTCCGTTGTTACCAGATATTACACCGAAAAGCCATCGCAGACAACGATTACGGCTTCCGTACCAATAGTACACCGAAAAGCTATCGAAGACTCGCCGAATCTGTCGATCTATGATGCAAGCAGAGCAAGCCAGAAAAACAACTGGCCTGCAGTGAGGTTCGAACTCACGACCTCCGGTCAAGCCGGGTTGTTATTTATGGAATACACCCTTGCTAATCAGCCAACCTAAACAAATAACAAAAGAGAAAAACATCCTTCGTTTACGGTCGACCAAACAAGAGACGAAAAAGGACGTTTTGCGTTTTATTTTGCTTCGCATTAGCTTAAGAAGTGGGACCCAATTATATTGAAAACATTACCGCTACAGACGGTGATTAAAACCCTGACAAAAACGAACAAAAAACGATAATTTCACTTACGAAAAGGAAGGGGGGGTTGGACCCCCAAACCCAGTATTGTTGAGTTGCATCTCTTCTCAAACGAACGCGGGGTAGGATTAAAGTAATAGCCAGCAGCAAAAAGGTACAGATGGAGGAAAAAGCCAAATACATTTCCAGACGTTACTTTTAAAGGTGAATTTTCACCTCAACCAGATGAGATCTTAAGTTATATTTAAACGATGATTGCATGGCGTACATTGCAGAGCAAACGAACTGTGCCGCTCTGGCGAAAGATGGAAAAGTCGTTAGTACATCGGCAAACAAAACAGAACAGTTCTCTGGGATATTGCTCTTTACAGAAATTTTTGCCTGCAGAGCATATACCTCATACGGGCCAAATTTTTCTCGCTTTTCTTTGATAGCGGACGTAATGTCAAGAAATCGCTTTCGAGATATATTCATTTCAATAATAATGCCGAAATGAATGCCCAGGACCACCCAGACTCTGATTCACTTTTTAAAGTGTCCTCTCTTTTGAAAAGACTGTGTGCCATGTCACAGCTTGAGCCTGAAGAGTGTCACTCGTTTGACAGATGTTCCCCTTCAAAGGGCGTTCTGGGCTCAAATGTCTGGTATGATTTACGATTTTATGGTTTATACCGGCAAAGCTATGAAGTTGCCTGGAAACCTAGGCGTTGCTGGAAATGTTGTCATGAGACTTGCAAACAATCTTCCACAAGATAAGAACTTTAAAGTGTATTTTGATAACTGGTTCTGTTCGGTTGATGTTGTATGTCTACGGCACCATCCGATCAAACAGGCTGAAAGGGTGGACACTGAACAGTGATGAAGAACTGAAACAGCACGGACGTGGAAGCCTGGACTGCAAATGTGAAGATACTGAGGGAGTTGGCATTGATCCAGCAGACAAGTGCCAGCGCTGGAGTGTTGCTGAGAATACAAAAAGATCCATGTGGAAAAAAAAAATTCCGTTGTAACCAGATATTACACCGAAAAGCCATCGCAGACTCGCCCAATCTGTCGATCTATGATGCAAGCAGAGCAAGCCAGAAAAACAACTGGCCTGTAGTGAGGTTCGAACTCACGACCTCCGGTCAAGCCGGGACCGTCGCTCTACCAACTGAGCTATGCAGGCTCAGAGAGGAGCGAGTCGAGAAACAACCATGCGCCAATACTTGCACATTTTGTTAGTACAAGCAACTTCACACTGGGGGATCATCAGTCCGTATCAATCAATGAAAGACACACACAAACATATGTGTTTAATAACATCTGTGATCTAGCCCCTCGGAAGTTGCTTTATGACCAACGAGAGGCCATACGTAGTGAGAGAATACAACCATCAATATTGTCTCATCAATGTCGCACAGCATTGCTGTGTTGAAAGCTCTCCTTGATGCCCGATTTAAAAACTGTCCTTTTTCATCGGAGATGATACTGGGTAAAGCTAAAGACTGGCTTCAAGAAGAGGTTTTCGAGGAAACAACACCAAAAATAACAGTGTTGTCCAAAGACGTAACAGGATGTTCTACAGACGTACCTCTGAGCAAGTGTGTTGGAAACCTCTCCCACACACCAGCATAACATATAACAGGAACGCTGAAGGATGAGATTGAGGAGTATATTAAAGAACCATTACACCAAAGAAATGGTAGCAAATGGTCGAAAACACACAGGAAAATGTGGAATATTTTCACAATTAGCAAGAAGATTTTCAAGTGCACCACCATCTTTACTTCTCAGCGAACAGGTATTCAGCACAGTAGCAAATATATATGAGGCAAAAAGGAGTCGGATAACTGGGGAGAATGCAGAAAAGTTGTTCCTGTATTACAATTTGCCTTTAATTGATTACACTTATTAAATAAAAATATGACATCAGACATCAGCTGATTAACCACAGTCTAGTTTACAGTGCTCAGTATCAGTCTTAAAATGCGGTAAGGTTTGTTTACTTAAAAAACAAGGTGTGATGTATGTTACTAATTGCATTACAGAAGTAATAAACAATTTAAATATTTCTTTTAAGCTTGTAAAAAACTCGATTGTCGGTATGGGCTATCATTTTAGGCAAAACTTAGAAAATAGGATATCGTTATCAGTCTAAAAAAGTTATATCGGTCGATCTCTAATAGCACTTATACAAATATTAATATTGCTTGTTTTACAAAATAAGTAGTCAATACAGCTCATAGATTGCACGTGCATCCGTAAACGCAGGATATTTTTTCTCTTTCGTTGTTCGTTCGGGTTGGCTGATCAACAAGTGTGTGTTCGACAATTAATAACAATCAATCAAGCGGTCTCTGTAATTCATCGGCCCGCTGCCCCTTCGACAAACTATACACGAGTCCATTTTAAATACTTTTTGACTATTTTAACAACGTGAGCGCGAAAAATTTTAGCGCTTCGCGCGAATGTTTTTTTTACGTTTTGATGCTGTCTATTGAAGAACTAGATTAGCGCTTCTCTACCGTGAGGCCGTGGAAGGTTGCCAAGTGCGTCGCGGACAAACGGAAAACGTATTAAAAAATATTGGACATATATTTTTCAACATATCTTTTATTTTTATTTTCGGCCATGCAAGAAAAACTTGCAAGAAATTTTTAAAAATGCCATTTTCCCCACGAAAAAATCGCGGTCGCTTCGCTCGCCAGGTGTGCACTTAGTTGAAAAGGTTAAAAACACTGAACTAGATTGACTATTGAAGTCGCGTTTTTGCATATGTTGCGCTAATCAAATAGCACCGGGAAAAAGCGATCTTCGTTTAGTATTGCAGGTGGCGAAAGACGTGCTTTTAATTTAGCGTAGTCTTGTAAATGGATTTACCAAAATCAATCACATATATTTTACAGACTTGTTTTCGTTTTTTCTCCTGAAGTTAACGATTGCACACTAAGCGGTTTCGCAGCTGGCGCCTGGCAAGAGTGTCGGCGACGCATGTGTCACGGTGTGTTTTGCGTTCAAAAGTTTGCTTTTGCTGGACGTTAATTGGCGGTTTCATGACGTCATATCTGTCACTAATTTATGACGTCATAAACGTCAGACGGAAAAACGGGGAATTCCCGAAGTTGAAAATTCTGGACCCCCCCTTTTTTGGATTTCTGGATACGCCCCTGAGTGCATTTAGTCGTTGCACTTTAACGGATCGGGTGCAAGAACATTGCTGATGGGTCCTGTAATGTTTGCTGGACTGAAGGACATTAGTTGATTGTCTAATTGGGTTTACAGAGAGCTAATGCGCCTGCAAAAAAGTGATAGGTTATATCATTCTTTGACCATTTCAGTGGCACAAAAAAGTTATGTACTAAAATTGTACAGTGACATTATAGCGATGATGATTGAAGCACTCACAGAAGTGAAAAACATCTAGTCGAGTAACAATTAAGGGCGAAAAAACACGGAGAAAAAACAATTGTACGTTTCTTTATTTGGTTGTTCCAACTCAAACTTAACACTTATTAGATCAACTCCGGGCTGTTACACGCCAACATTTACGCTGAAGCGATACGTGTCACAAAGTTCGCTTTAGGCCTCCGCCTCTAGCGCGCTTGCTTCACGGAGGTTCGCGAGACTTCTTGCAAAGCTTTTTGAAATATCAAGTTACGTACACCACCTTAAAAAAACGAAATAATTTTTTACAGCGGTTTAAATAGTAAACAATTTTTTACGTTGAACGCTGTTGGGTTCCGGGATTACGTATTTGCTTGAAATTCGTGCAATTCGAAAAATTGCTGCCGCGACCTAATGTTTTAGGTTTGGTCGATATTTTCGTCACGAAAAAAATTGTGTGACATGCTTAGCCAAGTTTGTGTATTTAGTCGTTCTATTTTACATAAACACAGAACATTGCAATTTGGTTGTATTATAAATTGCCATATTGTTTTTTGAATAATCGGCTTTAACATGCGGCTTCAGCAAACTTACACAACGCTGATGCCACTCGAATAAGTGATTTAATGGTCACAGCGCCATTCAGGCTACTGACTTAGTCAAAAGATTTCAGACACAAAACACAACGTTGCTCTTCTTAGGTTATTATATGTTAAATTTTCGTTGTATACAGTTTTCAAACAAAGGTAAAAAGTTATGTGAGTTTTAGTTAACAGATCGAAGAATTAGAACTTTTACCGCCACGCAGAACAATGCTATAATTAATTTATAATATGCCATTTCACAAAATTACAGTTCTCCACAGGTTGTAATGTGTAACTCTAGTGGTGGGGAAGCATTTCAGGCACAATGAGCGTCCAACAGAATAGGGCCCATAGCCATCACATGATTTGAAATTTCTATTTGGCGCCACGTGCAAACATTAAGGGATGCTATTTAAAAAAATATATTTTCGCAATATTAATCCCTTATTACGCTATCCGTAATTTTACTTTTCGGTTACATGTTGGTTACCATATCATTTGTGTAACCATAGGGCAGTGCTCCGCAACCGGTGTGCCGCGACGTTCCCGAAGGTGTGTTACTTGCAATTTTAAGGGTACTTATTAATCAGTAGGATTAACGCAAAAACTAAATAAATATCGTATCATGGCAATTATTTTAAACTTATGCTAAAATCCAGGTGTAATATTATGGTCTTTCCATAATCGTTCTAACAGTTTTTAAAACCTATGTTACCTTCTTTTATCGGAAATTAAGTATTAAAATAGTTTTTTTGCCTGACTCAACTTCATGGAACTACACCAGGAGTACAGACTTACGATAAATATTTTCAAACATTACGCGACAGTGTAAAAGGGAGATTAACCATGCGCGTTTGAAACCTATGAAACATCATTGTAAATACATTATTGGCAGTATGTGACTGTAAAATTATTAATTAGTTTTGGCAGCGGTTTCGAAAAATAAATTAAGCAAAAAAATACAAAGCACTAAGGTCAGGTTTCATTTTTCGAATGCTATTAAAAGCCCTCTGCTCTAATCAGGTATTGCAAGGGGGTACAATTTTCAGAACTTTGACTGGGTTAGAAATTTTAGGAAGTGCAAAACCGCAAAATAAGAAATTAAAGGAATGTAATACGTAAAATTTTCAGCATACAGTTCGTAGGTGTGCCGCCAAATTGTTTTAACTCTGTTGGTGTGCCGCAAGTGAAAAAAGGTTGGGGAGCACTGTCATAGGCCCATAGGTTGTAACACCAGGCTAGTAAATTTACACGGATGCCATAGCGATTAAGACAGTATGACTAGTTGATTCATTCATAAATTATCATGCTTATTGTAGGTGCAATTAATTTACATTGCGGTTACAACTAAGGTACTTTACTAGTTAAAGTTACACTAGTAATCACTCTATTTAGCCTGACAACGCTGACAAACTATCGCGGATATTGCCGGTGCAATTGATTTACATCGCCGATATAACGTGAAAATACTCAGGTAGTTCGTCTAGTAAAATATGAAACAAAAACATATTTTTTTATGCCCACGTAGCTCAATTAAAACTTATAAACTCATTAAGGTAATTTTTGATTGATCATCATCGCATAATATGGTGTACCACTTTTAAGTGTAGATGAACGTGTAGTTTGAATTGTAACCGAAAGTAATGTTCTGTATTGTGTATAAAATGGGTCGGGTAAATACGTTCCACAATTAAAGTAGGTGGGGGTGAAAGCAGCAAAAAATTGTAGGCTCTACATATTGGAAAAGGCGCTGTGTCCATAACAAATTCGTATTCCCCGAATCATTCTCAGGTATAGGTTAAACAAAATGTAAGGTTCCTTTAAGCTGTGGCCTCTTAATAACTGTTACATATTAGGTTGTACTCTACGTCATTTGCCTGAGCGTAGTATTGTCGATGTTTTTAAAAGGCAATTAACCATGTTATTAATGTTACGGACAGCGTAGAGTGTTAAATAGTGTGTAAAATGGTAAACATTTTAATTTTCCCTAAATAAAATATTTTAAATTCCCTAGTCGTTACTTATTATAGAGCCTATATATGTGTTGGTCGTCCCTTGACTATTTTTTAAATGCTTCCCCACAATTGTGAGTCACACCTTTAGCCTGTGTGGAAGCGACATTTAAACGGTTGGCGTGTTATAAATTATCGCATTTATCTGCGTGACTGTGAAACATTCAATTGTCCGTCTTCGTAAACTAAAATCTCGTTTGAAACTTAAATTTGTAACTATTAAAACCGTCGCATCAAATGCGATTCTTTGTGAACTCTACCCAATTTTGCGCGGTAACATACGAGAAGTTCTTAAACATAAAGTCTTAAGTTGAAAACATTACAATTCATTTTAATTAAGGCAATATACTTAATTTGATTTTATTTCCACGCAGGTAATTGCGCCTATGGTGGAATATATTCCAACCATGTGTTGTGAGTGAATAAATTATATGACACCCCCCTATAAGTGGATTGCTGAATGTCGTTATTTTAGTTAAATTGGCGGAATACATACTGTGTAGAATCAGGGCTGGACTCGGGTTTATTTTTAACTGACTCCGCAGCCCTGCTGAAGACCGATGTTTGTTCTAAAAATTTTCTTTTTTGCCGAAAATGCGCTAAGCGGGAACGATGGATACCATTAACCATTATTTACTTAACACAGACCTCCAACAATGCAATGCAAAGTACCTATCATAAGAAAAAAATTGAACATGCCAGGCAAATCATGGAACCCTTCGTTCTTCGCAGGTATTTTTCTTGGTGTTAATAGTGACTAAAATAATATGAGTGCACTAAATACACTCAGAGTTATTAGTTTTCATCATTAAAAAATAATTAATCTTTTATTGTTTACATGGTAAAAGTATGTATCCATCGGCTATATGCAAGCAAAAGTCAGCGTTGTAAAAAAATATAACACTTTTTACACAGATTTTTAATTACAGTATTGAAAACTGTTACTGTTTTTAGGCTTATCTACAGGGGTGTGCAACCTTTTATACTGCCGGGCCAAATATGTGCAATCGGATTAGACCACGGGCCACTTACATATATCTCGTCGACTATACCTATTAATCACTCCCACGAATAGAAAACAGTTATGTTTTTAGTCGAATTAACGGAAAATTTTTTAAAATCACTTTGAAGCTGGCTTGCTTTCCCAAACACCCTATCCAGGTTCACTTGAATTAGGTTTGGGCAACCCGAAGTCCATTTTCCAAGTGTATATTAGTCAGTGCTGAGCGATGAGGGGATTTCATGAAACCCACTTCGGAAAAAAAATGATCACACACGGACGTTGGACCGAACAATGCCATCTTTTAAGTGACAAATTTCCTTAGTTGTGGAAACTTATTCAGATCGAGGTGTTTTGCAGTAAAAATAACTACTTTTCAGAGAGAATTTTTTTTACAACTCACATGAATACTTAAAAAATCAATTAAATTTCAAATGAGTGAAAAAGATCAAACGGCCATTTTTATTATGCTTTTGCTACATGGACCACAAGTAGCTATTCAAAGGCGTTTCATGAACAAAAAAAATTGCAGCGCTCACCGCTCAGTAAACTTTACACAACAGCATCCAAAACACATTTTTGTAGTTTCAGTTTGTTAACTGGTGACATTAGTTTGGAATTACTTTCGCTTTTCTGCTTTATCTAATTTTGATTAAATATTTGACTCAAAACTAATAACTAACTATTAGCAGCTACTGCAGAGATTGTTCCATGGTTGTTTTGAAACAATAGCACAACAAAAGGCTATCGTTAAGGCGAATTTAATTGTCGCGGAATTATATGGGCCGAAAATTTATTTTCGGGACATATCTTGTTTTTGCCCGAAAATGTTTCAGACGGATTTTTGTCCGGAGCTTTATAGAAAAAGTATACATCGTAGAACTTTCAAATTTTCAGACATGGTGTAGAGTGGTATGAAGGTGCTATGTAGAGGTTTATGAGGCTGTACCCCTAGGTACCTCCAATTGGGGGACAAAAACCTGAAATATTGCGTTTTAGCTCTCTGTAGCTAACGACTGTCATCTAGCCGCAGAAAAACTGACATACAGAATTCGTTCATATTCGCTTGCTTTGTCCAGCTTGTGAAGTGACGAAGCGACTGACCGCCTGCTGCGCTTTATTGTCCCGCGCGTGAGACTTTCATTGTGCGAAGTGGCTCGTCCAAAACTGGGCTCGTGCGACTTGCATTTTGAAAAGAGGCTTCTCTTTAGTAAAATTACTTAGTGCTCTTAAGAAACAACATATTTTACCGCCGCAAATTTAAATGCGAAATCTGGTGGCAGTGTACGCCTCTCTATTTTCACCTGTTGCGCATTTTACTCCAATAAAAAAAAAATTTCGGTCGCGGGACCATTCAGTTTGGGTGGCGAAAGCCTTATTAATTGAGGGCTTGTCAATAGAGGCCTATATTTTAAGTTTTCTAATTGTTTCCATTAGTACACTGAATTGTATTCAAGATAGCCGTCTTACTTGGAGCGCGACTGAAATTGTCACGCAAAATATATACACTAAGCCCCGTAAAAAGTCCTGAGTGTTCGTTCGATCCAGGTGATGGCAAAGAGCGCTTGCAATCCAACACTATTTTGGCCATTACCACACCAAACTGATCTGCTTACCGCAATCTGGGTGTACTTCTTGGTATATGTTTTTAAAGAAACTCTCTTTCATTTTTTATCCCGTTTCTGTAACCAAAGCGTCGTAAGCACGCTGTTCTCTTTGTTACATCGTGTCTTAAAACAGGGGTCGGCAACCTTCGGCCCGCAGGCCGGATCCGGTCCTCCAATGAAAATCATCCTGCCCGCAAACTCTTTTACAAACTGTACACAAGGCCAGCATATGCTTAATATTTTCAACTGTTTTGACTATGCGAAATTGCACAAACTTTTCCCCGCGCGTATCAAATTTGACTTTGGAATTACATTGGCGTTTTGATGTAGTCTTCTCACACCAAAGGTGACGTGCGCATGACAACTATAAGTAGGAATTTTTTCGTAGCATGAAACTCTCTAAAATCATTTTTTTCCAAATTAATTCGCTGATGTATTATTCAATCATAAACATTAACAAAAAGAGCGTGAGTGGAAAATGCGTCACGTCTCCTTGTAAATTTAAAGGTTTGCCATTTTAAACATTTTTTTTGCGCTACGCCTGTTGCTTCCTTGCTGTAGTGTAACTAGACTCATTTTCACTGCGTCAAACATTTGGGTTTGTCCCTGATTAAGAGTTGTTATATTAAAGTGCTTAGAGGCCACACGTTTTTATAAAAAAATTGTTAGCGGAAATTTAATACGGCCCGCCGAGAACTTGCTGAGTTTGGTCTGGTCCGCGACTTGGTAAAGGTTGTCGACCTCTGTCTTAAAATTTATATTGCCCTCTGAAAAATCCTTAGATGTGAGCCTTATAATATTGAGTTTCCTAAAACGATTACGATGAGACGTCGTACATTTTACATACCTTGCCAGTAATTATTGCACTAAGAAAGCGCAATAGCGGACGCTTGTTGAAGGGGTTATGGCGGGGAATTGGTGGGGCTGCAAGCCTGCAACCCATATTGGTTGCTAAATCATATTTGTCATCCGAATGAGACATCAAAAGTAGTAAAACTCAAGACTTCTTTTTCAGTTGTGTTACAGAACCCTTCCTCTTTAAAAACGCATAACATGTAGATCTGTCTTAATGAATGGAAACACAATAAATTACTGTGTTTTTTTAGCAAAGCTATTTTATTAAAAAAATTCGAAGTATTTGGGTCGCGAGACCTCGGTACTAGCAATTTTGGGTCGCACCAAAAAGTATTTGCGGACCCCTGTATTAGGCACATAAACTTGTTTTATATATTGATTGAAACTACAGATTTAAACTCTGTTATAACTTTGATTGCTCGGAAAAAAAAATTTACCCAGTAAAAGTTGGCAAAAGTATAGCAAACCGTGATAATATTTGAATGATAATATTTGCTTTTTAAACATGTTAGCTCGCCAAAGTGAAATAACATACTTGTACGCATTATCTACGTAAATTCCATTTATCAAACATATATTTCGATCATTTCCCAGATACCACGACGCCATATTTGAACCCCTTTCGCATCAACGCCAGAAGTTAAGTGGGGGAGTTTTCGGCCATATCTGTTTTTGCTTGCAGAAACAAGTTAAGGAAAAAAATATAAAATACATAACACAAAATATACAATACAAAATATTAAAAAATTAAAAAAAAATTTGAAATTTGAAATTAAAAAAAAACAACACCAAGCCCTGAAAATATACCCCTTGACAAAATATACAACAACCGCACCCCCGTCTAGTTTTTTTTTGGTTTCATATGGTTTGCTATGGCATTTTTCAGACCGATTTTTGTCCGAAGCTTTATAGAAAAAGTCTACATCGTAGAACCTTCAAATTTTTGTGGAATGTAGGTGCTTTGTAGAAGTTTATGAGGCTGCACCCCCAGGGGCCTTTGCTTGGGGGGGCAACAACCTGAAATATTGCGTGCCATCTAGCAGCAGAAAAACTTCCATACAGAATTCGTTGATATTCGCTTGCTTTGTCCAGCTTGTGAAGTGACGAAGCTACTGAACGCCTGCTGCGCTTTATTTTCCCGCGCGTGAGACTTTCTTTGTGCGAAGTGGCTCGTCCGCATTTTAAAAACAGGCTTCTCTTTAGTAAAATTACTCAATGCTCTTAAGAAACAACTTATTTTACCGCCGCAAATTTAAATGCGAAATCTGGTGGCAACTCCAATCCAACATATCAACACCAGGCCTACACAACTTGAAATTGTGTGTTGATATTTTGGATTGGGGTACCATACTAAACAGGTGCAAATAGCGAATATTCTCCAAATACGATTTTTTCAAATATTCTTGAAATATTTCATCGTATTGTCGCGGTAATACAAAAAGAGGTAAGGCCGTGAATAAAGTTTCAACCACCGTACAATCAACGCAGGGAAGCATTGCGAGTAGGGATGTTCAAGACAGAATGTCGGCGACACATTTATAATGCTTGCTTTAAATGCGGCGTCAGCATTTTTTCGGGCGACCAATTACTTTGCGATCAGCTTCGCCTAATAATCAAGTGTCAATAGGGTGTATCTACCACCGCAAATTTAAATGCGAAATCTTAAGGCAGTTTACGCCTCTCTGTTAGCACCTGTTGTGCATGTTGCTCCAATCAACATACCAACATCAGGCCTAAACAACTAGTAAAACTTTCGATTTAATAGTTTGCGTATTAGGCACATAATAGTTTGTTTCATATTGTTTGAAACTACAGATTTAAAGTCTGTTTCAACAGTGATTGCTCAGACCAAGCCATGGTAAAAATTTACCGAGTAAAAGTTTGCAAAAGTATTGCAAACCATAGGCGTTAAATCATTTTAAGTCCTTAGGAGAATGATAACATTTTCTTTTCAAACACGTAAGCTGGCCAAAATGTAATAAAATGGCCATACACATTATCTACGTAAATTCTATTTATCAAATATATGCTTCGATCATTCCCCAAAATCTACGCCTCATTTGAACCCCTTTCGCATCAAAGGCATAAGTTAAGTGGGGAAATTTTCGGCCCATATCTGTTTTTGCTTGCAGAAACAAGTTAAGGAAAACAAAATATAAAATATATAATATAAAATACACAATACAAAATACAAAAAAGTATAAAAAAAAAAATTAAAATTAAAAATAAATAAATAAAAATAAAAAATAAAAATATTAAAGAATAAAAATAGGTATTAAAAAATAAAAATTAAATTAAAAAAAAATAACACTAAACCTTGAAAGTATACCCCCTGACAAAACATACAACAACCGCACCCCCGTCTAGTTAGAATTAGCTTTACGTTTAAAATGACCGTTGGCGGTAATTTAAGGTAAATCGCTTCCTATACCTCATACTATGTGCACCCTAATAAACTAAACATGTACATGCTAAAAGGTGACCTAAACTTAGGAACAGTTAGGAAGTTTTAATATTTTAATAGTTACCTAAAACAGTTAACGAATGTTTTGTGTTGCAGGCCAAAAGCCAAAGCGCGCCGCGGGCCACATATACTGGTTCCGCGGGCCGCAGGTTGCACGCCACTGCTTTATTACAATAAAAAAAATTTGCCTGAAATTAAATCATGTTTTTTACTTCCACAATTCGTTACTCAAAGGTGTTTTTTATTCTGACCTGTCGGGCATGAATGTTGTTGAAAAGTGTTTTTGTTTAAAGATAGGTTTAATTCATGTATATTGTATGTAGCAATCTTATTTGTTTACAGAATCAAAACTGATGTATTACATCAACTGCCAGAGAAAAAAGAGAAAACTGTATATTGTCCACTTGGGAAAGGACAAATGTCTTTGTATGATAAAGTTAGGACACAACTGAAAAATAAATCTATAAAAAATGGACGTAAGTATAAGTATTGTAAAAAGTTATTAGGTAATTTACAAAAGCCTATTTTTAACAAATGTTTTTTTTTTTCAGTTCCGAAGTCTGAACAGAAAAATATTTTCATGGAACTTCGAAAAGTTGCCAATCATCCCTTGTTAAGGCGCCAATATTATGATGCAGCAAAGCTTCTAAAAATGTCAAAACTACTTAAAAATGTAGTTAAACAATTGTTTGTAAACGTTAATTAGGAAACATTCACCGAACTACTCTAGCGTAATATCAAAGTCAGTCATCTTAATGCGATGTTAAAAGTTGACTCAAAAAAAATTTGAAAAAAGGAAAATATTAGTTAAATTTGCATCTCGTGACTTTATTTGTATGTTTAAGGTACCCATTTTTAATTTTTTTTATTAAATTTATCGCTTTTACCAGGATATTCAATATGTGGATGCAGATGAAACTTATTTATTTGAGGACATGGAAGTAATGACTGACTTTGAATTGCACAAAATGTGTACTGAAAATAGATTATTAAAGGAATACCAACTATCCAACATTGAGCTGTATGATTCTGCAAAGTTCGCTATACTTGATGAAATTCTTCCACAGTTTTTCAAGGAGGTAACCGTAGTCTAAAAGTCGTAAATTGTGTTGCACTGATCATTTTACCTCACATAAAAATTGTGCAAAAATAATTGTTGCGTGCAGAGGAGACAAAAAGTTTGAATTTGTTTAGCTTTTGCCATTGTATTAACTGTCGTAACGAATAAAAATAAATATGCTAGCAAACCGTTTCGTGCAGCAACTGACTGGGTGTTAAAGCAAGTAGTAAAACTACTTTAATGTATAGCAAACGTAACGTAACAATGCATCGCAATTGAAGTTGTGGCCTGTCTGTGATCGACTGTTCATAAATGCTACAAAGCAAATTATTAAGAGTAAAAAAATATTGATAAATTTTGGGGGGAGTGGCTCCCTGGCTACACCTATGGTTGCATTGAGCCATATAACACGCAAGTGGAGTATCTGCTTAACAAAAGCCACTAAACCTTATTATTAGGGAAAACGAGTTTTAATATTCAGCCAATTTACAATGATGATGGACATTTTGCAAGACTACCTCAAGTGTCGAAATCATAAGTTCCTGCGACTGGATGGTCAAACGCCGATGAATGAAAGGTAGAATAATTTGGTGTGATGCATTGATATAATACAATATGCTGGCTGCATTTTAATTCTCTGTTTAATTCTCTGTTAAGGATGACTCTAATAGATACATTCAACAATGATGCATCATATTACATATTTATTCTTTCAACAAAAGCTGGGGGACTTGGTATAAATTTGACTTCTGCGAGTGTTGTTATTTTACACGACATTGATTGTAATCCATATAATGACAAACAAGCCGAAGACAGATGTCATCGTCTTGGTCAGACAAAGTAGGTAAATATTTAAAAAACTCTTCGTTTTACACAAAATTTTACTTACTTAACAATTTAAGGGCTGTGGAAGTACTTAAATTAGTTGGGAAAGATACCATTGAAGAAACAATGCATGAATATGCGAAGCAAAAACTTCAACTTGAGAAAGAAATGACTAACACAGGTAAATTAGTTTTATATTTGGCATTTCCAAGATACATAGTGCTGTCAACATTTGATGCATTGCACAGGTGAAGAAGAGCTCGACTTGCTTGCAATGATAACCAAGGCTTTATCTTGACGGTCAAGCAGCGTTTCTCAGCCTTTCTTGAAATTTAAATATGGCAATATAAAAGTCCCATACTGACAGTTCTGGCCACAAAGCAGTTGCAAACTCTATTGATGCAAAGCTACATTGCCACAATAGGAAATCGCTGAGTCGTATCTGTTATAAAAGCATAATAAAATGTATTTAGTTGAAATACACATCAATTTATGGCTAACAATTTACCTCGCCAGAAGTTCGAATAATAAGATCAACTTTATCTATTTCTAAAATTGTATTGAAGAGAGCTTGTGTTATGTCTTCTTCACTTGAAATCTTGCCCTCTTCTAGATGTTTTGCAATGTTCTTCATAGCATGCACCATTTCATGACGTGATGTATAGGCCAGACAAACATTTAGTTTGCACCTTAATATTTTGAACTTTAAAAAACTGAAGTATTAACTTACTACTTGTAAACCTACTTGGTGTTTAGCTTTGTCATGTTAACCACCTCTTTAGCCAACTTCTGGACATCTTCAGGCAGTTTATCAAGTTCTCCAACTATACAAACTCGCACTCCATTAGCTTTCAACTGATCTCTAAAAGAAAGTGAAATGTGCATTTCCATTTTAAAGTTAAACATTTTGTGTATAGGACCCCTTTTTTGGAACAAATAAAATTTATTTACCTACTTTTCATGTAATATTGAAGATAATTTTGCTCGTGCAAGTTCCATGAGGCTTTCTACTTCATCTGTAGAGCGCTTGAAGTTTTCAGCACTGAACGCATAAACTGTTACTTCTTCCACATGTAAATTCAGACACCACTGTAGAACCTTAAGAATAAAAAATTGGAAACTAAAATATAAACTGAAGCCATACAGTACACCAGTGCTTTTCAACCTTTTTGCTGGAGTGGAACCCTATGGAAACATTCCACTGGCTCGAGGAACCCCAGTGTAATAAACACACCTCAATTAGCTAAACAATTTAAAAATTGCAGAACCCTTGGACTGTACTAGCAGAAGAACCATAAGGTTCCGCGGAACCCTGGTTGAAAACCACTGCAGTACACACTGGCATATTGAACTAAAAAAGAAAAGAGAGTTTTGGCACCCTATTTTTGGTCCTGTTTGGGCTTATTGGTGGGTAATGGGTGGGGTTGGAAAATGGGTTAGTGTTGAAATCATTAGGGGAGTTAGTGATGTAAATAAGGGTGGGGTTTGGGGTTAAATACAGTGCTGTTTAGGCCTGATTCCGAATTAGACGGTATTAATGCCATTAGGTATTAGTCCTATTTTGGCTTTTATTCCGAATTGTGTTTTATTCTAACGTTAGTGTTGTTCTTATCTCGGTCTTATGGCTGGAGTCCGTCCATCAATCAACAGAAATTTAAATGCAACAAAATCCTCTAGAAGTTCAAGATATACTCTCAGAGGTATATTTTCAGGATTTAGTGGCGATTTTTCTTTTTTTAATTTTTTTGGGGGGTCTGGGGTTAGTGGACCGTTGTAAATAGCGTTACTCATCAGGGTTGCTTTCACATATTATTAATTTGACTTTTGTTTGTGGTTTAGTATAAACGTTGCCTGTTCTATAGTTTCCTTAACTTGTCTCTCCAAGCAAAAACAAATATGGGTTGAAAATCTCCAGCCTCAACTTATGTTGGTTTTATTTTCATAGACTATGCAAAATTAATTTGAGAATCGATTTGCAATCAAAATATTTTATTTATTTTTATTTTTGCTGTTTCATAACAAAAGTCCCATTCCTTAAGACAGTGACAAACTGGCACTTAACGCCTCAAATTTTCAGGCTTTTTTTACTAAAACATACAAAGCAAGCCAAAAAAAGAATACTAGGAAAAATAAATTTTTGGCCCATAGAATTATAAAAGTTTAAAAACAAAACAGACTGTCAGAAGAAAACTACATGGATTTCTGAAAGGTGATCTAATGCAAAGCAGCGCCGCGCAGACAAGTCAACCTGTCATGACATTCAATAACATCAAGTTGCGATAAAAAAAAGAGGAAAGAGAAGTGCTTAGTGGTGAATGGTGTTAAAATCCAATATAAAATATTTTTTGTATGTTTATAGAAGTTTAAGTTAGTTTGTATAAGGCACCTGTTTTTATTGGATGGTTCCACTTTTGGTTGAAAATCCATTCAATTAAAACAGGTGCTTTGTTTGTTGCACCAACCACAGTATCCACCAGACTTCTGATAACATTTGTGGAGCAAGTGAGACAAACCGTGAATTCGTTTTCAACCAGTTGCTCTTTTACGGCATTATGCTGTTAAACACATGTCCAAATTTAAATGGCTATTTCGGAGTGTTTTAAAATTAAATTTTTAGTACAGCCGCCAATGAATTAACCGGGTTTAAGCAAAGCTAAAGGTTAACACTAATTAATACGCAATGTATGCACAAAGCACTCTTTTTCTTTATATTTTGACTTGTTGTCATCATGGTCTTGCTTTGTATTAAATCACCTTAAATAGTGCTTTTTTATGTATATGTATTTTACATTACCTATAGGAGCTGACAATGTCAGTTTAGGCGAAATATAGATTCCTTAAAAAAATGTCTGATGCTGGTTTTAATCAGGTTTTTAAACTTTCAGTTTTATTCTTTAAAAACTATATTGGTTTGTTTACAGGAGAATGTTAATCTTTATCCTAAAAAAATTATAACTGGGGAGAGACAAAATCCCTAAAAAGCTATGCTGCATCATACCGGTACCTAAATAATAAAATACATACAACCAGCAAACTCTGTCTAGTTTTATATGGTTCTCTCACTTAAAAAACAAAGAGTATAAGATATACAATACCTCTGCTAATTTATCAAATCCCCTTGTATGTCCTTCTATTTTTTCCACTTGATTTTTTGCAGCAAATCTTCTATTTCCATCCATAATAAGGGCAATATGTTTTGGAATGGGCCCCAAAGAAATTAAACGTGACCACAACCTTTGCATTAGTGACATTTTTAATGATTCTTTACAAATTAATGACATTTTCTTTTCCTAATCCAATGCCAAATGGGGAATTTAAATGCAGACTTAAATGCTATGCAGTGTCTAGGTTTGTAGGACACCTGGAACTTAAAGAAGAAAACTTAATTACAACATTGCTGTTTAATTAATTGTAAAAAATAACCCCTACCTACTTTTAATAAGTAGTTCAGGGAAATATAAATTGCATACTTTTAAATCACATTTTTTTGTAATTCAAAATTTAGAACATTAATGACATTAAGTACAAGCGCACAGCCTGTGGGTTTGTAATTCTGGCTACGTTTTCCTGATTATGTTTAACTTTGTTTAAACTTTACACCACTTGTATGCAGTCAAGGTATTTACTTGTTTAATACTATGTCACATTTAATACCAAACTGTGCTGTGGGTATATTATGTTGAACTGTGGCAAGTAGGTTCGTTGAAGCCGTGATTTGTCCTAATGGCATTCCATATTATATGGCCACCAAAGATTCCCCCCTAAAATTGCTTCTATGCTAAAATTCTGCGATATTTTATGCCAAATGACCACAACTTTATTTACGGTGGCTCATAGCCATGGTTAAAGATTTTCATCCCCCAACCACCTGTAAAAAGTATGGCAAATTTTTAACCTTTTAAAAGTTCACTCCAAATATGTAAAACACCCCTACACTCGTATATATTGCATTGGTGTACGTTTACTTGCAATGTATGCAATACAGCGTGCATCATAAAGTGCACGTTTTTGACCTTTGGTGCACCCAGTCACTCGGATTTTTTAGGCCATGTACCCACAAGATCTGCCATACTTTCCAGACTGGCCTTTAACCATGCATTTTTAAATGATTGTATATACCAGGGGTGGCCAACTTGCTCTTATGATTTGGTTTCGATTTCCTTTTTTAAGGTATGGATTATTGTCGGTTTCGACTCAGGCTGTTTGCCTCAGGACATTGTATTTTTAGTAACACTTTTAAAACAAGATAAACACAAAACATATGCCCAGATAATATTGATATACAACATTATATCGAGAAATGTGAATTTTTTCATCGCCTTGTGGAGTGAGAAAGAAATGTAGTGATAGGCCCTCTTTTCGTTCCATTTGTGTAAGATGTGGCTCTTAACGGTGAACCAAGTAACAAATGCGGCTCTTTGTATCTGATTGGTTGGCAACCCCTGTACTATGCTTTTTTTCTTAAACTAAACAATTTTAGTTGTTTTCGCAAAACTAAATTTGGATAGCCAAAAACAGATTTTTAAGGCAGTTTAAAGATCAGCATCTTTAACTTACAAATAAGACGAAAATAAAAGAAAAAATAGTTAAATAACTCACAAAAAACACCTTCAAAATACTGCTACTTTATAAAAAAAAAACGGATTATAAAACCCAACACTAAAGCAAAAAAAAAGTTGTTGAGAGTATTTCTGATTTGGCAGCCCTGCAACTACCTTAAAAATATAACTGTATCTGTAGAGTGATGAACTACATCTATGTTTTGTTCGAGATTTTTACGACAGTAAAATATAATTCAATTTAACTTATAAAATTATAAAAATTATGTCACTTATATTTTAATATCTAATATTTTAATTATTATAGTTGGAAAGCTACTTTTGTAAAACGTTTTTTATCAAATACTTAGTATATGTTTTCATAAACTATAGAATACTAGTTACACAGTACAAACCCGTCCGGCTAGTTTGCATTGCTTCTAGCTGCCTTAAAGCCGTTCAGTGGATGGCCACCAATCCAATGATGGATGAGCTTATCGCTTTATGCTGCTAGGTTATACTACCTGTAACCATCCTGAGTTTTTGTGAAAGTGATTTACTGGCATTCGGCTCCAGAGAACAACAGTATTTTGTTTGTTTTATTTCACTAGAGTAACGATTTCACCCGAGAATTGTGTTGTGCAAATATCAAATACTATATTTATTACAAATAAACCCGCAAAAAATACCTTAAGTCATCGGATTAATTGGGAACACGAAAATGTAAACTTTTTAAAAAATTACACAAATGCACAAAACTTAGTCGAATGCAAGGGGACTTCCCACCTCATAGTAAGGAAACTTGGTAACAACTTAAACGTCCATAGTAGGATTCCAAATCCAAGCGTTTTCAGAACGCTTCCTATTGGCTGAAATTTTATGACGTAATAGATTCTTATTAAGCGCAAATGTACTGTAGTACTTGACGAAAAATAAAAAGTCGTTAAACACGCAAAACCATAAGACGTTACTTAAAACATCGTTTATTGTTGTGTCGGTAAATAGGAGAAAATTAATTGGCTTATGGGTAAATACTTTGACACCGTTTTGAATCTTACGCCGTAAAAGAAGCGCAAAATAACCACACCACTGTTCTGTTGAAAAACAAGCGTTAGCAGTATATGTCTCAAAAATTAGTTCAAGTGTGTTTAACTTTAAACTTGATTAATAATATCCCTAGCCAAAACAGGCCATTACAAAAAAATTGTGTACAGTCTGCTTAACTGACTTATTATTTATTAAAATATAAATATTTTTTGTCATGTGCGTTTGAACAACCAACTTAATTGGCAATTTTTTTTTGTCTGCCTTTTATTCATTTCTAGCTGCCATTTTAGTAAAAATAGCCTGCAGTTTCCTGATTCCAAATATCATACAACTTGAATAAATAGGATTGAAAACTGCAGCCTTTACTGTATCAAAAGATCGTGCGATCGACGTTTAAGCTTAGACTTCATAGATATAGACTATACATATTGCGATACATAATGGTTTGATAAACAGTCGCATAAAAACAATTTACAGACCTTTCGGTCGGTATTTTAATAATTATACATATATATATTAAAAGTATAATAGATTTTCACCTGATAAACTAGGCAGAATCAGTTATTGTGAAATCCATAATTCCGTTTCGTTTTCCATGATTCCAAACGGTGGTTATGTCTTTATCGGCAACGCTTGTTTGTATTTAGTGTTCCGTAATTCAAGCAAATGCTTTGCTGACGATATGGAGCGTCTTTCGATGTATCTTTCGACGAGATCAATTCTTCCAACAGCTAGCTTCTTGTAGGTTCCAAACATGGCAGTTTTTAGGCGGTCGTTTGTAGGTAGTCCGTACAGATTAAGGCACATATTTTTTTTTTTGAGCTTCGTTTCTTCAGTCTTCTTGGGAAAGTAGTTTGCAGGTGGTTCGTTCCTCACTCGGGGCACCAATTTGAGGCATGCGCGTTTTAATTGCAAGTCTCATTAAACTAATTTGCCTCGGCAATCAACCTCGCTATTGCTTCAATAAGTATTGCTGTTGTCTGATTACAATTCCACACAGTTTGTGTTGGCTATTATGGGCAAACCGGCTAATCCCGGCAAGCTGATCCTGAGAACTGGACTGGTTCAACAGCAGAACAACTTGTAAATTGATCCTGATAACTGGACATTTTATTTTTGTTAGCAATCCTTTTTATACACAAAACTTAGAAGAGAAATTTTCTGTGCGAGAAAAAGATTATGACGCAGCAATGACACGGCAAATTGTTACATTATCTAATATTAATTTCGTCACACGGGTGTTGGCTTATCGCCTTTCTCTCTCAACTTATCTCCTACAAGGAAGTTAGCATCTGTCCATATTAGTACACGAAAAGCGGCTTCTAACTGTAAACACAATTTCAATCATTGTTTTGAGATGCGGCTAATGTGCCAATTCTCAACGCGGCGATTTTTAAGGTCATACTTTTTAGTACAATATAAGGAAGGATATGCGTCACGATATAACATTTATCATGTGTGAAACAGCCGAATGCTTTGTTCTCATAATGACAGCGAGTGTTTGGAAAAAGGCGTAAAAAAATGACAAATCATAAAATATTTGGTAAATATACAACAGGATGTTTTTGGTAAGGATGCGTTATGACAATTTTGATAATTAGACAAGAAATAATAAAGGGGCGCATGTTTTTGTTGTTCGTTAATTACTTAAATCGATTAATTAAACACGTAAAAATGGCCACTGCCACCACAACTGTAAAAGTAATGATGATCTAGGCTGCAATTGTGTGACAAACTTTGTATTATTTACCAGGCGGCGTGCCACTTTCCTTTAGGTTAGAATTAGTTAATTATGAATCTGTTGTGGTGGTCTAAGTAGGCTAAATGAAGCACACAATTTTAAATGAGTTGGAACTATATTAGTGTAAAAAGTCAATTTTACCCACCATCAGTGATTGTTAAACACACCTTAGGGTTAGCTATATAAGACTGATTGACTTGATTGTATTTTAAGTTGGCACTTTGGTGCAATATCTACAACACTTACAATTTTTGTTTCATTTTCTGATTTTCATTAAGATCTTAATAAGAAATTTTTGAGTATGATTAAAGTGCAACAAATTAAGAAGGATTTTCTGCTTGTGTACAGTTGGTGTGTGCTGTTTCAATCACAGTTGCCATTTATTATAAAGAAATCTAAAAAATATTTTTGAAAATATTTAATACACTTGGACATAACGGGTTTTGCCTTAAGCTTTAGATTTGCTGTTTTAAAAAACATTTTACTGAATATGGACCAGTTATGGAAATCTTGATTTATTAACTCACCAATTAATTGTTTTTCAATTAGCAAAAATTTTAAACTTAAGAAATTACTAAAATAATTATCCTTTACATTAAATCTGCAACAATTTTAGATTACACAACATTTTTTTATAATAATCTGAAGAAACATCTAAAATCTAAATTGTATATTTAAGATCCTAAAGTCCTAAACAGTAAATCTCATTTTTTTAAAATGCCTGATTGATAGGGATGTTCAAAGTATAATACCAGAGGTATTATTAAATGGTAGTTTCAAATCCAGAATGTTATAAGTTTTTTAACGGCAAATATTGATTTGTTGGTCCATAACGTGAATGACATTAAAGCAATTAGGATTTAAATTGTAAGAATGCACTTACATTGCCGTTTGGTTACGACCTAAAAGGGTGAAAACTAAACTATGATGTTCTTGTATATGAAATATTTATTTTGTGTTCTAATGCATTTTATTTCAACTTTCTTAATTTGATAGGCATTTCTATTTATAACTAACTAGGTTTCACATGCTATGAATAGTCTTTTAGATGATCTTCAATGGAGTTGTAAATGTAACAGAAGGGAGCAGGCAATGTGGTATGGTTGATCCTTAACCCGTTCCCATGGAGCCCCATGTAGCTCAGGTGAAAAAGTGACTGTCCCTGTTGAGCCAAGATCTTGGATGCAAGCCTCATGTCATGGCTAGATGTTGATTGCATCACAGCCTGAATTACTGAAACTGATTTTAAATGAATTATTTCAAATATTACAGTTTAATTTTAATCATATTAATTGCAAATTCACATAAGCCGGAGAATGTGTATGCAAAGTTTAAAGTCATTTTTATTTAATCTGTGAAGTGTTTTTTGTGATTTTTTCTGTTTTTTTTAATACGTAAGTCTCCTTATCTAGTATTGTCAGTTTTTGGTTTAATAAAGAAAGCATGGTCAATGCATATGTTAGGTATGTGCACATTTAAAGCAACAGATACATTTTTTGTGAAAACAGTTGTTTCTAGAATATATATATAATTATATATCCAAGGGTACTGTAAGAATGTTGTCTAAAATGAGATACCATGATTCATACTTATAAGTAACATTTGTAAAAATAAATTATGTTAACGGTAAATTAGATTCATACGTATAATATTGGCAAAATATAATTATGTTGACAGTACATTAGATTTATTTATTGTCTAATATCTTCCAAAGAGTTATTTAAATAGTATCAAAAAATGTGCTTCAACATGTAGGCATAAATTAAAAGAGCCTCATTAAAAATCGCACCACAATGCATATTATTTGGGTTAGGGACTGGTTTAGGTTGGGTTGGTTAAATATTATTATTAAATATAATAATACTTGACCCACGTAAGCCCAAACGCTAACACGAATAATGTTAGCAATATAAGCCCCGGACGAAAATCTGGTACGACAGCATTGCAGCAGCTCGACGTGTCCTATTAACAGAGTTTAAAATATGTTCAAAAACCCGTTTGATATTTTTCTTCTTTAAGAAAACTAAATTATCTAGTACGGCCGTTCAGCGGATCGTCTGTTACGTCCTAAAATTTCATCTGTTACGTTGTAAAATTTCAGCCAATAGGAAGCGTTCTGAAAACGCTTGGATTTGGAATCCTACTATAGACGTTTAAGTATCTATTATTATAAAAAAATGTTGTGTAATCTAAAATTGTTGCAGATTTAATGTCAAGGATAATTATTTTAGTAATTTCTTAAGTTTAAAATTTTTGCTAATTGAAAAACAATTAATTGGTGAGTTAATAAATCAAGATTTCCATAACTGGTCCATATTCAGTAAAATGTTTTTTAAAACAGCAAATCTAAAGCTTAAGGCAAAACCCGTTATGTCCAAGTGTATTAAATATTTTCAAAAATATTTTTTAGATTTCTTTATAATAAATCTAGATGTTTTTGATTTAATTTATTATCTTTAGAAAAAATGGCAACTGTGATTGAAACAGCACACACCAACTGTACACAAGCAGAAAATCCTTCTTAATTTGTTGCACTTTAATCATACTTAAAAATTTCTTATTAAGATCTTAATGAAAATCAGAAAATGAAACAAAAATTGTAAGTGTTGTAGATATTGCACCAAAGTGCCAACTTAAAATACAATCAAGTCAATCAGTCTTATATAGCTAACCCTAAGGTGTGTTTAACAATCACTGATAGTGGGTAAAATTGACTTTTTACACTAATATAGTTCCAACTCATTTAAAATTGTGTGCTTCATTTAGCCTACTTAGACCACCACAACAGATTCATAATTAACTAATTCTAACCTAAAGGAAAGTGGCACGCCGCCTGGTAAATAATACAAAGTTTGTCACACAATTGTAGCTTAGATCATCATTACTTTTACAGTAAAGCCCAGCTAACACACAACGTTTTTTCGACGTTCGGATTTTTTTTTTGAACTAAGTAAACGTTGTGGGAATTTGTCCAAACGAACGTTAAGAAAATACGTCGAGGCTGTGTTGTCAAAACGTAATGTAAAACGTAGCACTAACGTCAAAATTAACGTTAAGAAAAACCGCAATGCGACCAAATTTCAACGTCATTTGTAACGTACAAACAACGTTGATTATAGACGTCGATCGTAACATGTTTTACATCATTTTGGACGTCACTTCGAACGTTTGTTGAACGTTATTTTTTAACGTTGCGACGAACCACAATGAAACAAATTTACAACGTCATAGGTGACATGCAAATAACGTTTATTACTGACGTAAAATCTAACATTTTTAGACCGGTTTAGACGTCTTTTACACGTTTAATTAACGCTGTATATTTAACGTTCCGTAAAACTATAACGCAACCAGCATAGAACGTCATACGTGACGTAGAATTCACGTTCATTTCTGACGTCACAATTAACTTGTTATAGACAAATTTTAACGTAACTTCAAACGTTTGGTTAACGTTCTTTCGTAACGTTGAAACAAACCAAATGCAACTTATTTTAAAACGTCATAAATCACGTACAAAAAACGTTGTTTACTGACGTCAAAACTAACGTCTTTTCCGCCACTTTTGACGTCGTTTAAAGGTTTTTTCAATGGTATTTTTAAGCGTTATAATAACGTCATTTTACCGTTTTGACTAACTACAATGTCATTTCTCAAACCTTATTACAAACCTTGATGTAACCTATTTAGAACGTCATTGGTGACGTACATGCAACGTTAATTACTCACGTCAAATTAAACTTGATTTCATTTCATACGTTGTCGTGAGAAACCACAATGGACCCAATTTAGGAAATCATACGTGACGTACAATCAACGGTGATTTCTGACGTCAAAGCTAACTTATTTAAGACCGTTTTGGATGTAATTTTAAACGTTTTAAGAACGTTATTTCTTGACGTTGCGACAAACTAAGATCCAACTAACTGACAACGTCACGCGTGAAGTATAAATGACGTTGAATTCTAAGGTCAAAGCTAACTTCTTTGACAGCATTTTGGACGTGATTTTAAGCGTTTTAACAACGTTATTTTTTGGGTTGTAACTAACAACAATGCAATCTAATTAGAACTTCACGTGACGTAAAAACTACGGTAAATACTGACATCGAAGCTTATGTGTTTAGAATTAGACTATTTTATACGTCATTTTTAACGTTAATATAGCGTTATTTTTCAACGTTATTACAATCTTCAATATAACCAATTCAAAACATCATACGTGGCGTATATGCAAAAAGCAATGATAACTGTCGCTGAAGATAACTTATTTGAAACCATTTTAAATGCTATTTTCAAAAGTTCCAATAACTTTATTTCTTGACATTACGAAAAACTAAAACGCAACCAAATTTGCAGCATCTTAAATGATCGTAGTCATTTCGAAGGTTACGGCAAACCACAATGCAACCGGATTAAAATGTTAAACGTGACGTATACAACAAGGTATATACCTGACATTGAGGTCAACTTGTTTTAGACTATTTTATACATAAATTAAAACATTTCATTAATGTTGTTAAGCGTTGATACAAACGTCAAAGGAACCCTATTAAAACGTTAAACGTGAGGTCAAAACAACATTAATTAGCCTACTTACGTTGAAGGTAACTGATTTTAGACGAATTTGCGTGTCACACAGTTTTTTCGACTGAGCTGAAGTACAATCGAATCAAAATGTCATACGTGTCGTATAAAAAACGTTGTTTACCGACGTCTAAACTAACTTTCCAAGTTTTAATTTTCGTTAAATAGAAATGCTCTCTTTTAAGGAATGCGTCGGGATTATGTAGCCTATGTACAAAATATTTGTTTTTTTCTGTAATGTGTTTTGATTAACTTTTTTAGAAAATGTAAAGAAGTATACTTAGTTATGCTTACATAAAATAGAGATGTGACTTAATTTAAGATAGCATTTTAGTAAGGGTAACATTGTCTTTACATGAAACAAATCGCATAAAAAAGTACTTAGCGCAGCGACCGATATAGACGCAGTTTCCTGGATAGACAAGAATGTCGCTCCCTGCTGCTTTTTTTTCGCGGTTTTCGAACGGCGCGTAAACTCGTGATTGGCCAATATGCGGATGACATCACAGTTCAGTTTGAACATTTACTATCAGGACATTGGAATTCAAAATAGGTTTTGGCAGCTCAGCGCTAGAGTGCTCGTTAGATATTTAGGTTGTTTTCCTTAAACCATGAAGATTAGGGTTACATAAAAAGATTAGGCTTTGTTATCAAATATATTTTCAGGTTAAATAGTCTAAGCTGTATTTGTAGTTTTATTTATAACTTTTATTTTAAGTAGTTAAAAAAATAATTTACTGAATAAATGACTTTATAGCCTCCACTAATTTTCATCTAACATAGAAAAACAAGCTCTATTACCTCTGTGGGCAATTGCATTCTACGGCGAGTGAACACCCAAATTTTTTAAACAATTTTAATGCAAATCTTGATCTTTGTATCATGCCAGCGTAAATACCTTGGGTGTGCATAAAACCCCAAATGAACACTTGAAAATTCATTACTGAAGATCTCGACTAAAGGCTTGATTAAAAAAAGTTCAAGGTGGGATTTGAAGAAGGGTACACGTTAAAGATATTCCTCATGAACTTGGCTGCTCATCAATATTTACAGGTAAATTAGTGATTAATATTTTCAAGATTTTTGTTAATTATTATATTTATTTAACTCTTACTGTTTTGTTTTATGCTTGCATTTGCCCTAGATGCTAACAACAAAGACTTTAAAATGTATCTTGGCTGTGTTTAAATTTCTTTATTTGCGCAGCAATTTTTTTCAAAACCTACCAGTGATAGTTATACAATGTCACCAGAATTTTAATTTTATATATTTCTGACCAGTCTGCATTCTGTGGACCAGAAGCTACACAGCACAAAACGCTATCACACAATGAGTAAAGGCAAAATAAACATAATATGACAGAATTATTGGGAAAAAATTATACCATAGACTAGTACTAAGAATGGTCTATATTTTTTTAATATTAAAACAAAGTTTAAAAAATGTAAAAAATACTAATATTCATTATTAAATGTTATTATTGGCAAAAAAATGAGATAAAAATTCTTGATACTTAATTTTACCAAACAAATTCAGGTTACACAAGAAAATACATTAACAGTGATATAAAATTTCTGTACTTGGCTAAATTAGTAAATGGCACATCTAAATTTTGAAACTATGGTTGAATTGTGTTAGGATTCCAAACGTCTGGATCATAATATTACCAATAGTGAGAACAATTAATCACAAAACACTTTGCTGACATAATAAAAAAATCAAAAACATGAAATAACTATCAGGTTATTTTAAATTTTTTGTTCAAGGCAACCAGCAATTAGTTTTTTTGGCTTTGCTCATTTCGATTTGGTTTCATAAGGTAAATGAAGTTGAAAGTTATGTTTGTAGTCATTAATCGCATTTCCCAGTTAATGCAGCTTAAACAGATGAAAGTTGGATGGGGTTTTCCTTAGCTTGACAAACACATGAGCCATTTTTATAAGGTATATATACCCCTGTTCGACCCTATAGCCCTAGCAGTCACTTCCCTATTCCCTAATTTTTATATTATTTGCCAACAGCTCTCTCGATGTATCACACGCATTCAGATTCGGATTAAACTGCTGGATTTTCGTTTTACACCGCTGGATTTGCATTGTTCTTATTTTTCAATACGTTGTTGTTGTTAACGTTACTTTCCTGTTTTAATGTGCAATGTGCATTGTTTTACACGTAGTCTGTGAAATGCAAAACTTTTTAAATTTTGTCTTTTAGACTGTGTTAGTGTAATAGAGCAATTTAAGTAACACTATAAAATGAGTGTGTTTTGCAGGTCCACAGACCAATTTTCTCAGTTTTCTTGTCTTTTTTACAGTTCTTTATTGTCAACATTTTTATACTGCCGTGTTTGTTTTACTTCAATACTATATTATTTCTATATTTTCCTGGATGGTAATTGTTTAGAAGATTTAGTAAGAATTTGCAATTGTAAATAATTACAGTCAGATATGTCACAACAAGTATAAGTGTTTTAAAAGTTCAAAAAAATCTTTATTATGTTTCTTTTTTGCGCATTATACCGTAGTTGCGAACGTAATTTGTAACTTCATTGCAAACGTAATTTGTAGGGCATGGAGTCCAAACTATTACGCAAACATAACAATGTGAACGCTTTAAATAACCTAGTTTTACAACGTAGTTTCCAACGTCGCATGAACTTTGTCCGGATCACACATTTTTACGTAAAAATAACGGCTGTGATAAACGTATAAATAACGTCGCTGAACATCGTAATTTGCAACGTCTAATCTACGTCGTCTGGAATGGACACTTCTACGTAAAAACAACGTTCATGATAAACGTATAAATAACGTAGTTGCACAACGTCGCATCTAGGTCGTAAAGTGTCGACGCTTTTACGTGAAAATAACGTTCATGATGAACGTCTAAATAACGTAGTTGCACAACGTCGCATCTACATCGTTTGGTGTCGACGCTTTTACGTGAAAATAACGTCCATGATAAACGTATAAATAACGTCGCTGAACATCGTAATTTGCAACGTCTAATCTACGTCGTCTGGAGTAGACACTTCTACGTAAAAATAACGTTTATGATAAACGTATAAATAACGTAGTTGCACAACGTCGCATCTAGGTCGTAAAGTGTCGACGCTTTTACGTAGAAATAACGTTGGTTGCAACGTCTTATCGACCAAACTTAAACCAAAAATCTACGTCGCTGCGACGTCAAATTGTTAGCTGGGAGGCTGCAGTTTTCAATCCTATTTATTCAAGTTGTATGATATTTGGAATCAGGAAACTGCAGGCTATTTTTACTAAAATGGCAGCTAGAAATGAATAAAAGGCAGACAAAAAAAATTGCCAATTAAGTTGGTTGTTCAAACGCACATGACAAAAAATATTTATATTTTAATAAATAATAAGTCAGTTAAGCAGACTGTACACAATTTTTTTGTAATGGCCTGTTTTGGCTAGGGATATTATTAATCAAGTTTAAAGTTAAACACACTTGAACTAATTTTTGAGACATATACTGCTAACGCTTGTTTTTCAACAGAACAGTGGTGTGGTTATTTTGCGCTTCTTTTACGGCGTAAGATTCAAAACGGTGTCAAAGTATTTACCCATAAGCCAATTAATTTTCTCCTATTTACCGACACAACAATAAACGATGTTTTAAGTAACGTCTTATGGTTTTGCGTGTTTAACGACTTTTTATTTTTCGTCAAGTACTACAGTACATTTGCGCTTAATAAGAATCTATTACGTCTTAAAATTTCAGCCAATAGGAAGCGTTCTGAAAACGCTTGGATTTGGAATCCTACTATGGACGTTTAAGTTGTTAGATACTTAAACGTCCATAGTAGGATTCCAAATCCAAGCGTTTTCAGAACGCTTCCTATTGTTTGAAATTTTATGACGTCGCAGGTGAAATTTTAAGACGTAACAGACGATCAGCTGAACGGCCGTACTAGATAATTTAGTTTTCTTATAGAAGAAAAATACCAAACTGTTAAAAGGACACGTCGAGCGGCTACAATGCTGCCGAACAACATTTTCGTCCGGGGACCGGGGGCTTATATTGCTAACATTATTCGTGTTAGCGTTTGGGCTCACGTGGGTCAAGTATTATCATATTTAATAATAATGTTTAACCAACCCAAAACCTAAACCAGACCCTAACCCAAATAAGATGCATTGTGGTGGGATTTCTAATGAGGCTCTTTTAATTTATGCCTACATGTTGAAGCACATTTTTTGATACTATTTAAGTAACTCTTTGGAAGATATTAGACAATAAATAAATCTAATGTACTGTTAACATAATTTATTTTTACCAATGTTTTTATAAGTATTAATCATGATATCTCATTTTAGACAACATTCTTACAGTACCCTTGGATATATAATTATATATATATTCTAAAAACAACTGTTTTCACAAAAATGTATTTGTTGCTTTAAATGTGCACATACCTAACAGATGCATTGATCATGCTTTCTTTATTAAACCAAAAATTGACAACACTAGATAAGGAGACTTACGTATTAAAAAAACAGAAAAAATCTCCAAAAACACTTCACAGATTAAATAAAAATGACTTTGAACTATGCATACACATTCTCCGGCTTATAAAAACAGAAAAAATCACAAAAAATACTGCACAGATTAAATAAAAATGACTTTGAACTATGCATACACATTCTCCGGCTTATAAAAACAGAAAAAATCACAAAAAAACACTGCACAGATTAAATAAAAAAGACTTTGAACTATGCGTACACATTCTCCGGCTTATAAAAACAGAAAAAATCACAAAAAACACTGCACAGATTAAATAAAAATGACTTTGAACTTTGCATGTACACATTCTCCGGCTTTTAAAAACAGAAAAAATCACAAAAAACACTGCACAGATTAAATAAAAATGACTTTGAACTATGCATACACATTCTCCGGCTTATAAAAACAGAAAAAAACACTGCACAGATTAAATAAAAATGACTTTGAACTTTGCATACACATTCTGCGGCTTATGTGAATTTGCAATTAATATGATTAAAATTAAACTGTAATATTTGAAATAATTCATTTAAAATCAGTTTCAGTAATTCAGGCTGTGATGCAAGCGATATCTAGCCATGACATTGCATCCAAGATCTTGGCTCAACAGGAACAGTCACTTTTCCAACTGAGCTACATAGGGCTCCATGGGAACGGGTTAAGGAACAACCATACCACATTGCCTGCTGCCTTCTGTTACATTTACAACTCCATTGAAGATAATCTAAAAGACTATTCATAGCATGTTAAACCTAGTTAGTTATAACAATAAAAATGCCTATCAAATTAAGAAAGTTGAAATAAAATGCATTAGAACACAAAATAAATATTATATATATATATACAAGAACATCATAGTTTAGTTTGCACCCTTTTAGGTCGTAACCATACGGTAAAGTAAGTGCATTCTTACAATTTGAATCCTAATTGCTTTAATGTCATTCACTTTATGGACCAACAAATCAATATTTGCCATTAAAAAAAACTTATAACATTCTGGATTTGAAACTACCATTTAATAATACCTCTGGTATTCTACTTTGAACATCCCATTCCTATCAATCAGGCATTTTTTTAATGAGATTTACTGTTTAGGTTTAGGATCTTAAATATATAATTTAGATTTTAGATGTTTCTTTAGATTATTATAAAAAAAATGTTGTGTAATCTAAAATTGTGGCAGATTTAATATCAAGGATAATTATTTTAGTAATTTATTAGGTTTCAAAAATATTTGATGTTTTTGATTTAATTGGTTATCGTTTGAAAAAAATGGCAACTATGATTGAAACAGCTCACACCAACTATGCACAAGCAGAAATTCCTTCTTAATTTGTTGCACTTTAATCATACTCAAAAATTGCTAATTAAGATCTTAATGAAAATCAGAAAATGAAACAAAAATAAGTGTTGTAGACATGGCACCGAAGTGCCAACTTAAAATACAATCAAGTCAATCAGTCTTGTAAAGATAATGGCTTATGGTTTATAAAGCTAATCCTAAGGTGTGTTTAACAATCACTGATGGTGGGTAAAATTAACTTTTTTACATTAATATAGTTCCAACTCATTTAAAGTTGTGTGCTTCATTTAGTATACTTAGACTACCACAATAGATTACACCTATCCGAGTTTAATAAATAATAAACAAAACGAAGTTATTAAGTTTAGTACGTATACCCAGCATAGATGCGTACGGTCATTTAAGCAGACTGTACGCAATTTTTTGGTAATGGCCTGTTTTGGCTTTGCACACCTGCATTTTATTTTGCGCTTCTTTTAAGGCGTCAGATTCAAAACGGTGTGAAAGTCTTTACTCTTTACCCATAAGCCAATTATTTTTCACGACAACAAACGATGTTTTAAGTAGCGTCTTATGGTTTTGCGTGTTTAACGACTTTTTATTTTTCGTCAAGTACTACAGTACATTTGCGCTTAATAAAAACCTATTACGTCATAAATTTTCAGCCAATAGGAAGCGTTCTGAAAACGCTTGGATTTGGAGTCCTACTATGGGGTAGATACTTAAACGCCCATTGTGAGGTTCCAAATCCAAGAATTATTGGAACGCTTCCTATTGGCTGAAATTTCATGACGTCATACATTGCTGTTCAGCGCAGCTGTAGTAGTCGAAGAAAAAGTGTAAAAAGTTTCGAATATCCAATCATGATTGGCGCAATATTATGCAAAATCATAAGGCGTTGCTTAGAAAACTGTTTATTGTCGCGTCGGTAAATGAGTAAAATTAGTTGACTTATGGGTAAAGACTTGCCGCTCGTCCAGAATCCTACCACAGCGTTGAAACAATTATCGAAGCAGCGCACAATATTTGGGTTAGGGTGTCGGTTAGTGTTTGGGTGAGGGTGGGCCAAGTATTATTATTTATAATATTTATTGCTTACCCTAATCAAACTCAAACGCTAACCCAAATAATGTTCGATGTGGTAGGATTTTTGACCAGCGACAAAGACTTTGACACTCTTGCATCTTATTAAAAGAAGGGCAAAATAACTACACCACTATTTTGGTTAAATGGACAAGCATTATTAGCAGTATGGTCTCAAAAACTAGTTGGTTTAAAATTAAGTAATAATATTCCTAGCCAAACCCAGTTGTGATTTGTGTGTGAATGCATGTGTGCAAAGCCAATTACAAACAAATTGTACACTTAACTGACATGCTGCTTAACATACTGTATGCAACTATGTTGGGTATTTGTACTAAACTTTATAACTTCGTTGTGTTGTTATTTAATAAACACAGAATTGTTGGTCCATAGTAAG
This sequence comes from Ascidiella aspersa, assembly GCF_963924565.1. Classification (NCBI taxonomy): domain Eukaryota; kingdom Metazoa; phylum Chordata; class Ascidiacea; order Phlebobranchia; family Ascidiidae; genus Ascidiella; species Ascidiella aspersa. The sequence goes on from NC_139453.1 coordinate 18,395,942, forward strand.
TGACATTTTAGGAAAAGGAAATGTAAAGATAATACTGAATAAAGAATGTGTATATAAATTATACAATTAATTAAATCTGCATAACTGACATTGTGTTGTGACACGTTATTCACAAAACACTAAAGTTGGCCAAATGTGTTGTGTGCACAATGCACATATGGTACATCTCGTTCTCATAAAAATGTAAGTATATTTACATGTTACTGTGGCATTTAAGATTATTTTACTTATATACAGTAATATTCCAGTTAAGTTTGCAACAGAGGACTTGTTCTCTATTATAAGTAGCCTACAGCATTACATGCCTATTTTTTTACATAAAAAATGCCTAAATCAGGCAAACAAAAGAAGCTGATCATTAGGGATAATTTATATATTCAAGACAGAACTGTGAACGGATTACCTAAATCTATACAGGTTTATTTTTTTTATTAAAGCTTATGTTCATATAATGTCAAGCAAAATAAAGCGTTTAAGTCACAACTAAGAATCGTGAATTATAGCACACTGTAATGTTGCTCGTTTAAAATTTCATTTTTAAGAAATTAATAATTTTTATTAATAATTGTAAATATGAATACCTTGCTAAAAAGTTTAACCTAGATTTTAGTATTTTTTTCAAACCTAACTATGACATTCTTGTATATATTATTTCTTTTGCAATCTTATGCATTTAATTTTAACTTTTTAGTGTTGTATTGACTTGACTGGGACTTGACGTGTTATTTTTAAAAAAATAAGTTTTTTTACAACTGATATGACTGATACTTAATTAATTTGTTCACAACACTGCAACGTTCTATTTCTGTCTTTATTTGATAGGCATTTCTGATGTTATTACCACTAGATTCTACATGCCTATGAATAGCCTTTTAGATTTTCTTCAATAAAGTTGTACATACAACAGAATCCAGCAGGCAATGTGGTATGGTCGTATGGAGCCAATGTAGCTCAGTTCGAAAAGTGACGGTTTCTGTTAAGACAAGATCTTGGGTGCAAGCTTATTATGGATATATGTTGCTAGCCTTGCCAATTGCTTGTCTTACATCCTGTTACATGAATTACTTCAAATATTAAAGTGTTCTTTCAATCATATTAATTGCAAATTTCTAAAAGATGGAGAATGTATATGAAAAGTTGAAAATCACTTCAAGACTATTTATTCTGTGTAAATTTTTCCGTTTTTTTTTAATCTATGTGTTATTATCTTTCTTGGTTTAATAAAGAAAGTATGATCACTTTGCATGTTAGTTATGTTTTTTATTTTCATCTTTTAATACTTGGAGTTCTTCCCTTGATGCTTGTGGTTCGTTTTTTATCAGTTTTACTCAATTTTTTTTTTAATGTTTCTTCATTGATTTCTGTTATTGTGTCTTTAATACACTTAAGTGTTTCCATGGAAGTTTTTATTTCTTTTAGATCATGTTGTATGCTTTTTAAAATACTTTCGTATGAGGGCATTGTCAGGATAAGTTTAATAAATTCCTATCAGTTCAGTTTAATCAAGTCCGTTATTTTTCCTTAATTCGAATGAATCAATGTAAATAACGTTATCTAAACTGAGATATCATGTTTCATATTTGTATAGTATTGGTCAAATATAATTGGGTACACAGTACATTTTATTTTTTACTGTTTAATATCGAAAGCTGTTGATTTTCTTCCAAACTCTTAACTTAAACAGTATCAAAAGATGTGTTTAAACGGCTTAAAATTTAAAAGGCCTCATTAAAAACAATTGTTTTATTCATGATTAATCACAATTGTAGTAAACATTTTAGTAGTGTTGACTCGTTAAGGTATTCGCAGCAGAAGTATGCTTTTATGTAAGACATTTACTTCTATGGACTTTGGGCTAATGCAATTTTCTCGGAGGTGGTCAGCACTGGAGCCGTTCGATGTGTCCTATTAAAAGATTTAAAAAAAATGTTCAAATACCGTCTCGCTGGTATTTTTCTCTTTTAAGAAAAATAAATTTCCGACCTACTAGTACGGCCGGCGGCCGCTCAGCTGATCGTCTGTTACATTTCAACATGTTATCTGTGACGTCATGAAATTTCAGCCAATAGGAAGCGTTCCAATAATTCTAGGATTGGGAACCTCACAAAGGGCGTTCAAGTATCTACCCTACTATGGACGTTAAAGAATCTACCGGAAACTTGAATCTGGCATGAAGTTTTTTTTCTTCTGTTAGCGCAATTTACCGAAGCTATTCAGCACCAAAGAGTTAGCATAAAATAAATAAAAGCAAAATAGACATATCTACGAAAAAATATACCACAATATTAAGAATGGTCTATATTTTTGAATAGGAAAAAAATTATGAAAAATTTTAATAAATATGAAATTCCATAAACTTTAAAATTTTTGTGATTTTTTTTTCTTTGGCCAGATGGCTAGACTAATGTGCCGTGTAGAAATTTCGTTCGGTTCCATCTTGAATTCAGGATTCTACAGACGTTTACAAATTATCATGAACGGTTATGAATATTGATATCTTTTATAGTAGATTTAAACCGTTTTATGCCCATCTAGTGGCATTAAGTGTGGTGTCGCTGGAAAGGTGTGATACTGGTCTACAACAATTTGTTAATTTAACGCTGCGGAAATGTTTTCATTAGGGATGTTCAAAGTAGAATCCCAAGGTATTCTAGAATGATAGGTTTCGAATCTAGAATAACGAATCCAGAATAGCGAATCCTGGTATATTTTTATTGAACTATTTAACCTCGATTTTGTTTGGGGAATGGATTAATCTTAATCTACCCCACAGGTCCCACAATAACAGCAATAAATCGCCCAAACAATTTGCTAACATGTGTAGCCTACATTATAATAAAAAAAATCTCCCATATGTTTAACATTCTTAACAACTGTCATTTGAAGCAGTTCTGTAAACTGTATTATGTCAACTGTCCAGGTTGTTGCCAAAACTTATATTATTGCCAATAGTGAGTACAATGAAACATAGCACACAGAAGTCTTAAGCAATTCGGTCCAGTTTTTTAAAGCATTGTTGGGTTTTAGTGATTCTTTTTTGACTAACATGATCTGTTATGCAGTCAAATAATGTACTGCAAAGAATGTAAAGTTACTATTGTCATAACGAATACTTGACAATTACGCAGTGCATAACTGCATAACCTCTCGGAATATTGACCTTAAGTAACCCTATAGCGCATTTTGTAGACGGCCAGCACGTTTTACAACTTAATATTACTTTTGCAACTTAACGCATTTAGGGCAATTGCGAACTCCACACCAGACATTACACGTTAGTCGCTCGCCCAATAATGCTTGATTGACACTTAATTATTAGACGAACGTTATCGCGAGACGCGGTAATTGGTCGCCCGAAAAAACGCTGACACTGCACTACCAGGTTACATTTAAAGCAAGCACTATAAATGTTTTGCCGCAGCGACAGGCCAACTTACCACACACATTTGTACAATTAGGCGCAACAATCGGCGGTAAAACATTAAATTATATCGGTTCCAATTACCCGAAATAAACGGCAGAATTGGATTCTATTCTACTTTGAACATCCCTAGTTTTCATCTTGTCTTTTATGACAAATATATATATATTTTTTTTCGTATATGTGTTTATTCCGCTTTTATATATTTTGTGCTAACTCTTAGGTGCTGTGTAGCTTCTTATGTGTTTACAGCCATCAGTGGATGGTCGCTTTTTTACTGTTGCACCTATACGGAGGAGGGGTCGTGACTTTTTACTGACACCCTGTCGGTGTCACCAAATTGATGACACCTGTCACCGATTAGGTGACACCGTGTCACCCTGTCACGTATTTGTTGACACCCTGTCACATATTTGTTGACACCCTGTCACCGATTTGGTGACACCCTGTCAACGATTCAGTGACACCCTGTCACCGATTTGGTGACACCCTGTCACTGATTCCGTGACACCCTGTCACTCATTCTTTTTAAATCTGGAAAAAGTTTGCAGTGGACAAAAGCGCACTTTTATGTGGTTTAAAACGCAGTAGTTTGTTCCGCAGTAGTTTATTCGTTGCCCATAACTAGGTCCAGTTTCATACTGTATTTAACACCCTACAAACTAGTTTGCCAACATTTCAGTACTAATCCTGAAATTGACACATTGGTAGTCACAATGTATAACGTCTTTGTTTTGTTACTTTTGACGTTATGAAGATTGTATTTAAAATAACGTGAGTTCTAATGTTAAACGATCTTTATGGGAATCCGGAAACTTTATTTTAAGTAGTTCGCTCCAAGTAGAATACCCAATAATATCCTTACTGCGTTTTCTTTTCTATGCCAATAAATGATTTACAGCAAATAGGGAAAACGCAAAATTGGAAAAAAAATTACAAACCAAATAGACTTCTTGTTTGTTTATTGCTTTTATAGACGTGTAATATAACAGTCATCACAATTAAACACAGATATAGTTTAAGCAAAACCGTTTTAAAAAATGTGCTTGCTAAAAACTTTGTCATCATTTTTAATTGTGGATTTTCATAACTGATAAGTTCTACTGTTTAAATTAATGCTTTTTAATGGTTGACATTTTCAGCCTGATCCTATAGGCAGCTCTTTTAAACCAGCGGCTGGCAAGTTAACAACATAACTTACAAATTTTATTCAACACTATACATAGAATGTTTTAAATAAGTGATCTGGAGATCCTTTGTTGAACCAGAAATTGTTAAAGAAGTCAAGTAATGAAACAATAAAATGAGTAATTTTATCTTGCTGGCTGTGTGGACAGTCCATCATCACATGGCATCTTTAAGGAAGACCATGCAACATGCACTCATGCAGCGTTTTGATCATAAGATGACTCTTATGTCTCCAAGACTAATACCTATTAGACTGTAATTCTGTAGGAAACAATTTTAAAGTGTTTTGTGAATAATATTACATATTATAGTTCCACCTCGTTTATTTATACTCCAATGTTCTTAAGCTTAATTATTGAGGGCTTATCAGTAGACCAGTATATGCAAAACGTTCCCTCTGGCGTCCAAAATGGCATAAAACAAGTTAGCTTCGAAGTCAGTAATTAACCTTGTTCGTACGTCACCTTGACGTTTTAATCAGGTTGCTTTGTGGTCCGCCAAAACGTAGAATACCATTTTAAAACGTTTGAAATGACGTCAAAAGTGGCTGAAAAGACGTTACTTTTGACGTCAGTAAACAACGTTTTTTGTACGTCATTTATGACGTTTTAAAATTAGTTGCATTTGGTTTGTCTCAACGCTATGAAAGAACGCTAATAAAACGTTTAAAATTACGTTACAATTTGTCTAAAACAAGTTAATTTTGATGTCAAAAATCAACGTTATTTCTATTTCACGTATGACGTTCTCAGCTAGTTGCATTATAGTTTTACGCAACGTTAAAATACAGCGTTAGTTTAACGTGTAAACGACGCCTAAACTGGTCTAAAAATGCTAGTATTGACGTCAGTAATAGACGTTCTTTGAATGTCACGTATGACGTTGTAAATTTGTTTCATTGTGGTTCGTCGCACCGTTTAAAAATAACATTCATAATACGTTCAGTGACGTCCGTAATGATGTAACACATGTTAGGTTCAACGTCTGGAATCAACGTCGTTTTTACGTTACAAATGACGTTGAATGTTTGTCGCATTGTGGTTTGTCCTAACGTTAAATTAGACGTTAGTGCCACATTTTGCATTGCTTTTGATAACAACGGCACGAAATGTTTTCTTAACGTTCGCTTGAACACATTTCCACAACGTTTACGTCGAAAAAACGTTGTTTGTTAGCTAGGAAATTCTGTTGATAAACAGCAATCAAAGATAAATTTTTAGGCACAGGTTCTAGGATGTAAACTTAGTAAAACATAAAACCACTGGTGACAGTGCTTGTTTTTGCACATCTATCTAACTAAATTTAAAAGTTTGTCGGCCGGTCGGTCGACCACGCACACATGTTCGCCGCTGGGTCGCTGACAGGCAATCTTTAATGAGAGAGACAGAGCAACGTTGCTCATATTGCTCTCTCTTAAGCGAGACGCCGGGCGAGTGGGTAAAATAGAAAGAAACTCGTGTGCTCCCAGACAGAAAATAAATGTTTCTTTCTATGAGAGAAAGTCTTCTTATAGCCTTTAAGTTTTAATGATTTCTCTATTTTACATAATGCAACAATTGAAGGCTCAATAAAAAGTCATGCTGTTGCGTAAACATAATTTAAAAAAGTGTTATATCAAATAGTAGCCTAGTAATGTTTTTTCAACTGATTTAGCATAAAGAACTATAAATACTTTGAATAGTGTTGTAGCTTTGTGCGACGTACCCTACTCTATGCTATTTATGTGATTATTTACTATTTATGTGATTATTTTACTATGTTTATTTGTGCCTTTGTTGTGTTGCGTGTTATGTTTACTTAAAACGCTGTTAATAAAAGCCTAGCAATCCCTAGATAACCACAAATAGTATAATTTAAATCAGTGACTGGCAAACGTTTTTCGTCGCTGCCCAAAGTACTCTTTTCGGAGCTCTTTAGAGCCCACTACATAAAGCCACCACGCAAACACTGCCAGGATATTTGTTTTAAGTTGGGGGCATTAGAATGACGTCCCAAAGTTAGAAATACTTGTTTTACTCGAACGCACTCGTGCGCAAATATGAAGCTAAAGCTCAGTTTAATTCAGTGTATAAAAAACAAAAATATAAAAAACATACTTAGGTTGATTCGTTTTACATTGGCAAAATTTCAATTAAAAGGATATGTGACGCATAAGTCACATAAAAGAATTCGAACATTGAATTTATTGTAACATTTAACAGAAATTGGACTGTACAGTTATGAGTCACAGGATGCAAGAAATTATAGAACACGCGCTTTTGGGCTTAATGGATTAAAGTATATAACTTATAAAAGTACATAAAAATCCTTACATTTGACGTCACAAGTAACGCCGTAGTTCCAGTAATTTAAGAAACTTGTATGTTGTTCTCGAACCAACCAGTGTGGTATTATGTAACTAAAGCAAGTTTATCTCGCAAAACGCTTAAAAATTGCGTCTATTTGTTTTTAGTTGGCGAATCTCTTACCATAGACGTGTACTTAATGTATAAAAGATTAACACTATATCAATTACAAAGCTGAATGGCGGCACTCGCAATCACGTAAAACATTCGCACGAAACGCGTAAAAGAACTCCATTACGTTAGTCTTGTTCTAAATTTTGGATAAATGTTACTCATGATACGCGCCAAATTAAGTTGAACAGAAAATTATTTTCAACTTATACATTTATTTTGGTAAAAATTGCATTTTGCAGGGAGTTTAACTAAGTTCATACAGTTCAGGGCAGGCTGTTGACCCCAAGAAAAGGTGAAATATTATACGGCTACTTAATGCCGAAAACACTGCCTGAGACACTGTAAAAATACTTACCAACACCAACTTTTAAATACAATGAATGTACGGCTATCACGCGGCACACAACTACATGATAACACTAATAGTGACTCGCGGCCCACAGTTTGCCGACCACTGATTTAAATAGTCATGATCGTTAATTTAATATTGCAAGTTACTGATGAAATTCATAAAAAAATGGCAAATAAAGCATTTCCTTTTTTGAGTAATTCTGCAACGCTATGCTTCCACTAACTGCAATATGGCCTACCTGTATTTGTTTTGTTGTTTAAAATGTGTATTACCAACATATTAAACCAATAAAAAGTTCTGTTTGTTTTGTCGCTTGGTTTTAAAAGTGTGCTTTCTCTATATGCTGAAACACGTATATGCAAGTATATTAGGGGTAGTGTTAGGTTTTATTTTGTCGCCCGACAGCACATTTTAAGGAGTGTGCTACTATTACAGGTGTATATTTCAACAGGTGAGACATGACCACCGTGCTATCTGAACTCCACTAAATCGAAACTAAACAAACTGTCATAGCATTTCAAAGTGCATACTGTCAGGTCGCTTATAGATTTATTGTACATTCACATAATTTAGCATATTTTGCTTTCAATAAAAGAGCTTACAGCGCAGTAAAAACACGTGTTGCCAGTAAGGAGCGCATCGTTGACTGTTTTGCAGTAGGAAGGACACGACTAGCGTTGCATTCAAAGCGAATGCGTTGAGGATTAAAACTGGCCAGTTAACTAGCAGGATGCAGCTCACAGGAAATACGCCAGAAAGACTTTTTAGCAGACTTTAGCACACGCACAACAAACACAGTACTGTAAATAACAAATACAGACGCTGATTCGGTACACAGGAATAACCGACTAACAGCCAAGAGTAGTACAGTTAGAAAGTGATAAAGGCGTCTGCAGAATGTAAAAACAAACATATTTTTACCCATATCAGCCGATTTAAACTATCATTTTGGTAAAGGACACTTTTTTACAGATTTTGAGAAGTCGGCGGCAGGGTGTCATTTAGTTGTTGACAGGGTGTCACTAATTCAGTGACAGCGTGTCACCGAATCAGTCACAGGGTGTCACTAAATCGATGACAGGGTGTCACTGAATCGGTGACAAGTGTCAGCATTTTGGTGACACTGGCAGGGTGTCAGTAAAAAGTCACAACCCCTGTGGCCTATACGGGATCATGCATTGATTAAGGGTAGAGTTTGGGTGTAGTATTAAGTCTAAATTCCTTAATTGAGTTTTGCTTTATTTTCATGCATTGTTTCCAAATCGATTTAAATAGCTTTGTTTTCATGTAGCGCTGTTTTACGCTTGCACTGGTCTCAAATCCTACCACATTTTTCGTCAGTGGTTTGTATTGCTAACAATATATGGGTTAGGGTGAGAGTAGCGTTTGTGTTTGGGTGGATCAAGTATTAGTATTAGATTTATTTTTACATGTGTTTATGTCTTTCTTGCAATTTCAACTTTCACAACACGTTTCGTTACTGTTAAAATAAATATGGTAGGATTGATTCTCGACCAGCGCCCCTGAGTTTTATAAACATATCACGACCCAGGCCTCAAACATCAAAAAGTGTATTTTTCTGATATGCATGAAATAGAAAAACACCCAGACAACCAGATGTAGTACACAGTTCTATGAAAAAATGATTTATTACCAACAAATTATTGATTTATTTTAGTGTGATTGATGAAACTGAATTTTTTCCTTTACAATATCAGCGTGGTTTGTTTGGTGACTAAAAGCTAACACCAGTCTTAGCAGCTAGTGTAGTTGGCTGCCATCAAAGTGTTTAGAAAACGACTTATGATGCAATAATCCAGGTTACGGAGTTGAAGCCACATGAAATGCTTAAAAAAATTCAGTCATTATTGAATTAAATACATTTGAAAAATGAAATAAAAAAGTTTGTTTGCGCAGGATTGAATCACCATAAAGCGACCCATTTTTTGACCCTGTGCGACCCATACTTTGAGAACCGCTGATCTAAATGATGCCCTTTTATAGCTACAGATCAGGATGAGTAGGCAGTTAAATTCAATATTGTCTAATTTAAAGCTCTTTGATGCCTATCCAAAAACTCTTGATGACTTCCGTGTAAAAACATATACAGGGGCCTCTGTTACTTTGATTTCTGGGATTTTAATGTTATTCTTGTTCCTGCTTGAATTCAGGTAGGTAAAACATTGTCGCTGGTCTTGAATCGTACCACATTTTCGTAAGGGATTTATATTGCCAACATTATTTGGGTGTTTGGATGGGTCAAGTAATAAGCGGAACCAAAAATCGGCCTATTTCCACTTAGTGGCTAAATATTTTAAAACAACTCCTCACAGAATGTTAAATTTTTTTGGCAACCTATTTTTTATATATATTTTGATCTTCAATTATTTCAATTATGAAGAAAATCTGAGAACATGGGTTTCAAGCAGGGCTGGGGAGCCACCATAAAATAGCATTGGCTCCGGCTCCAGCTCAGGAGTCGTCAAACTCATATCCTTTAGCTCCGGCTTCAGCTCCGGAGCCATCAAACACACACCCAATGACTCTGGCTCCAGCTCCGGAGCCACCAGTCACTTATCCAATGGATTCAGATCTATAGGCATACATTTTTAAAAGCTGCTTTCGTCCTGGCTATATTAAATATGTTTTGTAGGCTTTTACACAATAAAATACATCAGTTTAGTAGTTTGCTTTGTATCTATTTCAAATTCTGTTAAAAAAAGAAGCAGTTTACATTAAATTAGAAAAAAATCCTACTCTTGAATCAACTCTTTGTTACTCAATATCAAAAAATCATGAATCACTAATTGCAACACTAACGAAAATGTAATAAAAAAATTAAACAAGAGCAATAAAAGTTTAAAAACGAATAAAATGTAGGCTTTATAGTGCTTGTACTGTTAAACATACCGCTAATAATTGTTTCAGTTAAAACAAGGTTTATCGCACTAAATTTGATCTCAGAAACAAAATGGCTTCCAGCAAATCCTTCCTCATTGAAGCTCTAAGGTCAGACCAAATAATACGCAGAGCTGAAAACAACCGTTCCACACTAACTTGAGTAGGAGGAAGAGCAGTTACAGTGTAGGCAACCTTCTTAACATTTCCTGGATAGTGCTCTATTGCTTGAAGAACACTAAGTTTAGAGGACCGGTCAATCTTTTCCAATTCAATTAATGACTTTTCAAAGCATGCTTTAAATCAGGGCTTTGGAGCAGGCAGTAAACGGCTCCGGCTCCAGCTCCGGAGCTCTCTTTTATCATAGGTTAGCTCCAGCTCCAGCTCCGAAGCTTATTGATACCACTGCTCCGGCTCCGGCTCCATTACGACAAGAACTGAAGTTTAAGGCTGAACGCTTAATTTGAAATATCTAGTGTTTTAAAATATTCACAAACGAAACACCACAATGGTTAGTTAAAAAAGGTGCGCCAAAGAGGCAACAATTCTTAATTTTGTGAACGGTTGCTGTTAAATTATGTGAATTCAGCTATTAGTGGAAGGCTAGTAGCATAGCATCTTATGAAATACATCGGAGCCGGAGCTATTTTTTAAACAACTGGCTCCAGCTCCGGCTCCGTTAAAAATGCACGGCTCCACGCTCCGGCTCCAAAGCCCTGCTTTAAATGCAGCATCTGGATTTGGTTCTTCTCTTTTAGCTGTTTATCCAGATGCTTTTCAAAATCAAGCGAATCGTCAGATAGAGAAGCTGTTGAGGATGTTTCATGTTCGCTCAATGAAGATGTGGCATTTTCACATGTTTCGTTTGTTCTTGAAAATTGATGCATACGAAAGGCTATATCAACTAATGCACGTTTGCCTCTTAGTGCTTGTTCCCTGTTTAAGGTTATTCTGTACATAGGATCAACATATATCGCCGACAAAAGCACATCATTGTTCATAAGTTTTGTCTCCCAGTGTTGCATTGAGATTCTGATTGCATCAGCTAACTTTCCACCAATTTGGGAAAGCTTAAAAATGAGGGTCTTCCACTCTTTGTAGAAAGAGCCTGGTGTTAAATGTGCAGATTGCATTCGTTTTGTTGCAAGGAAAGGGTGTCGTAGCAATTCTTCCAGCTGTTTGATTTCATTCCATTGATTTTCTGTTAAAGTGAGATTAGGGTGTGCCAGATCCAGTAAACTGTCCTTTAATTCTAATAAACGTTGAATCATGAGATAGGTACTGCCCCATCTTGTTGCTTGGTCGATAATTGCACCTTTTTTCAATTTCCGCTTTAGAATTGCATCTATCTTGGGTGTCCTGGCTGTTATAGCAATTTGATGAACTTTACTGATAAATCTATCCATATATTTGTCTTTAAGGCCATCTCTCGCAGCTAACTGCAGTGTGTGGACTGCACAACACATATGGGCTGTTTTCAAATAGTCTGACTATATTGGCTTCACTTTCTGCTAAAACTCCCCTTATGCTACTGGTTTCACCCACCTCAACAACTTCAGTTAAAACATCCAACTCAAAGCTGTCTTCTTCAATCTCAGCTTCTGTTAAAATATTTGATTCATTGTATTTTTCGATTGAACTTGCCATGTTTGAAGCGTTATCAGTAACAATGGCTAAAATTTGTTGTTTTTTCAAATTAAATTCTTTGAGAACAGTTTCAAGTGTGTACTGAAGAAAATCACTGTTGTGTTGTGCTTGAGTATCGCGAACTGCCAGCGTTTGAATATCTAGCCTGTTGTTGGAATTTACGAACTGCGCATTTATTGCAAGATAGTTAACTCTGTGCCTTGTGCAGCCATCCATCTCAAGAAAGACAAATTTGTCACTTAGTTCTTCTTTTAATGCCTTTTTTTGATCTGCTGCTGCCCTTATAATCATCTTTCTAATTTCATGCCTTTCCAAAGACACTCCAAGTTTACCTGCCAGTTCTCCATTTAATCCTTTAAAACCTCTTGATGAAAAGAAAGTTAGTGGAATACTATTTTCTACCACCATTTCAATAATATGTTGTTTAAACTTATTCTTCATCATTGATACAGTAACTTTTTCATTTAAAAAAAAAATTAGGAATCGTTTCTCTTGACATTCCTTTATCTTTTTCGGTGATTGAGTCTTGGCCATCCATTTTCTGGTAAACCTCTGGATGATTTCTTTCTAGATGTCTTTTCAAGTTGAAAGTTTTTCCACCTAATTTGGCACTGCAAATGGTTTCACTCACTTTGACTTGACAAATGAAACATCCTACTATGTCTAGATTTCTGAAAAATAAAACGTAAAATTAGCTACACTAGGATAAAACAGATACAGAAATCCAGTTGCCTTAACACAGTGGTTATCAAACTGTTTTTCTTTGGAACAAGTCAACGCCTTTGGAATAACAATCTGTTGGACTTGATTGTCACTAACAATGGTCTTTTTGTGCCAACAAAGCCCATTTTATTTATTGTTAAAAATTATAATCAACTGCTGCAGATTTTTCGGAGCAATAATTTTAAATACAGATGTTAACGACAAAAGTAGACATCTATAAAACCAAACTAAGCAAATATGTTACACATAATGCAAGTTGATTTTAGTAAAAATATTAAATTTTATTGACTTATTATTAGTGAAAGATACACACACACATGTGTTCAAAAATAACTGTGATCTAGCCCTTCTCAAGTTGCTTTTTGACAAACGACTATGGGCCATTCCGTGTCAATTCGCACAGCCAAGAAGTTCAACTTTTCCGATTTTTCTTTAATTTTACACATGGCTTACATATCAATAGTACACCGAAAGCTATCCTAGACTCACCGAATCTGTCAAACAATGATGCAAACAAGGTAGGCTAGAAAACCAGTAGCCTGCAGTAAGGTTCTAACTCACGACCTCGGGCCAACCGTCGCTCTACCAACTGGGCTCTGCAGGCTCTTGAGGGAGCAGGTCAAGAAACAACCATGACGCCAATGCTTGCTATATTCTATAAAATTTGTTTAGAAGTTGCTAAATAAAGTTAACATATTTTTATCTGTCAGGTATTTTTTAGAAACCAAAGTGACCCAGGAGCTGCTTGTTGACATGTCACACAACAATCAATTTGAAATTAATTTGAACATATCATTTCCAAACCTTCCTTGTCCATTCTTGAGGTAAATATATTATTGTAATGAATTATTTATTATAGTAAAACAGAGAGACCTTTTTAGGAAGGTGTTCAAAATGGAATACCTAAGTATTCTACAATAAAGGGTTTTAGTTTTTTTAATCTTGAACAGGTTTCTCTAAACCAAGGAGAATGTTATCTGGGAACATTGTGTAATCTAGTGATGCCCTAAATATTTCTATTTGATGCAGAAGGTTTTCTGCATATCATGGAATTTTTTAAGCCAACTTTAACTAAATAATTGGTTCCCAAACTTTTTTATTCCGTGGGTCAAATTTTTTTTCATAAAACAGTTTGTGGCCCACCATGTCCCGCAAACTTTTTGTACGCATTTTAGTCCAATCTTCAATAAGATATATCCTACATAGTAGGTTAATTTCACTATAAATGCATTGAACAACAACTGAATAACCTTTTTTGCTTTCATTTTCTGCCAACAGACTGAAATTAGAAAGTAAACCTCCATGCCAAATAGGCAGCGAATAATAACCAGACGCCTTAAGACAGGGGTGGGCAACGTGCATCCCTTCACCTTGAATTGTTTTGCAACAATTACACTTGTCTGGTATGTTCAAGGTGTAGCAGACTTTTGCCATGCATACTGACTGAGATGATATGTTTAATTGAATTAAGGCTGTTAATTAAATTGTACTGAGATCCGTACAAGAAAAGCTTCATTGGAATTGTAAGAAGTTATTTTCGAATCCACAAGTAGACAGCACTGACAAAACTGCCGTAGTTGCAGCCTAATAGCTCAATAATTTTTCTAGTAAAAGCTGAAAATATGAATTAGTGTTTATTTGATGTGCAACAACGAATAAACTTACTTAATTTCTAATAAATTCACAAATATGTTATTTCACTTGAAATTAACGTAGTTAGTAGTCATTACAAAGCTCATTCTTGTACTCTGCCAAGGTATTTTTTTATTCGGCTCTGTTTTGTTTTGAGCTATTTCATTTTATTCACGCAAGATCAGAAAATCCAGCTTGGCAAAGAATTTTATAGTTGTGAAATAAATGCACATTACGACGGCCTTCTCGCTGAGTAGTGAGTACGAATCACGAATAGGCACATAAAACTGAAGCTATTACTTTTGTTATTATGTGGCAGCTTTATTGCAGCCATGAAGCTGAAAGTCTGTGTTATATAACGCCTGATGTTTTCGCGGCTTTTTCGCGATAAACTACCCATAATACTTTTAGCAATAATTCTAGAATAATGAACTGGCGAGTAGGGGTCTGCAAAATAGGCCTGAAGATATTCAACAATAATAGGTTTCAAGAGGAACGAATCCAGAATTGCGAATCCTTATGAGTTTTAAAATTATTTGACAGACACCTAATGATAAGGCCAAAGTTTTTGGGTCAGTAATTGGCCGCCCGAAAAAGCGCTAACGCCACATATATGGCGGCATATAAAGCAGCACAGTAATTGTTTCGCCACAGCAATGGGCGGCGTTAATCCAAACTTCCGCGATAAAACAAATAAATTATTTCGATTCTAATCACCTGACATAAACTGCAGAAGTTTTGTAATAACTTAACCTAGCTTGAGAGTTATCCACTTGGCCCCCCCGTCACCGCTCCGTGACCCCCCGAGGGGGGCCGTGGGCCATGGTTGAGAAACCCTGGTTTCAAAATAGCCAAAAAAATATGGGAAAATGGCCTGGTCCTTAAAGTTTGAAATATGCTGGAAATAATTTTTTATCCTGCTTGATAAAACCCTATTTAAACCAAATAAACGCGAATGTTTTTTTTTTCAAAATTTACTCATTGTTTGATGTCAGTGTTTTAAGGATTACTTGTTTTGTGACATAACAAACTAAATATTACCATGGGACATAGCCTATTGTGAGTGGCCTGTGAAGGTTAGCAAGTGATATTGTGGCCGCAGTGCTGCCAATTTCAGGCCACCCTGATCTAGAACATGTGTATCAAACTGGAATTCCTCTGACGGCCAAGAAAAAAACATGTAGATTAGTGGTTGCAAATCTTTTTATTCTTAAGACCCCTTTTTCAGTTTTTGAAAATTTTCGCAACCCCATAATTTTGGTGTATAAACCAGAGTCAACTAGACAGGGGTACTGTTGTTGTATATTTTATTGGGGGTATATTTTCGGGGCTTAGTGTTTATTTTTTAATTTTTTTGGTGGGTTTTCCAGCCTTAACTCATGTCTTAAATGCGAAAGGGGTAGTGGCCAGGGTTTTACTTTCTTTACGTTAGTTTGGTAAAGACTATGCAAAATTAATTTTAGAATATTTTTGCAATCAAAAATTTTATTTAGATTTATTTTTGCTGCTTCAAAACAAAAAACCCATTCTCAGAGACAGTGACAAATTGGCCCTTGATGCCTAAAAGCTTCAAGAAATCTTTTGAGCTTTTTACTTATGGTCCAATCTGGCAACATAGTTTATGAACGCCATATAAATGAAGCTTTGATAAATAGATAATGCGTTCGGCCATGTTATTGAATTTTTACCATGCGTTAGGTCTGTGTAATCACTGTTAAAACATACTTTAAATCTGTTGTTTCGAGCAATATGCAAAACTCTGTGTACCTAATACGCTACCTAATGAATCGAAAGTTTTGCGAATTTAAACCAAATAAACACAGTGTTCTTAAAGATTTATTTTTGTATGACACCCTATTATGACTTGACTGTAGAACGTCATCTCTAATAATGCATTCAAAGTTGGTATTTTGCTTGCTGCACCCTTGTACAATTTCAAGTTGTGTAGACCTGGTGTTGATATGTTTGATTGTAGTAACATGCGAAACAGGTGCAAACAGACAGGTGTACACTGCCTCCAGGTTTTGCATTTAATTTGCGCCAATAAAATATGTTGTTTCGTAAGAGCAATAAGTTGTTTTGCTAAGAGAAGCCTCTTTTTAAAAGACAAGTCACATGCGCCTAGTTTTCTAAGACGAGCCCCTTCGCACAATGAATGTTGTAGGCATAGGACAATGAAGCGCAGCAGGATACCAGCCGCTCAGTTGCTTCGCGAGCTGAATAAACCAAGCGACATGAAAGCATTCTGTATGGAAGTTTTTTCTGCCGCTAGATAGGAGTCGATAGCTACAACAAACTAAAGTGGTGATGTCACATTATTGTTTTTTTGTCCCCCAATCAAAGGCACCTATGGGTGCAGCCTCATAAACCTCTTCTGCGCACCAACATAGCACTCTAAATCATGTCTGACAATTTGGAAGTCCTAATACGTGTACTTTTTAAGCTCCAGGCAAAAATTGGTCTGAAACATAACTTAGCAAACCAAAAAAAGAATAACGGGAAAAAACAAGATATGTCTCGAAAATAAATTTACGGCTCATATAATAACCGCAAAAAAAAGCTATGTCCTAAAATAAAGGAGGTGTAAATAGTTTTGTAAATAGGTTCTTACATGTTATGTTTAGGAAAAAAACCCTGGGTGTATTTTTATATAAAGGTCTGACTTTCTGTTATGCAAATGTACTCAGAAGGCACACACAGGTATCCCAAAAAATGTTAACCTAGTTGATTTGTGCAATTCCAGTTTAGATTTATCCGATGTTTCTGGTCAACGTAAAACAAACTGGAAAAGCACAATTTTAAAACAAAGATTTAGTCAAAAAGATGGAAGTGTTTTGAAAGATATGGAAATTCAACATAACAAGGTAACTTGCTATTTTTTTTCACTTAATGTATTTTATCTCTAAATATATTTGGCTTTTTTGTCCACCGGTCAGAGGTAATTTGTAAGAGAGAGATGGAGCTCTGTGTTGCACTACTCTTAAATTTTCCTTACTTACCTGAATATTGTACAACAAACCTTCCTGAGAATATAATTTTATAGTGATTTAGGCCAAAGCCCAAGCGTTTCTTGCAGTGTGTTTACCCATGCAAAATTTAGGAAGAGCTTGTAAAATATCCTATTTATGGCAACAATTTGAACAGTAAGCAATTTTTTTAAACAAAAAGACTTTTCTTTGGTTTGATGCAGTTTGGTTTTTAAAATTAAATGCATTTTCTTGAATATCAGGCAAGTCGACAATTGCTGCTATAACTAAGAGTTTTAATTTTGCCAGTTATTCAAAAAATGTCATTTTTCTCAAAAGCCCTTTATTATTAATCTTGAGACAAGGTCTTTTATTTAAGGTCACTTTTGCGCTCAAAGCATTGTAACTGTAAAAGTAATTCAATATTTTTGATTTTTTCCGTAATATGACCATTAAAAGATTCAAATTAGTTGTAAACAACACCATGAGGTGTGTGTGTTTGCAGTTACAGTAGAATTTATTGGTTATTTTTTTATATTTCTATACTATTGTAAGCTTGTCAAACTAAAATATTTTTAGCTATCTTTGCAAAGGAATCACACTTTATTATTATGTGTATTTTAAATTCCCTTTTTGATTCGGCCCGCCAAGCCATGCAACCCCTTATCAAAAATAATTGCCCACCCCTGCTTTAAAGGCTCCTATATCACTGCATAATACTCCTGAATGGTAACAAAAAAATAGTTGAACGGGTGGTGTCATAGTTGTAACGCTGCTCACTGGTGCCCCAACTGTCCATTGTTCTGTCACAGTCACTGATATGTTCATATTAATCAGGTTTCATGAACGACACATAATAAGAATAATAAATAAGTTTTGTGACATATCGTTTTGTTACAAAACATTCTAAATTCTGACATCAGTGTTTCTTTCGTGAATTGCATGCTCTTTATTAGCAATTGGTTAATTGTGGAGTTATTTTTGCTGTTTTTCATAAAGTTATGGGTTTAAGTAAAAAATATTTATATACTATTTTGTTGGTTTAGTTGTTATTTTGAGTTGTTATTTCTGATTTATTTCTTGACTGTCCATTTTTGTACTTCATCCTGCATACTTTTTTAATAAACCACATTACATTTTGTACTTTTAGTCAACAGAATCATGTTATTCTTGCTATGGAGCTGAGTCACTGGACCTTATGTGCTGTAACACATGTGCTGATGTAAAAGAAGCATACAGGTAAGATTATACTCTTTTTATTGTCATATGCTACTGGTTTAAGGTGAATATTACTATTAAGGTTTCTCTTTATCGAATTGATAATGAATTCCAATAGTAGGGTTGTTTAAAGTACAATACTGGATCTTAAACATTCCAATTCTCTTTCAAAAGATCTTGAAATCCGGGTAGTTGGAACCCATAAATAAACCCTAGATCTGTTTTAGCTTGATTACTCAATACACAAGCAAGTCAACCAGTATTTAATATACAAGTGATTAAATGAAAAATGTTGACAAACTTTCTATTGGAACCAATATAATTTATTTTCGTTTTACCGCAGATTGTTGTGTCTAATTGTACATATGTGAGTCAGGCCTGTTACACTTTTATAGTGCCTGTTTAACCTTTAACTAATAATTAGGTGTCAATCAAGCGATAATGGGTAAGCGACTAACATGTAATGCCAGGTGTGGAGTTCGCAATTGCCCTAAATGCGTTAAGTTGCAAAAGTAATATTACGTTGTAAAACTTGCTGGCCGTCTACAAAATGTGCTATAGGGTTACTTAAGGCCAACTTTAGGCCAATATTCAGCGAGGTTATGCAGTTATGCACAGCGTAATTGTCAAGAATTTGTTATGTCAATTAGTAACTTTGTATTCTTTGCAGTACATTATTTGACTGCATAACAGATCATGTTAGTCAAAAAAGAAGCACTAAAACCCAACAATGCTTTAAAAACTGGACCGAATTGCTTAAGACTTCTGTGTGCAGTGTTGCATTGTATTCACTATTGGCAAAAATATAAGTTTTGGCAACAACCTGGACAGTTGACATAATACAGTTTACAGAACTGTTTCAAATGACAGTTGTTAAGAATGTTAAACATATGGGAGATTTTTTTTATTATAATATACACATGTTAGAAAATTGTTTGGGCGATTTATTGCTGTGATTGTGGGCCCTTTTGGGTAAATTAAGATTAATTCCTTCCCCAAACAAAACCAAGGTTAGATAATTTAATAAAAATATACTAGGATTCGCTATTCTGGATTCGTTATTCTAAATTCTAAACCTATTATTCTAGAATACCTTGGGATTCTACTTTGAACATCCCTAGTTGCCGATCCGGGTTTTAAGCATTAAAAACAACATAAAAAGTTCTTTTTTGCGAAAAAATATAAGCATATCGCAGATAATTGTAAATTTTGTTAAAAAATTTTAAAGAAATTATGTCGCGAGGGTTAAGTACTTTCCTATAACACAAAACATACAGTGCTAAACACAGATACCTTGAGAATTGAGATCAAATATATCTCCAAATTAGGACAAAATTCCAGTTACTGAGAAGCATAACCTGGTGTCTAACTCCTATGCAAAACTTAAATCCCCCGTCAACTGCACTACCTTGTTCAGACAAACTATGCCCAAATCCATCGTAAAAGATTCAAATATAAGTAAATGAGCTTATAGACACCGAGAACTAATCAAAATTAGTAGTTTATAAACTTGACAATCACAAAATCACAACAAATTTCGCAGTTACTAAACTACCACCCGATCCATCAGAAATTAGTGCAGTTCTAAGCCAGTACTTTTCATCCGGATGTATCGTACACCCCAGGGTGTACCATAATTTTTAAAGGGTGTACCACTTAGATGGGGTGTACAGGGTTGTACCAGATAACGCATGACAATAGGCCGATGACTAGCTATCTGATAACACAGGGGTCGGCAACCTATGGCCCGCCAATGTAATTCATCCGGCCTGCTGCCTATTAGACAAACTAGACCCGAGTTCATTTCAATAATTTTTGACCATTTTAACCTCATTAGTGAGAAAAATATTTGCGCTTCGCGCATAGACTAAAAAAGGTTTGCCAACCCCTGTGATAGCAATTGCATTACTTTGCCGTCTCTCACTGACTATTGTGAGGTAGTATTCCTATTATACTATATTATTGTGCGACCAGTTTGACCTGCAATAACCTGTTGTTGACGTGACTTTGTGGCTATTCAACATAAACGATGTTAAAGTAAGCATTTGCAGTTTTTGCTGTACACGTTTAAGGTCTAACTTAGAGATATCTGAATTAAAAGTTTGTGACACACTGGTTAGAGCAAAATATGGTTGCAACGATGCCCTGAAGCAATTTCAAAAGCCTGCAACTGAATGTTCTGTGGTGCTGGTCAAAAACCAAAGCACACCGCAGGCAACATATTTTAGTTCCGCGGGCCGCATTTGGAATAGTAACTTGGGCGACTTTTGGGTATCATTCCTAAATACCAAATCTCAGTGAAAAAGTCGATTTCGATCCTTGTTTTCATGCTCGTGACACACATTTGCAAGCAAGAACTTTCTGCTCTTGTTGAAATTAAAACCAAAAAAATTCTATCAAAGATGTTTATACGCTTATGATAGGAGCACTCGAAACAAGGCTACTGCCTCGGGTAGTACAACTGATTGAAAAAAAAACTGATAAAATTTTGTATTTGTATTAAGATATGCTACGGATTTTCTATAATTGCGGCCCTGGTTATCCTTATTCCGATTAGGATTACTACAGATTCGGTGTATTGCATGGACTAGGGTGTATAAGTTTTGAGTAAGCGTAAAAAGGGTGTACCACTCCGAAAAAGGTTGACGAGCACTGTGAATCTAAGCAAAAAGGTCTAGGACAATATGGCTAGAGAAGTGTTGCACAATGCACTAATTTGACCTAACAAATCTGCTTAAGACCCACCCGAACCAAACCGCTAATCAGCACCCTAACGCAAATAATGTGCATTGATTTAATAAATAATTATATAAATGCTTTCGATCGTAATACATCGATGTATGTGTGACATAACAATCCTATATAACCGTCTAGACGAGAAATTATCTTATGCCCACCTGACTTTGGGCTTTTTCCCAGCGTTTAAGTAATTAATAAATTAACGCACATTATTTGAGTTAGGGTGCTGGTTACCGTTTGGGTTCGGGTGGGTCAAGTATTATTAAATCTAGTTTTCAGCCAATATTTTCTATTTATCTCGGCCGGGAGTTTACCTAAAGATCCAAATAGTGCATTGCCTCGACCTCAAGGTCTAAAAGTCAGACTCTCCTGCCCTTGGATGCCCTAATTGTCGTGCACCTTTTTGCTCAGAACGGCAATAATTTCTGACGGATGGGTGAAACTACACATGAGTGTAATTTCAAAAGTAAGGCATAAGACACAGAATATAGGCCGAAATCACACCATTTCTAACATGTAACCATAAAAATTACTGCACATAATATAAAATATTTATAGCAGTACTAAGATACAAAACTTTTTTGCACATATATCTTAAAGCAAACTAATTAGAATACCTTTTTGGTCGTACATAACTCGGATAAAACTAATTTGGGCACTTTTTGTTCCGTACATAGCTCGAATAAAACAAATTTGGGCACTTTTTGTCCATACGTAGCTCGAATGAAACTAATTTGGGCACTTTTTGTCCGTACGTAGCTGAAATAAAACTAATTTGGGCACTTTTTGTCCATACGTAGCTTGAATAAAACTAATTTGGGCACTTTTTTAGTTATAAGTAGCTCGAATAAAAGAATTTGGGCACTTTTTGTCTGTACGTAGCTCGAATAAAACTAATTTGGGCACTTTTTTGGTCGTGCGTAGCTCGAATAAAAGAATTTGGGCACTTTTTTGTCCGTACGTAGCTCAGATAAAACTAGTTAGGGCACTTTTTGTTCCGTACATAGCTCAGATAAAATAAATTTGGGCACTTTTTTCTCCGTACGTAGCTCAGATAAACCTAATTTGGGCACTTTTTGTTCCGTACGTAGCTCGAATAAAACTAATTTGGGCACTTTTTCGAAACTTTTTTCAAGTAAGAATGGAATACATAAGGTATTATATGTACTAATCTTTGCAAAATAGTGATAATCTGGGCTTCAGGAGACGACTGCCCAAAAAATGCGCTTATCGGGAACACTGCTGGGAATGATAATGTTGTACTATTTGCAGTTCATTATTTGACTGCAAAACAGATTATGTTAGTCAAAAAATATAGAACTAAAATACAACAACATTTAAAAAATAAACAGGATTAAATTGCGGAAGAGTATGTTGTGTAGTGTAGCTTTGTCTTCACTATATTGGCAAAATTTTTGGTTTTTGCAACAACCTGGACTTGTTAGTATGGTTAATACAGCTGATTCAGATGCCAGTTGTTAAAAATGTTGAACATTTGGAAAATTATTTTTTATTACAACATATAAATGTTAGCAAACTGTTTTGCGATTTATTGCTATCACTGAAGACCCTGTAGAGTATAATAAGATTAATCCCTCCCCTCCAAACAAATTCCAAGTTAAATAATTTAATAAAAACATACTAGGATTCGATATTCTGGATTCGTTATTCCAGATTCAAAACCTAAAGTTCTAGAATCCCCTGGGATTTTACGAACATTCCTACCTACTAAGTAAAAAAATGTAGTTATAATAGACTTTTGTAATCGGACTTGTGCCCGGTTGTAAACGAGTTACTTTTGGAATCGGACTTGTGCCTGGTTGTAAATGAGTTAGCAGGCCAAATGAATTACATTGTACATTAACCTTTTAATTTTTATGTATTTTTTATAACACATGAGACATGCTTAGCCAAGTGTTCCGTAATTAGTCGTTTCATTTTAAATAAACAAACATCATTGCAACATCTGGCTTCAGCAAGCTTACACAAGGATGATACAGATACAGATAGTGATTAAGAGGTCACAACAGCTTGCCTTTGATTAAAATAGGCCATGTGCATTCGCATCCCACCTGTTTATAAATGCATAAATTCAGGCTCACCCAACAATAACATTGCTTTTTAGGTTATATGTTAGTTTTTCATAATATATTTCTTTCACAAAGTGCAATAATTTATAAGATTTTAGTTTGTAAGCGCTAAGAATTACTGCAACGTTTGGGCATCAGTAAAAAGGGACCATTTTGAAAAATATCTAGCCACTAATGTTATACTATCTGTAACATTACTTTTTGTTATCGATAAACGACACATTCTATTTTATAATCATCGGCTATAACATTAGGCTTGGAAATTTACACATCCGTGATACAACCTTATATGCAATTGTGATAATTGATGAATTCCTATATTTTGTTTAGCTCGGCTCGTTTATAATTCAATTTTAATCACTTCTGACATTAATTACATTACTATTCCAATATTTAACCTATTCATGAGCTTTTATTTGTTATATATACTCAATTTAACCCCTGTTTAACTTTTTATTGGTTTAGGCGAAAAGGTTGGGCTATACCAACTGATGGTTCTGTATTTCAGTGTAATAGCACTAACATCGAAGTAGAGGTCAGTAAATTTTGGGTGATGTGAAGTTATATTGCAGTCCTAAAGTTTTACTTTTGATAAAGAAAATGTATATCATTGGATTCACCTGATATAATGAATATTTTTTAATCAAGCTAAAATATGTTCATCTGTTGTGTAATTAGGTTTATTTGTCATGTCACAATTACAAGTTTCATGACTGAAATACAAAGGGCTAAATATAATCATGTTTTAGTTTGAATAAACTGTTGATAAAAACTTATGTTAGTCATCATTTCGGTCAACTTCAAAAAGAGTACAAGTCCAATAGTGTGTAGTTGGCCCTGCTGGAAATGACAACAGGCCTAAATCGCTTATATTGTAGGCCCACAAGCAAAATCGAAGACCTTAAGTTTTGGTTTTAAGTGAATTTTATACAATAAAAAACAAGATTGGCAAACGTAGGGTTGGGCATTTGACCGGTCAAATAAAATCCGGTCGGTCAAATACTTGTCAGATAGGTCAAACATTGGTCAAATACTATACACACTATCAAAATGCAATTGAAGTTCAAAATAAACCTTGATTTTAACTTTAAATAAATACCGATATATGAACGTTTTGGCTCAAGTACAATGGTTTGTAAAACAAAAACAATTATTTTATGACTATCAATAAGAATTTTTGCAAAACCATGCCTATCTTGCAAAGCACAACTACCAAGTTAAGCCAACAAGTTCATTAACGAAATTGAACAACAAGTAAATGCATCAGTAAAAAATATTTTTACTCCTCAACTTTGTCACTATCTGAATTTTCTAAATCAGGGTTCTCCAAACCCAGGCCCGACATCTTTTTTTGTGGCCGC
The DNA here is from genome assembly GCF_963924565.1 of Ascidiella aspersa. Classification (NCBI taxonomy): domain Eukaryota; kingdom Metazoa; phylum Chordata; class Ascidiacea; order Phlebobranchia; family Ascidiidae; genus Ascidiella; species Ascidiella aspersa. The sequence goes on from NC_139453.1 coordinate 18,420,636, forward strand.
GAAGCACTGTTGAATTATTGTAATAGGTAAAGTTGAGGGTTTAATCAAAGAAATATAACTTACCAACGATCAGCAAGCATATTGCAATTGTTTGGTTATAGGCCTAGTTACATTATTGAATAAATTAACTGGTTTACTATCGCCCATCAAGTTTTAATCCAGGGGTGGCAAGATTGGCAAGAACCTACTCTTAAATGCTTAAATGCAGTGTTCTGTTTTGTCAAATACGCAATTGTTTCGCGCTTTGCGTGCACCATTTTGCCACCAGTCTAATTATCACATTACTTTTTGACGATGCTTTTTGTCGTCATCTTTAAACATTTCATGGTCGGGGACCTAACGAAAATCGTTAATCGCTCCTGGCATGCATGTCGCTTAAATAGCCTGCTTTATGTGGCCCGCGAAGTATATCAACAAAATATTGTGGCACGCGATGCTGTCAATCTTGGACCACCCTGCTCTAAATCGTCACCAGGGTCCACTGGAGACAAGGGATTTGGTTCTTCTAAATTTCTAAGTAGCGCAAGATTGTGGTATACCTAGACTAGTGTTTCCTTTTATGATAAATGCGATTCATCATATTTACCTGGATTTATTCTAAACAAAATAAATCTACTTTGCTATTACAAACACTTGTTATTAGCACAGAACATGTGTTTGCATCAGGTAAACCCTACCATTTTATATTTGAATTCTTTAAAAAAGTTACAATCAAGATTATTAAAAACTCAAATCACAAAAACAAAAATCTACAACATTTGAATCCAATATGAGTATTTGACCAGTTAAATAAAGTGCGATCAATTGACCAGCTTGCCAACCCTAGGCAAACGTCAAACTAAACTGATTTTTGGGGTAAACAAATGCAGTGTTGACCAGTAACGTGCTAATCATGTTTTAGTAGGTTATTTTTGTTCTCCTTGCCAACCCTTGTTTATGAATCACTAACATCCCCACAGTAAGAACCATTGTCACAGGCTATTACTCAAAGGATGAAAAATTTTTGTGAGCTATAGTATATTTTTTGAGGACTTGTTTTTGTTTTATGATAGTGTTAGAGGCCCGTTGTAACTGCATTATTTACCAGGGTTCGTTATAAATATTATAATTTCACTTTGGTTTGTGGTTTACGTTGCATGTTGTATAGTATCCCTAACCCAGGGTCGGGCAACTTCTCCAGTCAGCGGGCCGGATATGGTGAAATGAAGTACTTGGCAGGCCGTATTCCTGAATTGACACAGTAATCATGTATTCATCCACCTATATATACAAGAAATAAATCATTTTTTGTTGTACCCTTTAAACACGGCAACCTTTTTATTGCACAGCAAACACTGCTTTTTGCCGAATTGAGTGAAAAATATTTGCCATCCAATCCTTTAAATTTGCGACACTCCTTGTCAACTTTGCGTTTCTTGGCAAAATCCATGGCAAAATATTTATTGTAAATTCCAAATCTAGTTTTAACCCAAAACAAAGAAAAAAACACAAAAAAAAGAACGAAAGAATAATGAACACCTGCAATACTAAACGAAGATCTGCTTCAGTTACAAAAATTCCGTTGTTACACCCAACATCGGATATTAGCGCAGACGGCGAACAGCAACGAACATTTGCTGTGCCTAACTCTGTGTTATTAGCGAGAAAAAAAGGAAGAAGGTTTGACCTAGTGTTGTCAATTGTTGAATACACACTTGCTAATCAGCCAAAACCTGAACGAATAATACGAATAACGAGCTAAAGAGAAAAAAATATCCTGCGTTGACGGTCAACTAAACAAGAGACTAACAACAGCGTTTTGCCCTTTACTTTGGTTTCACATTGCAGCTTTGGGTAGTGAGTTAAACCCTGATAAAAATAAATAAAAAACAATAACGAAAAGGGGTTGTAATCTCACTCATATTCAATACCATGTTTGTGCACTAGTTTGTTAAAAAAGTACATTTTTATTAAAATCACTTGTTTTGTTTTATTGCACAAGGTTGTTGTTTGGCTCGCGGTATAATTCCGGTATAATTCTTATACGCTTATTAGGCATAATATGCATATACTTTTTTACCAAAGCTATATCTTATTATTAGGGCCATTTTTATTTTAAGCTAAAAAAAATTTTTTTAACTTTATTTTTATCAAATTTTAAGCATTTTGCCTGCTTTTATGGCTTAATATGGTTTAATTGTGTCGCAGTTCCTGATTTACAATGCTTCATTGACGATTTTTACAAAAATTACTCTCAAGAAACAAAACAACTTTGTCAAAAGCCATAATTTGACAAATTTTGATTGATATTAAAAAATTTTAACTTCATTGTAAATTTTAACTTTATTTTAACCTATAAACTTTTTAGAAACAGTCCCTAGGTGCTGAAAACAACTTTATTCTTTGATTCATGGACAGACGAGGTCCTTAAAAAAATTTAACTTTATTGACTTTTGCAGGCCCTACTTATTATGTTTTTGTAATAGTGAACGGTAACATTTCTAATAACGAACAGTTGTAATACAGAATAGATATACATGCAAAGTGATTAATGTCATGCAGTCAAAATTTCAGTTTTTATATGCTTTTATACTTGTGGTAAAGCAAAAAGTTTTATGGAAGAGAAAAAAATGTCTGTTTATTTGCATATGTTTGTTATCCTAACAAGTAATTTATTATTTCTATATATTATATTCATTTTTATCCTTTTATACAAAAATTCAGCACAGCATTGTTTTGCACTTTTGCTTAATGTTTTTTTTCAAGTTTCCTAAACTATTATATGGGGTTGTCCATATACATAAGTTGTTGTTTATGGCTTGTTTGATTTGCAGAAACTTATTGAAGAGGGGTGTCATATTATTGGTAAGCTTCGTGTTAATAAAATTACTGGACACCTGCATGTTTCACCTGGAAAAAGCTATGAAGTTGGAAATATGCATGTACATGATGTAAGCAATTTTAACCAAAAAGATATCAATGTCACACACAACATTGGCTTGTTTGTGTTTGGAAATTCATATCCAGGTAAAAGCATACTATTGTGTAGAAATCAACTTACTGGTATGTGAAATTCCTTCAGACATATCTACTGTTAAACCATAGAATACTAATTACATAGAGGGTCCACTACCTTATTTGCATACCGTTATACAGGAATGACACTTACTCGGTTGTGAATGTACCCAAGCTATCGCAACAAAATTTGTTGCAATGTATATTGTGTTTCATCACACAATGCTAGGAATGTGCAGAACTGAGGATTAGATTAAGGATGAACCTTTCGCAATCGTAAAAGCTTCTACATGCAATTACCATTTCTATTAAATGCATAGACTTTCGTTGCAGGAAATCAATCGATGAGCCACTCACATCTCGGTTTGCATTTTGTGGCAGGTGCACACCCGAGAATTTTTAAAAGCAATTTGTGTGGACACTTAGCAACTTGCACACCTAAATTTCAGAAAAAACTTGAGTTGTGCTTAGGGATGCTCAAAGTAGAATCCCAAGGTATTCTAGAATAATAGGTTTCAAATCTAGAATAACGAATCCAGAATAGCGAATCCTAGTATATTTTTATTAAATTATTTAACCTTGATTTTGTTTGGGGTAGGGATTAATCTTAATCTACCCTACAGGACCCACAATCACAGCAATAAATCGCCCAAACAATTTTCTAACATGTGTACATTATAATAAAAAAAATCTCCCATATGTTCAACATTCTTAACAAAGTTCTGTCATTTGAAGCAGTTGTGTAAACTGTAATATGTCAACTGTCCAGGTTGTTGCCTAAACTTATATTTTTGCCAATAGTGAGTACAATGCAACACTGCACACAGAAGTCTAGCAATTCGGTCCTGTTGTTTCAAGCATTGTTAGGTCTTGGGGCTTATTTTTTACTAACGTGATCTGTTATGCAGTCAAATAATGCACTGCAAAGAATACAAAGTTACTATTGACTTAACGAATTTTTGACAATTAAACTGCGCATAACTGCATAACCTCGCTGAATATTGGCAAAAAGTTGACCTTAAGTTACCAATTAGGCGCGACAATCGGCGGTAAAACATTAAATTATATCTGTTCCAATTACCCAAAATAAACGGCAGAATTGGATTCGAATCCCATCTGGATTCTAATCCAAGGATTCGATATTCTACTTTGAACATCCCTAGTTGTGCTAGATCCCTGAACCTGAGGTGTACATTAAACCTTAATTGAACACCTCAAAATTTGACAATGCACATCCAAGATCGCGCCATGAAATGCAGACTGGCCCACTTCTGTGCTGTGCAAGTAAATTTTTTTTTTGAGGGGGGGATAAGTACAACAAAGGTTAATTATACAATACAAGGGTTAATAACATATATATATATATATATATAATATAAAACAATATTGATTCACTGTTGTCTGTCAGATTATATCTCCTGTACAAGACATTCAAATTAAAAAAATATACTAAAATATCTTGCTTTTTTGTACAAGAGCAACTTTCAATTATATTTGTTTCAGCATTCATTTTAGTCATGTCCAAAACCTATGGTCAGCATTTAACCAACTTTCTGATTTAAGGTTTATGGTAGGTTTTAACATTTCATCTAATTATTAGTTGATCAACCTTATTTCTTCAGTATTGACTGAGTGGATACATGGTTCAAACATTCATAAAAAATCTTATATAGGTTGAGCAGTCATGGTCTTTAGAAATGATTTACTTATTAATGTAATGATTTAACAATACATTTGATACAATCTAAGCACCAGACAACATGTTTTGAGGAGAGATTAATATACAATAAACAATATTTACAGATGGTTTGATACTGTAAAGTTGTGTTAAGTGTCTGATAAGAGCCAAAGGAGATAAATGTTCAAAAGGGTTTTAACTTGTTCAAAAGGATTTTAAGAATTAATTTTATAGCTAGTTAAAACCAAGTTGCATGAAGCTCTTGCACATCATTTTAAAGCCCACATTGGAAGGGCTAGTTTTTAAGTACAAGAAAAGTTATTCGTTTAATTCAGAGATTTAACAAAATGCATTATTATGCATGCCTTCACAGTTCTTGTTTAAGAATTTTTTCTGAAAAATTATAAGAATGATGAACAAGCTTTAATAGGATATCCACCAAAGAGTACAATAAATTCATATATCCTCCTAGTGTCTTATGGTGTATGGCAGCGTGTAATATGAATAAAAATAATCAAAGGTAAGAATACAACACAGAGACACAAAACTTTGGACAACCCTTTGTGAAGATCCACTTCTGGCGAATTAAATAATAATTTGTTGTTATTTTATTGAAATATATAATAACTTATTAAGAAAAAATATTGTTATTTTATTGAAATCTATAATAACTTATTAAGAAAAAATATTGTTATTGGGCTAGACCAATGGTTCTCAACCTTTCATGCCTCGTGGCCCCCCTCGATTATAAAAAAATCTAAAATTGTGTTTGACGTGTTTTCACTTATTTTATTTCACCACGTTAATAAAAACACTTCGATGGAAGAAAGCCAATAAAAAGATACACTTGAAATCTAAAATAAGGTAACGTCGCTTCCTGGTCGAATCGCATTCTTTTGGCAGAAATAACATTGGCATCGTCATTCTTTCTTTGGGGATGCTTTTTTAGTTTTAAGGGTTGTAATGACGCATTTGACATCACAACCGAGCAGTGCAGACACTTCGCACAATTATGGCCCTCTCGTCTAACTTTTGTGAAGTTTCTGCATTAACTGCAATGCTGAATCAATTATGCAAAATGTGTGAAATAATGTCCACTGCATCATACAACATACATGACGGTACCAGTGAGCCTTTTATAATTAGTGTTCTATGGTCGAACACACTTTTAAAACTGAACCTCAGTATTTAACTTTTTTTGTTTTAGCTAACCCGTATTTTGTTGACTTTAAAAAAAAATGTTATGATAAAAAAAGACCAGTCAATTTTTTATATGATATTTTAATTTAGTATATGTACTGACAGGATGTAATGTTGCATACAGTATAGTAAAATACTCTTTAGTTCATGTATTCTGGACTGATTTTATCCAGCAAAAAACTCTTAAGAATAAAAAATTGAGTGATTTATTGTATTATAATCAAGATAACTAGCAATTCATTAAAAATTCAAATGTTTTTCTAAAAGTATTTGAATATTTTTTCATGTGCAGTTTAGGATATTTCTATTCAGACAAAAAGGCACCACATATAAAATGAGACCCTATTGAATTAAATTTAATCCTTTCTGATATGATTGAGTCAAATGTGTTTTTTGTTTAAAAATATAAACAAAAAATTAGTATGGCCCTATATTAAAATTTGAATAACCGGAGTTATTTTTTTGTGGCTATACTGCAAATGTGAATGATGTATTTGCAATTAGCTGTTGTATTGTGAGTAACACATCTCCAAATCAAAAGATAAGAGGTATTCTTTTCTTGTGATTCAGGCGAACCTGTTGTTTTCTGTGCAGCCCTAAACAGGGGCATGCATGTCCAGTTGGTTCACAAAAATTATTTTTGGCTCACAGCGACTATGCTTGATTAAGCCAACCACACATAGTACCAAGGGAATTCCCAATAATCATGTTCTCTCGCTGTATGGGGAAACTTTTGTATATATGTAGTAACTAATCTTAACCAGTCTTGCCATGATAAACAGAAAGAAGTTTAGATCAGTTCTTTATCCATAATGTTACAATGCCTTTGCATAACTTGAAATAAATTAATATTTTTGTTCGATACAGGTCAGCAAAATCCTCTAGATGGGTGGAATGCTATTGCTTCACAAAACAACATGTGCTTTCAATATTATGTCAAAGTGGTTCCAACAGTTTATACAAAAGTGTCTGGTGAAACCATTGAAGCATATCAATATTCCGTAACCCAACATCAAAAAGCAGTATGATATTCCTAAATCTTAATTGTCACTAGACATAATACTAGGTTAAAAAGGAAATTTACTAGTTGAAATATTGTTATGCTGTAAACTTTGCAAATAGGTGTAATTTTTTGCAAACTTCATCCCAATTTGTCCTACGAAAACACTATGTAAGACACCTTTAGGCTGTGGACTCCTAATCACTATTACACAATTATTATGTTGTAGTATCCCCAGGTAAGTTTGCTTAACGTGTGTTGTAGGTGGTGTTTAAAAAAAACAATTGTGATAATTTTAAATGTAACCGGAAAGTTTGTTATGTGCATTTCAGTAGGATGCTTGTTATATTGTTGCATAAACTGCGTCTTTTGCTGTTTCTGACGGTGACATGGGACGACAAATACTTTGATTATTGGTACTCCCAAATAAATAGGGTTGATGATTATTCATGGACACCGAGTTTGGGGTGCTTTTTGTGCTCCTAGCAGAAAACTTGGGTCATCACCCCCCTGAGCAATAATTAATTTTTTAGTATATTTCTGTTAATACATACTATTTGGGACCGTATTAGCACATAAATTTTAAAAGAATTCGTCAACCACCTAATATTCTGATTTATGTTATTGACTGGCAGGACATGTTACCTTTTCAAAAATATTCTACATGTTTAACTGAAACACTTTAATTTTACAGAAATATATATTTCGCCTTATAAATGGGCGTCATCAGTTTCTGTACAAAATAATATCGCGTATAAAATTCTAAAACACCTGCATAGGTCAGAGGCAAAAACAACAACAACTAAGCGCATGGCAACAAGCGACAACCTTGAAAAAACGAGAAAATAGAAAGAAAGAGCTCACGCAACTGATAAGCATGTTATCAATCTCCAAAAGGGGCCGCTTATAGAGACGTAAAGAACCTTTCAAAAATTCCTCTTCGTATATTACATCTGACGTGCATATACAAGAACCTACCGGACGCAAAAGATCAGGCGAAAACGTACTACAAAGTAATAGCCAATTTATCCAGGGTGAGGGAGTAGGAACTTAACGGTGACAAAACCGGTTTACAAAACGATTTCAGGCTAGTATACCAATGACATAACAAGCCATACAAGCCATAATGTTTCGCGACCCCGAAGGGGTTCGAAACCCACAGTGAGAAGCCCAGGTTATGCCACGGTTTAGGCAAACTTATACTGGGATATTAAAATATAACATGTACTAATGAAAAGAGACCACAACTAAAAGGTAACTTTTAAAATAATCATACTCAATTATTTTACCACGCTTGTAGTTGTGTAAATGTCGAGTAATTAGGGTTTTGTTTAAAGTTTGAAAAATTATATTTTATCAAAGTTATACGTGCCCGAATTTTTTATTTCAAGCAACAATAATTCGCTTCCAAAGTCGTAGGCTAGTTTTGTGTAAATATATTTTTATAATTTTGAAACGAACAACTTTTTTAATTAATTGGTAAATGGCATAACGTTCGGAACAAGCAGGCGTGGTATACCTGCTGATCTGTAGGTTCGAAATCTAACGCAATATAAAACGCAGCAAGTATTCTATTGCCAAGCATTTTGGGCTATATATTCTTGTTTTTGTTTTATGCCCCAAATTTTTTTTCGCGCCCTAAATTCATACGCGGTGTTTGCCCTAACGAATGTATTAACCTTGCCATGTTTGGGCGATAAACAAATAGTCAATTAATAGTCATCTAAGAGTGAAACTTTTGGAATATTAACAGCAAATCTTAAAAGAGCAATTATTTTGGATAACTATAACAAATTCATACTATAGAGCAGTGATTCTCAAACTGGGGTCCGCGAGACAATTTTCTAGGACCGCGAAGAACCCAACAAGAAATCAACACGACGCTCCTGAAGAAGAAAGCTTTTTGTGCAATAAAACTTTCAGGCAACTTAGTTTTTCAAACCGAGCTGATTAGTTGCTCTTTCACGTTATTGTACGCTTTGAGTTGAATTGTCCATTGTGACCTCATAGTGTTGCATTGTGCAGCTAACGAGGATCACGTTTTTCAGCTTGCTGCGCTGCCACTGTGGGCTGTACGGTCACGGTTTTAAAGCTGTTCATGATTGCTTCACTCGAATAAATGATTCGTTAGCCGAGCTGATAGCAAAGAAGCAAGTGCACCAAACCCATTGATACCATCAAAAACAAATGTTATTTTGTGTATATTTTAAAGGGACCGTGAGGAATTTAAAAAGTTGCTGAGGGACCGTTGCGCAATATTTTCAAAAAAGTTTGAGAACCACTGCTATAGAGGGAGATGCGTAATGACATACTGCGGTTGCCTATTTAACTGAGAATGTGACAATCGTGATTAAATATTGAAAAAATATTTTTTTAAGATTTTTGCCCTAATTGTTCGCTTTTCTAGCTATTTCTTCGGCTGACGTAGACGCCAAGTAGCCAGCATTCTGCCATACTAATAAAACCTCACACGATATTGTCGCTCAAGTGTGGACTTACTTTTAAATGTGTGAGGTTTACTCCAAATTGTTGAAGTTTTAAAATTGTATTTCAGGTAGAAGAATCAGAAAAAAGTTCTGTTATGCCTGGATTGTTTGTCACTTACGAGTTTTCGCCGTTGATGATTCATTATGTTGAATATCATCATTCTTTTCTTCGCTTTATGACCTCGCTATGTGCTATAATTGGTGGGATATTTACTGTTGCTGGTCTTGTTGACGCTTTTATTTATAACAGTTATGGAATATTTAAAAAGATAAATCTTGGAAAATTTACATAACTTTATACTCAAATTAATATTCACTTTTCTCATAAAAATGATCGTAAATCTGTTTTCTGCTCTGCTGTTGAACGTGAACAAGTTTGTCGAATGCTTTCCTTATAAAGAAATGTGTAATCATCGTTTCGTGTGACTATTACCTTTTCTGGAATGATTTGTGCCGATGGCGAGCAATGTTTTGAACAACGCCTATCTTGTTATATATATATGCGTTGGTATGAACGCAAATAAAGAACAAATATTTAAAAAAGAAAATAATTTTAAATTTAAAAAATCCGAAAATATACGAACTAAACTTTGAAAAACATTAACTGCGTAATGGTGTGCATTTTTAGGGCAGTTTGGATCAGGCCTAAAAAAAATCGTTTTACCGTTTTCGTCAAGAAGTTTTGCGAGAGGTCGCACGCGCGCCCCTTGGATCTGACATGCAACCAAACTGCAATGCTGTGTGATGTTTTTAAATTGGTACAACTAAATAATCGACTATGGCGCACAACATTTGGCTAAGCATGTAATACATATATTAAGTAACGAAAACCCGTGACATTTGTCAATTGAGAATAACTCCCAATCGTAAAACTTTAGGTTGCAGCAGCAATTGCTTAGACTTGCTTAATAGCGTCATATTTTAGCAAATACGTAATCCCGGTGCTAAACTGCGTCAAACGTGAGAAAAATCCTCATTGAAAAAACAAATGCTTTCTGTTAACTGCTGCAACAAAGCTTTTTTCGCGAACTCTGCCAAGTATTGCGTGGGTAAACACATTGTAATAAGTCATTAGGCTTTGGCCTCAATCACTATCGCTAACAAACGGTTTAAAAATAAAATTCTTCGTAAATTTGCCAACTCTACCTAAATTTGAAGCGTAAACAGGCATCAATAAGTTCCTAAACATAATAATCTTAGTTGGAAACATTAAAATTTTACTTTATGAAGGAAATGTACTTAGTTTTATTTTTTTATTTCCCGGCAGGTAATGGCGCTTGAAAAAAAGTTTTGCGCGGATACGTGCTTAAACACAAAAGCTATATTATATTTCTTAACATTCTTGAAATACTTATTTTACAACGCTTAAATACAAAAGCTTTTATTTGCCTGCGACAAAACATAAATTTCAAAACTGGTCATTTTAAAAAACGGTCATTTCCATTTTTTTAGATTTATTAAAATTAAACAACAAATATTAGAAGTTTAAAACTGACAATCATAAGCTTATGCATATAAATCACATATAAAGAGTGTTCCTACTGGGTCGCCAAATTTCGCAAACTATTGAGGTTATAGCCGTTGTACTTCTTTGGTATACTATACAACACCGGAAAACGCCAATACTATTTTTTCATTGAATTTAATGGATATACAGCAACCTCCTATCATCAAAACTCTCTGACCTTGATATAGAAGCAATTAGAAAAACATCTCTCAGATTAGGGCACTCTTGTCCCAATCAAACAGTAGAGCGTCACGTGAATCAAATAACAGATACTTCATCGTCTGTTGCTGAATTTGCAAGACGAAATGGGATGATTCGGCAAAAATTTAATCGAGAAAACCCATGCCATATCACATACAACAAAGAACCAATTCAAAAATTGAATTAGCTACATATCAATAGATTAATCGCTCTTCTGTTGTAAACACAGGATAAACCTATGTTACGGCAGCAGATGCCAGCTGAACTCATCGGGGTTAATAATTAAAACGAACTGCGTTAGACAGCTTATATACCGTTACTAAAAATAAAAGGACTATAGCTAAAAATTATTAAATCTAGACGTCGCTGAAGTAAGCTGTGACGCGACGGAGTCATCCGGTACACAACTGCACCGTCAGACAACGAGCGTTTATCAGCCATGGCGTTATAGCTACAAGGAAGAGTATAGATAGCCGGAAACCACGTGTAGAGGAACGACGCATGTCTGTTTGTGCTTGTAATTATAGCGTGTTTGCCTGGAAAAGTGTTAAATATTTCACCTCGATACTCTTTTCCTTTCCTGGCCATTCTGGCAAATCCAGCCGGCATTTCGACTTAGTTAATCCCCATCGCAGTCGCTCTTGTGCTATATAGTGTCACGCTACTGCTGGATAAAAAACAACAGTCAACAGATGCATGCCTTACTTGCGAGACGTGTTTTTACTGCGCTGTATAAGCTATTTCATTGAAAGCGAACTATGCTGAATTATGTGCATGTACAATAAATCTATAAGCGACCTGACAGTTGTAGAGGTGGGTGATAATGAGTACTCATTTAATTGTCTTTTGGGCCTCGGTGTACCAACCTCACAACTACAAGGTAGATACTGCATTCAAATTGAATTGTTCATTGTCGACTGCTTCTAACATACGAGCACTCCAATTGGTTCCTTGAGTAACAGAAGACTTTATTCGATACAATTCATAATGATAAAGAATTTTATAACGCAAGCTTATAAAGGGGTTAGAAGAGATCTGTATAAAAAAAGTCAAGACGTACATACGCAATAAAATAGTTATTTGTTATATTATAATACGTAGGTATTCACGTGACAAGGGCGATTCCAGCTAAGCTTTTTCTCTCGACTCTCTTATACACGGAAATAATATTTTTGCCCCAATATGGCTAAAACAAAAGCCCTTCGATCGGCAAAGCCATGTAACGGGCCAAACGCATATTCGATTCTAAAAATACCGAATTGTTGACAATATTGCAAATTTCAAAACATGCGTTAACATTAAAATGGATGTACGTATGAGCCGGCGAGGCCTGACTCAATGAAAAATGGTGTCTTTGCAAAATCTTGCTAGATCGGCAATTGATGTTTTTTTACAGAACACTTTCCATGACGAAACATTAAACGGTGATACAGCGATAAAACAAAATTATCTGTGCTAAATAACAATGTGACGAAGTGCTGCTACACAGTATGCACTTTGAAATGCTATGACAGTTTGTTTAGTTTCGATTTAGTGGAGTTCAGATAGCACGGTGGTCATGTCTCCCCTGTTGAAATATACACACGAATTCTTTCGTGTGCGTCACTGTATTGAACTCAGGGAGTCGAAACGAAACTTTATGAACCGGTTTTGGTCCAAATTTTCCCGAACCTTAACCGAACATGAACCGTTTTTTCTAAGATTTTAAGGAGCCGAGTCGGAACTAAACCGAATATTTTGAAACAACCTGAACCTAAACCGAACCCCAACTTTTCATAAAAAACGGTTCACTCCAGCATGACGTCACAACTTCTGTTTTACAGAGTCAAGTTATGCCATGTTAAAAATTTTATGAACAAAAATGAATACTGATTAAATAAAACGATGATTTTTATTTTCAGGATATTTCAATAACGAGCTGCTTGTTTATGTCACATACCTCTACATTTATTGACACACATTTTCATCTTAATTGTATCCGAACCAAAGCTGAACCGGAACTTTTAAATTGCTCAAAACAGAAACCAGAACCGAACCGGATTCCGAAAAAGTCCTTGAACCCGAACCAAACCTGAACCGAAAAGTCTCCCTGGTTTGAATTAAACCTACTTGAATAACGTAATAAGCAATAGTGATGAAGAGCTTACAGCATGATAGACTGTTTCATTTTGTTTAACCACACAAAATTTAGGTTAATTTCCGTCATAAAAATTCAGGTTAATTTATTAAAATAGGCGCACTACAAAACATTATTTGCGCAGTAGAAAATTTTCTTAGAGAGAACAGGTCCCAATATATTCCATTAGGCATGCAAAAAGAACTATTTCATGCTGTTGTTAGTAGGCTATATCTTGAGACCTTATACTTCATCTATAGTTTCGCGCGTACCCTAATGACAAAATACATCTTTATTGCGCTAAAAAGCAATAAAAAGCAAAGGACTCGTCCGTGTCCGAGGACACTAAAAAACGCCAAAATGGTCTTTTACTAGGTATTTTTAATTTTATTGCGAAAATTAAAAAAAAAAAGTTTTTTTATCTTCCTTTCTTTGAAAAAAAAAATACAAGTAAACAATTTTTTAAAGAGGTGAAAATTACAAAACACAATTTGCATGTACTTTTGTCCTCTTTTTGGGTGCTGAAAATATGGTAGGCCTCACTATTACAAAGCCAAACAAGATTTCGCGCGTTTTGTACACCTACCGTAGTTAAAATTCGCCTAAAACATAATTATTGAGGGCGATTGCAAATGCATTTGTGCCGAACTTCTTTTCGTTCATATGTCTTACCAATATTGTGGTATACGGAAGTAAAATTTTATATAATAACAAACAAATGTTCCGCCAAAATGCCGTTCTGCAAACGAACGAACTGTTCGTACACAATCTGTACGGGTAACACTAATTTACGGAATGATGAATGGTCGGAATGCTCGGAACGCTCACAGTATTATTAATAAATATAATAATATTGTGCGTTGATTTAATAATTGTTTTAACGGGGTAACACTTAAATTAGTGAGCGTTCCGACCATTCCGACCATTCATCATTCCGTAAATTAGTATTACCCATCTGTACCGCGTCAGCGTCATAGGATGTTTAATGTTTAATAGGTTAATTTACAAGCCACTAGGAAAAGTTTTGGCCCTGGTCTAGAATCCTACCACAATTATTAAATCAACACACAATATTTTGGTTAGGGTGCGAGTTGAGTGGAAGTGGGTCAAAGTATTATTATTAACCACACATGATAATGCATTTTTTGGCAGTACAGAATGTGGTGACTGGTGATACTGCTTACTACCGCGAATTATCACAGGTGTAAATTAATTACTAAAACAAGAATTTGTACTGTTACACTGCTTAAAAAGGTTTAAGGTCTTAAAACATCATCTTGTGACTGTTAAGAAGCGAACCGATTTGCAAACGTCCGTAAGTCAAAAAATATAGTAACGTTACTCATAAGTGGATCAGGGATTTTTGTTAGGCATGTAAATGTTCAGATATTACACCACAACATTACCTTACCAAATAATTTGAATACCAAGAAGTTTATAAATCCCTGTTCAAAATAGCTGCTGTGATCATTAAATCAATAGTTGCTCAGGTAGGGATTTGTGCTGGAGATTTACCAATATTACTTTTTTAAACCTTTACCGATAACAGATTTTGAATGTTTTTGTCAACTGATAAATTTATGTTATATATACCAAAGAGCCGAGATATAGTTAATAACTTAAATTAATTGACCAAATAATGCAAATTATATTCAACTCTTTGTTCTCTTATTTGTATCAGAACTCCTGAAACCATTTTCTGGTACGCTCATTATGGTTGTTTTGTATTACTATTTTTTAAACATGAGCCTTGCTACATTTTGTTTGTTTTTGATAACATAACCACTGCTGCATTTAAAAACGAAGCAATTTATTACATTCTTTCATAAGTTTTTTACACTGTTTCAAGCCTCTGGACACCATGCTTACTAAATGAAAAGGGTTTAAGATAGTGAATAGATTATTATACAAATCGATTACTTCCTGAAAACAATAGGTTAAAACAACAAAAGAAGCGTTGGTTTGAAAATTTATTTTTGATAAAGGCTTTCACGAGCAGATGGACTTGGTTGGCAAAAAACAATAGTTAGTCAAACACCTATTTTTACAAGGATATATGAATAAATACCTTCAGTATTCAAATTTCAAATTTAATTCTGCATGCAGTTATTTTAGGTAATTGGAACAAATATAATTCAGTGATTTTAAGGTTTCGCCTAAACACAAGTGGCAAGTTTGTATAAAGGCATTTAGCAAGGTTGCTTGTGCACAGGCTAATTGACAAGTATTATCCAAACATTACTGACACAGCAAATGTTTTAAAAAAAGGCAGATTTGCTGAGGAGGTAATTGTGTAGCATTGCACTCACTATTAGGACATAAAGTAAGTTCTGGCAACCACCTGGTATTTGAATCCTGTTTCATATTTTTTTATCTAGTTATACATCACAGTTCATACAACTGCTTCAAATGGCAGTTGTTTAATAAATTAACCATTGGGAAGATTATTTTTCATTACAATATACATATGTTAGAAAAGTGTTTTGCGATTACGTGTTGTCTGTATAGGGCATATAGTGATCAAGTCCCCCCCCCCCCTCCAAAAAAATAGAAGTTGAATATTTTAAAATATATTGAAGATTTGAATATTCTGGATTTGTTTTTCCAGATTTTAAACCTTATATTTTCAAATCCCATGGGATTCTACTTTGAACAATCCTGGACATCACCTATTATGCCATAATAATAAAAAGTAGAAAAATCATAATAAAAGTAGTATCAAGAAGTGTGCTTAGTCCAATCTATTTTGCGGTGCAATTAGCAACTAAACTTAAGTAAACATTTTGCATTTATTAGGTTTTAGAAGGCAAAAAGTTTGCAATTATATTTTTGCGTTACCTTGAAAATTAAGTTGGATAGGTGTCACTCATGATACAGTGGCAACTACATAATTTGACAGTACTTGGTTCGTAGAGAGTCTAAATCCATGCAGCATTAATGCTACGCTGCGGAAAATATACGGTGACAATAATATACACCCCTGATAAGATTCCCTTGAAATAGGCAAAAATGTTAAATAATGAAATAAGGTTTTTGTGAAATATGATTGTTACAACATGCTTATGCATCACCACAATAACTAGTTTTTGCACCATTAATGCTAACACTGTCAATTAAAAACACAAAAATACAAATTATTACACTTTTTTAATTTAAATTAGGAATAAAATTCACTTGACTAAGCTAGACGATTGATCAAATATACTTAAATTATTCCAAATTTGAAGGAAATGTGGCTACAAATGGCTACCAAAATGAGAATTTTAAATTAACCCTGGATTTAAAGTTAACACATCAAACACAATTTAAAAAAAAATTTTGAACAATTTCAATATACTTATTGCGCTCATAACCACCACTCTTTTAATTTAAATTAGGAATAAAATACACTGGACTAAGCTAGACGATTGATTAAATATACTTAAATTATTCCAAATTTAAGGGAAATGTGGCTACAAATGGCTACCAAAATGAGAATTTTAAATTAACCCTGGATTTAAAGTTAACACATCAAACACAATTTAAAAAAAATTTTTGAACAATTTCAATATACTTATTGCGCTCATAACCACCAACACCAATGAAACCACTTAAACTGCAGGAATTAGCGAGTGATGGCAACTCCATAAAAGGTTTAGGTGACCGGCTCGCAGCCCATAGGTTGGAGACCACTGAACTATGCCATTGCATTGATAATAAATTCCTGCATTCTGTTAAAGAAATTAGTAACAATTTGGATCTGCTGGTTTTGAACATCCCTTTAAAACATATTTTTTATTTCAGAAAATTTTAAATTGTAGTTGAAATGTTTTTGGCTTGTAATACACTAAAAGTTAGTACAGCATGTTCAATTATTTATTTAAAGCCAAAAGATATGTCTGCTGAAGATTTTGCAAGTTTGGTTTACAAGGTAAAATATCTTTTACTAATCAATGAAACATGCACACACATATGTGTGTTAGGTTTTTGTTTTGTAACTTTAAGGCGTGGCTATTAACAAGTAAAATTTATTCTAAATACATATAAATAGAGCAGGTCGTTTGTAGTTTAGACAAGGGGTCCGCAAACACTTTTTGGCGCAACCCAAAATGACAGGTATCAAGGTCTCACGACCCAAAAACTTCTTGAGTTGTTTTTTAATGAAATAGCTTTGTTAAAAAACATATATATATATTTTTTTAATATATATATATATTGCTTGAAATAATGATATATAAAGTGAAACTATAAACACGCAACAATTCTATAATCGAAGCTGAGTACTTTTTAAAACATAAACATTCTATATGCATAACACTGGCTTTTCCTCACTATTATGTGCTTCACACTTTCGTAACAGTTCACAGAATGGCAAAATTAATTGCCAATTGTATCAACCTTGCGTAATGTTTGTATATTCATACACAAAGTTTTTTTGGTGAAATGGATCTTTTAAACCAAAATTGAAAAAAGATTATTTATTTAAAAAGAAACTTTTTTTTGCAATTGCTGTCCCCAAAATATGCTAACGCATACAATATTTTTTAGCAAGCACTGTATTTGTTTTGCCAATACTACAGACCTTAATGAAAACTGTCCACTCAATTAAAATTTAGTTTTGCCTGATATAACCAGTAAATTTGGTTCCGATATTCCACTATAAACATCCTTAGTAGTAATTCCATTTTAATAATGCCAATACTAAAGACCTTAATGGCAACTGTCCACTCACTTAAAATTTAGATTTGCCTGATATAACCAGTAAATTTGGTTTGAATCCGATATTCCACTATAAACATCCTTAGTAGTAATTCCATTTTAATAATAATTAAAAACAAAATGAATTTAGGAGCATACTGATTTGAGGTTGTAGTAAGTCATGTTGAAAATCAATAAAGGGTTATTCGCAACGTTCAAAATTATACCTAGTTCTGTATGGGCTTTGATATTCTTACTATGTAACATTAATTTATCTATGTAACTAAAAAAAATAAAAAAAAATTAATTGGCTCACAACATAAAGACAAATTGCAAAAATTACAACATATTGCTTTATACAAAATAAATTATTATCTAACACGGTGGTTCTTTACCCTTTTTGTCGATAAACCTATTTAAAGTTGTTCCTTAATACCACAAATCGCAAAACAAATTGCCTTTATTTGGAGTGAATTGCCAAAACTTTATTTCAAGATACACTTATTGCATAGGGGTAGTATTTTAGTTTTTGGAGTGGTGCTGCTTATAATTTGAATAGCCCTATTTTGTAAGACCTCATCATCCTAGTTCGCTCTACTTTTCTTGACCTTTCCAAGCAATACACAATACTGAATGTGGATGTGAATTAAACTATATTAGACGTAGCTCCTAGTTCAATTTTAGCTATTAAACAAATTCCCTATGTATACTTTGCTCTAAAACTTTTATGTATGGAAGCCATGAGTTTGTCGTCTATAATAAGCCCAAAATATTTAGCTGAATTAATTTGTTTTTTTTATTATGGCTTCCAACTTTTATAATGACTTGACCCATTGAGCTCATATTTCCTTCATTTGATATGAAGTGTGTTTTAGGTGTTTCCTGGATAGTTTGTTTGCTTCAAACTAATAATTAGTTTTAGTTCATATTGTATTGTCTTTTCCATTTTTTTTATCACAATGGGTGGCAAAAAGAACAGTATCATCAATCTTTATGTTGTAGTAGAGTTTCATGCAGTTCAATTGTAACGGTGAAGTGGACTAAAGTGACCATGTTGTTGATTGGATATAGTTTTGTTGTAATTGGTTGTTAATTACTTTTTCAAAAATCCTAATGCAGATGTTACTGCTATATATGGGCAGGCTGTCAGAATCTTGCATGTTTAGGTGATAAACAAAACAATTAACTAGGAAAAACGAACAATTAACTAGTAGCTGGGTGTTGTAATACAATCTAGGGATGCATATGCTTGCTTGTCTTCTTACTCTAACACTGTTACATCGATAAGCTGTTTTTGGTGAATTTGTGTGCAAACATGCAGCACAAGTCGAGATTGAAAAGGGCAAAAAAATTTTTGTTTAAATTAGAATAGATTTTTGATTTATATTGCTATTAATACTATATTTATAATTCAAGTCAATAGAAATTGTTCGCCGAGGTTATGAACTACAGTTCAACACGCCATAGTAAGCATGGTGCTTTGGGCCGTATAAATTTGCTTTACAAAGATACATAAACACAGCAAAACTAGGCCAAAGTTAACGCATAGAGCAAAAGTTTTTTGCGTTTAAATACCATAATAAAAACAGCAAAAAAAGCTATAGGTGGAGAAGCATGGCCTGGTCCATCAATATGCCTATGTGAATGGCATCCTATCTATTTCATAAATTGTGATTGTTTTTTAACTCAATATATGAGTACTTGTCAAATCAAAGTAAAACTGCAAACACATAAAAATTCTATAATCGAAATTGAGTCTTTTAAAAAAAAATTTTAAGTAAAAAGAAGTTTTTATTTTTTTTAATAAAAGTTTTTGACACCGATTCCTTCGTTTTTTTGGCTAATTCTTCGGCCGACAAAGTCGCCAGCATTTTACCATAATGGCAAGCAAGATGTGTACCTGGGGTTGCAGCCCCATTAACTTCCCGCCATAACCCCTTCAACCCCTGTCCGCTTAGCGTATTGCAATAATTACTGGTAAGGTGTGTAATGATTATTGGCGCGACTCACTAAAAATGCCCGGCATCACACAATCTTGATCTAAGGATATTTCAGGGGGTGGCATAAATTTCAGGACATGATGTTGCAAAATTATACCAAAATGCGACATCTATACACAAGAATGTTAAATAACCCTGCTTTTCCCAGCCTAAATCAATGCAGCAAGGGCAACAAGATTGCCTGAATCTGGTTTTAGTTATTAAAAGGATGGATGAAGATTAACCACAAAAAATATGTTTCCGCAATGCTAGGTTATATTTCCATCACATTGGCGTCCCACACTTGCATTGAAACTCATTAACCACATAAAGATTCCCATAGCATCTTATAATACAGGGTTGGCCTTAAGCACTCGCCCGCTCGCCAATGCGAGTACCAAATCGCTCCTGCGAGTGCTGAATGACACCCACTCGCCCGACTGGTGAGTGGCTTCGGCAAGAAATTTAAATAGTTGGTGTAAGATAACTTGTGCTAAGCACCACTATTAAGCGAAATCATACTTAGTGCCAGTTATTTTCCAAAAACTAAGATGCAAATACATTCAACACCACACAAATAATAATGTTAATCGAAGTCATGTTTGAAGCTCGTAATAAAGACGCTTTGTCCCGTTTTCAAAAAGTTGTTTACCGGCAAACAATCAAAGACGTCATCTTGTGTCGCCTACTTGTGTAACTACAGCTGATAATTAGCAATTAGTCTACGTAAGTATGTGTTGCGATCTTTTAATTTAATAGCGGTCAACCAAGCCAAAGCTTAAAAAATAACATTTTTTTATGAGATAAAATATTTTTTATGGGAATTACGTTAAGATACAAACCGAACCATTGGGAGACCCCTTAAAAAATTGAAACGACCCACTATAGGGCGTCGCGCAGCACAGAACCTCTGGTGCACTTTTCGAATGAATGGTTTAGATGTAAATTTGACTATTTTGTCAGTGTTTTCTGTTCAACCAGTAACTATAGTGTTAGGCAAAATGTTGCGTTTTGTTTGTGGCGCGAAGCAACCTACGGTGAAACGTCCTTCAAGCAAATAAATGTCACAATACGAAAAAACGAGAACGCGCGCGGGAGCATTTTTAGAAAAATGGCGTTATTTTTTCACTAAAGATTGCAAATATTTTGCTAAAGAACCTTGTTTTAAGCATAAACTGCTTTATGGGACATTAATGTATTTATCCATGCATGAAAATAAATGACCAGACTTATAAAAACTAATGTTTACGTATAGAAACCATAAGTCAGGTTAACGATAACCCAAGAAATGACCGCGCTAGGACGGTAGTTTACAAACGGCGCCAAATATTTTTGGCGGGTGGTATTTCGTCCGGGTGAGTGCTGATTGATTACCGCTCGCCCAACTGGCGAGTGTAAATTTTTGCTTAGGAACAACCCTGTAATAGCTTGTTTATATCGTCAAAGTTTGTGAAAAACTGCATAACATGGCTAACCAGTTTAAGTTATCAAAAATTTTAATATTAATAGAGACAATATTACTTATTACATATCGAATTCAGCAAAAAAATTACTTTGGGATTTTAAACAGACTCTGTCCCTGACCATGGTTTTAAAAATAAATTGAAACATTATTTTCTGTCTTCCAATTTTGTTGTTTTCCTTACAAAAAAGGCTTCAGCTGCCCACAGTTTGTGGGTTATTTTTGTTTATCCCTGACGATGACAAATAAAAGGTTATTAAGGCCTAAAAAATGAGAAGCTCTGCTTTTGTAAATTTAAAAGTGAGGTTGTTCTAAAATTAGTTTTAGGCTACTTTTGGGGTTGAACATAACATAGGTGGTTCTTTTAGGTCATGATTGAGCAATGTATTAAAAAATGATTGTTCTAACCCAAGAACATTTGATTGGCACTTAAGTTATTGGTCAAAAATCCATAAATATTAGTAAATAAAAACACATTTAAAGGAAGCACAAAAACTGTTTCACCGCAGCAATAGGTTACCATATACAAATTAGGAGCAACTTTGGATTCAGAAGTATGCATTTAAAAAAATTGGCGCCTGGATTTGAATCTTTAGGTTACGATATGCTGATTGGAACATTTATTGGCTTCCACCAATGCTTTATTAGGAAAGGGTATTGGGAAACACTGCTTTAGGCCAATATTCAGAATTGTTGTGTTAGACATTTGAACAATAAAACAAATTTTTAATATGTTTTATTTACATTTGTGTAGTATCTATTTTAGAAAATAGTGCTTCACCAATTTTATTCTGAATTAACTGTATTAGTATTATGTCAAATTAGTAGTCATGTGTTTTTACAGGAATGTACATCAAAAAGAAGAATACAAATAAACACTGATAAAAACAGTCAACAAACGTTACCTATTTTTTGTCAAGAGGAGGCTCTATTTTATAATATTTTGTTTTGTACTTCTGAAGTCACCAGGGCCTTACATAACATTAACTTGATGTCTATTCAAACTGCAGGTAATTTTTCGTACCAATTTTTTCTTGTCTTAACAACTTTTCTTTATTAATTGTCAATGCAGCATTGCAAAATAGGCAGTTAAATCGACAAGTTTTGGAAATTCGGCATCCTATCTATTTAATTTTTTTCTTAAAACATCTTCTATACCAGGGTTTTTCAACCGTGGCCCTCGGCCCCTGGGGGGCCATGGAGCAGTGTTTGGGGGGCCACGGGCATAACTCTCGAAGTGTCACTAATTACAAAATTTACCAGTTAACCTAATTTTGTTTTTTATTATGACTGTAAACGTTTTGACGAATCAGTAGGGATGTTTAAAGTTTTATTTTATTTGTTTTATCGCGGAAAGTTACGCCTAATAGATCGTATGTGAGTGGCAAGTTTGGTTCAAGGCCTGTGGCAACTATACTGTGCTGCTTTATACGTAGCCATACATTGCGGCATCAGCGTTTTTAGGGTAGCCAATCACTTGGCGATACCATCGAGTGTCTGACAAATGCTGTTGGGAAAGCAACTTACGTACTTGTTATGCTAGGTGCAACGATTAAGCCATTGTTTTAATGGTGTTAAGTTGAAAAAAAAAGCATTTCATCGTAAAACGCGTAAAGTACGCTGCATGGTTACTCAAGGTCAATTTTAAGCAAGGTTATGCCCAGATTATTTTTGAAGTAATAATAACGCATTAATAAAGCAAAAATCGAGAAATCATCTTGACGAATAGCTACATTCGCTTGGTTCAGTGCCGAATATAAAAAATACCTTGGCGGAGCCAAAGAACAATCTTTGTAATGACTAACTAAGTTATTTAAATTAATATGACTAATTTGTTAAATTTTTAGAAAGTAAGTGCATTATTTTCGGTTTATTAATGGCTGTGTTGTTTTTAATGTTAACAAGTGAAAATATGTTAAACGCAATGCTGGGTATTTTAAAAGCGGGGCCACAATAGTTGAGAGCCTTTCAAAGGGGGCCACGAATCATAAAAGGTTGAGAACCACTGTTCTATACAGTGCCTAAAAACTTTTTAACTTTTTAAGAGGCTATACCCTTCATATTGACATAATTGCAGGGGTTTCTTTGTAAGGGTAGAATTTACCACGGTTCATGGAATGAAAAGATATCTCAGAAAGGCTGCCCTAAATTATATTTTTGTCTGTTTTATTATGTGAATACAAAATAATGTCTCCTGTTGCGCAAACTTTGATCCTTTTTTGTTACCAAATCTATTCAGCCCAAAGATGCTATGCATACTATGGCATGTTGCGTTGCGTGTCTCATAACTTTGGCAAACAATTTCTTTTAAATGGGACTGTTAAATGACATTTGTTTGAGCAATATGCAAACCTCTTTGGTGTGCCTAATGCGTCCTGTATTCTTTCAATATTAACTTTTTGCCAATTGACCATGTTTTCACACAAGTACTCAAAAAACAGTTTTTTATGTGACAGTGTCAAAGTAAGAAAATCAGACATGTTAAACCACAATTTGTATATGTTAATGCTACAAAAAAACTTGGCCTTCAGCACAACTCTTGGTTCCCTATTTAGTTGAATAATTGCCTTATTTATTGCCTTTTCCTGGCTGGATTTCAATTAACTTTAGTTACATATTTGCACAAAAGTTTGCTCAACACCAGCAGGTTTCTTTTAATTACTTGCTTTATCACTTGAGGTTATGGCAAATTTTCTTAAGGTCATTTCTGAAAAATGTATTAAAAACTGAAGCCCCTGATTTTTTGGGGGCCAATGGAGCTCCTTTTTTACTTCATTGTGTGGTTTTTATATTGTAAGGCGCACACAAGTATAAAGAGGGATGGAAACACAGCAATTGCTTCGAGACTGGGGAGTTTTTATCGGTGTTTAAGCTATTTCAGAAGGCTAATATATCTCTAAAGTACATGTCAAAGTTTGTCCGCCAGAATATGTTTACAAAGAGAAAAACAGAGCAATGTAGCTCATAAACTGCTCCCTCTTCAGCATCTCGTTCAATGAAAGAAAACCGGATCATCAAACGTGTCTTAAGCAAGAGTCGTCACAAAACTCTTTAAACAGGGTAATAGCAATTTTCACTTTCAGGTGGTCACAGGTTAAAAGCCCATTTACTTCTCACAGCAGTATGTTTTTACCAACAAAAATTTTTATAGAGTTTGCAAAATATGGTATTCGTAGGAGTTCAGCAATTTTCGCTTTTAATCAGGCTATGGATTTTCTTTGGCTTTACTTCATTTGGTACCGAGTCATATCCTATTTCCTGATGTTTATTCAAAGTATAAACATTTTTTTGTTAGTGAACATACTTTGATTAAACATCAGGAAACCTAGACAAGATTGGACGACAAACCTTCCCCAAAATAATTACATAGTGATTTACGCCAAATCCTGATGGCTTCCTACATTCTTTTTAACTGCAGAAGATTTAGGCAGTGTATGCAAAATATTGCTTTATTGCAGCAGTTTAACAGAAGGCAATTTTCATTTTTAAGGGGATTTTTCTCATGCTTGACGCAGTTTAGTACCAGAATTAGGCATTTGCTTAAATATCACGCTTTTTTATCCTCTAAACCAGAGGTTCCCAAACTTTTTTACCCCGTGCCCCCCTTTGAAAATTTTGAGAAATCAATGACCCCCTAATTTTTTTCAACCTTTTAAAAAAAATTAAGAAACGTGATTGTAATTAAAAAAAAAATGGTTTATACAGCAACCGGTAGTTAGAATGATAAAATGATATAAATGCAACACACAATAAACATGATAGTACATCAATTAGTTATTATGGTACATTTTCAGTTAATTTGATGGTTGACCTTGTTTTTGCTCTGACAATGGCTTAATTGCTGGTTTAGTGGTGGAAAGAGCCAGTTGCATGTCATATTAAATATCAAAGACACTGCACTGCTTTGTCTTCAGAAGTAACATTGTTAAAAACCCACATTCATCACGATATGTTGATGGTAAAGCGTGACAATTTCATTAAGCTTAGGGTATGAATTGCTTAGTTTTTCCCAAAATGTGGTCAAACTATCCTTCTCAACGCTCAATGGGGTTGCCGTCTCTTTCTGTGGCTTCAAAAGTTCACTAAATTTTATTTCTTTCTTTTGGAGTAGACTTAGAGATAATAAAAAAAATATAACTTTTCAAATTTTTCATGGCCCCTTAGTGGGATAAGAATTCTCTTTTGGGTTAATAGTTCTTCTGGTAAAATCTGCATTAACCCCTTAAATGAGCCTGAAATAGACAGAACTGTCAACTGTTTTTTTTTTACCTTTAATAACGCCGTTTTACACTGTTTCGTGTGACATAACAATTCGAAATTTTTTAACACACTGTGATGTTTGTTCTCTCAATACGATAAGAAAACTCAATCCAAAGCAAAAGCTTACAAGCACAACCAACATAAAACAAATTTTGTTCATTTGAACGATACTGCAGTGGTATAGCCCTTGTAAAAAAAATTGCAAGCAAATAAAATACAGGTATGCTACAAAAATTTTGTGCTAGCTTTTCTCGCCAGTTTTTCAGGTATGCTACAACTTTCTCAGCAAGTATAACTTAAGCGTTATAAGTGAATAATTGTGAATGAATAGTCGTGTTTCGTTGAAGTATTATAATTATTGTTTACTGACAGATAGCGCTTTGATCTTTTCTTTACTGTAAGGGTAGTTTGTTGATAGTTCGAGGATTTGCACAGATTGTTAGGCTGAAAATATTTTGTTATCTGCAATAAACTACATCTCAAAACAAGA
Source organism: Ascidiella aspersa (assembly GCF_963924565.1). Taxonomy (NCBI): domain Eukaryota; kingdom Metazoa; phylum Chordata; class Ascidiacea; order Phlebobranchia; family Ascidiidae; genus Ascidiella; species Ascidiella aspersa. Next base: position 18,446,686 of record NC_139453.1, read on the forward strand.
TTCATTCAAAACGTAAAAAAATTAAAAATATCGGAAGGGGCCTTATGTCCACTTTGTAAAAGAGGTAAACTGGATGATTTACTTTGGCAGACAATAGGTTGCCGACCCCTGATCTAGACTGTAGAATCTCACATCTAAAATCTTACTAAAACATTTAGATCAGCGGTTTCCAAACTTTTTTGAAAACTTATTAGCATGGTACTGTAATGAATTCGAAATTTACATGCAAAATACTAAAAAGCATTTGTAATGTTTTATATCGCAAAATGCAACTCGTGTTTCATGTCGATCTTATTGCGGTACTTTGCGTGTTTACTTCTAACAGAAAAATGCTGCAAATGGTATAAGACCATGGAAACTGTACAGCCTACAAGTGAATTTAGATTTAGCTTTAACCCAAAATGAAATAAGTGAATTAGGGTTGCATGCTTTCAAAGTTTTGTCTGGAGAAAGAGCGTTTCTTTTTTTCAGTCTCTAAATATGTAAACCCCTGAAGGGGTTTTACAATATAGTTGGAAGTTAATTTGCCACAAAAACTTTCTGGCATGCATACAATAAGTAGCTGTGAGATACTATTGGTTAAGACCAATTTAGCAGGCAATTTCAACTGGTGAGAAAAATATAAGCAGGATATACGCTAAAAATATAGGCGCACTTACAACAGGAAATAAAAAGGGAGAATATGCAGCAATGTGTGGCTGGGTGATTCAATTGTGGGTTGAAAAAACATATATTAATCTTTTGTTTTTCTTGATTTGATTTTTATCACTGGTCCATAAAACTAACATTCCAATAATGTAGTTAGTTGACCGTAATCTTAATAAAAGATTTTTTTGAGCTGGTTGGATAAGTAGAGATTGACTACAATATATATTTTTAGGTTTTTTGCAAACAGTCTCGTTGTATTGTTCAGGGTTAGCGTCTATTAATACACTAATCTTACTATTTAACAAGTGGACAAAACAATACTACGCAAGTCAAACTCAAACAGTAAGTATGTATTTAATCAAGAACTGATTATATTTAATTAAAAAATTGGATTCTATTAACAATGAAAAAAAAATGGATAATCTTTTGCCTATATGGTTTGATTAACTAGTAATTTCAGAATATGAACAAATTGTGAAAGATTGTTTGAGAGCCCCTAGAGCAGCGTTTCTCAACCGGTGCGCCGCAGTGCACTGGTGCGCCATGGAAGGCTGCCAGGTGCGCCGCGAGCAAAAGAGAAAATAATTTAATATATAAAACATGTATTTTTACTTTTCTATTAAGCTTAGCTCATTGATTCCACAGTAGGCCCTACTTTAAGTAGAAAACACAGGAATACCTACAAAGCAACAATATCTAAGTCAGATAATCCATATAAAACCATATTACTAGGACCACCAACATAATAACTCCAAATTTGCATTATGACAGAATAAGATCTAAAATAGTCTAGATAAGACCTGAACATTTCGAATTAAGCCCCAAACTAATCGAAATAAGACACAAATTACGCCCAGTACTGTAGCGAAAGGGTATGGGATGATTGGGGGACACCTGTTTGGCATTGGCCGTTTGCTGTCGGTCGACATTTGGGCGCCGCTGTTTTGGCCCCGGATTTTTCGCCTCTGTTTTGGCTTATAGGCGGTAGTTGGTAGTGTTAGCAATTGGGTTAAAAATATTCGGGCAGTTAATGATAGTTATGAATGCTGTTTGGGGTTAGATAAAAGGTTATATTGGCCTTATTTTTGCCATTTAGTTCTGATTCCAATTTCGTCATTTTTACCCCTTATTCCTAACTGTCTTTTATTCCGAAGTTGACGTTGTTTTTATTTTGGTCTCAAGGCTGGAGTCTCTTTAAACATATGCAACTGTAAAGCCTATATAATAAAAAATGGTAACAATTTAAGAGAAATACAGGTACACCTCAAAAATTCCGCGCTCGCTTCGCTCGCAAGGTGCGCCGCTCCGTTTTCAAATGTGTCTAGGTGCGCCCCAAAGTTAAAAAGGAAGAAACACTGCCCTAGAGTTTAAATTGATATACTAACTTGCAAATAAAATGCTATTTTACAGATGGGGGTTTGTACTCACCAAATTGAGTTAAGTTTGCTCCGGCGAGTGCTGATTGATATCAACTTGCCTAAGTAGCCAGTTCTGTTGCCCTTAAAAATTCATAGTTTTTTGTGACTAGACTTGAACTTAAGTCATTGTGTCAAATAACTTGGTTTACATTTAAGTGTTGTCATAAAATATTTTTGAATGAAAGTGAGTTATTTATCTATATGCTTGCAATTAGAATAATTTGCAAGCTATATTTTGCATTTTTGCTATTTTTTAAGTCAAATTATTCCTTAGTTTAATGTTATATTTTTATGTTAATGACTTGACTTGGGCAAGACTGAAACTTGACTTGGACTTTTCAAAGTTACATGTTTATAAAACTGCCAGTTGCATTACATTTGGTAAAGTTTCACATATTAAAAATTTGGATGAACACTTAACGGTTTTGTGAAAGTAAGAATTTTTTTCACAGATTATGTAATTTTTTTATTATTATTGAGTAATTTTACCTAGTGATAATCACTTATTAAAAGCTACCTAAATAATAGGGTTTTATACAGGCAGATTAAAGTTAAATCTATGTGCACTCTCTACCCGTTTTATTCCTTGAGGCATTACAGAAGGCATGTAGCCATTATTAGGAATTGGTATTTTGTCTGGCTGATTTCACATTGATACTCAACCGCTTACCATCTATGTCATTATCTTTTCTTAACACAGGACTCTACTGTAACCGTTATAAATATTTTTTCATTTATAAAGGCAATATTTGGGCAATTGTAAAAATCAGAAATGAATATTTACAAAATAGGTCAGTTTTTAAGTAAATATAGCCGGGTTTTTCTTTAATTGAAAATTGCATCATTTAAAATGCTTTAAGGATAAAACAACTTTTGTGGCAACACTATACTGGTTCCCCTTTATCTACGCATATTGTGTCCTTTTTATTTTTATTGTTTTTATTATCAGTTATACTGTTTGTTTTTCATTCTGTGTAATTTGATAAAATAATATTAAATGTTTTATGACATGTAGTATTTAGTTATCTTTGACCACTGCCTGCCAGTACTGTATTACTCTTTCATCAATCCTAGAGCATGTTAATTTGTTGTGGAAACTTGTCTGCCCCTGCTATTACCTATTTCTTACCAAATATAATTTAATGGGCACACCTAATAAAGATTAGGCATATTGCACTTACAAAGCAGTTGACATCACTTTAAGAAACCACTAAAAATGTTTACAAGTTGTGAAAAGGATGGGTAATTTAAAGCTTGTCACACTTGTATAAACAATTACAAACAACCTAACAGATTAGGAATGTGTTTTGAAAGAACTTATTGCAATTAAAACTACCTTAAATAAATGGGAAAATTAAATTCAACTCTTTTACATTACATTGTTTACAAAACACTTGCACAATTAAGGTAATATTAGCTAAACTTTTTTATCTAAAAGACATGAAGCCTGTAGTACCATGACACACATTTACTTGTATACCACCTTTATAGCTACCTAACCAAATTATTCAACTTGAGGCTGTTTTTTCTGTTTTATTGCAATATCCCAAAGTTTGAGCCAGATTCCTTCATACACCCTTCACTGTTGTAGTAATGGCAAATCAAGTTTAAATATATAATATGTGGTAATATGATGTTAGGGATAAACAGTGCCAATTCATTTAATTCATTTAGGAAGAAGCACAAAAGTTAACTATTTATTTTTTGGGGGACAGGTTTTGATACACCCTGCTTTAAATGTGCTTTGCATTGTGCTTAATAAACTCGGGACTAAGCTGATTGCTGGTCAGATGCTTGAAAGTAATGGTATACTTGGCGACTTTCATCTCCAAAGGCAACGTTTGATAACTTGGGCAGTAAGTCTTCAGGAAACCTTATGGAATAAGTATCAGGTGTGAAAACTTAGTCTTTCTAAATTCCTGAGTCATTTAGAAATGACATCCGAAGACAGGACACCATTATTTTTGTATGTATAGTGTTGATTAAAGTGAAGTGAAGTATTTTTTGTTTTTTATAAGGTAATTCTAATTTAACACTTTATTGATCTCATGCTGGTGTGTGTTAGTTTAAATTAGTTTTGTTACCATGATGTCCACTATCTTTATTTTGGGAAATTTAAACATAATGGTTAGAACATATTTTTATGGACATATTGCAGAGGTCGAAAGGCGATTTTTGCAGCAAAGTTTTTGACAGAATGATACAGTGCCCTGTGTTGATATGGCCTACAACTTTCAGTTTAATATCAATGCTAACCAAGCAGGTCTCCTCTGACCGTTATATGTTGTCAAGTCAGTAAAATGTTGCAAATTTTAAAGTGTTTGTAAAGTATTTTCTATGATTACATTAATCGGTAAATGCACATCTGAATTACAGTTTGCTAAGACTAAAATATTTAATTAAAAAATTGGACAATTAGAATTAATTGATACTAGGTGATGCGTTTTTAAATTTGTTTTTTGTGTAAAGACACTATATTCTTGGTAGGGCCTTCCTGTTTGGGTATAATTGGTCGTATTCTACAAACCCTTGAGAAAAGTGCAAGATACTTGAGAAATAAAAAAGGTATTCTTTGACTGTTTGCTATAAAGCTGTTAACTAAACTTCCACTACCACTCAGGTTTAAACAACGATTCGACTATCACCAATCTTAATGCTGTGATTTTGAAACTTTTTAAAGTGGAACAAATGCTAGCAAATCAGCTTGGTCAGTTTTTACTTGCGTCGCATTATGTTGCTTTTGTGAAGTGTCACTTTAAAAGAATTGTGTCATCTCTTTAAATACTTCTTATAGTTGTTCTAACCCAGTGATTCTTGAACAAGTACCACTTGGGCTCACTATAGAAGGGAGTTGTAATTTCGGTGAGGAATAGAAAGAAAAAGCTGTGTTTTATTTTATTGTAAAATTGCTAGACGATCTCTATCTTTGCTCAGGCTAATTAGGGTATAAAATAATCGTGTTTTATATAACTATATGGCGTAAAACTAAGCATGATAAATTGAATTTCAGAAAAGAGGTCTCAATTGTAGACCTGGTGACTAGCAATAGTCCTACATTAGAACGGTAATAATTAGTAAATGCGAAACTTTTTGCTGCACCGGTAATCCATAAGTTTCGTATCATCAATTGTATAAGCCAAAAATGGGTAATTGCACGAATATGAAGAACCTAATAAAGATGAACCCAATATTTCGAAAGTACGGTAGCTGAACTTTGACCGAACCTGCCAAAAAAGCGTTTCACTCTATATGACGTCACAAGTTGTATTTTTGTAGAGTCAAGTTATGCCATGTTTGAAATTTTAAGAAAAAATTAATATTTATTAAATAATACATTACTTTTAAAGTTTTCAGATATTTTACCAAGAACTGCTTGCTCTTTTAACATCCCGAAACTTAGTTTTATTGCAAATTAAAATTTATTCATTATACTCTACATTTATTCACAAATATTTTTGGATTTTTATCGTACTCGAACCAGAACTTTATGAACCGGTTTTGAAATAACAATGGTCGAACCGGGGCTGAACAGGAACTTTTGAATGTTATGTAGTGGCACAATTTGATGCATTTTTTCTTAAATGTTTTCCTCTTACCCTTCATCTTTTACATCTACTCCTCCAACTCTTCCCCACTAATATTACTTCTCTACCTCTTCTTCTCTAAATCATCTTCTCCTAATCTATAACTCCACTTGTCTAGCCTTCTCCACTAACTATTCTCCTCTAACTCTTCTCTTACGATAAATCATTTTCTTTAACTCTTTCTGATTTCAACCCTTTCTCCTAACTTCTTCCTCTTTTTTAAATCTTCTTTCAACCCTTCCTCCAATTCTCCCTCCGACTCGTTATCCAACTCTTCCCCCATTTCCAACTCGTTCCCCACTTCTTTCTACGGCCTATTCCACCAACTCTGACTCGTACTTTAACTCTTCTTCACACCCTTGATTGATCGTCTGAATCTTTCTCACTCTTTCTTTAACTCACCCTCCAACTCGTTCACCTACCCTTACACCCAATTTTTCTCTAACTCTTAAAATATGTGCGCACACTCTCAAAATACGCAGTTTTAAGGCATTTCAAAATTTGTGCACATTAAGTTTAACATTTATTCGTATTGGCAATGATTTGATTTGTTTCTGGAATGAATTGGTTTTAGACTTGCTGATGCTAATCTATTTGTTGAAAATGACCTTATTATTATGCAAATGATTTCAGTCATTCAAAACATGACTTAGAAGTATTAAAACAGTGGTCGGCAAACTTTTTTGTCGCGGCCCAAAGTACACTTTTCGGAGCTATTGAAGGCCCACTACGTAAAACCACTACGAAAACAGTGGCGGATTCAGGATATTTGTTTTGAGTTGGTTACGTTATAAAACAATTATTTTTAGAAATATCTGTTGTTCTCGAACGAAAAGCTAAAATTCAGTTTAATTACGCGTATCGCGAAAAAAATGGGTTCATTGGTTTTAAATTGGCAAACTTTAATTCAAAGGATACGTGACACATATGGTACATATCAGAATTCGAATATTGTTCGTAATAACGGAATATATAGTATAATTTAACAGAAATTGGACTGTAAAGTTATGGGTCGCAAGACGCGAGAAATCGTAGAATATCGCTTTTGGGCTAAATAGATTTCAGTATAAAAACTAAAGAAATGTTCACGCGAAACGCGTAAAATTTTGTGTTTACATATAGTTAAAGCGGGGGTGTCCAACAAGCGGCACGCGTGCCAAATGTGGCACGCGAACTAATAAAAAATGGCACGCAAGCCCTTCCCAAAAAATACTAAAATTGTTATTTAGCCAATTGCCAAAAAAGCTCAATTTGTTATTAAGCCAATTGTCAAAAAATACTAAATTTGTTATACAGCCAATTGCCATTGTTTGTTCACAATATAAAACAATCGCGGCAATCACGACAACCAACAATTACTTTTGATATTATAACATTATACTGTGTGGAGGCTTATAGTGGGGGACTATGTGTCAAAAAAAACCTTCTGGCATGCAAACGATAGGTAGACATGAGATTTTTGGCACAGATGTTCATTTTGGCGTTTTATTTTGATTTTTGCCCGAACCCAACTAGATTTCGGTGTTCTTCCCCCCCGTATGACCCCTTACACCCCTAAATTTTAGCTTCAGCAAAATTATCTGCGATTGGTCTTAAACAAACGAGAATATAAATATTTTTTTTTAAATTTTATGACGTATAATTTTAAAGTTATGGCTATTTTACGTTTTGATGACGTCATCGCTAGAATAGGAATTTCGTCTTACTAATCAAGATATGCCCTCATTCTTGGGGGGGAGGGGGCTGAGGGGCCATGCCCCTCAGCGAAATATTTGAAAGATCTTTTTAATTCTGAAAAAACAAAAAACGCTATTAATCAATTAAAATGTGATTATAAAAAGGTAAAATTGAGGTTAAGACACAAATTTGACGTATTTACGACTTTCAACGATGACGTCATCAAAACGTTAAATAGCAATAACTTTAAAATTATACGTCACAAAATTAAAAAAGATATATTTTTAGCAATAATTTTTCATTCTGGTTCGTTTGAGACTAATCTCAAATTATTTTGCTGAAGGTAAAAAATTTAGGGGGTCATACGGGGGGGGGGAAGTACACCAAAATAAAGTTGGGTTCGGGCAAAAATCAAAATATAACGCCAAAATGAGCATTGCGCAAAAAATCTCACGTCTACCTATTGTATGCATGCCACTGCAGATAGCGCCCCCACTATTATAGCATATTCACATAATATTATATAGCTTGGTGTGAAGAAACAAAAGTAAGCTCACCGAGAGACACTTTGATGTAGTGATGCGCATTTCTACTAGACAGTTTTTATTTTTCAAGTTTAAATAAACGTTCTGATTTTTGGTAAAAAGCGCCTTTATGATTAAAAAGAATTGGTTCGGTTACGAAACTTTGGCACGGGAAGAAGTTATAAGATAAAAATTGGCACGCCGGCATGTTTGAGTTGGACACCCCTGCAGTTAAAGCAAAAAATAAAGTTTGACGGTCACTCTTGGGGAAACATTTGGCATGCCGGCCTGAACCATGCTAAGTCAATATAACTTTTAGCCACATCAAATTTTAAAATGCAGTCCAATGAATGTACAGCTATCACGTGGCCCACAACTACATGATAACACTAAACTATTCCAAAGTAACCCACAGTTTGCTATAAGCAAAACTATCATCGTTATTAAATAAAGTGACAAAGTACCTAATTTCATTTCTGAAGCGACAAACTATCATCGATTTTAAATAAGACTACTTTTCCACCCTGACATGCTTTTTAGGCTAAATCTCTACATTACACATTTTAACATACCCAACCAATATAATTACCCAAAAATTTCGCCCCTTTACCCGCTTTTTATGTAGACCGGGGTTGGTTGTATAACATTTGAAAGGCGTTAAGGCTACAACTGACCAGGGCTGCGGAGTCGGACTCGGGACTTTACGGAGTCGGTTTGTTTTGCCGGATTCGGATTGGGGACCCGAGTAAGACCGCGTAAAACTACCCGAGTCCGACATGCACATGCGCATGCGCAGTATCAAATTTTAAAACTGTTAAGGCGGCAAAATGTAAGTTGTAAAAGTGTAATAGCAAATAGTGGAATATTTTTAAACCATGTAATGCGGGCGGATCAATTATGACACCAATATGAGTGGATTGCAGAAAATCCACCTTAATTTAGTTGCGTAAATGGGTAAAATACAGACTGTAGAGTCAGAGCTGGACTCGGGACTCGACAAAATCTTACATTTGGCCGGAGTCGGACTCGTTTTTTTTTTAACCGACTCCGCAGCCCTGCAACTGACCCCGAGCGAAACTGTATAATGTCCAAAATTTATAAATATTTTTATAGCTATGGTGAGACACTGACAGAGGTAGGCTTTAATACCTGTGCAAGAACTTGCAAAAGTTGCCAACGATGTGAAAAAAACAGCGAAATCTATTCGATCAGTAGCAAAACAATATTCTATTTGCTATGTCACATTGTCTAGATTTTGCAAAGAAAAACAGAAGTTAAAAGAAATACAAGTGCAATCATCCCAAGAGTTGGGAAGAGAATTGTAAGCGGGAGCGGATTGATTTTCTGGATATATATCATAAGAAACTCAACGCTATTAATTGCAAGGTGCAAAAGCAACCAGTCTGTCGAGGCCTACGAGTTTTAACAAACACACATGCAGAAGGATCTTCGTCATGTAGTGGAGTGCATTAAGGTCTGCCACCAGCTCTTTTGTCTTCGCTTTCCACAGGTCAAACTCCATCAACCTCTGCTTCATGGTAGCCTTATTCTAACTTTAGTCCTTAAGAACTTCGTTACATAATATGTCAAAACACATAATACATGATTGAACTGTTGATAACGATAATCAGGAAGCCGAACCGTTTAACTTTTCCGGTTCAGTTATGGTTTCGAGCAAATTAACAGCTCCGGTTTGACTAATTAATTTTCAAAACACGTTTATAAAGTTGTGGTCGAACACAATATGAGATGCTTTTTTGATAAAATGTTGATCAATAATTATTGAATTGCAACTCGTATTTATTCTAGGCAGAGGCGTAGCTAGAGGGTACGGTGGGGTAGCCTACATATGTCCCCGGGCGTCAAGGTACAGGGGCGCCAAAATGAGGCTGATTCTTCTTTAAATACAATGGTGTATTAAAATTTGAATCGTTTTTTCGTATAAAGTAAGGTATATTATGTTTTTGTAATAGAAAATTTGATTAAACATGGAGGAGGGGGCCCAATTTTATAGATTGCCCTCGGGCACAAAATACCCTGGCTACGCCTCTGATTCTAAGTTATGCTACGCAACGTATTAAAAACAAGCAGATTGTTTATTGAAATATCAAAAATCAACGTTGTATTTAATTACTATTCATTTTTTTCAAAAAAATGTTAACATTGACTCTTTGAAATGCAAGTTGTAACGTCAAGCTTGGGTGAACCGCTCTTGTTGACAGGTTCTTTCACAATATTCGGTTCAGTTCCTGTTCGGCGACTTAGAATCTTACAAAAAAAAAACGGTTCAGGTTCTGTTACTTTTTGAAAAAATTCAGCCCAAAACAGATTCATAAAGTTCCTGTACGTTTGCGGTTCGACTCCCTGTATTGAGATAAGAAAATGGCTTTTACAAAGAAGTAGTCATTAATTTCAAAATTTTGAGGAAAATGACTGCGGTTGAAGGAAACACACAAAGGTATAAAATCACTTTTTTCTGCTAGTCATCTCGTCGTAGAAACTGTATTACGGTATTTGTTTAACATTATTTTACGTCTTGAAGCGCAAATTTGTTACTGACTATTTCTTTTATATTTGATATTCGCCCAGGAAGTTTGACCTTAATATGTTCGCAAGAGGGCCGCTATTTGCTTCGTCCCTTCTTAACTATTAAAAAGTTTCAAATAACTACAGTTAGTTGCATTTAGAAAGTTCAATTCTCCGGTACTAGGCTATTTATCATTATGATGAAACAATGCCTAACTTTAAAAGTCTAAGTCACATGACATTTGTGCAAATATGTTTTTTTTTAATGTCATGGCTTCAGAAGAAAGTCATACCAAGTCGATTGCTTTATCTGTACCAAACAGTTATACCAATGAACAAGTTCCTCATTCTTCACGAAGATGCACTGCATTTGCCGACATCGAACCAAACCAGAAAGTTTGTGGCCCCTCGAAAGTGCCTGCAAGTGATGAAACTGATACAATCACCGTTGCTTTTGATTTGAAAGATAATAATGATGAGAGTGCCGAAGAGAATGAAAAATCCTCTCCACCAGATGGCGGTTGGGGATGGGTTGTTGCATTTTCTGCTTTTATGATCAATATTGTTGTTATTGGTAGTCACAATTGCTTCGGTATGTTATACTTGGATCTTATGGACGAGTTTAAAGAGTCATTGTCCAAAACAGGTAGGTAAAATTTTACCTAAAAACTTACTTAAGTTGCTATAAGGAAGGCCAATTTGCTAACTTTCTTCAGATAGATAGCCTAGATCAGGGTGGTCCAAACCCAGGCCCGCGGGCCACATGTGGAAGAAATATAAGTAAGCATACTGCAATTGTTTGGTTATGATTACATTTTTTCCGGTTACACCATTAAATAAACCAGATTTCTAGCGCTTATCAAGTTCGAATCCAGGGGTGACAAAGAACGCATAATTTTTGTATTGTATTAGACCGGTTTAAAAGTCGCACTACGTCCTATATGTGACTTTTTAAAATGGCTGTTTTGCACTTATAAGTTATATTTGTTTTCCGTCTTTAATATGAGCATAAAAAAAAATACAGGCCAATATAAATTACTATTTCTGCCACTTCAAAGTAAATGAACGATAAAATATGTCGCGCTTCTGGAAAGTATTGTTTTACAGCAGTGGTTCTCAATCGGGGTACCATTTTTGACGCTCAAGGGTGCCAAAAGATATTTAAAATTCTTTAGGATTTAAATTTTTGCTCCATTAGTAAGCTACTTGAAACATTTTTTTGTGTACCGGTTTTTTGACGATGCTTTGCGGCGCCATCGTTAAACTTTTCATACCCCGACCAAACGAAAATGTAGCCTGCTTTATGTGGCCCGCCAACAGTATGCAACAAATATTATGGCCAGTGATTCTGTCAACCTTCGACCACCCTGGCCTAGATCAGGGATGTCCAACCCGCGCATTGCGGCCCACCACTTATTCTCACTTTCAGTAGCCTGTATTTAAAACAATTGTTTTCAGTATCATAAAACGTGCAGAACTCGCAGTGTTTGATGAAGGCTTAATCTTATATTTTTTAAGACTATTCGAGTTTGTTTGTTTTGTTTTTGTCTCCACTTAAAAAAATTAAACCTAACCCCTGTTTTCTACTCTCTGAACAACGGCCCTGAGTAGACGAGACCCGAAAACGCCACAAAGTTATTCTACATAAACCAGTGTTCCCTAGGAAATTTTCTACTGCTCAAATAATTTTTGTAGTGCGCAAGAATGTTCTACGCTGAGTTGGCAAGGGCCCGCGACAGATCAATGTTTTTGTATGGGGGCGAGTTCTGTACATTTTAGAGGTCACGTCACAAAGCGTGACGTCATGAAACAAATATTCTCAAGAAACTTGTATTTACAACTGCAATCGGGTTTAAATACGTTCAAGGATGTGCCAATAAAGCGGTCGCAAGAAAAAAATCCGATTATTTGAGATGACAAACGTCCAATTTAGCAAGATAAGATATGTGATGCCTTTATCGCACAATCAAAAATCGCACTATTCGCTAAGCTGCATTTATCAAAATGATTTTGTAAATTTGTGAGGTCCATTGACCACACATCTGTATTCTGTATCTGCACAGAAATCACGTAAAAATTGCGGTTGTGGTAAAAATATACGTCCCCAAAATGCATTTCGGTTTCATGAACCCGAATTATTGTCAAACACTCAACTGCTTTTCAGCACTTTTCTAAATGAAAACCGATAAGACAAAGCAATTTACAGCAAAACATGTGTTAATTCACAATCGTCAATGCGGATTATATTTGTTTACTTGCTTTTAGCTACAAACATCAACGAAAAATGGCCAATGCGAAATGCTTAAACTGTTGTGCCCAAAAAGTGAAGACATTTTCGTTTTTAATTTGGGAATGATGTAAGTGCGCAAAGGCAAATTTTACTGCGCAATTTGTCTGGCGTGACTAAGTCATTTCTAAAAAATAAAGCTTTACAATTTTTAAATTTTTTATGAACAATATTTGGTCTAAAAAAACTTATCAACAATGACTAGACCGGGGTTGCTGTTGTTGTAGGTTTGTAAGGAAACCATGGGTGGCTTATCATGCAGTGGCCAGCAGTGGATATATTTACAATTACAAGGGCTAATATGTCAGGCTGTAGGGGAAGGCGGGGCAAAACGGACCCCTTAAGGGATAAATGCTATATTTCGAGTTCCACAAAATATTTTTTGATGAGTACGATATCAACTGAAAGGTCTTACTAAAAGTTACTCCTATGCTAAACATATACTACTGAAAGAAGCATACCTTTTGAATAAATTAACCTTTGTTGTCGATTTTTACACGGGGCAAAACGGACCCCTGGCGGGGTAAAACGGACCCCACTAATAAAATATAATTAAATTGCCTTGTTGTGTCGAAATGCCGGATCAAGGATTTGTTTTTAAGGGGCGCACAAACATTTTCAGAGATATTGTCACAAGTTGCGTTACAAAGTGACGTCATAATTTAGGGAGTGGTTTACATGGCGCCTTATAGGTTAAGAATATTTTACAAAAGTAGGCCACAACATACAAGAATACAAAAATAGCAGTATACGAAGTAGCATTGTAATTATATATAAGTTACATGGTTATAATTAGGCCGTACGTAAACTGCCTTATAACTTATAAGTATTAAAACAAAAAAACAGCTTTTCTACAACAGATCTTGGTAAAATTTCTGATTGTTAGGCCTTCCTGCAAAACTGATCTGAACATATAAAATAATGATATATTGTTTAATTTTATTTCAGTTCCAAAATTTCTTGAAAGGCTAATAAAAAAAAAACAGTGCAGTTTTAAGTTCAGCTAACTTGTGTGGGGTCCGTTTTGCTCCGCTTAGGGGTCCGTTTTGCCCCCAAATCATCTATCGCATGAAACCTGATTTCTTTAAAATCTTTCAACGTAAAAAGCCAACTGTTTCGGATTAATATACAGACCCCTACCTATACAAAGTAGTTAGCAAAAAGTGACGTCGCCTATACTTGAACTTCAGTAACAAACGCATAATTTTACTGCGCTATCCTTATATCAATATCCCCCAAACACACTTTCTCCCCTCCCTGGTTTGTGCAAAATCGAATCTGCCTAATTTTTGGCCACAAATGTTTTTTCGACGGTAGTTACTGTTGAGCAAACAAATATTGAAGCAGGCGATTTTCGTTAGGTAGAAAAGTGTGGGATCCGTTTTGCCCCGCTTTCCCCTATAGGCCTACATTCAAATTTGGCGTTTTATCAAAATACATATATTTAACACTTGGTTTGTTTATTATTCAGCATATTGTATGTTCAAGTGTTTTTGGGCAGACCCCTAACACCCTAAATAACCTGATCTATACCACGATATATTATATTTTAAAATACGCAGGTTTTACATTTTTTCTGTTATATGAACTACTACAGTGGTCTCCAACCTGTGGTTCGCCTAAAATTTCTGGGGGGTCGCCATACCTTACCATATTTCTGCTGTTTTAATACGATTTATCTATTTTGTTTTTTACAAATGACGTCACACTTATAAACGTGACTGAGTACATAGCCAAGATAAGCTTTTGTTTCTTCTACATAAAATAGGTGTTTTTAAGAGCAGCCAAGTTACAAATATTTCAGCAAATAAATATTTGCTTTCAGACTTCGATGCAATTAACTTACCCGACTTTGTCCAATTTAGTAAGTTAACTACTCTTTCCGTTTTCAACCACATAGCATTATTTAACGAAATTTAGCGCAATGAGCATATATTAAAAACGAAACATCGTAAATCGCTTAGAAGTAGAACATGACAGTTATGTGGAGCCGCGTTTTTTAAAACTGGTGGACACTATGCAGGTGCAACCTTCACACTAAATGCAATTAGTGCTGAAACAAATTGAAAATTTTGTTTTCGTTCGTGTGCTAAATTCAAATTCATAATTTCAATAAAACCTCCTAAAAGAAATTATTTTGGTGCACATATGAAGCCAAGGTGCTCTAAAAATGTAAATAATTTACGCATATTTGTTCTAGTTACTTTGTTTCAGCATTAAATGAAATATTTTTATTCGTATCTGACACAAAATGGGGTCGCAATTAAATTTCTGATTTCATTTTATTTAAATTGGGGTCGCTTATTAAAAAGGTTGGAGTTGGAGAAACTACTATACGACATTCCCGACTTTGCGCAGGTTAATAGGGTATTTACTAGTAACAATACTCTGCAGCCTTTTGGAAATAGCCGGGAACGGCGTTCCAGCAAAATAACCAAAACAGCATTTCGGTAAAACAATTTTTGCAGGTACGTCGTACCAGTAAAAAATGTTCTTTTATTCCCAGACTATGTCCCTTTTTTCACCAGACCATCCCGCCATCTCATTAAATGTAGTACATTAAGATTTCAATTTGCACTACTTTAAAGGATAACCTCAGGTTTCCTAAGGTTAGGCTACTTGTGTTTGAAGGCCTGTTATGCCGCAGCTCGGTGTCATCTCTAAAAGTTGTATGCCTTCGATTAGAAATGTTTTTTTAAAGTTCCTGTAAGAAAATTATTCTACTTATCTCTGCTAGAATGCTAAACGTTTCTGTTTTCTCTATACGTTGCACTGTATTCGTGTCGCTTCACGTTCGGTAAAATAAGTTTCATATTGCGTGATGTGTTTTTTGGCATTTTGCCATAAAAAAATGGGTAGCCCAGAGGGCAGAGGTTAACCCCCACTGGTATTTCAAAATGGGATTAATATTATTGTTTATAAGTGTAAATACTTATTACTCAGTTTTAATAAGTTACTAATGGAATAATATTGGTTTGTATATAAATTTCTACTGATATAAAACCGTATGTACATATATTAATAACATAGGTACTGAAGATAAATTATGTGTATATATTTATATTACCCCCCGCCCCCCACTTCCTGAAAAAATTTCTGGTCATTGGCCCATAGCGTTATGGCTGCTCAAAAAAAACATCAAAAGTTTTGGCGGTGCAAAAAGGCATACTTTCGTTTATCTTGTTTCAAAAGTGTTACTGACAATACTAGGGCCTTATTAAAAAGACGGTATAGTTCAAAACGGTGCTGGCGTATGGTCACATAGAAGATATGCATTCAAAACATAGAAGATATGCATCGCCCTAAAAGCGCTCCTAATTTCATCGTTTATCCAGTTATGCATTTGTGGCGAAGGGTATTTATACTTTTAATGTTGTATTTTTTATTTACACATTCGAATGGGGATTGTGTTAAAATGATCGCCACTAAACTTGAAACTTTCGAAAAACGCAAACAATTATTTTACATGTACCTTTGGATCAGCCCTGCTCACACACATACACATTTCCCAAGGTGGATTTATTGTACGTGTTGCACATTAACAGTATTAAATAGGTCACATTAACGCATATTGTGATTTTCATCTAGTGGTCGCAGTTTCTAAAATCTACTGACTTCATTCTTTAAAAAGGCAAACGGTCTGAGTCGTAACCAGGGGCGTATCCAGAAATTCAAAAAGGGGGGTTTACGAATTTTCAACTTAGGGAATTCCCCGTTGTTTTTTCGTCTGAGGTTAATGACGTCATAAAATAGTGACGGATAGGACGTCATAAAATTGCGATGGTAATGACGTCATAAACGAGAAAAAAAATCATCCGAAACAGCCAATTAACGTCCAGCAAAAGCGAACATTTAGACGGAAAGCGAACACGTGCGTTATCGACAATCCTACCAGGCGCCAGCTGCCAAACCGCTTAGTGTGCAATCGTTAACTTCAGGCGAAAAACTAAACCAAGACCGTGAAATATGTGTGATTGATTTTGGTAGATCCATGTACGGGACTAGGCTATATTACAAGCACGTCTTTCGCCATCTGCAATACTAAACGGAGATCGTTTTTCCCGGGTGTTTTTTGATTAGCGCGACATATAAAACTATTTCGAAAAATACGGTCTAACTTTAATAGTTAGTTAATTTAGTTCAGCGTTTGATAACCGTTTTAAGTTTGGGCGCACCTGGCGAGCGAAGCGAGCGCGATTTTTTTTTGGTATAACGGCGTTTCTTTTAAATTTCTTGCAAGTTTTTATTACATTGCCGAAAATGAAAAATGTTGAAAAATATATGTCAAATATTTTTGAATGCGTTTCCGGTTTGTCCGCGACGCAAATGGCAGCTTTCCACGGCGCAACGGTAAAGAAGCGCTGGTCTAGTTCAAAATACAGCATCAAAACGTTAGGGACGTAGGAAGATCATTCGCAAATGGGACGTAGGAAGATCAAAAATTTTCGCACTTGCGTAGTTAAAATAGTCAAAAAGTAATAGAAATGAACTCGTGTATAGTTTGTCACAGAGGCGACGGGCCCGATTCAGTAGGTTGCCGACCCCAGTCTTACACCAACATCTGATATTAACGCAGACAACAAACAGCGAGAAACATCAGCACAGTCTAACTCGACGTTTTCAGAGAGAAAAAAGCGGAAACCGCTTGATTTATATTATTAATTGTCGAACACACACTTGCTGATCAGCCAACCCGAACGAATAACGAAAGAAGAGAAAAAACTATCTAGCGTTTACGGTCGACCAAACAAAAGATGAAAAACGGCGTTTTGCTTTTGATTTTGGTTTCGCATTAGCTCAAGACGCGTGACCCAATTACATTTAAAAACACGCAGCTTTGCACGGTGAGTTTAAACGCTGACAAAAACGAACAAAATACGATATTGTCACTTACGAAAAGGGGGGGGGGGGGAGTCCGAACCCCCAAAACGGAAAATCTTCTTTATTTCTCGAGTTATGGGACTTTTGCTTTTTTGTCCGATTTGAAATTATCGACGTTTATAAATTTTTGAAGGAATATTAAAAACTTATCCCCGAATAATTGGCGCTCGAGTCATATCGCATTTTGAAGAGTAGGCTCGTAGCTATCACCCTATGTAAGTCACTTAGGGCACATTTTAATTTAAGGGCCGAATATTACTGAATATTGATATTCATAAATATGAATATTTTTATGTTTTTTTTTACAAAAAAGTCTAATTACTGGCTAGCTTAGGTTGCTTTGAGTAATGTGTAAAAATGTTGACTGAAAATCTTCTTTATTTCTCGAGTTATGGGACTTTTGCTTTTTTGTCCGATTTGAAATTATCGACGTTTATGAATTTTTGAAGGAATATTAATAACTTATCCCAGAATAATTGGCGGTCGAGTCATATCTCATTTTGAAGAGTAGGCTCGTAGCTATCACCCTATGTAAGTCACTTAGGGCACATTTTAATTTAAGGGCCGAATATTACTGAATATTGATATTCATAAATATGAATATTTTTATGTTTTTTTTAAAAAAAAAGTCTAATTACTGGCTAGCTTAGGTTGCTTTGAGTAATGTGTAAAAATTTTTACTGAAAATCTTCTTTATTTCTCGAGTTATGGGACTTTTGCTTTTTTGTCCGATTTTAAATTATCGACGTTTATGAATTTTTGAAGGAATATTAATAACTTATCCCCGAATAATTGGCGGTCGAGTCATATCTCATTTTAAAGAGTAGACTCGTAGCTATCACCCTATGCAAGTCACTTAGGGCACATTTTAATTTAAGGGCCGTATATTACTGAATATTAATATTCATAATGAATATTAATATTTTAATGTTTTTTTAAAAAAAAGTCTAATTGCTGGCTAGCTTAGGTTGCTTTGAGTAATGTGTAAAAATTTCTAATCGATATCTTGTTTACTTCTGGAGATATTACGCAAAGAATTTTGAGCTGCCAACTTCCCTTTGGTGTTAAAGTCCCATAAAATTGAGTGAAAAGCCGCATGAGACTCACGAGGTGCGTGTTGGCCACCTCAGTGATATAATTTTTAAAACACCAATGACGCTGGCAGCTAGGTCATCCCTATGCTGTTATAGCCGCTGATTGTGTGAAATGGGTAGGCTAAATACACAACAACAGTAAAACCTTATATGGAGACGGCCCGTTTGAAAACGGCAATTAATCGATCGTCGTATATTTAAAACAAATATTTTTTCCCAGTGCCTAATCGGTCTAGGGCAGTGGTTCCCAAACTGTGGTACGCGTACCACCGGTGGTACGCGAGAGTCTTTCAGGTGGTACGCGACTACGTATAAATCTTGCGAAAACTTTTTAAAGCATCTATATAAATTTCCGAAAACTTTCAACTTTTAAAACTTTCAGATTGGGTAATTTGCAATGTTTCGTTTTAGTTACCTTCAATTTGAGGTTTCACATGGTTATGACGTAACACTTATCTTGTTCAAGATAATAAAACGTTAATTGTTAGCAGCTGGTGGAGAAAAAACAACTACATCCATCGCATTAAAACTATTTGCTGTGTTTTGTTTAATTTATGGCGTTTATGTCTTCTTGGAATGACATTTGATGAACTTTAATACAGCTACATGCTCATTTTATTATCTATATACCAAAATAGTTGTAGTTTGAGATATTCTAGTCGGATGTAAGTTAGGTGGTACATGAACACTGTACGTAAGCACAAAATGGTACGCGAGAGAAAAAGTTTGGGAATCACTGGTCTAGGGTATCACATAAAAAGTTATGTTCCTTTTTGTGTCTAAATAAGCTATTGGCTCAAACCGGATGAATCCCACCACTGGACACCTAGTACTGTTATTGTAGAATGTAGATGAATCCTCATGATATAAATTAAAAAATCATGTATTTGCATTTCGCTTAAAATATAAGGTTTTTAAAAACCCGATTGGGTAAAATCAGTAAGCCTGTCGGTTGAATCCCACCACAGTATTATTTTGTTTTACCGTCTTTTTAAAATAAAACATTTTTTTTGCTGATTTTCTGTCCACCTAAAAGTAATTAGTTTTGTATGCCTATTTGAATTTTTATTTGTTTTTACAAGTATTTTTCGTATTAAGTTTCTCAGAAAATCCTAACTTTTACCTTTGTATTAAGTGTTGTTTATGTTTAATCCAAATTATTTTACATGTTTTGTTATGTTTAACCTAACCATATGCTATGCCTCAAACATGCATAACATAGTATTCGCATTGTAGTTTTCCTAAAAGCAAAACTTACAGAAGGACTACTTAATCTAAAAAAGTATAAAACAATTATGTTATTTTTATAGCTTGGATCGGATCAATTGCATTTGGATCAATTCTTGTGTTTGCTCCTCTTAGTGGTGCCCTGTCAAATAAGTTCGGTTGTAGAAAGATCAGTGTGCTTGGATTAGTAATAGCATCAATATGTTTTTTTGCTTCGTCCTTTGTTACATCTGTGGATGCTATGTTTGTTACTTACGGATTTGGATTTGGCTTCGGTACCAGTCTTTGCTATATGCAAGGAGCTGTTATGGTGTCTAGCTATTTCAGGTAAATATGAGTAAGCAAACATTTAAACATAATGTAAAACAACAATAATTTTTTTTATTTTTTTTTAACTTTTTTGTAGGTTAACATTTTTTTTAACGATTTGAAACCATACACCAATACTTTGTTTTTCCGTGACCAAAATAAAACAGTATTATAAAGCATATGTAGTAGTGAAGACTTTAATATTAAAACGACAAAATGAGGTACGGTATTACATGAAATATATAACATCAGTATCTATATTGGATTATTTGTTTGTCCGTACACTACGATGTGGACGATTTCAGAACAACGGTTAAAAGGGTAATTACCCCTGGGAATTGAAATGGGTCAGAAACGGCATGAGAGATTTTTGGTTGGCAAATTTGCATAAAGTATAAAGCACATATGTGGCTAACTAGTTAGAAGCCACAACTTACATATTGACCTAAACAAATATTACTCTGTGTTGCGCAGTAGCTGAATTGAGAAGGGCTTCATTAACGCGAACTGTTAAAAATACGTATTAATTCTATAATTAAAAAGTGATATGCCTGTGGCCGACCGCAGAATGCGCTCCCGTGCACCGAGAACGAAAACCCTGTTTTAGAGCTAAACATAGTCAGGGATGTTGAGTTAAGAAGCGTTTTAATGATAATGTTGACAAAAAATGATTTTACCCCGCCCTCTAAATGCGCTCCTGGCCACCGCTTTATAAATCGTGCTTTGCAAATTAAGGTCTTAGTTAACCTTTCTTAATAACATCAAGAGTTGTTATCTTTCCCTAATACGTAGGATAGTAAATAATCTTTATGTTATTTACAGGGGCAAGGAATAGTTTTTGCCAAGCGCGAAACAATTAGACACTAATATATTATTGCCTGTCCCGTTTATCCTATTAAACATATCAAGTATTTTTTTAGATGAAGATTTTGAATTAATGTAAATTATATACTTCATTTCTTTAAATTCTAGTTCTCGCCGAGCTTTAGCAAATGGAATAGTCTTATCGGGAAGTGCTGTTGGAACGATTTTCATCGCACCTATTTATAATGCAATGAACAGATACGCTGGCTGGCGGGCTGCTGTAAGGGTTTTGTCTGGCTGCGTCTTTCTCACACTAATTTGTGCAGTTACTTACAGGTAAAACCAATGTTTGGGAATGAAAACATTGCTGCGAAATATTTTGTATAAAATGTGATGTTACGTTAAATATATGGAAAGTTATATAAAAAAAGGTTTGGAACCTATGTCAAGATATTGGAATGTCGTTTTCATTATATCACTAATGTTTTCCGCGAAACCTTTTGCTTTTCGTCGATAGCGAAATTCAGGTTTAGCACACACACGCTTTCTGTAATGTAAATACAAACCATTGCAGAAAGGTGAATGGCTGACACTGACTTCTCAATTTTGTTGTTTTTATAAGAGCTTTGGAAAAACCTGGATTAAAACCAAGTAGCGTTGAAGAAAAGCTCAAATCATCTCCTGCACGAAAGTTTGTGTTGGATTTGTCACTGTGGAAAAATAAAGCTTTTGTTGTCTGGTCTATTGCTGTAGGCTTGTGCAAAGTTGGTTACTTGGTACCATGGGTTCACATGGTGAGTCAAATTTCGTATAGGTCTGTAGAACCTGGTATATAGTCAATGTGCATTTAGCAAATCGGTCTTAGCACACACACGCTTTCTGTAATGATAAAACATTACAAAAAGATGCAATGCTAAAGCCGATAGCCAGCTTAATTATCTACTAACTGATATGTGTGGTTACGAATCTGTTTCTAAAACTTAGTAACAGACGGTTTGTCACGATGTAACGCGATATATGACTGATTATCAGCTTATCCGGTTGTGGTGAAGTTTTCCTTACGCTTAAGCTGAACAGCTGGCAGCGCCAAAACTCGCTACTGATACTATAACGATCTCGTATACATCCATTTCAGACTGGTTTTATGGCGTAGTCTACTTTTTCATAAAAATACATAGATTGCGCGAGTTAGCCGTATTTCATTATTTTTTTTCTTGATACAAAGTACAGTTGGAATTTATAATCAGCATTTTAAAATATCAAAATGTCACAATACACGTGTTTTAAAACTGTCACAATTTTTTGACACTATACAGAGACTGTTATAACACATGGCCTCTAAAAATTGCTTTAGCCTATTTATATTTGTTCTTTGATTAACCTCGTTATATGGATTGTAAGCAAGAATGTGCCAATTAAGGTGCGCTAATTTTTTAACACGCCTAAGATATTTTACGTTCGACCCGGTCTTGCCTTACGCCCCCGGTTAAGAAACCTTCTAAACCTTTTACCGATATTTTTTTATTCATTTTCCTCCGCCTGTTTATTAAGAATATATTGTAATATTACTTTAAAAGCAAACTTGTTTTGGTCTCATTATACAACTTACGTGTTTTACTTGACATATCGTAACTAACGTACTCGATATAACTACTAACTGATTACTTCGATTCTTCAAAATACTGCACAATTGTTATTTGGTTCAATCAGCAATACTTATATAGCGATAAACAGGAAACGTTTGGTCATGTGATGCGTTAGACCTAAACCATGTTTCTTAAAACTCGTCTTTCTAAACAGCTTGCGACCATCCTTCAGGCCAAACGCAAACAGACCTAATTCTTCAACCGCATGTTAGCTTCTCGCTGCATATTTCCTTTCTCACACCGAACATTTGGCAAACAGCAGCCGAAATTAAGGGATAACAGCTTTACTGATCTAAGTTGTTTGCTGCGTGGTATTCTACATTGTTAGCTTTTCTACCATTCCAAATATAACAAAATAGTTTCTTGGCAAGCTTAAATATAAAGTTTGTGTAAATCACTTTATTTTCATATTGTTAGCTGCCTTTACATGTCCTTAATGCTGATTTATTTTTGCAGTTGCTTTGGCGTGTAAAGGCACTTATTAAAATATGACATGTATTCCGTGAAGCAAAAAAATATTGGCGACCTGACTTAAATTATTTTTGCGTCGCCTTAAATTAGAGGCCTAAACGATAAAAATAACCACTCCCGTAAAGGCGAATCACGCTTTAGTTAACAGTTTTGGGTCCCTGGAATAAAAATACCTCAAAAAGGGAAAATCTCACCGCATACGAAACAATGTGCAATAACAAACGATTCGTGTACCGTATAATATAGTCCACCGACTGACCGACGGACCGCGTTTTCAACCTTTTGTGGACGCGTAAAACTTGGCTTTTCACTTTCGATGCGGCCTGCCTGCATGGTTTCAAAACAAACCATTTTTCTTACAATTAACAACAGCCTATTCAAGAACAAAAAACTCTCCAAATGCAGAGTTTTTATTATAGATCGATTTAACGTGCAAAGAGAGAATTTAATTAGCATAATGTTACACTTGCGTTATTTTTCCTTAAACACGAATGAAAAGAATAAATTTAGTTGTATCCATATTGGATTTATAAGGCATGTATATTTTTAGGATATGTCACAATTTTTTACAAGGTATGTAGCCTTTACATCGAAGGGTCAAACATGCGTATATTCAGATTAGAAAGGGACAACTAGCGTCTTTCATCGACAATTTTTGACTGACATACTACGAAATTACAAAATTACATGCATTGTTAGTTTGTTACCATTCCATGCCTTTTTTAAAGATTTTTGCTTATTTTATTTTTGCTTATTTGGAGAACACTGTCTTAGAAAATACTAATATGCCTATTCCTAAGAAACGTGCTTATCTCTAAAATACGTGCTATTATATGAAGTTTGTGGATTGTCTTAATTTAAGTTTTAAATTTTTTGTCAATTCGGACACTTTGAATAAGGACTTTACTCAACCGTCTTTTAGGAGTTGTCACAGCAACCACTTATCTCGGTGTTAAGCACAAATAAGCTCATTAAAAGCTGTCATACAAAACATTTTTACCCAATAATTTCACTAAAAGAATTCCGTAAAAGCTTGCATTAAAGTGTTACCGCGAGACGTTATCACCACGAATGAACCGAGACGAAGACCATAAGCATCCCAAACACTATATTTTTGCAAACTGTTGTAAATACAAAAACTTGGCCCGCTCCACATGACATTCTATGCATTTTACTACGTATTTGGCTGTTTAAATAAATCAATTCAGCCAAAAGGCGCAATGCACACATAGTATGTTGCACCGTGTAACTCAAATTCTACAAAGCGCAATTTCTGTTAAATTAGACTATAAATAGTATAAAATGCTGTATTTCGAGCAATACGCAAATCTATTAAGGGTGTCGTTAAAAGTTTTGCCATTTTTAACCAAATCAACGACTTTTTTATGTGCTTTGTGCGATTAGACTGCATTTTGCGCACTAGTATGGTTGAGAACAACAGGTGTTTTTAAGAATATATGATTTATGACGTCGTATGAGGTAAATTTGGGACGTCATTCCTGAACATTTCCATGGCCTCACAAACAAAATCCTGCCATCAGCCCTGGCTATCACAGCGTAGCGTGTTTGTTTGTTTGTGGTATTTGCAGATGACAACCCTAACATACTGTATAAGCTTTTAAAATCGCTTTAACAAAGCCTTTAAATTACTTGCTGGTTCAGTAATGATCGTTGGATTTCGTAAACCCTAGTTTGTTAACAAATGCTTAGTCACCACAAATTTCGTTGCTGTAAATTTACTTTGATGTCAAAAAAAAAAGACTTACAAGCGTAAATAGGCCGAGTATATATAAGTGATATAATTGCTTCTTTTATAGGGGAAAACGAAACTTTACCCATCCAAGTTACTACGTAACGTAAACAAAAAAGTAAAGACAATTAAACACGTAAATACAATGGACAATGTCAGTTGCAAGGTGATATACTAATACTAACGCAATTTTACAGTGAGCGATCCATCAAATAGAGTAATTGCTGGATTTATGGTTATCAAATGCTTTTAAATTGACTTGGTGAATTAAAATGTTAAATTTAAATGGCCATAAAACTGCTCTGAAGAGCTCGTACGTTACACACCCCTTGCCTAAAATGTGTGTTAAAATGTTTAAAATAAACTAACTATTTGTATTAACAGTTTGTAAAATAGCAATGTTCAAATTCGGTACTTTTCGTTAATTTAAGGATATAATGTACTAAAATAATTTCATATGCCATACCACTTAAATTTAACGCTGGCCAACCAATTACATTTTAGCTTTTCAGGATGTATGTTAGAACTAATTAGCGAAAAAAACCTTTACTAATGTAATTAAATGGACTCTATCGAAGAATTGTTTAACATAATACTGGGCACTGCGTTAATTTGCTTATGTTCGTCAGTAAAAGTACGGTCTATTGAATGCGATGTTCCACTTATCAAAGACACCAATTACAAACCCAGTATATACCAAACACTCACGCGATCTGTTTATGCCTCTTACCAGTTAATTCGTTAACTGTTCTGTTTATCGCTTATTGGCTTCCTAAGTAATATCCGCACTAAATTAAAAACATATCATCCTAATTAGGCCTAATCCTAATTACTTCTATTTTCGTTTAAATCGACATATCATTATGCATTTTTCCTGTAACCGATCCGGGTTATCTAACAGTTTTCTAAAAAGAAAAATGTTTTAATTATTATATTGGTTATTGGTAATCCATTGTTAGTTCCACAGGGCTCCAAAAACAATTGTTGGCCTATTGACATAATGAACAAAGCGGTATCTTGGGACATTATTTTCAGTCCTTTTATATGTTTGTTGAATACGAATTTCACCGATGCCTTTTGAAAGAGCGGGTAAAAAATTCATATTTTTTCAGCCAAAGTTATCTACCGATATTAATCTTTCTCGTGAGTTCGGATCGCAACTGTTGCAATATATGAGTGTAACCGCCGGAGCAAGTAGATTGTTGGCAGGCAAAGTGGCCGATTCGCCAAATATCAACCGATTGTACATTTCCCAATTTTGCACTTTTATGATGGGCGCCGTAAATTTGGTTCAACCAAGGTCAGTAATCAAATTCCTACAGCCCTACAGCATGTCGAACATTAATTACATCTCTTCACTACGAAGAGAATGCAAAGTTTGTAAATTCCCAAGCTTTCTAAATTTAATATTAGTGTCTAATTAGTTAATTAGTAATTTGCTTTCCTGGATACTGTTTTAATAAAATTAATATTTATTCAGACGAAAACCAATGCCATTGTAATGAAAAGTGTAGCCTACACTCAAGTCATAAGCGTATCGAATTAATAGGCAAACGTTTTTTTTTAATTTAGAAATTATGTGACACAATGGGTAAAAACAAATCTCACAAATATGGCCTATATTAAACAAAATGATTATGACAAAACGTAAAACTTGTAAAAGCCATTGACACCACAGATGTACGCTATTCTAAAAAAGGCGTATATAGTTTCACACGACGTCAAACTATTGTCACACAAATAGAAGATTATTAAAATGCTTATGTATTAAATTATCCAATTGTTTAGTTTTAGAAAAGTTAAAAAGTGTAATTTATATATTGCCTCTACTATACCTTAAATTAAAGTTGTGTTTTTGTTTAGAACACGGATGACCAACCATTTTACTTCAAACACGTGTTATTAATTAGCTACTAATAAAAAGTTTAAAAAGTTTACTTTAAGAGGTTTTTCTCACCTTGAAGTACGATGTGCTCTTTACACATTACATTGAATGTTTAAATATCAACCACTGTGTGATAGAGCGTCATTTATTAAATTAAACGGAGCCAAGTACGATTTGCTAGCCCAATTTTTTATATTAAAAAATAATCTGTTGTCTTTCATTCCAAACGTAACACATTAAAATATGTTAAAATAGCTTAAATAACAATTTTCATGTTACAGTCTACAAACAAAAGCGGGTCTGTTGGCTTACGCAGTTTTGCTTGGCCTGTTAGACGGCGGCGTGGAAATCCTGCTTCCAGTTATGACCTTAGATTTGGTTGGGGCTGAACGTCTTTCTGTTGCGTGGGGCTGCATTTTGGCAGTGATTTCACTCAGTTCTATGGGTCCCCCTATTGCAGGTGAGATTATAACTATATAATAGATTTTAAACTTTTTGTACTAACAGACCTTGTACAATATATCCAGGAACTATGTTTTAAAGCCAAAAGATAAAGGTAACCTATGATGGGTTCCAAAACATTTTGATGTCATCTGATAAAAGTTTAGGAGTGAAACAACACCGCTTACCGTTGTTTCAAAACTGAAAAGCAATGAAGGGAATTATTAAGGGCATCTTAATCCTCTATTAGTACTTTGTATTTATTAAAAAGGTTTCGTTTAAAATTTGTGCATTACATTTGTTTGATATTTGTGCAATATTTTGAGCTGGCGATTAATGAAGTGCAGCGCGCTTTTTGATCACTTGCCATCTGGTAGGTCGTTTGCTTTGAACTGAGCTATTTTAGTTTTGGCTGTAGTCCGTTTTATGATTTGGACATAAATAACCCGTTTGAACATAAATTTATTTTTTTATACTCGCAGATTTATTTTAAATTTATACAAGCGCAAGCAGTGTTGGGGGATGGGATTATTTGCAATGCATTATTTTGTTGTTATTAAGAATGTCCTCGACCTTTTGCTATTAGAAATATCCTATACATTTGATTCAGATATGCGATATATTCGGACAAAAAATATTCGCGTCCACGCAATATATTCCAGATTATAAGGTTGAACTTTTTTGGGGGGGTATTGCGCAACCTTGTGGCGGAAAATGCGCTATGTGAATATAGATAGTGTAGAGTGTAGACCAATGGTTTCCAACCTGAGTGTCGCGACCCTCAAGGGTGCAATTGACATTGGCCTGAGTGAACACTGACGTTTATAATGTCTATAAAACAAATATAATGTGTATATTTACGTAATACGACACAGGGAGTATACGCTATACCAGCAATCTCTAGACAATTTCAACTTTTCGTTTTTGATGCGCATCATAAAAAGAAATTCTGCTCAAAATCCAATGTGCTGGGAAAAGCTAAAACTAACAGCTGCGTAGACGAGTCGAAATCTTGTATGTAGAGTCCATGATCAACCTAAACTTTATTGGAGAAGAGTCCTTGTGTGTTTTTTTGCTGCATTACAAAATTGAATGTTAATCAGAGCTTCTTGCTCCCCTGTTCCGACAGGTAGAACAGATAGATTATCTTGGAAACGTACCTTCCGGATATGATCAACTCGGCTCTGGGCAGTTTCGGGTGACATCAAATTTATTGACCTAATTTATTATTCGTTTGCCTTTAAAAAGAGAGCAGAAATCTGAACATTTCTTAGTGTTTATTTTTATGTCTTCATCCAGATGCCCAGCATGACTCGTTTAGTCATATTTCCCCTTAAAAGCCAGTGCACGTTCGTGTGGCTGCGGTTCATGCATTCTACTAATTCCGGTGCTATTTCCATTTTTGGTTTGCAACCTACAAACTTTTCCCGGTCCAAATCATTTTCTGTAAATATTTGTCCAAAAGATTAAAAATATATTTTGCTTGGAATAGTTATTTGCTCAACATAAATTAATTTCCACGTAGTTGTTTTGTGTGTATCTCGCATATACAAGTAATTGACAACAGCAAGTAACGTCGATCGATTCCTCAACCTGAATGACGAACCAAAATTTAGAGGCTCTGATTCCCGCATTTACAATCAGCGATGTCATCATACATATCTTTGTTCGACGCTTTGCAGTGTCATTAGAAAAAGACATCCTACTTTTTTTCCATCTTCGGTAGCTATGTCCTCTCCGGTCTAACCTTCGTTTCCTAACTTTCCAACCAAGTTGCGCAGAGAAACTCTCGTTTCTGTCTTCTTTTATGGGTGGTTGGTATCATTCGACAGAGTTTTTATGTAAACGCATTTTGGCTGATATTTTATTTGGTACTCATAAGAAATAAAGCCATATTTTATATATTCAGGATTATACTTTTGCTTTGAAATTTTAAATAAACTTATCGAAAAACCTATTTTAAAAAGTCAATATAAAATAACAGATGGCCAACTGTTCCACAGTCACAGGTTACATTAAAGTTTTCTTTTTATCCTAAAAAATTCAAAAGGCAAAACGAAAAAAGAAAATCTATTTATGTTTTTACATATTACAAAACAAAGAAAATATAAATGTTGCGCTCCTTGTTACTCCGTTTATTTCCCGAGTTTCTGTATATATTAGTAATTTATTCTCGCCAGTTTAAACCTCTGCTGGCCCCCTGGAGGCAGATTACCGCAAGTTTAACGCATTAGTGAAGCACTTCTACCAACAAACATAGGGCGTAGCCAGGGGGTGCAACAGGGGCCATGTACTGTTACGTCTCAAACGATGTAGTTACCTTTGCTATACTTATTGATGTAGTTTTACTATTTTGTATATAGTCATTTTGCTGTTTGAGTCTCCTTTTGATGTCCCTGTACAGCAGTGTTTCCCAACCTTTTTACACTAGTGCCCCCTTGGGCTCAATATTATTTCATATCGCCCCCCTCATCTTGTTTTACAGTAAAGCATTATGGTTGTCTAACATCATATTGTCTTCACTTACGTTTCGATAAGCTGTCAGTCATATTTTAGGTTGTCTAACATACATTCACTATGGGAATTTATAGATACATTATTTCACCAGGTTATGTCATTACCAGGAAACTTTGAACTTTCTGCACCAAGAATTTAAATCAGGGCTCGGCAACCTTTTCTAGTCGCCAACCAAACTCAGAAAGGTCTCCGTTGGCCGCATTTTTTCATCCATACTACTAATGAAAAGTGTAAAACGCGTTAACCTTAATAGATAGTGTAGTGTTTGTTAATGTTTTTAAGTCCGGGCGCACCTGGCGAGCGAAGCGATCGCGATTTTTTTGGGGTATACCGGCATTTCTTTTAAATTTCCTGCTAGTTTTTATTATTACATTGCCAAACAAAATGTTAAAATATATATGTGTAATATATTTTAATACGCTTTCCGTTTTTCCGTGACACACTTGGTAGCCTTCCACGGCGCAACGGTAAAGAAGCGCTGATCTAGTCCACAAACAGCTTCAAAATGTGTAAACAAACTGGACGTAGAAAGATCATTCGAAAAATTTTTCGACATACTAAAGGTAAAATAGTCAAAAAGTATTTGAAATGAACTCATGTCTAGTTGTCAAAGGGGCGCGGCTGGCCGAATCCGGCGACGACCCCTGCTTTAAATATACAAACATTTTGCCGCGTATAAAACGGTGAAGCGCAACAACATCCAACAACTTAACATAAGAATGCCAATTATTACGTAACAATGGTCAGGAAACTACTACAAGTTCGCAGTACGGAAGTTGCCAGAAGGTTAAAAGTTACCTACAATGCTGTTTGTTACTATTTTTATGTGAACCTTTTACAAAATTTTGCCATCAGTACTGTCATGTAACGCCCCCTTATGTGCGTTCAGCTCCCCCCAAATTAGAAAAAGACCCAAAACGCCCCCTTGTAAGTCGCCAACGCCCACAAGGGGGCGGTACCGCCCACGTTGGGAACCTCTGCTGTACAGCATACGAGACCGCAAGACTTAATAACAGTTTTCGATTTACTATACACTAGCTATAAGTTCGGACTTGCTTGTGTATTGCGCGATCACGCATAATTGCGTATAATGATTGGCAAACAACATCAAGGCAGATCATTTAGCGATGTTATATACTATAATAATAGTTTAAATGACTGTAAGTATAATAGTTTAAATGACTGTAAGCGTGTGATAATCCAATAATGGGCAATTTAAACCATTATTTAAAACAAGTTTATAGATTTATAAGAATTGTTTCTACCTCCGGATCGATGGCCAATAAAAATAAACTTTAATTTTTTTTAATTTTATCGCTGTTTCATAGAAATAAATAACTCGCGGGTCAATAAAAAGGGACCGCGGCCCATTAGGCCTGTCGTTTTTGCCGCATAGGAGACGGACTTTTGGGCCCCCAAAATCTTGTGTCCTTTAAAATATAGTGACATTTAATTAAAAAATAAACAATCTGCAGGTGCTATCCGAGAATACAGTGGAAATTATAAACTTGCATTTTATCTAACTGGATCTGCAATGATTCTATCGTCTTTGGTTTTGACACTTATTCCGATGTGGGCACAAAAACTCCCGCAAGCACCTGCTACGAGTTTTCTATCTATTGACCCTTCCCAGTTGGACATCAAAGCTGGAAGTGATAAAGAAGGTTCGGCGAACAGAAGCACATCACACAATTCACCCTTTGCCGTTTCTATTCAACGACATATTCGAGGTAAACAAAGATTTGTTCATTCAATGTGAAACCAGCAGGTACTTTTTAGGCAAGGTTCGTAAGCACTGAATTACAAAAATACGATGCTAAGGATTTCCTTAGGTCAAAGTAAGTTTTTCGAGATAGAGGAAAGCACAAACAGGACTAACCGCTTGTATTGCGATTGATTGCGCAATAAGTACAAACTACTTCTGTGAAGCATACACTGAACGACTTTAAAAAGCTGTAGCCTGTTATGTACTTTTGTCAATAAAAATTTCAATAGTTTTGCAATCTTTTTCATGGGTTTCGAGTATAAGTAGTCTCCCTTTCTGCTATGGTAAAAAAACAGTGTTGTATAGTTCGGAGGTGCTGATCTTCTAGATCTAGAGACATAGAAGTTAAGCTTGGTAAAATTTATTTCAAAATATTGACTTTCGACGATTAAAAGTAACTTATATTTAATAAATATAAAACTTATTTTTATAAAACTTTTAAACGCTTACAAAACTTTATAAAGGTACCTCTGGATTATTGCATGTGTGCCTGTCTTGTTGTATTCGTATTAATTGTGCTGGTTAGTACACAGTAAATTAAAACAAAAGAAGACAAGAACTTCCAGAAACACCGCGCCATACCGGTTGCGGAGCACTGGCTGCTTAACCATTACCACGTTTTATCGGTAAAGCAAGCCGAAACAGCCAAGTAAAACCGTTGCCAGCTCTAACCTATTCTTATTTACAGTTTTATTTGAGCGGTGTCTTCGCCCCGGATCCCCGGTTTACGCAACTTCAATATTAATTGTTCACGTTATGCGTAGGCCATTATTTGGCCGTTTAGACGTTGTGCTAAAAAAATGTCACACTGATTAATAATTTGGAAAACCAAACTTCCATTTCGCCGTTAAGGTTCTAAACCAGGGGTTCTTAACCTTTTTGTATGTTTTACCCCTTTAACAAAGATGAATATCAGATTTACCCCCCATTATATAAAATAGTTCTCATCTATTAGAAAAAGGAAAGTAACAAATTACATCAGGTATAATCAATGCGACGGGTTCCCTTGCTTTTGGCAACGAGTTGTTGTCAAAACAGTTTGGTCTATTTTTTTCATTTTAGACTGGAAAGTTTTGACTAAAAAACGCCAGTTTTTGCTCCTAATAATTGGATGAGAATTTGCTAGATGCCTTTTTAAACAGCCGGTTTCATGGTACTGTTTAAAAATGTTTCCACGCACGAGACACACTGAGGAACTTAAAGAGACCATTCTCAATAAGATATGTAAATCCAAAATTAAAATAATTTTTCTGGTACTTTCTCTTCTTTTGGGACACACCATTTTTAAGATTACATTTTTTGTTACTTTTACAGACTATAATAATCAGTCAATGAGTTGTTTAAAGCCTTAATCATTGGACTAAAAAGATCAACAATAAACTAACTTGGCCAGTTAAGCCGTACCCAGTGACAAAATTAGGCAATCACTTGTATAGCCAGCACTGAAATTTCAAAATGTGTATGGGAACTTTTAAAATTGCTCACAGGCACGTTACGACCCCAATTTAAATAAGATGTAATCAGAATTTACATTGCGACCCCATTTTGGAGACAATTAAAGGCAATGTTAAAACAAGTGCTAGAATGCATCAGAACGGGCACCTTCTTCGCCGGGGAATGTATTCATAATGACAAGTAAAAAAGGTTTTTAGCGATAAGCCTCTTCGCCTGTTTGTGTTTCTAAGTGGATATGCTTTCTAATTTGGCCTGTAGAATGCAACCTCAGAAAACGCGGATGTTTTACTAGAAATCAACAGCATTTGTTATGAAGTTAGAAATGAGGGACGATTTTAAACATCTCCGTCTACTGTCTACGTTTGACACACTTGTACATGTAACTTGGTGTGGTTTTAGAAAAAGTGTGACATTTGCTGCGCTAAATCAAAAAACACAAATTTTGTCAAATGTACGTTAACTGATATAGCAGCTCTTAAGAGCTAAAAAAAGTAATTTTTATGTAGAAGAAGCACTCAGATACGTTTATTAGTGGGACCTCATTGTAAAGAAAACTAAATACATTAATCGTACTAAAACATTACGAATATGGTGAGTTATGGCGACCCCACAAAAATTTTAGGCGACCTCACTTGGGGTCGCGACCCACAGGTTGGAGACCACTGCCTTAATCTATGCCGTGACTGCCAAAGAACCTGATTTATTCAAACAGTAAATGACGTTTTAATGAAGTAACTGAGAGATAAGGATATTGCCAAGAAACTAAAAAAGTGATCAATTAGCGAAGCATAACGTTATCGATACAAGGCGATAAAAAATCAATAGGGTACTATAGGCTAGCTTCAAAAAAGCAGTTCGAGGAAACTATGCTACCAATACCTACAGCTGGCACTATTTTTCTGTCTCGTCAGCTGATGTGGATATTTTGATTGATAGCTAATTTACCCCCTAAAGTGAGGAAATTTACCCCCAGGGGTAAATTTACCCCAGGTTAAGAAAGGCTGTTCTAAACTATTTGTTCGACGCACCATTCAACGCTTAACTACTTTTTTTCAGTGACGTGCGGAGATTCTAAGTAGTAAGACACTAATTTTTTTAAGTCACGTTTACAATAATTTGTATTTAAAACAATAAAAACGGTATCGCACTAATCAAAAAAATCAGCAGCTTGCTTTCACATTTATTTAAAAATAAAATCCATGCGCCTATCCTTTTGGACAAAAACATCTGTGACTTTTTGTACACATTCTTCTTATTTTGCCGCAACTTATGAAGCCTCTTCATCTCAATGGCAATTATTGCTAGTGATGAGAGACGCTCTTGATCGGTTCACCTTCTATTATGTTTTGATCCCTTTCAACGCAGAAAATGATCACGCTCTTGTAGCGGGTATAGCAGCCCCTGGCTGTGTAGCAGCTTCGTCACCTCGGAACTGTATCAATTAGATCGTTCTGGTACAAAAAGATGAAAAAGCTGTACAGGAGTTTTACATTTATTTCTGACTGTTTGTGAGCTGTAGAGTCACAAAGTCAACTAATTTTGCATAAGGATCTGCAATTTGGTGTCATCAAACTTTATAGAAATGTCCATTATTTTGTTTTGACGCACTCTGAACAAAGCATCAGTCTTATTAAAAATGTCCTTGAAAGCCATAATAAAAAATACGGCAACGGTTTTGAGAGCCTTCGCTCGTATCCAGCGGACTTAATTACTGAAATTGTCCCACCTCCAATCACCGTCGTCGATCAGCGTGAGCTATGTTACTGTTTACAACAATCTGGAATTTAAACTCCATCTCGTAGGTGATGCCCTCAGCACACTCCGCTTAACAACATCATCCGATTAGCGAGTGCGTTTTACAGATGTTCTAAAAAATAACTTAACCCTTACAGTGTTGAAAAAATGTTTTGCATTCGGGCACGCATTTTGCAAAATGTAAGAGCACCTAGTTTATGTGCATAAAAACGAGTAAACATAGCTTCGGGTACCTGTTCTTTTATTCTAGCTTGTAACCCGTTTTAATCTGACGACATTACAGATGCTCCGTCGTTAGTCTGCGCTACCAGCTTTTCCACGCAATTTAACTTTTGTAATGTTCATCAGATATATTGAGCAATTGCAGAGACTCGTCTTTCATTACTCACATCATCAAACACCAGGAAAGCGTCCTTTACTTTAAATAAGGTCTCACTGACATAGCGAAAAATGACGGAGATCTGTGCTTTTTGCGTATTATCTGTCGTCACAAACGAGGCTTCGTTATGTCCTTACTGATCGTATGACACTGCTTCCATAAGGTTATATTCGATTAGATAAACCAGAAAACACTGTAGATGTCTCCAAATATCGAGAAAGTTTTATCATTTTCAGCAAAAGCATAGATTTGTTCATCAACCTTCAAAATGTCTCGATTTTCTCTAACTTAAGAATTGTGAACGCTGATGCTTAGTTTCTGCTGCTAATTTAATGCCAAATCAATTCTTGAGGTTACAAAAGTCTTTAAAACAATTTGATTTTTAATGTGAGTTTTTAATTTCTTATGTTTGCAAAGGCTTCTATGTAAATTTTTAAAGTCGCAAAACCCTTTTTTAATCCCAACATTATCACTGGATATTGAAAACAAGAGGAAAAGCAGAAAAGGCGATTTTAAAGCACAGTTACCGGTACCAATCTTTTGGAAAAATATTTCTTTTGTCCAGTCGTCTGATGCAAACCTTTTGAATCTGGAACAGGTCTTCCTTTATTTATAACTTTAACTTGAGATTAAAAGTTTAGTTTTGAACAATCTTTCAGCTTCTTCGTCCATTTTAGTTATTTTTTTTTTTTTATAAAAAACAATCTTTTACACTGCAAGAAGTCTCATACACGACGTGGGGTAAAGTGGGGATTTGGGGGCTTTTAGAATACATTTTAAGTTACATAAAACTGGAAAATAGATTAGTAATGCTTTCTTGCCATTGTTTAATATAAAAATTACAAGGTTTCTGTGTTTTTTAAGAAAAACGTACACTATCGTTTTAGGGGAAGTCCCAGATTTTAGCAATTTCAGTGTGATAACTTTGGGGTGTCTGCGGAGCCCCTAAATGTTGTCCAATTGTTTTGAAAACTTACGAAACTCATTTTTATGTGACACATAATGGGAAATCAAGCAGGAAGCATAAATTTTCAAAAAAAAGTTAAATCTGAACAACCCTAATACACGTACTATATGGGCATTCCAGCTTGATGAAGAAAGGTGTTAAAGCTGTGACGTCACAATTGTGGCATACCTCAAATCATAGCTAAATGGTTCATCGCGTTTTCTGGGCGACTTTGCAAAAGACAAGGCACACATATCGAATAATAAATACCTAATTATGGAACTTTT
Source organism: Ascidiella aspersa (assembly GCF_963924565.1). Classification (NCBI taxonomy): domain Eukaryota; kingdom Metazoa; phylum Chordata; class Ascidiacea; order Phlebobranchia; family Ascidiidae; genus Ascidiella; species Ascidiella aspersa. The sequence continues at coordinate 18,482,962 of NC_139453.1, forward strand.
GTGATCTGAAGATAGGCCAACTTGCCTCTGCCTCCCTTCGCGTATTTTAACGATTTTGACCACGTGAACTTTTGATATGAATATCGCCACAGAAATAGAAACAAATCAGGCACAGTTTGGAAATAGAAACGTAAAATTTACGACTACAGCAATTCACACAAATTAAAGCGCTTAAAAACGTGTAACTTTTATTACTCTGAAACAAATAATATTTAATCTGTGATAACCATCTTCTTAGAACTTTTGCTTTGTCAGATGTTGGCTCACCTGACTGCACGTCTCTGCTTGTGTTTAATAGTATTTCACTTGGTAATTTTACTTCTTTTATATTTGCAATTTTACTTCTTTTATATCAACCTAAATATCCACGGATAGGCTATGTTTTACGTTAATAAAAGTGTCGATTCTTATAAAATAGACCAAATAGAGGTTAAAGTTTGTCCTAATACATATAAAACTAGTTTTTTTACGCAAGTTTTTTTTTATCGTTTTACAGTGGGGAAAAACACAATTACTGGACGTCAACTGTTAAATACAAGTCATCAAAAAGAAATTTTATGAAAAAATGGAGGAAATAACCAACTATATTTGAAAAAAATCACTTAACAATTTTTTTTACCGTCATAAAGTGAATTTATCTGTTAAAATTTTTGCTTACTCAATCTGTGATTAAAGGTCTATCTATGTTAATTGTTGACTGTGTAGTATTTAATTTTTTTAGATACACATTTCATTGTCTTTACAATTTTGTTTGTGTTTATTTTCATACGGATGGTTTGATTTTTATTGCTGCCATTTCATTGTGGCCACGCTTTTTAATTTTGAAATACTTTTAAGAATAAATTTTGTATGTCATTGAACTCATTTAACGTAAAAAACAGCCACATCTTGTCTCGATCCTCTTGGAAACCCCCTACTTAGATACTTTCGGAAACCCCCTACGTAGTTTGCGACACATTTTAAAATTGGAAATTGAATGTCTACTTTTCTAAGTTTACCCTTTGCAATATACTTACTTGCTTATGCCACAAATGCATAAAGTTTTTAAAGTTGAAATTTATTTTTATAAATAAAACATTGTTTTTACAATCACGGTAGTATTTCTCAGTGTTGTAAACAAGTCATTTTAAATTGACTTAAGTCCCAGTCAAGTAATTTGTAAAACAACTTAAGTCCAAGTCAAGTGTTTTTGAATAAATAACAAGTCAAGTCCCAGTCTAAGTCATCAGTTGCGCAAGTCAAGTCCCAGTCAAGTCATAATTAGAGCAAGCCAACTTCATTCCCCAACAAATCTGCTGTTGGAAAGATTTTCGTCCCTGTATAAGTTAAAGTGCGCAGTGTCGTGGATGCGTTAAGTCCTATCTATTGGCAAGGGTCCGGAAAATTGCTTACAACGCGCCGTGTTCGTCATTGACGGTCGATGAGTTAAAAAATGCGGAAATGGAGTTGGTTAAGTATGAGCAACGAAGTCATATCGCCCAATGGATGATTGGAATTTCTGGACAAGATAAACTCACAAGGATACCAATGGCGTCACCAATGTTCCGACTGGATCCAATTTTGGCGGATGGGTTTCTCCGAGTCGGGGGCCGCCTAGAGAAGGCACCAATTGCATACGACGCACGTCATCCAGCCATACTACCTCATAATTCGTTACTGACGGATATGATCATCGTTCACTTTCCACGAGAGATCAGGTCACTCTCGGAATTGAGTCACACGCTTAACTTGCTAAATCAGCGTTTTTGGCCTTAATGCGTTTCGCCGCTTAGTTTCTTGGCGTGGTGCTGTGCTGCACATGTACTCGGACAACGGAACCAACTTGGCCGGAGCTGAACAAGAACTCCGACAAGGCATCCGCGATTGGAATCAGATGCATATCGAACAATACCTGAAATAGAAGGAAATTCAATGGACATTTAATCCACCTTGCGCCAGCCACACGGGAGGAGCGTGGGAAAGAATGATTCGTTCTGCCAGGTAAATTCTTTCCTCCCTGACTAACGAACTGACCCTGACCGATGATCAACTTCAGACGTTGCTTTTGGAAGTGGAGTCGATTTTGAATTCTCGTCCATTGACGCCAGTCACGCTGGATGTTGATGATGAGACACCGCTAACTCCGAATCATTTGAGAGAGTGAGACCTGATGCTGGCTTACCACCCACCGCCACAAACGACCGCGACTGCTATGCACGTCGAGGTTGGCGACACGTCCAATACCTTTCAGATCAGTTCTGGAAGCGGCGAATATTTGCGTACCATCATTGCGCGTCAAAAATGGCATCATGAGAAGAGGAACATAAGAGTTGACGATATCGTCCTCTTGGTCGACAACACAACTCCGAGGTCGTCGTGGTCGCTTGGATGAGTCGTCGCCGTCCATCCTGATGAGCATGGTGTTGTACGAAACGTCCTAGTTCGATCAAAGGGGAACGAATTACGGAGGCCAATTCATAAATTGTGCCTCGTCGTTCCCGCTAACCCAGGGGCGCCTGGTGACCCAGTGGCACCTGCACCGCAGGCAAACGAGCAAAAATAAACTTGTTCGCGAAGGCCGGTGCATTTGGCGAGCGAGTCAAAATTTGTGTATTGAAAATTGAAAGTGAACCGTGCGACTTGTCAATTTTGGGGGGAGTGTAATAATTTCTCCACGCTCCCCTATTGTTATAATATTACATGTGACGCATGGTTGCGCATCGTGATACTATATCATTTTGTTTCGTCATTTTTGTAGGCTGTTTCAGTTGAATTCGTTAAAAGTTATTTTGCTTGTTGTTGACTGGTAAATGTATATTTAAAGGTGTTTAAGTAAATGTAAACCATCAAGATAAGTTTATTAAAGTATCTGTATTTGTATACTGCAGATGTACAATTTGTAAATTGTGGCTGTAAATGCAGTGAACTGTTATGCCTGAAACTGTCGATAACTCGGTAAGATACTTTGCATATTTACTAATTCTTGGTTGCTACATAAGTGACTTAGTTAAACTGAATTAGTGATTTATTTCCAGTTTGAACTTTGAAGTATTGTTGACCAAAACTCTTGGTACTGTTTCATTATTTTTCTTCCTCGTTTTTGGTGTGTTGAATTGTACATTGTGACGTCATAGTGTTGCGTTGTGGTAATGATAATTATGTTTTCACAGCTTGTTGCGCTGCCACTGTGGGCTATACGTAACGGTTTTGAAACTGTTGGTGATTATTACTTCACTGAAAATAAAGTAATTCGTTTGAGGCTTTACGTTTTCCGTGGAAACTTCGATTACGATCGGTATTAAACCTTGAAAGCAGAGGCAGCGTGTGACGCAGCTAGGAACCTAGCCACTTCCAAAACAGGCCGCGTTACACACATGGACTTAACCCGCATACGAGCGGGTTACAGATTTGCGCTATTTAACTTTGTGGCAAGTCGTTTCCATAATATTATTACTTAATTTCTAACAGTTGTTTATTTGTTAGTATTGTTAGTTATTATTCAATATGTACATTTTTATTAATGTATAATCAAAAGAGGGCAAGTGACAGAAAACTAATGTGATCAATGAGAAAGATGTCACCAATGAACAACTAGAGAAACAGTTATCAAAACTTATCTTGCATATCTTTGAAAATTATTTGGTTTCTTTGGGTCCTGCGATCAATTTTGCGTAGCACATTCTTTTCCTGAACTAACTCCAAAAATATAGGCTAGGCCTATACATTTCTTCATTTGGCCAATACGCTCTCTTAGTTTCACTCATTTTAAAATATATTTTGTGTACAATGAACATGCTGACAAAATCTGTACCTTGTCTTTCTGGCTTGCTGGGCCAGCAGCATTCCTAATTGATCAAAAGTAAATATCAATTTGGATCGATTTTTATATTACAGTTAACTTCTCACAACATAAAGTATTTGCAATTTGGCTTAGTTTCAAAACTATATTTTCCAAACAGTTTGCGCTTTGCCCGCATGGCATGCGCGTTAACCTACCTCTTACCAGCGGGTTAAAATTTCCGCGAATAAACCCGTAAAAAGTCAGTCAACCGTAATAATGACGCAATTATATTCGCGCCATGTAAAAAGGCAGCTTAGACCTCTTAAAAGTTCTTAAATAAGTGCAAAATGTGATAAAACTTGCCCTTAGTCTACTCTAACGGTAACCGTAAACATTAGCTAGTATACCAAAACAACAGTTGGGCGTTTAGGCCTGCTCATACTTGAAAATATATACAAAAATAGTTTACAGGTACACTTTTGCACGTGCTAATATTGTCATATACACATCAGTAAAAATGTGCGTACATTTGGAAGTACACCTTCTGGCATGTGAAAATGTCCCTGTGTCTGAGTAAGGACTAAACTAAATGGAGTTTATTTCATTGTTGCCCTTATGTAATCTGTCGCTCTTTGCTGTTAACGAAGAAAATGCGAAATCTTGGTCTCTGACTAGTTGGTTGCACAGTATCCGATTGCCACTGTCTGTTTTCAGAAAAAAGCGTATGTTCTGCAATTTGTACACTCTTTTAAACGCAGCCTGGGTTACTAATTACACACTGTGTTTTTGCAAGTTTAATTTATAGTTTATTCTGAAAGGAATGTGGTTGGCGAATATCCCTGTTGTAATATTGGTACTTTTTAGCGTAGCCCACGAGAGCAACTATGGGTGAATTTTGAGTTTACAAGGGGAAATTTAAAATTTATATATTTATCTAAGCTATCACGATCGAGTGAATTGTTTATCGCGAGTGTTTGTAAAACTGTAATTAAATTAGTTGTTTCGGTCAAATCTATTTTCAATTCATAATATTAACGAGCTAAACGAAAAATGTGTTGCGCTCCTGAAACTGTTGTTGTTACCAGACTTGGACAACTAGATAGGCCTATAATTCCAGTTTTCTCATTCAATGAATTAGAGCATAATTTGTGAGTCGCTTAATTGTGTGCCGTAATTGTAGCTCTGATCTAATTCAGATTTTACTAAAAATGCTACTTTGAGAAACAGCATTTTTCGTTTGCCAGTCATAACAACGAATTTGAATTATTAGGCTACTCGCCGGTTGAAATAACTTGTTGAGTTTTACAATTTGAAAACCATATGCTAACTATTAGCCTACTCGCGAAACTTTTGCACCACCCGCAGTTTGGGAATCCCTGGTTTAAACAGAACTGCATGACTTACACCAGGGGTCGGCAACCTTTCGTACGCAGTGTGCCAGTTTAGGAATAATTTCAAAATATCAACAACTCGCGTGCCAAACCTTTTTCTATGTTTTGTTTTGCACTGGCAGCCAGGGATCCGGATTCTGTTAAAAACAACCCTAGTCCGACTCCGGCCAAATGCGCATTTTCATCGAGTCCTGCTCAGACTCTAAAAGCAGGGGTGGGCAATTATTTTTAACAGCGGGCAGCATGAGAAAGTTAAAATGTTGTGGCGGGCCGGATCAAAAATACGATTTCAAATACACGCAATATGACGTCATACTATGACGCTATAAAAAAATACATAACTTGTTATTACGTTTGGATTGTGCGAAAATTTGCAATTTAAGTCGAATTTAAAACAAGGTCGCAAGACGTCGCGCGAAGCGCAAAAAAATTTGCGACTATATTTGTTCTAAAATGCAAACTTAATTTACATTTAGAGAGGGACGTGAGGCATTGAGCACAAATTAAAAATGTACATGCTTGATATGTTAGCGTTTATACATCGAATGAAACACACAACATGACATTAACCAAATTAGATTGACAAATGTGAAACGGTATATTTCAGAGTTCAGAAAACCGTATATATCTTGTTCGTATTTTAAAGGCGTAGTACTTTCGACCGAATCGCAAAAATATATAAATATTAGGCCAAGTTTGTTAAACTGCCACAGTGTAGAGAACGCTGTTTTTCTGTAAAGATGCACGTGGAACATAAGAGAAAGACAAAAGAGATTCGCGCGAAGCACGAAAATAACTTCCGTTTTAGTATTTAAAACAGGCTAAAAATCAAATTTGGCCAGGTCATTACTAAATCCGTTCCTGGAAAAAGTATTTACGATACAACCAAATATGTGAAAACTCGCAAGGAAAATAAGCCGCGGGCCGGACTAAACTGGTTGGCTGGCCGGCCCGTGGACCGCATGTTGTCCAGGTCTGTATTAAATCGATTTATCAGTTTCGCATGCGCACACGTCGAAATTGTGTAGTTTTACCTATAGTCTTTGTCGAATACGATTCCACAGTCCTGCTGTGATCTGACATCTAATTTACGAATGATCTGACATCTAATTCACGTATCTTGGGAGACGCCATTAATCCTCATTTCATAAGTTAAATTCTGCAAAGATACCATGAAGGCCTCTTACTTACCCTGCTAAAAAAAACGAACATAATACTGTGCCCGCTATTTTGGAATATACTTTGACGCTTTTCAGCCGATATCTAGAAGAGAGAAGTGTTAACTACCAGTTTCGCTTTTAGCTTGGTTTCCCAGTCGCACGAAAGCACATGTTCTAACTTTTAATTTATAATGTCCTGCTTTAACGCACTAAACGTCACGCCAATTTTAGGGCATTGTGACGTACGAACGGTTAGTCGTTATTAGTCGTAAGCAACAAGTTTAACGCCCACAAAAATAATGTTAAATACAACAGTTAAGATACTAATTTGTGACACGAACTGGAAATGTGTGTAACCATTTAGTTGGTGCTAGTGTTGGTAATGGAATAATAATGTTAATGATGTATAGTAGTGATGTAAAGCACTTTCTTAAGGCGGTATAACGTGCGCGTTAAATCATTTGGCGTGCCCTGGAAAATCAGCTCGCGTGCCACTTTTGGTACGCGTGCCAGGGGTTGCCGACCCCTGACTTACACTAACGATTTGGTAAACATTTATTCTTTCTTGAAATGTTTGATTCTAATTTCGTAATTCATTAGAGACACAAGTGGATCATATAAAAATCTATGGTGGGTCACTTCCTGGCCCGCGGGGTGGTTCGCCATCCCTGAGCTATGATAAACCATATAAAATTAGCACACAAATATTATCCATTCACATTCTTATGAAAATAACTTGCAATTTAAATTAAATTGATTGTGAATAACAAATGTAATTCTAGTTTCCAAGAATTCGGTAGGCCTAATTCTAATTCTTCTCTAATTTGGAAAACTGAAATGCCCTAATTTTATTTCTAATCTAATTGTAAAAGGCCAAAATAGATCTAGTTGTAAGTCTTTTTTTTTACTTTAAAGGATATTTCATTCATATAACGACACAACAAAACTAGTGCGAAAGAAAAAGAGACGAAATAAACTAGGCTTGACATTTTTTAGAAACGTAAATCCGGGACGCATATTGACAACTGCAAATAAACTTAATGTAGACCTAATACAAAACAAATGTAATGCAAATAATTAAGTTAACGGGGTTGCGGTTGTTTTATATTTTGTCAGGGGGTATTTTTCAAGACGATATTTTTAAGGGTGGTTTGTCTAAGTAATTTAAATTGTAACCGAAAGTAATGTTCTGTATTGTAAATAAAATAAGTCGAGTAACTACTTTCTACAATTAAAGTAGGATGCGGCCCTCGTGAAAGCAGCAACAATATTAGGCCGTACATTGGCAAAGGCGCTGTGTCCATAACAAATTCGTATTTCCCGGACCAAATCATTCTCAAGCATAAGTTAAACAAAATGTAAGATTCCATCAAGCTGGCCTCTTAAAACTATTACATATTATGTTGTACTCTGCGTCATTTGCTTGAGCCGCGTGTAATTGCCGTTGATTTAAAGTAATTTACCATGTTACAAAAACGTAATGTTACGGATAGCGTAATATATCCTGGCTTGTGTGTAAAGTCGTAAACATTTTAATTTTTTCTAAATAAACATTTTAATTTCTCTAAACGTTAATTGTTATACAGCATATCGTCCCTTGACTATTTGTTTTGCTTATTATGCCTGAAATGGGTTAACTAAATCAGGGGTCGGCAACCTTTTTTGCACTGCGGACCGGTTTAAAACTAAAATTTTGTCGCGGACCGGCCTTGAAAAAACAGAAAATGTTCAGGAAAGGAAATTTATTACAACCTTCAATGCAAACTTTATGCTTGTTTTGCCGCAAAGAGATGCTCCCATCTAAGAATTATTGAACTTACTGAAACCCGCGAGCGGCATCGGGCCAGCCAAACAATTTAGTTTAACCCAGCCCCCGGCTCATTTTCATAAAACTTTTAGGCCTTTACGTTTTTTTCTTAAATTAACTGGTATAACATAATTAACAATTCCTATATTCTTACCAGCTTCTCAAAATAAGGATATTTAAGTTCGGTTTTCAACAAAATTTTAATCTTACAACCCTGCTACGGACCGGTAACCAATTCCTCGCGGACCGGCGTTTGCCGACCACGGAACTAAATGATTCCCACAAATGGAGTCACATTCTTTAGCCTGTATGGAAGCAGCATTTAATCGGATGGCGTGTTATAATTATCGCATTTATCTGCGTGACTGTTGAACGTGGAATTGTTCTCTTCGCAAACCAAAATTTTACATTTTGTTGAAACAAAATTGCAAATAATGTGTACTTGTTTGAAATAAAACGACTAAATACCTAACGGCTCAAAACGCGCGTCAAACATATTTTACGTAACGAAAACCAGTGACAGGGATTAGGGAACCACTCACTAACGTAAAACCTTAGGTTGTATAGCAGCCATTGTTCGCATTGCGTGATATTCAGCAAATACGTAGCCTAATCCTGGTTACTGCGTCACACGAAAGTAAAATCTCGTTTGAAACTGAAGATTGGTTACGATTAAAACCGCCGCGTTAAATGCGATGTTTTGCGAACTCTACCTAAATTTTGCACGGTAACATACTTCAAGAAGTTCTTAAACCTAAAAGGAATTAATTTTAATAAGGCAATATACCTAATTTGATTTTAATTTCCACGCAGGTAACTGCTATTAAAGTTTTTTATGCAATGCAACAAAGTATGTAACCAAAAAGCAATTTTTGAAGAAACAAATTCAATTCTTCGTCTTTGTGAGATTACATTACTATCTTTACACAGTTTTTTTATACAATGCAATAAAGTGGTAACCAAAAAGCAATTTTGAAACCACTCACAAACGTAAAACCTTTAAGCAGATGCGTAATCCCTGTACCGTATTGCGTCCAACTTAAGTAAAATCTCGTTTGAAACTAAAAATTGGGTTACTATTAAAACAGCCGCATTAAATGCGAAATTTTGCGAACTCTACCTAAATTTTGTAACAGCTAGATATCAAGAAGTTTAAGTCTTAAGTTGGAAACATTAAAACTTATTTGTATCAAGGCAATCAGTATGTTATGACTTCAATTTGATTTGTATTTTGATCCCGCGACATTTATCTATCAAGAATTACTAACAAACGTTAAACTTGAAGTTGTAACAGCAATTGTTTAGACTTGCGTAATATTCAAGCAAATAATACCGGCACCAAACTGCGTCATACGTGAAAAAAATCCTTGAAAATGAAAATTGCTTAACGGTGACCGGTTTTGGACGGCGATAACTTACCTTCATCAAAAATATATCTCCCAGCACTCGCCGGATAATATCCATTTACATTGTTTTACTTACCACAAACAAGAAAGGAACTAGCCCCAGCAACCTCACCCCCAGAAAAATATTTCTCAACACCCGCTGGAAAATAATTAATTTATGTTAAAAAAAAATTTGCTTGACAGCCTTACCAACCAAAAATGAAAAGGAAAAAGTATTACTTAGTTTTGAGAAAGAATTGGTAAATGGCTTATTTAAGAGTTTTTCATTTTTATTTTTTATTTTTTTTGTAAATCTCAAATGGAAAAATTCGGGTCAAGTTGGTTAACCGGGCGGGACACCGGGACAAGGCTTTAAAACCGGGACGTATGGCAAGCCTAGATAAAACACATGTAAGAAAGCAACGATTTAGCAGTGAGGCATTAAAATCAGGGCTGCGGAGTCGGAGTCGGACTCGGGACTCGACGGAGTCGGTTTGTTTTGCCGGAGTCCGACTCGGGACTCGAGTAAGACCGCGTAAAACTACCCGAGTCCCGAGTCCGACGTGCGCATGCGCAGTATCAAATTTTAAAACTGATAAGGCGGCAAAATGTAAGTTGTAAAAGTGTAATAGCAAATGTGAAATATTTTTAAACCACGTAATGCGGGTGGATCAATTATGACACCAATATGAGTGGATTACAGAAAATGCACCTTAATTTAGTTGCGTAAATGGGTAAAATACAGGCTGTAGAGTCAGAGCTGGACTCGGGACTCGACAAAATCTTGCATTTGGCCGGAGTCGAACTCGGGACTAGGGTGTATTTTTTTGGCCGGAGTCGGACTCGGGTTGTTTTTAACCGACTCCGCAGCCCTGATTAAAATACAGTTGAAGATTCGGCGTTACTTGTACTTTAAAACAGCCCTGTCCAATTGCAGAGAAAGTCTTTAATTTTATTATTCTTAGTGGCGATAAGATCCGATTTGACCATACTGAAGAACATATTGAAATTCGGCACGGATTCAGCGTACTTAAAAGAAAATAACAAAACGCGCACACAACAACAAACAATTCAAAAGGGTTTCATATTGATCTGCCACAATACCAAACAACTTATGAACAGGATTAGGGACTACTACATCAACCAAAAGTTTCACCGCGATCCAGGCAGTTATTTCTTCCCAGAAAGTTAGGCCTACGACTTAGGTACAAAATAAACACGTGCGCTACAGTTTCTGAAAAAGCATCGCAGCAGAAAAAACATTTATCCGAATCTTTAATTTCAAATGAGCACAGGGCGTCATTGGTCACGATGGCTCTAAGATTTAATTTGGTCTGAAAAAGTTTGTTTGCCACGGAAAAATTCTCCGGAAGCCAACGGCCATTTACTTTTGTGTATCGTCATATTTCTTCCTCTTTTCAAACTGAATATTGATCGGAAGTTCGCACAGAAGATAACATCGCGAAAAAACGTAACATAGTCGGTGCACGTTCGGCACTCAATTCACAAATGTTTTGCACGGTCCATCTTTGTGCACCAACGAAGAGTAATTGCTCGGGGAAAAATACACGATATTCGTAGTTTCATACTTAACCACGCTCTCACGTTTTCCCAGTATAAACACGTCGTCGTCAAGGACACCAATAAAACAGGTGATATAAGGTTTCCGTAGCGTTTTGTAGAAAGTACATACCGGTACGTTTAATTCTATTTTAAAAAACGAATAAAGGAATCATTTGTTATAATTGCGCCCAAATTGAACTTAATTTGGAAGCTTCTAAGTTTGTTTTCGATTTTTGATTTGTACAGGTTTCGATATATGCTTTTCCAAACTTAAGGTCCGGTGCCATTCTAATTGAGCTCTAGGTGAAAAAAAACAAGAGGGTTGTTGCTTGTAACAACCCAAAAACTGTTTAGGAGATTTACTGGTGAATAAATATTTTTAATGTTTCGGTTCTACACGATCGTGACATTGTTATGCTACCCGAATTCCATTTTTCTGGGAGACTCGATATTAATTTAATGAATTTGATAAAATCTGTGTTGTTTGATGGAAAGTTAAATTTATTTGCCAAAGCGTCATGTAATCGCCGTTTGTATTCAATAAGTCCTGGTGCAAAATAATATTAGATTTTACGCAGAACGCCGTTTTTTGTTTCTTGTTTGGTCGACCTTAAACGCAGGATGTTTTTTCTCTTTCGCATTTCGTTATTCGTTCGGGTTGGCTGATCAGCAAGTGTGTGATCGACAATTAACAACAATAAATCAAGCGGTCTCCGCCTTTTTCTCGCTGAAAACTTCCAGTTAGGCAGTGCTGATTTTTTTCGCTGTTTGCTGTCGGCGTTAGTATCAGATATTGGTGTAAGACAGGGGTCGGCAACCTACAACCTGCGGGCTGGATCGGCCCGCCGGCTCTTTTGACAAACTATAAACGAGTTCATTTCGAATATTTTGGGCCATTAAACTACGTTAGTGCGAAATATTTACGCGTAATGTAATAAAAACTTGCAAGAAATTTAAACGATATTCGGTAATCGAAAAAAAAAAATCGCCCTCGCTTCGCTCGCCAGGAATGCCCTCACTTAAAAAGTGTATCAAACACTAAACTAGATTAACATTTGCGCCAACACTTTTCCTGCTTCCTTGTAATTAAACAAGTTTTTAGGTAAAAAAATAGATCCGAAGCCCGCCTGATTCACAGTTGTTCTAACATGAAAATAACACTAGAAAAAAATGTTGCCGACCCTGGTGTAAGAAGTGCTTGTATTTTAGTGACTTGGCACACAGGTCCACGCAGATGTCGCGCTAATCGAATAACACCCGGGAAAAACTATCTTCGTTTAGTATAGCATGAGGCGACAGACATGCTTGTAATTTAGCGTAGTCCCGTACATGGATCTACCAAAATCAATCACACATATTTCACGGTCTTGTTTTTCGTTTTTCGCCTAAAATTAACGATTGCACAATAAGCGCCTGGCAGGAGTGTGGACGACGCACGTGTTCGCTTTGCGTCTACTCTAAAGGTTCGCTTTTGCTGGACGTTAATTCGCTGTTTCTGAAGATTTTTTTTATTACTTATGACTTCATTACGATCGCTATTTTATGACGTCATATCCATCACTATTTTATGACGTCATTAACGTCAGACGGAAAAACGGTGAATTGAGTGTTGGCATAAAAAAAGCCCCTGAGTGATGGCATAAAAAAACATTTGAATGGTATTTTACTTTTTGGTTTAGTCGAAGCGCACGGCTGTTTGCCTTTGGATCTATGATTTCCAAACTTTGTTTGAACGCTGTTAATGCGCAACATGACATTCGGAGGGTAGTATACGCCTTGTAACTATAGCGTATCTTATGTTCCCATTAAGGGGCGATTCTAGTCTGTTACCTTGGAGAAAAGGGCCTTTGATTTGCTTTCAATGAGCCGCCGCATTTTCGTCGAGTAGTAGGTTAGGCTGGCAAGTAATTATCTATATCGATCATGCCTGCCCCCTCCATCGTTCTGCTTAATATTTAGCCTTTGTTTTAGTTCGGCGAAATATCTAATAGTTCCTCCCCGAACCACTGCTTTCAAGGCGTCCCATCTAACGTGAGGATCGTTTGCGCCAATATGGTTTTCAGATTTATAATAAGTGATTAAGTTTATTTTTTTCCGTGTTACGCTGTCATTTAATAGCGATGTATTAAATTTCCAGTAACCTTTGCCGCGTGGTGCCGGGTTAGTGTCAGCCCCTAAAGAGTTACCATATTATATGGTCGGACAATATACCGGGGACTATGTCTACATTTTTAACGTTTTCGACAAGAGTTCCGCCAACTAAAACGAAATCTAAGCGCGATGATTCCGCTGGTTGTTTCTGCGGCCTTGAGAACTTTTTAACGGTTGGAAATTGGTGGCGAAAAATGTATGTAAGTTTGTAACTTGTCATAATTGTCATATGTATTGCAAAAGACTTTCTCTTGCTTTTCGGTTACGATGTTTGTAGGTACTTCCGTTTTGGTCTAGGACATTTTCCAGGACTAGATTAAAGTCCCTACTCCCCTCCCATGATTATCGGGACATTGGAAAAGCTGTCAAGTACGGCGAATAAATTGGCGAAAAATTCTGGATCATCCTTATTCGGCGCATAAACATTTTTTTTTTTGAATTACTATTGGGGTTGCAACTATTGTACTTCCTGCAAAAAGGCGACGTTACACTTGTTTACTATCTTATACTTTCAATTGGTATTACACATCGTTACCTTTGGTATCGGGCTAACAGTAAAACAATTTCAGACAACAGAGTACGTCTGGCACTGTATGCACTCAAGCACATCTTCCTTCGTCCTGAATATGGCTGGAGCTCCTCGCAGCACGGCATACGTCTCAATGTCCCTTCGCATGAAGGACATTGACATGTTTCTTTACCCTCCTCGACCAGAAATAACTTGTCCGTGCAGTACTTCATTGCTACGACATATTTGTTGGGACAACTCCAGCAAACGAAAGTTTTCGACTAAGCGTAAACCAAAGCATCAGCTTGGCAGTCAGGGCATGTCAGCGAGATTCTGGTTGCACATCTGCTTATAGATGTACTATTAGGAAGTTCGTCTGGGCTTCGTTGCAGCTTTTTCCTTGACCAGTTGTTGGTAAACTGCGGTGTGCTTGACTTAATGTTGGCGTGAGTTGAGATCCGGCGAGTTCTTAACAGCATCGTTTAGACTGCTTACGGCGGTTGTAGAGTGTGGATTGTTATCAGCCGTGTTGACGCCAGCGATAGATTGGGATGCAACTGTTGTCTGTCGGTGTGCTTTGCCTTGCTTGGCCTCTTCTTGTCCTTTCACTAGCCGAGGAAAAATCACCTTTTCAACCCTTTCATATTTTGCAGACATTTCCTCTTCTATGAGTTCACTGGGGAAAGGGATGGGCACCCAGCCAACTGCGATGTTAATCTTGTCACTTTCGTATAGTTTAACAAATTTCACTGATTCTGCTGAGAAAAGCTTCGTTTAAAGTTACAAAACATTTTGTCTATTGGTGCAAGTTATGTCGACGTTTGGGCCTCGCATTTCTGCAATTCCAACTAGTTTATTTAGCAGATAATTGATACTTTTGTAGCGTACACTTTTACAAGATTTAGAGTTCCGTCTCTCTTTATTTCAATAACCGTCCTCATACTTACGCAATTCGGCCTCTTAAAGATGGCCGCATTTTTATTCACTGCCTGAGCGTAACTTGCTCTACTCGCCATTTTCGCTCCGCACTCCACGAGCGCCAGACTGGGAATTTAGTCTGATTGTTACACCCCTTATCTGTGGCTCCACTAGCCATGTGGAACTATAACTTTTCCGAACATTTTGTCAAAAACATTTAAAAAAGTATAGTAGAGGCATAGGGCATTTTCTTAATCAACGGTTACGTCTACTTCTAAATTAAAAGGTTTTTTAAATAAACGTACATTTCAATCAACTGAAGGATGGAGGGCCTTGGACCAGTTAGCACAGTGCATAATAATGCACATCGGTGTAAGTTATCTGCAAAACAACCAGGGCAGGTATATCCCACGCGCAGCAAAGTAGTTACCTCGTTTGACATGTTTTGTAACAAACTATACTTGAGCTTATTATGGCGCTATTGTGTCCAATTTAGGCAACTTTTACCGCCTTTTGCGATATTATTTGCGCTAACGTTGCCATTAAAGCAAACAGGTTTGTCCGCAATGTCGAAGTTCACTAACACAAGTTGTTTGACATCGTCATTCCGTTAAAATTTGTTTGCAACTCAATTTTACCCTGTTTGTAAATGTAACGTCAAGAAAATAACGCATTAGGGTGATTTCATCTTAATATTTTAGAAGAGGCTTTGGTCGGAAGATTTGAAAGTTTATTTTATTCAATTTTGGGTCGCCTTAAATGAATGTTAGGGACCAGTGAATGTGGATTTAAAATACTACTCACCCACGCTCATTACCTTTAGTAACGTGCGTGGGATTTGCTCGCGTTTTCCCTACTTTTTGACGTATTTATAATGTCTATTGGCAGGTTGTTTAGTTTAATATATCTATATTAAAGGTAAAATATTAAATGTAAAACTAATTTCTTGGTATTTTTAAGATCAAGCAATTGTTTGAGCTAAGGTAAAACCATAGGGCGCCCCCACGAGGGGCAAGGGGTTGCACTTACCCCCCCCCCTGGAATTTGAAAATGCGAATATTTTTATTGTTTATAAGTGTAATATTTAGGTTAATTTATGTGCAGGTAAAAAGACAGACCTGGGCAAAATCGCCCGCCAAGCAATTTAATCCGATTTGCGATTCATTTTTGTTAAAATATAAACCAGGGAGACTTTTGACGTGATTGGTTGTAACATATATATCTTTCCAAGAATGGATCTATGTCCCACTAACTTAATTTTTAGCCTGTGTAAAGACTAAAATGATAATTGTTTTCGCGTTTTGCGCGAATTTCTTTTGTCTTTCGTGCTAGTTCCACTCGTTTTTTGGCGTCTTTACAGCCATAAGTAGCCCTCTGCTCTGTGACACTCTTTGAAACGAAAGTTTGTCACATTTAGCCTAATGTTTGTAGAAAAATATAAAGAAAATTAGTAAAACGGCTGTTTCCTACCTCTAAAACAGTGTTTTTTCAAAGGGAGTTAAGTGGCAGGTATAAAATTAATACCTACCTAAATATATACATTGTATGTTCAAACGAACTCAACTTTCAGACGATTAGTTTGCATTTTAAATCAAGTAGTCGCGTTTTTTGACGCTTCACGCGATGCCTTGTACCATCAAATCGACTTTAGTTGTACATCTGCGCACAACTCCAACGTAGTAACAGGTTTAAATTGCGTGAATTTGAGATCCTATTTTTGATCCTATATAGCCCGCCACAACATTTTATTTTTCTCTTGCGGCCCGCGGTAAAAAATAATTCCCCACCCTTGCCTTAAGGGATAAATGCTATTTTCCGAGTTTAACAAAATAGTTTTTGTTCAGTAGGGTAGCAACCGAAGGGTCTTATGATAAGTTACTCCTATGCCAAACAAAAAAAAAACACTGTAAAAGCACACATTCTGAATAAATTACCCTTTTTTGCTGTTTTTTTACGGGGCAAAACGGACCCCACTAATAAAAGATGGTTTAACTGCCTTGTGGTGTGCAAAATGGCGGGTCAAAGAAAATAAAATGGCGGGTCAAGGAAAAAAGCAAAATGGCGGGTCAAGGAAAGAGATATTTTCCCAAGTTCACAACGTGACGTCATAATTCAAGTAATGGTATACATGGCGCCTTATAAGTTAAAAATATTTTACAAAAGTAGGACAAAACATGCAGGATAACGAAAATAGGACTATATGTATTAGCATTGTTGCAGCAATATTAAAGTTAAATGGTTATAAACAGGTCATACCGTACATAAACTCCCTATATTATCAACCGACTTCTTTACAACAGATCTTGTTAAAATTTCTGATTGTTTGCATGAAAACCTCATTTCTTAAAAATCTAGGTAAAAAGTCCAACTGTTTCGGAGTAATGAACATACACTTCCTACAAATTATTCAGCAAAAAAGTAACTTTACCTTTACTTCTTTAGCAGCAAACACGTAATTTTACTGTACTATCCTTATATCAACATCCCTCAAACACATTTCCCCCACTCCCTGGTTGGTTGAAAATCGAATCATTTTGCGTAATCTAGTGCATGTAGGCCTACATTGGTAATTCTTCAATACATAACTGACCAAGAACTTCGACCTAGCTCGACTTTGAAAAAACATGTTGATATAGGTATTCTGCCAAACAATTACATTCAAAATACTTTCGAAAGTTGTTCTCAAACGCAAATACAGCCAAGTAAGTATGGCGCTAAGCATTTATATTACAACAAGTTTAAAAAGCAATAAATATGTACTTCAATTAAACATTCTCAAGAAAAATAGAGTAATACTTTAAAAATACATCGGCTAGGAAATTCAAAGGTAAACAATAGTATTTACATAACCCAATTTTTTCGTGGCGGGTGATCTGCAAGGCTTAAAAACAAATGCATTTTGTTGTCAAAGCCAAGCGGCCGATAAATTGGGTCGGTGTATCGCCGTGTCATGGTTGTTCCAAGGTAGGAAATAAGGTTACAACATTCTTCGAATTGTGTTAACATCTGTTTATACTTCTTCCGACTGTATGTTGAGCTCTTAGGATTAAATGCTAAAAAAGGACATAAGGTTTATACGCGATATCGTGAACACTGTTGAAATAACTATACATATTTCATTTTTGTGGTTTTAGATATATTAAACGTATAATAGACGGTACGTGTAGTATTCTCACGACTAGAAGTAATAAACCTTTAAAATTAAGGCACTAACGTTAGTTGCATTTTAAGTAAAAATGAATTGAGCTAAATCTTTTGTTGCCAATAATAATAAAAATATATAATATTATTTAAATTTACGTGGAGAAGAGTAAGAGCATTACTGTTGAAATTTTAAAATTATATTTATTACGTCAATATTTGTATTGCAATAAAGGAAACAGTTTAAAGGTAACAAAGATTTTAAAATTACAACGAAGGCCTGACGTATTACAAAAGGAAGTTTTTACCGTTTTTAGCAAAAGGTCGATTGAAACGTTAAATTTAGTGCAGCGCGTCATGTGCAAAAATGTTGCGTATTTCGTAAGTAATGAACACATAGTTCAACGCATATGTTTTACAGCTCATGACTGTTCGAATTTATTACTAGGTTTGGCGTAATAAAGTTTGATGTCAGTTGTGAAATCATGTTCAACAAAATTTTAGCCACTCAAAAATTATAGTATTCGAAGTAAAAAAAATTAGTTAATGGTAAGTTCTCACAGGAAACTTGTACTTACGCCATGAGCTTGACCTAGATTAGCGTGAAAGCGCGCCTCGTTATCGTTTTTTCTCCGTAGTTTAAAAAAGCAGTAATGTTCGAAAAAAATATAACGGTATTCAAGGAACACACAATATAACCTACAAAGCAACAATATCTAAAGTAGAATAATCTTTTATACCATAGCGTTAAGGCCAACAACATTATAAAGCCAAATACGCATTGCTAACCAGGAGAGAATAGATTCTCGTCTTTATAAAAACTAAATTCTTCAGAATAAGGCCTACACGGACAATATGCCCAATTGGGTTACACCTGTCTCATTGGCTGTTTTGGTGTCTATTTTTGGGCGCTTCACCGAAATATTTCACCCTGTTTGGGGTTAGGGGCGGGCAATGTGTGGGGTTAGAAATTGGGCTAAAGTTTAAATTTTAGGGGAGTTATTGAAGAATTTAGCGGTGGGGTTTGGGGTTATAGGTAAAACGTGATATAAACCTTATTCTGGCCATTTAAGTCTTATTTCGATGGGTATTGGTTTTATCCCAAATTAGACTTATTACGACTATAGGGTGTCGTGCTGGTGTTATTCTAAACTTTTTTTTATTCCGACGTTGCTTTTGCTTTATTTTCGGTCTTATGTCCGAAGTCGGTTATTGTGTCACACATGACCTACAACATGTTTAGTCGATCTTCATAACGTTCCATCGCGTTATAAGCGTGTGGTTTAAATCAAAGTATTTTATTCGTAAAGCAAAAACTATGTTATGTTAAGAATCAACAACAACTCAAATTATTTTTATAACAAACATAATATTGAAAGACAAACCTAATTAATTGTCTACTGACATTCAATTCAAGTCGCCGCTAAGCCTAACAATGTACAGTTCTAGCAATACGTTTGGCTTATTTACGGCTACTAAAAGCGCCAGATGACACCAACTAATATTAATCAAGGGTATGATTAATAGAATTCCCACTAACTTTCGCTGTTCATTCCACCACAGACAATCGTGGAGTGCAAATCTAAAGGGAGAAGGCGAGCACGAGCTATGCACAAGCGGTGTAAATATCACAGTAAGGGGGCTAAAAATGTCAAACCGTCTTGGTTTGAAATCTACTATAATGTTTAAACCAGACAAATTATAACAGTTATCAAAAAGACAGATTTCCCTTAAAAAGAGTTTGGACTTGCTTAAATAAAAGGGACGCAGTTTAATACGACCCGCATAAAAAGACAAAACGTCTTAGAATTACAAAAAAGCTTGCTGAGGTATCCTAATGTTTGACTCTAGAAAAGATTTCATCAACGCGGGAGTTAACTAACAAAATTTTGTTCCGAACATTGTTCCCGGAACAAAATTTGCGATTTTGGATTAAACTTTGTGTCCGCCTAACGAAATAGGGAACAATAAATGGGTACAAAATGCAAATTCCGATAACGTCGAATTTTACGCCATACATGATGGACAAAAATTCACATGTATATATTGTGATCATACATGCAATAAGTTGTAGAAACATAATGTTGACATAAATCTATTTCATTTTACAATTTTGCAGCCGCTGCTGCTATAACTTTCTTAGTTTATACTTTTCTAATTTAATGTTATTTAAACTCTAAGTCCACATAAAGGTTTACCTTTCAAATGACAAGCAACATACGTCAGGACAGATTTTTTTACAGAAAGAAAAGGAAATTTTGGTTTAAAGCACCCAGCAGCTGTTAGAGCTTTTGTTATAGACTCTGCAGCTCCTTGCTCCAGATAACCAAGCATCGGTAATCCCCTGACCCTGTAATGAAATAATAAATAACAGTTTTAATGTAATTAAGTCACGCGTCGTAAGATAATGCGAGACCAAAATCAAACGAAAACGCCGTTTTTCGTCTCCTTGAACGACGGTTAACACAGGATCTTTTTTTTCTTTCGCCTTTTGTTATTCGTTTAGGTTGGCAGATTAGCAAGGGCGTTAAAAACTGCGAGTTTACTAAGCGCAACTAACGTCCCTCGCTGTTCGCGCTAATATCTGATGTTGGTGTAACAACGGCATTTTTTTAATTGAAGCAGAGTCCGGGTCGGCTACCCGTCGCCACGGTTTCCCCTCAGGAATAGGACATTGTGGATAGGAATGACTTTACTTTCTCGAGCAAGACGTTTATTGGACAGAACGACAATCAGTATACGGCTAATAACCATGCACACCAAGTGCTCGCATAAGGCTACAGCTTGTCTCTAACCAACGAGATTGCAAACTGTGCTCAAAATGCGTCCGATTCTCTCGGTATCCACCCGACGAATGATATCAAAACGACACCACGCAATAGCAAACGAAATCGACACAAAGATATCACGCAACGCCGAGAAAACCGAGGCTGCGAAATTCACACAATGTCCTATTCCTGAGGGGAAACCGTGGCGACGGGTAGCCGACCCGGACGGCAGTTCCCGCGGCCTAACGCATTAGGTCCGCAAAAAGGCGCTACAATAATTAAATTTGTGACACCTTTATTCCCTCAACTGCGCTAATCGTGGAACAATAACACTCGGGAAAGACGATCTTCGTTTAGAATTGCAGGTGGCGAGAGACGTGCTTGCAATTTAGGGTATCCCGTACATGGAACTTAGGAGAATGCGCTGCTGATAGTCTAAACATGATTCTACCAAAATCAGTTACACATACTTCACCGGCTTGATTTTCGCCTGAAGTTAACAATTGTACACTAATCGATTTCGACGCACGTGTTTGCTTTGCGTCTTAAAGGTTCGCTATGGCTGGACGTAAATTGGCCGTGTCTGATTTTTTAATATGACGTCATTACAATCACTGTTTTATGATGTCATACCGTCACTATTTTATGACGTCATTAATTATTAACGTCAGACGAAAAATAGGAATTCCCTAAGTTGAAAACTCGGCCCCTTTTTGATTTTCTGGATACGCCCCTGGGGCAGGGTAATATTTATAGTTTAAATCAGGGTTTTAGATATTTGTTGATTTTAATTTTTTTATATCGATTGTCTATCCAAGCCATTGCTAAATGCTAATGCATAAAAGTTCAACATATTCCAATGAACCTAACATTTTATAGGCCTACTGGTTAACATTTTATAGGCCTACTGATACTCACTCAACGAGTTGTTTCTTTGGGGGCAGTTTTTTGGGCAGAACCAAATCGGAATATAGATGAGGACGCCTTAAAAACATTTTTAAAGCCATCTCTGATTTGAACATATACAGTTTGTTCTTGTATTCCGCAACCAACTCTGAACTTCCTTCAACCAGGCTTTCATAACTAACAAAACAGAAAGACAATTAATCAGAAATACTGATCAGCAGACTTGGACAACGAGATAATCCTATTTGCTAAGTTTGGCGAATTAGAATGACATTATTCTAATCTAATCTATTTTGAGTGTTACCTGTGTGTCACATTTCCAGTTCGAACCTTATTTTCGATTTTACCACATACAGCATGATTCTTTTATGGGCTTTTTATTTTTGTTAATCGAAAAAAGGTTTTCGGTCATGGCCCAATAAGTTCGAATCGTTGTGTACTCGTCATGCCATTCTCAATCGTATAAGCAAAACAGATTTATTAAATAAACATTTTTAGAATGATTAAAGGTAAAATTAGTTCAATTTAATAGCTAGTTTCCGTAAATCTAGGTGTCCAAGTATACTCACTTCACTGTAGGCGATAAACACTGAGAAAGACTATTTTAAGAACTACTCGGTGTTGCCTTGGTTAAATACGGTATTTTCTAATTTGAACCTTGCATAGGGCCGTGCACATCATGCATGCCATGCTGCTCCGTATAAACTCACATAGAATAGCATTTTGCAATATCATTAAATGCGATTATGTCGAGTAAATTGTGAGCATCTATTATGTGTGCAATATGTTACGCCTTTTTTAAATAACGACTATTAAAGCAAATAAATGCGTTTTTTCGCTCATGGCGTCAATATTCTTAACTTTAGTTGCATATTTGAGCCTTTTGAAAACAAGAGTTTTTTCAAGATTATATGTTTTATGACTCAACATTGTGACACCATGTCTTGACTTTTTCATGCCACCTTAGGGCCCAACGGCGACCAACTTTACATATTGGATTAAAATATATTCTCACCTAATTGATTTTGCATAATTATTCGTCTCAACGCATCTTAATGCAATTGGCCGTTGTGACATGAGAAACAACTTTAATGTGCTCCAGTTGTCGATTTACGTTACATTGCTAAATTACGGTTTTGTTTCTTGCTAAGAGAACCGCAAATATAAAAAAAATTGCAGTTTCAAAACTTAACATTTTAAAATCCTATTTGTACTAAGCGCTGTTTATATCAATATGAAAACAGTGTTTGTTTAATGCAGGCTATAAGTACATAGGCTAAACAAGATTTGCGAAAATATTTTGCAGTTACGTGGATTTAAAATACCCAAAATATATGGCGATAGGCCTCATGTCCAATTTTCAAAGTAGGTCGCGGGCCGGATGAATTACATTGGCTGGCCAGATCCAGTCGGCGGGACGTAGGTTGCCGACCCATGGTTTAAACAGAGAAACTAAATAGTGTAATTAACATAGTATGTGGAATTTGGGTCGTTGAACTCGCGTCACAGTCAAGTCAATTTAACTTTCGGCCATTTAAAAAATATGTTTTATCTCGCTTTACCTTGGATTTGCCGTGAAAAGACAAATACATTTTTCTAAAAACAGTTTAACTAATACTATAGTTGCAAGTTTAAAGTATACGTGTCTCGCGCTAAATGGCCGAAAATTCGATTGAGGAACATAGTTTTTGTGAAAGTTAAGTGGACCAAACATTTATTTTCAGGACATAGCTTGGTTTGGTCGAGTTATTGCTTTTCTCTAGTTATTAAATAATGGGGATTTCTAGTAAGCTGGATTTAATGAGGTAGACCAAAAACGACAACAAAAAATGGCAAAGAGCGCTTGGTCTGTAACGTAAGGGATTTCTTGAAACATAACACCTAATGGAGAATTTTACGTATATATTGACCCTTTTGCAAAGGGTCTATTGGAGCGGAGGAAGGTCATCGAGTAATATATTTTGCTGCTAATTAATAAGCAATAATTAGGGTATAAAGCACGCTTTATTTAGTGTTATTACTGGAAACCGCAAAACGCCTATAATGTCCAAATTGTGCGAAACTAAGTCATAGGTAAAGCCAGAAAATTTTCCGCCCATATCACTCTTTGCTTGCAAAACACGTATCATATTTATAGCCTAATTAAATACTTTTTTTTAACTAAAACAACGCTTAGTAACCCACTTAAAACGGCCCATTGACATTAAAAAACACATATACAAAACTAATTGCTAAAAATACTCCCCGTGATTAAACATACACAAAACCGTAGCCCCGTCTAGTTTATATATGTTTTCAACCAAAAAAACATTTGGAGAATTTTGTAAAAAATCGTTTAGATAAGAGATGATTATAACAAGAGTTTGTAACTAAAATTATTAAAGCTAATAAATAAAAAAATACCTTAACTTTCCATTATAGAATGTTACTGCACAATAACCATTCAGTTCCACCTGTTTGGGAAACAGGGACTTCGCCTCACTGTGAGATATTCGGCGGGGTAGCATATTGGGTTCAGGTAAATGTTTCTTTGCCAGTGGAGTAACAAACTGTTCAGGTTTTTCTGTTTAAACATTCGCATTAAAAAGAGGGACCATTTAAACTGTGCAATTAAATTCATACCCAAAAATAATTTTAATTCCGTTTCAGAAGCAAACTTGTAATACTTCGATCGGAATTCAGCCGCATTTGTCAGAGAGATTCTTTCAGAACAGTCTACAAGTTCATCTTTAAGATTTAAACTTACAGGACAATAATGGCCATATTCTCCAAGGCGCACTTCAAGCTCACTAGGACTTATACAAAGGCTAGACAAACATGCAGCTTCTCCTGTGTAAATTAAAAAATTTCCATAAAGTACTGCTAATTTGTTTCAAAAACACTTTTCATTAAAATAAGGTATACCTTTGGATATTTGATCTAAATATATTTGGATTTTTTCAACGTTTTCTTTTGTTAATGCAATAACGTTTGACCAAAGTTTCCATTTGGAAATCAAACCATCAATGTGCACCCAGTTTTGATGCTGGTTCTCATAATAAGTTTGAACCGCAGTAATCTGTTCCTTGTAACAAGTGTGCTTTAAAATCGTAATTTTGTCACTGTAAAATATTTTTGACACTAAAAACTTCTCTACTAACAAACAAAAACTTATCACTACAAAACCAGAAAATATGTTACATTAAATTTTACCAATCAAAGTTATACAATCCATACCTTGTGTCAGTTAAAGAACTTTATTTTTTTATTGACATACTTTTATAGTTGGAAAATATAAATTAAGTCTGAACATAATCAGTTTTTAAATACATTTAAAATAACATGCAAAAATCATAAAAAACACCTGTCATGTGCTACATAATCCTTATTTGGCATAATTCTGTCTTTTTGTGATCTCTTTAATACTTCTTTTCCATCGATGTCCAATTCAAAAATTTTAACTGGAACAATACCTTTAGCGTGGAGAATCGTGATCTGTGCTTCAGTGCATGGAAAACCATCCAAAACATAACTGTGTAAAAAGACAAATCAAAATTAAAATATTCAACCGGTATAATAAATATTTATGTAAATTTTAATACCACAGTTTCAGAAATGCATTGTTTTAGAATAAACAAAGGCAACTCAGATTTATACATCTGTCTTTAAGGATTTCACAAAAAGAACTACCATATTTTGTATAACTACCATACCCTCTTGTAGTGCAAAGAGTATCAAGAAGAGTTGTTGCAAGACATTCCACAGCAAGTCTATCAGGAATAACCTGTCCATCATACAGGTATGTCATTATATGCTTTGCCAAAACTGAATCAGGCTGCTTTTCGAGGACATCTCTTATTGATTTTCCAATAGAAACATGAAAAACACCATATTCGCTGGAAAACCGTTTTGATACTACATGAGGAAACAAATGAGTATTACATTTACCATGTTTTTGTTACTTGCTTAAAGTATTTTTTTTAATATTATAAAATGTGAAATCTTACAAGTTGTTTTGCCACTTTTTGGTGGTCCAACTATAGCAATCTGTATTGGTACTACAGGCTTAGCTGATTTTGCATTTGTAATGTATTTTTGAGGATTAGCAATAAATTTGTTCCTTGAATCATTAGATGACAGGAAATAAATGTACTGGTTGTAGGCAACAGGAAAAGCCGGATTTGTGGTACCATGTACAGGTTGTATGACATCATTCTTTTCAAGCAACTAAACAGAAAGAAACAGAAACATTACATCTTGGCTTGTCTGACTTTATGTTGGTTAACAGGGACTGCGAAATTGTTTTCAAAAAGGGGATGTAATTAAAGGCATAATTTGCCAATCTAAATATTTAGTGTCTATTGTATCAATATAATGCATATTCAGAAAAACATATCTCTTCACAGATTGCCATTTTTATGGCATAAGGTTAGCAAAAGTACATTAAAATCTGTTGTTAAGGTTTTTAGTTGATTGTGGATTTTCATTTACAGTACCCAAAGTTATTTTGGTATATGTGTAAATAAGAAATCTACCGGTACCAATTTTGCCAACTGCGTTCCATAGCAATTACACTATGAGTACAGTACCAATTCAACTAACACACAATCCAGTTCATTTTTTAAGCAATAGCTAAAGTTTGTTTTGTTATTTTGGTTTGTCACACATGTTCATACACATTCCAGAACTATTCGGTGTCAATTAGAACAAGAGTACAGACCCAATTATGTCCCTAGAAATATTTTTACTTACCATTTTTAAATGCCCTGTTAAATTAATGACATCAATTAATAACTATCGGTTGCCATGAGTTTAACCACTTATTTAACACAATCGTTTAAACATCTATTTAAACAAAAATTACATTACAAGTAATCTATTTTATTACTTCTTAAAACAACATTTCTTATTACTGAATCACGATTTTCCCTTTGACAATCATTGTTTTGCAAAATGTGTATTGTGGTGCAATATATAAAAAGGATATTTTTAATATCATGTATGGTTTTACTGAATAATTACACAAACAGAAAAATGAAAACAGTGACCTCAAAACATTAAAAAATTTACCAATGAAAATGAGTTTTTAAGGTAAAATATTGTTATAAGCATGGTATTGTTTGATCAAAAGTTATTGTGCAAATATGGTGAAAAGTAGATTTGTACTTACTTTTACTGGATCCCATTTTCCAAAACTGCTGGGATGTTTATAACCCGAGATTAACATTCGCTGTGCAACATCCTGACTTAGTGGATACACTCTTTCAAAAATACCGTTTCTAGTATCCAAAATTGATTTCATTTTGATTTCAATAAGATATTTCACAATATCAGATTTTCTGCTGGCTTGCACTTCAATTCTGGGAATAGAGCTTTCTTCAAATGACTCTTGTACTGTCTGTAGGAGTGAATATTCGAATAAAACTAAGAGTTTGATATACGAGTAGAATGAAATATTTTAAAATACAAAAAACTAGATAATTATTAGTGTTCTATCAAGGATGCTGTAATAAGCAGCTTATATTATTCTTTTATACACAAGATCGTTATTATAAGCTACTAAATCCCCGTCGATTTTCCATCTTTACCTGTAGCTTTCCAACTTCATCATCAAATCTTTCTCCGAATTCTGATTTCATTCGTTCTTTTGCATCTTCCTCTTGTTCTTCATCTTCTTCTTCACCTTCATCATCATCCTAAACATTACTTTTGATATATTACTTATTTCTAATATAAAAGGTAACAAAAGTGTTAGTTAAAAGGTCAGCAAGCGTGGATCTTGAAACCACAAATAAGTTATTGCTTGATCAAATAAGTTATTGCTTATCTATCACCATACTTGTAACTTGTACATGACATTAAACCGGTTAAAGAGTAAGTTAATAACAAACCTCAAACTCATTGGCAATTGTTTCTTCAATATCATCTTCTTCTTCCTCATCGTCCTCTTCTTCATTTTCATCTCTCTCTGAATCTCTTAAAAGTTTTGCTTCGTCACGTTCTTTAATAAGTTCCTGCCTCCTTTTTTCCATTTTCGCTTTCTGATTGTACAAAAAATTGTTAAAAATATTTCAAAATTGTGGCGAATATATTTAAGGAAATAATACCTTGATATTAAGTTTTGCTTGTCGTATTTTATCCTTTTTTTCTGATTGAAATTTTTTCCTGGCAATCCATTTATCCATTTGTCCAGGAAGTAGACGTGTTATGACATCCTTGTCTTCAACCATTAAAAGTAAGCAAGCATCAGGAAAAAGGCCAGATTGAACTAAAAACTGGCATTCTTCAACGGTCCTAGGAAATCCTTCTAACACAAATCCAACAGATCTAGAAAATGGTAATTTTATCATTTAAAAATTTTTATCATTTTAAAATGGTAATTTTATCATTTAAAAAATTGTCATTTAAAATATTATATTAATTGTCAATAAACAAACCTGTATGGCTCAGTTCGCCACCACTTGGTCACAATTTTTTCCAGAATCTCAGGAGGTAATGGTTCATCGTCCTCCAAATTACTTTTGATAGCTTCTTCTTCATCATTTAAATCAAAATTTTCTACTTGGTCCTCAGCTGAAACATTCTAAAAGAGTATATGAATAACTTGATTATGTACATTTACTACAACTTAGACTACCAATTATTCTACTAAGCACCCGAATAATACAGGTTCAAAATTTATGCATATTTGGCATACTTTTTTTCAACTTTATTTTAATTTATGAATTTAGGTTTATATTCTGTTTTAAAAAGGGAAAGCATATTAACGGCCTGGCTCTAAAATAAAAATTTATATATGTGGAATATAGGAGCATTACAAATAACTTATTTAGCAAAATAAACTACCAGCATTATACCTGTTCATTCACATCTAATGCAGCTTTGACAGCTTCACTAATTGTAACTGATAATTCCTTCTTTAAAAGTCGATCTTCCTCATGTTCTGGTCCCAACTTCCGTTTAGTTTTTGGCAAAATGAGTTCCTGCATTACAAAAAACAAATATGTGTTTGATATATATCAATATTATTTATTTATTTATTTCTATGAAATTCAATTACTTACTTGTAAGCGCTCACGAAATGATATGTGAAAAGTACCAAGTTTTTCAGAAAGCCATCGACCGTGAAGGGTCTTTCCAGAACCACGGGCTCCAAGAATAAGTATACGTGGGGCAGGAGGGGTAAGTGGTTGAGTGGTTGGGAGAAAGGGAAGAGGATTTTTCACAAAAATTTCTCTGAACTCAGTTGATTTAAAGTAATAAATTCGTTCACGGTATTTTCCAGCAATATCAGGATTTCCGGGCCATAGCACTCCTTCATTCTACCAGGAATAGCAAATAAGTATTACAAAATGCAGTGTATGTGTATTTCTTATCAGGTTTTTTCTGTAAATTTGAAGTGTTTAATTGTACCTTAAGAGCAACAGGATCGTAGTGCTTTGTATATCCAAAATGTTTCTTTTTGTGTTGAACGGCCTCTTCATCTTCTTCTTCTTGTTCCCCACTAACTTCTGCATCGGCATTTGCATCTTCTTCTTCTTCATCCAAATCAATGCCAGAAAATTCCCATGCATTATACCCAAATAAGTCTAAACATTTTGCCAAAAACGTTACTTTTTTAAGCAAATAATTAAGGTAATTAGACAAACAAATTACTTTCAATTTTTTTTACTGCAAATTCAATAATATTTTCTGTGGACTTGTCTTTGATTTCCACGATTATTGGTTTGCTGGTGGCAGATCCAGAAATTGAGTTTTGTAGTTGACTCCATTCTTTGTCAAATTCAGCAAGACGGTCTCTTAGATTTTGAAACTCTTGGGAGTCATATGGGGGAACACCGATGTAGGAATTTTTAAAGTCGGCAATTTCTGTTGATAAGCATTACTTTTATATTACACATTCTACTTTTGAACTTAATTTAAATGGGTAAAAATAATACACAATAAAACAAATTACCTTGACGGAGTTTATTTATGGTGGAAACATCAAATTTTTTCAAATTTCCAACTTTTTCATTTTCATCTAAAAATTTTAAAACAATTGTTAACTGGGCTTTAAGCATAATTTTTGGCTAATTTTGGGTTAAAGAATAAATCACACAAACAAAACAGTTAATGATTTTCCTATTTCTTTGCTCAAGTTGGTTGTTCTTTAAATATTACAAAAAAATGATGTTTTAATCTTAGAAATTGATGTTGCAATATTATGATACTTAATCCCATTGACCACAGATTGCACACCTCTGGTGTTTTAAGATGCAAATTATTTCAGTGTTTTTACTAGTTTATCATGCCATCGTACAACTGGCATTTTGCCAGGGCAAGCACATTGTTGTTCTAAAATTTTGAAGATTTTGGTGCTTACAACAATCCATGTGTTGTAAAAAATAGGGTTTTCCTGAAATAAAATTTTATTTCATAACAAAATTTGCCAATATCGAAGGTGGTAATTGAACAATGTAGTTGGTTATTTTAGCAAAGTAATTGAACGCATCAGCTTTCTTTTGATGCATTTGACTATTTTCTACATGTGCACCAGACATGACCAATTGACCAAGCCAAGTAGCATAGATATAACACCCTTGTGAAAAACCTTACAAAAACATTAGCATTTTGACCCCTTTTAATAACTTAGTAATAAAAATTCAGTTATAAAATAGATAAGAACTAAATGTGTAACATTTTCGTTATGTACATTTTAGAACAGTTGGTATAAGTAGTTTTACCAGTTTCAGTTGGTACAACATCTGTACTGTCATCTTCCGTATTAGTTTCTGTTTTTTGGTTTGCAATCACTGATAGTTCTTCTTGCTCTTTTAAAAAACGTTCCTGTTCCATTTCCTCTTCCTTTTAAAGGTATCAAACCAATACAAAGAACAAAGGTTTTTTATAATTTTTTGAAGTATTATTATTTTGTGTTAAACAAATCTGTCTTAGGTGATAAACACACCCATATTTAAAACATATACTTTAAATACCTAGAAAACTGTAAAAAACTACTTAACATTACAAATTCTTACAGAAAGCTTTTCCTGCTTTTCTTGCAAAAGCCTTTGTCGAAACTGTTCAGTTATCTCTTGCTTATTTATTTCATAGAACCTTTGATGAACAATAGTTGTAAAACAGATATTTTTCTTGCATGTTTAGTCACAATTAAAACAAAAATAGCCGGAATTACCTCTGCCTGATAGTTTCCACATTTGGTGATTTATCAACCAAAAATATAACTTCATCTGGAACTAATGATATTTCAAGTAAAGCTGCCCATTGCTCCTTTGTTTCAGGAAAATTGTCCAATATCCAACCACCATTTCTACAAAAGATTTATTTTAGTTTAACTTAGTTTTACCAAACTATGATTTATTTTGTACTAAAAACTATTCCATTATTTAGCTACTAGCACATTGGAGTTCATTAATAGGTTAGATATTTAATTAGTGATCCACAAAAGTCTTAGAAAGGCTGGACTACATATGTTTTCTACTGAGTATCTATAAAAGAGCCACAACTCACAAGTGGGCAGATATTTTTCTTCATAACTTACATACATACCTTTGCTTAGCTAGATTTATCATAGATTTTTGGACACTAAATATACTGTGTAGGCTACATTCTCAAAACAGGGTAAAACATATTGGAAAGTTTTATGAATTTTTTTAAAAGCATGAAATATTATAAGATTCAACAGTTAAAATAGGTAAAAATGCACACAAAATTTGACTTAATATTCACTCAAAAATTGATACTGGACATCTTGAAAAAATTAAGTCAACCTAAAGGAAGGGGGTGTATAAAAATTTTGGAGGAGCCACGGTTTAGTTACACCTAATGTATATTATAACAAATGAACAATTCTATACATGAGTGATTGTATATTATTAAGCAAATATTTTTTGACTTTAAATTTTTTTTAATCTTTTATGTGACACTTGATCCTAATTCTGCTTTAATGCTGTACTATATGCTTTATCTCAAAATGACACATGTGTATTTAAGTAACTGTAAAACATAGTTGTAATTTTGCGATTAGCATGTTTTTGAGCTTCGGGTTAAGCAACACTAATCTAAAGTATAAACAATCAATAGCCACTCCTCTTCAGCAGTACTTTTTTTAAATGTTTTCCGGTTACAGTGATAAAGGGGGCCATGATTTAAATTTAGCATGTCTGTAATAATGGAGTATTTTTTAGCTATTCTTGAAATATTACTAAACAAAAACTAGACAGTTGTCTTTATTTTGCCAAGTCCCATATAAAACAGCGCCAATATACATTAATGGAGTTGTTGTACTACATTCTGATCTTGTTTAAATATTTATATTTACTACTTTATTTCCATATCCAAAGCACAGATTAACCAAAAAGTCCCGTTTTGCAAAACCAAAACCAATTTTATAAAATTCATATTTTTATGTTCACTCAATGTATTCTAGGGACTTTTTTACTCCAGAAGCTTTTCTTTAAAGCCTATAAGGTGAATGGTTTAGCAAGTAAGCAAATCGTTTTGAAAAACGTGTAGCAAATTCAACAAACACAGAGAATAAATTTATCTAGATAGTATATTAACTTTGGTTTGAGAAGTTATCTTTTCAGTATTAAGATATATCTAAGCAGACACTGTATTTATTATGTTTGTTTATAATGGATTTGATTTAAAACTCGTTTATTGGTTGAACTTTGACTTAATCTATACTTAGTACATTTTAGTTTTACACTTAGAATTACAAATCCCAAATAAATAAATTCGTATTGCCTAGGTGCAAGATACTTTGTTTTGAATGTAATTGCATCTTTAGCGCATGACAGATTCTTACCCATGTGGAACAAAAGTTACCAAATATAGACATAAAAGCCAAAACCATAATTTTTTGTAGGTTGTAAATACATCTGAGTAAGTCTTGACAATCAAGCCCCATTTTTTACTAATTCTTCTTGAAACGGAACATGTTGACATGATTATATTTTACTCTATTTTTCTAAAAGTTTTGCAAAAACTGAAAAATAGGGTCATAAGAACAAAAAGTTTGCAAATCATTAGGGTAGTGAAATTCATTTTTCTTACTTTGGTGAATCTGAGTCTTCCTCTAAACGCTTTGCTATCATATTGTCAATTGCATCTTTTAGTGCAGCAACATAGTCAGAGGGAGGTAGTTTAACTTCCTGTTTTTCTGCATTGTTAACAGCTTCATCAACAATTTTCTTCACCTGTACCAAAAAATTAACGTATGAATTTCTTAGTCAAAACAAATGCTTTTTTAGTGTTTAACTACAGATTAAGTTTTAATTTTATTGCAATAATTTATTTAATTTAACATATTTAATAACCTCTGGGTGTTCATCGGTAACAATTGGAACTGGACTAGCTTCTCTTATGTCATTAGGATCTACAGAGCTTTCTTCATTTCGAATCAAGCTTGCACTATCAGAAGGATCAATGGATACAACATCTTCATCTAAATTAATGTAGCTTTCAATAACTACTTTACATTTGTATCAGTTGATAAAACTAGTAATATAAGAACATAAATATTCTAGAAGCTTTTAGTTATATTTAAATTAATTTGAATAGATTTACCTTGGTCAGCAACATCAGTTTCCGGATATACAGATTTCGACTTTTTTATTTCAATTCTCTCAAGTGCTTCTTGTTCAAGCTTATTTTGAACCAGAGTAATGGCTGATTCCAAAGCTTCCTGAGTAGCATACAAAC
Organism: Ascidiella aspersa; assembly: GCF_963924565.1. NCBI lineage: Eukaryota > Metazoa > Chordata > Ascidiacea > Phlebobranchia > Ascidiidae > Ascidiella > Ascidiella aspersa. The sequence continues at coordinate 18,516,108 of NC_139453.1, forward strand.
ATATCAAATCGATAAATGCAAATTGTTAGCACAATTAAATTAGGATGCCCTACCTGTTTAGCAATTGCAACCAAATTTGATTTGGCTTCATTGATTTTATCCTTCATCAGCTCTTTCATATCAAACACTGTAGCCTGATAATTACATAAAATTAAATTAAATTCCTGAATTTAAAACATTTTGAGAGGATTTGAATATAATTTTTTGTTAAGAAATGTATTTGTAAATTTATCAAATGCATGTACAACTGCCAAACCTTGTATTTTTTAGCCAAACATTGACTAATAGTTGTTTTTCCAGACAATGGAAATCCAATTACAGCAATTTTGCAGGGTGGTGCTGGCATTGGAGGAAGTAAGTAGGGGCGTGGATTTTTCAAAAATTTGCTTAAAGCTTCTGGTGATGACATCACATATATTTTGTCTAAAAAACTCACAGCCAAGTCAGGTTTCCCCTGTGGTAAGATCAGATATTGTTTACACTACAAAAAACTTCTATATGACAAACACAGACTTGCAGTATTGAGCCTTCCTTCAGAGCAACTGGACAATTTCGACCCCACTTTGATCTTCGCCACCTATATCGTGGAGCTGGCATTTGATACGAGGCTAACATACGGAGCAATTCATCCTGAATAAAAAAATTACTTTAGCTTGTGATTAAGATAAAAAAATTTTTTTAGAAAAAAAAAAAATAATAATAATAATTAGAAATTTAATATAAAATCAATACTACAAAAAATCCAACCATGAAGTGTTATTTCAATATAATATATGAATTAGATAATCAAAAATATGAAATTATTGTTCGTACATTAAACATATTCATAACTTGGATATTGAATAAAACATTTTTTTGCAACAATAAAACACTGAGCTGGATCTCTACATATGTTCATATATCGATTTTTAATTCTCAGTTAGAAACAAAAGTAGTAAAATAATGAAATTGGGGAAGAAATGTAAATGAGTTGGTTTAGAAACTTTAGATTATAAGTAAACAACAATCTTTAGGATGCTTAATAAACCAGTAGGATATTTAAAAAAATATATATTCCAGTTAAAATATAGATTTACTCTTGGTGGATTTCACTCCTTAAAGTTTCAAAGAATTACCAGAATTATGACTTTTTTTTTAAACTGAATAAATTAGGTTTAAACACTACTCCTGGTAACTCATTAATTAAGTTTGCACAATTCTGTTACCTATCATGATAATTTGCATGTCGATAAAATATATATATATATTGCAGCAAGAGTATATATATATTAAATCATCACATAGTCATTTTTTAATTTATGAATATTAGGATCTTTATTATTAAGGCTAACAGAAATAAAATCTTCCCGAGATTACATAATTACAGTTTCAATCTCATCTGGAAGTTCTTCCTCATCAGGGTTTTGCAATCTTGTTGGAACACTGGCTCTTCTAATATTGTATGTTTCCAGTTTACTCAACAACTGCTTGAAAATCAGTATTGGACCAAGATTTCCATCCAACTCAATCACATAATGTTGATCATGATCAGTCATAAAATTCTTTAAAACAGGTCAATCTGTTTATAACTTTTTATAATATTGTAATGTAAAATACTTACCTCAACAGTCTTGAGAGCCACATCCTTATATAACGTATTGGATGCTTCAACATGTTCGAAAATATTTTCTGGTGCATGAATCAGTCTGTTTTTAGATTCCTTATCAATTTCAGGATAATCTAATAAAACCTGATAATAAAAAATTGATAGTTAAATTAATTCCAAATAAAAAATCTGCCTGTAAAAAACACAATTAGCCCACCTCTGTCTCAAGAGCTTCTTCTTCATCTTCTTCTTCTCCATTTTCAATGATACTCGTTTCAGCTTTAGTGCCAGAAGAAGCTGTTGGTGGGTCCCACGATTTTTTTGGAAAAGTTTCACCGGAATGTGAATCAGTTCTGAATCCCTCTCTTCGAGCAACCAAGTCAACATCAGGACACTAGTACATCAACAAAAATTCAGATAATGTATATTTTAAAGTAACAAAAGTCATATTTAGAGTTCTGATCCAATATTTATAGAAAATGTATACAAGAGAAATTAGCAAAAAATCCATTAGAATGAGCAAAAATCCAGTCATGTACTATATAAGTAACTAGTATCCCAATATTGGGATGCCTAAAAACTTCACCTTAATATTAATAATAATATCTGGAGTAAGTTTCCAATTTTGAATAATTTCAATTTGTTCTGTTACCGATAATATATCATCATCAACAATTGGCATACTGTCGAGTACATAACCATAGTGTGCCACTTCTAGGGATGCCACCTTCTCCCTGTAATAAAAAAATGATATCATGCCCTTCGCAACCAGTGTGCCACAAGACTATTTCAGGTTTGCCATAGAGTACCTGCTTTTTTTCCTTGTCCTTTTTAACAAGTAAGATTCAAGCTGAAACATTATAAACTTTTCTTAAAAAACCTACAGCATGGTTCTTAACTGAAGGCATAGGTGCCGAATGTGGATGTACAAAGGACTCTGTATTACTACCCTGGACTAGTTCATAGAAATTATGCAAAATAAATTAGTTTGGTAATTATATAAAAGTTACTTGTTCCCAACCTCAAATCTCCCAAAACTAGAATATGTATTTAATATTCAATTAGCTTTTTACATATTTCCCCAACATAAAAAAATCTTTTTCACAATTAAGTCACCCCAATACAAAACCTATTTCCTTACTACCCTTGCTTAAACCTCAATTACCATTTAAATTGAAATGTTAAGAAACTTCTGAAATTTTCTCCTGTTCCAAAACGTAAAACCCCTGACTTCCAAAATACAAATGCCACAATCTTCTTGATTTTTATCCATAAAAATGAAATATTCTAACATTGGAAAGATGGATTAATTACTGACCTTCCTTCTACATTTCTATAGACCTACTTGAGCATACTTCTGAATAATAAATAGCAATATACTTTTGAATGATACAATATTACCTTGTGATCTGACTTAAATACTGATGCTTACTGTAGAAATTGAGCCTAATTTATTTTCCATATTTGCAACGTTTTTTTTTTTATAGTCGAAAATGTGACTCAGAAAAGGGTATGATGAAAAAAACAAGAGCTCTTTTTTTGCTGAAGGTTGTCGTCATACGTTAACTTTTCTTTGCACAGAAACTAGTGCTGGTAAAGGCATCAATTGCACAAATAGAGTCAAAGGGATCTGACACATCTTAAGCACAATATTCGTGTGATCAGAAACCAGCTGTAATGTAACACTCGCATTTGTTTGTGTAGTCAGAAACAAGCTGTAATGTAACACTCGCATTTGTTTGTGTAGTCAAAAACAAGCTGTAAAGTAACACTCGCATTTGGCGTATCTGTGCTTGTAGCATACTGTATTCCATTTTGTTTAACACATACATTGATCAAGAAATTAAAGCCCTACCTCACTATTAAAAATGCTTAACGTTTTTTTAAAGGTAAATCGTCATTCATATAATTGTGGCCAGCATTTGACATTTAAAAAACCCTCAATCGCACACGCTGCATTAAATCCCTTTTATGTTTTCCAATTATCGTGTGGCTTACTATGTGCATTGCTTTGTAAAACTGTCCAGATATGATGCAAAAATTAACCAGCTTAAAAATAACCAGGTTAATCAAGGTAAACCCTAATTAAATAACCACCATGGCTACACATGACATATACATTAAAATTTGAAAGAGGCAGCTACAAAACTAACCTTGCATTTACAATAAAATGCTACACTGCTTTAAAGTGCATGCTTGTAACCATGTACAGCTGAAATAAAACACACGTTTTAATATAACCTGATAAGTTGCATAACAAATTCATTTGATAAAGATTCCCCCTTGAACAATACTTCTTGAATCTTTTTTCCAACTTCTGTACTCATCTCAATCTCTTTTTGAATAGTTTCAGTTCCTTTGTAAACATTAAAGGGTTTGTAATGCATACAGTCAGACAAAAACTAATATAAACTATATTTTTGATTTTACATACCTACAAATTACACCAGTGATTCCCAAACTTGTTTGGCTCATGGCACATTAAAAAAACCTTAACTCTTTCGCGGCACACTTTTAACAGAACAACAATAGAGTAATTTTACAATCGCCATTCACACATGTCTCAAAATTAATAATTTGTAATGAATAGTGCTATTTAGGTCTAAAATGCTTGCGTGTACGTACGCCTATTGGTAATACAAATACTCTCTTTCCCGAAATTACAAAAGTTTCGTGGCACACTTGACAATGTCTTAAGGCACGCAGTTTGGGAATCACTGAATTACAAACATAACAATTTATTTAATAAGTGTATAGTATAGGACAGGAGTGTTGAAATGATTTCTGCCATGATCCATCACAGCCAAACCTGACAACATGATGATCCACCAAATACGAATAGCAAACATATTGGACACGCTTTAATTTTGATGGTGCTTTATTCATGTAAACGCGATAAGTTTAATAGTTAATCTTGTTTAGTGTTTGTCAATCTTTGCAAGTGAGGGCGGGCGTGGCGAGCGAAGCGAGCGCGATTTTTTTTAGGTTTAAATTTCTTGCAAGTTTTTATTACATTGCCGAAAATACAAAATGTTAAAAAATACATGTCCAATATTTTTGAATAAGTTTTCCATTAACGGTAACAAAGCGCTGATCTAGTTCAAAAGACCGCATCAAAACGTAAACAAGCCGGACGTAGAAAGATGATTCGCGCCAAGCTGGAAATTTTTCGCCATTTGAACATGACCGGTATAGGACATATATGTTCATAATATGTAAATTCTAACTTTTTTAGATTAACTATCTTTTTAAGTTGTATGCATGAAGTATGTGCTGACAAAAATGATTTACTACTGTACTAATATTAAATATTGGTCCTACCATTTACTAGTTCGCATCTCCAATAATGAGAAAGTTTTTCAGCCAGTGTTGATTTTCCACATCCCTTAATGGTTAACAAGGTTTAGAAAATGTAAAGATTATTAGAAAGTACACTTATTAGAAACCTACTGGTTTTCCAACAACAATAAAACAAGTTGGCTTTGAACGCAGAAAATTTAACTCAGTAAGATCTTCATTGAACTCATCGTGTCTTGGCTGTCCTTTGCTTGATGGTGGCATTGTTTTGTTATGGAAAGTTTATTCTACACAAATATGTTTTATATATTCCTAAAAAAATTAGAAATATTTGACTAATAAATATTCCGGCAACAATGAAGGAACTAATGATGTCTAATACTGTCAAAGCCCTTTATATTTAAAAAAAATCTATTATTATACCCACAGTTAACCATATTTCAACTCCATCAACTTCTACTTTCTTTCATAGGTAAGGTCTGTCAACAAAGGCTATTTTTCTAGCAGGATTCCTTGTAATGGAAACTTTGGCAGGCTAATATTTTTGTTTGATAACTGGTAAGCCTACATAAAATCAGTTAGTAAAGTTATATTACCAAGTGTGTTGGTATTGTTAACTGTATGACCTGAGATATAACAGATTTACACATTTGCAGTATAGCAATTTTGTTTGCATGACTTGTAATCATTTTAGGAAAGTTGCACGTATAAATGTATGCAACAGGCAGATATTTTATGATTAGATTCTGACTTGCTTTTGCAATGAGCCTGAGGATTTCAGTCGGTAGCAATCGTCATGATATTTGTGTGAAAGGTAGAAAAATATTTTATTTTTCTTTTAAATTCGTTACTAGGTTGCTGGCCAAATAGGCTCTTACTATTTTTTTTGCCAAATATGTGAAGCCCAAATAAACATTTTTAGGTATGCTAAGTTTGAAACGTTTTCTATAGCTACAAGAATAAAAGAGGCCACTTAGAAACACAGTAAACCAATTAAAACCGTTCATAACAACACATATATGACAACAATTTGAAATGTCCACAATAACTTAAAAGCCCATATAACCTTACAAGATGTCAAAATAGGTAAAATAGCTCAGTTAGGTATCAAAGATTGCCGTGTTTATTACCAATTTTAAAAGCAGTACGTTGAAAAGTTATTTAGAACAGGCTGACTAAACTAAACATAACAGCCATCTATCGTTGAATTCTGCCACAACGTTAAACCAATTATTAAATCAACGCACATCATTTGGTTTAAGGTAAGGGTTAGCGTTTAGGAGCGTCAAGTATTGTTATATTTATTCTCCCAGTTACAATTTTAACGACTGGTTTGTCACTGTACCTACAAAGTGGTAGAATTCGTCGCGCCTTTGATTTACAAGACACATGAATGTTATAGCCTAGGTAACGCTGAATAGGACAGGAATACGAATATAAAAACGTCCGAATTACTGTTTTCTTCCTTGCCGTTGTTATAGCAACCACGGTACGTGGTAACCGGTAAACTGCGAGTTAAAAATGTGACTTTATTGTTAACTAGATGAAATACCGAGCGTTTACCCGCATCAACACTACATAGCCTTGAAATATTTTTTTTATTTTAAAGATTTTTTTTTATTTATTTGTTGTTTTTTTTTAAGATTTTTTTTAGCAGCAATATATAATGAAAAATTTTTTATAGCGGGTTGTAGGAAATATCCAAACAGCGTTGGGTTAGCAAAACTTACGTTTTGCCGGGCAGTCTGAGTAAAAATCCTGAACCACGTATCAAAGGGCTGCCCGTCATTCAGGTTTTCGTTTCATTTAATCCAGAAGAAAACCCACGTTCATGGCAAAGAGTAGAAACCCAAACTGGTATATTATTTTTATTTTCAACGAAACCGTAGTGTAGACCGGTAGATACTTAAACGTGAGGTTCCAAATTCAAGCGTTTTCAGAACGCTTCCTATTGGCTGAAATTTTATGATGCACAGATGAAATTTTGAAACGTAACAGACGATGAGCTGAGCGGCCGTACTAGATGGCCAGGCGCTAGTTGAAAATTCTACCACATTTTCGCACAGGGTCTTATAATGCTAACATTTTTTATGTTAGCGTTTGGGCTCGGGTGGGTCAAGTATTATTACATTTAATAAAAATGCTTAACCAACCCAAAACCTAAACCAGCCCCAAACCCAAATAATATGCATTGTGGTAGGATTCTAGACCAGCGCCAAAAACTGTTTTTAATGAGGCTATTTTATGCCTCCATGTTTAAAGTTTAAACACATCTTTTGATACTATTTAAACTAGTCTTTGAAAGATATTAAACAAAAAATAAATCTAATGTACTGTGTAGTGTGTATCTAATTGTATTTTACCAATATACAAAAAGTGTACATCGTGGAACTTTCAAATTTTCAGACATGACGTAGACTGGCATGTAGATGCGCTATAGGTACCTTCATTGGGGGACAAAAACCCAATAATATGACGTCATTGCTTTAGTTCGCTCATCTCTTTGGTTCGCTGTAGCTATCTACTCCCGTCTAGTGGTTGAAAATATTCAATACAGAATTCGTCCATATTCGATGGCTTTGTTCAGCTCGCGAACCGAAGAAGCGACTTGGCACAGTGGCGTAGCCAGCCGAAAATTTTTTTTGGGGGGGGCAAAAAATTTGGACTTTTTTGTTTAGCTTTTGTCATTGTATTAACTGCCGTGACGAACACAAAAACAATGCTAGCAAAACGTTTAGAGCATCAACTGACTGAGTGTTAAACGTAATACTAAAAACCATATAAAGAGCAAAAACTGTCTAAAAGTTGTAAAACTACCTTAATATATAGTAAACGTAATATTAACTACATCGTTTGTGACGTAACAATGCATGACAATTAAATGTGTTGAATGCCTGTGATCGACTGATGTGTTACTGCTCATAAATGCTAAAAGACAAATTATTAAGAGTAAAATTTTCATAGATTTTTGGGGGGCCATGGCCCCTCAGCCCCCCCCCCCCCCTGGCTACGCCTATGACTTGGCACCATGCTGCGCGTTTTGTCACTGGGAAATAAGCCGCGCGTGCGACTTGCCTTTTAGAGAGAGCCTTCTCTTAGTAAAAAAAAACTTATTGCTCGTACAACACAACATATTTTATCGCCGCAAATTGAAATGCAAAATCTGAAGGCAGTGTACACCTCTCTGTTAGCACCTGTTGTGCTTGTTGCTACAACCAAAAATATCAACGCCAGGCCTAAGCAAATTAAAATTGTAAAAAGACCGCAGCACGACGTTACAAAGCTTCGTCATAATATGGCGTCATAACAAAATAGTTCTTAAGAACACTGCGTTTATTTGGTTTAAACTTTAAACAAAGAGACTTTTTAATCTCTTTGGTTTAAATTACAAAAAAAAATCGATTTAAAAGGTGGCGTATTAGGCACATAAAATTTAACAACAAAAAAGTCTGTTTTAACAGTAATTGCTTGGACCAAGACATTGTAAAAAATTTACAGAGTTGTGGAAGTAGTTGATAATGAGTACTCATTTAATTGCCTTTTGTACCTCGATGTATCAATCTACGACTACAAGATAGATACTGCATTCAAATTAAATTGTTCATTTCGACTGCTTCTAACATACGAGCACTCCAATTGGTTCCTTGAGTAACAGACAAGACTTTATGCGATACTGCAATTCATAATAACGAAATCTGTTTCAGTCACAAAAACACTCGAGTTTGCTGTCTGAGTAAAAGCCGTAAAAGCCATTTTATATTGATTGAACACGCTATTTATAGACGAAAATTAGTTAACAAAATTTCTGCGAATAAAGAAAGATTTACGTCATTAATTCTTATAATACTTAACAAAATATCACGTGACGAAAAGGGCGTAACTCTAGCCTTTTTCCCACTTTTTTCTGACGCGAAACCTACAATTTTACGTCAAAACGCGATTGCGAAACAGCTTCTGACTTCAGTTAAATGACAACAGTTTGAAATCACACGACCGGGGAAACTGATTTATGCTCAGACCGCGGCGTTTTGAAAACATATGCTAAAACGGATGTAAATGCCTTGACGCATAAAAATTGGTGTCAAAAATTGAATTTTTGCAAATTCGCAAAAAGGATATCGCAAACATTAGGAATGTGGTTGCAAGAAATCTAGGTAACGGAATTTTACCGAAAACTTTCCGTTTATCGTTTGCACATTGGCTGCAAGAAGTAACGCAAACATTGAAAGGGATTGCAAAGAATTTAGGCCATAGATTTTTACTGAAAATTTTCCGTTACGACACATCGATTTAAACAAAAATTCTCTGTGTAAACACAATATGACAAAGCTGCTATAGAGTAAAAGCTGGCAAAAATATAGCAAACTATAGGCGTTAAACCATTTTAAGAGAATGATTATATTTGCTTTTTAAACATGTTAGCTGGCCAAAATTTAATAATATGGCATTACGCAATATCTACGTAAATTCTATTTAACAAATCTATATTTCGAATATTCCCTAAATACCTCGCCGTATTTGAACCCCTTTCGCATCTAAACCAGAAGTTAAGTGGGGATATTTTCGGCCCATATCTGTTTTTGCTTGCAGAAACAAGTGAAGGAAACTATAAAAAAATTGCCTTCTTGTTTACCGGTCCGAAAGAGAATACCCACTTCTTCATCACAATGAGGTTTGCTTCAAACGTATTGGTAGGTTTTGAATGTGCCCTAAGTTATGTGTAGGGGAAGGTTGCCGGTGATGGGACATTTTTGTTTCCTATCATTGTAGCTTCAAACTATAACAATAAATTTAAAAAAAAATTGGTCTAATTGTTAGTTCCGTCACCCCTGCTTTTGTTAAACACTTTCAAGTTTTCCTCTTTTTCCTTCAAAGTCTTTTTATACGGTGATCCTGTTAGTAAAGTAGATGACTGCGCCCTTCCACTTCTTTTCTGATTAGTGGCAACTGGTGGAGGACTGACATCATAAACCGATATGGATTCTAAATCCTCAATTGTAGCGTTTTTATCGTGCAAAGTAGTAGAAGCTTCATGAGAAGTGTCGGGCCTTTGTTCAACAGTTATTGATTCAATTGCAGTTGACGAACCAGGAACATCTGAATGTTTTAAAAATCCTCCACAGAAATGTCTGTTGTTGCAGATGCCGCAAATTCGTGTTGTTCGAAAATATCTTCGTTAGTCGGCCAGATTCCACATTTTCTAAAAGCATTTACAGCTAGTGATACAGTTGCAGCTTTCCCAAACGACTGAGAAACAGCTTCAGCGATTTGAAACTGTGTAAATGCTCTTCCTGGATGCTCACGCAACCAACGTTCAATTGCTTGGTCGTAGTAAATGCGAAAAGGTTTAAAGAAGGAGACATCAAGTGGTTGCAATTTATGAGTGGTATGTGGAGGTAAGCTAACCATTACTATGCCACTATCAGAAGCGTAATCCAACACTTCGATAATTTTAGTGTGCGAAGAATGGCCATCTAACACCAATAAAATTGGTTTATTCTTTGAAGCGTTAGTAATATTGACAAAGAAATCCATGAATTTTTTAAACATCTCAGAATCCATCCATATTTTTTGTTGGCAGCAAGCATAACTGAACCAACTGGTCCGCGAACCATCAACTCTGCTTTCATGTTCTTGCGGGGGAAAATGAAAAATGGAGGAATGTGCTGGCCAACAGCGCTCATCGCGCACATCAATGTTACCGTTTTTCCTCGCTCCGCACTGCTTAAAGAACCGATCTGATGTTTTCCTTGTCGAGCCAAAATCTTGGAACACGACCTTTGTACTGTTTGTACACCAGTTTCATCGCAATTAAAGATTCTCGAGGCGTCTATGTTACGATTTCCTAGGATTTTTTTTATAATTTTAAAAAACTTTGCCACAGCTGGTTTGTTAAACGCTCTGGCGCGAGCAAGATATGTGGCTTCGGGAGAACGAAGAGAAACAGAGGGATGTCTCTTTAAAAAGCTGTATATCACTTTTTTCCTTGCCATATGTGTTTCTTTGTTAAAGTTATGGGGTAGATTATTTCTCTCAGCTAATTGATAAGCGAGGGTTCCTAATTGATGTAGAGTAATGCCGAAAAAACGGGATTCCATGTCTAAAATGTAATGTACAAGCTCCTTTTCCATCTCCAGCGAAAACGTAGCGATAAATCCTCCGAGATATTTTTTAGTACCAGTTGCGAATCGTTTTTTTTCATTTTTCCGGCGCTCTAATGCGCTTTTAGAAACTTCATATGTGATTGCTGCTTTGCGAATACTCGTACCTTTTTTGACAGCATTAAGAGCCTGATGCATTGAGTAATCAGTCCAGTCGCCTCTTGTTGTTTTTCTTTTGTATCCAGTTTCTTTTGGCATGGTCCTTAAAACAGTTACACATAAATCGTTAAAAAAAAAAGTTATTTAGGAAAAGTGTAGTTAACTGTATATCTGCTTTTGCTTGGTCACAAAGACGTAACAATGCACACGGAGCCAAAGAGCAGTGGTTGTTATCGCATTTATGTCTGTTTACTGATCATAATGAAATGCCGTATAGTTTCCCACAAAAGAAAAATGAAGCTTAAATTAGGCATTTTCTAAAAACACACTCTAATAAGTGTGAAATATTACTTAATTTTCCTCTTTTTTACCTTACAGCTCACTAATATAGTTTATAAAAAATTAGTCCTTAGATGGGACAGGGTGTCAGCAGCAGCAGCTACCAATACATGAAGAAGACATGCTCTAGGTTTACCGGTGCTATATAACTTTAAATATTGTTTTGCATTATTAAATCTGATAAATTACCTATGAAATGCTATAAAGGCAATTTGGTACAACTACAACAAATACTAAATAAGATGAAATCAAAAAACCAAAAAATTAGAAAAAAACACACCCGATTTCTTTAGATTCAGTTTCCGTAAAAATGCAGACAGCCTGCCAAAATGTTGTTGTCCAAAAAAGATGGCTTTAGTCACGTGCTTCAAATAATAGGCATAATTTGGCGCTACCTAGCGGAACATAGAAACAATAGCCAAGTCCCGACTCAGGCAACGTCCCATCTGATGCAACCTTCCCCTACAGAAAGCACGACGTGTTCTTTTTTTTGTGACTCGTCGTTCGTCGGGTTATTTAACTGATATGAAAGAAATACAACACCAAAAATGCCAGACTACAACTTTCTGACATCTTTTTTTCGGTTGTAGCGAAACGACGCATGTCTGTTTTTTCTTGTAAGTATAGCGTGTTCGCCTGGTAAAGTGTTAAATATTTCACCTGATAGGCCTACTCTTTTCCTTCCCTGGCCGGTCTGGTAATTCCAGTCGGCATTTTGACTTAGCTAATTCCCAACGCAGTCGCTCTTTCTTGTGTTATATATTGTCACGCGGCTACCGGATAAAGAACTATTTGCGGCTACAACAAATACACGCCTTACCTGCGAGACGCGTTTTACTGCACTGTAAGCTGTTTTGTTGAAATCGGAGTTATGCTGGATTTTTCGAATGTACAATAAATTTATAAACGACCTGACAGCAGGGCTGCGAAGTCGGTTAAAAATAACCCGAATCGGACTCCGGTCAAAAAATTAAACCCGAGTCCCGATTCCAACTCCAGTCAAATGTGCGATTTCGTCTAATCCCCGAGTCCGGCCCTGGCTCTACAGCCTTTATTCCGCCAATTTACGTAAATAAAATAACGTGGATATTCAGCAATCCACTTAAAGGGGTGTCGTGTAATTCATTCACTCACAATACATAGTTGGAAAATATTCACCATATGCTATTCCACCCTTACAATTTTCAGTAGGGAGCTACATCAGTCTCAAAATTTGGTACTGTGCATGCGCATGTCGGACTCTGAACTCGCGTAGATTTAAGTGATCTTACTCGAGTGTCGAGCCCGATTAAACAGCCCTGCCTGACAGTATGCCCTTTGAAATGCAATGACAGTTTGTTTAGTTTCGATTTAGTGTTCTAAAAGTACGGTGGTCAATGTTTCGCTGTTGAAATATACACGGTTAACCTTTTATTCTGCAACATTGGTTGTTAAAAAGTAATCTCCAACGCTTCCATCGATTGTATTCCGTCTTTAAAATATGAAGAATCATTATTATAACCAGGGCTGTGGAGCAACGTCGTTGATTTAACAAATTAAACCAGGATACTTTGTGTACTTCGCTTCCATATGTGGCCAAGTGTCTTTGCTGAATTGTGCATTGTGGCGTCAATTCATTTAAATTAAAGCCATTGAGATGTTCACGCCTAAACGACGTCATAACTTGGACTAATTGATTTGTTCAAGTTCACTTTTTTGTTACCGTACCCTCAGTATGTTCTTCAGTATTAGACCAATTCCAAGTGTTTATAAGCATTTGAATGTTATACTCCACAAGGAATGTGGATGACGTCATAATGAAATGTTAGACCAGACAGTTTTTCGGTGATCTTTTGATAAATAACTTGGCACATTTCTAGTGATTAATCAACAAGAAAAATGTTGCAACAAGATTGTTTTACTAACGATGCAGAACGCCTTTTAGGTATGACCGTCTGTTGGTACAATTATTCCATCACAGAAAGCCGCAGAATAGAAGGAAAGAAAGGAGACCAGAGATGCTGTTCTGGCCTGGTCGAGAGACAGAGGCGATCTCTCACGAAGAGAGCAAGTAAAAAGTATATAAGCAGGCACAAGAAGGCGTGCTTAATAGAATACAACATGAAATGGCTTGGTACAGGGATGGGCAACTTTTTCTAGACCAGGTCCAATACCAAACTCATAAAGGTCACTGTGGGCCGTTAAATATTCACCGTGTAGACTTCACGCATTTTATTGTAACCGCAAGGTATTTTGCTATTTACACTAGATGGAGTAACAAGATTTACGCAAAGCACAAAAAATATTTGCTTTTTCGTACTTGAAATAGCCAAAACTATATGAGGAATGGCCTCGTGCCCAGTTTGTTAAATAGGTTGCGGGATGGATCTGGTCCATGAACCGTAAGTTGCCCACCCCTGGTTTGGAAGATCTAGATTAGACAGAGGTAAAGAATCACATTTACCTCCATTTGACCCGAAAAGTTTGAACATCAAATTAAATATTTAATTCACAACGAAATTTAAAGAAATGCTAAAGCAAAATACCAAACATACGGATTTAGATTGTGAACGTTCAATGCAGCAAAACAAAATGTTGTGTGATGTTGAAACGGTGCAATGCTGCTGTGCAATTTCGTTAGCTATTGCACTTAGTTAGTAAGGATTTTCAGATAAAAATCACGCCATTCTAAAAGATAAAACAAAAAGCAGTTAATTGTTCACAAAAATGGACATGCATTATAGAAAATAGAAGTGAAAAAGCAGAAGACAAACGAAGCAAGAAAATTATTCTGCGATAATAAGTAAATGACAAGGCATTTGGCACAAAAATGTTTTTTTTTTCCACCACGGGGATATTTCGACCACCGGTTTAACTTGAATTAAAGCATCACGTTCGTTCTGCCAGCCTTGCTTGATAAGGCCAAACTGAGCTGCGTGCAGTGTATAGCGATTCAGATACCTGTGAAAAATCGTTGCATTTACGTATTTAATTTCATGGACATGGGATCGTTCTCACGCAAACGGTTTGATTCAAAAGAGTTTTATTGTTAAGTGCAATAAACAACAAGCGCAATCGGTTTGACAACGTAAACTTGAATTATCAAAAATAAAAAGGCAATTGGTAAACTAAATATTGATCGTTTTTATCCAGAAGTAACTTTCGGATTTCCAAACTTATGTTTAACGTGGGGTATATGAACAAAAACTGTAGGTTTTATGGATTTCACTCACTTAGTTTCTTTCATCGCAAAAAATCTGGGGAAAGCAGCAACGCACTCGTAAACAAGAATTAAAATATACGTTGACAAACTGTACCAAATTTACTAATAAAAAACAGGCTCCACTAACTATCACTACAATGTTCAGCCTGGTAAAAAACGCCCTCCGTTTAATAAAATGGAAAAAAATGCAATTCGATGAAAATCTTACACAGATCATTATTTTAGTGTGGTGGGGTTTGGGCAACGCAAACGATTACATTATTCGCGTAGGTGTGCTTGAAGTATGTGGAATTCACCTAAAGATGTTATATAGAGCTCAGCTGAACCCAGCAGGGAACGTAGCAGCAAACGGGTACAGAACAAACTTCACGATTCGTAATTGAAGAGACAACCAGGATAATGTGTTCTGCATTAAACAGGGTTCCGTTTTTATACCCTTTTTACTGATTTCTCAAAGACATTTACGTCATATCACGTAGTTGTTTAGATCCTACTTTCAGTAAGCATTAAAGAAGCTTCGTTTAAAACAGTTTTTCTTTTGTCGACTACACTCCAGGTCATACGATAAAGTGCAATACACTTCTATTTGGAATATCACAGTCTGTTAACAATGTTTACAAACTTGTAAAGCATAAAAATGTATTAGTTTTGTTACAAAGTTGTTGGAAAAAACACATAGTTCGATAACCATAAAAAAACGAAGACTTAGCAATCATTATTGAGCTTTATCTTTTTAGCGGGGAATTTTGAAATTTGATAACATGTTGTTTAGTCTTTAATATTGTTTTAATTGAAATTGCAGTTTCAACTGATGACCCCCATCACATCTCCACAGTGAATCTTTACCATTCCACATATTCCTTATCGATCAGGCTAGGTAAGCCAACATGAAAGTACGTCACAAAAATACTTCATCATCATCCCCATAGGAACGGCGTTCATTGGGTGTAGATTCACCATTTTTTTTGTCGACCGTGTCAATTTGCTCAACACTGGTTTCGCGCAGATCAAACTTAACGTTGGCAATAGGCGATTCTTGTGTTTCTTGTCTAGGCTTAATGATGGGGCCTTTACAAGAAGTTCCCATAGCACTCTCGCTCGCACTTTGAGGAATGCGTGTCGAGCGAATGCGAAAAGATGGGAAAAGGGCGTTTTTCTTTGTCGATTTCGGTTCTTCGGACGAGACTGACATCGCTACAGGTGCACCAGGCCTCGAAAATGATGAACGCGTTTGTTGGTAACTGACACTTCTTTCAAATGGAAGGCGCGTCCGCGATTTAACTGACATTTGTCGATTCTTGTTCGAATTGACCGCATCGTCTGTACAAAAATGAAAACAAATAATGATGCATTTGGTTTCAAGTAATATGACCAAAGAAATATTTTTACATACCATTTTTTACAGGTTTGCAGCTGTCTCTTCGTTTCTAAAAAAAAAATAAAATAAAGAGTTTAAACTTTAAAAAAAAAAAATTACACATTATCCTACTTGCAAAAGTCGGCTATTTCTGTTAAATTATTCTTAACCACAGTTTACATAAACCTAATGAAAATGTTAATTAACAAGGAAAAATTCATTTTGTATTACTTTCAACAAAAACAAAAAAATTCTGTATATCTTTTAGTTTTAGGAAGAAAACCTTTTAGGTAAGAAAGTCAATTAATACTGAACAAAAATTGCAATATAATACATTGACGTGGTATAATAATTTTTTGGGACCCATTTTCTCAGTCCCGGGCCACTAAAAACATACTAATTTTCTCCATTTTTTTTTAGGTTTCAAGGCAGACATAAAGCAAAACATGACCAGCAGGCCTGATCCGATATGTTTCGTTGTTAAATCGGTCTCGCAAATATTTTTAGAAATCATCTTTAAAGAAGGATTTTTCATTTAGGTTTTTTAATGTTCAGCTGACCGTGTAAAAGTGCAAGTGCAATTAAGACGCTACATTTTTTATATAAAATAATTTATTGTTCGTTTCGTCAATTGTACGTTTTGTTAAACTTTTTTAATATTATTAGAATGTTACTTAGAAACTTGCTAAATCCTTCAATTAATACAAGATTAAATTTGAGTATGTACATGTCAGTCACATTAGACGACAATGGCATTAATAAACTGCTGCTTCCAATAGGTGGTAGTAATAAAAATAAAAGTCATAACAACCTTGACATAAACCTCAAACTGTAAAGTCTGTATGAGCCTCTATTATCCAACAAAACATCCAAATCACATTATTAAATTTAACATTTGCACAAACTGGAGATAAGTCAGAACAAATAAAAATATGAAATAAATATAACATTAAATTAGGTATAAAAATATATACTATATAAAGTGGAGTATTGAAAACCAATTGTGAAATTGTGTCACTTGAAACATAATTTATCCTACTTAAGTTTGGTATTAGATTTACAAATGATTTTTTTACAAATGTAACCTGTTGAAAAATCATGCATGCAATTTATTTGCAACATTTGAAGATGTGTATCTTGGTATGCAACTTATACGTTTAGTGTTTATAGAGTTAAAAATATTAAACAAAATTTTATTTATAATATATAAAATAAGATTTACTTGTTCATTGTTAGATTGATGCTTACGTCTACTTCTCCATCTAAATCGATCACGCATTGAAGAGGATGTAACCTCACTGTAGTGAGGAGGAGGAGGGTCTGAACGTAGCATGTTTTCTATGTCTGGAAGCTGACAATTCCCTGTATTACAACAATGTTAATGTTTGATAGTGTTGTATTATAATTAATCAATTTAAAATTACCTAAAACCTAAGTATTTACCCAAAAAAATCATTTAAAAACAGTGACTTAAAAGCACTCAATTAAATCATTACTATTTGTCATTACAACACTGATCATACATGTCTATGGTAAAAAGTAATAACCACCAATAAATAATTTCAACATTGTTTATTAATACAACTGGCTGTATTTTAGACAAATAAATGAACCTGCAGTAGTTGGAGTGAGAGGCATAACTTCATGAAGTTCACTAAGGTCTTCGGGAGCTAAACAACAAATTTAACATTACTAAACTAAAAATAACAAGCAACATAAAGTACACAGTAATGTTGCATGATTATCTAAATTTCTTTAAGGAAATCCACGGTTTTGACACAACTTTTGTTTTTAAGTTGTGCTACTTAACGAAAGTGGTCAATTTAGTATTAAAAAATCCTTTTTATATGGGTTTACCTCCCACTAGATTTGAATCTTCAGGATTTAATAATCTAAAGTGAAATGCCTACAGTAGTCTAATATACAAACTGTTACAGAATAAAACATAGCTTTACTTACCCAGTGTAGACGCTGGGTTGTTCATCTCAAAATTGAATCCACATACTGTGAATCGTGATGCTGACCGACAAAACAAACAGAGACAGCATATGGTCATGCAAAACTAGAAATAAATAAATTAAATACAAAAACATTAAAGTTATAATTATAACATATCTATATGTCAGTGAAAAAATTTTTGTTTATAAAGAGACTAGGGATGCTCAAAGTAGAATACCAAGGTATTCTAGAATAATAGGTTTCGAATCTAGAATAACGAATCCAGAATATCGAATCCTAGTATAATTTTATTAAATTATTTAACCTCGATTTTGTTTGGGGAAGGGATTTTTTGCTAACATGTGTACATTATAATAAAAAAATCTCCCATATGTTTAACATTCTTAACAACTGTCATTTGAAGCAGTTGTGTAAACTGTAATATGTCCACAGTACAGGTTGTTGCCAAATCTTATATTTTTGCCAAAAGTGAGTACAATTCAACACCGAACACAGAACTGTTTAGCAATTCGGTCCTGTTTTTAAAGCATTGTTGGGTTTTTGTGCTTCTTTTTTTGACTAAAATGATCTGTTATGCAGTCAAATAATGTACTGCAAAGAATACCTATTGACATAACGAATACTTGACAATTACGCTGTGCATTACTGTATAACCTCACTGAATATTGGCCTAAAGTTGACCTTAAGTAACCCTATAGCGCATTTGGTCGACATCCAGCACCTCTTACAACGTAATATTACTTTTGCAACTTAACGCATTTAGGGAAATTGGGAAATCCCCACCTGACATTACACGTTAGTCGTTCGCCCAATAATGCTTGATTGACACCTAATTATTAGACGAACGTTATCGCGAGACGCAAAGTAATTTGTCGCCCAACAAAACGCTGACACTGCACTACCAGGTTACATTTAAAGCAAGCACTGTAAATTAGTCGCCGCAGCGACAGGCCAACTTACCACACGCGTTTGTACAATTAGGCGCACAATCGGCGGTAAAACATTAAATTATATCGGTTCCAATTACCCGAAATAAACGGCAGAATTGGATTCGAATCTCATCTGGATTCGAACCCAAGGATTCGATATTCTACTTTCAACATCCCTAAAAGAGATCAATAAAGTTCTTCACCATCTATACAAAAAGGCATGAATATAACAGAGAAAAGTATAGAGTAAATAAATTTTAGGTGGGTAGAAAAACCTCTCCGTAGTGAAAGAGCTGTTATAATTTGCCAGGTGAAAAAAAAATTGTGTAGTTAGTAAACCATTATTAAACAATACAAAATATTTTTTTCACACTGCACTTCGTTTTTTCTGTCTTTTGATATAAATACGTTAGCTAGTTATGTAACTTTGCTACATCATCCCACAACAATTTGAATTTCAAGATGCCAATAAAAAGAAAATGGTTTTAATGTAATAAAATCAATTGGAGATAGAAACATGTGTGTTTTGTAATCCGTGTGCTGCACTAAAACCGAGCAAGTTAAGGGACAAAAACACCCTAGTTTTTGTTGGGGTATGCATGACTAAAAAGATTGAAAACTACTTACTTACAATAAAAAACAACTACACATTCACAACACTAATTTAAGCTTGCTACCTTTAAAAAAGTGCCCAAATTAGTTTTATTGTAGCTACATACGACTAAAAAGTGCCAAAATTTTTTTATTTAAACCATTGTACAACCAAAAAAGTGCTCAAATTAATTTTTTTGAGCTATGTACGGATAAAGAGTGCCTAAATTAGTTTAAATTAAGGTATGTTAGATAAAGAAGTGCGCAAATTAGTTGGCTTAGATCTATTTGCAAAAAAAATGTTCTCAAATTTTGTTATACAAGTATTGTTTCTTTATGTGTTATTATTTTATATTTTATTACTAGAAATATCTGGCGTTATTCAGTTTAAATAGATAAAAGCAGTATTTACCAGTATAATTCTAACTAGTGAATGACATTTTGCGTTGTCCCACTGATGTAAATTAATTATAATAGGTGCAATAAATTTAAAATATACCTGAAGTTTGCATGGTTATGCAAAAGTAAGAATCTACCAAGCTGTAGGCTCTTTATAACTATTGCATAATACGACAGTGTAAAATGTCCATGTTAAATTGCTACTTTTATGAGTTATCAAAATAATCATAAAAAAAACTGTTTGTCCAGCAATAACCATGTGACCGAAATGTAGTGCTATGGTTAGAGTAATATTTGTCTCAAAAGGCTAAATAGCGTGAAAGTGTTTTTTCAAATGGCATAACATTTTTACTTATGTCTAAACCAGTGGTTCTTAACCTTTGATAACCTGTCGAACCCCCATGTCATTCTGCAAGCTTTTGTTGAACCCCAAATTTTCGATCAGAATTTGTTTCTTCCTTCTATGTTTGCCATCAAATTGGCCGGATCCAGGATTTGCGTTTAGTGGGAACATTAAAGTTTTCATGGATGACTCAAACAGGGGCGTAGCGTGACCGTTTCAAAGGGGGTGTCCCAAAGTTTCAACCAAGGGAATTTCTATTTTCTGTCTGACCGTTATGGATAATGACGTTATACAACATTCTAATCAGAAATAACTAACGTCCAGCAAATGCGAACACGTGAGTCGTCGACACTCCTGCCAGGTGAAAAACTGAACCAAGACCGTGAAATACGTGTGATAGATTTTGGAAAAACTATAAACTATCAGCAGCGCAGTTTCTCAAGTTCCATGTTTGGGACTAGTGTTAAATTATAGGCATGCCTTTCGCCTGCAATACTAAACTAATATCGGTTTTCCGGGTGTTATTATGTCACGATTAGCGCAATATCTGCGCCAAGCAGTGTGGCAAGTCACCTAAAATACAAGCTGCGGTTGTGGCAAAATAAGTTGGCCAACTGCACACTCAACACATGGTCTTAGAATATGCTTAAAGTAGTGTTTCTTAACCTTTTTAGCACCCGTACCCCTGTCTACAATGGTCGACGGAAGTAAACAAAATTGTAATAATATGAATTCAACTAAGTGTTTTTATAAATTACGTGTTGAATGCATGCATTTAAAACAGTCTTGTAAGTTTAACAATATTTGCAACACACAAAAATTTGTCAATTTACCAATGGCTTTTATATTTTGCTTTTCGTAAATTACGCATTCTTCACAAATATGGCTAAAGGGTGCATTAATTTCACAATGCATGTCGTACCACCTGCTTACACGTACCCCTGGTTAAGAACCTCTGCTTATAGAGAATAATTTTGCGTTAATTATCATAACTTAAAAATGGCGACTTTAAAGCGCACACTAAAGTAATCATTATACCACCTTTTGAGAATCTGCTTCAGTTAAAATAAAACAAGATCTAATCTTAGAGCAGACAGCAAACAGCGAGGAACATTAGCTGCGTCTCACTTTGACGTTTTTTAGCGTAAAAAAGAAAGACAGTTTGACTTAGCGTACTGTTAAAACTCACACTTGATAATTAACCTTCAGCCAGTAAGGGCAGAGCCTGAAAAATTTTGCGTTTTATGTATTGACGCTGAAAACGGCGATTATTAGGAGCTTACGCTGTTTAAAGTTGTTTATTTGACTTTAGAAAAATGCAACACCTCGTTAACTTATTCACGCCCGATTGTCAAGTGATTTCAATTAAGTGCGAAACGCTATGGAATTGCGGTGTCAGAACAGCAAACTGTTGCACTTCGTTGTCAGCAAACTTAACCATGTTTATCGCCAAATTTGGTGATATTTGTAGTTTAATTTCGCCGATAGTATGAAGCGTGGCTTCAAAATCGTCCTTTTTGCAAAATCGCCCTTTTTGAACTCTGAACTCTGTAAATTAATCAGCTGAAAATGTGCAAGAAAAACACAAACGTCGCTTTTACATTTTACTGAAGTAAGACGGTCATTTATCATCATTTTAGCAGTAAGCTATAGTTCACCGCCATTTTAATCTATTCAAAATGTGACGGTCAAGCGCTCCTTGAGATTGAGGCTAATAAAAACATTCAATAGAGCGACCTGCGGTAAAGATATTTGCTGTAGCTTACATGCCTGTTTCCTACGTTGTTGAGAATGTTCGTTTTAACAATAAAATATATTTTCATTATCGGGCCTGTTTAAGACTACTTGAGTTGGTGACAGGCGAACTGCTAAAGGTGATTATGTGGTGGCGGCTATAAGCACCGACGTGTTTTTAACACCAGGTGCATTGTTACCGATGTAACATTGCAGGAATCACTGTTTTAGTTTTGTGATAATTGTTTACTAAGATTTCAAAGGGGGGTGGCAAGACTCCTAGACACCCCCCACGCTACGCCCTGGACTCAAATATGACGTCATAAAACATTTAATCTTAAAACACCTGTTGTTCTGTAGCCAACCCCTGCGCTAATATGCAACTGAAACTGGGTCAATTATAAAATCAATTATAAATTTGCATTTATATAGGGTGAATTGGCTAAACTTTTAATTTAAAAGGTTACATGACGGCTGCCCTTGGCACATAAAATAGATTCAAATTTAGCTTGAAATAACAGCATTTATGTTTCAGAGGACGTTCTCGCCAAACCCTTGAAACAGCTTCGTTAAACCCCAAGGATTTGATCGAACCCTGGTTAAGAACCACTAGCCTAAGCGTTACATTATATGGCGCTTCATGTTCAGCAGCAAGAAATTGCATACCATGTGATGTGTTTTTTTGCATTTTGCAGTCATCATAAAACAGGCATGGTAAACAGAAAGGAGCTGGTCGGCCCAATGTTGTTTGCTGTTGACAATAAAAGTAATACCTTATAACAGTGGTTCTTAACTGGGGGAAGGGGGGAAGGAGCTCCCGACCCAAATGAAGCGCCAGCCTACTCTCAGAGGGTACTGCTCCAATATTTAACCATTTGTGCAGTAATTTTTATTGATACAGGTTACGTTTGATATTAATTTTGCCATTATTCTGTGTCTTATGCTTTACATGCATAGTTTAGCAATTTAAACATTTAAGCTACTAATTTTTAATACTTCTTGGGGTCTAGGTTCAATTATATTATGATTGCATGTTTTATAACCTTTTTGGGCTATGTTTGTCAGGGGGGCATAGTTGATTGGGATCCAAGTTTAACAAGGTGGTATAGTTGACGGGGTTCTACGTTGTGCATAGAGGTTGGACACCACGCCATGGCTCTTAGCAACTGGAATTTATTACACTTTGTGCAATTTCCTTTTTTTATCATAATATGTAAATATATTTTGACTCAAAAGTTTCTGTGTTTAGTATTGTATGTTTTGTGTTGTAGGAAAATACTTTATATCGAAAATATAACAGCCCTATTGAAATTACAATTTTTGCCAATTTAAAGTAACGTTATTTGCCATTCCTCTAATATTTGTCTTACATCTTTTCTTTGTAACAACAAACTAACGCTGGGAGTTTGTTTTTCCGTATGCTCTGGTCTATATTTTGCCATATTGAGTAACACCGTTAGAAACTTGCGCAACATACAGTGTTGCTTTTTCTTGAGAATGATTGTTTTATGCAGCCTTAAAGCTATGGAGTCAAACACACAAGCTGTTCTGATAAAAGGAAAGCAATAGTTTTGATAAAAGGCAGTATATCAGGCATGGGCAACGTGTATTTGTGCTTAGTGCTTCATGTGTACTCATTAAATTTTAGCTAATTTAAACCCAAAAAACGCAAAATTTGGATAAGTTTTTATTTGGTATTTTCATGGTGACTTACTGATATAAACTAAAAAGAATGCCTTTCTAAATTAAACCGCATGAATGCAACACTTTTTGCACTTCGTCCAGCGAAAGAAACCCTTGGACTTCCGCTGCGTGCCAACTTAGTCTAGGCTTACTTCGGTTGAGAACCTAAATCAAGACAGTGAGATATATTTTGGTACATCCATAGTTTAACCATCATCAGCACAGTTCCTAAGTTCTGATGTTTTGTACTAGGCAGAATCACAAGGGCGTCTTTCAGACTGTCCTTTTTTCTGCGTACACAACTTCTGTTTAATTGTCAAATTAATTCTGCATATGGAATAAACTATTATATTCACTGATGCACACACTTGTTGATCAGCCAACCTAAATAAATACAGCAAGGAACTCTACTGAGAAAAAAAATGTCCTGCATTTACAGTCTACCCAGCCCAGGTGCAATTTAAAACTTTCAAGTTTCAGTTAGACCTAAAATTTAAGTTTGATGACGGTTCAGAAGAAATTAGCCTAATCATTTTATCTTAAGGCCTGTTTACAGAACAGCTGCACTGAGCTGAGCTGGGCATAAAAATCGCTTCAAAACGTAATGTTTTTCTATAGCACTAGGGTTAAGTTTAGCAAAGCGTGAAACGCTCGCTACGTCACAATAGAATTTAAATGCAAATTACGCTTTGCTCAGCTTGCTGCAGCTGTAATGTACACGGGCCTTTAATCTGTTTTGGGTTTTGGTTTTTACCTATTTTGTCACTGGATTTTCGAGTTTCTAGCAATATTTGTTTGTCTTTTTAAGTATTTTACCACGTAACATTTTGGGTGTGTTCAGGGTGGGTGTAATAACCATCTCTACATTGCATAGCAAACATACCACAATTGGTCTAAAATTATAGATGTTCACAGCATAAATACAATATTTAACAAAAAGTCTTGTATGATAACAGGTGTTAAAAAAGGACAGAAGCAAGCATTTAGTGTTATTTGCCACACAGTAAAATATTTTCAGGAACTTACCATCATTGCAACAATCATGGCAATAAGGATGTAATCTGATGCAGATCCAATCACATCTCCACTGTTATCAACACTTGTATTGTCTCTTGCACTTAATATTTCTTCTTCCATAGTGGTTTTTGAAACATGACCCATGCTAGAATAGAAGAAGATTATAATTAGACTACATACAATAAAATAAAAAAACACATATTAAAGTGATATTTATAAACTTTCAAAATAAATATGTATTTAAAACACTTTTTGGGTCAATTTAAGATTATAAAACACAAATAGCAATTCGTAATATTAATGTGGTTCCTTTCAATAATTTTCCTTTTTGCAAAAGGCATACTTTATGATTTGGAATATGTGCATATAATATAGCATTTTTCCTACAACATTTTGCACAAGAGGTTCATAGAATTTAATTTTGCTGCATGCTGCTAATGCAAGAAAAGTAGGTAAGACTTTCAAATTTGCCACTAACTATACATATTAGCGATAAACCAATATACCAGTTTAACGATAATAACAACTGGTATTATACTCCTGCCAGTATAAGTATCAGTAAATTTGATATATTTTCTAATATTTTACCATTAAAATCCAATAAAGCTGTTCCTTAAAAACAAAGAAAATTCCTATTTTAAATGCAAATTTGTCAGTAGCTTTCATAGACTTTGGTTTGTGATGTTTGGCATCATACAAAGTTAATATGCAAATATGGGTTGTATGATATATACAAAAGTGATATCGGTTGGTCTCTAATACTTACCTTATGATGTAACCATCAAAAGTTGCCAGTAGTTCACCACATTAACAGCAAATGAGCCTCTTTGGATTAACAACGACTTTAATAAAAAATAATCTAAACAGTGTGTAACATCATAAATAAACTATTATAAAACAGCATAACTGTAAAAGTAAAAATTATTAATATATCCAGAGGAAATCA
Organism: Ascidiella aspersa; assembly: GCF_963924565.1. Classification (NCBI taxonomy): domain Eukaryota; kingdom Metazoa; phylum Chordata; class Ascidiacea; order Phlebobranchia; family Ascidiidae; genus Ascidiella; species Ascidiella aspersa. Next base: position 18,541,749 of record NC_139453.1, read on the forward strand.
AAAAGATTAAACATGACAAACAGAGCTTTTTTTTAACTAAAATCAGGCAAACAATACACTTCTGAAAATGTACATTATTAAAATTTTAGTGTAATGAATTACAAATGTAGCTTTGGAAAAACAAAAACTAACATGTTTTTGGCCTAATGATCAAATTTTATTTGATAAGATTTTCCCATGGCATTAGCAGTGTTCCCTCTAACTTTTTTACTTGGCGCAGGCGCCTAAAGTTTGAACATGAGCCGAAAATCAGTTCCCCATGTATCAAGCGTGAAAAAAAAAATTTGGTCACTTTTTTGCTACAGTAGAATATGTAGCTTAAATAACAATAGTTTGGGTACTTTTTGTTTGTATACATAGCTACAAAATGGGTACTTTTTTGTTCATATAGCTCAAAAAATTCAAATTTGAACACTTTTTTGTTTATACGTAATTCTACATTAAGTTCTAAATTTTATATGCCCCCTGAAAAATCCTTAGATCCTCACCTTATGTTGCGCTTATAATGTGGAGTTTTCTAAAAGGATTGCGAGACATCCGGCATTTTTTATGAGTCAAGCCAAAAATCATTCCACCATGCCAGCAATTACTGCAGTAAGCTAAGTAGCGGACGGGGTTTGAAGGGGTAATGGCAGGGAGTTGATAGGGTTGCAACCCGAGGAACACATATTGGTTGCTAAATCATATTTGTCATCTGCATAAGACATCACAAGTTCTTGAACTCAAAGCTTCTATTCAGTTGTGTTACAGAACCCTTTCTCTTTTAAAATAAACAAAACGCATAACACAGATTTGGTTTAACAAATAGAGACACATTAAGTTACTGTGCTTTGTGACAAAGCTATTTTATTAAAAACAACTTGAGAAGTATTTGGGTCACGAGGCCTTGGTACCAGTATTTTCGGGTCGCGCCAAAAAGTATTTGTGGACCCCTGTACTAGAGTGTGTCATCGAATAACTAAATATTTTTTTCTAATTTAAAAACGGCCCATGAAATTTATAATGCAGTTTATTTGCAGAAAATTTCTCTCAAATTTGAAATATGGTAATATTTACTAGGTAAATTTTCACTTGAAGTTATATTAAAATTCAGTATTTCATGCCGTTTCATAAAATGCATTACACTTATAGGGTGAAAATAGATCCATAATTAAGTGAAATAAATGATCTTAATACAGTTATTACATTTAAAATTGCATTAGAAATGAAATTACCAGATAGTAATTATACAATAACCTAAATAGATTACCCAATTTTACTACTCCTTCATTGCTGCAAAGAAAAACAGGCCTTTCTTGATTCTGTTTGTACTCTTCATATAACCCGGGAGCTAGCAGAGATTTAAATAGCATGTCGAGTACAAAAGGTTTGACTATTTAGAGCATATAAGGGCCCCACATGGACCCCCAAAAGGCCGGTCTTAAGTTATGAATTTGGTGCGTTTAGAAAGGGGGGCTGTTAAAAAAACAACAAAATTTCGGTTTAAATATCATGTCGAGTACATCGATCAAACCTATCTTAAATGTTGCGACACATATCTGTGGTCAATCTTAAGTGCGAAAAAATGGTGCAAAACCCATTTAAGACCACCCTTTATGGGGGTCACCATGTCACGTTTAAATATCATTTCGAGTACATTAATAAAACTGGGTAAAAAAGAAACTTTATATCCTACTGTTACAGGAATGGTAAGTCTTACGTTGAGGTTTTGGTGCAAAATACATTTAAGACCGGGTCAAGTGTAGCACATGTACCTTCTCATAAATGTCGATAGAGGGCGCTATGTTTACTTTTGTATTAATTTAGATTTCCCCATAAACTGGAATATTGTTGTTTTTTGCCGTTCTTTTGATGAAAAAATGTTTTAAGAATGATTACACATACATAACTTTATCGTCATGGTAAAGAAAGTGGAATGAAATGCCAATGAAGGAGGTTGTCGAATCTTAACAAATACAAAAGAAGAAATCTGTCTGATCAAAATGCCATGATATACATATATCGTTTGACTGGCAATCTGTTTAAAATGTTACTGCGATGGCTTTTCGGTGTACTATTGATACGGAAGCCGTAATCGTTGGTCATAAAGCAACTTCTGAGGGGCTAGATCACAGATGTTATTAAACACATATGTTTGTGTGTGTCTTTCATTGTTTAAAATGTTATTTTGAATGTTAATGTCAATATTATTCATATTATCTCTTTATAAATTAATTTGTTCGTCAATATAGCATTCAACGTCGCTTAGTCCTTTCAATAAAGAGCGCATAGCGCGAACAAAAGTCGCTCCCGAATTAACTACCCCAAATAGCATTTTGAGAAATTCGTACGTACCGCAGTGCGTAACGAAAGCCGTTTTTTTATGAATGTCCTCCTTAGCAACGGGTACCTGCCAGTTTCGTAAGATCCAGTTTAGTAAAGTATTTGCTAATAGACAGTCTTTGGAAAACCTCTCCGGCTGTTGTCATCCGTTCCGGATCGAACAGGGATATATTGCTCAACTTTCTGTAGTCGATACATATCCGATTAGAATCACAGGCGATGCGTATGCGCTGGGCGGGATCGTCGTATTATTTCCAGTTGCAACATCTTATCGATCTCGCGCTTTAATTCGTCCCTCATGTGGTAAGGAACGGTATCCGGTTTCGACCGCGCCGGCCGATCATCCTTGAGCTGAATACGATGTTCGAGAAAATCAACATTTCCCGGTTAATCGCTAAAAATGTCCACATAAGCATTTGCAGCCGCTAACGCCCTCCCCTTCTGTTTCGCTGTCAACTCTTTGCCAAACAGGATAGACTATAGTGACGTCATCATGGTTGTGTTATCTTCACTCACAGCCCTACAACCCTGGTGGACCAGTAATTAGGGATGCTCAAAGTAGAATATCGAAATCCTTATTATCGAATCCAATTCTGCCATTTATTTCGGGTAATTGGAACCGATATAATTTAATGTTTTACCGCCGATTGTTGCGCCTAATTGCACAAACGCGTGTGGTAAGTTGGCCGTCCACAAAATGCGCTATGGGGTTACTTAAGGTCAACTTTAGGCCAATATTCAGCAAAGTTATGCAGTTATGCACAACGTAATTGTCAAGAATTCGTTATGTCAATAATAACTTTGTATTCTTTGCAGTACATCATTTGACTGCATAACAGATCAGGTTAGTCAAAAAAGAAGCACTAAGACTTAACAATGCTTTAAAAAACAGGACCGAATTGCTTAAGACTTCTGTGTGCAGTGTTGCATTTTCTCACTATTGCCAAAAATATAAGTTTTGGACACAACCTGGACAGTTGACATATTACAGTTTACAGAACGGCTTCAGATGACATTTGTTAAGAATGCTAAACATATGGGAGATTTTTTTTATAATGTACACATGTTAGCAAATTGTTTGGGCGATTGATTGCTGTGATTGTGGGCCCTGTAGGGTAGATTAAGATTAATCCCTTCCCCAAACAAAATCGGGGATAAATAATTTAATAAAAATATACTAGGATTCGCTATTCTGGATTCGTTATTCTAGATTCGAAACCTATTATTCTAGAATACCTTAAGATTCTACTTTGAACATCCCTACCAGTGATATATCTTGGTTGCCGGTGGTAGGCATTCTAGAGACATACTTTTTAAGAATGTTCGCTTGGAAAACACAATTTTTTCCATTCACATTCAGAACATAATCACACTGTCCTTGTGTCTCCACAACTGTGAATGGGCCATTCCACTGGAGAAGCAACTTGTTCAGCAGCAGTAGAGCTTTATCGCCTACTTCCATGCGTCATGGTTTGGCCTTTTTGTTACAATACCTCTTGTATCTCTCTCTTGAGCCCTTCTTTGGCCAGTGATAGAGTCCTCTCAATCTTTTTTCTTAGATAAATAACATACTGGTAGCTTGACCTCCCTTTCGTATCCGTGTCTGGGTTAGTCCACATTTTCTTTAATACGGTCATTGAACCGCGAACCGTCCTCCCGTAAAGCAGTTAAATTGGTAAAAATCCTGTTGATTGTTGAGGAACTTTGCGATATGCAAACAACAAAGCACCTATAAATCTGTTCTATTGTTTTGGCTGGTCACAACACAGCCTTTGCATTTTCTTTAGAGTCCTGTTAAATTTTTCTACAACCCGTTACACATAGGCTGATAGGGACCTGTCATCATATGCTTAATCATTAGAAGACGGTTCACGTCTTGCACACTCCGAAACAAATTGAGTCCCTAAATCGCTCAACAATTCGTCAGGAATTCTCAATCGACTATACATGTCGACCAGTGCTTCTGCCTGGGTTTCAGCCGTTTATATTCCTCAGCGCTTTCGCCTCCGGGCATCGCGTGGCGTAAAAAAAATAAAACCAACGTAAGTATGTATCCGTGTCCCTATTCACTGGGAGGATGCATAAGGCCAATGAGATCCACAGCAACTCGCCGGATGCAGAGAGACCCTCATCACACTGCCTTTTTCCGCCATCCTTATGACAAGTGTAGCTTGATCGACAAAATCGCTTTATGTTGTCACGCATGCCAGACCAAAAGAAGTTCCTCCAGATACTATCGAGTGTTTTTTTAATACCCACATGCCCGGTCATAATGGAATCATGGGCAACATTAATAACGCTTTCTTTTAGATTATACTTGGCACAACAAGTTGTTTCATCCATTCTCCTCTGCAGTGTTTCGGGTATTGAAATATTCATATAGCAGTCAGTCTTCTTTTACAAATTTGGTTGCTTGTTCCCTCTTAACCACTTCGTCCACTGCCTCCTTTAGTTTAACAATTGACATGTCTTCTCTCTGTGCCCTTTCAAATTTGGCCTTGTCCGTCACAGGCCATTCATCACATTTTGGCACCACTAGCGGTTTCTCTTTATCTTTCTTAGGTCTCTATTAAAAACGCGTTTGGACAGCATTCGCTTCTTCGCATAATGGATCGGGGCCTTCCGCTCCTCTAGCGCCCTGAATGTTTCCGATGCACAGATCATGCAAAGGATTGGGTAGACATAGAGCTTCTACCTCGCCTGTCCGAAAAAGTGTATTGACCTTTATCTTTGCCACCTTGGCAGACACGACAGAGCTGTTGGCCAGCTTGATGAGGCCGGGCCTGTCAATAATTTGGTCATTTCGAACAATTTTCTATCAACCAGAATGCGTGTTTAACCGGGTCTCTTGATATAGTCACCGTTTATCGCCAACTACACAGGCAAGTTATATCCGTGATCCACCTGTGTAACATTCCTCGGTGTGCATGCGGTCGAGTTTAAGATTCCCGTCAGCCTCAGCGGCATTGCTCTCGAATTGCAATCCTTGGCTAGTTGCCCTATCTTATCGCATATAAAGCACCTTCTTGTGGGTCTGTTGTCAGTATTATACCTTTGACAATTTTCACACTGACATACGTCCTGGGCCAACTCACGGTTGTGTGCCGCCTGGAACTGCTTAGCACCACTGGGTATAACTACATAGACTCCAAGGACTTCGGTGGCTGTTGGTTTCGGTAAGTCGGCAACTCTTTAGGTCACGACTTTAGAAATTGCTCTTTGACGAATAGCTCACTCACATCGACCCAGTTGAAAGTAGCGCCTTTACCCACTTCTGCCGACGCACTGCAAACTGGGAAGGACTCTACCCTATTTCCGGTTTTGAACTGCGAAACTTACTACGGTTACTTCTTCGTTCAAATCGTAACAGTTCAGTAAAGCTTGCTTGAGCTGATCGTAGTACACAGCGTCAGCGGTGACCAATTTATAGTGCTTGCTTTAAATGTAACCTGGTAGTGCAGTGTCAGCGTTTTTTCGGCCGACCAATTACCGCGTCTCGCGATAACGTTCGTCTAATAATTAAGTGTCAATCAAGCATTATTGGGCGAGCGACTAACGTGTAATGTCTGGTATGGAGTTCGCAATTGCCCTAAAATATACTTGGATTCGCTATTCTGGATTCGTTATTCTAGATTCGAAACCTATTATTCTAGAATACCTTGGGATTCTACTTTGAACATCCATGTTCACCACCATATAAAACTAGGTCAACAGCCAACACAGTTTAATGGAATAGATCCCGGACGAGCCCCCATTTGTAACAAACTTTTAGGTCGGATATCCTAAAGTTGCTTTTCTGTGATGACCAACCTAAAACTGGTACAGCAAAAACTGCAGATGTTTTCCTTAGCTTAGTTTATGTACAATAACACGACACGCCTTGCCACAAATTCACGTCGAAACAACAGGTTACTACAGATCAGCTGGAAGCACCCTAATATATCACAATAGGAATATCACGTCACAATGGTCAGTGACAGATGGCAGAGTAACGTAATGTTTGGGATTGTAAAGTAGTTTTACAGGTATAACGCAATTTGTGACAATTACTATGCGGTTATTAATAACTTCAGATAAACTTATGTATAATACTAGATAGTGATCGGAATGTACATGATACTTGACTGTTTCTTGTGTTTGATTCCTATATTTAACACTATCAAAAATAGACATAGCGCCCTCTATCGGCATTTATGAGAAGGTAAATGCGCTACATTTGACCCGGTCTTAAATGTATTTTGCACCAAAACTTAAGACTTACCATTCCTGTTATAGTAGGATATAAAGTTTCTTTTTACCCAGTTTCATTAATGTACTCGAAATGATATTTAAACGTGACACGGTGACCCAATAAAGGGTGGTCTTAAATGGGTTTTGCACCATTTTCCGCACTTAAGATTGACCATTTATTGACCACAGATATGTGTCGCAACATTTAAGATAGGTTTGATCGATGTACTCGACATGATATTTAAATTGAAATTTTGGGGTTTTTTCAACTGCTCCCCTTTCTAAACGCACCAAATTCATAACTTAAGACCGGCCTTTTGGGGGTCCATGTAGGGCCCTTATATGCCTTAAATAGTCAAACCTTTTGTACTCGACATGCTATTTAAATCTCTGCTAGCTCCCGGACTAATATGTTTGCTGACTATCTGAGTTCAGTTGTGACCTTCTCTCCATTCCTGGTTGTACACCACTTGCTTCATACAACATTCTAAAGAACGTAACGCAATACAAAGTACCGCGAACGCAAAGCACATTATTTAAGTTTTGGTGCGGGTTAGCGCTTTGGGTTAGGGTGGGCAATTGTTAAACAAACGCGCAATATTTGGGTTAGGGAATTAGGGTGCCGGTTAGTGTTTGGGTGAGTCAAGTATTATTATTGAATAATATTGCTTAATTATAAATTTCAAAGCCAAAAAGGTCGAGTAGATCGACAGCATCTTGATTAAGACGTTTCGATACGAACTTGTATCATCTTCAGTTAGTGTGACTGAAAAGCTTTTATAAGTGAAGCTTTGATTTGCCTTTCAGTCACACTAACTGAAGATGATACAAGTTCGTATCGAAACGTCTTAATCAAGATGCTGTCGATCTACTCGACCTTTTTGGCTTTGAAATTTATAATTAAGCTACATTACAGATCCGTGCATAGTGTACCCAAGAATATTGCTTAACCTACCCAAATCCAAATGCTAACCCGCACCGTGACCCGAATAATGTTTGTGGTAGGATTTTTCGGACATTTGGTGGGGGCTAGCTACAAGGATTGGTGGGGCTAGCCACACTCCACCTTAGGTTTACGCTTATCGTTGTCCTGGGTTGTAAGCTTTATTATGTTAAAGGCAAACCAAGTAACTTGAGATTAAAGGTAGGCTTGCCATACGTCCCAGTTGTAAACCCTTGTCCCGGTGTCCCACCCGGTTAAACAATTGGTTCCGAATTTTTCCATTTGAGATTTACAAAAAAAAATGCATAAACTCTTGAGTTAGCCATTTAGCAATTTTTTCTCAAAACTAAGTAATACTTGCGAATTTTTTTTAACATAATTTAATTATTTTCCAGCGGGTGTTAAGAAATATTTTTCTGGGGGGTGAGCCCAGGTTGAGGTTGCTGGGGCTAGTTACTTTCTTGTTGGTGTTGAGTAAAAAAATGTAAATGGATATTATCCGGTTAGTGCTGGGAGATATCTTTTTGAGGAAGGTAAGCTATCGCCGTCCCAAACCGGTCACTGTTAAGCAATTTTTATTTTCAAGGATTTTTTATTTTCATTTTTTTCATGTATGACGCAGTTTGGTGCCGGTATTATTTGCTCGAATATTACGCAAGTCTAAACAATTGCTGTAACAACTTGAAGTATAATGTTTGTTAGTAGTTCTGGACCAATAAATGTTGCGCATTACAAATCAAATTGAAGTCATAACATACCGATTGCCTTAATACAAATAAGTTTTAATGTTTCCAACTTAAGATTTAAACTTCTTGATGTCTGTTACCGCGCAAAATTTAGGTAGGGTTCGCAAAAAAACGCATTTAATGCGGCGGTTTTAATATTAACCAATTTTCAGTTTCAAACAAGAAAAAAATAAATAAATAAATAGTTTTAGTTTGCGAAGACAAACAATTATATGTTTCACAGTCACGCAGATAAATACGATAATTATAACACGCTATCCGATTAAATTCAACACATGCTAAAGAATGTGACTCCATTTCTGTGAAATCATTTAGTTAACCCATTTCAGGCACAATAAGCAAAAAAAAAATGGTCAAGGGACAACCAACGTCCAACATATATGCTGTATAATAATTACAGTAACGTTTAGAGAAATTAAAATGTTTTATTTAGAAAAAATTTAAATGTTTATGACTTTATACACAAGCCAGGATATTACGCTATCCATAACATTACTTTTTAGTAAGATGGTAAATTACCTTTTTTAAAACATCCGCAACAACACGCGGCTCAAGCAAATGACGCAAAGTATAACATAATATGTAATAGTTTTAAGAGGCCAGCTCAATGGAATCTTACATTTTGTTTAATTATGCTTGAGAATGATTTGGTCCGGGGAATACGAATTTGTTATGGACACAGCGCCATTGCCAATGTACGGCCTAATATTGTTGCTGCTTTCACGAGGGCCTCATCCTACTTTAATGTGTAGAAAATATTTATCCGACTCAATTCAAAACACAGAACATTACTTTAGGTTACAATTTAAATTACTGAGACAAACCACCCTTAAAAATAGGGGGCGCTGGTCTAGAATCCTACCACAATGCAAATTATTTGGGTTAGGGTGCGGCGTTAGCGTTTGGGTTAGGGTGGGTCAAGCATTATTATTAAATAATGAATATATTAATACTTGACCCACCTTTACCCAAACACTAACCGACACCCTAACTCAAATATTGTGTGTTGTTTTAATAATGTGGTAGGATTCTAGACCAGCGCCAAATAGGGCCCTGAAAAATACCCCCCGACAAAATATAAAACAACCGCAACCCCGTTAACTTAATTATTTGCATTAAATTGTTTTGTATTAGGTCTACATTAAGTTTATTTGCAGTATTCAATATGCGTCCCGGATTTACATTTCTAAAAAATGGAAGCCTAGTTAAAGGCAAACCAAGTAACATGAGGACAGTTGGATAGTGTAAAAAAATAAATGGTTTAAACGACTGCTTCAGACCAAATTCTCGGTAACCGTATAACCCACACAATCTCTTCTATTATTCCAGTAGCAAGATAAACATGCTGACGTCGTATTATTACAAAAAAAACTTGTCGCCGTTAGCTGTTGTATATAATCCAATTATCCAACCATCTATTTTACAACAGGGCCTATTTTTGTGACTTTTTATTGCCTTTTTTTTACAACCACCTATTTTGTGACTTTTTATTGACACCCTGTCAGTGTCACCGAATCACTGACACCTGTCAACAGTTTTTTGACACCCTGTCAGCACTGATCTCTATGCAACCCGGAGAGTGCAACCACTGGGCGTGAGCGATAAGCGCGTTCGCCATCTTGGAGAGGACCAAAAGTGCGAAATTTTCGCATTACAACTTAAGGAAGAGGTAGCTTAAAACTGTCGTTGTGGGCTGTGGCAACATTTTGTCATTATTTTACTGAATTTTAGGGGATTAGTGACGTATTGGCATGCTTTGTAGCCTACTATAGGCCCTACACCAGGGATGGCGAACCACTGTCCCACCACAGTTTTTTAATGACCCATTTGTTTGTCTAGAAATACCGAAATGTTATCAATCATTTTCAGGAAAGTAGTAATGTAAAAAAAAACATCTCCTTCGTTAGATAGCACTATACTGTATAAATCGAGGCTGTCCAATCTGTGGGTAGTGCAAAAGTGTTTTAGGGGTGACGAGTAGGCCTTCATTAACTCAACGACATATAAAGAGTGTATTGTATCAAATATAAATGGTTCTCCAAGCAAAATTATTTCGACTTTTCGATGACCTATTCATGTAAGTTAAAAATCTTCTTAACGACAGGGGTGCACAACCTGCAGCCGTTGACTATTACTATCGCGGCCTTCCAAGTGTTTAAAAATGCAAGTATTGGCGGCCGTAAGTAGTTGATACAAAACTTTTGCCATACTTATTTAGCTATTTTACTTATTCAGACTTATTTAAGATCAATAATAAGCAGTAGTTTTTATTTATTTGAAGCTATCAAAATTTTAAAGAGACATAGAGAAATACCAAGCAATATAAGTAAGGATTACGGATTTTTAATGAAGCAGATAAGAATAAAACGAGCCCTAATGAAATAGAACTGGCTTGTGTGCCGAGCATAAAAAGGTTGTTTAGAAAACATCCACAAAAAAGGTTGGCAGTTGTTTTAAAGTTAAGCAGCTTTTTTGGCTTGCAGCTCACTAAAAAAATCTTTATTATTTCGCGGCACACTTTTAACACAAACACTCGTAATGGCCAATGGTTACGGCACACGCCATTTAGGTACGTAATCCTTAAATCTTCGGTGACCAAGCTATTAAATACACCTGAAAAAATTACTGTGTTATGAGTTTTAATTGCGGGGTGGCGGTGCGATTTTTTGGTTTTTACACAACATTAGATTAGGGGGTGATGGCGACGTTTGGAATGGCATTTTTCAGGGGACAGGTGCGTATATCCCTGGGTAGCTACGGTTTTAGCCACATGGAGATATGTATTACTATTTTTAAACCGTTAAAATAAATTTTGACAAACCTTAAAGCTTGTTTTTTATAACTTACCTTTCTCCGAATAATTTACGCTTTACACAAATCTCAAATCAAAGGTAAGACTTTTTTTATTTTACAGCAATTATCATTCCTCCTTGACATTAGAGAGGCGGTAACGCATACGGCCTTGGGTTTTACTTTTATTAACACGAAGTCGTATGTAGCCTTAAAAGACTTTCTTTAACAACGATGCACCAATCTTCCAACTTTTTGTGATGTACAAAACAAACACCTAATATCACTTTCTTTGTATTTTCTTTTTCTGTCTTCTTCGTTCACAATACACTGATTTTATCAAAAGACAACTAAAAGCATTTTGTTTATCGCTGTAAAACGTAAAGGGTGGCGATCCTTTAGGGGAAATTAAGAGTACACCGACTACAAATTTTGAAAATCCCTGGTTTAACCATGCTGAAAAGCTTTTTGCTGAACTCGTGTAATCCCATAAAAAATGCTGCAGCATTTGTTAACTATTTAGCTAGCTTCTTAATATTCGTGGAAATCCGAATTTAACCCAGACAATAACACTTGAAACGATGCAGCAGCAAAGTTTAGTATAAAATTAAATATATGACCCACTTGTGCATTTAGTAAGGATTAACATCGTGTTTGTGACCCGCGCGATGAAACGGTTCGCCATCCCTGACCTACACATTACTAATTAGACGGATTGACTTGATTATAGGCCTTGTTGATAGAAATATACTTTGTTTTTATTGTCAGCACAAGAGATTATAAGTTAGTTAAAATCAGGGAGTCGAACCGGAACCGCATGAACGGGTTTTGGGTAAATATTTTCTGACCCTGGACTGTTTTTGTAAATTTTAAGGACCCGAATAGTTTGAAGGAACATGAACCTTAATCGAACCCGTAAACAGAAGCGGTTCACTCCAGCATGACGTTACAACTTCAATTTTACAGAGTTAAGTTAAACCATGTTCGTTAATACGTCACGTAACTTACCTTAAATGACTTACAATTCAAAGATTATTTTCTACATTTATTAACCCACATTTTTAGATTTAACGCAACTGATATGGCATTCGAACCGGAACTTGATGAACCGGTTTTGAAATAACGATGATGATCGAACCGGAACTTTTAAATTCCTCGAAACCAAAACAGAAACTGAACCAGGTTTCGAAAAAATCCTTGAACCCGAAAAGTAAAACGGCTCGACTACCTGGTTTTGTCTATATAATGGAAAGAAACCTTACATTTTCAAAATTTGAGCAACCCCAATGTCCGGGGAACAGCGCGGTATATGGGCGCAATGTTTAACCTTGATTTCCATTTCCTTGCTGAAGTGTACTAACTTTCTCCAGGTACTAATTTATACTTACGGAATCATTCGGTCCCTATTTGTAAATTTACAGCAATAAATACAGTAGGCTAGATCATACAAAATTAGTAATTCGTATTACTACATAAGAATCGATTATAAAAACAAAACAGGATACGCAATAACGATATGTTGTTTAAAAAGTATATGAACGGCTTAATTGACACCAAATGCAACATCGTATAAAGGCGTATTTAAATGTTTTAAAGACGGAGAAACAAAATGACTAAATTAAAGTCGACGATGAAGTATGTACAATCTAAGTAATTCATACTAAATCTGATTTTTAAGGTTCCTTTCGATCTCAAGCAACGTTTTGGAAGACCTAGACTTAGTGACTGGACTTGCACCTTCACGAGAAAAAAGTCGCTGTCGATCTTTAAACGTCATACTTGATGGGTCACTTCTCAGTACACTGTAATAATATCTACACATTAGATACTATGACATAAAACGCTTAAATAAACTGAATTCAGTATACAAAATATTTTTGAGAAAACCATTAAGGCAAAAAAAAAACAGGTTTCGAAGGAGGTACTAACTTTTTTTTACTCCGTGATTAAGGGATTTAAAAAATTTAATTACAGACTAAATTTACGTACATAAAATCAAGTTAAAACAGTTAAAGAAGAATACCGGTAGCACAGTCACCTTTGCGTGGAGCCTTTTTGGCCAAAACTTTGTTCCATGTGATAACTATGAGGCACCTTTCTCTGTAAGTACAAACAGCAATATGTACCATAACGTATTACGCTAATGGTATCAGATATCCCTAGCGCAGTGGTTCTCAAACGGACCCACTTAGCTTCCAAAGAGAGGACTTTTTAATTATGGGAAGGAAATTTGTAACAGGAAGAAATGGGGAAGAAATAATTTATAAAAAAAACTTACGCTTCTTTAACACTTGGCGGCTGTTAAAAATGTGTTAGTTGAATAACCATATATTGTGTCTTCGCGGTGACAACCATTTTATCTTGTCTAGACCAAGATTCTGCTACCTGTGTGCCACAAAACCTTGCTGGGTGAGCCGAAAGTTTAGCTGAATATTTTATCGTTGCGCTATCCGAAGTAACATTGTCAGTAAATGTACACAAAAACACATACAAAAGGTCAAGCATTTTGACCAGATGTAAAAATACCTATATTTAAAAATTTACAAAACAGTTAATATTATTTTAGACAAACTTTAGGTCATTAAAGCATGCAAATAATCATCAATAGTTTTTCTACCTTCATAACAAAACTGAACTTCTGAGAGATTCAGTATGTTTGAAACGAACGCTATGTCCCAAAATCGATTGGCCTTTTTCTCCCTAAAGTCAATTTGATTGAACTGTATTATGTTTATCTTGGTTGGTGTTACATAATTCATTTTTATAGAATTATTAATTTAATCTTTAGGCTTTCAACTTTATCTTAGGCAACAAGCGTGTCGCTTGATGTGATTTGCAATGTTAATGTATGTTAATGTAAGTTTTTCCCCTTCCGCTTTCATATTTATTAGAATTATCCCGAGAAACAAACACAAAGACTGGCATTTTGGTTATGCGCAATAATAAAATCTAAGTAAAACGATATGAAAGTTTACAAATTATTTTTTTTAAACCCTATGTTAGGTTCCAGTGCCCAAGGTCATAGTTTTGAAATAATTTTAGACCAAACTCAACTCCAAGATGATTTGCGCGTCTAAACTATACACTAATGTTTTTAAATTATTTCAGGGTCACCCAAACTTTTATGGAAAAAATTATACATTAACGATAACAAAATTATAAGGCCGCTGGACGATTTTTTGTTCGTATTTTAAAGACGGAATACATTCGAATCGATCGTGGCAAACATGATGTATGAAAATTAGGTATTCACAACTTTATTAGAGAGCAACGAGCTATACATCACCTCGCTTTAAGATATAAAAAAGAATGTTTACTACCGCACTTTCTAAATCCACAACTTACGTCGCACTAAAAAACAAAATTTGTGGAGCCCTAAAAACCTGGTAAAACGTCATTAGCCAAATGTTTATCATTTAATAGTAAATAATTATCAAGTTTTCGGGAATCCCGATCAAGTACAACTGTAGCTGCAAAGAAATCTAAACTACAACAAACTTATCCAAATTGGACGGATTATGATACAACATATATGCCGAAGCTTGGCTTCTTACATTTTGTTTAACCAGACCACAACTTGGATCGTTCTGGTCGATCGACGACACTTTGTCTTGGTAATATCATGGTTGTTACCTGATCAGTCAAAATCTTTGCCACGCGGCTTAACATAAACTTAGATCGCGCACTCTTGCGTCTACCAACCTTATTTGAAGGAAATATTTTATTAAACCTACTTGGGACCGGAAAAACTATTTGTTTTCAATATCACGCCGGTCCATCAATTCCACCTTACATGCGTCCTTTCTATTGGATTTAAGTTTTTCTTTACCTTTAAACATATAATCTCGCCGTTAATGTCTTTGTTATTTTTTTAAATGAATTGCTGTTAATGTAGGGAAGTATTGAGTTCTATGCTGATAACATTATTTTAGGCCACAAAGAACAATATCACCTAATAAGATTTACAAGATACGATCTGTTATCGGTTTAGGAACCTCGGTAAAACAAACGGCCTTTAACGTAAAAAAATCCCAACAATTACTGCTTAAAACTTTTGTCAGATTTACTTAGCCGGCCAGTACTTAAGTCTTAAGCCATGACAATATTAAATAATTTAATCATGATTTGTTGGTTTATGGTTATTCCCTGCGCGCAAGTGTTTTATAAAAAAAAATTATTACAAGACTTGTTTACCATAAAACAATTCACTAAATATTTTCTGAATAAACAACTTCTAAAAGCTGTTTATGCTCAACAAAGTTTTAGATCAAGATAAATAAATGTAGCATAAGAAAAAAACATTTACCATTTTATCAGCTAGTGCAAAGCCTTCAGAAACCGGCCTCTGTGGTCTTGAATAAGTTTCTCTTTTTATTCTTTGTCTAGAAACTTAATGTGTCAGTAACAGAACTAATAAAAACTTACAACACTAACCTATTTTAAAAGTTACCTAATTTGGTTGATATTGTCTTTTTCTTGCTGTTGCTGTTTAGACGCCACAGAAGTTGGTTGTTTAAGAGCAATCGGTTCATGCTTTTTATACTCAGGGTAAAACCTTGTATTTTTTTCAATACTTTGCTTTTTATCTAAACCATGCACTTCTTCTTTTTCAATTTTTACATTCAACTGTTAAACAATAAAATAGGCAATTATTGTTTGGTCGGTCAACTTAAAAAAAGTTTAACAGCGTGTTTGCATTGTATTTTGTAACAAATCCCCGGTTGTGAATAATAAATTTTGAGTTTACATAGTTAGTAAGTACGCAAAAAAAATTGGTGGGCAATCACACAACCAAAATAATAGGTTAAAAATGCAGTAATATGTGGTCGGGCAATTTAATTTCAGGCTAATAAAAGACGAATTTTAATCTTTTGTTTTTTTTTATTTAATTTCATCACTGGTCTATGAAAAATAGTCAAAAATAATAGGCGATATTTGACCGCACCTGTAATTAGACTACGCTGTGCAAAGATAAAAATTATTAGACATACCAACCTGTAAAATACAGTACAATGTATGTATGGTTATCGCGCTGCCCACAACTACCTGATTAAAGTAAACTATTAAAAAAGAGTTAAAAAAGCTTCTAAAAAAGGATTTAAAAAAAGTTTTTAAGTTAAAGTGACAGAACATGCCAAGACATTAATTAAATCCTTGCAACATTAAATTGTTCAAGTCAGTGTTTTTTAACCTTTTTTAAGCAAGTTGAAAAATCGCTGGTTTAAATGTACTCTTGATTGGTCTCAAATATTTGGAATATTTTTTTTTATTTTAATTTTTAAGAAAATATTAGTCACCCCAGTCATTACATATGTATACTAGTCATTTGTTTAATTCATAATAACAGTTCAAGTCATAAGGCTGACGCAAAAACCAAACACCAAATAGAATTTTCAATCTCTCTTCAAGAGCGGTGCAGTAATTTTCTCCAAATAAGCGAAATTGTAACATATTTTAGGGTGGAAAAATTCTGCCTTACGAAAAAAAAATCGATGCATATATTCCAATAAATTGACAAAAAAAAATATATATATACCTTTTTGTTTTTAGAATGAGAATATAGTGCTTTACCACTTTCAGATGAATGGCTATCAAAATAATCTTTCCTGCAAAATAAACAGTTTTTATGAGTGAGGTATAATGTGTATATGAAACACATATTTGAATTGTAGCTAAAACAATATTGTACATGGTAGGAATATTAAAGTCCATATAGAATAAGGTAAGATTTTGAATGTCTGATTTTTAGACTTGTTTCATGAGTATACTGCTAAGGCAGGTGCAAAAAATCAAGAAACATGGGAGAAATTCACTATCTTAACCTGGGTTCTTCTAAAGAAATTTTCCTGTGAGAGCATAGTAAACTACAATATGTCCTCAAGCTACATCAAGAAAACAGAAACTTTTTCCAGCTAGAGCAAAGGGAATACATTAACATCCGAGTTAAGTTTGCAACTTGAACCTGAGCAGATTAAACAAACTTATATGGTAGATGCAAACTTCATGACTGCATTATAAATACATTGTAATGAGTATTATTAGGTAATACAAGGCAAAAATCAACAAAACCAAAGACTCTGATCTTTTTATGGTTAATTTAACGACTCAAGATTGATAGTGTAGAGCAGCCCTGGACATACGACCGGGCAACCTTTTAATGTGACCTGCATGTGGCCAACAACGTAATAACTAGGGCGATTATTTTTTGACTTGTCAAAAAAGTCAAAATTGTGTCAAAATTTACATGTTAGGTCAAAATTTGTCAAAATTATTTCAAGTCAAAATCGATAAAAAAAGCACATAAATGGTTTACAAAATTAAAAAAAAACTATAGTAGTCGTATTGAAATTGTCGTTCAGTTAAAAGTTCTTTAAAAAATAGTTTTGGGTAGTATTCATTGACATTTAACTGTTTTATATCTTCTTTGGAGCAATACACGGTATAGCGAGCTGCTGGTATAATTATTTACCCAGGCCTAGTTTATCAAGTATGAATTGATTAAACAACATTTTTCTAAAACAACTTGCGTCTAGTATTTCTACTGCATTTTTACAGTTGTTTGTCTTTTTAATATGCCAAAAACATCAACTAAACAAGAGTTCTGCATAATCCGAACAAAATATATTCAATTTGTGAACCACCAATCGTCAGTAAAACATATAAAATGTGTTGTGGACGATGCCAAAGACACACAATATGTTGTTTAAACAATGTATTTCTAATTGGTCAAATTTTTTTTTTTTTATTAATTTTTGTTTTTCAGTTTCATACTTCTATTTAAAATAAGTGCCGACTTTCTTGTGTTTTGCACAATACCACATAGTTGCTGTAATGTTTGGTAAATACACATAGCGCATAGTTAGTCATGTGGATACAAGTTAAAGTGACTTTTATTGTATAATTATTTAGTGATAGACCAATTCAAGGGTGCACAAACTTTTCGGCTTGCAAGGGGCCAACAGCAGCGTTTTCAAACAGACAACCAGGTCATGCCTTCCAAAGAATTGCCTACTTTGACTACATAAATACTATTCCTAATGGCTAATAATTTTTACACTGAGCATGATAATGCTGTCTTTTAGCTGTATATTTGGCACTCTTTCGCTTGAGGGCATATTTGTATATTACAATGGTTATATATATTAGCTTTAATATGTGGCCTGCAAAGTTTTGTTTTGGGTTGTTGCAACCCTTGAACAATTTTGCGAGTTGGTCACCATTGATGTAATGTAAACTTAGGAGAACATTATATAAAGAAGGAGATGACAATAATGAACTGAAAACTTCCTTCAAACACTTTCAACAAAAAGTAAGGAAGGTGGTTTTGGACGATTGATACAAAAGAAAATTAACACTGTGTTGTTGCTTGTTTAAGTCCCATTTTAAAGACATCAGTAACTTTTTTTGAAATGTTTGATTTCTTGTAATACCAATAAACTGAAAAGTTAAAACTTGATTTTGAGTTATTTTTTGCAAACCTAACTAGGATGCAAGTTTAAATCAATGCCAATTTAACTGGGATGTTACTGTATCTCATTGGGTATGTTAGTTAAACCCTATCTATATGACACCAAGATAAAATAAAAAAAAACATGCCCAATAACCTCCCTGGCAGTTTATTATATAGATGAATAACCTGGATTATCTATCTATTGCATCTTTAATAATTGAATCAGTATTTAGCAAGTGGTAAACCTTAAAAGCAGGGGTAATTATCCAATGTCTGGCTCTAAATCCACGAAAGAGTTTACAAACAAAACAAGCAAATATGATACAACCTCAGTTATAAAATCAAAAACAATTGTCAACTAAAAGAGTTGACACTACACATAAGTCAAAAAATGTTAGAAAACATTGCATAGTATATATAAAACATACCGTCTGTTTTTCCTGTCTGTTGGCAATTGCATATCGTCTGCCTGTAAAGTTGTTTAAACAAATTGGTATAAACATTTCATTACTGCAAAATTTCTGGAATTTCAAATAAGTAGAAACCAAACATCATAATTCCTATACTAAACAATCTAATTCATGGTTTAATACTATATAAAATGCCACAAGTGATATAAAATTAAACCAAAACCTTCAATGGTATTTTATGTTTTCCACTAAGTTCCTGGTCATCTTGATCCTTCATCAGTCGGTCTCTGTCTGGGCGATCAGGAATACTGCTAAAATCCTGAAGAATGCAATTTCTTTATTTAATTACACAATGTAGAACAGTGTATTAAAACTTTTCAGCACAGATGATGCATTAAAAAATGTTGGCAGTGCAAAGAGGAGAATTAAAGTTGGTGGATTTGTAAACAACAATGCCAGGGTTGAGAGAGCAGGTCCTTGTAAGAAAGCACTTGACGACGCCCCTTTACTTTACTTTATTGTTTGGCCCAAAGAGTTTACATGAAAAAAAAGTTGATATGTATTTTAATAACTGCTATGCTTTGTGATGTGATTTTTCATTTTGTGTGTTAAGTTTAGACAAACATTCACCATGAAAATGATGGTTATCATGACTACTTCATACTGTTTTCTGTTGAGATGCATACATTATAATTATTATATATAACTATATGTCAAGTTGCCACCTATAGTCCTGAAGAATTACCTAAATAAGCAATCAGAACATAGGTGGTTTTAATAAAAGTTTTTGTTCAGAGAAGCTATTTATAATTTACTTTAATTACGCAAAACTTAACATTTAACTTAAGTGATATAACTATCAATGAGGCTATACGAATTTTAAGAAAATCACTTTTGTAGTATATATGTCATTTTTAGAGTTTCAGCACCAGAAAAAGAGTTTTTTTCAATGTTGGGCAGCTCTTCAAGATTTTTTTAAATGAGGAATATTCCACTTGTTTGTGTGCAGACTTAAACAACTAGGCGTTTTGAGCTTTTTTAAATGAAATTAGAATTAAAAAGAAAACCTTTCCATTACAAATTACTATAAATTAAACTAAATTGTTAAGTTATTTACTTTGAAGCTAAAAAATTTTTTTTTTGATACAACTGCCAATTTTTTCTCTTTAAATTTAAAATACAGCAAGATTGGTACAAAAAGATTCGCACAAAAAAACATTTAACACTTAATAATTAAAAAAACAAACTGTATAAATGTCATGGTCAAAACAATAACTAATAGTTTAAAAATGTGTTTTACCATGCCACTTTCTCAACACATAACTTAATCTGAAGAAAAAGACTTCAGAAAAACCTTTTTCAAAAAAATTTCCGACATGCAATTTAATTCAGGTTTTGCGATAACGCCGAACTACTTTTCACATGGGCCAGAATAAGCTTTTGCATTGGTTTACCTTTTTATTTTTAGTTATATTTCTCATACCCTGTGTCCTTTAGACCAGTGCTTCTTAAACTTTTTTAGTTTTGTTCACCCCTAGCATCTATCTCCAGATTTCCTTCACCCTTGTCTCATGATATGATAAAACTATCTCGTCTACATAAAACAGCACAAAATGACTTGTTTCGATTTTTGTTATCATCACCTCAAGCTAAGTTTTACCATTGTAAATCTACAATTTCTCGAGTCCAGAAATACAAAGCTACAAAAAACACAGTCACCAAATTTTTGTACTTATACACTTAGTTTAAACCAACTTCACTATTACAATAAGCAAAAAACACCAAAAAACAACAGTTCAGTAGTCAATTTACTGCAGAGCTATCATCCATTTCTGACGAATCACCCTTATTCAACCCCTTTTGGTTGGTTCACCCCTGCAAAAATTTTATTCACCCTCGGGTGAACCATTCACCTGTTTAAGAAACACTGCTTTAGACAACTGTTTATTTAGACATCATGACAAACACTTGATAATAATTAATCACCTTTCAGCTAACACATGGGATTCGTCCCATATTTTATTTTATTTAAAAAAATATTATTTCTGAGGCAAAGTTTAATTAAACCTGGTGATGGGGGAATAGCCAGGTAACTTTTAACACTGCATGTCAAATTAGGTGAAGTTAGCACAATATAGTGGTTAATAAAATATAAATACCTTATATCGATAGAAGGTTATTGCAATATTTGGCAAAGATATTAGGTGAAGTTTGGAAAATTGTACATATCCTATTTAGCCTTACCAAGTCCAGTTAATTTGAGCCATTCATTTAAAATTAGGCTAAAAAGTGTTTAACAAAATATTTTTTAAATCAATAACTTAAATGTAGAACAACTAAACACCCCATCATAACAATACTGAGGTAAAACACTTGGTGTGTTAGGCAGGCACAGGATTTAAAAGAATTGAATTAGTTCATTAACAGACCCATGTTAATGCAGGCTGTCAGGTGCTAAGCAAAATCACAGAGCAATGTTATGCAATATGACCTATTTTATTTTGGTTACTATGTTAGGTACCTTTATAATTATTCCAAACCTTTTTTGATAAATAAGTATTATTCTCGTTTAATAGCCAAATTTGTATTGTGTTAAAGCTGAAACTCAGAAAGCACTTTTGACAATTTGTACAGAAAAAAAAAATGCTTCACTAGGTTCAAATAAAAAAGGAGCAATTAAATTATGCAAATATGTGGCACAAGTACATAAAGTAAAAGGCAATATAAAGTAGCCAGCCTAAAATAATGTTATTACCTCTACCGGAGTTTCATCATCAGAAAATAACTTCTGTTTTTCTTCTTGTATCCTATTTTGAAACTCTCTCTCGTTTTGCAATGTGTTTAATCTACATCATAAAAATTTAACCAGTTAAAAAATATAAATAATAATGTAATAAAAACTTTAAAAACGAAAACAACAGACCTATCTCGCTCCATGTTGCTTAACTTTTCCTTTCTGTTCATCAATTCATTAATTTCTTCATCACGCAGTGCATTTAACTCATCTTGTATAGTTTGCTCCTGGTTCCCACGTAACTCTCTGTGCAAACCTGAATTTGACTTAAAATGGCGTGGCAATGTGGAGGACTTTTTACTTGCTTCTTTTTTCTGTTAATCAATAGCACAGTATTAACTAATTTTACAACATAGAAAAAAATCATTGGAAACTATAATTGAGAAAATTAGTTTTCAAGTTGGTAACGGTGATAGAAGATATAATAGTTTTTAATGCAGAATACAGCTGCAAATTTAAATTAAATAACTGCAACTAAATTTTAAGTTATGTGTCATTTTAAGTATAGCATCGAGAGTGTCATACCAGTAAATCTTAAGATATAACTGTGGAATAAAAGCATATTTAAATTTTTATTTCTGTTAATTAACAAAGATAAATACAAAAGGTGTCTTTTAAGCTACAGCTTTAATGCAAACTGTCATTCAAAAACTTACTTCCTAAATACAAAAAACATATTTGACTTGGAACCCTAAATACAAGTTGCATTTTAAATGTTTTAATTGTTGGTTTTTTTATTGGGATAGAACCATAAAAACACTAGGCAAATTTAAAATTTTGTATCTGGATAATCGTTTAAATTGTTTGGCAGCTTATTGTATTTTTTGGTTTATTTAGTTAACTAGATGCCTCTTTACTTAATTAATTCTTTAAAACTATAAAATTATACGACAGGATAAAACTATTGGGTATTGCTTCTATAAATTAGAAATGAAAAAAGTAAAAAGATTACTGATTAGAAAACAACACAAAATTGGAAATAAAAACCTAGACCAGTGGTTCTCAAACTTATCCAACAAATAAAAGCACTTACTTTCTAATAATTTATTTCAAATTTAACTTAATCTCATTGCAAAGCTTGTTATTATACCCCGCCATGGTATTTATAGTGTATTTGGCTCGTTTTGTATTGAGTGAAGGGAATGTAATCACATACATAGAGAAATTTCTGGATTTTTTTTGCATGCCATATCAGAAAATCCAGCTTTGCAAAGTTGTTATAGTTGCGAATTAAACGCACATTACGACAGGTTTCTTGCTGATTAATGGGTACGAATCTTGGATAGACACCAAAAACAGGAGCCATCACTTTTGTTATCAAATGCTAGCCTTATGGCAGCGTTTCACAATGCCTGACGTTTCCATGGCGATCCTTGATACTATTCTGGGCATGTAGCCTAGTTGATAATAAAAAATGTTTAAACGTGACGCAGAGAGCTAATAAATTATCCATATTACTGCTAGCCATATTTCTAGAATGTTTAACTGGCGAGTGGGGATCTGCAAAGTAGAATCCAGATATTTTACAATAATAGGTTTCAAATGTTTTGGAGGGGATTGACAAAACAGCAATTAACCGCTAAATGAATTGCTAACATGTGTTTATTGTAATCAAAAAATTAAATTGCAAATAATTAACTTTCTAAACAACTGCCACTTAAAGAAGTTGTTTAAAACTTATCAAAAGCGTAAAACCTAATGAAACACCAGGTTGTTCCCAAACATATTTTTTTTGCCTATATAGTGGGTACAATGCAAAACAATGTTGTGTTTTAGTTCTACTTCAATACAAATATGATATGTTAATTAAGCAGTTAAATAATGGCCTTCCAGGGGGGCCGAGGGCCACAGTTGAGAAACCCTGTCCTAGACAGTAATCGATTTGATAAAAATGAATACATCAAATCCTTACTATAAGCAGATTTTTTTAAATTAGATGTTAGGTTAAACATCCCTGATTGATTTACAGATTAGTTACAACGAAAGTTTTATTTAAACTAAATTTTGTGCAAAAAAGCATGTGTGACTTATGAAGTATGTTTAAACTTTACAGCAGGCTATATTTTCTAGCCTGACTTTGCATGCCTAAAAATTCTTGATTGATTGACTGAATAATAATGTGCTGAGAAATAATTTAATTAATTACTTTTTATTAGGAAATACCTTGTTTGTTTGTTTGGAAAATGGTTTATTCGCACTATGGAAGTTATAAGATGATGGTTTTGAGGTATCTTGTGTAGAAACTGCTGATGATTCCACCAATTTTAAAGTAGGACTTGAATTTTTTTCTTCTTCAGGAAGTTTGTTTCGTAAGCTTACAGCTATATTTTGTGAAGGCATGTTTTGAATGAGATGATCAACCTTATCATAGTTGGGATTATCAAATGATGTTATAAACTGGTCTTGATCTATAGATTGTGGATAGTGATCTTCAAAGGGAACTCTAAGTAAAAAGAAAAGCATACTGCTCAAGTTGCCCAAGCTAATTATATAATAAATAAATACCACCCTTGAAAACTAGTTTGCTATTTTTGAACAATTTTAAGTATAAATCTTATAAATATTTGTGTAGTATCTAAAAATGAACTTTAAATTAGCATACCAGAAACAACATATAATATTGTTTTTTTTATGGAACTCACTTGGATATAGTAGGGTCTACAGAATGTGCAGTTAAGTTTGATGATGAACTTTGTTCCACCTTGAAAACCTGTCATCAGTAAAACAAGTCATTAAAAAACAAACCAGTAAGTTAAAAACAGAACTATCTAAATATTTAAACTTTGTTTTTTTTCTAGTCATGTTTCTGACTGACCAGTTAACGAAAATGTTTTCTGTGCCTAACTAAGTCTTCACATCTATAATACCATAGGTGAGGACTGGAATTTTTCAGCCCATATATGTTTTGTTTTTAGAAACAAGGCGAAACAATGTTTTGTTTTTAAAGTAGACAATAATTATGTGGCCAGCACCAACAAATAAATTACATTTTTTTAAATAATACTTCTGAAAAATAATCCCATTGAAAACGGCCTACTAAAATATTACTACCTAAAAAAATACTCCCTGGCAACATTTACAACAACAGTAATTCTGTCAAGTTTACGCATGGAGTCATTGTCATGCATGTTTTAAATTTGTGTGCTACAGGTATAAAATTGTAAGAATTTTCTTAAAAAGAGTTTAATTGAACATCTGCAGCATAAGTTTACAGTTTGTCAGCACGGAATAGCACTGTTTAGGTATCTGGCCGACAGTTGACAACAAATTGTGTAAATGAACAATGCAACAATGCACATCATAATCCTACATTTGCACCAAATTTTTCAGCAGAACAATGCATAGTAATTGTAGAAAGTAAACCTTACAGAAAACGAGGCAAGTATAATGTAATATCAGTAATTCTATAATTACCTGCTGGTTTAGCTGACTTGTTGAACTTGATTTTTCCGGAGTTTTTGTATCTTAAAATTGCAAGGGGGTAGATGTGACATGATTTGTGTGGCTTTATATTACAGACCAAGGCCAACATTTTACAGCTTTAGTTCGCTCAAACATTACCAACGTATTTGTTCTGAATGCTAGACAAGTTGGCAGTTATGATTATTAAGGGAAA
Organism: Ascidiella aspersa; assembly: GCF_963924565.1. Taxonomy (NCBI): domain Eukaryota; kingdom Metazoa; phylum Chordata; class Ascidiacea; order Phlebobranchia; family Ascidiidae; genus Ascidiella; species Ascidiella aspersa. Next base: position 18,567,050 of record NC_139453.1, read on the forward strand.
GGGTAGAAGTGGATGAAACAAATCAAGCTGGTTTCATAATAGTCATGCAACAAACCATCATGGTGGTTTATATGTTTTTTTTCAGTAAAATAAAACAAAAAATATTGTAAAAGTTAACAGTCAAATTTAGTAATTAACAAAGGTCATGGCATAAGAACAGTGATGTTGGGTAAAAAAATCCAGAGTTTTTTGTTAAAAAGAAACAAAAGCCGTAAATATATGACTATGTAAATAAATAACAGAGTCCATGTCTAAATACCAATTAATAGCAGGTCCTAGCAACAAATAAAAAACACTTGGTGAAAATAACATCAATTAAACTATAGGAATTTAGAACATACATTTAGAAGGTGGAGAGGTTGGAGGTTGAAGCACAGTTGGAGGTGGTGGAGTAAAAGATTGCCTGCTCTGTGTTTGCTTGACCTCATTTGTAGGACTTGAGATATAGGGTTGGTTTAGAATCATTGCCAGGCCTTGGTATATTGCCCCTTGTTTAGCAATTTGAAGAATAACAGTCTGTCCGGTTTTTGTCATTAAGTTGGCTGCTCTAAAATAATAACACAAATATTATTTTTAACATTGCTTTTTCAAACACATTGAACTGGGTTGTTCACACTTTTTCAAGTTATGCTAACCTTTCTTGATCAATGCCTACCAAAGAAAATCCATCCACGCTCAAGAGTTGGTCACCCGCTTGCAAACGACCATCCTTTAAAACACAACTTATCATAAAGCAGTTCTTATAAAACGAGTAATTACAAAAAGGGTTTTTAATAGGGTAATGTAGCGTTGCCTTTTTTACCACTTAGGTAATATAAAATATCAAATGTAAAACTGCCCAAAAAGAGGGTCATTGAACACATATTTTAAACCTTGGTGAAGTAAACATTGGGTTCTGAAGGTAATATATTTCAATATCCTTGCAAAATAGTGATGTCTGTTCTCCAGGAGAAGAAGCATATATTAAAAAAAACATTTTACTCTTTTGCCTATGTACTACTGTAAAAAAGATGTGAAGGTATCCCAAAATAAGCACTTTTAAAAAAAAAATTCTTGCCTGAAACACAAAATTTACAGTTCTATCAAAAAGATGAAAAGGGGATTTGCTAAGGGCAAGTATCTATTAAAAAACATTTTAGCTTGAAAACAAATGCCAAGGCCAAACAGGTGAATTGACACCATCTTAATAAGCACATCAATTATTGCAAAATCAAAATGTCTTTATTGAAATATTGCTGATTTACTCAATCTTCATTGTTGATTTACTTGACTTCAGTATTCATTTTCAAGCTACATTTCAGGTGTTACAATGAAGACTCTCCCTTGAGATGGAGCGCAATGCGTGCAACATGCATGCGACAATGCTCCTTCGCTCTATTGCTGTAAAACTTATGTCGCACACTGACCGGCGGACAAACCAAGCAAAATATCTTTAGAGAAAGAGTTACCTTGTCAGCAGCACTATCTTTCACAACAGACCGGATGTATATTCCCAACTTGCCAGTATCTCCTCCCTGTATACAAAAACATTGTGACAATAGGAATTTCCGCTTTAATAAAAAGTTCCATCTTATAAAAAAGGTACCATGTATAATGTTGCTAATCAACAAATACTTATCCAAGTTCAAGAGTTGAAGTCCACAATGACCAGGATTATTTTATGATTAGCTGTTATAGATTGGTTCAATACTAATAATAACAATACCTAATGACACCTTTTATTTAACAAAAGACTTTTAAAAAGTTTTGATGAGCACATTGCTTGTGTCAAACAACAGAATTACAATCATGAGTTTACAGTATTACCTTACAGCTCCATAAAAGTTTTTGTTGCTTTTTGTTATAAAACAGGATTATTGATTGAACAGCCTAATATTTTGCAAAAGTAAAATTAATGTTGCTTTTTTTAATTTAATAAAATCATTACCAATTTGTATAATTTCTTAACTTGAAATAAATTACAGGTGTTCTAACAAACTATAAGCAATATCAGCCAAAGGTACAGCGATCAAATATGATTAGGTTTAACTATGCTTAACCTGTTTTAGTCACAACAACTCATGTTGTACAAACAAGTAAGCACAGAGTATATACCAAATTTCCTAATTACGAGTATTTTTACTAAAAGCTAGATGAAGTTAAAAAAAAATACAACACAAACAGAAGAATGTCTTTCACTGCATTTTAAGGCCAGGTTTAAGTGACAAGCGATTTTTTAAGACGGCAAGCCATGCGTTGTGTCAACATACAACTCCGCTTGTCATGCAAATGAGTAAGCAAGATAAACATTCAAATAGTCATCATTAATTTGTTTAAAGCTATTTAGTCAGTAACATTAAGTATGTTGTCATTATTTTAATTTCGTCCTTATCATGAGTTTGCTAATAAAGTAAACTGAGCTTGCTCACAAATAACAGTTTAATAACCCCCGACCTAGAGCAAAAACAAACATCACCGAAACTGACTGCATTGGTGCTGATAAGTCATAAGATAAACCGTTATCCTGTTTTCCATTCGTAAAGTCAGAAAAAAATTACTACAGTAAGTTGAACCCACCCCTAATCACAAACTTGTTTAAATAAAATACTATATTGAAATCCAACTTCTATGCCTCATTATCAGCAGTATGACAGTATAAGTGTTAAAAGATAGGTAAATATGGTTTCTTACATTATGAAAAATAAGATATATTATTCTGCATTTTATATGGATCTTTCCAACCAAAACTGGTTTGTTTAAAATATGATGTGCATTTTAATAAATCCCAAAACAACACAATTTTTCTATATTTTGGAACTGTTATCCTACAATCTGGATTAAAAACGTCCTTTTATAGATGAGACAGTCTAACTACCTGTATATCAATGTTACGCAAGAAACACTTTTCCCATAACAGATAAAGGTCCAAAAGCAATAACCACAGGACATAAATCAATTACTACTAAAAACACACAATAACAGAAGTCTAGCATTTAAAAAGATTTAAATTTTGTAACCAAGTAAGTACTTACTCTAGCAGCAACAATGCTAAGACCCATTCCACCACCTTGTTTGTTGATTTCTACAGTAACAACTTCAGGTTTGCTTACAACTTCTGGTTGAGGAGTGTAAGTATGATGAAGCTAAACAAATAATAGACAGTAAAAACAACACAATTATATTTTGCAGGATGGCATCACACACATAACCTACCATATCATTGTGGTTGTGGTTAAAAAACTAGAATTTAATTCAACATTGCTGAACAGCACATATTGAATGTTGCAGCTAAGGTTAAATTCTGCTCATATAAGCATATGTAGCACAATTTCTCTAGTTTTAAAGTAACAGTAGGGATGTTTAAAGATGAATTTAGGATCCATAAATCAAATTTAGAGGTAGTTAAGTTCAAACTAGTCGTCTACATTGGACAAACAGCAAAGCGAGCAATTCAGGTCAGACACTATTAAAATATCATAATATATATATATATATATATATATATATATTTGACGGCAAAGGCATCAACTGCGTTAATTGCAAAAGTAACATATCCTCATAAAACGAGCGGACAAAATGCGCTATAGGGTTACTTAAGGTCAACTTTAGGGCCAATATTCAGCGAGGTTATGCACAGCGTAATCGACCAGTATTAGTTATGGCAATAGTAATATTGTATTCTTTGCAGTACATTTTTTGACTGCATAACAGATCATGTTAGTCAAAAAAAGTAGAACTGACACTAAACAATGTTTTAGAAAACAGGAAAATAATGTTAAAGAGCTGAAAAGAGTTTATTATGTATTGCATTGTAATCACTATATTGGCAAAAATTAAGTTTTTGGTACAACTTGGTAATGTATTACAGTTTACACAGCTACTTTAAATGACACTATCAGTTGTTAAGAATGTTAAATATTTGGGAGATTATTGTTATATTACAATATACACATGTTAGCAAACTGTTTTGCATTTTTTTCTGTGACCATAGGCCATTCAGAGCAGTGCTTCCCAACCTGTGGTTCGTGACCCCTTGGTATGTAATGTTACAGTTTTTTATTATATTGGGAAGTTTTGCATTACCATTACGTAACATTTATGCATCAATATCACAAATAAACAATTAGATGTGTTATATCGCATTACCTATTTCAATATGTACATCAGTAGTAAAGACTTTTTTGTTTGATCATACCTCATTGTGGGTCGCTTATTAAAACTTATTAAAAGTGGGTCGCGAACTAAAAAAGGTTCGGAAGCACTGCTTTAGAGTATATTAAGATTAATCCCCCAAACGAAATCGAGGTTAAATAATTTAATAAAAATATACAAGGGTTCGTTATTCCAGATTCGAAACCTAAAGTTCTAGAATCCCCTGAGATTTTACTTTGAACATCCCTATTGGCAGTATATCTGAATAAACAGTTTAACAGGATAAGTATTTAGTAAAGAGACATTAAGCAAAATGGCTCAAAAATTGCAAAGAGAAAAGAAGAAATGGAGTAGAGGCGTAAGAAAATCTATCTTTGCAAAAGATTTTGGAAGATTTTTGAAGTTTTAGAATGGTGGCTGGGAAGCAAACTGTCCAACACAACATTTATAAATGAAAGGTCTAGTCTAGTCTAAGTATTATAGGGTGGAGTAGGCATAATCCTGTTTTATCACTTAAACTATCATGTTGTAGTACATTCCATAAAGAAGGGTGCATAAACAAACCTGTAGAAGATTTGTTTTTAGTTTGCTCCACGATTAAATGCGACAGGTGAGGCTTCCTTAAATGGATAAATTGGCTGTGCGACAGGTGCGTGGCAATGGGTTCAGTTGAGCTTACCATTGCAATGTGTTTGCCAATGTGGCAAAACCAGAGTTTGGGGAAAACTGAAACAAAAATGTCTTCCGGTTGGTCTACCCACTGTTGTTTGAAATGCGTTTGGATGATGGTAAGTGACAAAACAGCGTTTCAGCTTAACCATGCCATAATCCACCTCATAATAGAGGAGACCTTTCATTTATAAATGGTAAGTTTTGCAGTTTGTTGCCCAGCCACCATTTCACATGCTAGACCTTGTAAAGAGAGGTGGATAAACAAAACTAATCCTAGCATTAATATACAAAAAACGGTACTGGCCCATATTTAGTAGCGTTTGCATGTTCTTATCTTTTCTTATGTCTACTATTTTTTTGTTTTTGGAGCACGTTTATCCTTGTTAAGGGTTTCTAAAATTATATGATTTTTTATAGTTCATTTATTTTACTTTATTTTATTCATCTTTTAATGTCTCTAACCCAGTTCTTTTCAACCTTTTTGCTGGAGTGGAACCCTATGGAAACATTTCACTGGCTCGAGGAACCCCAGTTGAATAAACACACCTCAATTAGCTACACAATTTAGAAATTGCGGAATCCCTGGACTGTACTATCTGAACCCTAAGGTTTCGCGGAACCCTGGTTAAAAAACACTGCTCTAACCAATAATAATACTTCTACTGTTGCTTTGTTTATTCAGATATGAAAGATCTTTTAATGGTGTCTGACCTGAAATTCAAGCTTTGACTATTTTGCTGTTACTGATCCGGAATTGAGGTTGACATTTATCTTGTAAGGGTCAAGGTGATTTCCAATATCACATTTCAGTGCAACATACACCGGTAAATCACTATTTTTTTGAAAACACGCACATCAGGTTGCTTATCATTTATATATAATGTAGTGACAAATTTAGTTAAGTGCCTCTTAAGGATAGAACATTCCTTTTTGCACAAATTCTATTGTAGAAATCACAAAATTATTAGGTTACTTAACATCAACTTTAGCCCACTATTCAGCAAAGTTAGACACAGCTTAACAATTACACAATAGTTATGTAGTCCTCTTGGCAGTATTAACTATGTATTTTGTTCAGCAAAAAAATAGAATGCCTAACACTTAACAGTTATAACTACAGCGATTACTATTTTACCTAAAAAAAATTTTGACCTATAAAACTAAATTTTGAAAAATTTTAACTTTAAAAAAATTGGTTGACAAAACTGGCCGATTAGGAATAAAGTGATTTAAACAATGAAGTCTGCATTAGTGTTGTTATCGTCAGTTTTGTGCTTTTGAAATTTTACTCACACCTGTCGAACTCAAATCAGTTACTTTTTCAGGTCAAAAACGAAGTATGGGTTTTGCTAAAAAAATATTTTGTACTTCTCCGTTGACCTGAACAATGCAACATCCTATCGGCAGAAATTTATTTTTGTCGCTTGAGGGCCTGAGTGTTTCAACTTGGCTTGCAAAGCGCAGCGCTTTTCATAATTTATGCTTCATTTGGCCCTCAAAGCAATTCAAGTTTGAGATGCTAGATTTAGATAGATTTAGAAGTGAAATCAAAACTTGTCCCCAATAGAATCATGTATCAACACTAAAACAGCAGTTTTATTATTTTTTTATGGATAATTAAATTTTATGTCAATACCTCAAACTTGGAGGGTGAAGCAAAATGCACAGCCCAAGAGCCACTGGAGTGAGGTTCAATCTCATAAACGCAAAGACCTACAAAATAAGTACAGATTGGTATTTTGAAATAACTAATTGCAGAAATGGCGAACCACTGTCAGAGTGTTTTATTGCTCAAGTATAGGCCTATATTAACTTTACTTTAACAATTTGTGCAATAGAGAGCATACTATTCAAAACGTTTGCTTGTCTGTGTGAAACATGCAAAGTAAATTGAAAGTATGTGTATTCAGACCGAAAAAAAAATCGCTGTAGTTTTGTATACCTTAAAATTTTCAACATTGTGCAAACCTAAATTACAAATCTTTCTAAAAACTTGGATTACCAACCAGCAACGATAACACTAGTAGAGAAACTCCAGCCCCAAAGTTTTGAAGTAAATAAAAATAAAAATATTTGTTTGACCCACATGACCACATGTGGACTTTTAAGGATTAAGGTTTTATTTGTGACATGCACCATAAAAAAGACACCTATTGGTTAACACGTTTACTGCGACGCGACCCACCAGTGGGTCATGCGTAAAATTTGGCTACTGCGTTGTGACCCACCGGTGGGTCGTACAAAAAAAATTACTGTTTTTTTACGTTTACATCAATGCAATGTTTTTTATGTTTACATCAATGCAATGTTAATTGCGCCTCAAACAGTTTTGAGCGTTTATAATTTGGTACTCATAAAGTTAAACTTAAAACTTAACATATTCGGCTTTCTTCTTTAAAATTTATGTTTATTATGTCAATTGGGTTTATTGGTTTAAAAATATAAGCGGGTCCTATTCACTATAAAATAGTGTGATGTTAAGTTATTTGAAGCTCTCTACACCTACCTAGCGACAGTAACCAAGTGTGCGAGGTGCATTTTTTAAGGGGGGGTGTTACGACTTTACTAGTAATTCTAGAAAATTACCTGGACCTCCTATAAAGTCGCTGTGAGTTCTTATTTCCGGGCAATAAATAACCTACCAAGGAGAACTTATATTAAAGACCACAACAAGAAAACCCAATGTACAGATGTATTGGTTGCAAGAGTAGAACATTACCACACCACAAACAATAATGACACTTAGACACACACAATTACTTACAAAGGCGACAGACAGAGCATAATGAAACTTAAAGTTTTACTCGCTAATTTCACAAGGCTACACCCAGACGTCTCTTTCCGCTGTAGGCGGTAAGCCGCTCGTAATATACGCTAAAACAAAACTCCTTTTCACGAGAACCGACGCCCTCCCGGAAACCCCAGGCCTGCCTTACAGGGCGGCCGTTTCGTGGAAAGATAACATTGGGCGGACCTTTTAGTGAGAAGTTAAACCGCGCCGGAAAACAAGCGATAAATAATCGTGAGATTTGCAGAAATGTTTGGAGACAGGAAAAAACATGTCTAAAGTTCAAATAACGGCGAACACCACAGCGCACAAGAATATTACGTTAATATACAATTATACATGTCTCGAAATGCGAAAACCTAATTCCTAGCCCTACATTTAAGAACAAAGGCGCAAAATTAATAATGAATGTTAGAATTTACAGTCGGCGTAATTAGCAACCGGTGATAATTTTGTAGTGCTAATTAAGCACGTAACAGGGGGTTAAAAAAACAAATTTTAAAAATATAAAACAAATAAACCAAAGTGTAATATATAATATAACAAAAATTAACCTGGCAAATAACCCTATTTATAATGACCCAATTATTGAACCATCTATGAAAATATGGCCCTGAAAAATACCCCCTGACAAAATATATGACAACCGCAACCCCATAAAACGATGCAGAATTCATTTTGCAACAGAGAATTCATTTTGCAAATTGAAATAGAAATTACTCATAATATATTACCTACATCTATCACTCAAGAAAATAGTTGAGCTTTAATCTAAGTTGCTTAAAATTATGAGAGCTACCGGTGGGTCAAATTGCACTGGCTACAGTATAGTTTGTGTTTAACGCGATTTGACCCACCGGTGTACAAACGATTAAACTGTCTGAAAGGTCTGAAAGAACTCCTTAAAGTGAAGAAAACAGGTTGACAAAATTTGGCGGGAAAGCTCTAGCGTCAGCTAGCGCTACAGAAAGTTAAAGGTAATCGCACCACAAGAAAACAACAAAAATTCGGAATTGCAGCGAATGTGTTAAAGCATTTTTAATACTTCGTTGACACAAAGGAACAAACTTCTATTATATTAAACCATTATTTTATCTTTACCTGTAAACTGATATTGTAAATAAACTATAACAGCATTGTTGTCAACTATATGAATAAAGTTTATTTACAATACTAGATTACAAATAGTGTTTTTATTTGCCTTTTTAACCAATTTGCATTGCCAATTTCATATATTTAATATTTTGTTCACTTATTATTAACTTAAATATTTAAAGGTTTAATAAGGTATATAAATATATTGTACACACTTGTTTTCATGTAATGAATTGAAAAAAAAACACATAAAATGTTGACAGGTAATATTTTCTGCTTTTTATTACTGTGAGTCAAAATACCATTGAAAGTTTTCTTTTCCAAATATATGCTTGCCTATTCTAAAAATACAGATCATTTTTACACAAGCAACATTAGGACAAATAATTTTGACACATGACCTGAAGCACAACACAGCTAAAATAAAATAAAATATTGTAGCAACAACTTAAATAGCATTGTTTGTCAACTATATAAGATTAAAGTTGTTGCTGGAATATTAGGTTTTCTTATGACAAACAAAGTGAATTTAGATATCTTTTTTAGACAACCTGCATTTAATTGTATTAATTCAGCAATGAAAAGGTTACAAAGGTTACTGACGTTAGTAGGATTAATGTAATAAGCACTCAAATTACCTCTTTGTTCAAATATTTGCAAGAATTCAATCAATCCAGAAGGAACACCATGGACAACATCACAAGAATATCCGTCTTCAGGAAGCAAAAAAGGAAGCTGTAAGTCAGGATCTTCCATCAGTTGTACACTCCGACCATCAGATCGCATCAACTATAATTTAAACAAAAAAAAAATTAAAAAATAATTTGTAAATTACCTTAACCCAGCAGTTCACAACCTGCAGCTGTGCAGCTAAATGCAGCTGTTGACAGTAACTTATGTGGCCAGGCACATTTTGAGACTTTTTAAACTGTACGCAGGGTTTTTATGTTATAGGCCACTTTAGCTCCAGTTGCTGATCTACATTCTATAATATCAGTGTGGGGAAGTGATTTGTACAGACCAACAACACAATTTAGACGAAAGCTTTGTGATGTAACAGCAGACTATCTGCTGTGTGGATTCTAACTCCCTACAAAATGCAAAAAAAATATACGGAAATAACGTATTTGTTAGGGCCGGTTATCGCCTTCGCTAAATTGCAATGACAGTACAATCGTATCCTTAAAAGGTTTTTTTTATTTAAATGTGGATTTTGCTGACCTATTTTAGACAATTACCATTCGGTTACATTTGAAATTAAATGATCAGTAATAAAGTGAGATATGAGCACACTGACAAGGTATGGTCAACATAAAATGTAATGGTGATTAACAGGAAACAACTTGATGGCCACCCATAAACGATTTCGCACTGGAATTACATATTTGTTTTAAATATGACATCAATCTATTAATAACTGCTTTTACACAGGCCATTTCCATAATAGGTTTTACTGGTATTTTAAAAATAATGTTTTTTATATTACGCATAAAATCAGCGGCTAAAAGTATAGGGACTACCAGCTGCCAGTGCCATTGTTGTTTTACTATCGCAAGCTATCATTGCAAAATACAAAAAAAAAAAACATAATTTGACATTTATTTCACCGCACATGTGCAAACGATTAGGAAAATTCTTTTTAGTAACACATTAAATTTCCTTTTTTAAATCATTGGCAATTACATTACACATGGTTAAAGAAATCTTACATTTTCTTTAACCTATACTGGAGAATGATTTGACGCAGGGAACACAAATTTGTTATAGACACAGCGCCTTTGACAATATGAGGGACCTAATATTGTTGCTGTTTTAACAAAGGCCATATCCTACTTTAATTGTGAGAGTGTATTTACTCGACCCATTTTACATGCTATACAGAACATTACTTTCGGTTACATGTTAAATTACACATTCATTTACACTTACACGGAAATCGTACACCATAATATGCGGTGGTGACCAACAACCAACAGCTTCATATAGTTTTCAACACACAAAATAGGGGTATTGCCCGAATGCATATAATATATTGTGCTTATTGCAAAAGGCTGCATATAATTCTTACAAGTATATACCCTTTTTAACCTGGGCAACACCGGGTATTTTGTCTAGTAATATTTTGAATTGCACACCTAAGCCAGAATTTGACTGGCAACTACAGGTCTCACTTAAGTATCATGATTGTGTTTTGATCATTATTTATCATGATTGTGTTTTAGTCCTTAAGTATCATGATTGTGTTTGCATATTTTAATGACCACAAAAAAATGCTAAATCTGTTGACTGTTTAAAGGCGTCACAAATTTTAGGCCCAAAAAGTGTCAAAAGGTCAATACAAAAAGATTTTTCGGAAAGCCAATGTTACCTATATTTGTTACTCATAAAACATTTAACTATACATACCATGACATTTAACTACATTAGAAAAAATAATCTCAAACATTTGAAACTAAAATTTACAATATTGTTTTACTTTAAAACAAATAAACATTCTGCCTACAATTTGAAACAGCCTTGTGTTACACTAGCTGGTTGAGAACCACTGGTGTAGTTGATATGATGATTATTTAGGCTAAGCGGTTCCGTATTTTTACGAAACATATAGAATACCAGCTACTTTATACAGCACTGGGTAAATGTTAACTTATGATTCAAACTATAGGTTTATTTTATAAACACCTCGTCTGCAGAACTTTCAGCAACTGACACTACTTGGTCAATCATGTCAGGAGGAATCATTTGCTCATTGTTATCGTGCACATAATTGGTAAGAAGTGCATGCAGCTGGAGTGAGTTTAATTTAAAACATGTTCCACTAATAGCAGCTATATCATCAGCAGTATGCTTTGGAGCTTGTAATAAATAGGTAGCCTGTGTTATCCTGGCCAGGTGACAATCTGCTGCCAGTTCCAATCCCTGAAATAGTAAAGATTGACTGACTTACATTTTTTTTAAATTGACTGACTTACATTTTTACTATGCAATTAAATTACCTGTTTTTCTGCCCATGCTTCAATTAAAGCAAGTCTTGCACGTATTCGAATTCCCCATTGCCTTGTACAAAGAATTTCCCCTTTTCCATCACCAGATGTTACAAGTTTGTTAAATAACCACATATTTATTGAATGAAAAAGTTGGGAAAATAGTTGAATGGTAAGTGCAGCATTGACCCTACACTTCCGTAAAAGTGACATGGCTGAGGAAAGCATTCGTAAAATATCATCTAAACAAAAAAAATTGTATTTTTTCCAACATTAGTCTCTCTATAAATGTTTACTTACACATTGTGGGTAGATCTGTGCTTTGTTGCTGCTTTTTTAGATCAATTTTATCACCATCTCCTGGAAGATCAGCATCAGATTGCGACAAAAAAGCGGGCATTAAGGAAAACAGAGTCTTCTGCATGCACTGAACAAGGTGCCTAAAAATTATATAGTAATATTGAATTCAAATGCCAGAAAAATGTCAAGTAAGAAAAAAGCAAACCTAAATCCAAGTTGGACAGTTTTTGCAAACTTATCTTGTACTTCACTTGACAAGTAGCACAAATCTTTATCTTGACGCAAAAAATTCAAGATTTCTGAAATATTAGCCATCCAAAAAGCTAATTCCGCAACAGAAGCAAATTTAGTCTAAATATAAATTAAGATCAATTTAAGGAAAATTCAAATTATTGTTTATAGTTTTTAAATCATAAATTTAAACACGACTACAACTAAACTAGCGTTCAACATTTTCAACAGGATAACATTTTGTTGAAATTTTGTGTAAATATGAAATACCAAAATTTGATAAGTAAACTATCATTATTTTGCACAAAACTAACCTGAATTAAAGAGTTTGTTTGTTGTGACACCAACTCAATAAACCAGGATGTTCTATTAGATAATTGTTTGGTAAACCATCTTAAAGTGAGATATATTGAATAGGATGGTGATAACTTGAAATGTAGGTTGTGTCCATGAAGGTGTAATATTTCAGAAAGAAAAGCGTTTTCCGCTGTATACAACAAATAATTGTTAGTTATAAACCAAATACGGATGTTCAAAGTAGAATATCAGATCCTTATTCAATCCAAATTGGATAAAATTGAACGTTAAATAAAAAATACAGTCGGATTCAATATTCTGTATTCATCTAGATTTGAAACCTAATCTTTTTGAATGACCTAGGAATCTACTTTGAACATTCCTAAAACCAAAGAATAAAAAATGTTTCTATGCACCACAATTTTATTTCTCTGAAAAACAGTGATCAATGCAATTCAGAAATAAATGTCAAATTAAACAGTAAATATAACAAACATAAATAGAGTTTTAACAACTTTTTTACAAGAAATTAAGATTCAACTTGCAGATTACTAGTGTTTATTTGTAATCATGTATATAAAAAAAGATTGTCTGCCTTTCTGTTCCCATGTTAAAATGATATATGCCACATACAGAATACTGTTCAATACATATATGTTCGCTCGCCAGGTGCGCCTCGACTTAAAAAGGTTGACAAATACTAAACTAGATTAACCAATAAGGTTATTGCATTTCTTCAAAGTAGTTTTCCACCAGAAGGCTGGCAAGATTCTGCCAGCCTGCCTTACATCCAGGGAGAAATGCAAATTGTATCATTCACAGTTTTACACAAACAAATAAAAAGTGTTAATACTTAATATAGGCCCTTGGCATTTGTTACCCAATATTATATTATGGAACATTTAAATTTTTCTATAACATAAGTTATTGAAATCATATTTAAGGTGTAATTTAAATACCTAAAAAATTATTATCTTTAAGAAAAATACATATAATGAAAATGGTAAAATACCTCACATCTCTAAGACTTGGTTGCAAATATTACACTAAAACTGATAAAAACCCTATTTACCAAGGTATTTAGCCAAATACAAACTAAATGAAAACATTTGCAGGAGGCTGCTTCAAAGTTTGCCTAAACTTTGCAATTCTTATACAAATGGTTTTGAAAGTAATCTGGTATTGTTTGCATACCGTTTTTATTGACAGCTATTGAGATTGGAAGATTTTCTGAATAAGATTTGGTGTTAATGTTGCCAACGTCATCTTTATTGAAATTACTAGTAGTGGGAAATTTGTACTTAGAAACAGGTGTTGTAACCTGTAAACAGTGTATAATGATAAAGCCTTTAGTAAATAATCATAAGAATAAGTGATGGTATAACAAAATTAGAATATTTTTTCAACTTACAAAGTTTCTCTTCCACAATACTTAAAAAATTTAATGTTTTTACAAAAAAATGATTAAAATTTAACTTATTAAGTAAATGTGGCGTGTTGGTATTATAGTAAATAATATATGATTTACCTCACTTTGTGATTGAATCCGTTGCTTTGGTGAATTAGGAAAAGGATTGTTTGAAACACCTGTAAAAAAGAAGCCCGATTTTCCTAGGAAATGTTGCTTGGGAATTTTAGAAATAAAACAAGGGTAAGTGGCAAGCTAACCAAGTAATGAAGTTTTAAGACTAATAAATTTAAATTCTTCGTGCTAAAATGCTCACAAAAAATGTTTATTAAAAACATAAAAACTTTACAATCAATTTTGATGGTAAAATCTTTGCATTAACTATGGTAAATACAGAAAAACCCAAAAAACAACACACTATTATGTTTGTCAAACTTAGAAATGTTATCACTGCTGATCGTTAGTGAACTTCCAAGTTTGCGAAGTATTTCAAGTTTCTGAAAAAAATACAAAATGTAAAAATTATGAATAAACGACTTTTAACTATAATTAGTACCGTAAAAGGTTTGCCATTTTCACAGAATAGTGCTTTCTTGTTTCCCAATTTAATGACACTTCCATGATACAACATTGTTGTTTCATCAATTACTTCACCATTTACCATCACATTTCCAACACGGTCTTGAGGAGTTATCTTTAAAACAAAACAAGCATCAAACAATATGTGGGAAAGTGTAGTTGTTCCAATAAGCCACTTTGATACATATATTTAGATTAAGCTGAGAAAACCCGCCTGTACATGGCTAGGAACATGTATGGCAAATTTACAATAAGCCATTGAGCATGTATGACATTCCTTAAGAACTTTTCAAAAATTTTATTTTATTAGGCCATGAGCATTTTAGATGATAAACAGTCCAATCATTTTTTTATCAATGCTTTAATAAACTACATTTGTTTAAAAGGCATTACTAAATTATTATTAATAAGAGTCCAAGTTGAAGGCATCGGGGTTCACGTTATTTTTTTTCATATATAGTAAGCTAACGTGAGTGTCATGGGCTGATCAAGGATTTTTGTTCAGTGCATGACATTTTCAAAGATGCTTCATTTTGTGATATATTTGGTAAAACTTTTCTTACTTTGAAGAATGATTAAGCACACAAAAAATGAGTGCCATTGTCAAAAGCCTTGTAACCCACCCTCAATACAGCCTAAAACATATAAAAAATTAGACTACTTCCCTGGATCCCAACATTATAGAGTGATAGGAAAACCATATTTTGGTGCAACCTAAAATAGCTAATCATAAACTAAACTTTTGCTGTCAATTGATCACTTATTTTTTATTTAACCCTATAACGGTGCACACAGTCGCATAGCGAGATATTCTAAAAGATTTTAAAAAAAAACATTATTCACCAACTAAATACCTATAAAAGGTCTGTCGGTGTGGCGTAAACACCCCTAGCAGGCCTGGCGAAACCCGGAAAATTTTATGTTTAATATATTGTAGATGCTAAAAATGTTAATTATTAAGAGTGTGAGGCTCTGCAAATGACAGTAATCTGTTTGAAATAAGCAAAATGCAACATTTCATCTCAAAGGCACATTCAGTTGTCACATGATTTCAATTGTCAAAGAAATGCTATGGAATTGAGATGTCACTATATTCTATGTGGCATATCAACCAGTTTTATAGATTGCTAAACTGTTGCACTTTACCGGCAATGAAATGAGCAATGCTTATTACACAAATTTGGTTGTATTTTCAGTTTGCTCTCGTCGATTGTATGGAGTGTAGCTTCAAAATTATCGGTTTTTATAAAATATCCTTAAAATGCTATTACAAAATAGATACTGATGCAATAAATGGTATAGATCAACGAAATCAAACAATTTGTGGTTAAGAGTTTAAGTTATCACTATTCTAGCTTATTTTACAAGTAGATCATGTGGACCCACACGCTTTGGGAAGTATATTCAAACAAATCTATCGATGACAAAAATTAACTGAAAAACTCAGCCATCTGTGAAGATAGCTAATGAATGCAAAACAGATGTTAAAGCCAAAAAAGGCCGAAAAGCTTTTATCAATAGATTATGCAAGATTACTTCTATACGAAATGTATGTTTAGTTCTTGTTAGTCAGCAATGGCAAAGCTTGTTACAACAGTGAAGGCCAAACATTTCTTTTTAAGATTGAGGTTAATTAAAACTTTTAGCAACCTGTGCGAATAGCGTAAGATCAGATTGATGCTGATGAATCTACAACAGGATGTTAACTATTTTCTGAATCAGATTAAACAGGAGTTATTGTAACAAATTAATAAATAATATTTTAGTTTTGTTTAAAATTGCATGTCTGATTTCTACGCTGGAAGAAGGTTGTTTCTTAAAGAAATTATGTTTCATTATCATGCCTGTTTAAGATTAACTATAACAAGTGGCGATTAAGCAGTAGCATCGATAAGGATAGAGTGGTTTTAATGCCAGGTGCAATGTTGCCAGTTTAACAACTGTTTTAGTCTTTGTTATCATTATTTACTAGGATTTTAACTTAAAGGTTGTGTCAACTTCTCGACACCCAAACACTTTGGCCTAGGTATGCATATAAAATAATTTAGTAAAGTTGATCCTGGGTTTTGACCAGTTCATTCTAGACATATATTGATTTAGAACAAGCTTTTATGTACTGCTTTGTTGACGGGTGAACTAGTTTTTGTCAACATGTGGTTATCACAAACTTGCCAACATCTCCCTTTTTAATGCGCGTACAAACCAGACAAAACGAACCTACATAAAAATGTGATGTGCAAGTAAAGCATGTTAAACCAGTCTTGGGCAAACATAGTTTGGTATGATGAAAAGGCAAAATTTTAAGACTATAGTGGACTATATATCAAACAAAAAAATGTCCCTAAAAACAAAGGAGTGATCCCCATAAAAGCCCTAATTTATATTATAAGCAGTAGCATTTTTTCTTTCCATCACAGGGACATTTATATATTCCAACTACGCCTGTATATTTGCACCACTAAAAACGAGATTACAGTTTCACAAATAAAAAAGCATACCGTCACAATTCCATCCATACTGGTCAATACACAATGAGAATCTTGCAAGCCTTTGTCAGAAAAAAGTTGAATGAAGTTTCCATATGTGCGAGAAGCTTGATTAGCACCAATTTCTGTCACATTTGGATAGATTGAATGGACTCTAATACCGTTTCCTGTATGGTAATATATTTTTGGTCAAAATAAATCTGGGATTCTCAATTTTTTTATTGTGTAGCTTTTATGGCATCCAAATAATCTTTCAAGCTACTTTCAGTCTTAGATGGCTGCTACAGTTGCTAAACACAAGTGAAAAAAAGTGGGTTTTCATAGCCACATATTAGGGTTTTTCCTGTTGTATGGATTAAAAAGGTAATTTCTGTGCAAAAAAATAAAAAAACACTATTATTTAAGCCAGTGGTCGGCAAACTGTTGGCTGCGGCCTAAATGTGGACCTTTTAGCCTTTCCACCACGAGCTATTTTTAATACCTTAGTTTTATTGTGTAGTTGTGGGCCATGTGATAGCTGAATATTCATTGTACTGTATTTAAAGTTGGTGTGGCTAAGAGTTTTTATCATGGCTCATTGTTGCATCACAGGGCAACCAGGCCATGGCCCACCTCAACTATACTTTAGCCAAGTTTCACTATGGAAATTGTTTTTGGGCCAACTTTTTTCGTTTTACTTAATCTATTCAGCATAAAGGCGCTATATATACAAACTATGGCATCTTGCATTGTGTTATTCATACACACTGTAGCCCAATCTTATTAAAATAGACTATAAATACAGTTATTTTAAATAATTTAAGAATCTCTTGATGTGCCTAATGTGGCACTTATTTATTAATTAAAGTTTTACAATTTATCAAAATGCGGGATTTACATTGATTTTGGATTGCATATTCGCATACTAGTTCCGTGGAGTCAACAGGTGTTTTTAAGAATCCTATTTTGACATAACTTTCTGATGTCATTACAAAAATTGGAATCTCAAACACAAAAAATCCTGGATCCTACCCTGTTTTTCCTGGTGGGCCTTCAATGGGCCGAGATGTGCCGACCACTAATTTATGAAAAGGGTGCTTAAGGTTTTGAAAGGAAAATACTTAAATTAACAAAATAGGCTGCTTCCACTTCAGCAATTGGTAAACAATTATTTGTCTTGGTATGGTGTTTTAAAATTACAAGAATAAAAGTTGAAATGTTTATAGGTGATTGAGCTCTTCTAAATCGGTGCATCGAAAAAAAAAACATAGCATATATATTATTTGAAAGATACATACATTAATGCATAATAATGTCATAAAATAGTGACAGGTATGACGTCATAATCAGTGATGGAATTGCGTCATAAAATAAACAATCAGACACACGCAATTTAGGTCAGGCGAACACATGTCAAAACCACTTAGTGTGCAATCTGTAACTTCAAGCGAAAAACTAACCAAGACCGCGAAATATATGTGATTGATTTTGGTAGAATCATGTTTCGACTATCAGCAGTGCAGTTTCCTAAGTTCAATGTACGGGACTAGCGTTAAATTACAGGTTTCGCCACCTGCAATACTAAACGAAGATCATTTCCCTCCGGGTGCTATTATGCCATGATTAGCGCAACATCTGGCCGAGCTGTGTGCCAAGTCAGTTAAAATACAAGCTGCTTTTCAGGGAAAATAAGTTGTGTTAATTGCAAATTAAACACGTGGTCTTATAATATGCTTATAGAGAATAATTTTGCGATAACTATCATTACATAAAAAACGCGACATTAAACAGTCAAAGTTAAGACCATCTTTTAATAGAATCTGCTTGAGTTAAATAAATGCCGTTGTTACACCAAAATTGGATATTAACGGAGACGGCCAACAGCGAGAAACATTAGAGTCACTCCCTGTTTTAGCGAGATAAAAAACGAAGAAGGCTTGACTTAGTTTTGTCATTTGTCGAATACACCCTTGCTAATCAGCCAACCTGAACAAAAGGCGAGAAAAAAACATATCCCGCATTTACGGTCAAACAAATAAAAAATAAAAAAACGGCATTTTGCTTTTGATATATTAGCTAGAGATGCATGACCCAATTAGTGAATTACACTAAAAATTGCCGCATCAGACGGTGAGTTAAACAGGCCAACCCTGTTTGTTAAAAAACTGTTTATCTCAAAGCTGAACTGGCAGTCATAGTTGGGCTACAATCTTAGTTCACTTTTTGTCTTTCTTTTGTAGTTATTTTTTAAAACAGTGTAGCAGAGAGGGTAACCTGTATCCGCAAAGAATTATTTTTCTTTTTTCAGCATTGTAAAAATTGTTGCAGTCATTATTTAGTCAAAGTGCCAACATTTTTTATGTTATTGATTAATGTTGAGTTTACCACAGATTGCTATAAGGGACAATTACTTAATTGGCTACCATTGCTTCAAACAGCTTGGCGCAGTGTGCATATTAAAACAATGTTTCTCTTTTTTCATAGAAGTTGTTTACTTTGTCCATATATTTTAAAAAGCCTTAAAAACCTTACAAAAAAGCTTTGCAAAGCTTACATTTGTAAAAAAAGCTATTAATGTATATAGTAAATAGATGTTCAATCGAGGCTTTATGACTTACAACATATAGATGCATTAACTTTATATCTGTGGTTAAAATCGCTTAAGTGACCATAAAAAATTGGGGTAAATAATAGTACATTATATACTTTATGTTAACTTACTTGTGAGTTCAACCATAGAAGGTAGATTACCCTCGGAGACTGTTGCTTTTTGAACCTGAAAAATTATAGATAAATTTTGTTTAATCTTTGTTGCAAACCTATGAAATTTTGATCCTATTCTAAATCAACATATTATAGCAGAGCACTAACCTAAAATTGATTTAAGTACAGGGTTGTTCCTAAGAAAAAATTTACACTCGCCAACGTGGCGAGCGGCTATCCATCAGCACTCGCCCAGACGGAATAGCACTCGCCAAATTTGTTGGCACGCCGTCCGCAAATTGCCATCCTAGCGCGTCATTTATTGGGTTATCGTTAAGCTGTCTTGTGGTTTCTATGTGGAAACATTTGTTTTTTAAGAGTCTGGTCATTTATTTCCATGCATGGTTAAACAAATTATTGTCCCATAAAGCAGTAACATTTTTTACAGTCTTTAGTGAAAAAAATAACACTGACAATTTAGTAGCCACGGCCTGTTCGTTTATCATTTTTTAAAAATGCTCGCACTCTTTTTTTCGTATTCTGGTTTTTCTGTGCTTGAAGGACGTTTCACCGCTGGTTGCTTCGTGCTAGAAACAAAACGCAAAACTTCGCCTAACAGTATAGTTACTGGTTCAACAGCAAATAATCACAAAATAATTGTAAATTTACAACTACACCATTCTTTCGCACAGTTAATACCCAGGCGCGGATCTAGGATTTCAGTTTGGGGGGGGGGCCATAAATTTTTTTCAGATATGACGTCACAATTTTTTCATATATGACGTCACAAAAGTATACCATTGCCTGACGTCATAATTCAGGTAAAAATAACATCGGCTGGCCGAATAAACTAACTCCTGCAAAATAACGCGAAAAACAGACCTTTTGAAAGCACGAAAAAGTAATAAGGTTAGCCTCTACAGTGGGCCGGTTTCTGCTGAAAGACACTACCATGTCTATTGTCTACACATCTTGCTTTGTCCCGAAAAGGCGAGAGAAACCGCACATGCCACCGAAAAAGCGCCGAGGCCACGTCACAATAAAACCATAGCGTTGTCTGCTGCGGCTGGCTGTGCTTCTTTCATGACACTTCTCTCAATTTTTAAGTTACTGTAGTTGGTTTTTGCCAAATAAGGTTGCTGAAATGAGCAAAGCTCTATGCAGAGTTAATCCTAACATTGGATAGGTTATTCAAATCCTTACACAAAGGTCGGCAACCTTTGTGTAGTAGTCGCGGGCCAAAATCAAACTCAGAAAGGTCACTGCGGGCCGCACAACATATGTTAAATGAGATTTTGTGTTATTACAACTTTATAACAATTGTGAATCAGGTGGGCCTCGGATTTTTTTGCACTAAAAAAAAAAAAGCGTATACTTGGTATAAAATTCGAGTCCACACGTCGTCATCCCCCTACTACTATTAAAAAAGTGTAATAAAACTACTTTGAGAAAACGCGATAAATTTGATAGTTAATGTATTTTAGTGCTTGTTAACCATTTGGTGCACACCTGGGGAGCGAAGCGAGCGTGATTTTTTTAGTATACCGGTATTTCTTTTAATTTCTTGTTTTTGTTACATTTAAAAAAAAATGGTTAAAAAATATTTGTCGATTATTTTTGAATATGTTTTCCGTTTTTCCGCGACGCACTTGGCAGCTTTCCACGGCGCAACAGTAAAGAAGCGCTGATCTAGTTCAAAAAGAGCATCAAAACGTAAACACACGGGATGCATAAAGATCATTTGCGCGAAAATTTTTCGCATTTACACACATAAAATAGTCAAAACGTATTTAAAATGGACTCGTGTCTAATTTGTCAAAGAGGCGGCGGGCCGGATGAAATATATTGGCAGGCTGGTTCTGATACAGATGTGCATTAACAACAAAAAAGCTTTTAATTGTACTTGGATTTAAGTTAGTTATTATATAATGGAGGTCAGCGTACGGTCACTTAAGCTGTCGCTGGTAATCTGAAAAATGCCGCTTTGCGCGAGTGCGCGAAACAAATTTTACCATTTTTTTTGAAATATTTATTATATGGCGCTATAAGCTCGTACACCACTACAAAGCTTAAAAATATGTCTTATTTTGGCGAAAATAGGCCATACTACCTAGGGAACCGCGAAAATAAGCTGCCTATGAAGTAAAAAAAAATCTTTTTTAGTTTGGGGGGGGGGGGCATGGCCATATCGCCCCCTCCCCCTAGATCCGCCCCTGTTAATAACTATATGCACTAGAGTTTCTGTGCGGGGCTATGAACTTACCCGAGGGCAACAACATACCTACGTAAACTAATTGGCAATTCTCAGCTGTATAGTTTTTAAATACCATAGTGTTCAGTGGGCCGTTTCGGTCTCTTAAACATCTTAAAAAAACACTGCCTACAAATAATATAAGACATTTACATTCAAACTTATTGTTACCAAAAACTCCAGTAATTGCTTATAATTTTCTTATGCAAACAATTCAATAAATACAGAAAAGTAAAATTCTTATCGCTGGGAACATCGCAAGTTTACTAAACTTTTCCATAAGCGTTAACGACCTGGTTAAACTTTTAAATATTAACCTTTAAGTTAAACAATAAACCTCATAACTATTTACCACTGCAGCAATAACATCTTTGATTGTTTGCCGGTAAATGATTTTTTAAAACGGGACAATGAGTCTTTATTACGATCATACCACTGACAAAGAATCTTTAATACGAGCTTCGAACGTAACTTCGATTAAACTGATTATTTGTGTAGTGTTGAATGTATTTGCGCCTTAGTGTTTGAGAAAATCACTGGCGCTAAGTAATATTTCGCTTAGTAGTGGTGCTTAACACAAGTTGAAATTTCCTCGCAATAGCCACTCGGGCGAGTGGGTGTCAATCAGCACTTGCCCGGAGCGATTTGCACTCGCATTGGCGAGCGGGCGAGTGCTTAGGTCCAACCCTGAAGTAGGACAAATATAATAGGTCGAACAACGACTTTAGATTATTAAACTAGTTGCTAGAGACACTTATGGTTGCTCTAAAACAGGGGTGTCCAACAAGCGTCCCGCATGCCAAATGTGGCACGTGACCTAATAAAAAATGGCTCGCAAGCCCCCCTAAAATACTTAATTTGTTATTCAGCCAATTGACAAAAAATAGGTAATTCTTTATACAGTAAATTGTCATTGTTTATTCACAATATAAAACAATCGCTGCAATTATGACAACTAACAATTACTTTTACTATAATACTATAACATTATATTTTAGTGGAGGCTAGCATTCACATAACTATTAAGTTTGGTGTGAAGAAACAAGAAACAAAAGTCAGCTCACCAAGGGACACTTAGATATAATTTGTAAAAAAACGCTTTTATTATAGGAAAGAATTAGTTACTGAACTTTGGCACGGGAAGAAGTTATAAGATAAAAATTGGCACCCGTCATGTTTGAGTTGGCACCCTTAGGTTAATATGATGGTTGAGCCTATTTTTCCTCTGACAATGTCTTAAATGCTGGTTTAAGATAACTTTAATCATATTTCTTTCGTTTTTTGTAGCAAAAAAATTATTTTTCAAATTTCTTCATGACCCCCCAAAAAAGGCTCATGGCCCCATGCCCCTCTTAAAAATAGCTCAGGGGGTGAATGCCGTATCTCTTCAGTGATAAAAAGCAAACAGTATGATGCCAGTGGCTTCGTTGCTTTGCGAGAGAAAAAAAACAAGAGAATATAAAGAAACCTTTTATTAGAAATATAGCTAACGCTAGGTAGCTAGAAAGAAATAAAACAATAACGTCACACTATTTTAGGTATTTTGTCACCCAATTAAAGGCCCCCAGGGGGCAGACCCCCATACCTCTGAATCGCAACTACATACCAATTTATGTAACAGCTAAAAATTTTTTAATTTGTCCACTTTTTCTATATAGATTAAGACAAATATTTGCTGAAACATACCCAAGCAAACCAAAAAATAATAGCGACCATAACAAAATATATCCTGAAAATAATTTTTTTGCCCCAAAAAATTTGTCAAAAACAAAACTTTCTTATTTTTCAAGTTAAAACATATTCGCCCTAGTAGTGATTGTTAAAAATGAGTTAAAAATTGGATATTTGTTTAGTTTTATAACAAAATATTATATTTTAATATTGAAATATATTCCCGAACCAAAATATAATTCTTTACAAATGGTTACCCATTGCACTTCATAGCTAAAAATATTATGAACCAATGGCATAGTTATACAATTACTGTATATTGCAATACCTCAGTTTGGTCATTGTGATATCAATGGCTGTCAGTAAATAATATAATTTAGGGGCTGTAATGTAATTTACCTGTGGTATTTCATGCTCTGATGAATCTTCAGGAGGATGTACCTTGTGACTCACTTTAGATGTTGCTTCACTCTTTTCAAGTTTTTTGTTGTCAAGTTTGGCACCATGTTTATTCCGCCTTATCTTAAATATCATAGTTCCTGTGAATAAAAACATATGGTTAGTGTTGTTCATTAAAACTGTCATTTTACTAACTATAAATGTGCTGCAAAGGGCATTCATTACTCTAATTGCATTAGTGATGCAGGACTGTTATTATATATGCTACTGTTTGGTGGAAATGTTGTGTATTATTAAATTTTTGAACACATAACTAGCTACAGTAAAAATATAAAAGCATTCTTCTGAAAAGAACTCGCGTCATCATATGTGTAAAATGAAGTAAAGAAAAAAACAATTCAAGCACTCTTAATGAAAAAAAAAGATAAATTGGGAAATAAGGCAATGTAACAGGTTAATTAGCAACACAGGAGTTAAAATAATTAAATGTGCAGAGGTAGTGTTGAAGTTAAGCTCCAACTTCAATTGTTGACAGACTCTCACAAATACAACCAAGATCTATCATGGTACAACCCTGAAATTCCAGCTTGATGAAAGCTTATTACAAAAGTAGGATTAACAAAATTGTGAACTTAAACCTAAAACATGTTCCTTTTTTTAATAACTGAATGTGCATAAAAATATTAGTTTTAAATATTGGCAAAAAGCAGACATTTTTCTTTCGAAGACTTTTTTTTATAACAATATGTCCATGAGTATGACCATAAAGCACCATGGGCAACAGATGTAACAATAGCTCCCAACATAGCAGAAGTTGTGACTATGTTACATATAACAAGCACATTGAAACACTATATATTTTTTTCTTGAGTATTTAAAAAAGTACAGGTTTCACTGCAGCACACTTGCATAAAACATGTTAATTCTTGTTGCACAGCAATGCAAACGGTAGGGCCCAAGGGAGTGGTTGGAGCAGTGCTGTTAAGAATGCCAACACCACTTGTAGCTAATTTTTTATAATTTAAATAGTTATAAATTTGTGCATTAATAAACAAACAATTATTTTTATTAAAATGCTAATATTTTATATCATACCCTGGAATGATTGCCACTGTTCATCAATAAGTAATGGACATTCATCTGGACCAAGAATGGATTCTTTTCCCCATCCACCCTCAAAACACTCTTCAGGTTTTGAACCAGGTGGTAAAACAATCTAAAATGCAAGAATATAAATGAAAAAAGACAAACCAACTCCAAAAACCTGAACGCAATGCATGAGCAATAATCTATAACAAATCATTGTGGTAACTTGCTTACTGCTTCATGAAAAGCAAGTCTACTTGTTAAGCAACTTTAATACATGAAAACATTACAATTAAATTGATTTGATTTACATCAATGTCATATGGAACATATTATGATCTTTCTTTTTGTTCAATGTAAAATATTTGCAAAGTATATAAATATATATTTTTATTGAAAACCCTTCAATTAAAATTTGTAGGTTATGCAACAAATACTGCATAATGGGTTAACCATAGTTTTACATTCTTGTTAATGAAAAAAATTACTTCAAACGTTTTCGAATAACTCATCATGTTGAAAATGAATAAAGAGTTACTCGAAACGTTCAAAATGATACCTACTTCTGTATGGGCTTTGATATTTTTATTACGTCTTACTACAACCTCCAACCATTATGCTCCAAACTTTAAACATACTTATGCTACATTAACAACTTAGTACCTGATAGAGTGAAAAGTCAGAAGTATTTTCATTTCCAAGGCCATATTTGTCAATTGCATTTCGTATTACAGTACTTGTTTTATCGCTTGGAAGTAGCAACAATGATTTATAAGGGATTTCCGGATTTAGTGTATCTCCATATACCTTTAAAACTTTAGCTGTAAAAAAAACATTTACATTAGGATCTATTCCTGTGGTTTATAAAATATTACCTAATACATCTTGCTTGCACAGTAACGTAGGCACCAGGTTTAAAAAATCATTGATGCTATCATTATTAACATGTTCAGTGTGATCCTGAATTTTCGTTGTTTTTCTGTGGTGCGATTAGCTTTAACTTTCTGTAGCACTAGCTGCCGCCAGAGCTTTCCCGCCAAATTTTATCGACATATTTTTTTCGCTTTAAGGAGTTCTTTCAGACAGTTTAATCGTTTGAATACAGGTGGGTCAAATCGCATTAAACACAAACTACATTGTAACCAGTGCCATTTGACCCACCGGTGGCTCACATAATTTTAAGCAACTTATAGAGTAAAGCTTAACTATTTGCTTGTGTGATAGATCGTAGGCAATATATTGTGAGTAATTTCTATTTCAATTGTTGCAAAATGAATCCTACATCGTTTCATGGGGTTGCGGTTGTCATATATTTTGTCAGGGGGTATTTTTCAGGGCCTTATTTTCATGGGTGGTTCAATAATTGGGTCATTATAAATAGTGTTATTTACCAGGTTAATTTTTGTAATATTATATATTACACTTTGGTCCCACTCTCCGACGCAAACCACAAAAACTACAACCTTCTTGATCATTTTTAATCTAAATTCTATTAAGTACCAACAGTTTTCTCATAAATCAACTTTTGTATGTGTTAAAACTGTTTTTTCATAAAAATTTTACAAAACAAAGTCTTACTGCATTTTTTTTTGAATCATTGCCTACTAAAAAATTTTTTTGCGAAACAAAATGGAAAAATTTAAAAATAAGAAAAAAGCTGTCCAGATGTTGAATAAAACAGCTATCAGAGTTTGTATTAGTTATAAGTGCCCTTTTTTCTAAAATACATAGAATAGTGATCCTCCTAATAAGTTAATTTCTTAAGATTTTTTTTGTGAACTAGCCTGCTTAAATAGCTGTCACATTAATTGTGAGTTAATTAAAATCATGATGACCTTTGTAGTTATTTCGACCTTAACTTCTAATTGCCAGCAATAGTCAAGCATTGCCAGTTATCAAGATAAGACATTTTAAGTAGATGTTAAATATATATATTCCACCCCCCCTCCCTTTTCGTAAGTGACAATATCGTTTTTTGTTTGTTTTTGTCAGCGTTTAAAATCACCGTCCAAAGCTGCATGTTTTTTAATGTAATTGGGTCACGCGTCGTAAGCTAATGCGAAACCAAAATCAAATGCAAAACGCCGTTTTATGTTTCTTGT
Organism: Ascidiella aspersa; assembly: GCF_963924565.1. NCBI lineage: Eukaryota > Metazoa > Chordata > Ascidiacea > Phlebobranchia > Ascidiidae > Ascidiella > Ascidiella aspersa. The sequence continues at coordinate 18,594,212 of NC_139453.1, forward strand.
TTAGTCGACCGTAAACGCAGGATATTTTTTCATTATTCGTTCAGGTTGATTAGCAAGTGTGTGTTTGACAATTAACAACAATCAATCAAGCGGTCTTCGCCTTTTTCTCGCTTATAACGTCGAGTTAGGCGGTGCTGATGTTTCGCGCAGTTTGCCATTTCATATACTTTTCGACTATTTGAACTACGTAAGTGCGAAAAATGTTAGCGCTTCGTGCGAATGACTTTTATACGTCCGTTTTGTTTACATTCTAATGCTGTCTTTTGAACTGGATCAGCGCTGCTTTACCGTTGCGTCGTGGAGGGCTGCCAAGTGCGTCGCGGACAAATGGAAAACGTATTACAAATATTGGACATATTTTTTTATTTTTAAGTTTCGGAAATGTAATAAAAAACTTGCAATAAATTTAAAAGAAATGCCGTTATACCAAAAAAAAAATCGTGCTCGCTTCGTTCACCAGGTGTGCCCTCGCTTTAAAAGGTTAAAAACACTGATTTCAAAAATATTAAGAGGGCCTTTTTAATGTTGTGCTAGTTGAATAACACCCGGGAAAACGATCTTCGTTTAGTATTGCAGGTGGCTACAGACGTGCTTGTACTCTTAGTGTAATCCTGTACACGAATCTACCAAAATTAATCAGATATAATTCACGTTCTTGTTTTCGTTTTTCTCCTGAACTTATCGATTGTACAATAAGCGGTTTCGCAGCTGGCGCCTTGCAGGAGTGTGGACGACGTACGTGTTCGATTTGCGTCTAAGCTTCGCTTTTGGGGACGTTAATTCGGTGTTTCTGATGATTTTTTTGTTACTTATGACGTCATATCAGTCACTATTTTATGACGTCATTAACGTCAGACAAAAAAGCGGGAAATTCCCTAAGAAAAAATTCAGGACCCCCCTTTTTGGATTTCTGGATACGCCCCTGATTGTGCTGTATGTGTTTACATGTGTTGGAAACCAACGTATTGAAGATTTCTTGATAAGAGTTTTAGTAATGTTACGGATCACTTTTCTATGAAGTCAAGAAACACCATAAATTTAATAAACTGTTTAAAAAGTTTGGTGAGTCAATCTGATATAAAATGAATTAGTAAAAACATTACAGTTGCTACAGGAATAGAACTGTCTTTCTAAAGAGGTGCACGGGGTGTTTCATGTAATAATGCAATTTCTAACAAATGCATTGCATTAGTACACACTTATTGCAATGCCTTAAAAATAGTCACCCTAGTTTGATTAAAAGCCCAAAATCCATTTCTTCCAAACATGGCATCCAAAAAAAAATCACCGGGCGAATGTAAAATATGTTCATTGTGGTACCCACCAATATACTTATCATTATGGAAAATGAAATCGAGTGATAGAGGCATAGAGCGCATGTCCTTAATCAAGGAATTCTATAAGCACCTAAACAGCCATAGTTACTTCACTGGGGACAAATCCAAAAAACGCCGTTTTTCGTTTCTTGTTTTTTTTTTCTCTTTCGCCTTTCGTTATTCGTTTGGGTTGGCTGATGTGTGTTCGACAATTAATAGCAATAAACCAAGCGATCTCTGTAATTCATCAGGCCTGCCAACAAACTATACACGAGTCCATTTCAAATACTTTTTCGACTATTTTAACTACGTAGTGCGAAAATTTTTGTCTTCCTGCTTTTCGCTTGGTTTACATTTTGCAGCGTCTTTTCAACTAGATCAACGCTTCTCTACCGTTGCGCCGTGGAAGGATGCCAAGGTCGTTGCGGACAAACGGAAAACGTATTCAAAAATGTTAGACACATATTTTTTTTTTTAATTTCGCGCTTCGCAACTAGATTAACTATTGAAGTGGCGTTTCTTCAACGCAGTTTTATTATGTATTTTAGCTGACTTGGCAAACAGCTTCCTGTAGATGTCGCGCTAATCGAATAACACCCGGTAAAAAACAACCTTCGTTTAGCATTGCAGGTGGCGAAAGACGTGCTTGTAATTTAGCGTAGTCCCATACATGGATCTACCAAAATCAATCACATATATTTCACGGTCTTGTTTTCGTTTTTCTCCTGAACTTAACGATTGCACACTAAGCGGTTTCACAGCTGGCACCTGGCAGGAATGAGACGACGCATGTGTTCGCTTTGCGACTAAAGGTTCGCTTTTGCTGAACGTTAATTGGCTGTTTATATTGATTTTTTTATTATTTATGACTTCATATCCGCTACTATTTTGTGACGTCATTAACGTCAGAAGAAAAAATGGGGAAGTTGAAACTTCGGGACCCCCTCCCTCTTTTTGGATTCCTGGATACGCCCCTGGACAAAACAATTACTTTTTTTTTTACCAAACACTAAAACAATTCAAACAGGCGTTTGAATTTTGAAATAATTGTACGGCATCAAGAAATTTTCTGCTCTGTAGGTTTAACTGATTTTTTGCTATAGGCAGTAGGAACTGTAAAATCTACACCAGAGTAATATGACAGTCAGTTTTTTGGAGTCACTAATAATCAGGAACAAGTTATCACACTGGGTCAAACTTATTTTTTCTTTAAGTAAGCTAAATTACGGAAATCCTAAATAACAGTTTGGTGAAATAGTTTAGTGAAAATATCAAACACATTCAATTCTTGCTTACCACCACGTTTTTGTAGTTTTTGTTCCCTTCGCTTTTTCATAACTGCTTCTGGGTTTGAAACTGTTCTCGTAAATGTGGATTCAGGCACTTGGTGATATAGTTGCTTTGCTGCAGAAATCTGCCGAAAAATACTACATTCACATAACGGTGCCATGCAATTGAATAGACTTAAGAATTATATAAAGGTTTTTAGTTGCCTACATTATGTAATTAAGTTCTACAACAGTGGTACTGGTCAAACTGTGGGCTGCTGCTAAAATGTGGGCCTTTAAGCAATTCTTGTTATTTATTATTATTTCAGAATTAACATGCAGTCATGTGAAAAAAAGTATAACCATTGAACAGTTTCACGCCCTCCTCCAAAACAAAACTCCTTAATCCACACCTGTTGTCATAGTGTTTTTATCTAGTGTGCGTTTAATAACTCCAAAAAAATAATTTGGGGCGTAACAATAAAAGTTTGCCAACCCCTGCCTGACCTACATCATCCCTAGGATAAACGAAGTACTTCAGCCCCCCCAAATTTAGTCTAACACCATTCCAGTGCTCTTTGAGTGAGTAAAAACAATCTAGTGTCATTTTGTATCTTTTTATTTGTTGCGAACTTCTAACATACAGAGAAACGGCAGCTAGCTATACTTTGGTGCCAATTTAATTTGTGGATGATTTTGTGAAGGTCTGAAAAAACAAATGTTGACTATTTAACATCAGACTGTCAGATTTTTATTTAGTCAATTGGTTGACTAATAGTTATTAAACAAATACCTGTCACTGTCATTACCTATATTAGCCAGAACTTCTTTAATAAATCCTGCTAACCATAAAATCAGTAAACCTTAATATAATTAAACAATGCTTGTCCAATGAGAAAACCTAAAAAAATTTAACACCAAACTATACCACCACTTGGGGCGTTGCTTTGATTTCCTCCTTATTATTCTTGTTTAATCCCTTTTCCTTTTTCTTCTGGACTTTTTTTTCCTTTTTGGTCAAATTTCTTGCAAGTTTAAAACCTTTTACAGTATCTTCACTTTCCTCATACAATGCTTTTCCAACTGTCATCTAAACAAAAAACATTGGTACATATTTTCAAACAGTTTAAAATGTCACATAAAGTTAGTCAAGACTTCAAACCAACTAAACAACAGCAACAGTATTTCTTCTAGTTTTTAAAAAGCTTGCATTGAAGCAAACATTTGGTGAACAAAGGGTCAAATTTACAACTTATATTTTATAAAAAGTTTTATACTATTGTTTTAATGTTAAACAATGTGTGCAAGTTTAAACATGTTTGCACAACCTTCATCTAAGATTTGTTGCTGGTGTATATAACTTAAATTTTATTCACACCAATACGATGTAACACAGAACAGGGAAAATTGCTGAAGCATATGTTCACTAACAAAAACATTTATTATGCACAAATAACATCATGAAAATTTTGCTTAGAAAAAACAGTGGACAGCAAATTTTTATATTACCGGTCTTGCATCATCATCATTGCGCAATAAAAATCTTCCTTCACGATCATCCTTGATCCAGTTGAGTTGAACAAGTAAAGGTTGTTCTGACTTTTCAAGTTTTCTAAATTCTATGAAAAAATACCCCTGTCAGCCATAAAGTAACCATTTTTGCCAATGTATATTATCCATCAAAGTCAAACTTGTTGGCCAAGGCCTATAAAGCATTTTTTTTAAATGAGTTTTTTTAACAAATAAGCTGTTGGTAGAATAATATATTAAAAGAAGCTTTTTCGTCACTTAATATTTTCTCTGAAGTTTCGACTACCTCTGCAGGATGCATTCATCAGGGACTACAACACCACTGCCTTTAAGCTTGGTGCTCTTTTTCTGCTACTAAAGGTCCTAATTTACGTTAACAAAAGATGTTCAACTTCAAAGACCGAAGTCCAATTCCTATAATCACTTAGGATACACTCTTGCGCAACTACAACAAGAATTTTACCAAACGCATAGCTCAAGTCCTACACATTCAATATTTCAATGAACAATTGAGACAGTCTCATGGAGTGGAAAATAGTTTTCACTGAGAATATGATTTGTTTAATTGTAAAAAATGACATAATAAAGCTCATTAAATGATAATTGTTTATAAAGAATGATCGAAATGGATAAAAAACATACTGGCAGCACGCCAAGATCACACTCTATACGTCAATATGGCTTGATTCTTGTTGGCAAAATTGCTCTTTTCAATTGTCTGTTTATCTTTTTTCAAGTATGACTTATATGCTACATGCGGTAATACATACCAATTTTTGTTTTTTGGAGCAAATTAGGACTCACGAAGAACAATTTTTAGGTAAACCTTTTAGAGTGTTTTAGTATTACCACAGCACTACAACGCAAACTGTCATAAAAAATCCTTATTACTTGGACCAGGACGTTTGTAATGACCACAAAACTATCAGTCAGTTTCAAGGATTGATCAATAATTTAAAAGTACTGTGAGTTTAGTCAACTTGTTTACAAGCGGTCATAAAGAATTCCGATAAAAAATTAGTTAGTGTTGAGCACATAACTACATTCTATGAGTCCATAAATGCATGTAAATAAACATGATGCTTTGCGTTTTAGAATTACTTATAGTTATACTAGCAGGCAAACTGAGCAGCGACCAAAATGTGGGCATTCGGCCATTTTTTAGCGGGCTAAAAATATACAAGGATACCATATTTTGGATTCTTTATTCTACATTTGAAACAACTTGGCTCAAAATCCCTTGGATCAGGGGTGACTCCAGGATTCCAAAAAGGGGGAACGGATTTTCAACTTAGGGTGTACCATAAATTTCTGTTTAAAGGTCATTAACTCAAAACAATAGGGAAAGACCCTAATCAAAAGAGCCAATTAACTTTCATCAAAAATATATGCATCGTTCACAGTCCTATAAGATGCCAGCTACAAAACCGCTTAGTATAGCAAACCCTCTAATGCAAAGGTCGGCAACCTTTCCTATGCAGTGTGCCAGTTTATGAATAATGTCAAAATATTAACAACTTGCGTGCCTAACATTTTTCTATGTTTGGTTTCGCACTGGCAATCAGGGCTGCGGAGTTGGTTAAAAACAACCTGAGTCCGACTACGGCCGAATATGAGATTTCATCGCGCCCCAAGTCCGACTCAGCCTCTGTATTTCACCAATTTACGATAACTAAATTAAGGTGGATATTCCGCGATCCACTCATAGGGTCATGGAAAATATGCCATGAGCATATCCTATTCCACCTTAACAATTTATAGTTTGATGCCTTGACAGTTTCGCAAATTTAGTACTGCGCATCCGCACACATTGGACTCGGATAGTCTTACTCGAGTCCCGAGTCCGACTCAGCAGCCCTGCTGTGATCTGACATCTAATTTACTATCTTTTTTAATATACTTCGATGCTTTTAAGCCTATACCGGGTTGCACTTTCTTAAGGTGATATAATGTGTGCGTTAAATCAATTGGCGTGCCATGCAAAATCATATCCGTGCCACTTGCGGCATGCCAGGGGTTGCTGACCCCTGCTCTAATGTGTGACTGATTTGGGTACATCCACAATCCCACTATCAGCAGTGCAGTTTTCTAAGTTTTATACATGAGACTACAGTAAATATAAAAAAAAATATTTTGACTGCAATACAAAAATATATTATATTATTTCCTGAGTGTTATTATGCCAGTGCGATTATCACAACTCGCCACCTGCAATACCTAAACACAGGCTGGCAGAATCTTGCTAGCCTTCTGGTGACAAGCATTTTGGGCCTAAATTCTTCGTTTTTTGGGTCGCGCTCCTAAATTTAAATGATGTGTCTGCCTAGGGAATGTATCAATCTTTCCATTTTTGGCCAACAAACAAGTCTATTAATAGGTAAATTAGTTAGAAAATTTTTCGTGACATAAACAAATATATGACGCATGCTAAAGTACAAACTGGGGTCTGGGGGTGCACATGTTGCTTTTCTTATTCTAACTGTTTTACATTGAGGCTGTTTTCAGACGAACTGATGTGGAAAGATGCAGCTCAAAATCAGTTTGCAAAGAGCGCAAAAAATTCTTAGGGTAAATTGGGAGAAATTTTTAATATATGTTGCTTGAAATATTAACGATATTTATAATCGAATTTAATAGAAATTGTTTGCCGAGGTTAGAGTAACACAGCCAAGTGCAACATGCCATAGTATGCATAGTGGCTATAGGCTGAACAGCTATGCTTAAAACAGATACACAATTCAAGCCATTCAGGCCTTTGCGCAAAGCGCAAAATTTTTTTGCATTTACTTAATTAAAACAGCAAAAAATAGTTTAAGCCTTAGATAAAGAAGCATGGCCTGGTACATCTATGCCCATGCGAATGTCACCTGTCTATTTAACAGAAATGGCGACTATATCTATATGTCCTAGAATAGGCAGTGCCTTTTCCTCACTAAACAACCTTCTTCGCATTTTCAACTTTTTTCAGAATGGCACTACAAAATTAAATTCTGTCAATTGTAGTGCGTAACGTTCCCACATATTCTACATTTCAAAAATATATGTGGCTAATTGTGTGTAGAAACTAAGTTTTTTTGTGAAATTATTCTTTGAAAAAAAAATCAATTGTTTTTTCTTTTCAATAAATTTTTTTGCACCAATTTCTTTCGGTTTTCTGACTCATTCTTCGGCCGACATAGTCGCCAATTCTACAGCATTCTGCCATACTGCCTAAACATCAGCTGCGCCTTAACCCAACGTTTTTAGTGAGAAAAAACGAAGACCGCTTGATTCATTGTTTTTAATTGTCAAACACACTTCCTGATCAGCCAACCCGAGTGAATACTGATAGAAAAAAAATCCTGCGTTTACGGTCTGCCAAACAAGAAACAGCGTTTTGTGTTTGATTTTGGTTTCGCGTTAGCTTAAGACGCATGACCTAATTACATTAAAAACATTGCCGCTTAGGGCGGTGAGTAAAACCCTAACAAAAACAAACAAAAAACGATAATATTACTAACGAAAGGGGGGGCGGACATCCAATCCCCCTCCCCCCCCTGGATACGCCACTGAATATATATTAAAACAGACAACAATATAAGATCCCATTTTTAAAGAAGATCTAGCGCTGTAAAATTACACAAAAAAATGCACACAATTACAAAAATTCTAAAAAGGGAAACCTTGCCAAGCAATTGTTTAATAAATAAATTTAACTTACCACCGTCCATGTGCACCTCATACAAAGCATATTTTGGTTTTGTGAGCATCCTCATGTCAGAACGAAATTTTTCAGCAAGTGTATTTATTACATCACTTGTTATTGCTGAACTTGAAACTCTCACACACTTAGTGGCATATTTTGCATTGTTAGCTGAATCTTGATGGTAAAAACGAATAACTCCAAAACATTCGTTGTTCTGTAATAATAGAGGATTATTAAACGACATGTCTGACATTGTAGGCTTTATTCTGAATGCAACTCACACAATTTGGGGATAAAGTGTTGAATAACTGGCATTACAGGTAAAAAAGGGCATTTACCAGTTTTAAATACTGTGTCAGCTTGATTATAAACAAAAAAAATTAGCCTACTGGTTATATTCCAGCGATGTAAAAAACATTGATTGCTTTTAATTGATGTAAAATAACTGTTGCTATGAAAGATCTTTACTGAAGAATGCTGGCTAAAAACCCTGCCAATAATGTCATTTGGCATGAAATATCAATGTGTTATAATTAGAGATATTCAAAGTAGAATCCCAAGGTATTCTAGAATAATAGGTTTCGAATCTAGAATAACGAATCCAGAATATCGAATTCTAGTATATTTTATTAAATTATTCAACCTCAATTTTGTTTGAGGGGTGGGGGGTTAGTCTTAACATACCCTACAGGCAGGACCGGATTAAGGTTTTCGTGGACCTGGGGCTGTAGGCATGTAGAGGCCTATTGGTTGTTTTTATTATGTTTATTATTCCAACAAGAATTAACATAAAATAAGATTTTTGATTCACTTATCAAACAGATTCATTTAGAATGTGTTCTAGCTTTAGTTTAGATAAAGCAAAGCTGTTAAAAACTTTATAGCTCCATAGACGAAACGCATTTGGTTCAGTACTCTTTTAAAGACTAAAAATGAGCGTTTGCCTGGACAATTAGTAAACATCAGACAAAGACAACAGATACGTTAGAAAACAGAAACATGAACTTATTTTCATTAATAATTTTAAACACTAGAGCTCCTTTGCTACTTTCGTTGTTAAAATGGCGTTCTTTTAACAGTGCACAAAAATGAAGTAACTTTTCAGGCAGTGATTTCCAGATCATCTGGGTAATACTGAAGCAAGGTTATTTCTTGAAATTTCTTGAAATTTCTTAGTAATGACAGCCACTTAAAATTGTACCTCTTTCATCAAATTCGTGATATCGGGACTTTAATGTCTGAACAAAATTATTAGTCCCTGAAGGAAATTTGTCGCCTTATTTAAAGTCATTTTGCTACTGCAGTGCCGGACTATAGTTGTATGAGACTGTTTCATTACGAATTTTTGTTTTTTTTATAAAGTTCCATTACGAATTTTTGTTTTGTTATAAAGAAATAAGCAGTAATATGCAGTAAAGAATAAGATCAAAATTGTCTAAATCTGCCGGAATAAGCCCTAAATTTATCGGAAATGCCTAAACGTCTAAAATAGTTCCTAGAACTGTACGTCGATGGTATGGGACGACCGGGGGCCGTCGGTCAGGCATCGGCCGTTATTAGTTTGGTTGGTGCCGTTAGGGCTTCGCTGTTTTAGCACCGGATTTTTGGTCTCGTTTTGGGTTATTGGTGGGTAATTGTTGGGATTATAAAATGATTTAGCATTATTAGGGGAGTTAGTGATGAACTAAAGTGTTGTATAGGCCTGATTCTGACCTATATAGGTCTTATTCCGACATATTTCAGACTTATAGCAATTTAGACTGTGATATGACTATTAGGTATTAGTCTTATTTTGGTCTTATTCCAAACTGTGTTCCATTCCGACATTGACGTTGTTCTTAACTTGGTCTTATTACAAGAGTCCGTGGTGATATCTCTAGAACAGCGGTTTCCAAAAGTATTGTAGTACACTAGTGCAGTAACGATTCTTTCTAGAGTAAAAACTTTTTAACTAATGCGAACAATTTGCTGACAGCGGGTAGTAGGCTACAGCATAATAGATGCTTTGTGATGTCACGAGAGACATCATAAAACACGCTATATGATCGAATAATAAAGCATAACTCAAGACAATAATGATGACAGGTATAATGTTTAAAACATAGATTAACGTTTAAAAACTTAAAGACTAATTCTCCTTGCGGATCCTCTGAAACTTGGGAACCGCTGCTCTATGGAATATAACTTTTTATAGAAAGATAACATCGGTTGGTCCTATTAAATTGTTAGTGATGGGCCTATTTTTTTGGTGGGCCTGGGGCTGCAGCCCCCTCAGCCCCCGCCTTAATCCGCCCCTGCCTACAGGTCCCACAGTCACAAAAATACATCGCAAAATTGCTAACATGTGTATATAATAATAAAGCAATAATCTCCCAAAAGTTTAACATACTTTATATAACAAGACTGAAGTACTGAAGAGATTTTGATGCATAGTACAAACAATGGGCAAAATAATAAGTTTTTTCAACAACCTGGTATTTGTTTTATGTTTTTTTTTTATATATTTATATACTACTGTTTACTGTTTACAACCGATACCCGATACTGATTTTTTATATACCTGGGCAATATTCAAAACTTGAATTAATTGAAAATAAAATCCAAATAACGTTTTAGTTTGTATACCTATATTAATTATTAAACTATACTATTTGCATATTGGCTTGACATGATTCTTAAAACCTAATTTTTTTTATAATCAAAAAGTGGGTAAGTTGTTTATTGTACAGGAAAATGTATATCATATTTTCGTAATAAAATATCGGCAGAAGTATCGGCTTACATTTACTGATACCAATATATCGGAATGAAGCCAAATATCGGCCGATATATTATCGCAAACCGATATAACGGTCTATCTCTACTGTTTACACAACTGCTTCAAATGGCAGTTGTTTAAAATAATAAACATTTGAAAGATTATTGTTTTAGTGCAATCTATAAACACATATTAGCAAATGTTATGCGATTAAGTGCTGTCACTCTAGGGCAGTGGTTCTTATCCTTTGTTCAACCATGCCCTCCTTTGGTAATTGTCATGTGCCATGCGCCCCCTTTATTACCATACTAAAGGCAATTCAGTATTTTTCAATTCCATATGATTGAGTCAACATAGAAATAGAAAAGTTAACTCCTAGTCATGCAAAGCGCAGAAAAAAATTGCATTTATCTGGTTTGAATTGGGTAAACTTTAATATAGGAGACTTAAAGCATTAGGCAAACAAAAAATTGCTTGTGCTCAAAATATTGGATTTTGAGCTGATTTTGCCAAACACTGTATAATGGCATTGCACATTTGAAGGTGCACATTGTGCACTTGCGATATTTGCACCCAATGTGTGGGCCGAAAGTGGCTAAAAAGGTGCACACTTTGTTTTCCGTGATCACTTTTTCCACTGCGTGTGATGGTAAGGCGCTATTTGTCCGGCAACCGATTATTATCGAACTTAAAAACAGACAGACATGCAGATGTAGAATTTGTACTTGCTAAATTCTTACCAGAAGATATACAATTGAAAGAAAAACGGTCTCTGTGGATAAGGACCGCGCAATTCTCGCCAGACTTTTTGCTACTTAAAATTGTATGAGAAATTCTGCTATATATATATTTACAAACACGAAAGGCAATATTTGAATGTAAAATCGCAATGCTATGACATGCCACGTCAGATAAGTCACCTGCAGGGCTGTTAAACAAGCATTGATTGCTTGAAGTCTTTGGCGAAAAGAAAAATGAATACATTCAGGTGCAGAGCTAAAAAATTTAGTGTACAGATTTGCAGTAAGAGTTTTTATGCTATCGTGGCTAAAAATATGTTTGCAATTTGTAATTAATTAATGTGGAAAAATTGCAAACGAAAGATGGGAACGTTGTCTAGTGCAGTGGTTCTCAACCGCCGGTCCGCCAAATATATTAGAATTTTATTTCTCAGTTGCAAAATTCAAGATGTTGAAGGCTTATCCATCAAATTTAGAACTTTGCCAATAAAAAAATTTTAAAAGCTCTGTAATTTGCAGCATTGTCACGTAACATAGAGTTAATGGTCTACTTTTGACTTAATTGTACGTATGCTAAAAAAGGTTGAGAACCGTATGCTAAAAAAGGTTGACAACCATTGGTCTAGTGTGTGTTTGATTCTTTATCTTTTTGGATGATGCATAAATGTATGCCTTTACTTTTTATTCCCGGTAATTATTTTTTTCTCTGTATTACATATTTAACATTACATATTTTTTTTATGTTTCTGTAGCATTTTTCTATGTTCGTCTTCAATTCCCCTTCAGTGTGATTGATTTTTAATGTTTTTATTTCAATAGCCTTTCATTGTTTGTTCATCTTTAATTTATTTTTACTATAATTCCATTTTCCTTTGTCATTTGCGGTTAACCTTATTGTTTTTCTGTCGCATTTCCATATTACTTAAAACATTTCTATTCGACCATTTCCAACTTTTTATCTTACGATTGGTTTTCGCCCTGTAGTTAGTATTTTTTGTTCCCTTAATTGTTTTTGTGCTATATGTGTGCCATGACGCCTTCAATTTTCTGGTTTTGTAAAATAAACTTTAATGTTCAATTTTTTTTTAATTTACGGAATTATGGCCTGACTTAACGTTGTACAATCACTCATATTAAATGTATTTCATAATAAAGAAAAATGCTTGTATGTTTTAAAATGCAGTGAATCAGAGACTAATTATGAAAAATCAGAGACTAATTACGAAAGTTGTTTTTAGGAGTCATTGGTCATTTAAAAACAAACAATCTAGGCTGACGTATCGCTATTCAATGTTCAACTAATTCTAACAAAATTTTTTTTTTAGTCAACAAAATTAAAATGCAATATTGCACTTGAATTAGATTAAAAACGGTCAAACATAAATCTTTACATACAAGAAGTGTTGCCTTACGTTTAAAAGGTCCTCATCAACAAGCAATTGGGCATGGGTGCACAAAACTTGACATTTTATTCCGATAATATATTGGACAAAAAGTATCACAATCCGATACCCAATGACATCATAACCATGACCACATATGCAGAGTAGATAAAAATTATAAACGTTTAAAAATATTTTTTCAGGTTTTACAGCTAAATTTGCAGGTTTAGTTATCTCCAGTTGCAAACTTTTTTTATAAAATTTATACCCTCCAGTTGCTAACTTTTTTTAGTAAATTTATGTCATATAATCGGAAATCTATAGAATTGGGACTCAATTAAAAAATATATAATAATAAAAAAAATTGCACCAAGATAACATGCATTACTTGATCTTCTCAATACAAAAAACATCATCGGAAAAATTGTTTAATATGAAGTTATTTCCTTTACTGTATAACGTGCACTGTTACATTGTAAGTTGCACATTGACCCACATATCACAACACGTTTTGGTTTGCGTACATCACTACATATCGCAAGTGGGTTTTGAGTCCTGTTAGTTGTAAGGCTGCACAGAAAACACATAAAAATGTTGCCCAATGCGCATTGTAAGAGATTATGATAAATATCTCCCCTGAGTGCTGATTGATAGACACTTGCCAAACAAGCTAGCAAAAATTGAGTCAATGTCAGTTTCTTACATAACGTTGTCATATTTAGGCTACAACATTTTATTTTAAATGTTCCTAATTATTAAAATTAGTATATACTTACAATTAATTCACTAAGGCACATTTAAATTCATCAAAAAATAGTTTATTTTATCTTTTAGAAGTCCAGTCTCCTAAAATTCACCATTGTTTATTGCAAAAATAATATATTGTACTTCTACCTTATTTGTTTCGGAAATAGCAAATAAATCAAAACGACTTTCATTCCACAGTTTAATTTCTTCATGCAAAATACTTCTTGTTTTATCCATGTCAGAAATCATTCAATTTTTCTTATTTAATCTGCTTTTAAACAAACAGAAGCACATAAAACAATTTGCGACCAAAAATATAAAAAAGGTACAGTACAAATTTAGCTTATTTTAACACACAGCGCATTAATAAGATTGGAAAGTTTGTTATGATCGGGTCTCGGAGATTTATCCCAAGCGTAGTTCCACTTCCACAGTAAGCTGCGGCCACAGCCGCTCATTTCGAGGTAAATGTATTCAGCCGCGCAAACTTGATTCGATCAAACGCGCAAATGCGTGTATGGAACGAAATTTAAAACATAAGTGTGGACTCTAACAATCCTTACAATTTAAATGTACCAAAACATAATAGAAGTGCTAGCACGGCGTCGGTAAAACTTTTGACAAGGTTTGTGGACTTTTCGTTAACACCATGTCAGTGTCACCAAATCACTGACACTGTCAACCATTTGGTGCCACCCTGTCACCGACTACCGAATATACCAAAAAAAAAAAAAAAAAAAAAAAAAAAAACGTTTCTACGGTTGGACAAAATATTTGTTCGATTTGAATTGAATTGAAAAAAATAGTTGTCCGTAGAACGTTTTTGTTTTTCATAGTATGACTGATCTCTATGAAACCTGGATTTCGCATCTAGTGGTTGACGCGATCTTGAAGATAACCAAAACCGCGTAAAAGTTGCATTAAACGGTTTGTGGAGTAACGTGCTGGTGACAGCATTTTCCGACTATTTATGAACATTTATTACCTAAATTTGATGGATTTGACCAATAAAATTGTCATCGAGACAACTTTTTTATGGCGTAACGTTTATATGTTACTTTGTGATGTCACATTTTAACGAACATTCTGACGTAATAACGTAACTTTCTGACGTTATCTAGCAAAAATTATAATGTTCACCCTAAACAAAAATTCTGGATCCGTGACTGCCTTACCAAAGGCACATTTTACGCTATTTTTGCGGAGAAGACTTTTTGGCGCTGGTCTAGAATCTTACCACAATTCAAAATCAACGCACAATATTTGGGTTATGCAGCGAGTTAGCGTTTGGGTGTGGGAGGGTCAAGTATTATTATTAAATAATAACCAAATAATGTTTTTTGTTTTTTTGTTTTTTTCAAACAATGTTTGTTGTGGTAGGATTTGTAGAGGTTGTTGATAATGAGTACTCATTTAATTGCCTTTTGTGTCTCGATGTACCAAACTTACAACTACAATGTAGATGCTGCATTCAAATTGAAATGTTCATCTTCTGCTTCTAACATACGAGCACTCCAATTGGTTCCTTGAGTAACAGACAATACTTTATTCGATACTGATCTTCATTATAACGAAATCTGCTTCAGTCACAAAAGCACTCGAGTTTGATGTCTGAGTAAAAGCCGTAAAAGCCATTTTATATTGATTGAACACGCTATTTATAGACGAGAATCAGTTAACAAAATTTCTGCGAACAAAGAAGGATTTACGTCATTAATTCTTACAATATCTAATAAAAGGTCACGTGACAAGGACGGATCCCTCAAAACCTTCTTTGCACTTATTTCTGACACGAAACATACAATTTTTACGTCAAAACGCGATTGCGAAACAGCCTCTGACTTCAGTTAAATGACAACAGTTTGAATACCACACGACCGGGGAAATTGATTTATGTTTACACCGCGGCGTGGATCGGCGTTTTGAAAACATATGCTAAAACGGATGTAAATGCCTTGACGCATAAAAATTGGTGTCAAAAAATTGAATCTCGGGCTCGAATAAGACCTTGTAAAACTACCCGAGTCCCGAGTCCGACATGCGCAGTACCGAATTTTAAAACTAATATGGCCGCCAAATGAAAATTGTAAAGGTGGAATATATGGCGGAATTTTTCCAACCATGTACTGGGAGTGAAT
Organism: Ascidiella aspersa; assembly: GCF_963924565.1. NCBI lineage: Eukaryota > Metazoa > Chordata > Ascidiacea > Phlebobranchia > Ascidiidae > Ascidiella > Ascidiella aspersa. The sequence continues at coordinate 18,609,776 of NC_139453.1, forward strand.
GGATTATACGACTCCCCATAAGTGGATTGCTGAATATCCACGTTATTTTAGTTACGTAAATTGGTGAAATACAGGCTGCAGTGTCCGGGCCGGACTAGGGTTATTTTTAACCGACTCCGCAGCCCTGGTTAGATGTATGTGGTTAAATTGCTGGTTAAGGGTTGGTTTTTGTTAATACAATTTTACCGCCCAGAAAACAGCTTTCGCTAATAAAAAAGACGGGATTCGATTCGAACTCAAGGTTTCACAGAAGATCAACTATAAGCCCCAGGTCCACCTAAACAGACCCACTACGCTCTTTGTACAAAAGTGTTAATTTAAAAATATAGTGGACCACTAGTGCAAGGTCGTTTTATTGTTTAAAATGTATAAATTCTATTAATTTTATTTTAGAGAATCAGAATACAGTTTATTGCCTTTAGTACATGTTTGTCACTTTACAGCTTAAAGGTACAAGGCAAAGCCAATGCCCAAACACATTACACGGCTATTTACCCGCATTTTAAGCAAACAATAATCTTGCGTTTGTTTTGATCAAAATTCTTGTCGGACTTACATTATACAATTCAAAAGTGTAAATAAAAACATACTCGGGGAAAACGCGATAAATTTAATTATGGCAGGAAGTCGAACCGAACCCGAACTTTATGAACCGGTTTTAGGTCAATTTTTTCGTACACATGTTTTTTGTAAGATCCTAAAGAGCCGAATTGGAACTGAACCGAACATATTAAATAAACCTAAACCTTAACCGAACCTGTCAAAAAAGCCTTTCACTCCAGCATGACGTCACAAGTTGTATTTCACAGAGTCAAGTTATGCCACGTTCAAAATTTTATTAAAAAAAATAAATATTTATTTACACTTTTTATAAAACATTCATTTTTTATTTTTCAGATTATTTTTACTTTTTTATATTTTGATCTTCTTGTTTATATTAGCCAACGTCATGAAACCAAATTTGAGTTACAAATTAGTTAATCTTCATTATTATTTGCCGCAATTTTAGGTTTAACTTAACTCCTATGGTATCCAAATGGGAACTTTATAAAACGATTTTGAGAACAAATTTAGTCGAACCGGAGTTGAACCAGAACTTTTGAATTGCTCCGAACCGAAACTGAGCCGGATTTTAACAAAATCTTTGAACCCTGACCGAACCTGACCCAACAAAAATCACCTGCGTCCTTTTTTCTTCGGCCTTTTAATAGTTGTTTGTCTTTTAGATATGCCAAAAATATCAACTCAACATAATCAAGATTTTGCATAAACAACAAAAATAACTCATTTGTGTTCCACTGTACGCCAGTAAAACATCGAAAACAAATGACTGACGACGCCATGACACTAATAAAACAATACGCTCTATAGTTATACCCTGAAGGTTTCGTTCTGTTACCTGGTATTAGTCGAAAGCCATTGCACCATGCCACGGTTCCAGTCAAAGCAATGGTGTTTCCTTTTTAGGCGGGGAAACCCTTGGTTGGGTACAGAACAACCCAACTAGGTAAAAGCCGCTTTAAATTTACATGTGGTACCTTGGGTTTCTGGCGATAGCATTAACCACCACCTCCTCGAAAATCTTTCGTTTCTTTTTCTCTCTGCACCACATAAACTTATCCAAATATCCGGGGATGAATTACTCTGGTGCGCCATTTACTTTTTTATGTACCGTTTAGCCGCTTACCACAAGCATTCGATGTCATTAGTGTGCACCCCGGAGGGTAGCACAAATTGGACCAAATGGCGAAACACGATTCCTAAAAGTAAATGGTATATATTACAGTGATATCAAATGGAAAACTAAGAATGTTGTTTATCTAAACCTTACCTGTTAAATTATTAAAGGCTTGCCACTCATCGAGGCATGATGTTGACATGAATAATCGGCAATAATGTCGTGGTATTCCAACGTGGGACAATTTGAAGAAAGCATTTCCTTAAATCACCATCAGTGTTACAATTTATAGTGAAATAATATACAAAACTTGGCTATGGTTATTGTTGTGAACTTATGTAACAAGATGTAGAAATATCATTACTTTCCGGAGATAGTTCGACCAGTTGGTTACGGTACTAGTAGATAGTCCCGTCTCCAGTACAATCTCTTCATGAGAGTGCTGTGCCGACCAGTACCAGACTATGTCCAGAAGTTTTCTGAGATCTACTCTCCATGGAATATCTTTTTGACAATCCTTTTATAAAACATATAGTTATCTTTGATATAACTACTATTAACAACTAATTTAAAATTGCTAAACACAAAACCAAAGTAAACGTTTTAAATCATTTTTAAGATGTTTTTTATAACACCTACCCTAAATAACCACAAGGCCTGAACATCACTGTGCAATCGACTATAGCGAAAACTTGCTTAATTTTAATAAAATTATCTGGATCGTTTTTCACCTTTAAATACTTATCTTACTAAAATCACTACGAATATGGGTAAAATCGCTTAATATTACAATTTTCGACAATGTAATTAATAGTAAATCTTTTTGACTTGCTGTCTCTGATTGTTACTTTATTTAACGGCTAACCAATTTTGTTTTAAAGCCCATTGTACCCAAAACAAATTAGTGTAGTTACTGTGAATGGTTATTTTTATATTCGGTCGTTGAGGTTGACTACAACACGTAGCGCAAAATGATGCAATAAACCACACATTGTCAACCTCTTCTGTTCCCAGGGGCGGAGTAAAACGGGGGCTGCAGCCACAGGCCCACCAAAAAAATAGGCCCATCAGTAACAATTTAATAGGACCAACCGATGTTATCTTCGTATAAAAAAACTGTAAAGTTATAATTTAGCGATATCACCGCTGGTGATAGGGTGATATTATCTTTTTACGACAATGCTAAAACAAATACCAACAAGCTACCTCAACTTATGTACTGAAAATCACTTATAGGTTGCCTATTCACATACCAGAAAATTTAAGAAAGAAGAAAAGTGCAATTGGTGAGCGAGGGGAAATCTAAAAAACATTGCTTGACTTATTAAAAAAAGATTTGCATGTTTCGATTATTTTATTGACCAAGTTACTTCCAGATGATCTGGAAGAATCACTGCCTGAAAAGATGATTGGTAGAAGGACACCATTTTAACGCCGAAAGTAGCAAAGAAGCTCAAATGTTTAGCATTTAGCGAAAAACGAGTTATTATTAATAATAAACATAATATTACTTGAACCACCCTCACCCAAACGCTAACCCGCTCCCAAACCCAAACAATATGCGTTGTGGTATGCGGTAATATTTTGTTTTGTTTTTTGCATAACTTTTCACGTACAATAGTGAAAGAGCGCCAAAAAGTTTTAGATGTAAAACATATTAACAGCAAAGCAACCTCAAGTTTTAATGTTCAGAATAAAAAGTTGGATTTGGTGATGTCATCTGGGAACACCTCTTCACTTAAACTCAAAACAAAATATGCCACATTGAACAAAACAATAAACAAACCTCTTGCAAACAACGCCACACGTATACGTCCTTAGAACTTGCCAGACGTTGCTCCCGTAAAAAACATTACAATCGGGACAATTCGTCTGAGTGGCAAGTAGTTTTAACCCTTGCCTAGGCAATTGCCTTTTATTTTGTCTGCAGAACATCAAAGAAAAATTGAACATGATTTAACTCGTGTGCCATCTTGTAACAAATTACCAATGATAAACAAACATTACAGTAGGTCACATGTTGGTATTGTGACGTAATAATATTAACGGAAATAAACATTCGGGAATCCAATTATATTATAATTTATCACTTATCAGACTAGTTCCTTTTTAGGCTCGAAACTTACTAACCGGTTATCACTATACCAGGTGTCGAAATCTTACAATCTAGTGGACCACAATGCACTTTAAATATTTTAATATCTGCAGAACACAATAGATAAAATTTCATGAAAAATGTCTACATTAATATTTTTAGCAGTTTCATAAAAAAATAGGGAGTCGAATAGCAACTCAACTTTGCTTTTACTTAATAGATGGGGGTTCACACCCTTGACTGACAAAATGATCTGTGCTGCCATCTAGCGGCAAACATGTTTTAAAATAGGGTACGTTGGACCTTCCACCAGATGTCGTACCTTGTAGCTATCAGCTCGGTTGTGCCACTGTTGCATAGCAAAATGATTCTTCTTACCAACAAAGCAAAGTTTGGCATACTGCAAGCAACACAAAAGGCACAATTAATTTTTGAAGAAGACCCTTTTTTACATACATAACTGAAGATTTACTTTTTTAAAGGCAAATCCCGGTATACAGAATGTGCAGGGTACGCAGAAAATAAGTTTTTAAGCTTTAAGTACCCATGAACAATGTGTTTTGTAATTTTATTTCGTGGTTTTTAAATAATTAGTTCCACTAGTGGTCGCACCTTGCTAAATTTATTACCATTTGGCACAATTTTATCTTGGGGGCGTATAGCTGGTTCAGAAAATGTAAAAAATATTATGCTGACATACCCACAGCATTTGCTATCCTAAAGTGAGTATAATTTGGAGAACGTACCTTTTTTTTCTGTCCAAGAGCGCCAAAAATTTTCCAACTGTAATACTAATCAAATTTTAACTTAATGAAGATCTCTATCATTGTTTTTTATTAAAGAAATACTGGTAGAACTCTGAATATTATTTTATTAAAAGAAATTATGCCGCACGGTGAGTATAGATTGGCCTCTTTCTGTAACAAAAATCTCCAAGCGAAGCATGTTTAAGCTGCATCAGAATAGGTATTTTTAGATAAAAATCAGCATTTTAACAGCGTTTGCAGAAATTATGTTAAATAATAATGTTGATGAACAACAGTGCAAGTTTGTTTTTTTGTATTGGTTTAATATTAAACTAACAACATATTTATTTGTTGTTGATTTATGAGAACTACTAAGGAAAAACATAAATTTTGCAAAATGATTGTAAATTTGTTATATAATTTTATTTTTGAATCATGCAACTGGCTAAATCTAAAAAAAAAACTTGCTAGTAAGCAACTTACAAGCATAATGGCTGAAGGTTGCAGTTTAACAGAAATAATTACTCATTCACAATTGATAGCGTTTTGTAAACATTATGAATAAATCTTTATTAATTTTTAACACGCATTATAGCTACTTTAAATAAAACGCAACTTGTATTTTTTTTAACAAATTGGGCTTTTTCTTTCATTTTAATTCCACTTATGAAACAAGTAAAAAATTTGTGAAGTGCCATTTGACTTTGTCAACACCCTGTTTTCTTAAGTTGAGGTTGTTTTTCAATTTGTAAATATAACAGAGTTGCTGTTGTCTAGAACATAGTAGGTTTAACTGACAAGTTTATCCCTGTAGTCACTATCAGACCATCTTTTTATTTTTATCGCAAAGACAAGTATGTGAATATTGCTTTTTCCAGTCATCAAACTGTCCTGGCAATAAGTTGTTGTAATTTACGCCTTTTCCATTCCCCGAATCAAAGACTGGATTGTTATTTAAGTTAGTTCACGATTTTAGCTTGTTGTCACACTCGGAAAATCTTACATGAGAATATGTTTGGCAAGGTGGCTGTAGTATGTTTTGGGGTAAGCTTCTAGTTATTGATCCAGAAAGTGCATTAAACTAACATGCATTTACCAAGTGAAAGGATTTACCATAATAAAGTTAGATATAATAAGAATATCAAAGCCCATACAGAAGTAGGTATCATTTTGGACGTTTCGAATAACTCTTTATTCATTTTCAACATCGAGGGGAAATCTAATGATGTTGAAAATGAATAAAGAGTTATTCGAAACGTCCAAAATGATACCTACTTCTGTATGGGCTTTGATATTCTTATTACGTCTTACTACAACCTCCAACCATTATGCTCCAAAGTTAGATATATTGGTCAATTTTTACTAATAATGTTGTTTATAATTTTCTGAAGTTGGTGAGAATTTTGTGTAAACTTCTAGAAAATACTTGTTTGGTAATATTAAACCTGCTATGCATTCTCTCCCTGGGTTAACAATTTATGGAACTAAAGAAACTGGTACTGGAATACAATTTAAGCAGATGCTGCTTTGTTTATTTTCTACCTCTAGTGCTCGCTGATTAAATTACTTTGTTATAAGTTATGGGATTCTTTAACAGTGTTTGATTTAGTTGAAATAAATAATAATCATTATCTTATAAAATTTTTTTTTATAGGTTTGGAATCAAAACGGACAAATCTGGAAATATAATTTCTACGGGGGGAGATGACAAACAAGCATGCATTAAAAAAACACTTTTAATCATGTTCTTGATGTCATATACTACAGTTCACACCTAACAAAAAGTCAACAGTTTTGCTTGTTTTATTAAACTTCATAGTATGCATTTATTTTTTGTATGATAGGAAATGAAACAAAATTTTACAGTTGATCTAAACGCTGCGAATTAAATTAAATTTCTACTAAATTTCATATTAAAATCAGTACAATATTATTCTAGAGATTTGACTACTATTTGAAGAATGATAAGATTCATTGTAGTTGTGACTTGTTTGTAACATTGGAAACTGACAAACTTCTTTCATTGTCCTGGCGTTCTTCCACAAATATACGGTTTCTTTGTCAAGATGTAAGATTTCAGTTCTATAGCCAAAGTCATGTAAGAAAGGTTATAATAAGATAACATTTACAAAATACACCTATTTCATAACAGTATAAATAGTTATAGTTGTTTTTAAAAGGATGTGGATCACTCGAATATTTTCCTAAGATGTGAGGTATCTTGTATTAAAAGGTGTTAAATTAATGTTGAGTACAAAATAAATATCTGGTGAAAATTTTAAGTTAATGCACAAGCAATACAATGTCCTTTAGAATACTATACAGAAGATATATTTTTGAATTAAAACTGTCTGTTAAAAAGTGAGCATGAAACAACTTGCAAAATGCAAAGTTATAGGTTAAAAAACAGCAGTACCACAAAAAAACACAATATTCCCTCATAAAAATGCTTATTTCAGCTTTGTTTGGAACTAGCTGACCTTAAGTATTCTAATTACATTTTATTTATAATTTAAAGTTGACGCAAATGCTTCCTGGTATTAACCGAAACCCTATTTTAAGTACAAAATTAAAGTTGTAACAGTACATGTTTAACAACTTCTTGCTACCAGTATTTAAAGAAATTGCGAAATAAAAAGTGATTATAGATATTAATTAGAGTTAACTTAAAACGAATAATTAGCTTCACAATAGATTCTACGAAAACAAAGCGCGAAAACACGTAATTGAAAACCAGGGATAACCATTGTAAGAGATAGGCGCTCGCAACTGTTCATCTGACTCACGCAACGCCTCTAGTGGTGGAAACCATCCCATTGACTTCAAACATCGCTCACGCGTGCCGCTAGTTGCGCTATCCACAATCCAGGTTTCATAGAGATCAGTCATAGTTGCCATTTTTTCTTAGGGTAAACATCTGGAATTACAATAAATTTAATCTAAAAACATCTAGATTTTTTATAGAGAAATCTAAAAAATCATCTAAAATGGATTTTTGAAAATATTCAATACATTTTGACAAAAAAAATCAACATTTAAAGCTTAATGCTGTATAAAATTGCATAAAGGGTCTTGCTTAAAGCTTTAGATCTAAGATTTTCTGTTTTATAAAATATTTTATTGAACATGACCAGTTACTGAAATTTTGATTTCGTACCTCATTATTTATTTTTCATTTCGCAAAAATTTCAAACTCTTTAAATTACCGAAATATTTACCTGGATAGCGAATCTGTCACTAATTTAGCTTATATAATATTTTTTTACAACAATCTAAAAAACATCTAACATCTAGATTGTATAATCCTACATCTAGAATCAAATCAAAACATCTAAATCTAGATTAAAATAATCTAGAATGGCAACTATAAGATCAGTGGTGAATCGGTGACAGGGTGTCACAATTGGTTGACAGGTGACAGTGACAAGTTGTCAATAAAAAGTCAACACCGGTTAAAGATTCTAGGTTAGTGCCAAACAAACTACTAACTATTCCTATTATGAACTGTTGTTTAGAATTGTTTTTTTTAAGTTATTCATATATTTATTTACAGCCAAAAATATATAAAATGATTCCAACTGTTATTAAAGTACAGTTAAGTGATGACCCTTTATCTATCGTTGAAGTTCCCATAACTCCAAATACAACTGCAACAGATGTAATAGAATGCTGTAAAGAACCTGGTGAAGTTAACTGCCACCTAGCCGAATTGTGGAGAGGTAGGGAGCGCTGTGTCACAGGAAATGAAAAGCCTTACACTATCCTACAGCAATGGGGTTCACATGCATTTGAAGTTCGATTCTGCATTCGACACGATGACAATGTTATTGTTAACAACACTCAAGCACTTGGTCAACAGAGATCCACTTCAGAAATCTTTTCTTCTATACATGTAACTGAAGATGGTCAGATTTTGTCAAGTAATGGTTTTGATATGTCTTTAAATGACCTCAAAGCAATAGCACAAAGACAGCAACAACAAATAGAACAACAACAACACACCCTTGTTGGCAAAGAACAACGTTTAAGGTAGTTTTTGTTTTTATTAATGCCAATTATAATAGCCTGCTTGCTTTTAGATTATTACATAGGTTAGTAATGACTTCACTCAATGACTTGAAGTACACTGAAGCCACTGTTTAGATTACCTAATTTTTCAGAAACAGCTATATTTTTCGGCGCTGGTCTACAATCCTAACACAATGAACGTAATTTAGGTAAGGGTACGGGTTAACGTTTGGGTTTGGGTAGGTTAAGCAATATTATTAAATAATAATACTTGACCAACCCAAACACTAAGGCTGGATGTAGGGTTCCTCTCCGTGAATGTTTCGACGGGAAATTGCCAGTATTTCCCGCGAATTAGCAATCCCAAATCCAGGGAATTTTTTTTTATAATCCCGGGTATTCGGCAACCTAGCAAAACTTAAAAAAAAATATTATTGCCGTTTTTGACTAATATAAAGAAAAAAATAGTACCAACCATGTTAACGTCGTTGCCTGAGTTGTTTTATTTGCGCTTACCAGCGAAAAAACCTAATTAAATTTATTCTAACAAAAAAATGCGTCATGCATGCACAAATAAGGGTCCTGACTCGTATTAGAGAAGGTCTGGCGCTCCTTCAGTTATGAACGTATAAATTAATAAAAAAAAACGGTCTTTAAATACCGCTTACCACAAAGCAAATTTTTTGGGTTAGAATGCGGGTTAGCGTTTGGGTGAGGGTGGGTCAAGCGTTATTATTAATAATAAACATAATAATACTTGACCCACCCTCACCCAAACGCTAACCCGCACCTTAACCCAAACAATATGCGTTGTGGTATGCGGTATTTCTTTCTTTTGTTTTTTTTGCATAACTTTCCACGTACATAAGTGAAAGAACGCATAAAAATGAGCTTAATTAAATGTTTGAAGCTAAAATAAAAAAAATACAAACCTCAAAATGACGTAATTTTATGTATAATTTTATCGTCGGGATCCCGGGATTCCCGGGAAGTTTCATTTTTCAATCCCGTTTCCCGGGAGTGAAAAAATCCGGGAAAAAGAGGAACCCTAGCTGGATGCCCTCCAGACTTCAGACACAACGCGACGAAGTATGTCTGACTGTTGCCTTGTCTCGTTTTGTATGAAAGCGACTCTGTCCAATCCCCAGCGACAAAGTGCGCTAATGTTGAACTCGTCAAAGCTAGGCTATATAATTGAGTTGTGATCATGGCGGAGACAAATGAAATGAAACCTTAGGGAGAAATGTGGATTTGGAAACGTTACAAGCGGTTTATACGGCAACACAAGTGCTGGGTACACCCTATTTGTAAAAATATATTAAGAAGGTGGTTATTTCTATACACTTTTTTTGCACTGTATTGAAACATGAAGATAAATTTTAAAATTATGCAAGAATTTTGTCAAAATAATTTTTTGCCATAGGTTAGCACTTTTAAAGTAAAAATTGTATTAGGTAGATTAAATTCCTATTTAAATTGGAAAAAATACAAGTAGCCTTTAAACGTATGCAAAATTACAATTAGAACAAACTGGAAACAGCTTTTAAACCGTTCCAGGATTATGATATTTCCATAATAATTTAAAAAAAATATCTGTTGAACCTTTCAAAATAACATTCCTAACATAAAACCTTTAAACACCTGTAAAAAACTCGTTGTTTCTATTAAAAAACATCTTTAGTCACGGCATAAAGTAGTGCACGCTCTATCTTGCTAAACACACGTTTAGTCGTGTTTGTCTGCTGTGCGTAAGATTTGTCTCAAGTCTGGTCGGCGGAGACGCGACAACAAAAGAAGCAGTGTTTCATCTTATCAGTCTGCTTTAAAGCGTTTTTGTCTAACCGGTGGTGATTCAGCTTAACTGGTACCCTAACCCAAATATTGTGTTAACCCAAATATTATACCCTAACCCAAATACAACGCTATGGTTGGATTCTAGACCTGTTAGTTTTTGTAGTAAAAGATTGGCCAGAATATTTAAAATAATCAATGCAATTTTTGTAGCTAGTAATCATTATATTATTTATTTTAACATTCTTATCTAGCAGACTATTGTTAGAAAAGCAACAATTGCAAAAGATCACTGGGTAATCTGAAAAAATGGTCAGTAAAACACATTTGGGGAAAACTAACTTTCATTTCAGGAAATAAAATTCAGTAACCTAAAAATCAGAATACTAGTAAACTAAATGCATTTGATTTCTTAATATAAACATTGAACTTTCTGGGGTGCACTAATGCAGTACCCTTATCATGTGCCAGTAAGCTACAATAACCTAATACATTGCTTTTAAAATTTAACCTAGATTTTTAAAACATCAAATGCAACAGCAACAAACCAAGGTAAATGACAATGAAAAGTTGCAACAACTAAGAGAAAGAGCTGAAATTCAAGAAGCAAAACTTCGAAAAATACGATCTTTGCGTGGAAAAGTTGATCAAAAAAGGTAATTGTCTTTAAAAATTAGACTAATAATATTTTTATATGTATTTTTTCAGAAGCATTTTGTTGGGAGGCGACCAGCCTTTTCTGTTTTACCTACATGTCTCTGTTTTAGCTACACGTTTAGGCATAAGTAAAATGTTATGCCATTCTAAAAAAAAATTCGAATTATTTAGCCCAGTCCTTGACAAATTTTAATTCACTTCGCCTGGACAATCCTTCACCACTTAAAATACAAATAGTAAATACTCCAATTTATGGGTAGCGAACCAACGTGGCATCGCTTAGTTCTTTTTTGGGATCACCAGCACTCACCAACTCCTGCAGTTTTAGTGATTTCATTGCACTTGTGGTTTAAACGAGTGCAGTAAGTGCAATAAAAAAGTTAAAGCAAATAAAACAGAATATGGGCTAGTGTATAATTTCAAGTACAATCAATTGCTTGTGTTATTTAGCTCAAGCATTACTTATCTGCAAACAAACTGGGGTCAATGTATATTCTGATTTCAGTTCAATTATATTGAGGTCAGGTAATAAAAAGGCTGGAGACCACTGTTCTATTTAACTTCTGAAATGCCTGATATTTCTTGTAATAAAATGTAAATGTATCTATAACAGTAATTTGGGCACAGTTTTTTTTCGTAATAAATCTCATTTGGGCTTGGATAAATCTCATTTGGGCCCTTTTTTAGTTATAATGTAGCTCCAATAAAACAAATTTATGTTCAATTTATTCACACCTAAGTCAAAAAAATAATATGTTTTGGCTGTATGTATCTGGACTAACACCAATTTGGGCATTTTTTTTTGTTTTATAAAACTTTTTTTTGTCACTTTTTTGTCCGCAAGTAGGTCATTTAAAACTCATCTGGGCACCTTTTGTCCATAAGCAGCACTAATAAAACTTATTTTTTTGCACTTTTTTGTTTGTATGTAGCTCGAATAATAAGGCACATTTGAGAACTTTCCTTCAGAATGTAGCTTGAATAAAACTCATTTGGGCATTTTTGTCGTTTTTATGTAGGTCCTAAAAAACTCTTTTGGGCAATTTTTTTAAAACTTAATTGAAGTAAAGATAACGTATTATATTTATAAAGTCTTATAGGCAGGCGCGTAGCGTGACCATTTCAAAGGGGGTGTCCCGCAATTTCAACTTAGGGAATTCCCCTATTTTCCGTCTGACTGTAATGAATAATGACGTCATAAAAAATAAGCAGAAACACTTAACGTCCAGCAAAAACGAACACGTGCGTCGTATGAACACCCTTAGCGGGTACGGGCGGAGCCCGAAAAATCTTACGTTTCATGTATTCTAGACGCTAAAAACGGCGATTATTAGGAGCTTATGGCTTTTTAAATTTGTCTATTTGACGTTAGAAAAGTACAACACTCCGTTGACTCATTCATGTCCGATTGGCACGTGATTTCAATTGTGCGCGAAAATTATTAGATTGTGGTGTCAGAACAGGCTCTGTGACGTGTCAATCACTAACTGTTGCACTTCGTTGTCAGCAAAATTAACGCTGCTTATCAACAAATCTGGTGATATTTGTAGTTTAGTTTCGCCGATTGACTGGAAAGTGGCTTCAAAATCGCCCTTTTTAAACTCGGTATATTTAGTGAATTATTCAGCTGAAACTGTACAAAAAGAAAACAAACAAGTAAGAAGTAAGTAAGTAAGACCATTTATTATCAGTTAAGCAGGAAGCTATAGTTCGACGACGTTTTAATAATATATCTCCTCAGCGGAAAATGTTATTTAGACGATTCATCGTGAAGGGAGGCAGAAGTATCTAGGTCATTAATAAAAAATAAATCGATTGCACAGCGCGGATTCGAAAGGAGTTAAATGTTAGTGAAGCGATAGCAATATTGTTCTAGTGGACAGTGTTTTTGAAAGTTTGTCAGTGAAAGTTTGTCAGTGAAAGCACGAGTTTTATCCAAAAATATGACATCTCCAGAAAGAAAGAAGCAAGAAGTAGGAAAAATCACATCGTATTTTGACACAAGGAGTGTCAGTGGTCGATTAGAATTGCCAGAAACGATCCATGAAAAAGATAAAACACAAATCGAATCAGCGAGTATAGTGTCACCTCAACAACAATCGTCTGGAATTGGGTCTCCAAATGACATTGGAAATTTCGTTGGAGCTAATATTTCGAGGGAGACAAAGCGGAAACTTTTGTTAAATCCGTGGATGCCAGACGAAACTTGCGTATTCCCAAGACTAGAAAGAATGAAAAACAACAAAATCTGTTATGTGTCCTTCCATGCATCATGGCTTAAAGCGCATCCTTGGCTTGTTTACAGCGATGTAGTGCAAGGTGCGTTTTGCAAACATTGCGTTTTGTTTGCACCGGAAAAGGCAGGAGGGTCATCCCTAAAGCAGCTCGTCAAAACTCCACCACGGAGTGCGGCAGAATATGTAAAAGGGACTACGTTGTTGAAAGATCACGCGTCGCTCGAATATCATAAAACAGCAACCGTAAAAGCGGAATCATTTCTTCAGGTATTAGAGAGGGGAGACGTTTTGGAACAAATGGATAGAGATCAACAACGATTGCTTCCTCTAAAAAATGACTTTCTTGTCTCTGTGGTAGAGAGTATAATATTCTGCGGCATTCAAGGCATTCCCCTTCGCGGGCATCGCGATTCTGGTCAGCTAACTGCTCCTGCAAACTTTCGAACTGAAGAAAACAAAGGAAATTTTGCGCACTTTTAAGATTTCGAACTTCGGCAGGGGACACTTCAGTCACAGATTATTTGGCTCAATCCAATCGGGCTGCCATGTATTACAGTCCACAAATCCAGAATGAAATTGTTGATGTTGTCGGCGATGTCATTCGTCAAAAAATAATTGCACGAGTCAAGAAGTTCGTTTATATTAGCGTTTTAGCCGACGAAACTAGTAATGTTTCTGACATCGAGCAACTTTCGCTAGACAGCTTAAACAGGTGGGAAGCTTAGACAGCTTAAACAGGTGGGATTGAAATTCAGACAATATGTGTGGTCAAGGTTACGACGACGCCGCCAATATGTCCGGAAAATTTAATGGCGTACAGGCAATTATTGCACGTAAATGTAGTTTACACGCCTGTTTTCTCTATGTCGTGGAGAAGTCTGTTCGTTTTACCAATAAAATACATATGCGTTAAAAGGCCTGTTTCAGATTACTTGAGTCGGTGACAGGCGAAATGCCAAATGAAACAACGATAACGAGCGGTGATTAACGGCGATAAGCACCGACCTGATTAGGCGGCCGACGTGTTTTCAATGCCAGGTGCAACGTTTTCCGATGTAGCAGCAATTACGGTTTGATTTTTGTGATCATTGTTTACTGAGATTTCAAAGGGGGGTGTCAAGACTCCTAAATACCCCCCCACGCTACGCCCCTGCTTATAGGTAATACACAATAAGACCTAAAAAGCAACAATACCTAAAGCAGAAAGATCTATAAAACCATAGTATTAAGAGTCCAGGGGCGTAGCGTGGGAGGGTATCTAGGAGTCTTGACACCCCTCTTTGAAATCTCAGTAAACAATTATCACAAAACTAAAACCGTGATTGCTGCAATGTTACATCGGCAACATCGCACCTGGCATTGAAAACACGTCGGTGCTTATCGTCGCCAACGCCTAATCACCGTCGTTATCATTGTTTCATTTAGCAGTAAATTGTCACCAACTCAAGTAATCTCAAAGTCTCAAACAAGCCTGATAATGAAAATATATTTTATTGTTGAAACGAACATTCTCAACAACGTAAAAAACGAGCATGTAAGCTACAGCAAACGTCTTCACCGCAGGTCGCTCTATTGAATGTTTTTATTAGCCTCAATCTCGAAAAGAAGCGCTTGACCGTCACCTTTTGAAAAAGGGCCATGTTTTTGTTTGTCTTGCACAGTTATAGCTGAATAATTTACTAATTATAAAGAGTTAAAAAAAGGGCGATTTAAAGCCACGCTTCATACCATCGGCGAAATTAAACTACAAATATCATCAAATTTGTTGATAAGCATCGTTAATTTTGCTGACAAAGAAGTGCAACAGTTTGTGATTGATACATCACAGACGCTCAGTGGCGTATCCAGGGGGGGGGGGGGTTTGGGGGTTCGGACCCCCCCCCCCCTTTTTGTAAGTGACAATATCGTTTTTTGTTCGTTTTTGTCAGCGTTTAAACTCACCGTCCGAAGCTGCGTGTTTTTAAATGTAATTGGGTCACGCGTCTTGAGCTAATGCGAAACCAAAATCAAAAGCAAAATGCCGTTTTTCGTCTTTTGTTTGGTCGACCGTAAACGCTAGATAGTTTTTTTATCTTTTGCCTTTCGTTATTCGTTCGGGTTGGCTGATCAGCAAGTGTGTGTTCGACAATTAATAATATAAATCCAGCGGTTTCCGCTTCTTTCTCTCTGAAAATGTTGAGTTAGACTGTGCTGATGTTTCTCGCTGTTTGTTGTCTGCGTTAATATCAGATGTTGGCGTAAGACTGGGGTCGGCAACCTACTGTATCGGGCCTGTCGCCTCTTTGACAAACTATACACGAGTTCATTTCAAATACTTTTTGACTATTTTAACTACGCAAGTGCGAAAATTTTTGATCTTACTACGTCCCATTTGTTGACGTTTTAATGCTGTATTTTGAACTAGATCAGCGCTTCTTTATCGTTGCACCGTGGAAAGCTG
Source organism: Ascidiella aspersa (assembly GCF_963924565.1). NCBI lineage: Eukaryota > Metazoa > Chordata > Ascidiacea > Phlebobranchia > Ascidiidae > Ascidiella > Ascidiella aspersa. The sequence goes on from NC_139453.1 coordinate 18,625,428, forward strand.
CCAATTGCGTCGCGGACAAACCGAAAACGTATTCAAAAATATTTGACATAGATTTTTCAACATTTTTCATTTTCGGCAATGTAATAAAAACTTATTTAAAAAGAAAAATTTAAAAGAAACGCTGTTATACCAAAAAAAAATCGCGCTCGCTTCACTCGCCAGGTGCGCCCAAACTTAAAATGGTTATCTAACGCTGAACTAAATGAACTAACTATTAAAGTTAGACCGTTTTTTTTCGAAATAGTTTTATATGTCGCGCTAATCAAAAAAACACCCGGGAAAAACGATCTCCGTTTAGTATTGCAGATGGCGAAAGACGTGCTTGTAATATAGCCTAGTCCTGTACATGGATCTACCAAAATCAATCACATATATTTCACGGTCTTGGTTTAGTTTTTCGCCTGAAGTTAACGATTGCACACTAAGCGGTTTCGCAGCTGGCGCCTGGTAGGATTGTCGATGACGCACGTGTTCGCTTTCCGTCTAAATGTTCGCTTTTGCTGGACGTTAATTGGCTGTTTCGGTTAATTTTTTTCTTGTTTATGACGTCATTACCATCGCTATTTTATGACGTCCTATCCGTCACTATTTTATGACGTCATTAACGTCAGACGAAAAAACAACGGGGAATTCCCTAAGTTGAAAATTCGTAACCCCCCCTCCCTTTTTGAATTTCTGGATCGCCCATGCAGACGCTGTTTTGACACCGCAATTCCATAGCGTCTCATAACACTCAGTAAAAACGATCTTCGTTTAGTATTGTAGGTGACGAAAGGCGTGCCTGTAATTTAAAGCTAGTCCTGTACATGGAACTTAGGAAATCACGCTGCTGATAGTTTATGATTCTTCCAAAATCAATCACACATATTTTACAGTCTTGGTTTAGTTTTTCCGCCTGGCAAGAGTGTCGACGACACACGTGTTCGCATTTGCTGGACGTTAGTTGTTTCTGATTAGAATGTTTTATGATGTCATTAAAATCACTATTTAATGACGTCACACCCGTCACTGTTTTATGACGTCATTATTCATTAACATCAGAAGGAAAATAGGTGAATTCTCTAAGTTGAAAATTCGAGACACCCCCCTTTGAAATGATTGCGCTACGCACCTGATTAAGACCAACGACTAGGGATGCTCAAAGTGGAATATCGAATCCAATTCTGCCATTTATTTCGGGTAATTGGAACCGATATAATTTAATGTTTTACCGCGGATTGTTGCGCCTAATTGCACAAACGCGTATGGTAAGTTGGCCTGTCGCCGCGGCGACCAATTTACAGTGCTTGCTTTAAATGTAACCTTGTAGTGCACTGTCAGCGTTTTTTCGGGCGATTTTTCGGGTTGCTTAAGACTTTTATGTGCAGTGTTGCATTTGCTCACTTTTGGCAAAAATATAAGTTTTGGACACAACCTGGGCAGTTGACATATTACAGTTTACAGAACGGCTTAAGATGACAGAACTTTGTTAAGAATGTTAAACATATGAGAGAGTTTTTTTATTATAATGTTCACATGTTAGAAAATGGTTTGGGCGATTTTTTGCTGTGATTGTGGGCCCTGTAGGGTAGATTAAGATTAATCCCTTCCCCAAACAAAATCGAGGATAAATAATTTAATAAAAATATACTAGGATTTGCTATTCTGGATTCGTTATTCTAGATTCGAAACCTATTATTCTAGAATACCTTGGGATTCTACTTTGAACATCCCTACCAACGACATAACTAAACCTGTTGGAATAAGGCAGGGCTTCCCAACCTGTTTTACACCGTGACCCGCTTTAAAAATTTTGAGTATTCAATGGCCTCTCCAAGAAACGTCATTTTAATTAAAAAACTTGTTTATACAGTAACCGGTAGTTAAAATGATAAAACGATATAAATACAACACACAATACATATGATAGTACATGAATTATTTATTAATGTTATTATACATATTCAGTTGATGTAATGGTTGAGCTTGTTTTTGCTCTGACAATGTCTTGCTGGTTTGGCGGTCGAAAGAGCCAGCCGCATTTCATATTAAATATCCAAGACACTGCGCTGCTTTGTCTTCAAAAGTAACATTCTTGAAAAACCACATTCACAACAACATGTTGATGGAAAAGGCAACAGCAAAGGCATGGCAATTTTATTAAGCTTAGGGTATGAATTGCTTAGTTTTCCCCAAAATGTGGTCAAACTATCTTTCTCAAAGCTTTTTTTTGCGGCTTCAAGAATTCATTAAAATTATTTATTTATTTTGATATAGTGGAGTAGACTTAGAGGAAATAAACTAAAAAAATACTATTTTTCCAATTTTTTCATGGCCCCCCTTGGAAAAGGCTCATGGCCCACTACGGGGCCATGGCTCGCAGTTTGGGAACCCCTGGAATAAGGCCTAAATTTTTGGGAATTAGTCCTAAATTCCTTGGAATAAGGCCCAAATTCATCCAAATAAGGCCTAAATTCATCGGAATAAGGCCTAAATTTATCGAATAAGGCCTGGTGGGTAATGGGTGGGGTTACAAAATGGGTTAGTGTTGAAATTACTAGGAGAGTTAGTGATGTAGTTAGGGGTGGTGTTTAGTTAAAATGTTGTTTAGGCCTGATTCTGACCATTTAGGTCTTATTCCGACGGATTTAGGACTTATTCCGATTTAGACGGTACTAATACCATTAGGTATTAAGCCTATTTTGGGCTAATTCCGAACTGCGTTTTATTCTGACGTTGATGTTGTTCTTATCTTGGTCTTATGGCTGGAGTCTGTATTATATTTCATTATCCTTGTCAAATAGTTATTATGTAGGATCTAGGAGACAACTGGAAGTCAAACTTTGTAAAAAAAAATTGTTATTCTTTTGCTTGTGCACTCCTTTTTTTTGCTTGTGCACTCATGAAAAAGATGCGTTTAGCTGTTAACACTTTTTTACACTATCTCTAGATATCAAAACACTTCAATATCAACAGAGTTAGAAGCTGTCCAAACTTTGTTTGAAGAAAAACAACAGGAGCTCTCAGTTGCAATGTCAAAGGTGGGTTTGATTAGTCTTACATTTTTTAAGTATTTAGTTGCATTTTCAATACATTACAGCAGGGCTTGGCAAATATTTTTGGTGCAACCCCAAAAAAGTTGTTGCAAATGTTTCATGAGTTGTTTTTAATAAAATGTTTTGTTCAAATCTGTGTGTTTGTGGCACCTTTTCTCGCAAAACATTGAAGAGTTTATATTAGTAGTTATAGTTTGAAACAATTAGTTTTTAGGGCAGGGGTTCCCAACCCTGTGGTACACTAGTGGTACGCAAAGGTTTTTTGGTGGTGCGCGAGTAGCTTCCGTTAAAAATGGATTCACAACTTTATACTTTGTTTATCTGGGTTTTTTTTTTGTTTACAAAAAAATAATACCGGAGCCTATTATAATTGTTACGTAACTATTTCTGTTGTTTCTTAACAATACGATCTTCAAAATACAGTTCATGTCAATTGTGCACAGTTGTTTCACACCCCCTACAACCCTGTTGGACAGTGGGCGTTAATTATGTCAAATATATAAATAGATATATTTTGATTGCTCTTGATAAATATCATCTACTGTTTTATAGCTTCAGCTACATAGAGCATTAGAATAATGCTAGTTGTAAGCTAAAAATAAGACAATATTCTTCTTCTGAATAAAATACGATTCAATCAAATAAGCTGTTCTGCGAGAAGTGGTACGCGTGGCAGTACAGAGCGTCCAAGTGGTAGGAGGTCGCGAAACGGTTCGGAACCCCTGTTTTAGGGGTGCAAGGCCTCGTCCTTGGTCGCCCAAAGTCAAGTATGTGTCATTAAAAAAATAAATAAACATTGACAAAATTTTTGCGAGACAATGCTAACATTATAGTAAAAAAGTTGGCAGATTTATCTTACATTTTTCTTAGTGTTGTGCTGCAAACATGAATCTTAACAAAAAATACGTGTCTATAGATAAAGTTTAAGATTTGTGTAAGCGAACAACAAGTGCCCAAATTTGCAGAACCTGCACTACAGTGTTATATTCAGCATGATTCGTCGCCACATAATTTCATAATTTTGTGTAATTTCAATGTTATACTATTTATACAAGAAAATGAAGTTCGTATCTGAACACAAATATAATCTTTATCAGTAATAAAGTCAGTCATGGACTCGCGTATTACCAAAACAAAATATTTAAATGGACGCAAGATATAGATTTTAAGTTAAAATTGTAATATTAAAAACGTACTTGAATGTTAAAGATTGCGCATGAGAAAAACAAAACACAGAAAGATGTTGAAAATTAAAATCTGAGTTCCATAGTCTAAATGAAACCATCAACCATGGTAATTCACTATTGTTAGTTCTCTGGTATGTCCTGTCCTCCTCCACCAGTTTTAAATTCAAATGTATATGGTAAAGCATCAATAGCATGTTGATGGCTTTTCAGTGTACTGCAATGATATGGAAGACGTAATCGGTGGTCAAAAAGCAGCTTCCGAGGGGCTAGATCACAGTTGTTATAAACACATATGTGTGTGTATCTTTCATTATTTAGTACGGTACTGTTGATCCCCTTCAATGTGAAGTTGCTTGTGCTAACCCAGGGGTTCTTAAATTGGGTTCCATGGACCCCTTGGGGGTCCGTGAACTAGTTTTAGGGGGTCCATGAAGGCCGAATTGAAATATTAGTGTAAATATATTTAGGAAGTAGTCAATTTTTTAAAGAAAACTGTTTGATTAAAAATAAAACAGTTTTGCACTGAATTTATTTAGACTCTATTCCATGTTCACATTTTTGGACCGAAATTAGCAGATTAAGAAGTTTATTTGTACTATGACGTCAATTTATGACGTCATTTTGATTTTTTTTGCCTACCGTGGTCCACGCGAGGCAAAGAGAGAATTTAGGGGTCTGCGGTAAAAAAAAGTCTGCGGTAAAAATTTAAGAACCCCTGTACTTACCGAATGTAGCAAGCATTAGCCTATAGTTGTTTCTTGACTTGATCCTCTCTGTTGTGTAGCCTCAGTTGGTAGAGCAACGGTCCCGGTATGACCGGAGGTCGTGAGTTCGAACCTCACTGCGGGCTAGTTGTTTTTCTGGCCTGCTCTGCTTGCATCATTGATTGACAGATTCGGAAAGTCTGTGATGGCTTTTTGGTGTACTATAATGATATGAAAGTTGTAATCGTTGGTCAAAAAGCAGCTCCTGAGGTGCTAGATCACAGTTGTTATTAAACACATATGTGTGATTGTGTGTGTGTCTTTTATTCTTTATTATATTATTGTATTTTCAAAGGTTCAAGAACTAACAAACCAGTTGGACGAACTTCGAACAAGTAAGACTGCTTTTGGATCATCTGCACTTCCAATATCTGGTAATTTTATTTCAGTGCTAATGACTTACAATCTTATAAAAATGTAATTCATGGCAATTTTTAGATTTATAATTAAAATACTGAGTATTTATTGACTTTTGATATGATAATCGAATTGTTTAATTTTAAGAAATTGCTGTATTGATCAAAACTTGTTCAGCAATAAACGAAAGCAAAATTTTGTCACTCTGCATGTGCCCAAAAAGCCATAAGCTTGACACAGTGGTTTAAACCAATATTCTTAACTTTGAACAGGCAAGCTTGATAAGTTTTTAACAAATATAGGTTTCATTTGTTTTTGACATGGGTGCAAAGCTGTTGTAATGAACTGATCAATATTTTCTTATCTTTGTGTTCCCTTTGATACCTAAACATTTACTCTGTCCCTTGCCTGTGCTTAGAAATTGCCTGCTATACTGTCACAAATTTAGTTTTATTGTTTACCGGGCGAAAAAATTGAGAACCACTGATTTAAACAGAAAATGTAGTGTTTACACATGTTGAAAATCAAGATTAAGTTACGTATTCCAAGTCAAACCATCAATCATGGCGATTGACTCTTGTTAGTTCTCTGGAAGTCTTTGTTAGTTCTCTGTTTTTTTATGCCAACCCAAATATTATTCATCAGCAGTATGGCAGAAAGACTTGGCGGCTATGTCGGCCGAAGAATCAAACAGAAATCGAAGAAATTGATCCAAAAAAAAAAAATTTTTTTTAAAGATGAATTTTCCAATCAAATATTATTTTTAAAATGCTGAATATGTAGGAACATTATGCACTAAAATTGGCAGGAAATAATTTTTTTGTGCCATTCTGAAAAAAGTATGAAGCACGTTGTTTAGCAGGGAAAAGCCAGTGTTTGGCATATGTTTATTAGTTTAAAAAGTACCAAATTTCGATAGAACTGTTGTGTATTTGCAGTTATACTTCATTTGGCAAATACTTCTTTATTGAGTTAAAAAAGCAATCACGATAGTCGCGATTCCTGTTAAATAGACAGGTATGACATTCGCATGGGCATAACAAGGATGTACTATAGGCCATGTTGTTCCATCTAAGGCTTAAACTATATTTTCGGCTGTGTTAATTATGTAAACGCAAAAAATGTTCACGCTTCGCGGACCCTCGGCCTCGTTTAGCTATGGTTGTGTCTCTGAAGCATATCTATTCAGTTGCCACTTAAAAAAATTTGATAGACGGCAAAACCTATTAAATTAAATGGGTGACGTTATAATATTGACTCATAAAACAACTCAACTTATAAACACCCGCTCTTTGAGAGTGAACTCATGCGTAAATATGCAAGTAAATATCGCCATGCCGTATCATGTCATGGTACGACACCTTTGGGCTGATATATTTCCTTAAAAAGGTCCGCAAAAACACACATTCAGAAAAATACCAACCTTGCTTAGCAATAATGTTGCACAAAAGTGTTCGACGAATGTTGAAATGCAACATTAGACTCGTTTAAAGTCTTAGAATATATAAGATTAGGCCTACATCAAACACTGTGAGTTCTACACGTTTTGATGATAGTGAAAACAATTGTTACTGAAAGTGAGAATAATTGGTGGGCCGCACGTAAACATCAGGCGGGCCGCAATGCGGGCTGCGGGTTGGACATACCTGGCCTAAAGGGTTTAAAGTGAGCTAAGCTGTGCTTTTCATATATCTTTTTGGGGGTCTCATTGGAACATGTGTGACCTCCAGTATTCTCAAAAGCATTTAATGTACTTCCATATCTCCTATTTTTAATTTCTGTATTCCATTAGTAAACAAGTGACTGAAGCTTTAGATAAAAGCCTATATGGTCATCATCAATTTGGGTTGCAACCCATACATTGGGAAACACTGCATTTGACTGTATACCACATGCATTTTTAATCATCCAGATTCTCCAAGGTTAACTGCAGGCAAACAAAATTCACAGTCAGTCAAAATCAATTAGAGGATTTTGTGTAGTTTAAAAAAAGTCTATCATAAAAACTTAGTCATGTATGTTAACAAAAGCCAATTTTCAAGCAATAGATGAAGCTAAGGCTAGTTTTCTGAAGCAAAAAAATAAGAGAACAACATATCATTCATAATTCATCCGTTATACTCTGTACATTTGAAAAAAAGCTATTGACAAAAAGCCTAAAAAAATTGGCTGTGTGGTTACCATGTCTTACCCGAAATGGCCTAAACTACTTGTAAGAGTATATCTGTATTAAGGGCCTTAATGAAACAAAGTTGTGTCGGTTTTTTACATGCATGTATGGGCAAATTAAATCACTCAGTAATATTAATGTTGTTACATTTGAAATTGTCACTCTCACACAAGTGTACAAATAGACTAAATTAAGTGTTTATTAATCCTTGTAAATGACCTATTATATTATTACAAACATCCACTTTAAACTCAGGGCAACTTTTAAGTGATCTCCAGAAGTCGTCTTGCAAACAAATCATACTATATGGTAATTGAATTTTATAAACCAAAAAGGTTTAAACAGACAGTTATAGAGAATATCTCGCCACACAATAAGTTTGCTATATGACAGGGAATGTATTTTAATAGTGTTGCAGGTAGATAGTTGATCTAGTTTAATCAGTCCTTAAACTGTTAAAGTAATATTAAATGACAAATTGTATTGTAATTTCAACTAGCTTTCACACAACCCTGCTTCATCAGGTCAAAGTAGAATTGGAAGCAATCAAAATACACAAATTAAGGCATAAGCACTAGTAAAATGCTATAACGATAGCAAGTCAAACACATCCACAGGCACATGCTCACAGATACATGGTCGGTCGGTGACTAACACAAAAACAAGCACAGCAAACATTGCGTTGTGTGTGTGGAAGAATAAAACAAAATGTGACATAAAAGTGACATAATCCAGTGCTATACAACAAAATTTTACATAAACTGTTTGTTTTATAGATGCATGTAATCAACAAACTGAGCTAGATAAACTCAAACAGGAAATGGACATACTAAATAGAATGAATGAAGAACAACAGAAACGCCTTCTGGAACAAAGGCACACTTTGCTAAAAAGGAACGAAGATGCATTGGATTTAGACAGGCGTATAGAAGAATTGACAAACCGTTTACACCAAAAGAGACTTGAAAACAGTATTGGATTTGGACAGTCAAAAGCATCTCAAGCAAAGATGCATACAATTGTGGCTGCAGTTGAACCTCTTGTAAAACAATTAGATCCAAATGTAGGTATTTTTTTGTTTGAAAATAGTTATTTTCAAGAGAATTGGCTCTTTAACAAAGTCAGATCACATTCCTTAAATTTATTTCAAAATAATATTAGCATTCAAGTTCTATAGTACAGTGCTTACACTTCATTGATCGGGTGTTTAATTGGTTTTAAATTTACCCGCTTGGCAATTAGAGTGCAATTCGCTCTGGGTGAGTGCTAGTTGACACCCACTCTCCCGACTGGCCGAAAAAAAATGGTTGTTGCTTTCAGACCTACAGATCTTAGTTAACAAATCTGTAGCATATTATGTTTACCTTCTTGACTAAAGGCCAATTATTTTTCTTTTAATAACTTACAATGTAGACTTGTGCCACTATAACAAGATATTTTTGTTGAGCATTTTATTTGTTTAATAATATTTCACAGAAGAGATTTTGCTCATTGGAATTTACATATCAAAATCTCTATAAATAATAGTGGTTTAAAATTGCCAATTAGAGTGGTTAAAAAAACCTAACCCCACCCAGGGGCGTATCCAGAAATTCAAAAAGAGGGGGGCGTCCTGAATTTTCAACTTAGGGAATTCCCCGTTTTTTTCATCTGACGTTAATGACGTCATAAATAAGAAAAAAATAATCAGAAACAGCCAATTAACGTCCAGCAAAAGCGAACATTTAGACGCAAAGCGAGCACGTGCGTTATTGACAATCCTGACAGGCGCCAGCTGCGAAACCGCTTAGTGTGCAATCGTTAACTTCAGGCGAAAAACTAAACCAAGACCGTGAAATATATGTGATTGATTTTGGTAGATCCATGTAAGTGACTACGCTACATCACAAGCACACCTCTCGCCACCTGCAATACTAAACAAACGTCGTTTTTCCCAGGTGTTTTTCGATTAGCGCGACATATAAAATTACTTCGAAAAAACGCGATAACTTATAGTTAGTTAATCTAGTTCAGTGTTCGATAACCTTTTTAAGTGAGGGCACACCTTGGCGAGTGAAGCAAGCGCGATTTTTTTTTTTGGTATAACAGCATTTTTTTTAATTTCTTCGCAAGTTTTTATTACATTGCCAAAAATAAAAAATGTTAAAAAATATATGTCCAATATTTTTTAATACGTTTTCCGTTTGCTCGTGACGCACTTGGCAGCCTTCCATGGCGCAACGGTAAAGAAGTGCTGATCGAGTTCAAAATACAGCATCAAAACGTAAACAAACAGGACGTAGTAAGATCATTTGCGCAAAGAGCAAAAATTTTTTCGCATTTACGTAGTTAAAATAGTCAAATAGTATTTGAATTAGACTCGTGTATAGTTTGTCAAAGAGGCGACGGGTCCGATGAATTACATCGGCCCGCGGGCCGTAGGTTGCCAAACCCAGTCTTACACCAACATCTGATATTAACGCGGACAACAAACAGCAAGACACATCAGCACCGTCTAACTTGACGTTTTCAGAGAGAAAAAGCGGAAACCACTTGATTTATTATTATTAATTGTCGAACGCACACTTGCTGATTAGCCAACCCGAACGAATAACGAAATGGGAAAGAGAAAAACTATCTATCGTTTACGGTCGACCAAACAAAAGACGAAAAACAGCGTTTTGCGTTTGATTTTGGTTTCGCATTAGCTTAAGACGCGTGACCCAATTACATTTAAAACCACGCAGCTTCGGATGGTGAGTAAACCCCCCCCCCCCCTGGATAAACCACTGACCCCACCATGCCAAGATTACGCTTTCTGCCATTAAGGCCGACTTTCTGTCTGGCAAGTTAGCTCTTTTTAACTGTGTGTGCTAAATTATTTTAAAACAATTTAAATTTATGCAGGTAATGGATTCCAAAAATTTTTTAACTCAAAATGACCAAGGAATTTCCACAAACAAACATTTTGCAGAAAAACCTAGATCTGGTTCTATTGATTACGACAGAAATACTGTTTTAACAAGAGGACAACCAGAGGGATATAATCCAAGATACCCAGATGTAAAATTCCAAGGAGCTGCAGAAAAATCATTAAATCAAACTTCGTTTTCAGATAAAGCACAATTTCCCAAGTCGGACACTGTTACTGCAACAGTTCAACCCATGCATACCATGAACTATTCTCCTTCAAGTGACTTGGCTGATGGCATAAAGTCAAACAAAGGTGGTTATTATTCACTGAATTCCCAAACAAGTACAAATTTGTTTGCTTATAAACCCCCTTCTTTGCATAACAATTCTAATTCGAGTAAGCCAAATGTGTCAGTTCTTCCTTCTGGCAACATTAAATATAATCCAAGTAAAAACAGAAATCTGCCTCCACCATACCCAAGCACAGATAAGGATAGTATGCACTCTCAGTCAATACAGAATAAAAATTCTGATCGTCCTGTAACTGTTGATATTGAAGCCTTGCGCAGGAAGTTTGCTCATGCTCCTAGACCATTAAAAAAAAGAAGTTCAATTACTGAACCAGAGAGGCCACAAGGCCCCAACTTACCAAAATTATTGTATGATCAAATTTACAAAAAGGCAGATACTCCATTTTACCGACCACACATGGAAAGTCATAGAAGCACACCACCTCCAGCATATGTTGAACCAAGTTACATCAATTCTATCCCTGAAAAGACAACCGATGTTGAGCATGAAGTTTCAAATGCCTTTACTTCTATGTTTTATGGGCACACTCCTGACAATCAAGCTGAAGTTGCAGCAACAATAAGTGAAACAAGGGAAAGTTCTTTAACAACTTATCCAAGAGGCATATTAAGGTACAAAAGTTTAATATTAATAAAGAATTCTTATTCAGTATATGTTGATAGTGATTTATTTTCTTTATTTTTATTTTTATTTATTTATATTTTTTTTATTTTGTGTGTGTAAAATATTTAAGTTATCTCTTTTGTTAATGCATATGTAAAATGTTCGGAGATTTCAATCCCTAAATCTTTCAATTAAAAAAATCTGTCCTTTTTACTGGTTATACAACCTGACATTATGCCACTTAAAATATATTTGCTTGAGGTTCCTTGGAATTTCACAGGTTTGAGTGATAATTTTGCTGTTTGCTTTTTACAGACTATTTATATAATTTATTGCAACCCATATTACACTTTCTTTAGTTGGGCTGGAAAAATGTGCCAATTTAAAAGCCTTCATTATGACTTTTATCTGCATGTCATTTTCTATGTTAGACTGTATTTTCAAAATCCCCAAAAGTGGCTATTAGATCTAGGTTGCAGATGTTGCCTAGGCAAGTAAATCAACCGAGCATGGGTAGGAAGAGCAGTTTTAGATGCCCTGGATTTCTGGCCGGGCGTCAAAGTGCCCTGAATTTTGGCCGATTTCCATGCGAAATTAACTGAATTTTAAAAGTTAGTTTGGCGCCTATGAAATCAATGCAATGAAACCTGCATTACTAAATTCAGATTAAACATACAATTGTGCAATAGGGCCTGAGAAGTTGTTTACTAAAATGAAAAATATATGTAGACAAAAACAAAAAGTGGGAACCTAATCAGAAACTCGCCAAACGCTATTTTTAGCGTGTTTTGAATACTTAAATGGAAATAATTTTAGCGCTTATCGCGAATCTCTTCTGTCTAAAAATATATATATTTATTTCCCTGCGGTCGAATGTATTCCATCATATAAATATGAACGAAATACCGGTCATTTTCTAAACTGTGAAACAACCTTATTTGGTTCATGCCAAGTTGTGTGTTTCTTCTGATTTATATGGCCATTTTACCACAAGTAACACTTATAACTTAAGCCATCAAAAGCACAAAATACATGTAGGATTTTTTGTGCAAATTTTAATGTATTTTGACCTTAATTTTTAAGTCAACATGCTCCATAACTTGATAAACACCAATACATCAAACAATGTACATTTTTTGTATGTGCTCAATGTGTCATGTCTCCCTCAAAGTGTACATTAAAATTTTCATTGTAAAAGAAATGCATCACATTTTTTTCTTTCTATAAATTCAACTTAACGTTATAACTAGTTTGTTAGATTATTTTTTTATAGGGTCAGAGTATGCTCTCATATTGCGTGTATTTGAGATTCTATGTTTACCCCGGCCTGCCACAACATTTTAGATTCCTAATGCGGCCCGCCGTTAAAAATAATTCCCCCCCCCCAATTTTAGAGCATAATGAGATTGTACTTAGACGAGAACAAATATTAAGGCCATACAACAGTAGGTATCAAAATTGAAAATATGCTGTAATTACCACGGAACTACACATTAGCTCATTTTGTCAAACGTAAAGACCATCAGCGTTTTCTATGCCTTCCAGGTGTTGTCTAAAAAATGCAATGCTCATGTTCAGTGTTCCCGCTAATTTTTTTACTCGACAAAGGACATAGACCTAGAAAGGCATTTTCATTTTAATCCTGGTCACAGCATAAAAATTAAGTATTTAAAAGTGAAAGGAAAATGTTTACTTTTAGGGCAGCGATCCTCATACTAGTTTGTCCAAAACCCAACTTTTGTTTCAATTCAAGGCCAGAACTACCTTGTATGTCATAAGAATATGCTTTCCCTGTTGCTACAAAAACAACCATGCATCACCAAAATACTGCCAGGCCTGTGGGTGTGAGGCACACGAACCACTGGTTTAGGAATTAGTAAACATCTCAGCTGCCACTTCTTTTAAATGTACTTAGATATTTTCTTTACCTTTAAACATTCAAATATCTAAGTTAACTGTCATCTGTTGAAAATATCATTAAGTTTGTAAAGATTAAATTTTGTCCATGAGTTTGTAAAAACCTTTGAAATCCTATTTACCTTTTCCATCTGGAATATTTCTGGATGATGGTAGACCATTAGGTTATAGTATAGTTTATTCAGGCTTGTGTTCAAGCTAAAAGGATTTATCACTTGTAATTACTACTGCCATTAGTGTACTGCTAGTTGATCCTTATATATTTATAACTACATGGTACTTTCAATACAGGATTAAGATTTGTACAAAGCCCCCCAGAAATTTGCTTTTACTTAGTTGAAAACCTCCAAAAAATATGGGGTATGGCCTCGTGCCAGTTTGTAAAATAGTTTGAGGGCAGGATAGTTTGCATTGGCGTGCCGGATCTGGCCTACAGGCAGTAGGTTGCCCACCCCTAGTTTTTGTGACCTTAAAAAATACATCATATATAAACTGTTGTGCTTCGTACCACTAAGGGGTACACCTACCCCTGGTTAAGAACTCCTGCTATAGAGAGTGGAGTATCAGTGCTCATCCGATACAAGGTTAGTACCGGTCCTGATCTGATACCAATTTCATTTAGGAATTTCAGCCATGATTTGCGATCAAATGCAACAACTTATTTCTTTTAAAGATAAATTTATCAAAAATAAGTGGGTTGAAATCTTAACTAAACATCTTAACAATAAAGCTTTAACAATATAAATTGTTTTTTGCATATAGGCGCTCCAATCAAGCTGGAAGATTTCCCAACCGCCGGATTCGATTTGATCCGCTTGCTCTTTTATTGGATGCTTCATTGGAAGGGGAGTATGACTTGGTGAGAAAGATAATCAGTGAAGTTAAAGACCCTAGTGGAGCCAATGATGAGGGTATTACTGCTTTGCATAATGCTGTTTGTGCTGGTCATTTGGAACTTGTCCGATTTCTGGTTCATTATGGGTAAGAATATTTTGTAGATCTGTAAATATATTTGGCTTGGGTTGTTTGCTGGAATGCGTGATGTTAACACAGTAAGAGAGAAGGCTACACAATATGCAATGTATCACTGGGTGTCCCTGCATTATTTGAACTAGAAATAGAGTAATTTCAAGACAAAAAAAGTATTGTTGCCCAACAGTCCGAGCAATTTTTCACAACAAGGCTACTATAAGATGTCGCAAGCAAACGTAATCTCTGATGGTACAACATAATGTAAAATAGTGGTTTAGGCCCAAGATGTTTTGCTTATTACAGTATGTTCAAAATTTTGCAAAATATTGCGTTATTGTAGCTGTTTTAAAAGTGAGCAATTTTCTTTTTCTAATGGGATGGATTTCACCTATGTTTGATGCCATTTTAAAGCAAGATTACCTGTTTGCTTGAATATCATTGAATTGCTGCGACAACACAAGCAATATCCTTAACAGACTTTTATTTCACTTCAGGAGTTACAAAGACATTCAGTTTAAATTTTAGGCAAAAACTATACACAAATATCAATGGTGTTGCAATGGGCTTCCTATTGCCGTTTTGCTAGCAGATGTTTTCATGAACTAGTTAATCGTTTAAAATCTTTGATGTTGCTATGTAGATGACGTTTTTGCTGTAATGCAAGTGTATTTTTTGCCAGTTCGAAATAAACTGGTAAACACTCCATTTTAACCTGGACAGTGCCAGGTATTTTGTCTAGTAATAATCTTTGTTGTAATGTCTTAAGTCAATCACTTGGTTCAGTACAGTTAAGGCCCTTTTTTTTAAAGACTTAACATAACTCGTCTTCAGTCATTTGGACAAATGACATAGATTAATCTGAAGTGTTTTATCGACAAACTTTTTCATAAAGGATGGGTTATTTACTTCTATTTTTAAACAGGAAAAAATGTTCTCGCTATTTGTTTCGTTTTTGGTGTTTACTAAACAAAATATTGCTTGGATTTAAAAAGTATCGCATTTATTTTTTGATGCACTTGAATTAAATTGGATAACTAATTGTCTCGAACTGAAACTTAACCTGGTAATTGTTGAAAATGACTTGACTGGGGCTTAGTCATTTTTAAATGACTTGTTTACAACAGTGTAATTAATTACTTAATTCTAGGTTTACAGCATGTGAAACGTTTTTCATTGTGGATTATTGTTTATCAGTTATCTCGCAAACATGAAAATCAGTTTCTTTTCATAAGTTGCAACTATAGGATGACCCATTTTTCTGGAAATAACTGTTGTGTTTTTCTTTTGTAAATCGCTATAATAATATAGTGGCTTTTTACTTTTCTTCACCGAGTTAACCACCCAAACATTAAAACTACATAATGAAATTGTTTAAACTAAATGGCGAATGTCCGTTTAATAACTGTATAGTGTTTATTTCATGACAGTTTTTTTAATATTTTAATTAGGCATAAATATGTCATATTATTATTTTTAGAAGCGATATAAATGCAGCTGATACTGATGGTTGGACTCCATTACATTGTGCTGCTTCTTGTAATAATCTTACAATGGCAAGGTTTTTGGTTGAAAACGGTGCTTGTGTTTTTGCTGCCACTCTCAGTGATGGTGAAACTGCTGCTGACAAATGTGAACAACTTGATGAAGGATATATTCCTTGTTCCGAATACTTGTATGGGATTCAGGTAAAAAGAATCGATAAATTAGTATGTCCACCTAACAGAAAATGAATTCTACCCTACCCTATTTTTTCGACAGGAAAATCTTGGAGCTGTTAGACAAGGCCAGGTTTATGCATTGTTTGATTACAATGACAACAACTCCGATGAACTAGCATTTAAAGATGGAGATTACATAACCATTTTGCGGAAAGGCGACGAAATGTAAATAAATACCTGCATTATATTTGCTTAGTATGTTTTCTAACGGACTCCAGCCATAAGACCGACATAAGAACAACACCAACGTCAGAATAAAACACAATTCGGATTAAGGCCAAAATATGACTAATACTTGGTATTGGTACCGTCTAAATCGGAATAAGACGTAAATCCGTCGGAATAAGACCTAAAAGGTCAGAATCAGGCCTAAACAACACTTTAACTAACCCCAAAACCCACCCCTAAGTACATCGCTAGCTCCCCTAATAATTTCAACACTAACCCATTTTCTAACCCCACCCAATACCCACCAATAACCCCAAATAGGATCAAAAACCCGGTGTGCCATAACAGCGCCGGTCAGACTAGGGCGTCCAAACATATAGTCACCAAAACGGCCGATACCAGACTGATGGCCCCCGATTGTCCCATAATCTTTACCCACAGGTTGAATTTGGCCTTATTCCGATGAATTTGGGCCTTATTTCGAAGAATTTAAACCTTATTCCGATAAATTTAGGCCTTGTTCCGATGAATTTAGGCCTTATTCTGACAGATTTAGGCCTTATTCAGACAGATTTAGGTCTTGTTGAGACGATTTTAATCTTATGCTGTACTGGATATTATTGCGTATTTGGCTGTATTATGTCGTTGTTCGTTGGTCTTGATAATATGGTTTTATGGATTTTTCTGCTTTAGGTATTGTTCGTTTTAGGTCTTGTTGTGTGTTCCCTTTTTTAACAATAGAATCGAAGGCCCACTACGTAAAACCACTACAAAAACAGTGGCGGATTTAGGATATTTGTTTTGAGTTGGAGCCATTAGAATGAATCCACAAAGTTATGTTATAAAACAATGAACAGAAAATTACATTAACTATATATATTTTGGTAGAAATGTTATTTTGCAAGGAGTCTAAGTTGACACCAAGTAAAGGTGAAATATTACACGCATTGATTGATGCCGAAAACACGTAAAACCACTACAAAAACAGTGGCGGATTTAGGATATTTGTTTTGAGTTGGAGGCATTAGAATGAATCCACAAAGTTATGTTATAAAACAATGAATAGAAAATTACATTAACTATATATATTTTGGTAGAAATGTTATTTTGCAAGGAGTCTAAGTTGACACCAAGTAAAGGTGAAATATTACACGCATTGATTGATGCCGAAAACACTGCCATGCTATAATGTAAAATATACTATAAAACGAAAAATATATGCACACAGCGAAACACATTTGGGCCGCAGCCCACAGTTTGCTGACCACTGCTTTTAATGGTTGGCATTTTACGCAGCTTGAATTTTTTTTCCTGCAAAAGCTGCTTAGCAAAAATATTATTAAATCCGTGCAAAATGCAGCTAACAATATGATTTGTTCAACAGTTGCCTTATTAAAACTGATTTTGCATTTGCAGTGAAAGAGAGTGGTGGTGGGCCCAGTTGGGTTCCAATGAAGGTTATGTCCCAAGAAATTTGCTTGGATTGTGGCCAAGAATTAAACCAAGGGAAGAAACAAAAGATTTAATTTCTGCATAGTTAATTATGTAATGATTTAATTTGTAAAATACCAAGCAACTTTTGTGCATTATTTTTCATATATACCAAATTGAAAAGTAAATGTTTTTGTGTATTTTGATTTTTCCTGCTGGTGAACTAAATAATATACATTTCTAGGTATAACACAGTGGACTTCCAAAGAATATTTCGTTGAGATGTGTAGGTTAATGTTTCCCTTAAATTAAAAGTATATGTTGTTGCAACTGGCCATTCAAAGCACAAATGTGCAAGAAATTCTAACTGGCAATGACTTCGTGTCATGAATGCTGGCTTCTATATTGCAAGGGTGGCCAAAACCGGGCATTGTGAGCCGCATACGGCTCTTTTTGTTAAGGTTCTATTAAAGTTTTAAGATATCCAGTGTCAAATTTCTTGTGCTTTCTCTTTGGCTGTTTTAACTGTTTGTGTAAATAAAAAACAAATGTAAAGCTTCTCGTTTTTCTGTGATGTCTTACACCTTTTAAGAACACTTGACAGCGTAAAGAAATTTATTTAATAATTCCTGAAGTGCAAATAAAAAATTGCTTAAATGTTACATACGCAATTTTGTTAGTGTGTTACATTTATAAAAAAATCTAGCTAAAGGAATATCGCCATCTGAACCACTTATCCGAGCAGAAATTATGACAAATGTGGTATCATTAGAAAGGTGTGATACATTATTGGGGCAGTTGGCAGTATTAAATCGTTTTGCCAGGACGAAAAATCACGTTATTTCGCCTATGTAGTTGTGAATATAAAACTTTAAATTTTTTTTTATTTGATCAGCGTGTAAAATTCAAATTCGAAGGGAATCAAGAAATCTAGAGCCATTTGAAAATTGCCGCGATTGGTTATGAATATTAATATCGATTATCGGCTATCGCCGACTGAACCACTTATCCGAGCAAAAATCATGACAAATATGGTATCATTAGAAAGATGTGATAAATGTCTTTATGATAATGTAGGTCATTATCTTAATCTAATGAGAAACCAAAATCGAGCGCAAAACGCCGTTTTTTGTCTTTTGTTTGGTCGACCGTAAACGCTGGATAGTTTATCTCTTTCGTTATTTGTTTAGGTTGACTGATTAGTAAGTGTGCATTCGACACTTCTTTCTTTTTTTCTCGCTAAAAAACGTCGAGTTATACGCGGTATGTTCCTCGCTGTTCGGTCTCTGCGCTAATATCCGATGTTGGTCTAACATCAACATTTGTTTTAGCAGATTCTTAAAAGGAGGTATAATGGCGACCAAAGTCTCTATTTTTCAGTTATGATGGTTAACGCAAAATTATGCTCTTTAAGCATATTCCAAGACCAAGTGCTAAGTGTTCAATGGACACAACTTATTTCCCCTCAAACACAGCTCGGCGAAGATGTTGCGCTAATCGTGGTATAATAACACCCGGAAAAGACGATCTTCGTTTAGTATTGCAGGTGGTGAAAGACGTGATTCTACCACAATTAATACCACATGTTTCACGGTCTTGGTTTGTTTTTTTGCCTGCAGTTAACGATTGCACAGTGCACACCATGGTTTCGCAGCTGGCGGCTGACAGGATTGTCGACGACGCACGTGGTCGCTTTTGCTGGACGTATTTGGCTGTTTCTGATTAGTTGTTTTATCACGTTTGCAATCATCAATCTGTGACGTCATACTGTCACTGTTTTATGACGTCATTATTCATTAACGTCAGACGAAAAACAGGGGAATTCCCTAAGTTGAAAATTCAGGACCCCCCTTTTCAATTTTGTGGTTACGCCCCTGACTGCCCCCCCCTGGAAAATTTTCTGCGGGCGCCCCTGCCTGTCTGTATTATGTCGTTGGTATTAATACTATGTTGTTATAGATTTTTCTTTTTAGGTATTACTGTGTGTTACCCTGTCGTATGGTGCAAGTTGCATTGCTTTTTTTGTGTAAAAAGGAAATATTTGTTATAAGAATCATTATTCTTGGTGAGTTGCGTTGTGTATAATATGGTTTTGCAGCCCTGATAATCTGTCACATTGTAAAATGTAACCTTTGCTAAATATATTACAAGGACACAGGTAGTCAGTTCGCCCAGCATTAACGGCATTATAATAACGTCTTGTTGTGTAGTATTTACACTGCTCGTGTTTTGCCTTGGCTTATGAATTCTTAAAGCGCAGTAGATATCACACTTAAGTGATACGTTTATGCTTGTGACGTCATAATGGCGCATTGTTTGTTATTTTACTTTTGTGGTATTCAGGCGTTGGGAATGTAACTGACGCAAATGTTCCTGATTCTCCCGGTTCCCCAAATAGTTGGTATGAGCATATTATTTAAAATTGTACGACTGACTTTGTATTTGACACATTGCCTTTTGTGTAGAAACCGTCTCCTTTGTCTATTGCAGTGGTAGACTAATTTTCAGCGCCCCTTTTTAGAAATTTCCGTAGCCCGGCGCCCCGTAGCCCGGCGCCCCAATAATAAAGGGCCTAGAATCCTAGGACCAGGTGGTTGAGAACCACTGGTCTTAATACCTTAAGCCTTAAGCTATGAATGCTCTGCCAGATTTAATTTGTTGTATGTTTTGTTGTGGTAGCACATTTGAGAACGGGGACCTAAAATGGATGCTCTAACCTAAATGCTCCACCCGGGGACCGATGCTACGCTTTGCCACCTTCTTGTCTATAACCCTGTTAATTAACACTGCCTTCAACTATGTTTACTTTCGTTATACAAAACGCAATGGCTGCCATTGATTTATTTGGTTAACAACATTTATGATCGAGGACCTTCATCAACGTTAATTTGCCGACGAACTCCGAATGCACCTCCTGACTGACTTGCAAGCTTGTTGGTACCAGCCTGGATACCAATGATTTTTTTGCCTTCGGCAATGGTTGCCTCGTCGAACTCTCGGACATTTTCATGAGAAGGCTTGGGGCCAAGTGTTGGCCAATTCTTGTAGTTCGGACTGTTTTGGTTCCAATCTTCTTTATCGTGGCACTGGAACAAAACATCTTTTAGTTTGCCGTAAAACATTTCAGGTCGTAATCATATAACCATTTTATTTAATTTATTACTATTAAAATATTTTTTTATTTTGTTTCTAAAATTGTTTATAGTTGTGAATAAAATAGTATTAATTTTGGGTTGGTTATTAAAACAACCCCGAAACACAATATTATTGTTTAAATATGGGGTATTTAAAACGACTTAAAACTTACAATGCGTCCAAGCGCGAATAATGTTGCGGTTACTGCGGGAACGTTTGATCCTTCAAAAAGATCGACAGTTTGAAAGAGATCTCCTTGTGGAACTCCGTATTTTTTAACGTTTACCAGGAAGTTGTTGATATTTTCCATCTTTAAGAAATATTTTAAACATATAACAATAATTTATACTTCATAAGGCAGTTGATTTTCCAGAGTTCTAAAACGAAGAAAGTGTTATAAGTAAGCCTAACGGTCCTTAAAGGCGTATTTTTTTGTATTAGGGAAAGCCTTTAATATTACAAATGCTAAGTTTAGGACGCAAAAACATCACACAATTTGGCAAAATCGATGAAACTATTTAAGATGTATTATGGGCGACTTTGGCAACAAATCTTGTTAAAATCGATGACAACTAAATTTATCTTAGGCAGCTCGATGTAGTTTTATGTTTACAAAGTTTGTATTTCTTGCACTATTGCTTGTATTGCCAAAAAAGGTACAGATGCTATTATAGCATGGAGCGGGCCACAAAACAAATGTTTTCTTATTGTTTTTCTTTACTTGGTACAACTGTTGTGTTAAACGCATTCATTCACTTTTGTTTCAGAAAAGGAAGGAACAGCGCGGTACTCGACAAAATGGCTTAAAAAGGGAAAAAATGGGTTTATAGGATATTTTAGCAAAATTTTGATTTGGGAGGGTTATACCCGTGATAGCTTTCTGACAACTAAGAGCACAGAAACAATGGCAAGTATTGGCGCGTTTGCCATTTGACCATATAGAATAAATATCCTCTCATAGTGTAATAATAATTTTAGTTTTATTTTATTAAATTGGCCAAAAATAATAAGATGATTTTGTTTGTTATTTTTGGCCATCACAACATTAGTTCTCTTTCGCTGAGTGTGTGGACCGGTATAGTCATCAAACATAAAGTGGCTCCAGTCAAGTAAATATGTTTTGGTATACCAGTACTTCTTTTGAATTGTTTACAAGTTTTTTTGCATAGTCATAGCCTAATTGCATTATCTTGATGGTAGTGAATGCTTAATGCAGTGGTTCTGGTTTGGCCAATTCAACCTATATAAATGCAAGTTTATATTTGATTATGCCCAGTTTCAGTTGCATATTCGCGTACGGGATGGCTACAGAGAACAACAGGTGTTTTAAGATGAAATGTTTTATGACGTCATGTTTGAGTCATCCATGACAACTTTTATGTTCCCTCGAAACAAAAATCCTGGTTTGCTGGCAAACATAGGGGAAATAAATACTGAGCGAAAATTTGAGGTTCAACGAAAGCTTGCAGAATAACATGTGGGTTCGACACGTTGTCAAAGGTTAAGAACCACTGGCTTAATGAGATAAGCCGAAACAAAATATAAAAAATAGAGCTTATTCTATTACACCGAAAAGCTTATTCTATTATTATAATAGTTTTAATTGATAAAACACACAGCACACAGTTTGGTTCCAAAAAATTGAATCGGAATAGCATCATTATAACATCACACAATATAATAAATGAAACTACCCCGCAAAGTGAGCCAAAAGCAATTGAAAAATAATACAGTCTGTTATGATTTTTTTACTACCTTGCATCGTACATAGCGCCTATATATGGACAACTGGGCCACGGACTGCCAGGTCTGTTATTATACAAAAATTATTACGGAAATTGCAGATTAATGTGTAATAGTAGGAGATTTATAGGCTACAATAAACAATAAGTTTATTTAAAATATATGATGAACTCTGACAATGGCAAAGTGTAAACATCAATCTATGTGGTAATGGTGGATATTTAATTGGCAGTGTTGTAAACTAGTATTTTGAATTAACTTACGCTCCAGTCAAGTTATTTGTAACATAACTAAAAACCAAGTAAAGTATTTAAAAAAAACTTCAAGTCAAGTTATTTATAGAAATTCAACTCCAAGTAAAATCATTGATATATAATAACAAAACGTTAAACCATTAAACTTGGGAAACTTATCCGATTTATTATGAGCGATAACATAACTAAAAATAACAAAACAAAAACAACATGAAGCCACCTAATCGTTTTAAATGCAAAATTGAAATAAATATTCAATGTTTTTAATAAACTGTTAAAGGAAAACCCTTAACATCAACTCCATCGAGACACTTACTAAATTACTTCATTTGACTAAAGTCATTACAACACGGATAATTTGATGGTAAGACGTCGAATATATGTTTAGGTAATGTAAATGGGAGATTAGCTGTAACAAATTTGCACTTGTATTACTGTGAAAACAGTGGGACACTTTACTTTACCTGTTGAAATGGCTTCGTACTTGTTGAAATTTTTTTCACACTCTTAGGTTGCAACTTATTAATCAATCTAAAAGTAGAAAAGGTTAGTTTAAAAATATATATCAATATTGTTAAGTCTCAAATGATTCAAGTTTGGATCCCTCGCCTGTCTGTCTATTTGGAAAACTAATGGGTTAATTAACAAAAAATTAAACAATTTGCAACAGAAGTTTTTTTTTATTGGTTTATGACGAAGCTGCCACGAATTCGAAAGTCCTGGGAAATATCGTGTCTAATATGTAACGTCATTCAATTTTGTTATAGGCTACAATTTTAAAATGCCTATAGACACTCGAAATTGGTCTCATATTAAAAAATATACTGCGGGTGACAAATCGTCAAATTGGTTTAATAAATTTGCAATTAGCGTGAAAACTTTGGAGCCACTCAGGTAGCTAAACTCTGCATTACAGTGTTTCGCAGCGCCAGGTTTGTTAGAGTCTGCGAACAAATTGGCTTTGTCAATTTCTGTTCAGTTATTATCCGTTTATTTTACTTAATTTCCCGTTTATGAGGTATTATTACGTATCTGGGTTCACAGAACTTTTACTGAATTACCAAACTTAATCTTATAATTTTAAATAGGTTTTGCCGCCATTTTTACAGTCCTGAATTTTCAGATTTATAGTTCCGTGGTTAAAGGTGATTTTTGTTAAGTTTGATTAAAATAGACTCATAGAGGTTGGGCTAGTCAACATTTTTGAACTTTTGCTAATATTATTGAACTTTTCAGGGCTGGATAATTAAAAAGACTGGCGGTCGAGGGCCAGACATCTGTAAAGGTTGGAAATCACGGTTTGGATATTAAACCTGTCTTCACCTTATTTGACTTAATTTAAAAAAACGAACGAAAGAATATCAGTCAAAATTTATGCTGACGTTTAGGAAATGTCGTTTAGACTAATATGTCATCAAAATTTAAGCACCGGACAAAGCATTTCGTTTAATCAGGTATTGAAACACATATCTTCACAGCAATTTAATCGAGGTTAAATTCGGTAGAGTGCAAAACTAGGACGTATCTAGGATTTTGTTTGGTGGGAGTAGGGATGTACCACGCTTGATATTTTATATCGATACCGGATTTTTAATCGAAATTAATATCGAAACCAAATGACGTCATTACTATGTGCAAGCAAAATAGATGAGATTGAAACGGTCAGAGAAATTTGTTCTGGGTTATTAGGCCAAAATTTCCTCAAGGTTTAGTTACCTTAAGGCTTAAGCTGTTAACCTAATATTAAAAAACTACATGTTTTTAAGGTAGAATGTATTTCGTTGAATAGCAAATAATTATGCTTCAAATTACATTCAACCAGAAACAAAAGTTTATTTAAGTTACTGTTTCGTAGTGTTTCTAAACAAAAATCCTAGCTAGCCTACTTTCCTTTGTGTGAGTGAGGAAGGAACGGAGTGCTATTAATTTTCGATCGTATATGGCTCTTTGCTGTTAACAAAGTAGGTTGCCAACCTCGAACTTGATTAATAGCCTAACTGTAAAACAACAACTTGCTCATACTTGCACAGAATTGTTCCATCTTTTAAATTCTGCTCGTAGTTTAGCGTACTGTCAAATTTCACTTCTGTTATTGTTTCAATCCAGCTTATCACTTTAGCTTCTTTGCCCGGGTCTCGCTTGCTTTCAATCTGTAATTTAACCAAAGCTTTAGAATTTAGATAATTTAGTGGTTTTAAACATCGTGAAAGGATTACGATGCTGTATAGTGAAATAAACTCACAATATTTAGGTCAAAAAGCTTTGTACAATTAAGCAACACCATGTTTTTGATCTCAACACGAACTACCAAAACAAAACCTTGGCGACATTTTTCTATTACACCGAACCGTCAGAGTATTTAAAATAGATAATTAACCACTTTTACTTCTATTTATAAGTTCAGCATTGGACAGCATTTGCTGTAGGGTTAAAATATTGCTGGGGTTAAAATATTGCATTAGCGCAAATGTGCATTGAAAAAAAATCAAGAAAATAAATAACCGTTTCCAAGTTATTTATGCTTTGCATATTTCAAATTAATATAAATAGGTGGTGTTTAATTTCGAAACAACACAGCTTTTTTAAATCATCATACTAGTTTACTTAACATATATTAGTGTTTCTCAACTTTTTCGCGGCGACCCAAATACTTAGCTTAAATGTAATAGCGAAATTTTGGCGACCAACCCCTCTTCAGCAATTTTATGTTTGCGAACAAAACAGTTTTGCATTAATATTATCGAATATAATTTTTAAGAACCGTCTTAAAAATATTATTGAATATAATTTTTAAGAATCTTCTTTTCCGCAGTTATCGCAAACTTTGAAGCAATATTGTTCAGAACCAATTTCAATCACTCCTATACTATTAAAAACTGCAATGTCGCAGCCCAAACCAATCAAAATGCGATCAATTTTTGGCGTCCATAGGTATATTACAAGGTAATTAATTTAAATTCATTATAGTAATAAGCGAACTACAGTATATATAAACAAGTAAAACTCATAGTTAAAAACATGAGTAAAAACAGGATCAGACGTTTTGTTTAAAGGAAAATATATTTCGCCAAAGTGGCATCATCAGTTCCTTAATTCGAATGAATAGTATATATACAAACTGTTTTGCCTATCTAAAATGATGTATTTCACAAAAGTTGTTTACGTACCAGCAATGATGAAATTAATACCAAACCCCTTACTTAAATAGTCTGCAACGAAAACTATTATTGCGAAACTTGATATGGAAATTTTACAAGATTAAAGAATATTTGAGAGATATCACGAGTATTGCAAGAAACCGCGATCTTAATCCTTTCACTTACCTTCTTTGCCACTTGTGCACTAAGTCCGTAAGCGTAACCCTTATTTGCCATTATGAACTTTAAGTCTAAAAGAAAATAGAAAAGGATCAACAAATTTAACAAAAGTAACTATCATTTAACTGGATCCAACATAAATGTACGTTAGTTTTCCGCTACAGCATTATTTGCTATAGGCCTTCGTCCCGTAAGTTTTGTTCCTACTGGCTGGCGTTTTAAGGTCGAATGACAAAAAAATATAATTTTGGATAATTTCATGTTTTATTTTAAAGGGTTTATTTATTTCTAAGCGGGTTTAGCGTATATTTTTTACTCGCAGATATATATTTTTTTAAATCGTTTCTGTATGGAAACAGTTGAAATACCTCTGAGAAATGGTATATTTAGGTTACTACCTAATAAGTATGTAATTACTAAATGTAACAAAAATTGTCCTAAATTTAGGAATCAACCCTTGTTTTAACATAAACTTAATTGTCATTTATTCATCGCATTTATCCAAGGTGTGTAACCTTTTTATCGACGGCCCAAACATGTGTATCCGTATGAGACCATAAGGGGATTTTTTTTCGGGAAGGCACAAAGTTTTTATAGATGAAGTCACAAAGTATGTCGTTAAATAATTATCCTTTGAAACCTGTAGTCCTTGAATATGATTCAAGCGAACAAGTTGTGGCGACTTCAGACTTAATGGCGGTATGCGTTAAGCACAAAAAGTTTTTTAATTTTGATTTTTTTAACATTAATATAATGTTCATTGTGCAAAATTTGGAGAATTTTTACTGATGATCCAATGGCCTTATTACAAAGACGTTATAAATTTAGACAAACGGCAAAAATGCAATAACTTTGGCAAAATTTATTGTTCATAATCTGAGTGTAGAATAGAAAGTGTGTAAAAAACAAACTTAATTTTAACTTTTTTATCGTTTATTTAGTTTAGTCGGCAAAATTTAAGTTATATTTTGGCCGTTATTCTTTGCTCACGTGTAGTCATACTGCAAGTACACAAATGTTTCGCTCTCTGGGCGACACGTCCAACACCCCTGATGTTGAAACCATTTATATTATCTTTCGCTTTTTAACAAAAGATGCACAATTCATTTTGTGTTTTTCAATAATATTCAGCTGTATGGACGAACTAAAATTACGTTTTGGCCTTAAATTTAAAACATTTGTCCACCTTTCATCAATTTTAGCAGATCATATTGTGCTGTTATTAAACAAGATTCAATTAACATAAGTTGTTTAAACCGAACAACAGATATTGGTTTATAGTAGCTCTTAAAGCATATCTCTGTTCTGTTACTGATATCAAATCTAGCAGCCTGGTCCACCGGACTTGTCTGCATAAAATACGTTTCGCCAAACTGACACTCAATTATATATATATATAATTGCCAAATCCCTATGGACATCACTGAAATAGTTTATGAGTATATGGTGGCAACTCCGTTAAGTGCACCAAAGCGACACATGATGTCATGGTAGATGAAATCATATCATTAAACAAGGAGGTTTCGTTGTGTGTTCAGCTGCGCACCGTACCATTTTGTCTATCAACTTGCGTTAAGCTTTATACGAAAGATTTTATTATTATCAGTCGCTTTAAAGCAGTGGTAACTCTTGAAAGAATATTATTCATTACTAACTAGTAATTAGATATTAGACGCTTAACAGCGTGATTAAATTGGATATTGTTCAACAAATCCCCAATTTAAAATAATTTTTGGCGTTTGTCTAATTATAATTGGCGTTTGTCCAAAAATTATCAAAATATTTTCGTTTCCTTTCTGTTCAATTAGATGCGTTTTAAACTTTCAATCACTACAACACAAGCCGCTTTAATAAGCAACAAGTATTAAGTTTAGTCATTATAGCAACCCATTTTAAAATAAGTCTCGTTTTTTAAGCTGCATGCCCCACTGGTATAACACAAGGCTGTACCATAGTAGAAATAATCCATCCTCGTGAGAGAAAAAACATCTGAAGCCTATTTTTAAGGCAGAAGCAGTTGTGTTTTGGAAACAAGTGCAAATTAAAAAATACCCGAAATCAAATGGCTGTACTTAAAACACCTTTCATATTTGGGTCCACTTACGTTTTTGAGTCCGTGTTTTCCACCCCGAAAAACGGTAAATCAAAGCACCGATCAGTTATGACTGACATAAGCAGCTGGGCTAGATGTAAATGAATTGCCTCAATTGGCAACAACGAATACCAGACAGATTAAAAGGGGCGTCAATCACGATCGACCGGTTGATCGCCTCATCTCAGCTGGTCGATTCAAACAATATTCATATGAATAGAACGAAAACAGTCAATAAACTTGGATGAACTTGATCACAAGTAGCGTAGTTATAGTGGGTGTTGGTCCGTTCTCTACCAGCTTGTGTCAAAATTCGTTACGTGGAAAAATACTGGCCACGTCATTTCAGTAACTGTCGTACACTCGTACACATTTATAATTATTAGAATTACCCGACGCTGTGTCTGGACAAGTCTACTGCGTTATATGACGTAACAAATTGAATTACTGGCTTGTGATATAATCTTTAGGACTTTGAGCGGCTATAGAATTTTTTGGAAGACTGCAAAACCGCAAATCAGAATATAAAGGAATGTACTACGTAAAAATGTTGGCGCCTTTGGCTTGTTACATTATGCATCGCTCCTTTTCCTCTTGGCTGACTATGACTAGGACATTTGCTGGCTGTGTTATAGCTCTGTTGGTGTGCCGCTAGAGAAAACGGTTGCGGGGCACTGGTCTAGGTTTCTATATGCTGATTATTTATGCTTGTTTGTTCATGTCCGAGAGTGCAATTTTAGATATACAGTTTAAAGAATGAGTAAGCGTAAGTGTTGCACAGAATATTTTATCGTTTGTTGTTTGTTGTTTTCGCCTTATTTTCACTATTGCGTTGTCACTTACTTAACTTTTTTTGCCTCTTGACTACTACACCTCACCTTTCACCTGTTTATACCTTATCTAATCACATTTGTTGTTAACATATTTTTATCTGTCGTTACTGCATAGCCATCACACCTTTTTCGCATGGCCTGTAGTTTTGAAAAAGTTTAATGATAGTCGTCAGCAGTCAGGTTGGGCAAGGCTGGGCAACCACCTGTTTAGATCGTCTTTTACTCCCTAATTTGGTCTCTGGCAGCTTTATATTACGCCCTTTTACCGTTTTATGTTTTATATGTCAGTTCGCCTGTATCGCCCTATATTACATACAACACTGATAGGTCTCTGGTAGTGCTCAGGCGTCCGACAGGCCGTGAAGCAGAGAGTCGTGAAACTTTTGCGTAACAAATTGGCGAGCACGCCAGAACTCTACAGATGAGCAAGGGGCGCTACACGTAGGCATGTTGTCCTTCACATTGCCGCCACCTATTTATCGGTTAGGGGACAATTTAATATCTTTCTTACCTGTGTTCGAGTCCCATTGTAATTACATTGCGGCAAACGAGGATGTAAGAAAACATTTTGTTGTTAGCATGCCTCGATTGGGATTCTTTGTTCGAGCGGTTGGGAAAGTGAACTTTACGATTTGTCTTATGCGACCATAGTCGAACGCGCTTTAGCGGCCAAAGATTTAAATAAGGGAATTTGTATATTCTTTACAAAACCTTGGGGATTTAGCCTACCGAGCCGCCAGTGATAAGACGATAAAAAACGAATTGCTTTATAGGGTTTTGCTGCGCGGATTGAGCGACAGGACGCTCGCCGCAACTATTGGTCAAGACGTCACTATAAAGCGCAACTTTTCCCAAAGCAGCAAAGATGGAAGTACACGCGAATGTTGCCTGCCAGTCTCTCCCGAACATAGCTCATTTAAGCAATAACGTCTTACACGACAAGTTGATGGACCCTTAGGCCTTTCAAAGTTCTGCCTGGAAATGCAGATTCAGATGAAGCTCTTGACGACAGATATTTGCTTTAATCAGCACCGAATGTCCATCCGAGAGCCGAATGACCTCTCTGAAGGCATGACGGCACGGCCATTCTCATCGCAAACAGGCAGTGCCGTTCGGCAGCAACATCGTTCCTCTACTCGACCCCCAGTACCCTTTAGACCAGCGTTTCTCAACCGGTGCGCCATGGAAGGCTGCTAGGTGCGCCGCAAGCGATAGTAAAAAACATATCGAAATAAGTAAATTAATCGGAATAAGACTTAAATAGACAAAATAACGTTTTTAGTCTCAAAGGCTGGAAGTCCCTTTAAAGATATGCAACTATAAAACCCATATAATAAAAAAATGCAGGCAATTTAAGAGAAATATCGGTACACCTCAAAAATTTCGCGCTCGCTTCGCTCGCAAGGTGCGCCGCCACGTTTTTATACGTTTCTAGGTGCGCCCCCCAAGTATAAAAGGTTAAGAAACACTGCTTTACACTGCGGAGTCGAGACGTTGTTTCATCGAAAGAAAGAATAAGTTCCAGCATATTTGGATATCGGCAATCGTTGCTGCCGGATAACGCTTTGGGAACAAGACCATCGAAGTATACGGTGTTCACGGATAACTTTCGAAGCCGCCATGATCGACTCATCCCGACGAAAGAGATAACGTGTAACACACGCCCCAAACAACGCCGACGAACGGAATCATTCGAAAGGCGGGCGGGATCTAGCAACATAAATTCCATCTTTGATGACCGGCCAGCATTTAATGGTTGCCTCCAAAACGTACCCAGAAGCGGCCTGAAGCACTCTTAATCTCTTATGGGACTATGGCCAAGCAAACCAACGACCCAATGATGGAGCCAGCACCTGACGTCGGACTTTGCTTTACGATCGCCTCAACACCACTATCACCAACTTCAAAAGGCAACACCCACCAGCCCACAAATGACGCGGACCACAGCACACAAGTACCGGTCATTTTTCATGGCAAATCCATCCCTGCCACCAGGGCCGGATTAAGGGTACTGTAAATACTAAAAACACATACATGAAAAATTGAAATAATTTACTGCAAAATAACACAAACATAATATATACATGTAATAAATGTAATTAAGTGGCATGGACCCATAGTTTAGGGGAGATGTGGGACCAGTGGATCACTTTTGACGTTTTTACATCTGCAGGTTTTATTTGCGTTGTAAAATAGGATTTAGATGTCGTAACGTGAAGTTTAATCTACCCTTCAACATACCGTACCATAGCATTTAACTCAAGATGTAAGAAGAGAAAAGTTGAATAAATGTACCTACTTTCTAATTATTTAACAAATCAGTCATTTTAAATTAAACTAACTTAGTTAGTCATTGCAAAACTTGTTTTTGGACTCCGCCGAGATGATTTCCTAGATTATTTTAATAATGCGTTACTATGATTTGCCAAATACGCTGTGCATAACCTAACTGAATATTGGCCTAAAAGTTGACCTTGAGTAATTCCGTAGCATACCTTGCGCGTTTCACGATGGAATGTTGTTTTGCAAACTCTTTAAGGAAATTGGGAAATATCTGCACGAAGCATTGCAAGTTAGTTGCTTGCCCAACAACATTTGACGGAAACTTAAAGATTAGGCAAAGCTTATCGTCAAGTAATTGGCTAGCGGAAAAAACGCTGACGCCACACTACATGGCTACATATATAAAGCAGCACAGTAAGTGTTTCGCCACAGCAACAGGCCTTTATCCAATCTTGCCATCGCAAACGTACGGAATACCTAATAGTCGTAGTACCGTCTAAATTAAAATAAGTCCCAAACCCCTCAGAATAAGACCTACATGGCCAGAATCAGGCCTAAACAACAGTTTACCTAACCTCAAACCTCACCCCTAAGTACATCACTAAGTAAGTAAGTAAGTGATGTTTATTTTTCCGTTAGCGCTTAAATTAAAATACACAAGTAAGCTATGGTAAAAAAACAAATTCACGCACGATACGGCCGGAGCAGCGATGGGTCCAATGGACCTTCCAGTCAGCTGCACGGTAAAGGTAAAGGTAAAAAAAACTAACTTCCTTAATTTTCTAACCCCGCCCATTACCCACCAATAACCCCAAACAGGGCCAAAAATCTAAACACAGCGGCGCCCTACAATGGCGCCGGTCAAACTAGGGCGTCCAAACTTCGACACCAAAACGGCCCCTGCCAGACCTATCACAGCGCCCGATCGATCCATACCCTACAATTTCAGGCGTTATTTTGGCCATTTGGGCAATATTACGATGAATTTAGGACGTATTTTAAAATATTTAGGTCTTATTCAGACGATTTTTATCTTATTCTGTACTGGGAAGTAATCTGCGTACCGGTGCCGGTATTTGGCTTTATTATGTCATTGGTCTTAATACTATGGGTTTAAAGATTTTTCTGCTTCAGGTATTGTTGCTTTTTAGGTTTTATAGTGTGTTCCCCTTAAAGATGATAGCACAGAACATGGATAGATAGTTTAACTCGTGTGCAGCATAAATGAAACGATTTATTTATCTACTCACACACAAGGCACATATTGACTCGACTCAGTCATTCGTTTTCAAGCAAAAACTGTACTGTACCGTTTTTTTCCAGGGCCTAAGGCTGTAGCCTTATTAGCCCATTGGTTAATCGGGCCCTGCCTGCCATCATACCGAGGCGTTTGGAAAAAAACGTTTTTACCCCGATATAGAAACCTTCCGCTAACAATGTTGCCCAGGTGGGCAACGAAATTAGAAAGGGGGGATGTTGCGCAGAATATTTTATCGTTTGTTGTGTGTGGTTTTCGACTTATTTTCACTATTGCGTTGTCACTGTTACGTGCTTAATTAGCACTAAAAAATTATCACCGGTTGCTAATTACGCCGACTGTAAATTCTAACATTCATTATTAATTTTGCGCCTTTGTTCTTAAATGTAGGGCTAGGAATTAGGTTTTCGTATTTCGAGACATGTATAATTGTATATTAACGTAATATTCTTGTGCGCTGTGGTGTTCGCCGTTAATTGGACTTTAGACATGTTTTTTTCCTGTCTCCAAACATTTCTGCAAATCTCACAATCATTTATCGCTTGTTTTTCGGCGCGGTTTAACTTCTCACTAAAAGGTCCGCCCAATGTTATCTTTCCACGAAACGGCCGCCCTGTAAGGCAGGCCTGGGGTTTCCGGGAGCGCGTCGGCTCCCGTGAAAAGGAGTTTTGTTTTAGCGTATATTACGAGCGGCTCACCGCCTACAGCGAAGAGAGACGTCTGGGTGTAGCCTTGTGAAATTAGCGAGTAAAACTTTAAGTTTCATTATGCTCTGTCTGTCGCCTTTGTAAGTAATTGTGTGTGTCTAAGTGTCATTATTGTTTGTGGTGTGGTAATATTCTACTCTTGCAACCAATACATCTGTACATTGGGTTTTCTTGTTGTGGTCTTTAATATAAGTTCTCTTTGGTAGGTTATTGATTGCCCGAAAATTAAGAACTCACAGCGACTTTACAGGAGGCCTAGGTAATTTTCTAGAATTACTAGTAAAGTCGTAACAGTCACCCACTTAGCTTCTCTTGCCTCTTCACTTCTGCACCTCTCCTTTCACCTGTTTATACCGTATCTAATCACGTATATTATTAACACATTTTTTCTGTTGTTACTGTATCCATCACACCTTTTTCGCATGACCTGTAGTTTTAAGAAAGTTTTATGATAATCGACAGTCAGCTTAGGCATGCTGTGACAACTACCTGTTTAGATCGTCTCCCCTACTGGGACAACCACCTGTTTTAGATCGTCTCTTCGTCTACGCCCTTATTTGGTCTCTAACCGCTTTATATTACGCCCTTTTACTATTTTGTATGTCAGTTCGTCTGTATCGCCTTATCTAATAATAATAAAAGAGAAAGTTTGAGAGTGTGTGTGTGGCAACATGTTCGCCCGGTCGGTCGATGGCAGAGCAACGTCCTCTTTGATTAACAAAAGGACCGGCGACTCCTCGTCGTTTGCTCGCTTCTCCACTGGCGCGCGCGTGAAAAATAAATTTTAATGTTTTCAACTTAAAAGATGTTTAACGTGCTTAGCCGTTGGGTATTTAATCCCTCCAGCAAAATATCACGTTTGTTGTCGCAGTACGTAAAAGATAGTCCAAGTTTAACCTACTTAAATCAAATTTAAGTATATTGGTTTAATAAAATTAGTATATTGGTAAATTTAGTATATACTTTTTTTCAAGCGCAATTATCAAAAAATAGAGTTCGCAAAAATGCGAAGAATTATATGGGCCGAAAATTTATTTTCGGGACATATCTTGTTTTTGCCGCTATTTATATGGGCCGAAAATTTATTTTCGGGACATATCTTGTTTTTGCCGTTATTCTTTTTTGGTTTCCTATGGTTTCCTATGGTTTCCTATGGTTTCCTATGGTTTCCTATGGTTTCCTATGGTTTCCTATGGTTTCCTATGGTTTCCTATGGTTTCCTATGGTTTCCTATGGTTTCCTATGGTTTCCTATGGTTTCCTATGGTTTCCTATGGTTTCCTATGGTTTGTTTCAGACCGAGTTTTGTCCGAAGCTTTATAGAAAAAGTAGACATCGTAGAACCTTCAAATTTTCAGACATGGCGTAGGGTGGTATGTAGGTGCTTTGTAAAAGTTTATGAGGCTGCACTCCCAGGGGCCTTTGCTTGGGGGGTAAAAACCTGAAATATTGCGTTTTAGCACTTTGTAGCTAACGACAGCCATCTAGCAGCAGAAAAACTTTCATACAGAATTCGTTCATATTCGCTTGCTTTATCCAGCTCGCGTCGCGACGAGGCGGCTGCTGGCATCCCTGCTGCGCCCTATTGTCCCGCGCGTGCAACATTTGTGTTGGAAGTGGCTTGCCTAGTAAAACTATGCACATGCGACTTGCCTTTCATAAAGAGGCCTCTCTAAGTAAAAAAACCTATTGCTCTTACAACACAAAATATTTTACCACCGCAAATTTAAATGCGAATCCTACAGGCAGTGTACACATCTCTGTTAGCACATGTTGTAATTGTTGCACCATTCAAACATATCAACACCAGGTCTAAGCAAATATAATTATACAAGGGCCGCAACAACAAAAAGCTTAAGTTTAACGCATTCTTAACGACGACGTTACAAAGCTACGTCATAACATGGCGTCATAAATAAATAAATCTTGCGTTTATTGGATTTAAATTGGCAAAACTTTCAATATAAAACGTGGCTTATTAGGCACATAAACGTGTTTGCATATTGCTAAAAACTACAGATTTAAACTCTGTTTCAACAGTGATTGCTCAGACCAAGGCATGGTAAAAATTTACACAGTAAAAGTTGGAAAAAGTATAGCAAACCATAGACGTTAAATCATTTAGAGAGAATGAAAATATTGACTTTTTAAACATGCTAGCTGACCAAAATGTGATAACATGGCCGTAAGCATTATCTACGTAAATTTTTATTGATCAAATGTATGTTTCGATCATTTGCCAAAATCTACGCCATATTTGAACCCCCTTCGCTTCAAAGCCATAAGTTATTATATTATTATACACAACTTATAATTGTGTGTAGATATGTTGGATTGGAGTAACATACAGAACAGGTGCAAATAGCAAATATTCTCCAAATACGATGTTTCCAATATTCTCCAAATCGTATTTCATCGTATTGTCGCGGTAATACACAAAGAGGTAAGGCCGTGAATAAAGTTTCACCCACCGTACAATTAACGGAGGGAAGCATTTCGAGTAGGGATGTTCAAGGCAGAATATCGGCGACACATTTATAATGCTTGCTTTAAATGCGGCGTCAGCATTTTTTGGGGCGACCAATTACTTCGCGATAAGCTTCGCCTAATAATTAAGTGTCAATAGGTTGTATTTACCGCCGCAAGTTTAAATGCGAAATCTTAAGGCAGTCTACGCCTCTCTGTTAGCACCTGTTGTGCATCTTGCTCCAACCAGCATACCAACATCAGGCCTAAACATCTAGCAAAACTTTCGATTTAATAGTTTGCGTATTAGGCACATAATAGTGTGTTTCATATTGTTTAAAACTACAGATTTAAAGTCTGTTTTAACAGTGATTGCTCGGACCAAGCCATGGTAAAAATTTACCGAGTAAAAGTTTGCAAAATATTGCAAACCATACGCGTTAAACCATTTTAAGTCTTGAGGAGAATGATAATATTTGGTTTTCAAACACGTAAGCTCTGGCCAAAATGTAATAAAATGGCCATGTACATTATCTACGCAAATTCTATTTATCAAATATATGTTTCGATCATTCCCCAAATACTACGCCATATTTGAACCCCTTTCGCATCAAAGTGGGGAAGTTTTCGGCCCATATCTGTTTTTGCTTGCAGAAACAAGTTAAGGAAAATGAAAAACAAAATATGAAATATATAATATAAAATACACAATACAAAATACAAAATATTAAAAAATAAAAAGTGTAAAATAAAAAAAATATTAAATAAAAAAAAAAATAAAAAAATAAAAATAAAAAACACACAAAAAAAATAAAAAATAAAAATTAAAAAATGAATATGAAAAATAAAATTGAAAAAAAATAAATAAATAAATAAAATCAATTTCAAAAAAAAATTAAAACTAAATAAAAATAAACACTAAGCCCTGACAATATACCCCCTGACAAAATATACAACAACCGCACCCCCGTCTAGTTATATGGGCCGAAAATTTATTTTCGGGACATATCTTGTTTTTGCCCGAAAATGTTTCAGACCGATTTTTGTCCGAAGCACTATAGAAAAAGTATACATCTTAGAACTTTCAAATTTTCAGACATGACGTAGAGTGGTATGAAGGTGCAATGTCGAGGTTTATGAGGCTGCACCCCTTGATGCCTTTGATTGGGGGACAAAACACCAATAATGTGACGTCATCGCTTTAGTTTATAATAGCTATCTACTCCTAACTAGCGGCAGAAAAACTGCAATACAGAATGCTTTCATATCACTTGCTTTATTCAGCTCGCGTCGCAACGAGGCGGCTGCTGGTATCCTGCTGCGCTTTATTGTCCGGCGCGTGCAACGTTCATACAGTGAAGTGTTTTGTCGTAAACTAGGCGCATGCGACTTGCCTTTTAGAAAGAGGCTTCTCTTAGTAAAAAAAAATTATTGCTCTTACAACACAACATATTTAGCGTCACAAATGTAAATGCGAAATCTGGTGGCAGTGTACGCCTCTCTATTTGCCACTATTGCGCATGTTACTCCAATCAAACAAATCAACACCAGGCCTTAACAAATTGAAATTGTGCAAGGGCGCAGCAAGCAAAACATAATGCTGAACGCATTATTAGGGAGCACGTTACAAAGCTACGTTATAACATGGCGTCATACTGAAATAAATATTAAGAACACTGCGTTTATTGGATTTCAATTGGCAAAACTTTCAATTTAAAAGGTGGTTTATTAGGCACATAACTTGTTTTATATATTGCTCGAAACTACAGATTTAAAGTCTGTTATAACTACGATTGCTCGGAATAAGCCATGGTAAAAATTTACCCAGTAAAAGTTGGCAAAAGTATAGCGAACCATGTACGTTAAACCATTTTAGCAGAATGATAATATTTGCTTTTTAAACATGTTAGCTGGCCAAAGTGTAATAACATGCTTGTACGCATTATCTGCGCAAATTCTATTTATCAAATATATGTTTCGATTATTTCCCAAATACTACGACGCCATATTTGAACCCCTTTCGCATAATAGCCAGAAGTTAAGTGGGAAGTTTTCGGCCCATATCTGTTTTTGCTTGCAGAAACAAGTTAAGGAAAAAAATATAAAATATGTAATATAAAATATACAATGCAAAATACAAAATATCAAAAAATTAAAAAAAAATTGTTAAATTTAAAAAAAAACAAAAAAACACTAAGCCCCGAAAATATACCCCCTGACAAAATATACAATAACCGCACCCCCGTCTAGTTCTTTTTTGGTTTCCTATGGTATGTTTCAGACCGATTTTTGTCCGAAGCTTTATAGAAAAAGTGGACATCGTAGAACCTTCAAATTTTCAGACATGGCGTAGAGTGGTATGTAGGTCCTTTGTAAAAGTTTATGAGGCTGCACTCCCAGGGGCCTTTGCTTGGGGGGTAAAAACCTGAAACATTGCGTTTTAGCACTTTGTAGCTAACGACAGCCATCTAGCAGCAGAAAAACTTTCATACAGAATTCGTTCATATTCGCTTGCTTTGTCCAGCTTGTGAAGTGACGAAGGGACTTACCGCCTGCTGCGCTTTATTGTCCCGCGCGTGAGACTTTCATTGTGCGAAGTGGCACGTCCTAAACTGGGCTCGTGCGACTTGCATTTTAAAACGAGGCTTCTCTTTAGTAAAATTACTTAATGCTGTTAAGAAACAACTTATTTTACCGCCGCAAATTTAAATGCGAAATCTGGTGGCAACTCTAATCCAACATATCACCACCAGGCCTACACAACTTAAAATTGTGTGTTGATATGTTGGATTGGAGTAACATACTATACAGGTGCAAATAGCAAATATTCTCCAAATACGATTTTTCCAATATTCTCCAAATCGTATTTCATCGTATTGTCGCGGTAATACACAAAGAGGTAAGGCTGTGAATAAAGTTTCACCCACCGTACAATTAACGGAGGGAAGCATTGCGAGTAGAGATGTTCAAAGCAGAATATCGGCGACTCATTTATAATGCTTGTTTTCAATGCGGCGTTAGTTTTTTTTCGGGCGATAATCTTCGCATAATAATTAAGTGTCAATAGGGTGTATTTACCGCCCCAAGTTTAAATGCGAAATCTTAAGGCAGTCTACCCTCTCTGTTAGCACCTGTCGTGCATCTTGCTCCAACCAGCACACTACCAACATCAGGCCTAAACATCTAGCAAAACTTTCGATTTAATAGTTTGCGTATTGAGAACATAATAGTGTTTTTCATATTGTTTGAAACTACAGATTTAAAGCTTGTTTTAACAGTGATTGCTCGGACCAAGCCATGGTAAAAATTTACCGAGTAAAAGTTTGCAAAAGTATAGCAAACCATAGGCGTTAAACCATTTTTAGTCTTTAGAAGAATGATAATATTTGCTTTTCAAACACGTAAGCTGGCCAAAATGTAATAAAATGGCCATACACATTATCTACGTAAATTCTATTTATCAAATATATGTTTCAATCATTTGCCAAAATGTACGCCATATTTGAACCCCTTTCGCATCAAAGTCATAAGTTAAGTGCTGGGGAATTTTTCGGCCCATATCTGTTTTTGCTTGCAGAAACAAGTTAAGGAAAATGAAAAACAAAATATATAATATAAAATACACAATACAAAATATCGAAAAAAAAAGTATTAAAGAAAAAAAAAAAAAAAAAAACCAAAAAAAAATAAAATTAAATCAAAAAAAAATAAAAATAAAAATATTAAAAAATAAAAATATTGAAAAATAAAAATAAATATTTAAGTCAACTAAAAATATTAAAAAATGAAAATTGAAAAAAAAATAAAATATAAAAAAAATAACACTAAACCTTAAAAGTATACCCCCTGACAAAATATACAACAACCGCACCCCCGTCTAGTTCTTTTTTGGTTTCCTATGGTTTCCTATGGTTTCCTATGGCATGTTTCAGACCGATTTTTGTCCGAAGCTTTATAGAAAAAGAATACATTGTAGAACCTTCAAATTTTCAGACATGGCGTAGAGTGGTATGTAGGTGCTTTGTAGAAGTTTATGAGGCTGCACCCCCAGGGGCCTTTGCTTGGGGGGCAAAAACCTTAAATATTGCGTTTTAGCTCTTTGTAGCTAACGACTGCCATCTAGCAGCAGAAAAACATTCTTACAGAATTCGTTCATATTCGCTTGCTTTGTCCAGCTTGTGAAGTGACGAAGCGACTCACCGCCTGCTGCGCTTTATTGTCCCGCGCGTGAGACTTTCATTGTGCGAAGTGGCACGTCCAAAACTGGGCTCGTGCGACTTGCATTTTAAAAAGAGGCTTCTCTTTAGTAAAATTACTTAATGGTCTTAAGAAACAACTTATTTTACCGCCGCAAATTTAAATGCGAAATCTGGTGGCAACTCCAATCCAACATATCAACACCAGGCCTACACAACTTAAAATTGCGTGTTGATATGTTGGATTGGAGTAACATGCTAAACGGACAGGTATTGCAAAGATGTCGGTTAACTTTGTGGGATGAGTGCACCATGAGTCACAAAAATGCTCTCGATGCATTGGATAGAACACTTCAAGACTTGCGTAACAACTCCTCGACAATGGGAGGAGTCACAGTAGTATTGTCTTGTGACTTTCGACAAACCCTGCCAGTTATTCCTAGGGGAACCAAGGCCGACGACATCCGCGCCTGTCTAAAATCATCATATTTGTGGACCAAAGTTAAGATTTTTAACCTTTCTACAAATATGAGGGTTCATCTGTTTGGAGATCAAGTTTCAGGACAGTTTTCAGAACAATTAATAAAATTTAGAAAATGGATCATTCCCTTTGGATAGCTATGGCGTAAAAAAATTCAGACTCTATCAGCACAGTGCTGGTCAATGAAGATGAACTGCTATTAAAGTAATTCCCCGGTTTAGAATACAATTATTTGTTACACGAATGGTTATGCGAAAGAGCTATCCTTGCGCCAAAAAAACGCAGTAACGGTCAACAACATCAACTGGCAACTGTTGCAGCAACTTCCAGAAAGCACCACAATTCACAAATCAATTGACACTGTAGTACAGGGGTCGGCAACCTTTTTTGCACTGCGGACCGGTTTAAAACTGAAATTTTGTCGCGGACCGGCCTTAAAAGCAGCTTTCAATGTCCCAATTAAAAGGCATGCTTTTTTTCTAAAATTTCCTGTCTGAACATCAACATTGTTTATAAACATTGTTTGCATGATTTGATTCTATTGCACTTTGGGGTGAACACGCTTGAACATAAAAAAAACATTATATATGGCCCGATTTCGATATATTGTACGTACGAGGAGTTAGATTTTTATCAAAATATCATCTGGAAACCCTGCTACGGACCGGTAATGAACTCCTCGCGGACCGGTACCGATTGTCGACTACTGCTGTAGTACATCAAGAAGAAGTCGTTCATTTTCCAATAGAATTTTTAAACTCTCTGCAACCTTTCGGACTACCACCACACAAGCTAGAACTCAAAGTTGGCTCCCCGATTATGTTACTGCGAAATTTAGATCAGCCGCGGTTATGCAACGGTACTAGACTGATTATTGAAAAGCTAATGGCACATGTGATTATTACAGGATGGGCAAAAGGTGACGAAGCCGTAATACCCAGGATTCCACTAATTCCAACAGATGTACCTTTCCAGTTTAGAAGACTACAGTTTCCAATACGTCTTTGTTTCGCCATGTCCATAAACAAATCTCAAGGTCATACGTTAGCAGTGAAAGGCATTTATCTCGAAGAATCCTGCTTTACCCATGGCCAACTTTACGTAGGATGTTCACGTGTCGGAAGCCCTAGCAATCTGTTTATATATGCTCCGTCTGGGACTATCAAAAACATTGTCCATTGTCTATCCAGAAGTATTACGTTAAGAACAGCAAGTTTGGCAAATATACTGTTTATCTAATTTCTATTAGCATATTTTTAATTTCTACTAGTTCTAAAAAGTACGTTTAACGATGGTGAAATAAATTACATCTGCTGTGACTGTTGTGGTTTTTTTTAAGGACATCAGCGAAAACTCTACCTATTATTGTTACTACTTTTAATCACACCATATAGTCCAGGGTGGTTCAAACCCAGGCCCGCGGGCCAGATGTGGGCCACGACATCATTGTTCGTGGCCCGCGAAGCACTGTTAAATTATTGTAATACGTACAGTTGAGGGTTTAGTCAAAGAAACTAAAATGACTGACGATCATCAAACACTGCAATTGTTTGCTTAGGATTACATTTTTCCGGCTATACACTATTAAATAAACCAGTTTACTATCGCTCATCAAATTCGTGTCCAGGGGGTGGCAAGAACACGTAATTTTTGATATGTGTTAGACCAGTTTGAAAGTCGAAGTACGTTCTATAGGCTATGCAACTTTCTAAAATGGCTGTTTTGCAAACCTAAATAATTATATACTGGCGTTTTGTTTTCCGTCTTTTTAATATAAACATAATATAAAAAGCCCTAGATAAATTACTATTTTTGCCACCTAAAGTAAATAAACAATAAAATATATCGCGCTTCTGAAAATCCTTTCATGATGTCATTTCAGCCAAATTGATCTAGTTAAAAACATTCCACGCTTATAACCTAAATTAAAAGTTTTGTTAAATACGCAATTTTTTCGCGCTTTGCGCGCCCTGTATTGCCAGTCTCATAATAATTATCGTTCGATTTCATTTGCGCACAAGTTAGAGTGGACGGTAGTAGAAAGTTTCGAGAGCTTATGTGTCTTTCGACGTTACTAGGGCCATTTTTATTTTAACCTAAAAAACATTTTCTTTAACCATATTTTTATCAAATTTTAACTTTATTTTAACCTAACGAAATTGCTTGTTTGTAGAGGCCACAGTTATTCCTTGAATTGATGCCAGTTACCCAAACATAAAATTTTGTCGATTTCAGACCCAAACGTATTATTTTGTCGCAAAGTCAAGGTGTTTTAGCCTATGGATTATAAAAAGTGTGTCGTTTTTTTTTGGCGATAGATTTACATTGCTTAATGCTTAGGCATTTTTGTATTACAGAATGTCAGTAGGCTATTCCTAAAATTCAAAATGTTGATCTTCCAAAAGACCAC
This sequence comes from Ascidiella aspersa, assembly GCF_963924565.1. Lineage (NCBI taxonomy): Eukaryota > Metazoa > Chordata > Ascidiacea > Phlebobranchia > Ascidiidae > Ascidiella > Ascidiella aspersa. The sequence continues at coordinate 18,668,128 of NC_139453.1, forward strand.
GTTTATCAAAATTAAGTGTTTTATAAGAATTATTTAAATTATAAAAAATGGACAATTTGCGATAAAAATTACTCCTGATTCAAATGGGCATTGTGACATATTTCCCGCTTTTATAGGTTAATATGGTTTAATTGTGTCGCAGTTCCTGATTTACAATGCTTCCACGACGATTTTTACAAAAAATTCTCTCAAGAAACACAAAAACTTTGTCAAAAGCCATAATTTGACAAATTTTCACTTTATTAAAAATTTTTAACTTTATTGTAAATTTTAACTTTATTTTGACCTGTAAACTTCTTACAAACAGTCCCCTAGGTGCTGAAAACAACTTTATTCTTTGATTCGTGGACAGACGTGGTCCTTAAAAAAATTTAACTTGATTGACTTTTGCGGTCCCTAGACGTTACTTTTTGTCGATGCTTTGTGGCGTCATCTTTACAAAATTCATGCCCCGACCAAACGAAAATCATTGATCCGCCCCTGGCACGCATGTAACACTTTATGTGGCTCGCAAAGAATATGCAAGAAATATTGTGGCCCGCGATGCAGTCAACCTTTGACCACCCTGATATAGTCCATACTGGTGTTGAATGTTTGTTGTTCTTTTTTGTTGATTTTTTTATTAGTTTTGTCACTGATGTTTATTACTACTGCTTAAAATCGCACTGCACTGTTTTTGAAGCTATTTTAATTTTGTTTGACCATAACCATTATTTTAGCCTGTTAAAAATGCATTTGGTTATTTTTAACGAGACCCTAAAGATAAAACTTACTACAATTTTTTAAATTAAAAATAAATATTCCAGTTTGGGTTCCCACGCTTCCATTTTGCCTATGAACGTGGATTTTCTTCTGGATTAACAAAAAAAAAATTCATTTTGTTTAACCACACAAATTTCAGGTTAATTTCGCCAACTATCGCGCTTTAATTTAAATAGCCGGTACAACTACCTCAGCCCTTAATCAGTTGAAACAAAACTGGTATATACCCTATAACTAACCGGTGTAACGCCGGGTATTTCGTCTAGTATTACATAAAATGATACGTCTCGTGTAGTTCTCAGGCATCCGTCCGTAAAGTAGAGAGTCCTGAAACTTTGGCGCCCTCTCTTGATCCGCTCCTGCTTGTGCTATAATACAATCCGTGTATAGAAAAATGTTTTGTAAAATAACTTCAACGTAAATAATTGGTTTGTAACGCAACACTACCGAACGCGGTAAAACTGAGTGACAGACGAATCACTATTGTAAGCGAAATACAAAACGCAAAAAATATTGTGAAGTGCAACGGTCGTGCTGCAAAGAATACGCCTCTATAGTAGCCTGGTCTACATTAACCGCTGTATGGGTGGTTTGCTAGTTGGAACGCGTCCCCGACCGCTTGTTCCTGCACTGCCTTTAGATTTGTAACACAAGGTGCACGAGTCTTTCCACGGTGACGGTTCTCTGTCAAACAGTACGAAAAATCAACATAAGGAAATCGTACACGGCTATGGCAGACGAGAATCTACAATCTTACATTAACAGAAATTCATAATTTAGCACAAACAAATAATAAAGGAAACTAAAGGACCAAAAGATACGACACTATACGCAAAAAACGCGCAACAATTTCACTATATCATCCATAGCAGCTTGCTAAAACGGCTTCAACGGTCGACGCTTCGGAAACTTCGATTGGTGGAGCCAGGGGCGCCCGCAGAAAATTTTCCAGGGGGGTCAACCAGGGGCGTAACCAGAAAATCAAAAAGGAGAGGTCCTGAATATTCAACTTAGGGAAATCCCCTATTTTTCGTCTGACGTTAATGAATAATGACGTCATAAAACAGTGACAGTATGAGTCATAGAATGGTGATTGCAAGACGTGATAAAAAAACTAATCAGAAACAACCAAATACGTCCAGCAAAAGCGAGCACGTGCGTCGTCGACAATTCTGTCAGGCGCCAGCTGCGAAATCACGGTGTGCAATCGTTAACTTCAGGCAAAAAAACAAACCACGACCGTGAAATATGTGTGATTAATTGTGCTAGATTCACACATAATTCGACTATCAGCAGCGCAGTTTTCAAGTTCCATGAATGGAACGAAAATTACAAGCACGTCTTTCACCAAACGAAGATCGTTTTTTTCCGGGTGTTATTATGCCACGATTAGCGCAACATCTGCGCCGAGCTGTGTGCCAAGTCAGCTAAATTACAAGCTACGGTTGAGGGGAAATAAGTTGTGTCCATTGCACACTTAGCACGTAGTCTTAGAGTATGCTTAAAGAGCATAATTTTGCGTTAACCATTATTATTTAAAAATGAAAACTTTGAAACGCGCACGACAGTCACCATTATACCCAGGGTTACCATACCGTGCTTATTTCTAAGATTTGTGCTTATTTTGGGGCGCAGTGTCTCAAAAAACGCAAATGTTCTCATTTCTAAAAAACGTGCTTATTTTAGAGTTGTGTGCTTAGTTTGTCTTATTTTAGTTTCTAAAAGCGTTCTTTATTAATTTTTTATTTATATTTACCAAGTTATTTAACCAAGAATAATTTTATTACAAGCATAACTCCGCCAAGTGAAACAAACTTAACTACCAGGCAGGGTCAAAATTAGGCGTTTCATGCTGCCATGCACCACGGTTTAAAGGTGTATAACTGGTGCGATCTGACGCGAAAAAATTGACAAAGCTTGCATTAAATAAGGGTGGTTAACTTGCCAATTTCAACCTAATAAACGCATTTTTTTGCGCTTCGTGCGATTAAGCTACGTTTTGCGCATACAAATTAGCTGTTTTTCAAGTTTTTATTTTATTTTATAACGGTATTTCTTAAACCTTGGATTTCACCCCCGGAGTCCTGGATCTGTCCCTAATCTTTAGTAACGTGCTTATTTTTTTGGAATAGTGTGCTTATTTTTTGATCTGCTGAGCAGATGGTAACCCTGATTATACCTCCTTTTGAAAATCTGCTTCAGTTAAGCAAATGTCGATGTTACACCAACATCGGATATTAGCGCAGAGACCGAACAGCGAGGAACAACTGCGTATAACTGGACGTTTTTGAGCGAGAAAAAAAGGAAGAAGGTTTGACTTAGCGTTGCAATTGTCGAATACACACTTGCTAATCAGTCAACCTAAACAAATAACGAAAGAGAAAAAACTTCCAGCGTTTACGGTCGACCAAACAAAAGACGAAAAACGGCGTTTTGCACTCGATTAAAACGCGTGACCCAATTACTTAAAAAGCACGCCGCTTCGAACAGTTTGTTAAACAATGACATAAACGAACAAAAACGATAATATCACCTACAAAAAGGGGGTAAGAACTCCCGCCCCCTGGATACGCCACTGGGGGCAATGGGTAATCTACATAATAAAAGAGAAAGTTTGTGAGATGTAAGTGTGTGGCAAGATGTTCGCCCATTCATTTTACAATATATTTGTGTTACATCACAATGGAAATGTTACGTCACAGTCAATGCGATTTACAACATGGTACAATGTTACCAAGATTGTGTTTAAGCATGTATCCCAAGCCCCAGCGTTAGTTAATTTAATATAGGTATATTGAGGAGTTTTTGTGGACCCCCGGTTGAAAACCACTATTATAAACTATGCTAACTAACGTGTGCAATGTTCCAAGTAAAGACTTAAGTTTAACAATGCCAAATTTTGGCAGAGTTCGCAAAATATCGGGTTTGTTGTCGCAGTACGTAAAATATAGTCCAAGTTTAACCTATCCACGCAAAACTTTTTTTCAAGCGCAATTACCTGCCGGGAAATAAAAACATAAAAGTAAGTATATTTTCCTTAATAAAAAAGTAAAATTTTAAAGACTGTTATGTTTAGGAATTTATTGATACCTGTTTACGCGTAAAATTTGGGTAGAGATCGCAAATTTACAAAGAATTGCATTTTTTTATTTTTAAGCCGTTTGTTAGCGATAGTGATTGAGGCCAAAGCCTAATGACTTCTTACGATGTGTTTACCTACGAAATACTTATCAGAGTTCGCGAAATATTGCGTTTATTGCAGTAGTTAAAAGTAAGCATTTTTTTTTCAATGAGGATTTTTCTCACGTTTGATACTAAAGTTTAGTTCGCAAATTTACGAAGAATTGAATTTTTATTTTTAAGCCGTTTGTTAGGATAGTGATTTAGCCAAAGCCTAAAGACTTCCGCAATACTTAGGAGAGTTCGCGAAATATTGCGTTTATTGCAGTAGTTACCAGTAAGCATTTGTTTTTTCAATGAGGGATTACGTATTTGCTTAAACAAAATTAGGGATTACGTATTTGCTTAAACATGACGCTATCAAGCAAGTCTAAGCAATTGCTGCTGCAACCTAAAGTTTTACGTATGGTAGTTATTCTCAATTGACAAACGTCACGGGTTTTCGTTACTTAAAAGATGTATTGCATGTTTAGCCAAGTGTTGTGCGCTATAGTTTACCGACTTCAATCACATGATTTGAAATTTCTATTTAGTGACACTTAGTTCAAACGTTTAGGCATAAGCAAATTTGTTATGACATTTTAAAAAATATGCTTGCATTATTTATGTCATTTACGAAGATCTTACGAATAATCGGTAAATATTCTATTTAACCTGGGCAACGCCGGGTATTTCGTCTAGTGTATAATATTTTTAACCGTCATAAGTAATACATATTACAATTATAAATAATACTAATAATCGCATTTTGAAATTCCAGATGGGGGCAAGTGCCCCCCCTTGCCCCCCATGTGGGCGCCCATGGGTGGAGTGCTTAAGCATATGGCGACCGTTGGCGTTTTTCAGTCAACAATTAAGACCACCCGAAGTTAAATATAGCGCAATGTCGCAACTTCACCGCGTACACGGTTTCTTATACCTTTACCTTTTGTATTTGCAAAGATTTGAGATGCATGGTCCAGTCGTCAAAATGTCATTTTACAGCTATATCAGAGTTTACGACCAACGTTCAACACATCAAAGGAATGTACAAACGTGTTGCAGATGCACTTTCTCTTGCTACAGTTACCAATGTACACAACGCCACTGTTGGTCTGGACTACAGCGAGCTTGTGAAGGCGCAACAGGTGCAAGAAGTTCAGGTTTATCGAACCGCAGTTTCCAACCTAAAACTTGAGGATGTCGCCATAGGGCCAAATGGCACTACCTTTTTTTGCGACACCTCATTGGGCAACCCATGACCAATAGTGCCAAAATTTTGGCGCCAAAAGGTTTTTGACGTCATCCATGGATTGTATTATTCCCCATCCGGACAACCCGACGACTCGTGGCTTCCAAATTTGTATGTTAAAGTATCCACAAAGATGTCGGCTTGTTCACCAAACAATGCGCAAGGTCCACCAACATATGCGACTGTCCAACGTTCGGTTTGCCGATGTGAAAGTTTTCAATAAAAGCGTGAAAAAGTATCAACTTAATGCACACTCAATAAACGTTTCAAATACTCAATTAAACATCTGAAATACTCAATTAAACATCTGAAATGACCCCATATGCTACAGGTATACCGGCATTTCTTGCAAGTTTTTATTACATTGCCGAAAATAAAAAAAAGTTAAAAAATAATATGTTTTCCGTTTGTCCGTGACGCACTTGACCTTCCACGGCGCAACGGAAAAGAAGCTCTAATCTGTTTGAAAACAGCCTCAAAACGTAAACGAAAAATTTTCCCACTTACGTAGTTAAAATAGTCAAAAAGTTTTAAAATGGACTTGTGTAAAGTTTGTCAAAGAGGCGGCGGGCCGGATGAATTACATTAGCGGGCCGGATCCGGCCTGTGGGCCGTAGGTTACCGACCCCTGCCCTAACCGTTTTGATGAGAGTTAGCGTTTGGGTTCGGGTTGGTCAAGTGTTATTATTATATTAATTCTAACATATTTGTGCCTTTTCTTTTATTTTAACTTTGACCACTCGTTTCGTTACTATGAAAACATACGTGTTGGGATTCTAGACCAAATCCCTCCGAGGCATGAAAACTACATCATAGAGTAGGATATAAAATATAAATTACGACACGGTTACTGTGGCGTAGCCAGCCGAAAATTTTTGGGGGGGCCAAAAAGTTTGAACTTTTTTGTTTAGCTTTTGTCACTGTATTAACTAGTTGCCGTAACGAAGACAAATAACAGTGTTAGCAAACCGTTTCTCACAAATGCTAAAAAACAAAGTATTAAGAGTAAAATATTGATAAATTTTGGGGGGCCATGGCCCCTCAGGCCCCCCTGGCTACGCCTATACACGGTTACGATATGCACGAATACTGACCTAATTTGGATACCCTTCGTAGGTAGGCCTATATCTTTTGTCAGTTGTATGTCCAGCCTAAATTTGGTATACACTTGAGTATAAAGTATACCAGGTTTAAAGAGCAGTGCGTTAGGCATTAGCTGGCCAGTTGACGTCTGGATTAGCCAAACCAGGCTTGCAAAAGGAAAATCGAAGGTAACAAAATAACACTTTGGCACCAAGCAAACACGCTGTAATTACATGAGACAAACAGTCGAAGCCGGTGACTTGCTGCAAGAAAAGTTGGGGCGAATGTGGAAGACTGTTTTTTAAGACACCAAGTGCACCCAGATCCAGATGTCAAGGTCCGGGAGGATCTTAACGTGCTGGACTAAATGGAGAGAGAAGTAAACTTCAAAGAAGGACATTACATGTCACCGTTGTTGCAAAACCGTGTCATAATTCTTAACCGTCTGGTCTCGTTAAAACGTCTCTTTATTCGTGACGATGTGCTGTGGCGCGTTCACATTAAAACCGTTTAGGGGTCCCTGGTTAAGACACAGCTGAAAAAAAATATAGATTCGCGTAAGTCGCAAACATACATTTATATAGTTAAATTAGGCAATATATATATATATTTCTGACGGGGCTGTGGCCTGGTCGCCCACTGGACCCGCTCCTACAACACTGACAATACCTAGCTACTTCCGCGGACCTCGAAAGTATGAAATGTTGCTTAGAGGGGAATTTCCCCGGATAAAAACCCCGATTAAAAGTGATAATCGTTTTGTTGATAAAAATGATACCTTTTGCCATCGTTAGCAATTAGTACATTTGTAAGCAAAAAGGTCTACGAGAATTAGGGTATCCAAGGACAGAAAAGTCTGTCTTTCAGATCGTGAGGTCGTGGCAATGCATTAATTTGGACCTTTAGGTATCTCTCGGCGTAGATAAATTGAAAATATTTGCTGAAAATTAACAATAGATAACAGAAATAAGAGATAGAATTAATAACACTTGACCCACCCAAACCCAACCGCTAACCCCAACCCTAACCTAAATTAAATGCATAATCACTTAATCACCAACTACTGTCTTACATATCTGACTCAGATAGCAGATACGCTATGCAATAAATAATTTAAATTATTCAATAAAGGATCAGTATTTTGTAAATCTATGTATGCATTGGGCAAGTGTGTTGCTAATATACTTATGTCAATGTTGTTAAAATAAAAATCACTTTGTTTAACAGGTTATCCTCAAACAAGTACATGCACTATTATGTTTTCAAGATCAACCTTTGGTCATGGATCTCTTCCCTTTTTCTTGTTTTTCACGTCATAGATTGCTAAGCAGCTTTAGAATAAAATTCAACACATTATAAAAACAACATTTTTGAGTCTATGCCTAATGTTTCCAAGGAAGTTGAAGTTTAAAATTATAAGGTGTAATGTGGAACCCTAAGAATCATCTTCTTCAACTTACCCAATCACTCAGAAATGCTCGCAGTGTAGAGCTGCCTAAAGGTAATAACATGTTCCTAAAAGTATGCGTAATTCAATTAGGAGAAATTTGTCCTTAATTATCATTATTCATTCCAATTATTTGGTGATGTAAATGTAATTATTTTTTGAGGATTTTTTTGGAAGAAGCAAACAAGTTAGGCTATTTTTTTGAAAATTGCAAATATAAAAAAATGATAGAACATAAAATAAGTATTATAAATGTAAGATGCCAAAGGTCCTGTTTCATCTCTTCTTTATGCAAGGATTGACCGTAAATGCAATATATTTTCTCGTTTGCCATTAGTAGTTTCAGATTTGGCCAAGTCCAGTCTTATTTTTTCTAGCAAAACTTGTTGAGTTGGGTGCAGCCAATTTTCCTTGTTTCTGCACTCGTTGAGTAACTTGAGTAACAATGGCATTTTTTTCTCAAGTAGATTCTCTCCAACGTTGGTCTAACTGTGACTGTCATGCGCGCTTTACACTTACCATTGTTATGTAATACTAGTTACCGCAAATTATTCTCTATAAGCATATTCTAAGACCATGTGTTTAGTGTGCAATTGACACAACTTATTTTCCCTCAACGGAATTTTTTTTGCTGACTTGGCACGCAGTAATTATGGCATAATAACAACCGGGAAAAAATCTTTGTTAGGAATTGTATATGGAATTTACGTTAATGCGATTCTGATAGTCGAAATATGATTCTACTAAAAACAATCACACATATTTTACGGCCTTGGTTTTGTTTTTCGCCTTAAGTTAACGATTTCATACTAAGCAGTTTCACAGCTGGCGCCTGGCAGGAGTGTCGATGATGCACGTGTTCGCTTTGCCTCTAAAGCAGGGATGTCCAACCTTTTAGCCGAATGGGCCGCATTGCCACTTTACAAATTTCGACAGGCGGCAAAACTATTAAATTAAATGGGTGACGTCATAAGTTACGTCATATATTGACGGCATAAAACAACTTAACTTATAAACACCCGCCCTTTGAGAGTGAACTCGTGTGTAAATATGCAAGTAAATATCGCCATGCCGTATCATGTCATGGTACGACACCTTTGGTCAAATATATTTCCTTAAAAAGGTCCGCAAAAACACACATTCAGAAAAACACCAATCTTGATTAGCAACAATCACGTTTGTTCTACACGTTTTGAGTTCTACACATTTTGATGATAGTTCTACACGTTTTGATGATAGCGAAAACAATTGTTACTGAAAGTGAGAATAAGTTGTGGGCCGCACGTAAACATCAGGCGGGCCGCAATGCAGGCTCACTTTTGCTGGATGTTAATTGGCTATTTTTGATTATTTTTTTCTATTTGCAATGTCATTACAATTACGTTTTTATAATATCATATTTGGATTTCTGGATACGCCCCTAAGGTCAAGCAAATTACTGGGGCCAAACAAAGCTAATTATTTAGGAATGACAAAAAATAAATATGAAATAAATTATCTGTTTACAATATTACCTCATGAAAAAATACCAAGTGAAACCATTAATATTTTAAAATAGGAATGTATTGCAGTATAGGGTCGAAGCTGATACCATATGCCAACTGGTAGTATCAGTACTCGGCAAATATTGGGTTGGGAATAACTAGGATGTTCAAAGTAGAATATCGGATCCTTGGATTCGAATCCAATTTTGCTGTTTATATCGGGTAATTGGAACCGATATAAATTTCATTCCAAAGTGCACTTTTCAGAAGGACGTGTGTGACGTATTTGGACTGACCGCCGCGATTGGATTTTGGACTCACAGTAATCGTAAAATACGCTGACATTGCATGTTAACGTTTCGCGTTTGTGCTAAGGCATCACCATTGGTTGTCATTGCGGTTAAAAAGCACAGACAGAGTTTTGACTAAGGAAATAGAAATGCCATGTACAAGGTCTTCAGGTGTTTGGGAACATTTTACTGCACCGGACCAACAAAATGATGTCACATTTTTTTGAATCATGTCACAAATTCTAATGTTCAGCTTGCCTAGTGCAATAGCTCTAGCTGTTTATTGAAGCTCTTGAAAAAAAAACATCCACTGTTAATTTTGTTAAAGTGTAAGAAAATCTTTGTTCTGACTTCATGGGTCAAAAGAATCAATGTAAACACAAACAGACAAACCAGATTGACGCCAGTCCCATATGTTCGCCCCAAAGTCACCCCTAATCAAAGCAATAAAATTACCAAACTAATAACAAATGTGATTGTTGTTAAATTTATGACCAATAAACCATGTAGCAGTACATTTTTAAATATTGATAAAAGAGATGCCTCCTGGTTTTGAGTTGCCCGTAGAGCCACCTTTGCCAGAAGGATAACTGACATGTTTTTTTGTTTTTTTTTCTTTTTCTTTTTTAATAATATTCAATTATTCTAAACTAAATGTTGTCTTTTAAATTGTTATGTAGTCATACAGATGCCAAATATTCATAAATATTTAAAATTCCCCAACATATTCCATAAGGATTCAATATTCTATATTCCTTATTCTAGATTCAAAGCATACTATTCTAGAATACCGTGGTATTCTACTTTGAACATCCCTAGGAATAACACTAGTTCACTACCAAATTTATTTCTTTATTCCTGTTTTTCTTTTTGCCATGGTTTGCGGCCTAATGCTAAGTTTTCTAGATTAAAAAGAAAAAATGTTGGGAAACTAGTTAATCAACTGTAAGGATTTCTCCGCTTTTAATGCTCAATCATAGTTTGGCTAAACAACCCCAAAGCTCCAGACTTATTTCAGTATTTCATTAGTAATTTTTGTATTTGATTTAAAACTTTAACCCAAAATACCTGCTTACTAATGGCTGGATGAAATATTTTGAGTATGTTCACAGGCCACATCAATAGAACTGAGAAACAATAGATTGAATTTATTGTGTATGCACTACGTTTAGTTTACAGTTTACATATGCAATATGCATACAGACGTTCAGCATTCACAAATACAAAGTAATAGAGTGACATAGGTGCCTTTAGGTATAAATTTTAATGTTTTTAAGAAGTAAAAAAGACACAATTTAGGAAACCATTGCAAATGTAACTTCTTTAATTTGTGCCAAAGGTGGCAAAAATATTTAGATGTTTTGTGTTTTTAAAATACGAAAAACGTGTTGAAAAGCAGTGATTCCAGCAATTTTAGACCGTATTTTAAATATCCTAATGTGGTAAGAAAACATTTTGGATTATATTGCAAGGGGTTACATGTGTGTGTGTTTGGAAAAGTGCAACATGTGGCTCACAGTGTGTGTAAAGCAGGGGTTCCCAACCTTTTTACGTTCTCGTACCACTTGGACCTTCTGTACTGCCACGCGAACCTTTTCTTGCAGAACAACTAATTTGCTCGAAACATATTTTACGTATTTTTAGCTTACAACTAGCATCATCCAACTCTATTTCTAGATTAAAAGCTATAAAACAGTAGATGCTATCTATCAAGAGCAATCATTTGACATAATTACCGCCCACTGTTCCACAGCGTTGTACGGCTTTTCAAAGCAACTGTGCTGCTTGTTGACTATTGACATGACCTGTATTTTCAAGATCCTAATGGTAGGAAACAACAGGGATAGTTACGTGACAATGAATGGGCTTTGGAATTTTTTTTTAACAAACCAGATAAACAAAATATAAAGTTGTGAGGGAACACACAATAAGACCTAAAAAGCAACAATACATAAAGCACAAAAATCTATAAAACCATAGTATTAAGACCAACGTCATAATAAAGCCAAATGCGCAGTAATATCCAGTACAGCATAAGATCAAAATCGTCTGAATAAGACCTAAATCTGTCGGAAGAAGGCCTAAATTCATCGGAATAAGTCCTAAATTCATCGGAACAAGTCCTATATTTATCGAAATAAGGCCTAAATTCATCGATATAAGGACTAAATTCATCGGAAGAAGGCCTAAATGGCCTATTAGTCCTATTTTGGCCTTATTCCGAAGTGTGTTTCATTCTGACGTTGGTGCTGTTCTTATCTCGGTCTTATGGCTGGAGTCCAGTTGTGAATCCAGGTTTTTGTAAAAAAAAGGAAGCTACCCGCGTACCACCTGAACAACCTTTGTACCACAGGTTGGGAAACCCTGATGTAAAGAGTGACCTGCAAGCATGTTTGACTTACCTACCTTATACCGAATTTCCTAATTTTAAAAAGTAAATCGCCAAGTTTATAACATAAATTTATGTTTATTTGGTTGGCAGTTAATTGACAATATCACATAAAAATATATGCAAATGCAATTTGTGGTTGACAATTCACTGGCTTTGTGGTGCATAAACAACCTAAGACAGCTTCGGTTGCATGTCTTGGGGACCACGTCATGTTAGACACTCCTGCCATACAGGAATAACCTAAAAAGTATCGGACATTACTTGGTAGCAGGAAATATATAAAATTGTGTCTTAAATGAGTTTAATGTATACTGCTATAGATTTATAAAATATGAAACCTATATTTTAAGATCCAGCTGCTGCTAAATCAGTTCTTCTTCCAATGGTTTTCGGAAATCAATACAAGTAAGTAAATTGAACAAAAATTTCAATGATTTTGTTGATCTTAACTACAATTGCCTGAAACGTGATAATGTTAAACCAATTGATTAAATAATCAATTTTGATTTAGGTCAATCGGTGATCTGCTTATTCGTTCAAACTTTGATGTAAACTACTCATTTGGAAGAGCTCAAAGGACTTTACTACACATTGCTGCAAAGTATTTAACTCGGTTTAAGCTTTATATTGTTTTTATAATTTATTTCCAGCCTTAAAAGTATTAAAAAAAGTAGGTTGTTTAAGTCCTTAATTAAGAAGTCATGTTTGTTAAGGTCTATTCGATCTCTAATCTTTTGCTTTAAACAACACAAAAAGTGTTTCATTTATCATCTTTAATAACTATTTTTTCTTCTTTATATTTAATCATTGTGCAAAGAAGATTTATAAAAGCTACTTTAAATCATATTGGTCATTAAGAACTTCAGAGTAAGTGATGATGTTGCAAATCTATAAAGGAAGTTTGATTTTCTGGCTTGTTCATGTAAAAAAACTTTTAAATAAAGTTATTTTTAGTGTATAGTTAAATTGTTATATATGTGTGTACATAAGTTAAATTGTTATGTCATTCCTCTTGTTTCACATCATGTGGTTTAAATTGTTTCTCCTAACTAGTGTGGTGCAGCAAAACTGCAAAAAATTATTCTTGTATTTTGCAAAATTGTTGCAACGCCCCACAATTGTTGATGCCCATACAGAGGAAAAATAAAATAAAAAATAAAAAGGTGGTGAAGTATAGATGTCTACTATAGTGATAGGACAGTGTTGTAGCTTTCATTCTAATCTACTTAGTTTGCACATCCTTTTTCTTTAAAAAAATAGGTATAGTTTAAAATTATTTTCAGTAAAATGATTAAAAAATAATAAACAAATCATTCTTCAAATTTAAATACAGATTTTTATTACATGCATTTCACAAATTAAAAAATAATGTATTCTGGTTGCTTGGCGTAATATGTTGTACATTCTAGCTTTTTTACATACATTTGATGTAAACAACAAAAGTTAAGTCTCCTTTCTGTTCGCTAATTTTACCCCATATAAATTATCCATCCCTAACGCTTACTATAGCAGCTTTCAAGTGCTTTTTTGGGGGGGAGGGATTAATCATAATATATCTTAGTGAAAAAACATCAATTAAGCAAAAAATAATTGCTAACATATTTATATTGTACTACAAGCACAGTAATTACTGGCCTTATTTACAATTAGGTGAAACTCTTCGCGATAAAAATAATAAATCATATCAGTTTTAATGACCCGATATAAACAACAGAATTAGATTCAAATCCAAGGATCTGATATCCTTCTTCGAACATCCCTAGTAAAGGGTTAGCTAAAAAAACTTTAATGTTTTTAGTTGTGGTCACTGGGAAAGTATTGTAACTTTATTGAAGCATGGAAGTAATGTGGATTTTCAAGATATATCTGGAAGCACAGCTCTACACCTGGCTGCAAAAAATGGGTAAACATGTTTAACCTAAAGTCAATGCTAATTCACCCAATTTGAATGGTTTACCAGTAGGGATGTTCAAAGTAGAATCCCAAGGTATTCTAGAATAATAGGTTTTGAATCTAGAATAACGAATCCAGAATAGCGAATCCTAGTATATTTTTATTAAATTATTTTAATTATTTAACCTTGATTTTGTTTGGGGAACAGATTAATCTTAATCTACCCTACAGGGCCCACAATCACAGCAATAAATCGCCCAAACAATTTGCTAACATACGTATATGATAATAAAAAAATCTCCCATATGTTTAACATTCTTAACAAGTGTCATTTGAAGCAGTTCTGTAAACTGTAATATGTCAACTGTCGAGGTTGTTGTCAAAACTTATATTTTTGCCAATAGTTAGTACAATGAAACACTGTCCACAGAACTCTTTAGCAATTCGGTCCTGTTTTTTAAAGCATTGTTGGGTCTTAGTGCTTTTTTGACTAATATGATCTGCTATGCAGTCAAATAAAATGTACTGCAAAGAATACAAAGTTATTATTGACATAACAAATTCTTGACAATTACGTTGTGCATAACTCCATAACTTCGCTGAATATTGACCTAAAGTTGAACTTAAGCAACCCTATAGCTCATTTTGTGGACGGTCAGCACGTTTTACAACGTAACTTTTGCAACTTAACGCATTGCGAACTCCACACCAGACATTACACGTTAGTCGCTCGCCCAATAACGCTTGATTGACATCTAATTATTAGACGAACGTTATCGCGAGACGCGGTAATTAGTCGCCCGAAAAAACGCTGACACTGCACATGACGTTACATTTAAAGCAAGCGCCATAAATTGGTCGCCGCAGCGACATGCCTACTTACCACACGCGTATCTACAATTAGGCGCGACAATCGGCGGTAAAACTTTAAATTATATCGGTTCCAATTACCCGAAATAAACGGCAGAATTGGATTCGAATCCCATCTGGATTCGAATCCAAGGATTCAATATTCTACTTTAAACATCCCTATTTACCAGTCATTTTGAATGACTAGACAGTTTTTTAATGCAATAATGATATACCAGTTGCTTTGTTTAAATGAATATTCCCTAAGGGGTTGCCTAGTAATTATTTACATAAGTGATGCTTCAATTGCAGTAAAATGGTCCACCCAGTGTGTATGTAGATTTTAACTATAATTAAGGTGTTGATGTACCTATCCATTCAGGCAGTGGCAGGTTCCAAAATGGTTTGGGGGTCCGCCAACTCCCGTTTCCTAAGTGCTAATCTGTTTTTTGTTCATATTTGCCAGGGTTTACTGTTGAAGTGACAATGTTTTAAATGTAATTGGGTCAAGCATTTAAAGCTAATGCAAACCAAATACAAGCAAATCGCTACATTTTCTTTCTTGTTTGCACTTTGGTCGGATGAAGACATTTTTCATCTGTAGAGCATTCTTCTCTAGTTGTCAGGTTGGCTGATCATCCAGTGTGCATTCAACACATTGAAAAACAATCACTTATTTGCAGATAAATTGCAAGTAGTCTTAGGATCAGGGCTGTTACCCGATGCCAAGTGGCATTATCTTTCGACAAATAAAAAGATTTGGTGTGGCAGTTATGTAAATGTTACGCTAGCCATGGGAATAATTCCTAATAAATTGTAGGCTAATTCTGCTGTAATTCATTCGGAAATATAAGGCTGTCAAATCATTTACATCAACATAAGTATAGAGTGTTTTACAGGTAGATTTATTATTCTTTTGTGGTTAAGCACCCAAAGTTTCCGCTAGGGTTGCTTGGAGCACCCTTAGCACCCCAAATTGGCGTCCATGTTTTGTTGTATTACTGCAAAATGGTTTTAAAATTCTTTTTAGCATGGATTTGGTTATAGCAACTAGTGTATATTGGATATCCGGAGTATGTCTCCAAATGTTAATAAGGATCTAAAATGCCCATGGTTTTCAGTGGTCAAACTAGTCAAGATCACTTAACAACCTGTGCCCGATATACCCTCTTAACAACATGTTGTCTTGTACAAAAATAATAGTTTGAACAATTGAGCCCAAGGCAGCACACTTTTACTTTGTTTCTTTTTTTCTCACTCTGTTTATCTGCTTGTTTAAAAAGTGCCAAGGAATAGCAGATAAAGCTTGGTATTTGGTAAGCACATGATTTAAAGATTCCAGGACATAAAATGCAAGTAAATGCAGTGGGATATTTTTGCCACTTCTTTCAGCATGACTGCTGTTCCTAGTAAATTTCAACTTAAATAATATTGCTTCAGATTGTTAACACACCACTGGCTGTCTTTTACCAACAAAGCTATGTAATTTCTAATAGTTTTACCATCCTAAGGAAACCTGGTCTCAAATTCTTTGGAAGCACCTACTGCTGGGAGCAACTCAATTTGTTAAATATTTTAAATGAGCTTAGTTTGTGTTCGATTTTTGACAAGCTGACTTAAATATTATCATTTACTGATGAAACCATACATCTGATTGGTCATTTGTAAAGAATACTTAATCCTAAATATAAGTTTTACTCATGTTAGGCAAATTCAGGTACTCAAATATGTGTTACAAAAATGCAACATGTTATCTGCGCTTGTAAGACGCCTGGATTAAAGATAATTTAATAGACTTACAAAATTGCATTATTACTAACTATCTTGAAATTAACTTAAATAGTTTAGCTTAAATCTTCCTACTTAATTTTCTGGTTGTTTTGGATATACAGCAGTGCATTGTTTATAATAAATTTCACAAAGCATTTGACAAAAAAGAAAGACTAAATTATTACTTGATGTCTGCACCTGATGTAAAAGCTGTTGTAAGGCTTATTTAATATTAGATGACATGATTATAAAAAACCTAATATTTTGTGAGATAGTGTTTATGACCCTACTTGTCACACTTGTTATAGCACAGAGTAGTCTGAACCTGTTTTTGGTAAAAGAAGTAAGCAATTATTTTTAAAGATTTGTATTATTTTATATAACACTTTTTATATATGTATTTACCAAGGAAAAAGAAATGTGTTGAAAAGCTTTTAGAAAATGGAGCATCCCCAGATTTGCAAAGCACTGATGGTTCAACTGCTATGCATTGGCTTGCTGTATGTTATTTTGACTATTTAAGTATTTTAAATCCATTTATAGACCACTTTTGAAAAACTTTTATAAGGATTGGATTTGATGTACTATGTACTAGGGCTTAAGTCAGAGTAATAAAACTGATTTTTGCCCTAGTTCCATTCAATCCTATTCTACCTTCACAATTTGCATGGTGCTGCAGGCTCTAAACTTGCTACTGAGCATGCGCATGTTGGAAATATGGTATTTATTTTACAAAAAAAACATCAAATTTATATCAACCCCTTGTTTGGGTTTTAATACTGGAGGTTAACTTAAATTTTACCAATGATATTAGTTATTTTAAGTGTGATAAGATAAACAAACTACTTGGGTACACTATGCACGGATCTTTAATGTAGCTTGACAATTGATTGCAAAGCCAAAAAGGTCGAGTAAATCGACAGCATCTGAGCTTGTATCATCTTTTAAATCGACAGGATATGAGCTTGTATCATCTTCAGTTAATGTGACTGAGAATTCAAGCATCACTATAAACAAACTAAGTGTGACAATGTTTACTAATACAATGGATTAGTAAGTTATGTATCTATTTGAGTGGCAGGTTTGTAAAAATTTCTGACACTGTCATAAAACATTTATATATGAGCAACATTTTGATTTAGGCTATGACCAAGATAAGCAGTTTAAACCTCACAGGCTGGATATTTTAGTTTGGCCTTGGTTGCCTAAAAATCCTTAATTTTGGGGCAACTTCTACCGGGCTACGTTTAAAGTCTTCAGAAAGACATGATCTGTTTGCTTAATTAGGTTTATCACGAAGCCAGGCACGGCTAAAAAAATCTAGCCTGCAGGGAGCTTTAATCTCATAATTTCAGCCAAATATTCTATGTAGCTCTCACAAAAAAAGTAGATAAGTGATAGCAAGTAATAAAAATGTGTTAAAATAAAGATCAACAAACAATTTTTTGGGGGGCAAATGTTTTCTAGTGATGTTGTAGCAAAGCAAATATTGTTTAGAAAAGATTGAAGGGGCATGCATTACATTTTATCGCAGTATGCCTAAATGACTAGTTCTTTGGCTTTGTTTATATGGTTTGTCAATTTACTTTAATGTTATTTTTTTAATTTAACTTTTTATATGTCTTTTTAGTTATTTTTATGACTTGACGTGTTAGTGACTTGCTTTAGCAATAACTTGGACTAGAACTTTGTAGGGATAAGTATGACTTGTACCGGTATTTGATTTTTTTTTTTAAATAACTCCACTTGCCTAAATTCATTTTACGAATGACTGTGATTAATTTCCAATTTACTTGCTTACAATATATTTTTTTTTAATTTGCTTTTCCACACATATACAATCATGAAATATGTATGCTTGTTTAGAATATGGATTAGTAATCCTAGAATCAAAACCTTTAAACAGAAAGTTATTATAACAAAAAGTAAAACAAATAGTTACTCTGCATAGCCATAGAAGTAGGGATGCTCAAAGTAGAATATCGAATCCTTGGATTCGAATCCAGATGGGATTCGAATCCAATTCTGCCGTTTATTTCGGGTAATTGGAACCGATATAATTTAATGTTTTACCGCGGATTGTTGCGCCTAATTGCACAAACGCGTGTGGTAAGTTGGCCTGTCGCCGCGGCGACCAATTTATAGTGCTTGCTTTAAATGTAACCTCTAGTGCAGTGTCAGCGTTTTTTCGGGCGACCAATTACCGCGTCTCGCGATAACGTTCGTCTAATAATTAAGTGTCAATCAAGCGTTATTGGGCGAGCGGCTAACGTGTAATGTCTGGTGTGGAGTTCGCAATTTCCCTAAATGCGTTAAGTTGCAAAACGTGCTGGCCGTCCACAAAATGTGCTATGGGGTTATTTAAGGTCAACTTTAGGCCAATATTCAGGGAAGTTATGCAGTTATGCACAACGTAATTGTCAAGAATTCGTTATGTCAATAATAACTTTGTATTCTTTGCAGTACATCATTTGACTGCATAACAGATCATGTTAGTCAAAAAAGAACACCCCATCCGTCAGAAATCAGTGCAGTTCTAAGCAAAAAGGTCTACGACAATCAGTGCATTCAAAGGATCAAAAAGTCCGACTTTTAGACTTTGAGGTCTTGGACAATGCACTAATTTGCATTAACAAATGTGCATAAGAAGATTAAGTTTAACAATACTTGACCCAACCAAACCCAAACGCTAACCAGCGCCCTAACCCAAATAATGTGCGATAATTTAATAATTATAACGCTTCAGGCCACAATACTTCAATTTGTGACGTAATAATCTTAAATACAATGGATGAGAAACCATCCGAGTTTGGGCTTTTTTCCCCAGCATTTAAAGAATTATTAAAATAACGCACATTATTTGGGTTGGGATTCGGGTTAGCGTTAGGGTTTAGGTGGGTCAAGTATTATTAATCCTATCTCATATTTTTTGTTATCTTTTAATAAATATTTTTAATTTATGTTCGCCGGGAGTTTACCTAAGGTCCAAATCAGTGCATTGCCAGGACCTCAAGGTCTAAAAGTCTAGACTTTTCTGCCATTGGATGCCCTGATTGTCGTAGACCTTTTTGCTTAGAAATGCACTGATTTCTAACGGATCGGGTGAAGAAGAAGCAATAAGACTTGACAATGCTTTCAAAATCTGGACCGAATTGCTTAAGACTTCTGTGTGCAGTGTTGCATTTTCTCACTATTGGCAAAAATATAAGTTTTGGACACAACCTGGACAGTTGACATAACGCAGTTTACAGAACGGCTTCAGATGACAGTTGTTAAGAATGTTAAACGTATGAGAGAGTTTTTTTATTATAATGTACACATGTTAGAAAAATGTTTGGGCGATTTAATGCTGTGATTGTGGGCCCTGTAGGGTAGATTAAGATTAATCCCTTCCCCAAACAAAATCGAGGTTAAATAATTTAATAAAAATTTGCTAGGATTCGCTATTCTGGATTCGTTATTCTAGATTCGAAACCTATTATTCTAGAATACCTTGGGATTCTACTTTGAACATCCCTACATAGAAGTAAACATTAAATCACATAAATTTTAAGTAACCATGAACTCGGCCATAGCATTTGTAATTTGTTAACCTAATACACTTGCAAAAACTAATACTAACCTGTTATAAAGTCTGTCTTATATTGACCAACATTTAACATTTTTCAAAAATTATATTTAACAAGTATGGAAATATTTTTTCATAAAGACCAATGGGCATCATGAAATCCTCAAAGTTATTTTGATGTTCACAAGTCAAATAAATATGGAAGATTGTCAAGGTCATACACCGTTACATGCTGCTGCAAGGAATGGTCATTCCAAGGTTGGATTATTTTATTAGATTATACTGTGAATTATTGCTCAATGTTAAACAGGTAAAACAAATTAAACATTGGCTTTTTCTGTTGTGCTATTATGAAGAGAAAAATACTTAAAGATGATTTTATTGATAAAATTAAACTAGAAATCTTTAGTAGAAAATTTGCAATAATATAAACCAACAGAAAAAATATTTTTCGTTTATTTTTTTAATAAAGTTTGGGGTTAACAGAGGTGAAATAAAAAAAGGAAATGCAGCAATCTGTCTCTGTTTTATCACTGGCTAATTTTGAAACAAATTGTGATGGCATTTGCATTTGTTTCATTTCTAAAAGGTGTTACTTACAATATAATGGCCAATATGCAAAAACTCCTTTATTATATACCGGTGCTGCCTGTTGTCACATAAAGGGTGTTTTGATAATTTGTTATTTTCAATAAGATAAAATCTTAAAAATTAAAATAATGTTTTAACAACAGGCTTCAACATACAATAAAAAAAGAATTTCACAAACACACAAAAGGTTTAGATTTAAACATTGTCTCAATCAACTGTCTCTTGATTGTTGTATATACACCAACCTTTAAAAAAATGTTTTTATAAAATGATTTTATTTGTTAAATGTTGGATAACTGGTATTTAGAAAATGATTTTGAAGTTGGATTAAGTGTTTCAAAAGACTTGGACATGTGATACCTTTTAGAAAAAAAAATAGCATTGCACTTTTAGAATAAAATGTAGTGTTAACAAATACCAGGGCTTTATTTAAAATTCAAGTTAAATTATTTATTTCCTTTGGATTTCTGTCATCTATATAATTTAATCCTTTGTACCAGTTTTTCTCCATTTAAGTACCAGTTTTTCTCCATGTGTAACAATATATCTGACAACTATCTATGAGGATCTTATTTTATTGCACTTTTTGTGCAGTCCATTTGTGTGTTAAATTACTGTGCAACTAAATTTCTGATTTACCACTATCAAATTCGTCTAAAATTCAATGACATAGTACAGGAGTGGGAAAACTGCGGCTTGTGAGCCCCATGCGGCTCGCCGGCATGTTTTTTGTGGCTCTTCTAGTAAAATCGTAAAATTCCAAAAAAATGTAAAGGCTACCAAGATGCCGTTTATGAACGTTTCTCTCTTTTTCTTTTTTTATTTAGGCCAGCATTTCGTTTATGACGTAACACTAGACGTAGAATCCGAAGAGTTAGTTAACAGCAATTCAACGCAATTTCCTAATTGCTAAGGTTTCAGAGATAAGCAAATCAAACAAAAGACTGATATTGATAAATATTGTGCGTGTTATTTTGTTAATACCGTTATTATTATTGTGTTAATTATTACCGTTTTGTTATACAGTATTACAATTCTGTTATTAATGCTGAACTTATATTAATTACCCTTTTTGTAAAATTGAAATAACTTTAATGTTCTCTGGTGCTTGTATTTGCTGCAAATGGCTCTTTCATTGAATACATTTGCCCGCCCCTGACATAGGATATGTGACTTGGAATAAAAACGTTGCTGTATTATTTCTAAAAAGCACTTGCTAGACCTTAGAGAGCTACGTTCTTACTTTGCGTTGTTTTTTCACCAGGGGCCTTCTTGCCTAACACTCTTTAAAATATATACAGTAAATAGAAGTATTTTAACTCTGACGTACATAATATTAAGTCAAAAATGTTGAGAGTGTTTAAATGCTTTTTGCAGATAATACTTAGTTGTTAAACCACACATTTATAATTATATCTTTATAATGATAGCTTATAACATAGCACTTCAGGTATCAAAATGTACTTATTTTAATTCAGGAGTAAAGGCTTTATTTGTGAGTTTCTGACTAAATTTTAGTCGAAGAATACTTGTTACAGAAAGATTCTTTGTCATAAAACTTAATCTAAGTTGTGCAGACATATCTATTAAAACAGTTTAATGTAAAATAAATATATGTTACCACTATAATTCGGCCCGCAGCAGAGTTGTCCTAAAATACATAAGCTAAGCAATAAAGCAAGTTTCTACAGCATGTTTGGTTGTATCTTAAACACTCTTTTAAGGGCGGATCTAGTCTAGACCCCACCAAACTCTATATTTAGCTTGTTTTAAATACTAAACTGAAAATTGAATCTCGTCTGTCTTTCTCGTATGTTCCACGCAATTTTTTGGCATATTTACAAACAAAAAGCGTCCTCTCCACCGAGGCACTTTACTAGGAGGTGATAACCATTAACAGTTTAAATCATAAAGGATATGCTGATAAAATCATGACGTTGAGAATTCGCCTGCAGCTTTCAAGACTATTTTGCATTAAAAAAATGATTTAAAATTTATTAAAAAAATTTGTCTGTAAATCAGGTATCTTATGTTAACATATTTTGTTTAATTGTAATCTAGTATAAAATTAATTTCTAGAAGGTGTGTTGATATTTCATCACTAAGTTTTTAGTGATGGTGAGTGTAGTGAGTAAATTAAATTAACTTAATATATTATAATTGCAGTAAATGCATTCTAAACTAATGTGTTAACTGAACTTTGAAATCCCTATTATACCAGTATATGTATTATTTTTATCAAACAGGCAATGGAATGTCTGATTTCTGCTGGAGCAAACATTAATTATTCTAATTCTGCAAGATTTACACCTTTGCATGCTGCTTGTTCAAATGGTCAAAGAGATGCAATTTCTACACTAATTTCCCACAATGTGAAGTTACAACTGGATAACAATGGACTTTCCCCCCTTGCTCTTTGTATTCAGGTTTATAGTTTTTTGTAATTGAAATTTTTTAATGGAAAAGTTGATTTAAACAGTTAAAGTGCTGACTTTTCATATTTTACCATCTTGTTTCTTTACAGTAACAGTCCTTATAAGTGCTGTGCAAAAGTGTTACCCAAAGTATTTTTTTAAATGTGTTTAGTATTTTGTTAATCTTTGTAAACCTTCATAGTGTGATCATTGAAATTATTACTAATTTGAATTGGCTAAATAATATATATTCCATTAAAATACAGCCGTCTGAAGCAAGAACATACACAGCTTGTTTTACTGTATTTTTTTTGGTCAGCCAACAAGGTATGTGTCGTAGGAAGGATAACAGTAAAATACTTCTGTTTTGTTTTATCTATTAGATATATATAAAATAACTCATAAATAAAGAGGCTAACAATAAATTGAACTTGTGAAAGGTAAACATTTTATTGGAATACCCAATGCATTAAAACATTCTTATTTTTTGTGAAATATGTTAAGGCTCTTTTTCTGATATTAGTGCCCAAATCCTGTTCAACTTAATAACAGGTTATATTGATTTTTGTGCAAATCTTGAGTGAGAAAACAAGAATACAGCAATCAATAACCAAACAAAATTATCACCATTTAGTTGTAAAACAAGTAGTAAACAAAAAGTCATACTCAAAAGTGACAAAATCAATTAGGTTATGAGTTTATGACATTGAAAAAAAAAAGTAATAGAAACCAAATCAGTTTAACAAAGCCACATCACTTCATGACATACTGGATAAAATACCTGGTATTGTCCAGGTTTAATACAGTTTTTTAATCAATTTTAGTACTAAAAGTTTGCATGAAAATATTTTTGCAATTTAATTTACCTCTTATTTATTGTTAACTTATTTCTAACTCAATTTTATCTTGCCCTATTTCTCTCTATTTTTAAAGGCATGTACCATAGCTATAGTTGTTTCTAGTGGAATACCTAGAAAAACGAATCTATAATATTTAATCTGAGTATTTATTTCTATATTTTTTATTCCAAATTTGGGGCTGAAGTGGGGAGCGATAACATATGCTTTTAAGATAAAACATCAGTTGATTTTGCACATCTGAGTTCAGAATCCTACCACAACTTACTCTTTTATCGAAATTTAGGTGAGTTATTTACTAATTCAGGTGTTCATCCAATTACTTTAAAAAAATGTTAAGCGTCCACCTGTCATAAAATACTGGTAGCTGTGACCAGGAAGAAGTGGAAAACATAAAATACAATTTTTCTGTCTAAATGGCAAATGTTGGGTAATTTTTCTAAACGAGAATTTTAAGAATGTGGGATAAATGTCATTCTAATTTGAAATAAATTTCAATTTAAATCGAGTGCCATCGACAACTTCAGAGCTTGTGTTTTAAAAAGGTACCTCGAAGCAGGCTTAAGCGCTCTGAAAAGGCAATATTACTTCCCAGGAAGGGCAAAGGTTTTTGCAAATATATAGTAAATTATTCCAAATCACAAGGTTTAGAGGAAGTCATGTCCCCATGTCGCCCCTACCCTTACTTTACCCAATGTTTTAAAATAAGTCGAAAAAATGAGCACAAAAAAATAATGTCCTAACTATTTACAAACCATCAGACACTATAGCTCTAATCAAGACAATTTAAGGTACTTTTTCCAAATTTTGGGCCATCTGACAACCCTTTAGTGCAGTGTTTCCTAATTGGTGGTATGCAACGGCATTCCAAGTGGTACATGAGCACCTTTCTGTATTTTAGCCAACTTTTTATGGACAATAATCCATTGTCTCAATATTAATTACTACCTGAAGATAACAAAGGTAATGGTAATGCATCGGCAATTGCACCTTTTTGCTGAGCCTAGATTCTAGAACAGGGGTGGATTTTTGCAACATTGCGATGCATAAGTACGACCCAGAATATTTAAAATATGGCTTTATCAAAATTTAATATAACGCAAAGGTGATTTTCATGAATTTCTTTCTAATGGTGCTACAAAACCAAGTGTTCTCAAGTGCTACATTACCCAATAATTTCCTTTCAGTGCCTTGGGAAGAATGTTAAATGTCAGGGTATTGTTAAAGCAGACACAATTTACCAGAAGAGGCCAAGAAATGTTTAAATGTTATTATAATGTTATAAAAAAAAGCAGTCATATCCAACTTCTGATTTTATTCAGCTAGGTGGTGTGCGCTGCAAAATGTTTTACTTCCAAGTGGTAAGCAACCACAAAAAGGTTGGAAATCACGGCTGTAGTGAATATGTCTGCAGTACATGTATTAAATTATAAATTAGCCCTAAGATTAGTGTCTGCAGTTTAGTTGCCAATGTATATTGCTGTAATTATAAAGCAAAATCAATTTTTCATCTTTTTTATTTTGTGTTACACAATTTTTTTATATTTATGTTTTTATTGTTAGGGTGGATTTGGTGTTGCTGCTGTCCTGATTATTCAATGCCCAGGATGCAATATACAAGACATTTTGCAATTATGTTTAATGGACACAAAAATAGAATTAACAAAGGTATGTTTATATAATTGCAATGTTGTGGCACTACATAATTTTTATCAATACTTTGTTTTATAGATAGTAAGTTGCTTCAAGTTTTTTTCTAGTAGTTCAATAGCTATTTCATTAGCAGAAAAAATGACACAACTTGTGGTAGACCTTGGATATCAACTTCTCAGTCCAGGGTCAAATAGTCAAAACTTGGTGAGTGTTTGGTTATAAATTGTTGTACTTAGGTTTGTAGAAATTTCATAATTCTAAAATTTAGTTGCATAGAAACCTTACTGGAATGCCAAATGTTTTAAGACAGTGGTCGGATAATTTTTTTTATTGTTACCTAAAAACTCTTTCTAAAGCTATTGATGGCCCATTACGAAAACAATTAAGTATCCAGCTTTTTTTATACGAGGAGTCATGCAAATGTTTAAAATGAACTCACAAAGTTACATCATAATACAAATATTCTTAGCGAACTAGTGCGCAACTATGTAGCTAAAATGCAGTCTAATGGCATTGTCTAGGAAAAAAATCATTAATTTGCTTTAAATTGGCAAAATCAATTGAAAAAGTTATGTGATGCAATGAGACTTTTATTTCCGATGTTAAAATTAGGAAAAAATAGAGTTTAGGGGGAAAAGCACTGTAGTTTTAAAATAAACCAATATTAAAACTCTTAGCCACACCATGTTAGGAAGACACACACCAACTTCAACAAAATAGTGGAATAAATGTCTGGTTATCACATGACCCACAACTACATGATAAAACTAAACTAATAAAAATAGCTCATAACCCACTAAAAATGGCTATAGGCCCACATTATGTAAGAGTAGAAAGTATAGTGTGGTTAAGTTTGAGATATTACTGTAATACAGTAGTAGCATTTTACATACCTACCTTTGCGTTTCATTTTGTAGATAAACTGTATTCAAAGGGCATCAAAGTTAAATTTGATCCTATGGAAAAGTGAAAACTCACCAGGTCAGTGAAAAGTAACTGTAATATTTGTTTTCAGGTAATATAACTTTAGCAGTACAGTAGTTGTATTGCAAATTTTTAAAACCAGCTGAAACAATGGCTTATCCTAAAAAAAAACAACTTAATAATGACTTGTCCTAAAAATATTTTGCTACAGGTGTTTTGTTTAGTATTTAAAACATATAGCAACGTGAATTATAGTTTTTGCTCTTTAAAAGTGAGTAATTTACCACCTCTCGTTAAGATTCACGCAAACAAGTTTCCAAAGACCTGTTTTGTACTTTTCAACCTTTGTGGAAATCTGTGGAGGAATGGCTTGTTCTGCTTAAAAATGGTTAGCCAGTATGTCAAATGAGTTTAACTCGGTTTCAACATTCTTTGTCATTCATCTATTAGTCTTATTGTGATAGACAGTTTAACTGTAAAAATATATATTTTAACTAATTCCCTATATATTAAAGAAATTAACAGTGAATCAAACACTTTTAATGCAACTTCAAACAACCTTATGGATTGTATGCATCAACGCCTCAGTGCCATTATATGGGTATATCAAAACGCTTGTGCTGTGTTGGATTCCTACAGCATTAGGTAAAACTTTTGTTATTAAATATTTTTTTTAAAAGCAAACCAAATGAGTTTTTGAAAGCAGCTAGTGTTCTTCTAGGTTTTTGTAAAAAATATAAATAAATAAATTATTAGTAACTTGCCAAAACATGCATACACATACTTTGACCTAGCCCTTTAGAAGTATTTTATTTTGATGAACAACAACGACTTATATATCATATTACACTCAAAGCCTTTGGGAGACTAAGCGATACAGTCAAGCAATTCAGTATATAAATGTGAGCAAGTCCCAGGGCCATACCCAAACCATCGCTCTACCAAATAAGCAACATAGGCTTTGAGGGTAACCAGTCGAGAAGCAACCATGACACCATTGCCTGCTGCTGTTAGTACAAACAACTGGTTGTGTTATCGAGTTTTTGTATACCAGCTTTGGTTCCATAGAAATTTAATTGACTGACATTCTTCTGAAGGCTACTGATGTACTTAAACTTTTTATTTCTTGTCAAAAAACAAGTTGAACTATATTAACTTATTTAAGTAGTAAACACTGATTTTTAGAGACCCACTAAGTGCATTCTCTACATTTTTTGAAAAGAATGTTGATGTTTTCAAAAGATTTATTCTTATTGATCCAAAGATTATTTTTCAGGTTAGTATGCTTACAATAAAGCAATTTTTATTTTGTTTTCTAGTACAAACTTCTTTATATATTTACAGCACTTTGAATTCCTTCTACAAGATAAATATCTTGTTCGTTTTTTTCTTGAGGAAATTAAAGCACAACCATTTTCAGAGAGATACTGTTGGTTTTATGAAAACTTGTGTAAACCAGAACTCAGTTTAACTGAACGTAATGTTATTCAGGTTGGATTTAAAGTTTTTCTAGTTTAACCTAAGTGTAACATTTGAAAAATTTAACCACTGAGGTAAACAGCTTAAGTAATTGGAATAAAATAATGTGTATTTAACATAACTAAAAATTAGTTAAAAAGAGAGAAAAAGATATATTTGTTAAACAATGTAACATTAGATAAATAAAAGCAAAGTGTTTTTTCTCAGAGAGTCCTTTGTACCCCCTTGAAAACCCTTCATGCCCCATAGGGTACATGCCACCCACTTTAAGAACCCAAGTTCTAAATCATGTTAATAAATAGCATTATATCTGCAACACTTTGTTTTTTTTTTATGTGCCCAATGTGTCACAAATTTTACCTATTAAAGTTAACAAACACAATATTTTTCTGGGTTTTCTCATTTTTTACTTGGTAATGACGTAACTTAGTGCTAGTAACTTCTCTGGGTGGACTTGTGTATTTTTAGGAGAAAAACAGTTAGGAGATTTGTAAGGATTAGCTTCTGGGGACCAAGGAATAAAAAAATTATAATAAGTTAATCTTAATGGTTCTCATCAAAACTGCAAATATCTACTTTGCAATCTGTAAAGGTAGAGGTAGATGTTTTCCACCCTCAAATGTTTCTGTTTTTAGAAACAGGAAAAGAAAAACTATAACATGCAATATATATACCCAAACCAATAAACTCTTTAAAGAAAATAAATATTTATCTGGTAAATTTAAACCAATTTGCACACTGGTATACTACACATACAGATATATCCACTGACATAAATTCGCCAAAAAGCTACTATGGACTTCTTTTCTAAAGACTTCTTTCTTCATTAAAATTAAACTAATTTGAAGTCAAACTTTTAAGGTGTTATATATGTTTCTTTTAAAGGTAAACCGTCATGCCATTTTTGAAGATAGTTGCTCTTATCTTAAAGACATAAGCACAGATATTCTAAAGGAAAACTTTAGTGTGCAATTCAAAAATGAAGAAGGAATGGTAAGTATTGTGCAAAACTTTCAACTATGTGCTCTATCTAATAGTTTTTATGCTTACAATATATAAAGTTGATGCAGCAAGTTAAAGTGGTTAATTTACCTCATAAATAGCTGAATAAGCATGGGCTCATTAAAAATCGATCTTAGTGCTTACTGTTCTGCCTATCTAAAATATTTTTGCACACTCATGATGAATCAAATCGTGCAGCTGTCTACATCTAATATTTTTAAGCATGAAAAGGAAAAAACACTCTGCACTTAAGTTGCCGGGAATTGAATTTGTTGTGCCATTCCAAAAAAGAAACTAAATTGCTAAGCACGCTGTTTGGTGGGAATAATGGCAGTACTGCTAGGAATATAGATTGTTAATTATAAGTACTCAATTTTGATCATAGAATACTTATGTGTTTGCCGTTTTACTTTGATTGGCAGCGCGTAAGTACTCCAATATTGAATTAAAGAAACAATCACAATAGATCTAATTAAAGTATGACACTTGCATGGGCGGATCCTAGGGATACCAGGACATGCTTCTCCACTTAAATATAATCCGTATTTATTGTCGGTTTTAATAATGTAAATACAAAAAATATTTCGTTTGGTTTGCTGTTCCTGTTTCCTGTTAGGCAAATCTAATAAGCACAAAGGCGCGATGTACTATGGCATGTTACGTGTTTCACTGTCCGAATAAGAAAAAGTAGACATGTGCACCCACAAAAATGTTACAAAAAAATTTGCGCAAATCTTGCATCACTGTTTTCCTTGTTAGTTGCCTTGTTTATTGCTCAAACATGGTACGCTTTATTCACATTCGTTAGGCGAATACAGCAATTAACTTAGAGCCGACACCAAAAAATGAAGAATTCGGGCCCAAAATGCTTGTCACCAGAAAGCTGGCAAGATTCTGCCAGCCTGTGCCAGGCCTCCTAAATAATTATAACATTTTTCAAAAATAAGTGTAGCATTAACGCTTGTGTTTATAAGGGAAATGTGATTAATCTAAATCTGTCTTCATTAGTAGATCAAATTGGCACTTCTAAACCTTCTTTTAATGCATCGTTTTGCCTATCGCTTTGTTTAGATTCTTGATGAAAATGTGATCTCATTCATTGAGATGTGAGCAGTTTTTCAGGTGATTAATTATTTTGGGCAAGCAGTAACATGTAATGTTTCCAGTTACAGATGTTTGCAGTTTTAATTAACAAAGAGGTTTTTTGCCTTTACCCAATTTTCATTTTCAAGAGCACACAAAACAATTCTGTTTTGCATTGTAATGCTCTAGTTTTTAAAAAAATGGTGCAATATACCCTGCAATAGAAAATTTAGAATCTTTTATCTTTTAGTTACCAAAAGTACCAAGGTACATATGAAAATTTGTTTTAAACTTTGATTTGTTATGTGTCCATACCACAGCTATTAAAGATAAATTTTAAGTTGCAGCAAAAAATATTAAAAACAACTGACCAACTCATCTCTCGTACAGGGGCATCCAACCTATGGCCCATAGGCCACATGTGACTCGCCAAAGCCTAAAAAGTGGCTCACCAAACTTGTTACGTTTCTGCTTAATATATGTTAGCTCGGACAGGAGCCACCAACATTTATTGTTTTTATCTATTTGTTTAATAACTGCCCTATGTAAAAATTTTAGAACAACCAACGTTTTTTTTCCTAAACGATGATTTGCCTTTCGCTTTAGCAAATAAAATCACTAAAAAGCTGATCTATACTTTATGTAAACAAAGCTATTTATGGTTGAGTATAATAATAAATGTTACTATTTGATAACTCATGCATCAATGGATAAAAAAGAAAATTAAAAGTCACACATGGCAAAAAAATGCTATTGAAAATAAGACTCCAGTAAAATGTGGCACACCTAGCATGGTCTTGTGACACATCAAAGTACTGGTCTTAGATAACCTTACCAAAAAGTAAAGCTGAAGTCCACCTCAAAATAAGAGGAACTTTGCTCATACTGTTTATTAGGACCCCACCCTTATGGCTTGGTTGCGTTTGCTTCTAGCATTTGGGGTCCTTTTGGAAAACATAAAATATACCTCAATAAATAAACAAATTTCTAAATCAGTGATCATTACCGGGTTACCATCTGCTCAGACCAAAAAAACAGGCGCAATACACCAAAAAAATAAGCACGCTACTGATGACCCTGGCAAGATCCAGGATTTCTGGGGTGGAATCTAAGCTTATAGAAATAACATCATAAAACAAAATAAAACTTAAAAAAACCTACTTTTGTTTGCGCAAACCGTAGCTCAATCGCGCTTGCGAAAAAATGCATTTTTTCGATTGAAATTGGTAAAACCTTTAATTTAAGAGACCTGGCGCCTTGGGCCCAGGGCATTTTGCTTGCTGTGCAACAAAGTTTTGCTTGTAATAAAATTATTCATTGAATGATTTGCTGTAATGCTTCTAGCAAAATTGTTGCGTCTTGTCGTAACATTGTGGGCACTAATTGTTTTTTTTTCATAGCCTCTATAGGTCAGTGTTTCCCAACATGGGCAGTACTGCAATCTACAGCATGAATATTTTACAAAGAAACTAATGTAAGGTATATTTAGGTTAGAAAGCAATTGTATGTTAAAAAACAATCTCATTTTGAACTCCTTAGAGCTAAGCTCTGATTTATGTGGCCAACATGTGGCCCGTGAGAAAAATTGTGCGGCCTGCAATGCACTTTGAAGTATAAAATAATTTATTTTATATTTAAGTGCCTCATGTGTTTCATTATTCTTAGGTCATAAGTAGATTTTCAGCAATTAACTTAACTTTAATATTGGGTTGTTTTTTCCTAGTGATGCCCAAACTTATTTTAATTATATTTTTAGGTTTGTTCGGATTTCACTTACATACAAAAAATGTTTGCGACTTAAACTGGATAAACCATAACAATTAGCCTACTGAATGAAAAAAGTATATTTTTGATACATTTTTGTTTAACCAAAGGTTTACACAGTGTTGACCCTATTTACAAAATAAAATTTGTGCAAATTCCATCTAGTTGAGGCATTTTTGCTATTTGTGGGAATCTATACCTCAATATGATCATTGTTTTAGAAATACACTCCACAACTTTTGAAACTGAACCCGTTATGTTATTTTTATGTGGTTTCTAGGCAGCCATATAAACAAATTATTAGGACCATTGTGGAGTCAATGGTCCTAATAATTTGTTTCCAAACTCATTTTGATAAACATTGTATCAAGCAATGTGCTAAGCTTTTTTGTGTACCTGGTGCACCAAGTATGTTTTTTGCAGAAAAGGCTCTCTGAATTTAAACCAAATAAACAAATTTTTTGTGCTTTGTGCACTTAAACTTACTCCCGCTAAATTTGGGATACAACTTTGCTAAAAAGCCGTTTTACGATTACTGGTTCAGTGATTGAGTGAATTAGAAACAAGCAATAACATGCTCAAAGCTTATTGTGTTTGCCTGCGAAGAACCCAAATAATAGTGTAGCCTCAGCTGTTGGCAGTCTATTACCTCTTGGATCTAATATATTGCTGCCTTTGGGTTAATCAACATGGTTTCATTTGGCCTTTGAAGTAATTTTATTTTGAGAAGAACCCAATGCTTAATATTTAAAGAAAGAAAATATTAGTAGTAAATTTAACTTATAAAACAAACTTATAAAACAGGGGGATGGAGTGTTAAGAGAATGGTTACATTTGCTGTCATCCGAAATTCTTAATCCACAGTATGGATTGTTTACACCCTCTGCTGATGGTTGCTTGTTTCAACCAAACAGAAACTCCTCTGTAAATCCGGACCATCTCACCTATTTCAAGTCAGTGGGCACATTTATTTGTCTTTTTTTTTTCACCAATTCACAAAGTACATGTTTGTTGATTAAATGACTACCTTGCAGTTTGCTTGATGCCATGTTTTATGTATGTTTACCTAAATGTGTATCTTAAGTTAATCAAACTTTTAAAGTCATATTTTCTTCTATTTTCAGCCTTTTGTTCTTAGGATTTTCACTTTACAAAAACAATTGATTTATTAAGGTACACATTAAACAAGCATCTTTTTTTTAATGTAATCAAGGTTTGCTGGTCAGATTTTGGGACTTGCACTCTATCGCCATACTTTGGTAAATTTCACCTTTACATCCTCATTTTATAAGCATATACTTGGAATCAAGGTTGATTACATGGATGTTGCATCAATAGATCCCGAATACGCAAAGAATCTGCAATGGATATTGGATAATGATATTAGTGACCTTGGTAACAAACATAATTAAAACACTGTAGTTAATTCATGATTGCTAGGCTAGCTTAGTTAAATACATTAATTTGTATTAAAAATCTTGTAATATTGGCAAGTATATAATATTACCTGAAGCATAATATATTTGTAATTTTATTTCTTTTATTTCTAATTTAGGTCTTGAGCTCACATTTGCTGTTGAAACTGATGTATTTGGGGTGATGCAGAAAATTGAATTAATTGAAAATGGTTCCAACATTTCTGTAACCCAGGTATGACAGTATAGTTACATGTTTCATTTAGAGTTATGTGCGTCATTTTGTATTCCCTTAATGTGTTTCAGATACAGCCTATCTACAAAATACAGATTAAAATGTTTTTTTGGTTAAACTCTGTTATGTTATATTTTGTGTTGAACTGTGTTCCTTAGAAATTCCTCGTTTTAGAAAATTTTCTTGTAAAATTAACCTTTATTTTCCAATACTTTGGCCAGGTAGTGCAAACATAGTTGCCTTCAGCCGTTTAGTGGGGCGCGCTGAAAAAAATCGTTACTACTGACAGAACACGTTGGTATTTGCTTTGTCATTACCTGAGGTTTAGCTACTTATTTGTTGGAGGTTTAACTTTTATTAGCCTAATGCGACGTACGTGTTATGTTCTATGACAACTCATTTTTACAGGTGAACCCGAAAAACAACAACTGTAACTCTAATGATAACGTAGCATTGTGTACTAGCCTATGACCGGACATTTGATTGAAACCTAATTAAAAATGATTAGCGCAGGAGTTCGTAATCAGCAACTAATCGATCGCCCCTAAAAAGCTAATCAGACCAAAAGTTACTAGTTTGAAATTCATAACTTAACTAAGCACCGAAAACCCCTGCGCTAAACAGCGCATTTAAATAAATTAAATCTGTTTTAGTTGCCCGTAATAAACGAAAAATTTGCATCAAATGCTTTAAATACATTAGACCAGCGGTTATTAAACTTTTTGCTGACGGCGCCCTTTAAAACTTCACACTCCTGGCGCTGTGACAAATTAAAAATGTCACCTACTCTACCCTTTTGACCCAGGATAGTTAGGCTAGATCAGTGGTTCTCAACCTTTTTCCACCGCGCCATGTTGGTAATCGTCCTGTGCCTTACCCCTTCTGATATCACATATAGGTATCATACTAAAAAAAGCAATGTTTGGATTACATATCAGTGCGACAACGTAAAAATACCAAAGTTGATTCTTAATCGCGCGAGGCGAGAAAAAATTGCGTTTATTTGGTTTTAATCCTGGAAGACACACAAAAAAATGCTTATGCTCTATATCAGCCTTTCTTAACCTGGGGTAAACTTACCCCTGGGGGTAAATTTCCTCACTTTAGGGGGTAAATTAGCTATCAATCAAAATATCCACATCAGCTGACGAGACAGAAAAATAGTGCCAGCTGTAGGTATTGGTAGCATAGTTTCCTAGAACTGCTTTTTTGAAACTAGCCTATAGTACCCTATTGATTTTTTATCGCCTTGTATCGATAACGTTATGCTTCGCTAATTGATCATTTTTTTAGTTTCTTGGCAATATCCTTATCTCTCAGTTACTTCATTAATACGTCATTTACTGTTTGAATAAATCAGGTTCTTCGGCAGTCACGGCATAGATTAAGGCAGTGGTCTCCAACCTGTGGGTCGCCACCCCAAGTGAGGTCGCCTAAAATTTTTGTGGGGTCGCCATAACTCACCATATTCGTAATGTTTTAGTACGATTTATGTATTTAGTTTTCTTTACAATGAGGTCCCACTAATAAACGTGACTGAGTGCATCTTCTACATAAAAATTGCTGTTTTTAGCTCTTAAGAGCTGCTATATCAGTTAACGTACATTTGACAAAATTTGTGTTTTTGATTTAGCGCAGCAAATGTCTCACTATTTCTAAAACCACACCAAGTTACATGTACAAGTGTGTCAAACGTAGACAGTAGACGGAGATGTTTAAAAGCGTCCCTCATTTGTAACATCATAACAAATGCTGTTGATTTCTAGTAAAACATCCGCGTTTTCTGAGGTTGCATTCCACAGGCCAAATTAGAAAGCATATCCACTTAGAAACACAAACAGGCGAAGAGGCTTATCGCTAAAAATATTTTTTACTTGTCATCATGAATACATTCCCTGGCGAAGTAGGTGCCCGTTCTGCTGCATTCTAGCACTTGTTTTAACATTGCCTATAATTGTCTCCAAAATGGGGTCGCAATGTAAATTCTGATTACATCTTATTTAAATTGGGGTCGCTTATTTAAAAGATTGGAGACCACTGGATTAAGGTAACGTGTCTGCGAGCAGTTTTGAAAGTTCCGATACACTTTTTGAAATTTCAGTGCTGGTTATACATGTGATTGCCTAATTTTGTCACTAGGTACGGCTTAACTGGCCAAGTTAGTTTATTGTTGATCTTTTTAGTCCAATGATTAAGGCTTTAAACAACTCATTGACTGATTATTATAGTCTGTAAAAGTAACAAAAAATGTAATCTTTAAAATGGCATGTCCCAAAAGAAGAGAAAGTACCAGAAAAATTATTTTAATTTTGGATTTACGTATCTTATTGAGAATGGTCTTCAAGTTCCTCAGTGTGTCTCGTGCGTGGAAACATTTTAAACAGTACCATGAAACCGACTCCTTTAAAAAGGCACCTAGAAAATTCACATCCAATTATGATGAGCAAAAACTTTTTTAGTCAAAACTGTCCAGTCTGAAATGAAAAAAATAAACCAAACTGGACTGTTTTGACAACAACTCGTTGCCAAAAGCAAGGGAACCCGTCGCATTGATTATACCTAATGTAATTTGTTACTTTCCTTTTTCTAATAGATGAGAACTATTTTATATAATGGGGGGTAAATCTGATATTCTTCTTTGTTAAAGGGGTAAAACATACAAAAAAGGTTAAGAACCCCTGCTCTATATGTTGGTTTTCATCGAGCTGATTTTGACAAACATATTGTGAAGCATTAACTCGACAGTTGTACGGCTGCACAGAAACCACGTAAAAATGTCAAAATTATGAACCGTTTTTGTACAGTTACTTATCTGCTCATATGTAATTTTGATCTAAAGCACAGGACAGCATGAAAGCAAAATTAGCAACAAACTCAACATGAAACTAATAAAATCATTATTAAATATTGGAGTAGCGCGCTCCCCTGATAATTGTTCCCGGTTAACAACCACTCGGCTAAATGCTGATCTTCACAATAGTCTTCACAAACACCATCTGCTGTTCCACACAAACTAATTTGCTTTATATAGTGGGTCCAGTTTTTGACCGAATACCAAAGTTATACTACTCAAAAAACAAAAATCACACTACAATAAAACATAAATGAAATTTGTGATTGCCTGAAATTACTAGGTTATGCCGTAACGCAACTTCTATTCAGTTGAATCTCTTGATGTTCCACCTAGCGCGAATCCGGGATTTTATTTTTTAATTTTACAAAAAAGGCTCACAAACACTAGAAACTTATAAAGATTTGCAAAAAAATTGCATATGCGAAAATTGGCAACAAAAATATTTGGGGGCGTGGTCACGTGTCTAAGTTAAAAAACTTTGCAATAGATTGGAGCACAACAATTTATTCGCGAAAAATTAGAACAGAAAAAAACGTAACAACTTTTACATGCTTTCACGCCACCCTTGGCGCCCGGTTTGGTAACCGCTTCATCAGATACAAGATTCTACTTTAAAAAAGTCATAATTTTATTTTTGGAATTTTTATTTCGATAAATTCTTGTTTTTAGTTTTATAAGAATCTATTGCAATGTTTAACGGCATATGTTTTTTAAGGTTAGCAACTTCACATATGCATTTTCTAAATTCAACATATAAATTGTTCTATCAGGAAAACAAAAGTGAGTATGTCCAGCTTGTCACAGAACTGCGCATGACACATGCTATTCAACCACAGATTACTGCTTTCAGGCAAGGTTTCAACGAATTTATTCCAGGTAGTTTTACAAACGACAAACGTATGCACTTTCGTTCGTGTATTGTACGTCTTTTAACTAAGATGTTCCAGTATTATTTAAAACTAAAAAACGCATAAAAAATGAAATAAAAAAAAACTTTGTTTAGAGTCACTTCTTCAAATATTTAGTGAAGACGAACTTCAAGTAATGTTAGCAGGCTCTCCTAAGCTGGATATTGATACTTGGAAAAGTATTACCACATATACAGGATGTTATGATGAAAATTCACAGGTAAACCTACCTTTTTTTGTAAAATTTTAATGAAGGTTACATACCTAAAAGGAATAACTGTATACATGGCAGATTGTTCAGTCACTGTGGAAGTGTATTACTTTAATGTCTGAAGAACAACGTGCAAATCTTCTACTCTTTGTCACTAGCTCGTCAAGGTTGCCACCCATTTTTTTGTCTCACCACTCAAATAAGTTTGTTGTTTCCATTGACCCGGGTAACAAACATCTATTGCCAACCGCAAGTACATGGTTAGTTAAAAAATAACAAAAATATAATTAAATTTTGGTAACAATACTTACTTTATTCGTAGTATGAACATGCTGAAGCTGCCAGAATATGACACTTTTGAAGAACTTCAGCAGAAGCTGCTTGTAGCAATCGAATGTGGACGTGTGGGATATTCCTACACCTAACATGTTTTCCTTTCTTAGTTAAACATAAGTTTTCAAGTTTTAGGCTTTTAATAATTTCACTGTACTCCTGACTTTTATATTCTTATGCAATCCTATTTGACGCGAGAGTTATAATTTCAGATATTCCAGTGTATTATTAGTGCTACTTTCAAACGAAAAACGAGTCTATGTGCACTATTAGTTTTTGTTTACTTAAGCTTGGCATAGACAAAGTATGGCATGAGATATGTAGTTTTATTTTGAAATACTAAAATTGCCGCTATACTGTCTCATTTAGGTTACAAACAGTCAGAAAGTTCTAGAATTCTCACAAAATTAATTTATATTCTCACAAATGTTTGATATAAGGTCAAACATCAGACCTTTAAAAAACATGTAGGCCTATTTAATTCTTTTTAAAAAACAAAGTCAAACAGCACATTGGTTTAAAATGGTATATTTAATAGACGAAAAACAATATTTCAAATAACAATACAAGTTTTCATTTGGAAGCAGCATTGGTACTCATTTTGTACAGTCTAAATTAAATAGTTTATATTTTTAAACTTCCCTCCGTTTTTACCCGTTTTAAAGAAAAATATTAACCAGAAAGGGCTTTGTATGCTATGGCTTGTTGCAAACCCCAACACAGTGCAAATTCTGTAAACAAGACTTGAATTGCATGCGAATCTTCCAATGCATCACAAGTTATAAGTTTTGCCAATTTAGACCAAATAAAAGTTTTCTTTTCGTGCTTCGCGTGATTAGACTGGACTTTAGCTGCAGCGCACATGTTCGTTTATGAACACTATATTGGCCACATTACAAGCTACAATAGTATGCGGCCCGTTAAGGTTTGTTTTTCTTGTTCCGGCCCTTGCAATATTTTAAGTTCTGCATGTGTAATGTTATAAGCATTTTTTCACTTTCAGGGTTAAGGCGTGTGCACTGTTCATGTTTTTATTGCAAAATGCCCCCCGTCAAGGCCAATCTGCTAACAGCAAAATACGTATGAGCAGATAATAATTAATTGAATCCGTGATGCTAGTATAGGCCTATTTCCTTATTAATGTTACAAAAGTAATGCCTTTTAATGCTAATAAAATATATTTTATTGAAAAGTTTGGCTATTAGGCTTGTTGCGTATTCCAGGCTGTTTTGTGTTGTTCGAGACGTTCTTCTTTATTATGAGCTTTCATGATTGAAATACCTTTTGGCAAACTTGTACAGACTCCAACAATAAGACCAAAATTAGAACACAAGGCCGAATAATAACAGTAGACCAAAATAAGAATAATGCTTACTCGGAATATATCGTCCCGATTGGAATAAAAAAAAACGCCGAAATAAGACCTTAATGCCCAACATACCTAACCCCTGACTTTTAACTCCACCCATTGCACCCCCTAACGCAAGGGTGTTCGATTACTTTTAAACTCGAGCCGCATGAGAAACTTAAAATATTGTGTCAGGTCGGGTCAAAGATAAAGTCTCAAATACACGCAATATGACTCGATCTATACTCTGACGCCATGAAACAAATGTGCTAACGCGAACTTGTTATTACGTTAGGTCAGGGGTCGGCAACCTTTTTCTAGTCGCGGGCCAAAACCAACCCCAGAAAGGTCTCTGCGGGCCGCACAAAAAATGGCGCAACGGTAAAGAAGCGCTGATCTAGTTCAAAACTTCAAAAGACAGCATCAAAACGTTAACAAAACGGATGTAGAAGGTTTTTCGCACTTACGTAGTTAAAATAGTCAAAAAATGTTTTAAATGGACTCGTGCTTAGTTTGTCAAAGAGGCGGCGGGCCGGATGAATTACTTGGCGGGCCGTAGGTTGCCGACCCCTGCGTTAGGTAGTCGAATTTTAAAAAAGAAAAAAATGCGACGTACTTGTTTAAAATGCAAACTGTATGTAGACTTAGAGGCCACGCATTGAGCACAGATAAAAATGTACATTGCTTGATATATAGGCGTTTATAAAGTTATGGGGCGCGTTGACTTAAAATTTAGGGATTATATTCGTAAAACATTCGTACAAAAAATAAAAAAAAATGTAGTTTTTTTCTTAAGGGTTTCGATGTATTACTTGTGGTACAATGGCCATATTGAAAAGACGGTATACATCGGGAAAGACACACAAACACACGCACGGAATACATTCGACCTAAGAGCAAAAAATATTTAAATATTAGGTTAAATAAGTTTGTTAAGATTTCGTTGGATAGTGTGCCCCAGTGCAGAGGGCGTTTTTTGTCTGCATATATGCCAAAAAATCGCATTGAACATACGAGATAAAAATTTCCATTTTACTCTTTAAAACACGCTAAAAAATGAGTTTGGCCGGGTCATGACTAAATCCGTCCCTGGAAATACAACCAAATATGTAAGGCCGGTTTGAACGTTTGACCTACAAGTTGCTTTATAATCTCGCTGCTCCAAGTTCACCGACCAAGCAAGTTCACGGCCTTACATTATATGAGATACTTGCCTTTATGAAGGAACAGTTTGACCCAAAACGCTCCGTGGTACGAGAACGATTCAAATTCTGGAACGACATGTATAACGCAAGCCAGGGGAATCCATTCAAGAGTTAGCAGCACGGATCCGCCAAACGCCAGCACGTGCGGTTTCTACTCAATCCAGGATCTATTGGACGAGTCTCTGCGCACACCTTTTATGCGTTCGGTCAATAACGAAGCCTTATTTAAAGCCCTTTAAGACTTGATTTTGACGAAATACCTTTTCCCCTGCAATACGTTGCTATACAAACCGAAGATAGATAAAAAATTTTTTGAGGTCTGTAGTGAACAATTAAGGTGCGCGATTTAGTAGACTACCCGACAAGCGTCGACCAACACCTGCGCTTACAAAGTAGCAAAATAGAAGGGAAGACACAAAGTAAGTGTTACCGATGTGGTAAAGTTGCTCATATTGCCCCTGAATGCCATTCTAGGACGCTGTTGGCGATTTTTGCAAGCGCAGGGGTCTCCTGCAATCGGTTTGCCGTAAAAGCAGCATCTGGTCTCTAAGCAAGTCAAGTGGGTCGACCGGTTGACCATCCAGGTTGCTGGTGTACCGAGGTTAGAGAAATTCCCGTCTGGATCAATTCTAAATCTTTGTTTATTGGAACGAATCCGGCCAAAAAAATATAAACCCAAGTTCGACTCCGGTCAAATGTACGATTTCGACGAGTCCCGAGTCCGGCCCCGACTCTACAGTCTGTATTCCGCCAATTTACGCAACTAAAATAACGTGGATATTAGGCAATTCACTTACGGGGTGTCGTATAATTAATTTACTTATTACACATGGTTAGAAATTATTCCATCTTTAAAATTTCCAGTTGGCAGCCATATCAGTTTTAAAATTTTGGCACTGTGCATGCGCATGTCGGACTCGGGACTCGGGTAGTTTTACGTGGTCATACTCGAGTCCCGAGTCCGACTCCGACTCCACAGCCCTGCTCGAAAGTATTGCAATAAACAGTTGTTCTTTTGCCAGCCGCGTTGAATATTGTAGCATTTTGTTCAGGTCAAACTCCGGTTAATTCTAAAACAGCTTGACTGGCTGTGTCACTCAAGGTGTCATTTAACTTCCCACTGCATTTTGTAAACTCGTTCGTTTTTCCTAGTCGTTTAGTTTTAGCGAATGCTCACGAAAGATTACACCACTAATTAACATCTGGTTGAGATAAAGCTAATATATAAGAGCCGATAAAATAGGTGAAAACAGCAGTTGTCGTATTAATAATTTATTATCAAGACATGCGTCGCTGCTAGACACCCGAAACTTAATGAGTCGGTTTTGAAATCATTTTGGTTGAGCCTGAGGTAAAGCGAAATTTTTAAATCACAGAATTGAAACTTTAAAAAAAACTTTCACCAAAAAAAACTTGAAAGCCCAGATTTAGAAAAAAGTCTTTAAACCCCAATGGAATTTAAAAGTAACGATTCCAACTCCCTAATTTTAAGACAAAACAACTCAACAGCTTGAAATACGCTTTCTTATTGTTATGGTTATTTCTAGTAGAAATGTAAAAACAACAACCTGTGAATGTAAAAGTTATACGTCTTTTGACTGTAGTGTTTTTGACAAAAGTTAATAGTGTAGTTAAGTTTTAGGGTTTGTAAATAATACTCCATTTATTAGACATAACAGTCAATCGTTATTCCTGAAATGTTTTTTAGGATTTGGAATTCAATTAAAAATGGCTGCAGTACTGCCACAGCAACCAGAAACTGGAACATATACTTTCCAAAGTAAACCAAAAGTCGTTGAAGGAAGAAGAAAGTATCGCTTTCAGTTTGACGAGTATGTATTTTGTTTCACCTAAAGCAAAGCAAACTACAAAATAATCGATACTTAAAATCTATGTGTTTATTTATGTTCTGTTACTATAGAAAAAACAAACATTAACAATGTCATAACATGTTACTTAAAAAGCGAGTATGGATTCTAGATAAGCAAAAAATCAATCAATCGGTGAGTTCCGGACTATGTTTATTCGAAACAGTCTGTTGGTAATGTTCAGTAAAATTGTACCTTTAACTCAAGTGCATAGCTTAATTTTGTTAAATATCAGTCACTCATTGGCTCCCAACCTTTAATCAGGGTGACCCAAAGTTTAGGAAAACATCAAACTGGGTAAATTTTGTAGCCCAAGTCTCTTCTGATGAGAAACAAATCCAGGATCTTTGTTTGAGGTTTT
Organism: Ascidiella aspersa; assembly: GCF_963924565.1. Classification (NCBI taxonomy): domain Eukaryota; kingdom Metazoa; phylum Chordata; class Ascidiacea; order Phlebobranchia; family Ascidiidae; genus Ascidiella; species Ascidiella aspersa. The sequence goes on from NC_139453.1 coordinate 18,710,582, forward strand.
TTAAATTTTAGGAGATGACATCACAAATTTATGTCATAAAACATGTGGCCTTGAGAAAGTTGCTGATCTCAGTCAAAATCATGTGCAAATGAAAAGGATTTTAAATATATTCAAATAGGCAAAACTTTATTTTCAATCGCAAAGAAAAATAAATCGTGAAGCAAGATTTTTTTTGCAATAACGTAGTTAAAACAGGCAAAACATATAGTTTGGTGTGGCATGGCCTTGTGCCATCCCCAATCCGGCCCCTGCTTTTGGTGCAGTAAAATTGATAAATAATAAAATGTTTTGTAAAATACCAGAAATGTTAACATATATATGTGTTCACTTTAAGAGATATCATCTAACTTAGGGCTACCATACAGCCTCTGACTCCAGCCATAAAAGCAAAAAAGAACAACATCAATGTTGTAATAAAAATTCATTAGTTGGTGTAGGACATCTCACCACTACTAAGCGAAATATAACTTAGCACCAGTTATTTTCCTAAACATCAAGACGCAAATACATTCAACACTACACAAATAATAAGGTTAATCAAAGTCATGTTCGAAGCTCGTAATAAAGACTCTTTGTCCCGTTTTAAAAAAATTGTTTACCGGCAAACAATCAAAGATGTCATTGCTGCAGTGGCAAAGTTATAACTTTATAAGGTTTATCGTTTAACTTAAACATTGTTAACTTTTAAGTGTTTAACCCGGTTATTGATTTTTGTTATGTTTTGAGGGACCGAAACGGTCCAGTGAACACTACAATATTTGAACATATAGCCTACTTGTGTAACTACAGCTGAGAACTAGCAATTGGTCTATGTAAGTATGTTGTTGCGATCTCTTAAAGTTCATAGCGATCAACCAAGCCAAAGCTTGAAAAATAACTGTCTGTGAATATTTTATATCGCAGTTATGTTAAGATACAAATCAAACCATTGTGGACGCCCTTGGTAAATTCAAACAACCCACTATAGGGCGTCATGCAGCACAGAACCTCTGGTGCATGTGGTAGTTAATTTTGCGAATGATTGGTTTAGTTGTAAATTTACAATTATTTTGTCATTATTTGCTGTTCAACAAATGTGGCGTTTTGAAACCACAAGACAGGTTAACGATAACCCAAGAAATGACTGCGCTAGGACAAAATTTGCAGACAGCGTACCAACAAATTTGGCAAGTGTTATTTTGTCTGGGCGAGTGCTGATTGATAGCCGCTCAACCAACTGGCGAGTGTAAATTTTTGCTTAGGAACAACCCTGATCTATAATAGAGATTCGTCTTTAAATTAGTTTTACTGCATTTGGTAGTGGTGTCACAAAACATATATTAACATTTCACTACATGGTTTGTCCTATACCAGAATCAGGGCGGATTCAGATTTTTATCAAGCTGATTTTCACAAAAATGTTGTGTAGGCATTGACTCCACAGTTGTAAGACTACACAGAAATCACGTCAAAATGTAGCTCGTCTAAGCGCAAAAATTAAACATTGTGTTAATTGTGTTTTAAAAGGTGTGATGGCACACAATGCAAAGGCTATATATTGCAAATAACATTACAAATTCACGCAAAAAAGTCTGGGTTTACCCCAATTTGTGATATATTTATTGTTAAAATTGGCAAAAACACATTGTGGAAAGGGTGGCATATCATACCCGAATCGACCGTGAAAAATAGCAAATATTGTCCAAAAAAATAGAAGCTATCAACACATAGTAGCCTAAAAGTCTGGAAATCGCAAAAGCAAACCATTTTTCTTTAGTTACTTATATTCACATGTGTATTTTGATGTAAAGCATCTAGGACAGCAAAATTAACAACCAATACAACATGAAACCTATAAAATCATTACAAAAAGTTAAATATTGGAGATGTTGGAGTAAAGCTCGCACCCCCCTGAGACTTGTTTGGCGCCATCTTAGGGGGCGCACCGGCCCCCAGTTGAGAACCACTGCTTTAACTTAATGTTTGTCAAAGTAATTTTGATGAATACCATATTATAATGAGAAACAGGCAGATATTTTTTGTGCGCCTAATATGTAGCATTTAAAACTTTTTTTTGTCAAATAAAAAAAAAAAAGAGCTACTTTATATTGGATTTTCCACCGGGACCTAAAATAACGAAGATATTGACTTGTTTGAAAAGGGTAGCTCTTTAATATAAAGGTGTTATTGATTCACTTAAGGTGAAAACAAACCTTTTTGTGGTTGACCAAATATCTAAGTAAAGGTCAGCTTATTTATTGTATCTCTATTAAAAACACCACTGATTTAGGTAATAATTTGATGAGCAACACTGCATGTAGATTATTCCATTTGTTTATATTATACCCACAACTGATGTTCAGACCTGAACAATTAGAAATGCTATTAGGGGTATAAGTTTAAGTGCAAAAAGAGTCCTAAGGATTTTATCTTTTAACTTTTCACATATACTGAATAATAAAATAATTTACTTTAAACAAATGTATAATGCTCATATTTGACACTGCTGTAGTGATGTTTTATTTTTTAACATCTCAAATTTTTTGTCTGTTATGAGAAAACACACTTCTATTAACTGTTAACAAACATATCATCAACAAAACGTTTAAAAACCCCAGTGAAACACAGGATCAGACTTTTGTCAAAGAAATACATATTTTGTATACACTGGCATCTTCAGTTTCTGTAAGCGCAGTAAAATACCTATACATGGTAAAGCAATGGATACCATATAAATAATAAAATTACTAAAAGTCAAAATGAAATAAAAACAGTACAGGGTGGGTAAAAGTTTTAAAACAAACAGGTTGTCAGAAGGAAACTTTGGCTATCTACAAGGTGATTACTCCACGTATTAACTTTATTATTTCTTTGTTATCCACTGCTTTACTATGAAGGCATTATGGGCAAATTATATGTTTCTTTGACAAAAGTCTGATCCTGTGTTTCACTCAGGTTTTTAAACTTTGGAGATTTGCTTATACATGCTTCCCCTGAGCAGTGATCGACAAGCAGCAACCTACTGCCAATGGTTTCTGATTCCATAAAGATATTCCTATTTATGTAATTTGTGTCCTGAAACTAGGGACAGTCGAGCATTCTTGATAATGTAAAAATTTACATTTAATGTTGCTTGCTTGTATTTTCTTTATTACTCATTTTTCTTAACTATTAAATCTAGTTATATGCAAAACACATAATAATCAACCAGAAAAGAAGGGCATATTTATTAGAATATAAAACCTTGGCAATGACAAACTAATTCAAATTTTTTGACTGTATTATTCTTGAAATTAGATCATTTTTTTCCAAAGTTTTTATCACATTGTTATTTTTATTTAGAAATGAACATCCTTCACCATACGGAAACATCATGTATGATCGTAGAATTGTGCGAGGAAATACCTATGCTCAAAATACTCTTCCAGTGGTATATTAACAACTATTTATAAATGATTACTAAATCTTAAAATCTTTGAATCCAATTGTTTATATCAAGCAAAGCTGTTCATATATACAGTGCTTACATTAAGATTTTATTATTCAGAAGATATTGTTCAAATAGCACTTATTCAGCAATAGACAAACAAAAATAGCTTTACAGATTATTATTTAACTGCACATTAAAAATTTCCTCTTCCTTCTTTAAACCTGATTTTACAAACATTATGGCTGACAAGAAACACTTTTACAACTTCATCGTAACTGTCCTCACAATCGATTTATCATCTCTGTGCTAATTAAAAATTTAATCATCTCTGTGCTAATTAAATTAAATTTATAGTTTATATTTTTTTACTTTGTACAGCAAAACTTAACATTGTTGTAGCTTATATAACGTTGTAAATGTGACAATGTGGTATTGCATCAAAAACTTTGAAGAACCTTGATGGCTCAAATTATATAATTTATATCAAACTATTTTACCGTAAATACCTTGGTTATCAATTATAAAACTAAATTTAAAACTAATATAATAATGTTTTACATTTACTGTTTGTTGTCCTACTAATCATTTTTAGCTAGATTTATTATCTTTGAAAAATAATTTTGAACCTGTTCACTCATGCTTTTGAAATTTATTGTGTGATGTTTTTTTGTTGCTTCAGTCCTTTTTTAATTGCGTTTCCATAGACAACACAACCAGACCCACTTGAAATACAAAGGCAGCAAGAAATCAGGCGTCGAGCCATAGCAAAAAAACGGGCAAAAGAACAGTTAAGAACAAGATCCCCTGATGCTGTGGATGGAAGAAAGCATATAGATGTCCAAACTGAACTATACTTGGAGGAACTCAGTGACAGGTAAAGCCTATAGAACAGGGGTTCTTAAACTTTTTTACCGCGGACCCCTAAAATTGTTTTTGACGTCGCATGGACCACGATATGCAAAAAATTTCAAAAAATGACATCACAAATTGACATCACAATACAAATAAACCTTATAAATTTGTTGATTTTGGTCTACAAAGTGTGAAAGTGAAATGGAGTCTAAATGCAGTCAGTGCAAAACCATTTTGTTTTTAATTAAACTGCTTTTTTGAAAAAATTATTACTTTTTAACTATACACTAATATTTCGATTAGGACTTCATGAACCCCCTAAAACTAATTCACTGACCCCTGTTTAAAAACCCCTGTTATAGAAACTACGTTAAAATCATCTGCATTACTAGTTACCTTTATTTATTGCTTTAAATCAATTAAAAATAAATATTATAACTTTATAAAAACATTTGTTGATGATAGAATTGAAGAAGCTGATGTTGACACACAGACAGATGCATTCCTTGATAGACCCACATCACCGCTTTTCATTCCCGCAAAAACAGGAAAAGATGTTGCTACACAAATTCTAGAAGGAGATGTATGATACCATAATATGATTGCTATTATAAAACCAAAAACAAATGAATTACATACTTTACTATATGTAAAATGAGATTAACTATTTTAGTTAGCAATGGTACAAAGATGGCATGATATTTAAATAGGTAAAGTCAATTAACCACTCTGTAAAACAGACATACAATTTATTGCTTCTTGGCTGTGAATAAATTTATTAGACTTGAATGTTGTTAAGTCAACATCTTTTCAAAGTGCTCTGTAGTGTCAACTATGACACTTTTGTAAAAGATTTAGTTTCCAAATCACTCTCCTTGTAACAATTTTTGTTTCAACAATCTTGTTTAAAAGGGCATTCAAACGTCTTTGACGTCTTAGTGCTTGTATGATTAACAGCTAGTTTTGTTTTATTTCAGCTGTTTGACTTTGATCTTGAGGTTAAGCCTATCTTAGAAGTTCTTGTGGGTAAAACGTTGGAACAGTCGTTGCTTGAAGTCCTCGAGGAAGAAGAACTATCCAACCTGCGCCAGCAGCAACATGAATTCGAGGAGATTCGTAATGCAGAACTGGTCGAAATGCAGAGACTTCAGGAACAGGAACGTAGAAGAAAGGAGGAAAAAGTAGGGTTAAGATAGATGGCTGAATGACTATTAGGTAATTTTATTACAGGAATATGCACATTGAGATGCCTAATAATGGAAATCATTACATTTTAATGTAAAGTTGCACAATTTGAGTCATCAGTAGGGCCATTTTTATTTTAACCTAAAAAAAACATGTTTTAACTTTATTTTTATCAAATTTTAACTTTATTTTAACCTAACGAAATTGCTTGTTTATAGAGGCCACAGTTCTTCCTTGAATTGATGCCAGTTACCCAAACATAATATTTTGTCGATTTCAGACCCAAACGTAATATTTTGTCGCAAAGTCAAGGTGTTTTATGGATTATAAAAAGAGCGTCGGGTTTTTTGGCGATAGATTTAGCTTGCTTAGGCATTTTTGTATTACAGAATGTCAGTAGGCTATTCCTAAAATCCAAACTGTCGATCTTCGAAAAGACCACGTTTATCGAAATGAATTGTTTTATGTGAATAATTTAAATACGTAACAACAAATAAAAAAATGGACAATTTGAGATAAAAGTTACTGCTGATTCAAGTGGGCATTGTGACATTTTTCCTGCTATTATGGGTTAATATGGTTTAATTGTGTCGCAGTTCCTGATTTACAATGCTTTCACGACGATTTATGCAAAAAATACTCTCAAGAAACACAAAAACAAAAGCCATAATCTGACAAATTTTGACTTTATGAAATATTTTTAACTTTATTGTAAATTTAACTTTATTTTGACCTATTAACTTCTAAGAAACAGTCCCCTAAGGTGCTGAAAACAACTTTATTTCTTGATTCGTGGACAGACGAGGTCCTTAAAAAATTTTAACTTTATTGACTTTTGCGGGCCCTAGCCATCAGCAAATCTTACTTCAAACGACAATCGGGAAATTAATACCGCAATATTTCTTTGTTATTCAGGATCGTAGGATGAAACAACAGCGAGATGTTTTAAAGAAAGAAAAAGAAACCGCTGAAAAAATTGCTGCTCGCGCTTTTGCACAGAGTTATTTGGCGGACTTGGTACCTTCAGTATTCAGCACTTTGCGTTCAAATGGCTATTTCTTTGATCCCATTGAAAGAGGTATGTTGTGACGCACGAAAGAAAAAATCAAAATAGGAAGGTGACTCGATAAACTAAGTACTTAAAACTGGCGTGTTGTTCGTCCTTTTCAATGCACGCAATATAAGTTTCAATCGAATTTTGTTTCAAAAGGTTACGTTTGGCATAAATTAAATGGCGAAGTAGAGTAATTTTATATGAAATTTAAATTGCCATATGTAGTAGGCCTACAACTCCAATTTTCCGAATTTTAAATATAAGCTGTATTTATTTCAGCAATTCTGGTTACAATATTTTAATCTTCACTGTTGTCATATATTAAATAATATATGTTGTTTTTCAGATATCGAACAAGGTTTTATCCCCTACTTAATGCAACAAGTTTCTGTCCGTGTGAACAAGAGTGTACTTGGAAGAGTTCTGCTTGATAGTAAGTTGTCTTGGTCTATATATCGTTTTGCGGTAAAATCATATGACGTGATTCGTTTGTCTTTCAGCTGTTCTTCGGGATGTTATCCATCAACGAACGACGGCGTACGATAAAAAATCTTCCAAGCAGTAGCAAACTAAAAACATATTTTTCATTGCTATCGGTTTTGTCATATTTTATCGTTTTAACCTACTATGTCAAGAATAAATTACCAAATTTGGCGAACGTAATATCTTGTTTGGCAAACATTGTAGATGGCCATCTCAACCAAAATGTGTTGGTACACTAGTTGTGCTTGTATATCAAATTTGCATTGACTTAAATTCTTGAAATGCTTTGCTGCAATATGAAGGTAACTGATGTCTTACTGGGTAACCCTTTTCGACCGTTATATTGAATGTTTCTATTTTTGATATATATAAATTGTGTTTTATCGCTTCGTTGTCTCCTATATACTGTAAAAATGGAAATTATCCTTACAATTTTTTTTTTCAAATGCACGTGTTTTATCAACAATTTATTTATTTGAGCCAGTAGTTCTACGTTATTTACTTCAGTTTGTTTTGCGACAAAGGCCAACGCAAATGTATGTGTAGTCATACGTCCTGAAATCGGACACCAACATAGGGTAAACTGCGCATGAGGGGAAACAATATTACACACAGCCCTTAAAGTGATTTACATTCCTAAGTGCGTACACATGTGTTTTAATTAAAAGCATTACTTTTGTTCAACGTAAAGATTAATCTAAATTTTTAAGTCTAATTGTTGATACTGCTAGTTAATGTAAGATTTGTTGATTTTTATAAGCAAAAAACACCGATACATTGTAGGCTAGGTAGGGAGTTGTTGTAATTTATTTCCACGTGCGTATAACCGCACAACATTTTCACTTGTCGATAGACGGCTTTTCTTTTCCATGCAACAACATTTATGTCGAAAACGCAGACATAAACTACGGTAACATAGTTTCCCCGTCGCTTTTTTCTTTATGGACACAGGCGCGTGGAGTTTGCTGAAAAAAGAGAAAGGCGAAAAACTAGGTCGTGGACAGGGCGCGGCGATTCGCTTTGTCAACCGTCCTTCGGTCACTACTCGAGGTTCACGCAGCCGTAGTTCGCAAAGTTGCACTGTTGACTTGTAGACAAATTATGTTGTTAACATAAGCTACAAGCTTTAACTGTTCTTGTCAAAGTGCTTTGCGTTTATAATAGAAATGGTTGAAGGTGCTAATAAAACTAAATGCACCCGAAAAGATATTGTAGCGCGTAGATATTGAGATAGAAGTATGTGTTAAAGCGGTCAGCAAGCCGACGTAGTAAAGATGACGTCGCAATGCGTCTGCGCGTAAAATCAACCAGCCATGTTTTGTTTGACGCCGTCCGCGCAGTCCTGGCGATGTTCAAAAGCTTTTTTTGCTGTCGTTTGTTTAAAAATATTTTAATTAGTTTTAAAATGATTTTTTAGGCAAAGTGTATAAGGTTACCATTTAAAACAATTTTTTTTATAAAAGGATTAAAATGATACAAAAAGTGTGTATAAACTTAGCATACCAATTCAAAATGTTTGTTTCGTCTTTTAACTACTTTATAAACGACTTTTACAACCAGCCTTAAAAAACATGGCAATTAAACTCAAATGGCATATCTGGATTAAAAGATAAAAAAAACCTTTTGTTTAATCGTTTATAAAACAACAAAAATAATTTAAATATTCCACCGCAAATATAAAAAAGTCTTAAACACCGTTTTCAATAAATTATTGGGCCTACAGTGGTGATCGGGGTCGCGACCGCAACTTGTTTTTTTGTTAATTGAGTCCCACACGAGGGCATTTGGAGTGTAATAGATGTATTTCCTATAGTTTCATTTCAAAAATATGATAAACTTTAGCCGTTTATATTTTTTTATTTGTGAATAGGTGTTTTTTTTTCTGTTTCTAATATTAATGCGATGTTTTGTTTGCTAAATACTGTCCTTCAGCAAAACAGTTTCCACTCGTTCTAGAGCATTATAAGGTTTTTTGTAAGACAAACTAAAAAAAAATATTTTCTTTAATCTGTGCTTTTTAGGTAAAATATTTTCGGTTAAAACAAAGTTTGTCCGATAAAGCCTATGTTTATCACCAACTGTCGATCCAGCGGATGGAACACCATTATTTAAGATGACTGACGGTAATTTTACAACCAGTATTTGTTTATCAAACGATGTTGTAAAATATTTTTTCTACTTAAGTTGACTTATTAAGACTCTGTTATTCACCGTTAGTGTATCTATCGGCTATATCTGTGTGTATCGTATTTTGTATTATTGGTATGATGGAAACAGTACTGTTCTAAGTTGTATTGTCCAGAAAAGTTAGAAGAAGTTACCAAATTGGAAAACGACAAGGCAAATAAGTTTTCTAAACAAACAAGCAGTCATCAAACGGACGACAATGAAGTCCAAGAGTTGGTCGAAAGTTTCGGTGCGTACATATTTATCGTATTATATTTTACCTATGTTATTTATGTTAAACCCTGTACCAGTGTGCCTTAACAGAAGAGGCAGCTTAACTGGTGAACGCAAAGCTTTTTTAGCGACAGATGTTTATGCATATTATAGAAAATATGAATCCCCTGCCTAAAAAATTAAAATGTATTTGAAAATATAAGTAAGCTCTTTTATGAAATGTGATAATTAATCTCACTTTCACGACGTAATAATACTCAAAAGATACCAAGTGTGTTGCAGTGTTTCCTTTCATTTTTTACCCCTCGCTCAGGTGCCTATAATTTATCGCATGAGCCGAAAATTAGAGCCTGAAATCCCGAAATTCTTGAACGTAAAAGTGCCTAAACGGGCTCCGCGCAAGATCTTTTTTATTCTTCATTTCTTTCAGTCTTTTAACTTTAACCAAACGCCAACCACTGCTTTTTAACCCTTTTTAACGTCATGTAAATTTTCGGAATTCACCCAACTGGCAAATTCGAATTCCAACTAAGTTACAAGATGTAAAAAGTCTTATTTTGCATACTTCCGATTTTTAAAATTCCAAAATATTATCTAAACATATTTGGCTTGATTTGTCTACCGGTCGGACGCCGGGCGGGGATATTCACTGCAAAGGAGATGGTGCAATGTGCGCGAAGAAAGCGCTTTCTCAAGCAAGAGGTTTCGCGATACTTTTAAATGAGAAGCAAAGTCATTTTCCGCCGTTTAGTGTCGGGCTTAGAGTTGGCTTGAACATTACACAGGTCTTACAATTATTGCTACCACATGGGTCGTATCCTAAACATAATTTGATTCGGCTTTAGTAAACGGGTATTGCACAACAAACCTGCTCGACACTCGTGAAATGGTTTAGATTTTAGGCCAAAGCTTCATGGCTTCTTATAGAGTTCGCAAAATATCGCATTTATTGCAGCGGTTTGAACAGTAAGCAATTTTTATTTTTAACACGATGTTTATTACGTCATAAGGGGATTTGGTTCCGGGATTACGTATTATCTACATAATAAAAGAGAAAGTTTGTGAGATGTGTGTGTCGTGTGTGTGTGGCAACATGTTCGCCGAGTCATTTTACAATATATTTGTGTTACATCTCAATGGAAATGTTACGTCACACTCAATGCGATTTACAACATGCAAAAAAAATGTTACCAAGATTGTGTTTAAGCATATATCCCAAGCCCCAGCGTTAGTTAATTTAACATAGGTATATTTAGAAGTTTTTGTGGACCCCCGGTTGAGAACCACTGTTATAAACTATGCTAACAAACGTGTGCAACGTTCCAAGTGAAGACTCAAGTTAACAATGCCAAATTTTGGCAGATTTCGCAAAATATCGCGTTTGTTGTCGCAGTACGTAAAAGATAGTCCAAGTTTAATTTACCTGCCGGGAAATAAAAAAATAAAACTAAGTACATTTCCTTCAGTAAAAAAGTAAAATTTTAATGTTTCCAACTAAGACTATTATGTTTAGGAACTTATTGATGCCTGTTTACGCGTAAAATTTAGGTAGAGTTCGCAAATTTACGAAGAATTGAATTTTTATTTCTAAGCCGTTTGTTAGCGTTAGTGATTAAGGCCAAAGCCTAATGCCAAGTGTTGTGCGTTATAGTTAACCGACTTCACATCACATGATTTGAAATTTCTATTTAGTGACACTTACTTCAAACGTTTAGGCATAAGCAAATTTGTTATGACATTTAAAAAAATATGTTTGCATTATTTATGTCATTTACGAGGATCTTACGAATAATCGGTAAATATTCTATTTAACCTGGGCAACGCCGGGTATTTCGTCTAGTTCCTAAATATAACGCAAGTCAAACAATTTGTGATACGACTAAAGTTTTACGTTTGTTAGTGATTGCCAGTCGAAGTATGTCACGGGTATTCGTTACGTAAGATATGTGGCATGATTAGCTAAGTATTTTGTGCAAGCCGGGTATTTAAACGTTCCATTTTAGAAACAAACAGCAACATTGCAATTTGGTTACGTGATAAATTGCAACAACCCACTTTTAAATCGCATATTATATGCGGCTTCAGAAAATTTACACAAGTATGGTACAACACGTATTAGTAATTATGAGGCAACAGCTTACTGGCCTTGGTTGAATTCAGAATTTTAGACTGTGCGCTTTCGCATCTTTCCTGTTTATAATGACATAAATTAAGGCTGGTAATTTAGATGACTTTTATGACACAGCATTGCTTTTAGGTTATAGATTAATTTTGCACTGTACCCTGTTAAAACAAATAAACATAGGAAAGTTTTAGTTTACAAAGACGAACAATTTTATTCCATGTTTTACAATTACGCAGACGATTGCTATAATTTATACCACGCTAGTCGATTCAATTCCAAACTGGCCGTACCCTATAAAATGTATAATTACGGAAAGTGTAGCGTTACATAGTCTAGGCAATAAGACATACCACGAGGATAGCAAATTTACACAGACATGTTACAACGTAATATGCAATAGCTGATGAAGAGCCTACGGCATGATGTTTTGTTTAATTTTGATTAACATCGCCGGTATAGTCGGTTACCAGCTAAATTTAGGTACTCAATTTAACCTGAGCAACTCCAGGTATTTCGTCTAGTAAAATATAAAATAAAAACATATTTTTTTCGGCCGTACGTAACTTGCATAAAACTCATTTGGGCATTTTTTGGTCGCACGAAGTACGAATAAAACTAACTTGGGAACTTTTTTCATCGCACGTAGCTCGAATAAAACTAATTTAAGGCACTTTTTTGGTCATTCGTAGCTCAAATAAATCAAATTTGGGCACATTTTTAGTCGCACGCAGCTGGAATAAACCTTTATATTTGTGCACTTTTATGGTTGTGCGTACCGGTAGGTCGAAAAACTCATTTGGGAACTTTTTTGGTTGTATGTATTTCAAACAGGGAGTCGAACCGTTTGACTTTTCCGGTTCAGGTTCGGTTCGGGTACAAGGATTTTTTCGGAATCCGGTTCAGTTCCGGTTTCGGTTCGGAGCAATTTAAAAGTTCCGGTTCAGCTCCGGTTCGACCATCGTTATTTCAAAACCGGTTCATAAAGTCCCGGTTCGGATACAATATAAGTTGCGTTAAATCTCAAAATGTGGGTCGATAAATTTAGAGAATAATCTTTGAATACTAAGTCATTCAATCAAAGTTACGTGACGTATTAAAAAAAACGGCAACTCTTATTGAAATATCTAAAAAAAGCAATGTTTTTTATTCAATATTTAAATTTATTCATAAAACTTTAAACATGGAATAACTTGACTTTTTAAAATACAATTTGTAACGTCATGCTGGAGTGAACCGCTTTTATTAACAGGTTCGGGTTCGGTTAAGGTTCATGTTCTTTCAAATTATTCGGTTCAGTTCCGGTTCGGCTCCTTAAAATCGTTCAAATAACGGTTCAGGTTCGGTTACGGTTTTGAAAAAATGACCCAAAACCGGTTCATAAAGTTCCGGTTCGGTTCCGGTTCGACTCGCTGATTTCAAATAAAACTCATTTGGGCACATTTTTGTACTTATCGTAGCTTGAACCAAACTCGTTATTCTTTTAACTGTACCACACTGTTCTTTCTAAACACAGATACTGATGATGCTTTTGGAGCGAAATTTATTTATCTTTTAGCCAAACAAACTGACTTTCGGTTTACTAAGTTTCTGTACATTTTCACCACTGTTATAAATAATATGTCCCAAATAAAATTGTATTCTTAAATAGTACGAATTTCAACACTTGGACGTGGAGTTTAAAATCATAGGATAAAATTAATAAAAAAAAAGGCGGATCCCCTGGGGGAACCGCAAAACGTTTTCAGGGTGTCCTCAAAAACTTGTAAATATACCTTTATTAAATTAAATAGCGCTGGGAAACATGCCTAATCACAATCTTGGTAAGTGATAAAATTTCATCGCAAAATGTTGTAAATCGCATTAAGTGTGACGTAACACTTTATTGTGATGTATAGGGAGATTACTTTTCGACATGTCAAATAAATTTGTAAAAATTTACACGTTATGTCAAAATTCGTCAAAATTACTTCAAGTCAAAATCGTTTACGAAATGCACAGACGTCGTTTACCAAATTAAGAAACGCTGTAGTGAGCTGTTTGAAATTGTCGTTCAGTTTATTATACTATCGAATTAAGTTTTGAATTACATTGAAAAACATTTTTTGATGTTTTCCATCTTCATAAGAGGACTATACGGTATACGCAAGCCGACAGACTTAACCACCCAGGCCTGGTTAATCACAAAGTTCGTTATTGCTTCAGAAAGTTGTGTATCTCTGATTTCAACAAATGTATTGCACAGTATTTACTGCGTTTTTTGGTGGAAATTTGTAATTAATTTATATTTTAATAAATATGTTAGGTCTTTAATTTTTTGCAATTATTTTTACAATGTATTTTAACCAAACTGTTTGCTTAAAGATTTTCTAAAATACCTAACGTCTTGTTTTTCTTTGGCCTTTTAAAAGTTGTTTGTGCTTTTGACAAATATTAACTAACCATTTTAAAAAGATTTGTATAATCCTGAAAAAGTAATTGAATTGTAACCCACCGGTCGTCAGTAAACCATCAAAAAGAAATGACTGACGACGTCAAAACATTAATGCAGTACTTTTATGCAACAAGTATTTTTTAAATCGATGTATTTCCTAATACGTCAAAATTTTGTCAAAATGAATTATTTTTAGTTCAAAATGTGTCAAAATTTCTTACTTTTTAGGTCAAAAACTAATCGCCCTAGTGATGTAACAAAAATAGATTGTAAGACGGAGGGCAGCATTATTCACATTCGCAAAGATGACATGCGTTAAGTATTATCGAAACCACAAACACGCATTTCAAGATTTGCTTCGGAGATGCAGCAGCAGAAATCACATTAAAAACAACGTGTCATAAAGTAATGTGGTGTTGTCTGTTACTTTACTCAACATAAGGTGAATTAGACCAGTGGTTCTCAACCTTTTAAGCTTACGGACGGGTAAAATTTTAAAACAAATGTTGCGGACCGGTGGACCTCAAAATCAACCCAAAATGTAATTATGACAAAAGTATGCTACTTAGAAGCAAACAATGCAAACTTTAATTTATTGAGCAATTTGCTGCTGTCTTTTTGATATCATACGTGTTATACGTGGTTCTACTGAAGTTTTTTTACCTGTGAAGTTCTAAATTTGATGAACAAGCCTTTTACATCTTGCATTTTGCAATCAAAATATTAAATGGTAATATATTTGGCGGACCGGCAGGAAAGTTGTCGCGGACCGGCGGTTGAGAACCACTGAACTAGACAGATATAATGAATTATTAAAAGAAGTAAACACAGACATTTTTACACCAGAAAAATGTAAGGGGTCCGCGACTATTTGAAAGCATCAGAAACAAAAAAGATTGAGAACCACTGGTCCATACCCTATTGAAAGGCCGATCCAAAAACTATAACAAAAGGGAGCTTTTGAAACAATAAGCATGCGCAATAGTTTTGGCATTGAAACCATTGAAAAGGCATGATGAGTCAGATTAATTATTTTTTGAATGTATAAACTTTCGTTTTTAGGAAAATGCAAATGGTTTAACGCTGATAAAGGTTTTGGATTTATCACTTTGCTTCAAAACAAAGAAGACGAAAAGGAAGAGCAAGATATAGATGTATTCGTATACCAGGCAAGTCTTTCCGATTTCAAACAACTATACGTTTATCAAGGTATAATGGCAAACAAGCCAGAATGCTCTGTTAATATTGATTCGGTAATGTCACAAATTATTTTGACGAAATGCAACGATAAATTTCCTACTTTTTCAGTCAGTTATTAAAATGAATGGGTTTCGGAGTCTGCGCGAAGGGGAACACGTCAAGTTGTGGTTTAGAAAGTCGTCGCAAGGCTGGGAAGCCACGAATGTATGCGGGCCTGATGGAGCTGACTGTGTAGGATGTGAACGAAAGCATAAACGAAGAAAAAGACCAGACAGGCAAGTTATATACCTAATCTAGACAGACTATTCCTTATACCAGTGTTTTCGACCTTTTTTGCGTCACGGAACACTAAAGGCAATAAACTATTGATCTTTCACGTAACACTGGTTAGAAATCACTGCCTTACACGTTACTATTTTATAAAAATAAAATTGTACATAGATGCTACAATTGTGACGAAGTAGGACACCATGCAAAAGAATGCAAGTTTCCCCCTTTGCCTAAACGGTGCCATCACTGCAAATCCGTCGATCATTTGGTGCTAGATTGTCCTGGAAAAAAGGACCAACAGCTTTCGGAATCTAAAGAGGCAAATGACACAAACAAAGACGTATAATATGCCGAAAGAATTTCAAGCCTTATCCATGTCGTCTACCTCAGCCAAGGATTACCTCATTTTTAAAAAATAAACTCAAATATGTTTTGTTTGAGTTAAAAAGTTGCCCCATTGGGTATAGGTATACACTGATATTTTATTGATGATTTCTCAGGTAAACTGAATATTTTGTTGCGCTGTAAATTTACCGGTGTTATAATGATTTCTGTATGCTCCATTTTGCCAAGTTTTACTGTTGTTAATTTCATTTGGTGTATGTAACATTAGTTTTCAGAATAGCTCGTTTATTATTTCAGTTGCCATGAAAACTACATAAAACTACATAATGATGATAATAATAGCTATGTTAGAGCATATTCATCACAGAGCACCCTATAGCCTACCTGAAATTTATACATATTGGCCAAAAAATTACCCCTGCTTCAAATTCTTCCTTTTTTGTTAAAATTCCAAATGTTAGAAATTTAGCTGTTTCGAAAAATTATAGCATAAATTGAAGTGGGGTGAAACTTTGTCATGTAACATGAAATCAAAACAACTTCCACACATCAAAGAACTCGATTAAAAAATTACGACTCAAGACAAGTTGGGACTCAAGTTATCAATAATTTTGTAGTAATGTTAATTTTCATGACATACAAAAATTTTGGCGTGGCTTCATAATTTTCAAACCCTAGCTTCATGACATGATTTCATATTTTATCGTATTTGAAAATAACACCTCAATTTTTTACTTTTTCCCTAAAAGGTTGCCGTTTTTATTTTGTTTACTGCATGCTCAGGTTTTATTTGTCGTTTGCTTGGTCCAATGCAAATTGCGTTGCAATATAACATAGCCACATCCATGTCAATCGATGATGCGTAACACCTTAGTGTTACAGGTTAAAACACCGAATGTTCATAGTCAGTGACGGGTCCAGTGTTGGGTACGAGTGCCTGTATTACTTGCATTAATGGAAAAAATATTTGGCTTTTAATTATAAGTTAGGATGTTTTATGACAATCTTTCAATTATAGCCTAACTGAGTTTATTCGCCTTTGAATTTCCGATAACCCAAACAATGTAGGCCTAAAACGATAAAATTTGAGGCGCTTTCGAAAATTTTTCAGTATTTATTGTTATTATTGGCTAGCGCCTTGTTAATTCAAGACTCTCCTCAAAAATATAATGCGTATTTTTTCGCGACAATACCATTAGGTTTTTTTTGCAATGTCGCCAATCTATCATAATTTATACCTAATACTTCTTTCAACTTGAAAGTTATTCAAGATAAACGCACTATATATATTTTGCACCTGGCGTCAACTTTTAACTTAATGGTTTAGATAGAGCTATGGTCAATAACAGGGCTGCGGAGTCGGAGTCGGACTCGAGACTCGACAGAGTCGGTTTGTTTTGCTGAAGTCGGACTCAGGACTCGAGAAAGACCGCGCAAAACTACCCGAGTCTAGAGTCCGACATGCGCATGCTCATTACAAATTTTGAAGCTGTTAAGGCGGAAAATGTAGGTTGTAAAAGTGTAATAGTAAATGGTGAAATATTTTTTAACCATAGCCTACAGCGGTTGGATCAATTATGACACCCATATGAGTGGATTGCAGAATATCCACCTTAATTTAGTTGCGTAAATGTGTAGTCGGAGCCGGGCTAGGGAGTCGACGCAAACTTACATTTGGCCGGAGTACGACTCGGGAGTTGGAAGTCGGACTCGGGTTATTTTTACCCGACTCCGCTGATGATCATTAGGCTACCCCGCTGATGATAAGTAGGCTACCCCTTTACTTATCAGCTTTCACTATTTCCTTTAGGTCGAATTTCAGCTGCACATTTCTACCGGAAACAGGAAGTTTGTTCAGATTACTAATATCATGACATCACGTTATGACGTAAATTTGTTACGCCATCTCTGAAAATGTTCATGGCCCCTAAATAAAAATCCTGGACCAGCCTTTGCTATTGACATCTCACATGCTTGCAGGCATGGTCAATTGTAATATTTGTGTTTTTTTCGATTTATACATTCTTTGTAATATGGCCAATATATCGCAAGTAACACATCGGCAATTTAAACTTTAAAGCCCCAAAAAGAAAAAAAAGAACCATTGTAAGTTTTGTATACGAATTTTTCACTTATTTCAACCTTGAGATGTTAGGTCAACACCCCCACAGCTTTATAAATGTCAATATATAAATCAATTTCTTTAAATTCGACTTGAGATGTTCAATCGTCATGCGGCTCACGGTAAACAAATAATTGCCTACCCCGCTCCTGTTATATTGACAAGCTTATGGTTTTTAACGTCATAACAATATTTTTTCTAGGCAAATTTTGAAAGAATCCCTGGGACCTTTCCCGATATGAATCAGCAAAAAAGCCTTCTGTTGCAATAAGTCCGACGTGTTTGCCATTTTTACTTGATTAACTGACCTGTTGTTCTGACAGTGACACGTTTCGCTTGCCAACTCACAGTACACTTTTACGTACATATTCATGCTGTACAATTTAACTAATCAAATAAATTGTTAAAAACAAAAAAAATATCTTTCGTAAAGAATAAAAATAAAATATCTTGTCCAACGTTTATACTTTTGTAATGTTATAAGAAGTTAATAACCTAAAAACAACCCAAAACAGAATAGTCCTATACAATACAGAATAGCTCAAATCACGTGACCGGTGTGCAGTGCGTTGCAAATTTGCCTGAGTAGGAATTGCGGCCAAACAGTTTTTTAATGACAACCATGGGTCGGGTAGTTTGTTTTTGTATGTTTTTACAAGTAACTCTTGCAGCTCTACAGCTAGAAAAGGATTACATTACCATTGGTTCAACAGTTAAATTGGTAAACCAAGCATACCAAGTTCGACTTCATTCACACGATGTGAAGTATGGAACAGGTGGGTTGTGACTTTATAATCGCGGCTGGCAGGTCTACAACATATGTTCTATCTATGTCTGAAAATTGATCACTTTTTTTTAAATTCCCTAATTGTATATGTTTAAATGAGGATATTTTCAGTTTGTTTTGTGAAGGGGCGTTTTTTGCCCCGCAATGGTATCGAAATTCGAAGTACAGTACCTGATCCATTTTCCATATGGTGACGTGAAGTTCGAAATATAAAGTTCGGTACACAGCTATATAATTAATTTGCAACTTAGAAGTAAATTAGGCGCTGGTCTAGAATCCTACCACAACGAAACATTATTTGGGTTAGGGTTAGCGTTTGGGTTAGGGTGGCTCAAGTATTATTATTAAATAAAGAATATAATAATACTTGACCCACCCACACCCAAACGGTACCTCGCACCCTAACTCAAATTCTGTGCATTGATTTTATAACTGTGGTAGGATTCTAGACCAGCGCCGTAAATTATTGTAATAGTCGCAAAAAATTTTCGGTTTATTTGGTTGAATTGGCTAAACTGTAATTCAGGAGGCTTTTCTCATTGGGCACACAACAAACTGGTCGTGCTGAACGTATCGATTTTTATCAAGCTGATTTCGAGAAACGTGTTGTAGTTGTAAGGCTGCATAAAACCACATAACAACGTCGCCCCTGAAGCAAAAATTTAACCATTGTATTATCTTTTAAAAGGTGTGATGACACGTAATTAGGGATGTTCAAAGTAGAATACCAAGGTATTCTAGAATAATAGGTTTTGAATCTAGAATAACGAATCCAGAATATCGAATCCTAGTATAATTTTATTAAATTATTTAACCTCGAATTTGTTTGGGGAAGGGATTTTGTGCTAACATGTGTACATTATAATAAAAAAAATCTCCCATATGTTTAACATTCTTAACAACTGTCATTTGAAGCAGTTGTGTAAACTGTAATATGTCCACTGTCCAGGTTGTTGCCAAAACTTATATTTTTGCCAATAGTGAGTACAATGCAACAACGAACACAGAACTCTTTAGCAATTCGGCCCTGTTTTTAAAGCATTGTTGGGTTTTTGTGCTTCTTTTTTTGACTAAAATGATCTGTTATGCAGTCAAATAATGTACTGCAAAGAATAAGTTACTATTGACATAACGAATACTTGACAATTACGCTGTGCATTACTGTATAACCTCGCTGAATATTGGCCTAAAGTTGACCTTGAGTAACCGTATAGCGCATTTGGTTACATCCAGCACCTCTTACAACGTAATGTTACGTTTGCAACTTAACGCGTTTGGGGAAATTGGGAACTCCCCACCTGAAATTGCACGTTAGTCGCTTGCCCAATAATGCTTGATTGACACCTAATTATTAGACGAACGTTATCGCGAGACGCAGTAATTGGTCGCCCGAAAAAACGGTGACGCTACACTAACTGGTTACATTTAGCAATCACTATAAATTGGTCGCCGCGGCGACAGGCAACTTACCACACACGTTTGTACAATTAGGCGCGACGGTCGGCGGTAAAACGTTAAATCTCATCTGGATTAGAATCCAAGGATTCGATATTCTACTTTGAACATCCCTACACGTAATACAACGGCAATATTGCAAAAACATTATAGATTCGCTTCGCACAAAAAGAAGTCCCACTGTTGATAGTCTGTTATCATTACATATAATATGTATAAAATCTTGGAAAGGGGGATAACATTTGTCGTTTATCTATAAGTTCGCTAAACTATAATTTGAATAGGGCCGTTATACCTTCGATGATATGTGTATTTCTAATAGACAAAAAACATGCAATGGTACTCAGAGAGACTTTGTGCCAAAAAAGTTGTCAATGAAACAGTAAAAAACAACAGAACAAATAAGAAGATTGGTACATGGCAACAAATTTTGCAGTTTCAATGTTAAAGTTGTGCAAAAAACAGAGTTTGTGTATTTGTAGGAGTGGTGGCCAACCCAATTGTACAACTTAAATCGTATGTTAACAACTTACCCTTCAAGTGTCCAACTTATGTGCACAACTTACAACTATACCATATTGTTCTGACCATGGGCGCCGAACTTTCGAAATCCCAGGGTGTTTTTTTAACCAGTCCTTAAAAAGGGGATTCCCGAAATTTCAACTTAAGGCATTCCCCTGTTTTCCGTCAGACGTTAATGAATAATCACGTCATAAAATAGTGACTGGAATGACGTCATAAATATATAACCAGACACATCCAATTACCTTTAAGACGCAAAGCGAACTCGTGCTTTGAAACAGCTTAGTGTGCAATCGTTAACTTCAGGCGAAAAACTAAACCAAGACGGAGAACATGTGTGATTGATTTTGATAGAATCATGTTTTGATTATCAGCAGCGCCGTTTCATATACGGGACCACGCTATATTACAAGCACGTCTTTCGCCACCCTGAACCCCTAGACGGCCCTTAATACGCCACCGCTCATTACCAACAAAACGTAGCAGGTCTCGCTAACCGATTTTGCTAGTGTTTGCTTTGTCCTGTATTAAAATGATGAAGGACGAAGGTTAATACCAATCTACTTTGAGCAGTGTTTGTAACTTATTATCCGCCATAGCATATACAACATGTGCAGAAGGAGTTAGTGAAGCGAGGGAAAATTTTTTGCGCCATAACGATATTAAAAAGTAAAGAGACTTGTGCCAGAGAAGTCGGCGTTATTAAACAAGGTTTTTATATGTGTTTGGCGAAAAGCTTATGTTCGGAATATTACCTTTATTTATCGATTTTAGTGACCAAACGTCTCAGCATATTTAACATTATGAATTGTGACGCCAGACGAAGCACTGTGTTATACGACGTTTAAAAGTTAGGAACTAGAACACTTGTCTATTTCAGCCTCAGTAATTGGCTTGACGCATCTTTTATCACAGAAAATTTTTCACCGAACACAAATTTCTTATCAGCTTTAGTTTAACCTACGTTAGCGCAACCTGGTATTTCATATTTTCAGCGCCACTTCGGTTTAGTATTAGGTGCAAACGAACACTTTTGCAGAAGGTACTTTTCCCCATGTAATTCAGGAAAGTCAAGCATACTATTAGAGAACCACGATTGTGCTGTACGTTGCGCTAGCAGTAATATAGTGTTTACAGAGATGGAGTTGCACACTAATTGCACACGAAACTTGGGCAAATTCCAGGGCGTTTTGACGCTCTGCACACACGAATAAACACCAAACAAACTAATGAAATCACTACAAAAAGTTAAATATTAAATTATAGAAAAAACGGTATATAGCTATTGGCAAACATTATTTTCGGCAAACTGGATAAATTACATTGGTGGTTGACTAAAATCGTCATTTGAGAGGTCTGTTATAAGATAATTTGTATTTCAAAAATATAGTCACATGTCATAGCAAAGGAACTTTAGGATAGATAGAAGTCCTCAAACAAGATAAATAAAATACATAATCAAAGATTATCTTTCATTAACTTTGTAAAGTTACTCAGAATTCTAATTTGGGGGGTTGTCTGGTGCCCCGCCCATGTGCAAAATGTAGGTCTACATCAACTGTTCCAGATTGTTCTAAGTAAATATAGTTTAAATCTGATATTTTATTGAAGCCTACATAACACAAAATTGATATCCCAAACTCAATATCACAAAATCATAATGCATTATTTTTAATTACTTAACTGCACATACTCATTTTATGTAACATTTAAGATAGTGTTTTATTTAAATTCAGTTTTCTTATTTTTCTAAATTTTTTGTCGTAGTAAATTTTGTTATATGAAATTATTGCATAATATTCTTGTATTAAATATCTGATTTTATTGTTATGAATTCATAACATACTATCTTGAATAATGACGTTTAACCATCCTAGTTACTATACCAGTAAGTACTGTAATTGCATAAATGTATTTAAAGATCTTCAGCTTTATTGGAAAATAAATAGGTCCACATTCAATTTGTTTTATCTGGAAATTCTATAATAATTAAATTTGCCTAATTTACCAAATTTATTGGTTAAAACAATTGGATTGCACAAATAACTTCCAGCTTCGACACCTGATGTCTTGATAAATTGCAAGAAACTTACAAGCTTCTTTGAAGGTGTTTCCCTATGGAAAAGTTGACTATTTTGTTGATCTTTGAATATATTTCTACAGGAAGTGGTCAGCAATCTGTTACTGGAATGAATGCACAAGATGACGCCAACAGTTATTGGCAGATAAGAAGCCCTTCAAATGCAAAACTTTCTAGGGGAACCCCAATAAAGTGTGGCCAATCGATTAGATTAATGCACCTCAATACACAAGCAAACTTACACAGCCATCATTTTAAAGCTCCAATGTCAAGTGACCAGGTAAGCTAAAAATGGATGTCACAATCTCAGAGAAATGATTGCACAAAAATCTAAAGCAGACTATTCTGACTCCCTAAACTTAACAAATAGCTGTTACCACTGACTAATGCTGGTTGGTTATATAAGCCAGAAGTCTTGTTAAAAAAGGCCCAAGCCTCAAAATTATTGCAACAGAAGTTCTCTTGTTAAATTATTACTGGAAAGTTGCCAGGAACTTAAACTACGTACGGACAGAAAAGTGCCCAAATTAGTTTTATTCGAGCTACGTACGGAACAAAAAGTGCCCAAATCAGTTTTATTTAAGCTACGTACGGACAGAAAAGTGCCCAAATTAGTTTTATCCGAGCTACGTACGGACAGAAAAGTCCCTAAATTTTTTTTATTTGAGCTACGTTTGGACAAAAAAATTGCCCAAATTAGTTTTATTTAAGCTACATACAACCAAAAAAGTGCCCAAATTAGTTTTATTTGAGCTCTGTACGGAACAAAAAAGTGCCCAAATAAGTTTTATTCGAGCTACGTACGACCAAAAAAGTGCCCAAATTAGTTTTATTCGAGCTACGTACCGAACAAAAAGTGCTCAAATAAGTTTTATTGGAGCTACGTACAACCAAAAAAGTGCCAAAATTAGTTTTATTCGAGCTGTGTACAGAACAAAAAGTGCACAAATTTTCTATGTACGACCAAAAAGTGCCTAAATGAGTTTTATTTGAGTTACGTACGGAACAAATAGTGCCCAAATCAGTTTTATTTAAGCTACGTACGGACAGAAAAGTGCCCAAATTAGTTTTATTTAAGCTACGTACGACCAAAAAAGTGCCCAAATTAGTTTTATTTGAGCTACGTACGGAACAAAAAAAGTGCCCAAATAAGTTTTATTCGAGCTACGTACAGACAAAAATGTGCCCAAATAAGTTTTATTCGAGCTACGTATGGAACAAAAAGTGCCCAAATTAGTTTTATTCGAGCTACGTACGGATAAAAAAGTGCACAAATTAGTTTTATTCGAGCTGCGTACAGAACAAAAAGTGCCCAAATTAGTTTTATTTGAGCTACGTATGACCAAAAAAGTGTCCTAATTAGTTTTCTTTAAGATATACGTGCAACAAAAGTGGTTCTTAACTAGGGAAGGCGCTCACACCCAAATAGAGCGCCGACAAATTCTCAGGGCGTCGCAAGTTCTGCTATAAATATTTTATATTTTGTGCAGTTATTTTTATGGTTACATGTTACTGGTGTGATTTCTGCCTATATTCGGTGTCTTATGCTTTACTTTGAAATTACACGCAGGTGTAGTTTCAGCCGATCTGTTAGAAATTAGTGCAGTTTTATGCAAAAAGTCTACAACAATTAAGGCATCCAAAGGAAGAAGAGACGACTTTTAGACCTAGAGGTAGTGGCAATTTGCACTAATTGGATCTTTAGGTAAACTTCGGCAGATATAAATAAAAAATATTGGCTGAAAACTCACAAAAAACTATGAGATAGATTTAATAATACTTGACCCACCCGAACCCAAACGATAACCAGTTCCCTAACTCAAATAATGTGTGTTGATTGAATAATGATTTAAACGCTGGGAAAAAGCCCAAACTCGGGTGGGCATAAGATAAAAAAATAATTTTCGTATTGGGACCGAAAGCGTTTATATAATTATTAAATCAACGCACATTATTTGGGTTAGGGTGCTTGTTGGCGTTTGGGCTGGGCTGACCGGTATTATTAAATTAATCTTCTTAAGCAGATTTGTTAAGTCAAATTAGTACATTGTCCAAGACTTTAAAGTCTAAAAGTCAGTATGGCAGAAAGCTGGCGACTTGGAGACTATGTCGGCCGAAGAATCAGCCAGAAAACCGAAGAAAATGGTGCAAAAAATTCTGAGTTAAAAAAACATTTAAAAAAATTTTTTTTTAATTTTTCAATTTTTTGAAATTCTTTTTTCCAAGATTCATTTTACAAAATACCTTGTGGTTGTTTCCACAAATATTTACCCACGTCTATTTTTTTAAATCAGTAATATGTCATAAAAAATTTCACACTACAATCGGCAAAAATTAATTTTATTATGCCATTTTGACAAAAGTCACGGTAGTGTGAAGCACGTTGTTTAGTAAGAAAAAGCCAGTATAAGGCATATATAGATTGTTTATTATTTTAAAAAGTACACAATTTTGATCATAGAATTGTTATGTGTTGGCAGTTTTACTTTGATACTCCTATTTTGAGTTGAATTCCTGTACATTGAGTTAAATTCCCCCTTCCTGTTAAATGTACAGGTATAACATTCGCATAGGCATATTGAGGATGTACCAGGCTATGCTTCTCCATCTAAGGCCTAAAGTATATTTTTTGTTGTTTTAATTACACAAACGCAAAAAATTTCCACGCTTCGTGAGAACTTTAGCCTGGTTTTGCTGGGTCTTTGTTTTCAACAAATCTATATATCCCAAAGGTAATATGCATACTATGCGCCATGTTGCACTGTGACAAATTTCTGTTTAAGACTGTGACAATTTCTGTTCAATTTTATTATAAATGTCATTATTTCGAGTAATATAAATTGGAAATTTTTCCAAAGAATATTTTTTCTTACTTTTTAATCTGTTTTTTTGCTGCATGTTTTCACACAACTTCCCCGGAAAACAGCTTATCTATGTAACAGGAGTAAGAAGAGCAGACATGTGCACCCCCAGACCCCAGATTGTACCTTCACATGTCCCTTATGTATTTGTTAATGACAAGGCGCAAAGTTTATTATTTTATTTACTTATTAATAGACTTGTTTATTGCCAAAACATGGCAAGGTTCATACATTCCTTGGGCGAACACACCATTTAAGTTTAGGGGCGCAACCAAAAACCGAAGAATTTAGGCCAAAAATGCTTGTCACCAGAAGGCTGGCAAGATTCTGCCAGCCTGCTAAAAGTCAGACTTTTCCATCCTTTGGATGCCCTAATTGCCGTATACCTTTGCTTAGAACTGCACTAATTCCTGGCGGATCGGGTGGAAGTTTAGTAACTGTAAAATTTGGTTTGTGGTTTTGTGATTGACAAGTTTTTGAACTACTAATTTTGATTAGTTCTCGGTGTCTCTAAAAGGCTCACTTTACTCAGATTTAAATCTTTTACGGCGGATTTGAGCTTAGTTTGTCTAAACAAGGTAGTGCAGTTGACTGGAATCTAAGTTTTGCATAGAGGTTAGACACCACCAGGCCATGGTACTCAGTAACTGGAATTTTTTTGCGATACGCGCGAATCTTTCGTTTTACAAGTTTATTTTATTCCTAATTTGGAGATATTTTTAGCTCAAGGTATCTGTGTTTTGCACTGTATGTTTTGTTTTATAGGAAAGTACTTGCTTTATATAAAAAACCTCGCGTTGTAATAGCTTTAAACTTTTTTAAACAAAATTATTTCATTTCCCTGCAATATGCTTTTATTTGCAAAAAAAGAACTTTTTATGTTGTTTTTTAATGCTTAAAAGGTTAGGACTTTCCTAAGATAAAACTTTTAGGCTCATTTTTTTGGTAAAACAGTGTACAATGCAAATTACAATATACCCCAAAAAGCAAAGTTGCGTGTTGTGTCAACTAAAGGAGTAGGTTAAATTTATGTCAATACGAACAGGAAAGACGTGAAGGCCAATTTGTTTCTAATTAAAGTTATCACTTTAAAAAAATGCGTAACCCGTTTAAAAGTTAAAAATGCTTACTGCTAAAACCGCTGCCCTACGCGCTCGACCTTGCAATTCTCCAAATAAAGAGACTCATTTTTATGTCTGTGAGAAATTAATTAAGATTATAAGATTATTGCGACGCCTCTTGTGCTCTCCCGCGCAAGCATCCGTCCGACAAAGCAAGCAGATTATATAACTGAAAATAGTAAAGACAAAAAAAGGTCTCCCGCGTACCCAATTTGGGCACTTTTTTGTTGAAAATTTTGGGCACCTGCGCACATGGTAAAAAATTAGCGGGAACACTGCTGGCAATATTACTGGCCACCATGAATTTTGGTGCATCATTATTTGGGTCCTAATAGACTAATTTTGGTGTGTTGAGTCGAAAAATCACAAGAACATGTCTTCATGCTAAATTGGTTGCTTTTAAACATGATTCTTATGTTTTTTTGCTTTGCATGTGGATTTTGCTCTCAAAAGTAATTTAATAATGACTACTATATCACAACACTAGTAAGAAGTATTTCACAAAAAACACAAAGTGATGTTTCTCCAAGTGTACAACTATATTGAACAAAATAATTTTTGTTTTAGTTCTATATTTTCTTAAGGACCCATATTTTTTGCACTTATCCATAATAATTTTAATCAACCCCTGGTCCTCACTGCAAATACTAAAATACAGTATATTGTTTGTATTTCTTTTGTGTTAAATTTTGGTGTCTTTTTAACATTTATCCAATACAAATAGTGTGGGATAATTTGTCATGCTGAAATATTGTCAGTCTTCCACTAGATGAAATGTATGGCAATTTTGCAAATTATTTATATTGCCATAACTTGTTTCAAAATTGGTTACAGGAAGTCAGTTGTTTTGGTGAGGGCGGGGAAGGTGATCATTTGGATGACTGGGTTGTTATTTGCGATGGTACATTCTGGAAAAGAAGCGAAAAAGTAAAGTTTAAACATCAAGAAACAAACACGTTTTTAGGATGTACAGGTGTGTTTTTTTTTTTTGTTTAGTAAGTTCATTAAATATTTCAATTCCTACTAAAATTGAAATAAACACACATGTTTCATATTTTACTTCATCTGTTATTATAGAAAGGGGTAATAAGTAACTTTTAAATATATTACAAACAAAGCTTCACAATTTTAAAAGCTTTTGAGTTGACATAATTAGAAATTTATTTATATAATTCAGCAAAGGTATATGGCCGTCCAATTCATGGCCAACAAGAAGTGGTGTCATCACATGGAGACAAATCATCCTCTTCTGTTCAATGGAGAACCATGGAGGGTGTAATTCTAAGGCCTAGTGAGAATATAGGTGTGCAATAGTCCAAAAATCAATCTGAGTTTGTTGATGATACAAATGAAGCCTTGTTTCAAACCCTGTTTGAAAATCACATAAAAGCACTTGTGTATCATCTTTTGGACTATTTATTCAATATGTTCCACTGGGCTTTGCCTTTCAATTAAGTTGTATTTAAATCGTTTTTTTTTTATATATTGACCTTTGTTATAAGATTTGGTGAAACAATGACTCCTGTGGCGCTGTGCAACGTTTAAACAAGAATATATTTTGTTGTGTATTCAGTTGCAGTAACTGATTACTAAATATTGCTATTGAATTATGTTTTCACCATTTTAAATTCCGAAAAGTTTACACGTTTGAAGCTGGTTAGGATGGTTGTAAAAAAAAACAGTCTTCGTGATTAAAAGACAGACAAGACAGTAGACCGTTATTCAGGTAAAAGCTACAACAAACATCATATGAATGTAGCTTGCTTCTATAATTGTTGCATTATTGAAATTAAACAGTCTCTACACCAGCGGTTTCCAAACTGGGTTCCGCGGACCAACTGGGGTCCATACAGTAGTTTCACAGGGTCCACAAGGAGAATTAGTTTTAAGTTTTTCAACATTAGGCTTTAGCGAATGTTTTTAAACATTATCTGTCATCCTTATTAGTCTTTAGTTATGCTTTATTATTCGATAATATAGCTTGTTTTGTGATGTTACAAAACATTATAAAGCATATAGCTTATTATGCTGTACTACCTGTTACCAGAGAATCGCTCGTATTAGAAATAATCGTGACTGCACTAGTATACTGCAAGAAACGTGGATGATGTTGGGCACGAGAT
Source organism: Ascidiella aspersa (assembly GCF_963924565.1). Lineage (NCBI taxonomy): Eukaryota > Metazoa > Chordata > Ascidiacea > Phlebobranchia > Ascidiidae > Ascidiella > Ascidiella aspersa. Next base: position 18,739,407 of record NC_139453.1, read on the forward strand.
TAATTGTTTAATTGAAGTTTCTGACTCTCGTTTGAAGGTTGCGTGCGTATAACTCGTTAGCCAACCACAATACCTCTGGTGATTATTAATTGTATTATCTGATAAGCGAAACACCCAGTTGAAACTATAGAAGGCGGACAATCAACACTGTTAACCGCACAACACGTTAACTCAGAAGAGGTCCCATTTACAAGCGGACAGCGGCTTAAGTAGCCACCGACAATCCAACTGCCGACCGCCGAGATAATCGCGGAACAGCACATTTAGCATTTACACTTTGGTGCACCCGATCCGTCAGAAATCAGTGCAGTTCTAAGCAAAAAGGTCTACGACAATCAGTGCATTCAAAGGATCAAAAAGTCCGACTTTTAGACTTTGAGGTCTTGGACAATGCACTAATTTGCATTAACAAATGTGCATAAGAAGATTAAGTTTAACAATACTTGACCCAATCAAACCCAAACGCTAACCAGCGCCCTAACCCAAATAATGTGCGATAATTTAATAATTATAACGCTTCAGGCCCCAATACCTCAATTTGTGACGTAATAATCTTAAATACAATGGACGAGAAACCATCCGAGTTTGGGCTTTTTTCCCCAGCATTTAAAGAATTATTAAAATAACGCACATTATTTGGTTTAGGATTCGGGTTAGCGTGGGTCAAGTGTTATTAATCCTATCTCACATTTTTTGTTATCTTTTCTGAACTTTTAATGAATATTTTTAATTTATCTTCGCCGGGAGTTTACCTAAAGGTCCAAATCAGTGCATTGCCAGGACCTCAAGGTCTAAAAGTCTAGACTTTTCTGCCATTGGATGCCCTGATTGTCGTAGACCTTTTTGCTTAGAAATGCACTGATTTCTAACGGATCGGGTGCTTTGGTGCGAGTAAACAATAAATCTGGGGCATAAGCCGTTACAGCGTAAATTGCACAATAAACACAAAATCTCTTAGTCGGTAAATAGCCGTGCGCTACAGTGACCCTTGGATTTTTCTAGGCCGCGAAATATCAAAATAATTGCAGGGTCCACCAGGGAGAAATGTTTGGGTACCGCTGCTCTACACAACAGAAACGATTTTTAAACTTAGATACAACTAAAAGACGACAACGAACGTACTCATAAATGTATTAACTTGCCACAGCGACCCGCACATCTTCATCGCACAAATACCAATCTTTAGCCTTTATTCACCACCCATGTCCGCTTTTCTAATTTCCACCGACGCCGCACCTTATGTGCAATATAACTGTTTCTAGCAGACTAAACAAAAAAACTAACCTGCAGCTAGAAAAAATTAATTCACAGGGGAAGAGCGCAAGTTTAAAAGTATATAGCATTTTTTATTATGATTTTATTGACCTTGTCCTGTCCACTTGCTGGGAAATTCGCATGTGTAATAATTAAGTAACTAAAGGACAGGTTACTAATTTCAAAAGCTTTTTTGGATTAGGGTTATTTTTGATTTGTATTTGTTCCTTATCTACTACGAATTTGGGCTTTTCTAAAAATACTATTCTGGTGCAGGTGATAAATCTCAGTTTCTAGATTGGTCTTGTTTTACAGGCAACTTTTTAGTTCCAAGTCTCCTGCTGTTTTTTTATCGTTTGAAAATACGCATAATATCAAAATATAACGGCCTTTACTTGTATACCGATTTTTGCCAACTTGTAAAACGACAGGGTCCACAATTTTTTTGCTATGCTGTTTAAAAAATAATACTTAATGGCTTCATATTTTTTTAATCAGGTCATTTAAAAAAAAAACTTAACATTATATTGACAATAAGAAGGAAACATTTACGATATCAATTTTGCTGTGGCCTTGAAGCATACGAGTAAATTTTGTAATGGACTTGAAGTATACGAGTAATTACAAGTCTCATTAGTGTCTTTTGCCCGATGAATCAACCTCACTATTACTTCAAGGTAGATACTTATTCAAATGGAGTTGTTCATCTTCTGCTTCGTATTAAGCCTTAGCTCAGAAAACAACCATTCAACCTTGTAGCAGCAATCATTCTGTTTATTAACTAGACAAGACTGGTCTGGGATATATTAATATAATGCTGCTGCTTATAAAAGGTGATAATTTGCATGAACAAAAACAAAGGCGACACAGAAAAGCGGAAATGTTTCATATCCCGAAGCCCTTTTGGCAGCCGGGAACTTACGCGTTCACACAGATGAAATACTTTTATCTGTAACGGAATGTGTCACGATATACATTAATCATATGTGAAACAGCCAAATGCTTTGTTCCCAGAATGACAGCGAGTGTTTGGCAAAAGGCGTGAAAAAGTAGCAACATTTTTGGTTATACAAATTCAATGAAGAATACACACTAAGAATTTTAAATCAATAAAACGTCTTAAAAATGACCCTTACGCTACAGACTCCAGCCATAAGACCGAGATAAGAACCACACCAACGTCAGAATAAAACACACTTCAGAATAAGGCCAAAATAGCACTAATACCTAACGGTATTCGTACGGTCTAAATCAGAATAAGTCTAAAAAGTCAAAACCAGGCCTAAACAACACTTTAACTAACCGAAAAACCCCACCCCTAAGTGCATCACTAACTCCCCTAGTAAGTTCAACACTAACCCATTTCCTAACCCCCCCCCAATAACCCCAAACAGGAACAAAAATACGGTGCCAAAACAGCGGCGCCGGTCAGACTAGGGCGTCCAAACGTAGTCACCATAACGGCCGATGGCCCCCGATCGTCTCATACCCTATACCCACAGGTTCGGGCGTTATTTTGGCCATTTAGGCCTACTTCCGGTGAATTTAGGCCTTATTTTGTTTAATTTTGGCCCTATTCCGGTGAATTTAGGCCTTATTCCGATGAAATTAGTTCTTATTCCGACAGATTTAGGTCTTATTCAGACGATTTTGATCTTAAGCTGTACTGGATTTTACTGCGTATTTGGCATTATTATGACGTTGGTCCTAACACTATAGTTTTATGGATTTTTCTGCTTCAGGTATTGTTGCTTTTTAGGTCTTATTATTTTAAGTAAGGGATAGGCAACCTTTTCCTAGGCCCGGGACAAACCAAATAAAGTTCTAAGGCGGCCGTCAAAATTAAAAAAACAAAACAGAAACGTGGTGCTTTTAAGCTCTTATAATCAGCTTCGGATCTAAATATTTTATGCAATTGCAAGTAGCCTAAATCTAATTTATACTTAAAAAATAGCAACGCGTGAAGCGCGAAGAAAATTGCGTTTGTTCGGTTTAAATTGGCAAATATTTTTATTTACAAGACAACGTGACGCATTGCGCACACACAAAATAAAAAATGTACATAATTGTTATACTCTGGTTGTTAGATTTTCATCGGAAGAAGGGCACCTAATAAAATATAACAAAATAAGTTTGGCAAATACAGCTATAGCGCTAGAGAGGGGTATACAGTCACAAGGGACGCCGGAGCGATTTCAGGGCAAGGGGGGAGACTTTTTTGTAAGGGCAACATAGACCGCAGGCGAGCCGAAATATTGGGGTGTCGGGGGTTGCTCCCCCGTAAACATTTTTGCGGCCACGCCCTCTAGTTTGGCTTAAAATGGTACCAAAAATGTTTTAACAAATGTCAACCATGTCATTTTACGGATTGTTTTGCGTTTTTCCGTAACTTTCCTTAGAAAGCAATATATCATTTTTCATGAAAAGGGCACTTTTGCCCCCCTTAGCAAAGGGCAGGAGGGGCGCTTGCCCCCCCGCGCCCCCCTCTCCGGCGTCCCTGACAGTCACTCTAGTCTACAGCTACGTTCGTTTGCCCCGAAAGCATTCAGACGAAATATTTAATACAGTAAGTAGTTCAAAGAGATAGAAAAGCAAAAATCACACAAACGAACACAGATCGCGAACGTTCGTTTAGTACAGCAAAACAAATTGTTGTTTTGTCGTTCAATCGATGTAATGCTGCTGTGAACTTTTTTGTTGTTGTACTTCGCCAGTAAAATTTTTCAGTGTAGCCTACGCCATTTAATTTGCTTGCCCAATATAACTATTCTATTACCTAATTGAGATGCTGATGTACTCAGTAGAATGACTGTTGGACTGGATCTGGACAAAGAAGAGGAGGAATATCCCACCCGATTAATTTGGACCTTTAGGTAAACTCCCGGCGTAGATAAATTGAAAATATTCGCTGAACACACACAAAAGATTACAAAAAGTGTGAGATGGCATTAATCACACTTGGCCCACCCTAACCCTAACCTAAATAAAGTGCGTTAATGTAATAATAATTTGAATGCTGGGGAAAAAAACAAACTTTCGGTGGGCATAAGATAGTTTCTCGTCCATGGTATATAGGATTGTTACGTCACAAAATGAGATATTGGGGCCTAAAACGTTTATGTAATTATTAATTCAACGCACATTATTTGAGTTCGGGCGCTGGTTTGCGTTTGGGTTTAGGTGGGTCAAGTATTATTAAACTTAATCTTTTTAAGCACATTGTTAAGTCAAATTAGTGCATTGTCCGAGACCTCAAAGTCTAAAAGTCGGACTTTTTGATCATTTGGATGCACTAATTGTCGTAGACCTTTTTGCTTAGAAATGCACTAATATCTAACGGATCGGGTGAATATGCAGTATGTGTTAAAGGCAATAAAAGTGGTCAGCTTTTAACTAAACCCAGTAGATCCTGGCGTTACGATGGGAGATTCATTATAAGATCCTGTTGTATCCACAGTGACGAGATATTCAAGGGAGAGGCTGGCCTGAGAAGGTAGTTCAAGGACCCGGCAAAGAAGATATCAACACTGCCGTTAATGCTAGGCAAACTGACGACTTATGTCATCGCAGTAAATTTGGCAAAGGTTACATTTTACATATTGACAATTTTTTATTAGGGCTGCAAAACCATATTTTACACAACGAAAGTCACCAAAAAAATATTTCGTGTAATAAATATTCCCTTTAAAACATAAAACAGCAATACAACGTGCACCACGACAAATAAGCAACAAAGGCCGCATGTCTTGTAAGTTAGTTCACAACGATTACATAGTCTTATAGAAATCGGTAATTGCTGACAAAAACGATGTGACACATATCGGTGTGCATAATCCATAATGTAGGAAAATATTCGACATTTGTTGCACTTGTGGGGCGCAGCCACAATGAAAGAATATTTATTGCAAATAAACCAACGAATGACAAACAGTACTTACACAGGTACTTACGATACATACAATAAATTACCTCCGTGTACGGTACGTAGCGATCTGACCCCAGCTAAGTGAACAGTGGAACTGCTAAATTAACGATTTACAACATTTCTTATACAGCCTACATCGGACAGATGTGAATAATTACCAATTCGTTAGAAAACGCGACACATAACACGACTTAGGAAATCGGCCATTCGACAGAACAAATTATACACAACGCGACGGGAAATTAGAGTGACAGCATGAGCGATTCAGCCGGAAGGCTGTGGACAGAGTTGACGGGGTCACAGAGTTCCAAGGAATTCGCTACACACTCCAATCGTACACAAAATCATTTATCAATAAGTCTAATAATAATACCAAAAATAGAAATTCAGAAAAACTTGAAATATATCGCGACACCCGTAATAATATAAAACGACCCGGTTGCGAACCACTTCGTTAGACAACAAACAACTAGTAAAAATTATAGGGAGAATGCAAGAAACTGACCTGACAGCAAATTTAACTGTCTTCTTAGCCCTCAGATGTGAGACAAAATTTATTAAAATCCAAAACCATCCTTTCGACCATTTTGAAAAACAAAATGTCGGCTTTCCCCAGGTCAGATTAGCTGGAACTTTCTTTGATGAATGGATGGCACCAAATCAAATGTCAAACACGCTTTATTTTTTTTTAGATTGGCCTTTTAAAGCCTTTCAATTTTAATATCTATTACAACTTTTAGTTTGGGGATTTTATGTTAATATATTACAAGCACTGATCTCTATGAAACCTGGATAGCGCAACTTGCGGCACGCGTGAGCGGTTTTTGAAGCCAATGAGAAGGCTTCTACGCCATCTTGAAAGGTTCCAAAAGTGCGTAAATTTTCAACAGGGGTCGTGACTTTTTATTGACACCCTGTCTGTGTCACCAAATCCATGACACCTGTCACCAATTTCGTGACAATCTGGTGGCCAATGTTTGTTAGTGGATGACACAGACAAACACCATATAAAACACAGCAACTAATTCAGGACATCCATGAGATATTAAAAGCAATTAAATAAAATACCTGATTCTACTTATGCATATAGCTTCAATTAAACCTTACTACTACCTGCTGCTGTTACTATTATACGAAAATAAATTCTAAGAAATGTTGTTGTCAGAACAGCGTTACCAACCAGCATAGTTAAATGTACATAATAAATACATTAACTAGACTGATCAAAAAGGCCATTCCAAAGATTTGTATATCATATAAGTTGATTTTACCCAGGGAGTCGAACCGGAACCGAACCGGAACTTTATGAACCGGTTTTGGGTCAATTTTTTCCGAACCGTAACCGAACCTGAACCGGTTTTTATAAGATTTTAAAGAGCCGAACCGGAACTGAACCGAATAATTAGAAAGTACCTGAACCTTAACCGAACCCAAACCTGTAAATAAAAGCGGTTCGATCCTGCATGACGCCACAACTTCTATTTTACAGAGTCAACTTACGCCATGCTCGAAATTTTATGAAAAAATATGAATATTGAATAAATAAAACAAAGGTTTTTTTTTTTTGAATATTTCAATAATGAGTTACTGTGTTTTTAATACTTCACGTAACTCAGAGTAAATGACTTACAATTCAAAGATTATTTTCTACATTTATCGACCCACATTTTGAGATTTAACGCAAATTATATTGTATCTGAACCGGAACTTTATGAACCGGTTTTGAAATAGCGATGGTCGAACCGGAGCTGAACCGGAACTTTTAAATTCCTCCGAACCGAAACCGGAACTGAACCGGATTCCGAAAAAATCCTTGATCCCGAACCGAACCTGAACCGGAAAAGTCAAACGGTTCGACTCCCTGATTACCTAACTTGACGTTGCCTTGTTGCAATAAAAAAAAATATTTTCTGGTGCCAGTAAAAACGAAGTATATTTCTATCAGCAGGAGCTAAAATCAAATTATTCTGCTTTATTAGTATTGTGTATAGTACCAAGCATACCAATACATCACTAATCCCTTAAAATTCGGTAAAATAATCACCAAATATTGCCATAAAGACAATTTTAAGATGCCTCTCCCATAAGCCGTAATGCAAAATTTACGCACTTTTGGAAGCTTTCAAGATGGCGTAGAAGCCTTCTAATTGGGTTCAATTTTCAACCACTGGTTGCGCTATCCAGGTTTCATAGAGATCAGTGATTACAAGCCAGAAATCACGTGATCGTTGATCATTGATCACCGATGATCATGCTTGTTCGCTCCAGTTTTGTAATATGTTCTTGAGTTCTTTTAGATCAGCAACATAAAGAATTACTGTATTGGGTAAAGTGAGTATTCGCCCTGCTATCAAACGCTTTCCATATTTAAACTCAAGAATAGATGTTGGTAGACTATTGCGATCGACATTTGCTTGAAATATAAAGTCTATATGGATTTGGGCCAGGTTTTGCGAGCTCTGAAATTCCCTTTATTAAAGGAACACCAGCCTTTACGCTTTACATCACTAAACAAAATACGGCGCTGGTCTAGAATCCTACCACAGTTCTAAAATCAACGCACAAAATTTGAGTTAGCATGCGGGTTAGCGTTTGGGTGTGGGTGGGTCAAGTATTATTATATTCCAAATTTAATAATAATAATTGACTTGCCTTAACCCAAACGCTAACCTGTACCCTAACCCAAATGGTGTTTCGTTGTGGTAGGATTCTAGACCAGCGCCCAAAATACTTCTAGTTGTTTCATTTTCTGCACTCATTTGTTGAAGTGCCGTAAATGTAGGCCCACTCGTCGCCCCTAAAACACTTTTGCATGACCCACAGATTAGTCAGTCCTGATTTAAACAGTATAGTGCTATTTAACCAAGAATTTTTTTTTTTACATTCATCCCTTTATTTTAACATCGAATATGTGGTACCGGTAATGAAAATCACCGTGACCCTAAAGCGTTTGTTTAGTTAGATATACTGACGATGCCTTTGCTGGTGAAATATATATATCTGCGTTTCTTTTAAGATCTTTGAATTTACTGTCTGGCCTTAATTGATTGCTTTGCTAGAGTATTCTGCTGTGAAAATAATTATTCGCAAAACACTTTGCTAACATAAGCATATTGTAATCAAAAGTAATCTTGAAATGTTTAACATTTTTAACAGCTTCCAATTGGAGCAGTTGTTTAAACTTCAATGCATTAACACATCAGGTATACAAAATTTTTTCCATATAGAGAGTGTGTGTCAGTTATACTTCTCTTCAAACATGATCTGTTATGCAAATATTGTGCAGCAAGAAATTCAAAATTAACACTGCCGGGACGTAATCAAATTGTTGTCCTAAAGTTGCTTTTTATTATCCCAGCAGCGCATTCTTCCAACGCCAGCACTTAAAATTTAGTGAAATATTACTTTCACAATTTAATGAAATGTTACCTTGTGATACACATTCAAGAAAATTGCGATCTCCGCACTTGGCATTACATGTTAGTAACACTTGATTAACTATTTAAAATGAGGTGAAAGTTATCGTAAGGTTGATGAGTCACACACAAAAAAATGTTGATGTTGCACTAAACGGCTAAATTTGTAACAAGCACTAGAAATGTTTTGCCTAAGGTGTCAAACTTGGGTGTGTAGAGCATTTTTAAGCACCCTAGATTTTGGTAAGGCATTGAAACGCTATGAATTTGACCAAGTTACTCATTCATTTGCTGTGCAAATTCCATTACTGAGAAAACTATCTTTGACAGCACATTATATGGTGACAGTAAAACAGTTTAGGTTTACTAACAGTTTTGGTAACTTTACTGAATGATAGCATGGGAGAGTAGCATCTTCAAAAAAGTTTGTCCAACCTTAACAAATATACAAACATAAGCGCTAAAATCACAAAATACAAAGCTGCGGTAATGTAGACAAACTTCTACTGATAAGAATTTTTACATTTAAGTTTAAGCTTCTGTGTTAAATATGCATCAAGCGATACCTATTTTCTTAACTTTGCAAAGGTGTATAATGCACTGCTCTGTGTGACATACAATTCCTAAATGTTAAATATGATATAGCGTAGGTTGCTCAATGATGTAAGAAAATGTAATAAACTAATCCAACATGATTACCTTTTTTACAATGGATCAACCGATGCCAATGCTTCAAGACCATTTAAAATGATGTGCTGCAGCGCACTGTTGCTCCATTTAATTTTGGGGGGCGGGGGTGTCTAGGAGTCTTGACACCCCCCTTTGAATCTCAGTAAACAATGATCAAAAAACTAAAACTGATTGCTGCAATGTTACATCGGAAACATTGCACCTGGTATCTAAAACACGTTAGTCATCGGTGCTTATCGCTGCCAACGCCTAATCACCGCTCGTTATCGTTGTTTTATTTAGCAGTCGCCTGTCACCGACACAAGTAATCTCAAAGTCTCAAACAAGCCTGATAACGAAAATATATTTTAATGTTGAAACTAACATTCTCAACAACGTAGAAAACGGGCGTGTAAGCTACAGCAATTGTTTTCGCCGCAGGTCGCTCTATTAAATGTTTTTATTAGCCTCATTCTCGAAAAGAAGCACTTGGCCGTCGCATTTTGAAACATAGATTAAAACGTCGGCGAACTATAACTTCCCGCTAAACTGATGATTAATGGATGCCTTAACCTCAGTAATAAGCCATGTTTGTATTTTTTTTGCACAGTTTCAGCTGGATAGTTTACTAATTATACAGAGTTCAAAAGGGGCGATGATGAAGCCACGCTTCATACCATCGGCGAATTAAACTACAAATATCACCAAATTCGTTGATAAGCATCGTTATTTTTGCTGACAACGAAGTGCAGTTTGTGATTGATACGTCACAAAGGCTGTTCTGACACGGCAATTTCATAGCGTTTCGCGCGGAATTAAAATCACTTGACAATCAGAAGTAAATAAGACAATCAGACTTGAATACGAGGTGTTGCAGATTTTCTATGGTAAGCTCATAATAACAAATTGCCGTTTTTAGCATCTAGAATACACAAAACGTAAAATTTTTCGGGCTCCGCCTGTACCCGCTAAGGGTGTTCATAACGCACACCCTAGTTCGTTTTGGTCAAGGTATAGCAAACCGTCCGAAGCGGCAATGTTTTTAATGTAACTGGGTCACGCGTCTTAAGCTAATGCGTAACCAAAATCTAACGCAAAACACCGTTTTGGTCGACCGTAAAACCCAGTATATTTTTACTCTTTTGTTGAGGTTGGGTGCTTATATTATCAAGTGTGAATTCGACAATTAATAACGTCTTTCTTTTTTTTCGCTAAAATGTCGAAGTTATGAGCAGCTAATGTCCCTTGCTGTTCGCTGTCTGCTCTAAATATTCGATATTGGTTAACAACGGAATTTTTTTAACTGAAACAGATTCTTAAAAGGTGTTATATTGATGACTGTCGTGCGCATTTCAAAGTCGCCCTTTTTTAAGTTATGATAGTTAACGCAAAATTATTCTCTATAAGCATATTCTATAACCACATGTTTAGTATGCAGTTGACACAACTTATTGAACCGCAGCTTGTATTTTAGCTGACTTTGGCACACAGCTCGGTGTAGATGTTGCGCTAATCGTGGCGTAACAACACCCCGGAAAAACGATCTTCGTTTAGTATTGCAGGTGGCGAAAGGCGTTCTTGTAATCTAGCGCTAGTCCCATACATGGAACTTGTGTAACTGCGCTGCTGATAGTTTATGATTCTCCCAAAATCAATCACACAATATTTTACAGTCTTGGTTTAGTTTTTCGCCTGGCAGAGGTTGTCGATGACGCACGTGTTTGCATTTGCTGGACGTTAGTTGTTTCTGATTAGATTGTTTTATGACGTCATTACAATCACTATTTTAAGACGTCACACCTGTCACTGTTTTTATGACGTCATTATTCATTAACGTCAGACGAAAAATAGGGGAATTCCTAAGTTGAAAATTCGGGACACCCCCCCTTTGAAACGGTCACGCTACGCGCCTGTACCTGTATAACCAAATTCACCGTCACCCAGTTTTCAAGCATGTCACAAAGGAAAAAAATCCAGAATACAAATGGGATCCGCATCCAATTCTGTCGTTTATTTTGGGTAATTGGAACATATATAATTTATTGTTTTACTGCTTATGTTGTTGCGCCTAATTGTCCATACGCAACATATATAGTGCTTGTTTCAAATGTAGCCTTGTAGTGCAGTGTCAGCTTTTTTCGTACGACCAATTATTTTGAGTCTTCGTCGATAACCTTCGACTAATAATTAAGTGTCAATCAACCGTTATTGGGCGAGCGACTTACTAATGTGTAATAACAGATGCAGAGTTCGCAATATCCTAAAGTGCCTTAAGTTGCAAAAGTAACAATCCACCTTGACTTGGACAAAATGCGCTACAGGATTACTTCAGGTCAACTTTCAGCCAATATTCAGAGTTGTTATGCACAGCGTAATCACGAAGTATTGGTTATGGCTATAGTAATGTTTTATTCTTTGCAGTACATTATTTGACTGCATAAAAAATCAAGTTAGTCAAAAAATTAGAACTGCCACGCAACAATGTTTTAAAAACCAGGACCGAATTTCTGAAGAGCTGAAAAGAGTTCATTGTGGAGTGTTGCATTGGGAAAAAAATAAGTTTAGGCAACAACCTGGACATGTATTACAGTTTACACAATTGCTTCAAATAACAGTTGTTCAGAATGTTAAACATTGGGAGATATTTTTTAAATATAATTTACAGATTTTAGCGCATTGTTTTGCGGTTTATTGCTGTGACTGTGGGCCCTGTGGGGTATATTAAGATTAATCCGTCCCCCAAACAAAATTGAAGTTAAATAATTTAAATAAAATATATTAGGATTCGATATTCTGGATTTGTTATTGTACATTCAAACCTAAAGTTCTAGAATCCCCTGGGATTCTACTTTGAACATCCCTAGTCGTCACAATTGGGTATTGTGAATAAATAATCATGTATAGAGTTTGCCACTATATGTTTGTTGTTTTATTGCAATAGAGCACTTTGCTAAAGAACAACTTGTTAGGACGAAATTACAAGAGACACAACGCTTGTAAAAATGTAAAAGCGAAACATTGGAAAATCAGTTTGCCGATAGACGTAACATTTTTTTGGTGTTTAGTAAACATTTTGTACTGTTTAAAAAACACCCTTTAAATTTAAAAGTTTGGTGCCTTTTGTTTAAGCTGTACATCTCTTGTAAATCTGTGTAATATATAATCTAACAAGCTGTTTCATCAGTAGGTATTCACCTATTCTATTATTTGCTTCTCTGGTTGTTTCAGTGTTTGTGTAATATACTAGAAACTAGAAGTTAAATTCCTTCTGTCTAATGCAGGGGTTCTTAACCTTTTTTGTATGTTTTACCCCTTTAACAAAGAGAAATATCAGATTTACCCCCCATTATATAAAATAGTTCTCATCTATTAAAAAAAGGAAAGTAACAAATTACATCAGGTATAATCAATGCGACGGGTTCCCTTGCTTTTGGCTACAAGTTGTTGTTAAAACATTCCAGTTTGGTCTATTTTTTTCATTTCAGACTGGACAGTTTTGACTAAAAAACGCCAGTTTTTGCTCATCATATATGGATGAGAATTTGCTAGGTGCCTTTTTAAAGGAGCCGGTTTCATGGTACTGTTTAAAAATGTTTCCACGCACGAGACACAGTGAGGAACTTAAAGACCATTCTCAATAAAATATGTAAATCTAAAATTAAAATAATTTTTCTCGTACTTTCTCTTCTTTTGGGACACACCATTTTTAAGATTACATTTTTTATTACTTTTAGAGACTATAATAATCAGTCAATGAGTTGTTTAACGCCTTAAACATTGGACTAAAAAGATCAACAATGAACTAACTTGGCCAGTTAAGCCGTACCCAGTGACAAAATTAGGCAATCACATGTATAACCAGCACTGACATTTTAAAAAGTGTATCGGAACTTTCAAAACTGCTCACAGATACGTTACCTTAATCCAGTGGTCTCAAATCTTTTAAATAAGCGACCCCAATTTAAATAAGATGTAATCAGAATTTATATTGCGACCCCATTTTGGAGACAATTATAGGCAATGTTGAAACAAGTGCTAGAATGCATCAGAACAGGCACCTACTTCGCCGGGGAATGTATTCATAATGACAAGTAAGAAATATTTTTAGCGATAAGCAGGGGCATATCCAGAAATTCAAAAAGGGGGGGGGGGATGTTATGAATTTTCAACTTAGGGAATTCCCCGTTGTTTTTTCGTCTGACGTTAATGACGTCATAAAATAGTGACGGATAGAACGTCATAAAATAGCGATGGTAATGACGTCATAAACAAGAAAAAAAATCATCCGAAACAGCCAATTAACGTCCAGCAAAAGCGAACATTTAGACGGAAAGCGAACACATGCGTTATCGACAATCCTACCAGGCGCCAGCTGCGAAACCGCTTAGTGTGCAATCGTTAACTTCAGGCGAAAAACTAAACCAAGACCGTAAAATATGTGTGATTGATTTTGGTAGATCCATGTACAGGACTAGGCTATATTACAAGCACGTCTTTCGCCATCTGTAATACTAAACGGAGATCGTTTTTCCCGGGTGTTTTTTGAAAAAAATGTTAAAAAATATATGTCAAATATTTTTGAATACGTTTTCGGTTTGTCCGCGACGCAATTGGCAGCTTTCCACGGCACAACGTAAAGAAGCGCTGATCTAGTTCAAAATACAGCATCAAAACGTTAACAAATGGGACGTTAAAAATTTTTCGGACTTGCGTAGTTAAAATAGTCAAAAAGTATTTGAAATGAACTCGTGTATAGTTTGTCAAAGAGGGCGACGGGCCCGATACAGTAGGTTGCAGACCCCAGTTTTACACCAACATCTGATATTAACCCAGACAACAAACAGCGAGAAACATCAGCACCGTCTAACTCGACGTTTTCAGAGAGAAAAAAGCGGAAACCGCTTGATTTATATTATTAATTGTCGAACACACACTTGCTGATTACCAACCCGAACGAATAACGAAAGGCGAAAGAGAAAAACTATCTAGCGTTTACGGTCGACCAAACAAAAGACGAAAAACAGCGTTTTGCTTTTGATTTTGGTTTCGCATTAGCTCAAGACACGTGACCCAATTTCATTTAAAAACACGCAGCTTCGGACGGTGAGTAAAACTCCGACAAAAACGAACAAAAAACGATAATGTCACTTACGAAAAGGTGGGGGGGGGAGGGGGTCCGAACCCCCAACCCCCCCGCTGGATACGCCACTGGCGACAAGCCTCTTTGCCTGTTTGTGTTTCTAAGTGAATATGCTTTATATTTGGCCTGTGGAATGCAACCTCAGAAAACGCAACAGCATTTTTTATGATGTTACAAATGAGGGACGATTTTAAACATCTCCGTCTACGTTTGACACACTTGTACATGTAACTTGGTGTGGTTTTAGCAAAAGTGTGACATTTGCTGTGCAAAATCAAAAAACACAAATTTTGTCAAATGTACGTTAACTGATATGGCAGCTCTTAAGAGCTAAAAACAGCAATTTTTATGTATTGTAGAAGATGCATTAAGTCACGTTTATTAGTGGGACCTTTTTTTAAAGAAAACTAAATACATAAATCGTACTAAAACATTACGAATATGGAGTTATGGCGACCCCACAAAAATTTTAGGTGACCTCACTCGGGGTCGCGACCCACAGGTTGGAGACCACTGCTTTAATATATGCCGTGACTGCCGAAGAACCTGATTTATTCAAACAGTAAATGACGTATTAATGAAATAACTAAGAGATAAAGATATTGCCAAGAAACTAATAACATGATCAATTAGCGAAGCATAACGTTATCCATACAAGGCGATAAAAAATCAATAGGGTACTATAGGCTAGCTTCCAAAAAGCAGTTCTAGGAAACTATGCTGCCAATACCTACAGCTGGCACTATTTTTCTGTCTCGTCAGCTGATGTGAATATTTTGATTGATAGCTATAATTTACCCCCTAAAGTGAGGAAATTTACCCCAGGTTAAGAAAGGCTGGTCTAATGTAATGCATATGCTTCTGCCTCAATTGTTTAACTGTAATTTGTATGTTTTTGTTTATATATTTATTAATATAGGGTTTGTTTCTAGTATATGTATAAATCAGGTGTGGAAGATGAACAATCCTCCAACAGGAAAGAAGAAGGTTTGTCCTTATTTTTTGTTTTAAATGTATGAAGTTTCCATTTTAACTAAATTTTGGCAAACATGTGTGTGCTCCAATTGAATTAACTGTGATATAAAACTACATCCCCATGATTGCCAAGGTCTCCTCAACCAGTGTTCCGAAGAGACCATTGTAGGTGTTTAGCGATGTTACTTCATAAGGCATAATGCAGGAGTGGTACAATTCCTTTAGCAAAAATTGGTTTGTTGTTTCAAACCTACTGAGGGTCCTACTAATCGGAACAAATTATGTTCATCTTCAATGACTAAAGACCAATTTTTTTGTTGAATGGCTTACGATACAGTTTTGTACAACTACAACAAGTAATTAACCAAACGCATCGAATGTGGGAAAAATCCTTCTTTTTAATATTTCAATGAATTAATTAAAAATGGGTTCAACGACTGATTAAAGTGGATAAAAAACCTACCCGCAACATGGCAAGACAAAGTTTTAACAGCTTACATATTGTTGGTGCCCTGTTTTTGGTATTACACAAATTAAAGTTGTTGAGTATGTGTGTAATGACTATAAATCTTTGAGTTGGGTCCAAGGATTGATCAATAGCTATTAATTATTATTATAATTCAATCTAATTCGGCACTTTGGGCAAATGGCATTTGGTCCGGGCGAGTGCTTAATTGGTAGACACCGGTGAGTGCAGGGGCGCGTATCCAGAAATCCAAAAAAAGGGGGGGGGGGGTCCCGAATTTTCAACTTCGGGAATTCCCCGTCTGACATTAATGATGTCATAAAATATTGACAGATATGACGTCATAAAACAGCGATTGTAATGACGTCATAAATAATAAAAAAATCATCAGAAACAGCCAATTAACGTCCAGCAAAAGCAAACTTTTAGACGCAAAACACAACGTCACACGTACATCGTTGACACTCCTGCCAGGCGCCAGCTGCGAAACCGCTTAGTATACAATCGTTAACTTCAGGAGAAAAACGAAAACAAGTCCGTGAAATATATGTGATCGATTTTGGTAAATCCATTTACGGGACTACGCTAAATTAAAAGCACGTCTTTCGCCACCTGCAATACTAAACAGAGATTGCTTTTCCCCGGTGTTATTTCATTAGCGCAACATCTGCAAAAACTCTTGGCAGCCTTCTACGGCGCAATGGTAGAGAAGCGCTAATCTAGTTCAATAGACAGCATCAAAACGTCAAAACCGGACGTAAAAAGAACATTCGCGCCAAGCGTGAAAATTTTTCGCACTTGCGTAGTTAAAATACTCAAAAGTATTTAAAATGGACTCGTGTATAGTTTGTTAAAGAGGCAGCAGGCCCGATTAATTACAGCGACCGCTTGATTGACTGTTATTAATTGTCGAACACCCACTTGTTCATCAGCCAACCCGAACGAATAACGAAAGGCGAAAGACAAAAAAATATCCTGCGTTTACGGTCGACCAAACAAGAAACGAAAAAGGCGTTTTGCCTTTGATTTTGGTTTCGCATTAGCAAGACGTGTGACCCAATTACACTGAAAAAACACGCAGCTTCGGACGGTGAGGTAAACCCTGACAAAAACGAACAATAAACGTTAATGTCACTTCCGAAAAGGGGGGGGGGGGGTCCGAACCCCCAAAACCTCCCACTGGATACGCCACTGGGTGAGTGTAAATTTTATTATAAGGCCAACTCTGTAATGCTTTTTTTAAATAACAGTTTTGGTTGGGCTTGCACTTTTTGGTTAAGCGCTATAGCTGTGTGCTATGAATATTCAGTATTAAATCAAACTAAAACACACTCATGTATAGGTAAATTACTTTTCAAGTAATCCAAATTTGCTTTCATTAAAATACGGTAATTTAAATACAAAAGTATAATATACAATTTTTATATTTTATATACTTCATAAAATAAGTAAAAATAAAGAATTGATGCCTTTTGGCATTCAACTGTACGAAATGTTTTTGTGGTTGGTTGTTTTGATTGTGTAATTATAACAAAAGCATTATGTAGTTTACAACAGAAAAACTGTTGAGAAAACTTATATTAAAAACATTGTTTTGGTAAGATTGTCATAATAGTAATCTTTGAAAGGATGCCGCTAATTTTACTTGAAGTGTAAAAAGTTTGAAAAACAGTGGATCGGTAGAAATCACCCGGTTTGCAATTTTTAACCATCATTTATTATTTAGGTAATACGAAGATTAGTAAAAAATGCTAAAACTGGGGAAATCATTAAAACAGAAATTGTAAGAATAGACAGCAATGGCGAAAGCACAGTTACTGCCTATCCTGCTGGAACACCTGTTCCAAGTTTTGGAACATCTTTAGCATCTGGTAACTTTAACCTGTATTGATACTACTATTTAATTGTAAAAAAGAGTTGTAAAATCATTTATATTTCACTAGGGATGTTTGAAGTAGGGTATTCTAGAAATAGCAGGTTTCAAATCCTAGTATATTTTGCTATTGTTTAACTTCTCAAATATACTGTTGATAAAAAAAATACGTAAAAAACATAATTACGTAAAACGCTACAAACAATTTAAAGAATGTACTGCTAGTACCGCGTTACCGTTACTTGGCAATTCCACTGTGGCATAACCCTATAAATATTTAAAGATGGCCTAACTAACCAAGTAGCATAATTGTTTAAAGCCAGTGCATTTTACGATACACACACAGCATTACACCTTAGATGTTAGCCAAAAATACTTTGACACTAAATTAGACAAAGGTTATTGGAAAGTAATTGGTCACTTAAAACAAATACTATAAATGTTTGCTACAGCGAACAGTCTTCATTGAAATTTCTAAATAAACACAACCTTCCATTGGTAAACAATGTGTTTTGAAATAAACTTTAACAAATGGTTTAAATTGCTTAAGACAAACAGAAGTAAATACATAATACCTAGGGATTCCAAGTCTAATAGTCTGATATTCCACTTTGAACATTTCCTCTGTAGAGATGTTTGGATGTTCGCTTAAATTCTGACTATATTTTTACAGGGTTAAAGAAAATACCGCCGTCAAACTCTGAATCTCCTTCAAAAAATGTCACCAGCAGGTAAAAGATGCAAAAAAAATGCTTGAATTCACAACTAAGTGTTGAGAAATTAAAATAATGTGCGTACTTAAAGAACTAGTTTATCCCCATAGGGAATAACAGTTAAAATTATTGTAAACAATTGCTTATAGGGTAGTAACAATATAGCATTTTAAAGCAACTTAAACTCCAAATCTGGTCTAGGCATTAAATTTAACACAAAATATGCTTGTATTTATATGACTATAGACGCTCAGACATTGGACCTAGTGTTCCAGTCAATATCTCCAGCATTGATGATCTTCTTGCCCACGAAAAGGATCTTATTGAATCTGCTCCTAAAGTCAAATCTGCAAAATTGAAAGAAACTGGCAAAGTAATTGAGACCCTAACATAATGGTTTTTAAAAGCATTTCTTTAAAACTTTTTTTGGCAGCAGTAGCTTTTGTTTATGTCTTGTCATGCAAAAGTTTTTATTTAAGCAAAAAAAAAATTCGCAAACAATTTTCGTAACTGTTAGTGTTAAATGTTGTAGTAGGCCTTTACTTTCTTAAAAACGTGGATACTTATTAACTTACAGCTTTTTAAACATTTATGGAGGTTTTTTTTTTTTTAGCATATATATGGTAATCAAAAAAGTAAATTGCAAATGAATTACATTCTAAGCACCTATTTCAATATTTGTGCACAACTACTTATAAAAAACACATAAAACACGATATAAAAACCAGGTTGTTAACTTGTTGCCCCAATTTAATTTTTTGCCCATATAGTTAGTGAAATGCAACACAATAAACTCTTCACAAATTTAGTTGTTTTATGAGATATTGTTGTATTTTAGTTTTAATTTATTACAAACATTATCAGTTAATAAGCCGACCAAATAATTAATTAATGATGGATTGGTACTTTTGCAACTTACTGCTTTTAGGCAAATTGCGAATTCTCCGCATTGGCATTATTACACGTTAGCTGCTCGCCCTATAACACTTGATTGACACTTAATTTTAAGGCCTTTGGTAGTGCGCAGCTGAAATAAAAATCATTTGTACACTTACTGTATTCGCACTGAGCTCATAAAACTCCAGTTCAACACTTATTAATTCTGTATGTATTTCAACTAAAACTCATTTAAGCACTTTTTTATTTAAACATATTGCTGGAAGCAAACTAATTTTGGGCATATTTTGTTTAACCAAATATCCTCCTGGAAATCCAGATGGCCATTTCGGGCTGTGCAAGAAATGTTACATGTACATTTTTGTATTGAGGGTTTCCTTTCTAGTACACTACTATGATGTTTTGTGTAATGTCATAAGAGGGCAGCTTGGTCATTATTGCCTGAAATGTCAAACGTTTTCCAATGGTTTCTGTCTGAACATTTATTTTTTGTTTGACTGACATACTGGTTTCTACATATTTCACATGCCATGACATAAATTACGTAGTTTGCGCATGATAGATTGCAATGAAGTGTGATATTACTTTGTGGGGTGTAGAACTGTTTAGAAGAGTTTACCATTGTAATTTTATGTTTTCCAAAATTGCCACACAAAGAACATATTCCACATGGCTTGACTTTGCATCATTATTGTTTTGGCTATTAAATGCTAAAAGCCAAAAATTTGTAAGAATTAATCAAAGTGTTTGCACGTTTTTATACTTATAGTAGTGGGTACTTATATGTGAATTGTGTAGAAACAAATATGTTTTTTTTATAATTTTTTTATAAAAGTTTGGTCGTTTATTTCCATGCATGGATAAACAAATTTATGACCCATTAAGCAGTTTACGCTTAAAAAATGTTTTTTAGCTGAAATATTACAATCTTTGCTGAAAATAATACACTAACAATTTAGTAGCCACGGCCTGTCTGTTTTCCAAAGGCGTCAAAGACCGAGTTATACATTTCAAAATTAACAACGTTTAAGTTAAATTAAACAATAAACCTTATAACTATTTATCACTGTAGCAATGACGTAAAGGGATTTTTTTTAAACTGGACAAAGAGTGTTTATTACAAGCTTCTAATGCGACTTCGATTACCATATTATTTGTGTAGTGTTGAATGTATTTGAGGGAAATAACTGGCGCTAAGTAATATTTCGCTTAGGTGTTTTACACAAGTTGTCCTACACCAACTAATTAAATTTCTTGCAATGCGAGTACATAATCTCAACCCTGCTATATATATAGTAATTCTGGTTTTAGTATTTTATAGTTGTAGATAATTTTAATAAACTTTTTTGTATCTCACTGTGTTTGCAGTTTTAGGCAGAACTGATGATGCATTTTGCGTAACTATAGTGTTATTCTCTTTTTGAATAAAGTTGTTTTATTTTTTTTTATACCCTATGTCATTGGTTCTCAACTTGGGGATCGCGACCCCTAAGGGGATCGCAAGGGGTTGTCTGTAGGTTCGCTGTTGGTATTTGCTAAATTCATAATTGACAAAAAAATAACATAAACAAGAAATTAGCAGTAGGCTTAGATCCGAATATAATACTAATATTATTATTTTATCTTGGATAAGTGGCAGACTAGATTTTGTAACCACTGTATATTGGCCTAATTTCTAATTTAAAACATTCTTTAACAGGACGGCGATGAAAGTTTGGAAAGCACCCTAATTACCATAATGAAGTCTAAGAGGCAACGAGAACCTAAACCTCGCAAACGTGGCCTTGTTGCTAGTACCTTTTCCAAAATGTCACCAACTGATGAAAATGCAGGTATTTTTTATTACAATTATTTTTTTTATTGTACTGTGTTGTCAAGAATGCTTTTAGGAACAATAAATTTATAAGGCTGATTTGTTGTTTTACTCCTTTTCAGATAATGATGCTGGTTTTGGTGAAGATACCGACTATCGTGATATGGGAACAAATGTTGATCCAATTGAAGAAGAGGAAACTCACAAACGCAGAGAAAAGCATCGGTATATTATAAATATATCCATCTTTTATATTTGAACATTTGTCCTTCAGTCGTTAGTTGTGTCGAGAAACTAACAGTGTTTCGGTGCTAATTTTTTTTCTTTTGGGAATAGCATGGTCAACAATCCACAACTCGACATGCAATGTACTACTTGTAAAAGAACAAATACCACTGTGTTGTCAAAACTTAATAGTTTGCCTATATGTAGGACAACACATTGAACTCTTAAGCAACTTATATATTTTTGAAATTGTTGTGTGTCAGCTCTACTACAGCATGATCTGCAACCAAATATTGTGCTGCAAATAATACAAAGTTACTACTGCCAGTAATGATAACCTAAACTTAATAATTACACTGTGCATAACTGCTGAATATTGCCAATTTAGCACCAGCGTGTTTTACAATGGAATGTTACTTTTGCAACTAAACGCATATATATAAGATAAGGAAATTGCAAATCACCATCTGGCATTACCTATAAGTCGCTCACACAATAACACTTTATTGCCATCTAATCATTAGTGAAGGCCAGGCTGGCAAAATCCCAGTGCGCATAGAGTATGTCATGTAGATTGATCTTTTTCCAACGCTTTTGTGCACTTTCTATCACGAGTTAGCTAACACGTGCATGTAGAGAAATCAGGTGGCACTGTATAAAGACAAATTGTATTTGATTCTCGACAAGCTTTCGCACAACTGTGCTTCATCAGGTCAAAGTATAAATGAAAACAATTAAAATGCACGTAAAAGCACAGGCGCAAGTAAAAGGCGATAAGAATGGTGACGTCTAACATATCCACAGGCACATGCTCGCAAAAGCGTGTTACTGACGCAAAAACAATTATGCTACGATGCCTGCGCTTCAAGGTACGATGGGTGTAGTACAGCCTGCTATGATGTGTAGTGTGACATAAAGCCCAAATCCCGATTGAGCCCCACATTGTAGAGAAGCGCATGTAGAGAAGCCTAATGTTAAATGTCTAGCTTACAATAAAGTTTTGTTTGCTTTTTTGTTTATAAGATTTTATCAGCTAGCCACCTTGCCTTACTTTCAAAATGAGCTTAACATTGCAAAAATAAAATAGCAAATGGTGATATATTACTGCCTAGTAGCAAGTTCATGCCAATTACAACACATGATATCTCAAAAAGTATTTTTTGTTATAAATTTTTGGGTTATTTTCTTATCCTTAAGTTGCTGTGTAAATTTATTTGATTTTGGGTCAGTTCAGAAATGTCATTTAAATTTGGTGATTTGATATGAAATCATCACCTAATATGAGCTTACATATATACTCAAATGTAATTGTGATCCAAGATACTGTCGATCTTGGCTAATTTCTTTTGAGTTTACAGCTAGTTTGATTTTATTGGTAAAGTTATTTAGCATTAAATCTGTATTTGTTCAATTTAAAGCTGTAAAATGACATTCTGCACTAATATGAAAAGCTGTTTATTACGTCCCCTGTATAAAACAATAAATACTAAACATATGTACATTTCTTGGACAACTTCAAAACTTAATAATACAAGTTTAATAACCCTTTATGTCATACATCTTTGTATTTAACATTGCAAATTTATGTAGCCTGTGGCAACGTTTGATTCATGACCTCCGGCATGTAGGGATGATCACCTTACTGATTGTAGATTTTTTTTATCCTAGTCTTGCTTGCCTGAAAATCATAATTTATCCCCCATACTTTGGTACGCTGGAGTATTGTTGTGCTATGATGTGTGACTATACAAATTTGTTGAGAGTTGTGCATACATGATCTAAAAAGACCCATGGATAATAATATGATTTAAAAGCATTGTACATACACATAGGCGCCTAACGTGGGTGTGCAGAGCATTTTTTGACACCCTGGATTTCTTGCAGGGCGTCAAAACGCCCTTGAATTCGCTGTGCAATTAGTGTGCAACTTCACTTCTGTGAACACTATATTACAGCTAGCGCAATGTACACCGCATGTAGCACAATCGTGGTCCACTAACAGTATGCGCGACTTTCCTGAATTACATGGGGAGAAGTACCTTCTGCAAAAGTGTTGATTCGCACCTATCAATAAACCGAAGCGGCGCTAATAATACGAAATACCAGGTCGCGCTAAAGTAGGTCATGCTTAAGCTGATGAGAAATTTGTCTTTAGTGAAAAATTTTCTGTGATAAAGATGCGTCAAGCCAATTACAGAGGCTAAAGTAGACAAGTGTTAACCTATTTCCTAACTTTTAAACGCCGTATAACTCAGTGCTTTGTCTACCGTCACAATTTCTAATGTTTAATATGCTGAGACGTTTGGTCACTCAAATCGATAAATAACCTTAATATTCTGAACATAAGCTTTTAAACGCCAAACACATAAAAATCCTTGTTAAATAATGCCGACTCCTCTCGCACAAGTCTCTTTAATTTTTAATATCGGTATAGCCCAAAAAATTCTCCCTCGCTTCTTCTGCACATATGCTATTGCTGATGTTAAGTTAAGAACACTGCTCAAAGTAGATTGGCACTCACCTTCGTCCTTCATCATTTTAATACAGGACAAAGCACGTATTAGCTTTAAGTACAATTAATTCTGATGAAATTACAGTAGACATAATTTAAACATAATAAACAGCATCGCAAAATCGGTGAGGGAGATCTGCTACGTTTTGTTGGTAATGAGCGGTGGTGTATTTGAGTTCGAATTTTTGTAACTAACGCAGATTCTCTTGAAAAGGTGGCCTAACTGTGACTGTGCAAATTCATCTTTTTATGTAATGATAGTTACCGCAAATTATTTAATATCCAAAGACCACATGTTAAGTGTGCAATTGACACAACTTATTTTCTGTAAACCGCAGCTTGTATTTTAGCTGACTTTACGCACTGCTGGCGCAGATGATGTGCAAATCGTGGCATAATAACACCTGGAAAAACGATCTTCGTTTTCCGGGTGGCGAAAGATGTGCTTGTAATTTAACGTGGTCCCGTACATGAAACTTGGGAAACTGCGATACTGATAGTCGAAACTTGATTTTATCAAAATCAATCACACATATTCACCATCTTGGTTTAGTTTTTCGCCTGAAATTAACGATTGCACACCAAGCGGTTTCAAAGCACCAGTTCGCTTTGCGTCAGGTTTGCTTTTGCTGGACGTTAATTGGCTGTGTCTGGTTATATATTTATGACGTGATTCCGTCACTATTTTATGACGTCATTCTTCATTACTGTCAGACAGAAAATAGGGGAATTCCCGAAGTTGAAAATTTGGGAACCCCCTTTTTAAGGACTGGTTCAAAAAAGCGCCCTGGGATTTTGAAAGTTCGGCACCTATGTACATACATATGCATGAATATGTCAGAGTGTTGTGTAAGTGAATATTCCTTTGAAAGGTTTCATTGGGAAAAATAAATGTAAAGAACATTGGAAATTGCGGGTATGAACATTGGAAATTGCGGGTATTCACCTTACTAAACATGTTTTTTTCTTTAAAGTCTTGTTTTTAAGTGAAAATAACTATTTTATTATATTTATTATTTTAAGGAGGAGACACGAAAAGAAAGGTAGTCAAAAAAAGGTAAATTTATTTTTTGAAACCTGATTAAAAAGGAAACAAAAACAACTAAATAATAGTACTTGGTTTAACAGAATATTCCAAAAGTTTCTCAAGATTTTCCTGATTCCAACTTTGATGATCAGGAATTGCATCCTTTGGAAGAGGCTGAATTACTTGCCAGGAGTTTATACATTTCTTCAAACAAAGGTACTTTTATTGCTTTATGCAACGTATTTATGTTTTTTTTTTCTCTTTTGGAGCATTTGCGAGCAGGCCTATTGGTGCTTCAGTTTGCGGGCGACTTTGTGCTTCCATATGTGTGCCCATGGTAATTTGAAAATTTCAGTCATGTAACTGTATACATTGTTTATTTATTAATGGATGCCTTAATTAACTCCTAGGTTAGTATAAATCAGGTGTGGCCGACTTATGTTTCATTGCGATATACTGAAATATTTTTTGAGACTCAACCAGTTCAGTATGAAAATCAGAGGAACAAACGTCACAATGCACCTTTTTTGCTTTTACTCTTGTCCTGTAAATTAAGTTTTATTTCCACTTGTTAAACGTGGTGATTTCGTAAAACAGCAAACTGCTGTAAGTCTACATTTAAGCCTGCGATGAAGTCCTTTGGGTGTCCGGACCCCCCCCCCTTTTTGTGAGTCATATTATCGTTTTTGTCAGGGTTTTACTCACCGTCCCAAGCGGCAATGTTTTTAATGTAATTAGGTCACGCATATTAAGCTAATGCGAAACCAAAATTAAACGCAAAACTCCGTTTTTGGTTTCTTGTCTGGTCGACCGTAAACGCAGGAGTTTTTCTCTATCGTTATTCGTTCGGGTTGGCTGATCAGCAAGTGTGTTTGACAATTAAAAACAATAAATCAAGCGGTTTCCGTTTTTTCTCGCTAAAACGTTAAGTTCGGCGCAGCTGATGTTCCTTGCTGTTCTCTGTCTGCGCTAATATCCGATGTTGGTATAAGTCTGCAAGACGTGATTGTATTTTAACTTGGCACACAGCTCGGCGCAGATGTTGCTCTAATCAAATAACACCCGGGAAAACGATCTTCGTTTAGTACTGCAGGTGGCGAAAGACGTGCTTTTAGTTATACATACTCCCGTACATGGATCTGTCAAAATCAATCACACATATTTCACCAGACATAGTTATTGGTGGTTTTAATGAAAGTATGTTCCACATGTGTGTGACACTTACTGAAATGATGTGACCAGTATTTTCCACAAATAATCTGTGATGTAACCGATATGATAAAAGACATTGATACAAGCTGGTAGCCTACAGACTTAACACTTTTGATAACTACATTACTTGTGCTGTCTGAGTTTATCCAAGTTTATGGGACTGTTTTTCTTTCTATTCTTACAACTATTGAGGAAAACTCTTTTTTATGATCAATATAATCGACCAGCTGAGACGTGGCGATAAGGATAGACAAGTTGGTTAGTGGTCACCCTTGGTCTAAAATTTTTTTTTGACTGAAAAGCCATTTATTTTGTAAAAAAATATTAAAAATACAAGGCACCAGTATTCCCTCTAATTTTTTACCATGTGCGCAGTTGCCCAAAATTTCCAACAAACAAATTGCCCAAATTGGATATGCGGTAGACCTTAGTCTGTTATCCTAACTGCGATTTTATAATTATTTTTTGCTTGCTTTGTCCATCGAACGGATGTTTTTATTGAAATGGAGAGGAGCAATATGCGCGAGAGTGCATGAGAGGCGTCGCAATAATCTTAATTAATTTCTCCCATACATGTCTCTTTATTTGGAGAACTGCGCTCGCTTGAGACGTGATTTCGCTTGGACTTAATCAAGCGTAGCGCGGTGTAACCGCCTAATGGTCAAGGTAATTATCGCGCGTAGTGCAGCGGTTTTGTCAGTAAGCTTTTTTTTTCATTTTTCTTAAGTTGATAACTTTAATTTAAAAAAAATTTCGCCTTCGCGTCTTTCGTGTTTATATTGACATAAATTTAACCTACTCCTTTTAGTTGACACAACATACAACTTTGCTTTTGTGGGGTATATTATAATTTGCATTGTAGACTACAATGAGCGTAAAAGTTTTATCTTCGGGAAGTCCTAACCTTTTAATCCAGGGGTCGGCAACTTTTTTTTAGTCGCGGGCCAAAACCAAATCCAGCAAGGTCTATGCGGGCCGCACGAAATGAGAAAATGTGTTATTAAACTGTTAGAACAACACTGTGAATCAGACGGGCCTTGGATCTTTTTTGGCACTTAAAAAGTGTTTAATTACATTCGAGGAGGCAGTAAATTGTTGGCGCAAAGCGCGGAAAATAGCGCTTGTTTGGTTTTCATTCGAGTCCACATGTCGTCATCCATACTACGCTATTTTTTGGTATACTGGCATTTCTTTTAAATTTCAAGTTTTTATTACTTTGCCGAAAATAAAAAAAATGTTAGAAAATATATGTCCAATATTTGTTAATACGTTTTTCGTTTGTCCTTGACGCACTCGGCATCCTTCCACGGCACAACTGTAAGGAGGCGCTGATGGAGTTTAAAAGACAGCATCAAAACGTAACAAATCGGACATACAAGGATTATTCACGCGAAGCGTATGCGAAAAATTTTTCGTGAATAGTTTGTCAAAGAGGCGGCGGGCCGGATGAATTATATTGGCGGATCTGGCCCGCAGGCCGTAGGTTGCCGACCCCGGTTTTAAGCGTGAAAAACAGCGTTTAAGCATTAAAAACAGCTCAGAACTGCAATAATTCCTGACGGATCGGGTGAAATTACACATGCGTATAATTTCAAAGTAAAGCATAAGACACCGAATATAGTCAGAAATCACACCAGACGTAACGTGTAACCATGAAAATTACTGCACATAATAGAAAATATTTATAGCAGTACTTGCGACGCCCTAAGAATTTGCTGGCGCTCTATTTAGGGGGGAAAACTGATTTGGGCAGTTTTTTAGTCGTACCTAGCTCAAATAAAACAAATTTGGACACTTTTTTAGTCGTATGTAGCTCAAATAAATCTAATTTGGGCATTTTTTTGTCGTACGTAGCTCAAATGAAACTAATTTTGGCACTTTTTTTGTCGTACGTACCTTAATTTGGGCACTTTTTGTTGTTGAACGTAGGTCAAATAAAACTAATTTGGGCACTTTTTTAGTCGTACGTAGCTCAAATAAAACTAATTTGGGCACTTTTTTAGTCGTACGTAGCTCGGATAAAACTAATTTGGGCACTTTTTTCGTTGTACCTAACTCGAATAAAACTAATGGTTCTCAACCTTTTTGTACCTGTGGCCCATTTTTCATGCTTTAAAATAGTCGCAGACCCCTTACATTTTTCTGGTGTAATATCTGAGTTTAGTTTTTTTTAATAATTCAGTATATCTGCCTAGTGCAACTTATGTTGAGTAAAGTAACAGACAACACTAAATTACTTTATGGCATGTTTGTTTAATTGTGATTTCTGCTTCTGCATCTCCGAAGCAAGTCTTGAAATGCGTGGTTGTGTTTTTTTAGCAATGCTAGGCGCATGTCGTTATTTTGAACTACAGCATATACCAAAATCCAGTACATGTAATGCTGCCTTCCATTTTACAATCTCTTTGTGTTACATCACAATGGGACTGTTATGTCACACTCAATGCGATTTACAACTTGTTACAATGTGATTTTATCACTTACCAAAATTGCGATAAGCATGTGTCCAAATGGCAGACTTGGACAACTAGATTTATTTTAGCTTTTTAAAATTAGATTAGAATTAAAATTAGAGCATTTTGGTTTTTCTAAATTAGATTAAAATTAGAATTAGATTGTTTTAAGTTTTTTCAAATTAGATTAGAATTAGAATTACCGAATTCCTAAAAAAACAAATTTTAACTAGAATCACATTTAATTAAGTATTCTTATAAGAATGCGAATGGTAAATATGTGTGTGCTAATTTTTAAGCCTTTTTATGCTTTTTAGACTGTGAAAATTGCCTACAAGTGGTTCCAACCAAAGAGTTTAATTTAAATTCTCTTTAACCGAGTAACTAAAAATGCCGTTGGACAAAGTAGCATTTTTGGCAAAATCCGAATTAGATTAGAACTAAAATTAGAGCACACAGGCAATTCATAAATTAGATTAGAATTAGAATTAGCCGCATTTTGCTCTAATTCAATGAATTAGAAATCTAGAATTATCTAGTTGTCCAAGTCTGCCCAAAGGTATTTAATTTAATAATGGTATATTTAGAAGTTTTTGCAGACCCCCTGAAATCGTTTTGCGGACCCCTAGGAGTCCGTGGAACCCCGGTTGAGAACCAGTGGCCTAGAATATCTTAAACTATAACCATTTTGGTATATAGATAAGAAAATGAGCATGTAGCTGTATTAAAGTTCAACAAATGCCATTCCAAGAAGACATAAACGCCATAAATTAAACAAAACACAGCAAATAGTTTTAATGCGATGGATGAAGTTTTTTTTTTTCCACCAGCGGCTAACAATTAACGTTTTATTATTTTGAACAAGATAAGTGTTACGTCATAAACATGTGATACCTCAAATTAAAGGTAACTAAATAAAAACATTGCAAATTACCCAATCTGAAAGTTTTAAAAGTTGAAAGTTTTCGGCAATTTATATAGATGCTTTAAAAAGTTTTCGCAAAATTTATACGTAGTCACGTACCATCTGAAAGACTCTTGCGTACCACAGTTTGGGAACCACTGTTCTACATGGTAAAAATGATATGCTTTTAACATTGCAATAAACAATCAAGACAGTATCCACTTGCAGTAGAAAATTAAAAAAATCAATTGATATTGAGT
The DNA here is from genome assembly GCF_963924565.1 of Ascidiella aspersa. Taxonomy (NCBI): domain Eukaryota; kingdom Metazoa; phylum Chordata; class Ascidiacea; order Phlebobranchia; family Ascidiidae; genus Ascidiella; species Ascidiella aspersa. The sequence continues at coordinate 18,769,141 of NC_139453.1, forward strand.
GATTTATTAGCACTGATAAAAGTCTATAAAAAAAACTACTTGTGCCATGCTTAAAACACACTCTAAGTATTAGAGAATATTTTTAGCATGGCACAGTATGATTTACTTGGTGCATGTTCCTATTCCGGGGGCCACATTATCATGTAAAACCGGAAGCTGGATGCGGGCCGCTCAAAATCCCGTTGCAGGCCGGGTCCGACCCGCGGGCCGTATGTTGCCCACCCTGCCTTACATGAAGATACAAACGTGCAATATTCGTACTGAAGTACAGCATCAAGCTGAAATTTACCTAATGAGAAGGCAAAAGCTATCAGTCTGAACATATACTACCAGTCTACCATACTTTCATCTGAATAAATAAATTAATATAATAAATGAATCAATGATGTATAATGTACCTAAAAACTGTAGACAAACATTTGAAGTAGACCAGTAATGGTATCCTTGCCAATGATTCATGCCACTTTGCAATAATATTTGATCGGGCTAACCCCTAATTAATGCGACATTTTCTGTATGTAGGTAAGCATACAATTAAGAATGACCAATTGAAGGAGGAAGAGACCATTGCTATGGAGACAGAAAATAAAGAAACAGATTTGAAAGATGATAATCAGGAAGATATTGAAAGTGACAAACAAAGAAAAAAGAAGAAAAAACACAAGCAAAAGAAGAAAAGGAAAAAGTTGAAGCAGTCTAAAGTGGAGTCAGATGTTACAAGTCTTGAAAAGGAATCATCCCAATTAAGCCCTGTTCAAAATTATGCGGAGGATGAACTTGCTTGGAAGCAGCGTAGTAGGTAAGAATAAAGTTATCTTATATATTTTGTAAAGAACATGTGGGGTTCCATTGTGCATTGTTACCTCATTGCACATTAATTGATATATATGCAGAGCAAATCTTTTTCTAGACCAGTTTTGTCATTGTTGAGTTTCTACTCTTTCGTCTTGAGAAACGTTAGCTTTTACTCTGTAGCCGTGTTGCCTATAATTTTTTACCAGTGCACAGGTGCTCAAAATTTTGCACAAGTGCAGAAAAAATCATTGAGCGAAGTGGCTAAATAAGGCTGGCAAAATGTTTTTTAGGATTTAGTTTTTTTGCTTCTGATGTCAATATTTGCGACAGTAGTATCATTCACCTGAAGCATTGCAACAGAACACCTAATTATTGCTTACTAACCATTCAACGCCTAGTCTTTCATGTCTTTCCTTTGACATCATGAAAATGATGGAAATTACCTTAACTTGTAATTTCTATAAAAAATTTTGCCAGACACAAAAAATGCAATTTTTGTGTACTATTTTTAGTGAGCAAGTCATCAGAAAATTACTCTGTTTGTTAAGAGTATTGTGCTCGTTTGAGATGCAATTTCGCTCAGTAGTTTGTGTGGTGTACTCAGCTAAGTGTCCTGCCATTAGACAACAACTATCGCGCTTGTAGCAGTGGCTATACCAGTAAGCAATTTTTACTTTAAAAATGGGTTAAGCATTTTTCTTACGTTTAACCTACCCAAGAATAATCTTATAGTGATTTAGGCCAAATCTTAATAGTGTTGTGCTGTGTGTTTAACCACCCCAAATATTTTGCAGAATATGTAAAACGTCACTTTTGTTGCATCGGTTTAAACAGTAAGCAGTTTTTGTTTTAAGTTTTTTTTTTCTTTGGGTTTGGTACAAGCATTACAGGTTTTCTTGAATTTCATGCAAGGTAATTTATTTACATCGCTGGTACAATGTGAATATGGTAGTTGGCCAATTAAAATTATTATGGGGAATACTCTATTTAACCTTGGCAATGCCGCAAATTTGTTCTAATAAAAAATAAAATGCAAACACTTGCATAATAATAGTATTTTTGGCACGTTTTTGCACATAGCTAGGATAAAATTTGTTTGGCCCATTTTTTTGTCCATACATAGCTCGAATAAAACTCATTTTGGGCACTTTTTTGTCTGCACGTAGCTCTCATAAACCACTTATAGCACACAAGCTATTACCTTTATTAATAAATAGTGATTATGTGGGCCCCTGGAGCCTGAATTGTAAAAAAACAACAATTCATTTTTTTGCTTGCACACTTCAAAGAAAAAATGCACCCTGTGGGAACCAGGGGCGCACACTAAACGCGTAGTCTTAGGATATGCTTATATAGAAAAATTCTGCGGTAACTATCATTACATTGAACAGTCACTGTTAGACCACCTTTTAAGAGAATCTGTGTAAGTTACAAAAAATTCAGTTCATATGTACGAACATCGGATCATTATGTCAGAATACTGGCGACTTGTCAGCCGGTGAATCAGCCAGAGTCTCAAAAATATCTTGTGATTTTTTCTACACTATTCAATCATATTTTTGAAAGGCTGAATATGTAGGATAATTAAACTCAAAGTTTAAAAATCAGAGCAGAAACCTGCTGCCAATGTTTTGTATTCCATAAAGATACACCCTTCTATATGTAGGAACATTACACAGTAGACCAGAATTAATTGTGTTGTGCCATTTAAAAAAAGTCTGGATGTGCGACTCCACATTTTCTAGTGAGGAAAAGTCAGTGTTCAGCATACAGATTGTTTAATATTTTAAGAAGCTTTGATCATAGAATTGTTTTGTGTTTGTCAGTTTTAGTTTGACTTGGCAAGTACTGCTATATTGAGTTAAAAAGGCAATTGAAAAAGCAATGCCAAGCATTTCTTAAGTGGGTGCAAGCTCTACCCAAATATTTACCTTTTTATTATGATTTTATCAGTTCCATGTTATGTTGTTATTTAATCTGCTTATACGCCGCCCTAAGTATAACATCAAAATTACACACGTTTAGAAAAGTAATTAAAGAAAAATGATTCATAGTTTTGCGATTTGCAAACTTTGACGCTACTTATGTTTTAATACAGTTTCCTGAATTTTGGGACAATGCTACTTATTACGGCCAATTGGGACTGTGTTTAGTCGCAACAGTATGATATGTTTGAAGAAGATCTAAGTTGTGCACCATGCCACCCTATCCACAAACTGTGTTTTGTCAATTTTAACAACAAAACTACGAAAACATTTTGCGCTATGCGCAAACTATGAACTACTCTTTTTTGCGCATCACTAATTGAGAGGAACTCAGATTTTTTTCGCCAATTTTTAATAATATTTGCAGTAAATAGCCTTTGCATTGTGTGTCATCGCACTTGTTCAAACACGGTTACCTCAATGTTTTAATTTTTTACAACATGTCTGTCAAAATCAGCTCGATGTAAAACAATATATCGAGCATGTGAGCAACTTTTGTGTGTCTCACAAATTAAAGTTTATCCAATACAAATCACAAAAACGCAATTTTTTGCGCTTCGTGCCACGAAGAGTTGACCTTTCTATTTTCATGCTGTCGGATTGATATGTATTTGAAAAATACCGCTTCTCTTCTAGTATTATTGTTTAATATCTAAGGGGGCGCAAGACACAGAAAAATTACCAGAGGGAGGTCCCTGTAGAAAAAAACATTAAGAACCACTGTTTTAAAAGAAGTGGTACGCATTGCAGTACAGAGCGGTTAAGTGGTAAGAGATCGTAAAAAGTTTGGGAACCCCTGTCTTAGGCGAACACATCATATAAGTTTAGGGGCGCGACCTGTTGGTTACCCCTGTTATAACCTAACGATGACACCTATGTAAAAACAAATGGCAAAATATTGATCACTTGCGTTGTTTGTTGGGGCTTTATGTGTGCTAGGACTTCGTCAGCAAGTACTAATTAAAAGCTGTTAGAATCGAGTATTGTGAATAAATAATCATGTTTCGCTGAAGTAATATACTTTCATTGATAGTCAGCACTTTTTCTTTATTATGAGCAGAGTAGATCTTCAATATATGTTGTCCCTGGAGTCATCATTTTAATACGCTTTTCATATCGGCTGAAAATTTATTTTCTGGTTTAGATCAAACAGCCTTTTTTTTTTTTTTTGGTTTAGATCAAACAGCCTTTCAACTATGTCATTGTCATCAATTTCTTCGGCATTTAGTGATTCCTTTGATTTTGCTGAGGGGGATTTTAAACCACCTTCTGGAGAGAACTTTGACAATGTAAGTATAGTTTTTATATTTACAACCTGTTTAAACTGTTAATTTAATTTTTTTTCTTGTCATGCAATACAGGCACTTGGTGAATATCAACGCATGAGAGGTATATTTCCTATTCGTGGTAGAGGAAGTTACGATCCATTCTTCCGAGGTGGGAGAGGTTTTCGTGGTTATCCAAATTCAAGAGGTCGTGGAAGACAGAGAGGAAACTTTCGAGGAAGAGGTTGGGGCATGGGAGCAGGTTGGTGTTATTTTGAAGATGGAACAGTACTCCTGTGGCAAAGGATATTTGTAACTCTTTAATTCAATTCTCAAAAAAAAGTGTAAACTGAAATGAGCTGTTTACCTGTAATCACAGACATGGCAGGGTATGTTGACCCCGCCACAGGGATGGTCACAGGAATGATGAGAGGTCGTGGAGTTTGGCGTGGTAATGCATGGTTTCCTGGACCTCCAGGTTGGGGAAGAGGATTCAATAATGGCGAAGAAGGTGGAATTGGAATTTATGTAGAAGATGATAGTGATGATGGCAAAAAGTCGCGACGTTCCGATTCTTCAAGGTAAGTTTTTTTTGTATTCCTATTCAAAGTTGTTCTTAAAGGAAGAAATAACATCAACATTACATTATATTGCTAAAACTGACTTTTCAAAGGCTAACCAGTAAAAACACAGAATAAATGATTAGCACATGTGCAAACTAATTATTAAGTATTAACAAGTAAAACTCATAATTAAAATCATGAGGAAAAACAGGATCAGATGTTTTGTTTAGAAGGAAAATATATTTCGCTAAGTGGCATCGTCAGTTACTTAAGTTAACTATGAGTTTTACTTGTTAATATACGTGTCAGCGGAGCAGTGATCGACTGGCTAATACCTGGCGCCGATGGTTTTGGATTCTATAAAGATACACCCTAATTATTAAGTATAGTTTTTATAACCACTTTTAGATATTAGAACAGCTTTAGGCTGAAAAGCTGGACAAACCTATATATTTTCTTTAGTTCTTGTTTTCATGTTTGACAAACACCTTTTTATAAGGTTTATTAGCAGAATTAAATTTGCTAAAAATTTACTGATACTAGTTTATTGTAGGAAATCTTATTTTTTTCTTGCTGTATTAATTAGGCTTTTCTACAATAGGATGGACCAGTGGTATTCCAATCTTTTTACCCTAAAGGCCCTCCTTTCAGGTTTTTAAACACTTATCTGTCACAGCTAATGTTCCTCGCTGTTCGCTGTTCACTGTCATAAATAGGAAAAGAAATAATCAGAAACAGCCAAAAAAATCTAGCAAAAGTAAACTTTTATATGCAAAGCAAACATGTGCATCGTCAAAACTTTTGCCTGGGGCCGGCTGCAAAACCGCTTAGTGTGCAATTGTTAACTTCAGAAAAAAAAGTAAACCAAGATATTGAAATATAGGTGATTGATTTTGGTAGAAGCATGTCTCAATTATCAGCGCAGTTTCCTAAGCTCCATGTACAGGACTCCGCTAAATTACAAGCCTGTCCTTTGTCACCTGGAATACCGAACGAAGACGTTTTTCCTGGGTGTTATTATGTCATCATTAGCGCCACATCTACATTGAGCTGTATGCCAAGTCAGCTAAAATACGATCTGCATCAATTACACACCAAGCATGTGGTCTTAGAATATGCTTATATCATTTCGTAAAACTGGTGACATTGAAACGTGGACGAGAGTTACAGTTAGATAAAAAAGATGCTGTTGTTACACCAACATGGGATATTAGCGCAGACAGCATACAGCTGAAATATTAAATGCACCTAACTCACTGTTGTTTCTGGCAAGAAAAAAATCTTTGGTTTGCACTGTTAAATGTCAAATTGACACTTGCTAAACAGCCAACCTGAACAAAGAATGAAAGGCGAAAGAGAAAAAAATTCTGTGTTTTTTATGGTTGACCCTTGCAAATAAGAGACAAAAATCGTCATTTCGCATTGTTTTTTTTTTCGAGACTTATGACCCAATTACATTAAAAAACATTTCCACTTTAGACAAGTGAGTTAAACCATAACAAAACACAATAATATCACTTAAAAAGGAGGATCTGAACCCTATATACGCTTTGCACATGCTATCTTGCTAAAAACTTTTTTGTTCAGTTTAGGCATTAAAAAAACCCTTTTTGCATAATGTAACATCATTTTATCTGTTAATTGTTTTATGTCTTTACTTTTGATTTTAGCCTATTATATTTCTTTTCTTAACAGATCTTATTCATCTTCATATTCATCAAGATCTCGTTCAAGGCGAAGAAGAAGACATAGGCATAGATCAAGTAGTGATTCCTACTCCTCTTACAGTCGCTCTTACTCTCGATCCTACACAAGATCTTATTCAACAAGTAGGTCCTATTCAAGGTCATACTCTCGTTCAAGGTCTTACTCTGATAGCCGCTCTCGTTCAAGGTCTTGGTCATCATCAAGTCGCTCTCGGTCTAGGTTTGTAAATAAGTACTAACTTATTGATAATCAATAGCTCCTTTAATTGTTTTACTTTATGTTTTAACAGAAAAGCAAGTTTAAGTCCAAGCCATGGTGATAAGTAAGTAATTTTTTTTACGAATTTTAAATAATTTATCGGTTATTCAAACTAAACATAATGAAAGGCATAGCTTAGCTATGCATAAGCAAATTCTAATGAAGAATATCTGTGATATTTTTGAAGAATAATAGTGTCATATAATGAATTATTCTATATTTACTTTAATGGCCGGCGTTTATATATAATTTGTCGCAGATAAACAAATTAAGACAACGCGATAAAAATAAAAAAATAAATTTTCTTTTCTCACATTGAGCGGTTTGCGCTCGCATTGATGAGCGGGCGTGTGCAAAATCTCACCCCTTATGTGGTTTACAGATGCCCACCAACAGTTTGTCAAGTGTAAATTTGCCCAATCAATGGTTGGGATTTTGCACTTGCATGCCAATGAGAGTGCAATTCGCTCTGAGCGAGTGCCGACTGGCACCCACTCGCCTCCCAATATTTTGTTAAATGCCTTTCGATGAACTCTTGCTCAACTACAACAAAAAATTTACCAAACATATCGCAATTGGCAAAAAGTCTTATGTATTCAACATTTCAATAAACAGTTAAAACGGTCTTGTGGTATAGGAAATAGTTATTTTGCTTAGCATCTGATCTGTTTAATAATACTTCTCAGAAGAGATTTAGCGCTGTGAAAATTATATAACCAAAGCTCACTAATTAATAATGGTTTATAAAGACTGATTAAAGTGCATATAAACCTACCAGCATGTTATAGGCTGCAACATGCCAAAAACACACTCTCTGCCATTATTACATACATATTGTTGGTAAAATCACTTTATGTATCAATTTTTTTTTTTTAAATGAGAGTATAAATTGCATGATACCTGTAGTAATAGGGGACAATTTTTTTTTAGCAAACTACCTATTGACTCGTGAAGAACGATTTAAAAGTTGCCGTTTAAATTGTTTTTGGTATTATGTTAGCATTAACTGTTAAGGAAAAAATCAAAACTTTAAAACTTTGTCCTGGCCAGTTGTAATTACTGTAATCTATAAATCTGATCCAAGGATTGGTTAATAGCTATTGATTATTATAATTTAAAGTACTGTTAATTTAGTTAATATTTTTACTTGTGGGCCTAAGGATTTCCAAAAAAGGTAGGTAGTTTTGGACATATAACTACATTCCATTTTTTTATTTGCAAAAAAACACACGCTGATTTGTAGACGCTCGCCCGACTGATGAGTGTAAATTTTACTTCAGGCCAACCCTGCAGCCAAAAACTTTGCAGTTGGTGCGTCACATGGTATTAAGTCAGTCATTTTGTTCAAATGGTGTCAAAACGGAATACACATTATTTTATTTCTATTGATTCCTTAAATAAATACTTGGAAGATACTTCCAGGGCCATACAAGACATGTGCACAACATAAACAACCAAATTCCTGAATTCACTGCTTAATTTCATATACCTTCAATATGTTTAGGTTTTCTGACATTTATTCTCTTGGTGCAAATCAGAATTCCACTACAAAGGAAGAAGAAGTTCCTTGGTGGGCAGAATTTGATAAAACATATGAAAATCAAAAAAAAGCTATGGCAAAGGTAAACGCTGAAAGCAAAAACGAACTAAATTGTTAGTAATAATTTAAAAGGTAAATCTATCGAATATGTTTAGGGTGAAGCAGTTTCAATAAATATAAAGAACAAGGAAGATTCAAGTGAAGGTAACTATCATTTTTTTATGGGATTACCATTAATTGAAAATTGTAATTTGTTGAAAGGCCGTCAAAATACATTAAAATCTTTATAATACCAATAATTTAATAGTTTGTCATACTCCAAGTTTTGCTGCATCTGTTATTTATTTGTTTTACTTTTTTATATATGTTTAAAGATAAAATAAAGCAACGTGAGTGAATCATTTTTGCGTTGCTATACACAATTTAAATCTGCCATTTTTTTTTAAATAGTTTTGTGTTTTGGTGATTTTTTTGTTTTTTTAACAGACCTGTGTTTTAAGTCAAGAAATCATTAGCTTAAATACTCAGATATTCCATTTTAATTTTAACAGCAGAAGTTGGTTCAATGTTATTTTAAAGACAGTAATAAATGTGCTTAATCACTTTCTGTTCTCTACTAAATTTCCTTATAATGTCCTCTTATAATGTGACCCAGATCGCTTTTTTCAACCAAAAACTGATTATTTGGCTTAATAAAAAAAACCTACAAACTATTGCTGTGTAGTTACACTAAAATGTGTTATTTTGTTTTGATAATAGCCTCAGGATCCCTTGATACAGTTGTTGATATTGTTCGCTGTGTGCTTCATATGGTAGACACAACATCTCATAATCTTGAGTCTCCAGAAAATGCTGCTAAATATTGTGTTGAGAATCTCATTACCAAAGTAAGTGTGCAGCCGATGAAATATTTAATATTTTGGCTTGCTCTAATTGTACAACATTAGAGACAGACCCCTAAAGTGAATTTCAAATTAAGTCGCAAACCAATAGGCAAGAGGTTAAATCTATGGCCATTTTTAAGAAAAGTTTGCTTTAACACTGGTAATTGTTTAATAATAATTTTGTTGTTTTGACATATATTTTATAAAAATGCAGCGACAGTGCATTTATTAATTATATTCTAAAAAGCACAATCAAAATTTTTTTTACCTGTTACAATGTATGGTTAACATTTGTATTATATACAAAAACATTTGTATTTTATACAATATCTATTTGTGACATTGCATTTATTAATTATACCCTCAAAAGCACAAGCAAAATGTTTTTTACCTGTATCAATATATGGTTCATCAAAGTTTAGTTGAACTAATTTAGTAGGTTACATAATGTATGGAGCTAAAATTATTAGCCGTTTTTTGGCATAATGGATAATTTGAGCAAAACATTAAGATGCTTTTAGACAAATTGTACGACAATCTTATGTAATTTTTTTACACAAAAGCCCAAAGAATTGATCTTGTTTCCTAAAGTATTTAACAAAAAGGCAACTATTTAGACCACTACTAATACAAACACTAAAGATTAAAAAAATGTGATTTCTCACATAAATTCTTAATTCATCTTGAAACCTGAAAGTTTGCCATGGTTAAGAACTTTTTGCCCCCTCCCCCAACCTAAGATTTAAACACATTTTCAGATTGTGTATTGTATTGTAAGTATGTTTTTTCAGACCTTGTACACAGGGGCGTATCCAGAAATTCAAAAAGGGGGGGGGGGTTACGTATTTTCAACTTAGGGAATTCCCCGTTGTTTTTTCGTCTGACGTTAATGACGTCATAAAATAGTGACGGATAGGACGTCACAAAATAGCGATGGTAATGACGTCATAAACAAGAAAAAAAATCATCCGAAACGAACATTTAGACGGAAAGCGAACACGTGCGTTATCGACAATAAAAAAAAACTAAACCAAGACCGTGAAATATGTGTGATTGATTTTGGTAGATCCATGTACGGGACTAGGCTAAATTACAAGCACGTCTTTCGCCACCTGCAATACTAAACGGAGATCGTTTTTCCGATTAGCGCGACATATAAAACTATTTCGAAAAAACGGTCTAACTTTAATAGTTAGTTAATTTAGTTCAGCGTTTGATAAGCGTTTTAAGATTGGGCGCAACTGGCGAGCGAAGCGAGCGCGTTTTTTTTTTTTGGTATAACGGCGTTTCTTTCAAATTTCTTGCAAGTTTTTATTACATTGCCGAAAATGAAAAATGTTAAAAAATATATGTCAAATATTTTTGAATACGTTTTCGGTTTGTCCGCGACGCAATTGGCAGCTTTCCACGGCGCAACGGTAAAGAAGCGCTGATCTAGTTCAAAATGCAGCATCAAAACTTTAACAAATGGGACGTTGTAAGATCAAAAATTTTCGCACTTGCGTAGTTAAAATAGTCAAAAAGTATTTGAAATAAACTCGTGTATAGTTTGTCAAAGAGGCGATGGGCCCGATACAGGAGGTTGCCGACCCCAGTCTTACACCTACATCTGATATTAACGCAGATAACAAGCAGCGAGAAACATCAGCACTGTGTAACTCGACGTTTTCAGAGAGAAAAAAGCGGAAACCGCTTGATTTATATTATTAATTGTCGAACACACACTTGCTGATTAGCCAACCCGAACGAATAAGGAAAGGTGCAAGAGAAAAACTATCTAGCGTTTACGGTCGACCAAACAAAAGACGAAAAACGGCGTTTTGCTTTTGCTTTTGGTTTCGCATTAGCTCAAGACGCGTGACCCAATTACATTTAAAAACACGCAGCTTCGGACGGTGAGTAAAACTCCGACAAAAAACGATAATGTCACTTACAAAAAGGGGGGGGGGGGTCCGAACCCCCAAACCCCCCCCCCTGGATACGCCACTGCTTGTACATCAAATAGTGATTTTAGATTTGTTGTTATTATTTATTTTTTTTGCTTACCATTCTTTCTTTGCTTAGGTCTGTGTCAATGAAAGCAAGACTTCTTTGGTATGTAATTCAAACTAATTAAAATAGATTGTTTTGTTGCAACTACAAATAGTTTACCTTATAATGCTACAATAATGTTCATATTAAATAAATCTAAATATAGACACTTCTTCATGTGGGTTTGTGGGGCATTTTTGATATCCAGGATTTCAAAAAAATATGGCAAAGGTTGATGGTACTCCTTTAATAGGTCAATAATAATATATCTTTATAACTAGTTTAAAAAGTTATATATTCTATCTAAGTTAAGTTATATATGTTGTAAAGGTATTTTGTTATCTGTTGTAAAGTTATTTTTGCAAGTATTTGGGATTTTGTTGGAACTGCTATGGTGTAGTAATATGTTGCACTTCTTCAGCAGAGATTCAATGTAAGGTATCATACTGTATTCATAAGGTATGAGCACTATAATCTGGTAGAACACAGCAGGAACATATTTAACTGAAAACACTCCAGGCCAAGTCTGCTCCGCTAAGCAATTCAATATGGCCTGTGGCTCATATTTCTCAAAATTCCTAAAAAAATTTCACCTAGATTTAATAGCCTGAACTGATCTTACTGTGCTGAAAATGCAAGTAGAAGCACCAGCTAAAAATCTCTTCCTATTAGTTTGCGAATAACCAAGAAAAATGCCTTGAATTTCCACAGGAAAATCATGATATACATGAATGTTTGAATACACTTCTAGAAAAGGTTTCATTGAACTATGAGGTTGAATCACTTGCTTCTCAAGATATTTACAAAACTGTTCCTGTGCAATCAACGGCGAAAACCAGGGAGTTAGTACTTCGTTCTTTTTAAAAGAAAGACCAATATATATATCTGTTGAATTGAAAAATAGTGACTTGTTGGTTTTGGTTAATGTTGTTTAGTATTATTTTAAAAGACTAGCCCTTTGTAGCTACATTTTTAAAATGTATAAAGAGACTTTATTATTCTGGACTTTGAAACTGAATCCCTGGTTCTAATACAAAGCTCATGGCAGTTTACCCCTTTGATTTGCAAACCTGGCTGTCCAACTCGGACACAAAATATTGGGAAAATTGTGCTAATCAATGTAGCAATGAAATCCTGTAAACAAGATTTGTTAAGAGAAAGCAAAAATAAACAGGGTCCTGCATTTGCATATATTAGTTTTAAAAATAACTAACTTTAACATAGATAAACTTAACCTACATATCTATTTTACATAGACTTTCAGAGTGGTATGGAAAAGCCACACTGATGTCACAAAAGATGAGCATAGATGCTAATCAAGCTAAAACCATGCAAAACCTTAGAGCGAAAGACCAAAGTGTAAACAAGAATCAGTATCACAGAACTGGAAGGTAATTTTTTTATGCCTTATTTACTCATCTCTGTTAACAACTTTCCTAGCTCAGTGGTTCTTAAACTGGTGGTACAATGTGCTTATAAAAATATCTGATTTAGCAAATTACTGCGTTATCTTTTGTTTATTTAACGTTTCTCAACTGCAGATATTTTTTCTCCGGCTTCGCTATTGTTACCAACATTGGTCTATGCTAATAACCAACTTTTTTTAATTCAGTTCTACAAAATGTACACTGTTAGGCATTTTTTTTTATTGGGTTACTTTTTATATATGTGTTTATTTTATATTAAAATCCGACAAGGACTACTAAAAGAAAAGGCTGGCTATTGCTTTGGCAATGGGTTCCGTATGTCATTGCTTAAGTCCAGTTTTTAAAAGTACCATGAAATTAAAAAATTGGAAAATCAATGTAAAAATCAACTTTTTTGTACCGCTATCAAAGTTACAATTAACATGGTAAAATAAATGTCTTATGTTGATGCCTTTAATGGCTTAAATAATGTACTAATTTAAGCCTTATTTTTTGAAAATGTTTGATGTCATTTTGGAACACAATAAGCAGTTTTTTTTAGTAATTTAAAAAAATGTTAAAGCCATTATATTCGATAAAATCGACATTTTGCTGTTCACACACGTTTCGGCAATACTTCATGCCATCATCAGTGTAAAAACACAAGTGAAGATAAAAACGCTAAAACATGCACAAAAGAAAAAATGACAAAATATAACAGGAATATAAGGCAATGTATAGGTCAGTAAGTAGCACTAAATGTTAAAAAGTTACAAAGGTGGTATTAATGTTAGGCTATGGTCTGGAATGTTGTGAATCATCAAGAGATTCCAGTAAATATATACGGTATCTGTAATGCCGTGAACCCAATATTTCTGGTTGGCTAAAATTAACCTTATGGATGAGATTGGCGAGCAGATCAGCACAAACCTCCGAAGTTTGGCGACGACTGATGTTTTCTTATACTCGTCTTAGGGTTACGTTGCGTTTGGCCGATATAGGTCTGGTTGCAGCTGTATCACACTCGGTACACCACGTTGGTTTTGTGTAGTAGCGATGGTGGATCTTTTAAGGAAACCTAGAGACCAGCTTTGTAGTTTCATAAACAAACCTTAACTTAGCTTTGTCTTTTGTGCTTCGTTGTATAAAACGTTGGAGTTTTTTCGTCTTATGTGATGCAAAAAAGGTCCTACAAACAGACCTTGTATTTTTACACTGTTGATGGCATGAGGTATTACCGAAACGTTTGTAACAGCAAAGTGTTGATTTTATCAAGATTAATGACTTTAATATTTTTATTGAAGTTTTATGTCATATAAGTTAATCCTGTCATACTTTGACACAAAGAAAGATTTTCTTACATATATACAACATAACAAGCCTATTATTTTAGCTTTTTGGCCAAAGTAAAGGGCATAGAAAAAACACTTTTGACTGCCAAACCATGCTACAGCTTTTAAACAAGCTCAGAATAAAATAAGTGACTTTCAGACATTTTTTATGCTATAAATCAGGGGTGTCCAACAAGCGGCACGCATGCCAAATGTGGCACGCGACCTAATAAAAAATGGCATGCAAGCCCTCCTAAAATAGGCTACTTAATTTGTTATTCACCCAATTGTCAAAAAATGCTTTATTTTTTACAGTAAATTGCTAATTTTTTATACAGTAAAATACTTCTAATACTATAACAATATATTGTAGTGGAGGCTAGCATTTACATAACTATAAAGTTTGGTGTGAGGGACAAGAAGCAAAATTCAGCTCACCGACTGAGAGTTAGCTGCAGTAATACGCACTGCTATACGTCTTTATTATTTTTAAAAATGCGCTTTTATTATTAGAAACAATTAGTTACTAAACTTTGGCGGGAAGAAGTTAAAGGATAAAAATTGGCATGCCGGCATGATTGAGTTGGACACCCCTGCTATAAATACTCTATTTAGCCTCAACTCCATTTTTTTACTATAATAATAAGAGTTGTCTGACCATGCCCTATTTATTTATTTTGTCACGTTTTATCATCCAGTATATACTTAATGTCTTTACATTGAAGAAAAAAGAAAAGGTATTCACGAAGTAGATCAAGCTCTGCCTCTTCAAACACTGACCGAAAGAAACCTGTTGTCAATCTAACATCCGAGCAACAACAAAGTTTGCAACAAGCTCAGCAAATGTTAATAGTGCAACAAAAACAATTGCAGGCTGCTGGAATTTTGCCAGCCAGGTAATTTTAAAATTTAAATTAGTACCTAATTTTTTTTGTTTTTATTTAGTACAAAGGGTAGTCAAATTTATTAATCAGAAAGTCGGAAAACTAAGCAAACAGCCAGCCATAAAAATAAAAAGGCAAAAGCAGCTCATGGATTTAAATATTGTTTTATCAATACAGTTTATCATGGTTACACCAACATATCTGCTTATTTTATATTAAAGCGTGCTATGAAATATATTTACTTACATTTTCAGTACTTTAGTTTTAAATATATTTTAAGTAGTTTTAAAACAGGCCCAAAGCCAACAGCACTTACTGTTAATAGAGAATACCTTTTAACCAGACCAGAGTAAAATACATTTACCTAGCATTTTTTATTTTAATTGTTTTACAATGCAGAGTACAAGTTTTTGTAAAACCACAAAAACAAAAACATATTACATACAAAAAATGTATGATGTGATTTTTAGAACAAAATATAATGTTTATACCAATTTATTCACTTTAAGGCTTATAGTCAATTGTTGTTTTTAAAATTCCGCAATGACTGTTTTTTATTGAAAACGCCATATCAACAACAGATTGAATTGCCGTAATCATCATTAGCATGTACTTCAGCTAAATTACACAAGACGCAAGTCTAACAATTGCTAAGCAGCTACAACAAAGTTAATCTGTTTTTAGTGATTCCCGATCGATATATGTAGGGGGTTTGCGTTACATAAAAAAATTGTCACATGATTAGCCAAGTATTTTGGTATTTTAATTTCAAACACAACACAGTCAACACATCCTATTGCAGTTTGGGTACATATAAAATTGTCACAATGTTTTTGAAATCATAGGCTATAACATTTGGTTTAAGCAAACTAACACAAGAATGGTACAACACATATTAGTGATTAAATGGCCACAGCCTAATGCCTTTTATTAACGTTACAGTATGCGAGTGCTTGTCTTCCCTGTTTATTATAACTAGGGCGATTAATTATTTTTTGATCTAAAAAATTAAAATGTTGACAAATTTTGACCTAGCAATATATGTTTTGATAAAATTTTTACCAATTACAAATACAATAATTTAAACAACATATTAGTACTGCATTCGTGTCTTGCCGTTGTCAACCACACTTTTTTGATGTTTTTTTCTGACTACCTGTTGAACGCGAAACCGTTTATTTTTCCGAAATAATGCAAATCATGAAATGACTTAGTCGAACAACTATAAAAATGCCAAAGAAAAACAAAACGCTGGTTATTGTGAAACTGTATACAGTTGAAATGCAACCTAAAAATAATTGCAGAAAATTAACAAAAATCTCGTTATCATAATTGGAAATAGGATACATTTGTCAAAATCGGAAATACAAAACTATATTATGCAAATTTAAACGAAGTTCGAGCAGAACCTGGATGGTTAATTCTGCCAGCTTGAATATACCGTATATTGCTCTAATTAAGATTTAATCTAATTAAAATGTCTGTGAATATAACTCACACCTAACCTTTTTAGATAAAATTTAAACTTAACAATATTTCAAAAAGCTGACTACAGTGTTTTTAATTTTGTAAATTATTTATGTACATTTTTAATCGATTTTGACATAACATGTAAATTTTGACAAAATCTTTTGACAAAAGACTTTTTTTTGACAAGTAAAAAAATAATCGCCCTAACAATGACATAAATTCAGGCTGGTTATTTAATCAAACTATTTTAGACATAACACAGAACATTGCTTTTTAGAATATTAATCTGCACACCTATTGTGGGAAGCATTTAGTTAACCCATATCAGACACAATCAGCGGCAAACAGTCTAAAGCAGGGGTTCTTAAACTGGGGTCCATGGACCCCTTGGGGGTCCGTGAACTAGTTTTAGGGGGTCCATGAAGGCCTAATTAAAGAACTAGTGTATACTTGTTATTAATTTTTAAAAGAAAACACATTAATAAAAAATTAAATGGTTTTGCACTGAATGTTTAGTTAGACTCCATTTAACTTTCACATTTCTCGGACCGAAATAACAGAATCATGAAGTCTATATTTGTATTGTGACGTCAATTTATGACGTCTTTTTGGAGCATTTCTTGTCTACCGGGGTCCATGCAAATCAAAAAAAAATTTTAGGGGGCCGCGGTAAAAAAAGTTTAAGAACCCCTGGTCTAAAGGATGATTAGCGCCTTTGCTGGTCTGCAATGTAGGCTACTTGTTTTCCTATCACTGTGAAAGGCAAAAGATTATTTAAATTTTACAGGCAGAGTTCAATCATAACAGGCAGAGTTCAATAATAAATAAAAATTATATGCCCTTTGAAAAAAATATTTACACTTTATTAAGCCCTCTGACAAGGATGTTATGCTGTCTGTAAAATTGCTATTAGGTTTCATTTTGACAATCATTGGCTATGAATCGCTGCTAGCAAATTAACCGGTACATCTTATAACTTTATATGTAATAGTAATGAAGATTCTTACACTATTTAACCCTGTAATATTCAGGTAGATTTTGCAAATCATTGTGCTAATTGCAATTGCAATTGATTTACGGCACCGGTACGACCCCATTTGGTTAGAATTAAACTGGTAAATACTTATCTGACTATGTAAAAGTATTCAGTTGTTGCAAGTCCAACCTTAAGTTTGCTTGGTTAAAGCCCACCAAACTTGCTTTGGTAAAAGCATATAACTCACACTTAAAATTTAACTTTACATTTTGATATTTATCAATAGATGTAAATCGCTTTTGTGGTGTAAATGAAGTTATAAATTGACCTTTTGACAACAGATACCACCTGACCTCATCAGTGTAAATGATTAAAACGAAGGCATAGTAGATAAACAATAAGTCTAGACGTTTCTAAACTATACAATAAGCTGTGACATGTCTGAGTAATCTGGTGCAAAACTGCGCTGTCAATCAATATGCTGTTTATCAGCCGTGGTTTTGGCTACAGCAGCATCGCAATATTCATAACCAGCTAATCCTTTTTGTTTATTTAGTTATAATATTGGTTAATCAGGAATCAGGAATGATCAATAAACTGTCTTTTGTAATAAATGCAGTTCTCGGTATAAGATTTTGCAATCCCTCTAAATTTTGTGTCGAACAAATGTTTAGTTTCTCCTTCAAGGTATTTTAGGTATTTGTTTATAGTGTTTTAACTACATATTTTATTTAGTTTTATCATTCCTGAATCTGTGCTTGGTGGAACAACTGTTGATGCAGCAAGTACTAAGTGGGACAAAGATATGGTAAATAAACACAAAAATAATTAAACCAATTTTTTACACAATATCAGTTCTTTTTGTTTTAATATGGAATGAACAGTAATTAAAACGTTTAGTTTTACAGTGTATGAATTGCCATGTCAATATATATTTGTTTTGGCAGGAGGCGTTGATGAAACACAAAACTAAAGATGACCTTACCCGCAAAGTTTTGCAGCGTATGAAGGGAAAGAAAAATACCAATGACGAAGAATTATCTCCCACATTTTTTGGAAGAAATTCAGCGGTTAGCTTTGGTTCTATGGATTACAATAAAAAACCTCTTTTGTCTGATCGCAATAATTTTTTCAGGTTGATGCAACTGGTCCTGAGAAGATATTTTCTGGATCTGGAAATTTAAAGAGTCGAAAAATTGCTATTTCTATAGATGGAAGCAAAATCTTACCAAAGAGTGAAGAGCAGTCACCATCACACACGGGTAAGAATTTTTTTATCCATCTTGTTTTTTCATTGCGGTTAAGTATTTATGTTTTGATAGATGAAAATGATGGAACTGCACTACAGCAAAGGTAATTACATTTGTGCTTAACTGAATGATTAATTTTACCATGATTTTTGTTTGTTGCTCAATTTCAATTTTATTTAACAAAGGGGAAAAGCTCAAGAGCACAGAGGAAAGTTGGAAGTTTGGTCAGATGAGCAAAAGATTTTAAAAGAAGAAGTAAAACGAAAAATGAGGGAGGAAATTGAAAGAGCGGAAAGGGCTAAAAAAGAAAAAATGAAGGAAGAATTGCTTGAACAAGAGCGGCAACAGGAAATCATGAGAATTCGTGAAGAAGTGGGATACAGTGTCATACTTTTCTATGTTCTCTTTTTTATTCTGTTGATTTTTAGGTAAGAGAACAAATAAAAAAAGAAATTCAAGAAGAAATAGCAAAACAAAGAAAAGAAGTCCTCACAGATCCGGAGCTTAAAAGTCAAATTATGGAACTTGAAACATTAAAAAAAACGAAGGCTGAGTCACATGCAACCTCTGAAAAGGAATTTTCACTTTTTAAGTCTAAAGATGACTTTTTGTCACAGCAGGACAAACACAAACAGGTATCTTAGAATGACATTTTGCATAAAATGTTGTATTAATCAGCTATAAAACCTTCTAAATTATTTTTTGTAGGAAATGAATATGTGGTTGCAACAACATGGAAAAAAAGCATCTGAAATGAATGTTGATGAAATGAGAAAAATGCAAGTTATATATATGCAGCAGTTGCACCATTGGAGTCAACAACAGCAGCAGGTAAACAAAACTTTATTTCTAGTTTAATGTAAAACAATTAAAATATTTCAATTGCGTTTTTACCAATATTAAGTTAGACAGAAGTCTATGTCCATTGTTTAGTACCCTGCAGAGCTGTGGCAGTGGATTGCAAATAGGCCTAACATGTTAATCCAACCAAACATTAATAATTTAACTCTGTACCAACTGTTTTTGTAGTTATTTGACTGGGAAACTAGTGTAAAAGCATTAAGAACATTTTTTAAGCAGGCCACTCAGATATGCAACTTAATCTACAAATATTTTAACTACATCAACATTAATGTTGTAAACCAAGGGGCCTGGTAAATTATAATACTCTGTAATAAAGATCATCCGTTTAAAATTATTTCTCGATTAGGTTTTTGGTTTGGTAAGCTAAATAATTTAAGCCATATTTTGCAGTTTAATAGAGCTTTGGTTAAGTAAATCTCTTGTGAGTTAGGTAAGATACCAGGTTAGTATCCATGTCACTTCAAAACCTAATAAATATAGGTACTTTTTCCATGTTAAGCTTCCAAACACAGCAGTCTACATCTGAATATAATTAGAAAACACATTAAAACAAACAACGTAAAATCATAACAAATGTGTGCTCCATTTAAAAACAAGCCAGTTAAAAAAGTGATGATTGTGCAGTATTCAAACTATGTCAGGCATCTTGTTGGAAAAGAAGTGTCCTGCTATGTGCAACTTGTGTCTTCATCTACATGGCTTACTTGCTTCTGATTACAATAATATATTCATACAATCAGATGTGTATTAAAAAATCCCAAAATTTAACTCAGGAAAATTTCCTATTTTCTGTCTGATGTAAATGAATAAAGAATTTAAAAAATAGCGACAGGTATGACATCAAATATATAGTGACTGTAGAGACATCATGAATAGGGAAAAAAATATTTAAAAAATTCCAATTAACGCTGAGCTAAAGCAAACCTTTAGACACAAAGAAAGCATGTGCGTCGTCGACACTCTTGCCAGGTATAAGGCCACACTTCTGAAAATTCCAGTTACTTAAAAAAAATAATACAGGCTACTTGCCATGTTTAAGGGAGTTAAATCAAGCCACCAGGCAAAGTTTGTTGGCCCAACTAATAACAATACTAATCAATCTTATGGCTTGTTGATTGTTTTGCCAGTTTAAAATGATTGCCTAATCTTAATTCCTATTTAATACTGGCCATTCCTTTGAAATTGCAATCATAAAATTTGGCTTCAAGACCCAAGAGTTAATTATTGTATGAGTTTTTAGATGTTTCCAATCTTACTAAATGGCAAACTTGTTTTCTGATAATATGTTTGTTATTCGATTTTGTGCTCTTCTAAAAGTTAAGCAAC
This sequence comes from Ascidiella aspersa, assembly GCF_963924565.1. Taxonomy (NCBI): domain Eukaryota; kingdom Metazoa; phylum Chordata; class Ascidiacea; order Phlebobranchia; family Ascidiidae; genus Ascidiella; species Ascidiella aspersa. The sequence continues at coordinate 18,789,676 of NC_139453.1, forward strand.
TTTGGTTTTGTTGCCCATATCAACGCTGGTATACTTTCTGAACAACTGTATACTGAAATCTGCATACCCATCAAACATTTGAAGACCTAATTTTCACTTTGACCTATAAACCATAAATTACTTTAAAAACATGTTTTTGCAGTCTTATATGCAGTGGTATTGGCACCAACAAAACCATTACAAGCAACATCAGACGATTCACCAAAAAACTGAACTGTTCAACCAGCCAACTCACAGAATGCCTGTATCAACTTCGCAACATGTAAGTTATTTGTTTTCTTTGAAATACTATTTTTTCTACATTTTACCACATTCTGTTTGTGTTTAACTGTGCCGTAATTGACTAAAAGCAACCATCATCCATTTCTTAATTTTTTTTTTAATTTGATTTTTAGAAATTAGCGTCTCCATATGTTTCATTTTATATTAAAAAAGTTTGTATCTTTTACATGTGTATCTTTTACATTTACCAATGAAAGGTAAAGATTTTAAATGTTGATTTGGTGTTTTTATCCTAGCAGAATGCAATTCGCCCACCATCTAGCACACACAGAATGTATCAACCATCACATTCCCAACAAATGCGTTATCGAATCCCAGCAAGCAGCAGTACTATGGATCATTCACATTATCCAATATCTGGTTTGTAGCTTTCTGAAAACAAAGTATTCTCTCACTTTTAAAATGCTTGTGTCCTTTAATTCAGGTTCTCCTAATTAAAATTAAATTAATCAACATATAATATTGAATAAAGAAATGTTAATCACACAGTCTATTTGTCAAACTCTTTATCTGCAAATCTACTAAAAATAATGGCACTAATTCTGTTGGATATGTTGCAGCTTACATAAAATTGCTTAGTACATGGCGTTAGCAATTCCTTAGCCTGTATATTTCCATTTGTTTAATGCAGTGGTTCTCAAACATTTTCAGCCTGTAGCACAACAAAAAATATATACAACTCTGTGGCTCATTTTTACAAAACCATACAATTATACCTTAACAAACAAGGTAGTTTAGGATTGACATTGAATTAAAATTTTCCAATTCACTTGGAAAAATATCACTGGACAATATTGCCGGCATGATACAACACAAGGTTTTTCATACTTTAAGCTATCATATATTTCCAAAATAGGACAAAAGAAAGTTGTTAAACCAAAGATTTTAGACTTGAAGTCTTTGACAATGCACTAATTTGACTTAACAAATATGTTAAGAAGATTAAATTAATAATACTTGCCCACCAGAACCCAAACGCTAACCAGCACGCTACCCCAAATAATGTGCGTTGATTTGATAATTATATAAAATGCTTTTGGCCCTAATACATTAATGCAGCGTTTCTCAACCGGTGCGCCATGGAAGGTGGCAAGGTGCACCGCGAGAAAATGGGGAAAAAGTGTTACATAAATTCTGTATTATTTGTAGAATTTGCGAATAATTTTAGAATAAACTCTAGTCACTGTTTTTTTCTGTGAATAAACACTGAGCAATATGACTGGATTCGTAGCCCTTATTGAAGTCTCAATGGTTGATGTTGGCTCTTCGCTAACAAAGAAAGAGGAACTATTGCAACATATCTAGCGGGGCTCCCGCCATAAGACCGCAATTAAAACAACAGCAACTTCGGCATAAAAACAGTTCGGAGTAAGACCAAAATAGGAATGATATCTAATACTCGCGTTTAAATCAAAATAATACCTAAATTCGTCCGAATAAGGCCTAAATGACAAGAGTAAGGCCTTTGCTACCTTTTACTTAACCCCAAAACCCGCCCATAACTTCAACACAAACTCCCTTAATAATTTTAACCATAACCCAAATTCTAATTCTACCCATTACTCGCCTCACCCCAAACAGAGGCAAACAATCTTGTGCTAAAACACTATGGCACCCGAACGTCGACACCAAAACGGCCGATGCCAAGAATATGTCCTTTAATCGTCCCATGCCCTGTTTTTTACAGTTTTGGGCGTTATTTTGTTTTTTTCCGTTACATTTTGGATTTATTCTGAGTTAGATGTTGTTGTTTTGGGGGCTTATTCTGTGTTTCCATCGAACTTTAACTAACATACTGTGTGTTTTCATAATTTAGAACATGAAAGGCCTATTTCATTTAGTTTGTTTCTCTGTAAGCATGTCTTATAGAGCACACTGTATTTTATAGCAGGGCTGTGGAGTCTGGAGTCATATTTGGGACTCTACGTACCGTAATCGATTTATTTTGCTGAAATCGGACTGATGGGTCCCGAGTACGACGTGCGCAGTACCAATTTTAAAACTAATAATGCCGCCAAATACAAATTAAAAAGGCGAAATAGCATATGGTGGATATTTTCCAGCAATGTATTGTGGTTGGATGAGATATATGACACCCCTATGAGGGACATTATTGAGCAAGCATTGGCGTATGGTTGTTTCTCGACTCTTTCCCTTCTGAGCCTGCATAGCTCAGTTGGAAGAGCGATGGTCCCGGCTTGACCGGAGGTCATGAGTTCGAACCTCACTGCAGGCTAGTTGTTTTTCTAGTCTGCTCTGCTTGCATCATAGATCAACAGATTCAGTGAGTCTGCGATGGCTTTCGGTGTACTAATTATACGTAAGCCGTAGTCGTTGGTCAAAAAGCAGCTTCGAAGGGCCAGATCTCAGCTATTAACACACGTGTGAATGGTCCCTATGAGGGGATTGTTGAAAATCCACTTTTATTTAGTTACGTAAATGGGAAAAATAAATGCTGCAGGGTTGCAGACGGACTCAGAATTTGACTAAATCACACATATGGCCGGAGTTGGAGTCGGGTTATTTTTAAGCTGCTTTATAGATAATAGAATTGGGAGCCTGATGTAATAAAAACTGCCAGCAAAAAACAAAGTATCCAAACAAAGTTAGCAGTTGACTCGCTTGTCAGGTCCGCCGCCACGTTTTGAAAGGTTTACAAGTGCGCCCTGGGGTGAAAAAGGTTGAGAAACACTGCATTAATGTATGAGGTAACAATCCTATATAACCTGAACAAGAAATTAACTTATGTCCACCCGAGTTTGGGCTTTTTACCAGCATTCAAATAATTATTAAATCAAGGCACGTTATTTGAGTTAGGGTGCTAGGTAGCGTTTGGGTTTGGGTGTGTTAAGTATTATTAATTCTATCCCATAGGTTTTGTTTATGAGTTTTCGGCACTTTTTTGCCGTACGTAGCTCTAAGAAATTTGGGCACTTTATGTTTCGTACAGAGCTTGGATAAAACTAATTTGGCCACTTTTTTGCTCGTAACATAGCTCAAACAAAACTAATTTGGCCACTTTTTTGGTCGTATGTAGCTTGGATAAAACTAATTTGGGCACTTTTTGGAAACTTTCATGAAGTAAAAATGGGTTACCTAAGGTATTATATGTAATAATCTTTGCAATATACTGATAATGTGGGTGTCAGGAGACGGCTGGAGATCAAATTTTAGTAAAAATAAACAACTTTTTATTTTTTTGGCTTGCGCGCCCTGTGAAAAAAGTGCGGAAGTGACCAAAATTTGACGCAAAAAAAATGTGCTTAGCAGGAACACTGTACACAACACACGTCCAAGTTATAAAGATTGTTTTATTGTAACTGTACAAGTCATAGTGGTACATTTACATTATTTATTACTTTGTCGAACACAAAGATACTTTATGTTGAAATAGAAGGTGTGTAAATAAATCTTTTTTTTTTAGATTCAGTTTATTCAAATGTAAGGCACCCTGTAGCTTCCGCAATGAGGCACCCAGGAACAAATGTAAGGCATCCGCCTGCACAGAACTTGAGTTCTGCTGCCACTCAAAGTATAGTTTATGCTGGCTCACACAATGTTGGTCGACCAATGGTGCAAAACATGAACAATCCTACACAACACGGCTCTGTTCATAACATTGACCGTCATGTTGGAGATAAAAGTGTTGAGCCTCAGCTACAAACTGCCTTCAGCCAACCAAGATTTGTACATGTGAGTTAATAAATATACTTATAACACTGACAGTGACATGGGTTAATTGTGAATTTAAGGTTATATATTTTAATAACAAATATATCAACATTAGGTTACTCTAATCAGTGATTTACTGATGGAAATTTGCTAGGATTTTATAACTTTTTACATATATTCATTATGTGGTACCTAAAACACAATGTTTGTGTTTTTAACAGTTTGTTTAATCAGTAGTTGTCACACCACTGATCTACATGGCTGTACCAGTCTGTATAGTTGATGTTTTATTGATTGTAATTATGAATGTCCAATGCATTATATTTCAATGCCCGATATATTGAACAAGCCCTTTAAAATATTTTATACACTGTTACCTTTTATTTGTTGATCTTACTAACTTCTGGAAAAAAAGCAGATGCGCTTTAAAGCATTACATGTGGGTCCAATACGTTTTTAGATAAACCATAGGTGCCTCGTTTTCTATTGGCCCTTTTAAACTGTCTTGTAGTGGTAAAAAGATTCCTTCAATGCATTAACCAACCTGCACCTTTTTTAGAACCAATTTGGAAATATGTCACACGGTGGACCAATCCAATCCAGGCCTAATCCGGCTGTTCAATTTCCCCCTCCTGTAGCAATGGGAAGTTCTCATGAAGACAGAGCACCTGGAACTACTCCACCACCAGGTTTAAAAGCCCTACATATTTATTTTGGTTAACATCCTAACATTTTTATTTGGTTAACACTTAAAATTGTGTTTTTTTAGGAACTGATCAGTCAGCCACAGATGCTACAAATTTGACACAAATTGTTCCGGTCTCTACAGTACCTAACAGCACGGAAAATCCGAACACCCCCCCGGCTGCTACTTCTACATCAGTAATGAGTTTCCTCTTCCCCATATATGACATTCCATATAAGAATGTTTTTTTTGTCTTTTCCTAAATCACAATTTTTCCCAATTAGATCTGTAAAAATGTTGTTAAAATTCACACACCTTTAGATCAGTGGTTCTCACCCTGGCCCCCAAGGACCCTTGGGGGGTCTGCTAGAAAGTTTAAGAGGAGGCAATGTAACGTTTTTCAAATTCATTAGCTGATGAATTGCATGGTAATACTCATTTGACAGAGTGCTGATTTGAATAGTAATAAATATTGTAATTCTTTTTTTAAATTTTCTCTTATTTTAAGAAATGAAAATGGGCCTGTTAGGTTAAATAATTAAGAATTACTGCCTAAGGCGCCTTCAAAAGGAATAAAATGTGTTTTAACTGTGTATTTTAACATAGGTTTCAAAAAAGAAAAAGAAAAAACACAGAAAGCACAAAAAGAAAAAAGAACATTCAAGTTCCTCTGAAGATGATGAGGAAGAAGAAAAACGTGAAAAAATTATGGTAAAAAAGGCCTAAACACTTTTTGAATAAAATTATGGTTCTGTCACATCGCTTATAATGTAAAAGAAAATAAGCTAGTGGTTTAAAATATGTGACGATTTACCCTACATATGCAATACAACAGATGACTGTCTTATGCAGTGTGCTGCATAGTGTGCAGCGAGACCATGCCAGGTGTGCCGCGACATTCTCGGGGTGTTTTACTTGCATTTTTAAGGGTACTTTTAATAAAATCACTTGAATTATGTGTCTCATTAAGGCAGTTATTTGACCTTATGCAATATTCTAGGTGTACTCTTGTAAACTTTTCATAATACTTAAAACTTTTTTAAAGCCTATGTTACCTTCTACCAGGAGTATAAACAATTAAACATTCTACCAGGAGTATAAACAATTAAACATACAACAATTGTTTTCAAACTTTGCACCAAACAGAAAGGGAGATTAACCATGCACCCAAAACCCATAAAATATCATTGGCATTTTGTGATTGGAAATTAATATTGACAGCTGTTTCAAAAAATAAATTAAGCAAAAAAGTACAAAGCACCAAGGTCAGGTTTCATTTTTCGAATGATCTTAAAAACCCCTGTTCTCTAATCAGCTATTGCAAGGGGATACAATTTTCAATACTTTGACCGGCTTTAGAAATTTTAGGAAGTCTGCAAAACTGCAAAATAAGGAGATAAAAGAATGTAATACGTAAAATGTTTGGCACCTTCCCATATTATCATAAATCGCTTCTTTTTCTCCTGGTTGCTTAGAATATTTACTGATGTTGTATATTGTTGATTGACATTTATTTCGCAGTTGGCCGCCGAATTGTTTTAGCTCTATTGGTGTGCCGCAAGTGGAAAAAGGTTGCGGAGCACTGGTCTAGTGCCAGTTAGACTATATTGCATTATGCATAAACAGCTTAATTTTCTGTGCTAACTGTCTTTCGAATACCCAACCAAATAAGTTAAAACAATTTAAACTAAGGCCATAAGGGCAAAATAATTTCCCAGGAATGAGTGGCCTTGTAGGCAACAGAACGTTTACTGCACAGCTTCACCATAAAGCTTTTTTCATATATATGCTGCGTTTAAGCACAGTGAATATTCTCTATCTGATAACCGCTAGGTCTATCATAGTTTTTTATTCTTTGATCCATAACAAAATGAATGTCTATTAATGGGAGTTTAACATCTGTTGCACATTTGCATCTTGTGTGAGCTTTGTATTTGCAACCATCACACCCATAACACTGCACCCAGCCTTGGTAAACATATTCTTCATGGATTGAATAACATTTGAATTTCCTTTTATCTCATTAAAATTTACATCTCTCTTTCAAAAAATTTAGGTAATAAAAAACATCTTTTAGTTTAGGCAGTTCAGCCAGTTCAGCCAGTGGATGTGGCTTACATGGTTCGACAATATGTCAAACTTTTCAGCATTTCCATTTATACCATTTTAAACAAGTATAAGACCCGCAGCAAATGCATTTCACTTGAGAAAATTAAATATTGAACATAATCCAAAATTTTGCATTTCTTGAAATTTTCTGCAAAAATTCAATGTCTTATATTAATTCAATAAATAATAAAATTCCTCAACATAACCTAAAAGTAAATAACCTACAATTTTGCATTTTTACCTGAATTTGCAATTTTTGGCAAAAATTCAACTCAAATACCTCACACCAATACATGTTGAAATGAACTTAAAATTTGTATACACTGGTTTTAGGTGATCTATCAAACTCTATATGAGGCAGGTGTATTTAAACAATGATTTAATTACCCTCCCTAATGTATAGCCTTGCTTAATTGTGTCGTGTTTGACCTAAGTAATCTCACAGCACATTTTGTTTATAAACTACGAATGTTGTGATAGAATATTTCATAAATGCTTAAGGAAATTGTTTAGTGTCTATGCCATATTTGATTGACGCATAGTAATGATTAGGCTACCCACAATCGTAATTGTTTAACCATCTAAAAAATCTTGACCAACGATTTTTTGACCCCATCCTTGAATTTCTTAACAATTTTAAGGAATTTTAACGAAAGTAAAATTATTGCCAAACTAATTGTATCGATTTGGAGGTCTAGGTTTTGGTAATTTCAATGCCAAAACAAGAAAGTTTTTTTATTAGACATTACTTTTGACACTTCTGTTTTTTAGGCTTATCTAAACGGTCATTTCTTTTATGTTCTTTTATATTTTTTTATGATTTATGAGAACTATTACAATATTGAAAAACCTTTTTAACAATATACATACTGGTTGATTTGTTCTGTTATTTAAGAACGCCACTTATAATTACAGGAGCAGCTTGCCGCATTACAGGCTAAATCAGCAGATATTGCTTCAAATGAAGTTGAAGATGGTGAAGTCCAGAGTGACAATGAAACAAAACTTTCCACTTTTGAATCTCTCACTACAGCTTTATTGAATGTAAGGTTAAGTCTCATTGTTCCGGCAAAACCAATAAAATATATATTTATTTTAAGAGGGTTTTAAACATTCTGTGCACATTTATTGTTTACAGATTTATATCAAAATTTTTGTTACCCAGTTTTTGTTATTTTATTGGCCATTACCTTTACTTTGCCTGTTGCATTTATGCAACCTTAAACTCGGCAAGTGTTTGGTTTCAATATATGTTGATCCTCTTTAGTTTTTGCATTTCGTAGATTTTTCAACCAGTTAAAACTGTTTTATATAATTATGCTAATTTTGAGAATTGGTATGTTATTTGGTAGATCAATATGAAAAAGAAAAAAAAACACAAGAGAGATAAAAAGAAAAAGAAAGCTCATAAAGATTCTCCTTCAAAATTTGTAGAAGATGCCAAGTAAGTTCTATTTGGATTTAGTTTGGTTCATAATCTCTACTGAGTAAATGGGAAAATGTTCTAATCAAAAACAACAAATTAACATTGCGTTAATTGTACAATAATCATGTGATATTAAAATATGCTTATGGGGAAGATTTTTGCGGTAATTGTCATGTATCTACAGTCGACCCAGATGCAAACAAGAGACCAAAGATAGCGTTCTGTGTTTGATTTTGTATTAACTTACGATGCTTGACCCAATTACATTGAAAAACATTGCCGCTTCAGACAGTGAGTTGAATCTGCAAAAGCAAACAAAAAAACTTTTTTGCAAGGCATTACAACTTGCAAAATGGGTGGAGTCTAGACCAGATCCCTGAATCCCTATTGGATATGCCCCTGGTTACAATAGATTACATCATTTTTAGTTTTATTTATAACAAACTGGCACTGCATTTTTTTCTAAATGACATCAACAAACCCTTGTCAGTTCCGCAACTAATTATATGGGCTGAAAATTTGTTTTCGGGACATATCTTGTTTTTCCTCGTATTATATGGGCCGAAAATTTATTTTCGGGACATATCTTGTTTTTGCTATTCTTTTTTGGTTTGATATGGTATGTTTCAGACCGATTTTTGTCTAGACTTCGAGCATTATAGAAAAAGTGTACATCGTAGAACTTTCAAATTTTCAGACATGACGTAGAGTGGTATGTAGGTGGTACGTAGAGGTTTATGAGGCTGCACCCCTAGGCGCCTTCAATTGGGGGTCAAGAAACAAAAGTGTGACGTCATCGTTTTAGTTCATAACAGCTATCTACTCCTATCTAGTGGCAGAAAAACTTCAATACAGAATGCTTTCATATCACTTGCTTTATTCAGCTCGCGTCGCGACGAGGCGGCTGCTGGCATCCCTGCTGCGCCTTATTGTCCCGTGCGTGCAACGTTTTTGTTCGAAGTGGCTTGACTAGTAAAACTAGGCGCATGCGACTTGCCTTTTATAAAAAGGCCTCTCTAAGTAAAAAAACTTATTGCTCTTACAACACAACATATTTTACCACCGCAAATTTAAATGTATCAACACCAGGCCTAAACCAATATAATTATACAAGGGCCGCAACAGCAAAAAGCTTAAGTTTAGCGCATTTTTAGCGACGACGTTACAAAGCTATGTCATAACATGGCGTCATAAATAATTAAATATTAAGAACGCTGCGTTTATTGGATTTAAATTGGCAAAACTATCAATATGAAAGGTGGCTTATTAGGCACATAAACATGTTATGTATATTGCTCAAAACTACAGATTTTAACTCTGTTTCAACAGTGATTGCTCGGACCAAGGCATGCTAAAAATTTACTGAGTAAAAGTTGGCAAAAGTATAGCAAACCATAGACGTTAAATCATTTAAAGAGAATGATAATATTTGCTTTTTAAACATGCTAGCTGGCCAAAATGTAATATGATGACCGTACGCATTATCTACGTAAATTATATTTATCAAATATATATATTTCGATCATTCCTCAAATACGCCATATTTGAACCCCTTTCGCATTAAAGCGGCAAGTAAAGTGGAGAAAGTTTCGGCCGATATCTGTTTTTGGTTTCAGAAACTAGGTAAGGAAAATAAAATAAAAAATATCCAATTCAAAATATAAATAAAAAAATAAAATAAAAATACAACCCTGTCTAGTTTAACATTATTCTTACTGTTTTCTATCGGGTTAGTTTGTGTAAATAATGTGTGTTAACCAAGAAGATTGGCTGTGCCAAGTGGTCATAGCTCTAGCTCTTAAAGCATTTAACCTACTAAGCAAAAGGTAGTTTTGTTATAGGTCAAAATATTGGTGATTTTAACTGGGGATATCTGATAATAAAGCATGTCAAGTCAATAAACCAATGCATTACAATGCTAGCATTGTTTTGCTGTCCATCTGATACCTATAAAAATGGAGATTTTAAATGTGGTGAAATGTTGCGTTTTGTTCTTTCTGGAATTGTCTTTGTAAAAAAAAAAAAAAATCAGCATAAATAATTTATTTTTAATTTGTGTATTTGTGTTTGTTCATTATAATTAAACACATATGCTTGTGTGTGTCTTTCATTGATTGATACGGACTGATGATCCCCCAGTGTGAAGTTGCTTGTACTAAAAAAATGTGCAAGTATTGGCGCATGGTTGTTTCTCTACTCGCTCCTCTCTGAGCCTGCATAGCTCAGTCGTGAGTTCGAACCTCACTGCAGGCCAGTTGTTTTTCTGGCTTGCTCTGCTTGCATCATAGATCGACAGATTCGGCGAGTCTGCGATGGATTTTCGGTGTACTATTGATACGGAAGCCGTAATCGTTGGTCATAAAGCAACTCCTGAGGGGCTAGATCACAGATGTTATTAAACACATATGTTTGTGTGTGTCTTTCATTCATTATAACATGTTCACATTAAATGTACAAAAAGTTTGTTTCTTTTAGGGGTTTTCAAGATCATAATGTACGATCCCCACAACCACTGGTGAATTCTGACCAACTACCAGAAACCAATTTAAACATCATTAGACCTCCTCCATTTTTTCATGATTTAAGTTCTCAAAGTCACCAGATGTCCATGACTTTTCCAGATAAAGAAGGTAAGCCATGAAGAAGATGTTGTATTTAATATCGAACAGTATTCCGAGAGCATGCCAGTTTTGCCACGGTGTTTGCAGTGGCTTATTACTTTATTTTGTTCAAAAGTACATTTTTATAATCAGTACTATCAACACAAAAAAACTCACAATAGCAGGCAATTTGACCTTAAACAATCATCCAGGTTTAACTTTATGAACGTCTTGATCTTGACTGTAGTTGAGATATTTTAGCATAACAGTACAGAGCATAATTTGTCAGTTTTTTTTCAAAAGCACCCAATGATCGGCTATTGTAATTGATTACAAATATATTTTAGAAAGGTCGTATACCCTAAAATTGAAAGATAAAAGGAATTTAATTTGTCAAATTTTATTTGACTATTAAATGCTCCAATATTTGCTTATGTGTCCTTTGTTTATTTACATTATGTTTTGTGGGTGTGGCGTCGACTTGATTATCTCTGTTAGTGTTTCAGAAATAAAAAAAGGTTGCGGATCACTGTTCTACTATACCAGTGGTTCCTGAACTTGTTTACCTGGCAAACCCATTTACCTTTTCAAAATGTGTTGGACGAGTCCATTAATTTTGAAACAAGCAAAATAAAAAAAAACAGTTTACCAGTTATTATTAACTTTCAAATCAGTTCCTTAAAACTTATTTCTAAAAAAAAATCTTAAATTATTGTTAAGATCAATTTTCTCTCTCACAGACCATTGGTAGTCCTCAAAAACTAGTTTAAAAAACTTTACTAGATAAAATACCTGGTTATACCCAGGTTAAATAGAATATTTTTTTATGTTTGGTACTGTTGAGTTTTTCCAAAGTTTGCATCAAAAAACTTTCCAATTTAACTTAATTGCGTTGCCTACTAAAGCATTTGCTTTTTTAATATCTTTTTTATGCTTTTTTAATAACTTTAGTTATATTTTATGTGGTTTAAAGAAGCCATTATTATACGTGGTCTCTAATTGCACAGAAAAACTAAATTGAGTACTTTTTTTATTGAAGTACTATGGTGGGTTGATCAATCACATTTGCAAGATAATATTATTGTTTTTGTTGTACTTGTAGAGAGGATTATACCCAAATTATGGCATGAAATACCAGGCTTGGTACAATGTAATACTGTATCTCACAATTTTTAGGAACATAAATGCTTTGGCCAGATCAATCAAATCATGCTGTTGCATTAAATCACTATTTCATCTATGTTGTATTCCAATGTCGATTGTAGTTTCGCTGCAACAAGAAATCCAGGGCGTCTAAAAACATTCTACATACCCTCGTTGTGTTGAAAAAGAGCATTCTTTAAGCAATATTTAAATGAATATAACCAAAAACAGTCCAAAAGATAGGATAAACTTAAGCAACAAGGTAGTGTAGTTGTGGGTCCGTAGGCTACCAGCTTATCAATATCTTTCATCATACCGGTTGCCTCACAGGTTTCTGATGTGGAAAAATACTTGTCACATAAGCAATAAATGACCTACTGTTGAGTCCAGCCAAACCTATTAAACATACTATGACTTAACAATTGAACTTTATGCTGTCTTGGAATGAAGACTAGCAGCAGTTTGTTGTTTTTGCCAAATAAAAGTAATTGAACAAAAGTATTTTAGCATTTTTACAAACTGAAAAATAAAGTCTATTAGAAATTACAGCTTATGATATTTAATAAGTGTAAACATAACAAACATTGAAACATAGTAAAATATTCACCGAAAAAAGGGTCATTGTGACGTTTATTACTATGACTTTACAACCAAACTGGTTAATCACAAGTCTTTTAAAACTATTTCAGTCAGTTGATCGTAATAAAACATAAGTTGGCCACCCCTGATGTATATCAATACTAATTAGCAGATGTCCTAAATTCCAGTGTTACTTTCCAAAATAATAATAATGCCTAAAAAAACAAATAAAAACATTCTTAAATGTACAAACTGGAAAAAATATATATGTCAATCCCAAGGCGAGAGGGTATCCTTTGTTTAAGCAGTCTTTCATTACTAGCAGTGTTATTTAGAAAAATATTTCTGTTGACTAAAAATGCAAGAGCATCCAACTTAAGATAACAGCAACCTGTTTAAAAGTAACAATCCTTCATCTGCCACAATATTAAAAAAAAACTCAATGTACACTTTAAATAATTTGAATTATTGTTTAATATTTGGTATTCATGTATTGTAGGTTTATTACAAAACTGTTGTATGCTCATTTTTTGTCTCGATCCAAGTAAAACTACATATATATGTACAATAGCAATAATGTTTGTCATGCTACTTTAATTCTTGCTTTATTGTGTGACCAAGTATGTTTTTAAATAAACACTTAAATATATATATGCTCAAATTTGATATTTTGAATTTAAGTATGAATGTTGTAGAATGCACACAATAAGTATTTTTCTTTGACTGACATATATTATTCTTGAATTTTTTTTTAAAAAAGTTGTCTAACTTTAAATAACATGCCCTTATTTACAGGTCAATATATTTGTTCTTGTTTCGTTTTGTAGAGTTTAAATCACTACATGAACATACCAAAGAAGTGCCACAATCATTTGCTCAAGCACCAAGACCTATTTCTGTGGACAATCAGGGTTTTCAACAAAATCTGTTTGACACACGTCGCAATCCTGTACAGCCAAACTTTCCACATCAGCTAGCTTCAATTCATGTGGATAAATATGGTTCTGGCGAACCAGGAAGACTAGTTGAAACAATTCCATTTGTATCTGGACCTCCTCGCCATGATTTATTCAAAGAATATGTTGGTCCTTCTGGTGACAATAAGAGTTCTGTTTATCTGAATAGACAACCCTCATCTCCATTACCTATAATTATGCCAACTGATCCTAATGAAATAGAAACATGGACTCGTCAAATTGGAAACCGTTATCAAGGTTCTACCAAGATCAAAGAACCAAGTTCATTGCATCCACACAACACCAGTATCCAATTGGAAACAGGCCAAAGTAATCCTATTTTCTATATTTTTTTGTCAAACGATGCTTGCCACTTACGAATCTATGAGATATAACTTATTTTGTTTTTATTCTGTTGTTTTGGGATATTTTTTAGAGCTTGGCAAATGTTAGGATGCTTGCCCAAAAAAGGGTTTCTAGTAGTGCACTATGAATTTTGAATGCTATTGAGATTATCCTTCAGCTTTAACCACCCCCTAAAGTCCTAAACCCTTTCATTTTGATAAGTCCAAGTCACATCTTCCAATAAATACCAAGCCCAGTCCAAGTATACAGCTGCGCAAGTCAAGTCCCAGCCAAGTCATAATTAGAGCAAGTCAACTTCGTCATTCCCTCAAGTGCTATTATTTTGTTATGCTCATTATGCCTAAAATTTTTTGATAAAATCCTAAATTTTCAGGAATTCCCCTAAATTGATTTTTGCAAAATTACTGTAATGCTTAGAAATAGAACCCAGTGGTTTTTCCAAACAAATATTTTTAAATATGGCATATAAAACAAAGAAGCAATTAAATGGGAAAAAATCAAAACCTAAAAAAATCCTGCAGGCGCCAATGCTTTCAAAGACTGACAGAAGGCTAGCATGTTTTTGTGCATTATCACTGATGTATGCTGATTAATGTTTTATCTTGTTGTTTGCAAAATCATTCAAACTTTTTTTTATTAATCCTGCCTTGACCTATTAAACATTACTAAATAGTAGGGTTGTTTGAAACAACACTTTTTTTGTATAATTTTAGTGAGGACTCCTGAAATTGTTATGTTGTACCTAAAAGCCCCATAAACCAAATCTAAGCACGTTAGGTTCAGCATTAATCGTGCTGGGTCAATTAAAAATTCAGATTTAGGTTAAAGTTTTTGTTTTATCCCCCCTAAATTTTTTTTATACTTTTTTTCATTGCTTGCATGGAATAGCTATAAATAAACCTGTTTTACAGTTTAAAAGTGAATAGTCATGGTATAAATATTACATTTGAACAAAATTTGTTAGGTTGTTTTATACGAGCAAAATATAATTGATTTAATTGTGTTAATACTAAATGTACTATTTTATTGATTTGATATCATGTGTGTTGCATCTACATTATTTTAGTCTATATTTGCTTGTTTCCTGTTTAACGAACTTTTATTAATACAGATTTTGGTGGAGAAATACAAGGTCGAAAATCTTTGGGGAAAGATCAGTTCCATCCTAAAATGATTAGAAAAAGAGAAGTTAGTTTTTTTAATCATGGTTTTTGTATATAAAATAACGTTAAGCAACATATAAATTGGCCATTTAACTTACTTACATGTTAGTGCAATATATGATTGTTTGCAATTTAGGAAGTCAAAACTTGTACAGCGATCTTGAATTATTTTTTAAACTGTTAGTTGATTGGGATGCATTTGTTCTATATTCTGCCATTGGGCAAATCGCAGTGCTTAAAATTACCAGGGTAGTACTGCGTACAGGGGCGTATCCAGAAATTCAAAAAAGGGGGGGTTCCGAATTTTCAACTTAGGGGATTCCCCGTTGTTTTTCGTCTGACGTTAATGACGTCATAAAATAGTGACGGATATGACGTCATAAAATAGCGATGGTAATGACGTCATAAACAAGATAAAATCATCTGAAACAGCCAATTAACGTCCAGCAAAAGCGAACATTTAGACGCAAAGCGAGCACGTGCGTTATCGACAATCCTGACAGGCGCCAGCTGCGAAACCGCTTAGTGTGCAATCGTTAACTTCAGGCGAAAAACTAAACCAAGACCGTGAAATACGTGTGATTGATTTTGGTAGATCCTTGTGCGGGACTAGGCTAAATTACAAGCACGTCTGTCGCCACCTGCAATACTAAACGGAGATCGTTCCGGGTGTTTTTCGATTAGCGCGACATATAAAACTACATATAAAACTACGGAAGAAACGGTATAGCTTTAATAGTTATTTAATCTAGTTCAGCGTTTGATAACCGTTATAAGTTGGGGAGCACCTGGCGAGCGAAGCGAGCGCGATTTTTTTTTGGTATAACGGCATTTCTTTTTTATTACATTTCCGAAAATAAAAAAATGTTAAAAAATGTATGTCAAGTATTTTTGAATACGTTTTCGGTTTGTCCGCGACGCACTTAGCAGCTTTCCACGGCGCAGCGATAAAGAAGCGCTGATCTAGTTAAAAATACAGCATCAAAACGTTAACAAACCGGAAGCAGTAAGATTATTCGTGCGAAGCGCGAAAATTTTTCGCACTTACATAGTTAAAATAGTCAAAAAGTATTTGAAATGAACTCGTATATAGTTTGTCATAGAGGCGACGGGCCCGATGAATTACAGTTGGTTGCCGACCCCAATCTTACACCAACATCTGATATTAACGCAGACAACAAACAGCATGAAACATCAGCACCGTCTAACTCGACGTTTTCAAAGAGAAAAAAGCGGAAACCGCTCGATTTATATTATTGATTGTCGAACACACACTTGCTGATCAGCCAACCCGAACGAATAAGGAAAGGCGAAAGAGAAAAACTATCTAGCGTTTACGGTCGACCAAACAAAAGACGAAAAACGGCGTTTTGCGTTTGATTTTGGTTTCGCATTAGCTTAAGACGCGAACCCCCAACCCCCCTTTCGTACCCCCCTGGATACGCCACTGGACTGCGTAGATCTACTTTTTTGTAATAGGGTGGAGTCTTAACTGTTCCCTGATTTTCCAGGGTCTTCTTCATTAGGGATGATATATATACTTCAAAGTAAATTTCATTGCATGGTTTTACTTCTGTGTTTAGTCTACCTCGATGACTTTGTTACAAAGGCTTTATTATATGTACAAGTTTTACTTAATTTCAGGTTGTTCGTTACAGTAATAAAACTGCCTTGATTTTCGGGATACCCCCTTACCTTTATGAATATAGTTTTGTCTATTTTTAATATCCATTTATTTCCAAGGCGCCATTTGGAAAAGGTCGTGGAAGAAAACGAAAACGAAATCAACAACAAAATTACCATGACTGGGACCAGCCTCCCGATGACGGACTGGTCTGAATGATTTGTTAAACATTTTTGCAACTTATAATATATATAGTAGAATGCAACCTACTACGAACATATTAAAATCGACATTCGACACACTTTCCATAATACATACATAAAAAAATCAGGCCCGGCAAGACATAATATTATTCTCGGTTGTCTAATTCTAATTAATATAATGAATCTTAAATTGTCCAAATCTACATTAAACTCTTCTAATGTAAGCAGAATGGACATTTGTTATACGATGGGTTATTTCTCGATTTACAAAAACTTACACTGTGCACTTGGAATTCTCACCAGGCAATGTCGTATGTTACTGCACACGTTTTAAAACCGCATTTATAGATAATTTCAAAAAAGCAGGGCAGGGCTTGGTCGTGTATAAAAGATAAACTGGGTAAAGGTTTGTAAACTTATATATCTTATTCAGGTTTATTACTACAGTGAAAGTGGTGATAGTTCTGGTTGGGGTTCAGACAAAGATTTTGACAACTTACTCGCAAAAAAGCAATGGGAAACTGGTGCGAGGGGGCCAGAGCAATTTCAGTCGCAACCAATCTCAACCGTTCATCCAAGTATTCCAAAAACAAGTCAGACGGTGCCTCCAGGAATAGAACAACCACAAGGGATACCGGTAATCGGCGGAATTCAACCGCAACCCATTCCATCGTTAGCAAATCGTAACTCTGCCTCGCATGACGGGTTTCATATGTCACATGACCAAATCAATCAGGCACCAAGAAGAGAAGTCGATATACATCACCACCACGCTGCAATTTCGGACCACTACGGCTTTCAGCAAGGTATTCCAATGCCACATGGAAATCAGCCCCCAGCATCCCGACATAAATTCGACCAGAGCCCATACTTGCCTCCACAACAAATGTCACAAGATCTTTACAGAAATCGTCCTTCCTTTGCAAGAGAGAGAAATCCCGATGAAAGATTTTTAAGAAGACCATACTAATTTTAGGTAGTTTGTCGTAGGCTACACCTAAAACACTATTAAAAAAATTACAATATATGTATATTGTGTTACAGGCAATGTTCAATAAAGAAGAAACGTACATTTATTTGATCACAATGACCAAACAATAGTTCTGCGCTGGGCAGATTTAGACTTGCTACTGCGCTGAGCAGTTTACAACTTAATCAACTGCGCTGGGCAGTTTTACAGTTGACTTTGTTGTTCAGAGTTTGTCGAGCTGCGCTGGGCAGTTGTGTAATACAGTACATTCAATTGAAGGGAATTACTGCGCTGTGCAGTTTTTATGATTTTTTGCGAAACATTTTGAAAGCAAACTTAACTGCACTGGAGCAGTTCATTTGTTTACAATAAATTAAGTAAAATTTTGTTTGTATGCAGGCACAACAATTAGAGTTTATTAAATCCTTATTTAGGATTCTGACTTGCAAACCTGATCTGTTGTTTAACTAGTTTGGAAGAAAAAAAGCTATAAAACAACTAATTTATCATCGTGTTGTGGAAACTTTGTTGTGTATATATTACTTTTTTGTAACTGTAAATCGAACTGTAAATCGAACTGTAAATTTGATGATTGTAACTAAATGGTGGTTATTACAGACTTCTCAATTTTAATTTACGCCCCATGTTGAATTACAGATTTGTAGTAAAAGCTTTTCCCATAATTGTACTGTATATTACTAATCCAGAAAATAAAAGCACACATGTAAAAAATCTTGTTTAATTAAACGTTAAGGCGTAGTCCGTAACCCGATCTGTCAGCAGACGTCCCGATAAGATTTTTTTATGTTTCAAGTTAACGTCAATAATAATTAATTTAACTTCAAATAAACCCAGGCCTGTTCAACGTATTACTCTCATTCCGTAAGATTTGAGAAGTTATTTATTTTATCAGGACTAATTTAAGCAATGAAGGTTCAACCCACAAAAACGTTTAACAAAAGTATCAATTTAACAGTGCGTCAAATCTTATATATCTCCGGGCTTCTTTCTGCGCCCCTTTAGCCTACACAATTTATAATTTATAGAAACTCACGCCCCCAATGCGAATAATATGTTTCAAAGTCACAATGATCAGCTTTATACAGGCAGTATTTTAGATTATTAATAATAAATATTTTAGATTATTAATCAAGACCCGACGCCTTTGGATTGAAAAGTTGTCCTTTAAACTGTACTGTAAAACAAGAAAAAGATGGCGAAGACCACTAGTGTAAAAAAGCTTGGGAAACACTGCTTCAAACCGACGGCCTAAATTTTTATATGCGGACCATTCAACTGGTCACATGCGTAACCTACCTGGTTTCGACCGTTGGCTGAACTCATTTTTATATTCGACCTGATTCACCACAACTGCTGCCAAACTAAGGTCCATGCTCAAAAATGTTCGACCACGTGGGCCTACGTTTAACAAATTTCAGTCTTACAATTACAGAAGATACAAATGTCATACACTAAAGCAGTGTTTCTTAACGTTTTTTACTTGGGGGCGCACCTAAAGACGTATGAAAACGTGGCGGCGCACCTTACGAGCGAAGCGAGATATATTTTAAATATATTACGTTTTTTTCAGGTGTAGGCTACCGGTATTTCTCTTCACTTGCCTGCATTTTTTATTATATGGGTCTTATAGTTGCATATCTTTAAAATAACTTCGAGCTTTTGAGACTAAAAACGTTATTTTGTCCATTAAAGTCTTCCGATTTAAATTATTCCGATTAATTTTGAACTTATTTTGGCATGTTTGTTTCTTTCGCTCGCGGCGCACCTAGCAGCCTTCCATGGCGCACCGGTTTAGAAACGCTGCACGAAAGCAATATTTTAAATGAGCGAAATGTAATCTTAGGCTACAAGCCTATATGATTAGGATAGGCCATTTTGGAAATCGCACTGGGTAACGATGACCTCTCTGCAACGCCCAAAAGCCCCGCAATATGGAGGCACCATTCAAAGTGAAGAATACTTTTTAGGCGATGTGTGTTTTAGTTTTATTTCGTGGTTTTACGGTAATAAATTTCGCTGGACGTCGCATCTTGCTTAGGGGGTATTCATAGTTGCCATTCTAGATTATTTTAATCTAGATTTAGATGTTTTGGTTTGAATCTAAATGTAGGATTATACCATCTAGATGTTAGATGTTTTTTTAGATTATTATAAAAATATATTGTATAATCTAAATTAGTGACAGATTCGCTATTGACGATAAATATTTCAGTAATTTCAAAAGTTTTTTTTTTGCAAATTGAAAAAAAAATGATGAGATATAAAATCGAAATTTCAGTAACTCGTCATGTTCAGTAAAATGTTTTATAAAGCAGAAAATCTTAAATCTAAAGCATCAAGCAAGTCCCTTTATGCAACTTTATTGGGCATTAAGCTTTTAATGTTGATTTTTTTGTCCAAAAGTGTTGAATATTTTCAAAAATCATTTTTAGATTATTTTTTAGATTTCTCCATAAAAATCTAGATGTTTTTAGATTATTTTTTTGGTAAATCTAGATGATTACTGTGAGAAAAAAATGGCAACTATGGGGGTATTTAGGATGTTCATACAATGAAAAAAACGGGGCTGACCAAAGAGATTTTCATCTCTTTGGGCTGACGTACCTGAGCGAATTGAGTACGATATTTTAATAGAGCAATATCTCCGAAAGCCGATATTTTAATAGAGCGATATCTCCGAAAGTTGTGGCGCTAAAAAGCTGATTTTTTTAAACAAACCTTGTTTTGGCTTTAGCAATCCAGCAATCATACTTTTAAAAAATAATATTAAAAAATATTTATATTGATGTTTATGAAAATGCTCTTTGGGGACTTGAAAATCAAAAGACCATATGTCGAGCTTCAGCAGTTATGAATTTTTCACCCGATCCGTCAGAAATTAGTGCAGTTCTAAGCAAAAAGGTCTACGGCCATTGGTGCATCCAAAGGATCAAACAGACTGACTTTTAGACTTCTTGGACAATGCACTAATTTGACTTAACAAATCTGCTTAAGAAGATTAAATTTAATAATACTTGTAACCCGAGCCCAAATGCTAACCAGTGCAGGGCTAGAACTGATTGAATTTGAAGCTGGTGCTAGTTTCGGCGCTGGTCTAGAATCCTACCACAACGAAACACCATTTGGGTTAGGGTGCGGGTTAGCGTTTGGGTTAAGGTGGGTCAAGTATTATTATTAAACAAAGAATATAATAATACTTGACCCACCCACACCCGAACGCTAACCCGCACCCTAACTCAAATTTTGTGCGTTGATTTTAGAACTGTGGTAGGATTCTAGACCAGCGCCCTAGTTTCTGCTATGATTGAGTCTGGCTCCGTTTGTTAAGGTTGATCGAAGGTTGCTTGAAAGGTTGCGTGTTTTAACAGCTTAGCCACAGCAAGGTATTAAACGGATCTGAGTTTATTGAAAAACATCAGAACGGCAATCAACTGGCAGGAATAGCTTAAGGTCCATGGTACAGTACTAACAATCCAGCATAGTACTTTCTGTCCGTTACATTATTTCAGTTGGTTAAGTTTTGTTAGCATCGCTTGGCTTAATGCCCACAGCTTTTGTACACATCGAAGCATCTCCGTGTTATTTGTTTATAGACACGGTCAAATGTTTAATGGTGAGAGGTCTGCGGTTTGGCCACGTCAATAAGTTGTTATAAAACATTAAGTTCGAATAATACCAACAAATAACAATACGTACCCTTCACCAGCACCCTAACCTAAATAATATGGGTTGATTTAATAATTATATAAACGCTTTTGGTCCCAATACACCAATTCGTGACGTAAAAATCCTATATAACTTTGATGCAAATTATCTTACGCCCACCCGAGTTTGGGCTTTTTCCCAAGCGTTCAAATAATTATTACATTAACGCACATTATTTGGGCTCGGGTTTGTGTTAGGGTGGGTCAAGTGCTATTAATTCTATCTCACACTTCTTGTTATCTTTAGTGAATTTTCACCGATTATTTTCAACTTATCTGCGCTACGCCGGGGGTTTATCTAAAGGTCCAATTAGTGCATTGTCCAATACCTTAAGGTCTAAAAGTCAGACTTTTCTGCCACTGAATGCCCTAATTGCCATAGACCTTTTTGCTTAGCAGTGCACTAATTTCTGATGAATCGGGTGAATTTTTGATTGGATCTTAAAAGCATAGCCCCACTGTTTTAACTACAAGCGATAGCTCATTTTAAAGAGTATGCTTTATAGTTTATACTGAAAAAATCAGCGAGAAAGCTCAACAATTAGGTGTTAATATGGCTGTATATTAAATTCGGGGCGCTGGTCTAGATTCTAGGATCCTATCACACATTTTCGTCCAGGGGGTTATTTTGCTAACATTTTTGGGTTAGGGTGCTAGTTAGCGTTTGGGCGGGTGGGTTGTGTATTATTATAATATTTGTAACCTCCCATATTTATTTATTTATTGCAATTTTAATTTTGACAACTCGTTTTGTTACTGTAAAAAAATGTGTTAGGATATAGACCAGCGCCCCAAAAGAATTACTAATATCCACAACAAAATAATACCTGTAATTAAAAAAGTGGATACCGACCAGTGACTACTGTGCTGCTAGACTACATTATATTGTAAAAAAACAAACTGCCTCAGCATTTTAACGTAAATATTGTCGGAATGTTAGTTTAATATATTTTCAAAGTGCTTTTTTTATAGTCTCAATCAAACTACAAATTGAATAATTAGAATAAACAAAAAACATGTACAGCCCTTATGAACTCTGTTGTTTGTTTCTAGGGTTTTCGTGTAGCAAATAAGTTATGACACTATATGTTGTGTATTTCCTGACAAGTTTATGCATGTTTCATACAACATTATGTGATCTTCCTGAATGTACCCAGGTAAAAATTCAATATTTGCAATAATGTGACTTCATGTTGTTTTAAAACTTTCACTAAATAATTTTGGGTTGTAATATTCTGTTACATGCATTTATGCTTTTAGAAACTTGACCAATATTTGGTGAACTATTTGTTCCTATTTTTAGAAAGAAATTGGTTTTACTTACACTGAATGTGACGCCGAAGAAGGAAGATGGAGAGTTCAAGTACCAAAATCCCCAAATACATGTAAAATTGTCAATCCAATCGCCCCCAAAAGAGGAAAAGATTGTGGTATGTCTTTAAATTCTATTGACTAACATTGTTTATAAAAGCATTTTTACACGAATCTTGCTAAGATAACACACATGTCAAAATGCTGTCACATTGGGGAAAGTTGTGCTTAGACTGTAATGTATGAAGTTATTTACATGGAAGCTATAGAACTAAAAATAAAAACTCCGAAAGGCATTTTTAGTATAAATGGTGTGGCACACACGCAAGCGCCGACGCACGCACTCACCCAGTTGTATATAAAAACAATCAAAATCTGGGCTAGTAATTACTTGGAGAAATACGCTGGTTAATCGTGATGTAAAGCATGAACATTTTTGCCCATGATTTTGGTAAAAATTGGTTGTATAGTTTAGGCCGGCAAAATAATATCAGACTTCTGGTGCATTTTTTGGCCAAATTCTTTGGGTTTTCTTTTAAACCTTTAGTGTTAATTGCTCTGCTCGTCTCGATGTACATGTTTTTTTACCCTCACACTATTGCATCTGTAGATAAGTCAAGCGAATATGAAAGCTCAAACCAGGATTATTATTAGCGTCAAATAATAGCATTAATATTTGGTTAATTTTTTAAGTTATTTCAATTAAAAACGATGTGATACATTACGCACCGATTTCTCATAATTTTTTAAATTATTGCAATTATAGCTAGATCGCCTTTGAATTATAATTCGTCTTTGCCTGTTGGGCGAGTATTTACATAATCAACAATCGCCTGGAGGAAATAACACTCACCAAAAATACCAACACCATTTCTGCGTATTTCCGTCATAAAAAGTGTTTTTTGACAATTTAACCTGCCTTACTATTTCTGAGTGTTACACTGTTTTTGTCCGACAAATCTGCATGTTTATTTGCCTGTATGGATGAACAAATAAAATGTACTTATGTGCTCAACACTAACTAGTGCTTAATTCGAAATCCTCACATTAAAAAATTAATTTTTTTTTAAATTTTTTTTGCACAAATTTCCTTGGTTTTCTGGCTCATTTTTCAGCCGACATAGTGGCATTGAAAACCCGTTGCTGTTTTTTTTTCTGCCACCTCCTAATCACTGCCGTTATGGTAATTTTCTTAAAATGTTTGCTTGTCATTGAGCCAAGTAATATCAAAGCAAGATATAGAAAAAAACATTAATTGGTGAAATGACCTGTCAACAATAGAAACCATGTAATTATATACAAAATTAATATATCGTTCTCAATTTTTTTGGTATAATTTAATATCCGGTCCACATTTATTAGCGTCAAGCGCTCTTCGAAGCAGGTCGCTTGGTTAAACGTTTTAATTAGCCTCAGTCTAAAAAAAACATAAGGCCGTCTTTGTTGTAACGGGCAATATCATTCCATCTACAACAGTAAATCGTCAGATAAGGGAAAAAATGGTAGCTTGAAAGAAGCGAACATACATTTTCGTACAGCAGTAATCCTGCATGATTTATCGACGACAGGTCTGTCTTGGATTAACTTCAATTTTCGAGTTGGTAAAATGTGACCAATTGATGGTCAT
The DNA here is from genome assembly GCF_963924565.1 of Ascidiella aspersa. Lineage (NCBI taxonomy): Eukaryota > Metazoa > Chordata > Ascidiacea > Phlebobranchia > Ascidiidae > Ascidiella > Ascidiella aspersa. Next base: position 18,814,117 of record NC_139453.1, read on the forward strand.
TTGTGTCTTCATGAAACAAGGCACTAACATTTTTGGTTAATTAATATGTTGAAATACTAAAAAAGTCGCTTTGTCTTCCTGGAAACATTATCACTAGATAACTTTCTATTTACAAAGTATTTTTTTCGAATGGGTAAAAATGCGAGCAATTTGTGGTCAGTTGTGTCTTCATTAAACGATGCACTAACAATTTAGTAATTTTTAACTTAGGTGCAACCAGCTACTAAGTTGCTAGATTTTTGGAATACAAAAGTTTTTTTGACATCAACAGATTTACCGAAAAAAAATTCGCTACATCATTCTGAAAACACTAGCACTAACAAAATTTTCATTAAAGTTAGGCCTCTTTACATGAGCAAGCCAAAACGGATGGATTCATATGACCTACTTAATGTGCACCTAATGGCTAAAATTCAGTCAAGCTTAATCCATTATAATCTTGAACTCAGCAGCACTATTTGTTTCATTTTGTTGAGATATACAATTTATTTGTAGCACTATATCTATATTTTTTTTGTATAGCATCTCATGGGATAGTTTTATAAAAATCTGCGATTTTGAAGTTACGCTTCATACAATCAGCAATTCGTCCAAACATTGTTTGTTTCACAAACAGCAAATTGACGTCAGTTTAACGACTTTTAAATGTGATTCAAACATAAAATTGGCTATTGTGACACCGTAAATCATAGTGTTTCATGCGCAATTGAAATCATGTGCATTTTTCTCGTGTCGAGGAGACAATTTTGCTGAGTCTCACGCACCCAGTCTTCCCTCTAATTTTTTACCATGTGCGCAGGTGCCCAAAATTTTGCGCACAAGCCGAAAAGAAGTGCGCACATTGCCAAAAAATTTCAACGAAAAAGTGCCCAAATTAGATACTCGGAAGACCTTTTTTTTTGGTCTTCACTATTTTTAGTCTGTTAATATCCGCGAATTTCAAGTCCTAATAATAAGTTTGGAACTTTAATATAATCTGTAATTCTTTTTTGCTTGCTTTGTCGGACGGATGTTTTTGTTGCAATAGAGAGGAGCAATATGCGCGGGAGAGCACGAGAGGCGTCGAATAATCTTAATTAATTTCTCCCAGACATAAAAAAATTTCTCTCAATTTGCAGTTATTGCGCTCGCTTGAGACGCGATTTCGCTTGGTAGTTTGTGTGGCAGACTTAGTTAAGCGTAGCGCGGTGTATTCGCCCAATGGTAAACGTAATTATCGCGCGTAGTGCAGCGGTTTTAGAAGTAAGCATTTTTAACTTTTAAACGGGTTACGCATGTTTCTTAAGTTGATAACTTTAAATAAAAAAAAATTGCCTTCGCGTCTTTCCTGTTTATATTGACATAAATTTAACCTACTCCTTTAGTTGACACAACATGCAACTTTGCTTTTTGGGGGTATATTATAATTTGCATTGTACACTGTTTTGCCAAAACAATGAGCCTGAAAGTTTTATCTACGGAAAGTCCTAACCTTTTAAGCATTCAAAAAGCATGAAAAGTTATTTTTTGCAAATAAAAGCATATCGCAGATTATTGTAATAATTTTGTTTGAAAAAGTTTAAAGCTATTACGACTAGGGATGCTCAAAGTAGAATATCGAATCCAATTCTGCCATTTATTTCGGGTAATTGGAACCGATATAATTTAATGTTTTACCGCCGATCGTTGCGCCTAATTGTACAAACGCGTGTGGTAAGTTGGCCTGTCGCTGCGGCGACCAATTTACAGAGCTTGCTTTAAATGTAACCTGGTAGTGCAGTGTCAGCGTTTTTTCAGGCGACCAGTTACCGCGTCTGGCGATAACGTTCGTCTAATAATTAAGTGTCAATCAAGCATTATTGGGCTAACGTGTAACGTCTGGTGTGGAGTGCGCAATTTTCCTAAAGCCGATAAGTTGCAAAAGTAACATTCCGTTGTACAACGTTCTGGCCGTCCACAAAATGCGCTATAGGGTTACTTAAGGTCAACTTTAGGCCAATGTTCAGCGAGGTTATGCAGTTATGCGCAGTGTAATTGTCAACAATTCGTTAAGTCAATAGTAACTTTGTATTTCTTTGCAGTACATTATTTGACTGCATTACAGATCACGTTAGTAAAAAAATAAGCCCTAATACCCAACAATGCTTGAAAAAACAGGACCGAATTGCTTAAGACTTCTGTGTGCAGTGTTGCATTGTACTCACTATTGGCAAAAATATAAGTTTTGGCAACAACCTGGACAGTTGACATATTACAGTTTACACAACTGCTTCAAATGACAGTTGTTAAGAATGTTAAACATATGGGAGATTTTTTTTATTATAATATACACATGTTAGAAAATTGTTTGGGCGATTTATTGCTGTGATTGTGGGCCCTTTTGGGTAAATTAAGATTAATTCCTTCCCCAAACAAAATCGAGGTTAAATAATTTAATAAAAATATACTAGGATTCGCTATTCTGGATTCGTTATTCTAGATTCGAAACCTATTATTCTAGAATACCTTGGGATTCTACTTTGAACATCCCTAATTACGACGCAAGTTTTTAATATAAAGCAAGTACTTTCTTATAACACAAAACATACTGTGCTAACCACAGATATCTTGAGCTAAAATATATCTCAAAATTAGGACAAAATAAACTTCTAAAATGAAAGATTCGCGCGTTAACCCAAATAATGTGCGTTGATTTAATAAATTACATAAACGCTTTCGGTCCCAATACATCAATATGTGACGTAACAATCCTATATAACTTGGGCGAGAAATTATCTTATGCCCACCCGAGTTTGGGCTTTTTCCCAGCGTTTAAATAATTATTAAATCAACGCACATTATTTGAGTTGCGTTATCGTTGGGTTCGGGTGAGTCAAGTTATATTAAATGTATCTCATAGTGTTTTGTATGAGTTTTCAGCCAATAATTTTTATTTATCTCTGCTGGAAGTTTACCTAAAGATCCAATTAGTGTAAATTGCCGCTACCTCAAGGTTTAAAAGTCAGACTCTCCTTCCCTTGGATGCCCCAATTGTCGTAGACGTTTTTGCTTAGAACTGCACTAATTTCTTACGGATCAGGTGAAACTACACATGTGTGTAATTTCAAAGTAAAGCATAAGACACCGAATATAGGCAGAAGGTGTAACATGTAACCATAGATATTACTACACAAAGCATAAAATATTTATAGCAGTATTTGCGACGCCTTGAGAATTTGCCGGCGCTCTAATTTAGTGGGAGCACCTCCCCTAGTTAAGAACCACTTTTTTCGCACGTATATTTCAAAGCAAACTAATTAGGACACTTTTTATTCGTACATAGCTCCAATAATACTATTTTGGCCCCTTTTTTGGTCGTACGTGGCTTGAATAATACTATTTTGAGCACTTTATTGGTTGTAGGTAGCTCAAATAAAATAAATTTGGGCACTTTTTTGATCGTACGTAGCTCGAATAAAACTATAATTTGGGCACTTTGGAGTCCGTACGTAGCTCGAATAAAACTAATTTGGGTACTTTTTTGGTCGTACGTAGCTCAAATAAAATAAATTTGTGCACTTTTTTAATCGTACGTAGCTCGAATAAAACTATTTTGGGCACTTTTTTGGTCGTAGGTAGCTCAAATAAAATAAATTTGGGCACTTTTTTTGATTGTACGTAGCTGGAATAAAACTAATTTGGGCACTTTTTTGGTTGTACGTAGCTCGAATAAAACTAATGTGGGCAATTTTTGTTCCATTCGAAGCTTGAATACAACTAATTTGGGCATTTTTTGGTCGTATGTAGCTCGAATAAAATTAATTTGGGCACTTTTTTGGTCGTACGTAGCTTGAATAAAACTAATTTGGGCACTTTTTGTTCCATACGAAGCTCAAATAAAACTAATTTGGGCACTTTTTTGTCCGTATGTAGTTCCAATAAAACTAATTTGGACAGTTTTTGTTCCGTACGGAGCTCGAATAAAACTAATTTGGGCACTTTTTGTTCCATATGAAGCTCGAATAAAACTAATTTGGGCGCTTTTTTGAAACTTTCGTGAAGCAAAAATGGGGTACATAAGGTATTATATGTAATAATCTTTGCAAAATAGTGGTAATGTGGACTTCAGGAGACGAATGGAGGTCGAATTCAAGTAAGAGAACAACTTTTATTTTTTATTTTTGCTTGCGCACTTTTTTTTCACAGAATTGTGCAAGCAAAAATAAAAAATAAAAGAGTGCCCAAAATTTTGCGCAAAATAAAAAATTTTTGCAAAAAAATGCGCTTAGCGGGAACACTGCACCGCACCTAATAATCAATGTTTTAAGCGTCTGCAATACACAAAACGCAAAAAAATTTTGGGGATTGTGCAGTGTTTTAACCCCACTGACAGCCCCCTACTTGTCGGTATTGCCTGGTTGATTGTGTGACACCCCCCTTTAAAATGCCACCCTACGCTCATGTGTGTATCTATCCACTTTGGCTCGCTTTTTAACGCGCTCACCGCTTATGTAGTGAGACTTATAAGTAGAAAGTTTGCTAATAGAAAGTTTGTTAAACACCACAAAATGTGTGAAAACAACACCAAACTTAATCCTCATAAGGTGTGAAATTGTTTGTTTGTTTTTTTCCAAAAAAAGTTTTTTAAACGTTGTAATGTTTGGTGGATTGAGATCCATTATTTTTTCTTAATTTGAAATTATAACAATTTTAAACCCTCGCCAGAAGCCATTGCTGACTAACTGAATCTGTTGACCAACTGAATCTGTTGACCAATGATGCTTGCAAATTCAGTGAGTTATATATGACATTGAAGTGCTTTAGTTTACTACTACAAACTGATCTGTCACAAACCTTATGCAGCAAAGAATACAAAGTTACTACTGCAAGTAATGCGTTAGCGTGACCAATTAGGCACAATTAGGAACCTCACTGATTATTGACGTAAAGTTGACCTTGAGTAACCCTGTAGCAACCCTGTAGCGTACTTCACACATTTTACAATTGATTATTGCAAAACGAAATTGCAAAATCTCTGCACCTGCACCTGGCGTTACATGTTAGCCGCTCACCCAATAACATTTGATTGACACTTGATAATAAGGCAAAGGTTTTTGGGAAGTAACTGGCAGCTTTCCAAAAAACTGATGATTGCACTACATCAGTGGTTCCGTTTTTAGGGGGTCCGCATAACCTTCTAAATATACCTTTATTAAATCAATTAACACTTGGAAAATATGCTTATTGCTTATTCACAATCGTGATAAGTGATAAGATCACAATGTTGTAAATCGCATTGAGTGTTACTATCGTAAGCAAAAATTACATTGGTCAGACCTTTTTGACCAGTCTAGCATTTGTCAAAAACACAAACACGCATTTCAAGACTTGCTACGGAAATGCACTAGCAGAATTCACATTGAAATAAACGTGTCATAAAGTAATTTGGTGTTGTGTGTTACTTCACTCAACACAAGGGTGCACTAGGCAGATACATGGAACTATTAAAAACAACTAACTGCAGATAATACACCAGAATTTTGTAAGGGTCTGCGACTATCTAAAAGCATCAAAAAGGGGCCACGAGTACAAAAAGGTTGAGAACCACTGCACTACATGGATACTTTTAAATTAAATACTATGATTGTTCTGGCCCCACTACAAAGTTTAATTCAAAACATGTTATCTGTGTGGTTATAGAAACTTGTTTCAATAAAAAGAATAATTGTATCGGTTCCAATTACCCTATATAAACAGCAAAATAGGATTCGAATCTAAGGATCAGATATCTACTTTGAACATCCCTAAATGGATGGGGTTAGAAAATGGGTTGAGTTCAATTTTTTATGGGAGTTAATGATGTAAATAAGGGTGGGGGTTGGGGTTAGGTAAAAGGTTGTATAGGCTGATTCTTGCTATTTGAGTCTTATTTCCATGGAATTAGGACTTATTCTGATTTATACGTTATAATATTAGGTATTAGTCCTATTTTGGTCTTATTGCCTGTGATACATCCTAGATATTTTATTATTCCTATCTAAACTAACCGATTAATGTATTTTTTCTATTTTTTTTAAGGGACCTATAAAAATGTTTGCAAATTGTATAGGAAAACATTGCCATTTACTTGTTTTCAAATCGTGACATTTATTTTAAGGTTTTGCTTGCCCTGCTGGTTCTTATCTGGATTTGGAAACACAGTATTGTGAAGTCTGTCCACCAGGAACATATTCTTTAGGCAGTGGTATTAGATTTGACGATTGGACTAACCTACCAGAAGGATTCATGCTTAATTCAGAATCTATAACTTTTTCACAATATGGTTATTTGTCAAAAGTCAACAATTGTAGTTCGTAAGTGGCCAGTCTGTTCTGAAATTTTTGATATAATACACAAATATTTTTCATCCTTGATTTTGAATATATTAGTTCCTTGTGGAAGCCATCTGGTCAATATATTATTTCCAATGATGACGATTGTACAAGTTCTTTAAGCTACTCAGTTAATTTGAAGAAAGATGGGTATGTCTCATTCAAATATCAACTTTCGGACAACAATATGATGTTTCACTTTTATGTAAGTAAGGTGTCTTTATTATTTTACTAAAGTAAGGTGTCCTATACAATTATACTATGCCAGATGTTTGCTGGTTGATTTTGAGTATCCCCAGGTGTTTTTACAGCATGCTTAGTGACCAAAACAAACAAGAGACGAAAAATATAGTTTTGCGTTTGTTTGGTTTTACATTAGCTTAAGATGTGTTACACAATTACATTAAAAAAGTTGCCGCTTTCGACAGTGCTTAAACCCTAACAAAAACGAACAAAAAAATGATAATATCACTTACAAAAAGGGGAGGTTCCAAACACCTCCTGGCTTCACCACTGGTTTTAGTTCTTCTATTCGTGTATGTGTTTTTATATTGTATTTCATTATTTTTAAACAGAAAGTGTCCTTAAAAACAGAAGGTCAACTATATTAACTATATGTTTGGCATCTGTTAACTTTTATGGAACTCACAAGTTAAATTGACAAAATTTCCATGCACCTTATATTTAAACGTTTTTAAAAGCTGTATAAAGCGCAATATCGGCAATGCCCTGGTTAAACAAAGTATTTTCCCATTTAACTCTAACCAGTAAGGACTTATAGTCTTGTAATGGCAATGTAAATCAGTTATAACTTCAATAAACTTGTGCAATAATTCCTAAAGGCTACCTGAATATTGCATGATTAAACAAACTGAAACAATCCATCATGCTGTGGGCTCTTTATCACTATTGCATATTATGTTATATCTACTATATATGGCCGTGCATAGACTCTGACTTGTTTTTCGCAGGGTTGCTCAAAATTTTGCATTAAGCATAACAGAACTAAATGCCTGCTAAAAATGATTTTATATGTGGGTGATATTAGAGAAGTTTTGGTATTCAATACTTTTGTTGGGTAATAAATGCGAAAAATATTGTGTTTCACATTTTGGGGAATGCTTGTAAATGGTCCAATCTGCTTCGTTTTATTGAACAAAGGTCTTTATGATATAATTGTGAAGGTTCATATTAATTTCCTAAACTCTTTAGAAGTAATAGTCTATTTGCTAGGCAGGTAGTTCGCTGAATGGCATCATGAAACAAATACTAAATAGCTTTTACTAATTGTCAGAGTTGCAATCTGCATACATTGAACAAATATTCAGTATTTCACATTAATTCAGGTATGCTGAGCATCCCAAGTATATGCCAAGGCAGTGGTTCTCAACCTTTTATGCTTTGTGGCCCCCTTTAATAGGCTCTCAACCATCATGGCCCCCTGCTTATAAAAAATACCCAGCATTGCATTTACGTGTTTTCACTTGTTTTTCTTCTCCACGTCAGTATCAAACAACGATTAAACGAAGTCAAACAAATAAACTTACTTATACTTTCTAATAAATTGACAAATCTGTTATTTCACTTAAGTTTCTCCAATAGACACAAAAAACTGGAGCTATTACTTTTGTTATTATGTTGCAGCTTCATTGCAGTCATGAAAGTGAAAGTATGTGTTTTATAACGCCTGACGTTTTCACGCCAATCAAAGGTTTGAACTTTTCCGCGATAAACTACCCATTATACTTCTAGCAATAATTCTAGAATGTTAAACTGACGAGTAGGGATCTGCTAAGTAGGCCTTGAATCCAAAGATATATTACAATAATAGGTTTTAAATCTAGAGTAACGAATCCAGAATTGCAAATCCTAATGAGTTTTGAAACTATTTGACAGACACCTAAAAAAAGGCGAAAGGTTATCCGTCTGCATTCAAAGCAGCACTGTAATTGTTTCGCCCCAGCGATAGGTGGCGTTAATCCAAACTTCCACGATAAAACGAATAAATTATATCGGTTCTAATTACCTGAGATAAACTGCAGAAGTTTTGTAATACCATGACCTAGCTTGACAGTTATGTGGCCCCCCAATCACCGCTCTGTGGCCCCCCAGGGGGGCCGAGGGCCACGGTTGAGAAACCCTGTGCTAAGGGGCCTTGCAGCACCCTAAGCACCCCAAACTTGGCATCCGTGTGTCTGTGTGAATTTGCTAGCCTCTTGATATGTCCCATAATTATGAAAAATGAATGAAGCAATTAACATATAACCACAATGTAAAGTTACAGAAATCGTAACATCTTTGCCAGAGGGCTAAATAGCGCGAACATACTTTTTCAAATGGCATAATAGTTTTACTTATGCCTAGGCATTGAACTATGTGGTGTTACACATTTGGTATATATAAATTTCATCAAATGTGCTATGTTTTTTTGCACTTTTGGTGTTCGGAAATATGTAGCCTTAATTACAAAACTGCAAAGATCCTGTTGTCCTTTGACTGTTTGCCGCTAATGTGTGTTTGATATTTCCCCCCAAGTATAACACTTTATAAGAATACTACCTGTTTGAAAGCTTGAAATTGTTTCATAACAGGTGCAAAGCAGTTTATGTCAGACATCACATGAAACCAGAAAAAACACCTTTTTAAATGCTTCCGGAACTGGCTGGGAATCTTGGAAGGTGTCATTAGATGCAGGAACACATGTTTTGATATGGAAGACAACTGGTATCATGATGGGCACCAGGAAACAAGTTAATCCTGCAAAACTAAAAGAAATTGAAATTACAGGTATTTCTTGCATATACATTGTGGCAGAAAAATGGTCACTGGGTGATGTTTCAGCCAAGATATTTTTTGTGCAAAAGTGTACAAATGGAAACAAGTGTTGGATGTAGGCAAGATAAGAAAATAAGCTAAAACTTTTTTTTAATTTTTGTATCCCAGTAACATTGTTAGGTAATGATTTTTTCGTATTAAACTTTTATTGGCTTTTGTTTCAGTTATATATAAAATAAATGTTCCTAGTTTAGTTGAATACAACTGGAAAGTTCAGAATATGTAGGTATAAAGTCAGGCACATGTGTTTGAAGTGAAAAGCTCAAAGTAGAGTATTGGATCCTTGCAAGGTATCTAATTCTCCTGTTTATATTCGGTAATGGGAACCGCTAGTTTTCTCCACTTTACTGTCTAAGGCAGTGGTTATTAACCTTTTTTCAGCCGCGCCCCCTTTGGTAATTTTCTCATGCCTTGCGCCCCCCTATGAAAATATTTCGACATTTTGCAATTAAATATCACTGAGAAAACAGGAAAATAGTGAAGGGTGTTGTTGGTCGCGTGAAGCGCGAAAAAATTTGAGTTTTATTTGGTCGAATTGGCTAAACTGCAACCGAAGAGGCGTTTCGCATTGGGCACACAACAAATTGCGCGAGCTCGACACATTGATTTTATCGAGCTGATTTTGACAAACGTGTTGCGAGGGCATTGACTCCACAGTTGTAAGAGTTGTATGATGTCGAGCGCAAAAAATGTCAAGCGCAAATATTAAACATTGCGTTATCGTGTTTCAAAAGATGTAACAACACACAATACAACGGCAATATTGCAAAAACAATATAGTTTCGCACCAAAAAAGTTCGACTCCCCCTGTTGCTATAGCCTGTTATCATATATAAAATATGGATGAAAAATAGTCCGAAAGGGCGATAGCTTTTATCGTTTGTCTATAAGTTAATTTAATAGGGCGGTGATAGCATGGAATTTGTAAAAAAAATTTTGCAGTTTTAATGTTAAAGTTGGCAAAAAACAGAGTTTGTATGTAGGAATTATTCCTAACCAAAACGAAACCATTAAAATCACTGCAAAAAGTTAAAATATTGAAGTCGAGCTCGCGCCCCACTTAGAATTGCTCCCCTAGTGGCACGCCCCCCTGTTAAGAACCGCTGGTCTAAGGTTACGCTTATTTGTACTATGCAAATGGCAAGTTTGAATTAAAGCATGTCTATTGTCTATTGAAAACTAGAGTACATAATTTATACTTTAAAATGCTGTTTAGACTGGGTTGCAACATCATTTCGATATCAAGTTTTTAAAAATAAATTTGACATGCATATCCATGAAAAAAGCTGACCCAAGATACAACAATATTGTTTTTTGAGTGGAATGTCAGCACTTTGTCTAAAAACATTCCAATTCTTAGCATGTGTTGCTGACATTGGACTTTTTAGGTGTCTCTTATACAACGGAATGTCACAAATGCCGCCCTGGGTTTCATGCTCCCTCAAATGCTTCTCACTGGTGTGATGTTTGTCCAGTGAATACAATAAGCAACACTGGGGCAGTGTCATGCACTCCATGTGACAAAGAAACTCAATACTCTCTGCAAGCAGCAAGCACCTGTCTTGAACGTCCTGCCTGCACAGACAAGGATTATTTTGCTACTCATTCTCCTTGCGATGACAGCTTTATGGTAATTTATAAGTATGCTATTCTTTGCCAAGTATTAAAAATAATAATTACATTATCTATGATATGAAAAGCACAATAAAAATCCGTTTTTTTGGTTTTTGTTATGTAGTGACAGTATATTTAACAATTACATGGAGAAAGTGTTGAGCGCACTCCTTACTATGATTTCATCTTATGGGAGCCACAGTAAAACACCATTGGCTGGGGAGCCACAATAAAACACCATTGGCTCCGGAGCTCCGGAGCCACCAAACACATGCAATAGCATGGGCTTCAGATCCCCAGTCACTAAACTTATATCCAATGGCTCTAGCTCCGGCTCTGTAGCGTTAATTTTTATACAAGTTGCTTCAGCACCGGCTACGTTCTATTTACCACACTAAACTGTTTAGTAGGTTTTAATTAAGGAATTTAAAGTTTTGAGGCTCTGGCTCCCTAGCCCTGGCTGTAGTGACGACTTTTTATGACCCCATAACCATTTTGATAAAAAAAGACAAAATTTTATATAATTTAATTTCTCACATTTTTCTGAAATCTTTCACACTCCACTTGGTTTACAACAGTGTTGGCAAAATTTTGTAATTAGTAATTCCATGTTAAATTTTGAAATGAATGTTAATTAAATAAATAACCACATGTAGGAATTTTTTTGATTTATGTGAACTTTGTCTATGTTAATTATTTTTATGCTGGTGTAATTTGTATATATGTTTGTTTTTTATTTAGACTAAAGTTATGTTTGAGTGGATTGAACCAAAAGTTTGCCTGGATACTCTAGATGGTTCTGTTAAACTTCCTGAGTCTGGCAAGAAAAAGGCTTGTGCTCCATGCAATCCCGGCTATTCTTCTTCAACTAATGGATGTGTTGCTTGTCCTAAAAACTTCTATTCTGATGGTTCATCAAGTAAGCCTGCAAGGCAATATGTCTTGGATGCAACAATCGCTTTAAAGCAAAGATATATTAAATCATTTACCAGATATGCTTCTTGTAATTTGCAGATTGTACACAATGTATGGCTAACACTTCACCACGATATGGGTTTTGGTATGTTTGGTGGGACAATTTGCCTTCTAACATGAAGACATCTTGCATTAGTTTCAACAAGCACTGTACAACCAATCAGGTATCTTTGAATTTTAATTATTTTGTACTACATTTTTACACTATAGCTTTGACTGTTATTTAAAGGGATGGTTTCCGGCTGGTGATGAGATTCAAACAAGAAGGTCAAAAGCAGAAGATGCCTATCTTATATTGGTTCTTCATGTAAATGGATTTTATCAATCTTCAGGACAATGGGGAAAAGTTACATTTGCATTTCAGTTAGAATGTAAAGGTGACTGTCAATTCTACTTCATGAAGGTATGTCCATTATAATATGCATGGAATGTGTATATTTAATATTACAAAATGGTGTCTGATTAGGATCAGAATACAGGAACAACAGTAATAGAAAGTTGGAGAGGTTCACAACCGAAACAAACATATATACACACTAACACAGATCCAACAAAGGTTTCCTATACATGGGCATTTCAGCAAAGTCGAATGGTATTTATATTTGTGTATTAGATGTCACACTTTGATGTAGTTCTAATTAGTGAAAGTTTTGCAGGGAGAAAATGATGTTGCCCGGATTTATATTGTCAATGTCACAAATACTGTTGATGGTTATGCTGACACTTGCTTGCCATGTTCTGCTGAACAAGCAAACGGTTTAAAAACACTTAGCAAATATAAACCAAAAATATTGAAATTGTGATATCAAGTTTGAGAACATATATGACTTTGTGCTGAACTTCAGTTATAACTTCTAATTGAGTATTATATTGAAATCATAAAGTTACCTTAAGTTTTTTGCAGTTGAAGAAAATTGCATACCTTGTCCAGTTGGCTCTTTTGTTGAAACATCAACTCATAGCTGCAAAAAATGCCCAGAAAATACAATACTACAAGAAGACAGACTGGGTTGTAAAGTTTGTGGAAATGGCACTAAAAGCAATTTAAAACAAAGTCAATGTGAAAGTGATTGCTTATATTCATCAATAATAGTATGTGTTCTGAAATTTGTTTATCAAAAATGTTATTTTGTACTTAATATTTTTTTTAACAGAACAATCATCGTTACAACTTTGCCAATTTATCAACCCCTAAAGTTGCCCATTCTTTGCCAAGTTTTACAAGTTCGGGAAGGAGATATAATCATGTTTTTAAGTTTAACATTTGCAACAACCAGGTTTGATCTGTTTCATGTTGTGTGTATATGTAACAAAAAAACAATATTTACAGACGTTGTACATTACAAATAGAGAAAGTTTGAGGAAAAGTTATGTTACATTTTAGGGAATAGGTGTGGCAGAATGTTTACAAAATATTTCATCAGTGAACTCAGTTTTGGGAAAAGAACATTCCCATAATGTCAAAGCAATGGTTTGTCAATCCACAGCCAGTGATGTTTTAAGTAATACAGGTTTGTATCATATGCTTTTCTGTGTTTTTTTTTAACAAAGTTGCCACTAATATTTGTGATTAGGTGATAAGGTGAATGTCCACTCAAAACCTACAGTTGTTGCAGACATTTTACTTGAGGTTACACAGACTTCCCTCATGAATAGATCTTTGCCATTTGAAACAAATCAGGACTTGGATGATGTTATATATCATATGGTGTAAGTTTAGCTTTTCTAGATCAAAGCCTACATGTATATTAATAAAGCAGGTCTTTATTTTTTTTAAAACAAAACACATTATTTCCTGTATTTATTTTAGCTGACATTCTCCACCAATAAAGGGTCATTGCTTAAGAGGCCAGAATGTTCTTAGATTGCCTTCATACTTATAACAACAACAAAAACTCAAAAATTAATTGAAAAGCAGAATTGATCTTTTATCACAATGAGACTATTGTGCAGTAATATCCCAATTTTAAGGGTGCTGGTATAAAAAATGTTGTCTTTCGGAATGTGAATTACATTTTTTCTTGAGTTCCGGAAATCAAGTGGTTTTTGGTATTTTGCAGGTTATAAAACCTCTTTAAAACAAATTAATAAGGTATAACCTGATACCTCCAGACTCCCTCTGCCCACCCTGTTGGATATGGCATCCGATAAAATTGCAATAAATTAAGAGCGTGCCAGCAAAAAAATAGGTAGAAAGTTTTAATCCTGTTGTTTAGTAATATGCATGTTTAATTAGAAGTCATCAGTACATTTTTCCTGCTGATTCTCTATAAAGTCACTAACAGATACAAGTATAACACAAAGTTTAGAAACGTATCATCTTAAAATATTCAAAATCAACAATATATTCAATGCTGAAAATTATGCCTGTGTATAATAGGTTAAAACAGAGGATTTTTAAGTTGATAAAGCACGGCAAGCCACCCGAGCCTTAGACTACCATCGCCAGGGCCTTTCTAGAATCATGGGCGATACATAAAGGCTGGTTCACACTAGACGCGTTAACGTCTAGCGTCTGGCATCTAACATCGTCCAGTTCACACATAACGCGTTGCCAGCGTTAACAGCAAATTTCCTCGCTTCTAACTGAAAGCGTTTTTTAAAAACGTTTTACGTTAACGCTAGACGTGTCTAGTGTGAACCAGCCTTAAGCAAGACACTTTTCTTGTACCTTTATGGCGTTTTCTGTGTAGTAGCGCACTTTAGAAAGCTGAAGCCATGATTTTAGCATTGTCCGGTTATCAGGTGTTCATCTTTTTTTGCGCCTCATGATTTAATATGTAGTCCATTGTTCTTTTTCCTTTATTGTTTGTCTAGTATACATATATTTTTCGCCTATAGTTGCAATTGCAATTATATCGCTCTGAAAAAGATTGCCTGAATAGGCGATTGAAACTTTGGTACTTTATAAAATTTTCCTGTAAGAAAAATTTACCAATTTAAACAATACCTGGCAGCAACAACCTATTCAAGCTAAACATGTTAGTGGTAGATTGCTTTTTAGCCTTCGGAAAATATCGGTTTTAAAAAATGCTGCTAAACTGTATGACTATATCAGGGATGGCGAACCTGAACCCGTTTTCACTAACCACAAAGTGACCCACCACAAATTTTAATGACCCTCTTGTCTCTCTAGAAATTCAGAAGTGTTATCAATCATTTTCAGGTAATAATAAATGTAAAAAACAATTTTTTGCTAGATAGGCTGCCCAACTATGGGTCGTGCAAAAGTGTTTTAGTGTTGAAGAGTAGGTCTACCTTAACTGGACTTCAATAAATGTGTGCAGAAAAGCAGACAAATAAAATCTGTTTGTTCATCCCTGTAAAACGTAAAGGGGCTATCCTTTATAGGAAATTAAGAGCTCGCAGAACCCTGGTTAAACCATGCTAAAAAGCTTTTTGCTGAATTCCTGTATTCCCATACGTTATTAATATTCATGGAATACAAATTTAGAAATCGTACAAAAACCTTGAATTACCAACCCAGACAATAACACTTAAAATGACGCAGCAGCAAAGTTTCGCGTAAAATTAGCATATATTTATATTATGGTCCACTTGTGCATTTTGTAAGGATTAAGGTGTTTGCCGTCCCTGGATTATATAAACCACTCAGTGAGTTTTTAAACGAGAAATTTAAAATAATTTTGTTGATGACCATAGCAAAGCCTATGAGTTAATTTGCAGATGTTGCAACACTTTGCATTACAAATGCAAAAGTATGACATTTCCCAGTCTATGCAGAAGCAATATTATGTCAAAAAAATGTTAGGTTTTCTTGTTTAAAAGAATGTGACGTCAATCAATAGGCTAATACAGGCATTGCTGAACACCTAGAAATGCTTAACTTGTAAGTACTTATTTTGTAATTTTTTTGTGATTTCTTTGTGACTGAATAACAAATACTAATTGCAAAATACCAAGAACCACTTGAGAAATTCAAAACACTACTGTCTTACAATTATTTTGCAATAATATGCAAAGTGCTTTTTTATGAAATTAATAAAATTTAAAATACAATTTCCATGTAAAATAAACCCCACATACTATTTAAAGCATTTTTTTAAACCAGAACCCTACAAAGCAGTGAAATATTATTTTCCAAAGGCTTTTGCTGCAATATAATGCCTTCACAGTGAAAACAAGAAATTAAAAACCCCTCTATTTCACATAGTGGTTAAACATATTGAAAAGATAGTATTATTTTTTTTCCAACATTTTATATTTAATGAGACATTTTCTTTTATTGTGAATACAATCTGATAAATAAAAAAAATAAAATAAGGATGAAAGAGCCTTAAAATAACTTGGGTACCTATTTATCTGATATGCTTAAGTATTGAATGATCACATAATACATTCCTGGACATATAAAAAGTTGCTTCATGTTGTATTTGACCATATAAAACAATCAGCCTGTGAACTTCAAATTCGATACTCTGGCTATAGATTAAGAATATTTCCTAATGTTAAAGCATCTGAAGATCTCTTACTCTTCTTCAAATACTCTAATTGATCAGCTGGTCTTAGTTTCGACAATGCTGCCTTAAATAATATATAGACTGGTACAAACTTCTATCAGTATGCCCAGGTATTTATATCCTCACTATATTATAAGATTTTGCATATTACATTTTGTATTGTTGTAGAAACTCTGAAGACGTCCCAGAGTGCCCAAATGGTCAACATACTTATGTATATCTTCGTTGTGATCCAACCACCTTAGATTTTTCAGGGAAAATTGAAATGCCCAGGTATAATAGTTTTCTTGTATATATGTCTTTGGGGTTTGCAAAGATATAGTCACAAATTAAAGCTAACATCAATTTAGTGAGTACCACATAGTATTGCAAATTGACACAACTTAATTATGCCCATAAACCTTATCCCTATAACTTGTTATCCAGTTTATTCATAAACAAAGTATTACTTTACTTACTTTGCTTTGAGTAAAGTAACTTATACCATAGTCCAATCAAAAGAATAATGTTAATAAGTATAACAAACATATTATGCCAAATGACATGATAAACATAGTAATATATGTAAGTAAGAAGTAACCTAAATAAAACACCAGCAAACTGTAGTACTGCAAAGCATAGCTCCTTGGATACCACATGATACTTAACTAAACTGTATGACCACAAAGATAAAGGAATGATCGATTACAAATCTAATAAGTAAACAATTATCATTACTGAGGCTTTTCTTACTCTGTAACACCTGGGTGACCACTTAGCAGTGCACTCTTGTGACAGTTCACAATAGTGTTATTAGGGTTTTTTGTCTTTACACATTTAAATGTCCGGTTTGTTGCAGTGAATGTCCTGATGGAACTTGTGATGGTTGCAGTTTTCACTTTCTTTGGAAAAGTCTTAATGCATGTCCAATCTGCACTGAATGGGATTATGATGCTATTAAAGGAGCTTGTACAGGGGGAAAACAGGTGAATAAATATTTTTGGTTATGTTTGTTTTGTAGTGAAAGATTGTTCCAAACCACCGGTTAATTAAGATTTAAAATATCCAAGTATGAAATTTTTTTGTTAGGTGACCAAGTACGTTTGGAAAAAATATCCAAAAAGATGCACAGGAGGTGTTCAGTTACCAACACGAAGTGAAGAGCCTTGTAGAGATATTAAGATCTATATTGAACTTGGAAGTTTTGTCGCCATTATCTTGCTTTTGATTTTAGCTTTTGTATCTTGCCGACTTTGGAAAAAGAGCAAAAAGTAAATAGGCATACATTTTTTATACATATTTACTAAATTTATAGCTATTAAAGTTTGTGGCTAAAACAAGTAAAAACAGTTGCAGACAGACTAAGTAATTCATTTAGCTAAAAGGTATTATTATTTCATTTATGGAGAAGTTTCATTTCTGAGACATATGACATCAGTTAAATTCAAGACCACCACAAACAAAAGTAGCATAGTTCATTGTAAATAACCATTAGGAATCTATCTATAGTTTGTTTAAAAAAGTTTTTCCATGTAATTAAATTCTCAATCTGGTAAATATAAACCGGTTGAAATAACAGTTCACACAAAAAAACAAATTTAGTAGGTTGTAAAATATATTGTCAGTCTAAAATAAAAAATGTTTGCTTTTTAGTTGTGGTTACTTTAAAAGTACTGCTTAACCTACAATAAATAATACGTTTAGGGGCAGTAAAAGTCATATTAATGTTCATTCTTATAACGCTTTTTTGGAAATAATAGAGTATTTTGTATGGAACATGGGCATGCAACAGTTAATATTGGCGGCTAAATTAGAATATAAAGGTTGAAAACAAAGGGCTACATTGGTTTTATTTGAAAGTTCCCTGTAACGCATAATTATAACAAAAACAATACTGGTAATGTGGTATTATAAGTGAGAACAAATTCTATTGGGTTTTTTTACAAGCTCAGCTTAGTGTTTTGATGTAACAAAGCTAGGTTCCGCTAGCCACCAGAAGCTAACAAGCACAAGCTTTCAGAAAAAAATTTGGCAAATACAAAATTTTGTATTAAATTTTTTCAAAAAAATTTCGCCTCAGAATGGTCTATATTTTCCCAATTAAATAAAATATGAATATTTGCCATTATTTCCAAAAAATCATTTACGCGTCAAGAGACTAACAAATTCATGTAGCTCTTGATCAAACTTCTCCAACGATGCCACACATGACGCAGTAAATATTGAGGCGACGCGTTTATGTTAATATTCATAACCGATCGCGGTAATTATTAAACACATGTGACTTGTCCAATTCAGAAAACTAAATTTTAACACGACAGTTCTACAAACCTTATAATGCCATAGAAAGAAAAAAATTGAAAATATTAAAGTTTAAAATATTTCATATTCAACATTTAATATCTGTAACATCGTAAATTTTTATCCCAGCAACATCCGACCAAAATAGGCCTAAATATTCATTTATGCACCATAAGACCCCTCTGAATTAGAATAACTAATTAGTTATCTTTCAACAGATTGGAGTATAAGTACCACCGCCTTGTTATAAATTCAAAAAGTGATCAAAATGGTGGAGAATTACCCGCTGTAGATAGCTGTGCTATCAGTGACACTGAATCTGATAATGATGATGGTCAGAGTGACGAGGTCATTTTTCAAAAAAAGAAATCTAAATTTCTTGGAAAGGTTTGTTTGTCAAAAAAATAATAAAACACGTTTGGTATATATGTATTACATTAAGTTATGTACCATGTAGATAATCGATTAAATGTAAATTATCATTGATAAAAACTTGACCACAATCTTTTCACATTTCTAGAAGCAACCAAACTACGAAAGTGTGCACCTTAAGCCGATGACAAGTGGCGTTTAGAAAGAAGTAACGTTTGATACCATATTCTTCATTCCTCCTAACTTAGTTGTTCAGCTTCAATGTCCTACCGTCTTCATTACTCGAAAGTTGGGTGCTCTATGTGTTTCCTTCAATTAACAATATACATTTGCACATATTTGTAAGTTTGTTGCCATGGGTAGATTAGTCATTAACATATTACCAAATAATGTTGCATTCCAATAAAGATTTTATTTTGCACCGTTTCGTTTGTTACTGCCATAATACAGTAAAACTTGCACATTGGTGCTTTAACAGACCACTGTAAAAAAATTTATATCGTTTGCAGTAGTTTTATTTTTAGATTTTGCAAACTGTTGAACCATATGTTAAATCTTGTTTTAAGCTTATACGTTCTTATTGTGCTTAAAATTACTTTTAATTTGTTTAAATCCATGCAGTAACTCTGTTTCTATCTATACATGCCAACATACTAAATGCATTACCTTGTTTTCCTTCGTTGTAAAATCAATTTCACACCTATTTACTGCAATCAGCGTTTGATGCATTTTAGTTACAGTGTCATATTGTTTGTGATCTGTTTTACATTAAATAAAATCAAATTTGAGGAATTGTTGTGGATTGTTTGTTGCTAGTTCAGAACTAAATCCCCTTAAGTATTGCTTGACGATATTGTTTTATTTTTAAATTGGCAACCTACGCTCTCCACCTAAATTTGCTGGGTTGCGAACTAATTTCTTTTTTGCGAAAATAAAGATTTTCCTTTTGCAATTTTTAGTGGGCAACAAGCTAGTTAATATCCTTTCACTTTTATCAGCAGTTGTGCGCCGCGCGATAGCCGTACACATTCGTTGTACTTTTAATTTAAGTTGGTGTGGCCACAAGTTTTTTTATTTTAAATGATTGTTTCATCACACGACTCCATAAAGTAGGATTTCGTTTTATGGATGTTTAGCTATACGAATACAATTTTATTGAAGTTTTATCCGTGTTGTGCCGTGTGACTCACAACCAGGGAGTTGAACCGCAACTTTATGAACCGGTTTGTATAAGATTTTAAGGAACTGAACCGAATAATTTGAAAGTACCTCAACCTTAACCGAACCTGTAAATAAAAGCGGTTCGCTCCTGCATGACGTCACAACTTCTATTTTACAGAGTCAAGTTACGCCATGCTCGAAATTTTATGAAAAAAATATGAATATTGAATGAAAAAATCGTTGATTTTTTATTCTTTAGATATTTCAATATTGAGTTACTGTTTTTTTAATCAGTCACGTAACTTAGATTAAATGACTTACAATTCAAAGATTATTCTCTACATTTATCGACACACATTTTGAGAATTAACGCAAATTGTATTATAACGTTCGTTATATGCGCCCCGGTCTATGCGCAGAACGCTATATGAGGCTAAATTCTTGTAGCGAAACGCGTCTCCTATTTCAGCCTGTTAAACAACCACACACAGTTTGAATTTGAAACTTGTTGTTGAACTGAAGAAAGAATCAAAGAAGCTGGCGCAATACAGCAGGGAGACGGTTTCTATACAAAAGGCAATGTGTCAAACAATTAACTCGTGGTACAATTTCAAATATTATGCTCGCCCACTATTTGGGTAACCGGGAGAATGTGAAGCAATCAGCGTCAGTAAATAACATTTCAAACGCCTAAATAAAACAATTAATTTAACAAACAATGCTTCATTATGACGTCACACGCATAAACATAAACTTACCAAGAGTTAAGGCAAATGCAGTCAACAAAGAGCAAATTTACACTCTTTTAAAGTTCACAAGTAAAGGCACTGCAAAACAAGAGCAGCGTAAATACTACATAAAGGATGTTATTATATACACAAGGCAAATAATGCTGGGCGAGCTGACTACTTGTGTCATCGTAGAAACTTTAGCAAAGGTTACATTTACATCATATAGACATATTACCAGGGCTGCAAACCCATATTATTCAAAACGCAACTCACCAAGGATAATCTTCCGAGTGACAAATTCGTCCTGCTACACAAAAAAACAGCAATACAAACTTGCGCCACGACAGTCGGGCGAAAATGGAAGACCGCATGTATCAAAAGTTAGTTCACAACGGTACAGCACCAATGTCTCATAGAAATCGGTAATTACTGGCAAATACGATGTAACATATATTGTATCTGCACCGGAACTTTATGAACCGGTTTTGAAATAACGATGGTTGAACCGGAGCTGAACCGGAACTTTTAAATTCCTTTGAACCGAAACCGGAACTGAACCGGATTCCGAAAAAATCATTGAACCCGAACCGAACCTGAACCGGAAAAGTCAAACGGTTCGACCCCCTCCTCACAACCTCCAATTTCTGTTAATCTACATAATAAAAGAGAAAGTGTGTGAGATGTGTGTGTGGCAACATGTTCGCCCATTCGGTGATGCAAGTTATTATAATATGAAAATCGAGCAGCACTGACGTTGCGCCGCTATACCTCAGTTGTAGAGAACTGGTCTAGGAGTCGTGTGAATCCTCACTGGTGGAAAACTGTTGTAGCGCTGACTTTCAATTTACAATATATTTGTGTTGCATCACTATGGAAATGTTACGTCACACTTAATTTAAGCAACGCCTATCTACAACACGCTTGGACACGGCGATTGTCTCCCATACGTTTAGATATGTCACGTGACAAATAGCCCTTGCTGCTTCACGCTTGGTCGTATTACCTAGAATCGTCGGTGAATGGCGGGAAAAGGAATAAGCAAGTACGTTTTAGAGGGCAAAATTTAGGTGTTTGTTAAATTTTAGTCGCTAAGACCAAGACTTATGTGGCAAAATGTAAATGAGTTGTTTTCACATCTCTCAGAACTGTTTATTACAAAGATAAAACTAATCATTTTTGTATTATAACAGGGTATGTTTTTTAGTCACCGACAGTCTGATACGAGGCGGAATTTTAAAATGTTTTGGTGATAAATTCTGCTGTTGACAATTTTAGGCGCTGGTCTAGAATCGTACCACAAAGCACATTATTTGGGTTAGGGTGGGTCAAAGAGATAATCTCTTTGGGTGGGTCAAGTATTATTATTAAATAATAAATATAATAATACTTGACCCAGCCACACCCAAACGCTAACTCGCACCCTAATCCAAATATTGTAGGTTGATTTAATAATTGTGGTGGGATTCTAGACTAGCGCCCAATTTTATAACTGACGGTCATACCATAGATTTCCATAATACGTCATGTCATTATATATTGCAGAACGTTGTAAATTTGTCAGTTTGTTGACGAATAGTTTCCTAAAAAATGTCGAAAATTTGCTGCATTCCTGGTTGCCCAAGCAAACGCCCAACCCCACTATACAAGGTTCCTGCGAAGAAATTTTGTTTCGGGGAAAAATTGCAGTGGGCTGATAACCTGGAATGTATTATTTTGGGCTTGCGTGCTGATCCCTCTATTCATGACTTATTTAAACGTGATTTAGTGAAAATTTGTGGTATACACTTTAAAGAGAGTGATTTTACTACTTCATGTAAGTATGTATGTATTACCATCTTGTGACACAATAACAGTAGGGGAAGTGCGGGACCCATGGTACGGCTTTGTTTTTTCCGTAATATCTTTCGAATTACAACTCAAAAACACTCGCGGTTATTTTCTTTGGAAAGCTTACAGCGATAGGTACCTACATGGAAAAAATAATTGAAATCTGACATATCCTTCTAAGTTTATTTTTAAATAAAACTTTTTGTTCCATCGGTCCCACCCCACAGGACCTATGGGACCTATGGAACAGAGCATGACTGAATTTAAAAAGACTGCGCTGAGTATTCCTGAAGTGCATAACTACTCATTTAATGGTGCATTAATAGTGGCACAAGAAAATGTATTTTGAGAAATAAAATAAAAACACATGGAAACAAGCACAAAATGCTGAAATGACATTTTTTTATTTCTGGTAGAAGTTGCAAACCAGGTTTATTATATCAATTGTTTTTATTTTTTAGGAGAACATATCTGCAAATATAATAATAGTCAAATGTACAATTTCGTCGAGTCCCGAGCCCGACTCTGACTCTACAGCCTGTTTTCCACCAAATTATGTAACTCAATACGGTGGATGTTCAGCAATCCACTCATAGGGATATCATATAAAATAATTCATCCACTCACAATAACTGGTTCGAAAATATCCACCATATGCTAATCCGCTTGTTACAAACTGCAATTGACGGCAATATCAGTTTACTGTTGCTATCTTCTGTGCGAACTTCCGAGCGATATTCGGCTTTAAAAAGAGGAAGTATGACAAAACACAAAAGTAAATGGTCGTTAGATGCTTGAGAGCTTCAATATTTTGATTTGTTTTTCTTGTTCTTTTTTTCGCTATCTATTTTATTCATAAAAAAAAAAAAAAAAAAAAATTCCATGGGTCCCGCACTTCCCCTACTCAAATAATGTTTACCATATGTTTAAACAGCTTCTAATCAGCTTTGTTTGAGAGTTGGTGCACTACCCAGTCTCAACATGCCAAAGTTTAACTACACCAAAAGTTCCGCGAAAGGCTCCAACTCCTCGTATTTTCACTCAACAAGCGAAACATGCCACTCTCTCACAGTTTACTAGTTCAATCAAAGGTCGACTTTGTCAGCCATGGTACATAAAACGTCAATCTGATGATTATGTACATTTGGCTTATCAGTCGGACCTGTTCGATCAGGATAAGCATGCAATATTTGTGAATAAAGAATTGGAGTTGGATGTGCAATATTTTGGTTGGTCCTCATCATCTGTTGTGGTTTCTGAGTTTAGTGTTGCAAACAACACCTTTTTTCAACTGCTAAACTTTGTAAGTTCATTAGAAACTTGTATTGGTACTACCACAGAAGATGGGACAAATGTGAAGCCGCATATTGTGACCACCTTATCTGTTCCATTTCAAAAAGGTTCAATACCAAAAGTCAACCGATTGGCTCTACGTTAATAATAATATATAGTAAATTTTAATAACATTACAATAAGTTAATAGTTAACTATATTTTTGCAAAGGTCTGAAAAGTGCAGCATTTTTGTTTCGGGAGAGCTAAAAGGTGATGCATGTACAGCCTTAGATAAACAGGTTAACAGAAGGCAGGTTGAACGAGAAAGGTATCGTTCCAAAGTTAAGGACCAGCCCCTGCAGCGCTTTGGCCAATCTGTTTTGCCTGCAAGAATAAAGCAGTCAATTGTAAAAAAAAATGAAAGGTTGTGCTAGGTTTAAATTAGTTTTTGTACAGTTCAAGATGTGAAATGGAAAAATAGATTAACTTATTAAATTAATTGCAGGATAAATGAACTGCAATGCTCAGTTGAAACTCTGCTTGCAGAAAAAAACTAAGCTTGTTTGTTTAGAACCAAGCGAGGCAAACGACCTGGATAACTGCTTAAAAGAAGGTTATTTTAGATGCATAGCAAGCGAAATGTTAGAGTAAAATAATTTAAACATTGTTTATCCTACAGTTGAAAAGGCAGGTCAGATGGATGACTTCCACAAAACCTTTTGGAGTGAGCAGTTGAAATTAAACAAGAAAGATCAGATACATAATCGATATCATCCAGATTTGATCAAGTAAATACACTACTCACATGCAATAAATCCCCTACTGCAATCAAAACAATATTTTTAGTAGAGATAGACCGATATATCGGTTTACGGATAATATCGACCAATATTTGGCTTCTACAGATATATCGGTATTGGTAAATGTAGGCCGATACTTTGGCCGATATTTTAGTACCAAAATGTGATCTAATTTTTCCTGCACAACAAACAACTTACCCATTTAGGGTTTTCGCATCATGCCAAGTTAATATGTAAAATAGTAGTTTAATAATTAATAAAGGTATATAAACCAAAACGTTATTTGCATTTTATTTTCAATTAGTTCAAGTTTTGAACATTTCCCAGGTATATATCAAAAATCGGGAATCTGTAACGGTCCAAAAAAATGATATCGGTCGATCTCTAATTTTTAGGTACTGTTTGCTGTTGTACTCTAGGGGTCCACAAGCATATCGAATGCTACAACAATCGAATGTGGTTGTTTTGCCTTCACTCCGCACTTTACGACGTTACAGGTTTGAATATATATATATATATATCTTATTTATTACTATGTTGTACATATTTATCTGTAACTTTCCCTTTGTATGTATTTGACCTTTGGGAAACTAACATTGCATTGTGGCACAAATTAAATTTGTTTACACATGACTAAATGTGGAAAATCCTGAAGAGTCCAGGGTATATTTTTGTTGTTGTCATTTGTGCTTGTACTTTGAAGAAATGCAAACGAGCCAGATGTTGGTTTTGATGTGAATCTGTTGAAGGAAATGCGGCAGGATGGCGACATTACTCATCATCAAAATCAAGTTATGATTATTGTTGATGAAATGAAAATTCGAGGTGATTTTTGTATACTAGATTTTGTTTATTAATCTCGTTAATCTTATATCATATAAAACATTTAGAGGAGTTGGTGTTTCGATCGTCAACCAATAAATTTATGGGATATGTGGATCATGGAGACACCAGTAGCAAAAGAGTCCTTGCTACAAATGCTCTTGGAATTTATGTTAAAGGTACAATAGTTTGACACCAAATGAAAAGTGTTATTGTTTTTTTTTATATCAGGGGTGGCCAAATTGGTCAGTGAGACGAGATATATTTTTTACCGCACAATAGTTTTACTGTATATTTTTGTTTAAGGTTTTGATTGACTCTGTTATTGAAAATACAAATAGCCCATTATCAGCGGTTGGGCTATCGTTCATGTTTATCATCTTGCAACCATTTTTATTTAAAAAATATATTCATTACTTATGCTTTACAGGTATTACCAATTCAAAGATTTCCGCCATGATTGGACACTTTGCAACCACAGTAGCAAATGGACCAGAACTAGTTGCACTAGTTGTTAAAGCGATTAGTATGTTGTACCATCTTGCAAACTTGTGGTGCCTTGTATTAATTGGTAATTTAAGTAATGATGTTTATTCAAAACCTTTAATCAACTGATACTAACACACAGAAACGAATCTATTTCCAAGTTATGGATGTGCAATGAACAGACAGCTGTTTCAACTGCTGTCTCCTACTCCAGAAAAAAGTGCCATTCCACACTTCGCTCCGAATCCTTTAGATTCAATAAAGTATGTGCAAAATCTGAATATTAAAATTTGATACAGTAATATTCCAACATTTTTTTACTAATTATTTTTAGCTGTTTTTTATGACGTGACCCCAGTCACTTGATAAAAACCACTAGAAACAATCTGTGGAGCAACCGTCCTGGGGGAGCAAGTACTTATGGAATGGTGAAGACATGACGTGCTCAACGATTGCCAATATCTTTCATGAATCACGTTGTGATACACCTCAATGTCTTGTCAAATTGCCAAAGCTCTCCATTCGACACATCTATCCAAATTCATATGACAAAATGAAGGTTAATTTTGCAGCTCAAGTTTTGTCCAATTCTGTTGCTAACGAAGTAAAGCAAAGTGGTAACAAAGTTTTAGGAGAGTTCTTGGCCATGATGAATACATTTTTTGATATTTGCAATTCTTCACTTGGTCAGAGTAATCCTACTAAGGCTCCCTTCCACACCACCGATGATCCAAGGTTAAGTTAGCTTAAAGAAGATTTTGTTGGTCATCTTAATAGCTGGAGTGCAACGGTCAACAACAGGCACAAGAAAAATGGTGAAATGTTTACATCCATTGAGAAGGAAAAAATGAAGTTGTCTCATGCCACTCACAATGGATTGATTTTTACAGATCTTTCTTTAGTTAGTGTAACTAAAATTATGTTGAATTTTGGTGCAGAATATATCATTCTAAAGCGACTTTCACAAGACGTCTTGGAGGCCTTTTTCGGACATATTCGTGAACAAGGAGATTGCAGTAGAAACCCATATATGCCAGAATTTAGCCAGCGCATGCACACTGTAAATGTCATGCGATCCTTGAAGCGCAAGGCTACACCTACAGGAAACATCTCCCATTTTACAGAATAGTTTTTCTGTATTTTGCCTCAATTAGACAGCAGTTTTTTCACCTAGTTTGGGTATGTTCTGTGTCCAAACCAAGGGTTTATCTGCTTACTAAAAAAAACACCATTGCTATGACTGGTGGCGTGGTGTAATGGCTTTAAACCAATGCCAGTCAACAGAACGAATAAACCAATATTGCGGTTTTATTTTTGGTTTTATAGATAGGCGTTGGTTTAAGCATGTATCCCAGGCCCCAGCGTTAGTTAATTTAATATAGGTATATTTAGAAGTTTTTGTGGACCCCCTGAAAACGTTTTGCGGATCTCCAGGGGTCCGTTGAGATCCACTGTTATAAATTATGTGAAACAAACGTGTACAACGTTCCAAGTAAAGATTTAAGTTTTACAATCCCAAATTTAGGCAGAGTTCGCAAAATATCGCGTTTGTTGTCGCAGTAAGTAAAAGATAATCCAAGTTTAACGTATCCGCGCAAAACTTTTTTCAAGTGCAATTACCTGCCGGAAAAAAAAAAAAAAAAACTAAGTATATTTCCTGTACCCCGAAAAGCCATCGCAGACTCACCACATCTGTCGATCAATGCTGCAAGCAGGGCAGGTTAGAAAAACAACTAGCCTGCAGTGAGGTTCGAACTCACGACCTCCGGTCATACCGGGACCAAATTTAGATCTGTTCAGTTTTTTAGACTTATGGATTAACTTTTACAAATCTACGTGCACTCACGTTCAATGTTGCGCCATAAGCGTACAATAGTATTTCTTTCTTTATCAGTAAACAAAAAAAAAAAACAAAAAAAAAAACGTTGTAATGACGCCAATGGAGGCTTAAATGAAGTTGGTGTGCAATATTTTTTATAAATACAAACCGCATGGAAATGTAAACTTTTTTGCCAGTTTTAAACTAGACTCCGATTGACTCTTATATTGAAGTGTAATCTGTTAACGGGGTTGCGACGTCAAAAAGGTTGGGAACAACTGGCTTAACTTTAACCATCTCCGCTCCAACGAAATTAAGTAATATTGCATTTTTTTACTTAGAATAAAGCAAAAATCATAGAAAGTTTAAGATAAGGAGTAATAAATGTTTTTACATGGTCTTTAGGAGAACATCAATGAAAATATAAAATATCCCAAAATACTTCTTCACATCTGTAGGCTAAGCTATTGTTCGGGGTTCTTAAATTGGAGTTCATTGACTAGTTTTATGCGTTTTATATAATAATGTGTTATTCAAAAGAGTGAAAAGGAATTTTTTTAAATTAAAAAAAAAGTTTTAGCACTGAATATATTTAGACTCCATTTCAATTTGACATTTTTTGTACCGACAACAGAAGGTTTTCTATAGGTCTACTTGTTTCATAACGTCAATTTATGACGTCAGCTCTAAAACAATCTTGTCGACCCTGGTCTACGCGAACCAAAGTTCCGCAGTAATATGAGTTTTGGAACTGGTGCTATGGGCGAAGGCGAGAGTTTTCGGCATATATATATAGGACATATATATAATGGGGCATTTAACAGGTATTAAGAAAATGAAACCTAATAATTCTATTTTGTACTGTTTGTTTATTTTTCTTCTTTCGGAAGGCCAATAAAGATTTGTTTTTAATAACATTTTTCTTTTTTAACAGTATGGAAAGACAACACGAGATATGCAATCAATGTTGTATTAGCAAGACAAACAAAGTTACATGTTTTTTTGCAGCAAGGATAGATTCACTTAGGTAAAGTCTGTTTGCCAGAACGTGTGCGACTCCAGGACTCGAAATCGGCGCAGGCCACTGCATGCACCAAAAAGTGTAAAGCTGCCGCCAGAAATTCAGCGGCACATATGAATGGTTTTACCTGTTAAAGTGTTTACAGAAGCCATTCTTGTTCTGTCTTAGCGTTTCAAAAGATAAATGAATGAATAAGCTATTTCAGCAAAAAGCACATCATTTTTTAAATAGTTTTGGATATATATATACACCCAGATATTCAAAACGTCACCCAAACTAAACTTATGACATGATGTTTTGTAAGCTAGACGTAACTTTAAATCTATATTGAGCCGAGCCCTGCGGGCCTCTATCTATATTCTATATTCTAGAATCTTTTAAATAAGTTGTTTTGCTCTGGAGGCGAGACAATTAAAATAATATGTGTGTCTGTGTTTGTTTGTGTGTGCGTGTGCGCGTGCGCGTGCGCGTGCGTATGCGTGTGTGTGTGTCGGCATTTGATCTCTTTCCTCGCAGAAAGTTAGTAAACATGTTCCATTTTATTATAGTTTTTTTCCTCACCATGCTATGTAACGCCATGGGAATTAGTTGTTGTTGCTATAGAGTTTCGTTTACATTTTTTCCGTTTTCTAGATTGTTTTCGGCATTTCTTTTTTAAACTTTTTTTATTTAATTTTCCTTTTCGCCGCTTTGTTTTACGTTTCTTGGATTTACAAGTGCTGACATCGACCATTTCGGAGCACTGTTCGCAAACGATGTCGCAACACCATATGAACCGGCAGTTACAAGACTTTACTTGCTTCACTTGTTTTGTATCATAGCCCCAGCCACAACATAACGAATCACATCCATCCCGTCCACTGGAGGTGCTGTTGCACTGTCGCCCGGCGACACCTAGATAACCTGAAAAAAAACCTAATAATTATCTTCTTTGTATGCATTTAATTACTATGTATGAATTACTGTTTTGTTTCTATTTAACATATTCGAAAATTGTTGTTCTCAAATCAGCTGTAACATAAAACATAAACGTAGTGTTTCGAAATAAAAATGTCTGTACGTAGATCAGGGGTTCGTAAACTGAAGTCTATGGACCCCTTGGGGCACCTAGACTAGTTTAGGGGGTCCATAAAGCCTCAATAAAATATTAATGTCGTATTTCAAACATGGAAAGAATTTACAAAAGGAAACATATTAATTAAAAAGCGCTTTGGCATGTTATCCTTTTGTGTGTTACGAATGTATTTCAATTTGACATTTTTTCGACGAAAACAGCAAGTTATTAAAATTGCCTTGTTGCATGACGTTAACGTATGACGTTACCTCTAAAAAAATTATGCCGGCCATGGTTCACGCGAACCAAATTTTTTTTAGGGGTCTGCGTGAAGAAGAGTTTATTAACCCCTGACGTACACTTATGCCATTCTGCCTATTGAACTACATATGCCAAAACAATGCAAGCGATTTAGTTGTTCTTCTCGCGTGTTCTTTTCGTAACAAATATGCAGGTATACGTATTTAGGAGCAGATCTAGGTGGGATACAAGGCCATGGCCCCTGCCAATTTTACCTACATGACTGCAATTTTTGGAGTACTTTTAGACGACAATTGCATTTTTGCGATCTCGGCGAAATTGTTAACTTTATTTTAGTATGAACATATTAGTATGGAGAGTATGATGGCCCTATTCAAATTCCGATTTCTGCCAATCTGAACCAAGTAAAAGATTTTCTATATATTTTTTGTTTCAATTTTCTCTTAATTAATAAGTTTAACAGAACCAATATATTATTAACGGAAAATGGTCAGAATGTTATTAAATGAACTTGCTCGCGTACCCCTGAAATTTCTCACTTCCCAGGGGTACGAGCACCCCAGTTTGACAACCACTGGTTTAAAAAAATGAACGCAAAATTTTGACCGATTGCCGCCATCTCCTTGTGCATATTTAGACAACATTTAAGGAGCATTATTACGCTTGATTTTCTGGGAATTGAAATTTATTGAGATTTATTGTATCTTTACATCACGTCTTAACGCAATCTCTGGAAATTTTAGGACTTCTTACCTCCCCCAAACAAAAAACCTAGATCCGCCCCTGTCGGTGTGTATACTTTTGAGTAGCCAAAAATCTTACCTTTATTTGGCTTTCTTGAACAATAAGATGGGGATCTA
Organism: Ascidiella aspersa; assembly: GCF_963924565.1. Lineage (NCBI taxonomy): Eukaryota > Metazoa > Chordata > Ascidiacea > Phlebobranchia > Ascidiidae > Ascidiella > Ascidiella aspersa. Next base: position 18,845,119 of record NC_139453.1, read on the forward strand.
TCCAAATATACAAGCTGTCTTTTTCCTTGTTTACCACAACATCTTTTTAGTTCTAGTTTTCCTTTTGAAACACCTTTTTTTAAGGTAACTCTCGTGGAATTAAAGTTGTATATTCGTTTAAGAACAATTCCGGTCTCTCGGAAACTCTTCAATTCCTTCCAACATGACCTAGTCACACAACTTCCGGTTGGGCCGTGACATCTGCACCTTTTTCGTGTGCTGTTTTTAACAACCTAGATTACAACGAAACGTTTAGATGACTTGTACGTAACACCTTAAACACCAAGCAATGTTACGAAAGTTAAAAATATTTAGCTTTTGTAAAACATTGTATCGGTACTTGTCCGACACCAGGCGAAAATCTGAGCCGAATAATCTACCTGTAAAGAAACTTTTTGTTAAAAAATTATCTCTAGTGTGGTAGTTATCTACGTCAATATAATAATAAGAGTGAAGGCGGGAGCATGGCCCTCAATTTAGTTTTAATTTATTCAACGTCAAGTTTTTGTTACACGAATATATCTGTATAACTACTATTTGCCGTGACTGACGCATATTATTTATTCTAATCACCTCATACAGTGTTTCTTAATCAGGTGAATGGTTCACCCAAAGGGTGAATAAATTTTTGCCGGGATGAACCAATCAAAAGGGGTGAATAATGGTGAACGAAAGATTAGGACCGTCCTATAGTCACTAGTAAACAATTTTCTGCAGTAAATCGACTACTGAACTGTTGTTTTTTGGTGTTTTTTTGCTTATTGTAATGGTGAAGTTGGTTTGCACTGAGTGTATAAGTACAAACATTTGGTGACTGTGTTTTGTGCTTTTGTAGCATTATATCTCTGGACTCGAGAAATTGTACATTTGCAATGGTAAAACTTAGCTTGAATTTATCTTAACAAATATCGAAACAACCTAAGTCATTTTGTGCTGTTGTATATAGACAAGATAATTTTATCATATCATGGGCCAAGGGTGAATGAAATCTGGAGATAGATATTAGGGGGTGAACAAAACTAAAAAAACTTATAATATTCTTCTCAGTAATATTAGTTTTGTCTTTTCCGTTTCTTATATTCAGTTACATTAAACCGAATGTGTCAGGATACTCGCTATACAAACACCGTACAGCAGTGGTCGCCAAACTGTGGGCCGCGGCCAAAATGTGGGCCCTTGTGCCAATCTTAGTAGGCCGCGGACTAATTTTTAATATTTCACCTTTATCATGTATGGTTGTAGGCCGCGTAATAAATACTGTACATCTTTGTGTTGTATTTCAAAAATGGCATGACTTAGCGTTTTTATTAAGGCTTGCCGACTACTGCACTGTAAGTGTTGCCAGGGAATTGCACCGCGCCGTCCCAAACTATAAGTTTTTTTTTATTGTTTTACCCTTTAAAGAGAGTCTTTTTATCCCAAAAAGGAAGCCTTGCCCACCTTGCATACGTTGCAGTGTGACATCATATTGTTTAGTAACTTACGTTAAAACAGTCGTAATTGTGACATAATAAACAGTTATACTGTGCTATATACGTTAATTTACAAAATGACATGCCAAACTAAAATTTAGCTAAGTGAATCGAACAACTTTTATAAAAGTTGAAGAGCCCCTTTGCAATGTCTGTGAGATGTTTCTATTGGTCTGAAAAAGCACTGCTTATTATTTATATTATTATGGCTACCAAACAAATTGTTCGGAAAAGGGGGCGTGAATTTCTATAAGTTGGTTAGGGAAGGCGCGGCCCAAAAAGTTTAAGATGCCTTGAACTAAAACGTTTATGGAGCCCTGGCCTGGCCTATTGCTATTTTATGGACGATCATCTACATTTACCCTGCTATCGTTTGCCAAAGAAACATTTCTCGTTAAAAAGTTGAATAAGTGACAATGTCGGTCTCCATTACCGTAATAGTTCTCACTATACATAGCCTAAAATGACCTTACAAAAGGCTAATGCGAAAGTTAGGCCTATTTTCGGAAACATTTGCGAAGCGAAATTTATTCCAAAAGTGGTATATTTTGTCAAAAAAAGTGGTATACTTTGTTAAATTATTTTAAAAGATGCAGTAATCGTTTATAAAAACATAAATTTAACAAAAAACACTTCAATTCACTGTTGGCTCTAGTCTAAATCAAAACTATGAGAACGTAATACAATTGTTGTAATACAAACCAAATCTATCAAGGTTTAAAAGTGCAGAACACTATAAAGAATATTGGTAACAAGCTCTTCTAGAGGCATGCCACGAAAGCTAGTAGAACGAAAATTATAGCGCAGGCTGTGACACCAAACAAAAAGCGTACAAGTGATATTAGTCACACCATTTTCGTGTGACGCCCTAAAGAGTTTTGATCTTGCTATTTACTTTCCCATGATGTGATACCATTTTTGCTCAGGTGCTAGACGTTTGCAAACTTCGCGATCAAAGAAGTCTTTGTTTAATTTGGGGCGATTTGAATCGGAATTAGAGCCATATCAGATGTCTTCAACAGCCGGCCATTAGTGGTTGCATAAGGATGGTAGTCGCCAACTTTCAATAGATTTACGTGATATTAATGTTATGTAAACCCGATATTAATGTTACGTACAAGTCTGTATAGTTAGCCACTGTTTGTGGCTAACTTCAATGTACACGTAAACGTCTATACATAACATGTGTTACTTCAAAGAGACTGATTTGATCTAGTGCAAACATGGGAACAAGTTTGTCTGGTGGCAGCAAAATGTAGTGCTGGCAGAAAATAATGATGGCAGTTACTGTTAGGTGTCTGTACATCTGCATAAAACGCGAGCACAATGCACAACATTTATGTGTTACGGTGTGTGATGGCATGCGTTGCGCGAAAACTGTTTCCAATTGTAAAGCGTTGAGCTATTATTGCCTAAAAAGTGCAATAGCAAACGCCTCTGTGCAACCAGACGGCTGGATGGCGGACACGTAATGGGTTTAGTAAACCGTCTATAATGGCTCTAACGTGCTATCGACCAGGACAAAACAATTTCCTGTATCGACTAGCTGTAAACTTACTTCTTACCGTCAACAGAAGTAATTGTTTTTTCGTCAATGGATTTTGTCCCCAAAAAGCTCGCAGTCTTTTTAAAATATAAAGTAATTCAAATACATGATACAAAATTCAGCCACTTTCAAACAAATACATCCCATATTGCTATTTAACTGTTTACCTAATCGTTATCAAATACCCTTATGTACATAACTCGCAAGTAATGTCCTGCTTCGAACAAGACTTGGAATCCGTTTAAGGAAAATTTGATTTGTTGTGAAAACTGCAATAAAGCATCCTTTCATTTTTAAAACGAATAGCGAGCCTGACACGGACTGGTAATGCCTTTCGTTCTCAACAATTGACACCAAAATCACTTTCTCGCGTCTCAAATTACCCAGACCCTATCGCACTTTCGCGCAGTTATGGTTTTGAAATGTAGCAATCAGTGACATATTACATGTTATGACACAAAACAACATTTCTAAAGTGGTGACACGACTTGGGTGGAATGTCGGTTTTGCAGTTAAGGGTAAACGCATTAAACTTCGTATAGTGTCAAAACGCGTGGATTTTACCATTAGCTGTAAGACAATTTTATTATGGATGATTGTTTGACGTTGCTTAACGAACAGCGAAATTCACATGTTTGCTCTTTCTCATCAAAGCAATATTCGAAAGCTGGCTTCCGTGTAAAGAAAGGTGAAATGATTTACGATAGCGAAATTTTCAAGTGATTTACCGCCTACTTTTATTTGACTTATCTGGCTCACAGTTCTCAAATATTGAATATTGTTTAAATTGTTGCATGACATTGAAGGCAATATTTTGGGGTAATTACTGTAAACCTATTTAATTTTTGCGCTATATTTTAAGAACATAATAATAATTACCACCTTTAATACTATACAAAAACGTACCAACAAACCAGTTATCTTGTTGTGCTTTACTAATTGATTTGTCGCATCTCCTTTATGGCTGTCATCGGCATCCAAAATCATTTTTGTAAAGTTTTCGCCATAAGAAACGTCATCACTACACCCATTCCAACAAAAGCTTCCCTTTTCTGTCAAATTTTGGATTTCAATTTAAACACAAGAATTTTTAACGTTTTTAAAGTAAGACAATTTGCAAACATTTACCATCTTGGTCCTTTTTGAGCAGATTTCGGGCGCAGGAACATTCTAAAAGTCGTCCTCTGCTACATGCTTGTGTTACTTTGTAACTTATTGCCGCTGCGTCTATCGCATGAACGAAAGCAGCTTCTTTCGTGGCTAAATTAATAAAAAACGATTAATAGTGAAATACATATTAGACTGGCATCTTGTTTCAAACTATCGCGGAGGTTCGAGAGGGTACTTTCATGTTCCTTTGTTTCGTTTTAAGAGTTCTGAGGACAATGAAATCGTTTTGTCAGGGTTCATCTATTTTTAACTTTGCAGCTTACCATTAATAACCAATATCCAATCCTGTTCTTAACAAGCACTCTTGAATGGTAAAGGGGTATCGAAGTTTAGTTTGAAAGAGTCATTATCTTCCGCTATCGTGTTTGCGAATGCTTTTTATTTTATATGTTTTAACTTATATTTCTTGTCATTACTGGTATTTCACGTACTCTTCGCATAAGATCATTTTAAAGAAATCATATACAATTGCGTTTTCGAATGTGATTTTCTCCCTCAAACTTGCTTGCTTCGCATATACGTATCTAGAGTTACAATGCGCTAACAAGCTTCGTGCTTTCAATTGTTAGCACGCGTTATGTCCTGAATGAAATTGTGTTTGCTGTCTGTTCTTTTTGTTGTCTCAGTACAATCAAAATGATGACTGCGTTAATTTGTCGTTTTGCCAACAAAAGATGAATTTTACAATGTCTTACATATGGGACAAACGATAGGACATAACATACGGCATAAATTTACTAATGTAGCCACATCTTGTGCGAGGCGGTGTTCAAATTATTAAGCTCACCTTTTTTAAAAATGTTTGTTAAACGATCACGACCGTTCCCTACAGTTGAACAATTCCATCTCTCATAACGAAACTGGTATTGACATTCTTTTATCGCCAACAACATACCCTCCTTAATAGCCGTAAAAGTGCTCCTGAAAAAAATAAAGCGTTGTTAATTCGAATGGTAGGCTACAGCCTATATTAGTTTTCACTCTTTCATAAGTTACAAAGGAACTACGAGGAAACGAAAGTTCACGGGGAGACCGTGTAATGTTAACTGGTATGATTAAATCCGATATTGCAACCAAACTGTTACTGTTATTACTAAACAGAATCCTTTGTTTTTAATGTGTACGTAATCGCTTTTTTTCAAACAAGTAAACATGTTTCAATACGTTGTATGATGCAAATTCATTTATCCGGTATGACTGGATTTTCAGCTTTCAGAGACTGAGATACTTTATACGTGAAATGTACCCGTCTAAAAAAATCTACAATATTATATATGTATATTTAGGTTAATATTTTAGCGCGCAACCGGATTTTAGAACTACATTTTAATTTTTAACTTGAAGTTATTCAACACTGAGCAACGTCATCAACAAATATGTTTGCCATTTTGTGATTAAAATCGACAAAACTCTACTTTATAACCTATTAATTGTTAAACGTTTACATATTCATTGATTATTTTCGATTAAGGTAAAGATTGCTCTTAATACGCCATTTTTCGCCTTGAGTCGGCAAAACGATTGTAGTTTGGCCGAGAGGTTGGGTTCAAAGTGGTCAGAATTCCAAAGCAATTAATCGTACTGAAAGCTGTTTTCTTCGTAATCAATCTACTTCGTAAAATTTTCAATTATTAACCTTAATATTTTTAATCTTAAACCTTAAGTTAACCAGTTAGCAATAAATTGTAGTGTAAAACTTTTCATGATATTATCGTGATCTTTTTTTCAATTACATTACCTTGTATTTAGATGGATATGTCAAATCATTCTTAGTGACAAACGAGTTTAGCATTCTAGTAACAGACAGGTAAAGTCTTTCTTAGTTTGGTCTTGTAATTTTTTGGATGAGCTTTGCCTGTCATTTCGGCTTAAAACATTAGTTGTGACTACCAGCGTATGTACAAAGCCAAAACGACTTGTAAGCACATAGAAATATAAGATATGCCCTAATTGTCGTAGTTCCAAAGCTAAGTAATTAGAGCAGTGTTTCTTAATCAGGTGAATGGTTCACCCCAGGGTGAATAAAACTTCTTCAGGGGTGAACCTATCAAAAAGGGTGAACAAGGGTGAACCGTTAGAAATGGATGATAGCTTGCGAACATGGCGGATATTCCGGGTGTTCATTTTCTGCTGTTATATATAGACGAGATAGTTTTATCATATCATGAGACAAGGGTGAATGGAATCTGGAGATAGATGCTAGGGGAGAACAAAACTAAAAGGTTAGAAGCACTGAGTATACACAAATTAACTTACGGCAAAAAACAATGTTTTTGATTGATTGTAAGTAATCGACGACAACCCCGTTCGCTTTCAGAAGAAGGCATAGTTCCAATTTCATTTGTTAAACTGAAATGTTTAAAATCTGATGAGTTTTAAAAATACCAACTTTCTTATTGTCCCAAAGTAGCATTTAAATAACATTCAGGTGCGCATGTGGTTATAAATGTACAATATTTTGATTTATTTTAATTGTTCAGGTTTTACTGTAAAGGCTTTAAGCATTGATGTTCGATGCGTGGTATCATCAAACAAATATATAGGAATCCTCTCCAAAGATGCCTTTTAAAAGCATACACTCATACGTTTTTAACACTCATTAGATCGGATAAAAGTTTAAGCTTTAATTCTTGACTTTTAAGTGGTGTCAACGATCAATCTTTAGATTGTAAACAAGGCTAAGTTAAACATGTTTTCACTGTCGTCCGTATTTATTTTATCTGTTTTTCGAAAGCATACCTACGCATATACACTAAAGCCATCACACACATTTCATAATACTCACAGCTTATTGCTTCGATCACCTGCATCCACTGTACATAATATTACAGTCAATCCAACGATGATAAACGCTAAACAGAAATTTGGTGGCATTATGATGACATATCAAAATTTAAGCATGTCTGCGTACTTAGTCGAGTTTGCTGTCCACCATCCATACTAAGTCATTTCTAACTCGACCGTTTTTTCTGAATAAAAAGTGTAAACGTTAAATAGTAGCCTATACAGATTCTTACGAAGATTGTTCGCAATAAAACTAAACTCCGACAGCCGCACTGACTGTTTTCTCTAACTGAACCAGTTGGCCACTGTCAACATCTTATAAGGGGCACACCTTTCGAGTAAGGAAAGTATTTTTTTATTTTACATCGCGTCTTTTTGAAGTGGCTCAGCACTGGACATTCGATCATTAGAAAACGTAGTTTAGGGATAACACAGCAAAAACCAAATGGAATTACACTGGCATTTGGCAAGTACGGTATACCACGAAGTAACACATGTTGGAATAGTTAATAATGCTACTTCTGATCATTTTGGAAACTGTAACCTGTGAGCGGGCCTATGTCACAGAACTACGAAAATGTTTCGTTTAACACCTTGAAGAGTGGCTATCATTGAAACATGATCCATATAAAATTGCACCTATTTGATGGCTGCGTTGTTCCAGTGCAGGATACAAATAATTTGAATGTTATCCAAAATCTGTCTAGGCACAACAAATATCCTTTACCGGTAATTCTTCTAAAGACGTATCCGCATTTTAAAGTAGTTTTGCAAAACGGTAAACACAGCTGACAGAAGACCAAACATTTTTTGTGTATCTTCAGTAAATTAGTAAAGTTAAAACAAGTTTATGTATAATGCATTATTGCAGCTAAATGCAGTGACAAGAGATTTTTAAGTGTGGCACAATTTATCAAAACTCGCTCCCCTTTCTCCAAAATAACATGTTTCATAGCCATAAAGCCCCTGTACTTTTACTGTTTTTTTTTTTAATGTAGAATGATCTGCCTAAAACAGGATGTAATCCATTCGGCCCGCCGCCTCTTCGACAAATTAGACACTAGTCTATTTCACAAACTTTTTAACTATTTAATGTAATTGCGAAAAATTTTCACGCTTCGCATGATTGTTCGTTATTACACGTACGGTTTGTTTACGTTTCGATGCTGCCTTTTCAACTAGATCAGCGATTCTTTACCTTTGCGCCGTTGAAGGCTGCCAAGTGCGTCGCGCAAAAACACAAAACGCAATAAAAATATGGGACATATATTTTTAACATTTTTTTAATTTTTATTTTCGGCAATGTAATAAAAACTTGCTAGAAATTAAAAGAAATACCGGTATACTCCCCCAAAAAATCGCGCTCGCTTCGCTCGCCAGGTGCGCCTTCACCTTAAACGGTTAACAAACACTGAGCTAGATTAACTTTAAATTCCATCGAAGTAGTTTTATTACACTTTTCATTAGTAGTATGGATGGATGGCGAAACGCGTGAGTGTGAATTTTAAACCAAACAAACGTTTTTTTCGCGCTTAGCGTCAACACTTCACTGCCTCTGTAAATGTAACTAAACACGTTTTTAAATGCAAAAAATAACCAAGCACCGACTGATTCACAGTTGTTCTAACATTTCAATAACACAATTCTTAGTTATTATTTTGTGCGGCCCGCAAAAACATTTTTGAGTTTGGTTTTGGCCCGCGAATAGAACAAGGTTGCCGACCCCTGCTTTAGATAAACGTAAGTTTGGAAATATAATTAATTAAATCAGAATCTATACCTCCTTAAGGTTGTTTGTTATGTCACAAATATGTATTGGTATTGTATTAAGATGAGTTAGTTGTAGACAAATAACTATGAAAAATGATATTAGAATATTAGGTGATAAACATTTAGTACCGGTATGATATAGTTTGTGCCTGCAAGAGCGACCGAGGACGGCAACGGCTCTTGAGATGCTACTATATTGTAAGACCCGTGAGCATAATAGCATTACGTAAAAGTTTTTTTCTACGTAAAAAAAAACAAAGTATATATTTGTCTATTGCAACTTAAGAACAACAAAGTAAAATTTTAAATCCTACCAATCATTTTAAAAGTTTTATGGGCTTTTCCAAAATATCTCGGTAAAGTAATTTTTAGTGTGTTTTGCGGAAATACCACCTTCTAAGCTAAGGCCAGTGGTCGGCAAACTGTGGGCCGCGGCCCAAATGTGGGCCGCAGAGCCATTTTTGGTGGGCCGCGAGTTACTTTTGAATAGCTTAGTGTTATCATGTAGTTGTGGGCCGCGTGGTAGACGTACATTCATTGAACTGTATTTTAAAAGTTGGAATTTTTATATTTGCTCAGCGTGGTTCAGGCCCGTGTGCCAGATGTAGCCCTAAAACTGCCTGTCGAACTATATTTTTTGCCAACTTTAACAATATGTACACGCTAAATTTTGCGCTCTTCGCGCGTATATTCTTCGATTTATAATATGTTTTACATTATGGCATGGCAGTATTTCGGCATCAAGGCGCCGTGTAATATTTTACCTGTTTTTGATGTGAACAGCCTAACGCTGTGTGAACTTACACTCCCTGCTAAAGTCAATTCCTACCAAAATAAATCTATTTAATGTAATTTACTGCGGATATGATATATTGTTAAACTTTTATGCATTTAGTACACGTCTGGTCGTCTAAGCGTTAAGCGATTCGCCAACTAAAACCAAATAGACACAATTATTTTTTTGCGTTCCGCGCGATAAACTTGTTTTACTTGCATAATGTTTTTAGTTGCACCCCGGTTGGTACGGGAACACACAATAAGACCAAAATAGCAACAATACCTAAAGAGGAAAATTCTATAAAACCAGCAACGACATAATAGGCCTACTGCCAAATAAGCAGTAAAATGAAGTACAGCATAAGATCAAAATCGTCTGAATTTTTTTTAAATGGTTCCCCATAAATGGAGTCACATTCTTTAGCTTGTGTGGAAGCAGCATTTAATCGAATGGCGTGTTATAAATCACCACATTTATCTGCGTGACTGTGAAACATCTAATTGTTCGTCTTCGCAAACTAACATTTTACAGTGTGTTGAAACAAAATTGCAAATAATTTGTGCTTATTTGAAATGAAACGACTAAATACGGCTAAGCACATCAAACATCTTTTACGTAACGAAAATATTTTACGTACCGGTAACGAAAACCAGTGACATACATCAATAGAAAACCACTCACTAACGTAAAACCTTAAGTTGTATAGCAGCCATGGTTCGCATTGCGTGATGTTCAGCAAATACGTAATCCTGGTACCGTACTGCGTCCAACGTAATCTCGTTTAAAACTGAAAATTGGTTACGATTAAAACCGCCGAGTTAAATGCGAAATTTTGCGAACTCTCCCTAAATTTTGCGCGGTAACAGACATCAGGAAGCTTTTAAACATAAAAGTCGTTGGAAACATTAAAACTTATTTCTATTAAGGCAATCAGTATGTTATGACTTTAATTTGATTTGTAATGCTGAAAACCCGCGACATTTATCGATATAGAATTACTAACAAACGTTAGACTTTAACAGCAATTGTTTAGAATTGCGTAATATTCAAGCAAATAATACAGGCACCAAACTGTGTCATACGTGAAAAAAATCTAGAAAAAAAGGGAGGTTAGCACATTGCTAACCCCACTACACCTAAGGTACCTGAGCCCTCAAATAGAACAAAAAAAAAAACTGAAAAATGAAAAGTAAAAAGTATTACTTAGTTTTGAAAAAGAATTGCTAAATGTCTAACTCAAGAGTTTTTACATTTTTTAATTTTTGTTTGGTAAACCTCAAATCGAAAAATCCGGGACAAATTGGTTAACCGGGTGGGACACCGGGACAAGGCCTTAAAACCGGGACTGTCCCGGCTGAACCGGGACGTATGGCAAGCCTATATTTAGATATAATAGATCCTAGCCTTTGAATAATAAACAAAAATACAGGGCTATGCACCGTCAGTTATAGGAACGTATTATGGAAAATGGCCTCAAAGCGTACTTTCAGACTCTCGATGATTTTTTACTAGTTTTGTTAACAATTTCCAATTTATTCTTTCTTTTTAGGCTAAACTTTATAGTCTCCCTACCCTCATATTTTACCATAGGAATTAGCACCCCATAGTTAAATTCACAGCGTATAAGTAAATATTTGTACATATAGTCCTAAACATAAATTCCATCGGCATTTTTGTTTATGATTTGCCCTAACTTTGTAACAATAAATACAATCCAATACTTTAGAAAGTGATATTTTGTAGGTGATTTATTTAAAATTCCACAGCACAGCACGTTAAAAAAGAATTTGTCACGAAACAGGTGACTATGCGACAAGAATGTAACAAATCAACACTTAATTCCGCGCAATTTTTTTTTGATAGTTTAGCATTGTACGTGGCATCAACATGCTAATTAGATCAGTGATAAATATTTTGTGAATCTTTATCTAATTCTGAATCTAGAAATCAGGTGACACAAATCATGACAAGTCATTATTAATATTTTGTGTCGGCAGACAATATTTTTTAAGTTTGATTACCAGAATTAAAAGAAGAAAATAACAGCAGCTGACCACTATATCATGCTTTGGACCACGTATCACATATATGACATGCCTGTATGTTGTTACGACATTCGTATAGAACAGTGGTTCTCAACCTTTTTTCTTTCGTGGCCCATTTACGCTGAAAAAAAAATTTGTGGTACAATAGTTGCATGAAAAAAAACTGTAAAACAGGTTTAGAACAAAACACAGCAGAACAATCCATTATTCCTAAAAAAATAAATATAGTGACACAAATGAAACTTAATCAAGTTTTTTCAAATTGGTCTGTGGCCCACCTGAAATGTTCTTATGGCCCACTGGTTGAGAACCGCTGGTATAGAACAACGCCGTTACAATCTTACTATTTAACTAAATTACCAGATTTATTTCAATCCGTATGCCGCAATAAATCTCAACCAAATGAGCATCAATGACTCAAAATCAGATGAATCTAAATTTGAGCAGATATATGACACTAGTTCTCATAGTCACAAACTTGTCCTATACTAGGGTGGAACAGCAATAACCGTACCAAGTTAGAAACAGTATTTTGTTCACTTTTTTAGGTTAAGTAAGTTATGGCTCAATAACATATTTAACGTTTTATACATGGGTTTAATATCCTTATTGTGCTGAATCGACTTTTAACTGAGCATCAGGTACTCGTAACTGAGTGACTATACTGGCAGTTCAAAACGAAAAAGTTTGTGTATATAAATGAACAAATAAAGCAAAAGAAAAGATGTGCGCTTAATAAAAACATAAAAAACTACAGAAAGGCATATAACATACAAACTGTTTGAAATAATCGCTAAATTATTTTTTAGGCTTATCAGGTTTTGCCGTACCCGCTAGAGTTCGGCTTTTTCGTATACAAAGCTGTCTAGATATAACAATATATTTATATGAAAAATACCGAAAGAAAGAAATGCGTCTGACATATTGCATTTTAAGTTGTAGTCGGATTCCGCTTTTCGTCGTTATTAAGAGGAGAATGTATAGGGTTTAAACACACGGTATCGGAATGTAACACTGGGTGGTGTTTAGGTGGAACAAGGGCGCTATGGTTGCCAAGGCGACGTTGAACTCTGGCTATCAGCTTGAGAGCATGGCCAAGTTTCATTCCCATAATGTCAACCAAATGTCTTTCCATCAGCAAAGGCAAACCATCCCCATCTATTGCGTTTTCTCGAAATACCTTGAAACAACATTGAGTTGACCGTAAGTATATTAACACATTAAAATAGTCATATACACAACTTGCACGATAACTGTGATTAGGCCGACCTATTTCGGTTAGCCTTTCTGAAGGCAATGCTACAGAAATCTCGGCGTTATTTTTTTATTACAAGTTGACTATATCAGGAACCTTCAGAAAGAACGCGCAAAAATTTTGGTTTTATTAAGGGTCTACGTCTCTACGTTATAGTTTTAAGATATATAAGTGCAAATCAATTTTAAGTATTAAAATGACCAATTTACACTATATTAAGAAACAAGAATATGTATTTAAAAAAAACGTGTTGTTTCGTGTTATACGTATAATAATCTAAACCAATTCTTGGGACTCGGCAGATTCTTGTAACGCCCCCTCACGGCCACTTGCTACAATACAGCCGGGTATGGGGTTGGGATGCTTGAAAGGGGGGTAGCATAACAACTTTAAAATATGCAGTTAAAAAATCACGTTATAAAACAAGTAGTTTAAAACTAGTTTAACTAAATTTAGCTAATTTAAGTTAGCGCGTTTATCTAGTAGCTTAAATAGACAAACATGTTAACTTAACAATGTAGTATAATTTAACTAAAGGTTCATGTATTTTTTGCTATTTGACATGGAAAATTATAGGCTTATCAAGAAACAGTTCATCAAAAGATTGTATGCAACCTTTGGCATTGTTGTTGTCTGTAACAAATGACGTTTTACAATAATTGTAGGCCTACCAATTGCTTAAATACAAGCAGTTATCAAAGCATTTCAATGATTATTTTTTGCCCCTTTTTAACGAATTCAAAACAATAAGAGCTTTAAGAGTATTTATACCCACTCTGTAGTCACAGATCAGTGAGATTCTATCAATAAATAGATTTGTTTTTGCACATAAATCTATAATTCATCATCATAATTTACACACTGGTTTGTTTTATCAATTTGGCAGTTGAATCTTTCATTTTTGGCACAGAATATTAAATTTTACTGGTGACCACATGTCCTACTTATCACTGCCGCCGACGGGGTTGTGTCGAACCCCCCTTAATGTGGGTTTGACGTCCTTCCCCCGCCGAATGAAGAAAAAACTAATTACACCCCCTATGGCAACTCCTTCACGCCCATAGGTGGGGGGAGGGGTGGTATCTCCCATGTTGGAAAGCACTTGATCAAAACGATATACAAAACCTGATTCATATATGTACTGTAGACTCTCTCTCTCTATATATATTACATATATATATATATAACATTTTATAATGAATAACACTAAATAAACGAACCTTTTCATACTGTTCGCAGCCGACTTCCAACAAAAACTTACAAACGTCGTCAACTGACCAAGTACCCATTTCTTCAATGGCAACACAAAGTTTCCTTGCAAGCAAGTGGCTCAAACCCTCTCCGCAGGGCGAACCAGTACAACTATCAACAGACAAGACATCGCTGCCTATGGGGGTTGTGGTGGCCAGGTTGTGTAAGCCATTGTAAAAAGGGTTTAGTTGGACGTTATTCTTCGTTTGCGGCGAGGCTGATTTTGCCCTTGGAATTTGTATAAAACTTTAATCCTACGTAATGTTCCACATATTTAGGTAGAAAACCACATAATAAGTCTTACCTATTTGGAAGTGATGTGTATCGGTGTGGGGGAGGAGCGCTAGAACTTAATCTGCGTAAAACATCGTTTGGTTTCGGTATATCCTGTTTTGTCATTTCTTCTGTTAAGTCATCACTAGTAAAAAATACTGGTGAATTGGCTTCCAATTGTATTTTGCTGTAAAATGGAAGCGGTATAAATAATACCACTTTAACAGGACATTAAATATTGACATCTGTTTCTCATTTTGAAGTATTTGTAGTGTTATAAAGAATTCAGTCATTTACTCTAATGACTTTCATGAATGTTAAGTGTTTTACTTAAAAACATTTTAAAAAATTGACATTAACTGGAAATGTCATGCAATTGACTTGAACTGAGACTTTATTTTTTATTGAACATGACATGACTTTATCTTAAGTTATGTTACATAGGATTTGTTTACAACACCGTTATTTTGTTGTAAACTATTGTTTTTTTTTGTTAAACGCATAAAATCAGAATTCTGCAAGAAACTTTGTGCAAACCTTCTAGCTTCTTTAGTTCCTTCCTTGTTGACACGCCGTTTCCTGTAAGTCAGCGACATCATAGGAATAGCGTGGTTGTTAAGATTGACCATTCTTTGCTGGCCAGCACCGTAAGTTTGGCGCTGGCGGTTTCGCTGGTAGGAAATTGGTGGTACGTGGAACCTAGTGGAAGGCGCATTGGGCTTAGCTGCTTGAACTCCATTTGTTAATTTGCTTCTCTGGTCCATACATGATCCCTCACTGGAACGGGCAATATCCATTTGTTGGATCGTGGGTAAGCCAATCCAGTTGTCGTTTACATCGTGAGTAGACGAGTGCATTGAACTTTTATTACGCTTTGAGCTCAGTTCTTTATAGTGCCTTGCAAATTAAATAAATAATTGTTTAGCAATGTTGTAAACAAGTCATTTGAAATTACTCGAGTCCCAGTACAGTCATTTGTAAAATAACTTACGTTAAAGGCAAGTAATTTGTAAAAGAACTTAAGCCCAAGTCAATTATTATTGGATAAATAACAAGTGAAGACCCAGTCAAGTCATAATTAAAGCAAGTCAAGTCCTTGTCACAAAAATTAAAAGTTAAACTTTTAAAATTGGTAAACTACTCCAAATTATATCAACAATATGTCAACTAAAAACAACTTATAGCAATATTGTCGTTTTAAGTACAAAAGTTTAGATAAATAACTCAATTTGTAAAAATATTGTTAACTGAAAACACTTAATTTCAACCCAAGTCGCTTGACTGAAGGACTTTAGTCCAAGTCAAGCCATTTGTCTAAAAGATTTAAGTCCAGTCAAGTAATTGAGCCCAAAAGACTTTGTAAGTAAAGTTATAAGCAAAGTCATTTAAAATCAGTGACTTAACTGCACTTAAGTCAAGTCACTGACAAAGTCATTACAACACTGTTTTTTTCTGTTTTTGAGTTAACAGTAAAAAGCACAGAGTCACTAATCAGAAACGTATTATTTTCCAAAACAAACAAAGTAGGGTAGGTATAACGTTACAAGAGCCTGTCATGGTTCAAATACCCGTCCAGAGAGTTAGATTCAACTAAAACGTTTTATTCTAATCTCCATAGATATATATGAAAAAAGCCTATTTTCAAAACAATCTATACGAATCTTTATATATAACTTACACCAACTTATGTCGATAATCAAAACCAGAATGACAATTATAGACATAACGTACTTGCTTGTAGCAAAATGGTTGTACTCATCAGAAGTTGTGCTTATATTTCGAGTCTCCGATCGTTTACTACGGGGTGACGTTAACTCAACCAAGTGCTGCTTTTTACCTATAATGAAATTTTAAATAAATAAGTTTTTTAAATAAATAAGTTTTTAAACGAAATCCAATTCCATTAGCGAAATTGAAAGAAGCATAAATGTTTATATGGAAGAACTAGGCGATATAATTTCTTAAAATATGCTTCTAAAATATCAACTGTGTGGCTGTAAAAAATAACTATTATATTAAAAACCTTCGTGTTGTGATGGTGACGCAATCGATGTAGTTTGTAGCGGATATCCATTCGGATGAGCTACTACTGTTTGAACAGCCCGTTTCATCGCGTCGTACAAAGCATACTCGTTATACCCAACTTCTTGATGCTGTCGAAAGCTGCTTTCAAAGTTGTCAAAATGCGGATTGGGGTGCGAAGAAAGTTGTTGGCCGGTAAACCAACTTCTGTTTAGAGCTGTTCGTTGTTTGCCACGATGTGTATCATCTCTTTCCGGTGCATGATTCCTGTTATTTGTGGAAATTACCAGAAACAAATGAGTAAAATGACTACGTACTTGTCCCAATTTCGAGTCGCACATTAATTGTCTAAAATGACTTGAAACCTAGATTATGTCCTTAGTAGTATTATAAACAAGTCATTTTCCAAGTCCAGTTATTTGATTTAACAACTCAAGTTAAAACAGTGACACTTAAGTCAAGTCATTGACAGGTCGTTGACTTAAGTCATTACAACATTGGCAGTATGTTTTTATAAGCTATTAGAGGAACAAAAGTAAAATGGGACAAGTCTATAAAATGTAAATAAAAACTGGATGAATTAAAAATCATTAGATTATTACTATTATTAGATGTGATATCAGGATTCACAGCGTTCACAGCGTTCCCTAAGTTATTTTAATTAAACTGGTTATTTAAACCTGTGACGTACCCTTTGTGAGCCTTTTCGATATTTCCATCGTACTTCGGTGTGCAATCTATACAATATAGTTACTTTTTATAAAAAAATTCCAAACATTTTTTTGAGATGTATCACTACAATTAAATAACTTATCAGCGTATATTTAGGCCTATACTAAAAATATTAGCACATCTGTTCAGATTCTGGGAAATATATTAGTATTATATTAATTTGTTAGAGAGCTCTACCAGCCGTTTCAACAAGTAAACATGCAAGCAAAGATACCGGCAGTATCTTCTTCATAGTGGGGCCTCTTTGGGTTTTGTGAACTTCGCAGTTCTTCCTCGTCGCTCTAAAAAACAAAATTTGCACGTTAAATAGAAGTATACTTTACGCAAAAATACAAATTGATCGCACCTGGAAATCATCACCAGCTAAAGCTTGGCGCTTGCGAAAAATAGATGAAGTGGAATGGACACTTAAATCCAACGATTCTCCTCCCGCGTTTGGACTTGAGTCGTAGTTGCAATTAGCATTTTTACTGTGAAGTTGTGATATTATTGAACTGAGGCCTCCTTCCCTCCTTGAAAAAAAAACATGCGCATTTTTCAGTACAAATTATTTTTAAAATCTGCCAAATAACTTATTAGGTTCAGTGTGAACTCGTCCGTTACTGATTTTACTTACCCCAATCTATGTGTAGAACCCGAGGCATCTGCAACAACTAACGACAAAGGAGTTGTTGATTTGCTAGCATACGATGGTGAACCAGACTTCTCAGTTTCCGGTAACTCCGACCCTTGTGAACGTTTCCTTGCCATGTTGTCCTAAATATACTGCACATAACTAACTGATTTCGATTAATCGTTAAACAAATATATATTACAGTATAACAATAGTTATGTCTAAAATAAAATCGACTGATTTCAGCTTAATACTCTCGCTGCCACACTTCAATGGCTTCCTATTCATACGTCTAAAATAATCTTTACGTCTCTATATTGCCAGACCTATCACAAATATCATGACTGGCAGTAGCAGTAGCACACACTAGTGCGCACTGTGCTTCATCGTTTCCTTCCCCTGCTGCTTGGTTGTGTTCAAAACGGCACGGTTCCTTCCTTCCTGCCATGCAACTGACGAGTTGTTTCCAGCTACGCTGCTACTATGAACCTAATTTCGCCGCTGCGATGCCGCATCAGGCGTCTGAATTAAATTTTATTCCTACCAAGATGTTTACTGCACTCGGCTAAACCACGAAACATAAACAATATGAGCGATTTTCACTGTTACTATTTGTACAAAAAATGCTTGAAAAACACATGCAGAAATTTTAACTTACAGTCGAATCATTTGCTCCCTGTCGTCTACAATAGTTACATTCGCAGACTGGGGGGTGAACTAGTAGAATGCCTTTGGTCATGAGCGTTTTCAAACTTTTTCCGCAATGTCTAATACTGCGTTTCCAATCCTTCGCTGTTTCTCGCCCGCTGATGAACTGGAATTCGTTTGGGGTTAACCACTCCTCTTTAAAGTATATTGATTGCCCTGCAATTTCAAAGGTGTTTATTTGTTGGACAGAGTGGCATCATCTTTCCAAAGAAATATATTTTAAACCTAACCTTTACTTCCTTGGCATAGTTTGGAAACATAAAGAAGACCTTTGTTTCCCCCACACTCCACTTCTATAATCGGTTCGCTTTGGTGATTGCTTTCCAAGCAAATGTCAACTCCCAGTCGAGAAGGGTCGTCCGGTTGTTCCAAGGTGTAACGCGTCACGAAATGGTGCAGGGACGAACCGTTTGTTCGCGACGAGGCGTTGTTGAGCACTTCTGGGCATATCATACAAAAATGTTTTTCAAGGTGAGCAATATAAATCCACCACAACGAGAACCTGAATAAATTGGTCAATCCAACCTGGCAAATTTTTTTACACTATTTAAAGTTAGGAATAATTTTTCGTTTGTAAAATGTTTTATTTTTTATTGTTTTAATTGTTTTTATTGTTAGAAACTTGCGCCTCTGTCACTAAGTTTTTACAAATGAAGATTGGATACAGGATAGTTAATGATAATTTTTCGGCTCGAGACACAATTTCTAAATAAAACGTCTGATTAACAGTATTTAGTTATTAGTTGTTGTATCTACTCAAGTCAATGTTGTGAAATGACTCGGATCTGACTCGGACTGGGAGCTGCACCTAATGCGATAAACAACCTTGTGTGGTAAATTCTGCCGAATCGCTTATCCTTTAATACTTCAATAAAGAATACTTCAATAAAGAATGATAATTTCGAAAAGCCCAAATCAGTTTTATGGCAATTTTGTGCATTTTGTAAACGATTTTGACTTTGATTAATTTTGACAAAATTTGACCTAACGTGTAAATTTTAACAAAATTTTGACTTTGTTTGACAAGTCAACAAATAATTGCTCGAGTAAGAACTAACAACAATGTGTGGATTCTCAATCTCCGAAATGCTAAAACTTTGTAAACCATGCAGGCAACACTTTTGTTTTTGTTTGTTTCTCTTTAATGGTACACCTCACCAGAACTACTATAATGTTAAAATAATTGGTTTTTGCTTAGTCACTACAAAAACATCCATGCCCATTAAAGATTTTGCCAAGCCCTATCGTTCTTTTCGGGGGAACCTTCTTATAAAGTAAATATGAACATAGAATCGAGAGTACAATTTTGGCCAAACTGGACAAACAATAAAATTTGACGCGCTTTTAGAAAGTCTGAAAAGTGGACCCCCCCCCCCCCCCCCCCGCGCGTCGTACATAACAGTAAGAAAAATAAGATTCACGAAAACACGTTAAGAAATGCATTAAAGACAACGAGTGGTAAACCACTACATCATCACCAGCCTCGCGCTTCCTGGACTCCTGATTTCTTCGAAATCAAAGTCTTTGCAATATTGCTATCGTAAATAAAACGTATCCTGTATTTATGCGCTTCATGTGGACTGTTTCGTGAGTTGTGCAGTCATTGAGCTTCTACGTTAATAGTGCTAATCGTTTTATGTGCCGCATGTGTTTCCTTCTATGGAGAAAATTTTGCAAACTAAAACCAACTATGCATAATTGCACACCGGTACGTGAGAGACACGATTCTCAAGATGACTTGAAATATGGCGCCACCTTATGACGCAACTTATGATGTTATAGGTGTCTTTTTTTAGCCCACGCCCAAACAAAAATTCTGGATCACTCCTGGTCACACAGCAGTGTGCCTATATTTTGGTATAACTACTTTTTCTCAGCAGATGGCAATCCTGCTTATAAGAAAGTCGATTAGATAAGACAAGTCAATAGGTACCTTGACTTGTTGCTTTTCCTGGCAAATTGCGACGTACAACCATGCTCACTGAATCGTTCTGTCGCAAATGCTCGGCAAATGTATCCGGAGACAATTCCGCTGGAGGGCGCTGTGGATCGCAACTTGGACTACTGGAACACGATCTGTCGTACAAAGCGGGATCCGTATTGCTACAAGGAAACCTAAAAGAATGAACGTGTTTATTATAAAAGACTGAATCCCTTAACATTTAAAGCCTCGACCACCCAAAATATTAGTTGGATTTGCCCCTTTCACTTCATTTTACTTTTTTTTTTAGTTTTTTTAGAAATCAGGAAGGGTACAGAATATCCAATATTAGAGAAAATAGCGGTTTAGATCCATTACAGAACCACGAGATCCGATATTTGCCGATCCGATACCAATCTGATACGTAATTTAAGCCTTGTTTGTGATCAAAACCGAGATTTGTAACTTAGAAATTTAACTTTAAAGAAAATCTAAGTCAATCAATTTCCATTGTTGTTACTTCTGTCTTCTACACTTGTATCTCTTTGTACTCCCCTAAGCCACCAAAGTCCTGCTAACCCCTTAACCATGACAGATCAGAGGACATTTAAGTATAAAATTAAAACCTAAAACACATTTAGGAAAACAAACTCGGTAATTTTGTTTGAACTTAATTTCAAAAGGTATGCTGTGTCCTCGGGGTCCCGCTATCATTTCTAGGTTTCAAACCGTTAGTGTATATAAGATTGACGCGCAGTTTACTTTAATAGCAATTAACTTGAGTTTGTTAAAAAATAGTTTTTTTAATTGCGATCGAACGTAACTTGTATAGGTTCTTGTTCTTTTCAATAAAGGTTCTTTCCCTTTTATCGATCACTGTACAATTATCTTTTAATCTATCCCCAGCAACAAGATATCATTGTGACACAGAATACTCAATTGTAATTGAGGGGACATTAACAGCATACTACAACGCTGTAAACAAATCGTTCTGAAGTGACTTAAGTCCTTGTCCAGTCATTTGTAAAATATTTTTTGTCGAAGTTTTTAAATAAAAAACAAGTCAGCCCAAGTCCTCAGTTGCACAGGCCAAGTCCCAGACAAGTCACAATTAGAGCAAGTCGAAGTGCAGTCCTTGTCATACAAGTAGAACTTTACGCCATTATAATTGGTAAAATCGTCCAAATAATTATGTGCAAAAACTCAATTAAAAAAACAAAAAAATATAGCAAGCAAACTATTTTATGCGCAAAATGAATATAAATACCCCAAATTTTTTTTTGAAAAAAATTGCAAAATTTTCAGTTGTTTGATAAAGCATTGAGACGTATCAAAAACAGTTGACATGACGTAAACACTATTCTGTTACAAAAGGAGGACTTATCCTGATTCGTTTTTAACTGCCTAAGATTTATTTCTATTAATTTTTTTTTTAAAACCTCGATTCATTATTTTGGCGATAAGAGGAAAGAGTTGGTCGGCAACCTTTCGTATACAGTGTGTCAGTTTATGAATACTTTTTAAATATCAACAACTCGCATGCCTAACATTTTTTCTATGTTTGGTTTCGCACAACCAGGTCTTGCGGAGTCGGTTAAAAACAACCCGAGTCCGACTGCGGCCAAATGAGAAATTTTATAGAGTCCGGGCTCAGACTCTAAGGCCTCTATTTTACCAGTTTACGTAAATTAAATAAGCTGGAATTTTATCAATCCACTCATAGGGGCCATAAAAAAAATATACCACCATATGCTATTCCACCCTATTAACAATTTACAGTTTGCTGCCTTATCAGTTTTGAAATTTGGTACTGGACATGCGCCATGCGCACACGTCGGACTTTTTATTAGGATAGTTATACCTAGTCTTACTCGAGTCCTGAGTTCCAACTTCGCAGCCCTGCTGTGATCTGAATCTATTTTACAAGTGATCTGACATCTAATTTACGCATCTTTGGAGACACTATTAATTCTGTAAATATATACCCTAACCTGAAAAAACGAATTGTCACGAACGCAATACTGTGCCCGGTATCTTGGAATATACGACGCTTTCGACGCTTTTCAGCCGATATCGAGAAGTGTTAGCTATCCGTTTCGCTATTAGCTTGTTTTCTCAGTCACACAAAAACACGCGTGCTTACTTTTAATCGCAAATTTTGGGGCATTGTGACATAATACGAACGGTTAGTCGTAAAAAACAAGTTTAACGTCCGCAAAAAATAAAGTTAAATACAACAGTTAAGACACTAATTTGTGACACGAACACTACCGAATCATTTCGCGTGCCCTGACAAATCATCTCGCGTGCCAAGGTTGCCGACCCCCGCCATATATCATAGAACTTTAGGCCAGTCTATGTTAATTTTGCTAAAGTGCAGTAGACAAGACCTAAACAACAACAATACCTAAAGCAAAAAAGTCTCCAAAAACGTAGTTTTAAGACCAACGACATAATACAGCCAAAAACGCAATAATATTCAGTACAGAATAAGATCAAAATCGTCCGAATAAGACGTAAATCTGTCGAAATAAGGCCTAAATTCATCGCAAAAAGACCTAAGTTCATCAGAATAAGGTATATACAGTAAATTCTAAATTCATCGGAATTTCTAAGGTCTATCTATATTCATCGGAATTAGTCCGTATTTCATCGGAATTAGCCGTCAGGGCGCCGCTGATTTCGCACCGGATTTTTGGTCCTGTTTGGGGTTATTGGTGGGTAATGGGTTGAGTTAGAAAATATTGTTACGGTTGAAATTATTAGGGGAGTTAGCGATGTACTTAGGGGATTTTGTCCTTTAAGAATCTTAAATTATTAGGGGAATTAGTGATGTACTCAGGGGATTTTGTCCTTTTAGATCTCATTCCGACGGATTTGGGACTTATTTCGATTTAAACTGTACTACGACTAAATAAATCAGTGGTCGGCAACCGCCGGTCCGCGGACCGGTGCCGGTCCGCGAGGAGTTCGTTACCGGTCCGTAGCAGGGTTGCCAAATTAAAACTTTAATTTAAACCCAAACAGTTCGTAAAAAACAACAAAAAGTCAACAACAATTAAATGTATTTTTATATTCAAATCACAATAACTTTCGTTTAGAATTTAGATATACCTCATGCATGGTCGATTGGTATGATAGAAAATCACATTTAGTTATAAGAATCGTGAGATTCAAGAGTTAGGTCTACATAGCACGTTCACAACATCCATAAATGCATTTTGGCGGTGGTATCTAGATGCAACGCCATCTTTGTCTACGAGATTTCAAACAAGACGGAAAATTGTGTAAGATTTGAGACAGAAAACGATTTTTGAGGCAAAAAAGTAAATTTTTTAATTCCTAAAGAATTGTATTTTGTACTAAAGCATATGTTTTAGAAACGTTGTTTAATGGGAAAAAATATTATTGCATTTTAGTTGTGATGGCAAATAGTACACCTGAAAAGCTAGTCTAAATTTGTAACTCGACCAGGTGCCAATGGCCGCCATGGGGACCAGTGGTTCACAACCCGATGGGGACCGGTGGTTAACTGATTCAGCAGTATTGTTCGTCTACCGAGTAAACAAATCACAGAGGCATGCAAATTTCTTAACATCTTTTCCACGGATCTCTAAACTTTAAAGTTAGTGCTGGTAGCCTTAAACGTATTAACAGACCACCATGTAATTATTAACTCGATAGTAATAAAGGGACATAGTAATTTCCCAATATACTTTTGTTGATAGAAATATATATTAAACTGCAAGACCATGTATAAGTAATAAAAATAATTAGCAAATAATGCAGATAAAAATTGCAATTTTATTGGACGGTGCTTGAGTTTTTCTTTTGTTGTAAAATATAAACCAATGGTCGCCAACCCATAAACGAATTGTTCACTTGAGTAGCATTTTTTGCATGCAAAATAAACAACTTTTTTTTGCTTATATTTTGAGTTAAATGTTGTGGTATGTTGAATGATTATAGATTACATTTCATGTTAAGACTTTTAAATCCCATTTTACGAGGCAAATAAAACCTGCACATCCAAAAACGTCTAAACTGACCAACTGGCCCACATCTCCGCTCTTTTTGTATTAGTTCATTGAAAAAACTGTAATAAATTTCCTTTACTAAACATTTGGGTTTTTTTTAAGGCCGGTCCGCGACAAATTTAAGTTGCAAAACCTGTCCGCAGTGCAAAAAAGGTTGCCGACCCCTGCCATAAATGATGTTTAAGGTAATTATGTTTCGCTTGGGCTAATGAATTAGTATGTAAAATACTGGATAAGCATGGGCGAGTGGGATGTTTTTCAGGATATTTGATAGGCAAAAAGTAAGTAAGATAATAAAAGACGAGAAATTTGTCAAAATCATGAATCAAGATGAGAAAGAATGTGGTTTGGCTTGTAGCAAGGTTGTGAGCAAAGTTTTTGGGCATTTTAAGTCACTAGACAAAAGAACTTATTAAGTGCTTGCTTTGCGCATTTAAAAACTAGGTTGTAATTTGAGTGTAAAACTGCGCACAAGCCATTTCGATTACTTTGATGAAAATTTAGGAGCAATAAATAAAAAGCAAGGTAAACATTTAGATTCAAGATTAAAAAACTGTATAGAGAAATACTAATGCAGGGAGCATGTAGTCGGTTGCTGTGTCTTATGTTATTTAGTTTATTCCAGAATAAAAGGTCACAGAGTAGCGATAAAGATCAAAGTTGGCTTTTTTGCTCTGGCAAGTTGACCAAGGAGGTCTGTCTCCCCCGGCGGGGAAAGTAATGACACGAAATTCTCACGCGGTCACAACAAGAAAGGAATTAATACAATACAATAGCAATTCTTTTCGGCATAATGGTTGAAGGATTTAGTTAGACGTAGTAGGAATATCAAATCCCATATAGAAGTAGGCTCACTACACCAAGGTCAGCGTTAATATGATGTCCGATTACTGTTAGTGTCGTATGAGATATGAAGATGCACATTAACATTCTCAAAAGTCAAAAGAGTGAAATATTTTTCCATAAAATAATCTTAATTCCAGTATTGTCATCTAGATCAGTGGTTCTCAATCGCGGCTCCGAGAGCCGCATGCGGCTCCTAACCAACTTTTTAGGGGCTCCGAATTAGGTTTAAAAAATAAAATGATTTATCAGAAGCAAATTTGCGCACGAGTTCGCTCGATATCAGCAGGTATTTTGGAATTAATTGTTTAATGACGGAACTTTTTTGACGTCATCCCTAAAAATTGTCATGCCCCCTAATAAAAATACTGGGTCAGTAGGACGTTTTAGAGTAAATGGGAAGAGAAACAGTTTGCCTTCTTTGATATGATTTGTTGTTATTAATTACAATTTATTTTTAATAAACTGTTTGATCTTTTTGAACCTCTTTTTTTGAATTGGTTGTTTAAATTTGGCAACTAAAATCAAAATTGATGAGTAGTATAAAACGTAGTTTTTTTAATACGTTGGATGTAAGGTTTTTGAAACCGTTCCCAATTAGAAGTGTAAAAATGCCAAACCATATTGCCTTCGACATATTAGGCCTACCCGAGTGTTAAACTAACACAAACTTAAACATGTTGAACCAACACAAACTTAAAAAATTATTTTTTAGGTTGGTAAATGCTGCAGAAAGTAATACGATTACTTATTGTGTACTGAAAAAAGTTGTGTACTGAAAACAGGAGTGACTTTAACTAAGTTGCAACGTAAACTGTTCATTGCATATAAAATAGAAATATAACATGAACTAAAGAGCCGCATAAAATCATGCAAATAACCGCCCGTGGTTCAGGCACCGTTGGGCATAGGCGTAGCAAGGGACGGCCTCAGGGGCCATGGCCCCCCAAAAATTTATAAATATTTTACTCGTAATAATTTGTTTTTTAGCATTTATGAGCAGTATCACAACTGTCGATCAAAGGCATTCCACACTTTCAATTGTCATGCACTGTTACGTCATAAACGATGTAGGCCTATAGTAATGTTATGTTTGCTATACACCAGTGTTGTAACGACTTAAGTCAATGACTTGACTTAAGTGCACTTAAGTTACTGTTTTCAAATGACTTGACTTAAGTCTTTCGGACAAATGACTTGACTTGACTTAAGTCTTTCGGACAAATGACTTGACTTGACTTAAGTCTTTCGGACAAATGACTTGACTTGACTCAAGTCTTTCGGACAAATGACTTGACTTGACTCAAGTCGTTTGGTCAAATGACTTGGGTCGAAATGAAGTGTTTTTTTAAGTATTTTTTTTATAAGATTGAGCTATTTATTCAATTGTTTGCATATAAAACAAATTGCTTGCTAAACGTTGCGTTTTTCTTATTTTTAGTTCAGTAATTGTTCATAATCTTACTAGTTAAAAATTCTAATGATTTAACGTTTTATTTTATAACAAAGACGTGACTTGAAGATGACTTGCTTTAATTATGACTTAACTGGGGCTTGACTTGCGCAACTGATGACTTAGACTGGGACTTGACTTGTTATTTATTCAAAAATACTTGACTTGGACTTAAGTTATTTTGCAGATGACTTGACTGGGACTTCTTGTTTACAACACTGCTATACACTGATGTAGTTTTACTACTTTTAGACAGTTTTTGATCTTTGTGAATGGTTTTTGAGTATTGCGTTAACACTCCGTCAGTTGCTGCTCACAACGGTTTGCTAGCATTGTTATTTACGTTCGTTCCGGCAGTTAATACAATGACAAAAGCTAAACAAAAAAGTTTAAACTTTTCGGCCCCCAAAAAACATTTTTGTCTGGCTACACCACTGATTGCAAGCTAAATTATAAGAATGTTAGTGCAATTTATGGCAAATGTACAATGTTTTTGCTTGTTGGCAACTATATTTTGCTTTGTTATATCAAAATTTACACGTTGTTTACTTTTTATTTTGTACTACCAAAGGCCCGGGAATGTCCGATAATATCGGCACCAGGGCTGATGCCCGATTCCAAGTGATGTATCGGTAGATTACTGATTACACACTAAGGTGATAACGGTGTCGTTTCGACATAAAATTGATATAAAAATTGTAACCATGATTTATCATCCAATGCACCAATTTCAACCTAAAAAGGTGAATTTAAAAAAAATGAATTTAAATTTATCAAAAAATATATTTAATAAAACAACTGGAAGTAAATAAACGAGTCCAATAATTCGGCAAAAATCACATTTAAATGTTGCAACTTTATATATGCAGCGGGCATTGCAAATTGCCTCATTTGGTATCGAATGGGATCGCGTTTTTTTGTCCAAAATATCGGGTAGCGGTATAAAATCTGTCACGTACCAAACATCACTACCTACGGAGATCGGGACGCCAGGTCAAAAACAGACGCTGTATGTAATAATATTCGTTTTTGATGCCCGATAAAACGTACAAGGGCCATACCGACTTCCCTACACTTCACACACAATCACACGTGCACACGATACAAGTGTGGTAAACAAGTCGTTTAAAAATGAATTAAGTCCCCGTCCAGTCATTTGTGAAAAAACTTAGTCAGAGTCAAGTTTAAAAAAAATAACAAGTCAAGTCATTAGTTGCCTAAGTTTCAGTTAAGTCATTCTTTGTGCAAGGCAACTGCAAGTCAAGTCAGTGATAATTTTTGGGTATAATAACTCGTCAATTTTATAAAAAAATGTTAAATGAAAACACTCAATGACTCAAGTCCAAGTCAAATCATTTGCCCAAAATACTTAAGTCAAGTCAAGTCAAGCCATTTGAAAACAGTGACTTAAATGGATTTAAGACAAGTCATTGACTTAAGTTACTACAACAGACACGCCAGTGATGACCAACATTTAAAACGTAAGAAAAATCACAATAAAAACAAGTTTATACTCAATCCCAAATAACAAGACTTAACGATATAAGACAAACAATCAGACTAACCACCTTGCGTCCAAGGACGTCATGTAGCTTTGTGCGTATCGTTCAGCAATTGACACATCTGTTGGTTCAAGTTTAACGTTGAAAAACGCCCGACTTGCCAGAAGGTTTAAGCTGTTTCAAAACATAAATCCTTATTCTCTGTAGCTTAAAATTAATTGTATGATGTAAACTGCAGATTTTGCGTCATGATTTTGCATAATGGATATTTGTAGGATAAAAAAGTGACAAACATGGCCCTGGCCCTAAAGGCATTTTTCTGTTAGAATTAATGCAAAAATCGACAGATTTTATAATTCGTCGACATATCGGTCGTTTATCGTCATAAAGGTCAATGTAACAAAGTTGCCATTTATGCCAAACAATACTGACATGGCGACTAAAGCTTGCGTTGGCCCAGGTAGAAAATGTAAAGCGAGAATGCTAAGCGTTAGTACATGCCAAACAATGGCAGCAAGCCAATGTATGTGTCTTGCTTCATAGGATCACAGCGAAAACGCGAAGGCGAAAGACTGACGCCATATCCGGTGCAACCAGTCGGAGCTCTACGCAACAACTTATACACAAACAATGGACCAGGGCGCAACTCATAACACTAGGCTTTTGCGATCGCTGCAATTTTTGATCGCATTAACGTAAAGTTCCATATTATTCTTACCTTGAATAAAATTTTGAGGCCATGTTCTGTGCAATAGAACTGTCATCGTTATTTGAATGATTGTATTCCACTGCTTTCGTGCGATTTTTTTCTACCGCCGTGTTTTCACTGGCCATAGCGACATCGTTATCGCAAGGCTTGCTTGACGAACCGTCATTATCATGCTTTTCTGTGCCGGTGGTCGACGGGCAATCAAGAGAAAGATCGCAAGACACTTGTTTGTGCGAAGGGCCATTGGCATCGTTTACGGCGTCGCAATCTTGCTTGGGCGCTGACATTTCACCACAATCCGCGTCTGCTGCTTTGTCGCTTTCTTCAACCATTTGTTTGTTTCCATCTTCCTTTTGTTTTATTACGTCATCTTTATTCAATTCTGGCAAGTTCCGTAGAAATGGTGACTGTTTAGATTTTGACGTTCTTTTCTTATTCTCTCGTTTCATTTCTGGGCAAACCAATGCTCCCTACTCTATACGCCTAGGCACAACAAATATCGTAATACCATTTTGTATGGATGCACTAATTCTTAATGACATTCACTTTCGTAAATTTATACAATAGTAATGGTTAACAAATGCATTTTAAAGTCGGAAAATACGCACAAACTTCTAAAAGCCTGTGTCGACAATGGCCAGATCTCGTCGCCTGTGCATGGCTTGGTCATTTCCTCATAAAGGGCATATCGCAGCTCACGCTCTACGTTGCAGCTGACAGTACTGCTTTCGTCGTGAGTATCTCGTCAGATCTGATTACTGACGTCATTTCCGGATACGTTTTGCGCCTCTACGCGTCTCGTCTGAGACAGTGTGAGCTGACGACAGTCGGTGTTCGCAAAACCTAAAACCTGCTGGCAAGGCTAGTAGAAATTGTATGCGCTTCTCGTCGCCCTGCGACTCACGAACTGGCCGAATGAGTGTGCGCTGCTGTTCCTCCTTCGTAAGCGCCTTCGCGACCGGAACGCGGAATTTAGCGTGTGTGTGGCGCGCCTCCTCGATACAGATTGCCCGAGTGTATGTGCTGTGCCGTCGGGGATCGTCCCACGAATTTAGTTACAATATAGAGGGACTCTTAATCAGTTTCAGAACCGCTCGAAGCAGATTTTTTTTCGTACATTGGATAATTTAATTGTACTACTAGAGTCTTGCCGACTGCGTCAGATCATTCGGTGGTGAGCAATACCATTTAGGTGTGTGCTGTAGGTATAACAGAGATTCCGTCAACAAAGTATTTCATTCCTGATGGATAAATTGGGCAGGATTATTTACCAAAAGCGAAACAAAATTGCTGAAGTGCTGAGTTGTATATTAAAAACGTCCTTTCGTGAAGCAAGGTGCAGTGGTTTCGGCGAACGGCGACAATGCGCGAGAGCGCCGGAAATGTCGCCGCCTTAAGCACAAACCCATTCTATTTGCCAAATGCGAGAAAGCCGAATGGGGAGAAGAAAAAGAAAAAGCAATGCGACTTCGGCTGAATACGAGCGGAGGATGCCAGGAAACAATCGAGCAACGCTAGATGCTAACAGGCAACACCTCATTTTAAGCAGCTGGACGTGTCGCCAATCATTATCCTAGTTTTATTATTAAGCGCAGGTTAGTGTCTTGTAGCTGGTTAGTCCAAATTACCAATTTATAGAAATATTTTTAAGTCGTTTTCAGGTCTTAATTCTCACTACGCTATGCTGAGCTTGCCAATCTACGACTTTCGTTTGTGGGAGCCTTATGCTTTGTAGGTTTCATGTTAAGAGTTTTTTTTTTAGTTAACGCCAAAATATAATCATCAAAATTGTCTATGCCACACTGGAAAACAATTCAAAAATAAAAAAACGCACTGTGACAATGTGACATACCTTTGGCCTATAGGCGTGCGTTTTTTTCAAATTCGTGAGAAACCCGGCTGTGGATTACAATGGACACATAGCAACGGGACGGTATGCTAAGCAGTAGGCACCACACCACAGTAAAATAGCTTTTACTTTCAGAAATTACATTCCCAAACAGTAATACATGTTATTTTTTTTCACATGCCATAATGCTCAAAAAACACATGATATGTGTCTATTCTTCATATTTTGTATTGTTTTGAAGTATTGACAAGGCAATTCCTTCCAAATTGGTTGAGCTTTAAGGTCATAGGAGTTCACTCGGAAATTATAAAGCTATGAATAAAAGGTGATGTTTTAAGTAAATTGTGATCCTCTTGGACAGTGATTTTCAACCTTTTTAATGTGATTGACCTCTGAAACCTGTGAACCCCCTCACAAAATCCGTTAAGCTTTAAGGGCGGATAAGCCTATAGGGTTTTTCTAGATTAGCCATAAAAATTTTCAAAGATAACGTCACAAAGCTAAGCCATAACATGTTATTAATCAAGAACCCTTAGGCAAAAAATGCCCTTTTAAGAGACTCAACTCGATAAAAGCAGTAAATTACATACGACAATTAAGATAAACCGGATAGAGGAAACTTTCGAAATGCCCATTACCGAAATAAGTTGCCTTACTTGTCATATTTTGCAAACTAAGCCGCTGCTCATGTGGATGTGGGTAATTTATGCAAATCTCCCGGACACCCGAAAATACCCCTGATGGCCCCTGAGGTACCACGTTCCCCCGGTTGGGAACAACTGCATATTTAAACAATATTACTTGTTTTGTTCAATTCTACACATAGCACCATTGTTACATATTCTGGCTATGGGCAGTTAATATCTGGTATACCTTATAACCGTTGCCCTAACCTTGAGACTTTCTACTACTTTATAGTTCGAAACATTTTTACATGATTTGCATGGTGCACCAAGTGGCACTTATTTAGCGATACAAGGACCCCTTTACAAAATTAAATTAAATTAAATAAAGGAAAGAGATAACTATACAAATGGAAAAAGTTTATTTAGATTGGCCACTGGTTTGGATAGTGCTAAATAAAATATTTGTTGGTATAACTTTTGCAAAAAAGGTGCCCGTAACCCGTTATGGACTGTCGCAACAATTCTTAAGCTTGAATGTCAAATTCATTTTTAATTGTTTCGTAATTGATTGATTTGTTACGTCATAAAAGTAATTATACTGCATTTTATTGCTTTTGACATTCTATATTATAATTTCTACACTGTAATGAATTTCATTTTTTCCTAAATACGCAAAATACGAAAAAATTGTAACGTCATTATGACGTCATAGCTTGTGTGGAATATCTTTCTAATTCTGAAAAACAAAAATGCTATTTAAATCAATTAAAAAGTGATTATATAAGCTAAAATGGAGGTTAAGAAACAAATTTGACGTATTTACGACTTTAACGATGACGTCATTAAAACGTTAAATAGCAATAACAAATTATACGTAATAAAATTAAAAAAAAAATATTTTTAAAAGTAATTTTTCATTCTGGTTCGTTTGATACCAATCACAGCCAATTTTGCTTAATCCAAAATTTAGGGATTTAGGGGGTCATACGGGGAGGAAGTACACCGAAATCAAGTCGGGTCCGGGGAAAAATCAAAATAAAACGCCAAAATGAACATCTGTGCAAAAAATCTCACGTCTACCTATCGTTTGCATGCCAGTGCAAATAGTGCCCCCACAATAAAAGCGCTTTTAATGTTAGAAAAAAAATAGTTACTAAACATTGGCACGGGAAGAAGTTATAAGATAAAAATTGGCCCTGGTATATCATGTTATACCAAAAAAAAACGCGCTCGTTAACAGACACACAGCTAGATTAACTTTAAATGTTATCGCGTTCCCTCAAAGTAGTTTTATTACACTTTTTATTAGTAGTATGGATGACGACGTGTGAACTCGAATTTTAAACTAAACAAACGCTTTTTGTCGCGCTTTGCGCAACACGTTACTGCCTCTGTTAATGTAATTAAACACGTCTTTAAGTGCAAAAAATATCCAAGGCCCGCCTGATTCACAGTTGTTCTAACATTTCAAAAACACAATTCTTAGTTAACATTTTGTGGGGCCCACAGAGACCTTTCTGAGTTTGGTTTTAGCCCGCGACTAGAAAAAGGTTGCCGACCCCTGTTGTAAACAGTCATTATTACGTCGTTTGCATTAATAAGGGGGCGCAGTGCTAGGTCGTTTTCATAGGGTTAGCAAAGTTCTTCAGAAATCTGAATCGTTATTAAGTACTTGTGCCGAATTGTACAGTTCACTTGTAGGGCTTTCTAAGCGAAATTAGAGATGGGTTTGATCAGGAAGCAAAAGCAACCTTGCCGAATATTAACTACAGAGCTGTCACTAGGAGACAAAGAAATGCGCCTGACGCTTTAAGTGAACTTTCTGCAAAGGAAATGTTTAAAATAAATTCCTTTGTCCCTATGCTCGACGCACTTGAAGCCAATTTAAGAAGAAGAGCTAATGTGTACAGTGACATTGCACAAATGTTCCCCTTTCTTGCTACCTGAAAGCAACTATGGTAGAAATTGTACGAGGCGCAGAACTTTTAAAGGAAGCGTATCCGTAAGATGTTGACCCGAAACTTACTGATGAGCTTCTACAATTTCATTTGTACGTGAGACAAACACAAAACCAAGAGCTTACCGGTACAGAAGAGCAATCTATTTCTTTGTCTCATGGAAACAAGGAAAAAAAATAAACACTGCCTTTCCTAATGTGGAAGCAATATTAAGACTGTTTCTAAGATTAATAGTCACTAACTTTTCAGGAGAGAGATTTTTCTCAAGGCTCAAAAGCATCAAACATAAACTGAGATCGACAATGTCTCAAGAAAGGTTGTCCACACTGAGCATTCTGTGCATTGAGAGTGACAAACTTAAACAGATAAATTTTGATGAACTTTTGTATGATTTTGCTTTGACGGAAGCTAGAAAAAAAATTGTAGCCTAGTCTTACTCTATTTGATGGCTGTAAGCCTATAACTTTTTCTCATTGATCCTCATAAATAAACTTTACAAATATTGTAACGGTTGTTTGATCAAAGAAATTAAAATTAAAAGCAAACCTGCCTTAACTAATTTTTTTATTATTTTATTTAAATTTGCACCCATGAAATGTGGAAAATTAAAAGAACGAAGAGTTTAATCAGGTCATATTTTTAACATTAAGCAATGACATGTGATGTTGTTTAGAGAAAAATTCTGAGCTCAAAAATAGGGAGGGGCCTCACAAATGGAATAGCCTAGGGCCTCTCATGGTCTTAATCCGGCCCTGAACATAGGTGAAGAGCAGGGGTGCCCGCAGAAAATTTTCCAGGGGGGGAAATCAGGGGCATAACCAGAAAATCAAAAAGGGGGGGGTCCTGAATTTTCAAATTAGGGAATTCCCCTATTTTTCGTGACGTTAATGAATAATGACGTCATAAAACAGTGACAGTATAACGTCATAGAATGGTGATTGCAAGACGTGATAAATAAACTAATCAGAAACAGCCAAATACGTCCAGCAAAAGCGACCACGTGCGTCGTCGAAAATCCGTCAGGCGCCAGCTGCGAAATCACGGTGTGCAATCGTTAACTTCAGGCAAAAAAACAAACCAAGACCGTGAAATATGTGTGATTAATCGTGGTAGAATCACACCTAATTCGACTATCAGCAGCGCAGTTTTCAAGTTCCATGAACGGAACGAGCGCTAAATTACAAGCATGTCTTTCACCACCTGCAATACTAAACGAAGATTGTGTTTTTCGGGTGTTGTTACGCCACGATTATCGCAACATCTGCGCCGAGCTGTGTGCCAAGTCAGCTAAATTACAAGCTGCTTCCGTTGAGGGGAAATAAGTTGTGTCCATTCAACACTTAGCACGTGATCTTAGAGCATGCTTAAAGAGCATAATTTTGCTAGAATTTGAAACGCGCACGACAGTCACCATTATACCTCCTTTTAGGAATCTGCTTCAGTTAAACAAATGTCGATGTTACACCAACATCGGATATTAGCGCAGAGACCGAACAGCGAGGAACATACTGATACTGCGTATAACGCGATGTTTTTTAGCGAGAAAAAAATAAAGAAGATTTGACTTAGTGTTGTCAATTGTCGAATACACACTTGCTAATCAGTCAACCTAAACAAATAACGAAAGAGAAAAACTTCCAGCGTTTACGGTCGACCAAACAAAAGACGAAAAACGGCGTTTTGCGCTCGATTTTGGTTTCGCATAAGATTAAGACGTGTGACCCAATTACTTCAAAAGCACGCCGCTTCGAACAGTTTGTTAAACCATGACAAAAACGAACAAAATCGATAATATCACTTACTAAAAGGGGGTAAGAAGTCCCGCCCCCCTGGATACGCCACTGGGGGCAATAGATAATGTACAATATTTTTAACCTTTATAAGTAATACATATTACACTTATAAATAATACTAATAATCGCATTTTGAAATTCCAGGGGGCCCCCCCTTGCTCCCCCGTGCGGGCGCCCATGGTGAAGAGTTAATCATACCCTGTACAAAGTTAATAAATTAATTATTGGAAGAGAATTCTGCTAAAACTTGATAAAGTTTCATTATCCAACAACACAGTGCAGAGACGAATTTTTGAAATGGCAGAAAATGTTAAGGAGACTGGTGTGAAGGAAATTAAAGAATCTGGCTTGTTCAGCATTGTAGAGCTTACGATGAGAGGGTCAAAGAAAATAACTGACCTACGAACAGCAAGCATTAAGGTTTTCCAATCACACCAATAAATGTTTTATATCAATCATTAATTTTGATCCAGGGGTTGGTGATGAAGATGTAAGATTGCCGTATGGGAGTAACAGTGAAAATAAGTTTGAGAACCACAACTGTAATTAAACTTAGGTTTAAATTGTCTTACGTTAGTGCCAGTTCCAACCAGTCAATCGGGCTAAAACATTGGGAGACAACGTTCACCAAAACTTAGTTTTGCAACAAACCAATCCACTGTCAAATAATAAAGTGTCCTTATCTGTCTGGACGACTACCTATGATCCAACAAGGTACCGTGTAATATTCGATCGCTACTTGCATTTGGCTTGCTTTGCTACTTGAATGTTGGCAACTTTGGATTTCTGCTTGTTTCTGGTTCTCTACATTTGCAACTTTGATTTCACGCCACCGAAAACATTTATTTTTCGAAAATTTAGGAATCAGCAAAAAATCACTTAATATATATTCTCTACAAGGTTTAAATGCCTTCAACGGAGACTGGTGAAAGCAAACTGAAATGATTCGATAACACTACTACACTAATTGACACTGATGGTTTACACGAAAGCCTAATGTCGATATTTACAAGCCAATTTCACTTTTAACAACCATTTACAGGCACGATGTTTCAAAACACAGTTAACACAATTTATAGATATTTTGCAAATAGCTTGCGCCAAAGCCAATAGTGTGCGGTTATACACAAATTTCCAACCACGATAATAGTTGGCGGTTGAAACTTAAGGGTAAGACAAGGATCGAAAGAAAATAAAAAGTTTTGTTTATATATACGATATATAAAAGCACTATATAGGCTACATGATTACCTCACCTACAAAAACAAACATACATGCAGACGAAAAATATTATAATTGTATCTGTTGTATTCTAAAATGGCAGGTGCAAGTTTTACGGTCAAGTTTGTCTAATTGTAATGCAATATATACAATCTAGCTTACAATATATATATTGGTAAATTTTCTGTTTCGGTGGCGAAAGCGTTACAGGCCAGCGGCAGTTACAAGCGTACAAGCGACAAAGAATATAATAACTTTTCTTTGTCTTTAGTCCGACTCTTTTGCACTGTTCTCAGGGAACGGTTACGTGGAAAGGACTTCCACTGATATGATCGTCACCCCACTTGACAATGAGCAAGTATTGGCCAGATTCCTTGGCTGTATAAGTGACAGTGTACCTCTTGTGGCCCATATGCTTCACATGTACCTCTTCGCATGGAGTGTTAGGTCCGTGGACTCCAACAAGTAACATGTTGCTTCCTACATGTATAGAGAAGTTTGCGAAAATGATAAGATAAGATTCAACAAAGCCTGTCGGCCTCGGCGTATATTGCAACTATGTTTGTCGCTTAACTTAAAATTAGGGTTGCTACAAAAAGCGTCTATTCGCAATACGAAAGACAGAGTGATGCCAGTTTGCTAATAATCGTGACTTTATAAAGTGTTCTACATATTGAGATATCATCCTATTGTAAATCTTACCTGCGTCACAGCAGTCCACAGTGAATGCATTATTTTCTCCAATTTTAGCTCGTCTTAGACCACTTCCAAACGATTTCACTTTTGATGAATCGGATTTAAACTAAAATTGAAATAAAATAAAAACAGCAATAATAATTTCGACCATAATCAAATTACACCAGACTTGGACTAATTTTATGTTTATTTGTTTAGAATAATTATCTTTATAGAAATGTTATAGTCGCTGATGACACACTGTTGCCAACTTCAATACATAGGCATTGCTTTACGAAAAGTTGTAATTAACTTTTAAAGGGACTTTTATATTCTATCCCACCAAAAAAAGGCTAGACAGAGCAAGGCCTACCGAATCAGTCCTGCTTGATCTCGATCCACTCACATGCACAGGGAAGGGACTGTTTGGTATATGTTCATCGTTAAATCGAACCGACACTTCGTAGTCGCCTTCAGAATAAATAATCCAAAGTTAGTTTCTCGAACAGTATGCGTTTAGTATGAAAATTGTTATAGCCTAACGTAGGCAATGTCGCTTTTCACAACAAAACTTATTAACCTGGTTCGGTGACAATGTAAGAGACTCCACAAGATCCATCTTTTCTATCTTCAAAGGTAATTTCAGCCTTTGAAGGCCCTTCAACAGCAATTGATAAACCACCGGCGCCAGCCTCTCTTGTCCAAATGCTAAAATCAGCTAAAAAATGCGCGATGTATGCATGTTAAACTAAAAAAAACATCTCCGTTCGGGCATATAGCTGTATAAATATATACCTGGTACTTTAACAGTTGCCGCTTCCAAACCTGGACCGCCAGCTGTGACTTTGTGGGCTCCACCATCACTTAACGGGCCAACAGTAAATTGGAAAGGACTGCCCGGAACATGTTGGTTCATGTAGCGAACGTTTACTGTATGAACTCCCATCTCCTACAAACAATGGAATACAACAGTAAATCTTACTGGAAAATACTATTTTAACTTATACTACTAATTACCTTTGGAACAAATCTAATGCTGTAGGTGTTTTCATCTGTTTCAATTATATCGGCTCTTTCCTTCTCACCACTTGGACTCTCAACGTCGGCAGTGAGGTCACTAACCCCGGCACCTAATTATAAGTACCTTATAAATAAGTTCACAAATAATAATAAGAAAATGTTAAGAATCTCATCAGTTTATGAGGCACCCATAAACTGAACTGTAGCACGTACGATTATACCAGCGCTTGCCTTTGCTATAAAAAGGGTGCTCGAACGTTCCGAACTGTGGAGCGTTTTTAGTGAACTTAGGAACAAATGAGAAAGAAGAGGAAGTATGAGACATGGCAGAAGAAGAAGTCACCAAGGGTGTACCAAAATTTTCCTGCACGTAGGTTTGTGAATGAGCGCCCCCGTGTGACGAACTTCTGTAGGAAGTTTGCTCCATCCTCGAGTAAGACTTGCGATAGGATGCAGAGTTAGGGTTGTTGGGAGAAGATAAGCCTTTCTTCCAGTTATCTGTGTAGTTATAGTAGCAAAAAAGAAAGAAAAGAGAGAACTGAAAGAATTGAAAGAACGAGCACCAAATTACACATAACCAAATACCACCTAACTTTGAAATGCAGGATGCCTAATATTATTAAACTAAGAATATTACCGGCTTTCGTTCAAAAGTACAGTTTTTTTGTAGCACAATACAAAGTTCGTTTGCTCTACCTGGTATTTTTAGATTTAAATCACATGTGCTGCCAACGGTGGCCACAGAAGCCGCCTTTCGCTGTCTGGTAATGCTTTCTTTCTGCAAGTTGTTTTCGCCTTCGCCTAACAAAAGAAAACACGTTAGTAAAGCAATAACAAAAGGTGACTCAAAATGGAAAATTTGTTTGCCATAAAACTAATGTTTGGTGTTAAGCACAACACCATACGCGTATATAATTTAGTTCTCATTTGCTTAAAAAAAATGACAGATACACCACTTACAATGAACAGTAAAAGGAGAGCCTGGAACATGTTTATCTGCAAACTTAACGTTTGCGATGTAATTTCCGGATTCTTGTGGAGTATATGTGACTCGACACACTCCGTCTTCCATATCTTCACAGTTAATATCTACTTTACTCGGACCCTCAATAGACAAACCAAGTCCACCATAACCTTCATACAAACATTAGGTTCAAATGCATTTTTTGATAAGAAATATCAGTATCTTTGTTTCAAGTTTATAAATATTTATTATAACATATTGGATTTCTTCAATGCATGACGAACCCGAGAAATGCCAGATAATAATTAATACATTAACTGATAGCAAGTAAAACCTTGCAGAGGTTAGCCCTTGCAGAGGTTTTTTTAATTTTAATGAATGGTATAATAAAGGCTATATTATAGAGCAAAATTCCAAAAAAAATATATATATTTAATAAAAAAAAAAATAATGTGTTTAACAAACCTGCTTTTCTGGTGTCGACCAAGAACTCGGCACATTCTAGGACACATGCTTTCTTGCATCCGTCACCTGTCACTTTTACTTTGCTTGCATCACCAATCTCTGATTCGCCAACCATAATGCGGAAAGGGCTGTTGGTAACGTGCTCTCCGCGCTTTGTTACATTTACCAAGTGTTCGCCGATTTCCTTTGGTGTGAAAGAAATTCCTGACAACAATTAAACACATGTATTAAACGAGATATTCGTGAAAGTTGTTTAATTTTTTTGTCGGTATCCCCACTACTCCATATAACAGTGTTTCTTAATCAGGTAAATGGTTCAACCCAGGGTGAATAATATTTTTGCAGGGGTGAACCAACCAAAAGGGGTGAATAAGGGT
Source organism: Ascidiella aspersa (assembly GCF_963924565.1). Taxonomy (NCBI): domain Eukaryota; kingdom Metazoa; phylum Chordata; class Ascidiacea; order Phlebobranchia; family Ascidiidae; genus Ascidiella; species Ascidiella aspersa. The sequence continues at coordinate 18,884,951 of NC_139453.1, forward strand.
GAACCGTCAGAAATGGATGATAGCTTGCGAAACAACCTAAATCATTTTGTGCTGTTATATATAGACGAGATAGTTTTGTCATATCATGAGACAAGGGTAAATGAAATCTGTAGATAGATGCTAGGATTGAATGTTGGGGTGAAAGTTTAACAAGCACTGCCCTATATAACAACAAAACTACTAACCGATATGTCCGTTTGGAAGACGTTTAAGTTTGCAATCTTCCTTGCGCCCGGAAGGAGCGGATATGCTTGCCGATAGAGCGCATAGGTCGCTTTCGTTTATTTTTAGAGCAACGTCACTAGTTGTTCCATACGACAGATTTGACTTCCTCTGGTCTGGTCCACCTGATGAACAGCAAAGGATAAAATTGATGATAGGTGATCGCGTTACATTGACAAATCAAAATAGAGTACGCGTAGCAGCCTTCTTTAAACGACAATGCAAATCAGATCAGGGGCGGCATTATGAACACACCTCGCTAAGTTGAGCGAGCTCGCTAACGACGCACGAGCTCGCTAAGTCGACTTTTGGTATTACGAACCCACTTCTCGTTACCAAAATCTCGCTAAACTCCTCGCTAACTAACGAGCGGCTCAGACCACTCGGTAACGCCTAATTTGTGTTCTAAAAACCTAACTGCTGTTAAAAAAATCATTTTTTTATCAGTAAACGTTTATAATACTGCCGACAACTAATGGATGTCATCATAAGGATTCATAAATCATTTGTGGATTTCTCACCAAAATGGCGTGAAATATGGATTTAGGCGATCTCCTACCTACACAATATGAAGTTTGGGGTGCTTACGGCGCCAATAGCATTCCCAGTGAAGACTTCTACGCCACCCTCCCCCCCCTAAAATAAAACCAATGATAACTATTTCTTTATATTTTTGTTTATGCCTACAACTTGAGTTACTATTTTACACATATTCCGGCAGTTAGTCAATTTTATTGACCTTAAAATACATTTTAACTCTTTTACCACTCTGCATGTAAACTTATATTTTTAGTGGACATTTTGTGACGTCATACTTGGCACAAATTTTCGCACACCTGTCAAAAAAGTCGGCGTCTATGCTACACACTGATTTAAAACCAACTTCACTTTTTTAAACGTTTTTTTATTCAACCAATTAAGAATTTACAAAAGCAGCATATTTATGCCATGACTTATTTTATTGGTGCTTTGGAGTCAGTTTATTAAACACATATATTCAGTACTAATCAACTAATGCAAAAATGTGAACATTTTTTTTATAACAGATAATTTTTTTAGCAAAAGGTAATTTTTAGCAAATGATATTCATACATGTATATTTTGCATCAAAAGAGTATTTTTGTATGAGGTATTATAATACCATGGTGTGCCAGTGGTCCAGCATCTGTCATGATTCATTCATTATACAATAAACAAGAGCTTCAAAAGTGAAGATAAACTTTATAAAACTTATGTTATTTTAGGAACAAAATAGTTTTGTATTAAATAATCCAAAGAAACCCTTGAGCCAGAAGTGCAATTATAATCACAACCACAATTTACTATTGTTTAAAAAATATGCTGTTGTATGTAAGCTTATAAAGTATTTTTGAGTCACAAAAACATATCATAGAATATCAAAAGAGAAAATAATATACTTTTAGTTGAACGAAATAAGTTATGCTAAAGCATTATTTTAGCAAGCCCAAAAATTTCACACAGCAAAATATTTAGGCAATACAATAGTAAATTATATTACCAAATATAAAGGGTTAAACTGCAGCCCAATTCATTTCTTTTTATACAAAGAAATTTGCTTTTACCAAAGTTCACAGCTGACATTGTATGATAGCTATTTTTGGGAACTAGAAGAAAACAATATTTGTGCACAAACTGCAAACCGACTATTCCATTGTCTCGCTCTTTGAAAGTAAGATGATTCAAGACTAATTTGTGTTTTTCCAAATTGTATTGATCTAAACAAAGTTGTAGGTGGTTCTCATGCTGCTCTTCTGCTACAACTTATCGGTGGTTCAGGAATGTCCAAATTGGACTGCTTTTTTCAGTGTCTCCCAAGTTTTATTATTTTTTTGGTAAACTAGTAACACATGGTTTTTCAAACTTTTAAGTGAATATGAATGTCTTTCTTCTTTTGAAGTGAATATGAACTTTACACAGAGCCTGTAAATTCAGTTCCATGCACAATTTACTGGTAAAAGTCAGAAGGGTGTAACACCAGCAGCATGTTGTAACTACTGTTTTAAAATGCCAGTGTTAGTGCTGTAATTGTTGCATCCTGGGGAATTATTATCAAAATGTTTACAGAAGCTAGCTTACTAAATATAGATACAAATGAATAAAATGTTTTAAAATAATTATTTTACATACACGTATATATATAAACGTTGGGTGCTAGAATCCTTCCACAATTGTTAAATAGGGTGCGAGTTAGCGTTTGTAACAGTCATTATTTAATATTAATACTTGACCCACCCTAACCCAAACGCTAACTCGCACCCCAACCCAAATATTATGCGTTGTGGTAGGATTATAGACCCGCACCAAACGTTGTTTCCCAAAACCGTTTTCTATAATCGACTAATTAGGAATTAAATTCATGCGGTTCACCTGAAAATTGTTTCATAACAAATTTAACATTCAAAAGCAGCTAACAATTTCCAAAACAAATCGCCAAACGACGTTTCTGCAGCAATTTTGCTGAGTCAGTCGTCCTTTTTCTTATGATTTTGACGCATTCTCTCGCGCGTGCGTCTCGTTATAGCGAGGTGTTGGCGAGGACCGTTCGTAATACCAAATGCGTTTGCGAGTTTCTCGCTCGCTCATCCCTCGCTAAAACGAGCTCGGTAACTTAGCGAGCGAGGAACTGTTCATAATGCCGCCCCAGATAGCCCTAAACAGGCCTGAACAACATATGACCAACTGGCTGGCCGCATGCGGCCTACGCAACCATTTATTGCGGTCGCATCCGGCCAACGAAGTTTTTTGGTTTATTACACTCTATTTTAAAAATCGGGTAAAATAGGGGCCATAAAAAACTTTCTGTGTTTTATTTTTAATTGTCCAGGAATGCGTTTTGCTTGTTGCAGGCCTGATATCTTTTGAAGTTTGGCAGATCTGTCCTTGAGCGTATATATCAATGTATCAGTCTGTTGGTAGCCTAGCCGGAATTCGCTAGTCTGCAAAATTTGTTTTATGCTGTATAGAAAAAAGGGACTTGATCTGATTAATTTTAGATGCTGATTAAAAAATGACCTCCGATTTCTCTATCACGTCGATTCTTTTATTTTTTGATGATAAAGAGAAAACAGTTACAGTAGCCAACCTATAGCATTGAGCTTTACACCATCATACATAAATTTGTGCAATAGACATAAATGATATTTAAGCCTATGGTAATCCAGAGTGCTGGTTCCAAAAACGTTATCGGTTTTTGGCCAGCACTTTACGTTCAGCTTTAAACGAACGATCTTCCATCCTTTATTTTATAAAAAGACCTACCTTAGGAAACATGGGCGTCTGCTAGGGGTAAAATATAAAATAGTATGCTTTATGTCTATGGTACAGTTTAGAGCTAAATCAAATCATTGGAAACAAGACCAATTGTCCGGGAAAAAAAAACAGTGTACACAGGAGGATAGCGTGCTTTATACATAAATAAATAACAAAAGTATTAACATTTTTATACCTGCTGCTTCGCAACAACAACAAAGTTTTACCAGGGCGTTAAAAAGGAACCACTGACATACCATATCCAATTGGGATGTTTAATAGGCGTTTTCCTACTATATTTTTGTGCTATAATATGATAGTACAATAAAGTCCTAATATTAATTTTGTGCTGATCCAAACAGTCCCATATCACACGAAGAAAAACTGAAACTGATTAAATGGTTACTGTGTTGTTTTATTTAAATGCATTTTCATAAATTTTCGATTGGTGTTTCGCAAAATTAGTTTATTGTCTTTGGTGTTCCGTGACGCAAATACGGTTGAAAAACACTGATCTAGTCAAGACTCTAGATACATATGTGCTGTTTAGTTTTTGTATTGTTTTATAGACATGGGCATATTTAACTAATTATATGATTGCGTATGTAAGTAATGATAAATGCTACTTATTAGTTCTTCCCTCAAGAAACCCAAAATTAACCAGAAATACTATTTACGTTATAGCTAGTAGAAGATGTTATTCATTCATAGTAATGTAGTAGAATAAATTGTAGTTGCACCTGCGATATTTGCCATGAAAGGTGATCCTGGAATGTGTTGGTCGTCAAACTTGACTGTGACTGTGTACTCGCCAGGTGCTGTTGGAAGGTAAGACACAGAGCATGTTCCATCCTTGTTGTCTTCGCAGAAGATCTCAGCCTTTGATGGCCCTTCTACAGCCAGCGCCAGTCCACCTAGTAAGTACCATGTAGTCTTATTAATCCAATGAATATCTGAACTTGGCTATCTCATACAATTTTTTTACAGTCATTTTTCGTTTAATACTACTGCGTTTAATTTAAATTTTAATAGGAAATTGTCAAATTGACAGTAACATGTTAGCATATTAACAAAAAATTTGTGAGCATTAACCTGCACCGGCATCTTTGGTCACAATTGTGAAGTTTGCTGCTTCATCAACTTTACCAGTAACCAAACCAGGACCATAAGCAGTCACGTGACCAGGTGCCATAACGTCCGCGTAAAACTGAATCGGGCTTCCTAAAAATATCAATTTATGTAAAATTAAAACACCCCAATCAATAGGATGTATAATATTTTAACTTATGAAAATGACCTGAAATATGTTCGTTGTCGAGAAATATTCCCATATCATGAAGACCTCTCTCGTGTGGTTGGTATTGTACAGATATTGTTCCATCTTTGTTGTCCTTTATGGTGGGCTTTTCTTTACGACTGCTGGGTGTTGTTACCTCGCCTTAGCAAAGTTTATTACAATTTATTATAAGTATGCAAAATAGGAATTAAGCTGAAATTAATCTTATTGTATATAATACTGGATTGCTTTCTGTCTAACATTAGAAATTAATTTCAACTGGCATACGCACTTGATATTTTTCCCTTGCGTGTAGGAGCATCAAAAACTAAGAAGACAGGTCGAAGTGATTCCTGGCCGTCTACTTGTTCAATTGCCTGTTAAATGTAAATAGTATACCCTTCAGCTGGGATTTTATAAGAGAGGTGTGTAGGCCTACTGGTTCAACTGTTTGTAGCCGAATAAGCAGCAACAAAATACAACTTTTTTTTTGAAATACTACAATTACTAAAATAATATGTCGATATTGCAGTTCAAAATGGCAAAACACTGCAAATACAATAATAATTTTGCAAGCAAGGTATATAGTAATTTAATGATACCGGTCTCTCAGCGCCGTTCATTTGTGAATAGGCGGGTGCCACGTCGGCTACTTGTATGATGTCTTCGTCAACCAACTCAGGCATTCTTTTTGTGCCATGCTCAGCCTGAAAGTTCGATTAGTGGTATATGGTCACACAATGCAGGTTGCAGCATGCTTATAGTATTGATGAAGGAATATTTATATAAATAATTTTGTATTAAAAACATAAAAAATCTTCTGTTTGTGAAAAAGCAACTGTCCTTTTCCATTCTCCGGTCACGTAAAAATGTTGAAAATGTAGGGTTTGAAAAAGTTGTAATAAAGTTAGGGGGTGCAAAGTTGCTTTTGACTAAAATTTAGCAGCGAAAATAATAACACCAGTGAGCACTTTTTCGCAATTGCGATTGCAAAAGCACCTCGGTGAACCATAACTTACATAAAGGCTTGTACAGTATTTATGACATAAAGACTTGTAGTTTATTTGTTGTGGTTTATCTTAACTAACGGTTTACCTTTGGTCGGACTACTAAGTACCATAAGATATTTCTAATTTTCCTTAGGGATCATAATGCTAACAAGTTACAACGTTGCGATTACTAATCAAATAAAGTTGAAGTGTTTCACATTAAAAGTAAAATTTTAGGCCGAACTGCAATTAGGCAAAAGGATACAATATCTGCAATTTCGTAAGAACTTTATTTTAAGGCCTATGTGACAAATACCCGACGGCATATTGTAGTATATTCTTTTCAAAGTTTTATAATAATTTCGTCCTTGGACGGTAACACTTTCTAATTGTTCGATGTAACGCAAAAACCTTTCCAAGGTCTCATGCAAACATTCGTGAATGACAAAAAACGCAACATACACACTCTTTTCCACCGCAATATACACTTAAATCCAGGCAACTAATAAAGTTAAAGCATACCGTGACTCGATATGGACTGTCAGCAACAGCAACACCGCCAAATTGCACATTGATGGTATAGGGCCCTGCTTCTGGTGCCGTGTAAAATATATCAAACGTTCCGTCCTTATTTTCCACAACATCAGTATCAAGATGATCGCCGTCAGGCTTAGCTACGGAACAAGTAACTTTGCCACGACCTGCTCCATTTGGATCAACACTGATGACCGCCTCATTTCCGATCACTATAGTTGGGCCCAGACCGTCACCTGGAAAGAAGAGCAAAATCAGTTGTGCCTGTTTTGCATTTCACAACAGTGTAGAAGAATAACCAACCTTCCTGGTTTCCGAAAGAAACTGTATTGTATGAATAGAAGAGAAGAAAGATTGTGTAAAGTAGAAGAAGACGGAAATATTGAAAACACAAATAGAAGAAGCGTTATTATTTGGCGCAACGTGTATAATATAATTTTGTAAATATGCTTACCAGTTACAAGGCACTTGGACGCATCACCGGTGGGCTGTGCCCTAATGCGGTATGGCGAATATGGAATTTCGTCGCCTCCGTATTTAACAGCTATGGTGTATCTTCCAACAAGGTCAGGTACATACGAAACAGTGTATGTTCCGTCTTCGTTGTCCCGAATGTTCGCTTTCTTCGGCTTTCCTTCGGGGTCCTAATTTCATCGTAACATATTCATTATTTAATGTATATAGGTAAATCGCTTTAAAATTACGAAAGAATTATTTGGTTTTGTGTTTTTAAGGCAACATTGCTTAGCCAAAAAGGTGATTCTTCGTTTGTGGAATCATTTTGTGCGTTTTTGTAAAGCAAAACCAATAACATAAAACCTATTTAAGCAGTTCTGTAATTATTTAAGTGAATGATTTAAATTGGGATTTACTATTATCAAATGAATAGACTTTTACAGCGTTTTTTCAATACATTTTAATTAAGGTATTCATTTAATTTTAACTCATCAAACAGTTTTAATGCCGTTTTTTTTAATGGAATAAAGTTTTCCATTTTAATGTTTTCAAATAACCTGGTATTGATCTAAAACGATTTAATATTAATTGGATTTCTTGTTTACAACATTACATTTTACGTAAACCAAAACCACAAAAGAATATACTAATGTTAAAAAGCTATGCTATCAAAGGATATAAAATAAGAGTATTTAAAAGCATACAACAACAAATAAATTGCAATAAATAAGACAATTACAGTATAACTGATACTAAAAGCAATACATTTGGTTAGTTTTCATGCCAGCTGCGAATATACAACCGCAGTTTGCAAATTTGATCACTATAATTAACTTAAGCAAAAATCAGTACTATATTAATTGTTTACAGAATTTTCTTTAAAACAGAAATCAAAAGGTTTAATTTGTGCAATTAGTGTTAATTATTGCATTAAAAAACTAAACGTTTTACCAATAACATATTATTTATTAAGGTCAAGCTCAGTTACATTCTCCGATAGTTTATTAACTTTAGAATGTTAGAGGTAGACGATTTATTCAGCAGTAACGCTAAGCCTTTTGTAATTTCGAATTAAAAAACGTTTTATACTTTGCGAGGTACGCAATTTGTGTTTTTTACTATTTTCTGGCAGTTTTTCTTCGCCTATGTTCGACTTGCCAGCATTATAAACACCCGCATGCGGCTCGCAAGCTGCAATTTGAGTAACTTTTTGCGTATGCCATCAAAATAAATCAAATTGTTTTTATGATTACAGATCATAAACACCCAGCGTTAAGCAAGCAATGTGTTGGCCACATCAGCAGCGTTAACTTACATAACCCGTTTTATTGTCTTTCTCATCTTTAGGCTTATATTTTGCCTTGGCTGTTTCACCGACAGGGATTTCCTCCGACATAACGTCGCGTTTTAAATTCTAAACGTCATGTACAAATTTAACAAGTGATACTACTAGTATACAAAGTGTAGTAAACTAAACAGAATAAACGAATTATTTAGTACCATTATCTGTACAGCAAGTACACCTTCTCCAGCATCCGCGGCGTCGATGTTAAACTCAACTGGAAAAGACGCTGGAACACCACTGCTTGCTAAACCTGGACCGCTGCACTTGACCTGTTTTTATAAATTACACATTTAACGTCAAAAATTAAAAAAAAACTACAGTAAGTTACATATATCAAACTCCATAAAATAACTTTAGTTGTTTATTGTAAGAAAAGGTTTTTTCTTTGACGCTAAACAAGAAAGGTAATAAGTTGCAGTAATTAACACGGCTCACCTTGCTTGCATCATGAGTTGGTTGCACACGAACACGATAAGGACTTCGTGGTATTTCGTCATTTGCATATTGGACTTGGACTTGGTAGGAACCGTCGCGACTTGGCGTATAGCCAACAGTGTAGGTTCCATCACCGTTATCTTTTATGTCAACTTCTTCTTTTACACCTATACAAAAATATTTGTTATAATATTAATTGTAATAAGCGGAACTCTAAACTTTATTATTGTTTTATTGAGGTTCATTGCGCTATTACTGCTTTTATACCGTTTGTAGGCCTACACATTGCACAGGCACTGTATCATCTATTCAGGCTTTGAATACAAATTTAATCACCAATATAATTTACAAAATAGAAAGAAAAACAAAGATTGCAAGAAAAAAATATTATGCGTCTTCGGCCTAATAACTTTACTTGTAAGACTTGTAGGATTTTGTTAATCTAACTTTTTTTTCTTTTAATGGTGAAAGAAAATAAGATAAAAATCAAACGAGTATACAACCCGAATACAACCACAGTTTTCGTAATTAAGGTAAAAGTAAACGAACCACGAGGTCCCTTCACAGCGACGTCCAAGGGTGCTACGCCTGCCTTGGTGCAATCGACAGTAAACTTCTGCGGAATATTTGCTCGCACTCCAGGCGAAATTCCTGAACCCTTACATTCGACCTACAAACCATCAACGATAAATGTACAGTGTTTAACAAATATCATTATTAACAGTATTTAACAAATTAAAAAATATGTATAAGTGTGATCATACCTTGGATGGATCCACAACGTCTTTAACAGACACCTGGAAAGGTGATCCGGGAATGTTTTCACCTCCATAAGTGATGTTAACTTCGTAATCTCCTGGGGCAGTTGGAAAATACTCGACAGCACAAGTGCCATCTTTGCTGTCCTATATAATATAAATTAACGTTATAAAAAATAAAAATATATAAATGGAATACAACAATACATACAGTGCAAGTGATTTTGGCGTCAGAAGGTCCCTCAATGGCGAGTCCCAAGCCACCAGTTCCAGCACCACGGGTGTCTACCGTAAACTTTGCTGGCTTGTTGGTAGTTCCTTTCTCGAGCCCGGGTCCGTAGGCTTTCACCTTGCTAGGATCACAGCCTTCATCTACATCAACTAAGAATGGAGCCCCTGGAACTGCAACATCCTCGTAATTAACCATCACCTTGTGAGTCCCTGTACATAAAAAAAACTTGTTTAGGGTTGAATTGTGTTTTCCCTTCTAGCAAACGTCCCTAAAGTTTTTAAATATACTATTTACAATTAACATAAGCAACGCTTGCCTTTTTCAAGTGGAGAATACCGGACTTTGTAGTTCCCTGTTCCTTCATCGACCACTTTAGCTGGGGCTTCAGCTCCGTCGGGTCCAACCACTTTCACATTAACATGATTTCCGCCAGTGGGAGCTAAAGCGCTTGCATCCACTGTGAATTCGGTCTCAACATCAGCAAGAACGCCTGTTAGTGTTATGGTGTAAAATATCATTACATTTCTATCATAAACTTCAATTTTTTTTTAAATTAATTATATTAGATTGTAATAATTAGAACATTCTCTTTTAAATGGTTTATAAACATAAATATACCGACACCGTCCACGGTGAGCGAAATTGCCCTAGAAATGTTATAAAGACGATTCTTTTTTTTATTAAAAAAATATTAACGTTTGACGCATAAAATTACAGTTAATTTTTTTTTTTTAATAGGAATATATATATTTTTTAATTTAACCTATTAGGAATGCATCGATTTAAGAAACGCGTTGTTGTATGTAGTAATGCATTTACGTCTTAGTGTCGTCAGCCACCTGTTTTTGATATATTACTGACGACTGGTGGAACGCAAATCAGTTATTTTTCAGGTTTATAAAAAACTCTTAAAATTGCTTATATATTTATGGCATAAGAAAAAGACAAACAGCTATAAATATGCAATAAAAACGTTGATTATTTTTGAAAGAGCTAAGTAGACAGCTAAGTTAAATTCAAATTCGCTGTATTCAAAATTTCGAAAAAAGTTTAACGGAAAGACAATTTCAAAAAGCTCATTACAGCTTTTGTTAACTATGCTTGAAATAATTTTGACAAAACTTTGACATTTTCCAATTCAAAAAATAATCTCCCTAGTTTTAACCCTTTTTGAGCATAACGCAAAATGTAATTAAACTTGGAATTTGTCTATCAGTCCTTATGACTGCATCACGGTAGTAATTTGATGTACTTACCTTGACCCTCGACACCAGGTCCGTAGGTAGACACGCTAGATGTGTCTATGTCTGGTAAGATGGAAACAGATTGTGGTGACTTGGCTATTTCTTCCCCTCCGTATTTAACTTGGACAACATCGTTACCAGGCTTATCCGGGACGAAGCAAACACTTCACAAATAATACACCGAATCAAAAAAAGTTTAGGATTTTGATAAAATTTACACAAGTTATTGTACAGCAGGGTTGTCCCCTGGGGTACGAGTCTTCGGGGCAACAAGCATATGATGTTTTAACTTTTATCCAGTTTAACTCGAATCTGTAGTTTAAATTATGAGTTTAAAAACGTTCCCTGTGAAGTTCAATGGCGTATTTAACTATACTGCACTTTTTAATCAATCTTGCCAAATAATACAACTAAAAAAGCTTACCTTTGCGTTCCATCTAAATTGTCAACCACACGAACGTCAGGCACCAGAGTTCCATCTTCGTTAAAAACGTTTACATCAAGCGGCGCATCTCCTGCTTTGCTACAATCCACTTCAAAACAGCAAGGCTGTCCAACTTTACCCGACTCTAAACCGGGCCCACTTATGTCGACTTTCGACGCATCAAACTCGGGCTCAACAGACGCTAGAGATAAGCATAACACAACAACTTAACGTCCAGAACTATATGGTGAAAAAGCTACGAGTCTACGATAATTGACAAAATTACATTAGTAAATTGTTAAACATTTAACGTATTGTTGTTTATTCAACAACTTGGTTATACACAATCCATCACTCAATCAACGCCCACCGGTAAACGGAGATCCAGGAACGTGCTCGTCGGCGAAGAGAACGTTTATCTTATACTCTCCAGACTGAGTTGGAAGATATGACACGGAACAAGATCCATCTCCCTGGTCCACGCACTCAATCTTTGCCTCACAAGGACCCTCGACTGTCAGGCCAAGACCCCCGTTTCCTACCAAAAGAAAGCGTTTTTTTTATAATTTGTTCCAAGTTTTATATTGTTGTCACTAAGGTTTATTTTTTCAATCTTAATAAAACCCCCTTTTCTTTGCTGGGCAGCAAAATGAATAACAAGTAATTAAGTAAGTAGTCAAAAAACATATTGTAATCCTATAAGCTTTTTTATTTCGTATCAAAAATCGTATTTTTTGTTTTTTCTAAAACATTCCGAATTTGCGAAAAATATAGGTAGTAAATAATGAGTAAAGATTAACCAAAACTGCAGTGGCGTTGGTTTGTCTATAAATTGCCTTTATTACATGTATATAGGTAACCAGAGGTGAAATTAGAATACTGTTCTTATCCGAACGCATAAACGTTTTAGAGGTAGTGTCACAAGTTTAAAAAACGATTAGATTCGACCGAATACAAAAAAGCTGAAGATATTTGCAATTGTATAACAAATTAGGAAAAAATATAATTTTTAATATTTTTTTCACAAACCAAGTACGGTAAAGCGTACAAATATTACGTAATATAATGGTCTTAGATGAAAATGCTAAAAATATTAGGTCGTATTAAATTGACTTATTAGTGTCATAAATTGAAACATTTTCACAAAATTTGTGGTCACTAATTTATATTTTTGAATATTATTATTATTAAATTGATTTCGCATTTTATAAAAATAGTGAACCTTAAAACAATGCTAGCAAATATAACAATGAATTTTTATGTAATATTTGAAACAAGCTATTCTGTTGTTAACAAGCATAAAGTTCATAATTTAGATCATATTTAAGCAAACTTCGTGTGATGTTTTCGAAATTGTTTGGCAATGAAAAAAATTGCGCAATTATCACATAATCAATTTATCCCTAAACGATCAAAAGTAAATTTCACATATTGTACCTGCATCTTTCGTTTCTATGGTAAAGGGGGCTTGTTTTCCAACAACTCCCTCTGATAAACCGGGTCCGTATGCACGGACTTTGCTGGCGTCTGCTGGAACAACAGCTTCGACGCTGAATGGACTCCCGCCGATCGGTTCATCATCGTACTTAACTGCCAGCTCGTAAACGCCTGCGTTTATTGCTGCTATAAATTTTCTGCTGCCGTCACGTATAAATCAACAGATTTTACTGGTGCGCGAAAACTACAGTTAACTGCAGCTAACTAGACAACTACTAATACAAACAGCTGAGACCCAAAAATTGGTCTTACCTTCTTCTTCCGGGGTAAAAGTGATATTTTGCCCACGCGGTGCACTCGCGTTCTTGAAAGGCACTGGTTCATTACTAGGAGATGTAATCGCAACATCAAGGTTACCTTGGCCTCCCGCTCCAGCAGTAAGCACGTCAAACGACTTTGGCTGACCAACGTCCATTTCTTAAATAAGCATTCAATGTATTAGACAATTATGGAATCAGTAAAATAAAACGTTGCACGTTAACATAACCATCGTGCTCAAAATAACTACATAAAGACCTACAAAAATTGTATGTCCATGTTGTTAGTGTGACAAATGGCCTAGTTTGTGTTTTTATGTTAGCAAGAAATAGTCGCTGTTACTATTGATTCACTACAATAATTTTGCAAGGTGGTACACACATTTCAAGGAATCAGGGGTATAGATTCGTCATACGATTTGCACGCCAAATAACAAGAATATGTATTATGTATGTAAGTTGAAAATGTTGCATAACTAAATCGATAGGCTATTCATTCGCTTACTGTCATCCAATCCCTTTAATTTGACTTGATCCAGGTTTAGCTTGGGGGCAACATCGACAGGAAAGGGACTTCCGGGGATTTTATCTCCGCCATACGTTACCTCGACATCCATCGGTCCTTCGCCTTGTGGAGTGTAATTAACAGTATATGTGTCGTCCTGCAAACAAAATTTTGTGTAAGAGATTTTGAAAAGGATGCACAGAGCGTGAAGTGACAGGTAAGATATTAAGGGTTAGCGTTTGTCGATTGGTGCTTGAAATAACTTCCAGCTATTTACGAATTGACATTTCCAGGAATTATGGCATCGATCAATATGCGCCTTCATGGGCGCTGTATCAAATAATGTAAAATTCACACTTATACAAAGATTGCAATGAAGTTGCATAACGACTGCGCAAGACCTTATTATCGATGATTTCAGCTTCCTTTGCCGGTGGCCTGTACGATCCTCGAGCAGGTTTAAACTGAACTTGGGGTTTAGCTTTTCCTGCACCTTTGGTGAAAATGGTAAACTGAGTTGGCTTGTTGCATTGAACACCTAAAAAAGAAGAAAAATTGTTGTTGTAAAGATCTTTGCGGACAACTAAGATGTTTGCTCACCGTTTTGTTCAACGCCTGGCCCCTCAGCTCGCACGCGCTTCGCATTGTGTGAAGAAGCCACGTTTACAACAATGGGAGAGTCGGGCACTTTTTGGTCGGCAAAGAGAGCCATTATGGTATGTTCACCTACAGAAACACATTGGGTCACATGGAAGGAAGGGCAATTATAACACGAGCATAATATACAGTGGTGGAATTAATCTTTTGGATTTTAACGACCTACGACCTACGTGAACCGGTTGTTAGGTGAAAGCTTATAATTCACTTCGATCACTGCCATCCTGCGCCTAACTATATATGCTGTTCTAAGCATAATACTGAATATAATAACGTTACAAATTACAATCACATGTGTTTGCACATTGTGAAGAGACCAGAACTTTTACCGCGTATAAAACGGCCCCATACACAATTAAAAAAGAATTGTTGACAGTATAATTGCCACGATCAGAGAAAAGGCATTCTTTAACTCGGTTACATCTATTTGTTGTGATATAGAGATATTGCGTGTGCTATTTACATGACAACCATATATTGCTGACCTGGGCCGGGTGGGGTGTACTTAACAGTGAACGTGTCCGAGGCCTCGTTCTTTATAATTTCGAAATCAACATCCCTCTGTGTGGGTGCAATAACACCCGCTGCACATTTAATTCCGATGCTGATATCACCAGTCCCAGCGTCCGAGCAGTCCACGGTGAAATACGTAGGCTCATTAGCCTTTAGGCCGGATTCAACTCCTGGTCCATAAACCTTCACCCGATCGGGGTAAGAATCTTCTTGCACAGATACCTACAGGTTAAAAACAAAAACAGTGATCACAACATACAATGCATTGTTGAAAGTGGTGGGTCGTCTTTTGATTGTGAGAAGAATAAAATGGGTACAAACCCTGAACGGTGAATCCTTTACGGCAACACTGTCGTATGATGGAATGATTGTGTGTTTGATTGGTTTTTGTGGTGTGTAACCACACTCATATGTCCCATCGCCATTGTCGTTAACTTGCACCGGTATGTCGTCTCCATCAGCAGTTTTCGCGTAGATTTCCACGGGAGCCTTTTTTCCAGCTTTGCGCGCATCGAGGGTGAAATTTGTGGGTCGCCCGCTCACGGGAGCGCCGGATTCCAATCCTGGACCGTAAGCTTTCACCTAAAACATATATTCAAAGTTGGCTCTTATCTAAATATGCACGTACAGTCGTATATGCTTGGACGTTAACAAAAAAAGCGTATTATGTTTTATATTGCTTTCATAAATGAGATGTAGGTTGCTTGTTTGTATGCTTTACTTATTATTCATTTCTAATGATTTACTCTATTTCATAAGAGCGGCCCTTGATCCACGACGATAAACTTATAGTCAGTGTAGCAGGTTCGTTTGTGTTTAAACTCAGGTGACACTTGTTTTCTTGTGTTTTCTTATCTACCTTATCTGGATTTGTCGTGGCGTCTGCTGGTTTTACTTGAGCCATAAACGGAGATCCTTTAATGTCGTTGTCGTCACAAATGACGTGGACCGCATACTCGCCGGCCTCTGTTGGGTAATACTTAACATCACAAGAACCATCGCCGCGATCATCACATTCGATCTGCGCTTGGGACGGTCCCTCAATTGAAAAACCTTTGCGACAAGACTAAAATTATTAGATACAATCCAAGGGCCAGATAACGGCTATGCAAAGAACACAAACTTGTTATTAAAATTTGTTATGGCACATCATTTTAACCTAATGAATCTCACCTAGCTGTCCTACGTCACTTCCTGTTGTTTCAACCACAAAATCAGCAGAATTACCAACTTTTCCTTCACTTAGTCCCGGGCCATAAGCACGCACTTTTTGAGGGCCAGCTTCGTTTCCGACAGTTACCTGTCAATGTATATATCAAAAATAGAAATATTGTAAGCGGATGAGCGCCCTAACGACAACCCATTTTAATTGTTGGTTTAATTTACTGACCAAAAACGGACTTCTTGGAATTGGTTTTCCACCATACGTAACGCTTACAGTATGGGGTCCTGCTCGCAGTGGGTAATACTCGCATTCGTAAACATTTTGATTTGTAGGGCTCTTCTTCGTAGTTACTGGTTCAGATCCACCTAACAAGAAACCAAACGTATGATTAAATGCACTTTTTCATTAAACAAGGCATGCGGAATAACGTACGTGGTCCCTTGACCGCAACTTTGAGCTCAGCATCTCCAGCATTGTCCGTAGTAACACAGAAGTTTGCCTTTTCACGCATTCTCACACCAGTAGGTTGGATTCCACGGCCATAAGCACGACATGCGTTGGCGTTGAATGCTGAAAATAATGCGAGTAATTTCAGCTTAAAGTCATGCACAGCAGGCTGAGGTTAGAATACAATTGTTGTCAATATGATTGCGTGGCTAGTTTAAATTAGATTTAGCCGTAAGCATTTTTGGCTAGAGTGGAAAAATAGAACGATTCTGCACACAACAAAAGAGTCGAACCAGGAAAAGAAAGCCTTTCTAATAAAGTGCTGTGGCGAACCCGTTTGAACAAAAGTGGGCTATTTTACGCCATTTAGAACAAAGAACGAAACAAGATCGACGTAGAGAAACATAAAGGCATTTCTAAGCTCTGAGTGCTTCAGGGTAAACTTTTCCAGTGTAAAAAAATTCACATTTCACAAATAGATTACAACGCATTTACATGTAGCATGTATTCAAACTATATAAAAAATTTCCCACAAAATTCCTGGAATTAGAACATAACTCGCATTGTTTGACTTACATGGGGAAATATCAACCATAAAAGGACTTTTGGGAACAGATTGTCCCGCGAAAAACACTGACACCGTATGTCGCCCAACATTTCGAGGGGTATATGTTGCTCGCGTGACGTCATTTCCACGACTTTCCAATTGTACAGGAATGTTGTCATTGGAACCATCCGGACCGGTTATGACCACTTTAGCGTTTCCAGTTCCAGCATCTAATGATAACATTGTTTTAATCAAAAAGTTTTCGTCCACAATAACTTAAATGTATTGCAATGTCGCAGCTAGCGCCATATTTTAAACCGCCTTTACTTTTCTTTGTATTCGTTGCTACAAAATGTAGAATATTTTAAACAAGTGAAAGATGGCCACTTATTATTAAGGTCCTTAATGCAATATTTATTTATGAATGTACTTGTGAGAATCATATCGCTGTAGGGCGATATGTAGGGTTATTCGGGTTCAAGTATATAATACTGCAGCGCAACAGATACGCTGCCGCAGGTGAACTGTAATATGAATCGTGCTTGTGAGTGTTTGTGATAGTTTAACAACCTGTACATAACATGCTTCAGTTTCTTGCATACACCGGTGATTTACTGACAGGCAAATTTCGCATGTACGAATTATTTAAATAAAACAAATTAAAACTAAGCTTCAAAACAGAATGTAGAAAATGCGATTGTTTATATTACGTGATATTTGTGGGTCCTTCACTTTATTAGCTTAAGGCATTGATAGGTGCCTATAGGAACTCATTTTAAAGTTAACAAAATTCAACGTATCGCGCCGTCGGAGTCCAAGTGCAATCTAATTATTTACCGGCTTCATCATAAAAAGGCTCTTGTCAACTTTTCTGAGAGGAATAAGTTTTAAAGCTGCGATATGTTATTCGGCCTCAGATACACATAGTGCCGATGCATGATGAATTGATAAACTTTATGTATGCAGCTGACACCGTTACGAAACAATGGTATCAGCCAAGCAAGACATGCAATTATGCAAGAAAAACCTGTCTTGGGTTTATGGCCTGCTTGCCCAGGGCGATATCCAGTATTCTGGTTATATCGTGTGCCAATTCCCAAACTTCTCGAATGACGTCCAGCTTGCCCAGCTGACAGAAATGGTAACGTCATCAACTTATAACTTTACCCAAAATACTTTTATACAATTTACATCCGCATCAAGGAAACGGTTCTTATTTCCAAAACATACCAATAAAAGCAACAATTATATAAAAACAGCGCTCACCGGATGCAAGAACGTCAACGTAAGTTGGCTCGTCAACAACATTTCCTGGTTCTATGCCAGGTCCTTGAACTTTAACCTTGCTGGCATCCGCCGGAAGATCAACGTTGACCTACAAAAACGTTAAAAATGCATTATACACTACATGTACGACTGGACGTGACGCTTCGGTGCAACGAAAATTTCTATTAAAGTTGAAGTTTGTCACTCGCGGTGCGCAATCGATTTGAATGGAACGAAGTACTATTGAGCTTCCATTTCAGGAAAGATTGAAGCCGGTTTCCCGTGTAGTTGATTCATTTGCTCAAATTCATGTTTCTTCACATGCAGAGTTGCGCATCCCCAAAATTGGGCAGAGGAAGGCGGCGAGAATCGACATAACAAATTCGTGTAACCATTTATGTCGAACGTCTCCCACATAGAAGGGAGAATAGAAAAAATGTCTGTATAGCGAACAGGGCGACAAGCCGATGACGTAACTTAATTGAAATTTCACTGCTAGTTTACCAATTGGCACCCACACTTACCTGCTAAACTCATCAATTCACATACATATGTTAAACGAGAAGTTGCGTTGATCCATTATATTGATGTAATTTAAATTACTTTATTTCACAGGACTGCATAATTATTTTGTACCTGAGGTGGTAATGTCGCTGGTATCTTAATACAAAGTCAAAATAGGTCTAATGTGGTATTACACTAGTAAACTCAAGAAATAATGCAAACTTTACCACTTCGAAGTGCAAAACGTACGATCTGTAGTACCCACTGTGTAATATGTTTTTTGCTGGTAACCAGATAAGTTTAAATTGTATACCACTTATTGGTGTGATGTATTATTTTTTGTACTGGAACGAGTAGTTCCTTGAATGAAAGAATGGAATTAATTTTCATTACCCTGTAAGGGCTTTCAGGTGACGGCTTTCCACTGTAGGTTATGGTAATAACATATTGCCCTGGTTTGCTTGGACAATATTCACAGTTGAAAGTTCCATCGCCGTTGTCTTGAACCGTAACTTGTTCGGCCACACCACCTAAGAAAAGACAAAAAAAAATCTTCATACAATGGAATTGTTTAAATATGTTCTGTCACCGAAAATGCACTTACGTGGTCCGACACACTTTACTTCAAGTTTTCCGACTCCAGCATTTTCGGTGTGAACAACAAATTTTCCCGTCTGGCGAATTAAATGTCCATCAGGAAGAAGACCGTCCCCTTCCGCCCATATAGCAGAGGGGTTAAACGCTACAAATTGTTTGACTTATTAGCACTAACACAATAAACAACTTAAGTAATTATGAGTAGGACTACGTTACTTACGAATCGATATTGGAACCTCGAAGGGGCTTTGTGGAATTGTTTCACCGGCGAAAAGTACATTCACGTGATGTTTACCATTTGTAAGCGGCATGTAATTGACGCGATAAGTGTTTTCTGTTAATGGCTCAATTTCGGGCCTGACTGAATTACGACAACCAGACGGATCTTCAATAACAACTTCAACGTTTCCAACTCCAGCACCTTGTTGCAAATAATAACAATAATTAGTAAATTCAAAGACTTTGTGAAAACTCAACACTGTTAGCATTTAAACCTTCAGTAAACACGTCGAAGTGGGTCGGCGCATTTACGACATTTCCTGGTTGCAAACCAGGTCCCTTTGCCGAAACACACGACGGATCAGTTGGGGAATCCTCGACGTTTACGACAAATGGACTTTTCGGAATTTCAGCCCCAGCAAACAAAACTGTTACCTAAATAAGTATACGTGTTAAAATTATAGTCCGAGTATATGTATTGCATAATGCATCGTTTATTTTTTATACCTCATATTCACCAGGAATGTTGGGAAAATAGGTGACAGCGTAACTTTTTAACTTATCATTGTTAGCAACAGTAGCCAGTTCTTGTTTGTGGCCATCTGGGTCTGTTAAATAAACCAAGACCTCTCCATTTCCAGCAGAAACTGTTTCAACAGTAAACGGGGCAGGCTGGCCTACTTTTAGTCCACTAGGTTCGACGCCTGCAAAATTAAAAAGAAAAACGTTGAAGACATTTATAATAATTTACATAATATAATTATGTTACCTTTTCCATAAGCGCGAGCTCTTTTTGAATTTGTTTTTGGGCGAAGTGGAGCTCCTGGTTTCAACTTGGATTTCGGAAATTGAGATAAGTACGTCATTACACTCAATTCGTCTACATTTGGGTTTGTGATTTCTTCAGGGGCAATAACCTTTACAATTAGAAATAATAATAAAGAGTTGTTTTAACATAATGGCTGTCTGCTAATATAGGCATTTAAAACGGGAGATGGGCAATCAAATTGACGCTTTAGAACACAACCATTTTGCTCGAGGCAAAACTGTCATGGTTGAGCGCGTTTAGTGACGCAACAGGCCGGCCGACAAAAACTTGGTTGCCTTATTTGGTGAACGATTTTGGTTCAGGTTTCTTACGCGCATAGCTGCGGTGATTCAAAATTAGCAATCGGCGGCGAATTTTTTCTCGTCGACCTGACCAAATATTAAAAATTTGATTTATTTATTCACATAAAATATATCCTGTAGTCATATAACGAAGGCCAAAGACATTAGATTATAATAAAACATTTTTTATAAATTTTTGGGTTTGAGTATGCGAAACGGTATTTTGCATTGAATAATATCTGCACTGAACTAGAAGTATCATTTACCATGCACATTTGTGCCCATTTTTGACAACCGCACAGTTGGGCCGCACGTAAATGGAGGACATTCGGCTTTGAGGTTTCGTGAACCATGCCAAACAAGTCATGTATCAAGCACTCTTTGGTTGGCATTCGGTCAAATCGTATTTTTGTGAAACTCTCATGCAAATCAACACGTATCTCGTGCAAGCTAATATAGAGCTAAAGTACCCGAGAGCAACTTGACATGTAAAACATATATGACAATAACTTCGTAAGTTTGTAGGCTAATTTTACCTGTGGGACGCCAAGCCAGTCATCGGCCAGCTGCATAGCTTCCATTGCATTTTCCTTACCATTTTCTGGATCCCAATCCTCCCAATCAGGACACAAGCCTGTATGCGTTAACATGACGAAGTGAGTATGCATAAACAAGCACAAAACATGCGTTACAGTTAATGAACAAACTTTGCAGTAAACAGCAAGACCAAACATGAGCTGCAAGAAGAAAAGCAGAAACAGAAAAGGCCTAGGAAACGTGGACGTGAAGTTAGGCATGCGTTTTCCACGTAAGGTTGGACCGGTAAAGGTGACGGACCTGAGCAACGCCAAGATGATCATCAGCGAGATTCATTGCTTCCGTTGTGTTGTCTACTTTGTTTTTAGGATCCCAATCTTGCCATTGAGGACATAGACCTCAAGTGTGGTAAGAAATAAAAGTAAAGAAAGAAATAAGAAGAAGAAGCATGATATAGTAATGTCTGGCGTAACATTTATAACCACAAAGCCTATTTCGAACTTCTATATTGTCACACAAAACAATTAAATAACATCTGAAAACATAGTTTTCACATTGCAATAGTTTAATTTCAAAGCGTTTACCAACGATTTTTTTCTTTTATTTCATCAATTTTACGCCCATCTATTGTTTAAAAGTATGAAAGTACTTGGTATCAAGTGACAGGAGTTGGTTTTGTCGTTCCAAACAATATGAGAAGAAAGTCCTAATGAGTGAGTAGGCAAGAGAAACGGGAAAAGTGTAAACAAGTTTATTATATAACACGGCTTACCTGGGGCACAATTGTCAACCAGCGCACCCAACGCTATCCCGTCTTGCCAGTTTGATTTAAAGTTGGTAATAGGCATTTGGGGAATTTTGTTTTGTATCCAACCAAGAAGTCGTTGCTTCGGAGTTGCCTGAGCCTTCTCTTCCTCTTCTTCTTCATCGTCCCACATTGGCATGGAGATGGAGTAATGGAGGATAAGCGTCCATATTAGACCCAGGATCAACTTGAGGTTGCCATCAACAATAGCTTTACTGTCTACACAATAAACACACCAAATCACAAATTAATGTTCAAAGCCAGTAAAGGCATTAACCACAGGGCTTACGAGGCCATTCATTTTTCGGTTATTTCAAAAAGACCGCCCTAATAGTTGTTGTCGGAGAATAATCCAAAAATTTTAACAGCAAATGCAAATGGATGTATTTGCGTACAATTTAGAACATTATTGCAAATGTTTTTTTTGGGTTACCTTGAAAATTATATGTAAAATGCCCTGTTAAAATGACGAAGTAGGCCAATAAATAATCGTTTGTTCGTCCAGCGTTATTTTTCGAGAGTGTCTAATAACCTATCATATTTGTCGTGCAGTCATCGCAAGGAAATTTAGGCATAGTTTCAGTCACGTTATTCGCAAAGCAATACCTCAGCCTAGAATCGATTATCCCTTTTGTCAAATAGTTAGCAAAAGGTCAACTATAACGACATTAGCCACGCTAAACAAATACAGTTGCGTTTCTTACGCAGACACTCCTGGCGGGACACGCCCTCTGCACAAACGTTTGACATTATGTGAATGCGCAAACTTAAGCATCGTTGTTTTTAACGTAGCTCCAAAAGGGTGCATATATCTGTTTGAAAACCAAAACATGGTTGGCATGCAACCTGTTTATGCCGATGACAGTCTTTAAATCGAAAACTAATACGGTGTCTAATAGCCTTTATTGACAAAACATGTTTGTTTAAAAACATTACATCAAGTAATTGGGGTATTCAAACGGCATTAGTCATACGCAATTCGTTCAACGTCCAAACGCATGGGACCTAACACAGTGCTAACCAATGTATAATAAATGTAACAAGCCGATATCTAATAATAGAACAATATTAATATTTAATATTACACTGTAATTAACTGTGGCATTTGCATTTTAACAAGGGGTAGAAGGAAATTTTATAAAGCTTAAATGGTACGGTACGATCACCAAAAGATTACGAACCATTTGACTAGCAGCACACGCGTTCTTGCCTAAGGCATTGCTTTACAGTTAACGCATATCCTGTAGCATGGCTGTTGTTGATAGATTTAACGTAAATATTTTTCTCTGCCGGCAGAGGGCTGCATGACTATTGAAACATATACGCTTAGCGGCACAACAATAAAATGACCAAGGTCCTTACCAATGCTAACCAGTTTAATTCTCTCTCTTTCCAAAAACTTTAAGGCCACAGAAACATTTTCCAACTTCATTTGCCTGAAATTAGGGCGTTTGTTGTATCTTTCCATCTTCTTTTGAGAAAGAACTTCAAGCAGAGATATTAAGCGTAAACCATCGGAAAGGTCAGTCTCCAAATTGGCCAAACGTTTGTTGATACACTTAAGATGCTCATTGCACCAACGTGTAAACGTATTCTTCTGAATTTGTTTCCAAGGTGCATCTTGCGCTAACTCTCTTTCAGTAGCCGGCATTTCGTCGTCGAGATAATCACCACTCGAATTCACTTCGGTATTCATTTCCATTTTGGTGCGGGCTTATATATGTCGAAAAAAAGGCACTTGCTCAGTAAGCCGTAACGTCGTTCAGCTTGAGTAGCTTTGTGCAGTCGAGTGTTTGCAGCGATCAATTTAAGAACGGAATGAGGTTAACTTCCACGACCAAGTTGAATAAACTACAATAAAAACAGCGTTTAGCACTATTAAATTTTTTCTCTTACGACACATTCTTTATTTCGGTAGTAATCGTTTGTTTGCAGACGTTTAGTACGTTTCGTGAAGTACACGTATTGCTAAGCTATTGTACCAAACAAGCGATTGGGTAAATTGGAAAACATACATAATAGGCGACAATGAGCGGGTTTTGTATACTATGCTTGTAAGGTTATAATTTTTTCAGAAATTACTAAATTGCGTAATGTCTTGACGTTATAAAACAAAGAACTAAGAAACGAGTGTACCCAGTTCAACTGTTGCGCAAATGTGCAACTGGAATTTACTCTAATTATAACATATATACCATAACGGATTTTCGAGAAGTGTAAGAAAATTAATCGTTTATTCGATATCAACCAAAAAACAATTTAGAGAAAACCTGATACATTGACAAACATAAAAGATATGCACATAGCCCGATGAAATAATGTCTTGGCTATTTTGGCAAGATATAAATGTAGGATGGTCATTGACCTCGGCATTGTATGGCTTCACGAAACAACGTAGGCTACTAAGTTAGCGCGAAGTGCAACAAAGAACTGTGTTTCAAGGTAAAATAACTGTTTTGTATAATGATCAGGTTACATTGCCACATTGCAAGGATGGTATAGCCTCGCGTAATTAATATTAGATTAACTGTACTCTGACAACAGGAAAGATCACACCACTGAAGCAATTGCTTCAAGCTTGCTTTCCGTTTAAGAACGATGCGAAAGCTTGCTGCTAGACTGCAACCTAGCGCAGCCTTTTTGCGTAATAGGCTATGTCGCTACACCTTGTATTGAAAAATAAATGTCGCTACACCTTGTATTGAAAAACAGTACTTTATAGCGACACTCGAAGCTTTATATAATAATGAACAGTAATGGATTTTCCCATTACCATTTTTTCATAACTGCCTTTCTATACTGCCAACACTTTATGAAAATGACAAATGATGCTTAAACAGCGAATACCAAAGTACTTAGGTTTTAAGAAACACAACTTATCTATATCTGTTGTAGTTAAGTCTTTCTCGTTCGAATTGTGACCACATAACTTTGCAAGGCAGAGTTAGTACGACGAGAAAATACTTTAAATCGACTTAGCTGAAATATGATCAGGGGCGATTTCAGGAGTGAAATGAGGATATTCCCTCCAAAACAATATGATTTTCAGCCACCAAAATGCAAACCAAAACAAATTTGCGCTTTGAGCAAATCAACTTTGATTTTGTACTATGTTTTGTCCAATTCAAGGTAATATTTTCGGTCTAAGGCGCCGTATTATATTTCATATTTTCCATGTGTTTACACCTTAGAGCTCTATGTTTCTTAACTTTTTACAAAATTATTTACTTAATGCATTTTATGTTGTTTGTTTAAATATATAGCGAGTGTTATATATGGTCATTGTATCGTAAGTTACGCCTAACCAACTTTTAAAACAGAACAAACGCAATATGCTATTTAGGCTCCATGCCAACGTTTTTGCGATTTTTTATGCGGCTGTTAGGCTATGTAGTGCTTTTTATGAGTTCATTGAATCAAGTGTTCTTTTAATGTAAAAGTTTTGGCAACTGACACCAACTAAAAGGTATTTACCCCTTCCACGTTTATATAATTGTTCACCAGTTCGTTCGAGAACAACACGATTCTTACGATTACCTATAATTATGACGTCTAGTTATGACGTAGCTTGTCGTCATATCTATAACAACTTTTATGGCCCCTGTAAACAAAAAACCTGGATCCGCCCTTGAAGAAATATTCAGTTCTGTTTTAACAAAGAGTCAGGCACGACTTTAAAAAAGCGCAGAATCGTACTTTGACAACAGGAAAGTACATCACGCTTTACACTTACTAACGAAAACCGCATAACTTTGTAACCATAACCCAGGTACAAATATTGGTCATTTTTCTAGTATAACCTGTTAGTATAACACAGGTAATACAAATGCTTTAGTAACCAGTAAATATAAAAGATAAAATATGTGTAATATAGGCCTAGGCAGGGTTACCATCGGCTTAAGCCAAAATAATCCTAAAAAAACACTTGTTATTCTCTGCGCCACAAATAACTTTAAGCAGCTTAAATCGCGCTAAGCGCGAAAAAAAATCTTTTTTTGGTTGAATTTGCAAAACTATTAAGTCAAAGGGAGACGTGACGTTCTCGACCAGGGTTCACCGAACCTTTATCATACAGGACCAGATAATTGTAACGCCTGATCCTCGGGGCCGGATAACAGGATTTACGATTACAGGCCAGGTATAGTATATTGTGTCGAATTTTTGTAACTTGATTATCGTAAAACGAAGGAAATATAAAAAAAAACATGTAATAAAAACTGCAGTGAGGCCTAATAAATTGTTAAATAAGACAAACTAAGCACACAACTTAAAACCAAGCATATTTCTTAGAAATAGGCACATTAGTATTTTCCAAGACACTGTATTCAAAAATAAGCACAAATCATTCTTTTATTTGAAAAACTAATGAAACAAATGTTTACTAGGGTCTAACGATATGCCGTAACGCCTATACTTATTGTGGCAGCACAAAAATCTGACTGTAGGCAACACCCAGTAAAAGTTCGAAGTGGAATTAACAGTTGGCTAGCGCAAATTAAACATATCATACGTAAACTAAACTTTTATGAAATTCGACGCGATAACCTATTTTTGACCTAAAATTACTTTTTCTGACCAAATTACATCTGAAATACATTGATTTAAAAATCGCATTGTTTTATAAAGGACTCAATATGTGTGTCTTTGCGTAATCAGAACTTTGTTACGATGCTTTGGGGATGTATGACCACCGGCGGATTGTAAATCATTTATTTTTCGAGAATATATATACTTCCAACAATACTTAGTTGATATTTTTGGCATATACAAAAGACAATCAACAGAAATGCATTTTTTTGAAGAAAAACAAGACTCTTTTTTTATTTTGGTGTACAGTTTATTAGAAATAGGAGCTAAAAATTGATGTCACTTACTTAATTCTTACATTAATCGGGCATTATATTAAACAAATGAGTTACCTTGGATAAACGATAAACTAGTTACACAAAGCCAACAGATACGCGGAACCGCAACTTTACAATACCACTTAAGTACATTTTGTAAACGATTTTGACTCGAAATGATTTTGATAAATTTAAAAAAAAATTTGACCTAACGTCAGAATTTCGACAAATTTAACTTTTTTACCAAGTCAACTCGCTACTTATACATCAAATGGCGTACCGGACACTATACTAAAGAGAATTTCATAATCTTTAGAAATTTTACGTTAAAATATCACTTATAAACTAATTCTGTTGTCAGATAAATACTGTGTGGCTATACTATATTATGCTAATCGAGACCTTGGACTGCACTGCTATATCACAACTACTGAATCATAGGTCATTATTTATAATAAATCATAGCATATTTCGTTAAATATTCGTGTCCTGTGCACAACACTGACTAAGGCAAATGAATAAAGCAAACATTGAATGTGAATAAGACCTCAGCACTAGGCTTCGAAATCCGTGCGACAGCCATGGCCATGTTTGGTAATATTAATATGTTCAATTTTCAACGGCTTTGAATTTCGACAAGTCATAAAACTTTACTGCAGCGCTAAGACGTTGCTCCTGTTTTAACAAATTTCTGCTGTTTAATTTCATTAGTAATTTTTGCCGATAGCTATCCTTAAAAACGCTGCTGCGACTTTTGATTTATCGACGATATTTTAAACATGCTCTCGTTTACATGCTTACGTTGACAAAACTAAAATCTAAATCTCACGCTGGAGCTGCGTAACATACTGACCAAAGGCCGTTCTTTGCCTTTCTAATGTAATAGTTTGCCTTCATAGAGTATATACTTTAGTGCGTAACAACTACCCTCTCCCCGAATCCCACGAGAATGGACAGAGCAAAAGCCCGCACAGCCTTAGATAGAAAGGCAATGTTCCCAATGATTGACAATAAGTCATGGCGCTTTACCAATCCAGGGCCTTACTCAGCGGCTGTTCCATAGCAATCGCATATGTGTCATTACTCGAAACAGACATTTAACAGCTGCAAGCATCGAGACACTTCAAACCTTACAGCTTTCACCCTAGTAACGCGTGTTCGATATGTACATATCCAATTTATTTTTGGTTAACGTGACTGATTTTATGATCTTATAATTTTAACTAGCTAGTTGTTTAAATATTTGAAGCAAAACCCAAGAACAAATGTAGGGTTGAATACGGCAGTTTTAAACAGAAAATGCTCAATTCAAATAAAGGTGTGTCACTTTATTATCAAATAACTAAAGTAAATACTAGATTTTCCATTTCTTTACAAGCTGGCCGTTAAGTCACCTTATCCACTCACAGACCATCAAACCCATGGATTAGGATGGGCTCGAACATTGTTTTTACGAAATATAATTTAACTATACGTGACCCCACATAAATTGATATCCGACATAAATTGATTATTTAAATCTTTCTTTGTAAGTTAAATATTTTGCACATTTGACTCTGATTAAGTTTAGCTATAAAACAAAGTGTTGCAGAGGTTTATATTGAAAAAGCCCTGAAAGTTACAGTATACATGATAAAAGCGACTTGAAAAACGTTTTACTAACACAATTGTATTGCCGTGAACAGAAAAAGCCCACATGTAAATAGTAGAAAACAAACGAAAATAGATCATGTGGCCTTCGTTGTGCCATATAGAGAGTATTCGAGAAACTGGAAATCTAAACTAGTGCTCCGCAACCTTTTTTCACTTGCAGCACACTAAAAGAGGTAAAAAGATTCGGCGGCACACCTACACACATATCAATTTTATGTCAAATGTTTACCAAATAGGTAACTGATGTTGATCAAGGCAACCAAAGAAATGATCAATCAAACAAGAGCAAAACAAATGTTTCATTTGTTGTAGGAATGCTCCGAAGGCGCAAATAATTTGACGTATTCCTTTTTTATAGGCAGGGTTACCATACCGTGCTTATTTCTAAGATTTGTGCTTATTTTTGGGCGCAGTGTCTTAGAAAACGCAAATGTGCTTATTTCTAAGAAGCATTTTTTGGTCTGAGCAGATGGTAACCCTGCTTATAGGTCTCCACGGCCTTCCTAATATATTTTAAACAGGCCAAATTCCTGAAAATTATACTCCCTTACGATAGCGGATCAGCGGACTTATAGGTTGTTTTAGTAAAGTTCAGAAAAAGAAACCTGATAGCAATGTAGTTTTACCTAATTTAAGGGCCACGTTTGAGAAACCCTGGCTTAGACGCTATTACAATCACCTACAGTAGTTATTTTGTTAAATAATAAATTTTCGAAATTTTTTACTTCCTGCGATCGAATGAAACATCGGTTTTTAAAGATACCTTTAAGATACACCTAGATTATTGCATACGGTCAAAATGTTCGCATTGATGTACATTTTTGTGTTGTTTATACTGAATAATAAAATGTACTCTTGACAAAAACTCAAGTGAAATAAGTCCGGGAACCTCGCGAAACACCTGACACGGTCTCACCGGTTGCGGAGCTCTGATCTAAACCCTGCTAATTTTGCGGTTTTACGGTTTTACTAAAATATCTTATAAGACGGCCAAAGGGAGTGTGGCCAAAAAAACGAAATTAGAACAACATCAACTTCGGAATAAACAAAGGTCGGAATAAGACCAAAATAGGACTAATACTAGTAGTCGTAGTAGCGCCTAAATAGGAAAAATCGCAATACAGTCCTAAACAGGGAAAATGCCTAAATGGCCAGAAAAAAGCCCAAACAACTCTTTACCTAACCTTAAACCCCACCCCCAAGGCCTTATTCCCATAAACTTAGGGACTTATTCCGAATATTGACTTTATTATGTCGCTGGGCCTAGCCCTAATATTCTTAACTGCATGTCCTGTTTTGGATATTGTTGCTTTGTAAGCCTTGTTGTGTGGTTCCAGCCAAAGTCATGTGAATTGCACCCCGTTGCAATACCGAGTCAGAGAATGTTTAGGGCTTTTAATAGAATATTTGAAAAATAACCTGAAAATTGTTCTTTTTTACTTGTAGACCTATGCCTAATTTATTTTTTAGAACGCCAGACAATATTAATTTAAAGTTTAAACAATCACAAAATGCAAATAATAGATTTACCCTGATATTTCACTGGTTTCGAGCGTGTGGATAATCTCCCTTTCCACTTTGTAATCTCCCTTTAGCACTTTGTGTAAAGTTCGAAAACAACATATTTATACTCCTGCTGCATGTTTATGCTAAAAAAATGTTTTGAAATTCGTTTTCCGGCGATTGAACGTATCATAGTTTAAAAAAAGTTTTTACTATGAAGGAAAGTTGCATCTAGATTATTGCATAAGGTCAAAATGCCTGCCTTGATGTACCATTTTTGTGATAATTCTATTGTGAGCACAAAGCACCATTAAAAACGTAGCTATAAAAACCTCCTGCAACGTCGCGGCACACCGGTTGCGGAGCACTGACTAAACCATAGGTTGGCTTCCGCCCACATGCAATGAGGTGAAACAATAGGCTCGTTATAGATGTATTTCTTCGATTTGCTGTACGGAGCTGCATGGCAATGTTTTGTATTTTGCAATTAAAGCTGTGCCCTAAAGCACTAGTTTTCAAACTTGTATGCACTATTGCACTGTCGCTACCCTATAGCAATATATTCATCATGAAAGAACACTTGAATATTGAGAGTAATTTTGGTCAGGTAAATCAGGTAAAAAAAAAGGTTAGGTTGGGAATCATGGTTTTAGAGTATGTGCTATCGCTCCCTTTTGCCCCTACCAAGGTTTTCGCCCCCGATGGTAGGTCTCTTTCTTCACCGAGGGGGGGGGGGGGGGGGACATCACCCAAATTTGATAACCCCTACCATAAAGCCTTCACTATTTTATTCTTACATTTAACACTCCCCGTCTCCCCGTGTAAGTTTACAAATTTTGAGAGTTTTCTGCTGTTATGTTAAGACGAGTAGGTCCATTTTGCAATGTCTCGGGATATCAACACATTTTTATGTTAGTTACTATGTTAAACGCCTGAATTTCACCGTTGCTGAATATCTAAATAATTTGCGCCAAACTTGATTAATAATAATTGTTTGCAATATGATATAATGAAAGATTTTAAGCTTTTCTCTTCTTTGGCTGGTAAAGAAACGTAAAAATGAGATTCCAATGCACGGTACAAAACTTTTAAATGCACGGTGGAAAACCTATTCATTTGTTTCGTTGCATTCTTGTTTTTGCGGGCGATATCACGTGTTATTCGTCGATGATTATGATAAGTATTAGGCTTACCATACGTCTCGATTTGTCGGGACAGTCCCGATTTTTAAAGATTTGTTTCGGCGTCCAGATTAATTATCGAAATGTCACGCGTTTTAGTCAGCCAACATTTCCCTTGCATTACACGGATATAAGTTTGCTGTGATAGATCTTTTTTGTCAAATTGATGAAAGACCTGATGTGCGTTTTTATTTATTTGTGTTAAATGTGAAGGTAAATGTTGCGTCACTATCATGTTGCAAGTGGTCCACCCAGTGATTGGGTTGATTGTTTGCGCATTGGTTATTTTCGTATTGCTATGCTAGTGTGAGGTGTTGTGTCCCTGGCGATAGGAATTAAAAATAGAATTATACTACTAGTAAAATTTTAGGAAATTCCACTGTAGATATTTACGCTTTTTTTCCACCCAAGTCCACCAAATGTTTTTTTCAGTCCACCAAATGTGAAAAGGAGATTAGAAATAGAGACATTCAGTGCAAAAATGTTTTAATTTTAATGAAATTCTTTCCTTAGAAAAATTGATTACTTCCTAAATATCAACCAATATTTCAATTTGGCCTTCACGGACCCCCTAAAACTAGTTCACGGACCCCTAAGGGGTCCATGGACCCCAGTTTAAGAACCCCTGCTTTATAAGCTAAACTCAAGCCCAGTGCAGCTAAAAAAAGTTACGCTTTGGAGCGATTTTCATCCTTTGCTCGATTTGTCGCTTTATAAATAAATTTTCATTTATTTTTACAACAGTCAACTTATAAATTTTAATTTGTGATATAAGCCGTGATATCACTATTTAGTCATTTTCGCGCTTCGCGCTACCAACATAACAATTTACTATTTTTTTTATGTTGTCGCACTAATATGCAATTGAAAAAGGCCGAATTGCTTTACGTAGGGGGTGCAGGGCACAGGACAATTACCAAAGGGGTTAGCGTATGAAAAAATGTCCAGAACTATTGCTCTAAAGTCTAAACAAAAAAAAACTATGAATGTAGAAGCTACTTCGGAAGTAATCTGGAGTAGGGCGGACCTACCTACCTGAACTGGAATTTATGTAAATGGTTTTGCGCTTAGCGCGAATCTAAATTATGTTTCTAGTATGTCTAGCCCGTTTTGTTGAATCCGGATTAGCCAGAATGCAACGTGTTTCCCATCGCAACTAAGAAAATAAAAATTTAGGCAACTTAAACATAAACATTTGAAAGCCTTTTCATGCCAATGTTTTCCACCTTTTAGTATAAAAAATGCGCCACGTCTTGACTTAACTTGTGACATAACATTTTGACATGACTTTGTGACATCATCCCTGTTTTTTTAATGTTTGTGATCTGGAATTAAACAATGTAACCGCGATAAATTTGTCAGGAATTTTGCGATTTAAAATATGGCAACTTTAGTCTATAGAAGAAGCAATGTAAAATGTATTCCGGTTGATTACGGTGAATTAAGAACTTAAATATTTCATGCGTTTCCTGAGTCTGGACATCGCGATTACATTGACGTGCCATTAGGTAACGCCAAACCATGGCTTATATTTGAGGCAGCCCATGCCATGCTAGGCATAATTATTCCACTTTAGACTCGCATGGAGTGCGCTGAAAAGTCCAAACTGTCTAAGTTTTGAATCTGAAAGAATGTCAAAAGAGACGAGTTATGGCAGTTTTTAAAGAGGCTGATTTTCCTATCAATAAAGTTCTCGGAATTGCAGAAATGAAAGGGACGCATGTGGATGTGACCTGCATAAGTGAAAAAAAACGTCTTCGTCTTAGAATAACAATGAAAGCTGGCCGAAATATCTTACATTAAAAATGTTCGTCTTTATAAGGATGGCCTTATCAACGAGGTCATCGGCTGGGTTCCAATACCGTTTAAGAATGACGTAATAGCAGAAACATTAAGTCAACATTATAAGAAGTAAAAAAAATTATACACAAAAAGACAAGGTTGGATTCCTATCGGGAATACATATAGCCACTATGAACAAGACAAATTTGTCTGAAAATACCATTCCGAGCTACATAAGAGTTAATAGATTTGAGTTTTACGTAACCGATCATGGACAACAATTCACGTGCAAGTATTGTGGTGACGCTGGTCACAAGCAAGCGAATTGCCCCAAAAAGGAAAACTGATTTTCCAGAACTACAAAGAAACAATGGCGGAAGAGTTAAAAATGAAACTATGTCAAAGCTTATCAGAACCAGTTCACCTGCGCCGCTACAGACTGAGCAACCAGCCATTAAGAATTTGCCAAGCAACGAAAGAGAAGCGGGGAGAGATACGGCAAACAAGCAGAATACCCAAAGCAACATTTTAAATCCCAGAAAACAACTCCGACAACAAAAATGCACCGTCCACATGGTTTTCAACGGGCCCTCATAACATTGAAAATTATGGTAAACCGATCATAGTTCGAATCCTAAAAAGGGATGCCGCGATATAGTCTCGAAATGCTATCATTTCAGCAAATCTTTTGTGAAACACCAATCTTGCTCGCATGCCCAGAATGCGGAACTGAAAGTTGCCTGGCCCTAGAAGCAACCCAATTCTATTGCTATAGGTATAAAGATGTTTGTAAGACAAAACGCAAATGTATTAAAAACATTACTAAAGAAAAACCACACCAATTCAAATCAATTTAAAATAACAGATTCTTGGCCTAAGTGTTGAACAATCGTTTATGGCAGATGTTTTAAGAAGGCAGGGTATAATCAGAAATAGCTGTTATAATATATTGCTAAAATCATTTGAAAAACGTGTCCTATCACGGACAACCTTCCTCAAAACGCGAATTTTATTACGTATACTATAAATTTGGGGTTTGATTAGTTTATAATCAGTGTTTATGTCTGCACTAATTAAACTAGTCTCAAATTAAACTCAACTTAAACTAATTAACTAGCCTAATTTTTGCAATGACAAGTACAGCATTCAAGATTCCAGTACGGTAAGTTAAAATATTTTTACCACGTCGCTTTTAGGATTAAACAAAACTAGGTTTCGCGAAGATTCTAGCTTTTATTCAGACTGCGCCATCACCTCCGCCAAGGTTCTCATCCCCGACCCTGGTTCTATATTTTCCCCCCGATATTAACTTTGAGAATCACTGTTAGATATGATCGGTGAAAAAAAAGTGAAAAACTGCCACAGTTAACTTAAATTGTTAAACAAATTATCACAATCTAACAATATGCATAAAATTAATTCAGAAGAGTTTCTATGCATGTCCTATCATCTAGTCGACATCTCCAACGCATATTTCAACTAGGGCGAGACACTAACCACCGTTCTAGCTATCTGGTTCCATTGAATCGAAACCGAACAAAACCGAACAAAGGCCACGGCATTTCAAAGTGCATATCTTCAGATATCGAAATAATAATTACATTAATAAAATCAGCATAAATGAGTTTTAAGATATGAAGTTCACCGCGCAGCACAAACACGTCTGGAAAGTATTACAATATAATAGTTTTGTGTTTCGACAGCAGCGACATGAATATAACATAACGAGAAACCACTGCGTTATATATTAGCTGATTTCACGGACTCCAACCATAAGACCAAGATAAGGACAACACCAACGTCAGAATAAAACACAATTCGGAATAAGGCCAAAATAGGACAAACTAGACGGGGGTGCGGTTGTTGCATATTTTGTCGCGGGGTATATTTTCAGTTCAGGGCTTGGTGTTTATTTTTTTTAATTTTTAATTTTTAAATTTTAATTTTTTTAAATTTAAATTTTTAATATTTTTTATTACTTAATTTTTAATTTTTAATATTTTATATATATTTTGCATTGTATATTTGATATTTTATTTTTTTCCTTAACTTGTTTCTGTAAGCAAAAACAGATATGGGTCGAAAATGTTTCCACTTAACTTATGGCTTTGGTGCGAAAGGGGTTCATATATTGCGTAATATTTGGGGAATGATCGAAACATATATTAGATAAATAGAATTTACCTAGATAATGCGTTCGGCCATGTTATTACATTCTGGCCAGCTAACATGTTCAAAAAGAAAACGTTATCCATCTCTTAAAATGGTTTAACGCCTATGGTTTCCTATACTTTTGCCAACTTTTACTCGGGAAATTTCTTCCATGTATTTGTCGGAGCAATCACCGTTTAAACACACTTTAAATCTGTTGTTTCAAGCAATACGAAAAATTCTTTATTGTGCCTAATACACCACCTTTTAAATCGAACATTTTGCCAATTTAGACCAAATCAACGTAGTGTTCTTAAGACTTATTTTTGTATGGCACCATGTTATGACGTGACTGTGTAAGGTCGTCGCAAAATAAACACCAAGCCCTGAACTCTTTCTAAAAATCAAGTCGCACGCTCCCACTGTTACTAAGACAGCCCCTTCGCACAATGAACGTTGCACGTGTGGGATAATAAAGCGCAGCAGGATGCCAGCCGCCGTCGCTTTGCGAGCTGAATAAAGCAAGTGATATGAACGCATTCTCTGTTGAAATTTTTCTGCCGCTAGGTAGGAGTAGATAGCTGTATAGGACTAAAACGATGACATCATTGTTTCTTGTCCCCCAATTAGAGGTTACTAGGGGTGCGGACTCCAAAAGCAAATGTAACCTTTCTCTTTAAACTTTATTTAGACTATACATTAAAAATTATTATAAAATTTAAAGGTTTTTGTTTACAGCGACTAAATATTTTATATTTACCAACAAATTCTCCACCCGCCCCTCAAGTCACCCTCTACAACAACATTTTATGTTTCTCATGCGTCCTGCGGTAACAAACTAAATGCCCAACCCAGCGCTAGACGCTCGCTCACCCAATGACACTGTTGGACGAGTCACAATGAAAGTCTCACGCGCGGGACAATAAAGCGCAGCAGGCGTCTAGTCGCTTCGTCACTTCACAAGCTGGACAAAGCAAGCGAATATGAACGAATTCTGTATGGAAGTTTTACTGCTAGATGGCAGTCGTTAGCTAAAGAGAATTTCAGGTTTTTGCCCCCCAAGCGAAGGCCCCTGGGGGTGCAGCCTCATAAACCCCCCCCCCCCCCCCCACTTCTACAAAGCACCTACATACCACTCTACACCATGTCTGAAAATTTGAAGGTTCTACGATGTATACTTTTTCTATAAAGCTTCGGACAAAAATCGGTCTGAAACATGCCATAGCAAACCATTGCAAACCATAGCAAACCATATAAACCAAATAAGAACTAGACGGGGGTGCGGTTGTTGTATATTTTGTCAGGGGGGTTATTTTCACGGCTTGGGTGTTTTTTTTTTATTTTAAATTTAAATTTTTTTTTTTTTTTTATAGATTTCATATTTTTTTTTTTTTTTTCCTTAACTTGTTTCTGCAAGCAAAAACAGATATGGGCCGAAAATTTCCCCACTTAACCTGCCTTTGATGCGAAAGGGGTTCAAATGTGGCTTAGTATTTGGGGAATGATCGAAACTTATATTTGATAAATAGACATTTACGCAGCTTACGTGTTTGAAAAGCAAATATTATCATTCTCTTAAAGACTTGAAAT
Organism: Ascidiella aspersa; assembly: GCF_963924565.1. Lineage (NCBI taxonomy): Eukaryota > Metazoa > Chordata > Ascidiacea > Phlebobranchia > Ascidiidae > Ascidiella > Ascidiella aspersa. Next base: position 18,921,466 of record NC_139453.1, read on the forward strand.
GGTTTAACGCCTATGGTTTGCTATACTTTTGTAAACTTTTACTCAGTAAATTTTTACCATGGCTTGGTCCGAGCAATAACTGTTAAAACAGGCTTTAAATTCTGTAGTTTCAAACAATATGAAAAACACTATTATGTGCCTAATACGCAAACTATTAAATCGAAAGTTTTGCTAGTTATTTAGGCCTGATGTTGGTATGTTTGTTGGAGCAACGTGCACAACAGGTGCTAACAGAGAGGCGTACACTGCCTCAAGATTTCGCATTTAAACTTGCGGTGGTAAATACACCCTATTGACACTTAATTATTAGGCGAAGCTTATCGCGAAGTAATTGGTCGCAAAAAAGCTAACGCCGCATTGAAAGCAAGCATTATAAATGAGTCGCCGATATTCTGCTTTGAACATCCTTACTCGCAATGCTTCCCTCCGTTAATTGTACGGTGGGTGAAACTTTATTCATGGCTTTACCTCTTTGTGTATTACCGCGACAATACGATGAAATACGATTTGGAGAATATTTGAAAAATCGTATTTGGAGAATATTTGCTATTTGCACCTGTTCTGTATGTTACTCCAATCCAACATATCAACACACAATTATAAATTGTGTATAATAATATAATAACTTATGGCTTTGAAGCGAAAGGGGTTCAAATATGGCGTAGATTTTGGGAAATGATTGAAACATATATTTGATCAATAAAAATTTACGTAGATAATACTTACGGCCATGTTATTACACTTTGGTCAGCTAGCATGTTTAAAAAGCCAATATTTTCATTCTCTCTAAATGATTTAACGTCTATGGTTTGCTATACTTTTTCCAACTTTTACTGGGTAAATTTTTACCATGCCTTGGTCTGAGCAATCACTGTTGAAACAGAGTTTAAATCTGTAGTTTTGAGAAATATGCAAACACGTTTATCTGCCTAATAAGCCACGTTTTATATTGAAAGTTTTGCCAATTTAAATCCAATAAACTCAAGATTTATTTATTTATGACGCCATGTTATGACGTAGCTTTGTAAGGTCGTCGTTAAGAATGCGTTAAACTTAAGCTTTTTGTTGTTACGGCCCTTGTATGATTATATTTGTTTAGGCCTGTTGTTGATATGTTTGAATGGTGCAACAATTACAAAAGGTGCAAACAGAGATGTGTCCACTGCCTCAAGGATTCGCATTTAAATTTGTGGCGTTAAAATATGTTGTTTTGTAAGAGCAATAATTCTTTTTACTTAGAGAGGCCTCTTTATAAAAAGCAGGTCGCATGCGCCTAGTTTTACTAGGCAAGCCACTTCGAACAAAAACGTTGCACGCGTGGGACAATAAGGCGCAGCAGGGATGCCAGCAGCCGCCTCGTTGCGCCGCGAGCTGAATAAAGCAAGTGATATGAAAGCATTGTGTATTGCAGTTTTTCTGCCGCTAGATAGGAGTAGATAGCATTTATGAACTAAAAAGATGACGTCACACTTTTGTTGTTTGTCCCCCAATTAGAGGCGCCTAGGGGTGCAGCCTCATGAACCTCTACGTAGCACCTACATACCACTCTACGTCATGTCTGAAAATTTGAAAGTTCTACGATGTACACTTTTTTTTAGCACATGTGGCCCGCGACATCACTGTTCGTGGCCCGCGAAGCACTGTTGATTTATTGTAATGCGTTCCGTTGAGGGTTTAATACAATGAAAAAGTGGCCAACGAACAGTAATCATACTTCAACTGTTTGGTTATGATTACATTTTTCCGGTTATACCATGAAATAAACCAGTCTCCTATCTTTCACAAAATTCAGATCCAGGGGCTGGCAAGAACGCTTAATTTTGGCATGTGTTACACCCGTTTGAGAGAAGCCGCAGTGCGTCCTATATGGACATTTCTAAAATGCTGTATTGCGAACTTATAAGTTATATTGGCGTTTTAAAATAAATGTACCGGTACGATAAAATATATCGCTTTGCTAGAAAGTATTGTTTTATAGGCTTTCACTGTGATTTTAGGCTAAATGCCCTGACCCTTTCCAAGATGCAATTTCAGGCAAATTGATCTGGTTAATAGAACCTTTTTGCGCGAAACAATAACGTCTTTGTAATTTAGCGATTGTGTAGTATGCAACATCTTTCTTAAATTTTTAGTAGATACGCACGCGGTTTTAACGAACATTCTACGCTTGTAAAATGAAGTCTTCTGAACTTTTTTTTTCGTCAAATACTTTTCGCGCTTCGCGCGCACCATTTTCCCCAGTCTCATAATACTCGATTTCATTTGCGCACAAGTTCAACGATATCAGCAAGCTTCGTGAGGTGACTTTGGCATGGCCTTGAGGGCATTGCCTTGACCCTTTACGTTGAACATATTCCAAATATGGGCAGCATACATACGCTACGAGTGTGGGGCACGAGGTTAATTGTTGAAATTTCTGACTCTCGTTTTAAGGTTGCGTGCGTATACTCGTTTGCCAACCACAATGCTTCTGGTGATTAGTAATTGTATTAACTGATAAGCGAACACCCAGTTGAAACTATAGAAGGCGGACAATCAACACTGTAAACAACACAGCGCCGTCAACAGCACAGCGCTGTCATCCGCACAACACGTTAACTGAGAAGAGCTGGTTTGCAAACGGAATGCCGTCTTAAGTACACAATTGCAAGCCAGTAAGTACTTTACACTTTGGTGCGAGTAGACAATAAATCTGTGGCAAGCCGATACAGCGTAAATTGCACCGTAAACACAATAGCTCTTAGTCGGCAATTAATCATGTACCCTACATATATCTATCCAACCCATAAAGATTTGTGCTATCTCGATTTTAAACTATTGAGCTCCAAGCACAAAAAAGTAAGCTCTTTTAAAATTTATCAACAAATCTTGCAATCGGCGTTAACTTATATATTTTTTTAATATTTTTCAAAGTATTTTCACCTGGTTAACACGGCAGAATCAGTTATTGTGAAAACCATGTTCAACGGAAAATTGCGTTCTCCATGATTCCGCGTGGTGATTTTTCCTCCATCGGCGGCCCTTGTTTCAGCTTGTAGCGTACTTCATAAGTAGCGTTCCGTAATTTAAGAAAATGCTTTAATGATGCTATGGAGCGTCTCGTGACGTGTTTTTCCACGAGATCAGTTCCTCCAAAAGCTGGCTCCTTGCAGGTCCCAATCATGACCGCAAGTTCAAAAGAAAGTTTGTTAAGGTCCAAGGCTTCGTTTGTCCAACCAAAGGTTTCGTCCTTAATTAAGTTGATGACAACGAGCGTTGGAATAGTGGTTGTTGCGGATGATACCAGGACGTAGTATTTCTGACAATTCTTAACCATTTTGAAACAGGTTTAAGAAAATTTGCCAAGAAACAACTCGTTCAAGGTACTGCGAAAATAACCAAACGGCTAAATCGCAAAACAGATGTTCTTGAACTCTTCTTTTCGCCTTAGGGTAACCCAGATGAACGCGGTTTAACCCTCAATTTGACGCTTAATGGTAGCGAAAAATTACTATAGTCACTGGCGCTCGGAAACACGTCGGGTCGCCAGTTGTGGGGCACGAGGTTAATAGTTGAAATTTCTGACTCTCGTTTTAAGGTTGCGTGCGTATACTCGTTTGCCAACCACAATGCTTCTGGTGATTAGTAATTGTATTAACTGACAAGCGAACACCCAGTTGAAACTATAGTAGGCGGACAATCAACACTGTAAACAACCCAGCGCTGTGAACAGCACAGCGCTGTCATCCGCACAACACGTTAACTGAGAAGAGCTGGTTTGCAAACGGAATGCCGTCTTAAGTACACAATTGCAAGCCAGTAAGTACTTTACACTTTGGTGCGAGTAGACAATAAATCTGTGGCAAGCCGATACAGCGTAAATTGCATCGTAAACACAATAGCGCTTAGTCGGCAATTAATCATGTACCCTACACCAGTACTACTAATAATAATATTGTTAGTATTCTCTTACTTTTTTAAAGTATTAAATTATTTTTTTTAAATGATAAAAAATACCCCACCTTGAGGACATAATTGTAACTAATAGCGACAATAGAAGCCACCAACTTTGTTTTTAATGCTATGTCCATGATAGTGTATAACTGTTTAACTGTTTTCTAATATTAAGGCTTAGGTAAGATAACCTTTACTGTATTTTATATAGGCAAATTAAGATTTAGTGTTTGAATACGCTCGTCAGTTTAAACACCAAGTATTGTTCGTTTCAGTCAGTGCACTGCAAAATCGCCAAAAACTTTAACATGTCCCATGTTTTAAAATAACGCAATCTTAAACATGTTTTAGATAACGCAGGCTGTATAATTCCAACTCCAATAACCAAAGGGTCATAATGCAACAATGTAAAAATCGAAACTAGTCATTACTATGGCAAAGGTCACACCCTGGGGCATGGGTAAAATTTTAAGAAGTCTGTTGTCCTATAACTGTATTTCTGAAATACTTTAGTCCATGGTCTTCAAAATCCTACTACGTATCTGTCTTTTGAGCGATTATGTAAAGCATCTTGTAAGCACGGAATACTCTAGTAAAAACTTTATACCAGGGGTGTCCAACTCAAACATGCCGGCGTGCCAATTTTTATCTTGTAACTTCTTCCCGTGCCAAAATTTTGTAACCAAACCAATTATTTTTAATCATAAAATCGCTTTTTTACCAAAATCAAAAACGTTTATTTAAACTTGAAACACTGTGTAGTAGAAATGCGCATTACTGCATCTAAGTGTCCGTTGGTGAGCTAACTATTTTAACTTCACACCAAGCTATATAACTATGTTAATGATAGCCTCCACCCTTTACTACAGTACAATGTTATATTATCAGATGTAATTGTTAGATGTTGTGATTGCCGCGATTGTTTTATATTGTGAACAAACAATGGCAATTGGCTGTATAACAAATTAGTGTTTTTTGACAATTGACTGAATAACAAATTTAGTGTTTTGGGGGGCTTGCATGCCATTTTTTATTAGGCCGCGTGCCACATTTGACATGCGTGCCGCTTGTTGGACACCCCTGCTTTATACAATACAGAAAGATACACATTACACATGCATGTACCATACAACTATCAGCCCTGGTCAGGTTTAAGTTAAGTAACTGTTTTGTGCTGTTTGATCACATACTTACATTGGGCGCTGGTCTAGAAACCTACCACAAATGCACAATATTTGGGTTAGGGTGCGAGTTAGCGTTTGGGTGGGGGTGGGTCAAGTATTATTATATTCATTATTTAATGATAATACTAGACCCACCCTAACCCAAATATTGTGTGTTGGGTTAGGATTCTAGTCTAGCGGCTTACATTGTGTTAACAATGTGCCAGCTGGTCAAAGGAAGGTAACTAAAGGAGTGAGGATACAGGTCAGCTACCATGAACATTAGCTTTGAAATTGATATATGTTATATTCATTAGGTAATTGGCTATTTACCCACCGTATTGGGTGATATGTGCACACCCAGGACTGCATATGAAAACTTTACCTAAAAAGTATATCGGTCTAGTTATGAAGACTTGCCTTTAAAATTCCCTTCCCCAACTTAACGCCACTCTCTATCAACCACTCTGCAGCTTTTTAAATTGGGAATTTTTTTAACTAGCCTATTTTACATGCTTGGTAAAGTATATTTTCAACCTTAACCCAAGCCCAAAATGTTTTGTATTTACTTGCTGGGTTTTGCTTACATTCTTGAAACACCTTTGAGTCATGATTGACCTTTGTACAAATGACTTAAAATAACCAAAGTATTTTAAACATGATTTTTAAATCTAATTAACTCTTGATTTTCGTGAAATAAATGTTTGTTTTTGTTACCGAAAATAGGACTAGAGATAATTATTGCGCGTTTCTCAGCGATCAAGAAAAACAATTAGCGTGTATAACACTTTTTTCTTAAATTATATGAACATTTTGTACAAAATGTTATTGTGAGTTATACTTTCTAGAGTGTATACATAGTTTGTTTTATGTTAACAAGCAACTAGTTGCATAACATGCCTTCCGGTAGGGATCCTTTTCCATTTCCCAAAATACAAAATGATGACGATTTTGTTGGTTCAAGAAATATACAGGTGATTTGTTTGATAATAACTTATCAAAACATCTAGAAAAAAATGTGTTTTTATTATTTAGCAAAGTCCATTTAGAGAAAGCATTGCTGAAACCCAACAAAGGAATCCATGGAATCGATTAAACAGAACTCCGACACTTGCAAGTGCTCGGAGAGAAATATATCATTTTGATCCACAAGCACCAAATGATAGTCTTGACTTTGTGATAAAATCTCAATACGACCATCACAATAAGTTTTTGAGTGGAAACAACGCAACATTAACACAAAAAGAGACAGTAACAGATGACCATGGGTAAGACCAGTATATATGCTAGTACAAAATATAAGTTAATTATAAATCTTTATAAATAATTATATATTGCTTTTTATAGAAGAATTTTGAAAAATCGAATAAAAAACATTCCTCCGCCGTTTGATCCCCAGGATCCACCTTTGCGAATTGCTGAGTCAATCAAAAATGAAAGCCCTCACAGTATTGAAGGCGCAATTCGTAAGAATTTATTTTTGATATAAAGTTTGTAACATATTATTAGCCGTATTATGTTGACTATATTATATGTAAACAAGTGAAGTAAACTATAGATAAATATATCATACATACAGTAGGGGAAAACAAAAATCTGTCAACAAACTCAATTTTAAGACGTGGTTCAACTTTATTTAATTTAGATACTGCATGTTGTAATTAGGCTACATTTTCAATGTTTTGTATCTAAAATAGTTCTGCGACCCATCTTGTAACTGTTAAGGATATTCTGAAGTTCACAAAGTGTCCTGCTATAAACTTGTTTATACTCAGTTTGAATTATTTATTTTAACCTGTTTTCCTCCGTGTTTAAACTGTTTTTCTCTGTGCAGTATCCGTGGGTTCTTACATAAAGGAAAATATTTCTCGGCTTTTTATAAAATGTTTTCTAAAAATAATAACTGCTATTATAATGATACATATATAAGTAAAACAAAGGTTTAAAATATTTCTATTTAAACCCCTTTTTAATTACTTAATGTAACAATTTCAGAAAAATCAGTCTAACCATTAAAAGTTGGCCCCACTCCTTTTAAATTTATAGCGTACCTAAGCAAACGTATTTTATGATGTTTGATGTTTCCCTTGACTATGGGCATAAGAATTTTTTTCTCTAGACATTTGACTTGTTGTCTCTAGACATTTGATTGTTGTTTTGTATTTATATTCCTGTAATACTGACCTATGTATGCTATTACTTTTAGAGAGTCACCACAGCGCTGCAACGAACCGTGGATATTCAAGAAGGCATGATGGAGGCTTTTACTCTATATAAAGCATTACTGTATTTATTGTTATACCAAAGTTTTAAATTACGATGCTATTTGAAGTAAAAAAGTAACTTTTGTTTGTACCAGTTCCAATATTGTTGTTATATACTTTTAGAACATAGAACAATAAAATACAAGCAGAATAAATAAATGTCCCACTTTTATTTGTTTAACAGGAACTCTTTACAAAGTTTATTTGTTTACTCTGGTTTAATAGCATGACTTAGGTAAAATATACAAGAAACAAAATAATAACAATTTACAAACACAATTCGTGTATGTAAGTTAGTTACACTAAGAATAAAGATGATGGCATCTATTTATCACTTTTTTTGAAGTTGTATAACCGTCTCATGTTCATCTGTTGCTGGAATGATGTCTGTCAAAAGTGCAGCAGCAATGGAACTTTTTAACCGCCCAGAAGCCTAAGCATTTTAAGTAACAATTTGTTTTACTTCAAATAATAAAAAGAATAAATGTAGTGACATTATATTGATAGTTGTATACAAGTAGATAAATATTAGTGGTATCACATGAAAAATAGTAAAGGTTATTATACTAACTGTCTGTGGCCGTTTTCTAGGAAATGGCACATCTGTTTTACTCTTGTATTGTGTTGGGACTGAACTAAGGGGCCGGATTTTCGCAAATGTCATGGAAGTTGGTTGTGATGAGAAATATGATGATGTAGGCCGACTTCGGTTAATAGCTGCGCAGTAAATAAAGATCATATATTATTTAATATTCATTAAACAGGTCAATTTAATGTTTAATCATTCAAATTACAATTAATACAAAAATCCCTGTAGCACAATTAGGAATATCTCTAACCCCATTTAGGTACCTATACACAAGCTGTGGCTTTCAGAGAATAATCGTTGGTAATAATACATACTAGTACAAAATTTTATCCCAACAAATAACTACCACATTCATACCTGTTCTGACACTTGACGCTGTTTGTACAGGAATATCTCTTTCAGATTCCATAACTTGAGCTTGTAAAGAATCCACACGGTCAAATGCGTCTAATTTAAGATTTCTCTCAAATGACAACTGGGCATGCATCTGTTTCAAACTCCTACAAATCCAATCAAACTTATTTATTCAATGTTACTTGAAAATGCTTGTAGATGTCGGTTATGAATTGGTAAAGCTTTGGTACCTTTGAATTTTAGTTTGCTGATTTTGTTCTATTTGGGAACTCCGTTGCATGTCAGATGTCAAGCTGTGTAGTCTAGCACTCTTTTCTTCAAGTTCTACAACAAGGCGGGTCATATTTCTTTGTCTTGCTTCCTCCAACTGTTGTCTATTTTAAATATAGGAGAGTTGGACGAATATCTGATTTCATCATTAAAATTGCCTTTGGTAGATTTAAAAATAGAAACATATCTAAATGAAACTGTAGTTTGAAACCAGAATTTTAATTAGCAATGCGTATTTTTTTTATAAAAGAGTTTTAATAACAAAAATGCCGAACCTATTTCTTTGTGCTTGAAGGTCTTCATGTTCTTTTTCTTTTCTGGATTGTTTTTCCTTTTCGATTTGTTGAAAAGCTTTTCTTAAGTGGTTTTCAGATTCTTTTAAGGATTTCCGTGAAGATATTAATTCTTCTTTAAGTAAATCTGCTTCTTCTTTTGCAAGCATTTGCATTCCCAAACAATCAAGGCGTGTACTTAAAATAGATTCAAAATTATACGTATATTATTAAATAAAATATGGGTAGCATTCAACATTTGGTGTCGAAAAAAGGTTAGTTAGTTAAAACAGATAGGTTAAAGCAGGGGTGTCCAACTCAAACATGCCGGCGTGCCAATTTTTATTCTATAACTTCTTCCCACTCCAAAGTTTAGTAACTAATTCTTTCTAATAATAAAGGCATTTTTTTACAAATAATAAAAACTTGTAGTAGCAGTGCGCCTTACTGCATTCAAGTGTCCGTCGGTGAAATGACTTTTCTTGTTTTTTTCACAACAAACTTAATAGTTATGTGAATGCTAGCCTCCACTGCAATATAGTGTTATAGTATTAGAAGTAATTGTTAGTTGTCGTGATTGCCGCGATTGTTTTATATTCTGAATAAACAATGACAATTTGCTGTATAAAAAATTAAGTATTTTTTGACAATTGGCTGAATAACAAATTAAGTATTTTACGGGGGCTTGCATGCCATTCTTTATTAGGTCATGTGCCGCTTGTTGGACACCCCTGGGTTAAAGTGAAACCATGATTTTTTAAAACTCATACAGATGATTATAGCAGTGTTTGTAAATTTTAAACAACTTTACATAACAGCTTGTGAATCTGAATAAGATTTTGTAACAAAATGTTTAATCTGTTTGAATGAATTCAGTAAAAACAACCTCCTAATATTAGGGGTTTAACACATTAGATAAATTTATGCAAAGCAACTCGGAGCTACATAAATTAATGGGATCTCAAATTAAATCTCAGGTTTGTCATTTTATGATACACATTTGGCATCTTTCTTATATTCTATTTAGATCAGGTTAATAGCACACAAAGCTGCAAAGAATTTAGGATCTAATAAAATGTAAATGGAAATATTCAGTGACTCTTCTAAAATGTTTGTGGATATTCAAGTAGGGATCCACAGAAAAAAATGGTTTAATTAACCTAAAAGCGACAAAACAATGAATGAATGTCAAATTTAACTCATATCAAGAAAATTATTCCCGGTTGATAATGCCCAAATTTATTGTTTTGCTTTTGGGTTGTTCCCTTTTAATGTGTCAGAGCCTTACTTATTAACTTTTTGGTTGAGTTTTTCAAGGGTGACTTTATATTTTCCTTCTTTAGCTGTTTGCTTCCAGTGATGTAGAGCATTTAACTTTTTGAGTAGCATGCTTAGCCCATGGTGTTTCTCCTGCAGAGCCTCAATTTTGCTTTGCTGTAAAATATTAAATCAAGAGTTATTCAAAGAATAACAAATGCCTATTGTTGCCCACCATTCACAAGAATCCTATTTATCTTGCTATTTTTCTGAGTTAAGCCTTAGGGCATAAATAGCAGACACTGCATTTACCAAAGTCGATCGTATTATTTACCTGTTTATATAGATAGTGTTGAAAACCTGAAAACAGTAGAAGAATTCCATAGGGAGTGATATAACAAATATTATATGACAAAACAATGTTTCAATCTGTTTTTAAACTGCTTCCTGGTAAGCTAATTTTATTTAAAGAAATATACAATGGACTAAATGCAATCTTAAATAAATAAAGTAATACATCAAATATGGATACTCCTTCTAACGAAATACATTTACTAGGTATCACACAGCAATTACTGCTTAAGCCCAAGGGCACTAGACAACACATCGTGGTTTAATGACAAAGACATACGTGTTTAGGCTAAGCAATTATTCTTTAATAGGCAGTTATGGCTAATAGTGTGTTTAACTGTTATTTAGTAGCTATGACTGAATTAAGCAGCTTGGTGACAAATATTGACTTGCTTTTTAGAATCAACTGACAAACCAAAGAGTGAAATAAACATTCAAAACAGTAGTGGGTTAGTTGGAAACAGACAAAGAGCAGCAAGCTGCGTTGGCACAATTGGAAATAGCATTACATTACCGTCAAATTTACATCTATATAACTCTGTGGAGAATTCTAGTTTAATGATGAATGAAAGGTTTACACTGCCAGTTGAGAATCCAGTTATGGAACAAATGATGGAATCTGTGTTAGCATGTCAACATTGTAAAGGAATCTTTTCTAGAATTAAACAATTGCAATGTTTTCATACTGTTTGTTCAAATTGTGTGACACTTTTACGAACCAAAAATATGACAGGTAGGCCTGTGTAATTTTTTACATATTTTGAAATATCAAAATAATATTATTTTTCGAATGTGTTACACAAATAAAAAGGTTTAATCCTAAAGTTACGGCTTTTAAGGAAAAAAACAAGTACTATTTTCAATGATTGACTTTGTAGGTAGTAGTGAGCTTCAATGTGAAGTTTGTGGTGATGTTACCACTTGGAATGCTACAGAAAATGATGATTTACTGGATATTAAAGTGATGGAAAAGTTTGTCAATAAAAGCAACCTTAACAACAGAAGTATTTTGTCAAATGAAAATAATGGTTGCATTACAATGTATGGAGATCAAGACTTAACAATAAATATTGTGTCCTATCATAAAGAAAAAATGGAAATTGAAAAGGCTTTTGACGCAGCTCGGCAGAAAATACAAATGTGTAATAAACAGGTGGGTATTATATTATATTATAGTTTTCAATGAACTTCCTAACTAATAGGTCCACCTTAAAGCAAAGAAAATACTTAACTTGGTGAACATTTAAATTACTATTTTACATTAAGTTACGTATAGCTAAAGCATAACTACTTCGGTTGCAACATACTTAACAAATTGTACATGAATATACTGTTGCTGCCAGGCATTATATTAATTATAAAGAGGGTTCTTCCGACAATTATAATTAATGATTGTCGAAAGAACCCTCTTTATAATTAACAAATTGTACATGTTGTTAAATATTTTATACTGATTTTAGACCAAGCAGGTTGAAGAATATGAAAATAGTGTTAATGAAGCAAAGAAACTTCTTCAGAGGCAAATTGTACAAGCAACTAACTTATTTAAGTCAGCAATTGATCAACAACAAAAACAACTCATGGATGAACTTAAAATAGCACTCGAAAAAGATTTACAACCTGTCATCGTAAGTACAAATTTATTTAAGGGGAAAATTTTTGCTACTTTTGACTGTACACCTGAAATTCCAGCAATTTCAGTTTTAAAACTCAACAAACGTACATTGGATGTGATCAAAGGGCAAGCTTTCACCATTCGATTAAATAATTTATAGCTTTTTAGTGTTTCCTGGAGTAAGTTAGTTAATACCAAAATACAGACCCAGTTCTTTTTACATTGCTTAGGTTTTCCAAAGACAAATTATTTTCAAATAAAAGAAGGGAAGCATGATTGGAAACTTAATTTAGTGAATATGTGTATATATTTTTTTTTTTTTACTTTAGAATAGGATACAGTAAAAGTAAAATGCACTCCAATTTTATTGTAAAGTTGATTGTACTTTAAATCACTATAGAGTTTGGGCCATAACATGGTAAAGATGTTGAAATAATAGTCCTGTTAACAGACAACAGCTTTACCTTATTTAAATACTATAATAGGAGAGCTTTAAAGACGCCTTAGTTTATGTATGCAATACAGTTTCTAAGATACTTGTTATATTCTATTTAGTTTGTGGAGATGTAAAATCATTTCGTAGTGCATGTGTCATATAGTTCCAATGGGTGTGACATACCTTGATCAACCCAGAAAAATCTGGCAATTTTCTGTATTTGCTTCTTTAAATAAAAAATTGTGTACTAAATTTTATCAAATCAACAGCTTGCTTATATGACCTTACTGAAAAAAGACAACTTACATTTAGTCCATACCTTAATAAATATAGGAGCACTGTTAAATTAAGGTAAAGCTGAAAACTGTTAAAATAAGTTAAAGGCTGAACAATTTATTTAAGAATACCAAGCCATCGGTAACTTAGTTTATAAACAAGTTGAAACAAATGTGTCACTATATAATGCAGTGTTTGTTAACCGGTGTGTCACAGGAAAATGAAAACATTGTTATGTTCAAATTACTATTCTGTATTATTTTTAGAAATAGGAAAGTGGAATCCAGCTACAAGACCAAAATTAAAATAATGATCTATGTCGGAATAAAACATTGTTATGAATAAGATCCAAATCAGGATAAGACCTAAACAAGTCAGAATAAGACCTAACTGGCCAAAACCTTAAACACAATTACTTAACCCCAAACCAAACTTTCTTCCTGACTACCCGATTTTCACTTTGAACCCAAAATCTACTCACATCCATTACCTAGCTTAAACTTCTCACAAGGACAAACAGTCCGGTGTCAAAAACAGCTGCCCTCAAGCGGGGCTGTTCAAAGTTTAATTAAATGTCGATGCCAAAATAGTAAATGCAATAGGGGGGCCCAATACCTTAATCATGTGGTTTTACATGTAATTTAAGCCTTAGATCTTCTTCCGGTGTATTTGCTTTTATCATAACAGTTTATAGATAATTTTTTGATTTAGACATTGATGCTTTATAGGTCTTGTTGTGTGTTTATCCGAAAGTATGTGTTATCTAAACGTGGGCTACTAAAATCTGTTTTTGCTTTTTTAACTCTTGTTCACAGAACATCTCAATAAATATCTGTATGTGCATGTTTTAATGTGTTTCCAGATGGTGCACCTGATTTGCTGGATTATTGCTGTGGTAGATATGTAATATAGCGGCCTTGAAGTGCTTACCAAATTGTTAAAATGTCATCTGCGTATTCCGCCCATCTTATGTAATTTGTTTTTCACCAATAATTTAGCTTGCCATTTTAATCTGCTGGGTATACAATAGTACTTGTGATTGACATGACAGTCAGTGCGCCTATTTACATGTTTAGCTCATCTCATATGGCAGAGTTTATCAAACTGCAATGTCCTGGTGCATTGTTTTAATTTTCCAAGGGCGTTGCACAATGAGGCCATATCAACACTTAATGTGTGTATTACCTCATTGTTATAAAATGGTACTAGTTGATTATTATAATTTAGCCATCACATTTCTCATTTTTTATTTACTTGCGTCAAATAATGGCTGGTGGCATCAAATAACGGCTGGAGAAGTTAGTTATATTAGTGCTTATATTGTAGACACTTGTTTTAATACACAGTGTACAGGAAGTGGTTATATATGGATAAAAAATAAAGTCAATGTTGCAATCGAAGTACAAATATATGATTAAAGGTAATCACCCTGAAAAGAATGTAAGCTAGTACAATAACTGTTATCAAAACTCGCTGTTTACATTTATCTCAAGAAATGCAAAAAACTACCAGTGAAACTAGTGTGTTATTTGCAGCAAGGTATAGGCAATATTAACATAATAATGCCTAATAAGTTTAGATGTCAAAAAGGATTATTACATTTGCAATTCAGAAACAAACCCAGTGTTTTCTGTTTGAAGGTTTAACTCTGCCTACATGTCTGTGCAGGACTACATGTCATACGTAGTCTCTCAGAACTTCTTGCGCTGTTTTTGGATATTCAGTTACATTTTGTGTGCTTTCTATGTACAAATAAGTGGTGTGCGTTGCAAGATCAACAAACTTTTGCAAGGGTGACGCGACGAAAAAAAGTTTGACAACCACTGTCAAACAGTAAACAGAACTTTACAGAAATTTATAACCAATTTGCACTTGCTTTGCTTGCCTGAGTTAAATTTTAATTTATCATGCAATCATTTAATCTGGCATTCAATTAGTTTGTTTATGAATTTTGTAATGCTTGTAAAACATTTTGTACAGAGTTGTCATCCTGTAAAGAAAAAACTTAAAATATTTAATAGTTAAAATATTTTAATATTTCATTTTATTAGGAACATTGATTTACACATTTGCCTCATTTCAATAGGCCAATTTAAAAGAATGAAGATGTTAAACGGTTAATAGGGCAGTGCTCTATATTTTTTACAATTAATATGTTATATGTTTAGAAAGCAAAACAAGCTATTGAAGTACAAATGCAAAGTCTACAATTGGTGACACAGTGTTGTTCAGTTGCAAACAGAATTTTAGAAAGTGGAGGTGCACCTCTAAACTTAAATAACTTTAAAAAGATGGTCTGGGATACAATGAAAAAAAGTGAACAAGGAAAATTACCAAAATCTGTTGAGCAGCGTTATAAGTGTTCTGTGAGTAAATATTTTATTTTAGAAAAATTTAAAACAAAAAGCACCCAAAGAAAACCATTTTTAATCTATTTTTTTAGGTGTACTTCAAAAACCAAAATCATCAATATGAAAAGTTTGCTGAAAAAATGGGTGTTTTAGCAATTAAGCATTCATTAGACAAAACTGAACCAAGAAAATACAAAATTCCTATTACAAAACAAATCCATGTCTCAAAAGAAAATCAAAGTCAACCTCTGTTGTTTGATGAACCTATTTATGATGTACCACCAGAAGAATATCTGGTAAACTAACTTATATTTATCTAATGGTCACCCAAGGCCTGTTAGACTAAAAGTTGAGAACCTATTGAAAGGGGCAAAAGCCAAAGATTTCAAACCACTGTTTATCAATCTAATAAAATTTTCCCTTAAGAAATATGCCTGTTGTTTAAATATAATAAAAAAAATAAGAGTAACTGGTTAAGGTAATGGTGAAATAATAGTAATCTGGCCCTGAGTAATTTTGATATTATGCAGAGCCATGTTAAATTTACTTTGAGATACTATTTTGTACCAAATTAAAAGATGTTACATTCTGGAGTTTCCAAATAAATTAATTTTAATGAGTGTCTGGTTTAACTTTGTTTATCGTAACTAGAATACTTTAAACATAAGAATAATTATATTTTTTGTTTGTAGTATGCCTCTAGCAAGAAAAAACATCTAGCGGAAGCAGCAAATGAATGTTTGTACGACCAAATTCCATTTTTTAATGAAACCTGTTCAGAAAACATGGTTAGTATAAGCAGTTTAAACTGTAAAACAGAAGTTTACAAACCAGAAATTACACAGCCAACTCTATCCCATGACATAGCAAAAGCAGGAAGTAACACACTAACAAGAGCTGTTGAAATTGTTACTAGCCGAAGAAGAGCTATTTGTGGAAAAGAAAATGATTCAGGATCCACATCTGATGATTCGTTCTCAAGTGACTCCTTTTCAAGTGTGTCTAAACCAGATTATGGTAATTGCTCTGAAGAAGACAAGTCATGTAAATATTTACCAACACCTAGGGAAGCAGCATCAACATTGGTCAATGGACATCAAGAAAGTGCAAATAAGTATGAAACTTCTCCGGATAACTGGGGTGGTACAATGTCAAAGATTCACAGAAGAAAAAGAAGTTTACGATCGTTAGTTAATTTCAATTCGGATCAACTAAGAGAATTAAGTAAACCAAACAACAAACTACTGTTTAGGTAATAAAAATTAAATAAAGTAAAACGAAATCCTAAAAGTGTTGTTTTATAGCATTGGAAAGGCTAAGAAGACTGGATACAATGGAAAGGAACCACAGCAATTTGGTTGTTTGCCCGAATTTGTTGTTGGCAGTGATGACACAATTTGGATAAATGACACACAAAACCACAGGGTTCAATTCCACGAAGGTCGAAATGGAAAGTTGGCAGGAGTATTTAAAACATCAATTGATGGAGTCTCAGTTAAACCGAAGGGAATAGCAGCTCCCCTTGGTGAAAAGAAGGTAAAGAAACACAAAACATGACAAAAATATATTATTGAAAGCATATTTTACAGATTGCTGTAAGCTGTGGAAAATATGTCACAATTTGGACTGATGCTGGTGAGCTTATAAAGCAGGTTGGACCTCACCCAGATTTCGGAAAATTGGGTGGTATGGTATATGATGGATCTGGTAATCTTATTTTAGCTGATATTGAAAATACTAATGTTATAATAACAAGGACTGCAAGCGTCATAAAAAATGTTTCCACTCCTGGTACTGTACTAGGAAAAACTTCATGGCAGGGAAGAATTGCCATCAATTCTTTAAGCCAAGTAATTATACCTGTGTTGCTATACATAAAATGCATTAACTAATGCTATTTCATGTTTTGCTGCAGCTTATTATTCCAGATTATAAAATGCATTGTGTAAATATCTACAAGATGTCAGGTGTCAGGATTAAACGTTTTGGAACATTTGGGGTTGGTCCAGGACAACTGCGATATCCTAGTGCTGTTGCTATTGACCGGCATGACAGGTTAAATTTGATGGCAGAACTACTATAATAAAAAAGTGTTTTTTCTGTAACATATTTGCAATCCATGAAGTTATATTTTCCTGCTGTACTTTTTTTGGATCTAAACTAGAAAAACATTAACAATAATTTTATTTTAAAAAATAATCAAATCACGTCATTTTAACGTTGGAGATAGCCAGGTTATTTTAGTGCAGTGGTTCCAAAAATTCCCCATTTGGGATAAGCGTTTTGGGATTTAACCAATAAAAATAAACGTAGTTTTATCGTAGCTTAAAATTCATCTATGCCTGCTTTGTTATTTAACAACAATTGATCTTTTTCTGACATAAAACAATTTAGTTGCTTTACATGGCAAAAAAAACAACTTAGCAAATTGATCCCCCCCTAGCAACCTAGCAATCGATTCCTTTGCCTTAAACAGATCAACATATTCAATTATCATTTATTAGATAATGCGATCAAGCCCCTAACAAGCTGTGAGCTAAGTCTTTTCTGATTACTTTACTTTAACATCTACCAACCCAAGGTAAATTTAACACCGGATTAAGTTTTCCTATTTTGGATAATAAATCAACTTGTTTAATATTTCAACTTAGCTTAATTAAAGTAACTTTGACAAACTCTAACCAATTTATTTGATAAATAAGCCTTTACCCATAAAACCATGTATCTCACTGGTCAAAAGTGCAACATTAAAAGATCGCACAAGTCTCAAAATACTCGACTTCTTTAGAAATTATGAGTTACATTATACCCATACTATTTAAAGCACCCTTTGGCTAAATTTATTGAAGTTAAACAGATAAAAAGTGCATGGGTGACCTGTGATGCAATAATGAAAAAAAACGTTTATAATCCCTGTTTAAAATGTGGTTGTTTAGATATGTCCAATTTTATTTTGTCAACTGATTACTAGCTGGTTTTGATATGCTATATCTTTCTACTAAGCTATATTATGCCAATTAAATGTCATTGGTTGAGTGGCTAATGTATAATTCCAGGTACATAGAATTTGTAATAACCTTGTGCGATATTAAAACCTTCATTTCATGTACAATGCATTGACCAAACTTTTCTATTTTGCCTGTTTTATAATCGTTTTGCGATCCACCTTAATATACTAAATGAGTTATATACCAATGATATAAAGCGGGTCGAATCTAAGATTTTTGTTTTGGAAAACTATGAAAAATTTAGATGACGTCAGAAAGTATGTCGTAACATAGCATCCTAAAACAAGTAATTATAGTAAACTGCTTTTCTTGATTGAACCTGTGCGCAAATTGTTAAGGTTTTAATCAGCAAAGATTTTCATTTAGAAGACATGATGCGTTAGGCAAACAAATGATTTGCACATTGCTTGACATTATAGTAATTTTGAAGTGAGTTTTACAAGCATGATTTGAGGGCCATTGCATCCACATCTATTGGGCTACATTGAAAACCACTCATTAATTCAAGTTGGAGACAAATGTATTTTGAATAGATCCTTTAATGTGTTAATTTAAAAAAAAAACAGAAAAATGCTATGGTATGCATGAAAGCTTTGAGCTAAAATATGCCCTCACTTTAGGAAAAAACATAATTCTTGTGTGTAATCTTTGTAGTTGTCATCGTGGAATTAACAAAACATATAGGTTGGAAGGCGCAGACTAGCATATCAACCCTGTGCCAAACAGAGGACTCCATCAACTGTACCAGATTTTTCTGATAACATGTAGCCCAGCTTTGCCTTAAAAGTGGAAAATGCATTTCAAACTTAGCCCAAATAGCAGAAAATTATCAAAAATAAGTAGCCCAAAAATTCACAACTTGCAACAGATAGGACAGCAAAAAAGCAGACTTAACAGAAAGTGGGCAGCATATGACAATTCAAATTTATTTACAAAAAGGGTAAGTGCCCCCCCGCCCCCCATGGTGGGAAAACTGACAAACAGTCAGAGGGACAACCCCTACTATATATATTTATACTAAGACATAAAAAATATGTATATGAAATCCTTGTTTATAGACTCAATGTACAAATTAATTAATCACTGTTTTAATTAAGTGTTTTTTACTTTGTCTATGTTTGCAGAATTTACGTGGCTGATGAATGCAACAACAGGGTGTCACTGTTTTCATCAGATGGAGAAAGTTTTGTGCAACAAATTCTGACTAAGGATGATGGGATTTCCTTTCCACATGCCATATCTGTGTTTTCTGATTGTGCTATTGCTGTTGGTGACGATAGTAGACTGGTAAAAGTTTACTCATGGCATGAAAGACCATAGTGTTAAAAAATATAAATAGCACTAAATATAATTGAACCTTAATGGCAATTGTCTTCAATCTCTCTTCTGCTGTAGATGATGGCATTTCACTTTTAAGTTTTCCCAGTGAACGCATTGCATCTTCTCTTGTTTCACCAATAAGTAATCGTACATCATCATTAATAGTTAGATGACATTCAGAGAGTCTGTTTTTTAGTTGAAAACACACCTCAAAAAGAGTTTGTACCAACTCCTGCATAAAATAGTTGTTTGTAGCTACTAAAAACGAAGCTACCCATAGAAGTTAATTTTTAAAATGCTTTAATAAAATAAAAAGTTTGCTTTACAATTACTAAGTGTTTCTTCTTTATCTGACATGTTTTTGTTTTGTATATGCATTCAAAACAAAATTAGTTATCTGGTGTAAAATATGTTTCAATTTTTTACCTGGTAATCTCTTCTCACGTCATCACGAATTTCTTGATCCATAATAAGGCTCTGCTGTCTCATTTCAGTTATTTTTGAGCGGAGTGCAGTTATTTCAAGGATCAATTCATGGCTTCGGTCAGCTAATTGAAACTAATGCAACAAGTAAATGTACTGATAATAATCATATAAAATGTAATATGTTATATATTTTGTCAAAAATTACTTGTGACATAATTTGATTGTTGGAATCACTTGTAGAGCCGCTTTGAGGGGCAGCAGATTGTAACTCTAATTCTTTAAGGTACAGCAGATGATGGTGATGCCGTAAAATGCTTTCATAATATACTGCATAGCTTTCATAGTTGTCACGTTCCCTGAAATTGATGAACAAATATTTATTAGGTGTCATTTTTGTTCTCAAAGTTTAACAAATGCATTTGACCAACCGTTGCATTACATGCGATCCCAAACTTGATATACATGATTGAAGATGATTTTTTGAAAATATTACACTTCCATTTTTACTTTCAAATTCAGAATACAATCTGCATAAACACATTTTGGAAAATTATTCCTATTTTTTGTGTTCTGTATTACTAATTGTCTTCGAAAATAAAAAGTACTTGGATGTATATTGGGAAAAAAACAAATATTTTTGTGTGGTTTTCATATGTAATAATGTCAAGAAAATGTTGACAATCATCATTATATATTTCTCTTATGACTTTTATAAATTTAATCATTCAGTTAAAGTAAATAACTTTTTAAAGTCTTACAGAAACTTTAAAAAATGTACTTATTAAAGAAATATGGAACTGCCAATATATAAACATCTATAAAACAAAACTCGTTTTAACTTTAGATAGCATTTTACAGGAAACTGTTTCCAAAAAATTTTCATTTGGAATTGACCGCAAATAGGAAAAAATTACTGAAGATGTAGATAAGTTTACTATAATTTGTAGAGACCTTTGTGCCGTTTTTTTTTAAGATGGGATGAGGTGAGGTAAGCAACTAATAACTGATTCTGATTCTAAAGAATAACCTTATGGTATAAAAAAGGACATATATTAGGCCAAAATAAACACTACCAAAAGTGTGTCACTGGAACGGAACGTCAATAGAAACTAAAATTACTTTTACTACCAAGACAGTTTACAAAATATATAAAATGCTGAACAATATTTAGACATTTTGTAACTCGAAAACAAGTACACTTATGAACAATTTAATTAGTTTTCACTGTACAGTTGTTGAAAGGTATAAATTAAAAGGGATTTTACTAACATAATAGGGTTTTTAAAAAGGTTAAATAGTTTGAAAAAAATATTTGAGGAAAAGGAAACAAAGCCAAATAGATTGATGTAACACTATAGTTAGGAAAGACACCTATAATTTTTAAACCACTAACAAATGTTAACTCTGAAAAACTACAAAACAACCACAACCCATCAAGTATATATTTATTTTAACTTTAAAATGTTTTTTATTTTGCCTGCCTTACTTCTGTACAAAATCCTCAACAATAAGGGGTCGAGTTACAGTAAAGTTTTCCTTTACACCATTTTCGCCCATATTGTGGCGCCAAATATCAGTTGGAAGAGCGTTTTCTTCTCTAGATCGTTCGGCTAGCACCTGAGTAATCTCCCAACTTATTCTCTGCCGAACTTCAGAAATCATGTTGCACTCAGATATTTCAAGTAACTTGATGAGCTACAAATCATTGAAAAATGTAACAGATATAATGCTTTAGCAGACAAAAACACTTACCAGTCTTAATTTAACTACAAAATCTGATGCATGAGGTGGCAATTTTACTGGTTCATCACCATTAGGAGTGTCACTGTACTCATCGAGATAGCCCATCTGCCTTGCCATTGAAGTAAACAGTGGAAGAGCAACTTCAGCACAGAATATGTGATTGAAATCCCTTAAATAAAATTATGTTTTTTTTTAAATAATAAGAGGTTTATTTGTTTCAAAATCCCATTCAGACAAACCTATATTGTAAAGGTGTATCTATTGACAGGACATCCATTTTATTTTCACCCCAACATTGCTTCAAAAATTCTAACTGTTTCCAAACTTTTAAATACCTTTGCAACAATCTACAAATATTTAAATAAAAACAATTTTAAGTAGGTTTAATAGTTAAGCTATCACTTATAACATTGTATTTTAAAAGTTATGGGATAATTTACATGTAGGCTTCTATGGGTTTCTCCTGCAGAGAAATTGGTGCAGTTAAATCTTCAACATCAATTTCCTTTACTTCTTTAACTTCAGTGTCTTTTTTAATCTTTTATAAAACAAATAAAAGTTAATCAAAAAACAATTGTGATATACCGTATATAATTATAGAAATTTAGTTGAAATACCTTTGTGGCACTGCCAGACTTAGAACTGTCTTTTCCAACATGAGAAAGCATTATAAAACCTTTAGGCATTTCATCCGCGGGCCCTTAAAAATGAAGTAAAACGTTTTCGAACGGTAATTAAACTTTGGTAACTAATAATTTTTACCTTGCATGCATAGTAAAGGTGCTTTACCAGATTGCAAAACCTCCTGTAAAATAAGATTGACTCCAAGAATATCACCATTTGCAATATTTCTTTCTGAATCTGACAAACTGGAAAGACACAAATGTAGACAGGCCTCAATGTTTCTCCAGTGTGGGGGATATGATGTAGGATGAGGGCCATTTGACATTAAAAAACTGAAAAAAAAAAAAGTTTAATGCTGTTAACAACTGAATGTTAATTGATATATACCGCTTTACTAAATACAATAATAATAGTTTTATAAGACAAATAAAACTCTAGAGTTAATCAATTCTATGATTCAGTTAATTATTGATAATTACTTCTTTGAAAAAGGATTACAATTACAATTATTTCTGCTTTTAGATACAAATAATGACTTATTGCAATTCCATGTAAAATAAGTTTCCATTTTACCATACATTGATTTTTAGAGGCAGATAGATGATTTTATTTTGTGGGGAAGAGGGGTTATATTTTTTAAAGATAATGTTGCAAAATAATGTCATAGATACAGATACATTAAGCAATTGGCTTTAAAGGACTTGGCCAAAACGTTTGCACTTTTCAATGCTTTTATATGAATGATTTTACAAAACGTTGAAGTTGGATGTGCAATTTACATCGGAGCTGGATAACTGCATTGTGCACAGTAACCACTGATGCATGAAGAGCATTAAACAAACAGTTTAAATTAAGTTGGAAAGGTAATACCTCTGATACATGTACAAAGTCATCATATTATACAACAAGGGTCTCAAACAAGCGGCTGCATGCAGCCTGGGGACCCGCAGAGCAAATTAACTTTTAACTAATTTTATGCTTCAGAAATCTTATTCCAATTGCACACCTCCAGCATAATTATAACTGATCTGAAAATGGATGATTTCGTGATAAAGAGTTGAATGATAAGTATGTGATTTACCCTTATAGAATGTGCTATCTTGCCAATTCGCCTTTTATAGTTTCCTTCTTTAAAATAGTCACAGTATGGTACCCTTATAGTGTAAAGATTCACTTAAAACATATGGTTGGGGCCTTTATACATCCAGGATCGACAACTACTGACTGTTAGACAACACAATAATAAAATCGATATATTCATTAAATGTTAGCAAAGATGGCCTATTAAATCTAAAGGGTGGAAATTTTGCAAAAAAATGAATTTAAGATTTAATGAAGTAAAATTTATGGCAAAATACATTTTTGCAATTAACTACATTTCGTTCATTTAAAAATTGTAATATATCCAACTCTGTTTAGCATCATAGAAAAGTAACTTTTGCATATTTATATTTTAAAGTTTTGTAATGAAAACTGTTTTAAATCCATATGGAGAGTATTGTCTGAAATGATATTAAAATCATATAATCATTTCTATCAACGTTCATAGAAAAGTAAACAACAATATGTAAACTCAGAACAAAGTTTGTATTGATTAATTATATGCCATTCACAAAACCAACAAATATTACCTCAACCAAGGAAATAGCTCTACACAAATTGGTGTACCAGGAATAAGAGGCTGTGGCATGGTAAAGTGCAAACATGTTACACTCTTTTCCAACTTGTAATTCAATGCTGAAAACGCCTTTTTAGAAAGGTCTTTTACGTTTTTGTGTGCTGCAGTATTTCCAGTAGCCAAAAACGTTTTGCTGAAAATAATCACAATTTATTTTTGTATTGTCACCACTAATACATTTTATGAAAATAGGTCTACTTCACAGATTTTATAGTTATCGTTGCTAAGAATACTCAAAAGTAAATTTAAGAGCACTCATAAAACTGTTATTTAAAAATTTTAGTTAAAAATATTTAGTGATCAATTTTAAACTAAACAATATAAAAATTAAGTTTTTAATTTATCCTTATTAAACTGAAAACGGAAAGTATTTCCTCTTCTTACGGGATCATGTGGTTAACTGCTGCCTCAAATTGAGAGTACATATTTTTCTTTCGTAGATTTAACAACTCTGCCACTTGAGAAGGATTCTTAGTATTAGGGAATGGGCCACAGGGAAGAGTGTCAATAAGCTGCTGGATGTCACGCATTTCACTGCCAATACCTTCAGCAAAACAAAGTAATATTGTTTCAAAACATATTGCAGCTATGCTATAACTCATTTTAAATAAATAGTAGAATAAATATTCAATGACACACTCAAAACTATTTTATTTTCTGCTTTATTGGACATAACATATTGATGCTGCAAATCAAAACTATCATTGGGACTTTCCGAGGAGAAGTAAAGATTCCAATGCCATTAAACTAAAATAATGATCAGCATACAGACAGTGTGAAATATTGTTGAGAACAGTACTGTTGCTTAATGTTTAATTCCGCTTTATTCACAGTGGCAAAATAATATTTTTCAACACACTGAAATGTTGTAACAAAACATATGACGTCACTGTCAGCTAGTATGATTTTAGAAGTGAAAGATCAAATATCAAACTCATTTATCATAATACCTAATATGTTTTTTTCAGTTAGAATCAGAGATACTATATCTTAACATAATACCTCACCTTCAGCACCACCCCAATCAGAGCATAGATCAGTTTGCAGTTGGTCAGAAATAGATCCTCCCAGGTGTGCATGGGAACGCAAGTACAACACTATATCATGCAGAGATGTAGCTATCATCAACCAGTTGGTCAACACCTTATGCTGATTCTATGCAGGACAGCATAAAATTCAGTGCAAAAAGAGTTAACAATTTTTGGGTGAGATCAGAAATACACATATGTGTAAAAAAGATTCCCTGGTTATGCGCCATGTTTGTTAGTATATACCAGGGGTGGCCAACACGCGGCTTGCGAGCCACATGAGGCTCTTTATTCAGTTTTATGCGGCTTTTTACTTAGTTTTATGCAGCTTTTTGTTTTTCTTTTTTTGTCGGTTCCGACTCAGACTGTTTGCCATAAGGCCACAGATTGTTAGTAACATTTTTAAAAGATAATAAATACAAAAAGTATGATTTATGCACTTCGCAAAACATTTTTTGGGTTTCTGTGCAGCCATAAAGCTGTAAGTCAAAAACCTTTAAGTTATTTTTTCAAATAATTTTGATGAATAACATTATTTCAGGAAATGTACATGTTTTTCATCCACTGCGTTGCCTCTCGTTCCAAACTAAATATTTGTCTATTTAACCGAATAAAGGAACTCTTTTTCACGCTTTGTGGGAGTGAGACAGAAAAGGAGTCATCTAAGATGTGGCTTTTTGCAGTTAACCAAGTAAGAAATGCGTTTTTTGTTGTCTGACTGGTTGGCCACCCCTGGTATATACTGTATGAAACTTTCAACAAGAGTAGTACACAAAAAAAATTACAATCTTGCTTTATCTACTATTGTTCCAACAAAATTATTAGTTTTTGTGACAAAAATTATTCTGTTAGAACAATTGAAAACCTATTATCATTTCCAAAAAATATTAACCATATTGTAAACATAAGGTTTTCTAATTGAGGAGTAGAGGTAGCATACAAAAAAACAACTACCTTTAATAACAAGAATTTAAATACATTATTGATCTCAGTACACCTCTATATGACTATTTGTATCCCAAAATAAAAAAGAGCTATATTTTAGTATAATTTGACAAGTTATATAAAATCTAACTTTTTTTTCAGAGTGTTACATAAACTGCTGAAAATTAATAAAACAACAAGTAAAGGAGTAGTTTTTGAACACCTTTTTAGAGGCAATACAAGTTGTAAAACTTTGAACATAACAACAAAACATTTGTAACCTCATAATCCAAATTTCGGTGAAGCAATAAAATTTCTGTACAATGAGGAATAAACCACAGATTGAGAAATGCACTTCCATCCGGGGAAAGTACTCTTCGTGGTCTTCTATGCAGTGATTTAGGATCAGGAATCATTCCACTGACACCATCCTTGTAAAAATCAAAACAAAAACTGTTTGAACAACAAAAAAAATTGTAACTCGCTAGCTGATTTGAATAATAACAACAAGTTCACCTGTTTGTGTTTTTTTTCATGAGGAGAACCAACCATAAAGAAACTTGTTAAAATCATTGGAATACCATGCAAAGCATATAGTATACTTGAATAACATGCAATAATTTGTGCTCTCATTGCATGTATACTCATTCGAAATGAAACCCTAAACATATAATGTTTAAGATAGTTTGAAAAATTAGGCCTTTACAAATTATTAACCTACTCTCGACAAAAATCGATGACTAATGACCGTTTAAATTTTTCTATTTCACCGGGTTTCTTTAACAACATTCCAGAAGTCTCTTTTTTGCGAACAAAGGCATTTACAACAACATCTCGGGGACCTAGCTTTTCTAGCTGAACAGACAGAAAGGCTTCAGTGGTTCTAAAATAAACAAGAATATGTTTTTTTTCTAAATATTATTAATTCACTCACTTAAAATTAGTAGAGATAAAGAGATTATAACATAAAAATACTATTCTATAAACTGTTTTTTAATTTCTTCAAACAAGTTGTATTTATGATTTATAGAAGAAAAAACTAAACTATTTAAAGCCAACAGCAACCAATTAAATTACTTTTTCTGTTTATCAAATCCAAAATTTAGTTTTCCAGAGTAAGCCATGGCTTTTCTCATAACACTTGGTGAAGCCCCACCAGAACGCACAGTTCCTTGAGTTAGAGTGGTTGACACACTATGGCTACTTTTGTTGTCAGATACCCCCTTAATAAAATATAATGAAAAATATTACATGTGATTGATTTGAAATACTAAATAACGTACCTTTTCATGTTCAACTGAACTTTTAATTTCTTTCCAATAGAAGCAGTTGTTAAACAATGTAATAGCTACAATAAGGCAATTTTTGTGCACAACTTGACATGCAAGGGCTGCTTGAATATTCATATTTCCATCATTGCACAGGATCTAAAATATATTCACAACAAACCCATGTTTTTAGGGATAAGTCAGTTTCAAGTTTCAATGGAAAAAAATAAGTCCAATAAATCTATAGTACAACCTGGGTTACAGTGAGTAAGATGCTTTAAAATGCTTACATACAATAAAAAAGTTATTGTTTAATATTAAAAATATAGTTTTATAATTGCTTCAATTTTATTATATATTTTAAACAGGATTTTGTAAATTCTTCTAGCTCTCAGTGAAAACATTTTTTGCTACTTTGTCTTAATCAAGAAAATCAATTTGAAATAAACAACAATTAAATAGAGTCCAATGGGTAGGATAAGGATCATAATCAACACTACATTTTTCAAGTACTGTAACATATTTGCCACACAACCAGTTCATAAAAGTAATTTTACAATGTTAATGTGCAATCAGGCATCAAAACGTCTTAATCAAGACAAAGTTGCTTTATTCAACCTTTTTGGCTTTAAAATTCATTATTAAGCTACATTACAGATCCGTGCATAGTGTACCTATTTTTACAATCTGGTTATTAAAACTTATTCTTTTCAGGGCAATGGTAACCCAAAAATCGATAATAGCATTTTTATACAATTTAATGTGATATTTTTAAATACTACTTAGGTCACTAATACCTTCCATTCAAAAAATGGAGGAGGCTACTTTTTAAGAGATTCCTAAGACAAAGGAATATACAAAATTCCATATTTATTTTGTAGAAAAAAAAATATTTATTTTTTTTATTTTGTTTATTTTGCTTTAGTGAAAATAATGGTTAAATTAAAAAATAATGCAGGTCATTCTAAAAATAATTTCATCTTGTTAACTTTTCGACAAAGTTTGTATGTCTTTTATTGATTATTTTCACTGCTAGTAATGTCATTATTAAAATTACAATTAAAAATATATTTAGTAATAAATAACTAAATCACATCACTTTTAATGACACTCTTGCCATTAATAGTTGCATTTTGTCAATTCATCATCAAAGTGTGTATATCTGTAATCAATTGTTTTTTCCTTGGTGGTAAAAAGATAAATAACAAGCTCCTATTACCGCCAAAAAAATAAAATTTACATAGGTAAATAAAAGGCAACACAAAATTTTAGAAGTGACTTTAATAGGTTCAGCAAAAAAGCTTGTTACTAGAGGGCTCAAAGATTATTCCATCTTGAACTACAACTTTGATTGCATTTGATAATAAATATTATGGCTACACTTAATATTACCTAGTAAATTGACAAATATTTCTACTAAATATTGTTTATCAAGTTGCTTAGACAATATAAAACACCTAGGTTTTATGAAGTGTTTAAGAAAACTTTGCAGATTGAGAATCAGTAGTAGTACAGCTAGTTACGATGTCATTTAGGTCACATATTTAACCTGTATAATCCCTTCTCTGTTACAGAAAGAAAATCTTGGTAAATGGTTTTCATCCATCTCCTGAACAGCAAGTAGAAGATTGCTAGGAACATATCTAAAAATGAAAGCAAAATTAACAACACACTGTATAAATAGGTAGAAATATTAAAAATATACGTTACATATGATTTAATATGCAACTTAATTTTACACAATTCATTTGTTCAAAATTTCATTAGCATTTAGTTTTTTTATATCTGAAAAGATTTGTGTTAAAAATCTCTTAACAAGCACACTTTGGTTGTCTTGGGCATGAATAAGAAACTCACAACGGTCTGTGATTACCACTGACATAGAGTGACCGTACAAAAAAACATTTAAGTGGTTACGAAATATTTCTACATCTTCTATGCAAAGCATTTGTTGTCAAGTGTGAAAAATTTAACATTTATTTTATTTTATTTTTAATTTAGGAGTAAACTGCACATTTACAACATTTCTTGATAGAACAGCATATGGATGATTTTTTTTTTATTTTAAGGCTATTGATTCCATCAACTGTTTGAAGAAAAAATTTTTACAATAGTTAAACATTTGTTTATGTGCACATATAAAACAGGGAAAAATGTTCAAACAGTGTGAGCTGGTCAAAAAAAAAAGTGAATTCATTCATACAATAATTGACCAAACTACTTCTTTACAAACGTTTGTTTTTAGCCAAACTCTGAAGATAGATTGGCCTTGCTTTGTAGTAGAAATGCACATTACTGCATTGAAGTGTCTGTTGGTGAGCTAAGTTTTGCTTCTTCACACCAAGCTATATAATTATGTGAATGCTAGCCTCCACTACAGTGTGACGTTATAATATCAGAAGCTATTGTTAATGGTCTATCTGCAATTGTTTTATATTGTGAATAAATAATGGCAATTGGCTGTATAACAAATTTAGTATTTTTGGCGGGCTTGCATGCCATTTTTATTAGGTCGCATGTCATCTTTGACACACATGCCGCGTGTTGGATACCCCTGGTTTAGGCAAGATCAACTTTTAAGACAGTTAACACATCGAAATTTTGTAACAAGGCTTGGCTTTTGGCGCAGATGTGTCTATTGTAGTTTAACGTTTAAAATTCTGTCAGCGGGGTAACATCAAAAGAATAAATAAAAAAGGTAGTATACTTTGTGTTTTTGCTGGGGAAGAATTGACAGTGTTTGGGCTTGTAAGGAAGGAAAATGAAAATAACTTTGAGAACCACTGTTCTACAGTATACCAAGAATTAAAACCCTATCCTAGTGTTGCAAATGCACCATTTTACACACCTGTCAGCATTCATTTCATCTGGGACAAAACTTGTACGAAGTGATGGTGATATGTCAACTTTTTCCTTATAGTTTGCAAACTCAAACTGCACAAGTCTCATATACATATGATGCTCTTCAAAACCCACTTCTGATGAAATCAGTTTGTACAATCTACAATCCAAACAGACTAAATGTTATTAAAACAACTTAGGTACACAGTAAAATTCTTGATAAGTTTGAAGTAAAGGTTGCAGAAATTCTAGACAAGTTTATTTGATGTTTAACAATTAAAAACATGTCGATTTTTAATTTTTTGTCACAAATTTGTATAATAAGTAAAAAATAGATACCTGCTTAATATTTCTGTTTCCCAAGCTGCTTCAATAAGACGTTGCCGTAAGACAACCATCTCAATACAACGCGTCCAGATCCCACAGACAACTTCATTTGACTGATGTGGTGAAGATTCTGATGCAGTTGTTGTATTTACACTTTTTACCAAGCTTTGAACTGTTTCAACCAGCAAATTAGGATCTTCAACAAACAAGTCAGAGAACACCTGTGACAAAGTAGACAAACAATCATATTTTTCAAACCTGAAACATTGGATTTGGCGAAACATCCAAATGAGTTAGGAAATAAATTGATTGGGAAATTTAGTAGTTTAGTTTTGTTTCTTATTTTCTTAAAAATGTACACAGTTTAAGAACATTACCACAAATAACCAAAAACAAAAGAAAGGCAGGTTATTAAATTAGCACTGGTTGTCAGGGTATGAATCTACCAGTAATCTACTTCTAAAAACTGTTTGCTAACATTCATTAACCTTGTTGGACTGTATATTCTATTTAAATTTAAATTATTTACTATTTAGGACAGTGGGTCTTAAACTGTGCTTCACCTCGCCCTGGTGTGATTTTAAGTTTTCATTTTATTTAAAAGGCGCCACACAATGTTTTTGAGAGTTGCTCTCCCACAGCTTTAAAAAATGTATTTTAAAGGCACATGATTTTGCAATGGTAAACTGAAGCAATAGCAAAGTGATGGACCACAATATTAAACAAAATTATTGCTGTTATTTCCGGTAGTTTTGCACATTAAAATCTTGACAAACTGACTGTGTGAAAACGTCTTATTTAACTTATAAACTACCCAACAAAGTATTTGTATGCAGGCTTCAAGATAAAACCTGCCACGGCCTATATATTTTACTCTAATGAGCCGCAGGATATGTAAGACCATACAAAAAAAAGTATTACACAAAAAGCTTAGAAAACAGAAATAAAAAATATTGAATTTCTATTTGCTGGGTGCGCTGCAAGTCCAGCAAACTTTTTCAGGTGAATTGCAAGGAAGAAAAAACAACCACTTATTTATTGTATAAAAGCCTTAGTAAAAAAACTAACATGAAAGAAGGCATAATTTGTTAAATATTTACTTGCATCTAAGTATCCTTAAATCTTGAATTGGCAAGGATGGCCGCTTGGGTCTAGCCTACCCCATCATTAAACATTATGAAAAAAAAACATACACTATGCCATATTTAATTTATGTGAAAACAAGGCTTATAGTTTCCACATAAGGCAGTATACTACTTTTTTATACCATTCATTGATTGAATTTAGCAATATGTACCATATAAACAACCCCCATTTCCAGATTTATTGTAGAAAATGAAATTTCTCCTAAGCTCATATAAATTTCTTTTTGAGGGCAAAAACACTTATTTAAAGTAACCCTATATATTTAAAAAAGGTTAATCTTGAGAAACCAAAAAGTCCTAGAAAACATTTGTTTTTATACATAAACATTCAACTTCTGCTTTTAGGTTATACCAGGAAGCTTGCATCATCCATAAATACAAAAAATACCAATGTTTTACTTACATTTCTTTGAATTTGCATAGAATAAGTTGTACCAATATTAGCAAGTCCTTCCCACTCATGATGGGCATGCTCCAAGACTTGTTTTTCAAGAGAGATATAATCTTCCATACATATGGGTTGGTGAATCTGGTAAAATCTTTGATTTAGGTATCACACAACTTTTTGGTCTACTTTTTAAAGGGTTACCTGGGCAAGATCATTAATTGCCAGATCAATAGCCGCTGTAAAGCGACTTGCAACTATACCAAGACTGGGATGAAACTCAAGTATATCAAGAAACTTTAGAGCTGGTCTGTAAAGTGAAGTATGCAGCTTAAACTTTAACAACATAGGAATAAAGTTACAAACTTACTTTGGTGAGTTTAATGCAATATCCTGTTTAGCAGATGATTGAAAGGGCATTCCAAAAACATGTGGACCCTTCACAACTTTGCTAATGTAATGTCTACTTTCATCAATTTGGTTTGACAATATCTTTGTTAATTTAAAACAAACAAAAAAATTGTTTAATTATAAAAATAACATTGTTATCACGAATAATTAATATATATTATTAACTAAGTCATAAAATACAAATCAGTATGAACTGTGATCTGGTCCTCAGTATTGTCCATTGATTTCTACACATTTATATAAGTCAACCATATGCCATCAGTGAGGCTATTTTATCAAGCCTAATACATTTTTTTCATATAATTATAATAAAATTATTTAAAAACATTAGTTTTTAAAGAAGTCCTTTTAAAAGTTGCAGTCAAATCATTTGAAAAACAACTCAAGTGTTAAAATATTAAAATTGGTAAACTTTATGATTGTGAGCAATGAGTCAACTAAAAATAACAAAAACACAATATACAGCAAGAAAATTGTTTTACATGCAAATATCGATATAAAACAACCAATTTTTTTAATATTTAATGAAAACTCTTAATTTAAATTTAAGTTATTTGACACAATGATTCAACAGAAAGCATTTAAAGACAGCGATTGAAGTGCAATTAAGTCAAGTCATTACAACAGTAAAAACATTGTTTTAAACACAGACAAAAAATGGTAAATTTTATACCTGCTTCAGTACTGTAGTTTTCATATTAAGGCAAGAGCATTCAGCTTTGTAGGTTTTCACAAAATATTCTTTAGAAAAGTCATATCTTGGTCTTTGATACATGATGTCAGTTAAAATCTACAAAAGTTCAAAATTAAAAAGAAAGAAATTCTTGTCAACTTACAACCACTTACTTGTGATAAACTTTTTCTCTCAACACGACTAAATGTGTTCTGATATGCCTCAAAATAACAGTTTAATAGCTAAAAAAATATATATGAGTTGTTAAAAACCTATTGTGCACCTAAATTGTATCTTTGTTTTCCTACTTTATGCTTGTTGACCAAAAAGTTAAGTTCACATGTCCAAATATCACAAAGCACAGCAAATCTATCAACATCTCGATGTGCATAAGCAGCAATATCAACTTCACCAGGAGCTTGTTGACGAAGCTGGGATAGTTCAGCTGTAGATCTTCTCATGACAGACCGACTTGCTTAAAAAACAAATTAATACATATAGACTCTTTTTTTAAAAACCTAATAACAGTTAAAGTTACATTAAAAAAGGCAACATTACAAACAGTATATATATATATATATAGATATTTATACTAGGTGAAATACTAGGCTTTACTGAAGCTAATGAGAGTTTTTAACAGTCTTAATATATATAC
Source organism: Ascidiella aspersa (assembly GCF_963924565.1). Classification (NCBI taxonomy): domain Eukaryota; kingdom Metazoa; phylum Chordata; class Ascidiacea; order Phlebobranchia; family Ascidiidae; genus Ascidiella; species Ascidiella aspersa. The sequence continues at coordinate 18,955,053 of NC_139453.1, forward strand.
TGTGGAAATTTAGCATGAAAATATTAGCAACATTCTGGCGTTATTGCTGCAAAGTAAGGTATTCACTTTTTTATTAAACTTTTACTGGTAAGCAATGGAAAAATTTTGCTTTGATCTCAGGTAAAAATGTGGATCTTGTGGCCTGAGCATGTGAAGGCCATTTCACATTTAACCAACCAGTTGGCTTTGGCAAAACCCAAAAATGTGAAATAAAGAGATTATTACAATTTATACAATGAAGTAAATCAAGCTGTAGCCAAAATCGGTATTTTATATCATGTTGTAGCATCTATTTGTAAGTTTGTAATTTGTTTAAAAGGTTTTGCGTAAAGCTTCTGTAATAACTGCATTAATTTGAGTGTTGTAACATAGTCTGATGCTGAAAAAATGGCCCATCTCCAGAAAAACAGTTGGCTGACGGCTAGTGTAAACAGTTGGCTGACGGCTAGTGTAATGCCAAAAGGCATATGAAAGTGATGTCACTCATTTGGAGATTATTCGCAAATGTGTATGGAAAGTGTAGCAGGTTCAGCTAGGAACTGACATTCGGGCAGCAAGTGTGACATTAGAAGCAAAAAGCATTATATACACTTTTAAAAATATATAAGATAAGTATATACCAATATCTTTTTCAATATAATGAGATGCAACCAACAACAGCTCATCCTCTGTTTCTTTTAAGTCAGTTAGTGCTTCTTCATAAATTATGTAATATCCTTTCTGATCTTGCACATGAGGAATTGAAGTAGTTGCGGCTGAACCACCTGCCTTAGCAGCAGAAATGCCGCTCTGCCACTCGCCACTGCCATCCATTGGAGGTTGGTGCTCATATGGGTGTTCATTTTCATCAATATCATATGAGTAAAAATCATCATGATTCTCAATGCCTCCAAATTCCATGAATTTACTTTGTTCAATCTACAAGTTAAATTTTGAAAAGGTCATCTCTTTATATAAAACTGGTGATCAGCAAGTTAAAAAAACAACATAATAAACTTGCTAAACATTTCATTTCTCGCTAAAAACTTTTAATGAAAAATGGGTGTTTTTGCATGTGAATAAATGAATGTAATTACTGTCACTGAAAACAATAATTTTTCTCAAACAAAATTAGTCATTTTAGCTCTGTTTTTACTGGTAAAACTAGAATATATTGGTCACAAATTTTTCTGTTTGCAAGACAAAAACTTAAAAAGACTGCAAGTTATAACTTATTTATCACATTTATAACATTGTGATCGTGAATAGCCTTAAATTGATATATTAGTTTTACTTTAAAGTCTGCAGGCGTGTTGTACATGTACTCATGTGATCCTATTCCACGAGTTTGGGATTTATTCTTTGATGGTCTTTCACCCTTTCCATCATCTCTCTGTGGCTTGCTTTCTAAAGAAATTAAAACGTAACAAAGAGAAAAACCCGTGAATAAGGAAGTTTACTACCATCTTTTGTCTGGGAAACAGTTGATTCAAGTGACAAGCCCCCATCATAAATTGTAATGCTCCTTTCAATACTAAACAAAGTATTACAATGAACGTTTATAAGTTTTCCTTAGTGAGAAAATTTTATTAAATAAGCTGAAATCAATGTGATACCTTCGGAAATAATTCAAGACAGCCAAACATTGGCGCTTCATGTCACGAATCTTGAGATGCCTTAAATGATGAAATGACAACAAAGCCCCCTGAAAAACAAAACCTAGACTGTTTTACTCTTGGCGTTTCAATGGTTTATTATTCATTACCTGTATAATAGTGGGATCTTGATTGGAAGACTCTTCACCTTCATCCAGGCCTAGCATCTGCATTGTGTTGGCATAGTCATACCCATCTCGTTTTTTTCCATGTGTTTGAAACCTAACAAATGCAAAAAACAAGTGTTGGTGTAAAAAGGAGATTGCTTACTAGTACGAAAAAAATATTTAAAAAAATACAATAGGCTTATTATTGATTAGTCGTCAATCAAATTGAATGGATATTGCACCCTAATAAAAAATTACCTTGAGGTTGTTAGACTACTAGAATCCATTTTTTTACCACTATCTGATGTTGAAACTGTTTGTTGAGAACTTTCATAAATCTGTTGCCAAATGGATGATGATTTTAATTTTCCTTGACTGAAAAACATTATGAATTATGTCATATTCAATAACAACATCAACTATTAAATGGCCTATATATGCTGAAATATTCGTTTAAAGAATAGACTGTTACATCCCATAAAAAGTTATGACTGAAAACTAGTCATTTGATATAAAACTTTTTTAACAATACACTTGCCCTGCTAAGTACCACTGTAGCAAAGCTACTATTATATGTTTAAAATAATGGTGTAGTGCTTAAAGCATTTAAATCAGTGATGGTCAACCTTGGCCAGGTTGACTACTGGTGGTCCAACGAAAGTTCTATAAATCCTTGATGAAATATATATAAAAGTTGTATTCTTCGGGTCAAAAATAAAGTAAGTATGTAAGAAACTGCATTATAATAAAATTAAGTGACTTGTATAATTAGGTGTCAGCCTGATGTAAAAAATACATTTGTTTAAAGAAGTTTTTTAAAAGCGCAATTAGGAGGTTAATTGTGAGTGTTACTGTAGTGTAAAATAAAGTATTTTTGAACTAGTTATTTGTGTAAAAATAAAATTCAAAAGTATGTGTACTCACGAGGGGAGGATCCAGGTGCGGGGAGACATGTCACCCCAAAATGTCACCCCCAATTGAAAATGCAGCTTATTTTTACTATGTTTATGCAATTTTTTCGGTGTTTCTAGTATATCTTATCCCATTTTGTGGTAAGCGATTTAGCCAGAATACACTGTGCATCTCATCGCACTGATGAAATCAAATTTAGGAAACTTAAACTCTAAGAAGAAATTTTTACACTGTCTGCATGCATGTTCTCTGTCCTTTTTTAATGTCACAGTTTACTGTAACTTTATGTTGACACGTTTTACAAAACTTTGTTTACAGAACCTTGTTTGTTTTTTCTATGGCACCATACAAGGAATCCTAAATTCTCCCAGTAGACACTTACTAATGTTTCAGTTGTTTAAATTAAACATTTGGTAAAGGACTAAGAGAGAACACATCCTTAAGTATACTGACATATGTACAATACAGTTTCAACTATTGGTATGAGGTGTCAGCACAGCAAGTGGTCCATTAAATATTTTTTCTAAAATATGGTTCTTGGGTTAAGGTTGAGGATCTCATTTAAATGATACAGCATATCTATTTTTTACATAAAAGTCACAGATAATGTTTATACCATATAAAATAAGCTCACGTGTGTGATGTAACACGAAGTGCTTGTACAGTTGGCGGGTCTCGGACTGCAACTGCATGGTCTTTCAGTGCTTCAGTAACAGTGATGTGATCATTGATTAATAAAAACCTGGATAAAAATAAATAGCAATAAATAAAATTATGCCAGGAATATTATTTATTTTATTTATGTGGAAATGAGAATAATATAAAGATGAGGTTATCCTTTATCATAAGCAATTATTAAAATGTATTGTTAAATAAACAAATGGCTAGTTTTAATAACAATATTTTTCCAATAATTTTTTTAAATAAGAAATTTCAAATTAGAAGCATGTAAGTGATGTTATACTGGATTATATATATCTATAATTGAAAAGCAAATTTGCTAAGAGCCTAGGATTTCAATCTATCCATCAACTTGTTTATATGGTTTATAATGGGGGGGGGGGAACCTTGTTAACACACAAAATTGTAATTGTTAGTAGATTCTGCAACATAGGGTCTTTGAAATTCTGTGACAACGGGCTTACAAATAGGTAAAATTTGTATATTTTTTTTAAACAAAACATATGCAAAAAGTATTATATTAAACTCGAGAAGTCATAAATGTAAATAATCATAACTAAGACCAGGAAGTCTAAAAATTTTTTTTATAATTTCAACTTTAAAGACAAGTTTTCTACAGGTCCCAGCAGATGCAAATTGAAAATGGGATTCACAAGCTTCACCAAACTACATTGAACATCCTTGTTACACTTCTGAAACAATACTTTTGTATTGTGGAAGATGTATGCCCCATCAATAGTAAATTCCATGGATTAAGGCAGGGATTAGAAGTTGGCCCACTTTTGAAAACTTACAAATTTTGTGATCTCAGTAGCTCATCAATTTTTCCCTTTTTCTTTAATTTTGCCATCTGTTTCATTTGTATTACATTTTTGTGTGGTTTCTGTTGAATAAACTTTTTCCAATTTCCTGGCTTTTTGAGGCAATGAGAAGGTGAATCAATGCCCCAATGTTCTTTACCTAATCATATAGAAAAATTTTGCATACAAATGCAATGTAAATAAAAATAAAATTTAACCAACCTTCTGGAACATTATCATATTGATAAAACATATTGCAATCCAACTGCCTGTTAAAAAGCATTTTAAATCGGCGATTAACAGCACCAAATAATTCCATTTCATCAGCTGAAGTCAAGATTTCCGATCGAACCAATATACCATATTCAACTGAAAGCGTTTCAAGCTGATCGCGAAACATGTGAAGATCAAGCAGGTGAACCGGAACACAGGTTCCAGTTTCATTAGAAATAATACCTGCATGCAGATAACTAGACTTTTAAAAAAGTTTTTAACTGGAAAAACTACAGCACATTAAAAATTACTTAGGTAATCTAAATTATTGGTTTGAGCTTAATTGGTGTCCCCAAAACAAGTTGCAAGCTGCTTTTTTCCATCACATTGGGATTTTTATAAATTGTGATTTAAATTTTGCATTAAACTGCAGTAATCACTGAATTGTGACAACAGTTTTTTTATCAAAATTACTGTACTAGTTCTTGTTGACCAAGGCTTGCATTTACTTTTGCTTTGAGTTTTAAACAAACATTGAGGCCGTGAACAAAATGACATAGCATCTTGTATTCCAATGGTTTGGGTGGCAAAGAGTGTTGCTTTCGCTCATGTATTGTTGCTGGATTCAATACTAAAAATAGGCATAACATTTTAAATTTAACATGCATGGTTGACAAATGATCGATTCGTTATGAGCCAGGTGATCCAATTCGCTTTTGCCTTTGTCTGTGAGGAGTCTTTGTCTAATAGCCAGCTGATATGTTCGAGTTTAATGATGGTTAGCAGTCTAAGTAGTTTAATTTGGCAAAGCTAATAGCCTTATAAAAGACATATACTTCTGATCTTAATCTTAGTTCCAGATTGAATGTAAAGGGTGTGCTCAGCACTGATATCCCTTTTGCATAAAAATATCACAGGAGTGCATACATTTGGCTCCTCACCTGGGAAGACTTCTTAATGCACTTTGGGGATGTTCAGCATACTATAAATTTTAAAACCTCCTCATACCAACAAGGAAACAACATAAAGTAGTTTTAATAAAATTTATGAAGCAGGTAAGAAATAAAATTTGTCCGACCAGGGTTCTATATGTTGACCCCTGCAAGCTACAATGGAGCAATATGAGTAGCCACAGTAGATTAAAATTAAACCCATGTGACAGAAATTGATTAAAAAAACAATGCTTTATATTCTGGTAAATGAATTTACATATCTCACCACCGAAAGACAGCTCCATTCCAATCTCATATGAGGGTCGCCTTACTTGACTTTTGTGTGATCTTGTTGATGGTGAAAGTTGAGAAAAATCAGATCCAGCTAGCTGCTTCCATGCCAGCTTTGCATCAAAACCCAGCATACCAATCTCAAGCTGTAAAATTAGGATATAACAAATGAAAAAAGTTATTTTATTAATTTATATAAAACAAGTTTTAAACAAAATATTATTGTAACTTACAGCAACTAAAAACTATCAGAGGAAAAACTCTATACGAAAAAATCATCGCCTATAAAAATCCTGTAAAAATTAGACATGTCAGTCAATCAAGCCATGCACCTCACTCGTGGGTTTTCCATGTAGAGGTACTTGCAGATTAATGTTGCTTTTATGTATAGTTGGTAGCCATTCAAGAATTTTGATGTATGATGAAAACTTTTTGGTAATATGCATATTAGTAACAAGCCACTTTAGGTATATCATAAGATCATCTGCTTGCCAGCTGCGGAAATTAAGTAGTTAAATATCAATTAGGATTAACATATAATTATTAGGGCCATTTTTATTTTAACCTAAAAAAATTTTTTTTAACTTTATTTTTATCAAATTTTAATTTTATTTTAGCCTAACGAAATTGCTTGTTTGTAGAGGCCACAGTTCTTCCTTGAATTGATGCCAGTTACCCAAACATAATATTTTGTCGATTTCAGACCCAAACGTAATATTTTGTCGCAAAGTCAAGTTGTTTTATGGATTATAAAAAGTGCATCGTTTTTTTTGGCGTTAGATTTAGCTTGCTTAGGCATTTTTGTATTACAGAATGTCAGAAGGCTATTTCTAAAATTCAAATTGTTGATCTTCGAAAAGACCACGTTTGTGAAGATAAAGTGTTTTATAAGAATTATTTACATACGTAACAATAAATAAAAAAATGGACAATTTGCGATAAAAGTTACCGCTGATCTAAGTGGGCATTGTGACATTTTGCCTGCTTTTATTAGTTAATATGGTTTAATTGTGTCGCAGTTCCTGATTTGCAATGCTTTCATGACGATTTTTACAAAAATTACTCTTAAGAAACAAACAAACTTTGTCAAAAGCCATAATTTGACATATTTTAACTTTATTAAAAAAATTTAACTTTATTGTAAATTTTAACTTTATTTTAACCTATAAACTTCTTAGAAACAGTCCCCTAGGTGCTGAAAACAACTTTATTCTTTAATTCGTGGACAGACGAGGTCCTTAAAAAATTTTAACTTTATTGACTAATTGCAAGCCCTAATAATTATAGTTATCCATGCTTACCAGGTTGCAGTAGAATCATCACCAAGTACATGAGCATGGTATGCAGAAGCCAGACGTTTTGCCCGTGACTTTGAATCACTGTACTGCTTGTTAACTTCATCAAGTCTACTGTTATATTTGTGATGAACTCGTTCGATTGCCTCTGTGTGCTCACAAAACCGACTCCATCGAAGCATGTGCAAATGTTTACACTGAACCATTGCTTCAACTTGATCAAGAAAAAACTATACAAAAGTATTTTTATAAACAAAATAAAATGGGCTGACAAATTACAATAACAATTTATATCAAAACAGCAACTTAGGAATAATTTGAAATTGTTGTTATTAAAGTCTGATTTACCTGATGCAAAATAAGTGGAATATTTTTTTCAGAGAAATCAGATTTTAGAGTTGCTTCAAATTCATCACATATGACACTTCCTTGACTTTTAGGGGGTAAAATGTCATCAACATGGAGCAAGTTATTTAGAGCAAGCTCTCTTTCTTTTTTAAAATATGTTTCATTCATTGGTGATGAAAAGGAGCTGAGACAAACAATATTTAAAAGTATCACTAGAATGTTTTCATGTATGCCTTTTTACGCTAAATAGGATTCATGTTTAATATGTCTATTGGAGAAAGCAACATACACTATGTTTTTTTTTATTTTAGTTTAAATCACAAGAAACTATAAAATAAACATGCCTGAAAAGGCATTACTAGTGTAAAAAAAATCCTTTAATGGCAAATCAATTTTATGAATCAGTGACTGTGGCTGCCACTTTGTAGCAGTAAAGACATACTTTCCAATCTGGCCTTACTTGCTTAAAAATGTCAATGGGTGATTTCTTTATTAATCTTTACATACCTCATTGGCCGTACCATATTTCCAAATAACATCTCACATTCTTCTACTTCATTTTTAAGTTCGGTAATTTCCTTCTTTAGTTCTGCATCCAACAACTTTGCCCTTTCACTCTTTCCCACCTCATAATGTTCCATTGCAGCAACAGTTATTATATTAACATTTTTACAACTTCAAAACCCTGCGGTTATTAATATTAAATATTTCTAACTGGATCACTTTAATTGCATGTGAAATTAGCTGGCATTGCTCACAAAAGAAATTCTAAACAATAATATAAAGACAACTTTTCTTGAAAACACATAAAAAGCCATAAACATTAGCTTTCCGAACTTAGACTAATAAGCTAATGGGTGTGTTGGCATGCTATGTGAATGGTTTAACCAAAATTTGCTTAGTGAGAGGAAGAATATTCGGTGCAGCTCTGTCACAATGCCTCTTACTTTTTCAAATTGCCAAATCCTATCAAAAAACAAATCACCATTAAGGTAGAAAGTCTTAGCCTAAAACTTTATGTCAAAACAACATTTCTCTTTTTGATGAAATCTACTGCAGAAATTTTTGTATACTGCAAAAATTAAACCTACTTTCTACTTTCTATTACACCATGGATGACAAACCCTTGGCTTACAAGCCGTATTAGCCTCTTCATCCTGTTCAATGTGGCTGTAGCTTTGTAATTAAGTTTTTTGTTCAAGGGTGTAGTTGTATGTATAGGAAATGTGCCCTTCGGACTTGTTGGCCACTCCTGTACTATAACACCCTTTTAATTTAAGATGTTCAATACGTTGTATTTTATTTTTATTTATTTACTAATACATGACATTTTTAAACAAAGTGTACAGCCATCAAATCCTATACCAAATCATGGTATCCTATTACAATTAATAAGTAAAAACATAAGTTGAAAAGAAAATTTGCTTTGGAGGGTTGGGACAGTGGTTCTCAAAGAATTAAAAAAAATATATTATTTATTCATTTTCAAAATGCCTAACTTGGTATTTCTCGCGTAAATTCAACACTGACATTTAAACATCGCTGAAAGGCGTGTGCAAAACCATTACTTTTTGTTTAGCACTGGGACCCCAAGCTTTTTCCGACAAAGATCTTTCGCTTGGAATCAGGGTTAATCTCCAAGAATGTTTCGATGGTAAATTACTGTGATTTCCCACAATATAACGATCCCGAATCTCAGGATTTTTTTATAATCCCAGTTAAAGAAAAAATATTACCAAACCTATTAAACACGTTGCCTGAATTGCTTCATTTGCGCTTACCAGAGGAAAAACTTAATTATGTTAATTTAACCAATAAAAATGCGCCCTTCACATTAAAAGAGGCTGAAAGCGATAAGATTGGTGTTTGAACTTTTATGCAATCTTATCGGAATCATAAACAGAGGTCACTGCACAAAGCCCCCCGCTGTTTTTGCAGAAAGGCAAGGGGCGAAATCCGAATATTTATAGACGTCATAATCTTTTATGACTTCAATCTCTTTTGCGTTTTAAAAAAAAACACCAACGCGAAAAGTAAAATAATTTGGTCAGGATTCCAGGGCAATATCATTTTTTAATCCCGTTTCTCAGAAGTGAAAAAAATCCGGGAAAAAGAGGTAGTTATACTTGCCCCTAAAAACCATCCAGTCACGTTGTTTGGCCTGATAAACGACAATAAAAAACAGCCTTTCTGGCGTACATATATCGCAGAGTTTTGACGTACTATGTCGGCAAACTGCACCAAGAAATAACATTACTAATGCTATCGAAGTTAATCAGTCGAACTAATATCCACGTGTTATTTTCATTCAAAGCCACAGACCTACTGTGACTGTTAATAAATAACAAAGAATTCAGCACAGCAAGTAGCGTTACTCGTTGCGCCAGGATACCAATATTGCCGGAAAAGTTTTATTTGTAGGTGTCGCTATTATAAAATTACAAAATAAAATCTTGTTGGGTCTTTGCAATGTAACTAAAACCTTAGGCTTCGTAGAACAAATCCCGATTAACTTAAATGTGAAAAAAATCAAAATTTGTTCTATCGTTTCAGATAAATGACACTTGTACGAGAGAAAGGTTGTGTACGTTTTTTTGGTAAGTAGGCTATTATTGATGCTTTTTATATGACTAATATATTTACGACAGATACACACGATCATTTTTAACAATAGCAATCCTGATTTTCAACATTATTATAACAACGAAGGTTTAAAACATTTTGTAAAAGACAGTTTCACCAAAGAAAGGTTGGGTTAACCCATGTGGGCTGAATTAAGACGGGGCTGAGGTGACTGCAGTCCTAACTCCTAAAGCCTATCACAAAAAATAGGTGCACTGTTTGTAAAAAGAAAACAGTGTGAAATTTAAAATGCAATATCATGGGCCACAAGTGCGTATAACCATTTTATTGAATCACTAGACGAAATACCCGGCGTTGTCCAGATTAAATATAATATTTGCCAGTTATTTTAACTGGGTAAAAGTTAATTACACCACAACAATCACAATAATGTACGAAGTCTACCTGAATTTTGTCTGGTTCAACAAATGAAACTATCCAACATACTGTGGGCTCTTTATCACTAATGCACGTTACGTTGTTACATGTTAAACTGCTGGCCTCAAGTTATTTACCATAAATATGGAAGATAAATGTGGTAATCAGAATATACCCAAAAAGTAATGTTAACGGATAGCGTAAGAACTTCGAAAGATGCATAACTAATGTGATGTGTTTCAAATCATGTCATATTGTGTGTTGAATAAAAAGTTTAACCTAATGCTTCCCCACAATCAGAATAACACCCACATCCTTTGTGAAAGCGGCATTAAGGAATGGCTTGTTTAATTATGTGACTAATCTGAGTGGCTCTAAAGATTTAATTCTTGGTCTCCGTAAATTTGCCATTTATTTTTGTATTTGGTTAAAACAGTGTAAAATTAACGTATGAAAAGCAGTTTTGTGTCTGAAATAGGTCACTAAAGGTAAGGCGCGAACGCGCTCTGACCATTTAATCACTAATCACGTGTTACCAGCATTGTATAATCTTTTTCCTGAAGCCACATGTTATAGCCGATAATTAAAAAAAATACATTTAACATCAAACCAAATTGCAACGTTGTGAGTTTTTTAAAATGGAGCTGCTAAACACACAACCTTGTCTAAACACGTCTTGCATATTTTACATAACGAAAACCCGTGACACATGTCGATCAAAAATTACTAACAAACGTAAAAAAAGTCGTAGCAGCAATTGTTTAATATGCGCGAAATTCGAGCAAATACGTAATTCCGGTAGGTGGGCTACCAGCCTACCATACATCCAACGAAAGAAAATTCACGATATTTTGCAAACTCAGTCCAAATGTTGCGTAGTTTATACTCGGTTAGGGTTGCTGTACGTTGTCTGTCTAAGTAGCTTAATGCCTCATGGAAGAATCTTAAAGCAAAGGCTGCAACAAACGCAATATTTTGAACTTAGGCTCCATTTACGTGGGTAAAATACTGCACAAAGCTAACATAAAAGTAGAAATTTTGCCACATAATTTTTTTTTTTGCCAAGGCAATGTACTTGACTTGATTTTTACAGTCACGCAGGTTATTGCCCTATAAATGTTTGGAAACGTTTTACCCTGTGTCAAATGGTTTTGCGAGAATTCGCACGCGCGCCCTTTAGATTTAACATGCAAACAAAGTACAATCCTTGATGTTTTTGAAATAGTACGACTAAATAATCGACTATATCACACGTCACTTGGGTAAGCATGTCACACATCTTTTAAGTAACGAAACTCCCTAACATTTGTCAATTGAGAATAACTTTCAGACGTAAAACTTTAGGTTGTAGCAGCAATTCTTTAGACCTACTCGATAGCGTGATATTAAGCAAATACGTAATCTCGGTGCTAAACTGCGTCAAACGTGAGAAAAATCCCCATTGAAAATAAAAAAATGGTTACTGTTAAACTGCTGCAAAAACGCAATGTTGTGCGATCTCAAGTATTGCGTGGATGAACACATTGTAAGAAGCAATTGGGCTTCGGCCTCAATCACTGTCACAATGTATTGCGTGGTTAAACACGGTTTGTTGTACGATGTCCGTGTAGGTTTCCTGATGTTTATTTAAAGTATGTTTAAAAAAAGTGAAAATTGCTAAACCTTTGCACTAAACGCCAAATTAAGCTGCGTCCAACGTCAAACAAACCCGTAACCCGTTGAAAAGATAAATTGCTCACTGTTCGCGATATTTTGCGAACTCCGCTTAAATTTAGGCTTTGGCATCAATCACTTTCACAATATTATTGGGAAGGTTTGTTGTACGATATCCATGTATAGGTTTCCTTATGTTTATTTAAGGTAAGTTTAAAAAAGTGAAAATTGCTAAACCTTTGCACTAAACGCCAAGCTACGTCTAACGTCAGACACACCCGTAACCCGTTGAAAAATATAAATTGCTTACTGTTCAAACTGCGATACCAAACGCGATATTTTGCGAACTCTGTCTAAATGTGGTTAAACTTAAGTCTATACTTGGAACGTTGCGCACGTTCGTTAACATGCATGAATTATACCATGTCATGTGCTTTTAACGTAATCCCGGTACCATAGTTCTTCGAGCGTAAGTGAAATCTCGCTTGAAACTGCAACTTTAAAGTTGAAATCACTAAATTTAATTTTTATTAGGGCTATATACCTAATTTGATTTTCGGGGAGTCGCCGGTCCTTTTGTTAGTCAAGACGACGTTGCTCTGCCAGCGACCGACCGGGCGAACATGTTGCCACACACACACACACACACACACACACATCTCACAAATCTTCTCTTTTATATATATATATATATATATATATATATATATATAAAGAAGATTTACTGACACATATCACTTTAAACAAAGTTTAGTCTACATAGCCATTAAATCCCATACCAAATTATGTTAATATTATATGTGAGTAAGTTAAAAACATAAATAGAAATGAGTGAAAGTTAAGGCAAAAAACAAATTCCGTGTGAATCTTTGTCGGCCACAAATTATGGAATGCAGTCGGGCGATGGACACTTTTTTGGAGTTATAGGTTACAGACACCAAGCAACACTGTCCAACTTTATTTTTAAGCAAGATATAATTCCGAAAATATTTTTTTTTTGTTTCAATTTTACGCTCGTTCGGTGCAGCCATTTCGCTGTAATGTCAATATTGATAAACGTTTTATGTGCCTAATCGGTCAAGTCGTCTAATATAGGCCCCAAAATTTTACACACTTTGCTTAAAATGCTTCGAGTTGCTTATGTGCACATGGCATATAGCCCGTCTTTCTTTGTTACTTTACTAAAAGGATCTATAAAGCATACAAATAAGCAACGTTTTCCTTGTAAAGTTAAGGTTGACAAAAAGTTTTTTCTGTAACTTAGAATTGGCAATTTAATTGAATTGGTGTAAGGATCATCTGAGCACCCTGTTTTTTCAGGATATAACTTTAATTATTGAAGATTTGGCTGCCACCAGGGCAAAGGTTTTTCGCCTCAATTGTGTTTCTCACATGTCTTGGTCCATTTTGACAACATCGTTGAGCCCAAAGGCGGCGTGCGTCTTATCGCGACCTCGAGAATGAAAGTTCAAACGATATAAGGGCGATTTGTGTGAATCGATAAAATGTTTAATTAGTGTTAATAAACTGTTTGCCATGATTTGGACCTTAAAACAGAAATGGACCTTAAAACAGAAAAAAAATGATTTGTTAAAAAATATTAGGCCTACTATTTCGTATCGCTTAACGAGCTTAAAGTTTTAGAATAAATAACATTTTTTGAAAATTCCCAAATCGGGGCTAATTTTTAAATCTGGAAATAATCGACAACCTTTTTTAAAGACTTATGAGCAGGGACGTGCGATCAGGGGAGGCAGTGCCTTGTTCACCTGCCATCATCTGGCAAAGCAAAACGTATATTAAAGAGAAGTTTATCACAGAATATATATTATTTGCTAAAGTACAGTACATTGCATGTTTTTGGGTGCTTTATTTTGAATGGATTCCTGTAGTCCATACTCCTTCTCCCGAAAATTTCACAATTTCTGTTGCTTTATTCATATTATAGCAGCACTTCGTCATATTGTTGTTTTGCTACAGAGAATTTTTGTATTAATCGCTGTGTCGTAACGGAAAGTTTTCGGTAAAATTCCGTTACCTAGATTTCTTGCAACCACATTCTCAATTTTTGCGACATCCTTGCAGCGAATGTGCATAATTCAATTTTTGACACCAATTTTTATGCATCAAGGCATTTATATCCGTTTTAGCATATGTTTTCAAAACGCCGCGGTCTAAACATAAATCAGTTTCCCCGGTCGTGTGATTTCAAACTGTTGTCATTTAACTGAAGTCAGAGGCTGTTTCGCAATCGCGCTTTGACGTAAAAATTGTATGTTTCGTGTCAGAAATAAGTGCAAAGAAGGTTTTGAGGGATCCGCCCTTGTCACGTGAGATATTGTAAGAATTGGCATGCCTCAAATGTGACGTCCTAGCTTCCCTTCAGATCACAAAAGTTCGATGTACTGCATTATGCGTGCCTTTTTCTTTCCCAATTCTCTCGGAAAACATGATAAACAATTTAGCTAGGATTTGAGGCATGCCTCAAATGTGACGTCCCTATGAACATTTCTACATTGACTTCTTGCAGTGTAAAGGATTGTTTTTTTTTATAAAATTTAACTAAAATGGAGAAAAATTTACACTTTCAATCAGTCTAAAGTTAGAGTCATAAATAAAGGCAAATCTGTTTCACATTTAAAAGGTTTGCATCAGACGACTGGACAAAAAAATAACACGCAACTTTCAAAGAGATTGGTAAAAAAAGGAGATGATGTGACTGTCATAGGCACAGAGTCCATGACCCCCTAAACATTTATAAATAATGTGTACTCTTTATAATATTTGTTTTGCAGTTCCACAAAAGTCGATCACAGGCATGCCAGAACTTCAATTGTCATGCACTGTTACGTCATAAACGATTTAGTTATTATTAAATTCGCTATAGGCTACTGATTGATGTAGTTTTACTTTCTAGTCATTTTGATTTTGCTCTCTGAATGATTTTTTAGTATTGAGCTAAAATTCAGTAAGTTGCTGCTCGAAACGGTTTGCTAGCGTATTTATTTGTGTTCGATGCGCAGTTCATACAATAGCAAAAGCTAAACAACAAAAGTTTAAACTTTTTGCCCAGACCCCACCTCCCTAAATTTTTGGCTGGCTACGCTACCCGTGGCTGTGCTTTAAAAAAATCGCCTAAACCTTTCAGTTACTACATTATGATCAAAAATTATAAGCAGGGTTACCATAGCGTGCTTATTTCTATGATTTGTGCTTATTTTTGGGCGCAGTGTCTTAGAAAACGCAAATGTGCTTATTTCTACGAAACGTGCTTATTTTAGAGTTGTGTCCTTAGTTTGTCTTATTTTAGTTTCTAAAAGCGTCCTTCATCAATTTTTTATTTATATTTACCAAGTTATTTAACCCAGATTATAGCAGTAATGCATTAAATTACATAATAACAATGGATTGTGATTGTTTATTCTAAATCTAAAAAGCACATTGTAGTCTATAGAAGTGCAGTAAACTTTCGGCTTGACGTGAGGACTGGCGTTTTTATGTCAGTACAGAAAGAATGATAAATCAGCACAGAGGCTATTGGAAAACACAACGTTACTACAAAAAAATTGCTAGGTGCATTACAGTAAAACATTCAATGAATAATTTCATTATAAGCCAAACTCCGCCAAGTGAACCAAACTTAACTACCAGGCAGGGTCAGAATTAGGCGTTTTATGCTGCCATGCACCACGGTTTAAAAGGTGTATAACTGGTGCGCTCTGACGCGAAAAAATTGACAAAGCTTGCATTAAATAAGGGTGCCAATTTCACCCTAATAAACGCACGTGTTTGCGCTTCGCGCGATTAAACTACGTTTTGCGCATACAAAAATAGCTGTTTTTCAAGTTTTATTTTATTTTACAACGTTATTTCTGAAACCTTGGATTTCACCCCCGGAGTCCTGGATCTGTCCCTGATCTTTAGTAGCGTGCTTATTTTTTTGGAGTAGCGTGCTTATTTTTTGGTCTGAGCAGATGGTAACCCTGATTATATATCGCAGCCACCAGTGACACGTGTAGAAGTGGGTGATTATGAGAATCATTAATTGTCTTTTGTGCCTCGGTCCTCAACCTCACGACTACAAGATAGATACTGCAGTCAAATTAAATTGCTCATCTTCTGCTTCGTATTAAGCCTTAGCTCAGAAAACAACCTCCCGATTTTGTTGTCTGCGTATTGGGCATTCTTTATTGATTGTGCACACTATTTATAGACGAAAATCAGTTAGAAAATTTCTGTGGAAAGAGGAAGGATTTACGTAGTCAATTCTTACAACATTTAACAAAAATCACGTGACAAAGGGCGCTACCTAAAAACCTTTTTCTATACATATCTCTAAGCCCGTTTATATGCACGTTTAAGCCGGATTCGAATCTGATTCGTTAATTCATTCTCTCTCGTTTTGGCGCTGGAATGAATTAAGTTCTCTCGTTTCCTAATCTGACAAAAGGAGTGGTTTTCAATCCGTTCTCCGCTTAATCTGTTCGTTTCGCTGACGGCCGGAATTGTTTGATGTTGAATGACCTGCTTTAACGCAGTAAACATCACGCCACTTTTGGGGCATTATGACGTAACACGAACGGCTAGTCGTAAACAAACCAAGTTTAGCGCATAAGGAAAGAACACATTGCATACACTCGTTAGAATCAGATACTAATTTGTGACATAGGCGCTGGGCTAGAATCCACAACATATAACATTATTTGGGTTAGGATGCGGGTTTGGGTAGGTTTAAATAGTAATAGTTGGCCCACCCTCACCCAAATATTGTACTTTGCTTTAATAATTGTCTCAACGCTGTGGTAGGATTCTAGGCCAGCGCCAAATACAGTTTTCATTAATGTTTGGTAGGTACATCTTATCACCTTCTTTTGTCCACTTTGCCTTGTATATAGCGTTGGCCAGCACAAACAAGCTTAACTTTCCTGCACTTACATTCTGTGTGCCAGGTAAACTGAACCACAATACAGACAGTCAAAAACGTACTTAATCGGCAAACCTAACTCAAGTAATTCTTGGGTTTTTTTCAATGTTAGGTTAATAAAAACGAACAAGCAGCAATAAATTGCTACCGCAAGGAGTAGCCTAAGCCGAAAAATTGGTTGTGCGTTAGAGGTTTACTGGAATATTACGTAATAATGCATATCAGTGCAGTTTGTACACTCAAGCTGGCTTGAATTTCGCGCCATGCAATTACGACGCTGGAACGGATGACTTTTAAAACCGGCTTGAACCTTAATCTAATCTGCCTGAGAAAGGTGCATATAAACAGGCTTTCTGACGTGAAAATACAATTTCTACGTCAAAAATTGCGATTGCAACACAGGACTGCTTCAGACAAATAAAAACAATGTACATTTCACGAGGCTGCGAAAATATAAGTTTTGTTTACACCACGGCGATGGACGGCGCTGGACGGCGTTCTAAAACATATGTTATTTTTATGAAACGGGTGCGCGTGAGATCAGATACAGCTCTAGACGCATAAAAT
Source organism: Ascidiella aspersa (assembly GCF_963924565.1). Lineage (NCBI taxonomy): Eukaryota > Metazoa > Chordata > Ascidiacea > Phlebobranchia > Ascidiidae > Ascidiella > Ascidiella aspersa. The sequence continues at coordinate 18,972,410 of NC_139453.1, forward strand.
TGGTGTCAAACAGCTTTCAAACTTTGGCTGCAATGTTGTTTACTATATTTCCATGACGAAACATTAAACGGTGATCAGCGATAAAACAAAGAATTTTCTGTGATAAATAACAATGTGATGACGTGTCGCTACACACGACAATAATGATTAAGAATAGGACGTGACTCGAGGTTAACTACTATTTTATCATTGTCCTTTCTATCATTTGACCTCTACACTGGAAATCCTAGGCAAAATTGACTTGTGGTGTGCAGTTTCTAAAAATTAGTTTGTACTTGGTCATTTATTGATGGTTGGCTGCAAACTGATAATGGTAAAAATAACTGTTTTCCTGTTTCCTTTTTTTCCTTGATGGGACCTGTTACGCGCGTAAGCCGATTGGGCCATAGTTGCCGGTAGCTGACCCCGCTGTCCAGCCGGGTGCGTTCGTAACCATTGGTCGTGTTTGTTCATCATGTTCAAGTCCGCCGGTTTGAGGTGATCGACACCAGCTGCTCCTTTCCGCCGATGTCCAGTCTGCATGCTTTGTGCCGTGATTGATTACCCTGAATGGCCCGCGGTAGGGTGGTGTTAGTGGAGGGCGGTGCTAGTCTTTACGAACGAAAACATAACGCGCGTCTTCCAAGAATAATCGAGGGTATTGATGACCAGTGTGTGGAATGACGTGACATAGGAACCGGGGTAAAAGTTTAAATATCCTTCTGAATATGTTTGCGGAAGTCTAGGAGGGGTGCAGCCTGCGGAGATGGAATATCTCATGGGACCATGATTTGTGAGCCATAAACCAACTCCAGTGAAGATGTTTGCAAGTCATCTTTAACTGTTCTGATTCCTAAAAGAACCCATGCACGGTATAGCTGGTCAACCCAGTTGAAACCTGTTAAACGCGACATTACGCAATGCGGATTGCGCTTCTGCTTGTTGGAACCAGACACGTGGTTGCACAGACCAGAACGAAGGCAGTTTTAGGAGCAACGGCGTTTTCCATTCTTGGTTGATTTTTCTCCGCCATATTCTTTTGATGTCTAGAAATGTCGTTTCTGGACTTGTGGGGTTCACCATGTAGCGATGATGCTTGTACGAATGTTACGTGCTTAATAATGTTACGTGCTTAATTAGCACTACAAAATTATCACCGGTTGCTAATTACGCCGACTGTAAATTCTAACATTCATTATTAATTTTGCGCCTTTGTTCTTAAATGTAGGGCTAGGAATTAGGTTTTCGCATTTCGAGACATGTATAATTGTATATTAACGTAATATTCTTGTGCGCTGTGGTGTTCGCCGTTATTTGAACTTTAGACATGTTTTTTCCTGTCTCCAAACATTTCTGCAAATCTCACGATTATTTATCGCTTGTTTTCCGGCGCGGTTTAACTTCTCACTAAAAGGTCCGCCCAATGTTATCTTTCCACGAAACGGCCGCCCTGTAAGGCAGGCCTGGGGTTTCCGGGAGGGCGTCGGTTCTCGTGAAAAGGAGTTTTGTTTTAGCGTATATTACGAGCGGCTTACCGCCTACAGCGGAGAGAGACGTCTGGGTGTAGCCTTGTGAAATTAGCGAGTAAAACTTTAAGTTTCAGTATGCTCTGTCTGTCGCCTTTGTAAGTAATTGTGTGTGTCTAAGTGTCATTATTGTTTGTGGTGTGGTAATATTCTACTCTTGCAACCAATACATCTGTACATTGGGTTTTCTTGTTGTGGTCTTTTATATAAGTTCTCCTTGGTAGGTTATTTATTGCCCGGAAATAAGAACTCACAGCGACTTTATAGGAGGTCCAGATAATTTTCTAGAATTACTAGTAAAGTCGTAACAACGAAGCGCGCACAGAAGTGTGTAAAACATGTAGTAGGCCTACACGAGTAACAACGGAAAAAACGTACGCAAGAAAACGACAATTGTACGTTTTTTGACGCAATTTCTTGTTTTAGTTTTTTTCTATATTTGTTTACTGTAACACAAATGTAGGCCTATTGTTCTTTATTTACAAAAGGTACAATTGTGTTTCTCCCGGCATGCTTCTTTGATTTATCACTAATTTATATCTTGTTTATACACAGTTTTTTTATCTTTTGTTTATTAGGTTGATATATCATGTCTAGTTGCTTAAGTTACAGCCTACATGCGACTCCAAAGCAAAAAGGGTAACACTAATTTACGGAATAATGAATGGTCGGAACGCTCACTAATTTACGGAATGGTCGGAATAGAATGAATAGGGCCGAAATTAATTTGATGAACGGTCGGAACGGAATGGAATAAATGAGGCCGTAGGAGCAGAATGAACTGCCGGAATAGGTTTTATGCACACCTGAATGGTTTGTTCCGCATTTTCTCTGTGCGGTCAGCAATTAATTGGGAGTCACGAGTTTTGATTGTTAAGCTTATAATAGGCTAATTAATTCAACCTAAGAGTGTTTCGTTCTGACCCCAACTTTGAAGTTCGTATCTAACTCGCGAGCCGCCACAAAACGTTCTGGTGATTAGAATTGTATTAGCTGATAAACGACAACCAGCAGGGGCGCCCGCAGAAAATTTTCCAGGGGGGGCAATCAGGGGTCCTGAATTTTCAACTTAGGGAATTCCCCCTTTTTCGCCTGATGTTAATGAATAATGACGTCATTAAAACAGTGAAAGTATGACGTCATAGAATGGTGATTGCAAGACGTGATAGAAAAAACCCAGAAACACCAAATACGTCCAGCAAAAGCGCGCACGTGCGTCGTCGACAATCCTGTCAGGCGCCAGCTGCGAAATCACGGTGTACAATTGTTAACTTCAGGCAAAAAAACAACCAAGACCGTGAAATATGTGTGTTTAATTGTGGAAGAATCATACATAATTCGACTATCAGCAGCGCAGTTTTCAAGTTCCATGAACGGAACAAGCGCTAAATTACAAGCACGTCTTTCCCCACAACGAAGATCGTTTTTACCGGCTGTTATTATGCCACGATTGGCGCAACATCTGCGCCGAGCTGTGTGCCAAGTCAGCTAAATTACAAGCTTTGGTTGAGGGGAAATAAGTCTTGTCCATTGCACACTTAGCACGTGGTCTTAGAGTATGCATAAAGAGCATAATTTTGCGTTAACTATCATTACTTAAAAATTTATACTTTAAAACGCGCACGACAGTCACCATTATACCTCCTTTTAAGAATCTGCTTCATTTAAACAAATGTCGATGTCACACCAACATCGGCTATAAGCGCAGAGACCGAACAGCGAGAAACATACTGCGTATAACTTGTTTTTTTAGCGAGAAAAAAATAAATAAGGTTTGACTTGTCAGCGTTGTCAATTGTCGAATACTTGCTAATCACTAACCAGTCAACCTAAACCAGCGCTTCTCAACCAGTGGGGGCCATAAGAACATTTGAGGTGGGCCACAGACCTATTTAAAAAGCTAGATTTAGTTTAATTTGTGTCATTATATTTAAAGGAATAATGGTTTGGGAGGAATTAAAAAGGAATGTAAATCTATTGTTCAGCAGCAAGTATCTCACTAATGAACGGTTGATTAAATAATCTGTTTTGAAATATGTTCCGCTGTGTTTTGTTCTAAACCTATTTTAAAGTTTTTTCTTTCATAAAAATTCTATTGGGCCATAGAATTTTTTTGCAAGGTAAATGGGCCACGAAAGAAAAAAGGTTGAGAACCACTGACCTAAACAAAGAACGAAAGAGAAAAACTATCCAGCGTTTACGGTCGACCTAACTAAAGACGAAAAACGGCGTTTTGCGCTCGATTTTGGCTTCGCATTAGATTAAGACGAGTGACCCAATTACTTAAAAAGCACGCCGCTTCGAACAGTTTGCTAAACCATGACAAAAACGAAGCAAAAGCGATATTATCACTTACAAAAATTGGTGGTAAGAACTCCCGCCCCCACTGGGGCAATGGATAGTGTATATTATTTTTAACCTTCATAAGTAATAACATATTACACTTACAAATAATCACAATTTGAAATTCCAGGGGGGGGGCAAGTGCTCCCCCCGCAGGCGCCCATGACAACCAGTTTCAAACTATAGACCGGCCAAACAATCAACGCTGTAAACAGCACAAGTCAATAGGTAAGAAGAGCACACTAAGCGGCAATATATACGTTATCACAATCGGGTAATTCCCAAGTTCGGACCCCACTTTTTAAATTTCTGGATACGCCCCTGCGGTAAACGTATCGTTTCATTTTTTTCAAATTAGAACACCCTACTATTTGTATAAAGTTAGTTCGTACTCGCTTCATGTAATGCAGAGGTTCTCAAACTTTTTACCGCACTCCCTTAAAAATATGTTTCGGCATAAACTTTTTACAGATGACGTTATGAAACAAGTAGAAGTACACCAAAGGAACCTCCTATTTTCGGTCAAACAAACCTGTAACTGAGATAAAGTCCTGAATACATTTAAGGAGGAGGTAAAGCATTTTGTTTGACTGAAGCTCAATTTATTAAAAAAAATTATTTCGTTTTCAAATATTAAACTTGAGTTCATTCAACAACAGTATATTACTTCATGTTACTTGAATTGTGAGTTGTGTTATGATGTAACTTGTGGCATCATATATAAAATTGTTTTTGTAGCGCCTCCAAACTATATATATATATAACGAATTGCCTTTGTCTTTGCTGAACTATAGGGTAGGTCTCAGAATAACTGTGTATGTGCAAAACATGTTAATCCTGGGTTTTACCTAATAAATAGTTTTCCAAATTTAAATTAGGAAATCTCATATTAGCCAGGGTGATTGTTTCTATATCACCTTTAGTTTTGTTTCCATATAATAAAAAACAGAATATTGAAAGGAATTAATACCAAATAAAAACCACTGGCATACTTCATAGCTGAAATTTAACAAAACACTTATTTTCTTTGGAGCATAATGGTTGGAAGTTGTAGTAAGACGTAATAAGAATATCAAAGCCCATACACAAGTAGGTATCATTTTGAACGTTTCGAATAACTCTTTATTCATTTTCAACATCAGATATGTTGTTCTGTATGGGCTTTGATATTCTTATTACGACTTATTTTCTAATGAATAAAATAAAGATATTGGTTTTATTTATTACAACCACTAAACTAGATCATAGTGTACAAAACTGTGCCCATTCTAAGGCTAGTCTTCTTCCATACAAATGTGTTGAATCAACAAGAGCAGCAAATGCTTGACGTGCGTTGTCTATATCAATAAATGTAACAAAGGCAAATCCTCTGTGACTATGTTTGTCTCCATCCTTGTTGATTTTTTTCGGCAGTCTTACAGATTTTAGTTCTCCAAAGCTTTTAAAAAGTGATTTAATTTCAGACAGGGTAGCTTGAAATGGAACATTGCGAACTAGAAGGGTGCAGGACTCTACCATATTACTTTCTCTGCCTTTGCAATTTTCTTGATGTGAAATCTCAATCTCCAAAGTGTGACCATCTAGTTTTGAATTTTGTAATTGATTCATTGCAATATTACTTTCCATTTTAGTATTGTAACCAACAAAGCCATAACCTTTTGATAGTAGTTTTCCCTCATTGGACCGTTTGGTGGATATTGAACAAGATACCACTTTTCCACATTGCTCAAAGTGACTTTTGAGTGATTCCATTGTGGTTACAAAATTTAAATTTTTCACAAATAATTTTTTAGCATTAGATTCATTATTGTCATCAACTGCAGAATTTTGAGCAAACGTGTTACTTGGAGCCCATTCTAAATACAAAGGCTTGTGATGTAATTTTTTGTAAGCTAGCTTTCTAAATGCACATTGTGCTGATTTTGAATCAACACATTGGATAATTGCTGTTACACCTGATGGGGCTAATAATAATTTCTTTATAATAGTGTGTTGCTGAAACATGTTGTACAAATCTGAAGTAGATGTACCCTTTGGAAGATTTTTGGCTAAAATGGTAGTGTCACTTTTTTCTGAGTTGTTTTGTGAAAAAGCAGCCAAGTTAACCCCATTTTCTTTTAAAAACTTTTTAGTTTCTTGAACTATTTGAATTTCACCCAATGCCACATGAACAGCAGCACTGTGTTTCTTCGTAGAATCAAAAATAGAACTTTTATCAAGATTGTAGCTTTCAGATATTGTATTTGCCACCGAATTGGTACCAACAAACAAGGAGTTCCAGTGGGATATTTTCTGGTCTGCCTGTGTTGTATTTTCATTTTTTAATCCTTTAGAAGGCAAAACATACAACAATCTTCCTTGAAAAATAGTTCCATCTAAGGATTTTCTGGCAGTATTTGCTTGGGAATCAGATTGAAACGTAACAAAACCATACCCAACTGACGTTTTGTTTTTTTGGTCGGTTGGAATATTAACATGTGTAACTTTACCAAATTTTTCAAATAAATTCCGTAATTCTTTATCTTTGCAGGTATAAGACAAATTTCGAATAAAAACCTCATTTGTAGATATAGGGTCACTGTTTACATTAAAATTGTGTTTTTTGTCATAAATATCTTTCTTGTCATCCATTACAGTACTTTGAACTTTTGAATTTAGAAATGCAAGGTCTTTAGAATTACCTCGCACCTTATCATCTATACTTAAGGTGGATTGGCAACCGGAAGTCGGACCCTTTATGCTAGTAGGACTTTTTAATTTGGTGGAAGCTTTTTTGGTGTTAAGTTTCTTACAAATTTCTGCTTTCACTGAATAATTTTGAATCATTGTTTTGTTGATTTTTTTTAAGGCTCGTAAGGCATCTTCTTCGTTTTGATATCCAACAAACACAAACTGACGAAATTTACCAGATTCTGTGTAAACTGGCTTAAAATCTGTTACAGTTCCATGGAGAGAAAGGAAATGCCGCAATTTATTTTCATTTAATTGAGGGGGCAAATTTTTTAAAATTAATCTTGACATGTTATTTTTGTGTCCTGTTTTACAAAAATAAAATAAAAAAATAAATGTCATATTATCGGAGCTCAAATGTGTATGTACATATTAATAACCATGAAACCACATAAACCCAATGCTAATTTAAAAAACAAGAACTTACCACAGACCAAACGCTAACCCCGACTCTAGCGATAACTCCAAAATTTATGCGATGTATTAAAAATTGCGTTAGAGCTTGGCGAATTGGTGAATCAAGCTGCTAGTACTCTAACGCAATTTCGTCACACGTCGGTGGACACCGATCACTTGTATTGTGACGTCATACTTAGCTGACTTGGCACACGGCACAGACAGGGCCGAATTAAGGGTACTGTAGGCCTAAGGCTATTTACCAGGGAAGGGCCTAATTTTTTAATTTTGCAAACGAACTACAAAAAGTAGTAAAAGTACATACATGAAAAATTTAAATTATTTACTGCAAAATAATACAAACATAATATAAAAACATGTAATAAAATGCCATAAACTCATAGTGTAAGGAAGATGTGGGACCACTGGGTCACTTTTGACGTTTTTGCATCTGCAGGTTTTGTTTGTGTCATAAAATAGGATTTAGAGATCGTAACGTGAAGTTTAATCTACCCTTCACCACAGCATTTAACTCAAAATGTCAGGATTTTATCCAATCTTGCCACTCGCAAATGTACAATTAGGCGTAGAACTTTGCGATAAAAGGATACAATATTCTACTTTGAACATGCCTCGCAATTAAAACACAGAAGGTGTCAGAAAAATGAGTTACAATACGTTACACGAAGTGTCATAATTAAAATCACAAATTTAAGTTAACAGGCAAATTTAGAAATAAAGACACTTGTGGAATTGGGTTTTGCAAACTACGCCCTAACTAGAGAGTTATGCCCGTGCCCCCCCCCCCAATAATCTCTCTGTGGCCGCGGTTGAGAAACCCTGTTCTAGATTCTAGAACAAACTACAAATTCTATTTGATGACATAATTCTATTTCTGCTCAAAGTTAACACTTCACATAGCATTATTAGCACTTTCTAAAAAATCAAATCAAAAAAAAAAAAAAAATTAAACTTGCGTATTGCATGGTCAACGAAAGTACCACTAAGGTATGACGATTCTAAAGTAGGACATTATTTATCAATGATACTTTAATGCAACAACAACACGTTTAGGCTACTTTGAACAGCACTAAAAACGTATTGATGTCGCCAAGTAGGTGGGGGCGTGGGGCTACTTTGAACACTGTTCAAAATTAAACACACCAAAACAAAAAGATGACCCACTTTAGTAATTTTTAGATAATGAACGGTATTCTCAACATAAACCCAGTTTTGAATTATCTATCGTGTGCTAATACAATTCTTAGCATTTCACTGAAAAAAATAGATCAAAACCTCTTCTACTTTCCGAGATCCAACTAGAAGTTTCCAGATTACTTACAAAGTACCAAATGTTGATAAAAGTCACGTGGTGTAGTTTCAGTATCAAAGCATAGAATACGATCAAAGCAGTCCTTACTGTCAACATAGAAATCTTGATTTAAAATATTCGGAAAGAGCGGAAAAATTTTCAGGGAAAACCGATTTATATTTTGTATTTTACAGACCTTAATGTATGGTGCAATGGATTTTTTAGATTAGTGTTCAAAGTTAGAGTGCTGTTCAAAGTAGCCCCTCATGACGGTATTTAAAATTACATTTTCCTGGCCTTACAGCTAGCATACGTATAGGTTGATTCACACTAAACGCATTTTGCTTCTTCGAAAAACACTAGCGTCGTCCAGTCCACACTTGAAGGGTTAACGGCAAATTTCCTTTCTCCTAACCGAAAGCGTCAAAGTTGATCTGTTTTAAGTACTTCCGCATCCGAAATTTTAAAAACATTTTACGTTAACGCCAGACGCGTCTAGTATGAACCAACCGTATGAATGATGTCATCCTCATTCAAAACAACATCACTATCTATGATCAAAAGGGACTCGAGCCACAAAAACTGAAATAAGAACAACATGAACGTCGAAATAAAACACACATCTAAATAAGAGGTAGGACCAATACCTAATAGTTGAAGGACCGTCTAAATCAGGGGTCGGCAGCCTACGACCCGCGGGCTGGTTCCGGTCCGCCAATGTAATTCGTCCGGCCCGCCGCCTCTTTGACAAAGTAGACACGAGTCCAGGGGGGCCCGCAGAAAATTTTCCAGGGGGGCAATCAGGGGCGTAACCACAAAATCAAAACGTCCAACAAAAGCGACCACTCGCGTTGTCGACAATTCTGTCAGGCGCACGCTGCGAAACCACGGTGTGCAATCGTTAACTATATGTGTGATTAATTGTGGTAGAATCACACATAGTTCGACTATCAGCAGCGCAGTTTTCAAGCTCCGAGCGCTAAACTACAAGCACGCCTGTCGCCACCTGCAATGCTAAACAAAGATGTTTTTTCGGGTGTTATTATGCCACGATTAGCGCAACATCTGCGCAGAGCCGTGTGCCAAGTCAGCTAAATTATAAGCTGTGGTTGAGGGAAAATAAGTTGTGTCCATTGCACACCTAGCACGTGGTCTTAGAGTATGCTTAAAGAGCATAATTTTGGGTTAACTATCATTACTTAAAAATGGAGACAACGCGCACGACAGTCACTATTATACCTCCTGTTTCAGTTAAACAAATATCCATGTTAAACCAACATCGGATATTAGCGCAGAGACCGATTAGCGAGGAACATATTGCGTATAACAGGACGTTTTTTTAGCGAGAGAAAAAAAGAAGGTTTGACTTGCGTTGTCAATTGTCGAATATACACACTTGCTAGTTAGTCAACCTAAACAAATAACGAAAGAGAAAAACTATCCAGCGTTTACAGTCGACCAAACGAAAGACGAAAAACGAGGTTTGGTTTACACTTCATTTTGGTTTCACATTAGATTAAGACGCGTCACCCAATTATTTAAAAAGCACGCCGCTTCGAACAATTTGTTAAACCACGACAAAAACGAACAACAAACGATAATATCACTTACAAAGAGGGGGTTAAGAACTCCCGCCCACTGGATACGCCACTAGGGGCAATGGATAATGTATAATATTTTTAACCTTCATAAGTATTACACTTATAAATAATAGTAATAATCGCATTTTGAAATTCCAGGGGGGAGGCAAGTGGCCCCCTTTGCCCCCCCGTGCGGGCGCCCATGCACGAGTCCATTTAAAATACTTTTTGACTGTTTAACTACCGGTACGTAAGTGCGAAAAATATTCGCGCTTCGCGCGTATAATGTCTTTATACGTTCGGTTTGTTTACGTTTTGATTCTGTCTTTTGAACTAGATCAGAGCTTACTTATAGTTGCGCCGTGGAAGGCTGCCAAATGCGTCGCGGACAAACGAAAAACGTATTTAAAAATATTGGACATATATTTTTTACACTTCTTTATTTTCAGCATTGTAACACAAACTCACCAAAAAAAAGAAATACCCAAAAAATTGCGCTTGCTTCGCTCACCAGGTGTGCCCGGACTTCAAAGGTGAACAAACACGGAACTAGATTAGGGTTGCCATACGTCCGGATTTCCCCGGACATGTCCGGAAGTTTAGTGTTCAAACTGCGTCCGGGGGGAAACGCCAAAATATGCTTAAATGTCCGGAATTTTTTTAAATTGTTTGTTGCGTTACGGGTAATAATTTCATTGTTACGTCATAAACGACAATACAGCGCTTTATTTGGGATACATGGATGAGTGGAGCTGGGCTAATAGCTGAAGGCCTTATATCTTGGTCGATTTGCAAAATTTAGAACATGTCTGAAACGATAAGAGCGTATATTCGCTGAAGAAAATTAGAAAGCAGTAAAAGCAGTAGAAAAATAGCACAACAAGAAGTCTGTTGCAGACCAGATGAGAACTTGCATTCGTGTATTGCAATACAACATTTCTTTTCTGTTTGTGTATAGTTTCGTGTTTATCCTTCTTTCACAAGAAAACAATGGCGGTAAAGTACTTTGGTAATATTCTAAAGTTGGTCAATGCAACTGAGGTAAATTTGTTATGGATTTGCGCATTATCAAATATAGTAACCCTAGCCTAGAGGTCACCCCTAGCCTAGAGTGTCCGTCAAAAAATGGGGGGTTGTTTGTTCTCGTAGAAAACACTCCCAAGTCCTACTGCATACCTCCTCGTGGTGTCGGACGGAAACAGTTAGGCTGGCTAAATGCAGGGGTCGGCAAGGAAAGGCAATGGCAAACCATCCTTGTAATTCTTTGCCTAGTCAACATGAATGAACACTGATAGAAAAAAATTAAACGATAACAGCGTTAACGGTAACCAACTCCAGTCAGGAACAGTTATCTCGCTCGGTAGGGATCATGATGTTCGTCAGGTCATACCCGATCGTCATTCAGCTACTCGTCGAAACCAATCAAAGTTAAAAAGGATTGCAACATGGAATGTACGAACCATGCATCAGAAAGGAAAAGTGGAAAATGTGATCTTGGAGATGAAGAGGTTAAAAATTGATATTCTTGGCATATCTGAAATGAGATGGACAGACCAAGGCGAAATTACTAAACAAGGATTTAAAATCATATGGTCTGGAGGAAGCAAGCATGAGCGTGGCGTTGGTTTCATACTCGGAAATAAAACTGCTGAAAGTTTTATGGGATGCTTGGCTGTATCCGATAGAATCATTCTTCTTAAACTGAAAGGTCAGAGGACTAATCTCAACATTATACAGGTTTATGCTCCTACTGAAAAAGCCCCTGACGATGAGATTAGAACGTTCTACACACAACTGAATTTAGTTAAAAAGAAATGCAAACACGGTGAAATTATAATTGTGATGGGAGATTTCAATGCAAAGGTGGGAAGAGGAAGAGACGGAGATATTGTTGGGGGTCATGGACTTGGCGATCGCAATGATCGTGGAGATTTGTTCGTGGATTGGTGTCGTATCAACGATCTCACTATAAGCAACACATGGTTTCAGAATCATCCACGCCGCATCTGGACATGGAAATCACCAGGAGACCAGACCAGAAATCAAATAGATTACATCACAATTTCAAGGCGCTTCAGGAATAGTGTTTTAAATGCAAAGACTTATCCAAGTGCTGACTGCTCGAGCGACCATGTACCTGTTGTCGCAAATATCTATACCAAACTAAAGATTTGTCGTAAACCGGTAAGAAAACTGCAATACAATGTTGCCGCCTGTCAAAATGCAAAAATAAAGGAAGTACTGAAACATGAAATGGGTAATGCACTGAAAAACCTGCATGACAAAAAACAGAGTTGGCCAGAAGACATATTCCAGGAAATCAAAACGTCACTGAGAATATTAATGGAAAACAACCTTCCGAAAGTCCAGAGAGAGAACTTGCAAAGCTGGATGACAGATGAAATAAGAGGTTTACTGGAAAAAAGGCGCAGAACCAAAAGAAATCTTAAGAAGTACAAGGAATTAGATAGGTGTATTAAATTAAAGTGCAACTCTGCTTATGAAGAATTTCTAAATCAAAAATGTCAAGAGGTAGATAAGCTTTTTAATATCAGCGCGAAAGAAGCTCACCAAAAAATTAATCAGCTCAATGGAAAGAAGGAAAACTGGATAAAATCGGGCTGCGTGAAGAGTAAAACCGGAAAGATCTTGTTTCAAAAAGAGGAAATTAAAAATCGTTGGCGAGAATACACCCAGGAACTGTACAGTGATCCAACAAGAAACGCCCCACCAATTATGTTTAAAGAACCACTAACTGGGCCAGAAGTAATGAAATGTGAGGTTGAGAAAGCCCTGGCTAGCATGAAAAATGGAAAGGCGGTTGGTCCTGATGAAATTCCAATAGAAGTGTTGAAGGCTTTGGATGACATTGGAATCAATTTACTTCTACTTCTTATAAATAGCATTTACAACACTGGTCAAATTCCTCAAGACATGCGGAAGTCGATTTTTGTCGCACTGCCAAAAAAAGCAGGAGCAATCGAGTGCAAAGATTATAGGACAATAAGCCTTATGAGCCATATTGTTAAATTACTGCTAAGAATATGTATGAATCGAATGAAAAACAAAATTAATGCAGAAATTGCAGAAGAACAATATGGGTTTATGACTGACAAAGGGACACGAAATGCGATATACGTGATGAGAATACTCAGCGAAAGAGCAATCGAAATGCAACAAAAACTTTATGTTTGCTTTCTTGACTACAGGAAAGCTTTTGATCGGGTCAATCATGCGCAGATGCTACAGATGCTAAAAAACATCAACATTGATGACAAGGATCTAAGAATCATTCAAAACCTGTACTACAACCAACATGCAGTGATGCGCGTGGGAGACTCCGAAACCGAAGTTATTACCATAGAAAAGGGTGTCCGACAGGGATGTGTGTTATCTCCAGACCTTTTCAATTTATATAGCGAAATCATCTTAAGAAGCATAGCTGACTTAGAAGGGATCAAAGTTGGTGGTGTAAACATCAACAATATTCGGTACGCTGATGATACGGTACTTATTGCAACATCCGAGAAGAAGCTTCAAAATATGGTAACAACAGTGGAAGAAGAAAGTGTGAAAATGGGAATGGCTTTAAATGAAGATAAAACAGAATGTATGGTAATTGCCAAAGTAGCAGGTGTGAACAAATGTAATATACTAGTTTCAGATAAACCAATTAAACAAACCCGAAGATTTAGATACCTTGGTTGTATACTTACAGATGATGGTCGGTCCAAATCTGAAATTAAAGCCAGAATTGCACAGGCAAAAAATTGCTTTATAAATCTCAAGTCAATTTTGACAAACAAAAAATTAAATGTAAATACCCGTGTGAGAGTTCTTAAAAGTTATGTGTGGCCTGTTCTTCTCTACGGGTGTGAAAGTTGGACTTTCACAAAGGAACTGATTGACAACCTGAGTGCCGCTGAGATGTGGTTCCTGAGGAAAATGCAGCGTATATCTTTTACGTCCCATAAAACCAATCAAGAGGTACTGATTCAGACCAATCAACAGAGATCACTGTTGAGCACTATAAAACTTAGACAACTCAAGTTTTTCGGCCATATAACCAGACACCAAAAACAAGAATTCATAATTTCGTGTGGCAAAATATGTGGAAATCGTGCACCTGGACGACAAAGAAAAATGCTTATAAATCAACTGAGGGACTTTCTGAACATCAAAGCAGAGAATATTTTTGAATTAGCAAGAAATAGTAACATATGGAGAAAACAGTGTTTCATGGCAGCCGAAGCCTGGTTCAGGCATGGCACTGAATGATGATGAGAGGTCACCAGAGGTTAAATCAGAGATGGCCCAATAGCCTAGTGCGGTAATGTTCAAATGGCGGATCGCGATCCGGTTCCGGATCTTTTCAGCATTTTGTGCGGATCTTCCAATGTAGTCTTGAAAAAATGAACTTTCTACAGTGTTTTCATGTGAATACCAACTGCTAGTGTCGATGAATTTTGTAAAAAAATCAAGCATAGAGCGAGACTCCCAAATGCTAATCTTTGTGAGCGTTTGAGGATATCAGTAAGCGACAGAAAGCCCCAATTCAATGCTATTGTAAGACCTAAAGTCTAAAACAGGGGTCGGCAACCTACGGCCCGCGGGCCGGATGCGCCCCGCCAATGTAATTCATTTGGTCCCCCGCCACTTTGATAAACTGGATACGAGTCCATTTTAAATACTTTTTGACTATTTTAACTACGTAAGTGCGAAAAATTTTCCCGCTTCGCGCGAATGATCTTTCTACGTCCAACTTGTTTACGTTTTGATGCGGTCTTTTGAATTAGATCATCGCTTCTTTACCGTTAACGGAAAACGTATTATATTTTTACCATTTTTATTTTCGGCAATGTAATAAAAACTTGCCAGAAATTTAAAAGAAATGCTGGTATACCTAAAAAATCGCGTCTTATTCATACGATTTTTATCTTTTTCTGTACTGGGCCGGTAATCTGCGTATTTGGCTTTATTATGTCATTGGTCTTAATACTATGGGTTTATAGATTTTTCTGCTTTAGGTATTGTTGCTTTTTAGGTTTTATTGTGTGTTCCCCTTAAAAGAGATACCACAAAACGCAGATAGTTCTTAACTCGTTTGCAGCATAAATGAAACGATTTATTTATCTACTCACACAAGACGGGGATGCGAACATTTTTTGCACAATGTGCGCAAAAATGTGCACGCCAAAATGTGCAAAAATTGTGCGCACATTTTAAAGGGGCTTCAAAAATGTGCGCACTTTTTTTCACAATGTGCGCACATTTTTATTAGCCTTCAAACAAGTGCGCACTTTTTTTGCACATTTTGGCGCGCACATTGTGCAAAATAACGCCACGTCGCCTGTTGACTCACACACAAGGAGCATATTGACTCGATTCAGTTATTCGTTTTTAAGCAAAATCTGTACTGTACCGGTACTTTTTTGTATACCTATCTGCCTTATAAAAATTTAACCTTACAAATTGGGGGCCGAATTTTTCCAGGGCCTAAAGCTATAGCCTTAATAGCCTATTGGTTAATCCGGTCCTGGGCACAGATGTTGCGTTAATCGAATAACACCCGGGAAAAAACGATCTTCGTTTAGTATTGCAGGTGGCGAGAGACGTGCTTGTATTTAGCGTAGTCCCGTACATGGTTCTACCAAAATCAATCACATATATTTCGCGATCTTGTTTTAGTGTTTCGCCGGAGGCAAAGAGATTATTATAATCTCTTTGGCCTGAGGTTAACAATTGCACATTTCCCAGCTGGCGCCTGGCAGGAGTGTCAACGACGCACGTGTTTGCTTTGCGTTTCTTTTGCTGGACCTTAATTAGCTGATTCTGATTAGTGTTTTTTTATTATTCATGACGTCATTACAATCGCTATTTTATAATGTCATACCCGTTACTATTTTATGACGTCATTAACGTCAGACGAAAAACCGGGGAATTCCCTAAGTTGAAAATTCAAGACCCTCCATTTTTTTTTTGGATTTTTAGACCAATAGGCCTTTGACTTTTATGCAGCCCCCAGGTTGGAAAGTTTGGCCTGCGCGGGGGATTTATCCCCCGCGCAGTAGCACTTTCAGCCGCGGTCACAGCCGCGCATTTTATAGAAAATGTGTTAAGCCGCGCAAATCTGACTCCAGCAAACGCGCAAAACTTCAGCCGCGCAAACTTCTGTATGAAACTTAACAAGCACAAAAAAATTGGCGGGCCGCATACTGAAGTTGCATAACATTTTTTACCGCTAGTTTATAAGACGTATATAATATAATGCATCATATAGAATCACTTGCGAAACGCTAAAAACGCACAGTTCGGCGATGTGGTCACGCATCAGTGGACAACGGTCACGTGTTTAGTGACGTCAAATTAGGCAATTTCGAGTAATATTGCATATTAAATGCTATACTGTCCAACTTTTTAAATATTTACCTGCGCACTGCGCCCGCACACCAACCAAAAATTGCGCAGTGTTTTAAGTATTCTATGAACGCTGTAAGTTTAATATAAATTCGCAATTTACAACTTTCGGTAGCCTGATGGTTTATTTTCAGCCGCACCCGATCCGTTAGAAATCAGTGCATTTCTAAGCAAAAAGGTCTACGACAATCAGGGCATCCAATGGCAGAAAAGTCTAGACTTTTAGACCTTGAGGTCCTGGCAATGCACTGATTTGGACCTTTAGGTAAACTCCCGGCGTAGATAAATTAAAAATATTCATTAAAAGTTCAGAAAAGATAACAAAAAGTATGAGATAGGATTAATAACACTTGACCCACCTAAACCCTAACGCTAACCCGAATCCTAACCCAAATAATGTGCGTTATTTTAATAATTCTTTAAATGCTGGGGAAAAAGCCCAAACTCGGATGGTTTCTCGTCCATTGTATTTAAGATTATAACGTCACAAATTGAGGTATTGGGGCCTGAAGCGTTATAATTATTAAATTATCGCACATTATTTGGGTTAGGGCGCTGGTTAGCGTTTGGGTTTGGTTGGGTCAAGTATTGCTAAACTTAATCTTCTTATGCACATTTGTTAATGCAAATTAGTGCATTGTCCAAGACCTCAAGGTCTAAAAGTCTAGACTTTTCTGCCTTAGGATGCGCTGATTGTCATAGACCTTTTTGCTTAGATATGCACTGATTTCTGACGGATCGGGTGTCAGCCGCGCAAGTTCAAGTCGAAATTTTATTTTCAGCCGCGCATTTTTTCAGCTGCAAAACATCTCCCCCGCGCAATATCCAAAGTTTCCAATCTGGTGCAGCCCCAGGTCAATGGAATCCTTAATTTGGCCCTGGGTGGGGTTTAGGTTAAACAAAGTGTTGTTTATAGGCCTTATTATGAATTGTGTTTTGCTCTGACGTTGGCGTTGTTCTTATCTCAGTCGTATTGCTGGAGTCCCCTAGACAGTTTCGCAATAATAAAGTTTTCTGTAAATCTGCTCATGTGGTTTAAAAACAGACAAACGCTAGAATGGCGCTGGTCCAGAATCCAACCAGTACTTTTTTAGTGTAACGAAAGGTACAGTAAAGAAACGAGTTGTCAAAATTAAAATTACAAGGAAAAAACAAATATGGGAAAATAAATACAATAAGAATAATACTTGACCCACCCGAACCCAAATAATGTGCTGTGAACAATTAGTTGAACGCATTAGGCAATGACATATCAATAAGTGACTTGACCATCAGGGAGTCGAACCGAACCATAGAAAATTGGGCGCTCTTTCACTATTGTACGTGAAAAGTTATGCAAAAAAAATAATAATAATACCGCATACCACAACGCATATTGTTTGGGTTAGGGTGCGGGTTAGCGTTTGGGTGAGGGTGGGTCAAGTAATATTATGTTTATTATTAATAATAACTTGACCCACCCTCAACCAAACGCTAACCCGCACTCTAACCCAAACAATATGTGTTGTGGTATGCGGCATTTGAAGAAAAAAATTTTTTTGAATAATTTTTAGGTACAATAGTGAAAGAGCGCCGAAAATTGTGCCATTTTCGAAATTTATAAAAAAATGAATATTTGTCAAATAAAACTTTGCTTTTTAATTTTTTAGATATTTTAATAATAAGGTACTGATGCTTGCTTTTTAATAAGCCTTAGATTTATTACGAGTAACAACGTGATAAATATTTTCTCCATTTATAGACCCACATTTTTAGATTTAACGCAACTTGTATTGTATCCGAACAGAAACTTTATGAAACGGTTTTGAAATAACCATGGTCAAACCGGAGCTAAGCTGAAACTTGTGAATTGCCCCGGACTGAAACCAGATTTCGAAAAAATATTTATACCTGAAAACCAAAAAGTTAAACGGTTTGACTCTCTGAAATTATCAATGCTATAAAGCCCCGGACAAAAAATATGCACACCTGAGTTTTGAGCTTGTTCCCCAGCGCAACGTTAAATAATTCTTAAGTCAACACATTAGTAGTGTTAGTATTTGGGTTCGGGGCTTAAGTATTATTTATTTATTCTCCCAGCACCCGAAAACATAACTGGGCGCTGGTCAAAAATCCAACCACAACGACAGTATTTGGGTTAGGGTGCGGGTTAAGCCTGGGGCCGCAAATAAGGGGCAGCGAAAGCCTCAACATATTTTAATTGTTTTCATTAGTAGGCCTACATACCGTATACTGAATAACAATACAAGGGAACCGTCTTACTTTTAGTGCAACTAGCATTGTCACGCGAAATGTATACACTAAGCCTTGTAAAATGCCGTGATAACTTCGTTCGATCCGGGTGATGGGAAAGAGTGCTTGCAGTCCCACGCTATTTTGCTATTACCGAAACACCCAACTTTTAATTGAGCAATAAAAGCAATGAAAAATTCCTTCAGAATTTGTTGGGGGTGTACGAAAAAACGCTCTGAACTGACAAAGAGGTACGGGCAGCAAAAAAGGTTGGGAACCCCTGGGTTAGGGCAAGCAATGTCTAATTTTCAGCAAAATTACTTGACTTGATTTAAGTCTTTGTGATAAATGACCTGTTTTAAAATGAAAACTTTTAGTGAGCAATATGTGTTTCCGGTCAAACGCGCAAATTGTGATGTCTTTTCCTTCAATATGTTAGAATTGTATTGGAAACCACGTCATGCGTTAACGCCATACAACAAGTCGACTTAAGAAACCTGCTGTTTTCGGTCGAACAAATGTGAAACCAAAATAAAGTCCAAATTCATTTAGGTGAAAAGCGAAAGCGTTTTTTTCAAATAAACTACTTTGGAATTTTTCTGTGGGACTCCGACTTTAGGCGAAAGTATATAAAAGTGTAGTTTTAACTGTTGGTAACCACCAACACGCAATTTGATTTTTTATGCGTTTGTAATGACTTTAGGCTCTAAGTTGATTCTAATGTTTTTTTTTTGTTTTTTTTTGCATGTTTTCCTATCATTGAAGGTATAACGGCCCTATTTAATTACATAAACTTATAGATAAACAATGAAATTCATCCACCATTCAAACAATTTTTTATCCATTTTATATAATTGTCTAACAGGCTAGCAACAGGTGACTCAAACTTTTTTGCACGAATCGCTAATGTTTTTGCAATATTGCCGTTGTATTGTTTATCATCACATCTTTTGAAACAGGATAACGCTATGTATGTGTATTTCTTAGGATAACGCTAAGTTTAATTTTTGCGCTTAGATTTTTATTTGCGCTCGACATTGCAGTGCCTTACAATTGTGGAGTAAATGCCCTCACAATACGTTCGGAAAATTCATGTGTATGTAAAACCGTTGTTGCTTCATTTTTTACTGTTACATTTTTTGTAATAAAGGAAGTGCCCAAAAATTTCACCGTGCAATTTATATTTATACATTTGATATTTATAAACATTTATGGATTAGTCAATCATTTTGTAGAATTAGAGAAACTTCTCTTTATAGTTTACTCTTCTAACCAGTTGTATGTCTAATTCTGATTTATTCATATTTAGTTTCTATAACAATTTTACTTTCTGGTGATATTTGCAGGTAGAGAAGCACATTAATTGGACTTGAAATGAGATGCATTATTTTAGTGGCTGGACATGGTACGCAATTAGAAAAAGACATTAGGGTTAGTAAATAAAAGCATTACATATAAATAGTAACATCATGTTGTTTAAAAATATTGTAGAACGTATATATATATAAATTATTCCTTCCCAACCTAGTGTACTGTTTATTTACCAATCACGAAAACATACATGTATTAATTAGAATTGGAAATTTCAATTAAACTGTTTGTTACCAATAACATAAACAAACCTGTAGCATAAAAAATATAAGAATCAAGCAATAATTTTATTTAAATTTGTTATGTATGTTGTTTATCTAACAACTAGGGTGATTAATTTTTGAAATAGGGAAATTTTTGACCTAAAAATACTTTTTTTAGAAAAAAATTAACATATTATGGAAACAATAGTTTAAACTAAACATTGTTTTGTGAACAAGTTTATACTTCTTGGATATCAAAAAGGTTTAGTTGAAATACAAGTTAACAAGATTGACAAAAAATTAACACAGACCTATTATAATCAGGGAGTCGAACCATTTGACTTTTCAGGTTCTGTTCGGGTTTAAAGATTTTTTCAGAATACGGTTCAGTTTCGGTTCGAAGCAATTTAAAAGTTCCGGTACAGCTCTGGTTTGACCATTTTTATTTCAAAACAGGTTCATAAAGTTCCAGTTCGGATACAATATAAGTTACTTTAAATCTAAAAATGTGGGTCAATAAATGTAGAGACTAATCTTTGAATTGTAATTCATTTAATCTAAGTTAGGTGACATTGAAATATCGGAAAAATAAAAAATCAACATATTTTTTATTCAAAATTCAATTTTTTTCATAAAATTTTGAACATGGCATAACTTGATTCTGCAAAATACAAGTTGTGATGCCATGCTGGAGTGAACCGCTTTTGTTTACAGGTTCGGGTTCGGTTAAGGTTCATGTTCTTTCAAATTATTCGGTTCAGTGCCGATTTGGCTCCTTAAAATTTTACAAAAAACGATTCAGGTTCGGTTACGGTTCGGAAAAAATGGCCTAAAACCGGTTCCTAAAGTTCCGGTTCGGTTCCTTGATCATAATGAAATAGGACATCTGTAAATCACCATAAAAAACATAAAAACAAAAACTGTTTAATATGTATGTTTAAATTAGAGATACACAAAATCAGAAGCAATGTTCAAGCTGAACCCAACATGATAAACCATGATTGCGAGGTTTATCCTTACATATACTGTTTTTTGGTCTACGGAATATATTTATAATAGTTAAAATGTTGTTGGATGTTATTGAAAACTACATTTTGAAAAAAATTTAATGTAATGAAACTCTTTTTAAGAGTAATCTGCTTGTGATTGTCAGTCCTTACACCGATGCGTTTTTTAAACATAATTGTTCACCCTGGGTAAACTATGAACTAGCAAAAGCCAACACATACAGCAACACAACCTTTACAATAACACCAAATTGCATTCTACACGATTTAATTAGGATTGATTTTGGCAACTCTGGATTTAACGTTTAAATTTAAAAAAATGTTGACTAAAAAAATTATTGCCTTACTAAGGACAAATAGTTTAAAAAATACAATCTTATTTTAGAAGAGTAATGATCCATTTCACAAAAGATTAAATGGAATTCCAAAAGCTCTTTTGCCTGGACTTAATGGAAAAAAAATTTTGGACTACTGGTGGAGTGTTGTAAATATGTAAGGTTTGCTTGCATGGTTTGTTCACTAAATGCCACTTGTTTGGGAAATATTAATTAATAATTAATTTTTTTAGATTTTTATCACATTGTTATAAAATATAATATAGTAAAATTAAAAGTGCTACTCACTGAGTCAATTATTTGTTATCAAGGGTAATGTAAATTAATAAATTAATCTTTACAATTTTAATTCATTTTTAATTTTAAAATGTAATTATAGTATAATGGTTTAAAAAGACTATTGTTTTGGATTTGTGATTGTTTATGTAATTTAAAATTTTTTTTTACACAATTGCTTTAAACTTTTTTAAGTTTTTTTTATAATAAGTTATAAATAAATTAAAATTCTGCTATATAAGAATAAATTGGTTTTCTAATTAGAACATTTCTAAATCTAAACAAATTATTGATTTACAGACGTCACCTTTTCAGCGATGTTTATCTTGTAACTAATGCAGACAAGTAAGAATGTCTATGTACTTCTACAATAATTCTCTACATAAAGGGATATTTAATTAAATATTAAACAAACAGCTCTTATGCCATACCCATAGGCGCCAAACTTTCTAGGGCATTTTTTTTTTAATGGTAATCACCAGCAAAACGTGATAGTACTTGGGAAACCGATTTAGTGCTTCCGCATATTACATTGAAACAAAGTGTTGTGTCTCTCGTAATTTTTAAGTTGCAAATGCAAATGAAGAAAGACAACATATAGTGGCGATCTACTATGCTCATAAAAGAAATGGTCCAAACCAGTGTTTCTTAGTCTTCTGTATCTCATAGTGCACCTATGGACCTCTACAAACCAAGCAGGCTCTTATTTTTTTAGAACAGTATAAATACTTGCAAGTTTGTTATGTTTTATAGCCTTATAGTTGCTTAACTGTGGGATAAATGAGCTAATCGAGAGAAAAAGTTAAAAAATAAAAAAAATATATATTTTGGAATTTTCTTTTTACTTACTTGTGGCAGACATGGCAACGTTTCATGCTGTGGCCCACTGGTTAAGAGGCGCTGGTTTAAGCACTGTCTGTTAGTGAACAAGATAATACTTCAGCAACACTCGATACTTTATACCAGTAATTAAGTTATACTTAGCATACCTAAAGACCTGGCAAGCAAACCTAATGCAACTTTTTCTGGCATATTTTTCTATTTTAAGGTATTAAACTATGTGTGTAATTAGCTTTGGTTAGTGCGACTGCTCCAGGGCCAGATCACAGTTGTACACACTAATGTATGAAAGTTTCAGTGTCTTGATATGGAACTGTAGATCCATTTTAAATGTAGTTTTGCATACTAACAGGATGCATGGTGCTATGGTTGTTTCGAAACGTGCTTCCCTCTCAACCTGAGTAGCAGTTGGTATAGCAGTGGTACCAGTAAGGCTGGAGGCTATTTTTGCAAAGATATATACATACGAATATGGCAAAGCAAGTTACTGTTGTTTATATATTTCTACAGGTGCGACCTAACACTTTCCTACGTTGTAAGTTTCGCACTTTATTGTAGGGATCCACACTCACGTTTGGCACCTATGGCCATATCCATACATTTTTAATTGTTTTTTTTTGTCAATTACTCTTAACCACTTATGTGTTACTCAACTAAGTCACATGAATATGCAGTTATGCACATGGTCTGATATTTATATTTTGGTCTTAAAATGATAATGAATTGCTTACAGATACAAACACTTTGAACGATGGGCAACTGCTAATGATTTTCCTGTTGAAAATATAGTTAATGACGGTTCAACAACATTTGAAACCAGTTTAGGTGCAGTGGCCGACTTTGCATTGACATTACAAACAAAGCATGTTGATGATGATGTTTTAGTGGTAAGAACCTTATTTAGGTTGTGTGTACAAGACACTTGACACAAAGTATAGCCCCGTCCTTGAACAAACAGTCAAACACTTTCTTTGCTTATGCTCTTCCTTTAAACATGTTTGTCCTCTTATGTTTGCCGTAATAATTTTTTTTAATAGATTTACTTTTTTCTCTCCAAACTAATTTTTTTGTAACAGGTTGCTGGAGATATGCTATTTGAGGATCAAAATTGTGATGTTTCCCAAGTGGTCCAGTATTTTAAGCACAAAGTAAAAATATGTTTTTTTTATTAAAATAAGAGCATCTGTTTAATGAAAAACAACTATATATCAGTTTTGAGTAACCTTAGTAGTATATTTGAAAAATATATTGAAATAAATAAATTATTCATATTTTTTTCTATCCAAAAGTTAATATGAATACAACAAGTCTAACATATTACTTTCTTCAATATTCATTTAAATTTGTAAGAAAAATAATTATCTGGAATCACTTTTTATTTGCTGAGCAATTCTAATTGACTAATTCATCAACAGAAAGGGGAACTTGCCATTTATTATGAAATGGAAAAACATGAGGACCGAAGCACAAGAGGAATAGTTGAAGTTGACCATCATACAAACAGGTGAATATAGCTCATTATACCTTGCCATGTTAAGCATCTATTTTCAATTAGAATTAAAACGTTGTGTAGAATCACTGGTTTTTATGAAAAGCCACCCCCGGGGAAAACAAGATCGACATTAGCCAGTGTCGTTTTTTATTGTTTTCAACAAGAAACGCTGAAGACTGTCAACAAGTATTTACAAGAACATTGTGAATCTACAAACAGAACATTTGGAAAATACATGGTAAATTTTGTTTTTAAGTTTTTTGTATAGGTATAGATCAGAGTATTGATTGTATATTTATAATTAAAATAGACCAGTCTTTAACTTAAGCTTTTAGACAAAATAAGGTATATCATAGGATATAAAAACCCTATGTATTAATTCAAATTACCATGTTACTCTCTGAAAATATTTCAGGAATGGCTGATCAATGAGACAGAAACAGTTGTGTATGGCATGAAACTACCAACACGCTTTCAACTAATTGGACAAGTGGTATTATTAACTAACAAGCTTTTTTCTTCAAACAATGTTCTTAATAAAACAGTGAAATACAGCAAGTCATTGATGTATGAACACATTTATAATATTTTTTAGTCCATTGATGATTACACTAAATGGTTGGCATATTTTCAAAACAAGCAACTCAGACAATCAAACAAAAATGTCATTACATCCAGAGCATATGCAAGGTAATAAATGCAATATTTAATGTAACTTTAGAACTAAATTAGCTATCCAGCATTGCAAAATTAGATTTTTTTAATCACAAGAAATTCCTATGTTAACATAATAATTTGTTTTAAAGTATAATAGGTCAAAAATGTTAAAATTCAAACATTGTACTAAAACGGTTGATGCGAAAGCATGAAATTTACCTTTTTTCTATTTCACTGTGTCGTGCTTCATAATCGTGTGTCTTTTCTATTGACGCATCAACTAATAAAGCATTTACCACTCCACTGGTGACCCCGACAGGATTTGAACATGCAACCATGCATGCCACAGTGTCATATTTATTTGTAAAGGATATTAGTTTGTCCTTATAACAATGGCAACTCAAATGTTTGTTAATGTAGCCCTATACAACTATGGCTATCCGTTTATTTCCCATTTAGAATAGGTTTAATTGGCAATCCGAGTGATGGTTTTTTTGGAAAAACAATCTCACTGTCCGTTAAAAACTTCTGGGCAGATGTATCTATTCAAGAATCAGAAAAATTGGTTGGTGTTGCTAATTAGTTAGTTTTTTTATTATTATTATTAGTTCAATAAATAAATACTTGTAGATTTTGACTCCACATCCATTAAATGATCCAACAACATTTGGTAGTCTGGAAGATTTGCATGGTATTAGCAGGAAGGAAGGTTACCTTGGAGGCCTTCGCCTTTTACAAGCAACTTGCAAAAAGTTTTATCAGTACTGTAGTGAAAAGGGGTAATTATTAGAAATAAACATGAGTGAAAACTTTAAAAATTACAATTTATTTTTGTAAAATTTTTTTGATGTTTATTTTCTTTAAATTTTATTTAGAATTGCCTTATATAAAAGGAATTTCACTTTAAGTTATGACACCAATATTCCACGACAAGTTGGTTTGGCTGGAAGCAGTGCCATTGTAACTGCTACACTAAAATGCTTATTTCAGTTTTATCATTTATCGGAATATGTAAGTAAATATTGTTAATTGCTATTTTTTTTCATTATTTATGGACAATTTAGGATATGCCCAAACCAATACGTGCAAATTTCATACTAAGTGTTGAAAAGGATGAACTTTATATCAATGCTGGCTTACAAGACAGAGTTGTGCAGGTTATTGTTTTTTTTTATTGGTTATTCGATAGGTCATACCTTATTAGTTTTAAATTTGTCTGCATAATCTAGGTTTATGAAGGATTGGTGTTCATGGATTTTTCTAAAGAATTAATTCAGTCAAGGGGTTATGGACAATATGAACAATTAGCTGTGTCGTCACTACCAACATTTTGGCTTGCTTACATGTCCGATCCAAGTGACTCTGGTAAGTTCCGTGTGACTCTGGGGTAAAGGTATTGCTAAAGTCACCATTAAAGTTTTTGGTTAAATAGCCTTATATTTATGTATTATTATACTGCAGTATAAAATATAAAAAGTTTTATTTCAGATAAAGGGTAATTTTTTCTAATTCTTATGCTTTGTAGGAAAAATTCACAGCAACATTCGCCAAAGGTTTGATGCTGGTGATTTAAAAGTTAAAGAAGCTATGGAACAATTTGCTAATTTAACTGTGCAAGCTAGGTTAGTTGTTTTTATACAACATAGTACCCAATTTTCTGATATTAAAAAGTGTTTCTGCAGGAAGAGTATTTTGGAAGGTGATTGGGAAACTTTAGGACTGTTGATGATTCAAAATTTTAATCTTCGTCGTGAAATTTATGGTGAAGAATGTTTGGGAAAGCATAACATTGAAATGATAAACATTGCTAAAAAACACTCTTCAGCTGCAAAATTTCCAGGAAGTGGTGGCGCAGTTTTTGGGTTTTGCAAGCAAAAGCAGGATTTTGTAAGTATTTTTTAACATTTTATACAATTATAAGGCATTTTTAATTAATGTGAAAACTATCACAGGGGTTGTTAAACTAGGCAGTTGTAATTCATTAATGCCATGCCCAATAAAATTCGGTGTTAAGCACATAAATGCATTGTTCCGCTAGCCCAATCGTTCTAACCCTTTTTTCTATCACGCCCTCCTTTTATAATTGTTTTGTGTCTGGTGCCATCAGAGATATGAAATAAGTATTATAGCAAAGGCAATTCTGTATTTCTTGATTTCTTGTTACACAAATCAGTGAGACAACATGAAAACACTAAAGCTGAATCTCATGCGTACAAAGTGCTGACATATTTTTGGTTACCTTTTTTAACCGTGCCCGTGGTATTTTACTGTTAGTATTTTCAAATTCCAGTAATACAACCATAATTATGTATATATGAGAAATTGCAACGTCCAGTCAAATAAAAATTAACTTTAATATTAACCTGAACAAAGCCAATTTTTCATGCATGTGCCATAGACTGGCCATGAGTTTTAAATAATAGCTTTTTTGTTTTTCAACTAGAATTTTAATGTTTAAGACACTAAAATGAGTTATTCAATATTTCTCGGGTTCCAGGTGTTTTTGTACATAAATAAAAACTTCCAAATGTTATTTAACTGTAAAATAATACTTCGTCGTTCATGTGACTTTGCTTTTAGAAACCAAAGAACATAAAAATTGAACATGAAACTCTAATCTTGACTAACAGTGATATTTTTTATTAGGTATCACTTAAAAAGGAATTTCTAACTTGCGGATATGTTGTTTGTGATATTGTTCCACACTTTCCATCCCAAAACTGATTGAAGAAATGAGCGAATTGCAGTGCCAAAAATTCTATAGAATAACATTTATTGCAAATATCATATGTTTTTTATAGAAATAAGAGTGTATTAAATATGTGTAAATTTGTGCTGCCGTAGTTCATTATTTTTTTACAACATTTCTGTCCTAGCTTTTCTTAAGGTAATGACATTTTAAAATAGATCCCAAACAGTCACTCTACGTCTGACGTTAGCGTACTCTTTCACGCCTAGTTTCCACTAGTTTTCTACCGTGTGATACTTAAACACAGAACACACAAATGTGCCAATCGTCCAGATGTCCAGTATCGTTTCCATCAAGTCCGCCATAATCTTTAATAACTGTTTGATCAAATACACCATTCTAAACAGCAAGACATTTTTTGTGTGCATTCATAGAACACTGTATTACATCGATTTTTTATCGTAGTGTAATTTTATAAGTATTATGTCTATTGTAATTCATATCTTTTGATTTTTTTTTCACTTTTGTATTAATTTTGTGTTCACGTGCACTTCAATAAAAAACATAAGTTTATTGCAGCCAGTATTGGAGATATGGTTGGACTCCAGCCAACATCAACGTCTGAATAAAACACGCTTCGTAAGACCAAAATAGCACAAATACCTAATAGTCGTAATACAAAAAAATCGGATTAAGACCTAAACCGTCGGAATAACACCTAAATGGCTATACAACATTTTAGCTAACCCCGGACCCTACCCCTAAGTACATCACTAACTCCCCTAATAATTGTAATCCCAGCCTATTTTGTAACCACCAATAACCCCAAAAAATATTTTTTCTTGTTTTTCATTAAAAAAGGCCTGATTCAGACTAGAGTTATTTTACAAATTAAAAAATTTAAAATAATAAAAACGGTTCCAAATTACGAAATCGACTTTTAAGGCGGAACAGTTAGGCCTACTGTAGTTCACAGTAAGGAGGCTGGCGTATGCCAACAAGCCCAACATTGATTGGTCCTGTGATACACAAAAAACACATTTTTTTAATGAAAATTGTTAAGTATTACGCATTTTGAGCCACGTGCTGTAGTCGTTTCGCACCCTGCGGCTTAATTACGTTATTTGCATTCTTGTGCTGATTGCTAATTGATTGCAGTGCTATTGTGCTGCAGGTCGAAACATTTTGTCAATCAATGTTTTGAGAAGTATTAGGCGGCCGAAGCTTGATGACACGAGCGTTGCTTATCGACCCGCTTCCGGCCATTCTCTTAATATTATCGGTTGCTGTCGTTTGAAGATCAATGTTTCTCAGACCACCACTGTGATATCGAGCGCAAAAATTAAACGTTGCGTTATTGTGTTTAAAAAATGTGACGACACACAAGACAACGGCAATATTGCAAAAACATTATAGATTCGCGCAAAAAAGTACGAGCCCCTCTGTTGCTAGCCTGTTATCATATTATATAAAAATGGATAAAATATACTTCGAAAAACGGATAACTTTTATTGTTTATCTATAAGTTAGCAAAAGTGTAATTAATATGGATTCGATAATATGTGTATTGCTAAGACAGAAAACATCCAATGGCACTCAAAGAGACTTTATGCCCCAAAAAAGTCGAAAAATTTTTTGCAGTTCCAATGTTAAAGTTGGAAAAAAACAGAGTTTGTACAGCTGTAGTAGTGGTGTCCATCCCAAACGAAACCATTAAAACCACTGCAAAATTTAAATTCCCCCCCCTAAGGGGCGCGCCCACCCGGTTAAGAACCGCTGGTCTAAAAGGACCAAAATAATGCCTAAAAATGTAAGGAGAGAGTATGAGATGATCGGTGGGGGGGGGGTCATCGGTCTGACATTGGATGATTTGGTGTCGACGTTTCGGCGTTCTAGTTTGAACAGCGATTACGGCGCCGATGAGGCATTTTAATTATTAGAGGAGTTAGTGATGATTACGTAAAAGCTTGTATAGGCCTGATTCTGGCCATTTAGGTCTTATTCCGACCGGTTCGGACATATTCCGATTTGAAGGTTATTATACGACTAATATAGGTATTAGTCCTATATTGGACTTATTCCGAACTGTGTTTCATTGCAATGTTGATGTTGTTGTTTTTCTCGGTCTTATGACTGAAAGTCCCTTTGGTCGTCTTAAGATATTTTAGAAAGACGGTAAAACGGTAAAAGCAGAAGACAAAATAATGTAAAACGTCAAATTATCGGCGCCTTCAATCGTAAATTGCACATTTTCTCTAGGCAAACTGTGATATTGCTTTGTTCTATTGTCAAATCGTCATTTATTTCGTGGGCCGCAAGTGAATCAAGGTTGCGGAGGACTGCTCTAAACCTGGCAACTAACATAAAAAAACGATTGTCATTCAACTACAGATATAAGTCAATCTCTTAAAAGGAAAAAGGGAATAACAATAACTTAATGATGATGTAACAATTTGCCATGTTGCCATACCTAATTCGCAGAAATTGCTTAATGATGGTGACATCAGACGCCACTGTATTGAATTCCAACTATTGAATAAGAAAAACTGAGGGCCGAATTTTTCCAGGGCCTAAGGCTATAGCCTTATTAGCCTATTGGTTAATCCGGCCCTGGTTTCACTTGACTACTCAAAGTTGTGATTGCACAAACCGTATCTGAATCTACGTTAGGTTCCTCCTTATCAAACGTTGCATCTTTTCCCGCTGGTAGTCGGGGAGGGGGGCGGGTCGGCGTTATTAATGTCGGAGGTTTTCCTGTACTCAATATCATAGCTGAATTGGTTGAGAAGAAGCGCCCACCTGGCCAAACGATTTGCTGCGAGCGTTGGAACAGCCTTCTTTGGACGGAAAATTGTCAACAAGGGTTTGTGGTCAGTGACCAAAAAGAACTTCCGGCCGTACAGGGACTGAAAGAACTTGCGAATGGCGAACACAATAGCCAAAGCCTCCTTTTGGATCTGGCTATACTTCCTCTGGCAGTCAGTCAGCGTTTTCGATATGTTAGCTATTGTTCTTTCGCTTCCATCTGAAAGACGACGAAATATACCGCACCAATTCCTACGCTGGATGCATCGCATGCTATTCCAATCGGCAGAGTTTGATCAAAATGCGTCAGGACATTGTCTGACGTTAGGAAGTGTTTTAAACGTTTAAAAGCATCTTCCTCTTTCTTCCCCCAACTCCAAGTTACAGTTTTCTTCGTAAGCAGGTAGCCTATAACGGTTCTGGGACTGTTGAATAAACAGGGGGTAAGAACTTGCTGTAAAACTGCACTGATCCCAAAAATGAACGAAGATTGGACACTTTTTCTGGCGGGGGCATATTTATGACATCATCGACTTTCCTTCCTTTGGTAATACCCTCCTTGGTAAGAACATGTCCAAGGTATTCAACTTTTTCCTGCGCAAATTTGCATTTCTCCAATCGACAACGTAGACCCTTTTCATCAAGTCGTTGAAGCAAACGACGCAAATTTTGCAAATGATTCTCTTTAGAAGAACCGCTGACCAAGATGTCATCTAAAAATACCGCCACACCTGGTAAATCGTGAGTGATGTCGTTCATTAACTTTTGGAAATAGCCCGGTGCAGAACAAATTCCGAAAGGTAACACATTTTGAAGAAAAGCGCCTCGATGAGTACCAGGGGTTAACCTCTCCCAGCTTTCTGGGCCAAGTCTTATCTGGCTGTAGGCATCTGCCAGATCTATCTTTGTGAAACCGTGACCTCCATCAAGTTGCTGCATTAGATCACTTGGCAACGGTAGTGGCTGACGATGTGTCTCGAGTTGAGGATTCACAGTCACAGAGTAATCGCCGCAAACCCGAATTCTCCAGATGTCTGTCCTGGTAATGGTGCCTTTCGCACAGGCACCACCGGTGTTCCCAAATCATTAAATTGCACAGGCGTCCATGTGCCGTTTCGAACTCCTGCCTCGTAACTTTGATTCAAACCCTTGAGCAGAGCAAACGGAACAGGCCTTGGCTTGTGATACACCGGAGTTGGATTTTTCATAAACTGCACTTCTAATTCGAAGCCTTGTAAAGTTCCCAATTCTTTTTCAAAAAGATTAGGAAAATCCATGCAAATCCTCTTACATTCTGCATAAAAATCTTTCAATTACAGACACTGATCTGGGGAACGACCTGGTGCATGGTTCCATACATAATCTTGTGCAAAGAAATTTCAATTCACGAATGGAATCTCTTCCCAGAATGTTTAAATTGCTTAGCTTCGTTACGTAAAACGTGAGCATGCTGCCTTACAACTGTGGAGTCAATGACCTCACAACACGTTTGTCAAAATCAGCTCGTGTCGAGCACGAGCAATTTGTTGTGTGTTTAATGCGAAAAGCCTCCTGGATTACAGTTTAGCAAATTCAACCAAATAAAACTAAATAATTTTCGCGCTTTGCGCGACCAACAATGTACTTCACTATTTTTATGTTGTCTCACTGATATTTTATTGAAAAATGCCGAATTGCTTTTCGTAGGGGGCGCAATGCATAGGAAAATTACCAAAGGGAGTGCGACTGAAAAAATGTTAAGAGCCACTGATTTAGACCTTATACTCCTACCAACATTAGATCTTATTCTTAAAGGTTGGGCACAACCCTTGCAGCATTGTGACATACGATAAAGTCTATAGTAGACCATTAACTCGATGTTACGTCACAATGCTGCAAATTACGGAACTCGCGAAGTTCTAAATTTGATGGCCAAGCTTTTGACGTATTGCATTTTGCAACTTATAAAATTGTAGCCTAATGTATTTGGCGGACCGGAAGAAATGTTGTCACGGCCGGCACCAGTCCGCGGACCAGCGGTTAAAAACCATTGAGTTAAAGTGTTTTTAAATTACGCCTAGGACTCTAGGCTTATGGAAGTTATGGCAATTAGGCCATTTTCCAGTAAATTAGGCCCTTCTCTAGTATATAGCCTTAGGCCTACAGTACCCTTAATCCGGCCCTGAGTGAAACCCTCTGATGCTATGGCTCTTGTAAAGAAAACTGCAAAGGACTGCGTTCTCTCCAAAGTGGTGAGACATACACAAGAACGATGGCCACATAAAGATTTTGATGTTGGAGATCCCTTGTATCGCTACAGTTAGATTGCGGATTCACTAAGCATCAGCTACGGCTGTTTATTGTACGGCTGTCGACTGGTGATACCTGCTAAACTTCAGCGCGAAGTACTCAGTTTGTTGCATCAAAGTCATTTGGGAATGCAGAAAATGAAGTAACTGGCCAGAACAGCTGTTTATTGGCCACATATTGACAGAGACATCATGGATATTTGTCACAAATGCATAATCCACCCAAAGCTTTATTGCATCCATGGATCTTACCCGAAAAACCTTGGTCTCGGGGACATGTGGATCATGCCATCAACTTTATGGGTCACAATTGGCTGGTCCTGATTGATGCGTACTCAAAGTATACATGCATCTACACTACGCAGTTTATTACAGCAAAAGCTACTGCGGATCTTTTAGAGACAACGCTCCGATTTTAACCTCTGATGAGTTCAAAACTTACTGCAAGGAAAAGGGGAATAGTTCACCTTACTGGAGCTCCTTATCATGCTGCGATAAATGGCGCAGCTGAACGTCTTGTTCAGACTTTCAAACAGGCTTAGAGAAAGTCTGGAATGCCTCCGAAGCAAGCGATAGTCGAATTTCTCATGCAATATCGCAGGACGCCGACTGGGAACGGATATTCTCCTAGTCAGCTTCTCAATAACCGTCAGATGCGCACAAAGGTGGACTCACTTTTTCCTTCACCGCCACACATTGCCCAAGGAAGGTTATCAAGAGAAACGTCATGCGCAACCTTTAAAAAACATCGCTTTGCACAAAATTCGTACAAGGTTGGAATGCCGTGCTACGCTTTGTATCATGGACCTAAGCACAACCATGACCCACGCTGGGTTCCAGCCATTGTGACAAGTTCACGGCACCCGATCACCAAAATTTAATTTTCGAGGATGCGATGAAACACGCGTAATTGGACTAATCCCATTTCAACCAAACAGGCTAAGACATATATTAAAAACATAAATTAGAATTGCGCAAGGCGAGAAAGAAGTTGCATTTCCATTGTAAAATTGGCAAAAAATTTAGGTCGTGGGGGCCAATGGCTATACAGAATCAATTTTTTTTTTCTTCAGGAAAGATGACGTACAATTCATTGATGAAGATTCATTGTGGTGCTTAACTGTGTGAAAAGCATAAGTACCCTTGTCAGCAGTGACGTGATCTTCTGTCTTAATTTCGATTTTGGCAAAATATTTCGTCACCTGAGCCATTTTTTACCACAACCCAGATGTGATTTCAAATCCGCGCTACCTTTGTATGAAAGACAAATGTGCCTGGGTTACAAACTAAACACTCTTTCCATTCATTTCTATAATTTTTGAAGCATGAATAAGTTGCTCGCATTTCGCTCGTGAGTTTACATTTTCTCTTTGCCATTTTGTGCAGTAAAAAAAATTAGAATTAAAATGTTTTAGATTTAGATATTAACAAACTCGACTAAAACCCTCAAAGATACCGGTAATGTTTATTTTAGCAAATAGCAATTCGTCTATTAAACAGCACGTTGGCAAGGTAAAACTTTAACTTGCGGTATACAAATGAATAAATATACTATCGGGTAAACGTTTTCAACTAAAACTGACTAAAATAGAACGCAATACACAAAAACTATTTTCTAAAGCGAAAACAAAATAATTTAAAGGAAATAAACTTGGTGGTGTGTAACGTAGCAATGATTAGCACTGCACGAACAAGTTACTTTCTCTGAATACAAATATTTTACTGAACAGAACAAAATTTTGAACTAATTTTAGTTGTTGTAATTATCGTTTTAGATATTGTGAATGTAGGCCTATTGCCAATATATATTTTATACAGTAGCCTACGGTTAAATACCGGACATACAAGCAGATTTTGCCATTTCTCCCTAACGCAGATTTGGACACTAAATTCCCTAACATGTCAGGGAAAATCCTGACGTATGGCAACCCTAGGCTAATATGATTTTTTTAGACAGGTTCTCTAAACAACTGCACGTCATTCGCAATGCCCTAGTTGTGCAGTTGGATTTTTTAAATCTGGATGCAGAAAGTAATAGCGTCATGGGTATTTCTCGACTTGCTCCCCTATTAACCCGTGTAGGTCAGTTGGTCGACATTGCCGCTATGGCGTGAGGTGGTGAGTCCTCAACGCAGGCTGGTTGTTTTTTTTTGTCTAGCCTAGGTTGCCATAAGTCGGCATTTTAAAGAGTGTTGCAAATGCAATCTGCGTCAAAATAAAAATAAACGGTAAAATGTCCAATAGTCTGGTATTTTAAATACATTGGCATGATTCCAAAAGTATCGTATAAAATATTTGTATATCACGAATTTTGTTCAAAATTGCATACTCGTTAGTATTTACGATAAGTAACACAATTTTTTATCTGAGACTGGCCACATCTTTATCTTGTTCGTTTAAACTTTAAATTGTCATTCACAGTTAGCTACGTTACACACGACCGTACGTGTTATATTAAACTATGTTTTTAATAACTTTTAACTTCTTAAATGCAAAATACAAAACGTTAACCTCCTGTTTCTGGTGTTTTTTAAGGCTGCTTCATGTAAGAACTACAAACTTTTTATAACTGATTGTAAATTAACTCTTACTCCAACTCTCGTAACTCTATTTTAACTTAACTATACCTCTTTTTAACCCTAGCTCACTCTTACACTTCTGATTGCAACTCTTGCTAATATTCCCATGTTTACATCAGTGAAAATGCAAATATTTTGCTATTTACATAGGCAAGAAAACGCCATATATGGCTATACGAGCAATGGCTATTTTTGTGACGCCATATGGCTCTTTTGATAAAATAATCTTGCTTGTAGATAAATCTAAGCTATCATTTCTGAGCATGATTTGAATAAAACCGAATGCGGCACGGCCGCTTTCCTAACCCTTTTTTCTTTTTTGACACACATAGAAGCAAATTTTTCGGCGATTCACGTGAAACAAATTTTCAATCCCGCATTATCGCGATCGGTTATCGTCGATTTAAACCCTTTTGACCTATACTAATGGCATCGAGTATGGTATCGGTGGAAAGGTGCGATCAAGGTCCACAACAATTTGTTAATTAAACGGTGCGGAAAAGTTTTCATCGTGTCATTTATGACGAATATTAATATTGAATATTAATACTTTTCTTATTTTTTTTCATTTAAAAAAAATATAGACCATTCTCAATATTGTTAATATTGTTGAGGTATATATTTTTTTTCTAAAATCTTTCGTAAATACGTTTATCTTGCCTTTTTTGTGTGTGCTAACCCTTTGATGCTGTGTAGCTTCTGGTCAGCTGACATCATCAGGTTTAATAACGTGTCCTAGTTAACCTGGGCTACGCTGGGTACATTACATAGTTTACATTATTTTCCATACACGTTTATTTAAAAAAATTATTAGGCAAACAATTGCATATAAACTATTATTAATTTTACTACATTTTGAAGACTAAATTGCTTTATGAGGCATCGCAAAACGTTAAAAAATACAGTAGGTTAACACAATATTGCAAAGTATAAGTGTTGTAGCAACAAGCAGTGCAATAGCATATTTAAACATTGTTCACATACAATTAATTACATTGGCATATTTAAAAAGCAATATATTCAATATTCTTATCTCTTTTTTTCAGAAACACACATTGCAGCCAGTCGACCACAAGATCCCATGACTCCTCCACCTATAAACATAAAAAAATTAGGTGCCTCATGTTTAACAGTTTAATATAACTGAATATTAAATCTGCTTAATTTTTATAGTCATTCTATGACACCCAATTTTTTTTTCAAACGTTGGCTAGTCTTTTGTTAACAATATTACCTAAATAACTATTTTAATCTAAAAACACACATTTATTTGTTTTACCTGGATGTGTTCCACTGCCACATAAAAACAGCCCATGAATTGGAGTTTCATTAGATGGCAAGACACTAGTTGGCCGAGAAATAAGAAGTTGATCAAGTGACATTGCCCCATGAAATATGTTCTATAAAAGAATTACCATTCTATTTTTAATCTATATTTAGTCAAATGAGAATCAGTATTGACCAACATATAAACTTGTAATATATTTCCAGATGTAAATAAAATAATTGGAAGGTTTTACTACCTTTTGGAAATTTAGGCTTTTTAAAATAATGTTATAGTTTACCCCCCCAGTAAGTCCAAAAATCTCCTCCAGGTCTGCAGGAGTTAGCATATCTGTTCCCACTATGCTGTTTTTAAATCCAGGGGCATATGACTCAACTGTATCAAAAACTAAAAATAAAAATTATAGGGTAAAACTATTAGATATCTAAAACAATGTACAGTAAACAAAAAACTTACTTTTGTTAACATATGATTCCTTATCAGCTGCTGTCCATGCTCTTTCAAAATTTAATTGAATTGGTGTGTACTGTGTGAATAGTGATATCACATGATGACCTTTTGGAGCAAGCGAATCATCAAGCGCACTTGGAATGCACATTTCTATCATTGGTCTAAATAGTGTCAGAGTTTTCTTTTTTTTGCTTTTTTAAGATTTGTATTTAATTTAAACTTTACTGGTCTAGATATAAATATAAAAGTGTGCAATGTAGTATAATATTGTACAAATGTATTTAACATATCTGAATTATCTTTATGTTCCCCAATATTAAATACCATGTAACATGAAAAAAATAACAGTAAGATTTGCTAAAGTTGTACGAAGCTCATCTTGCATGAAGTATGACACTTAGTTTTCTTGAATGGCCTTATGGTTAAACGCAAAGCTGAATATTTTGCAAATTAAACACATTTATCAAGTCCAGCAGAGCCCAGGGATGGGAAACCTGTTTTACCCTGTGCCAAAATCTAAACAAGTATTTTAATTATTTCAAGTGAATTGTGTAGCAAAGTAGCTAAGGGCTGATTCAGATTATTTGCTACTAGAGCAAATACAGTAAATGTTACAAAACTATGACCGAGTGTGGCGTCTCAAAAAGAGATCATGAATTATTCATCTCCAGTCAACAGAGAAAGTACTGGAGAAAATTCCCAAGCATGAAACAATCTTCGTATATAAATCTAACCAAAATTACCATTTTTTTTGTATAAAAATGTTTGCAACACTTGAATGAGACACCAAAAAGTAAAATTACTTTGTTGTTACCACACTTGTAGTTGTATGTATATTTTCAAAAAAATATTTTTCTTCTTTACATGTTAAGTAATAAATCAATAACACAAATTGGTTGGCGCATATCACGTTTGGCAAACAACACAGTATCACAAGAAGGGCCAAACAACTAAACAAGATAAATAACCCAATTTTACTGAAAAATATTTAATGAAAACAATTTCAATTCAAGTAATTTGAATCAATGACTTTAGTCAAAGTCAAGTCATTTGTCAAAAAAGCTTAAGTTGAGTCAGGTTCTGCAAACAGTCACTTAAGTTTAAATATTTTTTTTTCGACCCATTTTAACAACCCAACATTACAAACGACCCCCTCCAAAAAAAGATTCCAGCATATGTAATACGGGAACACACAATAAGACCTAAAAAGCAACAATACCTAAAGCAGAAAAAATCTATAAAACCGTAGTATTAAGACCAACGACATAATACAGCCAAACATGCAGTAATATCCAGTACAGCACAATATTAAAATCGTCTGAATAAGGCCTAAATTCATCAAAATTAGGCCTAAATTCATCAAAATTAGTCCTAAATTCATCGGAATAAGGCCTAAATCATCGGAATACGTCCTAAATTCATCAGAATAAGTCCGAAATTCATCAGAATATTGCCTAAATTTATCGGAATAAGTCCTAAATTCATCGGAAGAACGCCATCTTGGCGACAAGCTTGTTTATGCGTGGCACTGTTGTTGCCAGAGCACACCTGAGATCTGGCTCTACTTTATACCCAAATATTTATCGTGATAATAATGGCTATTGTAATGTAATAACTATTTCTTGCCACAACTTTTTGCAGTACAGTAAACACTCATTTAACTTGTGATTTCTTAGCTTGTGATTTCTGTCTTTATTGAATTTGAGGATAAACATAGCTCAATATAAATAATTGCAGCTTGAATTATAGGTTAGAGTTTTCACTTAGTTGTTTGACAAATTGCAAAAGCTGGTGTGTACAAGTTATTTAGTAAACGTAAAAGTGTGTACTGTTCCAAAAAAAGGTTGAAAAGCACTGCCGAACTTAATAGTAAGCCTACACTGTTAAAATAGTAGTCTCGAAACTTCCTGGCTGCTGCTGTTTAAACATTTACTCTCAACAACAGTCACTAATATCTGTACAGATATTGTTTATGGCAATCAATTGGCATTCTCGTAATAGTGACTGGTATTTAATTGTCATCTTCGCGACCCCTACAGAAAAGGCAAACAACCCTCCCAGGGGTCGCGATCCCCAGGTTGAAAACCACTGTTCTACATGGTATGCAAAAGACCACAAAAATACAAAAAAATAGCAACATGCAGTTTGAAAGTTGTTGGCGGGCCACCCTAATAACTAAGTAATGCAATGACTTGACTAAGTAATGAAAAAATATTTATATTTTCTAGACATATCTATTTTCATATACTGATGCCAAGGGTTACAAGACACAGCAAATTCTTTAGTTAAATCTCAAGTTGAATCCTTTGTAATACCTTTTTGATGGAAATCCATTTGTTGCATCAACATATGCTTCATGAATTAAATCACTATGTTCACAGTTCAGGTGAATGGTTCCTTTGTGCTGTTCCCCAATTTCATTATGGCTCTTGTTAGGCATGGCAGAAAAGTTAGGCAAGCAATCTACAGCCACTGCAAACAAACATGGTCCAAGCAGGTTTATTACAGGAAAAGTTGCTGAAAGTATCACACTTACCATTAATTTTTGTAACGGGAGAAGTGTAATCTATTTGTGAAATGTTCTGAAAATACTTTGTGTTGTTTCTGAGAGTCACCAAGTTATTAAATGTTACATGTGGTGTGGCATTAGAAACCACACAATCTGCTTTAATAAAGGTTTCATCTTCAAGAATAATTCCATTTACTTTTTCATCATGGATGGCAACTTCTTTAACTCCCTAAATAATTTTAATAGTTGTTGTTGCTACTTTGCTTGATATCTATGAGGCACTGTTTGTAAAAAAATTATTGTTAAATCATGTAATGAATAAGTCTTTAAAATCAATATTAGAAAGTAATTCAAAATAAACAATAATTTTAAAATATAGCATTGACATTTTATATTGATTTAAAACAAGTTGATTCACTTAACTGCTATGCAAGGCAACCTTTGTGCAATTTTTATTTATCCGTACTGAACTATGATAATATTTCATTAAAAAAAAAATTTTTTTTTTTTTTTTCTATTTTTTTTCAGATGCTAAAACTTATCTTCATCAAAATGTTTTGCACTAAAAATTACCATTTCGGAAAAAAAATACCATTTGGCCTAAATGTTACTCTCTTTTAAAGTGTAAAGTTAAGATGTATGGTTGCAAACCATGGTATATATTTATAGAATTTAGTGAAATACATTTTTATTATTGGCTGTGTATATGTGATGACATTTAAGAGGTAACTTTGAAACAAATATGTCCATATTGTGATTCTGAGTACCTTGTTAACAAATATGTCCACATTGTGATCCCGGCAACATGATGCAATGGAGTTGGATACACTACCCATTCCACCTTTTACATATGCCC
Source organism: Ascidiella aspersa (assembly GCF_963924565.1). Classification (NCBI taxonomy): domain Eukaryota; kingdom Metazoa; phylum Chordata; class Ascidiacea; order Phlebobranchia; family Ascidiidae; genus Ascidiella; species Ascidiella aspersa. The sequence goes on from NC_139453.1 coordinate 19,012,567, forward strand.
ATGATCCCTTTTTACCATTTGTTTCCCCAATCATATGATGAAGCAAAACATATCTAAATGCAATATTAGTTTACCTTTGCAACCTAAAAGTATTGTTAGCAAGTTAGAATAAAGTATTTTGTGCCTTGTGTACTATTGCTCCTTGGTCCCATATGACTAATTCTCTGAAATACACGCTTACCCACTTCCACCAGCTGATGGACTCAACATTGCTCCTATCACACCGTCAGTTGCTAATGTTGCTTTAAGCGGCTCTGATTCAAACCACTGATTGAGAATCTGGATAACAAAACCATATCACTAAACACGGTTGTGATTTTGCATTTGCCCGCTTGCCATTGCAAAAGCAATTAGCTCCAGGTGTGTGTTGATTGATACCAAACCGCTTGATAGTCTGACTTTGTTAAACTACAATCTTATCAGCAAAGATTAAACATCAATTATTGTGTAAATGTACCACACCTTTCTAAACACTTCTTAAACATATACCTTAGTTATTGGAGAAGTTATTAACTCATAGAAGGCTGCAGTGTCAGACCCAAGTTCCCGAACTTGCAAAACAAAGAGTTAGATTAATATTTTAAGCTTTTAAAACAAATAAGTGAAAATTAAACTAAATAAAGAAATATCTCACCTAGTTTTGCAACAGGAAGAGCCATTTTTATTGTTTTGAATAACGAGTTATTGAAAGATACCCTTTCATCCAGCAAAAAGTTTACTCCTGCAGCCATTTTTCCAATAAATTTCTCATATTCAAAAAAATTCTAAACAAACATTTAGTATATTTTACTAATATACATAATAAATTAGAATAGCTTATCTGGTAAAAAAAAAGTATATCCAACATTTTAACAACCTATACAAATCACATTCTTCAGGATGAAGGACACCAACTGCTCCTACAAACAATGGACTGTAACAACACCTGCCCTTAAATTTGTTTTCGCAATTCATTAAATGTACAAAATGTTTAAATGCCATTCACCCTGGAAAAGGCTAGTTGTATAGGTTGCTGAAACTATGGGAAACATGAAAAATGACACAAGGGGCTAGTTTTGATTAAACATTATAGGTAAAGTTTATAATAAACAAATAGTAATGTAAAAATAAAAATAAATCTTTATTTAATTGCCTTCGCATCATTAGAAGAAAATTTGCTGATTTCCTCAAATGTTTTAACTATATCATTAGAAAGTGTTAAAGAACGAGGTGGTTTGCCATGAAATGCATCCTCTAACATCGGTGTAAAGGAAGATGTATTTCTCTCAAATAATTCCAATCCGTAAGTCTAATTAAAAACATAAAATTGCTTGTTTTAATTTACCTTTTCTAGATTTAATTTTAAGAAATCACAGGGTGGGTTTGGAATTCAGGAAAAAGAAAAAACATCAATTGTCAGAGTTCAAGGATGGCAACATTGATGAACTTAAACAAACATACAAAGATGCAAAAGCCTATGATTTTGCTGCCTTGCATCAATTATAAAAGCCCCATAAATAAAAAGGAATAGTAACATGTTAATGTGAAAAAATATGTTACAAAATTTTATGTTTCAAACTGGAATAAAACTTAGACTTGAACATTTGGTTAATGAGTAGTTTGCCCAAATGGAATCGCCAGTTACTGTAACACATTTAGGGCAAGGTTTAACTATTTCTGAGGAAAATAGGCATCAAATGAGTGGCCTAGCATTACTGAAAATATCTTCGACAATCATTTTTTCTTAAACAGAAAGAAAAAAATTTAACTTTAGATTTTTAACACAAATTTTTATCTAAAAGGTACACTGGTCAACACAATTTTTCTTGCACAGGGGTTTCCAACTGATTCTAGTGTACCTTTGGCCACTGTTTCCAAATCTGTTATTAGTTATTTCTATTATTTTATTCTGTAAGTATACGTCTAAGGTAAACGATTCGCCAACTAAAACCAAATTGACGCAATTTTTTTGGCAGTTTGCACGATAAACTTACTTTAGTTGCATAATACCACATCGGCTGGTTCGAGAACAACATGTTTCTCAAACTATGACGTTACTTGTAAAGTCAAATGTAAGGATTTTTATGTACTTTTAAAAGTTTTATCCTTAAATCTATTCAGCCCAAAACCGATATTTTATGATTTCTTGTGTCGTCTGACACAAAGCTTTACAATCCAATTTCTGTAAAATTATACTACAAATGCCGTTATTTCGAGCAATATTCAAATCCTTTTATGTTTAAAGCTCATAAAGCCAATTTATTAATTTTTTATGCAAAATTTAAACTGGATTGTACATACATATTTTGCGCACAAGTTCATTTTCGTAGTAATTTTACAAGTGGGCCTTCAATAGCTCTGAAAAGAGTACTTCGGATCGCGACGAAAAAAGTTTGCCGACCACTGACTTGAATTGTACTCAATAATTTGGGTTTTGGGAGGGGTGTTGAGGGTGTGGTGAATTACATCAGGGCCTATTATACGGTTGGAAAGAAGTCAAGGTATAGGGGGTTGGCGGCCGAGTAGCCATCGGTGGTTTGTTCCATGTTAAGTTTTTTAGCAATTTCTTGGAGGTGGGCAATTTGAGTTTCGACTAGAACCAAAAGGAGAGATGGGGATGTCTAGGGCGATGGCAACTAAATCGTTTTCTGAAAAGGGTGTTAGGGTAAAGGTGTGGTTAACATGGGCAATATTGGGGGTAACATAAAAGCGACCAAGACGGGATTGGGAGTTATGGGTGATGCGGGTAAATGTTTTGGTGAAGGGGTTAAGGCACTGGTCAGCAAACTGGGGGCCGCGGCCCAAATGTGGGCCACCGAGCCATTTTTAGTGAGCCGCGAGTTACTTTTGAGTAGCTTAGTGTTATAATGTAGTTGTGGTGATAACCATACATTTATTTCCCTTTATTTTAAAAGTTTTTTAAATTGACTCTGCTTGGAAAGGCCCATGTGCCAAATGTGGTCCAGAGAGCTTGTCAAACTATATTTTTTGCGAACTTAAAATGTATGCTTTTAAAAAACATTTCGCACTTCGCGTGTATACTCTTCGTTTTATAGTATGTTTTACATTATGATATGGCATTGTTTTGGCCATCGAGGCGCCATGTAATATTTCACCTTATCAAGTATCTTGAATCCCCAACTGTTTCGTAGTGGGCCTTCAATAACACTGAAAAAAGTACTTTGGGCCTCGGCAAAAAAAGTTTGCCGACCCATGGGTTAAGGGTACTGTAGGTGTCAGTAAGCGTGGGGGTTCTAATAGGGTAAGGGGTTTGTTAAGGTGGCGGGTTTGTTGTTGTTGGGGGGTGTTTATCAAGATGAGGCTGAAGAACGCAATTAAAGTCTCCAGCCAAGATGGTGAGGTGGGGAGAGGTAACATAGGGGTAAAGGTTTTCTAAAGATTTATTGTTGGCTATAAAATTTTGTTTAATGGCTGCGGCATATATATTGGTCAAATGAATGGTATGGGTTAGAGTATTAATGTTACAAGTTATGATTCTATCGATCAGGTAAAGGGATAAGTGGGAACAAATTATGACAAAATGCCGACACCCCGGGAGGAAGATCCTACAGGGGGAGCAGAATTTTTATTTGAAAAAAAAATATTCTCTTAACTTTATTTGAAAAAACAAAACAATAGAAGACAAACTTTTGTACAGGTTCCCAAACAAAACAGCAAAAACAATTACCTTAAGATTTAGCTCTTTGATGATCTTGGGTCTCAATAAACTAAGTACATAAGAAGCTCTGGAAAATTTATATCCGGGAAAAATTTCTTCTGTAACTGCTGCTCCACCAATTAAATGTCGTTTTTCAAAAACACCAACTGACATACCAGCCTTCGCCAAATAGGCAGCCTAATTTTAATAGGAAAAAAATATTTTCACGATTCTGGAAAGGTGAAGTGGACAAAAAATATTTAGATCTGTGAAACAATTTAAATGTATCATCCAAACAAAACAGTGAACAGGAAAATACAGTATGATTTTTTACTTTTTTTAAAAGACCCTTGATTACATGTGAAGTGTGACTGTTTTTTAACCTTTACAAACTGCATTACACTTTCACTTATTTTTATCATTTTCTTTAGAACAAAACATCATATATTTATATGTAAAGTTTTGAAAACTTTCACACTGTTAGAATAACTCCTGTGTAACTGAATTGTCTTACTGCTGTCAAACCATTGTGCCCAGCTCCAATTATGGCAACATCATACTTGGATTTCATTTTGTTATTTGAAGTTATATTGCTGGAGTGTAATCTTGAATTTCGAGCTAAAAATAAAATTTGATATGAACAAAAAATACTGAAAAAACATAAAACACAGAAAGAAACCTATGTCTATTAAAAATAAATATTTGTATAGCAGTTTGTACACAAAAATGTATACTCTTATCATTATTAACATGGAGTAAAAGCAATGCAAATTCTTCACACGTTATTTCTGAACATATTATTTTATATGCATCTGCTCTATTTGATCCAAAGTCATCCCTGCAATTTAAGGATATGAAACAAAACAGTTAAACTTTAGTAATGCACAAAGTAATTTAAAGGCAATATATATTTTTTATTTATATATTTCCATTATTCAAGTGTGGATTATAAACCATTGAACACAGAGAGAAATGTTAAAGAAACAGCATTCAAGACAAGCTTAGCTTCTCTACGTTAGCTGTGAAAAATTAATTTATCAAAGATTTACCAGAAAAAAGCCACCACCCTGAAACCAAACAGAGGGTAGATAAGTGGATGTCTTTGTTTTTTACATTTATAAAGTTTGCCTAAAATTAGATCATTCAGTGAGGTATATTTTTCAAGCGACCATTACTTGCCAGTTACATACCCTTCGCCTCATCATTATTAAATATGAATTAAATGTTATTTGGCTGGTAGCTATCATGTAATGTCATATGAAGAGATTTTTCTATATTTAAATACTGTTTAAAACAAAATAGTTATGGTGTTACTCAAGCCAAGCTTGCATCAAGTGTAGTTAGAAACAACCCCAATATCAAGTGTAGTTAGAAACAACCTAAATGTTAAGGAATAGTATTGCAGGACTGGTTGAAGTAATATTATATTTTTTGCAGCATGTACTTATGACAGATCACTGATTACCATGTACAATTGGAATACAAAGCTATTATGTTTATTAAACAAATATAAAAATATAAAAATCCATTAAAAAGTATAAAATTTATAAAAAGTATATTGTTATAGATATTTTTATAGATATTCCCTGATATTTTTATTATATCTTGGTTTATTTTTCATTTTATTGCAATTGTACAAATGTAATAATAATGTTTTTATTTATTTTTTTGTCCACAAAATGTATATTACAATCGTCCCCAATATCTTGTTTTTAGACTGATAACTATTTTTTAGGTTTTAAGAGCCAACACTCAATAACGGTAACTAAACCTGAGATTAGGGATGTTCAAAGTAGAATCCCAAGGTATTCTAGAATAATAGGTTTCGAATCTAGAATAACGAATCCAGAATAGCGAATCCTAGTATAATTTTATTAAATTATTGAGCCTCGATTTTGTTTGGGGAAGGGATTAATCTTAATCTACCTTACAGGGCCCAAAACCACACAGCAATAAATCGCCCAAACAATTTGCTAACATGTGTACATTATAATAAAAAAAACTCCCATATGTTTAACATTCTTAATAACTGTCATTTGAAGCAGTTGTGTAAACTGTAATATGTCCACTGTACAGGTTGTTTCTTAAAAATGTCAAACATATGGGAGTCCAGGTTGTTGTAAAACTTATATTTTTGCCTATAGTGAGTACAATGCAACACAGAACTCTTTAGCAATTCGGTCCTGTTTTTTAAAGCATTGTTGGGTCTTAGTGCTTCTTTTTTGACTAACATTAACTGTTATGCAGTCAGTTAATGTACTGCAAAGGATACAAAGTTGCTATTGGCATAACGAATACTTGAGAATTACGCTGTGCATAACGGCATAACCTCGCTGAATATTGGCCTAAAGTTAACCTTAAGTAACCCTATAGCGCATTCTGTGGATGGCCAGCACGTTTTACAATGTAATATTACTTTTGCAACTTAACGCATTTAGGGAAATAGCGAACTCCGCACCTGGCATTGCACGTCAGTCGCTCGCCCAATAACGCTTGATTGACACTTAATTATTAGACGAACGCTATCGCGAGACGCGAAGTAATTGGTCGCCCGAAAAAACGCTGACACTGCACTACGAGGCTACGATTAAAGCAAGCACTGCAAATTGGTCACCGCAGCGACAGGCCAACTTACCACACGCGTTTGTACAATTAGGCGCAACAATCGGCCATAAAACATTAAATTATATTGTTTCCAATTACCCGAAATAAATGGCAGAATTGGATTCGAATCCCATTTGGATTTGAATCCAAGGATTCGATATTCTACTTTGAACATCCCTACCTGAGATACAGTAATAACTTTAATATAATGAAATATAATGCAAATCAAGTTAAGTCTATCTACATATTTAATTATACAACTCTTGTTTTAGACTTGAGCTTTGAACAAAGTTAACCAAATCTACGTTAAACCAGTAAGCCATAAAAATAATTTCATAATAAAATATCGAAAGACCAAATGTACTGACATCAATCTTTTGATTCGAGTGGCAGTTTAGGCAATAATATCAGTAAACAGATATAGCTATCCAATGCTAATTATAAGTACCACCCCAACCCCTATTATTTATTATATCATAATTTCATTGTCTTTTTTTCAGTCAGAATAAGTTTTAGATATAAGTAATCCCAGAAAATGACAAAATGCAATCTTTTAGTAAGCAACACTATTAACATTCATCAAAATTTATGATTGTGTCTAAATTGGTGTAAATTTAACTTATGTGAATAAAGGAATTTTAGTTGGTCAACAGCTTAATTTTTGTTTTGTTTTCTGATTAAAACTAGTGGTTCTTAAATGCCAAACCACGTAAAATTTTTACTGTTCGTTAAAGTGTTTTCTTTTTTTGTGTAATTCCAAACTATGTTTTATGGCAAACTTAAAACAAACAGCATTACAATAAAGTTGTTAAGGTTCGTGCAAATTTCATTTGCTATTTCAATATATTAAGTCCACTTTTGGAGATGCTGTTTAGCACAAAATATTTTCCATATACTAAATCAGTGCTCTTCAACCTTTTTTTGGTTTGGTGAACCTCTAAAGTTGTTGTGACAAACTCATGCACCCTGTATACTCAAAGTAAACTGAGGTAAAATACAATATGAAAAACCATTAGGCCTATGCACATCACTATTTTATTATGTCAATTAAACCAAGCGGAGATGCCGAATTTTGCACACTGGTGAGAGTTCGATTATGGCTGCAGGCTGCTTGCGAGTACTATTGCATGTGATAAAACAGCATTCAAACAAACTTCAGAAGATAGCAAAGATAGGCCTACTATTTTAACATTTCAAAAAAATACAGAGGTTCATTTATACATCAGTTGGCACCTTTTTTTCTAATATCCTAAATGTCAAATATTAATGGTTCATTAAAAGTTTGTGATGCACCCTCGTATACCTTTTCGTACTGGTGCCCCATATTTAGGCTGCTTTGGTCACCTGCTTCATGCTTTAACTTATAACGATCCAGTGGCTCTATTTGGATTAAGCTGAAAACTTTAAACAGGCTTTTGTGGACAATTTAAACTTAAAAAAGAATTAATAATTCGAGATAAAGAACTGAATTAAAGTACTCAATAAGAAACTTGTGGCACTCTAACTTGAAGTTAAAAGCCATGCAGACTTATAATGACACATCTTGCAGTGTTTTTATTATTTCAAAGCTGCTTCTTGGTTATGGTGAGGTCCGCAGTTTACTAAATTTACACAAAGCTTTATTGTTAAATTACTACTAAAGATTAATGTATTAAATTTAGCAAAATTGTAAGAAAATTTATTTACCTATATTGTCCCAAAACATTAACACATCAAAACAACAAACACTTACCATGTTTAAGATGATTTGTGCAATTCAAAACTCGAAAACAATGTTTCAGATCAGCCTGAATGCTAAACATGTTTGAAAATTCTATGCTAAAGGATTTAAACAACCAAAGAAGTTTAATCTTGTATTAGATTAATTTGTATTCAGGGAGTTCTGTATAGTTTTCTCTAATGGGTATACAGTACAACAATAACAATGTTGTTGCAAATCAATATTTATTGTATAAAATACATAGGACCAATAATGATATAGGAAAATCATGCTTCTGGTGTAACCTATTTTAAAACAAGAATCTGATAGCCAGCTTAAATATAGTGTTCACATAGTGCAACAAATCTTGATGTTGCTTTAGCCAAAGTCATTTTTGTTCATGGTCTTATGACCTTGGTTGATATAGGGATTAATCTAACCCACTTACAATCGAATTCAGTGTTAAAGTTTACCAATGCTCTGCCAAAGCTAACCTGGGACGTCTTCATACCAGGGCTGCGGAGTCAGAGTCGGACTTGGGACTCAACGGAGTTGGGTTGTTTTGCTGGAGTCGGACTCGAGTAAGACTGCGTAAAACTACCCAAGTCCTGAGTCCGACGTGCGCTTGCGCAGTATCAAATTTTAAAACTGTTAAGGCGACTAAATGTAAGTTGTAAAAGTGTAATAAATAGCAAATGGTGAAATATTTTTAAACCATGTAATGTGGGTGGATCAATTATGACACCAATATGAGTGGATTGCAGAAAAAAGTTGTGTAAATGGGCAAAATACAGGCTGTAGAGTCAGAGCTGGACTCAGGACGCGACAAAATCTTACATTTGGCAGGAGTCGGACTCAGGTTGTTTTTAACCGACTCCGTAGCCCTGCTTCATACCCCACATATTTTCAAGTTTTCTAGTATGAAAGAAACGTTTTGTTTTCTCCTAGGTAGTGGACTAATATATTGGTCTCTTTTGGTGATTCCTACCACAAATAGCCGTACTGGTAAGCTTTGGCAGAGCATGAAACTTTTGCACTGTATGAAACCTATGCACTGGGAGTAGGGTTGCGGAAAAATTCCCGGGATTTCCCCCGAATTACTGATCCCGAATCCCGGGAAATTTTTTTTATAATCCCGGGTATTCGGCAACATAGCAAAACTTTAAAAAAAATTGTCGTTTTTGAGTAATATAAAGAAAAAAATAGTACCAACCATGTTAAAGTCGTTGCTTGAGTTGCTCTATTCGCGCTTAACAGCGGAAAAACTTAATTAAATTTATTCTACCAATAAAAATGCATGCGCTTTTTTTTAAATAAAAACCATTAAGGGTCCTGACTTGTTTTAATACGAGATGGTCTTGTAAGATTGCAGAAGCAATACTTCAGAACATAAATGGGCGCTTCTTCAGTTATGAACGTATAAATTAATAAAAAAAAAACGGTCCTCAAATACCGCATACCACAAGGCATATATTATTTGGGTTAGGGTGCGGGTTAGCGTTTGGGTGAGGGTTGGTTAAGCATTATTATGAATAATAAACATAATAATACTTGACCAACCCTCGCCCAAACACTAACCCAAACAATATGAGTTGTGGACTTGTGGTATGCGGTATTTTTTTGTTTGGTTTTATGCATAATTTGCGCATACATAAGTGAAAGAACGCCCATAAATGAGCTTAATTAAATGGTTGGAGCTAAAATAAAAAAATTTCAAACGTCATAGTGATGTGATTTTATTTATAATTTTTTTGTCGGGATCCCGGGAAGTTTCATTTTTCAATCCCGTTTGAGATTGAAAAAATCCGGGAAAAAGAGGAACCCTAACGGGGAGTGCAGTTGTCTTCTAAACTCATTTTTCTGACGTTTCTTCACGTTTGGCATATAAGTTGTTTGTTAATAAAAAGAAGGAAAGCCTGCCTGGCCTAAGATATAAAACATACAAGTTACTTGTACTGGATTACAATGCTAAATAATTTCACTTTCTATTTTTCACAATTCAAACATTGACATGGAATATCAATCTATAGAATGATTTTAAACTCGTCTAATTCTATTGTGCACAAAAATATTCAAATTAGATCAGCAGTTAAAGCATCATAAGTTTAGGGTTAACACTTTTCGGCGCTCTTTCACTATTGTACGTGAAAAGTTATGCAAAAAAAATAATAATAATACCGCATACCACAACGCATATTGTTTGGGTTAGGGTGCGGGTTAGCGTTTGGGTGAGGGTGGGTCAGGTAATATTATGTTTATTATTAATAATAACTTGACCCACCCTCAACCAAACGCTAACCCGGACCCTAACCTAAACAATATGTGTTGTGGTATGCGGCATTTGAAGAAAATATTAATTTTTACGTACAATAGTGAAGGAGCGCCCATTTGGCTATTATAGTACAATAGTGAATATCCCGCGTTTATAAAGCCTTTTTGGCAAAAACTAAAAACGTCCAATTATCAATCATACTGATTACTGAACTAACTACTGGCTACTGCGCTAACAATCAGTTGTACCCTAGTGACGTTGCAATTACATTTACAATTTACGCGGGGAAAGAAAAACGCACATCTGCAATCCTCTTCACCAAGTTTGGCAAACCGTCGTTTACAATAAGATAATACCCGTGGAATGTTTAAGTAAAATGTTGACTGATCAGGAAATTGTTGTTAACTAATTGGGGCGCCGGACAAAACCCTCGTTGAAAGACCACTGGTAAAAGAAAACCCGATTAGTCCAGAAAGGGACATTCCCTGAATCGAAAAAAATAGTATTTTTGCGTTTGTAAAAAAATTATTGAAAATGATATGTTAAATTATTTTACTCAACATTCACCACAATAGGTCAGAAAATTAGCACAACTCTAAGAAAAAAGGTCTACGATAATTAGAGCACCCAAGGACACAGAAGATTTAAAAGACATTCCAACTCGAGGTTTTCAACCTATGGGCCATGGCCCATTAGTGAGCCATGACGCTGTTTTCAGTGGGCCACAGAGTTTGACATACAGCGATAACAAAAATCAAGTAATTATCAACACATAAGAGTCCGACAGATAAATAGCAAACACCTTAACCTAATATTATGTTTGTGACATTATTTCTTTTTACATACCGGTTTTGCTTGCGAGCAGTCATTCTGCTGGTTTAGGACAGTGCTCCGTAACCGGTGTGCCGCAACATTTCCGTAGGTGTATTACTTGTGTTTCCGGGTACTTTTTAATCAGTCGAATTGTCGCGAAAAATGTATATTAAGGTAGGTATTGACCTTATGCAATATTCCAGGTGTAAGAGATTAACCATGCGCTATTGTAAGGGAGTGCCATCTTCGACTGGATTCAGAAATTTTAAGAAAGTCTGCAAAACCGCAAAATCAGAAGATAAAGGAATGTAATACGTAAAATTTTTGGCTACTTCGGCGCATTTCATTATAAACTGCTCCTTTTTCTATTGGCTGCCCATCATATTAGCTGATGTTGTCGATCAACATATATTTCGTAGGTGTGCTGCCGATTTTTTTAGCTCTGTTGGTGTGCTGCAATTAAAAAGGTTTCAGGACTTCTTTACTTTACATTTGCCGTTAAGAACTTGCTTAATGCATTGTAGCAAAGTTAAGATTTGAATTATTTTTGCTGTGGTGATTTTTAGTTGCAGTGTTTTAGCATCTGCGTCAATTGAACAGCCACGTGCTGCTTGGATTGAACAGATCATAGTTGGTGTGTATATGAGTTACTTCAAGTGTTGGTCATGCGTTTACGCTCCTTCGTTTTCCCAGAAAAACAGAAAGGAATGCGTCTTTCACTCGCCTGTATATATATTGAGCTACTTGTCTGGGCGGTCTCAAGCCAAGCCATTAAGTATCGGGCGACGTAACACATTTTAAATAATGTACAAGCTTTATTAATTTATTATTTTGTTGAAACTTAGTGTTTTTCATTAAACGTTGATAGGCCACCGCCATTTTTTACTAATTAAGTGGGCCATGAGCAGAAAAAGGTTGAAAACCCCTGTTCTAACAAATCTAACACATGAAGCGCGAAAAAAACAAAAAAGCATGCGCTAAACTGCTATGTTTGCAAACCTTTGATTACAGATACCATGCCACGCGCTGGAAATTTTTGGTGGAAATATTCCGTTAAACGAGCTAAAAGGCACCTAAAGACATATGGGATTTGCGCATAGCGCAACTTTTAGACGCAAAGCGAACACGTGCGTCGTTCCTGCCAGGCGCTAAATGCAAAACAACTTAGTGTGCAATCGTTAACTTCAGACGAAAAAATAAACAAAGACCGTGAAATATGTGTGATTAATTATGGGATAATCATAATCCGGCTATCAGCAGCGTAGTTTCCTAAGTTCTATAAACGGGACTAGCGCTAAATCAGTGCTTCTTAAACTTTTTTAGATTTGTTCACCCATAGCATCTATCTCCAGATTTCATTCACCCTTGTCTCATGATACGATAAAACTATCTCGTCTTTATATAACACCACAAATGACTTAGGTTGTTTCAATTGTTGTTAAGATCTCAGGCTAAGTTTTACCATTGTAAATCTACAATTTCTCTAGTCCAGAAATATAAAGCTACAAAAGCACAAAACACAGTCACCAAATTTTTGTACTTACTCGGTGTAAACCAACTTCACTATTACAATAAGCAAAAAAAAAAAAACACCAAGAAACAACAGTTCAGTAGTCGATTTACTGAACAGCTATCATCCATTTCTGATGGTTCACCCTTATTCACCCCAATTGGTTAGTTCACCCATGCAAACATTTATTCACCCTGGGGTGAACCATTCACCAGTTTAAGAAACACTGCGCTAAATTACAAACACGCCTTTCGTCACCTTGAATACTAAACGAAGATTGTTTTTCCCGGGTGTTATGATGCCACGATTAGTGCAACATCTGCGCCGAGCTGTGTGCCAAGTCAGCTAAATTACAAGCTGCGGTTGAGGAAAAATAAGTTGTGTCAATTGCACATTTAACACGTGGTCTTATAATATGCTTAAAAAGCATAATTTTGCGTTAACTATCTAATAGTATCTATGTATAAAAATGGAGACTTTGAAACGCGCACGACAGTCACCATTATATCTCCTTCCAAGAATCTGTTTTTTATCTGCTTTAAACCAGGGACGTGAAGTCAGGGGAGGCAGGTGAGGCACTGTCTAATGCGTGCTTTATTTCTATTTCTGTTGCGTTATTTATATCAAGCCTTCACGCGGTCAAAATCGTTGAAATGAGAGGCAGCGCCGGGTGCATCTAAAATATACAGGATCGCAAGGATCGCAAGGTACACAAGGATCGCAAGGATCGCAAGGATAGCAAGGATAGCAAGGATCGCAAGGATCGCAAGGATCGCAAGGATCGCAAGGATCGCAAGGATCGCAAAGATCGTAAGGATCGCAAGGATCGCAAGGTACACAAGGATCGCAAGGATCGCAAGGATAGCAAGGATAGCAAGGATCGCAAGGATCGCAAAGATCGCAAGGATCGCAAGGATCGCAAAGATCGTAAGGATCGCAAGGATCGCAAGGTACACAAGGATCGCAAGGATAGCAAGGATCGCAAGGATCGCAAAGATCGCAAGGATCGCAAGGATCGCAAGGTACACAAGGATCGCAAAATACACTAGGATCGCAAGGATCGGAAAGTACACAAAAATCGCAAGGTACACAAGGATCGCAAGGTACACTAGGATCGCAAGGATCGCAAGGTAACCAAGGTAACCAAGGTACTCAAGGATCGCAAGGTAACCAAGGTACATAAGGATCGCAAGGATCGCAAAGTACAAAAGGAACGCAAGGTACACAAGGATCGCAAGTTACACAAGGATCGCAAGGTACACAAGGATTGCAAGGTACACAAGGATCGCAAGGTATATAAACCAACGGTGTCCAACCTGCGGCCGTCGATGAAGAACTATGCGACCGTTAACATATATTTTAATAAGCATGTGTTGGCGGCCGTGCCCGTGATGGCATGCGTTAATAGTTGATATGCTAAATGCAGAAATTTGTATGACTGGTGCAAAACGAAATCTGTGTAGACTGTAGACCAGTGATTTTCAACCTTTTTTAGAGCCAGAGCCGCATTTCAAACCTAATGTTTGCAAGGAGCCGCATAAAAAACAACAGTAGGCATATAATCAAAAAAACATTAAGATAGCAACAAGAAAACAACAAATATACATTACGCTAGCCTAGGCTAACTAATTAACAGTTTTGCCATAGCTTTGCCTATTGCCATAGCTTGTCGATCAGGACTAAATATATTGTGACGTAACAAACCACAAAATTATTTTAAAGAGCCGGACGGAAGTACCCCGGTAACATTAATACTTCGTACTAGGGATCCTTGCTGATCAAATTCATTCACTTTTGATTTCTTTTACTTCCTTTGTTGCAATTCTGCTACTGTTAACTAATTTTTCACTCCGTTAGTGAGAGCCGCAAAATGTACAGTTGAGAGCCGCATGCGTCTCTAAGAGCCGCGGTCGAGAATCACTGCTGCAGACGATGTGTAACAATCTGAATGGTGATGCACATAAAGATAAAATAAGAATTGAAGAATTGATGATACATAAATAACGGCGGAGCAGAAGTGTTATGCGAGTTGTGAATGGATTACGGCAAAACTGTGGGGCAGGTTGAGCGACAATTATCGAAAGCCTTGTTTAAACAAATAAGATTGTGTGATTTTTTCTTAAACTGTTGTGAACAAATGGAGAGTAAATACATTGAGGATTAAATGTCCAGACACAATAAAAATCTGTATTTCGTAAATAGGCCCAAAAGAAAAAAGGATTAAATCATAAACCACAGACAGTAGACCCGAGGTCCCAGGTCGACGAACTTGGTCCCAGATCAAAGTACCACCCTGGAACTACATGCGCGCCGTTTCGACCACCAGCCGCTAAGCTGCGTCATGTGTTACATTGAAAAAAAACAATAAACGCATTTTTTCGCGCTTCGCCGGATTAGACTTTATTTCACTTCTACATTTTTGCACGAGATCATTATAGAGAACAACAAGTATGTTTAGAAATAATTGTTCTTTGACGTCACGTTATGATTTAACTTTCTGGCGTCATTTCTGAAAAAAATACTGGCGGCCGTAAGATGAATAAAGACGGTTAATGCGGCCGTCAACAGCAAAAAGGTTGGGCACCCCTGATATAGACATAACTTCGATCCGAGGACAAATAACTCTACTTGAGATACACTCGGATGACTTAAATTAAACATCAAATCGGTTGGATTATTATTTTAACGCAAGCATATAGTTATTCGGGCTAATTCGCAAATACCTTTTATAATTGAGCCGAGTTTATTGTTTCATTTTCTTTCTTTGTTAATTTCAACCTTGCGATCCTTGTGTACCTTGCGATCCTTGATCCTTGTGTACCTTGCGATCCTTGTGTACCTTACGATCCTTGTGTACCTTGCGATCCTTGCGATCCTTGTGTACCTTGCGATCCTTGCGATCCTTGTGTATCTTGCGATCCTTTTGTACCTTGCGATCCTGTATACTTTAGATCAGGGATGGGCAACTTTTTCTTGTCGCGGGCCAAAACCAAACTAAAAAAGGTCTCCGCGGACCGTTATATGTTAGCTGTGTATACTTCACGCATCTTATTATCACCGCAACGACAGTTATTCAGTGATAAAGCTAGGGTATTTTGCAATTTACACTCGATGAAAGAACAAGATTAACGCAAAGCGCAAAATATTTGATTTTTCGTAGTTGAATTAGCCCCAAAATATGGAGAATGGCCTCGTGCCCAGTTTGTAAAATAGGTCGCGGGCCGGATGATTTGCGTTGGCGGGCCGGATCTGGCCCGCGGGCCGTAAGTTGCCCACCCCTGCTTTAGATGCACCGGCAGCGCCAAGCCGCGCCTCTCTTCAGATCACAAAAGTGCCATACACTGCATTATGCGTGCCCTTTTCTTTCGCTAATTCTCTCGGAAAACATGATGAACTATTTAGCTATGATTTGAGGCATGCCTCAATTGTGACTTCCCAACTAAAATGGAGGGAAATTTAGTATCTAAGCTGAGAGATTTTTTTCAAATCAACTTACAATCTAAAGTTGAAGTCATAAAGGCAGACATTGTTCCAGAAGTTTGCATTAGACGACTGGACAAAAAAATAATACGAAACTTTCAAAGAGATTGGTAAAAAGGAGTGGATGTGTGGCTGTCATAGGCGTAGCCAGGGTAGCACAGTGGTCATGTCCTCCCAAATTATATATTTTTTACTCTTAATAATAATTTGTTTTGTGGCATTTATGGGCAGTACCAGCACAGCAGTCAATCACAGGCATGCCACACCTTCCATTGTCATACACTGTTAGGTCATAAACAACGTAGTTATTGTTATGTTTGCTTTACTTATTAATGTAGTTTTACTAGTTTTTAGTCATTTTGTTTTTCTCTCTGAATGGTTTGAGTATTGCGGTAACTCAGTCAGTTGCTGCTCGAAACGGTTTGCTAGCATATTTATTTGTGTTCGATGCGCAGCTCATACAATGGCAAAAGCTAAACCAAAAAGGTTTAAACTTTTCGCCACCCAATTTTTCGGCTGGCTACGCAACCGGTGGCCGGGCTTTTAAAAATCGCCTTTTCTACTATCCTTGTTTCTTGTTTTCAATTTTATAATAAACGTGAAAGCAAGCTGCTAATTTATTTTTATATTATTAGTACGATACCTTTTTTGTGGTTGTTAAAGAAAAACGTGACTTGAAAAAATTAGTGCCTTACCATCTAGGAACCACACTGCACGTCACTGCTTTAAACAAATGTCGATGTTACACCAACAACGGATATTAGCGCAGAGAGCGAACAGCGAGGGACATTAACTGCGCCAAACTCGAAGTTTTTAGCAAGAAAAAAAGGTTTGACTTAGCGTTGTCAATTGACGAATATACACTTGCTACTCAGTCAACCTAAACGAATAACGAAAGAGCAAACTATCCGGGGTTTACGGTCGACCAAACAAAAGACGAAAAATGGCGTTTTGCGCTCGATTTTGGTTTCGCATTAGATTAAGACGCGTGACCCTACTACTTAAAAAGCACGCCTGCTTCAAACAGTTTGAACCCTTTCGATTAGGAATATGTTCTTTCATATCTGCATCTCCAACTTATAATAATATTTTTTATTTAAACGAACAGTTCTAACACAAATTCAAACGAAACTCGAACAATAAAAATAGGGGTCCTAGGGGGGGTGGGATACCTATATCCCATTAGGCTTTTTGAGTGGGACCTATATGTCCCATTAGACCGAAATTAAGCGTTTTTTTTTCAAAGACTAAATTTCAAGTCACGACGTTAATCAGCCGAAAATACGTTTATGTGTGGCAGCGTTTGAAACAATCTTTGCAGTATGGAAGATTGCATTTGGAACACATCGTTTTGGTGCGTTTTTCTTTTCCAATTTGGGTACATCCTTTGCATCTTCGCCTAGTTTTTTCCTCTTCAGGAAGATGAGTTCCAACATTATACATCATGCGGACACGCTTTGATCGCCGACCAGAACCTTGGCGACGTCTTACTGCAGTATCCCTTTGTCCTTTTTGTATCAGAGATAACTCAACAAGGAAATCCAAAAATGGTCTTTTACCATTTCGTTGTAAGTCATTGTGAATTACGCATGTGTTCACAGCAGCAAACATTAACAATCGATAAAGGACCTTTTTCCACCATTTTGTGGATTTTCGATCAAGATCATAAATGCCTACCATTTGATCAACACGATCAACACCTCCCATGACCTTTCTATAAAAGTGAACTGCTTCGGGACACTTAACAATTTTTGTAGATCCATCTCTCTGTTTTTTCAGCACATCCACTACAGTGTCCGTATGACAGTTACTCAGCAACATTACCTCCTTTGTGTCTAGCCATCGTGCTGCTAGAGTTCCATTTAAATTGCTTTTAAAGTCGGATTCATCCCGTTTGAGTTTATTTGCATATGCAGGTTTTTCATATCATAGGTATATCCAGTTTGCGGATCATATCGCATCCACAATTTTATTCCTCTTTTCACTGGCTTCAGTGGAAGCTATTGTTTGAAAGAGCATCTTCCTTTGAACTTTGTCATGGACTCGTCAATGCTTTGAAAGGGACTATCCTGTCTGTATTTTTGAAATGTGTGTTTCAATAAGGAAACTATTTCTTCAATATAGTATGGTTTTTGAACTGGCTGAGATTTTTCTGGATTGTTGATGTAGAGCTTGGACATAATTAATTTAAATCGATCTCTAGAAAATGTGCTTTTCAAAAGTGAATTTCCCAGCAAAGGGTGTCCTGACCAGTAACGATTTATAGATGGAAGTTTGTTGTAACTCATGACAGAGAAGCAGCCAAATAACTGCATGATTTCAAAGGAATTTGTTGGGGGATTTTTTTTCTTTTTACTTTGTGCAAAAATTTTGAGCCTTCTGTTGGTGTAATGTGCTATCTGGATGAACAAACTCTTCGGAAACAGCTTGAAAAATATGTCAAATGTAGTGCAATCCCTAGTAAGGTCGGGGTGAATGGATGACTCTCTAGCTTCAGAAGGAATCATGCGTGGCAGAAAGTTTTTTATCACATTAGACCACACGACGTTGATAACAGTGGATTGTGTTACTTGTTGATCATCCATTGAATCGTTTTCAATTTCCATGTCTTGTTCATGTGTACGGGGCCTACTTTTAGGTCTGCGACTGGATGAAGTTCCTTCTGATTCGGAGAAATCCTCACTTTCTTCAGTTTCGTCTGGTGAATACTCAGCATCTGAATCACTCAACAACTCGGATTCGTCTGATATATGATGATAAGTTACTGTCACATTCCATAGCAGCCAGCAATTCAGAATCACTGTAATGTCTAGCCATTGCACTCCTGATGCGATATAGTTAATTCTTATATAAATATAACCTGATATTTATCTTTTCTCGAAACAAGAAAAACAAAACTTTAGGCCTGATGGGACATATTTGTTCCGGTAAAAAGGTCTGTTGGGACAGATATATCCCCAAAACAATTTTTTTTATCTAGCTCGGCAACAAATCAAAGTTATACCACTGGAAGTATATATTATTGAAATAAAGAATAAAACACAACTTTTTACATACCTACAACCTAAGCTAGTTTTGCTCAAAAATTAACCAAAATTTACTAATTTAACTACAAGCTAAACAACCTGACCGGGTACAACTTCAGTTGCAGACGTACAAAATGGCGAAAATCACCGAAGCGCGAAACCACGTGGAAGCTTAACGCTCAGTTGAACTTAAAAAGTCGAATATCGGGACAATGCACTGAATGCAGTATTATGTGGGAAGTATTTGTAACTTTAAGTAAGTATAGGTGGCGCGTGGGACACATATGTCCCGAGAGTCTCGAAAGGGTTAAAGCGTGACAAAAACGAATAAAAACGATAATATCACTTGCAAAAAGGGGAATAAGAAACCCCTAACCCCTGGATACGCCACTGCGGGCAATGGATAATGTATAATATTTTTAACCTTCATTAGTAATACATATTACACTTACGAATAATACTAATAATCGCATTTTTAAATTCCAGGGGGGCAAGTGCCCTTCCTTGCCCCCTCGTGGGGGCGCCCATGGCTATAGCCGTGTTGAATATAGTGGCCTGGTTGTTCATTTTGCTTTTTAAGAAATGACGTAAATTTTGAGCGGAAATCCAAGCTGGCGAAGTGCAACAGCAATCAAATATTCACAGCAGCATTACCGTACGACACGTCGATTCAACGTTGGAACAGCATTTTGTTTTGCTGCATTGAACGTTTACAGTCTAAATTGGCTTATGTAATATTTTTATTTTGCATTTCTTTTAAATTATTTGTGCATTAAATATTTTATTTGTGTTCAAACATTTTGGGGCAAACAGAGGTAAATGCAGAATGTGACTCTGTACCTCTGTCTATAGCGTTAGCGGTTACTGTCAAACCATATTTCGGTTGCATCCTAGCAATCGCCCCTTTTTCTCGTGCCTGCTTAAATGTTTTATATCCACTCTGATAGAAAGTGATCGCCTTCATCTCTCGCCCAGGTCACAACAGCCCATATTGGTTTCCTCGCTTCCCTTCCATTATACGACCTTATGTGATGGAATATCAGTGTTTTAATGACTTGAGTCATTGACTTGACTTAAGTGCACTTAAGTCACTGTTTTCAAATGACTTGACTTGACTTAAGTCCTTTGACCAAAATGACTTGACTTGACTTAAGTCTTTTGGACAAATGACTTGACTTGAAATTAAGTCATTTTGTCAAATAACTTGGGAGTAAATTAAGTGTTTTTCATTTAAATTTATCTCAAGTTTGCACATTAAACACTCTTATTGCTGTATATTGCGTTTGTGTGTTTTTTTAGTTAAACTGTTGCTTGTAATCGAACGAGTTTACCAATTTTAATAGTTTAACAATTTACTTTTATGTTAATGACATGACTTGAAATTGACTTGCTCTCATAATGACTTGACTTGGGCAACCGATGACTTGGACTGGGACTTGACTTGTTATTTTTCAAATGACTTGACTTGGACTTAAGTTATTTCAAAATGACTTGTTTACAACACTGTGGAATATACTAAGCAAGATAACAGTAGCCTACAACGAGTGGTCGGCTATACGCAAGAGATGCCCTCATGGTTAATTATAGAGCTCCATTGTCACATTGCCAACAACAACCGGGAGTATGTAACCCGGACTTCAGCCATTAGACCGAAATTAGAACAACATAATTATAGCGTTTTAATATTATTAATGCTAACATGCGGCATGTGTGGAAGAGGTATCTACAGTATTGAGGCTTGAAGCCATATATGCTACAGCCGATACTTAGCTATAAGCATGTCATACATAGCCTATTTTTAGTAACGAAAACCATTGACATGTGTCAATCAAAATATTTCTCAGACGTAAAACTTTAGGTTGTAACAGCAATTGCTTAAGACTTGCACGCTAGCGCGATATTCAAGCAAATACGTAGTCCCGGTGCTAAACTGCGTCAAACGTGAAAAATTTGCCATTGAAAATAAAAATTGCTTACTGTCAAGCAGCTGCAATAAAGGCAATATTTTGCACTGCCTAAATTTTGCGTGGTTAAACATATTTTAAGAAGCCATTAGGCTCTGGTCAAAATTATTATCAAATTGTCCTCCGGAAGGTTGTTGTACGATATTCGTGAACGTTTTTCCAACAGTAAATTGCTTAGCCTATCCGTGACCAGTTTGCGATGATCGACGCTCCCTTAAGGTGCGCGATTTGGGTATTTCACCTTCCTGATTACAAAACGAGGAGTTTTATGTTATATTCTTTGCACTATAGTCTTTAAGACTATGTAATTCGCTTATCCCAGAAGACACTCTAGCCATAAGATAAAAATAAGAACAACCTCAACATCGGAGCAGGCTAAAACACAGTTCGGAATAAGACCAAAATAGCACTAATATCTAATAGTCGTAGTAGCCTATCGCCCAATAGGAATAAGTCCTAAAACTGTCGGAATAAGACCTTAAGGGCATGAATCATCCCTACACAACATTTAACCTAACCCCAAACCCATCCCTAAGTTCATCACTAACTTCCCTAATCCATTTTTAAATCTCACCCTTCCACACCAATAACCCCAAACAGGGTCAAAAAATCCGGTGCCAAAACAGCGGCGCCCTAATGGCGCTATTCAAATAAGGGCGCCCAAACGTTGACACTAAAACGGCCGACGCCATACCCATGGCCCCTGATCGTCCCATATACCCTCTCCCTAAAGTTTCAGTAGAGATGGCGTCACGCAGTCATGTTAAATGCAACATAACAAGGTAAGTCAAAACATGGCGACATAAAGAAGTAGGCCTAAGCTTAGAAACAACACCACGCACGGTTGGAGTGCTACATTCAATACGAAAGTTGTATTATAAAAACGGCATTTGACCCGCGCAAAGCGAAAATACGCCCTTTTTGTACCTTTTTAGATGACAATGTTCACTCTAGGTCAGTGCTTCTTAAACTTTTTTAGTTTTGTTCACCCCTAGCATCTATCACCAGATTTCATTTACCCTTGTCTCATGATATGATAAAACTATCTCGTTTATATATAACAGCACAAAATGACTTAGATTGTTTCGATTTTTGCTGGGATCAACTCAAGCTAAGTTTTACCATTGCAAATCTACGATTTTTTCAGAAAATATAAAGCAACAAACAAAGTCACCGAACTTTTGTACTTATACTAGGGCCACCATATTTTTAGCACCCAAAAAGAGGACATTTTTTTGCCTGCAAGTAAAACGAAAATAAGATTGATATGTTTGAGAAATAACGTGCCATATCCACACCTTTTTTACCAGCGGCCCCCTTTGGTAATTTTCCTATGCCCTACGAAAAGTAATTCGGCATTTTCAATGAAATATCACGCACTGAGACAACTTGAAAATAGTGAAATCTGTTGTCGGTCGCGCGAAGCGCGAACAAAAATTGGTTGAATTGGCGCTAAACTGTTAAATCAGGAGGCTTTTCGTAAAACATTTCGTCCCCCTGTTGCTATCCTGTTATCCAATTATATAAAATATGGATAAAAAATAGTTCAAACAGTGGATGACTTTTATCGTTTATAAAATAGTTAGAAAAATTTTAGTTAAATAAGGCCGTCGATGCTATAAAAACATGCAATGGCACTCAAAGAGACTTTGTGCTCAACAAAGAAAACAAAATTAGATAACAGAAGATTCGCAATTTTTTTGGGGCTGTTGTAGGCCTAATGTTAAAGTTGGCAAAAACAGAGTTTGTACCAGGGCTGGGGAGCCACCATAAAATAGCATTAGCTCCGGAGCCATCAGGCAATTATTAAATGGCTCCGGAGTCGTAAAACGCAATCCTTTGGCTCCGGAGTAGTAAAACTCATATCCTTTGGCTCCGGAACCATCAAACACACACCCAATGGCTCCGGCTCCAGCTCCGGTGCCACCAGTCACTTATTTAATGGCAAGTTTTAAAAATTTATTTTGGCTAACTAACGTTGGAGATGGAACAAAATATAATTTCTTAGCTTGAGCACCACAAATTGAAAAATGGCTCCAGCTCCACAAAAATAATGAAAAGGGCTCCGGCCTCGGCTCCAGCTCCACAAAAATAATAAAAATGGCTCCGGCTCCACAAAATTAATAACAATGGCTCCGGCGAAAATGCTTAGCTCCGGGCTCCAGCTCCGCCTCCCCAGCCCTGGTTTGTACAGCGCTGTAGGAGTGGTGTACAACCAAAGCGAAACTATTAAAATCATAGCAAAGGAATTAAATATTAACTTAGAGCTACCCCCCCCCCTACGAATTGCTTGGAGCCCCCCTAGCCTAAACGTCTTGTTAAAAGTATAAGCAACTAACTCGAAATGCGAAAAAGAGGACATTTGAACATTTTTGAGCGACCTCGGGGGACCATTCAGTTTTCTCGAGAAAAGAGGACATATGGTAGGCCTAACTTATACGCTCAGTGCAAACCAACTGAACTATTAGCCTTCAATAAGCCAAAAAAAAAACAGTTTAGTAGTCGATTTACTTCAGAAATTCATTTATTAGTGACTAGGGGTGAACCATTCACCAGTTTAAGAAACACTGCTCAGGTGATTCGATGAGACGCATTTAAATTTCGCGTGGATTGAAACAATTTTTGGATTGGCCTAACTGATTTCGGTAATAAAATAACCTTTAGGATGACACACGTTATATTATAATATTAGGCAGTCTAAGACAGAGGTGGCCAACACGCGGCTCTTCACCCAGTTATGTGCGGCTCTTACGTTCATGTTGCATTTATGATTTGGTTTCGATTTTCTTTGGTTAAGTTATGATTTTTTGTCGGTTTCGACTCCGATTTTATTTTTAGTAACACTTTTGAAACAAGACTAAATAAAAAATTTTGCATATTCAACTAAATAAAGGCAATTTTTTCGCGCGATTGCTATGTGGAGTGAGTAAAAAATGGGTGATAGGCCGATTCATTTCGTTATTATGTGTGTTAGGTGTAGCCCTTAGCAGTTAACCAAGTAACAAACGCGACTCTTGGTATCTGATTGGTTGGCAACCACTGGTCTAACAGTATGCCGTAATGGTGCAGATCCTTCAGGCAGGCTATTTACAATATGTATACCCACGAAAATGCCGTTTTTTTATATCCTGAATATTTACAATACTTATTTTATATAATTACACTGATTTTCGGTTTGCTAAGTTCTATACTTAGTTTAATCTTTATATAATTACTAATATCAAAAATATGAAAAAGTTACTGTCAGAGGGGAGTTATACTTAAAAGAGTTGGACTTGATTTTTATAGATAGGGTAGGGTTGGCGAAAGAGTGTGAGAAGGGTTGGAGAAATAATTGGAAGGCGAGTAAAAGTGGTAGTTGGAAAAAGAATTAAGAGAAGATTGGAAAGAAGAGTAGGAGAAAACGGCGTAGAGAGTTGAGGAAGAGTAATAGACGAACGGTCAGAGAAGAGTTGGAGGAAAAAAGTAGATGAGATAGAGTTACAGGAAGCTATTTGAAGCAAGAAAATAGGCCTTAAATATCCGCACCTTGTCTAAAAAAGCTCACATCCCCGTTTCACAGTATCTTGGTTGAAAAATGTATTGTAAGTTACTATTTACAGTGTGCAGTCATTTCAGTTTAGGTAGTCATATCTAAGTCTTGAAGTCCAAAACAAGCCAAATAAACTACGTGAGTTCGGCTCCAATATTTTCTTACGTCACTGAAAGCGCGTTTACATTTTTTAATAAAAACAAGGAGTTTGTCACAAACTAAAAATGCATCATCGTATCTCCAACATAGCCTACAATTTACTGATTAGTTATTTAATAATGGCAGGATCCTATTAGTTCTACTTTTAGATTATGGGCCGCGAAATTGATTAATATATTCCATTTTCCGCTGTAACCTTAAGAAGTTGATTGTTAAAAGTAATGTTAATGTGCACCACTATAAGTAGAATTAAAAAAACGCACGTTGTTGATTATAAATCCATGCCAGCAATTTGCGAATTTCTTGAAAAGTCACACAGAACATATAAAACTTTTTCCAAGTGAACTTTTATACACTATTTACCGACATCACGATGAACTTCTGTCGGAATCTGACCTACGGCGTGTCCTACTACGAGAATGTTTATTTTTACGATATTTCTTTTTAGTAGATTTTCTTTCAGGACTGTAATCGTTACGACTCGGTTTTCTTGGACGAGTTTCTTTTTCATAATGCCTTCGTTTGTGTTCCGACTTCCACTTTTTATGTTTTTGGTCGTCGGAAGAGTAATAACGTTCCGATTTCTTTTTACGGGTTGTTTCTTCATCAGACGAACGAGATTTTTTGGCGCGTTTCTGTCTTTTTGAACCATGCTCACGTTTAGGAGACTTCTTACTGATGTAAGCACTCTTGTGTTTGTTACTTTGAGATTTTCGCAATTTCTTGCTATCTGAGACGGGTTGTTCAGTGGCTAAACTTTTAGTGGTCATTGCGGGAGGTTTTGCTGAATTGGCAAACATAGGAGTGTCTTCGCTGGCGTCTCCTTCGGAGCTCATGTCATCCTTGCTAGCTATCTACAAGATAAATATCAGGCAGCAGATAAATAGTCAAGATACCAGGAGTTTCGTTACTTTGCATATAAGGGTAATGGTTACAAGCCAAAAAAGTATGCAGAAAAACTATAACGTTTTTGGTTGGTAAATATCAGATGCAGATTCCCGAAAACAAAACAAAATTAAAAATAAATACCTCTGGTATGTCGCCCTTCTGCAACAACGATTCTTTATGACTTACTTGACCTTTACTATCATGATGGGTTGCTTCTTTTTTCTCGGGGCCACAATTTCCTCCTGTAAACAAATTGCATTTTTAGTAAACGCAGCTACACATCCTTTAAATGTCCAATGGTGGACGTTTGAAACAGTAAATGGTACTATACACAACAGTATTTATATATTTGTCACTTAAAAACCTGTTTCGAAATCTCCAAGTCGTTGATTTTGTAGGTCACTGAAGGTCTTCATTTTTTTGTTAAGGTCCTCATCCTCGATTAGGCTTTCTTCCGAGTCTGACTTGTCCTCTTCATCTGAGCTGTACTCCGGCACCAAACCTGCATCATATCGACCATTAATTAGAAGTTGTTGTTTTTTCAAATTAACC
This sequence comes from Ascidiella aspersa, assembly GCF_963924565.1. Lineage (NCBI taxonomy): Eukaryota > Metazoa > Chordata > Ascidiacea > Phlebobranchia > Ascidiidae > Ascidiella > Ascidiella aspersa. Next base: position 19,038,703 of record NC_139453.1, read on the forward strand.
TCCAGTATGACAACTTTTTTAATCCATGAGGATGAAAATTTTAAATACGGAAAACCAGGCGGACTTCTAAAAAGCGATAAATGTTGATTTTTTCGACCTTGGGCAACGTTGAACACTTACACTTTTGAATAATCTTTAGATGGAGTTCTTGGTGTGTAAACATTATATTAACAAGTCGGTATTACACTAGCAGAAACCTCTCCTAATTAAGGCACATTGCCATATAAAACTAACTTCTTCACGAAAACAATTTTTAATGCATGCTTTCATAAGACAGGTGGATTTATTAGGTCTTACTAACATAGAATAAAATATAAAACTCACCAATACCACCAATCGATGCAAGAGCAGTGGATTGCACTAAAGGCTTAGCTGGTGCTTGTTTCAAAAAAGATAATGTTAAAAGTATAATCACATATCGGATTGACTTTGTCATAATAAAAATAATTGTACCAACTTTGTATATAGGTTAAATAAAAATATTGAAAAGCAATGGATGAAATTTCAACACTTTTATACTACCTTTGGTTGCTTTTTTATAAAAATCAACACAAATTTCTAAAATTTCTTGATCCGTAACTTCAAGCAATATGCTGGTGAGCATTCGACGCATTTTCAGCACCTACCATACATATCCATTGTAAACAAAACAATGATCAAATATTAAATAACTCAAATATTCAATGTCACTGCACAAATGTCAGTCACATTTGCAAAACGAATATAAAATATTTATAAACAGAAAACCACATAAATAGATATATTTAGAACAGAAAAAAGAGAAGTTTCTAATAAAGGTCATGTTCCTTTTATACTTGCCAGTCATCACAAAAACTAAAAAAATCATAAAAAACTAATTTACAAAAAAGTCTTTAGCTCTGCACTGAAATTATTAGGCATGTGAAAATTGTATAAATACTTGCAGAAATGTGAAATTATATTAATTATATAAATACCTTGAACTTGAAAAATATTAATCTTGAACTTGAAAAATAGGATTATGGTTTTTGCTCTGCATTTATTATGCACTGATACAACTGACAAATGAACAAAAATAGATATGATCTATTAAGGGACCAAGTTGTGTTACCCTTTCTTGCTCCTTATCTTCCTCATTTTCTTCTTCTGTAGTTGGTTCTGGATCCATATTTCCAGCTTCATCTTCACCCTCATTTTCATCTTTATCTTCAGTGTGGTTTTCCTCAGGGAGTTCTGCATCCGATTCCTCTTCCTATAAGAAATTTGTATAAAAAACATTGCAGATGTTTGACAATTTTAGAATTCTACTTTAAAAATAATTTTGATTCATACATCTTTGATATCTTGTAGATTTTCCAACCTTGAACTATCAAAATTATTCTTAATATTTTCAAGTGAAGCATTCGACTTTTTTTGCTTTTCTTGTTCCATACGTTCCAAACCTTCACGAATCCAAGCAGGAAGAAGTTTTCTCTGGCGGACATCTTTATGCAAATTTAATTTACAATACACATAGTAGGTAACACAGTGGGTTTGTTAAAATCGTCTAACCTGGTGGCTTAGCACATGAAATCTGGTTCTGGTTCAAGTTAGATTCATTATGTTGCCATTGGTTTGAAAACATCCCCATATTTTGAGGAAAATGGCCATTATTTTCTGCTGTTGGCATGTTTGGAGGAGGATAATAGTTGTTCCATCCTTGATTATGGGGTATATATGGCCGTTCCTAAAAAACATAGCTGTAGGAAAGAATTTTTTTTCAAAGTAACACCGGAACAATAAATTATATATACCAGAGGCTCTCAAACTGTGCGTCAGGACACCTTGGTGCATCAGTCTACTTTATTGCAGTAATAAAATGCTTCCAGATACTATTATTCCCTAACATACACATTTAACTCTTTATACAAAACTGTAGAGTGTATCTGTTGATTATGATTTAACAAATCACATTTCTTAGTTCTAAATCACTTCGGCATGTGGCAAATAAGGGTCGAAAAAGTCAGTTATATGAGTGCCTAGACACTAGATTGTAAGCACTTGTGCTAATGTATAGTGTGTAGGTTACATATGGCTACAAAAGAGAAAGCTGATTTTGCCAAAACGCAAATATACTATTAAAGGTGATCGTCCTGAAAAGAATGGTAGCCAGTAAAATAACTTTCTTCAAATTTTGTGGTTTACATTTATTTTGAAAAAAAAGTGTGTTATTTGCATAGAGGCATAGGCCAGAAATGAATGATGCCTAACATCAATCACGATAATTCCATTAGAAATTCTTAAATAAACTCATAGTTTTTTGTTTGAATGTTTAATGCTTGATCTACATGCCACACTCTTGTGCAACACTACTTTTCACACCTAATATATGTGCTCTGAATTTGCTTCGCTATTTTTTGTATATGAATTTTTTCAATATTTTGCACACAATTAAATATACCTATTTTTTATATTCTTATCGCTGGAGGCATTGCAAGATCTACAAACTTTTAGAAGGCTATTGCAAGAAAGTAGTTTTAAGTACCACTGATATATACCAATGCAATTTAGTGATATATATTTTTTCTCCAAAATTAGAAGAAAATCAAGGGAAAAAGTAATTAATTTATCTAAGTTAACTGAGACATCAACCTGTATCATAATAAGATGTTTTTGCCAGCATTTCTCAGGGCCTTGTGTTTATGGTTTATTTTAAATCTATATTTAATTCTGGTGCCAAAAATACCAAAATATAAACCATCAATATTACCTGTTCTTCGGAAAATGGTTCAGGTGGGTTAGAGGTTTGTATGTTGTTGCTGAAAACGTAAAAATAAAGGCTTCAAATAATCAAGTAACAAGCAATAGTCCCAAAAAGAAGAACATTTAGTTCCAAATACAGTAATATTCCAGATCTTGTGCGGAAAGTGTGAAATTAGTCATTATGGAGCATAACTACAGCGTTATATGCATATAGTTAGACGATACTTTATATACTGTATAAGGCATGGGTCGGCAACCTTTTGTATGCAGTGTGCCAGTTTATGAATAATGTCAAAATATCAACAACTCGCGTGCCAAACATTTCTGTGATTGGTTTTGCACTGGCAACCAGCGCTGTGGAGTTAATTAAAAACAACCCGAGCCCGAGTCCGGACAAAATGCTTTACGTAACTAAAGTAAGATGGATATTCAGCAATCCACTCATAGGGCTCATGGAAAAATATGTCACCATATGCTATTCCACCTTAACAATTTGAAGTTTGCTGCCTTATCAGTTTTAAAATTTGCATGCGCACTCCAAGTGGTTTTACCTATATTATTACTGAAATCCCGAGTCCGACTCCGCAGCCGTGCTGTGTAGCCAGGGGGACCACAGGGACCATGCCCAGCCAAATTTATAAATATTGTACTTTTAATAATTTGTTTTGTGACATTTATGAGCAGTATCACAAGAGTCGGTCACAGGCATACAACACATTCAATTGTCATGCACTGTTACGTCACAAACGATGTAGTTATTATTACGTTTGCCTTACGTAATAATGTAGTTTTACTACTTTTTTAGTCATTTTGTTTTTACTCTTTGAATGGTTTTTGAGTATTTCGTTAATACTTAGTCAGTTGCTGCTCGAAACAGTTTGCGACGCCATTAAACCCCACTGAAAAAAAACGTCACGAACACAATACTGTGCCTGCTATTTTGTAATATACTTTTTGCCTGCTATTTTGTAATATGCTTTTTTGTAATATAGACGCTTTTCAGCCGATACCTACAAGTGTTAACTCTCAGTTTGAATAATTGTTTTATGCTGTCAGAACTTTGTAGCGTCATCCCTGAAAATAGTCATGTAACTTTAGTATGCGCTTGCTTTTTTGCTTGCGGCCCTTTTGTTCAGGTCTGCTGTACATTTCTGTGGTATAAAGTGTTAAGCGTGACACATAGGGCCCATTTCATATATGAACAATGCTTGATAATAAGTTATAACAGTAATAATCAAGTTTATTTTGATAAAGTAGTTGTGAGGGCCATATTGTAAAATCATTTTAGTTTCACACAAACATCTAAAAAGTCTAGATGGAAGGAACCAGTTAAAAAACACTACGGCAAACAGAATAAATTTTATCGGATATCTAAGTTGGCAAAAACTGAAATTTCAATTAGGTAAAATTCTTCGGCCCCCCTCCCCTAACATGCTTGATCTGCCCATGTGAACAAAATAAAACACAAATTAAGACAAGATTCATCACTCTGTATGGGTTGTGTCCTTTGTTTAGAAACCAGTACACTATTAAAATATACAATAACTTCTTAATGCACTATACTAACCTTTGATAACCATTTTTATGCTCATCTGTTATAGAATCTGAAAACAGTAAAGATTGGATTAAAAGTTGCACTTGACAAATGAGCGAGTTTCTACCAATATTGCTTTTCCAGACAAATGGTAATGTCAAAAATATCTGAAAGACATTGGCGATTTTAGTTTGCCCCCTTAGTTGTTATTTTACTATTGACTTTACTTGATTATCTAAATTAGTGTGTATACATAAGTGTGTCATCTTAAATAATAAAAAAATTATCATATTAAAAGCGGTATTTTTCGATAACATATCAGTTAGACAACATGAAAACATTAAAGCTGACTCTTAATCGCGCAAAGGGCCAAAAAATTGTGTTTATTTGGTTTGAATTGGGTAAACTTTAATGTACAGTAAGAGAGCTGACGCATTGGACATACAAAAAATTGCTTGTGCTCGATATATTAAGTTTTATCAAGAAGATTTTGACAAACGTTGTGAGGGGATTTACTCCAAACAAAGGCAGAAACGTAAAAATGTCACCCGGAGCGCAAAAACTTAACTTTGCATAAAGTGTTTCAAAAGGTGTGATGACTATGGTGATTATTTTTTGACTTGTCAAAAAAAGTCCAAAGTTGTAAAAAATATTTCAAATCCAAATTGATTAAAAATGCATATAAATTGTTAAAAATTTAAAAAACTATAGTCAGCTTTTTAAAATTGTGGATCTGTTAAAATTTTATTCAATAAATTTAGTTTTGAAATAAATTTAACTATATTTTAACTGTATTATATCTTATGTGAGACAACAGAATTAACTACCCGGGCCTAGTTTATTGAATTAGGTTCAGTTTGAACTTTAGTTATAAAATGTATTTGCTGTCTTTTTCGCTTGTGATTTGCAATTATCTCATTTTCAATTTAGATAAATCTGCTTTTTCGTTAAAATTTTGCAAATTTTTGTTACCTTGTACCTTGTACACAATTTTTTTTAAATTAAGTTATTTTAAATAATCAGCGTTCTGTTTTTCTTTGGCATTTTTATACTGGTTTATCTTTCAAAAATATCAACTACGCAATTTGTGTGTTTGACTGAAGGTCAGTAAAACATCAAAAACGTGTGGTTGGCGACACCAAGGCACTAATGTAGAACCTCAAACAACAATCAGGTGTTTTAATCAATGTATATTCATTAGGTCGAAATTTTTCCCAAAAACATAATTTTAAGTCATTTCTCATTTTTTTAGGTCAAAAAATAATCGCCCTAGTAATAACATACAAAGCAATGGCCATACTGCAAACAACATTACAAATTCGAGCATAAAGTCGGAGTTCCCCGGCGCTAACCAATAGTGGTATATAAATGACAGCTTTGCGCAAAGCGCAAAACATTTTCAAAGTTTTGTTGTTAATTGTGGAGAGGGTGGCATGGTGTCCAACCCCTTAGCACAAATTAGATCGCCATCAACTATAAATACAGTCCAAATCAGCCATAATATTAAAAACACAGTCCAAATCAGCCATAAAGTAGCAAATATAGTCCAAAAACTAAAAAATACAGTTATTTTTGATATCTTCTGTTCAGGCACGTTTCCAACTTAGGGAATTCCCCTATTTTTCGGTCTGACGTTAATGAGCAATGACGTCATAAAATAGTGATTGTAATGATGTCATAAAACATTCTAATCAGAAACAACTAAAGTCCAGCAAATGCAAACAGGTGCATCGTCGACACTCCTGCCAGGCGAAAAACTAAACCAAAGACCGTAAAATATGTGTGATTGATTTTGGAAGAATCCTAAACTATCACCAGCGCAGTTTCCTAAGTTCCATGTATGGGACTAGCGTTAAATTACAGACAAGCCTTTCGCCACGTACATTACTAAACGAAGATCGTTTTTCCGGGGTGTTATCATGCCACAATTAGCACAACATCTGCGCCAAGCAGTGTGCCAAGTCAGTTAAAATACAAGCTGCGGTTGAGGGGAAATAAGTTGTGTCAACTGCACACTAAACACGTGGTCTTAGACTTAGAATATGCTTATAGAGAATAATTTTGCGTTAACTAACATAACTTAAAAGGGCGACTTTGAAATGCGCACGACAGTCATCATTATACCACCTTTTAAGAATCTGTTTCAAAAAAAAAATAATAATCCGTTGTTAACCAATATCGAATATTAGAGCAGACAGCAAACAGAGAGGAACATTAGCTGCGCCTAAATTTGACGTTTTAGCGAGAAAAAAGAAAAACGGTTTGTCTTAGCGTTGTTAATTGTTGAATTCACACTTGATAATATAATCAGCCAACCTAAACAAATAACGAAAGAGAAAAAATATACTGCATTTTACGGTCGACCAAAAAAAAGATAAAAACGAAGTTTTGCGTTAGATTTTGGTTACGCATTAGCTTAAGACGCATGACCCAAACACATTAAGAACATTGCCGCTTCGGACAGTTCGCTAAACCCTGACCAAATCGAACAACAAACAACAATATTACTCACAAAATGGGGGTAGCAAACCCCGGCCCCCTGCATACGCCACTGTGTCACATGATCAGTAACTTAAATCACCTGGGTGGGATAGGTGGGTCTGGGTAGGTGTGTTATAAACTCCCCGGGTATGGGCGGAGCCTGAAAAATTTTACGTTTCGTGTATTCTAGACGCTAAAAACGGCGTTTAGTTATTATGAGCTTACGATAGAAAATTTGCAACACCTCGTATTCAAGTCCGAATGTCTTATTCACTTCCGATTGTCAAGTGATTTTAATTGCGCGTGAAACGCTATGGAATTGCGGTGTCAGAACAGCCTCTGTGACATATCAATCACAAACTGTTGCATTTCGTTGTCAGCAAAATTAACGATGCTTATCAACAAATTTGGTGATATTTGTAGGTTAAATTTTGCCGATGGTATGAAGCATGGCTTTAAAATCGCCCTTTTTGAACTCATAATTAGTAAATTATTCCACTGAAACTGTGCAAGAAAAACACAAACATGGCTTGTTACTGAAGTTAAGACGGCGATTTATTATCAGTTTATCGGGCAATGGTTCGTTGACATTTTAATCCACGTTTCAAAATGCGACGGTCAAGCAGTTCTTTTCGAGATTTAGGCTAATAAAAACATCAAATAGAGCGACCTGTGGTGAAGACGTTTGCTGTAGCTTACACGCTTGTTTTCTTTAGGTCGTTGAGAAGACGGTTCATTTTATCAATAAAATATATATTCGTTAACAGGCGTGCTTGAGATTACTTGAGTCGGTGACAAGCAACTGCTAAATGAAACAAACATCAATAACAAGCGTGATTAGGCGTTGGCGGCGATAAGCACCGACAACTAACATGTTTTCAATGTTTCCGATGTAACATTGCAGCAATCACGGTTTTAGTTTTGTGATAATTGTTTACTGAGATTTCAAAGGGGGGTGTCAAGACTCCTAGACAACCCCCCCCCCACGCTAGCCCCTGCTTCTGTTTTTAATAAGGCCCAAATACAATTTCAAAATTTTCCTTGGTTTGTCAGACCAATGGTGGGATGTTTGTTACAGGAGATAGATAAGAGATGCAGCTCAAGCGAGAGGCTCCAAAATACACAACGGATAGAAGTTCTATGGTCATGGCCTGAACTTTATATGTATAAAAAAGTCAAATGTCAGCTGTCTTTAAGGGCTGTGTATTGTTTTTGATGTTTTTTTTTCTGATAATTCAAATTTGACGATATATTAAAAACGTGATGCGCTAGAGAAAAACCAAAGGCATATTCAAAATCAGCGCAAAAATACATCAACGATTAAATACTCACGTTCTGGATTAAAAAAAGTGAAATTTAGTTACAAATGAAATTTGAGCATTATTTTATTGCATGTAGCTCGTAAAACTTATTTAGGCACTTAGTTAGTCGTACTTAACTTAAAAAACTAAGTTAGGATTTTTTTTTATATGTACGTAGTTAAATTGAAACTCATTTGAGAACTTTTTTGGTCGTACTTAGCTCAAATTTTGGTTGTACAAAACTCAAATAAAAGTATAAAGCAGTAAATCGGTTAAAACGATTTGTAAGAAGTGCATATATGTGTCAATACAAAATATAATGCATATATGCCTAAAATCACCTTACATTGGTAATTACTAGCTAAAAAGGGATACATAGAGAGATATAAATGAACAAAGGCACCTTCTTCTGGTGGTAGAGGGGGAAGCACAGCATTTCCACTCATGTTTGGTGCATGGAAAGCCGGTGGGTTTCCTTGATTTTGTTGCCAATATTGATGAGTTGTATGTTGCTCTAAATTATTATTTGGACATTCAAACATGTAGTGTATTACTTCTTTCTAAAATCTTAATACAGTGGTTCTCAACCTGGAGTTCGCGACCCCCAAGGGGGTTGAAAGGGGCTGTCTGGGGGGTGGCCGTGTAGAATTTCAAAAAGCAAATAGTAATAAGAATTAGGCAATATGAACTAAAAGTTTAGCAGTATAGAAGGAGAAAAAGCAACCGCCAGTCTAATATTTGTCTTTGTGTGGCTTTTGCTGCATTGAACCAGTCATGTTTATGACGTCACCATTACACTTTTCAATTAATGAATCAGGAATTGCTTCAGTCAAACAACGTCTAATAAAGATGAATGGACCCTCACACCAAGGTTGCCAGATGGCCTAAAATTCGGAACAAAATGATAAATTTGTCCTAATTTTCACTAATTTTTCAGTGTCCGACGGTTTGTAAATCTTTATGACAGTAAGCTTTCTGTCCTAATTTGGCCGTATTTATTTGAAACATTGTGGGATGAAGTAAAACCACGGGCTCATGAGGCCTTCAAACTTTATTTATACCAACTTTACCAACGTAAATCCAAAAATAGTTCACGCTTTGCGCAATTGTGATGCGTATTTCTACAATAATTATGTGCAGCACAAAAGCGTCAGGTGTAATACCGGTATAGGGCGCTTTAGTTCCAAATTAAAATTTAGGCCAACTTACAATAAAATTTGTGCTAGGTTTACAGGCAAAGTATTTCTACTTTTCAGCGGTTTCATAACCTTTTACAAAGCTTTTTCCGAAACATCCACAGAATTCCGGTAATTAAATTTTTGTGTTGTAGTTTTGGAAAAAGGAAATAGAATTTAGGGAAAGCTTTATTATTGCACTGCTGTTAACGACTAACCATTTTGTAAATTTGTAAGGAATTTTGGCCACTGACCAATAACATTTAACTCCATTAATTTCCTTTTTTATCCGAATTTTACACCAACAATGTCCTAATCCTAAACCAAGCATCTGGTAACCCTGGCTCAAACCGTAATTTTAGCTTGTTGTGCATAGTACATTTTAGCCGAATTTTAAAACAATCGTAGTCTAGATTTTTTCCCTTTAAAATGTGCTTTTATATGTACTTAAGTTTATTTATTATGCACTATAATGAGGGGGGTCGCTCAAGTTAACAAAAACCTAAAAGGGGTCGCGAGAACAAAAAGGTTGAGAACCACTGGCTTAATAGAACAAGTCAAAATTCACCTGGAATTGGAGGGCGCCATGCATTGTTGCCTTGTATAGTATTGGATTGCCAAGGAAAAGCAGTAAATCCATGGCCATCAAATTGTTGGAAGTTGGTCTAAAACAAAGTATAAATTTTTAGAAATGTTTTTAATAGCAATAAACATCATTACTGATAAAGTAAAACATCAGACCTTACAGATTTATATTCAGAGGTATTTAAAAGCACCATGTTAACGCAAAAGGTTAGTTCCGATTCGTATATATCAGGAATGGGCAAACGGCGGCAAGCGAGCCACATGCGCCGGCATGTTTTTTGTGGCTCTTCTAGTTGAATCGTAAAATTCCAAAAAAATTGTAAAGACTACAAAGATACCGTTTATGAACGTTTAACTCTTTTTCTTTTCTTTATTTAGGCCAGCATTTCATTGATGATGTAACACTAGACATAGAATCCAAAGAGTTAGTTAACAGCAAGTCAACGCAATTTTATTGCTAAGGTTTTAGAGATTAGCAAATCAAACAAAAGACTGATATTAATTAATATTGTGTGTATTATTTTGTTCTTACCATTATTATTATTGTGCTAATTAAAACAGTTTTGTAATACAGTATTACAATTTTGGTATTATTGCTGAACTTACATTATGTACCATTTTTGTATTGAAATAACTTTGAGGCTCTCTGGTACTTGTATTTTCTACAAATGGCTCTTCCATTGAATATATTTGCTCACCTCTGGTATATACATAGTCCGGTGTTTTACATTTTTTTCAGGCGACCAATTATGTTTTAATTGCGACATCACTATTTTGTGTCAATCAAATGTTATTGGGTGAGCAGATATTTTATGAACTGAAAACAAGAGTGAAGGTGACTTAAAAACATGACTGGTTCACTAAAGCAAATGTCGTGAATTTAGTTATTAGACTGGCACATTCTTTTACTCCTTACAATACTAATTTGTTTCTATTGATTTGTTTCTTGTTATTTTTTGTTCGACAAATAGTACACAGCGACCTCTCCTCTTGGAACCCCAGGTTTGGAACCACTGCTATAGGGGTAACTCATGTTAACAATATGCCTTTCAACTCAGAAAAAGAAGTTTAAAAAACAAGTGCCTTCTGTGCAAGTTCTGATTTTTAGACACTCTTATGACTGGCGAGAGAAAATTTTAATTCAAGGCCAACCCGGTGTTTGAGTTAAACATTACATTGTAGTTATGTATTACACATCTTGCAAAATGGCTTTAAACACCCATTTTTTCCCATTTTAACTGTGGATGTCTGGTAATTTTGTATTGGATAAATACCCGTGTCAAGTATTAGTATCGGTTCTAGTACAATACTAGAGTGGTACGGTGCCAATCCGATACAACAATAATATAAAAATTTCAGCTGTGAAGTGCAGTTCAACACAGTAATTTGTATGCATGGAATAGTAAATTTCTTAAAAATGGTAGGTTAACAACTACAGAGGTAACTAAACAGTGCTAAAGCAATTTTTGGCATAATAACCTATATTAAAATATTGATAGCGGATTGCAATACTTTTGTCCAAAATATTGGGTATCGTTTTCTGAATAAATGTTGGTATCGCAATACAAAAAATCAATCAGACCTAATTGTAGCGATTCATAATTAATTTTTATTACCATATCCATTTGTTATGTTAACTATATTATAATAAACCCTAGTGTATTTTGTCAGAGATTAGTTTTGTCATGGATGTTTTGGTAGTTATTATAGTATATTTATTATTATTTTATACTTCAACATGAATTTGTGGGTTTGGTTACTTATTGCTTGTTCTACGTTTCTTTTTTCAACAAGCAACTACAGATTATACATTGGCCTAATAAAAATTAAAAAAAACCTTGTTCGTTCATAAATTCAAACCTCTACTAATGTATTTTGTGTTTATTTTTTACCGGACTTCTCTCAAAAATAAAACTGTACACCGGCCAAATTTAGTTTTTTTTTATCACTTATCTCGGACACAACCCTTCCCCTCCACCAAATCAGAAAAAAAATGCTCTTGAATTATATAAGGGTATTTTTGCATAAACAAACCTGCATAGAACCACCTAATCGCTTTAAGACCCCTATTTTGGGTGTACAGCAAATCTCAATATAAATCAAAACTGTACCTAAACTCATTTCTGGGAATTTGTCTGGCTTCACTTTATACAGATTTAAATAAATGATGTGCGCCTTTTTCTCAGTTCGTTTGTTTTTCTTAGGTTTTGGTGTTGGCTTTTTAATTTGGCGCTAGCGACTAAACAACCTGTCAATTACATTAGCTAATTGAATATTAATATATACACTTACTTGTGGTTGATCTGTTGGCTCAGATGTCCTGTTTTGTATCCATGCTTGGGCCAGAGCACCCCAATCCACATTGTCTGAAAATTTTATTTACATAGTTTGGAAATGCATGATCTGATGTTCTACAGTATAACCCAAGCCACATTAAAAATAGATCTAAAATAATCTGAATAGTTTATTTAGTTCACAAATAAAGGCGGAAAATAACTTGAAGCTTAGATCTTCCAAATTATAAGTGTTACACAATTCTTAATGGAGTCAGATTTGGTAAGACAGATGGATTTTAAATGTTTAGCAATTTTGTGATTTGATATGAAATTACTCAATCGTACTTATATTGGCGAGTGGGCAAGTGCAAAATCCAAAACCTGGTCAGCAAATTGAATTTAATTACTTTTTTATTTTGTCACAAAGAGGTATATATAATTATGTTTACCTTAAAAATAGTTATTAAATATTTTATGAAAAGTATACTAATATTTGATAATCTGATTTTGTTATTCTACATTTAAAACCTCCTATTTAACAACCCCTAAGAATTTTACTTTAAGCACCCCTACTCATATTTTCAGGATTCTAATCCAAAATTTTTGTTTATTTCAGAGATTGGAAAAAATATGATTTTTACAGACACAAATTTAAGTGGAAAGTTACTCCCAATTTGTTTATTAAACAATTTGATTGCCAAGGCCAGACTTTTTGTCTAGTTATGAATGCAAATCTAATATACCAAAAGTTTTAATATACATTTTTAGGTATATATGCAAAAAAAATTACAAAAATAAACATAAACATACCACTTTGACCCTGTTGTAAAGGCCATGGTTGTTGAGATTGATCTTGATTCCACATGGGATGTAATATTTACATGTATAAAATTACACAAACAAGTCTCATACACAAAATCTCTTAAAAAATAGAACAGTTACAGAGTATAAAGTAATCTTGATCTAGAAGCGGAACAAACCATAAAATTAATAAGTGGGCACTGGTCAAGAAAAAAAAACTTTAAGAAAATCTGAAAACTATGAATTATGTTGTTATGATGTTTAAACATTTTTCACTAATTTGCTGGTGTAAAGAAACTTATTTGATTTAATTAAATTTTCTTTTAGTTTGACTTTTAGGGTAACACACAATTAGACCTATAAAACAACATTATCTAAAGCTGAATTATCTAGAACACCATAGCATTAAGACTAACAAAACAATAAAGCGAAATATGCCGTATTATGTATGAAGGAATAGGACTTAAATATCACCTAAAGAGGCTATTGGACAAATTGGCGCCTCCGACCTAGCATTGATCATTTGGTTTTTTGATTGCCATGTTATGGTAATGGACAAAGTTAGAAATCTGGTTGGGCGTTCAGGTTGGAAATATTGGAAAGTTAGTGTTGAAGTTAGGGTTAATTAAAAGGTTGTTTAGATCTTATTCCAACAGTTTAATGTTGGTTTTTCATGTATCAATTATTTTACCTTCTTATGGAAATGTGTCATAATTTTTTAGTTTAGGATTAATCTTAGTAAAACACACTTCATGCTAAAAGTTACTTTAATTATTGGTCTTCTCTTTCTACAAATCGGTTATAATTATTTTTTGTGTGAGCAGGTATCGTTTCTTGTATTATTATATCTTTGCAATAATATACGCACTTAAAATCATTCAAGCACCACCACTATTGGCCACCCTAGTTATAGGACATTATTGTAGGGACAATGTTCAGATTATTAATTTTTAAAGTAATAGTTTATGCAATATTTTCCATGGTGTAGCAAAAACAGTAATACGAAAAAAATTAGACTTGGTTTAAATTCAAGGGCTCCACAAGTCTTACCCCAAAGTGTTATCACAACATTCGGGGGGTTCTAAAGTTAGTTTGCTTTTTTGCCTATTATATGTTTCAGACCTTTCGTCCATAGCTTTTTAGAAAAGTATACATTGTAGAATTTTCATATCTTTTCGGACATGTAGGTGCCCATTAGTTTGTTCCCCTGGGCCTTTGATTTTTGGGGAACTAAACCTAAACTAGTGTGATGTCTTCGTTTTAGTTGTCTGTGGCTATGGACTACGATCTAGCAGTAGAAAAACTCCAATTTATAGAATTTGCTCATATTCGCCTGCTTTGTTCAGTTGGTGAAGCAAAGAAACAACTAGCATCATGCAGCGTGCTTTATTCACCCTGGAAAGATCAGCCGCATGTGCAACATTTACTGTGCGAAGTGGCCAAGTTAGTAAAACAGCCTATTGCTCTTACAAAATAACCTATTTAATTTTCTTTTTTGGTTGGGAGGGCTGTTAAGCAAATTTTGGGTGTTTTCTGGAGGGCAAAAGCCATAAATTAAACGTGGTATCATCCTACAAGTGCTCTATAATATCCCTATCTAGCAGTAGCAATATCTGTGTATCCTTTAGCAAACTGCCTCATTGGTATCAATAAAGTTATGGTAAAAGCGCTGGGAATTGTTCGGCCCATATATATCTGTTTTTGCTAGAAGAAACAAGTCAAGGAAAAGCTTTTTTAGGTTTTAGCTTTTTAGGGGGCGGGCTGGTAAATTTTGCATAATCTTTACAAAAAAACATAAGAGAAAATGTAACCCATGGCTAACAACCCTTTTACATAACGTCATAGGTCAAATAAGGAAATTTTCGGCCCATATGTGTTTTTGCTTGGAGAAACAAGTCAAGGGAAACTACTTTCTAGTTGGTTGTTTCAGGCCATCCTGCAGAGAAAATAAGTTGCAAAATCTTAGATGACTTGTGCAGAATTTTCTGAATTTAAAGGAAGCTTTGGCCCAGGTTTGGGATTTATTCCCCGCGCAATTTGCTTGTTATGTAAAATCAACGTAAAATGTGGTCAGCCGCAAAAAATTGCTCAAACGTGTAAAACTTTCGTCGGGCTAATGGTTTTCATTACAGAACTCCATTTTCAGCCGTACAAATCTAACAAATAACGATATAACAGCCGCGCAAATTTGGGCGGAAATGTTATTAATGCCGCGCAATTTAAAGCTGCAAAATCGTTTCACCTGGCGCAAAATCCAAAGTTTCCAATCTGGGCTTTGGTGCTGGTCTAGAATCCTACCACATAACACAATATTAGGCTTAGGCCTTAGGGTGTTGGTTAGTGTTTGGGTGAGGGTGGGTCAAGTATTATTATATTTATTAATTATTAATAATGCTTAACCACGCAAACACTAACCTGGCTAACCCACTGCACCCTAACCTAAATAATGTGCGTTGATTTAATAATTGTTTGAAGCTGTGAAAATTTCTAGACCAGCGCCGAAGCTTTCCCATCAAACTCAATTTGTCAATCAAATAACACATATCGCAAGCTGTAGAACAAGTAATAGTGTTCTTGAAGATGGCGCAAGTAAAAAAACACAATTGTCATTTCGGCGAAATATTTTTTTACGCTTTTTTTAACATTTTTTACGCCGTTTACCACAATTTCACTTTCTTTTTCCTACTATAAAACTGAACTACAATTAAATATTTTCGCGTTTTTATTCTTAACAAGATAATCATAGTCTCCCACTCTGGTCATTCAGATATTTTCAGCGAAATAGGTTTTCCGTAGCCCATTTGTGCTTAAAAACAAAAAAAATTAAAGTTTGGGGGGTACATTTGGTCGAATTTTTAAAAACTATCCGCACATTTAAATTTCATAAAAATTTACATACAACTACTAGAAAGTATTCTTAACAAGATAAGCATAGTCTCCCACTCTGGTCATTCAGATATTTTCAGCGAAATAGGTTTTCCGTAGCCCATTTTTGCTTAAAAACAAAAAAAAATTGAAGTTTGGGGGGGTACATTTGGTCGAATTTTTAAAAACTATCCGCACATTAAAATTTCCTAAAAATTTACATACAACTACTAGAAAGTATTCTTAACAAGATACGCATAGTCTCCCACTCTGGTCATTCAGATATTTTCAGCGAAATAGGTTTTCCGTAGCCCATTTGTGCTTAAAAACAAAAAAATTAAAGTTTGGGGGGGTACATTTGGTCGAATTTTTAAAAACTATCCGCACATTAAAATTTCCTAAAAATTTACATACAACTACTAGAAAGTATTCTTAACAAGATAAGTATAGTCTCCCACTCTGGTCATTCAGATATTTTCAGCGAAATAGGTTTTCCGTAGCCCATTTGTGCTTAAAAACAAAAAAAAATTAAAGGTTGGGGGGTACATTTGGTCGAATTTTTAAAAACTATCCGCACATTAAAATTTCCTAAAAATTTACATACAACTACTAGAAAGTATTCTTAACAAGATAAGCATAGTCTCCCACTCTGGTCATTCAGATATTTTCAGCGAAATAGGTTTTCCGTAGCCCATTTGTGCTTAAAAACAAAAAAAATTTAAAGTTTGGGGGGTACATTTGGTCGAATTTTTAAAAACTATCCGCACATTAAAATTTCCTAAAAATTTACATACAACTACTAGAAAGTATTCTTAACAAGATAAGCATGGTCTCCCACTCTGGTCATTCAGATATTTTCAGCGAAATAGGTTTCCGTAGCCCATTTGTGCTTAAAAACAAAAAAAAAATTAAAGTTTGGGGGGTACATTTGGTCGAATTTTTAAAAACTATCAGCATGTAGAGGTGGTTGATAATGAGAATCATTTAATTATCTTTTGTGCCTCGATGTACCAAACTCACAACTACATATAGATACTGCATTCAAATTGAATTGTTCATCTTCCGCTTCATACTTCTACTATGCTTCGTATTAAACCTTAGCTCAGAAAACAATCGCTCTGTTCATTTGCTTAGACAAGACTGGGCTGGTTCAACAGCAGAACAACTTGTAAATTGATCCGGATAACTGGACATTTTTATTTAGTATGCAATCAGTTTTATACACAAAATTCAGAAGAGAAATTTCTGTACGAGAAAAAGATTATGACGCAGCAATGACACGGCAAATTGTTATAATATTTAATAATAATTACGTCACACGGGTGTTGGTTTTCCCGCCTTTCTTTCTAAACATCTCTCCTACGAGGAAGCTAGAATTTATCCATATAAGTACACAAAAACAGCTTCTCTAACAGTAAACATAATTCTGAATCATAGTTTTGAAATATGGCGATCGTGCTAGTTCTCAAACGGCCATTTAGGTCGAACATTCGAAGACAATATAAGGACGGATGTATATGTCAATTTTGCTATTCGTCATCTGTGAACAAGTAGCCAAGCTGTTTCGCAAGGCACTCGCAATACCGGAAGTTTTCAATAAAAGTGCGCACAGTTTACGATTAGTCAAACATTGCATTTTCGATTATATTCACAGAATGCTCTTTGATAAATAGGATTATTACATTTTTGGTAAATAAGCAACAGGATGTTTTTGATAAGGATGCATTATGACATTTTTGATAAATAGACAACAGAATAAAAAAGGGTTTGATAAATAGACAACGGAATAAGAAGGGTGCACGTTTTCATCATTCGGTAATTACTTAAAACGCTTAATCAAACATCTTAAAATGACCACTGTCGTTACAGATTTACTCCCCTTTTTTGAAATCATTGAACGAGTTTGCGCAATTGTTTCTTGTGCTTCAATTCATGCTTCTTCGACATTTGTTTCATTGTTTTGTGTGCCAGGTGGCACATTTCTTTAATGTTGCAACGATGATCTTGACGCCAGCATTCGCTGATTGTTTAAGCATCGTTTGCTTGCTGTTCGAACTCAATGTTCGCCATGACAGAGCAGTGCTGCATCGCTTTGTTGTCGGAATTTGTGAAGCAGCTGGGAGAAACCCCGTTCGGTGTTCTTTTGGAAAACCGTTCTGCGCCTTGCGTCTGATCTCTGTCGCGCCCAACGCTTGTTTGTGTTTGTTTCTGAAAATTAAAATAATTATCGGTAGATATGTTGTCCAAATACTTGGGAGTACTCTGCCGCAATTTTAGGTCATTCAAACACTTTCACTTTGATTGCGAACATATTCTTTACTCTTCTTTAATTTATATATATATCAATTTTTCTTTTTGGTTTTGCATTATTTATATCTTTTTTGTTTTGTTTATATATATATAGGCGCTTTAGGTTACATTTGAATAACGCACAAATTTGTTATTGCAATTCATAATTGCTCACGTTACACATATCTTGCGATTCTATACAATAACACATATATTTTATAGCGATTACACATTTACTCAATCTCCGTTATATGCGATTAATAGGCGATAAATGCAACGATTTAGGTTATAATGATTCACACAAGTGAAACATTTGTAATTAGTGATCGTGCAACGTGTATTTTTATTGAAATTGGCTTCATAATTTGATTTCTGCGCGGCAACTCATACGGTTTTTGGAGTAAGGGAAAGCGTTGGTGGAGGTAAGTCTCCAACCATTTTGTAATTGCGGCCGCATATAGGCCTAGGCGGATAAGAGTAATTTTCTTATCATGGAAATGGTAGAATTAACCACCAATAGTAGTAATAGGTTATTAGGGTCAACGTAGCAAGAACATCACGCTAGCGATGGGGCACGTGACCAGAGCAAGCAATTTTGTGACGTGAAATACATTGGGCACTTGGTGAAAGTTAGTTTACATCATTGATGCTGTGCCATGTTTTCTTTTGAAAAGATAAGTAAAATTTATCTTGAAACATAAAAATTTTGGTTTTACGTTTCTAGGTGTGGGATTTTAGTACTAGCGTCGAAAAGCACTGTTTTACTGAAACACCGCTAATGGAGTTAGCCGGATTCGCGACTTCCGGCCTTTACCAAAAGAGATTGAGTTGGCAATTAAGCCTTGTAAGCCAGGAACGCCTTGGCGTAAGATTACAGATGAACAAGCTATTTTTTAGATAGGGTTCAGGAGTCCTTACGGGGCATTCCATGTCAAATCATCAAGCCCTTGTAACCACCCGTCTCAGATTTTCATGATATTTACGTTGTGCAAAATATAGCTCGAAAAAATGGGTTTGCAAAAAAAAATTTTGAAAAAATTCCAATCCGTTAGTAAGTTATGCTATTTTGAAATTTGGCCACTAGAGAGGGTTTTCGGACACCCCCAAAATGGAAATTTACATTTAAACGCTGTAATTTAAGTAAATATGGAAGTAAAAGTATGTTTCCTACCATTTTTGGGGTCAAGAAATCCATTTTTGGAGTCAAAATTGCATTTGAATAAAGTTTAGAGGCCTTAAGGGGCACTTGAAAAGAAAAAAAATGTTTATGTTCCAAGCGAAAAGGTGAAAGACTGCAAATATTTAGAAACCCAATTTTTTATTCGTTTATCCTTTATAGCAAGATCTGTCAAATAAGCTTAAAATGAATCTTTAGACTTATTGGAAAAAGGTTTTATAGCCAAAATGGAACTCATACTATTTTGGTTACAATTCCCCTAATAAATGTATTCATAATCTGCGCTTTTGTACTTATAAAAGCTTTGTATATAATTTGTATAATTTTTTAGAAAGGATTAACAGAATATGGCTCTTCAGGAGACACTAAAATGACTTGCAGGAAATTTGTTTGAACAATATGATTCAGATGAACAAAATGTTTCTTCTAAAACTATTATATTGGCCCACATTGTTAGAGCTGTTCAATCCTTAAGACTAACCACCGTTTTTGTCCTAGATTTTTATTTACTTCATTGGTACTATCTGTCTATTGCTTAAATGTTTTGTTTTTTTAATTCTTACTTGGTTACTTGCTGTAGCCTATTTACTGATTTGTTAACAATTGAAGATGAAACCTGCTTCGGTGATTTGCTGCATGATGCATCGGAAAAGCTACCAGGGATGACTGTCACAAGTTAACATACACTAAGTCTAAGTCACTGTTGAACATTTTGGATATTGATAAAGAAAAAGGGAAGTGATTTTGTGGAGAGCTGGGTTAAGAGGAAATAAGATCTCTGCTAAGACTGTATGTAAGGATCACCGTGTAATGTTTTACGAGTGTTTTAAAAGAAAAAAAATTCTTGTTAAAATATGGAAAGGAAGAATTTAAAAACAAAACCGGCATGGAAATTCTGTGCCACATCAAAAAATGGATTCCTTGACCCCAAAAATGGTAGGAAACATACTTTTACTTCTATATTTACTTAAATTACATCGTTTAAATGTACATTTCCATTTTGGGGGTGTCCGAAAACCCCCTCTAGTGGCCAAATTTCAAAGTGCCATAACTTCCTAACGGATTGGAATTTTTTCGAATTTTTTTTTGCAAACTTATTTTTTTGAGCTATATTTTGCACAACGTAAATATCATGAAAATCTGAGATGGGTGGTTACAAAATTTCAATTTTTGTGATGATTTGATATGGAATACCCCTTACGGTACTTGTGTATCCTTGTTAACTAGAAAGGTTCTGCGCTTACTTGCGCAGATTGGTTCATGAAATAAAGTAATATAATGCAGACGTTGCAGTGTACACTCGAGATTACTCAATTTGACTGGCTTGCTTTTTAAAAGTATTTGCGAATCCGTTTCTAGAAACGCTGTGTGTTTAAGGGTGAGAAAATGCGATTAGAAACGCGGTTAGAACACAATCGTAGAGCGCCTTAAGGAAATCGCTTGATTTCCGCTTTTTTTTTTAAATTAGGGTTGCATTCGGTGAGCACTAAAGTAAGCGATGCATTGGAATTATTTACATAAAATGTTTAAGACATTACAAAAGTGAGTAGGGTTTACTCCTAAAGTCGCGTTTAAAGACTTACACGAATTGAAACATATAGTTTGCGCGTGAATGAATTACTGATTTTACGAAGTACTTCCGACTCGCGTGTCAACGCGTGCAGCATAGCCTATACGATTTAGAGTTTCCTGAACTGAAACTCAAACGCGTGAATTGTTTAAAACAATTTGGACACTATACAAAATTAAGTCTTTTTGATATATGCATGATTTGCAAAATTCAACACATTTAAATGGTTTAAGAAAAAGTAGCATAAAAATAATTTACAGACAACGCTTGTTTATATTTTGTGTTCCTTATTCCAAGCAAATGCTTTGCTGACGAGATGGAGCGTCTTTCAACGTATCTTTCGACGAAATCAATTCTTCCAAAAGGCTTCTTGCAGGGTGTCAAACATAACAGTTTTTAGGCGGTCGTTTGTGGTTGGTCCGTACAGATTAAGGCACATCTTTTCTTGAGCTTCGTTCGTCACTCGGAGGGCATCATTTTGTAGAGGTGGTTGATAATGAGAATCATTTAATTGTCTTTTGTGCCTCGATGTACCAAACTCACAACTACAATGTAGATACTGCATTCAAATTGAATTGTTCATCATACTTGTAATATGCTTCGTATTAAACCTTAGCTCAGAAAACAATCGCTCTGTTCATTTGCTTAGACAAGACTGGTCTGGTTCAACAGCAGAACAATTTGTAAATTGATCCGAATAACTGGACATTTTTATTTAGTATGCAATCTGTTTTATACACAAAATTCAGAAGAGAAATTTCTGTACGAGAAAAAGATTATGACGCAGCAATGAAACGGCAAATTGTTATTATATTTAATAATAATTACCACGGGTGTTGGCTTTCTCGCCTTTCTTTCTAAACATCTCTCCTACGAGGAAGCTAGAATTTATCCATATAAGTAGTTAGTGGTTGTAATTCCACGTCTTGGGGAACGTTAAGCATTCGGCTATTACCTCACTTGTCAGTCCAATACTTGACATGTTAAATTATATTAAACTGACAAAATAAAGATGGATATAATTAGAAAAGTTCGTGCATTAACTGAAACGCTGAATAAAATACGCGAAAACGCGAAAAAAATACGCAGGTCAACAAACGACATGAATACTCTACCTATAATTGCCGCCGAAACCGGTGTTTTTAGTGTTACTCATGCGTGACGAGACCCAGTGAGCCTTCTATGTAATGGGATGGTTTCCACCACTAGAGGCGTTGCGTGAGTCAGATGAACAGTTGCGAGCGCCTATCTTTTCCAATGGTTATTCGTGGTTTTGAATTACGTGTTTTCGCGCTTTGTTTTTGTAGAATCTATTGTGAAGCTAATTATTCGTTTTAAGTTAACTTTAATTGATATCTAGAATCAGTTTTTATTCGCAATTTCTTCAAATACTGGTAGCGAGAAGTTGTTAAACATGTACTGTTATAACTTTAATTTTGTACTTAAAATAGGGTTTCGGTACCAGGAAACATTTGCGTCAACTTTAAATTATAAATAAAATGTAATTAGAATATTTAGGTCAGCTAGTTCCAAACAAAGCTGAAATAAGCATTTTAATGAGGGAATATTGTAGTTTTTTGTGGTACTGCTGTTTTTTAACCTACAAGTTGTTTCATTCACACTTTTTAACAGACATTTTTAATTCAAAAATATATCTTCTGTATAGTATTCTAAAGGACATTGTATTGCTTGTGCATTAACTTAAAATTTTCACCAGATATTTCTTTTGTACTCAACATTAATTTAACACCTTTTAATATAAGATACCTCACATCTTAGGAAAATATTCGAGTGATCCACATCCTTTAAAAACAACTAACTATTTATACGGTTTTGAAATAGGTGTAATTTTGTAAATGTTATCTTATTATAACCTTTCTGACAAGTGACTCCATGTGGTTTTACAAAAGTTGAATAAATATAGCCTGGAGCCCTAGAGCAGACACTATCATGCAAGCTTGTGCATTTGGCTGAAAAATCAGGCACTTGCTGAATCCCAAAGAATATTTTGGCTATAGAACTGAAATCTTACATCTTGACAAAGAAACCGTATATTTGTGGAAGAACGCCAGGACAATGAAAGAAGTTTGTCAGTTTCCAATGTTACAAACAAGTCACAACTACAATGAATCTTATCATTCTTCAAATAGTAGTCAAATCTCTAGAATAATATTGTACTGATTTTAATATGAAATTTAGTAGAATGTTTTTTACTTGTGGTTTTGCAAGCATCAATTTAATTCGCAGCGTTTAGATCAACTGTAAAATTTTGTTTCATTTCGTATCATACAAAAAATAAATGCATATTATAAAGTTTGATAAAACAAGCAAAACTGTTGACTTTTTGTTAGGTGTGAACTGTAGTATGTGACATCAAGAACATGATTAAAAGTGTTTTTTTAATGCAGGCTTGTTTACATCTCCCCTCATAGAAATTATATTTCCAGATTTGTCTGTTTTGATTCCAAACCTATAAAAAAAGTATAAATAATTTTTATGAGATAATGATTATTATTTATTTCAACTAAATCAAACACTGTTAAATAATCCCATAACTTAATAAAAAATGCATATAACAAATTAATTTAATCAGCGAGCACTAGAGGTACCTGTTAGATCACTTGGAAAGCAGCATCTGCTTAAATTGTATTCCAGTACCAGTTTCTTTAGTTCCATAAATTGTTAACCCAGGGAAAGAATGCATAGCAGATTTAATATTACCAAACAAGTATTTTCTAGAAATTTACCCAAAATTCTCACTAACTTCAGAAAATTATAAACAACATTATTAGTAAAAATTGACCAATATATCTGACTTTATTATGGTAAACCCTTTCACTTGGTAAATGCATGTTAGTTTAATGCACTTTCTGGATCAATAACTAGAAGCTTACCCCAAAACATACCACAGCCACCTTGCCAAACAAATTCTCGTGAAAGATTTTCTGAGTGTGACAACAAGCTAAAATCGTGAACTAACTTAAATAACAATCCAGTCTTTGGTTCGGGGAAAGGAAAAGGCGTAAAAGTACAACAACCTATTGCCAGGACAGTTTGATGATTGGAAAAAGCAATATTCACATACTTGTCTTTGCGATAAAAATAAAATGATGGTTTGATAGTGACTACAGGGATAAACTTATCAGTTAAACCGGAATTTTTTAATCTTTGAATTTTTTGAAAATTTTTCTTTCTTTGGCCAGGTAGGATAGTCTAAAGCGCCGTGGCGAAATTTCGTTCGATTCCATCTTGAATTGAGGATGCTACAGACGTTTAAAAATTATCGCGATATGTTATGAATATTAATATCGGTTATCGTCGATTTAAACCCTTATGCCCCATACTAGTGGCATCGAGTGTGGTATCACTGGAAAGGTGCAATCAAGGTCTACAACAATTTGTTAATTAAACGGTGCGGAATTGAAAATTTAATCTTTTTTGGGGGGTGTTTTGCTGGGAGCAAAAATCGCGATATTGTTCATATTCAGTGATAAATATGGAATTTTTTAATCTTTGAATTTTTTGAAAATTTTTCTTTCTTTGGCCAGGTAGGATAGTCTAAAGCGCCGTGGCGAAATTTCGTTCGATTCCATCTTGAATTGAGGATGCTACAGACGTTTAAAAATTATCGCGATATGTTATGAATATTAATATCGGTTATCGTCGATTTAAACCCTTATGCCCCATACTAGTGGCATCGAGTGTGGTATCACTGGAAAGGTGCAATCAAGGTCTACAACAATTTGTTAATTAAACGGTGCGGAATTGAAAATTTAATCTTTTTTGGGGGGTGTTTTGCTGGGAGCAAAAATCGCGATATTGTTCATATTCAGTGATAAATATGGAATTTTTTAATCTTTGAATTTTTTGAAAATTTTTCTTTCTTTGGCCAGGTAGGATAGTCTAAAGCGCCGTGGCGAAATTTCGTTCGATTCCATCTTGAATTGAGGATGCTACAGACGTTTAAAAATTATCGCGATATGTTATGAATATTAATATCGGTTATCGTCGATTTAAACCCTTATGCCCCATACTAGTGGCATCGAGTTTGGTATCACTGGAAAGGTACAATCAAGGTCTACAACAATTTGTTAATTAAACGGTGCGGAAATTTTTTCATCTTGTCATTTATGACGAATATTAATATTGAATATTAATATTTTTCATAATTTTTATATTTTTTTTTATATTCAGAAAGTATAGCCCAGTATTAGTATTGTGGTATAATTTTTTTTTCAAAATTTTGGTCGTAAATACGTTTATTTTTACTTTATCGTTTTTGTGCTAGCGCTTTGGTGCTGTGTAGCTTCTGGTCTTCTGGTGGTGTATATGCATC
Organism: Ascidiella aspersa; assembly: GCF_963924565.1. NCBI lineage: Eukaryota > Metazoa > Chordata > Ascidiacea > Phlebobranchia > Ascidiidae > Ascidiella > Ascidiella aspersa. Next base: position 19,063,814 of record NC_139453.1, read on the forward strand.
ACAAAGGATCATTCACAAAAATAAAAAAGAAACAAAAATTAAAGTGAATTTTTTTTGAAGCAAAGCTGACTGTCAGTTCGCGGGCCAAAAAAGCCAAACTTGCGGGCCAACTTTGGCCCGCGGGCCTGCAGTTGGACCACACTGGTCTAACTAATTCGGGTATACGACGGACAACTTTAGTATCTTACAATTTACTGAAGCAGACCAAAGAGTTTTTATTCCAAATAAAAAAAATCTTTGAGCAGACCAAAGAGATTTAAACCAAAGAGATGTTAAAGTCTCTTTGAGCAGACGAAACATTTTATTGCAACTCTCTGAAATTTTTTCAGTGCCTGCTTTTAAACTCCCGCAAACTAAAATCCTAAATTCATCGTTGCAACATTAACCGGTATAAAACGAATTACTTCTGATAGCCCGTGACAAAATAAAGTTGGACCACAATTTGTACAGTAAACACGCAATCACTTATACCACGTGAGCCGTTGTGAAGTTAGTAGTTGTTGGTTACTACCCACTCCAGTTTTTGCCTCAAGTTTTTTAGTGCAAACACTGTTTTTCATAGGTAACGCGGAAACAGAAAATCATAAAGGCTTTAAATAGTTTATAGGTAGGGTTACCATTTCGTGCTTATTTCTAAGAGTTGTTCTTATTTTTGTACAGTGTCTTAGGAAATAATAATGGGCCTATTTCAAGAAACGTGCTTTTGAAATATTTGATATTTACGCTTAGTTTGTCTTATTTTAGCTTCTAAGAATGTTTTTTTTGTCAAATAGGACACGTTGAAAGAGGATTTAAAACTTCAGAGCAACCACTTATCTGGGTGTTAATAAGTCTATTTAAAAATAAAGCGCAAATAAGCCTGTTAAGCTATTATTCAAGACTTTGGCATTTGAAAAACGTTTAACCCATTACCTTTTCCAGAAAAATTACATAAAAAATTGCATTAAAATGTTACAGGCTTTAAACATTAAAATGTTACAGGCTTTTGTATTAGGCCTCTGTCATCACCAGGGATGGATCCAGGGGAAAATAGGCCGATGCTGCCCCAAACTATGTTTCTCACCAACTTTTATGATTTAAATACAAATATTTGTAGGTTATATATTTCAGACCTGACCTGGACTTGCCTGTGTCTTTCCCAAATCTTTATTTGTCTGTTCAAACAAATATATACCCATGAGAAACAAAACCTAACTTCAAAAAATGTACCGGTACATAAAGAGTATGCCCGCCCTATTAACAGCCACTGTGGAAAGTATGGCAAGTGCACCCGCGAGATTTTTTCAACCTTCTAAAAGTGCACCCCGAAAAAATCCGAACTGCACCCGAAATATGTAAAACTTGTCCAGAATACGTTTACAGTGCAATGTATGTAATACAGAATGCATCGGAAAATCATAAAGTGCACCCGAGGTGCACTTTTTTGGCCTTTGTTGCACCAGGTCACCTAGATTTTTTCGGCCGTGCACCCGCGAGATCTGCCATACTTTCCAGCAGTGATTAACAGTATGTAGAATTTTGCCAATATTTCGTTGAGCCTGAACAACTTCTATTTTTGTAAAGCTCTGACTCCTAACCTCGAATTTCAAATTGTTTATGTTTTGCTGATATTATATAATACTCATTCTACCTGAGTCTGTTTGGAAAGTATTTCAATATTTTGCCCTTTATTTATTTTAAAATTCTAATCTTGATACTTAAAACTATTTTTATTTAACAAAAAATTTGCATTAGTTTGTTTATTTGCATTAGTTTGTTTATTTACGTTAATTGCTTTTTAGTTGCCCAGTGCCGACCATTGTTGTACTGAAATCCAGAATTGGGTAAAAATATTAGAATAATTCTATAATTGTTTTATGTTTTTAGGTTTTGCTTGTGTGTTTACTATGATAGATACATAGTGGGATTGGCATACATCTTGGTAGAGATTGTGTCTAAAAATATATTTTATTTTATAGCTGTACTGATTTGCTAAATTGTGTCGCTCATTTTGGACAAATAGAACAATGGGCGAACCTCAAGGAAGGACTAAAAGGTAAAGTGTAATATATATGTATATAAATATATATAAAGTGCTAAATTCTCAAACCTATAATTTGAGAAAGATTGTTGTTCTCACACATATAAATTTAAATTGCTACTTTTAACTACTTTAAACAAAATTAGGCAGCTCTTATTCCCTAAAGTATTTTTAAACAATATAATCAGGTATTTAAATTTATTACTATTTGGAATTTTGTGTCTTGTTGCCAATTTTTGTCTTAAAAAAACAATATTAAATAATTTTAATTACAATATATATATGTTTTTTTTTTATATAAGTCCATGTAAAAGGAAACTCTAAACTTTTCCTTTATGCTTATCTAAACAAAATTCAGGTAGGCTTTAAATTGCGCATTATGTTACATTGTATATTTGTTTGTTTGTTTTATGCCAATGATAAAGGAATATTTTGAAACATTTCTGCATAATTAGGCTCATATACAATGTAAGAGGCTTTAGGCAATTAGGCATATTTACATATTTTTATATTTATTGAAATGTGACAGCAACCATGGTTTGATATTTATATAATTTATGTTTTAAAGATATATATTAAACCATTTAGGGCATGTTTAATGAAACCAACAATTGATAAATATGTCCATCTTTAAAATTTAATTTTAAGGGCTGCTTCTGTTGTCGGAAGTGTGGTATCTGTGGATAGCAAAAATAGAACTCGTAGCTATCCTTTGTGGGCAGAATTTAATGACATCGAAATTAATGCAGAGAAATGGGTAAGACCTTTTATTCTGTGTATATGTTTTGAAGGTAACATCTATACATAGCATTATCTATTCGCTTTATTTATAAACTTTCACACTGCTTCTAAAGCATTAAGCCAGTAGGAATAATATGAAGTTTGTAGGATGGATTATCAAAAACTAAGGATAAAGGCAAAAGTCCAAGTTTGCAATTTTTTGATGACCCAGAAGGAAAAATTGACATGCCTCCCTCTCTGAAAGTACATTCCTGGAAACGTCCTCAGGTATAAGTTTTTCAATTAAGTTTATTTTATAAGATATAATCTAGCTGGGGGTGTAGCAATGGAATCAATTTAATCCAATACGAAAGCTATGAACAAACAACATTATAAATCAGTCATGCACAACTTAGAATGGCACAAAGGTTGCAACTAGCTTTTTTTACCTAATGGAATTTAAATTTAAAACAACAGTACTAACAAAAAGTTAACATAAAATAAAGTCTTTGGGGAATGGCTGGTACTCCTGGAACTGTCCCTGTTTGTGACTATGCTTTTACAAACTCACATTAAAATCATGCTTTCAGTATTGCACCAAAATTTTGTTTTAAGGAAATTCAAGTTTTTCTTTGGCACAAATGCTTACATGTACCATGGGATTCAATAACAAATTTTGGCCAAAAATAAAATTTTAGGTTTTGACCATATTCTGCTGGCGCAAAATTCTGCACATGTTAAACCACTCTATGTGACTAATTATTTAACTAGTTAATTTAAAATTCGACTCACAAGGTGAAAAATTGGCCCAATCCAGAGTTGGTTTATCAATAAATTACTATACGCCTACAGTTACTTCAACATTATGCCCATGACTAAACTATACACTTTTTTAAATCATTTTTATATGTGGGACCCCAGGTGGGCTGCATTTGAAGGTTCGGCAAGCCTCATGTGCCATCGGGGCTGTATGTTGTGCAGGCCTGCTGTATATGTATATATATATATATATATATATATATATATATAATATGTAAACCCTTCAGGTTGAAAATATATAAAGGTTCAATATTTAATTGCCTTTGAATCTAAATTAATACTAAAAACTATTAAAATTGTTGTAAAAGTGCAAAATTCCTGTTAAAAATATGATTACACTCCCGTACTTGAGTCAAGAATCTTTAAATTATTTTGGAAAGTGAAACTATTTATTTAAGTAAGTCATGTATGTTGAGTGGTATATTTTTTTTATAACATTGCATTACTTTGGTTAAATGTTCAATACCTGTCCAACGTTATCTTCAATACCTGTCCAACTTTATCCCATAGTCAAGGTAACATTTTTTGATTTAGTCTACATAGATATATTGGACCAGACTGAGAACTTTATGAACCAGTTTATTAACTTTTTAATTTTTTTAATCAACCAGAATGTTGTTAAAACATAACTACCGAATTTCAAACAATCTTAAAACCACGGCCGAAAAAGATTAATGTTTAGACATGTGTTTGATACAGAACACATTTTTTTAACCTTTGCAATAGCTGAAAATGGTTTTGAGTTGATTAGTTGTAGTGGTTTTGATTTGATTGATTGTATTGTAATACCCAAATCACATTTTTTTTACTATTATGAAATCATTTTACATGCCATATATACATGTACATGTGATTTATAGCTTTAATAGTAAATGACTTCATTGCTTAAAAGGACATTTTGGATGGCAAGGTTCCTGTTGTGTTTGAAACTGATCAGTTTGATATTATTAGCAAAAATGAACATCTTTACAAGAGTGAGGTAAATTATGTACGATTTTTTGCCAATTGATAAAAGTACTTGTAAAAATTTGTTTATCTAAGGCAGTTCCATGTAATAGTGTCATGAAAATATGTTTTTGCCTGTTGTTTTCATAGGTGATGAGGACAATAATAGGCCAGTTTGTTACGTTATGGAATATATCTGGGCCATCTTCACTAAACGCTGCAACGAAGTCAGTGGTTATAAAAAATGGAGACTGTTTCAAAAATACTTATACAAATTTTATTTCTTTAATAGTGGCAATTCTGATACCTTGGAAGACAAATGTTGGAAACCTTGGGAACATATCTATTCCCTATGTAAAGTGGTAAAAGGACACATTCCCCTGTATAATCAATATGGAAAATATGTTGTTCGCTTGTTTTGGATGGTAAGATTTTGTCTGTGTAGCTGTCAAACAACACACATAATAACAAATCCATATTTTAAAGGACACCAGGTAAAAACCTAAAATTCATAATTTGGCTTTAAACAAGCACCTACTTAAAACAATACCCCACCCTTATGAAAACCTATTTTTCTTGATGAACAGTACCATAAAATGATTTTAAATGAGAAATGCTCCAAGACAGAGGTCGCCAAACTCTTTTCATGAAGGGCCAGATAACTGTTAATGCCTGAATATCATGGGCCAGATTACTGTAAGACAACCAGAGGCGTTAAGTGTTAGCAAGAGCCCACAAAGGACTTACTAAAATAATCTATTTTATTTTTAGTTTTAAGGTTTGCGAGTACAACTACTCTTTTAAAACTGCTGTGAATGTTACATAAACTACTATTCTGGCTGTTAAAAATCAATTTCCTGTTTCTTATATTCAGGTATAGTGACCTGAATATAGTAATATGATACCTGCTTGGCATGTACAAAATATGCAGTGTTGCCAGTTGTGCAGTTTGATGAACAATTTAGCTACACAAAGTCTTTTTTTAAACATATTATTCTAAGAGACATAAGTTTTCATGAAATATGTCAAGTAGGGCACAACCAAAAAAATTTAAGAAGATATTTGCATTCACTTCCCATTTTGTTCAAACTTCCAATGTCATTGCATTTAACGTTACTATGATCCGCCGTCAATATCATTATAGCAAATGATTTGTCTCACAGATTTAGTCTCATTTTGGTTAGCTAAATACAAATGGATTATGGCTTTGTTAGTATTTAGAATCATATGTATATTTATTCCAGTGAATTAAATGCCCAACAAAACTTGTAGTTATCTAAATGGTATTATAACAGCCAATTATTTAAAATATTACTGAAGAGGGTAAATTTTTCACTGATTGAAATTTTACTTTTTAAAAATTAAAACATACCTGTTTTGTGCCCAGGGATGCTGGAGGAAAATTGTGGTTGATGATACTATTCCTTGTGATATTGATGATAATATACTTCTGCCTTGTACCACCTGTGATTATGAATTATGGCCATTACTTTTAACAAAGGCGCTTATCAAACTTGCATCAATTGAGTTAGTTACCTTACAAGTTACATACAAGTTTTATTTAGTGTACTTATATTGCATAAGTATTGTTTACTCACACAAATATAGCATAATTACATATATAAGGTCTCTGAATTAAAAAATAATAAGTTGTGCATTCTTACAACCTCCAGATTTTCTTAATATATTTTTAAATTTTAAAAATAAACAAAAATGCTATAGTTTACCAAACTGCCTCAGACTTTTTTTCTTTTTTTTAGTAAATATAGCCTTTTTGTCACACACACAGTGTTTTAGAGCTTTAACACACACACAGTGTTTTAGAGCTTTAATTTCAAGATGTGTGTATGTTGTAGGTACAATCTAAATACTAGTAATGCATCTGAAGAGCTTGGAGATTTTTTTGTAATGCAATGTCTCATGGGATGGATACCTGAAGTACTCCCTGTTCAGTATGTTTCAGTTTGTGTTTTTGTATTAATACATTGAAATATGTTGCACTGAATATGTGATAATGGAAATCACCTTGACTTTTGCAAGATAAATGTATACCTTAATTCCTGACCAGCAACAGGAGAATAATCTAGCAAAGCTAGCAATTCCAGGTCAGATACTAGAAAATATCTTAAAAGATATATATATATATTTCGCCAACAAAGGCATCTTCAGTATATCTTATTCAAATGGAACGAAGATGTCTTTGCTGAAGAAATATGTATATATATATTTATATGTTTTAAGATCTTTTAATGGTGTCTAACCTAAATTGCTAACTTTGCTAGATTATTCTTTTGTTACATTGAAATATATGGTTAAATTTTCTCACAGCTTACAAGTCGTGACTAAAAGTGTTTTTTATATATATTTCACAGCAATGTTAGAAGCCTGTAAAAATAGATACAAAGAAAACTCACTGCTAGCAGCATTTTATCTTTCTTTTGTAACAGTTGATTCGTTTAATTGATTAAGAAGTCAGAGCAATATGTACACATATAAACTTGCATTAATGTTGTTTGGGGAATAAGGAAATGTTTGGTTGCAGCAGGCTATTCAAGCATAAAAGTTTAAAGCTCCCTGTGTAGTCCAAAATCATGTCACATTTAGCATGAATGTAGCAATACCATAAAACTAAACAAATAAGTATAAAGGCATTTATTGGATAACTCAGCCTTAGTCGATAACATTGTTATGACACTGTTTAAACTGCCTTCCACCCGATTTGTGTATGTTTTGTAATGTGTTATATATTCACTGTCTAATAAATCCTTTTTTTTTTCAGTTATAATCACAAGCAAAAGTTGTGGGAAATGTTGTCTCGGATCATGCCAGAATGGAAACTTCCTCTTTCAAATCCTAATTTGTAAGTTTTTTTTTTTGTTTTGTTTTGTGTCAATATCAAAAAATTATTTTATTTAGACCGGCGGAAAGCTTAGTAATAAAACAAACTGCAAGTTCCGACAGTTCTGAATCCCATTATGAGCAACCTGAAAAAGGTAATTTGAACATAATAACTGTACACAAGAACAAAAACCATTTGTGATTTTTGCACCAGGGCTGCGGAGTCGGTTAAAACAACTCGAGTGTCCCGAGTCCAGCTCCGACTCTACAGCCTGTATTTTACCCATTTACGCCTGTATTTTACCCATTAACTAAATTAAGGTGGATTTTCTGCAATCCACTCATATTGGTGTCATAATTGATCCACTCGCATTACATGGTTTAAAAATATTTCACATTTGCTATTACACTTTTACAACTTACATTTTGCTGCCTTAACAGTTAAAAAATTTGATACTGCGCATGTACACGTCTGACTCGGGACTCGGGTAGTTTTACGCAGGCTTACTCGAGTCCCGAGTCCTACTCCGGCAAAACAAACCGACTACGTCGAGTCCCGAGTCCCGACTCCGACTCCGCAGCCCTGTGTTGCACTGCATGGTACACAAAATATTTTTAGTAACCAATATAGCAAAAACTTGAATATATCTTTCAGTACGCTTAAGCACCCGGTTTTGGGACCACTGTCATACAAAAGGATGTACAAATCACAGCTTATGAGCCGCATGTATGTTTATGGTATCACTTCAAGCAAAGAATCATATGCAAATTGACATAGAGTTGATGAGTTTGCACTGTGACTGTTTTAAAGATTACACAAAACTTTGCCAACCTTTATTTACGCTGTGTTGCACTTTAAAATACTGGGTTTTGAAATCTGGTTTGGGTGCTAAAATTATTCGCTTGCCACTGGTTTAGCATTTTGCTGCATAATGACTGATAATTTATAATTAGTGGTTAGTAAGTTAAGTCATGTAACAAATTCATAAAAAAGAACATTATTATTTTATCTTTCCTACAGGGTTGTAACAAATAAGTAATTAAAATACAACATGGCACCATTCTTATCACTTGTGTTGTGAATATTTAACAGATTTATTGATAATTTAGAAACACCAAAACACAAAGATACGAAGAAAAAGGATGATAAAGATAAACATAAATCAAGCTCATCAGGAAGAACAACTACAGCCAGATCAAGTGGTAAATAATTTTGAACTACTTTTTTAAATTCCTGACTACTAAGGTTTATATTTTTTAGATAAGGCACCAGAAGACGTGTTATCTTCAAAAAAAAGCCCAGAAGTAGTTGTTTTTGGCATGTTTAACAAAAAATATACTTTTGGTTCATTTTCTGATTTAAGAAAACAGGTAAGAAAAAAAATTATTGTTATCTTGCCTGGCAATTTTATAATTGTTGTTGGTAGTGTTATGTATAGCCAAGTTCTTTATTTCGGCGTCATCAGGTGAAGGGAAGCATTATTTAGGGCCCAGCAAGAATATATTATTTTAATCATTGGCAAGTTAACTCAAGTATTTGTTTATTGTTTTAAAATCATAAAATGTGACAAAGTGTTGTGACTACATGTAAGAGAACCACTGCAGTGACACGCCACGCTTATTGTATACTCTTTATTTTTCTAACTTTATGTGTCTAGTATCTATTTTCTCTTTTACAATAGGCTGTTGCAAGTGAATTATTACGAAAAAATGGACTGTCTCAACTTCATCCTCATCCGATAATGATAACCAAAACTAGAGCTTGTCCACTGGAACCGCGACCTCCAACTCCTGTGGTACCAAAGTGGAAACTTATTCGGCCAATTAAGAAATCTACAGTGCCTTTTGATGAGCCGCAAAGTAATAAACCGTTTTTTTAGAATAAATTAAAGTTGAGCTATTTAAGTTAAAAAAATGTGTTACATTTTAATGTGTTTATGTCTACTATAATGTGTCAATATTTTGTTCTGTATTACACATTGCAGTGGAGGTTGAGCCCCCGAAGCCTGATCAGTGGTTGGAAATATCTTCACCTTTTATTGGACATAGAGCAGACCCTTTATCAACATTGATGTCTTCAGCAAGTCCTCACTCTCATTTGGCAACTGATGAAGTTTTTCAAGAAAATGCAGAAAACAACGGGTAGGGAACAATTCATATCTTATTTTTTTTATTAAAAAGTTATTTTCCGAAAAAGTAGAACTATTTTCTTTAATGGGTTATACTTAAGATTCCACTAAACTAAAAGTGTAATGTAATATACATTCCTAATTTATGCAAAACGCAATACAGACTCAGTTTTAACCTAATAGTAGAACACTAGCTCAAAAAAAAAAATTTACTTATTATTTCTTATGGTTTAGAAGACAGTTTTTTATATAAAAAGAATAGGTGGTTCTTTAGCAGGTGGACATTTACTAGACATCCCTGTTGTCGACCAGAAAATAAAAAAATAAATTTCTTTTATGTGACTTATTTGTACTTTTTATTTGATTTGATGAATTAGTTGAAAGTTGTGTGAATGCTTGTTAATTTAAAGAAAAAAGGTAGTTAACTCTATTACCAGATGTACAATTTTTATATTACCTTTTTCTGCTTTCATTGTTATGCATATTTTAAATTTTTGTACCAGTGATGTTGTGTTATGTCACCCGGATGAATCTGAGACTGGTATCATTGACAAAGAAACTTTAGACAACAGCAAAAGCCAAATAAAAGGTTAGTTATCAATACAAAGCTGGTTAACTTTTTTTATTGTTTGGTTTCCTTTTTTATAGTAGAGGAAAGTGGAAGTCCACAAGCTGAGAATGAACCAACCAAAGAGGCTAACATCGATCAAGTGGTATGCATTATTTATTTGATTTTGCTAAATCTTATTTTAAATATGCAATTCCTAGCAGGAACAGCAGGAACCTAAGCCGAACATTATGAAGCAAAATTGGATTGATTTTGACCAGTTTTGTGACAGCTTTAAGTAAGTTAGTGATGTATAATTTGTATTTCCAAAACAATTTTCTTATTATTTTTTATATTACTTTTCAGGAGTATTGTTATTTTCCATGTACCTTCAACCTATCCACATAGTGAAAACTCATGTGATTTTAGACAATCTGTTCTTACTGTTGCACCGAGTTCAAGTTCAGGTGGAAGCAAAAAGGGGTACGTATTAAAAAAATACATGTAGTGCTAGTAAAGTATATACTAACATTATTGTAGTATTATTTGAAAACACCAATGAAAGACGGTCAAACGACAAGCAAGGCAAATTATGTAAAAAATATTAGCCTGGCACACGGTATATAGGGCTCAGCTGATTGTATTTGAACATAGCAAATAATTGCTGCACCATCATCATCATCATATGTTGTTCTTTAGATCAGCACAGTTGGCCCAAGCTGCTTCATCCACTGCAATGAAACCCAATTATTCAGGATTACCGAAGTCTTATGAAGTATGTATAAGTTTACCTTTTTATCAGTGCCTTATGTGTTTGTCCCATATTTATTTAATAAATTTTGAATCTGTTATCAAAAACGTTTGAATGTGCAATCCATCTTTTCAAAATTTTTAATTCACATTGTATGCCACATAGCGTTTTACTGTAATGTTGATGAAATCTAACTTTAGTATAAAGGATTAATGATTGACAGAATTGCATGAAAAGGCCTGTTTTTTAGGGTGGTTATCTGTTACATAAGCAGGATAAATATCTGTCACATACAACAACTTCACTTTTTTATATTTTGTCTTGTTATGAATCTTACAAAAGTGCACTCTGTTGCCAACTAAGTTCTGTTTTATTACACTGTATTTGACAGGGGTATCCAGCGGAAGATAGAAATCCTTCATTTCTCTTTATTGACAGTGTTTCTCAAAGTGAAGTTATCATCAGTTTTTCTGTGTTGACAACCTGGCCAGGGTTAGAGGAGAAAAAAACTGACCGTGAATCCACAACTGGTTCATCAGAAGGTAGGTTAAAGAATATGTGTGTGTGTTCTTTGTACAATATAAAGTTTCAACCTATTTTTTCCCTTAAGTGGTTAGTCTAAGGCCTGAGGCTACAACAGCTTCATCTCCAAGCCTAGGACTTCTTGTTGCAGAATCCTATTCATGGAAAAAACTCGTTATTGGGGAACCTGTGCTTCAGATAAGAACATCTGGTATTTGTTGTTACATACAAAAATAACCTTGTTTATTGAGTTCTTGTTAAAATAACATTTGTTTGTAAAAATGTTCTAGCTTAATGGCTTTGTTTTTTGTAAAACTTATATAGCGTAAAGCAGTGGTTTCCAAAGTTGGTGAAACAGAGATATAATTTGGGGCAAAAACACAAAAATATGGAGGGGGCGATAGAGGACTATAGCACATACACTAAATCAGGTTGATCCAAACTAAAGAAACATCATTAACCATCTGTGACCCGTGGAGCAATTAAGTGATTCCAAACTTCTTCCACTTCTTATTAAAAATTAAGGCCAATAATTAATAAATAGCAAATGTTTCTGGACGAACTGTTAAAAACGGTTAATGTTTGTATAGCATTCAAATAGCTCACAGTCAGAAGCTAATCCACGGGAAATGGGTCTTGCTCCACAAATTTAATCTATTTAAATGTAAAAATATTCATGCTATGGGCAATCCTGCTTGTCCTGTAATGTGTTTTGCAACATTGACTGTTATAATAATGAAACAAATTGCCTTTGATGGCCCACAACATAATGTAGTTGGATCGTGCTGACCTTATATATATACAAACATATTTTCACTGAATGCAAATAATTTTTAGTCCCGAGTCATAAAAAAATCTTGAAACTGCCCGCCCATGCTTGCTGTGTTAGCCAGTTGACAATTTGCAAAGAAGATTTTCATCCCAGACTTTCAGCCGTAACGCTAATTGCTATAAAAAAGAGAATAACCTGGGTGATTTTCGATTTACCTGACCAAAATGACCTTAAATATTAAACCAATGAAGTTCGGCAAGTTCATACATCTGAGAGAAAACACCATTTTCTGTAATTAGTGTTCCAGTTTAATGTATACATATTCCACCTTTTGGTGTTGTAGGGGGGGGGGGGGGATGATGATGTATAGATTGCTTTGAGGGGCTTTATACTACATATATGTTTGAGAACCACTGGTGTAAAGCACCATCTTATAAAGGTTTTATATTAGTGATTACTTTTACCTATTTTGCGTGAATAATGCAAAAAGTTTTTTAAACACTTTGTTTGTAGTGCTTAAATGAGTAAACACGTTAAAGATTATTTATTTAGTTTACCACCTTTTTTATTAACAGTTTAAATTGGCTAGAATTCTAATTAGGGATAACTTTCGGGGGGACTTGAGAACAATTGATCTAGTTATTAGCAAAAAAAAACAATTCATTTTACCAACTTTATTAAAAGCAATGTTAGCTATTCTCAAAAATAGTAGTGTTTTCTGCGTCCTTTTTAATCAAATGCATGTAATATGTTTTATTCAGGAACCCGAGCTGCTTGCTTGCTTTTGCCTCCTGGAAGACATGTTCTAAGATTTGTTTTCAACTATCCTCTTGGTTATTATCTTAACATTTGTTCCACAACACCGTTTGTGTTTGGGGATGAGGAAACTGTGCTGACATCACTTCAACAGGTCAAAGAAATTTGTGCTGTTTTTTAAATTATAGTAAAAAACTATTCGCCAGTTTAGTATAAAAAATGATTTTGTATTTTGATTTGATTAAGACACGTTGTTTCAATTTTAATAAAAATATTTTAATTGTGTTGTGCATTTACTTATTAAAAAGGGAAATGCCATAAATTATATAAAATATCTAATGTAAGAAAGTATGATTACACTAAAATATATATCTACTTTAGGTATCTGTTAGCTATTGTAAGCTTAACATAAATGTTATTGTAATTTTATAAATCATATTGGCCCAAAATTGATTTGATAAGTTTAGATATGAGTTGTATTTATATGGCGTTATTGAGGCTGTTATTTGGGGGGTCAGCATACTTTTATACAAAAATGTAATTTATGAGAAAACTGTTGAGAAATGTTTTTTTTATTTCTTAGGTGGGGTGAGGTTTGGAGGGTTCGAATATATAGGGATTTGAAAAGCAGGGGTCAGGAATATTATTAAAATTTATTTTTAGTTTAGTTTTTAAAGAGGAGACTAACCCACAAAATATAAATAACATCAAATGCATTTTTTGATTGTAAGAAAGGTTTAAAATTTGAGAACAGAAGTTGGATTTTTGATTTAGGAACATTTTTATAGGTAGGGGAATAAAATTAAAAGATTTGTTTAGTTAAGGTTTTTGAAGGGTTAGAGGGGTTAAGAGTGTTTTTTTAATGTATATTTAAATGCTGAAGGAGAGGTGGGGGTTGGTCGAACAGGCGTAAGAATAATTTTTGACCTATATCTAATTTTGCTTACAAAAACAATTCAAGGGAAAGTATAACACACAAAGTGTAGCCAATTTCAACTAACTAAAGTGAAATGAACAATATTTGAAAATTATTCCTGATAAAGTTGCTATTTTACCCACCTACTGACACTAACCAATCACCTTGCCAAACTAGCCCCTGAAATAGGCTACGTGCCATGAACCATTTTCAAAGCTTTTGGTCTAAACAGACTCTCTCAAAGTGGGCTAAGATTTACTAAAACAGTAAATAGATTTACGATAGTTTGCATTTATTTATTAAAGTAGTAATGAACCACTGCCCTAAAGAATGCCTTATACAATGCTGTTTTTAACCTTAAAGTACATTTGCCTCTTTTGACTGCATTAATTACACAATTCAATCCATTAAAGAACAACAAGCTTGTTAAATAGTTCATCAATTCAATCCATTAATGAACAACAAGCTTTGTTAAATAGACACCTTTTTTGCACAACAAATGTTTTGAGAGTCTATTTCTTTTTCAACAGGAGAGTCACAGATTTCTCTCTTGTGCCAATAATATTGTCATGAAGCTGGGAAAATGCATGGAGCTTTTTGGAAGTAAAGATTGGAACCGGTGTAGTGTTGAATTACACAAAGCACACATGCCTTACAAATCTTCAAAAGAACATTCCATGCAGAAACATTACAAGGTATATTGCATTTTATTTAAATATATAGAAATATCACTTGGGTTTATTGTACTCTACGATTAAATGGGTTTAGATCAGGGGCGGGCTACATATGGCCCGACTGGATTTTGAGCGGCCCGCAGACAGTTTCCGGTGTTACATGATAATGTGGCTCGCGGCAACAGTCTGCCGCAATCCCCCACTACTTGCTCACTTCGTCAAATAATACTGAATGTTATTTATTCTTTAGTTCTTTGTTTTCTTGGTGTTTTAGGTTCTTTGTTCGGGCTAAAAGTAGATTTAGAATTTACATTAACTGTTTTGCCATAGGTTTTGCCAAGAAGCGTAAAGTTGACAAGGAGTGTCACAAGTTTAAAGGATTAAATGCCCAAATACCTTTTCACTCAATTCGGCAAAAAACATGTTTTGCCGTGTTTAAAGAATATAACACAATACGATTTATTCCTTGTATAGGTGGATAAATACACGCCGACTGAAGAAGTTGCCCGCCCCTTGTTTAGATGCATGTCCTTATTTTTAACAATCGTCATCACAAACATATCATTGACTTCAATTACTCAGATGTGCAATTAAACCATATCTGTTATTTAGGTGTGGAGTAAAGCTTTGTCAAATTTAATCAAGTTGTGTTTGGAGGACAATAAGTCACCTGTATCCAGTGAATTTGTTGTGAAATGCCTCACACTAATGTTTTCTGCACCAAGTGATTTAGAGGAACGTATGTCAACTTGCATAGATTTGCAATTGTAACTTATTGTTTCAGACTTGTACATAAAATGTATAAAATAATTTCTTATTAATCCTTTTCCCCTATTTGTCACATGTTTTTAGTCAGTGCTTTCAAAGTTTTACTTTATATATGTCTACACTAAACAAGTTTACTATAGCAGAACCACCCACAAATGCCATCTTGGAGGATTCAGAAATTTCCAACAGGGAACGTGATGCAGCAATCTGCATTCAAAAATATTGGCGTGGCACATCCATTAGAAAAGTGCGAAGGGCACACTTTGATAGCGAATCTACAGAACATGAAGCAGTACGCTCATTTTTAAATACTGCCTGGTCAACAATACAAGCTAATACTGCACATCATGGAACAACTCTGCTAAGGTTTGTGTGTGGATTAGTAGGTTGACATATTTGTGTGCCAGACAAGAAAAAAATCTTGGCATGTCTTCTTAGAGGTTCTTCTGTTATCCTTTTTTTGGTTTCACATGTTTGTACAACTATGAATCTACCCTTCCTGAGTTACACTGGCAAAAGATAAACTTTGGCATAACATCCTGTTTGAGTTCATTTGGATAACTAAATCAGTTGGTGTATCAAGACAATTCATACAATCAAGGCAAAGCTCTAAATATCCAACCCAGTGGTTCTTAAGTTTCTTTAGTATTCCCCCCTAACAAATCGAAATAGTGATATTTTTTACCAAACAATATTGACAAAACAAATTATTATAAACATTCCACTAATTGAATATGTTTCAAATAGTGTTTTGAAGATTTTCTCTGATTTATCAAATAAAATGAAAACCTTGATAAAGAACAAAGTTACAAAAATAATTCAAAAATTAATAAAAGGATTTTACCATTTTTAAAAAACATTTTACCAGTTTTTGCCTCCTGCTACTACACCTGGGTGACAGACAACTAACCTACAGTGAAACTGGCTGTGTAGTCCGATTAACAACAATGTTTAAAGTTTCTAAAAGGATAGCTATACAATACTGTCAAAATGAGAGATCACATCGGGCACACATTCAAAAAATTTGAGAGCAAAGCAACAATCTAACATTTAGATTTTGTGCCAAAAGTGCAAGATATTTGACATTGGCTAATCCATTATATTCTAATTTTACGTCCAGGGGCGCTTAACGAACTGTAATTCAAAACTAAACCCAAATTAATTTGTAATTTTATGTTTAAATTTGTCTTTCAAGACATACCAAGATAAGTTATACAGAAAACCGATGAAATGATAATAAAAAGAATAAAACCTATATTTTTACAATGATATTTCTTTTGACCCGAGCATATTGATTTCTTATATTGGGCAAAGTCAAAATGATAAAATTAAGTTACTGATAATTTGATAAACTACAAAATAGTAAAACAATTTACTTATTTTTCCAACAGAGAAATGGTGAAACAGTACCCATCAATAATTTCACAATATCCATTTCAAACTGATGAATGGAATAAACTGAGCTTTACAGATTATCAGGGAACATACCCTGATCAACCTCCCAGGACCTGGTTTACAATTTTCAGGTATTTGATAATTTGACGCATTTTGTACACTTGTTAGTCGTATTACTATCAAAAACTATTACTATAAATAACTTTATGTGGTTTTCACATGCTAAAGATGGTTTATGCCTGTTTCGCTAGGGACGTCTTTTTTGTTGATGATGAAGTTCTTTGCGTGCCAAAGTTGTATGTACAAGTTCCAACTTACATTCTGCATGTGATAGATAATGATACTGGTATAAGGGTTAAGCAAGTTTTTCAAAAGGTTGTTCCTCATTACTACAAGAAAAACAAGGTAATACATATAACAAACATTTAAATTTCTTATGTACATCAAGAAAATGTGATCATCTTTTTTGTGACTCTATTATGAATAAAGGTTGGATTTCAATTTGCTTTAGTAGTAAAACTTGTTTTTATGTTATCAAAGCTTGGCTACACAATGGTTGCAGAGGCAAGAACGTTGGATCAACCACTTGTTGGTGGAAAATGGAGATTAAGGATTATTGGATCAACAAATAATTTACCTACTCCAACTAATGCCAACCTCACTGCAACATTTGCTGTCAAAGAAATCAGAGATTACTACATTCCTAACAATCAGAACATTTTGTTCAGGTAAAAAAGGTATTTATTTCAAGTGCTTTTCACCTGTGTAACAATATGGCAAATTGTTTGTCAGGTATCATGTGAAACCAACTTCAGATTACATGGCCAGTTTACAGTTGGAAACTTCTAAAGAAGACGTACATATTACCTTGCAGGTATGTGCAAATGTTAAATTTAACATAACTTTTGTATATCTATTTGTTTCTATTCAAATCAGATCTTGGACAAAGAAGTGGAAGTTACATCAACAAAAGGAAAAGGTCATTGTGTTCTCCCAGCGTTTTGTTTTCTTATAAACCAAGAAGAAGAGCAGCCAAGTAAAGCCCGATTTTATATTTTAGTTAAAATATTAGTTCAGTGACCTTTTATGTTTGAACTATTTGTTATTTAGCAAAACAAGAGGTTCTTTCAGCTAAATTAACTGTTCTCGCTGGACAAGGCAAGACAAGCAACGACCACACACAAGAAGCAAGTTAAAATTTATGATTTTATCCTTATTATGTATATAACATATTATATTTCATTAACTCTTTAGATCTCAAGAAAAATGAATTTGTATGAAACGGAAAATGAAGAAGAACATTATTACATTATACAAGCAAAGATTGATCGTAAAGATTGGCCCTTGTCATCTTCACAGTGGGAGCATATTCACAAGCTTAAACAGTTAGAAAAAGAAGATCTGAAGGCTTTTGCAGGTTATTTAAAGTTATTAACAAATTGTTTTATTAATTATTAATTAATCAATGTTTAAACAGACAAAGACCGCCCTGGATCGAATTCTGTTCGTGGGACTGACAAACTGGCCGGCGTTGGTCAAAAAACTGCAGCAAATGAAAAAGGAAAGAAAGGGGGAAAGGGGTCAGACAAAGCAGGAAAAGACAAAAAGGGTCAAGATAAAGATCCGGTTTCTAGACCACAATCACAGGTAAATTACATTAACAGTTTACATTAAGGTAGGAAAATTACATTTTCCATGTCTTGTACTTAGAATGCCTTTGATGGTTCTGGGCGTGCATTTTGGACCCTTCGTTTTGTGTGTGATCTTGAACGAGCTGATGAGGTGGAAGTGAAAAAGGATTTACGTAGGCCAGAAGAAATCAGGGCTATGAAACTTGCTTGGGAATCAACTGAACCAGGGCGAGCTCTAAAGGTAAATGTTTAATGGGAAATGAATCGCGATAGGATTTTTTATAGAAAATGTTAAACTAGTCGACCAGAAAATTGTTGCCTGATCTCGCTAATTGTGGTACCCCATTATAGCCTGTAGATTGCTTTTTATCATCATGTCGTTTTCCGAAGAAAGTACCTGTACTTTTTCTCGACTTCCGCAAAGTGGGCTCGGCGCTTAATAATATCAGTTTCTCTAAGTTATACAGATCAACCAAAAAGCGTTTTATTGTCGTGCGCTGTAGGCAATAGCCCGTACCCTTAAGACGCATTGCAGGGCATCCCACCATGTGAAATCGTTGACGTCTCTTATCAATTGGTCGTTCCCGTTAAACGTAGAAATAGCGAACTGGTTCTGACAACATTTTTAGTTTTGAGTGACAATATTGTGGATTGGGTTGTTTTCCAGATCAGCTTTTGTAACCATCCGAAAACATACTTGCATATAGCCTCAACTCTTGCGATAGCCTTATTTACAAACAGAAGGTGGACCTGGTCGATTGCTGATGCGTTCGTTTATACACCTTCGTATAACTTATTTTATTTAATGAAACAAGAACACACATATGTGCATGTTAACCAGTGAGATCTAGCCCCCCTTTCTGATCCCGGCTTGACCGGAGGTCGTGAGTTCGAACCTCACTACAGGCTAGTTGTTTTTCTAGTCTACTCTGCTTGCATCATTGATCGACAGATGTGGTGAGTCTGCAATGGCTTTCGGTGTACTAACATATTTTATATATGAAACTTTGTAAAAGTTTCTCATAAACTACAGCACGTTCGGTTTTGTTTTGCAATTCACCTTGATCGAGCTTTTGATTTCTGCCATTCCATATCATATTTCAATCGGAAGGTTGATTTGTTTTAGCTAGCAGTATTGCAATATTCCTGTTTTCATAGTTCGGTTACAGTGAAATAACTAGCTTTTAATCGTACATGTTATTACATTATAACTCCACGTGAAATTTCGCATTAATTAGACCTAAAAAAACATTTGTTGCTTGAAGAATATGACTAAACAACTCTGCTTTGTTGTGCGCAACAAACTATGATAGTCAGTTTTTTTGTTTAAATGTAGTCAAAAACACTCACTTAGGTAACCATTAGTTCAAGTTATGAAGTTAATGAATTTAAAATTGATGTTCCATACTAAACACAAAACAGTTTAGCAGCATTTATCAAAAGTTATGAATATTCTAAATTAATGTTTGTAATTTCAGGCAATGCAGTCCAGGATGGCTTATACTCAAAAAAACACCGATGCTAACACACAACAATCTGCCTTGGGCGACAAAATTGCTGGTTTGTTATTTTATTTTATTCTTTATATAAAGTTGTGTAAACTTGAAAACGACCAAGTGTATTTCAATTAAATATGTTGTTTTTTCAGAACGATGAACTGAAAATGCCATGCGTATCGGTTAGTGTTTACAGAGTTAGAAGTTTCAAACATATTTTAACAAACACACTTTATCATCCAACATCTATCATTTAGCACAACTAACTCGCACAGTTGCATTTGTCATTGTTGTACCAATAACTGATCACTTTTTGTGACTCATCATATCCTTCGTATTTTTTTTCGTTGGTAAAATACGATAATGATAAGATGGGAACCCACAATAAGACATAAAAAGCAACAATAGCTAAAGCAGAAAAATCTATAAAACCACAGTATTAAAACCAACGACGTAATATAGCCAAATACGCAGTAATATCCTGTACAATAAGATCAAAATCGTCTGAATAAGACCTAAATCTGCCGGAATACGTCCTAAGATCATCCGAATAAGGCCTAAATGGCCAAAAACTCGCCTGAAATCGTAGGGAGGGGTATGGGACGATCGGGTGGCGTCGGTCTGGCTTCGGCCGTTTGGGTAACGACGTTTGGACGCCCTAGTTGACCGGCGCCGTCAGGGCGGCGTGCGTTCAGCACCGGAATTTTGGTCCTGTTCGGGGTATTGTAGGGTAATGGGTGGGGTTAGGAAAAGGGTTAGGGTTGAGATTATTAGGACTTAGTGATGTACTTATGGGGTGGGGTTCGGGTAACGGTGATGTGTTGTTTTGGTCTGATTCTTACCATTTAGGTCTTATTCCGACGGATGGTAGGACTTATTCCGATTTAAACGGCATTACAACCATTAGGGATTAGTCCTATTTTGGTCTTATTCCGAACTGTCTTTTATTCTGACGTTGATGTTGTTCTTATCTCGGTCTTATAGCTGGAGTCCGATAAGATCAACATACGAACAACTTAATATCTGTGTCTGTCTCTTTATGTGAACACATGCCGGCGACCGGACACTTTATTAAGCGGGAAAGCGGCTCGATAAGCTAAAATAGAAAAAAGGTCATGTGCTCCCAGATAGAAAAAATATTATTCTCTTTCTATGAGAGAAATACTGATCAATGACCGCGCGTCTCGAGCGAGCTTCGTCGCAATACTCTTAAACATGTTCATAGCAAATTTCACTCTTTTAAAAAAGCTTATTTACGCCTTACGGTGTGTCCAACTACGCAGAAATTTGGAAGATTTCGCAAATTATTGCCTTTATTGCAGCAATTGATAAAATAGTAATATTGTTATTTTTGTTGCTCTAGAGCAGTGCTTTTCAACCTTTTTGCTGGAGTGGAACCCTATGGAAACATTCCACTGGCTCGAGGAACCCCGGTGCAATAATTCCACTGGCTCGAGAGGAACCCCAGTGTAATAAACACACCTCAATTAGCTAAACAATTTAAAAATTGCGGAACCCTTGGACTGTACTAGCGGAACCCTAAGGTTCTCTGGACCCTGGTTGAAAACCACTGCTCTTAGAGTCTAGAGTCTGGAAACTAACGATTGTTTTCAGCAACGCCAACTGAGGTTTCCGTAGGCTACACAAATACTGACCCAAATAATCGCTGTTTAATGCCATGCTATAGCGTTAGCTACTCAAGATCAACGGGGACGTCCAGCCGCTTACGCGCGGTTTAGGATTGGTTTTAAAACAATTTTACTGTGTTACAACTGGATTTCTAAGCATCGAAAGCAATTATATGTAGGCTAATACCAAAAAGCTGTTATTTATGCAACGACCTAAACACTACTATTTGTACAACGGCCGTTTTATATTCTGCAAAATCGTTTTTTTTAACTGCAAATCAATCGCTGTATGGTTACTTTGGTAATTGCTGCTATTTTGCTGAAGTTGCGAGTTTAGAATATTAAGCTCGCTGTGCGATTTTCTGAATCAGCGGCAATCAGGCAAGGGACGAACAATCACTTATTTTAGTCGTACAATTTCAAACACATCACACAACACTGCACTTTGGCTTGGTTGCATGTTAAATTGTCATAATCCTTTTTAAACTATCCGCTGCAACAATTGGTAACACACAACATTGCTTTTTGGTTACATCAAATTTGGGCATTGTACAAAAAAACTGTATAAAGAGTCATTTCAGCTCACAAGATGAAGAATTAATTTTGATTTTTTACAGTCATTTCAATGCAGCTTCCGCACAAACCTTATGTTGTGACGATGCATTTAATATTTCAGACACAATCAGCGGCAAACAGTCAAGGGACGAACAATCACTTATTTATACATGTGAATTGCCTGCTGTTTTTTAATAGGTTACACGTAAGCGCAAAAACACATCACATGTAATGAAGTTTGTATATAGCGAACGTGTAGCTGTAGCGCCACGTAGTGCAACACATTCAAGGTTTAAGGCCCATTTACAGTACAGCTGCACTGAGCTGCGCTGGGCGTGAAGTTTTATTCACTACAGCTGCACTGGGCTTAAAGATTAGCTCCAAACGTAACGTTTTTCTATAGCTGCACGGGGCTTGAGTTTAGCAAAGCGTGAAAATCGCTCCAAAGCGTATTTTTAAGCTAGCTGCAGCTGCTGCACGGGGCTTGAGTTTAGCAAAGCTTGAAACGCTCGCCACAATAGAATTTAAATGCAAATTACGCTTTGCTCAGCTCAGCTCAGTGCAGCTGTAGTGTAAACGGGCCTTTAGACTAAAACGTTCGTTGTACACCTCAAGTCTATGCGCAGAACTCTATATGACGCAAAATTTTGGTAGTAAAACGCGTCTCCTATTTGCCCACAGTTTGAATTTACACCTTGTTGCCGAAATCACCCTGAAAGAGACAAAAAAAAATGTTGCCGAAATCCAGCAAAAGTCCAATATGTTGCCACAGTAAACTAAGGTGACGGTTTTTACACCAAGGGCAATGTGTCAAACAAATTAACTCAGTCGTACGATTTCAAATATTATGCTCACCAACTATTTGGAGCAATTAGCGCCAGTTATATTCCCAGTGCCTAAGCCAAATAACAAATAGGCCTAATTATGCGCCAATATGATGTCACACGCATAGACTTAAGTTAAAACGTAGGCTTACCAAAAGTTTTGTTAAATGTAGTAAATCGTGATATCTACAAAAACGCAATAAAGCGTGATATCTACGAAAATGTAGTAAAGCGTGATATCGGCACTGCAAAACGAGCAGTATAAATACTACACAAGACGTTTACGTACACACAAGGTCGTTAATGCTGAGTGAACTGACTAGGCTACTTATGTCATCGCAGTAAATTTGACTAAGATTACATTTTACATATTGACAGCTTAATAATCTCAGGGCTGCAAAACCATAATATACACAACGCAACTTACCAAGAATAGTCTTCCGTGTAATAAATACGAGTTCTCAAAATATCGCGTTTATTGCAGCAGTTTTGATAGAAAGCAATTTGCATTTCATACGGGTTACGGGTTTTTCTAACTTTGGGCCAGACTTGGACAACTTGATATCCCAGTTTTCTAATTCAATGAGTTTGAGCAAAATGCCCTTAATTGTTATCTAATTTGTGTAGTGGTCGTGTGCTCTAATTCTAGTTTTAATCTAATTCAGAAAAACTGTAATGCTCAAATTTTAATTCTAATCTAATTTTGAAAAAAGCTTAACTAAATCTAGTTGTCCAAGTCTGCGTTGGACGCAGATTTTTCGTGATTATTAAATTTAATTTAGAGTCATCCCTTATGCGAAGTTAAGAGCTCGGTGTTTAAAAATATTAGGCGTAATCAGTAAATTTTGCGGAATTTTTTTTTGCGCACCTTTGTTAAACCTACGTGAAAATTATCGCACGTTTTCAGGTTAGAAAGTCTATTTAACCTGGGCAACGCGGGGTGTTTTATCTAGTAATAATTAAAGTGACAATTTTATAAAGTATCTTTGAATGCAAGGTTCGGTGTTAAAATTTGAGCGGCATGGCATAGATCAGAGGTGCACAAGTTTCAGCCTTAGGCGGTCGCATTAGTAGTCTTTATTTTTTTTCACGTTCACCAGTAGAAATGTTCGATAATATCTTAATTTAGATATGACGTCCAAGTTACGTCATAATATATGTAATATCTATAAGCGTGAATTTATTTAGCGAACTGATGTGCAATTTTGCAACTAAACTAAGTTAGGATTTGAAAAACATTTTACTCGGTTTCAAGTTGGCAAAATATTTCTTGGGGGCTAAAAACTATAACATGGTTTACGAGTTTATCAGTTAACGTTTTATTTTTATGACAAGGACATGAAGTTGACTTGTTAGTTATTCGAAAAGACTTTTTACGGAGGATTGTGTCATTTCAAAATGACTTGTTTACAACACTGAACATTTTATACGGGTTATGTATTGCTAAACGCCCGGTATTGGTCATTTGTCAATGTGCCAAATTTCAGATTTGATAAACAATTCATATAAAGAAGTAGGAACTAGGATTTAGCGAGCATTTGATTTCAAAGCCCGTAATAGTTCGTGCCACGCACGGGACGAGATTACCTTTCTGAACAACGTAACACACCTTGGGTGCCAGATTCAAAGCATTTTTATATTGCAAAACATGTAGATTGTAGAGTATAACAGTGTGCTACTTTTTTTGTTATTTTACACAAAAAAATCTGTGTATTTCCCCCTATTAACAAATATATTATCATGTGATTTTAGATAAAGCACCGCATAGCGAAACCGAAGAGAAGTTCACACTTGATCCTCCAAGTTACATGACTAAGCAACCCGTAAAACCTGACTGGTCGCGCTATGAACGACCAACATCAGTTGGGAAACCACCTCAGTATTATAGTGGTGATCAGCTAAAACAATTGGAGAAAGACCAGATGAACAGAAAGTTGGCAGCTTTTAACATACAGCGGTCAACAGCATTGGAAGTAAGGGAGAACAATAAAAAATACAGAACTGCAATGAAAGATTTACAGTATGACAATCTACATGACATGCAGGTTAGCAAGCAAGCGTTTCTTGTGAGCAGTCTTATATAAATTAAGACTTATATAAATTCCGTTTACATTTATTTTCCAGTTGACCTATGACAAAGCCAGAAGCAAGTTACTTGTTCGTCATAAAGAGTTCAGAAATCAATGTTTAGAAGAAAAACAAGCCAAGGAGGAAACGGAAATGCTTTCGACTCCAATTGACAATGCCAGCCCTGAGCCAAAAGCTAAAAGTGCGGGCAAGAAGAAGGGCAAATAATTTAAGCATTTGATGTGTTGCAACACTTTCTCTTAATAAAGTATATTTTTTTATCAAGCTTCAATTATGACAGGACTGTAGCATAGCGTAGGTTAACTTTTAATTAGGTTTAGGTTCGGGCAAATAATCGTCTGCCGTTGATCTTTATACATTTTAATAACTCTGAATTACTTTAATACTCAGATTAATAACTCTGAATTACTTTTATTACTGGAAACACAACGTCAACGTTCACAGTATAATTCACGATAAGTGCATATAACCGAATGGTGAAGTATTGCAAAAGAATGTCAGTCATTAGTAATATTTCTAGCCTATTAACATTAGACGATAAAAAACTGACACAAAATAGCAAAAGGAACTCAGATACCACCAAACAGCTTCAAACAACAAGAATTTGAAACAGCGTTATTATAACTGTACAAATCAGGGGTGAAAATTGAATATATACCGGAACGATGAAAAAGTTTCTTGTCTAAACACATGAAAATTTCCAGGGCTGACGTCACAACGTACGTCCTAAACCATGCAACCTAAAAACTCTAGGCTGAGCGTTTGATGCCATACACAAATATACAACTCAAAAAAGCAAACACAGTTTTGGGACATGGCCTCGTGAAAAAAGGAATAGTTTTACTGAAACAGCGTACCGGCAACAATTCTCTTACAAGAAAGTTCCGGCTTACATTCAACACTGGTAGGAATCCTAAGAAGTTTTATTAATGGAAAACAAAAAACAAACCTTAAATTACTAAAAATGCCTACATCTTACATTGTTCACATACAAAAGAAATCGCCCCGCCTTATGCAAGATATTGTTATGACTTCAGGCAAACGCGTCCAGCACTTGCTTTGATACTGAAGTGGACTGGGACTAGACTTGCTATTTGTTAAAAATGATTTGACTGGAAATTAAGCCATTTAAAATGACTTGTTAAAACTGTATTCATAAGTTTTAAAGGCGAGAATCGGTTGTAGCATTGTTGCCTACTACTGTTTGTACAATGCTAAATTGAGAAACTAAAACGTGTTTACAATTTAAACATTTTAAAGTAGAGAGACCAAACATAAGGGTAAACATATTAATACCATATTGACAGCCTTCAGCGACTTGAAGCAGTTTAACAACAATATTTATTTCCATGGATGCAACCAACTAAAGTGTATTATTTGTTATCAGTTCGCCACTTTAGATCATCTTCTCTTTTAGCATCTGGCAAAATCTGATTGCGAATTCCACTTAGTACATTTGAAGTGGCTTCAGATGCAATGATTACAGGCCTGATTAATGTTGGTGGTATTTGACGTAAAACCCCTCCTACTGCACCTGTTATTCCATTCTCTTCATGTTCCTAAAAATGGTTTATCCGATTTTTTGTTTAAATAGCATAACAATGCAAATACTATACATAAAGAGATTACGTATGAAATTGTGAAACCTTTCAATGAAGTAATAAAGCAGTGCTCTATATAACAAACTTTGTTTGGTCTATATTGTTTAGCACGTAATGCAATTGCAATTTTTTATCGTTGTTTACAGGTTCATTTTGCTATGTTAGTCTTAACTTCATTTATTCATATTAACAGTAAAATATCCTAATTGAATAATAAGATATTATGTAAGAATCGATCAAAACGATCAGCGGTTTGTATTAGCTAAAATTTTGAAGAGCACTGTTTAAAAGGCAAAATAAAACATTAATATACCTGCTGAGCTACTCTTGCTAAAGAAACTGCTGTTTCTGTTACCCCATCACACACAACATCAAATGCATTGTTGAACCCTTCACGGGCATCTGTTGGTTGTTTTCTTCGTTTAGCTTGTAATCCAAAAGTTCTCAAGTTCAGTTGCTGGTGTTTTTGTCTTAAAAGAAAATAATTTAGCAAATAAATTTTTTTGTAACATGAAAAAGCAAACAAATTTTGATGTCTCATAATTTTTTTTAGATCTAAGTTTTGTAGGACAACGTCTATGTAAAATTAATTAATTACTGTTTGCCAAGTACTTGTAAATGACGGTTTCGTTGTTACAAATACTTCTTTTTTTAACTGCTTATTGGATAATATTTAGCGCCGAAACAAACTGTACTATTTTTCAACTAGGATTAACCACTTTAAAATTCAAACTGGCTAACATTAGCGCTGCATTGGAACATCAAGTTGACATTAGCACTACCGCAATTTATCTGACAAGGATTTATTTGCAAACAAGACAATGGCTGCTATAAAAGCTACTAGCGATGAGATTCAAACACACGATTCATGACCTTATGATTCTGGGGCCATCACTCTACTGTCTAAGCTATGTAGGCTCAGAAAAAAGGAAGTGTGGCATGCGGAGCCAAGTGTTGTGTGCCGTAGCTATTTATTCGGTCCATTTCAGCGCACAACGCATACCATTGCAATTGGGTTGCGTGTTTAACCGACACAGTCTTTTTTAAATCGTCGGGTCAGCTAATGCACGTGGCGTCGGGATGGTACAACACGTATTAGTGAGTCGGTCACAATTTTTGATAAAGTTAAACCGTGCGTACTCGCGTCTATATCCTGTTTATGATGGGCGAACTCAAGGCCGGCATTTAGTTAGACCCAATACAGACAGAACACTAATTTAACGAAACGCAAAATTTTGTGAACATTTTGAGAAATGAAGGCAAATATTTAAATTCGATTTTTTACAGTCGCGCAGATAATTGCGATAATTTATACTACCCAAGTCGAAAATTGCCGCTTCCACACATGCCGTATCTTTATAACGTGATGCTCTTATCGTGGGAAGGGTTTAGTTAACCCATTTTGGACACAGTCAGAGGCAAACAGTCAATGGACGACCAGCGACTGTTTTACAATGTAAGCTACATGTTTTTAGATCACCGCGAATGCAAAAATTCGGACCACATATGAAGTTTCTATTTACCGAACGTCTAATGCCACGTAGTGTAACTTTTAGGCATATGTAAAAACGTTATATGTCATTTTAAAAATACTTTAGCATATTTATCCCTCGGGCGAAGATGTTACGCTATTCGTAACGTTACTTTTTGGTCACATGTAAGTTGCCATATAATTTTTTCATAATCATGGGCTATAACGCGAGACTAGCAAATTTACCCGGACATGTTAGAACGTAATACGCAATAGTGATGGTTGATAAAAGCCCACAGCATGATGAATTGTTTTATTTAATTCAGGAGCCTTTCGAAAATCATTGCACTAATTGCAGTTGTGATTACCTTATATTGCCGATATAAGGCCATTAGTAGGAAACTAATTACAATTTAACTGGTAATTACTCTTTCAAAACTAGGATAAACGAGGGGGATTTTGTCTAGTACCTTCTAAAAGAAGCAGGTGATACAATGTTAAACGTTGTTTCGGCAGCTGACTGAACAAGACAAACCATTCGATTGGCAAGCTCAAGAGCAGCGGTTGATGTTGAAGTGCCTAAAAATGCCAATACATTGGTTACATGCATAAGATTGCTAAAATTTCTTGGAAATATAAGACCAAATACATAGTTTTTAACTGCAGAATATAATTTAATAGATTTTAAAAAAATCACAGGCATAAAAGAATACTATAGTATGTGCATTAAGCACATTTTCTCGACTGAATCTCTGCTACAGGCTTTATTTTATTATTGGAAAATATAAATTTTCATTGTGGGATTACACTGCGTAACAAACAAAAAATGTTCCTGGGCTTTGACACTATTTCCTAATACACTGTGGCAAGCAGTGGCGTAGCCAGCCGAAAATTTTTGGGGGGGGGGGGCCAAAAAATTTGGACTTTTTTGTTTAGCTTTTGTCATTGTATCAACTGCCGTGACGAACACAAAAACAATACTAGCAAAACGTTTAGAGCATCAACTGACTGAGTGTTAAACGCAATACTAAAAACCATATAAAGAGCAAAAACTGTCAAAAAGTTGTAAAACTACCTTAATATATAGTAAACGTAATATTAACTACATCGTTTGTGACGTAACAATGCATGACAATTAAATGTGTTGAATGCCTGTGATCGACTGATGTGGTACTGCTCATAAATGCTAAAAAACAAATTATTAAGAGTAAAATTTTTATAAATTTTGGAGGGGGGGGGGGGGGGGGCATGGCCTCAGGCCCCCCTGGCTACGCCTATGGTGGCAAGATTACTAAAAGCTTGCTTTTACACCTAAGAATGAAGTTCTTTAATTGCGGAGTTTCTTTGTTAATCTAGTCAGATGGAGCGTTAAATTTAGTTCTCAAGAGACAGCATTCTAAACGTATTTTAACTTGTATTTAGGCAAACTATTAAAAGTGCAAGCATGCGTTAGAATGTGTGAGTCATAGTAGGCATATTTTGGCAAGTCAGTCGGGAATTAGGTTAAGTACTGCAAAAAAATAGAAGGTAAGAAGAGAAAAGTTACTGATAATTTTAGTAGTTGACAAAATAAATTCCATACCATTTTTATGTAACAATTTACAATCATTTAAGTGGTTGTTAGTAAGCGCTGCTATGCTGGAAAGAATGCGTATCCAGACATTCCTTGTTTAATTGCTGCAATTTTAGCTTGGTTGTATGTAGTTACACCCCTTACGAAAAAACAAGGAAGATGCGGCAGATGGTGAACAGTTAATTGAAAAAAACACCTATTTTTAACAGTGGAACTTGTTGGATCCATCTTTCAAGTCATGCGACAGTCTTCACACATTTTTTTCGCTTTTCTAACAGAGATAAACTTTTCTCCTGTTATAATTGTTTTGATTATATTGTGAATCCTTGCATTTCACCAGTTTGGCAACTGTTCATTAAAAGCTTGAACAGTGGTCTATTACTTCATAATGACAACAGTCCTTCGATTCCGTTTGTTCAATCACTATATCTTAAACAAAACCACACAAGTGCCACTCTTCTGATAGCTTTAAAGCAGTGGTTCTCAACCTGTGGTACGCGTACCACTAGAAGTCATTTTGGGTGGTACGCAGAATGTTTTAATTAAAATAACAGTTTTACCAAAAGGATAAACGTTTTTTCTACAGTAGTAAACTGTACATTCATCGGTGATTGTATAGTTAGATATTTTATGCTTCAGTAATGATAGGAATTATTTCTTTCCAGGACATAGCAAAACAACAAAGAATCACAAAACTTGACTACAGGTATCTTGCAAAGTTAAAAAAAATACACTTTTTCGAGCCTAGTGGGCCACATTTGTTTCGAAATTTCCGGGCTAACTAATTAGCTAATCCGCCACTGTTAATAATCCAATATACATTTTGAGTAAAGCTGAGTTTTTCGTTTGTTGGTACGCAACAAGATCATAAAACCTCGAGGTGGTACGCGATGAAAAAAAGGTTGAGAACCACTGCTTTAAAGTATGGCCAATTTGACTGGCAAGTACTTTGACAAAATATGGCGTTTGTTTATGGGTCTCCAGAGGAGATTTACCAAATTTACCGTTATCTATGCCATTGGGGTAGTAAAGATACTACTGCACACCTTATAGACAAATTTGACCAAAATGAATAGACTTTTCTGTTGACCAAAGTAATAAATAGGACCTGTTAATTGACCACAGCAAAATACTTATGTCAGTGCTGCACATAAAATAAGATCTTATCAAAAAAATTGATGAAAGAATTGGAAAAATTTAGATCCCTTAGAAAAAGTTATTTCCTAAGATTCTGAAAGAAAACTTAAATAATTTTATATCCCACAGAGAAAAGATACTGAAATACAGAAACTTTTCTAAAAAAATGAACAATGAACGACAGAGTAATTTGTAACAATTTTGGTGCATAGTGACAGTTCTTTTAAACTCTAAAGTAGACAGGTAACTAGAATAGAAAACATATACTTCACTAATAACAAAACAAAAAAAATAAATACTATTCAATTTGTATGTTAGATTACATATTTTTACACTAAACCTGAATTAAAAAAAAAAAAATCATTCTCGTATTTTAGGCAGTATCTTGTCAACAGATACAATTAATCGCAAACTGGGAAAACGATGAGTGCAATAACCGTTTTACAATGTAGGCTACAATGGCAACATGTTTACCAATCACCGTGAAATACAAAAAACACCTTACCTGATATGAAATTTCTGTTTACTGAACACGAATTGTTATGTAATGCCATCTTGTGGGCAAAAATTATCGAAAAAAAAGATTTTTTTAACTAATATTTAGCACTCTAAGTAAGATGTTTGGCTTTCCTTAGCATTATTTTTTGGTTACATGTTAAATTGTCACAATTATAGGCTTCACAAAATTATACAATAGTGAATAAGAGCTTACAGTTTGATGGTAACTTATATTTTGTTTAACCACCCAAAATACATAACGAGTATTTTAACATTTATCCCAGAAAATGGTATTGAAAATGTTTTCCCAAATCAGATAGTGATAAACTTAGGTACAGCCTGCACTAATCCATGTTTATAAACAATAAAGAAACAATCCCTCCTGTTTACCAAATGCAGTAGTTCCTTTTTGTAGTCCTTTTATAATTCTGCCATCGCGTTTGTATTGCTCAACCGGCATCCATATAAGGTCACGAACTCCTTGGAAAAACTGCACCACTGAATGTAGAGGCCCAACTCCACCCAGTATGGATGGAAGCTGATTTTTCAGAATGTCATTTGCCCACTCATTCAAACAGAAACTGATAACACGGTCGACCCCTAATAATCCGTGTCGATGAACTATTTTACGCAGTTTCAACTGTGAGCAGTTCAACTGCCCAAGACCTTTCAAAAGACCGGCAACTGTTCCCTACAAAAAAACATATGACATTGCTTTGACAAGTCTATTTTATTTCCTTGCAATTTACTGAAACGCAAAAACAAAAAAACATTTTAAAATCTATTGGTCTAAAGTGTTTTTTTAATTGTAAAGCGGGGGTGTTACCGTTTTACTATTTAATTCCTTATACACTTTTTGTAAAAAGTTATTTAATCTATAACCAAGTGACCTGATCCATGTCCACATGCTTTCCATGGTAATCAAGTCTTATTGGTACATCAGGTGAAAAGATTAGTTCTTTAAAGTAAATTTGATGAGTTGTATCCATCTCTCCGTCAGCTGCCAAATATTACATTTTACATTTGCCCATAAGTTATTTACTACATAAAAAAATAAGTGAACATACTTGGTATGGATTCTGTCCTAGAAGAAATGTTATTTTCCACTGATACTGTTTTGTCATTTGAGTAGTGATTATACAAAATATCTTCATCTTCTTCTTTTGATAATGTGTGAACCATATCAAAAAAATTTGTCAAAAAGTCAAGGGTATCTTGATCAACATTTAGTTTAATAGGTTGTAAGGAAATGTAAAGGCGACATTCAGACGATTGAGAGTTTGGAAAACTTTGTGATTGTAGAGCTTTCACAAGTAACATGTTTGCATTAGATTGTTTCGGACTTGATTCACTGTGGAAGCCATACAAGAGTTTATTGATTTGAGATGTATCCAAGCGATCACGAATTTCAAAATCTGGAATGATTAAAATTGACCGAGAGGAAATAGTTTCATCATGGCTATAAATTTCATGTCGCAGGCGAATCTAGAATTTAAAGCAATACTTAGTAACTAGTCAATCAAAATAAACAGCACCATTTCACAACATGCACCTTAATCAAATGAACTTGAATAGAGCACAAAGTATCTCTTCCATTTGCATGTTTTTTTGAATATGGTGAGGATGTGGGGCTGGAACTGGACAAACTCTTGTGCTTGAAATCAAGCCCCCCAAATATCGACCATTTACAAGAAAGCTCTTTAACTGTGAACTTTTGTATAGGCAATGGAAAGTGTTCAGGAGCATCAAGTTGGTCAACTTTTCCGAAGACTGCACGGAAGTGGTTACTTGAAATCCTTATCTGGCTTGAATCCGTCAAGTATTCAATTTCTGGTTGGTCACTTTGAACATTTGGTGAATCCAGATCTGGATCGACAACGATACAAAACTCTTCATCACTAAAGGATTGCTGAAATAATGATTTGAACTTTGAAACTCATTATCATGAAATAGAAAACTATGAAAGTACAACTAACCTTTGGCGGAACTGTAGATGCTGTAATCCTTCGATTGTGACTCAGTGCCACATTTTTCTTTCTTAAAACACAAGAAATTGCCAATATTTAAATAAATAATTTTGGTATAATACTAAACTAAACTTATTTATCTATATAGGTTCCAATAGCTCTAGCATATAAGGTATGTAGTGAAGGCTAGATAATATTATTATTTTAATTAATAAGTTAAATTAGAAAACATTTCTTTAAAAAACTGGCAATGCTTTTTGTATTAGGGAGAGAATAAACAAGTAAACATATTGTAAAAAAGAAATGGATAAACAAGTAACCATAGCAGAAAATCCAAGCAAATGTGTAAACCTAGTCCCAATCAGCATACACTGGCAAAAAATCTGTAAGCCTTTTATGATTGCTTACTGTTAACTCACTGCAGTAAACTCACAGCATTACCATGTGACAATTTAATAGTGAAAATTGCTATGGTTATTATTGAAAGGATTACAAAAACACTTTCTAAAATGCACACTTATTGGCCCTTCTCTTTCACATAGAAGGAATCCTTTTTTTCTGTCTGGGAGAAAAATACTTTTGTTCTATTTATGAGTATTGCTATGACTTTTACTTGAGACCGATTTTATTAGATACATTGCTCAGTTTTTTTAGGATGCCTTAAACATCCGACTAAACATCTTTTTTCAAAGTATTAAAATGACATTGTCATACTAAATTGTTTTTTAAAAAAAAAAAGCAAAATTTAATGTAAAGAAATTAAATAATTTTGAAAATAAAAGTTTTCTTACCCGACTTTAGATACAGGAGCCGCAATATTTGTACTAGTGTCCATATCTTTCATTGCGTCCATCATCATATCACTTAGTGCATCATCATAATTACTTTTGCATGAAGTTTGCAAAGCCTACAGTAGAAGAAACAATTTTCAACTATATTTAAAGAATACCATATGGCGCTGTTTACAACTACTAAAATAACACTAGCAGTTTTAAACGAATATTTAAAACAAGATTAGTGGTATGAATGTAACTCTGGTATGAATTAAACAATAACTTGTATATTCGGAGACCCAACAGACAAATCTAATCAATCAATTATGGATTTTCATGCAAGCAAGGTTAGGTTGAATAAACTAGCCTGCCGTGAGGTTTGAACTTGAAACCTCGGCCATACCGCGACTATCCCTCTACCAACTGAGTTAAACAGGGTCACGTTCATTGCTTGCTGCATTCTGTGAGTATAAATTAAAAGGTACCATGTCAAGTCAATAAAAGATTCATACACATTCATGCACAAGAACTGTTATCTGACCCATTTGAAGTACTTTTTTTGATCGCTTAGGTATCGTAGTAGACCAGAATTAGACTACCCGAATCAGTAGATCATATAAAGATTTCCAAGCGCCAGATTAAAAAAAAGCCTGAGGTGTTTTCAAGGCCAGATTAAAAAAAGCCTGAGGTGAGGTCCAAACTCACGACCTAGTAAACAGGGACTGTGGTTATATCAACTGAACCAAACAGGCTAAGAGGGGAGCAAGTCAAGAAACAACATGACAACAATTTTTGTTGAATTCTATTAGATCAACAAAGGGGATCTACAGTACCACAAAAAGTCAATGAAAGATACATCATCATATGTGTACAACTATGTTTTGGTATACCTAATCGCCCGTAGAAAACAACAAAATAAAAAAATAAACAGAACAATAAATATGTTTTTGGAACTACCTACATTCAAATTTTGAGAGGAATCAAAAGATAAGGAGGAGTCATCAACTGCTGGGGTAGATTGACTTGTAAATGTTGTCTGAAGTAAATCACCATCTTGTGAAAGGTAAGTGATCAACCTTCCAATTTCAGCACATGAATCCGCACATGTCATTAAGTGAATTTCATTACTGGATAATGATAAATCAAATCCTTGCATTTGTTGCGAGGCAGAATCTATAAAAAGTGTAAAGCAAAAAAAAAATTAAATACAAGAGAAGTACTTGGGTACACTAGTGACTGTGCCATTTTGTTTAGTAGAAAATCTTATCAAACACTGATGGCAAAGTACTTGCTAAAATTTGTGCTACATGTTTTCCTATCCAAGTTAAATACAAAAAAACATATCACATGATGTAAAACTCCTATTAAATCAATGCCCAGCACTACTTGGTGCAACTTTTTTAGCATCGGAAAACATTGATCCATTTTAAACAAATTTTTTTGTGGCCTATAGTCAACAATTACTTTTGATGACATCCTATGCAGCGGATTTAGTTGTAATACTCTAACCTGATAAATACTCAGTTTAATCTGGGAACCCCGAATATATCACCTAGTACAGTGTTTTAGATTTGACGAATAGATTTGACGATACTACTGAAGAACAATTTAGCAAGAATATCAATTTTGTGTTTATCTAAACATACCAATGGGTACGCGTTCATGAACACATTAAGCAACTAATATCAAATCAATTTTTATATCTCAGAGTTTAAAATCATTAAGTTATTTTACAAATAGATAAATATGGTCTTAGGAAAGCACGTTGTAGCCTTCGCATATCAAAGCTTGTCTTTGGGTACATAATGTAATATTCAATGATGTAATGTTTTGCGTTTTGTTATACAGTTTCGGTTAGTGCTTGTCGCTTTAATTGCAAAATTCCCGTAGTTCAGGTCTGGAACCATGAACTTTTAAGTATAATTAAATTATCTGTACATGTTACAGCCAGTTTATGCGAGCTGGCGCTCGTCTGATCTACCATTTATCCTCTAATCTGTAAATTGTTCGTCTAACAAGCACTGGTAATTTTACATAGAAGCGAATAATCTCTCATTGGCGACTTGCAGTCTGAAAAAAGGCTCTTATCTTCAAGATTTTTTTATTACAGTGATTCTCTTTTAGGCGAGACGTTGTATTTATTTCCAAAAAAATACTGTAGACATGAAACATGCTGAATTGCTGGTTTAAAACAGGTTTT
Source organism: Ascidiella aspersa (assembly GCF_963924565.1). Taxonomy (NCBI): domain Eukaryota; kingdom Metazoa; phylum Chordata; class Ascidiacea; order Phlebobranchia; family Ascidiidae; genus Ascidiella; species Ascidiella aspersa. Next base: position 19,099,828 of record NC_139453.1, read on the forward strand.
GAAACAAAGTGCCCTACCAGCCCTACCTTCTTGATTGTTATTGTAAACATTGCAACCGAAAAATGGCAACAGAACCTCACATTTAAAAAGGCACATTTATAAAGCAAAGTTATGAGTTTTGTAGGGCTAGCCTACTATCAGTGTTACTGTATGGTAAGCTATGTTCTTATTTCTTACAGAAGCTTGTCTAGTTAGTATATAGCAGCGGTTCTTAACCGGGGGCGCGAGCTCTAAGTTAATATTTAAATTTTTTGCAATGATTCTATTTCTGTTTCGTTTTGGTTGTACATCACTCCTACAGCGCTGTACAAACTCTGTTTTTGCCAAATTTAACAATAAAACTGCAAAAAAAATTTGCGCTCAGCGCGAATCTTCTGTTAAATGTAAACTTTTGTTAAATTTTTTCAGCACAAAGTCTCCTTGAGTGCAATTGCATGTTTTCATATCATCGAAGGTATAACGGCCCTACTTAACTTCAATTTTGCTAAGTTAGATAAACGATATTCATCCACTGTTCGAACTATTTTTTATCTCTACAACAGAGGGACTCAAACTTTTTGCGCGAATCGGTTATTTACAGGCCAACTAAAAAATTTTTTTTTCAAAAGGCATGATATATTAGATCGATTTAGGGGTATATCAGGGGCTCTGAGTCCGAAAATGCCATTACTTTTGCTGAGTTGGCTCTAGTTTTTGAGATATTGCTTTTTCTTACATACCATGAAAAATGTATGCTAGTGAGTAACATGAGTTTATAAAAGCTAAAGCCATGTGAAGCAGCTATTTAATTTTGCCTTAATGTTGAGATGTCTGGTACAAATGTTTCGCTTCGAAGGTAAAACAGGCATTAGATTACTTTCGGTCTACCATAAAACAGTAACAAAAGTGAGCCTAAGAATCACCATGATGGTTGATATTTTTGCATGAATGACATGTCAGGTTGGAACCGAAACAAGAAGAAGTCATGCCACTACCCCAACATTGGCTCTGCTTTACGGCCAGTTGCACACTGCCCTGAAATTCCTGTTCCCGTTTTTACGTCCCTGCCAGATTTGATTTCAGATAAAGCTGCGATGTTGGATGTAATGGAAGACGAAGATGGCAATAATAGCAACTGCAATGACACCAACATCTTCACAAATGCGAAGTAAACCAAAGCCTTTGACTTAAGATCAGCTAAACGACCTAGTTTGTGATTTAGGTTTATCTAAAGAAGCGTCTGAAGTCCTGTCTTCTCGCCTCCGTAACATTCTTGATTCGGCAACAAACATAACGTTTTACCGGGTCAGAGAAGAAATGGTAATGCAATTTTTATCCTAAAAAGATTTTTTCTGTACGGTAATAACATCGAAGGACTTTATCTATGGGTCTACTTGAACGTTTATCTATGGGTCTACTTGAATATAAACCAGAAGAATGAAGGTTATTTTCATTGACAGCTCCCCTCCAAGAAGTTTGACATGTGTGCTACTTCACAACGGAAATAAGTTTGCCTGTGTTCCAATTGGCCACTTAATCGATTTAAAGGAGCACTACCATTCTACCAAAGTGTAAAGATGCTCCTGGAGAATTTCTTATTGTGTGCATAACTGAAAGATATGCGTTGATTTGAAAATGGTCAACTTTCTCTTAGGACATTAAGGCGGCTACATCAAGTATTCCTGCTGTATTTGTCACTGGGATAGTCGGGTCACTGTTCATCACTGGATTAAAAAGGAATGGCCTATATATGTGAATAGCTTGAATTCGGTAATATCTAAAAATCTAGAGTCAATTTGCAAAAAACTAATGGCATTTTCGAGCTCAGTGCCCCTGATATACTCTAAAATCGATCTTACCTTCCATGCCAAATTTTTTTTGTTGGCCAATGTTTTTGCAATATTGCCGTTGTATTGTGTGTTGTCACATCTTTTAAAACACGATAACGCAATGTTTAATTTTTGCGCTTGACATTTTTATTTGCGTTCAACATCACAGCCTTACAAATGTGGAGTAAATGCCCTCACAACACGTTTGTCAAAATTACCTCATGCATGAGCAATTTGCTGTATTACCAATGCAAAAAGACTCCTGAATTTACAGTTTAGTGCCAATTAACTAATTTTTTTTCGACCGACAACATGCTTCACTATTTTCAAGTTGTTTTAGTGACATTTAATTGAAATTGTCGAATTGCTATTCGTAGTGCGGCGCAAGGAATAGAAAAATTCCAAACAGGGGCACGACTGAAAAAAAGGTTGTGAACCACGGTCTGGTTCTCAGCAGATACTTTAAATTTTTCTTTATTATTCTTTAAATTTAGACAACCATAAAGCAAAAAAAGCAATAAATTATAATGCTGAAGAGGAAAACTTTGTTTAATGATTAGCTACGCCAGAAGTATCCTTGTTTCATAAAAGGACATATTAATTTCGAAGCTGAATGCATTACTAGTGGATATGGCACGTTTTTCTCAAACGTAACAATTCTACTTTCGTTTTACTTGCAGGCAAGAAATGTCCTCTTTTGGGGTAACTTATATGCCTTTTTTATGCGGCTCCTTGCAAACCTTAGGTTTGAAATGCGGCTCTGGCACTAAAAAGGTTGAGAATCACTGCTCTAGGCGCATTGCAGTCGGTCAATAGCTTTACCATTAGTGTGAGAGCGTTCTTTTTTGATCGGATATTTTAATTCGATTTTTACAGGTGTCTTGGTACCTTGCTATCTACATATAATAGCAGAATTTGCATCTCAGGACAAGTGGTTAAAGTGGTACTTGGATGCTGGCAAGTTGTTGCCAAATTGCTTCAGTGTTGATTTATTAGGACAATCACATTAACTTACAAAACAAACATACATTGCTCGATGCTCTTTGACAACATTTTATTTCACATTTCAAAACAATATATTTTTGATTGGTATTTTAGTTGTGGTTTTGATAAAAGTAAACAGATTTATTTCATGCAGCCAATAAAACTCATGCGGTTGTTCCTTACTAAATAACTACGGTTAACTAATAATTTTGGCAAACAATAGGGATAAGGCGTAACACTTATCATACTAATGAAATTCTAAATGAATAAATTGTTGTTGTGTTGTTATTTTAATGCATTATTACAAATATTAATATTATTATTTCATCAACTTAAAACTTCCAGGACTGTATATACTGTTGCAGGACAACAAATGTGAACATTGTTGTATATTAGTTTAACGTTGACCTTTAGTAATCTCACAGCATCTTTTTGACATTGGCAAACACTAATGGATTGGAAATTGCAAAACGCTGCACCAAGTATTCACATAGCTGCCCATCCAAAAACATTTAGGTGACAGTTACTAAAGGTTAGAGTCAACAAATGGTATCGCCCACAAACAGTGTTAAAACCTCTTTACCTCTCCAGAAGTGTGTGTTTCATAATTTATGCAATAACTCAACGTAAAATGTATTCCTATCCCCGCAACCAATTTGTTAACGATATTTGGTAAACAAATTAAATGTTAAGTTCTGTAGGTTTTATAACAATTCACTTTTTAATCAACTTTAGTGGAGCATCCTGCAATTTTTTATGGAAACAAGATTTTTTATTGTTAACAATTGTTTAATCAATATTGGTCAAATACAAGGGGTTTACAGCTTCTATTGTCGTGCCTGACTATTTATTGCAGTTACAGTGGGTGATGAAGTTATTTTGGTCAATAACATACTGTAGTACATGCATGTATTTAACCAGCTTTCAATAAAACATTAAATCTATATGCCTATTATATTACCTTTTTCAGCATCTTGTATGTTATTTCCAACTTTTGGATTGGCCATTTTTACATTTATTTCTAAAATGTTCACGTCTAGCACACATATCAGGTCAGACAATTGGAAGCCGTTGGACAATGACCTGAACACAAAAAAAGCATAGGTAAATAGTATCAGTTTTATGGTATTCAATATTAACAAATTTTCGCTACTTTTCTGACAAATAAACGGATGCATTATCCACAACAACTTGAAGTACAAAATTAGGGGACCCAGCAACAATGTTGGATGATAAGGAGAGTGATTGAAGGTAGACCACAGAAGAAAGTGTTGGTTTCATATACAAAGGAGTGTATTGAATTGCAGAATCTTCAATATGAAGGTGAAGTTCTGTTAAGACAGCAGGAGGCTTGTATCCCAAAATAGATTCATCCAGTACATCAAAAAACTCCAAAAGCTAGAGAAACAGTAGGTTTAAAAAATAAAATATATCTTTTAAAATTTGAAATAGCTATTTTCCGAAGGCAAAATGTAATTAAACTAATTTTGGTTAAAATAGGTATAAAACACATTTTATTGTAAGGAATGTCGACCTAAGCAAATTTATTCTGAGATGATAAATGGCAGTGATTGATGAACTTTGGTTTAAACAGATAATTGGAATAATTATTTTTGAAAAAGTTTTATGAAGACCAAGAATTTTTAGAGTCATGCAGATAATGCCATAAATTAAACCACACCAGGTGATTAAATGTTGTTTCCAAATAAGCGCAATCCTTATAAGATGGTACCTTATTGTAGGGAAGCATTTAGTTAACCCATTTCAGACCTAATGAAAGGCAAACAGCAAAAAAGGGACGGCCAACGCCCCCTTGCTGTCTTACAATTCCAATAAACACAAAATGCGAAAAAAAACACAAACCTTTTTTTTTTTATTTAAAGATTGTGCAGCACCATATTAAAATTAAAAAAATTGTGTTATTTTAACAACATTTTTGCATTTTTTAGCCGCATTAAAAAAGATGTTAAGCTGTCTGTAATATTGCTTTTTAGTTACATGTTCATTGCCACATTGATATTTTTATATTCATCGGCTTTAGCATGAGGCTAATATAGCATAATGGATTCCTAAATTTGTGTTGTAAAACAAAGATTTGCAAAGAATATAAAAAAAAGAGTAGATTTTGCGAAGCATGGCGCTTATTGCAGGCATATTTAATTTACATCACCAGAAGAATGCCAGTAGCTCTTTACCAGTGAAGAATTACACTAGTAAACACTCTATAAAGTTCTTAATGTTCGTTAGTTGCCTTAAAACCTCTTGGCAGAACCTTAAATTTTCTTAGTTCTTGGTGGGTTCTGCTGTTCTTGTTAATCACAATATTGTTAACAGCTTCTGTTTTATTTATTCATGTTTGTTTAAATGTCACATACACTTAATAAAAGATATAACTAGATTGTCTTTCGTATTTTTTACAGTTAAGAAAAAAACTAAATCAAATAAAAAGATACATTTATTATAAACCTGTTCAATCCAGCTATGTCCCACTGGAACAAATATATGGTTGAGTGTAGTACGGGATAAAAGCAAAGATACCAAATATTGCTTTAGGGGTTGATCTTGATCACTTTCCATTTTAACAGCTAATGTTAGCATGTTGTTATTGTTACCCCTGCAGTCTAAAAGCAAGAAACAAAAACAGATTCATATAAATTTTCTTGTTTATAAGCACACTTACCTGTTGACTTGTAAACAAGTGCAGTTATAGCTGAGCGAAAGTTTTTGTCAGAAATATCATCCAGGCTAACATTTAAAGAATTGCCAATCTAAGGTAGAAAAAAATTATTGTTCTTTGTTAGTTTCCAGACACATTTGTAACTTTCATAAATGTCCATAATTACTTTTTGCCTTAAAGTTAACCTCTGGACATCAAAAGAAATATAGTCCAAGTTTGGGTCACCATGAAATTGAGTAGCAAAGCAAAGCATGCTGTTATTGACCTGTAATTATCAAAAATACAATGTTATTTAAAAATTTAAGTAAAATCTTCGCACCAAATGTTTAACTTAAATAGGAAACTTATATTCATTCTGTCAGTCTATAGTTTTTGGGGAATATATATTAGTAACTAAACGTTAAACAATTATTAAGTGAAACGTGTCCGACCCCCTTTTATATATATCCCATTTCAGCGTATCAAATCAGATTAAAACTATCATATACAATTTGGCAAAATGTCACATTTCTTGATAGATTGTTTCCAAATTAGCAAGAATATCCTAATTTATGCCAAGTTACTAAAGTTACTCTTTAAGGATATATTCTAGTTTCTCTGATTTGTTCAAGTGGAAAAAAATGTTGTTACAGAGAGTTCAATCGACTACAAATACTTTACATGGAGTATTATTAAATGTCGCAAACTGGATCTTTGTTGTTTAAATGGCAACGGTTCATAGATAAGGCTATTAGACTTGAGCTTCTGTCATTCAAAACCAAAAGCAATTGTAAGGCCATAAACACGACTGAACACCAGGGCAATGTTATTAACACAATTTTTAGTCTGGCAGTGGTTCTTGCTCCTTCTGCTGCAAACTTGTTAGTTCTGTTTATTTTTTCATATCTTTTCCCTTTGACAAATAATCTATGGCCCCCCGATGAGAACCTCTTGCAACCCCCATGTTGGGAACCACTGTTTTAAACAAATGATTTGGTGAACTACTAAACAATTTGTTAATTTGAGTTTGGAATATTACTATTTATATCTGTGGCATAAAAATGTTGGTCTGTATAAAATTTATTAATCGCATATGGACAGCTATCCCTGACCTCTCTGAATCCTGTTTACCTTTACTAACAACAGCCGCTCATTAACAATCCAAAATATAGTCGATATCAAAACTGCGCTTAAATGCCAGATGTTAAACTCTGTGTGAACAAATAACATTTCTCAATAAACCCAGGTGTTTGGATGTTATTTTGATGATCTAGATCAGGGTGGTCTAACTTCTTTTTATCGCGGGCCAAAAACAGGGTTTATTTTATCTTGCGGGCCAATGTTTTTAAATTGCGATTCTTGGGCTTATTGCTGGCAAATTATACATAGTCTATGGCAGTGGTCTCCAACCTTTTTTATAGGCAACCCCAATTTAAATCAAATAAAATCAGAATTTACATTGCAACACCATTTTGGAAACCGTTGCTAACAACGTGCACCAAAATGATTTATTTTAGGAAGTAAATTATGAATTTGAATTAGGCACATGAACGAACCCAAAGATTTCAATTAAGTTTAACACTAAATTGCATTCAGTGCGATGGTTGCACTTGCATGGTATCAATTCACCAGTTTTTGAAAACGCGACTTCACTTTGCATGAAATAACCGTCATGCTTTACTTCTATGCGATTTACGATGTTTTGTTTTTAATATGCACATTGCGCTGAATGTCGTTTAACACAACCATGTGCTAAAAACGGAAACAAGTACCGTAGTTTACTCACAAAATTAAACAGTCGGGTTTTAATTGCATCGAAATCAAAAAGTAAATAATTATTTGCTGAAATCTTTGTAACCTACAGTAGCAGCTCCTCAAGCTAAAAACATCTATGTTCAGTATTGAAGAAACAAAACCTTATCTTTGCTATCCACTCATTCACGTTTATTGTGTGACGTCATTGCAAAGAAAATACAAAAATCGTACCAAAACAGTAGAAACATGATGAGATATGGTGACCCCAGTAAAATTTTAGGCGACCTCATTTGGGGCCGCGACCCACAGGTTGGAGACCACTGGTCTATGGCATATATACTAACTTTATGGAATGTATACCTTTGTTCAGTTACGGTATAGTTATGAAATAATTTCAACACCAAAAAACTTAAAAAATCAAAAATTGAAGTGATATTGCCAGATTGAACCAAAGCTGACTATCAGTTCGCGGGCCAAAAAAGCTGAACTCTTTGGCCCGCGGGCCTGCAGTTGGATCACGCTGATCTAGATCTCATTGCAATGACAGGTGTATGCATTTCTGTTATGGTAATTAGTGTCTCTTTATAAATAGTTTTGGGTCATTCGTCTTAAAATGTTGATATAGATATATATTGCTGCAAAGCAAAGCTTATTACATGTTTTGTTTACTTATAGCGAAACAATTTCAAACTTATTTAGTGCAATTTATGCATTTAAAGCCACATGTTTGATGGGGAAAATTGATTCCTTGTTTATACACACATAGTGATTTTTATAATCGGTATGATATTTTTTACTTTAGACTGGTAAAATACAGCAAACTTAAAGAATTTTAAGTTGTTTGTAGCTAACAAAGGTACTACTGATAAAGTTAACTTAAAACATTTATTTTTTATTTTTTTGGCATAAAATTAAAAAGAGCAAACAACCAAGGCTTAGTAAATAATTTAGGATATTTTGTTGTTTATTCTGCTCTTTGAGGGTTGGGCAATTGGGCATCTGGACACCAAGAGTCTGTATCTTTAGTTAATTTAAAACCTTAACACATTCTGGCCTCACAAAGTGTTACCTCCAAAAGCAAATGGTTGTTAGTCAGTCCAGCTGCCATGCCAGAATCACACAGGATTGAAATTACTCCGCTACCAACTTCCAAAGATATTGTGGCAAGTGTTTTCTTTGTTCTATTGTTGATTTTGCCCAGATGACATTGTGATTCAGGTTCATCATCATCATCAGATTCAGATGGTGAAGTAAGACTTTCTCTATACAAACAGATTAAGATATCATAGCAGTAATCTAAATTCTCGACTGTAGTGTGTAATTATTGCTTGACAATTACGCTGTGTACCACTAGAATGTAACATGATAAAGTCTCACAGCAATTGTTGAAAATTTAATAAAAAATATAATTGTGATATAGTACTTTCACACTGCAAACATTTTAATAGAAACTCTGAAATCTTAACTGGAAAAAAATAAGCCTGATTTAATTAATGTTTGCACATTATCTTGTATTGTTTAAAGGCACAACAAATACATTGCTTAGCATCCAAATTACTGTCCCTAAATGGCTATAGACTTTGAACTTAAGGTATGGATCATCTCACTTTTCTTTTTTTATAAATGTTTTATGTTTTAAATCACACATATCACTAAAGCTACTAATCTTTCACCAAACAAACCTTTGAAATGGAAAGCTTAAGGCAATTATAAAATATGTTTAAAAGCAAAATTTACCTTGATTCGTTAAGAAATGGAAGAAAATTATTTTTTATGGCTAGGTTGCCTGATCGATGTTCACACAAAAACTTGTTATTTGTTTCTTTATTTAGAGGTTCCCAGAGCAGCAGGTCATTGCACAAACGGTTGTAAAGATTTTCAAACAATTTCTTTGATGGAAGGTGGATAAGAAGCATAGGAAGCTTTAGACTAACTCCAATCATTGCAGTTGAGTGAGCGTGATCAACAAAATTGGACAATTCTTCTGCATTTCCTGTTGTAATGGAAATAATTATCTTAAAACAAATAGCTCTAGTTAGTTGTTCATAATCAGGGGTCCCGAACAAGTTTTTAGTTGGCCAGCAAAAGTTTCCAAATTTGAATAATAATATTGATAAATAATGACATGTCTCATCAAAACTACACAAAGAAACCACCTCGAAATGGAGGATGATCAAAAATGTGCTCTTTCAGAATTTTTTCCTCATATGGATAATTTATTAAAAACAAACAGTGTCTAGCGTTCTATGATGACAATATTAATACCCATTGATGTGAATAAATATGTTCATTCATATGAGCCATATCTTGCATGAGACCCTTTTGCTATTATTTGGAATAGAACTTATATTTGTTGACCTTTGTTAACAAATGTAGGTAGTTTATTATAAGGCTAGTTACCATCTCATATAGGCTATACTCATGGACCCCTAGAAATGTTCCTGTGGATCCCCAGTTGGGAACCCATTGTCTATGTTTATCATAAATTACAGAATACATCAGAAAAAAATTATAGATTGAGTAGAAGAAATTTTCATTTTAGAGAGTTCCATGCTACTAGTGAATTCCACTTAGCAAGTTGTCATGAGCACGGTGCCTATGGGGTTAGTGCAGTGTTTTTCAACCTTTTTGCTGGAGTGGAACCCTATGGAAACATTCCACTGGCTCAAGGAACCCCAGTGTAACAAACACACCTCAATTAGCTAAACAATTTATAAACTGAACCCCTTGACTGTACTAGCGGAACCCTGGTTGAAAACCACTGGGTTAGTGGATTCACTCAAAATGGAATATACTTCTTAGTTAAATTAGATATGTGCAAATAGGGAACAGTTTTGTATTGACTTATTAGATCATTGTTACTAAATTTTTCAAGCCATTGAACCTTTTAATGAATAAAACAATCTTGTGCAACACCAAATTAACTGAAATTGAGTCCAAATCTATTCTCTTCATATGCGCAGAGGCAAAGAATTTAAGCAGGCAAAAACCACATAAAAATTGAAGTTAAATTATTTTATGGAACAGAATAATTTATATCGCCTATTTAGAAAAAAGTTAATAATTTCACACGGCCATGGTACTCTGGTGTTTAGAAGTTTAAATGATCTGTAAGATACGCACAAAGTGCAAAAAAGGATTTATCCTGATTTACAGTTTTTAGGATTACATTTTTCATCTTTGAAAGTAGATTTAAAAACAATTGCATTTTTAGGTGTCAAATAGTTTTGGGGCTTGCCCTTGATATTTAGATAATTTATTAGCAATTTTAATCACTTAGAATGATATCACGCCCCAAGCACGCAATAAGGTCTTGGCTAGTTAATGGGTGATAATGTCTGCACAAAATGACGGACAAAAAATCCAAACAAGATGCTTCTAAAAAGTCTAAGACAATGCTTTTCAACCTTTTTGCTGGAGTGGAACCTTATGAAAACATTTTACTAACTAGAGGAACCCCAGTGTAATAAACACACCTCAATTAGCTAAACAATCTAGAAATTGCGGAACCCCTGGTCTGTACTGGAGGAACCCTTAGGTTCTGCGGAACCCTGGTTGAAAACCACTGGTCTAAGATGTCAAACTTATTTATTACAAAAATGACAGCAAATATAATATTGTCTAACTGTGGTTTAGTATTTTTAGTGAGTTTTGTTTTTTAAGTTTTTAAATCCCTAAATTTATAATAAGTTAAAGTTATTGCACAAACGCATTATTATACTTCGGTGCAAAAAACTTATCTAATAACAAACCAGGAGCTTTAACTTCAGCATTGTTGTAGATGACTTTTCTCTGTGAAAATGGAGTAGGAATAGTTTTATCACTAGACTGAAATTCATCAGTAAAACCACAGTTCTTTTCATGGGATAAGTTCAAGACAGTTTCCGACACTGGATAATGTTCTGCCAAAGTGTCTCTTTTTGTTGAATTTAGTTTGATCTGTAAAACATTGGTGGCAAAATTGGTTCTACTTCATATATATATATTGATTATATTTACACTTACATGGATTTGAGGCAGGCACTGATCATCTTTGTTTTGATTACCCATCGTAACTTGTATTATTCCATGTGGAGCCCTGTTAGTAAATGCATGACTACATAATGTTTATACCAATAATAAAATATAATATTTACATACTTGACAGCGTTTTCAGAGTAGAATATTTTCATGTCTTCCAATGATAAATAAAAATCGTTTTCACTATATTGATGATGAATTTGACTGTATGGTGCACCTACAATAACAACATTTTGGATAAAAACTTTATTTGATTCAATTTGTACAGGCTATAATTGAAACAATATAGGCATATTGAAAAAAATAACTAGTTTAAACATATTTTACAGCCGGTTCTGTTGAAAAATGTCATATTTTTCGACAAATAAACTGATTATTTTTTGTATATACCGCGGAACTTTATTTTTGCAAAGATAAATCTAACCGGCTGAATTCCATCAGTGCTAACAGCCACACTGAAAAGAAGCAGTCGTCTCATGACTTGTACTTATGACGCAAACAATTCAATTTTAAGACAAATAATCACAAAAGGCAAATTATTACAATTATAAAAATTAACACGATGTTTAACTGTTATGTGCGCACTTGACCATTGCACATTTTGAAAAAAAAAACATGTAAGCTACTTGGATCTCTAAAATTGGTGTATTAGATAAGATTCAAAAATTAATTTGACAGTAACCAGTAATGCTAACTGGTTTGCTGGTCTCACAAAATTTTGTGAGACGGTTCTATAGCACCGGAGTAAACTGGCTGAATCCCACCACTGGCTATACCCCCAATATCCTTAAGTTCAGCCATGGCTCTATGCTAGGTCTGTTTAATTATTATTGCATGCTGTGCACATGTACTTCTGTTGGAATTTTCCAGTTAAACTTAATACAAAATTAAGAAACGGTGATAGTTTCTATTTGTACCTCCACTTGAAAAAGATGTAGACAAGTCAACATTCTGTGCCAACAAACAAAGTTGATCAGGTCGCAGCTTTTTGATAAACATATCGGAACCTTTGTTACCCAGGCGAAGATCAGGTATAGGAAAACATAAAGTCAACTATAAAACATTAATTTAGAGTTTTCCATATTGCAACTTTTACAAGGTGGGAAAGTAAAATTTGTTGTTGTAAAAATTGCCTGGCAATTCTATTTTGTGTATATTATCTACAGAGTTGTAGATATTTATCACAATTTCTTATCGTTTATCACCAGAAAAAAGTTAAAACCAAAATTGTGAAAACATTTTCTTCACTAAATTTTGCCTATGAAAAATCGGTTTGAAACTGTTGTTTACAAGTTATGAAAAGTTTATGTTTTAACTTCATTTGTCTCTTGTTAAAAGTAATGTATACAATTTTAAACTGGAAAAAGGAATAATCTTTCGGATACAATTAAAATATTTTAACTCTAAGATGATATTCCCTAATTATTCTCTTGTTTGTCCACTAAACATGACAAGGTTTATGCATTTGTTAGGCGAACACAACATTCACTTTTGAGGGTGCAAAAAACCCATGAATTTTGGGCCAAATGCTTATCACCAGAAGGCTGGCAAGATTCTGCCGACCTTGCTAACAGGTCATTTTATAAACAGACACTTCTTAGATGGGCTGGCCTTTAGCCCAGCCTGCCGCTTCTTGATAGGTGCTATTTTTTATTTTCGTCCGTATTTTCCATTTTGTTGCATAAGGGTAATAAAGTATTAATAAAATGTAAAAAAAAATAAAACAAATAAACAGAAACTTGGGCACTGGCCACAAAATAATTCTATAAGATATATACCTTGAATTTACCTTTATTAACTTTGATGCAACATTAATGTTGTAAATTTTGTTACATTCAGCCTCATCTTCCAAAAGAACATGTTGGAAAATAACCTGGCGATGCTTAATCTCTGGGTACTGAGAGTCAGTAAAAGATTCAGCGTTCATTGACTTATCCAAATTTAACATATTAACACATTGCAACAAATTTGACATTCTGTCAGTGATGCTGATATCAACTTCAATGTTGGTTTCTAGAAATGTAATATAATTATATAAATACCCTTTAAATTAATCAAGGAAAGATTTAAAACCTAATAAACTACACAAACTATTAATACCAATTTTACAATGTAAAAAAATGTAAAATAGACATAAAAATTTACCAAAATTCCTATCATTAGGCAAAATCTTACCAGGTAAAGTGCATTTTATAACAGACTCAATTGTTTCTACATATTCTGTTTGTATGACACTTATCACGCAAGATGCAGAAGAGTCATCCATTTCATTATCGCCAAATTGGAGAAGTTTGGAGTAAGTCCAGGGTTTGTTGTCTGATTGAGAATTATTATTCAAGCATTCCAAAACTTCTAGCTTTCCAATTGTTGAACTGACTTCATTGGTGGTACACATAGAATTGCAAGATGTCTTAAAATAAAAATATCCTGGGCCCCCAGCCAATCTTAAATGATGACTGCTACCACATGCTTGGGATAATATGTCTGGCTTTCTTAGAAGGTCATTCAATGAATGTTTGGTAATATTTTCATGTATAGTTGAAAAATACTTATCAGAGAAGATTTTCATGTTGCTTAACTTTTGGAACAGTGGCCCATTTTCATGAGTTGGTTCTATTGAACAAGTTCCTTCAAGGATGGGATCCTCATAAAGGATGTTGACTGTTAGTGACTTGATTCTAAATTCTCCATTAAACTCAACAGAATCTGGTGATAGTTTTCTGGTGTTGTGGTCTGTTTTACGGTTAGGTCGGCCAACATGTAGTTGATCATACATATTTTCTTTCTCAGCAACAGAAAAAAAGAAATCTAAACATAAAACATGACATAATAAGCTATCATATTTAAAACATAACTTGTGTTTTGTTATAAAAAAATTATTTGGGTTACCATACACTTTCATGAAAAAAATTCGACACTAAAGACAGTTTTTAATTTTTTTTAAATTTTGTAAAAAAATTTACAGTTAACACAATAACAATTAACTTAAAGATTAGTTTTACAATGGTAACCCATACATTAAAAGATTTTAATGATACAAAGACTGTGTGGCCTGATTATTCCGAATTAGTCATAATATAAAACCTGAAGATGTTGCATTAGAGCTGTTCATAGATTGAAACTGTTCATTTTCCATGACATCCACATTTTCAAATATTTCTTCATGTGTGTCATATACTTCGTTTCTTAAATCAGTATTTCCTGTCTGATTTAATGGAGACATAACTGTGCTTTCCATTGGCACTTGCATTGTCCTTAAAGAATTATGATTTGATTTGATATTCACACGAAGGGGGGTTGACCAAGCTGTAACAGCCTTTAGCAGCAGCGGAATCTAATAAACATACATGAAAACATATCGATGAAAATTAAGTTATATTAAGGTTAGGCAATATCCATGCACCTAGCTTATATTACCACACAAAAAAGAAATAAGTATTAGTATTGTTAAATCATTTTTTTTAATAAATACATTTGATTTTTTTCAACTCTGGGCATGAAATCATTCCCAAAAAAACATTTTATTAATGCTAAACAGGTCTGAAGTATTCACTTACAAATGTAAAACATAAATCTTATATTAAACTTTTTGTAGTTTGTCTATTGTCCTGTTTGTCAAAAGAGAATTAGAGGAGTAATGAGACAAGTGCAAATGAGCAACATCATCCAAAAAGTTAAAAGAAAATAACTTTAGCATCACAATCTATTTTTGGTGCCATTCACTATGTTTTCGTTTAAAATATGTGTGGCAATGCAGCACCTAATAAAACAGCTTTAACCAAACAAAGTGCCTTTTGGAGTAAACAATATCAACATCCTAGAAACGACAATAACCAAAGCTGTAAAGATGTAGCAGCAGCGCAAAACCTGTAAAATATAGCTTAATTGAAAACCCTTGTTTAGTGAAGTAGACTAGATGCGGCAATGAAGTTTAATGCAACAGTTTTGTAGCCAGAGAAATGAACAACAGGGACTATTTGAACTAATTATCACATGGAAAATGATCAGTGACATGATTTAATCATCGCGGTGGAGTGTGTTTGAAAGTAGTTCGGCTATCCAGAGACATTTAAATAGGAGCTCAGTTTTCTCATCAGGTTCTTAATTTACTCAAAAAAGCAGCAGAAATGTTGGCATTTTGAATTAAAGGCAAAACTGTCTTGGAAGAGAGCTTTACAAAAATTCTACAGTTGGAGAGTATTTTTGCAATTTCTTTACTGCTAAGACATCAAAGAGATTCTTAGATTTTCTGCAAATCTTAGCGATCTCATCGAAAAAACACTGAGAAAGGTTCCACCAGGACATTAAGGTCATGGGGAAGCGGTACCAGGGCAGATGGAATGTCCACATGATGGCTGACTACTATAGCAGTCTCGTTTGCTTTAGTGTTACAAAAGAAAATGGTTAAACATTGAAAATAAACTAGCCTGCGGTGAGGTTCTAACTCCCAACCTCCGCCATAACTGTTGCTCTATTAACAATAGAGCTAAACCGACTCACATGGGAGTAAGTTGATAAACGACTACAGCAGAAGTGTCTGAACAAAGGCCATACGATTTGATTTTTGCAAATTGAAAAAAAAAAAAAAAAAAAAAAAAAAAACTAGTTGGGAATGCTCTGACCCTTTTGTTATGACACAGTGACGCTTATAATTAGGGTTTGCAAGCCTGTCAATTGACCAGTCAAATACACATATTTGATTCAAATAGTGTAAATTTGTTTACGGTGTTATTTTCTGATTTGAGATTTTAATAATCGTGATTGTAACTTTTTTAGAGAACTCAAATATAAAATTGTGGGGTTTAGCTAACAAGAACACAAGTTCTGTGGTAGTAACAAACTGTTTGTAATAGAAAAGTAGATTTATTTTGTTTAGAATAAATGCATGTATGTGATGAATCATTCTTGTCATAAAAAGAAACACTAGTTGGTTCTATACCACAATCTTAGGCTACTTAGAAATTTAGAAGAACCAAATCCCTTGTCCCCAGTGGACCCTGGAGATAATATGGAAAATTCAGAGAGTGACAAAAATTGTGACGAAGAGTAAAAATATTTTTTTACTGACGCATTTACTTGTTCTTAAATTTCGTTAATAAACTTGTTGGCTTAACTTGGTAGTTGTAGTAGTGGAAAAAATTACTATACTGCTATAGTATTGCTTGCAAGATGGGCATGGTTTTGCAAAAATTATTATTGATAGTTAAAAAATAATTGTTTTTGTTTTACAAACTCTTGCACTTAAGCCAAACCATTTATATATTTATTTAAAGTTAAAATCAAGGTTTATTTTAAGTTCAATTGCATTTAAATAGTGTGTGTAGTATTTGACCTATTTGACGAGTATTTGACCAGTCAATTGACCGAATTTTATTTGACTGGTCCAATGCCCAACCCTACTTATAATACCACATTTATTCAAATTACTTTTTTTAGTTATGCATAATTGGTTAAAGTGACTGTAAGTGTTTAATAGCTTAGTAATTCAGGAGTGGGCAAACTTTTCAGCTCAGGAGTCGCAGTAGTTCGCTTATAGACTATAATAGATAAACATGTGGAGATTTTTACCACACAAAAGTATATGAGCAGTCTGTTCGGGGGCCACAACACAGTGAGTTTTAAAAACATGGTCACAAACCAGGGTAGATCTAGAGAGACCATGCCAAGGTCCACCAAACTAAATCTTTTGCCAACTTTTACTTTGTAAATCATTTGTTTTTATTTCTTTTTTTTGTGATTTTCCTATGTTTTGGCATTTAAAAAAAATCTATTCAGTATAAATGTGCTATGTATACAGTATGTTGTGCCATGTGACTAATAAACTCTACAAAGCGCAATTTCTGGTAAATTTGACTAAATTTTAAGCCATATACAAGTACCTCTTATGTGGCACATGCACACCTTGTAAATAGAAATGTTTCGCAAATTTAGGCAAATAATTGCCTTTTTTCATGCCCCAGGATATTAGACAGGATTTCAGCTGCAATTTCCGCACAAATTCGCTCTTCAACAACAAGTGTTTTAGGATTAATTGTTTTAGGACATCATGTTAAGACATAACTTTGTAACACCATCCCAGAAAAATAGTCATGCTTCCGCATACCGCCAGTGAAACTATTTTTAGCTGCTTGTTGCAGCCCCTGTACCATTTTGAGTTGTGCAGACCTGATATAGAGCAATGTGTAAAACTTTTAAATTGGCCCAATACAAAACTATCTTTCTGAAATCTAAACTAAACTTATGTATTGTTTATCCAATTTTGTTTTACACTTAGCTAAGTTACAAGTACAAACAATATCGAGGGAGATGTGGGTGGTTGGTTGACCAGAGATCTTTGGTGGGTATGCTTGTCAAAAACCATGCCAGTTTGGCATATCGCTGTGACAATGAAAAAACAGCTTCATTTGTGGAACAAATCAAAAACAGCCTTTCTGGCTTGTATATTGCAGACCTTCAGCGTAGGATTTTTTTGCAGAACCATTAACAGATGAAAAAAAACTTCATTCAATATGAAGTCCCTAATGTATGACAAAAAATAGGGAAAAACCCCAGGTTGAAAATTCAAGCTCCCTTATTTGGATTTCTGAATACACCCCTAGTCTAAGTCTATTAATAATCATACAGCCTCATACAATGCAAATAACACTGAATCCAACACTGCTCTATCTAATTTTTTAACCAACATAATGAGCAATTGGGTTTGTGAAGAGTTTCTTTCATACATTATTCACAAATCAAGTCCTAAGGAACAAACACAAATGTTCTTACCTCTGAGGGACACAAAACAATGCTGCAATCATCAAAAAAGCATTCAACATCAAATTTTGGTTCATTTTGGGATTGCGATTTTTTCATGCGACATTTAAGCTGTTGTTCACCAAACAAGCTTGCAAGTTTTGTTGATGATACACAACAGCTATTTTGATTTTCTGTGATTTATATTAAAATTATCTACATACAAAAATATATCATAGCTAAAAATTACAAACAAACCTTTGTCTACACTTGATTGGCTTGGACTTGCCATTGGCACAGTGGCATCAAATAGCTCAAGGAATATATTACAGGCTGTTATCACTAAGCATTTTGATGCCAATCCAAAAGAAAGATGTATGTTTGGTTCATCAACTTTTGTTTTTGATCTTGTTACTGCCCCTGCTTCATCAAAATATTTGATATGATCCAATTCTATCTAAAAACAATTTAAAAAGGTTATTATTTAACATAAATTCGAATTATTTTAATAAATTTAATAATAATTACTAGGCAAATATCAGGAGTTGTAAAGTATTTACTGTTGCACTAAATGCAACATGTTGCATGGTTAAACAAAGTGTGAGAAGTCATGCAGCTATGATCACTTTATTGCCATTACATATTGTGTTGTGTCATGCTACGTTTGTCATGGAAAATTGTAAAAATTTAAAATGTACCAAAAACTAATGTTACATATACCCTTGCCCAAGTTAAATGCTGTAGGGCATAGGTGGGTAACCTACTGCCCGCGGGCTAAATGCCGCCAGCCAATGAATATCTCTGGCTCGCCACCAAATGGGTAAGAGGCCATTTCTCATATATTTTAGCTATTTCAACTAGCTTAATACGAAGTTTTTTCAACCTAAAGGCGTAAACTACCCTGGTTATCAACAATCGAAATTTTGCCAACTCATTGTATCTGAGTGCATAATTGTCAGGTTAAAATGTATCATGGCCCGCAGAAAACTTTTTGGATTTTGGATTTGGCATGCGACTAGGTCAAGGTTGCCCACCCCTGCTGTATTAAGGGTATTAACAGGTTTAACAATGTCTCCGTAATTTTTAATGCTTAGACTATCGTCTGTCCTGGCAATGTAGAATAATTACTGCTGACTCTACAACAGACATTGGCAAAAAATCGAGTCTGTTGGCTGGATCAGGCCTTTATCTTGATCTGTACATTTATCAAAAACTAGTAGACTAACAAGGTGAGATAACTAAACTTTTTAACACTAAAGCAAATTTTGTCATCTTAATCCAAAAAAATACTTTTAAATATTTCAGTAGCACTTATTTTGCTTTGTTTGAGCATAGTAATGATGGCATTCGTAACGCAACGGATCAGAGACTTTTTGTTCGAAATATTACATAGTGTCTATAAAATAAAATGTCAAGTATCGGCTATCCCTAGCCTTGATACTGCCAAATCTATATTTTACTAATATAAAAAATATTCTTTTTTACTCATGTTTCAACTTTTTTATGTTTAAGCTGCATGCTCTAGTCATGTGTTCCAATCTTTTACTGTGTTGTGTGTTGATTGTATCGCAATGTAAATTAAGTGACTAATTTAGCATAAATTCTGGTAAACAATTTCTTTCATTTGGGCTCTGTTGTTGTATTGCCAAGACAACCAAAGGTTAGAAACACAACAACTTTAACTATACTGCCTATTTGACTAAGCCTTCACATATCATCTAACCCAGAGGTTCCCAACGTGGGCGGTACCGCCCCCCTGTGGGCGTTGGCGAGTTCCAAGGGGGCGTTTTGAGTCTTTTCTTGATTTGGGGGGCGCTGAACGCATATAAGGGGGCGTTACATGAAAGTACTTATATCAAAATTTTATAAAAAGCTCACTTAAAAATAGTCACAAACAGCACTGTAGGACGTAGGTAACTTTTAACCTTAAATGGCAACTTCCGTACTGCGAACTTGTAGTAGTTTCCCGCCCATTGTTACGTAATAATTGGCTTTCTTATGTAAAGCTGTTGGTTGCTGTTGCGTTTCGCCGTTTTACTTTTATACGCGGCAAAATGTTTGTATATTTTAAACAGGGGTCGCCAATCTACGGCCCTCTACCCGCCGCCTCTTTGACAACTAGACACGAGTCCATTTTAAACACTTTTTGACTAGTTTAACTTAGTACGGCGAAAAATTTTCGCGCTGCGTGCGAATGATCTTTCTACATCCAGTTTGTTTACGTTTTGATGCTGTCTTTGTACTAGATCAGCGCTTCTTTACCGTTGGGACGTGGAAGGCTGCCAAATGTGTCGCGGACAAACGGAAAACGTATTCCAAGACATATATTTTTTAACATTTTTTATTTTTTCGCCAATGTAATAAAAACTACCAGGAAATTTAAAAGAAATGCCGTTATACCCCCAAAAAATCGCGCTTGTTTCGCTCGCAAGGTGCGCCAGGACTTCAAAACATTAACAAACACTATTACACTTTTCATTATTAGTATGGATAAAAAAAATCCGAGGCCCGCCTGATTCACAGTTGTTTTAACATTTTGCGCGGCCCACAGAGACATTTATGAGTTTGGTTGGTGCCCGCGACTAGAAAAGGATTTAAAGTCTTGGTGCAGAAAGATATGAATTTTTCCTGGTAATGACATAACCTGGTGAAATAATGTATCTATAAATTCCAATAGTGAATGTAGTGAATGACAACCTAAAATACGACTGACAGCTTATCGAAACGAAAGTGAAGACAACGATTAATATAATACTTTACTGTAAAGCAAGATGAGGGGGGGCGATATGAAATAATATTGAGCCCAAGGGGGCACTAGTGTAAAAAAGGTTGGGAAACACTGATCTAACCTATATCAGCTGGATGCCTTTGGCAGCATTCTCTCAGTTCAAGGGTGTTGTTATAAATGTAATAGCTAATTTCAAACAGACCAGGAGATTTCTTAACTTATAAAACATGTAAAACTATGTAACTTACTTTGGATGTGTTGAATTTGTCTAAATTAAATCATCTGTAAAAACTTGGGGCAATAACCATTTGGCAAAGTATTATATATATTATTAGTAGTGTCTGTTTTACTAAAATCTCCCTATTATATTTCTTTACAATCATGCAATAAGAAAAAGGAAATACAAAAAATATCACCAAAAGCAGAAAGCTACTGTTACATCGCATATCTACATTTTTGTAAACTGTTCCCCTTTCCGTGTAATTTAAATGGTTAAAACCACCGCCTCATGCGGTCACGATGGCGCCTCGTTTTTTGTTGGAAACGTAGCCGTTTTGTTTGCTGAGTTTTTAAGCTGCTAATGTTTTATTGTTAATGCCTTTGCAGAAGTAATTTAAAACCTAAATTTGACCTAACTGTGTGAAGTTACATTTTCTGTGTATTTGAACGCAAGCTGATATTTTGGTAAGTGTTATCTTGACTGTTGTAAGTGTACATGTAAACATAACTCAGTGTGTAGTAATTGTAAGAATTGTCATTATTGTTCATTGTTACGGCAATTGTTTTCATTGTGCCAACAATAACTAACCTAAATATCATGCTATTATTACAGTTTGACTTCGTACCGACACATATTTAATTGAAGACCCAGGCACAAACGTTTCGGTGAGATTTGTGCTATTTGTTGTTTTGTGTTGAAATATGTATATATAATTTGCCTAGTACACCGAATATTGATACGGAAGCTATTGATACGGAAGCCGTAATCGTTAGTCATAAAGCAACTTCCGAGGGGCTAGATCACAGATGTTATTAAACACATATGTTTGTGTGTGTCTTTCATTGATTGATACGGACTGATGATCCCCCAGTGTGAAGTTGCTTGTACTAACAAAATGTGCAAGTATTGGCGCATGGTTGTTTCTCGACTCGCTCCTCTCTGAGCCTGCATAGCTCAGTTGGTAGAGCGACGGTCCCGGCTTGACCGGAGGTCGTGAGTTCGAACCTCACTGCAGGCCAGTTGTTTTTCTGGATTGCTCTGCTTGCATCATAGATCGACAGATTCGGCGAGTCTGCGATGGCTTTTCGGTGTACTATTGATACGGAAGCCGTAATCGTTGGTCATAAAGCAACTTCCGAGGGGCTAGATCACAGATGTTATTAAACACATATGTTTGTGTGTGTCTTTCATATAATTTGCCTATTCGTTGATTTTAGAAAACCGCTCACTCGCCTACATAATTGCTCGTCCTGCCATTTCAAGCCTTTAAAGTGTGTCAATAATAAAGTTTTGGTTAGATGCTTTTGTGGAGTCTTTGGGGGAGAGAACTGTGTAGGAGGGCGCGTTTTTGAATCGTCAAACCTGAAGTACCCGTTTGGGCGTCTGCGTAGGCCTGGACGCAGAAGTAGACGCTACATTCGAAGTTTTCGAAACATTTTTTGGAAACGTTTTGTACCGAAGATTTTGAAACGTTTTGAACTGAAGAACAGGCCATATTGCCCACAATACCCGGATGTGAGAGTGGACATTCCTATAGATCTTCTCCTATGCATAGGAGAACAGTACAGCTAACTAAACATGCTGTACCTTCTATGCAGGAACTTAAGCATGATAAAGATCTGTTAAATGACTGGTACAGAACGGCCGAAAATGCAATGATGTATAAGGATGCATCATTGGTTAAATCAGTTAGTAAACGTTTTGAAGAAGTTTCAGTGCGTCTAATGAATAATTATTCAAAGTTATTGGACTGGTTACCACCTGGCGAAAAACGTGATGATTTCCAGCAGCAATTAGATGGAGTCATTCATGGCAAAAAAAAGATGGAAATGGAAAATAGAAATACGCAGTTTGAACAAAAGCTGATAGATAACATTGGACATGACCTTACTTCGAGTTCCTTGACATTTCTAACATCTCCTGTTGCTCAACGAACAATTTCAGCTGGAAAGCATTTACCTGTTGCTAGTGAAAACTCACACTCTTTAAAGTCTACGCATCGTTCTGGAAGTGTTGCAAAGACCCTGTCAAGTACCTCATCCAGTACAAAGAGACTGGAAGCTAAAGTTAGACTTGAGAAGGCACGGGTAAGATCAGCACATGTTGAAAAGGAACAGAAACTTGAAACTGAAAAACAGAAACTTGAAACTGAAAGTCGGAAACTAGCAGCACAAAGGGAACTTGAAGAAGCAGAAGCTGAAGTTAAAGTGTGGGAGACAGCGTCAAGGCTGTCTGTAGAAGATCATGTTGTAACACATGTTAATACTTGTGATCTTCTTGTTTTAGAACCACCTAATAAAATCGTTTCTGAAGAGGAAGTCCGTTCTCCATTTAAACTGGTTCTGCCTCAGTCTACCGTTACACAGGAGCACAAACATGATTATGATCCCCAGCTAAGGAGGAAGTGCCACAAAGGGAAAGTAATGCTGTAGTTTGTGGAATTATGACTGCAGTTGGAGAAGCAATGTACACTCCCAAAACGGATGCTGTAAAGTTTAATGGAGAACCAATGGAATATTGGCCATTCATCAGAAGTTTTGAAACAATGATAGAGAAGAAGGCACCATCTGACCAGGTGAAATTAAATTATCTGTTGGGCGATTGTAAAGGAAAAGCATATTCTCTTATAGAGCATTGTACAGTTTTACCCCCAAGTGATGGATACAATGAGGCTCGATCCATATTATATGATAATTTTGGTAAACCTTATATTGTTTCGAGGGCGTTTGTTCGCCAGCTTACCAGCGGACCTAACCTTAAACCTGATGATTCAGATGGCTTGCAGCATTTTGCTACTTCATTGCGAAAATGCCTTTTAATTTTGAAAGGTTTAGGAAATTTCAGTGACCTAAATACTACTGATCGCCTAGTAGAGTTAGTACTCAAACTACCCTACAGTTCACAGAATCTGTGGAAGCGACGTGTGGCTACCATTCTCAGGGAGTCTGGTAAAGAAGCAAATTTCCAGCATCTGGTGGAATTTGTTGAAGAAGAATCCGAGGTTGCCAATACTGTTTTTGGAAAGCTGTTGGTTCCTCGCAAAAGAGAAGAAAAGAAGCAGACAGAAAGACAAACGAAAAAGAGCTCTGTTCACACCGTTGTAACAAAGGTGAACAGAGCGCCAAACCAGCCCGTTTTTGTTAGGCCAGTACCAAGATGCTTGTTTTGCAGTTAAGGACATTTATTTGTGAATTGTCCATATTTAAAGGCAAAGACAGTTGCGGAAAGAGCCGGCTGGCTACGTGAAAAGAATCTGTGCTTTAATTGTTTACAGAGTGGGCACATTGCAAGACTCTGTAGAGAAGCTGTTACATGTACTGTTCAAGGCTGTGGAAGAAGGCATCATGCACTGCTGCATTTGCCTACGAAAAGCATTCCTGTCTCAAGAAGTCCTGAAGCAAGAGAAAGGCACCCACCTGAAAATGATGTGCCTTCGACATCCAAAGTGAGTTGTAACAGAGTAAAGGACGGACACAGCGCCTATATGAGTGTTGTCCCTGTCAGGTTTCTCGCCAATGGCAAGGAAGTGGAGTCCTATGCTTTCCTTGATATTGGTTCAGATTCAACGTTTTGCCATACCAAACTGATAGAGACGCTTGGCTTATCTGGAAAACAAAAACGAGTACAAATGGATACACTTGGCAGAAGACCAAAGATGCTAAAAGGAATTGGAGTTGATTTACAAGTTGTGTCCATGGATGGAAAGGAAGTCATTGATATAGAAGACGCAATGTCAGTGGACCATATTCCAGTTTGTCCATACACCTATCCTACTGAAGAGCAATTACAGCATTTACCTCATTTAAAGGGACTGAATATGCCAAGAGTTGATAGCCAGGAAATAATGTTGTTAATTGGCACCGATACGCCATATGCTCACCGAACCTTAGAAATTAGAACTGGAAGAAAGAAGGAGCCATTTGCAGCTCAAACACCTCTAGGTTGGTCTCTGATCGGTCCTTCTCCAGACAAGGGATACATTAAAGCAAACCGAATTCAGACAGTGGAGCTTGATCACCAAATACAAAGATCGTGGTATCAAGATTTTCAAAAGGAACCTGGAGAACTAGAAATCCCAACTTCCAAGGAGGACAGAGAAGTTTTAAAGTTGATGAAGGAAGAAGTCCAGCATGTCAATGGACACTACTACCATGGAGGCCAGGCATGAAGGAACTAGAGAGCAATTTTATTATGGCAGAAAGAAGACTGCAGTATTTAAAGAAGCGCCTGCAAAGAGACGAAGCGCTTCGCAATAACTATGTGGATAAAATCCAAGAGTACATTGAAAAGGGCTATGTCCGCGAAGTGCCGTCCCACGAGCCTGTCATAGGACAGGAGTGGTATCTTCCTCACCACCCAGTTTACCATCCACAGAAGCCGGGCAAAGTCAGAATTGTATTTGACTGCGCGGCGAAGTACAAGGGCCTGTCTTTAAACGATGCCCTCATGCGAGGCCCTGATCTCGTTAATAGTTTGATCAGTGTTTTGACCCGATTGCGCCAAAATCCGATTGCGATTGTCGGTGATGTGGAAGCAATGTTCCACCAAGTTCGAGTCAAAGAGAGCGATGCCAATTCGCTTAGGTTTTTATGGTGGCCAGAAGGCAACATGGAAAGAAGACCCACTGTTCACCAAATGTTAGTTCATATTTTCGGAGCCACATCGTCTCCATGCTGTGCCACATCTTGCATGAAGCACACAGCCGACATGTTCGGACACGAGTTCGACAAGCATGTGTCTGACATAGTGAAAAACAATTTCTACGTAGATGATTGTTTAGCATCTGCTTCCACAGAAAAGGAAGCCATAAGCACTATATCCCAACTGAGTCAGTTGTTACAAAAAGGTGGGTTCCATCTAACAAAGTGGATTTCAAACAGTCAAGCAGTTTTGGATGCCATACCTGAAACAGAAAGGGCAAAGTCAATGAAGGAAATATTTCCACAGGAGGGAATTCAAGAGCGTGTGCTTGGTGTGTTCTGGGATGTTTTTCAAGACACATTTGGATTTCGTACAAAGGAAACTAAAGAGGAAACTACGCTTACCAGAAGGAAAATGCTATCAGTCATCAATTCGCTGTATGACCCACTTGGTTTTGCAGCACCTGTTATTCTTGTCGCCAAGAAAATCCAGCAAGAGGTCATTCAGATGAAACTAGGCTGGGATGATGCAATCCCAACGCCTCTCTTAGTAAAGTGGAAGGAATGGTGTTGTCAACTTCCAGAGCTAAAACACCTGACATTGCCAAGGTGCTTTACTCCACCCAATTTCGGCAAAGTGATAAACCGTCAAATACATTACTTCTGCGACGCATCTGTTAACGGCTATGGTTTTGTTGCTTATCTTCGTCAAAAAAATGATGCTCATGATGTTTATTGTTCATTTCTGTGTGGAAAAGCCAAGGTCACGCCACCAAAGAGTGAAAGCATTCCAAGGTTGGAACTTGTTGCAGCCGTTCTTGCAATCAAGGCTGACAAGTGGTTAAGAAACAATTTGGATGTCTCTTGAGTGTGAATCTGTTTTCTGGACAGACTCAAACACTGTTTTATTCAGCATTCGCAATGAGCGAAAGCGATTTTCAACTTTTGTGGCAAATCGATTGTCAAAAATTCACCAGCAAACTACTCCATTTCAGTGGAGGCACGTTAGGACTAAGCTAAACCCTGCTGATGAAGCATCACGTGGGGTCACCGTGAAGAGGTTGCTAGGATTCAGTACATGGCTAAAAGGTCCAGCATATTTATGGAAAAGCAAAGAGTTTTGGCCATGCACTTCTAGCTCAGAAGAAAAGATACCGGACAAATTCAAGCCCATAGAAGCAAAAACGTCAATGGCAACCTGCTGCGGTTCTATAACGCCATTGGAAACCTTTGTTCAAAGATATTCATCTCTGAATCGCCTAATTAGGGCAGTAGCGTGGCTGTTGCGCTACAAACGTTTCCTACGTTTCAAGAAAGGAGGAGTTTCACAAGGAAGACTTACAGTTCAAGAGATTAATGAAGCAGAGTTGGAAATTGTGAAGTTTGTTCAACGCTCCGCTTTTCCAGCTGCATTCAAGGCACTATCAGAGTCAAATTCAAACGCTGATAGGCAGACTCGTCGTTGTCTTAAAAAGTGCGACCAAACGAAGTGTTTAAATAAACTGAATCCCCTACTAATGAATGGTGTCACTGTCATAAGACTTGGAGGAAGATTGGACAATGCACCTACACCATTTGAGTCCAAGCATCTGATAATTCTGCCCAGCTACCATCACCTTACGAAGCTGATAATAACCTATTATCACAAAGAAGCAGGTCATTCCGGAACTGCGCACACCTGGACGTTAATTCGCCAAAAGTATTGGATTATAAAAGGCGGTGCCGCAGTTCGGAGCACTCTGGCCCATTGCATACTATGTCGCAAGGGCAATGCGCTTTTCGTTGGCGCTGAACGTGTTTTGCGCGAACTACTGGAACGAATAGATGAAAGGGGGCTGGAAACGCACCTTCAGCAACAAGGAATCAAGTGGTCGTTCAATCCGCCTGCAGCCAGCCATATGGGCGGAATATGGGAAAGGATGATCCGTTCAATTAAAAAGATTTTGAGCGGAATGTTGCATAAAGCACCTAGCATCAGCGAGGACACTCTTCACACGCTGATGATAGAAGTTGAGAATATCCTCAACTCGCGACCACTGACACCTGTCACGTTTACCCCCAGCAACGTAGAACCGCTGACACCAAATCACATTCTACTACAAAGGCCCAGTCCTGTAATGTCACCTGGGCAGTTTGATGAAAAGGATAACTACAATCGAAAGTTCAGTTTCTAGCAGACGAATTTTGGAGGAGGTAGACGAAAGAGTACCTGCCCACCATCGCTCTCCGACAGAAGTGGCCTGACAAAAGAAGAAACCTCGAAGAAGGAGATATCGTTCTCATCGTAAACGAATCCATGCCCCGCCGTGACTGGGACATGGGTCGTGTGATCAAAACCTATCCGGACAAACATGGAGTTGTCCGACATGTGGATCTAAAAACGCAATCGAGTGTCGTAAAGCGACCGATTGCAAAATTATGCCTCATCGTAGAGGCGCGCACCGGCGTGCATCCGACACGCTCCGAAAACTAGTCGTCGATTACTAGATCGGAGTGTGGTGCACAAAAGAAGGATGATATGGAAACCAACGCTCTGCTGGTTCACGCTTGCTCAAATACAGGCGTGACTATCGCGATTGCAAATGTACATACAGAGAGGCTTCGGTCTTTCGACCTTACGTTGATTTGTGCCGTTTTTTTCGATGTCAATTGAAATGTACTGTCCTGTGTCGTACATTTAGGGGGGAGAATGTTACATCGCAAATCTACATTTTTGTAAACTGTTCCCCTTTTCGTGTAATTTAAATGGTTAAAAACACCGCCTCATGCGGTCACGATGTCACCTCGTTTTTTGTTGGAAACGTAGCCGTTTTGTTTGCTGAGTTTTTAAGCTGCTAATGTTCTATTAAAAACGCCTTTGCAGAAGTAATTTAAAACCTAAATTTGACCTAACTGTATGAAGTTACATTTTCTGTGTATTTGAACGCAAGCTGATATTTTTGGTAAGCGTTGTCTTGACTGTTGTAAGTGTACATGTAAACATAACTCAGTGTGTAGTAATTGTAAGAATTGTCATTATTGTTCATTGTTACGGCAATTGTTTTCATTGTGCCAACAATAACTAACCTAAATATCATGTTATTATTACAGTTTGGCTTCGTACCGACACATATTTAATTGAAGACCCAGGCACAAACGTTTCGGTGAGATTTGTGCTATTTGTTGTTTTGTGTTGAAATATGTATATATAATTTGCCTATTCGTTGATTTTAGAAAACCGCTCACTCGCCTACATAATTGCTCGTCCTGCCATTTCAAGCCTTTAAAGCGTGTCAATAATAAAGTTTTGGTTAGATGCTTTTGTGGAGTCTTTGAGGGAGAGAACTGTGTAGGAGGGTGCGTTTTTGAATCGTCAAACCTGAAGTACCCGTTTGGGCGTCTGCGTAGGCCTGGACGCAGAAGTAGACGCTACAGCTACCTTGACATTTTCACATGTCTAATTTAATGCAACACAAATAGATACTAAAGCTACTGAATAACCTATTTCCCGGGCCATATTGATTATAAAATATTAGGGTTGGGCATTTGACCGGTCAAATAAGATCCGGTCAATTGACCGGTCAAATACTCGTCAAATAGGTCAAATATTGGTCAAATACTATAAACACTATCATAATGCAATTGAAGTTCAAAATACACCTTGATTTTAACTTTAAATAAATATGTGAAGTTTTGGCTCAAGAACAATGGTTTGTAAACAAAAAACAATAATTTTATGACTATTAATAAGAATTTTTGCAAAACCATGTCCATCTTACAAAGCAAAACCAGTTAAGCCAACAAGTTCATTAACGAAATTTAACAACAAGTAAATGCATCAGTAAAAAAATACTTTTGCGACTATCTGAATTTTCTAAATCATCACCAGGGTCCACTGGAGACAAGGGATTTGGTTCTCCTAAATTTCTAGATCCCGACTAGTATTTCCTTTTATGACAAATGCGATTCATCATATACCTGGATTTATTCTAAACAAAATAAATCTAATTTGCTATTACAAACACTTGTTATTAGCACAGAACATGTGTTTGAATCAGGTAAACCCTGCCATTTTATATATGAATTCTAAAAGTTACAATCAAGTTTATTAAAAACTCAAATCACAAAAACAAAAATTTACAACATTTGAATCCAATATGAGTATTTGACCAGTTAAATAAAGTGCGGTCAATTGACCGGCTTGCCAACCCTATAAAATATATCTATTATTTTATAATATAGAAATAATTCATAAAAGATATATAAAGTACATAATAGTATTTTTCGCTTTTATATAAATTGCATTTATAAAATATACCGTGATTGCCATGCCAAAGCTTGAGTTATCTGGAATATGCTCCAAGCGAAGTTTAGTGTTAACAAAAGATACATTTACTTTTGAAACTACAGTTTCCAGCATTTGAGCAAATAGTTCTAAACCTTCAAAAAGATTCTCTTCTGTTTCAGGCTGTGAAACAAAACATTGACAATTTAAATCTTTCTATAATGATAAACCATTTTTAAACTGCCATTTCTTTAGATGTATACATACCTCATGATCTTTAAAACATTGTTGAGCTAGTTCCATAGAAGTTGTCATATTTTGCAAGGATTGATAAAAAGAGTCACTTAACAAGTTGGACTGCTGAACAGAGTAACACTTTGGTTGTATAGTAATCTGCAGACCATGAATTTCCAATGCACAGTGATCACTGGGAAGCAAAATAATAGTTACTACAGTTATTCTGTATGTTTGGTTGCCAAAACAAAACACTATTTATGGAGGTAACATTGGCCCATATCCAGAAAAGCAAGGTACAAATATAGTTTGTTGCAGGCCTTTAAAAGTGACATGCTTCTAGTATAGCAGGACACAGGCTGACAGAATCTTGACAACCTTCTGGTGATAAGCATTTTTCGCTTAAATTCTTCGTTTTTTTGGTCGCGCTCCTAAACTTTAATGATGTGAACTAAAGAAATGTATCAACTTTGCCATGTTTGGGCAATAAACAAGTCTATTAAGAGGGTAGTTAGTTAAAAAAGTTGAGTCAAAAGTGCAATTTTTTTTGTTACATTACCAAATACATAAGGAACATGCTAAAATACAACCGGGGGCCTGGGGGGTAACATCACCATTTCCACACCCCATTTCGTCGATGATACTATTATTTTTTCTTTGTTTTTGTCAGAGTTTTACTCACCTTCCTAAGCGGCAATGTTTTTAATGTAATTAGGTCACACGTCTTAAGCTAATGCGAAACCTAAATGAAACCCAAATGCCGTTTTTCATTTCTTGTTTGGTCGACCATAAACGTAGGATTATTTTTCTCTTTCGCCTTTTGTTATTCGTTCTGTCCATGTTAATATCTCATGTTGGTGTAACAACTAACAACGGCATTTATTTTAACTTAAGCAGATTATCTTAAAAGGTGGTTAACTGTGACTTTCAAATTGGCCTTTTAAAGTAATGATTGTTAGTGCAAAATTATTCTCTATAGGCATATCCTAAGACCACATGTTTAGTGTGTAATTGACACAACTTAATATTTTCCCTCAACCGCAGCTTGCATTTTAGCTGATTCAGCAAACTGCTTGGCGCACAAGTTGCGCTAATTGTGGCATAATAACACCCAGGAAAACCGATCTTCGTTTAGAATTGCAGGTGGCTAGAGAAGTCCTTGCAATTTAATGCCGTCCCTTACATCGAACTTAGGAAAATGTGCTGCTGGTATTCTAAACATGATTCTACCAAAATCAATGACACCTACTTTACCGTCTTGGTTTAGTTTTTTGCCTGAAGTTAACAATTGCACACTAAGCGATTTTAAGCAAGAGTGAGTGAGTAAGAGTGGCCACCACTAATAAAAGGTCGAGAACCACAGGCAGGCAAAGTATTACTGTTTGTTTAAAGTTTTACTTACTTAAGTAAAGTTGACCATGGTATTGTTACTGACACACATGCAATTTGACCTTCCAATACTTCAAAGGGAATTTGAAATCTTTCCAAGGTTTCGTTGATGGTGTATATGTCCAACAAGACATTGTTAATTGACCCTTTTCCATCATACAGATCTACACTCATCTGTTCCAAATCCAGTTTCTCCTGCAGTAAATAAAGTAGTTTTATACTGTATAACAAATGTACATAAATACCGGAACTAATAAAGACATTGTGCTGCGAAAATAGGTAAAGGAATGTGTAAATTATATTTTTTTATAACATGGTTGGTTTACTTAGGCCAATGTAGTTAACATAATTCTTAGACTAGTGTAATGGTTCTTGCTCCTTCTACTGCTCATTTTTATGTTTATAACGTGTGTTTTTATGTTAATTTGCTTAATACATTGTGCTAAACAGACTCTCCCGAAATTGGCCTAACAGATTACAAGGGTTTATAAAATTTGCATGAGGCGCAGATGAAAATTTGTTATGTTTTGAATATTGTATATGCTTAAAATATAGCATATAAGATTCTCCAAAATGATCAACTAGACATGAGAAAAATGGAGCATTTCACCTCATTGACTAACTCCTGTTTGAATGTCACATTATTTCCATTAAAACGCTATAAATTGGCAGTGTCACAATTGTAGATATGACGTTTAACTCACATTTAAATGTTGTTAAACTGTTTGCTGTCACCGAAAAAGGAAATGCTTAATGATTTGGCAAATCTAAAAATCGCCAATTTTTATAGAGATATCCTTAAGAGATGTTATATTAAAAATAAATGTAATGCTACAAATGAACTGTATATCTCTATTCTCTACAAATTGTAACAAATAGTGCTTTGGATCAAAACTTTTTGAGTTTTGGGTATTTGGTGCGCTTTAAGTAGGTCATGTGTATCCATTCACTATGACTCTTTTTTGACGTTCTGATATAGAGGGGTATTTTAAATAGCAATTTCGTTAGTGCTAATGTTTCCAGGAAGATTTTTTTCGTTAATCTGTAGACGTCAGACAAAAATTCTGTATTCCCATAAATCTATTTAGTGCTTCATTTCATGAAGACACAAATAACCATAAATTGCTCACATTTTCACCAACGCAAAAATTGAAGTTAATCCAACAGACAAAGAGCGGTTGACTGGTTTGATGCTAAAAATGTGGCCCGGATATTAGGAATTTATTACTTTTTTTCATCATGCCTGTTTGATATTACTTGGCTTAATGACAAGTGAACATCTTGAGAAACAATTATAACTAGCTGTGATACTTGGAGAAGACAGCGATAAACACTGACAGGTTTTTAATGTAAGGTGCAAAGTTACCAGTGTAACCTCGCACCAATCACGTTTTTGGACTTTGTGGTCATTCTTTACTGATATTTTAAAGGGGGGTAGATCAGGGTTTCCCAAACTTTTTTTGACCACCGCCCACTATTTGTGAATCTGTTTTTTCGCGAACCACAATACATATCAAAAATAAATAAACCTGAATTTTATTTATCTACAAAACTTACAACATCAATGGGACGGAAACTTTTGCATAGGCACTAACTTTTGCGCAGGCAAACAGTTGGAATGATTTAAACAAAACCGCAAATACCAAATGATGCTAAGAATATTATTACGTCGGAACACATAAACAACTTTTGGACTAAAACGAAACGTAACAAGTAATATTTACGATACTGGATAGCAATAGCTTTCAAAATCATTAAGTTGTGAATAACTGCAGCAATTATCTTTGAAAGGGTGTGTACTGTACAACGTACATGTGTGACTTTTTAATTTCTTGTCATATCGCTACGGACCACATGTGCAGTCACCGCGGACCACAGTTTGGGAAACCCTGGGATAGATAACCCCCACGGTGGTGCCTATAGGCCATGGCCTTGCACAAAATGTGCTACAGGGTTACTGAAAGTCATCTATAGGCCCATATTAAGCGAAGTTGCGCACAGTGTTATTGTCAAGTATTGGTTCTGCATTAATGGCAGTATAGTCACTTGTAATTTTTGCAGCACAATATTTGACTACATAACAGATCACATTTGTAGTAAAACTAAAGCACAAGAATGTTTACATTTTGGAGAGGAATAACTAAATTTGACTCAAAGAAAACAATTCAAACATCGGCATTTTAGATTGTTATCACTGAAGCTCTAGGGATGATCAAAGTAAAATTCAAAGGTATTCCATGATAAATGATTTCAAATATAGATTCCAGATTATTGAATCTTAGTATAGTTTTAATCAGTTAAGTATATTTAAGAAAGTTCAATTTTAAGGGATAAAATATATAGAGGTTCACATTACCTAATGTAAAATAAATTGAATTTTTATACCTCACGATTTAAATCCTAAGGATTCAACATTCTACTTAAGCTTTCATATGTATGACTCAAACTGCGAGAAAAAATAAATCTTTATTTCTTTGTTCAGGGTGCTTATATAAATCTATAATGACTATAAATCTGAGTCTGCTTAAGCAATGAATAAATATATTGAAGGAGTGTTTATAAACACCAAGAACTGTGTACATGGGACGGTTAACCATTAAAAACAGTTTACTAGAATGAAAATTGAAATCGACATGTCAATAATTTGTCAGAGCACATGCTAATTGGTGGATAATCGCCGGGCTGTTTGGTGCAAATTTTTTTTAATATCTGTTTGGTAAAAAATAACATACAAATTTACCCTAAAAAAACAATATTTTAAAAGCTTGGTAACTTAGTATAAAAGCATATCTTACCTGAAGAAACTGTCCAAGATAATGTTGTAGTAAGTATCTGCAAGCTCTTTTTTTGATGGATGCTGGCCAAGGAAACCAAGCCATTGTATATTATATATATTACCTTTCATTAAAATGTTAAACGCTAAAAAATTCAACACATGGTAGTGCTAGTTTAGCAGCAAATCATATGGATACTAGGGACAAAAGACATTTTTTATTAGCGCATTTTCACTCAGGTTAAACCGAGCCATGCTGGATTAAAAATTTCTTCTTATATATATATATGATATATTAATACCATAAGTGCCAAACTTTTGAAATCTTAAGTTTTTTAACCAGTACAAAATGCTCACTTGGGCCAATAAAAGTTATTAAAATCATTTTTGTGGAGATAAAATGATAGTACATGAAATTATACATAAATGCTGCATGATTTTAAAATCAAACAGTGTTTTATTATTTGTTAGACAATGTTATTGTTCAAAATACGTACAACTTTTTAGCATAAGTTTGATGCTCAAAAAGAACGTCATATTTTTTAAATTTAAGTTATAAAAATACCTACTAATCACCAACAGTTCTTTGGAAAACCAATTTGTGATTCTGCAAATTATCATAAAAAAATAATGAGTTGTATCTCTTGTAATTTCGTCAAAACACATCATTCTTTTATGACCTACGCACTTCCCTGACCCTGATACAAAATATTTTAACAGGATCCAATCGTTTAAAATGGCTCTAGCTCCACGAACAAATTACAAATGGCTCCTGCTCGTTCAACACATATTCACATTTGCGGTATTCAGTAGTAAACGAAAATTCTAACATAAACATTAATACAGCCGCGCAATTTTAGTCTGCTTAAAAAGTCCCGCGCAATGCCATAAGATCCAATTTAGGAGTGTCTTATGAGCAAAAAACGCGCATACAATACTGGGCGCTCTTTCACTATTGTACGTAAAAATTAATAAAATTTTTTTTTTCTTCAAATGCCGCTTACCACAACGCATATTGTTTGGGTTAGGGTGAGGGTTAGCGTTTGGTTGAGGGTGGGTCAAGTTATTATTAATAATAAACATAATATTACTTGACCAACCCTCAACCAAACGCTAACCCGCACCCTAACCCAAACAATATGCGTTGCGGTAAGCGGTATTAATATGTTTTTTTTTGCATAACTTTTCACGTACAATAGTGAAAGAGCGCCCAATACTGTAGTTGCTCGGGTCCCACGAAGCAAACGAACGCACCGCCTAACCTTGAAAAGTTATCTCTCACTCTCATTTCAAGCTATTGGCTTACTAAAGGGGTGATGCCCACCGACTTATTACAGCTGTACAAGTTAATGCAGTCGTCATTCTCAAAAACTACAAGGCGCAATACTAACCCCCAAAACAGGTGGTGCAACACTGAACACAAACAACAACAATAACAATGACTTTTTTACTTCGTCATGCTTGACTTCCTATTAGATTATAAAGGCTAAATGGTTGACTGAGTTCTCGTTTATCGGGGTGCACTAACCTAAAATTCGAACAAAAATCGAAAAATTATCCTACATTTACCTGCCGTGTCTAGTGGTTTGTATATCTTTAGAACAGTGAGCCTTTTTTGTTTTTTTTAGACAACCCTGTTTTTGCTCCTAATAATTTGACACTAAAGATCATTTTGATGTAAATATTGTGCTTTCCATAGTGTGATAATTCCGGGCGCTCTTTCACTTATGTACGTGAAAAGTTATGCAAAAAACAAAATAATACCGCATACCACAACGCATATTGTTTGGGTTAACGTTTGGGTGAGGGTGGGTCAAGTAATATTATGTTTATTATTAATAATAACTTGACCCACCCCGGCCACCCTCGACCAAACGCTAACCCTAACCCAAACATATGCGTTGTGGTATGCGGCATTTGAAGAATTTTTTTTTTTTATTAATTTTCACGTACATAAGTGAAAGAGCGTCTACTTCCGCTGTATGTATTCTTGCTTTAAATATTTTATTAAGCCTTTTAAAAAGCCCTTGGCAACCAGATTTATGTTTGGCTCTTCGTCATTTTAAGGTTCAATAGTGCACTGGTCTGCCACTGTGGCAAGTGTACCCGCGAGTTTTTTCAACAATCCCCAACCTGCACCCCGATTTCCTCACCTTTATTTTTCGGCTGTGCACCCGCAAGGTTTCCTTTATTTTCCAGAGGTTTTGCATTCTTGACTAAGAAACTCAGAGAGCAAAAAGGGTAGCTGTAATTTTGCAGCAGCAACAGCTAAAAGACCATTAGGCTTAGAAAATTGAATTTGACAGCATTTGGACCTTCTATTAGAAAAGTCACCTTAGATTGCATATTTAGGAATTCCTGGTCAAGAATTAGATCTATACATAGCTCATACATACTACTAATTTCTGAATAGTGATACTGCCAACTAAAACAACAATGTTGGTCACAGACGCTTAATTAATGCTTGTACAGATTTGCTTTAAAAAGAAGCTTCAATCACAGCTATAGGCCCGTCATGATGCCCTCTGCAATAAATGACAATAATTAGGGTCTAGGGTCGATGACCAGTAGAAAGTTCTTTTTGGGGATCATCAGGATGTAGTGCAGCGCTTCTTAACCAGTGTGCCGCGGCGCAATGGTGCGCAGTGGATGCTGCCAAGTGCGCTGTGGGCAAACAGAAAACGTATTCAAAAATATTGAACAATTTGTTTTTATTTATTTATTCATTTTTTGGTCGGCTTAACTCACTGGTCATACAGTACTTTAAAGTTTTGCAACTATGAAGCCTATTTGATAAACTCGCAAGAAAATTAAAAGTAATACCAGTATACCAAAAAAGCTGTGCTCGGCATCTTCCACATATGGTAAAACAATGGGTGACAAGCATGCCATGCAATTATTATTCTCTTGTTTAGGGCTGTTGCTCAAGCTGCCTGTTCTTAAAACCAACGAAAATCACCCAGGAAATCAATTAAATTTGCTACTGTTCTGAAACAGAATGTATAGACAAGAGCATCTTCTGGCTCGATCAAGATTTCCTTTGACAAATGCAGCTGTTTCCATTTTAGGTTATTATGGGGGTGCACAACCCTTTAGATATTGACAGTCGCATAAACAGTCTTCATTTGCTCACAGCCCATAGGGTTGCCAGATAATCTTGGATTGGAGTCCATACCTCATGTCAAGTGATAGTATCAGTATGTTGATTAGGCAAAGGTTTTCATCAAGTAATTGTACCAATTCTATAAATGTGTCGCATAGTGACAGGCCTTAAAACAAACTTGCCACTTGGGTATGTACAATTAGGCATAACGCTGTAAAGCAAATAAATTATACCACTTCCAATTACCTGATATGAACAATGGAATTTCATTCTATTTTAGGGATCTGATATTCCAATTTAAACATCACTCGTGTGACATTTTAAAATGCATTTTTTGCTAAAAAAGGAGGCAAAATAGAGTACCAAGTGTTAAAAGCCCATGAAAGTGGGTCAGACTCTATCAAAGGTTTTGATCAATCATATGTTTGACCACTATTTCCTAAATTTAGATAGATGGCGCACCCTGGCAAGCGAAGTAGGTGTGAAAGTATACAAGTATTTCTCAAATATTTTTCATTTGCCTGCGGCGCGCCTGGTTACCTTTTATGGCACAACAGTGCTCGCTTAAGAAGCCCTGGATTAGACAATGCAATTAAAAAAATATAACATTTTGGGCCCAACAAACTAACAAGTGAATATTTTGTAAACCATGTTATGTTTGAAAACTCAATGTTGTCTATTGATTTCTTTTACTTGGTATGATATAGGTATTTGAACATTTAATGATATAGGCATTTCAACATTTTATTTAAATACCTTATATAACATGTATCAGACAACAAATACTGATGCATCCTCATCAGGAACCAATTTTGAATTTGTGAAATATATGAATGAGGTAAATTGTGATTTAAAACATCTATTGTTTCATTGCAAACAAAATTTTTGTAATGAAGAGCATACTAATAATACAATTTTTTATTTGAATTTTTTCACTACATATATAACATAAGTTTTTAAGCTTATCATTGTATTTCTAAAAATAATTTTAGCTTATCTTTGTATTTTCAAGGTAAAACAAATTGAAAAGGCTGACGCAGTTTTAACTTCATCACAGCAAATCCTACGGCTTAACAGGCCAGGATCAAAATACTTCAACCTTAACCCATTTGATGTATTACAAGTAAGTAATAATTTTATATGCAAATCTAAAAATTTGTGTATTTCTGTAAATTGTACATGATTTTTTTCAATTTTGATAACATTTACCTACCGTGCCCCCTGACCGTTTTGTGAGAAACTGGATTTTTATGAATATGTCACAGAGGCTGTTCTGACGCCACAATTCCATAGCATTTCTCGCGCAATTTAAATCACATGGCAATAGGACTTGAATACGCTAAAGAGATGTTGCATTATTCTAGAATATACGAAACATAATTTTTTTTTCATATTGGCTTCAAATTAATGTTTTTATTTTTATCCATATCAGGGTTGTTCCTAAGCAAAAATTAGCCTTACAGCTATGGGGTCAATGGTCCTCAACTTGTTGGCCATAAACTTGTGATAAATATCCTTGCATCAATCAACGTGAATATGTTTTGCATGTGTTTATAATGAAGTCTCCTTCTAAATTTAAAGTTTTGTCGGCAATTTAAGCTAATGTCTTCCAACGTTACTTTATGGCGAACTTTCGTGATGTCATTTTTAAACATTTTGCCCCGACTAAACAAAAATCCTTAATCCGCCCAGGCACGCATGTAGCATATGTAGCCTGCAACTGATATGCAAAAAATATTGTGGCCCACTATGCTGTCAACCTTGTACAACCCTGTTATACCTAATCCTTACCTCGAACCCCATAAAAACCCAGCCGTTTCTGTTTGAACTGGCCATACTTTTCAAATTTATTAGGTTAAGTGTGTCTTGGATCCTGTTGTTTGAAAAAAAAAACCTTGTGATGTTTTGGCCATAAACAAGTCTATTAAAAAGTATATACGATTACAAAACGTTGCGCCGAAAGTTAAAAATTTTTTGGGGCATCAAGCCACATAGTATGTATATTACCTTTGGAATAGATAGATTTGTTTAAAAGAAAGACACTTACACCTAGCGAAACCAAAATAAATAAATAATTTTTTTTTGCGATTGTGTAATTAAAACAATCGAAAATATACTTTAGGCCTTAGGTGGAGAAGCATAGCCTGGTACATCCTCAATATGCCGATGCGAATGTTTTTTTTCCTTAAATTTTTTTGCACCAATTTCTTCGGTTTTCTGGCTGATTCTACGGCCAACATAGTCGCCAAGTCGCCAGCATTCTGGCATACTGCACCAAGATATCATCAAATAAAAATAAACCAAATTTAAGTACCTAAGCAGGTCAAATTAAAAAAATGTTTCATTGGATCATAACTGTTATTATCATTGAACTATTTTGCTGATTTCATTTCTGTTGAAATTATCTATAACAGCCATTAATTGCACCTGTTTTTTTATTGTAAAGGTCCACAATAAGTGTTTATTAAAGTGTTGTGGCTCCCTTTAGCTCTAGTTACAATAAGGAAATTTTATTTTATATTTAGATTGACCCAGAAACTCCTACAGATGAAATCAAACAAAAATACAGAAAACTTTCCATACTTGTCCATCCAGACAAAAACCGAAGTGACCAAGAGAAAGCAAAAAAGGCATTTGATGGTACTATTTCTTTATTGTTTGAATTAATATATATTTTTAGGTGTTATGTAGTTACAACTTACAAGTCTGTTTTTTGGCTGGAGTTTTAGAGTAAGACTAGTTAAGACTCAATTTTAGAGTAAGACTAGTTAAGACTGCCAATACCAAAGTCCTGCATGCCTGCATGCCTGGGCAGTAGCAAGTTCAGAAATGATAACAAAATAAGGGTGGAATTCCACCCACATAAAGTGGGTGAGTAATTTGTATGACACAACAAGAAGTAGATTACTGTATATCCACCCTATTTTGATTATAGAGATGGGTTTAATACAGGTCTATGGAGTCATAACCCGAAGCGGGTGGAGAGTCACACTTGCCTTTTTGGTGGGATTTGAATTCTGGTTGTTTTAAGCTGACCATTTAGCGCTATTTAAAATGTATAAATCACTGGCCAACTTCTAAATCGACACAATTTTTGTTCAGCTGTAAAAAAAAGCTGGGAAACACTTAATGATGAAAAAAGTCGGACCGAATGCTTAGCAGTGGTGGATGATGCTAAGAACAGACTGGAAGCAAAACTAAAAACCAAAAGAAAAAAACTTAAAAAAGATGGAAAGCCATCTTTAATTCCAGAAGATGACCCTGAAACAGTAAGCATGGTTTAATTTCTATTGTTTCTAAGTATAACATGCAAAAATAACGCTATTTTTTCAGTATGCAGCAGAACTACACAAAGAGACCTGTAGACTCTTCGCAGATTTGGCTGTTGTGCGCCAAGAAATGGAAATCCGTGAAATGAATGAACGAAAGCGCCAAAGACAAGGAGAAATCGAAGCAGAAGAAAAGCTTAAATTAAAGAAAGAATGGGACAAAAATTATGAGGTATTTATCTAAGCTAAAAATATCATGTCAAGATATCAATCAATATCACAAATGCATTTTTAAAGTAAATCTAAAACTTATACAAAAAAATCAACTAATTTAAGTGGAAAATTAGTAGCCTTGCTTTTTGAAAGGCTTTTTGTGTTTGAGTTTAACAGCGGGGTCCAAATTAAAGAGGTTAATGCAAAGAGAGAACTCAGGTCCCGGGATTTTTTATCAAAAGTCTAGTTCAGAATTCTGCAACATGTCGATGTTGTGAAATATTTGGCTCAGCATAACATATTCGTTTAACTCGTTTTATGGATTGGCAGTACTGATGGAGTGCAACGTGGCTATTTTCAAACGGCTGATCCTGTTAGTATTTTTTTTTATCTTTGCTTTTGAGTATAACAATTTTTTTCACACTATCCAAGCTCACACGGAATTGGCAAAATTCTGTCTATTATTTAACAGTATTTAACTATTGTAAACTAAAAAGGTCAACTATGCAACTTTTTAACTCATCAAAATTTTTAACCTTAACCAAACTGATCCACAAAATATTCAATCTATCCACACTGTTTTAACAAAACAGTTAGGTAAAGTTGTCAACCTTACAATGATTATTTTGTCAAACACTTCATTTATTATATGAATCATCCTGAAGTTTTCCATTTTTAATAATTTATTTAAAGATTAACACATAACTCACCCAAAAATATTTTTATTTTTAATTACTTTATATATAATTGTCATCAGAATATTATTCTTTGGTGCAGTAAAATGCCAGTATATATAGGCATTTATTGTGCCTAAAAACATACAGTACATGTATCCAACTATTCACTATTTTTTTATTTAGCCAAACGATTTACTTTTTTGTTTAACTACAGGAAAGTCGAGAAGGAAGAGTAAGCAGTTGGCAAAGTTTTAAAAGTGGTAAAATCAAGAAGAAAAAGGGCACATCAATCAAACCAAAATTGTTCAGACCACCTAAAGTCAAAATGGAAGAGAGATAGTACAACACAATTATTGATTATTAGGTTGTGATTTTGCTTTGTAGTCGAACTGTACTACATTTTTGGATTGAATATTGGCAAAAACTGAATATTATTGTCAACTATTAGGAGAGGATGAGATGAATTATTTTCACAAATTTTATTTTGTATGTAAATGTTATATTATCACATTTTAGGTTTCGATAATTCGGATTTCAGTTTTAAGTGTGACAGGGCTTTACATGCACAGAAATTACTAGTTCAACAGTTCTTTGCTGTAAATCAGCGTGTTCCAACTATGTTTTTGTCGCTGACCAAGCAGTTTGTTTTATATAGCTGTCAATGGTGCAGGGGATTAAAGTTTGAAAGTCATGACGTGACATCGTATTTCAAGTAATCTTACGAAACGTGTTGTTACCAAAATAACTGGTATTCTAATGTGCAACTGAAGCGAAGATAAAAGATGAAAATATTATATTCCCCTTCATGCTGAAAACATTGGCATGTCATAATACATAACATTATATAACATCAAGAAATAATTAGCGTTTATTGTTAAAGTTGGTCTAAAATAAAGTTTGGTGGTCTCACAACAACGAAACAAATGTATGGCCGGGCGATTTAAAAGTGGGCAATTAAAAATACATTTTATTTTATTTCGTGAATGTCAATTAACAATAGTATGACATGCCAACAAAAAGATTCCGCAGGTGACACTTTCCCGTGGGTCTGTAGTTTGATCACGCTGCTGCAGATTATCCTAACTATTATTAACCTAAAAGCATTGGATTGAAAAATTGTTTTATTTGTAGTCAATTTCTGACTTTGGTTATAATAAAAAATTGTTTTTATTGAAGTGTTTTGGGACTGTTAAACATAAAGTAAGGTTTGAGGCAGGGCTTTGGAGCCCCGGAGCCGTGCATTTTTACCGGAGCTCTACGTGAAATTTAAACGGAGCTGGAGCAGTTGCTTATGAAATTGCTCCGACTCCGATGTATTTTATAAGATGCTATGCTACTACTAATGGCTGATTTACATAATTTGACAGAAACCCTTCACAAAATTAAGAATTGTTGCTTCTTTGGCGCCACCTTTTCTAACTAACCATTGCGACTTTTTTATTGAGGTGTTTTGTTTGTGATTATTTTGAAACGCTAGATATTGCAAATTAAGCGTTTATCCTTATTGTTGACGTAATGGAGCCGGAGCAGTGGTATCAATAAGATCTGGAGCTGGAGATAACCTATAATAAAGAGAGCTCTGGAGCCGGAGTCATTTAACATTTAGGCCTGCTCCAAAGCCCTGGTTTGAGGTGATCAACGTATTTAAAATGGTAGAAAGCTTTGGGTTAACAAAATAGCATTTAAAGCAGTGATTCTCAACCTTTTTTAAAGCCAGAGCCGCATTTCACACCTATAAAGTCGGCAAGGAGCCGCATAAAAAACAACAGTAGGCATATAATTAAAAAACATTAAGAAAGCAACAAGAAAACAACAAATACACATTACGCTAGCCTAGGCTAACTAATTAACACTGTTGAAACAGCTATTTCTTATTGCCATAGCTTGTCGATCAAGACTAAATATGTTATGACGTCACAAACCACAAAATTATTTAAAAGAGCCGGACGGAAGTAGCCCGGGAAAATTAGTACTTCGTACTCGGGAATCGGGATCCTTGCTGATCAAATTCATTCACTTTCAATTTATTTTACTTCCTTTGTTGCAATTCTGCTACTGCTAACTAATATTTCACTCCGTTAGTGAGAGCCGCAAAATTCCTAGTTTGACCCGGTATGAAGAATTTCGCTGAAAGACGCTACCATGTCTATTGTCTACACATCTTGCTTTTTCCCGAAAAGGCGAGAGCAACCGCACATGCCACCCAAAAAGCGCCGAGGCCACGTCGCAATAAAACCATAGCGTTGTCTGCTGCGGTCAGCTGTGGTTCTTTCATGACTCTTCTCTCCATTTTTAAGTTACTGTAGTTGGTTTTTGCCAAATAAGGTTGCTGAAATGAGCAAAACTCTATGCAGAATTAATCCTAACATTGGATAGGTTATTCAAATCCTTACACAAGGGTCGGCAACCTTTGTGTAGTAGTCGCGGGCCAAAACCAAACTCAGAAAGGTCTCTGCGGGCCGCACAACATATGTTAAATGAGATTTTGTGTTATTACAACTTTAT
The DNA here is from genome assembly GCF_963924565.1 of Ascidiella aspersa. Lineage (NCBI taxonomy): Eukaryota > Metazoa > Chordata > Ascidiacea > Phlebobranchia > Ascidiidae > Ascidiella > Ascidiella aspersa. The sequence goes on from NC_139453.1 coordinate 19,143,801, forward strand.
AACAATTGTGAATCAGATGGGTCTCGGATTTTTCTGCACTTTAAAAACGTGTTTATAATTACTTTTAAGGAGGCAGTAAAGTCTTGGCACAAATTCGCTAAAAAAGTGTATTATTGGTTTAAAATTCGAGTCCACACGTCGTCATCCCCCTACTACTATTAAAAAAGTGTAATAAAACTACTTTAAGAAAACGCGATACATTTTATAGTTAATCTTTTTTAGTGTTTGTTAACCATTTGGGGCACACCTGGCGAGCGAAGCGAGCTCGATTTTTTTGGTATACCGGTATTTCTTTTAAATTTGTTGTTTTTGTTACATTTAAAAAAAAATGGTTAAAAAATATTTGTCGATTATGTTTAAATACGTTTTTCGTTTGTCCGCGACGCACTTGGCAGCTTTCCACGGGGCAACAGTAAAGAAGCGCTGATCTAGTTCAAAAAGAGCATCAAAACGTAAACACACTGGATGTATAAAGATCATTAGAGCGAAACGCGAAAATTTTTCACATTTACACACTTAAAATAGTCAAAAAGTATTTAAAATGGACTCGTGTCTAATTTGTCAAAGAGGCGGCGGGCCGGATGAAGTATATTGGCAGGCTGGTTCTGATACAGATTTGCATTAACAGCAACAAAGCTTTTAATTGTACCTGGATATAAGTTGGTTATTATATAGTCGGGGTCAACGTACGGTCACTTAAGCCGTCTGTGCAAATCTGAAAAATGCCGCTTTGCGCGAGTGCGCGAAACGAATTTTACCATTTTTTGAAATATTCATTATATGGCGCCATAAGCTCGTACACCACTACAAAGCTTAAAAATATGTCTTATTTTGGCGAAAATAGGCCATACTACCTAGGGAACCGCGAAAATAAGCTGCCTATTAAGTAAAAAATGAGCTATTAAGTAAAAAATGAAATATTTTTTAGTTTGGGGGGGCCATGGCCATATCGCCCCTCCCCCTAGATCCGCCCCTGGGTGCTTCCCATAACAGCGGAAACTTTGCATTTGACCAAGCTAATGTTTCATTTGACCAAGCTAATGTTATGGTAAGTTGGTTATGTAATATAAAATCTGACAAACTGAAAGACCGGCAGAGTGGTAAAGAAATTCTAAAACATATGCAAAGTTTTATGACTTAAAATGCTGTGCCCTCCTCTGCTTGCTTTAACAAGACTTTTTCAAATATAGAGTTAGCTTCATTTTTTTAACTTTGATAATTGGCGCCCCTATTTCTGACATATGGTTCACTGAAAGATTAATAATAGCGGGGGTGTTTTCTGGCCGCGAGTAGGCCAGACTGAAGATTGACAGCTAACTAAAGAATATTTTAGCTTGCAATCCCGCAGTATAAACTTCCGGCTTTCCCACAAGCCGAGCGTAGAAAACCTTTTGTATAGCGGTTTTTCAGGGGGAATTTGTGTATGAAATCGTAAATATAAGTCAATTGTTTAACGCCAGGGCCTCTGTTTTTCCAAGTTTTTAAAAACATGATAAAAGTCCGTTTACACTACAGCTGCGCTGAGCTAAGCAAAGCGTAATTTGCATTTAACTTCTATTGTTTCGAGCTTTTCACGCTTTGCTAAATTCATGCCCCACGCAGCTAGAAAACAGTTACCCCTTTGGGAGCGATTTTAACGCTTATAAGCTCCACTGCCTTCAAAGGGTGATTTATTTGCTTAGGCTGTTTGCGACATCTAAATTGATCACAGCGTGATTTTACGCAACTTTGCTGGAATAATTATTTTGTAATTCACTTGGAAAATTTGAAATTAAAAATGTAGTTAGATAAATTCAAAACAGAAGTGAAAATGAATCCCTGTATCCACGTAACGAAATTTGCGCTTTTAAAAACGCTTCTGTTAGTTGTAAAATGTGGCTGCATACTAACAATGTAGTCAATTTGTTGTCCTCGCGTCTTTGTCTAATATCAACAAAGATCATCATTATTCCTATACCAGTTATTTCAATGTACCAGTCTGCAATCAAACTGAAGGTAACAATAAACAGCTGATTATTCACGTGACTATTGTAAACAATAGGCCCAATGCAGCCATACAAACGCAACTGCACGTCCAGCCCGGCCCAGCTTAGTCCAGCCTCCAGCGCAGCTGTAGTGCAAAGGGGCCTTAAGACTGCATTTAAAGCAAGGGTGAATCAGTGAAAAAGATAGCCCGTGGTGGTCCAAATAAGAAGTGTGGCCAGGTGGCATAGGCCTAGGCATAGCCAGTGGAGGGACTGAGGGGCCATGCCACTTACAGAAATTTATAAATATTTAACTCTTAATAATTTGTTTTTTTTAGTATTTATGAGCAGTACCACAACAGTCGATCACAGACCATTGTCATTTCGGCGAAATAATTTTTTTTTTTTTTTTTTTTGATAACACGTTTACCACAATTTACTTTCGCATATCGTATATTAGCGCCCAAGAAAGGCAAAATAAACAACTTTCTGAACCGAGGAATTTTTCTATATTTTAACACAATATAGCAGGGAGTCGAACCGTTTGACTTTTTCGGTTCAGGTTCGGTTCGGGTTCAAGGATTTTTCGGAATCCGGTTTAGTTCCGGTTTCGGTTCGGAGTAATTTAAAAGTTCCGGTTCAGCTCCGGTTTAACCATCGTTATTTCAAAACCGGTTCATAAAGTTCCGGTTCAGATACAATATAATTTGCGTTAAATCTCAAAATGTGGGTCGATAGATGTAGAGAATAATCTTTGAATTGTAAGTCATTTAATTAAAGTTCCGTGACTTATTAAAAAACAGCAACTCAATATTGAAATAACTAAAAAATTAAAAAATTAACGATTTTTTAATTTAATATTCATATTTTAATCATCAGTGATGGCATTAGAAATTGCCGAAACGTTTGAAAATAAAGCATGTCGCTTTTAACGTCTATTACGGCCGTTATTTTCACCATTAAACTTATGAACAGATCCGTATATAGTGTTCCAAAATATTCATATTTTTTTCATAAAATTTCGAACATGGCGTAACTTGACTCTGTAAAATAGAACTTGTGACGTCATGCTGGAGCGAACCGCTTTTGTTTACAGGTTCGGGTTCGGTTAAGGTTCAGGTACTTTCAAATTATTCGGTTCAGTTCCGGTTCGGCTCCTTAAAATCTTATAAAAACCGGTTCAGGCTCGGTTACGGTTCGGAAAAAATTGACCCAAAACCGGTTCATAAAGTTCCGGTTCGACTCCCATGGTTGCAACAGACTTTGTTGACAACAAGCATAGCTGGCAAAGTAAACCCACAAAATTGAAACTTCAGCTTGGTGTAGAGAAATTAACATTGCCCTCAGACCTCAGTTGAGAAAATGTTTCCTAGTGATAGGGTCTATTTATTTGTTCTATTACATGATGCTTGCTTTAGCCACACCCTTGTACAGAAGTGTTGTGATGTGCAAGTTCCACTCAGTTTAAACTTCAAAGGGCAAAGTTATGCCAATAACTATAAAAGTCTTGTTAGACAGAAAAATATGCTGCAAAGGTTGACTAGGAACAGAAGACACTGTGTGATTAACCTTCAGACCTATGTCGTCCATAAATTCAGTTTTCAAAATTGTTTCATTTTTAGACAAATTTTATATAAAAAAAATTATGTTTCAACCTAATATCAAGTTGTAAATCCATTGATTTTACAATCCCGCTGTAAAAAGATGGGAAATAAAAGTTTGCTTTCAACATACACAAAGTTCTTATCTATTACCAAATTAACAAACCAATAATAGAGTCTATTCCAATAGACAACAGTGCTTTTTTTTAACGTATTATGTGTCCTTAATGCAGGCTATAAAGTGGGAAAGTTACTTTAAAATTTAAATGCTTGTTGAACCAATAGTAACAATCAAACACTTTCTTTATTTTCATTACACTTTACGTTAGTTACTGATATTTTTGTTTGCATAGTTAACTAAAGTATTGTGGACGACAAAGTATGATCCTGACATGACACGCTAATATCGAGTATATTTCGGCCATTTTTAAGCAAATTTTATTTATTCTCATCTAAAATGTTTAGTTTGACTAGTATTAATTATTGCCATTCATCCAAATGTTTTTTATTCGGCAAAATCGTTAATAAATTGCGATTTTCTGCTTTTTTGCCATAAGCGTCTATTGTCATTTGGGAAACAAGATGGCGTCCATGTCGCTATAAGTAAGAGCGAGTTAGCTGCGCAACTTGTGATTTCTATAGAGACTTTGACTTTGACAAAAGCTCAACTAAAAAGTTCAAACTCCCCCCCCCCCAAAAATTTTCGGCCAGGTGGTCTAAAGTAATTTTCAAAACATCAATAACTTGTTTCAAAAAAGATTGCGGAGCATTGTTTTTAAGTGAACAATTTAAAAAACAATTTATTTTTTAAAGAATTATTTTTAAATCAAATAAACGCACATTATTTTAAGGGGTGTTCACGACCGGATTAACCATTAGGCTAATAAGGCTATAGCCTTAGGCCCTGGAAAAAGTCGGCCCTTAGTTAGTTTTTTGTATTCAATAGTTGGAATCCAATACAGTTGTGGCGTACTCTCATATCGCGTTGACCCAAAAGTTAAGATTAAAATACATAAAACTTTCGAAAATCGTACAATGTTTGTTCTTCTTTTCAAAGCTTTAAGTTACCGATGTGTTAATTGGGGTACAACGGCCATATTGCAAAGACGATTTAAATCGAGAGAAACACACCATGGCATTAACTAATAGGTTTACAAAATGTGAATCGGTATATTTTAGAGGTTTATATTATAAGGGGAATACATTCGACGTGCAAAACATAATATTGGGCTAAGTTTGTTAAACTTTCGTGGAGAGAGTGCCACAGTGCAGAGAACGCTATTTGTCTGTAAAGCTGCAAAAAAACGTCGAACATATGAGAAAGACCGAAGAGATTCGCGTGAAGCGCGAAAACAATTTTCCGTTTTACTATTTAAAACAGGCTAAAAATCGAATTTGGCGGGATCTTCACTAGATCCGTCAACTTGCCCTTGTATTCGCTTAGCCTTAGTCCATGTATTTTAAGGAAAATAAGCCGCGGATTTTTGTACTGTGGCTCGTAACGTAAATGAACTGCCTCGTCGGAACATTTTTCATTTGTACAACTGACAGGGTTAAAGTATTCGGTGGAGCACCTAAATATTACGAAAATACAAACACACCAAGAAAACTTCGAACAGTAGGCTACAGCAGTTTGCATTAATATAATAATTTAAACTAATTGACCAGATAAGGGGTGGCCAACCTTTTAGCTGTTGACGGCCGCATTGACCGTTTTTATTAATCATGGCAGCCAATATTTTTTTTAGAGATGACGTTAAACAGTTACGTCATATAGTGACGTCATAGAACCAGTGTTGTAAACAATTCATTTTAAAATAAATTAAGTCCTAGTCAAGTCATTTGTAAAATAACTTAAGTCCAAGTCAAGTCGTTTTAAATTAATAACAAATCAAGTCCAAGTCATCAGTTGCGCAAGTCAAGTCCCAATCAAGTCATAATTAGAGAAAGTCAACTTTAAGTCACGTCCTTGTCATAAAAAATAAAACGTTGAACTATTAAAGACTCATAAGTCAAGTAATTTTGTTCAAATGACTTAAGTGAAGTAAAAAAACAGCGACTTAAGTCAAGTTATTACAACACTGCATAGAACAATTATTCATAAACATAAACTTGTTGTTCTCTAATGATCTCGTACAAAATATAGAACTGAAACAGAGTAAAATCGCGCGAAGCGCGATACAAATGCGTTTATTGGGTTAATGTGACACTTGACGCAGCTGAGTGGCTGATCGTCGAAACGGCGCGCATCGAGTTCCAGAGTGGTACCAAGTTCGTTGACCTGGGACCCCGGACCTACTGTCTGTGGTTTATGATTTAATCTTTTTTGGGTTTGGGCCTATAAATGAAATACATATTTTTTATTGTGTCTGGACAGTTAATCCTCAATGTATTTTCTTTCCATTTGCTCAATAACAGTTTAAGAACCCTCACACAACATTTGTTATTCGTTTACAATGCTTTCCATAACTATCGCTTAACCTGTCCAACAGTTTTGCCATAATTCCAATCACAACTTGCAAAACACATGCCTACTCAGCCGTTAATCATGTATCATCAATTCTTATTTTATCTTTATGTGACTTCACTATTCAGATTGTTACACATCTTCTATCATGATTTTTTTGCATCGGTCATATATATTTCTAATTTTCATTTCGCATTTCAACTATAAACGTATGCCAGGATAGGCACGGCCGCTATAACATGCTTATTGAAATTCGTATTAACGGCTGCATAACTATTTATCGACGGCCGCAGGTTGAACACCGTTGGTCTAGAATAGATGCACAGTGCAGAGCAAGGAGCAAAATGAGCGAAAAGGTTAGTTCTGCACAAGCGGCAGGCGAAAGTGTAGTGAGTGCACTGAGCAGGGCTGCGGAGTCGGAGTCGGACTCGGGACTCGGGTAAGACCACGTAAAACTACCAGAGTCCCGAGTCCGACGTGCGCATGCGCAGTGTCAAATTTTAAAACTGTTAAGGCGGCAAAATATAAGTTGTAGAAGTGTAATAGCAAATGGTGAAATATTTTTTAACCATGTAATACGGGAGGATCAATTATGACATTAATATGAGTGGATTGCAAAAAATCCACCTTCATTTAGTTGCGTAAATCGATAAAATACAGGCTGTAGAGTAGGGCTACCATATTTTCAGCACCTTAAAAGAGGACATTTACTTGCCTGCAAGTAAAACGAAACTAGAATTGTTACGTTTGAGAAAAACGTGCCATATCCAAGTATTGCATTCAGCTTCGAAATTAACACGTCCTTTTCTGAAACACGGATACTTCTGGCGTAGCTCATCAGTAAATATAGAGTTTTCCTTTTCAACATTATAATGCATAGCTTATATTTTGCTTTATTGTTGTCTAAATTTAAAGAAAGCGTCTGCTGAGAACCACCTGATGCCATAGACAAGTGGTTCTTAATCTTTTTCAGCCGTGTCCCCCTTGGTAATTTTCCCATGCCTTTTGCCCCCCCTTCTCTGCGAAAATCACTTCGGCATTTTTAATTAAATATCACTGAGACAACTTGAAAATAGTGAAGTTTTTCGTCGGTCGCGCAAAGCGCGAAAAAAATTGGATTTAATTGGCGCTAAACTGTAAATTCAGGAGGATTTTAGCATTGGACACACAATAAATTGCTCGTGCACGAGATGATTTTGACAAACGTGTCGTGAGGGCATTCACTCCACAGTTGTAAGGCTGCGATGTCAGCGCAAATAAAAATGTAAGCGCAAAAATTAAACTTTGCGTTATCGTGTTTCAAAAGATGTGATAACACACAACAGCAGCAGCAATATTGCAAAAACATTATCGATTCGCGCGAAAAAGTTTGAGTCCCCTGTTGCTAGCCTGTTATCCAGTTAAATAAAACATGGATAAAAAATAGTTCGAACGGTGGATGAATTTTATCGTTTATCTATAAGTTGGCAAAATTTTAAATAGGGCCGTTATACCTTCAATGATATGAAAACATGCAGTGGCACTCAAAGAGACTTTGTGCTAAAAGAAGTTCTAAGTAGAAAAGATTCAAAGAAATTTTTTTGCCGTTTTAATGTTAAAGTTGGAAAAACAGAGTTTGTACAGCGCTGTAGGAGTGGTGTACAACACGAATTATTGCAAAAATTAAATATTAACTTAGAGCTAGCGCAAAAAAAAAGTATGAGCAACTAATTCAAAATGCGAAAAAAGCGGACATTTGGACATTTTTGAGCGTCCTCGGAGGATCAATCAGTTTTCTTGAGGAAAGAGGACAAATCCTCCTAAAAGAGGACATATGGCAGGCCTACTGTAGAGCCAGAGCTGGACTCGGGACTCGACAAAATCTTACATTTGGCTGGAGTCGGACTCGGGTTTATTTTTTTGACGGAGTTGGACTTTTTTTTTATTGGTTGGGTACCAATTCCACTCCCAAATGAAGCTATTGAAAGCCGGATTTAAAAACAGTTTGAAGAAGTCAAAAAAATGACACACAGAAAAGACAAAGAAGGTTTGTTAACGGGAATGGGGATTGCAACAATGAATCAAGCGGATTTAGAACAAAATCCAACACCAAGTTATATACGAATGAAAGGTGGTGACTTTTATGTTACCTACCACGGACAAAAGATTACCTGCAAGTATTGCGGCGAAACTGGCCACAAACAAGCTGATTGAGCAAAGCGCAAATCTGATTACCCACAGCTTCACAGTAATTAAGGCAAACCAATCAGCAACTCAACCGCCGATAATTGTGCCAGGCCAAATTACCAGCTTATCAACGCCTCTGCGCTCAAAGGCGGGTAAAACTGCAGCGCAAACGCTTGAGAATAAAAACACCTCACTGCCCGGGGTTAATAAGAAAATAGCTCGTAAGCCGCCTTATACAATTCACTTGCTTGCTGAAAGTTTCCCTTTACATTGTGAAATTTAGCCTTTAGCAATTTACTTTCAGCAGGGAGGTTACTGACATAGTTTGGAACATAATGCTTACTCTTATAAATACTTTCCACTATTTTATTTGCCTTTTCCGCTTCTGTGAACTTTTTCACTTCGATGTAAGTTTGAGCAAGATCTAACAAGGCAACTGCTGTGTTGTGATCTGAAGTTTCATTAAAGGCCTTTTCACGACATTGAAGGAGGTATTTCTCGCCGTATTTAATACTTTTTTTGTATTCACCGATACCAGAGTAATATCGAGCGATATATAGTTGTGCACTTTTCGAAACATTGTCGTTTACAACAACAAAGCATCTTGTTTACCTTCTCATTCAAACCCTCTTTAAGACATAAACCAAACAACTGGCATTTGACCTCTCGTGTAAGCATATCTATGCTGCTGTAATGCAAAGCTTTTTCGTAGCAATTAATCGCATCCAAGTTCATTCCAAGCTTATAGTAATAACATCCCATAATAAACAACATCTCAGCCCGCATTTGATGGTGGTCTTCCTTGGAATCTAACGCATGTTGAAAGCACATTAAAGCGGGTTCATGCTGATTAAGTTTATATTGACAAAAGCCTTCGAACAAACAGATGTCTCCTTTGGCGTCTTTGAACTTAAATATGTGTTCGCTTCTACATTTTGTTATGACCTTTATTGCTCCGTTATACAAACGTAAGGATATAATCGAATAAATAACTCGAAACCAAGTTGATTCTTTTGATTCAGATTTCTTAATCGTGAAAATTTGCAAAGTGGAAGCTAATGAGAAAAATTCTACAATTCTTGATTTACCAAATAGTTCAAGCAACAAATTATTAAAAGGTTCGAATCTTGCGTCAAGATAATCGCACTGGCCGGAATATTTGAAGTAAACCCGCAACCTAACTTCACAGGCGAAAGCAAGTGCGAACATAAAACCATCCGATTGTTGCTGTGATATTTGGCTTGGAGTCAATTCCCGCAGAATATCGAAAGAAGACGACGATTTGCAATTATATCGTCTACCAAGTGCTGCTATAAACAAAGTGACGCTTCGAAAGACAATGCTTTTAATGTTAACTTAGTTTTCAGAACGCATCAAATTCAAGCACTTATCGATGTTGAATTTATCAGTATCCTCTTTAAGTTGTTTTTCAAGATTCTCATCGAAACGATGTTGTTGTAAGATGTGAATTATTTTTATTTTCATTTGATCGTAAATTGTATCATCGCCACAAACAAAGCATATTTTAGTTAAAATATCACCCAAGTGGTAACCATTTTTAAGATCAATATCACGTTCAAGATATTCAAGCATTTTAGAAACCGGTTTGATCAGCTCAGTATCCCAGGGTTTGTTCGGTGGAGCTGACCTACCAAGTGGGAACTTGCAAGCAAAAGTAACCATTCCATCAAACGAAATGCTACGAGGTGTGTGTGCATCAAAGAACCAGCTCTTACCATTATTTTCCGCAGGCTCATTAATGAAAGGCAACGAAACGTGAGGTATTATGGTTTCACCAAAGTTTACAACTACAACTTGAAACAACACAGACACCCAACGAAAATATTCCAGTATATCATCATAATCTAAACGATGTTGAACACCTTCTTCCAACAAATAGATGTGCTCGAAATCTGAATAAAGGGGGGATTTCATTTCTAGCAAGTGATCCCCTTCCAACCAAAGCATATTTACAAGGAGCTGGACCATCACAAAACTCCATGATATCTGCCATGAGCCACTTGTATTTTTCTGTGATGAATTTTTGTAAATTTTCTGTCATACTAGCTCTACGTTGATCGGTTTGTGCAAGTGAAATTGCTTTTAACGCAATATCCTTTATCCAACGCCTAAAGTCTTTCACTTTAGTGACAGATGCTTCAACTAGTTGCTTCAAATTGTTCACACCTGTGTCATGACTGCCAGCAAGTTTAAGAACACGCGAACAAAGCTCATCGAGATCTTTCTCAACCTTGGCAGCGTTGTCAGGTTTCCTCACAACAGCTGCTTTTAACAACACGGCGCTGCGAATGAGAGATATTTTCTTGTCTCCACCATCGAGAAATTCATGAGCTATTTCGTGATATGCCCGGCCGAGTTGATGGATAACTTTGGCGGATTGTTTTACATTACGTTTCTTTCCGTTTGCGTAACATAATGATTTTAATGCCTTTGCAAGTTTAAACGTTTTAGATTTGTAAATACTAGCTTTATTTTCTGAGAACATATTTACTGAATGCAAATTTATAAAGAAGCAATTGCTTTAAAGTAATGAAATACAGATTGCAATCAATCAGTATATTTATCTGTTAAATGCAATTCTGTTTTACAAACAGCCTTTAACATATTTCAACCTTTAACTTATCTGCAAGCAATCAAATACTGCCGACTGTGCTTTACTCTACATTGTAACTACAGCTCAACATTTGGCCGAACAATACATGGTGTTTGTTTCAAATATCAAGTAAATTAGAAACACATATCTATGGAAAGTTCTTGTCTTGCGACAACCAATTAATATTCTTGCGAACCCGATATAAAGCAACAACATGTGGTTTGGCGCGACTAACACTGGATATCATTAAAACCTAATTATTGAGAAAACTTGTTGGTCCAAAGCTTTTCAGCTCGACTTTCTGGTTTTCCCTATGTGCCCCACTCACAACCACAACGAGGGGAAATGGTTTCAGTGCCGAACGTAAATAATAATAAGTGTCAACAGAAATCGTGATAAGATAAGGAACTAGACGGGGTGCGGTTGTTGTCGGGGGATAATATTTACAGGGCTTGGTGTTTATTTTATTTTGTAGTTTTTCAGTTTTATTTATTTTTTATTCTAATTATTTTTTTTATTTTTTATTTTTTTCATTTACTTTTATTTTATTTTATTAAACTAAAATTTTGTGTTAGTGGGCCGTTATAAATATTGATACTTACCAGGGTTACTTTCAAATATTATTAATTTCACTTTGGTTCGTGATTTAATATATTCGTTGCATGTTCTATAGTTTCCTTAACTTGTTTCAGCAAGCAAAAACTGATAGGCCGAAAATTTCCCCTACTTAACTTATGGCTTAGATGTGAAAGGTTCAAATACGGCGAGGTATTGGGGAAATGATCGAAACATATAAATGATAAATAACGCAGTGTTCTTAAGATTTATTTTTGTATGACGCCATGTTATGACGTAGCTTTGTAACGTGGTCGCTAAAACTGCATTAAAGTTTAGCATTTTGCTTGCTGCGGCCCTAGCATTTTGCTTGCTCAGCCCTTGCACAATTTTACTTGTTTAGGCCTGTTGTTGATTTGTTTGGTTGGGGCAACAATTACAACAGGTGCTAACAGAGAGGTGTACACTGCCTTCAGAATTCGCATTTAAATTTGCGGCGGTAAAATATGTTGTGAGAAGCCTCGTTTTAAAAGGCAAGGCCCACGCGCCTAATTTTACATAGACGAGCCACTTCCACAAATACGTTGTAGGCGCGGCCGATATTAATGCGCAGCAGGATGCCAGAAGCCGATTTGTTGCTTCGCGTGCTGAATATAGCAAGCGATATTAACGCATTCTGTATTGAAGTTTTTCTGCCGCTTGATAGGAGTAGATAGCTGTAAAGAACTAAAACGATGACGTCACATTTTTGTTTATTGTCCCCCAATTACAGGCGCCTAGGCTTGCGAACTCTTAAACGTCAAATATGCACCTACATGCCACTCTACGCCATGACTGAAAATTTGAAAGTTCTACGATGTCTGCTTTTTCTATAAAGCTTCGAAAAAAGATTGGTCTGAAACATACCAAGCAAACCATAGCAAACCAAAAAAGAATAAGATGAAAAACAAGATATGTCCCAAAAATAAATTTTCGGCCCATATAATACAGGGTTACCAACGCATGCTGTGATGACACCGTCTTGTTTTTGGTGCCTTTGGGGGAAACAGTGGCTGTGTCCCAAGTGTCAGGTCAAAATGAGACCTACGCCCTGCTGTGAAAAAATATAACCGGAGTTTCGAATGGACGGCAATGTGTTCTAGTGCATCCAATGCAAAAGGTAAATAACGTGTGTGTGTGTAACACTGTAAATGCCCTTCCAAACGTTACTATGTCTAAGGAATGTTCAAATCATCTATGCAAATATAAACTGATACACTGCAGTTGCGGGAAAAAGTCCGCCGAGGTTATTGAACTGAACCGGCCATATAACTGAAGTTGCAAGTTCGAATATGAATGGGATGTTGGATTAGGAGTACAGAAGAACAGATGTGTTGTGGTAACTATTTTGGTGTATATTCTTTTTGTTGTATAATGGGCTTCAATATCGCATCATTTAATGTGGGGGATGTTTGAAATCACCGCAAACGAAAGCCAATCTTTAACTTTCTTAGAGAGAAAAAATAATATGAGCACATGGCTCTACTAAGTTGCCATTCTATTGACAAAAAATACCTCGATGTCGATTAAGAAACTAGAAATAGGCCCCAAAGAGAGGTATCTGGTTGCCTCGTTAACGGTTGAAGGCAAAGAGTTTAAATTGTGCAACGTGTACGCCCCAAACAACGACGATCCTATGTTTTTGATCGACTACTTGCGAAACTAGCATCTATGGACAACTCGGCGCGTTAAGTTTGGGGGATGATTTTAAAACAATTTTGCAGGGTAACTTAGATAAAAAAACAGAGTCCCTCTCATTCTAACTGCAACTCTCGTCCCAGAGTTGTATCGCTTATGCAATCCTACAAGTTATGTGATGTGTTTCTGTATTTGCACTCTACGTCCCGCCAATGCTCAAGGTTTCAGGTCAATCCCATGACCGCCAAGCGTATTGATTTTTTTTAATATCGTAGTCATTATTAAATTACCTAATTTCCGCAAACATCACACCAGGCATTAAATAAGATCATAAAATAGTAACCCTTCGATGACCGTCTCGAGTTATCCTCGTGGCAAAGGATACTGAAGTTAAACACAAATCTCTTGCTAAACAACGAATGTATAAAAAAACACGAGGCGCACAATACACTGTCAGAACGGTGTTTAAACTTCAACACCAAAACGGTCTAATCACGTTTAAAATCTAAACACTTAAACACCTAATTTAAACACCTTTGTGTTTAATTTGAATTTTGATGTTTAAATTCTAAACACCTGAACGATTTTATGCTAAACACCTGATATTTTGACGTGTTTAACAACGAATATTGGGAGATTTTAAGCACAATTAACGATTTTAAACATGTTGACGATTAAACACTTGATATTTTAACACGTTGATTGTTAGACATGTTTAGTTCGATACATTCTTGCAAAGTTATAGCTTAAGCCATTTATGTTGATGTGATGAGATGTTGTGTTTTACGTACGATTGCGTCTATCGATTTCGTCAAATATTTAACAAGTTAGCATATATCGCCGTAACAGATCACAATAAACAAAATGACTTAAATCATGGTTTCCTAACTTAACATCTGTTCGGCCTATTTGGCATTATGTTAAAATAATAAATATACGGGTTAGTGCGCTTAACGCGCCATTAAATCCAATATATGATTTCATTAATGTAGCTTGCCTATAGCTTTGTACCAAAGTACAAAGCGAAGCTGTGCGGTTTTGTGCCGCCATGACCTACTTAAATTGCGCCAGCAATAAAAATACGCGCGATGAAAACAATCTACGGCACGGAATTTTTCTAGAGAAAAGCTGTATCGCCATGAAGCTTGTATATTTTTCAAGAATAAATTGTTTGACATATGACGAACAGTAAGTATTCTTTATTAAGTGTTCTATTTACGATATAATTTAACTAATTATAGTAATTATCTTTTCTTTTAAAACAATTTTCTGTGTCATATAAAGTTCATTCAATAAATAAAGTTATAAGGTATTTGAAATTGATTCGGTCCGCTGAACAACGCACTGGCCTGTGACGAACGCGGGATATTGAAACGTCAAACAGAGAAAATGCTTAGAACTTTTACAAGTTATACATTACAGTTAAAGCCGGTTTTGCGTGTATTTGGCTTTCGAGTTACTAACATTTATGTTAAACAAATACTATAAAGTGTATAGTGGTGACATATATACTTTAATTTGCTTTTTGATAAATGTGTAGTAATAATGTTTTATTAGCTGTGCAAGACTGTCAGGTTTAGAATCTAAAATGTATGTTACAAAAGCCTTGTCTTGGAAAACGAAGTGACTGAATTTGGATTTTTGTTTCAGAATTTAAGGTATTTTATTCATAAATCCAAAAGCAAGGAAAGTTGTAAAAGACTATTTCGTGATGATTTGTTGCTTTACACTTTATGAAAGGATTAAATTAAATGAATCATTCAAGGTTTGTATGTTTTTTTATCCTAAATAGAAATTTAATTTTTCTGTTAAACAATCAAGTATGCTTTTAACAATTTAATAATATTAAAGATACTAAGATTACACTGCTTTGTTTCAGGGCAATCAATGACCGGCAACCGATTGCTCTTTTCGACTTCAAAAATTACTTGCTTTATGGACGATTAAGGTTAAAAATGTAAGAAAATTTTACTTACATATTTTACATTAATATAGTTTATTCACATTTGGCTTTTATTTCGTATGTAGCGGCCAGCGAGGAGAACTATTGCTTTTCAAAATTGACTAATATATAAGTTTTTGCTTAGAACCTTTCATCATAGAATATGTAAAAAAATATGGTAAACATTATTCCAACATTTTCACCAATTTTGATGTTTTTTCAATCTCTATAAAATTTCTGAGGTACTTTGATATGTGTTTTAGCTTTAATTTATCATTTCCATTGTTTATATCTTACATTGAAGCTTTAAATGTGAAATTTAATCTGAAGTACTTTGGAATGCTTCTGGCCCTTTAATAAATTATATAGTTTACATAACTTTTTTATTTATTTACAGGAATTTTAACTGCAAAGTGTAAGATGGGAAAATAAAAGTCTGTGAAAAAATTTAAGTGGAAATCAACAAAAGAGTATAGATCACAAGGTAAACAAACTCAAATTTTATTTTTCTTAATCTTAAGTTCATTTATCCAATTTTTAAATTTGTGGTAAATACATTTAATTTGCATGTGTTGTGTCTAATGTTTGGTCTGCATATCCCAGTAATGGGCAACTTTTTTGGGTTAGATTGTATATCACCAGTTTAAGCACAAATTTCAATAGCACATAATGTCCAATACAATAATCTGGAACACATATTACCTTTTTCTATGAAATTACTTAATGATTTAATTTGTTTTCAAAGTAGGGTGAACCTTTTTTTTAATTTTTGTGGGTTATGAAGATATCAATTACAATAAAAATGAACGTGTTTCGCAATCATTGCACTGTCATTCAGGTAAAGTGTAACATAAATAATACATTCCTCAATGCTATGCTTAAAGAATGCATTGCCACAAACTTAGTACAAGTCATAATAATATGTTTTTGTGGTGGTTAATGACAGACTAAAACATATTTTTATGACATGACTTGTAGTGGTTCTAGTCGGTAACTTGAAAATTTTACTATGTTTAGCAAGTAAAAAAAAAAGTTGCTCAGTGACAGTGTATAATTTAATTATTGCAGTATATTATATTGATCTAAATTTTATTTTTTAGGCAGCCATGCTCAACTCATCTTATAGAAAAGCTCTTCAAGGCCTTGATTGGGCAAACCTTTGTAGGGCACAGCAGCATTTCTGCATTTGTATATTAGTGGATGTTCCATGGACATTAAATTTGTGAAAGAACAACACTTGTTGAACAAATTGTTTAGTTATAGTTTCATTGATATTCAAGCCTGTTAATATACACAGGATTTAAGTTATCCACCCTGTTGCTCTGTGTTTATATGTTTTTAAACCACCTAATTAAGGCCCCACCTTGAAAATTTGCCAAGCATAGCAATTATAAATATTATAATAAAATATCTCCTTTTTCTGTGTTTTTTTTAACTTTTTCTGTTTTTTTTACTGTTTATCACATACACAGTTTTGTTTGCATTAACGCCTTCATTGTATTTAACATGCGATATTTATACTACTACTAAATATGGTTTTAAACAACCCACTAAAGACCCCACCTTGAAAATTTTGCCAAGTATAGAAATTATAAATATTAAAACATATATATCTTTTTTTGTTGTTTTTATTTACTTTTTCTCTTTTGTAATTTTTGTTGCAGATATATTTTTGTTTGCGTAAACACTTTCATTGTATCCAATTCCAACATGTTATTTTGTGTATTATATATGTTTTCCGTTTTCCTACTTCTTTTCATTTCTAATATAAGCTCTTCAATTTTTAATGTATAGTTTTCTTTTCCAAGTTTTGCATTTTTCGAAACTTTCACTGTGTTAAGCTTTTTGTGTTGTTTTTCACCTTTTTCGCGCAATAAAATGGTTTACCCAATGAAATTTTGTGGAATTGATTTGGAAACACTGAATACTAGCATTAAACACCTGACCGAATAAACGGCAAAACGTCTAAACACCTGAAATTTAAACACGTTTATTTTTAAACATGTTACATTTTCGCCCATTTCAGGTGTTTAATTTTGGTGTTTACGTGATTATGTGGCCAACAATCCTAAACATGAGGTGAATCCACGCATTCGGTGGGATGCTCTTAAAGCAGTAAACCATGTGGAGTTCAATAAACACAGGGGGGGAGTTCAATAAAAACCAAATGGGTGGGGGAGTTCAATAAAAACCAAAGTAAAACGAGCAACCCACAGCCAACAGTAATATTTAGAACCGGCGATGAAGGCATTGAACGGGAATTAACGATGACAAATCAAACCAACAAGGGCGACAAGTTGGCAAAAATTATAACTGGATAACGTGATTAAAAGGCGCACACAAGGTACAAATATTAGAAGCAGAGCGCGCTGGGCAGAGAAGGGTGAAAAACTTAAGTACTTTCTGAACTTAAAAAAACGCCACGTCCCAAAAAAAATTAATCAGCCGCCTAAAAGTGGGTGATCTAATCCAAACAGATCCAACGGATATTCTGAAAGAACTGGCCAATTTTTTTGAAAGTCTTTACAAACATTGCGATTCGAAATACAATAAGACACAAATTAACGTACACTCATCGACACTAAATCTGCTAAGGCAATACAGAAAGAATCGACCGAGCGCCCAATCACGCTTGAGGAAATTCTAGCGGCAATTACCACTATGCCGAGGAATAAGTCCCTGGGCCTTGATGGATTGCCGGTAGAATTTTATCAGACTTTTTCGCATGAGATAAAAACCTTGTTTTACGACGCTTGGATGTTTACTGAAGAAACCGGTAAATTTAGCCAAAGTCAAGCGCAACGTGTGGTAACGTTGAACCCTAAGCCACATAAAGACCCTTCGCTGATAACTAATCACCAATCACCGCCCTATCTCTTTGCTTAATGTAGATTATAAATTTATGTCAAAAGTTATAAACAACAGAATTAAAGCCAATATCGAGTTCCTAATTAGTCGAGACCAAAATGGCTTTATGAAGGGTAGATATATTGGGGATAATCTCCGCCTGCTCTTTGATATTATCGATTCCTCCGGTTTTTATAAAATTCCGGGTTCCATACTTTCTTTGGACATTTACAAAGCGTTTGACACTGTCGGATGGGATTTTATTTACGCAGCATAAGGAAATTTTGGCTTTGGAAATAACCTAATAAACTGGATAAAATGTTGTGTTGTGGAACCTACCTGTAAAATAACAAACAACAACTTTATGTCGCGCGAGTTTAAAATCGAAAGAGGCAAGGCGACCAATTATCTCCGACGCTTTTTTCTGCTATGTATCGAATGTCTAGCAAAGGCGTTGCGAAAAGACAAATTTGTAGAACTACAACTGAATGAAGTCGAATTTAAAGTATCTCTACTCGCTGATGATAGGGGAAAGTTGCCCATGATGGGACACGTTTTTTCCAAATGATTGTAGTTCTCAGTTATAACAATAATTTTGAATAATATCATGCCTACTTGATACCTCTGCCCTTAACGCCTAAAAAACACTCATAACTTTGCCTCACAAGCATTAAAAACAACTTTAAACCCACCTGCTACACTTACGTAAGTTTAAAACTAGTCTGTTTAGAACAATTTCACAGAATCTTACAACGAATTTGCTGTGGTAAGCGAAAATTAATATTTTTGAATTAACAGGACAAGTGCGTGGCAAAAAGTGACTGTCTGGGAACTTTATATTTGTTGTGTCTATATTTTTACATTTAATACATTATACAAATATTTTGCCTGTGTTGATTGCTGCCTGTGTTGATGGCTCTCAACACACACGACCTAGGCCAAATCTTGTCTGTTTGCACGTTTGTTTTTTAGTGGAATTTTAAACAATAATTTTGTTTTAATTTGAATCGGTATGGTTTTTGTTAATTGAAGTTTTACTTGTATTTGCAATATTTCTTACAAACATGTTGATACGGTGATCCATTTTAACCAGGTGCATTTCTTAACATATTTTATGGATAAGGAAACCGTATAAAATGTTTAACGTCACACATCAAAAATTTAAAACTAACTATATTAAAATTTGTTAGTTGAAAACTTTTGAACAATAACAAAATGTTAGCTTCTTAAAAACAGGTAATGGCAAGTCCATATTTTGTCACAATAGCCCAAAATGTAGGTTGTAACAAATAGTTTCTCACTTGGGAACGCCCTGTCCCATCTTACGCACCCCACATCACCATATACAGAAGATATACTGGCTGCTTATAGGTACAAGATAATATGAAAAACTTACCTGTATAAGTAAGCCTGGTAAATTACCCATATATTAGTAAAAAATGGATTTTATACAACTTTAACAAATATGAAATAACTCAGATATAAAAATAATAAAACCAGCAAAATAACACTCCTATTTTCTTTAGATTGATATGCTGTAAAAACGCCGTCAGTCTACTGAAATGTTTTTGTGCTAAAATGATGGCTACCATTGGGTGCTTCAAAAAATAATTACGAATTGGCGCTACCTAATGGCACGTCGATGTAATCCCCAAGTCCCGACTCAGACAACGTCCCATCTAGGGCAACCTTCCCCTACGTTAGTCTTTTCAATAGGCGAACAAATTGATTTCGAACGAATATGTGTTGTACTAGATAAATTTGGAGACATGTCCGGATGTAAAATTGATATGCAAAAATCGCTTGCAGTCCATGTAGGAGCCAATCGTTCTTCGACAGAAAAACCTTACGCTAACAAAGGCCTCGAGTAGCCAGAACACTCAGTTAAGTACTTAGGTATACAAATTCCACTAAAAAACAAAACGATCTGTTTACGTTTAACTTTGGTGAAGTTATAAATAAAATTAGTGCAGTTTTAAATATTTGGTCCTCTCGACTAACTTTTCTGGGACGAATTAGTATCCTAAAAAGCTTAGTGATTCCTACACTAATTCACAAAATTAGTGTTCTCCTGGTCAACTTGCCCGAATCATGGGTGCGTAAACTTAAAACGAAACTATTTCAGTTTATATGGGGATCTAGATGGGAGAGAGTTAAGCGAACGAAAATATGCGCAAATACTGAACACGAAGGAGCAAATATGTTGGACGTTGACACATTTATCATGTCGCTGAATACTAAATGGGTGTGAAATCTTTTTGACGACGAGAGGCTTGAAAAAGGCGTTCTGACAGACAAAGCATTCAAATGCTTGCTGCGAGGAGACTTTTCTGCCGCATCGAGGCAATGTTCTCAAAAACAATTCTGCAGACCGGTGGACCTTTAAAAATCAAAATCAACCCTAAATGTGATTACGATAAAAGTATGCAACTCGAAAGCAAATATTGGAAACTTAAATTTAATGAACAATATGCTGCTGTCGTTTTGATATCATACGTGTTATTTTTCACATACAACTGGTCTTAAAGTTTTTCACATACAACTGGTCTTAAAGTTCAGGATTTAAACGAGTTGTAGCCTACTTTCAAACAGTTGGGCACAACACTTGCAGCACGTACGATAAGGTCCAAAGTAGACGATTCACTCTATGTAACGGCACAATGCTACAAATTACGGAGCTGGCGGAGTTCTAAATTTGATGGACAAGCTATCAACATTTTGCAATTAAGATATAAAATTTTAATGTATTTGGCGGACCGACAGGAAAGTTGTCGTGGACCGGCGGTTAAGAACCACTGTTCTAAACTAATACCTTTACGCCAGGGGCTCCCGACCTTTTTACGATCTCGTACCACTTAGACGCTCTGTAGTGCCACGCCTACCACTTCTTTTAGAATAGTGGTTCTTTACCTTTTTTCTACCGCACCCCCTTTGGTAATTGTCCTGTGCCTTGCGCCCCCTAAGATATTAAACAATAATAAAAGAAAATCGGTATTTTTAAAATACATATCAATCAGGCTGCATGTAAATAAAAAAGTTAACTGTTTATCGCGCAAAGCGCAAAAAAATTTGCGTTTATTTAGTTTGTTTTGGCTAAACTTTAATTTGGGAGACACATAAACGTAGCTCGTGCTCGATATACAGGTTTACATCGAGCTGATTTTGACAGACATTTTGTGAAAATATAAAACATTGCGGTAATCGTGTTTAAAAAGTGTTATGACACACAATGGAAAGGCTATAACTGCAAATAACATTGCAAATTGGCGCAAAAAAGTCTAAGTTCCCCCCAATTAGTCATGCGCAAAAAAAAGTATGTCGTAGTTTTGTTGTTAAAATTGACAATACACAGTTTGTGGAGAGGGTGGCATGGTGCACAACCTAGATCTTTATCAACCATATTATACTGTTCTGACTAAACCCAACCCAATTGGGGTCGAAAAACTATATTAAAACACAAAATTATGAATCATTTTTCTTCAGTTACTTTTCCAAACATGTGTAATTTTGATGTTATGCATAGGGTAGCATAGAAGCATATTTAATAACTAACGCAAAATGGAACTGATAAAATCATTATAAAAAGTTAAACATTGGAGTAGAGCTTTCGACCACCTAAGAATTGCCTGGCGCTCCCCTTGGGGGGCTCGCCCCCGGATAAGAACCAATGTATGTAGAACAATTATTTTGATCAAATCAGATTTTTATATATTTTTAGCGTACAACTAGTATTATTCAATGCTATTTGTAGATTATGTTATAAAACAGTAGATGATATCTATCAAGAGCAACCATTTGGCAAAATTAACGCCCACTGTCCCACAACGTTGTACGGCTTCAAAGCAACTGTGGTCCTTGTTGACAAATTACATGACCTGTAATTTGAAGATCGTAATGGTACGAAATAACTGGTATAGTTACGTAACAATGAATAGGCTTCGGAATTAAAAAAAAAATAGATAAACAAAATATAAAAGTTGTGAATCCTACTCGCGTACCACCTGAAAAACCTTCGCGTACCACAGGTTGGGAACCCCTTATATAGGGCTACCATATTTTCAGCACCCAAAATGAGGACATTTTTTTGCCTGTAAATAAAACGAAAATATAATTGTTACGTTTGAGAAAAACGTGCCCCCCTTTGGTAATTTTCCTATTCCTTGCGCCCCGCCTAAGAAAAGCAGTTCGGCGTTTTTAATCACTGAGACACCTGAAAATAGTGAAGTATGAGAAAAAAATCGGATTTAATTGGTTGAATTGGCGCTAAACTGTAAATTAAGGAGGCTTTTCGCATTGGGCACACAACAAATTACTCGTGCACGAGGTGATTTTGACAAACGTGTTGTGAGGGCATTTACTTTATAGTTGTAAGGCTGTGATGTCGAGCGCAAATAAAAAAGTCAAGCACAAAAATTCACGCAAAAAAGTTTGAGTCCCCCTGTTGCTAGCCTGTTATCTAATTATATAAAATGGATAAAAAATAGTTCAAACGGTTGATGACTTTTCATTGTTTTATCTATAAGTTAGCAAAATTAGAATTAAATAGGGCCGTTATACCTTCGATGATATGAAAACATGCAGTGGCACTCAAAGAGACTTTTGTGCTAAAACAAGTTAACAATTAGAAAACAGAAGAAGATTCGCAGTTTTAATGTTTAGGTTGTCAAAAAGAGAGTTTGTACAGCACTGTAGGAGTGGTGTACAACCAAAACGAAACCATTAGAATCGTTGCGAAAAAAAATAAATAATAACTTAGGATCTTGCGCCCCCTAAGAGTTGCTTGGAGCCCCCCGGTTAAGAACCGCTGCTGTAGACTAACTAGACAAGCGTCTGTATGAAATAAGAACACTTATCAATGCGGGAGTTATTGACCACATTGATCTACTAAACGATATGACCTATGGCCAGGGTTGTCATACCGTGCTTATTACTAAGATTTGTGCTTGTTTTGGGGGGAAGTGTCTTAGAAAACACTAATGTCCTCATTTTTAAGAAACGTGCTTATTTTAGAGTTGTGTGCTTAGTTTGTCTTATTTTCGTTTCTTAAAGTGTTCTTTATCAATTCTTTCACTTTGACCAAAGAGTATTAAATAACTCCTTTTTTATTTTAAAAACTATTTGCTTTGACGAAGGATTGTGAGACTTTCTTTATTTATATTTACCAAGTTCTTTGAACCAGATTATAACAACAATACATTATATTTTTTCTAAAAAGTACATTGCCTTTTCTAAAAAGTACATTGTAACCTATATAAAGTGTACTAGTTTGCTATTAGTAGTCAAGTTAACTTTCGGTTTGACGCAGGGAGTCGAACCGTTTGACTTTTCCGGTTCAGGTTCGGTTCGGGTTCAAGGATTTTTTCGGAATCCGGTTCAGTGCCGGTTTCGGTTTCGAGCATTTTAAAAGTTCCGGTTCAGCTCCGGTTCGACTAAATTTATTTTCAAAACCGGTTTATAAAGTTCCGGTTCGGATGCAATATGAGATGAAAATGTGGGTCAATAAATGTAGAGCTACGCGACGTAAACAAGCTGCTCGTTATTCAAATATCTAAAAAAAAAAAAATAACGTTTTATGTAACACTATTTATTATTTTTCATAAAATTTTGAACAGTGCATAGATTAACTATGTAAAATAGAGGTTATGACGTCATGCTGGAGTGAACCGCTTTTATTGACAGGTTCGGGTTCGGTTAAGGTCAGGTTTATACAAAATATTGGGTTCAGTTCTGGTTCGGCTCCTCAGAATCTTACATAAAACGGTTCAGGTTCGGTTACGGTTCGACTCCCTGGTTTGACGTGAGGGTACGTCATCACAGAAGAGCGTGTTTATTTTTGGTCTTCGTAGATGCCAGTATGTCTATCTGCAAAACCAAAAATATAATGTCTAATATTACAAAAAGTTTCGCGGTATACTTAAAGAATCTCCAGAGGCACACTCTTGTAGCGCGGGACACTGTTTGAGAATCAGTGGCCGATAGGTTAGGGTTCACCAAATTACGGCCCGCCGCCGGGATACGGGTTAAGTACCGTTGAAATGTTGTCGTATGCG
Source organism: Ascidiella aspersa (assembly GCF_963924565.1). NCBI lineage: Eukaryota > Metazoa > Chordata > Ascidiacea > Phlebobranchia > Ascidiidae > Ascidiella > Ascidiella aspersa. Next base: position 19,167,684 of record NC_139453.1, read on the forward strand.
TTTCAGAACTAAGATTGGATAACAGTTTAAACTGCACGACAATTTATTAAGGCTAACTACAGTTTTTATTCCATAGTTCAGTGTTTCTCAACCTTTTTGTTCTCGCGACCCCTTTTAAGTTTTCAATAACTTGCGCGACCCCCAATTATAGTGTATCATAAAATTGGGACAGAAAGCTTAATGTCCTAATGATTGACAAACCGTCGGACACAGCAGTTGAAATTAGGACATTTATCGTTTTTGGTTCGAAATTTAGGCCATCTGGCAACCCTGGTTTGAGCGTTCATTCATTTTTATTAGACATTGGTTGACTGAAGCTACGCTTGATTCTTAATTGAAAAGTGCAATAGTGACGCCATAAACGCGACAGGTTCACTGCAGCAAAAGCCACACAAAGACAAATGTTAGACTGGCGATTGCTTTTGCTTCTCCTATACTGCTGAACTTTTAGTTCATGTTGCCTAATTCTTATGATTATTTTCTTTTTGAAATTCTACACGGCGACCCCCCCAGACAACCCCTTGCGACCCCCTTGGGGGTCGCGACTCCCAGGTTGAGAACCACTGCCATAGTTTCTTATATTTTTCGTTAACTGAAATTTATAATTCAAGTTAAGTAAGTTCGAAAAAAATTGTAATACTTGGCCCCCGATGGTTAGCACTTACAATTATCTGGCCCTTTATAGTGCCCCTGGCCTAAGGCGTCACGTCCAGGGCCGGATTAAGGGTCCTATAGGCCTAAGGCTATTTACCTGGAAAGGGCCTAATTTTGCAAACGAATCTACAAAAGGTAGTAAAATACATACATGAGAAATTGAAAGTATTTACGGCAAAATAACATAAACATAACATAAAAACACATGTTAAATGCAACTAAGTGTTATAGACTCATAGTGTAGGGGAGATGTGGGACCATTGGGTCACTTTTGACGTTTTTGCATCTGCAGGTTTTATTTGCGTCGTAAGATAGGATTTACAGGTCGTAACGTGAAGTTTATTCTACCTTTCAACATACCAAAGCATTTAAACCAAAATGTAAGAAGAGGAAAGTTGAATAAATGCACCTACTTTCTAATTATTTACCAAATCAGTCATTTTAAATTAAACTAACTTAGTTAGTCTTTGCAAAGCTTGTTTTTGGACTTTGCCGAGGTATTTTTTGTATTCGACTCTGTTTTGTCACTACATTCGCCGAGATGATTCCTAGATTTTTATTTTAATAATGCGTTACTATTATTTGCCAAATACGCTGTACAAGCCTCAAAGTTGACCTCGAGTAACCCCGTAGCATACCTTGCGCGTTTCACGATGGTATGTTCCTTTGTAAACTGTATAAGGAGATTGGGGAATCTCTGCACCAGGCATTATAAGTTAGTTACGTGCCCAACAGCATTTGACGGAAACTTAAAGAAGAGGCGATGGTTATCGTTAAGTAATTGTTTGCCCGAAAAAACGCTGACGCCGCACAACAGGTACATATATAAAGCAGCACAATATTTGTTACGCCACAGCGACAGGCCTTTATCCAATCCACTCGCAGATGTACGATTAGGCGTAAAACTTTGCAATAAAACGTGATACAATATTCTACTTTGAACATCCCTACTTACGAATAAATCAAAGAACGTGTCAGAAAAATGAGTTACAATACGTTGCAAATTTTATAAATAAAGACACTTGTACAGTTGGGTTTTGCAAACTACGACCTAGCTAGAGAGTTGTGTCTGTGGCCCCCCAATGAACTCTCCGTGAGCCGAGGGCCACGGTTGAGACACCCTGTTCTTGATTCTAGAACAAAATACAAATTCAATTAATAACATAATTTTACTTTTTTGCCTCAAAAATCGTTTTAATGTCTCAAATCTTTAAATACCTATTTTAAATGGAAAGACGAAAAAAGCTCGTCACTGGTCCCACATCTCCCCTATTACAATGTAGCCTATATTTATAATTACATTTTCCTTGTCTTACAGCTAACATACGTATATAGGTTGTTTCACACCAGACTAGGCTTGCCATACGTCCCGGTTTAGCCGGGACAGTCCTGGTGTCCCTCCCGGTTAACCAATTTGTCCCGGATTTTTCAATTGGAGATTTACAAAAAAAATTAGGCTAAAAAATGTAAAAACTCTTGAGTTAGCCATTTCAGCAATTCTTTCTCAAAACTAAGTAATACTTTTTACTTTTAATTTTTGATTGGTAAGGCTATCTAGCAAAGTTTTTTAACATAAATTAATTATTTTTCCAGCAAGTGTTAAGAAATATTTTTCTGGGGTGAGGTTGCTGGCGCTATAGTTTCTTTTTATGTGGGGTGAGTAAACAAAGTTAAATGGATATTATCCGGCCGGTGCCGGGAGGTATCTTTTAAAGGAAGGTAAGCGAGCGCTGTCGCAAACCGGTCACCGTTAAGTAATTTTTATTTTCAAGGATTTTTTTTTCACGTATGACGCAGTTTGGTATCGGTATTATTTACTTAAATATTACGCAAGTCTAACCAATTGCTGTTACAACTAAAAGTTTAACGTTTGTTAGTAATTCTGGATCGATAAATGTCGCGGGTTTTCAGCATAACAAATCAAATTAAAGTCATAACATATCGATTGCCTTAATAAAAATAAGTTTTAATGTTTCCAACTTAAGACTTATATGTATAAAAACTTCTTGATGTCTGTTACCGCGCTAAATTTAAGTAGAGTTCGCAAAATTTCGCATTTAATGCGGTGGTTTTAATAGAAACCAATTTTCATTTTCGAACAAGATTTTACTTAAGTTCGACGCACTATGGTACCAGAATTACGTATTGGCTGAATGTCGCGCAATGCGAACCATGGCTGCTATACAACTTTAAGGTTTTACGTAAGTGAGTATTGATATAGGTTTATGTAACTGGTTTTCGTTACGTAAAAGATGTTTGACGTGCTTCTGTTGGGTATTTAGTCGTTTCATTTCAAATAAGCGCAAATTATTTGCAATTTTGTTTCAACAAATGTAAAATTTTAGTTTGCGAAGACGAACAATTAGAAGTTTCACAGTCACGCAGATAAATGCGTTAATTAATAACACGCCATCCGATTAAATGCTGCTTCCACACAGGCTAAAGAATGTGACTTCATTTGTGGGGAAGCATTTAGTAAACCCATTTCAGGCACTAAGGAAAAAAAATAGTCAAGGGACGACCAAACATATATGCTGTATAGCAATTAACGATTAAAAAAATTAAAATGTTTTATTTAGAAAAAACTAAAATGTTTACCACTTTACACATTATAAAGTACAACATAATATGTAATAGTTTTAAGAGGCCAGCTTGATAAAATCTTACACTTTGTTTAACCTATGCTTGAGAATGATTTGGTCCGGGGAATACGTATTTGTTTGGACACAGCGCCTTTGCCAACATGTACGGCCTATATTGTTGCTGCTTTCACGAGGGCCGCATCCTACTTGAATTGTAGAAAGTAGAGGCCTATTTACCCGACTCATTTTTTTCATAATAAAAAAAATGTCTTTCGGTTACAATTTAAATTACTTAGCCTAGAGTCGTGGACAAACCACCCTTAAAAATAGGGCCCGGAAAAATACCTCCTGAAAAAATATAAAACAACCGCAACCCCGTTAAGTTAATTATCTGTTTTAAATCTTTTGTATTAGGTCTACATTAAGTTTATTTGCAGTTTTCAATATGCGTCCCGGATTTACGTTTCTAAAAAATGGCAAGCCTACACCAGACGCGTTTTGCTTCTCGAGTTAGCGTCTGGCGTAAAACGCCAGCGACACTTAAAGGGTTGCCAGCATTAACGGCAAATTTCCTAACCGAAAGCGTTTTTTAAAGAACGTTTTTACGTTAACGCCAGACGCGTCTAGTGTAAACTAACTTTATGAATAATGTCATCTACATTCAAAGCTCTAACAACATCACTATCTATGCTTAAAAGGGACTCCAGCCATAAGACCGAAATAAGCAAAACATCAACGTCGCAATAAAACACACTTCTGAATAAGACCAAAATAGGACCAATACCTAATACTCGTATTACCGTCTAAATTGAAATAAGTCCAAAACCCGTCAGAATAAAACCTAAATAACTTTACCTAACCCCAAACCTCACACCCCTTTTGGGCATATAGGCAATATTACGGTGAGTTTCTTATTCAGACGATTTTGATCTTATTCTGTACTGGCAGTAATCTGCGTATTCGGCTTTATTATGTCATACTATGGCTTTATAGATATTCTGCTTTAGGTATTGTTGCTTTTTAGGTTTTATTGTGTGTTCCCCTTAAAAGTGATAGCACAGAAAGTAGATAGTTCTTAACTCGTTGGCAGCATAAATGAAACGATTTATTTATCTACTCACATACAAGGCACATATTGACTCGACTCAGTCATTCATTTTTCTAAAAAAACTGTACTGCACTGGTACTGAATCTGTATCACTATCAGCCTTACAAAAATTTAACCTTAAAAAAAATTGAGGGCCGAATTTTTCCAGGGCCTAAGGCTATAGCCTTATTAGCCTATTGGTTAATCCGGCCCTGGTCACGTCCCTCTTAAATAAATGGTTTTGCCAATTTTAACCAAACAAACGCATTTTTTCGCGCTTCGCGCGATTAAGCTACGTTTTGCGCATACAAAAATAGGTGTTTTAAGTTTATATTTTAATTTCTGACGCTATTCCCGAAAGCTTGGATTTCACCCCCGGAATCTTGGATCTGCCCCTGATCTTTAGTAGCGTGCTTATTTATTTGGAGTACCGGTAGCGTGCTTATTTTTTGGTCTGAGCAGACGGTAACCCTGCCTATGACCAACTGGCAGTTAAGTGCAAATTCCACCCAAACAGTATAGCTTTTAAAACCTTTATTAAAATGATCGCTGCTCCCACCCGAGTGGGACCACTCCATGGCAGGCTCGCCACCCGATACTAATTAAACTAGTCACCACCTTAAGGCAGATATTTCAGGTACATAACTCATGAAAAGCTTTATACCAGGGGTGTTCAAATGATTTCTGTCATGATCCACCACAGCCAAACCTGACAACATGATGATCCACCAAAAACGAATAGTAAACATATTGGACACGCTTTAATTAATATGGTGCTTTATTTATGTAAATGTAATCTACAACACTTTGATAAATTTGTAAAACCCAAAAGTGAAGTGTGCTATACAGCACCAAGATTTGAGTGAGAAAAATGATAGGTTGGTTTAAACCAGGGACGGCAATCTTTTTCTAGTCGCGGGTCAACACTAAACTCAGAAAGGTCTTTGTGGCCACACAAAATGTTAAATGAGAAAAATTGTGTTTTTTCACTTTAAAACGTGTTTAATTACATTTAAGAAGGCAGTAAAGTGTTGGTGCCCAGCGCGAAAAAAGGCGAGCTCAAACGTCGTCATACTACAAATGAAAAATGTGATAAAACTACTTTGAAGAAACGCGATAACTTTAATAGTTAATCTTGTTCAGTGTTTGTTAAGCTTTTCAAATGAGGGCGCACGTGGCGAGCGAAGCGATCGCGATTTTTTTAGGTATACCGGCATTTATTTAAATTTCTTGCAAGATTTTATTACCTTGGCAAAAATAAAAAATGTTAAAAAACTATTTTTGAATACGTTTTCCGTTAACGGTAACGAGCGCTGATCTAGTTCAAAAGACCGCATTAAAACGTAAACAAGCCGGGCGTAGAAAGATGATTCGCTCGAAGCGAGAAAATTTTTCGCACTTACATAGTTAAATAGTCAAAAAGTATTTGAAATGGACTCGTATCCAGTTTGTCGATGAGGTGGCGGACCGAATGAATTACATTGGCAGGGCGCATCTGGTCCGCGGGCCGTAGGTTGCCGACTCCTGTTTTAGACTTTAGGTCTTACAATAGCATCGAATTGGGGCTTCCCTGTCGCTTAAATACTGATATCCTCAAACGCTCACAAAGATTAGCAATTGGGAGTCTCGTTCTATGCTTGATTTTTTTTACAAAATTCATCAACACTGACAATTGGTATTCACATGAAAACACTGTTGAAAGTTTATTTTTTCAAGACTACATTAGAAGATCCGCACAAAACGCTGAAAAGATCCGGAACCGGATTGCGATCCGCCATTTGAACATGACCGCTTTATACAATAAGATAAAAACACACACTAATGATCGTCCGCATAAATAACAACGCAAGTGGGAACGGGAATTAAATCTTGTACCGAACAGTGAACACAACTCCTTGGGGCAAAGTTAACACTTGTAAAGCCACAATTTGAACTAAACTGCGATCCTTTCAAATTAAACTTAATCTTCGTGCGATTGTGACCAATGATGCGCTATTCTCTTTTGATATAACTGAAACCAACCGGTGTGTTTTCTGCAATTTAAATGTTAAAACAATTTCTCATGTGTTTTTCTATTGCGAACATGTTGCAAAGTTTTGGGAAGAAGTCACTGCTTGGATTTCTTATTATCGCGTAATAAAAAAACAACAAAAATAATATTAGTAGGGCGATTATTTTTGACGTCAAATTCGTTTGCAAAATTAGCCTAAATAAAACTGCGGTGAGCAATTTTTTGAAAATGATGTTCAATTTAAAAGTTTATGGAAATTTGTTTTTTTAATTACTTCCAACAACATTTTGATTTATAAATGTATTGAACCGTATTTGACGTGTAGGCCTATTTATTTAGTGATGATTTGCAATTAGGCTATCCCGTTTCCTATTTTTTTGTAATTGGTTTTACTTTGAATTTCAAATAAACTGTTTATTCTTTTAAAAGAACCTGCTTCATATTTTTTGGCTTTTTTATAGCTGTCTGTCATCTTGGTATACCAAAAATAACAAGTAGGCATTTGTAAAGGATTTTGCATTAACCACACCAAAATAACTGATTTGAGTTCGATTGGCTGTCAGGAAAACATTAAAAACAATTGACTGACGTGCCCTAACAAAGTAGGCTATTTCATACATGATGCGTTGTGTAAATCAATATATTTCCAATAGGTCAAAATTTTCCTAAATAAAATATTTTTGTATTAGATACTGCAGCGAACAAAAAACAATTTTTTTTTTCAAACTTGTTAAAATCCCCTATAAAAGTAATATGGGCCTAAAAACACTTAAGAGTTCTATCTGCCAGTTTTTTTTTGGTGTTACAACATCAATCGAAGTGTACTATATATGGGTGCCGTTATCGTTGCTGAAATACGGGCTGTTGATCCCTCTCGATTGTTGTGGTATGTACAAACAGAATACAGTAGGTAATAGTGCCATGGCTGTTTCTCGACCTGACCACAGGCTAGTTGTTTTTCTAGCCTGGCCTTGCTTGCACTACAATCCTGATCAGGCTGACTGATTTCGGTAAACCTTTTCGAAGGCATCTTGTGTACTATGTAATATGGGTGCCGTTATCGTTGGCAAGTAGGGCCTACGACTCCAGAAAGGCTTGATATAAACTACACATTGTGTATAATGTATGTTTCAGTTGCTAAAATACGGGCTGTTATCCCTTCCGTTTGATGTTGTATGTACGAATAAGATGCAGCAGGAGATGGTGCTATGGTTGTTTCTCGACTCGCTCCCTTCTGAGCCTAGGAAGCTAAGTTGGTAGAGCGACGGTCTCGGAAGTCGTGAGTTCGAACCTCACCGCAGGCTAGTTGTGTAGCCTGGTCTTGCTTGCCGTAAAATCCTGATCAGGCATTTCCGTAAACCTGACCGAATGCGTCTGATGCAAATGGCAACTATATTGAATTATATTTAGCCATCTTTCTCCGGTATTATTTTTTTGTATTTCTTTTATTTACATGCACTTGCAGAAAACTTCACTGGTTGTAAAAAACGATAAAATAAACAGGGCATTGCAAAGCTCTACCGAGTAACAACAAAAAACAATGTTAAACCGGCAATGTTGTCATACCACTTTTTAACTCTTAAAAAAGGTTAGATAAAATAGGATAGTTGCAGCAGCGAAAGTAACACAAAAACAACTACAAACCAAGTGTACAACACAAATCCTGGCCAACTTCCTTGTCAAGACACATCTACAAACAAAAATACACAATATAGTAAATAGGGTTTCTACTGTGGTACTCAACAAATGAATAGTTGCAAACACAGCAAATCTTAATGCTGGACTAATGTGACTAAATTATTTCTTTTTTACTTACTCCAAAGGGTTAAGTTTAAATTGATACTAAATCAACAATTTTAAGATTTTCTGAGTGTCTCTTATTTTAAGCAAATTGAACAAAAGTCTTGTTTCTTTAGCGTGCCATAAACTTTTCATATTGGTTGACCGTATAAGAAACGTGCATAGGCCATATAACTCAAGTATATAGTTAACTATGCATTAAGATTTTACAAACAACAGGACTTAAATACTAAACACGGATCTGTAGATTATCTTCCATAGAAAGAGAGTGGCCCAAATAATAGATAAAAGATTCATTCTTTTATTAGCAAACGTTTCGGCAATTTCTTTTGCCATTATCAGTGCAGTAAGTGACGCTAAGATAAAAACGAGTCACTATATAGATGCTCGGACGTTTTAGAACGTTATATAAACAGAAAAAGGAAGTCGCAAAGTAACGGAGATAAGAACTGCAACGAAAAAGTACATCACATCCGTAAGGCGAAAGTAGGGCAAAGAGAGCACTTACTGCACTGATGATGGCAAAAGAAATTGCCGAAACGTTTGCTAATAAAAGAATGAATCTTTTATCTATTATTTGGGCCACTCTCTTTCTACTGAGGACTTAAATGCTGTTCTCATTTATATAATTCACAACATAAAATACCTTTTTTAGACAAATTAAACTAACTTATGGTTAACTTCGACCCCTAAAAGAGGGTGACAAAGAGTTGGCTGTATACTACTTGTTATAAAAAAAATCATGAAAAAACATAAACATAAAACTGGAAAGAGCAAAAGCTCACACTCATCCCCATTTTGTTTGTTTGTAAAACATGGCTGAAGGTTTTGTATGATAAAAAAGAGTGACCACTCCATGACCTTCTGAGGCATGGTTTACTTCTCCCGAAAAAATTTTTTTTTTTGGACAAAAACTCTTTTTAAGTAAGCCGTACATGGTTTGACTTTGACAGACAACTCTATGCAATCCGGCAAGAAATATTTTCAGTATAATTCGATTTAGTTCATGTGTATTGTGTAATACACCAAAATTCAGGGGTTGCGTGAGTTTCTGATAACTAATAATGGGGGTCGCAACAACAAAAATATTTTTTATAGTAGGAATAGTTTTTGTCACATGCAAAAAGTGTTGTTATTCTTACTCTAACTTTGACAGTTAATATAGGGCAAATTGCAAGTAACATTTATATTAATACTATGATCTTTTAAGGGGCTTCCTAACCAACACAACAAAGTTTAGTGTTGTTACATAAAATAAATCTTTACTATATTTTTAATTAGGTTTTAAAATGCTTTTGTCATCTATAGTTGGAATAGTAATTGACAGTGCTGTCAATGACTTGTTCTGCCTGTAGTGTACAGCTGCTTTGATACAGTAACAGGGTGAGCACAACAATGTACTTACAGCTCATGGCTTGGTGGGCAAACATTTGTTGTAGTTGATCCTCATTAAACTTCACAAAGGCATCATATTGTTCTGTAATAGATGATTCAAAGTTATGATGATAATAACAATAACAATACAACATAAAACTAAGTGGTTCTCAAAGAGATTTTTACGTGTGCATGCATGCAAAACTCTTCATAATAAAAAAATAACCCAGTAACTATATGTGATAGGCAGGCATTCATTTGAAAAGTGTCGCATTTTATCTACTCAGTGTTGGAGGCTAAACAAGTACAAAGAGTACTTTTACACATCCACAGTAATAATATCATGAGAGATTGAAACCACCAAGACCTTATAACCAAAACGCAAACAATTAAAACTACCTATTTTTTTTGTTCATTTTTTAATTTTAATTGTTGCTATTTTATCAACTGTTAAAACATAGATATTTGAATCATTATAATTACAAGCAAGGAACTATTTAACACTAATTATTATAAACACGTTTCTCATGTTTTAAATAGTTATGTTTTTGAAATAAAAAGGTAAAAACTTTTAAATAAAAATCCAAAACAGTTTTGTTTTTATTTGAAAAATTATTTGGTACCTGACAATTTATCCAACAAAGCCTTTTCATATTCAGCACGAAGAACTTGCTGCTGTTTCCGTAAAAGTTGTTCACAAATAACACCAACCTTAAAATAAATGTATGAAAAAAAATGTGGGGATGAATCCGATGATACAAAAATGCATAAAAACTTTATAAACATATTTATAAAACAATGGTCCTTTAAACATAACAGATACAATTTTTAAACTGCTAAACAGACAAAGCTTTGAAGGAATTGAAAAATATTAAAGATACTGTGTATGTGTATTGTATAGCAATAAAAAAATCATCTTAGGGGCATATTTAGAAGTAAGTTATCCAAACACTTAAAAAATAAACAAAAAAGAATTTAGAAGACAAATTTAACCAATGCTCTTTTAAACATCAAAAAATGTCATCTAACAAAAGTAAACTCATTAATTCAGAAACAGACATTAAATTCCTAACAAAGGCTGTTCAATGTTCTAATTGTAGTGCTTGGTTTACCACTAACCAGTTTGGTTCAGTGAAAATAATTTACATGTGCTGAATTACAAAGAGGGAAAATGTCCTAGTTTTACTCCAGGGTTTATTATGTTAAATGATTTTAACTTTTGATAGTTGCCCCCACATAAACAAGTAAGATTAAAACAAAAGAAACAACTGGATGTCTTATTTTTTTAACCAACTGTGCCAAAGCTTGGATTCTGACTGAAAAGGTTGCCACTACAAGCTAGTATATTTTACTAAACTTAATACACAGAAACTGTGTAATTCAACTATGTCATCATGGGAATGCTTTTTCAGCAGAAAATTCTACCCCTAGGAACTAAATTTAGAAAAAAATGAAATTGTCAATTTTTATGCAATTTTGTGTCCTAGCACCAAACTTAAAATGCATCCATATTGCAAAACAAAAAAAATACCTTTTTAAGGTACAAGTTAATATTCCATCCAAATTGGTAACTTTATAAATATTTTTGAATACTTTTATAGCTCTCACACCTGTTTTATTGTGAACAGTGGTACATTAGGCTGAGGCTGATGCTTGTCACTGGTTAACATGCCAGATGTATCAATAGCTTCTTGTAGTGAAGTTCCTGCAGCAGATGGATCTGAGAATTTTCAGTTCCATAATGATAAATATTGAATATAAGTATTATATTTGAATTAGGGCTTGCCAATGATATAATGCAATAAGCTATACCTGAAGGGTGCACACTGTAGGCCTCCCAATACTAAAGGATACACAAAACTGCCTTAATAAAAATACATTTAGGTTGCATGAGAGCAAAACACAATAATCGCTGAGAATTATCCAGCATTTATGGACTCATAACAGACCCATAGTAATATAAATGCATATTTTGACAAAAAGTTACCTATATTCTTCACATGTCAGTGTTTGTCAGGTGGTTTAAAAGAAGATAGAGTTAGTATATATATTTAAGTTTCAAAACCAAAACTTGTCTTTCTGTACCAGGTGTGTCACCAATTAGGGATATTATATTAATAAGTTTCACATATAGGATAACAAACACAATGATAAATATTGAATGGTAGTACATTCTTATCCATTCCTTACCTTGGGAGAGATTAAGCACAAAGCTTTAGTTACAGTAATTAATCATAAAACAATCTGCTAACATGCAATACAGTTGTTGCCAAAACTTTTTTTGCCAATTTTGTGAGTGCAATGCCACACAATCAACCCTTTAACTCGCTTTATAAAAAAATGTTATGTTTTAAGTAGGGATGCTCAAAGTAGAATATCGAATCCTTGGATTCGAATCCAGATGGGATTCGAATCCAATTCTGCCGTTTATTTCGGGTAATTGGAACCGATATAATTTAATGTTTTACCGCCGATTGTTTGCGCCTAATTGAACAAACGCGTGTGGTAAGTTGGCATGTCGCTGCGGCGACCAATTTATAGTGCTTGCTTTAATGCAACCTGGTAGTGCAGTGTCAGCGTTTTTTCGGGCGACCAATTACTTCGCGTCTGGCGATAATGTTCGTCTAATAATTAAGTGTCAATCAAGCGTTATTGGGCGAGCGACTAACGTGTAATGTCAGGAGCGGAGTTCGCAATTTACTTTAAAAACTGTACCGAATTGCTAAAGAGTTCTGTGTGCAGTGTTGCATTGTACTCACTATTGGCAAAAATATAAGTTTTGGCAACAACCTGAACAGTGGACATGTATTACAGTTTACACAACCGCTTTAAATGACAGTTGTTAAGAATGTAAAACATTTTTTATTATAATGTACACATGTTAGCAAATTGTTTGGTCGATTTGTTGCTGTGATTGTGGGCCATGTAGGGTAGAAAAAGATTAATCCATTCCCCAAACAAAATCGATGTTAAATAATTTAATAAAAATATACTAGGATTCGCTATTCTGGATTCGTTATTCTAGATTTGAAACCTATTATTCTAGAATACCTTGGGATTCTACTTTGAACATCCCTAGTTTTAAGGCTACCTTACTGAAAACAAATTCTGTAATGTAGTCAAATACTTTGCTACAAAGAATACAAAGTAACCACTGCCAGTAACAAACCCATGTACATCACATTTTGTCTGAGACCAGTGCATTTTATGATACAATGTTTATTTTGCAACGTACTTAAAATAACTTTTCAACTGGCAATAGATGTTAGCCCATTCCTAATATCTTTTGATTGACCCCTAATAATGATCAGGCGGACAGTTAATGGTAAAACGCTGACATACTGTACTACATGGCACTTAAAGCAATCACTATAAATGTTTCACACAGCAACAGACCTTAAAACAAACTTTCCGCTTACATATGTAAAATTGGGCTTAACTATGTAAATGCTTCATATAAATATTTAAGAACAGAACGATTCTCTCTCTATTTTTTTCTCTATCCAGCATTTATGGACTCATAACAGACCCATAGTAATATAAATGCATATTTTGACAAAAAGTTACCTATATTCTTCACATGTCAGTGTTTGTCAGGTGGTTTAAAAGAAGATAGAGTTAGTATATATATTTAAGTTTCAAAACCAAAACTTGTCTTTCTGTACCAGGTGTGTCACCAATTAGGGATATTATATTAATAAGTTTCACATATAGGATAACAAACACAATGATAAATATTGAATGGTAGTACATTCTTATCCATTCCTTCCACCTTAAGAAGTAAGAGATGTCAAATATTTAGACTTAGATTTCACCCGATCCATTAGAAATCAGTGCATTTCTAAGCAAAAAGGTCTACGACAATCAGGGCATCCAATGGCAGAAAAGTCTAGACTTTTAGACCTTGAGGTCCTGGCAATGCACTGATTTGGACCTTTAGGTAAACTCCCGGCGTAGATAAAGTAAAATATTCATTAAAAGTTCAGAAAAGATAACAAAAAATATGAGATAGGATTAATAACACTTGACCCACCTAAACCTAACGCTAACCTGAATCCTAACCCAAATAATGTGCGTTATTTTAATAATTCTTTAAATGCTGGGAAAAAAAGCCCAAACTCGGATGGGCATAAGATGGTTTCTCGTCCATTGTATTTAAGATTATTACGTCGTAAATTGAGGTATTGGGGCCTGAAGCGTTATAATTATTAAATTATCGCACATTATTTGGGTTAGGGCGCTGGTTAGCATTTGGGTTTGGTTGGGTCAAGTATTGTTAAACTTAATCTTCTTATGCACATTTGTTAAGTCAAATTAGTGCTTTGTTCAAGACTTCAAAGTCTTAAAGTCGGACATTTTGATCCTTTGAATGCACTGATTGTCGTAGACCTTTTTGCTTAGAACGTGTAGATTTTTATCAACAAAATGATTTTAATTCCTGCAGCCAGAACAAGGCCAGCCAGACAATCTGAAGTAGCCAATTAAACTTGTTACTTTGTGCTTAATATATGCTAGGTAAACAGCAGCAGTTTTTTTTCTATGCATTTGTGACTATTGCATTATGCAAAAGAGGTAGAACAACAGATGTTTAGACAATCTTGATATGTTTGATTTAATCAGACAGTGCAGTTGTTTAACCGATCTTGCAGTTGTTTCAGGTGCTGTAAGTAATATGACAATTAAATGTTAATTTTTGTCACCTTAATTTCTCCTCGTCAATGAACCTTCACTGAAGTCTATACAACATTTTGATTTAATTTATAGTTTCTGATCACTCAGTATGGCAAACAAGAAAAATCAGATTACAATACTTCATGTGACCAAGCACAAGCAGTTTCAGGGTTATAAAAGTATATTACAATACAACTCATGCACCGGCGTATGAAAGAGAAGTTTTTGCAAAATTAAAGGGGATTGCTTAACAACAAACTTTTTACCAAGTTTTTCCCCTTTTTAAAAAATTTTTGATCAACATTTAAGCATAGCATTGTACATTGCGTCTAAGAGTTTAGGGATTTTTAATGATAAAACAATTGCATCAAAAGCTGGAAAATTTACATATTATTTATTGACCTCAGATAAGCACTGACAACAAATATATATATATATATATATAAACTGCATATAGCTATCCAATATTTTGTGTGTGTTTTATTTTGCAACACAAGACACTCAAATCTGGAACCATACAGTTGTGTTTTCACTGTGGTTTATAAAATCTCTGTGCAAAACTTGTTGAAATTAATAAAGGTTTTGGCGGTTGTAAAAAACTGATTAGTTTTATCTGCTTTTAAAGCCTACCCGTTGAAAAATTGCTTAGCATAGAAGCAGAATCCTTACTACTGTCAAGTATGTTGGTTTAGTCATGGAACGTTTTGGAGCCATTTATAACTTCTACACCAAGTTTGATGATACACCACTTTTAAAACACAAGTTTTTGCTTGAACTCTTCAAATCACTAATAATGTCACTTAGAGGAATCTTTACAGAATTTTTTTATCATAAAGTATTAATTCCAAAATAAGCAACTCTGCTCATCACTCCACTATGTTGTTTTCACCTCTGAAAGAGATATAACTAACTTATCCAGACCTTATTTTGACACACAAAATAAGTGATTGCTAAATCATAATTTCCTGGTTTTGTAATATTAAATTTATATAAACATGCCAGGGAATAATAATATCTGAAACATTTTATTACTACAGTTGACTTTACAGATCATTGTGCCCTTGGAATTAAAGCGACACACTAAGGCAGCGCTTCTCAACCAGTGCGCCATGGAAGGCTGCCAGGTGCGCAGCGAGCAAAATAAAAAATAATTTAATATATATAAAACATTTATTTTTTACATTCCCATTAAGCTTATCCCATTGATTCCACAGTACTTTCAAGTGAAAAACACAATTTGACCTACAAAGCAACAATATATGACCTACAAAGTTAGATCTACAACGCAACTATCAGCAGCGACCTAATAACGCCAATTTCGTAGTAATAACCACGACAGACTAAAATCTAAAATAGTCTAGATAAGGCCTATACATGGCGTAATAAGTCCAAAATTAATCGGAATACTACTAAACTAGACTGTATAGGGAAAGGGTATGGGATGATTGGGGACACCTGTCTGGCAATGGCCGTTTGCTGTCGACATTTGGGCTCCGCTGTTTTGGCCCTGGATTTTTGTCCCTGTTTGGGCTAATGGGCGGGTAGTTTGTGGTGTTAGCAATTGGGTTAGGTTTGAAAATATTTGGAGTTTTTTGGGGGTTTTGGGGAGTGATAGTTATAGGTGGGGTTTGGGGTTAGGTTAAAGGTTGTATAGGCCTTAGTTTGCCGTTGTATAGGCCTTAGTTTGCCATAGGTATTAGTCCTATTTTCGCATTATTCCTAACTGTCTTTTGTTCCGAAGTTGATATTGTTTTTATTTTGGTCTCAAGGCTGAACTCCCTTTAAAGATATACAACTATAAAGCCTATATAACAAAAAATTGCAAGCGATTTAAGAGAAATACTCAAAAATGTCGTGCTCGCTTCTCTCGCAAAGTGCGCCGCCACTCTTTTAAAGTCTCTAGGTGCGCCCCCAAGTCAAAAAGGTTGAGAAACACTGCACTAAGGTGTCGCATCGCACAGTTTGAGAACCTCTGGATTAGCAAATATAACAGCAGCAAATCATGTGTACTTCTGTTTACTTGCTACATGTAGTTATAGGCGACAATGCTTTTTTTTTTTAGCAAAACACTTAACGACATAAGAAGAACGATTTTAAACTGTTTTTTGACCTAAAATAGTAAAAATGACTTGAATTTTCAATTTTTTTTAATACCAAATTCCAAACATTACTTGCATAAGTTTTTTTAATAGAATCTAAAGAATCATTAAAAAGATCAAAAGATTACACATTTTTTTACCTTTATTTAATGAAGAAACTTGCTGTGAGGGTGATTGAAATACTTGAGAATTCTTCATAAGGCGATACTGTTGCAAAATATCAGTGATAAGTTCTGAAAATAAATAACATATATAAATTTATATGTAGAGAAATTCCAGATTTTCAGTACAAGAGTTCTGACATCATTTAAGGCAGCGGTTCTTAACCTTTCAGACCACATATATTACCATCTGGTAATGTTTAACTCAATCCCAGGGCTATGCTATTAAGCTGCAGATTTAGATTATAGGTTGATTTAATGTGGCAGGGAGATAAACCTAATCTACAGCTGTCGCAATAAATTAAAGTCATGTTAATTTTGCTGACATGCATAAAGATCTGAGAGGCCACTTGTATTTTGCCTGAACACCCTTCACAGGATAAGAACCACTGATTCAAGCAATGCAAAAATTTCAGGAAACTAGTCATAGAATTATTTTACAAGATGCTGGCAATTGGAATTATATTTTAAGTAATCTCAGAAGAATAACCTTTAGCAGAAGAATGGCCTTTTACAGTATCAAAGGGAGATGTTGCAGTTGAGGATTGAACTGTATTCTCACATCTGCCAACTTCAAACCTTTTCCAAATCTTGCTAGAATCATTGGGCATAACAATATTCTCTGTTGAAGGTTGATTGAAATCAACATTTTTTCTGCGCTTTTTACCAGTGTTTATAAGTTTATTAGTATCATCTTTGCATGAAGACAATCCAGAATGGACAGGTTTAAATTCCCATTTTCTTTTAACTGCAACCCGACAAGACATCCCTAGGCCTTTATGCAATGATTACATTGTAAAATTAATCTAATTGATATTCATAAGAAAAATACCAAAACAAGATATTATCATGGCTGACAGACAGTTTAAAGTACTTTTAAGCATGTCTCAATACAAAATTGTTTCAATTAACCAATTTTGTGGTAAAACATGCTACATGTTGCTTCCTACTCCAGGTGGTGCTGCTATCACAATACCAGAAGCATCAAAGCAAAACAAATATATGAATAAAACAGATGCCTTTCATAATGCCTACCAAAATCGGTCAGCCTAATTAGAGCTATTTTTGCATTTCATGACTCTTCACATCAAGATCTTGAGTATGCAGCACGCTGTTTTGAGATATGCAGGTGTGCACTTATGTTTTTGCACACCCTAGGTTTGTAATCCTTCCACAATTTAGCTATTTACATAATTTAAGTGTGCAATATACCAATTCAGATGGGCACACAAATCTCTTTAATAAAAATAAAATTTTGACCAAAAAATTGTTAAAGAGGATCTTTGGAGGTAACAAATTAAGGAATGCAGTCGGGCTTTATGCTAACTTGCTCTGCTGTTTTATAAAACTATTGTGGTTGGCTTGCAAGTTAGACATGTAACCAGAACAATTAAGAGTCAGAAGATGTGTCAACTAGGCCGCCCTTATATTAAATTAATAATAGATTATAGTGGATCTACTTTAATAATGAGTGTCACAACTCACAGGACCATAGCACCCTAGCCTGCTTCCTCCTGTTCGTACATACAATCTCATTAAAACAATATTCACAATTAAATTATTTAATACACCTTAATAGGCCAACGGATTTCGATAACTTTTTTGCGAAGGCATCTGCTGTACTATATAATGAGTGCTGTTGTAGCGATATGAAAGACTTACCACTGCGTTGCCCAACAGCACTCGGCATGTATTTGGTGTCCACTGAAGTGTGACCAACCCCCAGGTGAGTGTGTTTGGTGTTTCGCGATGCATTCTACTTAATACAGCTTTTATTTAGCGGCTTGAATCACTACGTTATGTTATCGTGTGTACTGAGATTTGTGAATAGATACTCAACGAGCAATAACAACTGAGTGAAGTGAGCCTGTCTAAAGTTCAAGAAGTTAAGGACAGGTTTTAGCGGCCTGCTTCTTGGGAGTCCGGTGTAAACAAGAAACAGTAAGAAACTTAGCAGCCAGCGGCCCTCGCCTTCAGGATCAGCGCCTATTTAGCCGTAACTGAACTGCACACCCGCTTATTGCTAAAGCTGTTATAGTTGGTCAGTATATGATTCCAGAAGGGTTTGATCATATAATACACACAATGCTTATACGAATGTTTCACTTAAAAACAAATGTTATTAAAAGACTGAAACATTTATTAAATCAATACACAATATTTGGTTTAGGGTGCAAGTATAAGCGTTTGGGTTCGGGAGCTGGTCTAGAATACGGGGCTCTGCAGGGCTAGAACTGAATTAAGTTTGAAGACTGAGGCTGGTTTCTGCTGAGATTGAAACTGTGTTCGTTTGTTAGAGGTGATCGAAGGTTGATTGAAAGGTTGCATGTTCTAACAGTTTAGCCACAGCAAGGTATTAAACGGATCTGAGTTTATTGAGAACATAAGAACGGTAATCAACTTATAGGAATAGCTTAAAGTCCATGGTACAGTACTAACACAGTCCAGCATAATAAAGTCTGTACGTTACATTATTTCAGTTGGTTAAATTGTCCAGATCAGTTCCAGTTATGATTTACTGATTAAGTTAAGATCCCGTCTCGTTAGGCTTTAGTACACATCGACTGGCCATAAAGGCATTTGGCAGAGGCGTGTTAACGGGTAACGCCTCCGTGTTACTTGTTTATAGACACGGTCAAATGTTTATCTGCGTTTGCGTCACGTCATAAAGTTATTTGTGAGAACAAATAATAAGATTACCCCTACAGCTCTATCAATGTGGTACTAGAAAGTACCGCAAAAAAAATAAAAGTTACCGTCTACAAATTATGCTTATTAGAATCCTACAAGTACAGCATCGCACATTATTTGGGTTAGGGTGAGTCAAGCTAATAATATACTTGACTCAACCACACCCAAACGCTAACTCTAACCCAAATATATTGCGTAAAGCATAATTGACACTGGTCTAGACTCTAGAGTCCTACCACAGCGCTGATACAATTATTAAAGCAATGCACAATATTTGGGTTAGGTTTAGGGATGCTCAAAGTAGAATATCGAATCCTTGGATTCGAATCCAGATGGGATTCGAATCCAATTCTGCCATTTATTTCGGGTAATTGGAACCGATATAATTTAATGTTTTACCGCGGATTGTTGCGCCTAATTGCACAAACGCGTGTGGTAAGTTGGCATGTCGCCGCGGCGACCAATTTATAGTGCTTGCTTTAAATGTAACCTCGTAGTGCAGTGTCAGCGTTTTTTTGTGCGACCAATTACCGCGTCTCGCGATAACGTTCGTCTAATAATTAAGTGTCAATCAAGCGTTATTGGGCGAGCGGCTAACGTGTAATGTCAGGTGTGGAGTTCGCAATTTCCCTAAATGCGTTAAGTTGCAAAAGTAACATAGCGTTGCAAAACGTGCTGGCCGTCCACAAAATGCGCTATGGGGTTACTTCAGGTCAACCTTAGGCCAATATTCAGGGAAGTTATGCAGTTATGCACAACGTAATTGTCAAGAATTCGTTATGTCAATAATAACTTTGTATTCTTTGCAGTACATCATTTGACTGCATAACAGATCATGTTAGTCAAAAAAGAAGCAATAAGACTTAACAATGCTTTCAAAATCAGGACCGAATTGCTTAAGACTTCTGTGTGCAGTGTTGCATTTTCTCACTATTAGCAAAAATATAAGTTTTGGACACAACCTGGACAGTTGACATATTACAGTTTACAGAACGGCTTCAGATGACAGTTGTTAAGAATGTTAAACATATGAGAGAGTTTTTTAATTATAACACATGTTAGAAAATTGTTTGGGCGATTTATTGCTGTGATTGTGGGCCCTGTAGGGTAGATTAAGATTAATCCCTTCCCCAAACAAAATCGAGGTTAAATAATTTAATAAAAATATACTAGGATTCGCTATTCTGGATTCGTTATTCTAGATTCGAAACCTATTATTCTAGAATACCTTGGGATTCTACTTTGAACATCCCTAGTTAGGTTAGTGTTTGAGTGAGGGTGGGTCAAGTATTATTATTCAACAATATTACTTGACTCACCCTAACCCAAATATTGTGCGTCGATTTGATAAATGTTTCAACGTTGTGGTAGGATTCTGCGCCGCTTTGGGGAATAACGCAATAAGCCTGACAGCACCTTCATTTATTTACAATGGTTGATAACGATCACACCTCATTTGGCAACCCGTTGGAAATATTAACAGCCTCGTATTTTAGACCTGGGGGAAGTTGGCGCGCTGGATTGGTTTTGGGCAATATCTCCAAAAGTTGTGACGATACAAAGTTGAAATTTCTACACAATCCTTATATTGCTTACATCTTTCCAGCAATCACACTTTTAACGAAAAAATATTAATATTCATTTTTATGAATATTAATATTCAGCTATATTAACACCTAATTTTCAAACTTTCTCGCTAATTTTTTCACGAAATAAACTACAAGACATACTCTTCAAAATGAGCCATAGCTTGTAGTCAATATCAATCGGGCCTTGCTTTAATATGCGATCAAAAATTTCATAACTGCTCAAATTCGACATATGGCCTTTTGATTTCAAATGCCCCAAATACCATCTAATATTCACGTTAGAGATCTGAAATTTTCTGGAAAGATGTAAGCAATATAAGGATTGTGTAGAAATTTCAACTTTGTATCGTCACAACTTTTGGAGATATTGCCCAAAACCAATCCAGCGCGCCAACTTCGCCCAGGTGTATTTTAGGGTATGTATAAAAATCAAGATTGCAGCAAGTTAAACCACTATTATTTCACCCCATCCGTCAGAAATCAGTGCAGTTCTAAGCAAAAAGGTCTACGACAATCAGTGCATTCAAAGGATCAAAAAGTCCGACTTTTAGACTTTGAGGTCTTGGACAATGCACTAATTTGCATTAAGAAATGTGCATAAGAAGATTAAGTTTAACAATACTTGACCCAACCAAACCCAAACGCTAACCAGCGCCCTAATCCAAATAATGTGTGATAATTTAATAATTATAACGCTTCAGGCCCCAATACCTCAATTTGTGACGTAATAATCTTAAATACAATGGACGAGAAACTATCTTATGCCCATCCGAGTATGGGCTTTTTTCCCTAGCATTTAAAGAATTATTAAAATAACGCACATTAATTGGGTTAGGATTCGGGTTAGCGTTAGGGTTTAGGTGGGTCAAGTGTTATTAATCCTATCTCATACTTTTTGTTATCTTTTCTGAACTTTTAATGAATATTTTCAATTTATCTACGCCGGGAGTTTACCTAAAGGTCCAAATCAGTGCATTGCCAGGACCTCAAGGTCTAAAAGTCTAGACTTTTCTGCCATTGGATGCCCTGATTGTCGTAGACCTTTTTGCGATTTCTAACGGATCGGGTGATTATTTCGAGTTTCGACCAACTTATTTTTTTGTATCTTTTATATTTATTTTTTAATTCCGTTTACCCCAAAACTACCAAACAGTTTTTGAAAGGTAGAACA
Organism: Ascidiella aspersa; assembly: GCF_963924565.1. NCBI lineage: Eukaryota > Metazoa > Chordata > Ascidiacea > Phlebobranchia > Ascidiidae > Ascidiella > Ascidiella aspersa. The sequence continues at coordinate 19,189,574 of NC_139453.1, forward strand.
AAATCTAACCACGGTCAACACGCGAATAAAACAAAATCAATTTATAACACTTTCCTTCTGCTGATCCTTTTTTTAGTTTGCCACATTACCATGTAACCAATAAATATATTTTTTTTAAATAATAATTTTTTTAAAGGCTATAATAGGGTAAAAGCACCGGTAAAATTGTTCGCTCTAACGAAAAAGTATTTGGCTTAACATAGGTTTTCACTGCAAAAGTATTTAATTTACTACGTGAAAAATAAACGCTTAAGATGTATTGTACACTCTCCTAATTACGTACTGTAGATGCACCTCATAACTTAATAAAAGGACGTAATTTCGCAACTGACAGAACAGAACAGCTATGCTGAAAATTTAGTATCCGCGTTTTTTTAACTGCATTGTACGACCGATTCAACAACATTATATTGAGCTTATATGTGCGGTAAAATATTAAAAAGGACGGTAGCTCAGAAAAGGGGGCGCGAAACTTAGAAACAATGCATGTATCAAACAGCTGTCATGTAGGCTTAGGTCCACAGTAGCCTAACAAAAAATTATTAAAAGGCGCTTACAAAAATTATTAATAGGCTAAAGCTAAACTATTGCTGCCATAGGTAATGAACCTATGAAATTCTATCTCATGGCACATCACTGTGGTAACGAAAATTAGTTCAACGGCGGATTACAATAAAAGTGGGGTAATGGTAAAATATGTTTCGACTCTGTTGTGTTAAAATAAAGAAGATTTCTCGGCTTGGTAAGTGGTTTTGTTCTGCCTTGCTTCGCTAAATTAGAATAAGCCGTGTATGACATTGCAACGAGTGTTTTAAGGATATCTATTTCGTATAAAATATCTAAATACGAAATAAAAATGAAAGTGGGGTCATATTTTTCTCGATTCGCAAAGTTGTTTGTTTGTTATACTCTACCACCAACCGGCATTGCAATCCATAATAAGTTGTGTTTAAGCAATAAAAAAACAAAATTTATCCCCAAAGAATTGTGAGCTGAATTTTTTCTACAGTCCTTGTATTGGCTTTAGCAATCCAGCAAACACACTCTTAGCGAAAAATATTAATATTCATTTTTTATTATTATTATAATATTCAGGATTCACAGCCATATTGACACCAAATTATCAAGCTTTCTCGTTCAATATTTCTCACTATAAACTACAAGGCATACTCTTTAAAAAGAGCCATCGCTTGTATTAAGGATAAATGCTGTATTCCGAGTTTCACAAAATATGTTTTGATGAATAGGGTAGCAACTGAAATGTCTTGCTGAAAAGTTCAGTTAGGCTACGCTAGTAATAACGGACTAACTTGTGAAGGGTCCGTTTTGTCCCGACACTATGTATCGAATGAAACCCTGATTTCCTTAACATCTTTACACTTGAAAAGCCAACTGTTTCGGATTAATAAACATGCCCTTAGCCTACCTACAAATTATTTAACAAAAAGTAACTTAGCCTTTACTTGAACTTTAATAACAAACACATAATTTAACTGTGCTATCCTTATATCAAAGTCCCCCAAACACATTTTCTCCACTCCCTTGTTTGTGCAAAATCGAAACTGCCTAATTTTTGGACCCAAACATTTTTTCGACGATAGTCGATCCCTGTTGAGCAAACAAATACGGTCCCTGGCAATTTTCGTTAACAAGAAAAATAAGGGGCCCGTTTCGCCCGCTTTCCCCTAATATGCCATCAAATTTCATAGGGTGTATTTATTTTCCTTTTTAGAAGGTAGCCTAAATCAGATCGATGATTACCTCTACCTCTAGTTTTCTAAAGAACTACGTATTCAATTCGTGAAGACCAGACCATGAGAGTCATTAAATAACATGATTTGTTTCATTGTAGCCTATTTGGAAGTCCAAATTGTTTTTAATCATATAAATTTGTTTTGATAAATGATTGAACAAAAAACAGAAATGATAAATTACCGTTATCGCAAAACCAGATAACACCGTCATTTGCTACATTTGCGGGAACGCCAGCATTACACCTATGGTTTTATTTTTAAGCCACATTGCTACCACCGGGTGTAATCTTTTCCGACAATACTAACTTCTTCGGGCCGAATTCCCAGACATAGGGCTGTCGGGAATGGACCACAGTTACCAGACTCGGACTGCGTTTGTACATTCGGAAAATGCCCTCGATTGTTTTGTTCTGACAGGAAATTAATTCCGAGAAATTTCACTATATTTCTCAGTATACGAACACTAGCAAGCAGTGTCATAATTAATAAATATGCTGTTGCTACCAGACATAGTATACTAAAAATAAGTTCTTTCGGTATATATTTGTTAAACCAACGTTTCGGCTTACTATTCAGAAAGCCTTTATTAGGGAATGACAGCACACATGGCCAACAAGACGCAAAGTAAAATGATACAAAGAAAAAAGGAGATAAAATGCGCGAACCAACGTTCAAAAAAACAAAGCGATAAGACAACGCACAACTCAATTGTTTTTTCAGCACCCTGTACGGCGCTGGAAAAATGTATAAAGAATGTTTGTTCATTTGTTCGCTGAAAACATGTTTGACGCTGTAACCCATAAGATTTTCTGGGAACTGGTTAATTTGAACAAATGTACCTTTTGGTGTATGTAGGCTACTGGAGAATTGCCAGAGAAAAACGCCAAACAACATTGCAAACCAGATACTATACGTACACCGCCGCGTCTATATGCGAGTCCGATATCCATTCACCATTTTCTGTTATATCTGCGAAATCTGTTTTACTTGACATAAAGCTTAAAATACATTTCGTTGCACAACAGCTAAACAGGTGTTTTTGCATTTCTCATGAAGTTCGCAAAAATATCCAAGTATTTAATTCAAAATCAATAAGTATGTTGTCGTCTTTTGGCATCTCTTCCTTATCAACATCCGAATCAATTTCAGTTTAAGTAATTTCTAATTTTTGACGTAAAAATCGCCAACTGCTTTCCGCATTAATTGCATTTCGCGTGAATAAAATAACCAGGTAGTGAAGAATTTAGGTTAATTTTTCCATGGTAACAGCGCAAGTAATCAAGCCCAGCATGATATACATTTGTTCGCTTTACCCGTCACTACTTAAACAAATATAAAAACGTTTCTAAGCTCTCTTGGTATATTTCAGCAAACACGAACCGAATTAATACGACACTATACCATCGCAAATTAAAAGACAAGCGCGCAATTTTCCGAAACTTTGATTTTCGTCGCTTTTAAAAGACGCAATAAAATATTTATCGATGAAAAGTTGGGGTACCAACTGCTAATGGCGCTTTTCCCTTACACGGATACCGAACAACAATTTCATAAATATAAAACGGTTTCGGATTGTTGGATTTTAACATAATACGTCAGTGGCGTCAATATAGGCAGCATCGAAGCGCGCTCTATCAGGATAAATTGTCCAAATTGTCCTCTGACAACAACATAACTGAGCGCGGTTGACCGGACCATTTACGTAAAATGCCTTGAAGCTTTTTTCCGGCTCTATTCTCTTACAACCATAATCTCACTTTTATCTAAAACATGGACTTTCGCGCTTCTTGAAAACGCCAACATTCGATGCATCGTCCCTGTTACCAGACTCGAAAACATCTTCAGCGAGAGTTTGAAGGTTATCACCAGTGTTGTAATGACTTAAGTCAATGACTTGACTTAAGTGCACTTAAGTCACTATTTTTAAATGACTTAGCTTGACTTAAGTCTTTTGGGCAAAATTACTTGACTTGACTTTTCGGACAAATGACTTGACTTGACTTAAATCTTTTGAACAAATTACTTGGGTTGAAATAAAGAATTTCTTTAAGTATATTTTATATAAAATTGAGCTATTTGTCCAAATTTTTACAAAAAAATACAAATTGCTTGCTATATGTTCCGTTTTCGTTAGTTTTTAGTTCAGTTATTGTTCATAATCATGCAAGTTTAAAAATTCTAATAGTTTAACGCTTTATTTTTATGACAAGGACATGACTTGAAGTTGACTTGCTTTAATTATGACTTGACTGGGACTTGACTTGCGCAACTGATGACTTGGACTGGGACTTGACTTGTTATTTATTCGAAAAGACTTGACTTGGACTTAAGTTATTTTACAAATAACTTGACTGGGACTTAAGTCACTTTAAAATGACTTGTTTACAACACTGGTTATCACGATACTATGGCGCCGTGGGTGAACGTTTTAAAGTGTCAGGTGCCGTCGGTGGGTTATGGCGTGGTAGCAAAGGCATTAATCGTCCAGCTGTGCAATGCAAATTGCCACGCCATCATCGGAGAGGTGAATTTCATCATACCAGAGACATGACACTTTCCGTTTCTGGCTGAGGCATTTAAAATGGTCGCGTTGATAGTTAGTAGATGACTGCCTTCGCGGTACCAATGTAGTCAATGTTATACCAATGTAGTCAATGTAAGCCACAGCAGGCCACCTAGTTAACAAAATATACAGACAACTTAAAAATTCTTATTGTAGCAGTAAGCAAAACAAAACTGGATTTACCTTGGCACTCGAATACAATTCTTTGGTCGTCTCAATTAATTTTCCAATCTGGAGGTAAATTGTTTTGGCCAGTCGCTCGGGGTCCTTCTTAATCTGGTTAGGGTTAATCAAAACGTCGTTAGGGGCATGACGACCACGTCAACAAGGAAATCAAAAGGCTTTTTGATGAGTATGCCTTGTTCATAGTACATATCTACGAATTTTAATGAAGGTCCCAAACCTAGTTTTAAGCAATGGAAAGGGATTGATGTTTTGTAAATTTTTGAAGATCAAACGGCCTTCTTTATTATGGTTTTAGTTCCATGCACCAGAAGTAGCTATTCAAAAGCATTAAAAACAAGGATGCTACCAGCGCTTTGCGACAGTCTCCAAGCGAAGCTGGGTGGCTCACCTTTCGTTGACGGACGCCCCTGGGGTCGATGAAAACTTTGACAGGAGCAGATTGTATAGTCGCATCGACTAATGCTGGACCCAGGCAGAAAGGGGCTCGGCGAGAAATACGGGCGGAGTCGACCGGGAACCAACGGCGGTGAATTTACTCGGTGGGAGGAATTAGAAAAACGACTTTGGCAGACTCGCGAAAAGTGTCCCCTTTTTTCCACATTGGTAACAAGTAGCGTTACGAGCAGGACACGTCGCGCGGCTGCTGTGCTGTCCAACTCCGCAGAAGTAGCACAAAAAATTGTTTAGCAACAGCCAAAGAAAGAGATTCGGCAGAAGTTGCGAACTCTCGTGCCCGTCGCTTTTCAGATCTTTAACTTTCAGACGCCAAAGTAAAAGTTTTGCTCATCAAAGCAGACTGCTGCTGCTCTTTGTAAAATCTTCGGCGAGCAGAGAGGAAGCCTTGCTTAAATGCAAATCTTCGATTTCCAAGAGACGTTGACTGATAAACGGAGCCGAAAGACCATTTTCTGAAAGAATCTCTGGTAAATGTCTTTATATTGATGAGCAGATACAGGACAAAATCCTTTGTTAAAAGTTTTGAGTTCCCACAAGTTCTCCGCGAGGGACTTGTCAGGGCCTTGGAGATAAACAATTAGGAATTCCTGTTTGCAGAGGAAAGGGTATATCGCTTATTTCGAAATGGTCGATAAAGTCGTTGACGGAACGAAAGGAGCTTCGTGCTCGATCGCCAAAGTTTTTTCTCTTGATCGTCAAAGTTTTCGGATGTAGAAGTTGTCGGGTGTTTTGAGTACGTTTACTTAGCTTAATCAACAAATTACAACATAGTTTAACTTAGTCGCTGTAACAAAAAGAGCGTTAATATAGATGACGAATATAAGGTGTCCCAATAAAAATACAACAAAGATGGACGAAATATAGTGAACTGAGACACGTTATAAAGGGAGGGAAGGAATGCAAACAAGAAGCAGGACGCTTAATGACAATTACGGAGAGAGGCAACAATAAAATGAGAAACGCACGAAATTAAACGCCATAGAATTTAGAATTAAGATAGAAACATAAATCATTACAAATATTCAAAAGAACAGAAGCCCCAAATGGGCCCAAAACAAGTAAAAACACGCGATGTATAAAAATTGAAATATTTGGCACACACTGCATACCACAACAACAGCTGCAAGGTTGCGCACATAAAATAAGTAAAAAATATAGCGCGAGGCACAAAAAACTAACAGTGCGTTACGGATGTTATAATAATTTTTGTTCCTATTTTAAACACGGTTGTACGGAAAAATGCATTTATAAATATCAAGTTTGACAAACTTTCGTTTAAAAGAGTAACACAGTACAGAGGGCGCACTGGCCTGTAAAGATACAAAAAACGCGAAACATACGAGAAAGACAGTTGTGATTCGCGGCAAGCGCGGAACCAGTTTTCCAGTTTAGTATTTAAAACAGGCAAACACATTGGGATATGACTGGATCCGTTCCTGAAAAGAATGCGTTTATAATATAATGTTACAATCAAACATGTAAAAAGTTGCCCTTGTTTTTACTTAATGGTGAATATTTTTTTTAAAAAACAAGCTAGGAAAAAGATGCAGATGCGGGACGAATGTGGCCTGCGGGCGCATTTTCTCCAGGTCTGCTTTTACTTAAGTATTTTTTTTTGACAGGAACTGATATTTAGATACTTACGATACCAATTTTTTTACATATACTTGAAGTTGTTAGGGGACTTCCCGATTTAGAAAAAAGTTAGCACCAGTGCATGAGTGGCTGAGTGCGTGCGTGGTATGTTATGTGTGCACTGTGCATGCGTAAGCCGTGAATGCGAAACCCTGGATAAACTAACTTTTCACGACATAAAAATAGATCTGAACATCCTTTTTGTGCGATTAATGTGCGTGTTTTCTTTCAAGGGATGTTGAATTTTTGTCTCATCTATCGACTTTAAGTACGGTACCTAAGTTAAGTGTTGGACCTGTAATGAATCTAGAGTTACGAAACCAGTGTTAAAATTTAAAACTGGTAGAATAAATATAATAATAATGCTTGACTCACCTCCACCCAAACGCTAACTCTCAGCCTAACCCAAATAATATGCTTTGAGTTTTTAATTTACCCTGTGGTAGGATTAGACCGCCGACAACGGCTATAATCGTATCATTCTGTTTTTATGACGTCCTATGCTTTGCGTTATGCGTTAGAATTACGTATTTGTAATTGGGTAACTTAAGAAATGGTTCATGATTGGCCAATTTGCAAGCTCTGCTACTAATTTTTAATAGTTTCTTGTTTTTTGGACTATAATTGCTACTTTTTAAGACCTATTTTGGCTATGTTGAAGCTGGACAATATGGTACAGTTGTAAGCATATGCGTAGCCAGGGGCCATGGCCCCCCAAAAAAAATTTATAAATATTTTACTCCCAATATTAGTTCTATAGCATTTGTTATGAGCAGTACCACAATAGTTGATCACAGACATGCCACACCTTCAATTGTCATGCACTGTTACGTCACAAACGATGTAGTTAATATAACGCTTGCTATACATTAATGTAGTTTTACTACTTTTAGTCAGTTTTTGCTCTTTTAATGGTTTTTGAGTATTGTGTTAATGGCCACTGGTTGTAAGTTGTGCAAATGTTATCTAGGTTGTACACATGCAATATAATTTGTTTACATGAGTTGGGCACAATTTGTCGACATTTGGGCACCATTGTTTGACTCACAACATGTTTGTCAAATCAGCTTACAAATACAAGCAATTTGTTGTGTGTCCAATGTGAAATGCCTCCTGAATTACAGTTAACTAATTTAACCAAATAAAACTAAATTTTGTTGAATATTTTTTGCTAACAGTGAATTTTGTTATGTTGTCTTACTGATATGTAATTAAAAAAAAACTAATTTATTTTGGCATGATAATTCTATTATATCTTAGGACTCAAATCGCATGCACAGTTTATTGTCACTCATACTTAAACTTTAGTTAAACCCCCATGAATATAAAATTGCCGCCTGCGTACATAGAATGTAAACAGTACAAAAAAATTTTAAATTAAGAATATCAACTTGATAATACCTAACCCACCATAAAAAAAACGCTAACCCGCACCCAAACTAGTCATTTGCGTAGTTTTAACAATTATTTGAGCCCTAGGGATGAAATCTAGTCGGCATAAATAGGAACTCATAATAAGAACTATAGAGCAACACTATCTTAAGCGGAATTGTCTAAATTAGCCTAGTATTAAGCTATATACACAGTATTATTTAGGACAGAATAAGACCGAAATTCATCGAAATAAGGCCTTAACCTGTCCGCAATCCTAGTTTGTGGGATGATTGGTCTGACATTGACATCGGCCTTTGGGTATCGACATAACACTTGGATCTTTTAGTTTGAATGACGCCATGTTTTGGCATTTTTGCGTTTGCTACTGTTTTGGCATTTTCCGTTTGCTACTGTTTTTGCATTTTTCTGTTTGCTACTGTTTTGGCATTTTTCTGTTTGTTAATTTTTCGGGTTAAAGGTGTGTATTAGACTGGGTAAAAAAAGCCCAGTGTGGATCTGTCCTTATTCTGGCCATTTATGTCTTACTCCGACAGCATAAGGGCATTCCAATTTAGACCTTATTCCGCCTATTATATATTAAACATATTCCAACTGTGTTTTATTTCTATGTTGACGTTATTTTTATTTCAGTCAAATTGCTAAAGTCTGGCCATTTAAAGCAGTTTTTTACTTGTCTAAATTTGATGCATAACTACATGAAAAACAAAATGTTAAATAATAATTGTTTCAAGTTTTTCCCACCTGTATTTTGATCTTTACCTAAATTTAAATGCTGTGTTCGCCCAACGAATTGATAAACCTTGACGCGCAACATGTCATAGTATGCAGGTCGCCTTTGGGCTGAATAACACAAAAAGCTCAAACATAGTAAAACTAGTATAAGGGCGCACAAAGTGGAATATTTTTTTTATTTATGACATTCAAACCGATAAAAGTAGAGCTTATTTTTTTTTGTAAAATAGTTCTTTTAAAAAAATATAATATATATATTTATTTAAAATCATTTAGATAGTCGCCAAGTCACCAGTATTTCTTCCCTGTGTTAGGGACGTTAAAAAACCTAGTTGTGGCTTGTAAGGACTGTTTGGCTTGGTCTAAACTGCACCTCACTTTAAACAAAGGTATATGCAGTGTTTTTAGAAAAAAATTATCTAGGTCCGCAAACATTGGTGAACACAGAAAAAACATCTACCTGAATGCATAATGATTAAACGTTTTATATACTGAAGTTGATAAGAAAGTTTAAAATGCATTTCTATGTGATAATTATGCTTCTTTCTTACCAACTGACATTTTTTCTCTAGGGGTTCTTCTTAAAAAATGTCTAACCAAAACTCAAGTTATGACAAATGGAAAGCAAAAAAACCTTTCAATAAAAACCATGCAAAGAAAAGAAATTTCAAAAAAATTTCAAAACATAATGTTGAACCTGCAGTTTCACAAAATTGGGAATTAGACAATGACCAGGTAGGTATTTTAGTTATTCAAAAAATAAATTTGAATGTTTTGTTAGTTATACGTTTTTCAGTAGTTATTAAATAGCAGGTTTCCGAAAAAACTTATTTTTAAGTACAAAATAACTAATTATTTTTTATGTTATCAGTAGGACAATTATTTTTTGACTTCAAAAAAGTCAAAATTTGACAAAATTATTTCAAGTCAGAATCAAATAAAAATGCACGTAAATCGTTCACAAAATAGTCAGCTTTTTTAAATTATCGTTAATTTTTTTTCATCAAAGAAAAAGGTTTGATTCATATTCAACAACACATTTTTATTAGAGCCATATGAGAAGTAACCAACGAGGCCTCTCTGATTTAAACAAATGTAATGAACAGTATTTGCTGTTGTTTTTTTCGCTGGTAATTTGCAATTATCCCAGTTACTATTTTAATAACTTGGTCTTTGTTAATTTTTCGGCAATTATTTTACGCTTACACCACATTTTTCTAATTTGGTATTTTTATATATATTTTGTTGGAAACGGCAAAAATACCAAAATTATTTGCATGAGTTTTGCATTAACTCAAAAATATATAACTGATTATTGTGTTCGATTTGTAGTCAGTAAATAAAAACATGTGGTTGGTAACGGCAAGACACCAATACAGTACTCAAATAACAATATCTTGTTTAACTCAATATATTTTTCACAGGTCAAAATTTTGTCTAAATAAATTATTTTTAGGTAAAAATTTGTCAAAATTCAAAATTTATCAAAATTTTAATTTCACAGAAGGGAATTTTACACACTAATTGCACATGATACTTGGTCAAATTGTAGGATGTTATGACACCAGGCTGCATGAAATCCAGGGTGTCAAAAATCGCTCTGCACACCCACGTTTGGTGCCTATGGGCGCAACCATCCGCACCAAAATTATATCAGTTTCAAATACCCGTAATGAACGGCAGAATTGGATAGGAATGGCATTTGTAAAAATTGGCTCCAATGTAGCGTACTCCATATTGTTTAGAAGAAAGTTGTAATACTAATACATTACTGTCAGTGAAAAATTCATGATTACATACTAAATGAAACAATTCATGTGACATAAAGCGTAACGTTTACGTCAGTTGGCTAAACAATGCTATAATATATTTTTAACTGGCATAACAGTTTCACTTAAGCCTATGCATTGCACTACATTTTCGGTTTTGAAAAATTAAGGTGCTGGTCATCCCTTGACTCTTTCCTGCCCATTGTGTCTGAAATGGTATAGCTCAGGGGTGGGCAACGTGCGGCCCTTTTCTTTTTTTTGTGCGGCCCTTCACCTTCTTCCAGCTATTTTTCCCTATATAAGGCTATTAGTGTGCACCATGTTGGGACTTTTGCTCTATCAGTTTTCTGTTTGAAGTGCGATGTATAGGGATGTTCAAAGTAGAATATCGAATCCTTGGATTCGAATCCAGACAGGTTTAAACTTAGACGGGGTTTTTATGTTATAGGCCAGCCAGACAACCGTCTACCATTGCTGGTCATCAGATTGGCTAGAAGCAATGTAAGCAGGGGTGGATCTAGAGGGGACGCCTGGCCATGCACCCTAAAAAGTATTTTTTTGGCAAATTTCTATGCAAATACATTTTTTTCGCGTTCCGCACAAACTTCGATCTGTTTTAATTTTGTTTTAGTCCCTTTGCAGTATATCATGGCATATTGCGCCGCATTACTAATAAAATCCAATTTTTTGTTTAAGAACATAAATGCCTGTGTTTACAACAATATGCAATTCTTTTATGTGCCTAAGCCCATTTCCATTGAATTTAAAGTTTTGTCAAATGTAAACCTAATAAACGCATTTCTTTTTCGCGCTTTCCTCTATGAATTTGCATTTCGGTTCCATATTTTCCTACGAGTTCGTTAGACAACCAAACGTCTTTTTAATATTAATTATGTTATGACGTCATGATTTGACATTTTTTTGAGTCATCCCTAAAAAAATTTAACTAGCGGCCGTAAGAAAAATAAGACTGTCAATGCGGCCTTTAAGAGCTAAAAGGTTGGGCACCTCTGGTGGTTTAGTACAATCAAGGTGTAACAGACTTTTGCCACGCATATTGACTGAGATGTTATGTTTAACAGCTGGTTTTGATTTAAGGCTGTTAATTAAATTGTACTGAGACGATCTGCACGAGAAAGGTTTCATTGAAATTGTAGGAAAAGTTATTTCCGAATCCACAAGTAGACAACTCACAAAACTGCCGTAGTTGCTGCCTAGTAGCTCATTAGTTTTTTAGTAAAAGCTGAAAATATGAATTAGTGGTTGTTTGATGTGCGGCCCTCCTGTAAGCATTACATTTCCTAACTGGACCTTGTGTTAAAAAGGTTGCCCACCCCTGGTTTAGCTAAATGCTTCCCCACATAAAAACTAACACTTATTAGGAAAAAAAATGTTGTAGAAGCTGTCTAATCAACTGGCGTGGTATAAAAGTTGGCTTAAACCGCATATTACAGCCGATGGTTTAAAAAGATTGTGACAATTTAACATGCAACCAAATTACAATGTTGTGTGTTGATTTTTAAAGTGGTACGACTAAATACTTGATACACAACACTTGGCCAAGTGTGCCACACGTCTTTTAAGTAACAAAACTTTATGTTGTAGCCAGGGCTTTGGAGCCGGAGCGTGAGCCGGCCCCGTAGCCCTACATTTTTAACGGAGCCGGAGCTCCACCTGAAATTTAAATGGAGCTGGAGCCAGTTGTTTAAAATATAGCTCCGGCTCCGATGTATTTCATAAGAGGCTATGCTACTAGCCTTCCACTAATAGCTGAATTCACATAATTTAACAGCAACTCTTCACAAAATTAGGAATTGTTGCATCTTTGGCGCACCTTTTTGAACTAACCATTGTGGTGTTTCGTTTGTGAATATTTTGAAACGCTAGATATTGCAAATTAAGCGTTCAGCCTTAAACCTCAGTTTTTGACGTAATGGAGCCGGAGCTGTGGTATCAATAAGCTCTGGAGCTGGAGCTGGAGCTAACCTATGATAAAAGAGAGCTCCGGAGCTGGGACCGGAGCCGTTTAACATTTACGACTGCTCCAAAGCCCTGGTTGTAGCAAGTCGAAACATAGTGTAATATTCAAGCAAACATGAATCCAGATTCCAAACTGCGCCAAACGTATGAACAATCTCATTTGAAAATTCACTTACTACTGTTCAAACTGCTGCAATAAATGCAATATTTTGCAAACACTGCCTTGATCTTAATTATCTAGTATCCAGCAACATTCACAAATAGCCAATCAAATTGAGAAGCCAACTTTTTGGGAAATATTTGCATTGTAAAACTGATTTGTTTTGTTCCAGATTAATAAATTTGAGGAATATCCATTTTCCAGCAAAACAAGTTATGGATTGTTAAAAAATGACTATGTAAAACCAACTGCAATTCAAAAAGCATCTCTGCCCTCATCCCTAAAAGGGAAAGATGTACTGGGAGCTGCCAAGACAGGTTCTGGAAAAACCTTGGCTTTTATCATTCCAGTAAGTGTAAAATTGTTTTTTGGTTTAGTTTTCTGTCATTGATACAATTCTGTGCCACCACAGGTTCTAGAATGTTTACATCGACATCATTGGAACAAAATGGATGGCCCAGGTGCTCTTATAATATCACCTACACGCGAACTTGCATTTCAAATTTTTGATGTATTACAAAAGGTAATAGCTATGTAATTAACAAGAGTAACACACAAAAGTATGTTTAAAAGAATTATGGTAAGATGTGTTTTACTTTTTTTGGAATAGTGTCACTAATACTAAGAAAGTACACAAATTGCTGTTTTGTCACAGAAAGCTATATATATATATATATATATATATATATATATATATTATATTCATGAATATTCCACCAAAAAATAGAAGGTAAATAAATAATTAAAAGTGTACTAGGATTCAATATTCTGGATTCGTTATTCTAGATTTGAAAACTACTATGCTAGAACACTACAGGATTCTACTTTGAACATCCCTACAAATCTTTTTTCCTTCTCTTGCTAGTTTCTTGCGATGCGCGAAGAACATCCCTATTGACTGTCAAATCTCAACAAATAGATATTAAAATACTCAAATCATTATGCTACTTACGCTATTTGTAATCTTACATTCACTAGGGTTGTTTTTTAAATGGATAACTAATTGTAGGATAATTAAAGTTTTATTAATCAAAAAAAAAGCTGTGTGCATTTTGTGTATGCCAGGGTTTATTTATTGGGGCCTCATGGACCCTTGGGAGTCCTATCCAATAAATTTGTAAACTTTGTTCAATAAAATAAATTCAAACTGTGTTCAATAAAATTTGTTTTAAAGTTATCATGATGTATGTATTAGGTTGGTTGCAAACACAGCTTCTCGGCCGGCCTAATAATAGGAGGAACAGATGTGTCAGCAGAAGCTAAAAGGCTCCAAAAAACAAACATTGTGGTTTGTACACCAGGACGACTGCTGCAACATTTGGATGAAACATCATACTTTACTTTAGACAATGTAAAAATTTTAGGTAGGTTGCACCTGAAAGGAAAATAAATTATTTTTAGAAATCACTAGACGAATACCCATCTGTTACATACCCAGGCTTAATAATGTATTTAACAGTTTCGAAAATCTATTACATACTTAGACAAATGCAAGGTAGCATTCTGACTTTGGCATTGGAATGCAGTTAACATTTTTCATGGTAATATATGTGGTCTATTTTGTGTCACAGGGAGAGTGCATCCAGGTTACTCAGCATATAAACCAACAGTTGATTTTCAAAATTGTCATGATATAAAATAATGTGTTAATCGCAATGAGTTTATCTTACTCTATATTAGGGTTAGTTCATACAATATTTTTTGTACCACAATAGACAAAAAGTTGATAATAAATATTCACACATGGCATGCAAATAAAAAAAATCACACATTTCTAAAATTTACAGCTTTGGCAACATAGTATCAGGCCCACATACAGAACCGAAATTGTCTGTTTTTCAGAAGATGGATGAAATTCCTTTTATACTGCTCTTTTCCCAAGGTTAACTGAAACAGTAACTGTTCATGCCTAGAGTTCTTCCTTTAGGGATTTAACTTTGGTTTCATTACATAATGAAGTAGAAGCTATTGATACAAACTGTTTTTCTTTACTGGTTTCTGGACAACACAAAAGCATAAACTGCCTTTGGTTTCCATATTGGCCAAAAGTATCAAGCCTGTTGTCCATTAGCAGTTTAGCAAAAGTTTAGTTGTCATTTGTTTGATTTTTAGCAAAACCTAAAACTTAAGAGATGCCTAGAACCCAGAATTTAGATTAGAGAGAGCGTTAATTACTACATCATGCATTGTCAGAAATGTAGAATTTTTATTTGAAAAGTCCATCAAAAGCATGTATGGAAGGTACAAGAAGATAAACCAGCTCATTCATAATCTAAATTTCCTGCTGAGTAAATTTGATGGGATCCAGTGGTTCTCAACCTTTTTTCCTTCATGGCTCATTTTGGTTTTACAAGAATTTTGTGGCCCAGTAAATTTTTATGAAAGAAAAGGGTATAAAATAAGTTTAGTTTGCACAAACCAGGGCATATTTCAAGACAGAGTTTTACTTTAACCGTGCATTAGTGAGATTTTTGCTGCTGAACTTTATCGATCATTTCATAAATTTTTGGACGGGTTGAAGAGAGTGCACAACAAATAATTTGTATCCCAGAAGAAGCTATTTTGGAAATTTATCTATTTATACTTGCAATGTTAATACTATGTGTAGTAATTCCTGAAGTGGCACTGTCACGGACACAATAATGTGCCCGTTATTTTGGATATACTTTGACGCTTTTCAGCCTGTATGTTCAGAAGTGTTAACTAGCCTACTAGTATCGCTTTCGCTTGGTTTTCAAATCGCACATAAACCACTCGATGTTTACCTTGCCATGTTTTATCTCGAATGTCCTGCTTTAACGCAGTAGTAAACATCATGCCACTCTTTAGGCATTGTGACGTAGCACAAAACAGTTAGTTGTAAACAACAAAAAAGTTTAACGCATTTAGGAAGAATGTTAAATACAACTGTTAGAAACTAATTTGTAACAGACACAAATGATACTAAATTCTTAAATAAATCTAGCTTTTTTGTAATGGTCTATGGCCCGTCTCAAATGTTTCCATGGCCCACTTGAGAACCGCTGGGATCATAGACACCTTAAATAGAAGGACTGGTATCTTCTATGCTCGGTATCTGGAACTTGGGTCCCACCATAATTTGTGTCAAATACATGGTAGAACCTTCATTCTGGTGTCTCTTGGGGTTTTTTGAAGGGTGAGGAATTACTTTTTCATACTTTTAACCTTCTACCAGGTCATCTGAAGGTCATTTAAAGGTCAAATCACATAAAAATAGTGCAAAATCACTCAAAATATTGCATATTTTCTCACTTAAACAACTGAAACACACAGTATGTTACCCTTTGACTGAATTAAAATCTATACATTGGCAGTTTAGCATGGATAATTCAACAGAAATATATCTTAGACGAATAACTTAGTTATTCTTGAAACAACATAATTGAAAGTTAATTTTTCTACAATATATATTTAACATGTTTAGGTAAAAATTGCTAGAACAATGTTATTTCAAGGGACTCATCACAATGAAATTTGTAGAAATGAGTAATCAAACTACTTGTGGGCATTCTAAAGATACTTGTTCAGTTTTTACTAGAGGGTTTTTCTTTTCTTCTCAAACAGCCAAGTTGTCTTTCTTTGTCACTGTTGTCAAGCACAAATGCTTTCAAAAGAATGTTTGATAAAGTAAGACATGCTCCTTGAATTACAACATTGGAATATCGATACGAAGCAAAGCATGGCTGAGATGAGCTCGGCAGCAATGCAAGTTGCACTTATCAAACAGTTTATAGGCTGAGTGTACGAAATGTACTGTTGAGAGTAGAGGACTAGAGGTACAGTTAGTCCACCTCTATTTAAGTTTGCGAGAAACTCCGAATAAATCCGATGGTCGTCGTCATTTTCAGTTTCGCTACGCAAGATATTAGCTTGATATTTGTGTTCCAAATATTCTTCTGCAGTTTGATTGGTAAGCTATGTCGTCCGACATCGACCACCTGACCATGCACAAGAGGCTATAATGTCACAAGTTTCATTAAGTTTCTTGAAACTATTGCAGTTCTTGGTCTATGGTTAACGACACTCATCATGCATGTTAATACCGGAATATTGACCTTTCACATTCATCATGTGAAACCAATCAGTGATGATACTACACCGAAAAGCCATCGCAGACTCGCCGAATCTGTCGATCTATGATGCAAGCAGAGCAAGCCAGAAAAACAACTGGCCTGCAGTGAGGTTCGAACTCACGACCTCCGGTCAAGCCGGGACCGTCGCTCTACCAACTGAGCTATGCAGGCTCAGACAGGAGCGAGTCGAGAAACAACCATGCGCCAATACTTGCACATTTTGTTAGTACAAGCAACTTCCCACTGGGGGATCATCAGTCCGTATCAATCAAAAAAAAAAAAAAAAAAAGCATCATAGATCGACAGATTCGGCGAGTCTGCGATGGCTTTTCGGTGTACTATTGATACGGAAGCCGTAATCGTTGGTCATAAAGCAACTTCCGAGGGGCTAGATCACAGATGTTACTAAACACATATGTTTGTGTGTGTCTTTCATCAATCAGTGATGAGTTTGACAAAAATGATGGTGCCCTCGTTAATGCCAAGTTTATCCTTTAGAGTTGAAAGAGCAGCAACTGTCTTGTCATTGTCATTGAAGATCTGGAATATAAAAGGCACACTTTGTCTCTGCAATTTTGGGTATGCAGCTGTGTATGTGATCTTGGTAAGACGGATGCTGTTTTTCCGATCTTCATTGTACAGTGCTTCTATGTCCTTCCATCATGCAATATATGTGTTTCCATCTTTTGTGAAAGAAAGTTCCTTAACATGCACCGTTATCAAGTTAATTCTTATATTTTTAAAAAAATAAACGTAGTCAAAAACGAGGAAAGCATAAGAATTTATAGCGTCAATAAAGACTGTACCGGGGCCATGTAATTTACCATTACCTGCAACATTTGAATTGCATTTATCACCTACACAAGAAATTATACTACCACCAGCATTGTTTTCCGCTACTAGAGCTTCCAGTAGAATTTGCTTGAGTTGATCTAAATTAAGTTTTTTATCAGGGTCGTACCAGAAAATCAAAAAGGGGGGTCCTAAATTTTTAACTTAGGGAATTTCCCTATCTTCCGTCTGACGTTCATGAATAATGACATCATAAAACAGTGACAGTATGACGTCATAGAATGGTGGTTGCAAGACGTCATAAACAACTAATCTGAAACAGCCAAAGAGCGACCAGCAAAAGCGAACCTTTAGACGCAAAGCGAACACGTGCGTCGTCGACAATCCTGCCAGGCGCCAGCTGCGAAATCACAGTGTGCAATCGTTAACTTCAGGAGAAAAAATAAACCAAGACCGTGAAATATGTTTGATTAATTGTGGTAGAAACATACATGATTCGACTATCAGCAGCGCAGTTTCCTAAGTTCCATGAACGGAACTAGCGCTAAATTACAAGCACGCCTTTCGCCACCTACAAGGGGCAAGAGCCCCAACCCCCCTGGATGGGGGCAATGGATAATAATGTATAATATTTTTTAACTAATAAATACATAAAAATATTACTAATAATCGCATTTTGAAATTCCAGGAATTCCAGGGGCAAGTGCCCCCCTGGTCGTTAAATCTAGAATTTATTTCAGGTCTGTATTTTAGTGCTTGGGTAAGTTTTTTCAGAATTTTGAGTTTCAAAGGACTTGCACAACAACGGTAACTACCACCTTTCTTACCTTTTCTATTAGCAACCAATTGTGAAAGATCAAACCCATATTTTCAGCCTCCACAAGGCCAAAAGCATCATCATCAATTTTTTTATCCCTTCATCTGAATAAGTTTTTGAAGTTGTGCTAATATGATTGTACTACCTTTGTGTTGACTAAAATAAATTAATTACTGCGAAATGATACCCATGTGCAAATCAATTGATGCATGTAGAAAATTATTTTCCAAAACCATGCATCACACTAGCTTTGTCTTTGAGGCTGCAACTTTTAGGGCCAGTCCAACCAGTTGGGTGACATGACAAAGCTTTGTACAATTTACTTGAAAGAGTAAATTACAAGATTAAAGTAAAGACAAGGTTCACAGGCTTTGGCAGTTTTAGTTCAACCTCGAGGTGATATTGGTTGCCTCTTATTAGTAAGTTAGCTGAAATTTTTATTTGATATTAGCGATTTAGTTGTAAATTTATCATGCAAAGCTTTATTCATTATCTAAATTATATTTGGTTTGTAAATCAACTGAATGTCTAAATCTACAAATCAGGCGAGGTAAACTTTCAAGTGGACATTCTCAACCTATGGGACCCCCTTTAAAATATCCAATTTAATAAAAAAAAACATTACAAAAAACTAAAAGAAGACAAACAAACACACACCTCAAAAATAAGCATGTTTCTGAGAAATATACACATTAGTATTTTCTAGGACACCACCACAAATCTTAGAAATAGACACAAAATGGTAACCCTCTTTAAATATCAAAAGAAAAGTTTTGTTATGTTTACTTAGTTGTATCTTTATCTTTATATCCAACACAGTTCTTCAGAAAACAAAAGTTTCCCCCATTTTTACGCTATAAACTTTGAATTTCCTATTCTAAAATATAATGAATTTGGCATGTTTTTTTTTTAGATCTTCACAATTCAACCTAAAAAGTACATTTAATTTTCTCTTTTCATTCTAGTGTTAGATGAAGCGGACAAAATTTTAGATATGGGATTTATATCTACAATAAATGCTGTGTTGGAGAATGTTCCTAAAGAAAGACAAACTCTTCTCTTCTCTGCCACACAAACTCAGTTGGTTTTTCTATTTATGTTTGTTAGCATAGAATATAATCAAAATTTAAACAAGTATTGTTTATTTATAGATCCATAAAAGATCTTGCAAGATTAAGTCTTCAAAACCCAGTTTTTGTATCTGTTCACTCAGAATCATTACACAGCACACCAATTGGATTAAAACAGAGATACATCACCTGTCAACTAAGTGAAAAGTTTAATATTCTTTATTCATTTGTACGCAATCATATCAAAAGCAAAACTTTAGTGTTTATGTCCAGCTGCAAACAGGTATAACTGCAGAAAATAAAGTTATTCGTTATTGAAAATGTGTTTTCATTGAATTACTTTGTATACATAGGTTCAATACTTTTTTATGGTGTTGTGTCGCCTACGGCCAGGTATACCAGTCATGCACTTTCATGGAAAAATGAGTCAGCAGAGAAGAATCTCAGTTTATCAGGAATTTTGTCGTAAAACTTTTGCTTTATTGTTATCTACTGATGTTGCTGCACGTGGACTAGGTATTTAAACTAGTACTTTTATTTTTGTAATTTAGTGTATGTCCATTCACAATTGGGCATTTAAAACCATAACGGCTTGTACTTCTAATTTACCAATAAGTTATAAACAAATAGATTGTTAAACAATTTTATTTTTTTAAGGATACCCCTTGCTTTTACAGACTTTCCTCATATTGACTGGGTGGTGCAGTATGACTGCCCTGAGGATGCAAACACTTACATTCATAGAGTTGGTCGGACTGCCAGGTACCATGGAAATGGCAATGCTCTTATGCTTCTAAATCCTTGTGAAATAGCAATAGTAAATGACTTGAAAAAATTTAAGGTATTTACTTTACAATGTAAAGATTTAATTTTTTTAAAGATTTTTTTAATTACAAAACATGTTTTAAAGGTGCCAATTGTCGAATCAGAATTAAACACTAAAAAGGTAACAAATTTGGAAAATCGCTTGCAGTCATATTGTGCTGAAGATAATGAACTAAAAGAGAAAGCTAAACGGGTAAGTTTTCTTCAATGTTGTCAGGCTGAGGTTACTGAACTCTCATCATTCTTAGTTTTTTGTCTCCTAAAAACTTTTTTTCTGGTTAACAGCGTTTTTTAAGTAGGATTTCTTGTGTAATATACAGCCAGTTTTACAGCTAATAAGAACCCTCCCAAAATGTAATTATTTAAAGGAAATAATAAAATATGCTTGTAATAATATGACAGATTGAGAGTATGATTTGCCAGTTAATTGTGAATGTTCGGAATACTAAATTCACAAAGAATATTTTGTTTCCAGTTTACTTACCAATAACCATTCATCATTTTGTTTCAACAAAGTTTTACAAACTTGCTTTTAAAGCAAAAAAAATTGAAAATACATTACTTGAATGAAGTTGAGCAATGAGCACTACAACAAAGTAAAGAAAAATCACATAGAAATATTTTAATCAAAGTCAATAAATAGTTTGCGGTTACTGTATTGTTAAAATTTAAAAAATAACTAACTTGTTTTTGGAAAACTTAACTCTTCATCAACTAAGTAACATTTATTGAAAATTTAGAAATTTATTGCTTACAAAAAACACAAGCCAAGTCAAATTTATCCCTTGCGTTAAGTTTACCTCGCTTGAGAACCCAAGTCATGTACAGTAAAAGGTAATACGAATAACAGGGCACTTTGAGTTGATATTTAAAAAGTATAGAACAGTTATAATTAGGGCGGTGATTTAGCTTTTTACGAGAAAACAAGTATGTTGAATAAACAAGTTTAACCTACTTTATTACAAATTACAAGCTTAAAACTTGATTTGTACATCTACACAAAAAAATCATTACTGTTTTTTATGTTTAGTGTTTTGTCACTTATCTTCGTTCTGTTCACTTGATGAAAAACAAATCTGTTTTTTCTGTGGAAAAATTGCCGCTGGAGGAATATGCTTCATCTCTTGGTCTAGCCTGTCCCCCCAGAGTTAACTTTTTGCGACATAAACAGAAACAAAAACAGCAACCCCAGGTTAAATAAAAATAAAAAATAAAAATTTGTTAAACACGTTTCAACGTAAATAGTTATATATATTAAAAAACAGGACGAAGACACTGAGAGTGTTGCTATAAAAGATGTTTGGAGCCAAGATACCGAAGTCGATAACGAAAGTCTATTTACTGTCAAGCCTGATGAGAGGGTTGTCAAGGTTCGACGAATTTTTATAATATATTGTGTATAGGTTTTCGAACTATTAAAGTAATACATCCAACAAGAACAATTCATAGTTGTTAATATAAAATTAAATTACTACAATATTGGTGGTGCGTAGCGTATTGGTCAATATTTGCCTAATGTTGCTATTCTTATTTTTTATTTGATTTTTAATAATTTATTACAGGATGAAGAAATAATTTTTGAAAGCCCCAACGTAACAGCAGAGAGGTCAAAAAAAAGCAAAGCTGCGGCCGCTAAACAACTTCTGAGGAAGGGTATGAAAGTCAACACGAAGATAGTGTTCAGTGAAGAAGGCGAGGTGCTTATCACGTGCATGTTGCTCACGTTTTATGTATTTGAAAAGAAATACCCAATATCCAGAATTACCATTGTTTTATTTTAGATTTGTGCTTATTTTTTTGAGAACCCCGTACTCCAAATTTTTTGTCAGTTTTTAACCGTAAGGCACAATGCATAATATGAGAGGTTGCGCCGTGTGACTCAGACTCTACAAATCGCAATTTATATTAAAGTAGACTATCAATGTTGGTATTTCGAGCAATATGCGAATCTCTTCGTCACGCCAAAATATATAAGGCGTCACGCCAAATAAACGCAATTTTTTCTGTGCTTTGAGAGATTTTAACTAAGCTGCATTTTGCTCACAAGTTTGCTGGAGTACAACAGGTGTTTTGTTTTGAAATATATGTTTTATGACATAACAGTTTGAATTAAATTTATGACGTTATTCCTATACATTTGCATATTCCCCCCACAAAAAAATCCTGGATCCGGCTTTGGTCATCACAGCCTATCGTGCTTATTTTTTCGGCCTGGCACATGCTAATCCTGCTTATACGACAGGTGGAGAAACATATCCCGTCTGCACTAGATTCGACTGACGAGAGGGAATCTATTGCTTCTGACGATGAAAACCCGGAAGGTTTTTAAATTATTTTTCGTATTAACTGCAGTAAAACTATTTATTTAACCCCTTTCTCGATTAAGGTGGAATAAACGTGGAGCGAACCAAGTTCGAAATGACCGAACGAGACAAAGAAGACCGGTTAAGACATGCGCTTAATATTAGGAAGAAACATACGAGTACTCGCAAAAAGGCAAAAGAGGAAAGGCGACAACAACAGCAAAATAAAGTAGGAGTAGGTTATTTACAAAAGAGAAGTCACTTGTTTAGCTGAATCAGTTTTGAATAATTAAGTCCCAGCCTACGTACAAACCTTACATAATTAAAATTATAAGTTTGATAATTTTGACACAAAATATTTTCAAATCAGTGTTCAAAACTTTTGAAATCTTGTAATTCGCGTTCTAATCGCTGGTGTTGACCAGTACACCAATATATATATTATATGTATATTTATTTATTTTAGGAACGTGGTGCCAAAAACTTTGACGAAGTAGCGTTAATCGACGAGGGTGAAGACGAAGTGAATTTTTCGGAAGGTGAGTTTGATGAAAGTGATGAATCACTAAGCGACCCCCGTCCAACGAAACGGAGAAAGAAAGAAAATACTAACCCACCACCAGACTCGCTCCCCGCTCCCGACTGGAGTCTTGCAGAAGAGGAAGACTTGGTGTTGCATCTTTTATCACGTCGCGCTACTTCTTGATATTCGTGCAGTTGTGTAAAAAAACGGATTTGCATGTATTTTGTGTAGTACACATATCAAGTAAATGGCAGGGGTCGGCAACCTTTCGTTTGCAGTGTTCCAGTTTATGAATAATGTTAAAATATCAACAACTCGCGTGCCAAAATTTTTCTATATTTGGTTTTGCACTGGCTACCAGGGCTGCGAGTCGGGTTCCGAGTCTGGTTCCGACTCTACATCCTGTGTTTCCCCCACTTACGTAACCAAATTAAGGTGGATATCCGGCAATCCACTCATAGGGCCCATAGAAAATCAATATGTCACCAAATGCTATTCCACCTTAACAATTTACAGTTGGCTGCCTTATTAGGTTCGAAATTTGCGTGCGCAACGTCGGACTCTGGTAGTTTTACCTAGTCTTACTAATTTTACAATTGAACTGACATCTAATTAACGTTTTTTGTGAGACGCCATTTACCAAATTTCTTAAGTTGAATTCTGGGCGCTGCTCCAGAATCCCACCACATTTTGTCCGGGTGGTTATATTGCCAACAATGGTTGGGTTAGGGTGAAAGTTAGCGTTTGGGTTTTGGTGGGTCCAGTATTATTATTATACTTATTCTTACATATTTAGGCCTACGCCTTCCGTTCAATTTTAACTTTTACACCTCTTTCGTTGGTGTTAAAATAAATATGGTAGGATTCTAGACAAGCCCCAAATTCTGTAATATACCCAAACCCTGCTAAAAAAACGAACTGTCACGAACGCAATACTGTCCCCGCTATTTTGGAATATACATAAGACTTTTCAGCCGATACCTAGAAGTGTTAACTATCAGTTACGCTTTTATGAATAGAGATCAGTGGACTTAACGCAATAAACATCACGCCACTTTTTGGGCATTGTGACGTAATGCGATCGGTAAGTCGCAGACAACAAGTTTAACGCCCACATGAAATATTGTTAAATACAACAGTTAAGGCACTAATTTGTTACACGAACACTCCAGATCGAAATTGAAATGTATGCAACTAGCTCTAGTGTTAGTGATGTAATGGTTGCACTTTGTTAAGATAACGTGCGCACGTTAAATCATTTAGCGTGTCTGAAAAATCATCTCGCGTCCCAAGGGTTGCCGAACCCCCTGGCATAGCACAATTAAAAAAGAAAATGTATTAGTTCAAATGACAAGCATTCTCCCACAACCGTACATTACTTAAAACAAACAAATTAACGACGCGAAAAAGTCTAGTCATACTAGTTTTTCTCTGGTATAATAGCGTTCACTTATAATTTTTGGAATCGATAGTTCTATTTTTGCTTCTTTGAAATACTTGTAGCCAGGGCTGCGGAGTCAAACGTGCGCATGCGCAGTACCAAGTTCGAAAGCCATAAGGCTGCAAACTCTAAATCGTAAAGGTGGAATATTTTCCTGTCACCTTATTTGAGTGGTTGAATTTTATAAAACTTCTGAGTGGATTGCTGTATATTAAACCCATTTTAGTTAGGCCTACATAAATGGGGTTAGTACAGGATGTAGAGTCGAGCGGGACTCGACAGAATCGGCAAATTTGGCCGGAGTCTGACTGCGGTGGGTTTTAGTGCGTGAAACATAAATACCCGATAAATCATTATTCGCATCAACTTTTTTAATAATACTTGGTTAAAATGTAAGCACCTCGTAATTAAGTGCCGTTGCAGAAAGGTTAGGCTGTAACACTTTATCTATTTTCCCTTTTTGCGTTTTTGCCCTTATTTTGTGATTGAAATTGCTTTTACTGTCACTTTTATCTGATCAGATAACAGTTGTGCGAAAGTTTGGCATATGTTTTTATTCTCTCATTCACCCCAGTAGGCCTATCACTACCAAAATTGGGGTAACATCAATGTGACAATAAAAGCTAATTCAAATTAAGGCCAAAATTAGACTAACCAAGTCGAAAAAAGACCTATAAGTAAATCAGACCTTAACTGCTCTGATCTGAACGTTTAGATTTTAGTACTTCTATCATGTATGTCTAAGATTGCGCAATTAGTTTCAATACAATTGCGTTATGGAAAATACTCTTGTAGCTAATGCTTTTTTAAGCACCCTTTAGAACAGCCTTTCTTAACGTGGGGTAAATTTACCCCTTCCTCGTTTTAGGGTGTAAATCAGCTATCAATCAAAACATCAGTTAACAGGACAGAAAAATTGTGCCAGCTGTAGGTGTTGGTAGCCTACTTTGCTAGTTCAGATTAACCGCTCATTTGAAGCTAGCTCCGTAGTCCTAGCCTAGTGATTCTTTATCGTCTAGTATCGGTAACGTTATACTTCGCTAATTGATAATTTTTTTTTTATTGGTAACATCCTTATTTCTTAGTTACTTCATTGTTACGTCATTTGCTGCTTAAAATTTCAGCTTTTTCGGCCGCACGGCATAGATTTTCGTGTCTGCAAGCATCGTGTTTTAAGTTTAGTTCGAATATTCTGGTTCCGTTTTTTTCAACTTACCTATGCAAATGCGGCTTCTCTGCATTGCTTACTATAAAATCTAAAGCACAAAACCGACTTCATGTTTATTCTGATATTCGTTGTGCATTGTCTACTAGTTTACCAGACATTGAACAACTCGTTGCCAAAAAGTAAGAAAAGCCGTCGAATTAAATATAACTAGTGTTATTTGTTACTGTCGTTTTTTAATAAATGAGCACCATTTAAATATATTGGGGGTAAATCTGACATTCATCTTTGTTTAAAGGGTAAAACATACAAAAATGGTTAAGTACCCCTGATTTATGATTTAGATGTAATAACTAGGGCGAATATTTTTTGACCAAATTTTCAGGTTTACGCAAAATTCATAAAAATGCTTAATTGATGTTTTTGTCATTTCAAAAACACAAACAGCTATAAAAATACCAAAGAAAAATATGACGCTGGTTATTTTAGAAAAATGTTGTGAGAACAATTGAAATACAAGGTAAAAATAATTGCAGAAAATTTTCACTTATGACCTAGTATGTTATCCAAATAAGAAATAGGCTAATTGCAAATCACAAGTGAAAAAAAATGAAATACTGTTCAAAACCATTGGACAAATCAGGACTACACAACTATATAAAGCATAACCTAATGCGATAAACTATAGACCTGCTGGGTGGTTAATTCTGCCGGCTCGCGTGCACCGTAATATTGATCTAATAAAGATTTAATACGGTTAACATGTCGTTTGTTTAGACTCAATTAAAAACTAAATTGTTATGATAAAATGTTAACTGAACGACAATTTCGAAAAGCTGACTTTACGTTTTTGAATTTGTAAACGATTTATGTTCATTTTTAGGTGAAAAAATTTTGACCTAAAGTGTAAATTTTGACTTTTTTTGACGTCAAAAAATATTCGCCCTAGTAATAACTATTAAAAAATCCAAACACTTGTAAAAAGTTAAGACAAAAGCGAACATTAGTAAACCATATATTTAGTGTAATTGTTTCATACAAGACAATGTAAAGCAAAATCGGAATACACTATTTCCAATAAAAGCTAATTAAATTATTATTCAACTTTAATGATTTCACAAACTATGTTGCAAACATTAGATAATAAGCAACTAGTACAGGTAACGAAAAGAACAACAACGTCCAACGCACACACTTTGGCGTTGGTTTAAAACAAGATTTACGTAAATAGACGATTTGGAAAAATACGGACTGATAAGGAGTAAAAACGAACAGGAAACGTTACTAATGCTATCCGGTTAACCGTTTAAATTATATACGAATATAGGATAGCAAAACATCCTAAGCGGTCAACCGCTTTCTGTTTGTATCCTCCTAATCGCAATACCAGTCGTTTAAGGTTGCTTTGTAAAGGCTCTGGTATAGTGAGATGAACTTTGTGTCGTTCGGCATTTTTAATTTAAATACTAAAGTAAATAACATGCAGGTTGGATCGCTTCGGTTTATGTCAATCATTGGTAAGATCAAACTAAAGATTTTTCGGGTACGTTGAATTCTGTTTGAAAATACATATTGCATGTGCCACCCTACGAACGACAGGGAACTGGACTTTGTTGCATCAAAATACCTTCTTTTGTTGAGAATGGGTATTATTTCAGATTAAAAATGTCGAGACAATGCTCTTCAAACCACTTTTGTAAATGAAATTTGTTAATGGGTACACTATGCACGGATCTGTAATGTAGCTTGATAATAAATTGTAAAGATTTAACTGAAAGAGGATACAAGCTCGTATCGAAATGTCTTAATAATCAAGATAGTGTCGATCTACTCGACCTTGTTGGCTTTACAATTTATTATTATCAATCTAAATTTGTTTTGCCAAACTTGACTTTCTAGTATAGGTCAGATGTATTTCTTTCACCGAATAAAGCTGTGCGAGCCATTCCACTCTTCAAAATAAACTCATATTTTCGCACTAAGTCCGAATGTTTTGCGTAATTTGAATATGGACATATCATGGAGAACGTTTCAATTAAAAAAGTATATTTTCAATTTTTAAACCTGTTAAATGTAATGCGCTATTTGCAAGTTTTTGCGAGCGCCGCGTCACACTAGTCAATATAGTTAATGCAATATAATTTAAAACTTTAACAAGATGACCGCGCTATATTATTTTTTGCAACGCAGTTCCTGTGTAGCCATACGGCTGTGGGGTTAATGGCCTTCACAACTTCTAGGTAACATCAATAAAAGCCATTTTGTTTGTCCAATTCGTCACGACGATTAAATGTGTTTAGAATTGCTTGAGTTGCACATTAGCGGACAAGTTCGTTTTGACCCCAAAAGAGCGATTATTTATCCTCCCCTGAGTGTGAAAAACTGTGTGTCAAGATGGAAAATTTAGTTACATTTAAATGTATTTGTAATTGGTAATTAATTAAATGTTCATTGTAGTTCGATTTTTTTCAGGACATTGTGATTTTAATTGTAATTGTAATGTTCTGAAAAAATGTTAATTTTGTAATTCAAACTTGCGTAATGTAATTGATTCAACTCTGGTGCCCACTACGCAGTTTAAAGTTGACTCGCCTTATTCTATAACTATTTTCGCGATTTTGTTCTAGTTTGTATCGTCTGTTGTTTTGGCTTTGCGTCGACACGATCTGTTCTTAATTTGCTACAGACACGCGGCGGTAAAGTTTTCTCACAGCACCGCGGCCCAAAATATAACATAAATGTACGCAGCTTGCCGGTAGCATAAGTTATTATTCCAATAGCCGCTAGCTGTGCACTAGTGCCCAAACAGAAAACAATCCACATATTAGTCACCGCCCAAACGGCAGCTCCAAACTGTCAGGCTCCAACACCCATTGAACATTACAGAATCAAATTATCTAGCATTCTACCTGCTACAGCCTCGTTAACTAAGTTGAAGGCTAGCTAGCACGTTTATACATTGGAATATGCAGGTCCAGCTCTTTTTAGTATGTAAAATTTTATAATAAAATCAAATCTGAAAAAAAAATTAAAAAGTTGGTTAGAACATTTCAATGAAAACATAA
Organism: Ascidiella aspersa; assembly: GCF_963924565.1. NCBI lineage: Eukaryota > Metazoa > Chordata > Ascidiacea > Phlebobranchia > Ascidiidae > Ascidiella > Ascidiella aspersa. The sequence continues at coordinate 19,218,299 of NC_139453.1, forward strand.
TATTAGGTTTCTGCGATATATTCCTCTTTGACCCAATAACCGATTTGTTGAAAACAAGTGTTCGCACAAAGTGAAAATTGTTGCAGTGGCTGATTTAAACTTAACGCTTAAAAAAAGAATATTAAAAAATAACAAAAATTCATCTATATTGCAATTGTAGCAACCAACGACACACGCGTTGTGTCCAACATTGCGATAAAATCTGTTTCGAAGTGCCGAAGGCTAATCGGCTGTATAGTTACTAATCTCTTTCTTGTGTTTATTGCCAAACACTTATGTGAAGGTAAAATATATGGACTGTTTTGATTAAACATGTGGCCGACATGCGGTATATGTGAAAATATATTTTATAAACTATAAAAGCCACCTAAAAGCATTTTTATAGCCCAAAAATATAAGTGTAATAAATGGTCCGTTAACTTAAGCCGGCTAAAACACAAACGACGCACAAGAAAGTGAAGGATGACTGTAATAGGCGACGTTTCTAGGCCAAGTATCAATGGGGCGTCAGAATTCAAAGCCCATAACATTTCGTTCGGCAAAGAGAGCGCCAGTCGCCCGTAGACGGGTCTAAGACAAGCCATATTGATTATTGCCAGGGAAGAAAACTAGTGGTGACAAAATGTTTTTTTCGAGTCCCAAGTGGCTTCGGCAAAATGTCAGGTTCACTGGAGAGCTATCAATGAAATGTGTTGTCGGTATCTGTTGTTTTCCCGCAAGACCAATGATCATGAGAAAAGTGATTTTGATGGCCCAAAGGAAACCAAGCATTTTGCTCGTTGAGCGTTTTTTTTTCTTCTATAGGTCTGGCGTGATTTCTTTTGTACAAACATTTGAAGTTATGAAAAAAGAAAGTGAAAGGTTTTGAGTTTCACTGTAGCATGTTTTCTCTCTTCAGCTTTCTGTTTACGCCATCTGGCCATAACAAATAAACTTAATTATCATCCAGTTGCCAAAGTTATTTGGGCAAGCCGCATGGTGCGTATTTTGTTTCGCGTTTCTGCGCTGGTCGTTTATTAGGACAGTGGTTCTAAACCTGTGGTACACGTATCACTGGTGGTACGCGAAGATTATCAGGTTGTACTATCAGCTTTTAGGTCTTTTGTGACGTTTAGAAATTGAATGTAAGTTATATTCCCCCTTGTCACGTTTAATTATGCTATAATATAGGGTCTACGACGAGCTCTACTAAAGCGTTTTTATCAATTATTTTGACAATAATAAACAAGTTAATTTGGGCGAACTATTTTTTCAAAAACTTGGCGGTAAAACACAAGGCGATTTACGGTCAGAAAAGGGTTTAAACCACTAGTTTAGATTAACAGACGAATATACTTTAAATACCAGGTGTTGAAAATCTTTAGAGTTAGATTCCGTTTATGGTATAATTCGATAAAAGCGTGGATTATGGGTAACTTAAGTCATTTTATATTGTGTTAACATTACCCGCATAAATTGTTGCTATAGTTTTGCTCGCCGCTGTCGTTAAAAAGAACTAGACGATGACTATTGTGTTATTTTAACACATGGAGTGCTAGTTGATGCAACCAGCGGTGTTGGTATGGAATATGCAGGCCAGTGGTTCTTAATTTGTTTTTGCTGCGAAACTTTCTGTTATTTTGGAGACACATAGGTGAGACTGAATACACACTGTCCATTAAATAACTGTTGACATTATGGTATTTACTTATTGTTGTGAGTGTTAACTAAGCTGATAAATTTTAATATTGAATTGCAGCTAAATAGTGCATCTGAAAATTTGGCCACAATGTTTTGCGAAATTATAGAATTTAATATCTCTGGATTAACCAATCAAGTTCTTTTTAAATAAAGTAAAGTCGACTTTGGATATCATAAGTTGCTCAACAACTCTGATTTTCAAATGGAAAAAGAAGGAATATTGACTCATTTATTGTCTAGTTTGTTCACCTTTACTGTATTCAGCGCTATCTTATTAACTCAGGCACAAAGTCCACTTGATGAGAGGAAAGTGTTCAAACGAATGCCTACGCGCTTGACACAGCAAGAAAATGTTTCAAATCACAACGCGTGTAACAGTAACCTTTCGTTCGTGCCCTCCATCGGTCCTGTCGTCCTATTTGACGCCAAAACTTCAACATCGCCGGTTCAGTTTATTCTCTCCAAGCGCTACTACGAAATAGGAAGGGCGATCCGAATACAGTTGTTTACCACTTTGGGTAATTATACCAAGTTGCCATTAATTCAACGTTTTTTCATACAAGCTCACAAAGATAACACCACTGAAGTGGTTGGGGAATTTAACACAAGTTTGTCTGATTTTGATATTTCCGTGTTGTCTTGCGGTAATATCACACAAAAGGACACAGTCGTCCAAGATCATTACACATTTAGGTAAGTACAAAGTTTCGGTATTAATTGTAAGTTTGAATAACTCTTGTTACTGCTCTTAAAAAAACAAATTATGCTTTATTGATAGAATACGGCAAATTGTGAATATATATTGGACACCACCGGCTCACGAAAGCTTTCATGAGAAAATACGCTTTCATGCTAACGTTCGCATTTCTACCAACGAAACATGGCGAGGATTGTCATCCTTTGAAGTAGTTCCTAAAATGCGGGGTAAGAAGCCAAAATAACCATCACAATAAAAGTGTTTTAAGCATTTTTTGATCTCAGACTATCGTAGTGTGTATGACTCTTCATATCCCTTAAGTAAATTACAACATTCTTGTAAAAACAATATACTCTTGAAAAAATAAGTACAAACATAAACCAGGAGCTGTCAATTTATAGAGTGCGTTGTCGGAAAAGGAAGCTCCTATCGGGGTACAGCACACACTACAAACTCAGGGATAGAGTGTCAGCGGTGGGATTCAAACAAACCGCACAGTCATTTCACGTAAGAAATCTTATCTGCCACACAGCGCATAAGACAACTATATTTTGATCACCTGTTTGCTTGTCACTTAGAAATCCAACACAATATCCGGAAGCTGGTCTTGTCAGCAACTTTTGTCGCAACAGTGACAACGATTCGTGGCCGTGGTGCTACACAACAGACCCCGACCATAAAAATCGCTACGAGGCCTGCCAAATACCTGAATGTTAGTTTTGCATGTCGAAACTTAGTGTAATTGTACGACAATTTTAATTTTTTAATGTTGTTTCTGAACACTTCAAATTGTATAATGATTTTATTAAAATCAAGGATACCTATTAATCCAGGTAGCGACAATCTGCCAGACTTCTTTTACCCTTTTGGAGTACACGAAGGCGATGACGCTTTACTGCAAAATGCATCGTTTTCGCCATTGACGCCGTTTATGCACACTGTAAAAATGAAGGCAATTAATTTGACGTCGTTTCAGGTAATGCCGTTTAAAATTGTTCATACAAGTTGGATGAAGTAATAGTCAAATCAATATAACTTTTAGGTTTATGAAAATGGATTGGTGACGTTCAACAATGCATCTGGGTTGGATCCATCCCTTCCCGCCAAGTTTTCGTCTCAAGTGTAAGACAATAAAACTCAGCATAGGTTATTTTAATGTGAAACGCATCGATTGGTCCCAACCCTTTTCTGAGTCAACAAAGTCTCGCGTCGAGTTTTGCAATATTGCCGCCATTGTGCCACTTATTGCCTTTCAATTGCCACTTATAGCGAACTCCAGAATGTTGATAAGATATATAAAGCAAACGTAGAAATGTTTTTAATCTGTATGTTGAAAGCTAGTATTGTTTTTCCGTGACGACTTGCCGGTTCTCGCTTTCTACAGCGAAAGTCAGCCACCCATGACAGATCCAACGATAATTGCTCCGTTCTGGACCAAAGTCAACCGCACTAAAACGTCGACGGGTACGTCACTTGTGTTCTACCAACAAAGCAACGATAAAACTCTCCTGCTTCGCGCCACTGACGACATCAAATCACTCGCTTCTAAAGCATACAACACCAATTACTCGATTGATTCGTTCCAAGCAAAGTTTGTTTTGGTCGTCACCTGGTATGTGATGCGACTGTTGTTTTTGTAGTGTTATATATTGTTACGCTTTAATACTTTTGTTAATTGAAAAAATTAAAGTTTTATTTATTCAAATTTGACCTTCATTTTGACAGCACCCATCTTTGTTGACTGCCAGGTTAGTTATGGCGTGTAAACTGCCTATTGTATTACAAAATACAACAAAAACTTCACGTTATCTTTGTTTATGCAAAGCAACCTATATAGTAAAATTCGTCGAAATAACCCTAAAAAACAATAGAGTAGCGTACAAAACATGTTTGAACGTATGTTGGTTTGAAACATTTGTTTTGCTCTACTCGAGTCAAACACCGTGGAGCGTAGTCGCCCAAACACTTCATTTTTTAATTTTTAGGTATCTCGTTAACAACAACGAATCTATGTCAACACCGAAAAGCGGAAACATTTTTCAAATGGTTTTAGCAGAAGACAACGAACATACCTTCCTTATACTTAATTATAAAATGAAAAACTGGACAGAAAATGTTCGAGCTCAAGTAAGTTTTAAAGTTTTGAAAAAACATTGTTTATCAAACGATCAATTAACGATGCACTGTAAATCTTTTTTACCTAAAATGTATTCGGACTGACAAGTTTCGTATTTCAAAGGTTGGTTACGACGTGGGAAATGGTCAACATACAAACGTAGCGACGATAGATATAAATACGGCCAAGAGTCTCTCTAAGTACGTTGCTGAAAGAAGCAATGTTGGCACTGCTGGTCGATGGATGTTGGATGTTTCTCCACCTTGTTTGTGCGATAAAAACGCGATAGGCCCTGTGTCTGGTAGTGGGGACTCAACCCGTCCAATTGACACTTTTACAAAAACCTTTAACAGTAGAAATTTCCTAGCAACTATGACTACTTCGCAGGTGTTTTGTGAATCAAATCCTTGCAATAACGGAGGTTATTGTCAGCCAAAGCCTGACGGGTGAGCTTATAGTTTTAAAGATATCCTTGCGTGACGCGTTGCCCACCTAAAGCTTATCTTTTCAAGGCATCTAATCGACCTGTTTGCTGTAACTTTATAGCATAAGTGGCAGATCAATATCCCACCCATACTATTTCGTGTGTAATCTTATTTTATTTATCGTTAACCAATATTTTCCAAAAATGTGACGCTACAAACCATAACCAAACTATTTTCATGTTAGATTCGCATGTAAGTGTGTCTCTGGATATACTGGGACGACTTGCTCCCTCAACATAAACGATTGCGTCGGTGAGCCTTGTCTCAATGGGGGTACTTGTGTTGATCAAGTTAATGATTTTACGTATGTTTGAGTGCAACATGTTTTAATTTGAATTTTTTGTGTGTAGCAACTTTAATCAACTTTCAATAAAAGTTATACAACATTTTCAGGTGTTCCTGTCGAACTCCTTATGTGGGTAAAAGATGCGAGAAACTTACAGTTTGTCCAAACATTACCTGTCACAATCATGGTATTTTATTGTTTTACTTTTTTATTATTTTTTTATTATTGGATCCTATGAATGGTTATATGTTAAGGTATTTGCAAAGTCGAAAAGGAAAATGGTATAAATTGCGTGTGTCAACCGGGCTATATGGGCGAGAAGTGCGCTACATATGTTTGCTTGGACGGGCATTGTTCTAATGCAACTTCCTGCGTGCTTGTCAGTACTGGAGACCACAACTGCACTTGTTACGGAGAAAGCCCTATTTGTTTGACAACGGTAATGGTTCGTTTGCAATGAGCAGTTTTGTGTTCGGGAAATTAATGTCTGTCGACAATATATCTATATGCAGACTTTATCTACGGACAGGAAAGAAACATAAAAAAAACTAGATTTATTAATGTTAACTGATTTAATATTGATTAATGTAAAGTGCTTTAATAAGTAGTTAAAATCATAAACCTTGCCGTTGGACCTTATGCGGCAGAAACTTATTTAAACAATTTTTGCTTGTTAAATATTGAATATATTGATGATGAGAAACTTTTATATATTATTACAAATGTTTTAGAGACCGTCTGAAACCTTTTCAACAATTCCAACAACAGGAAATGGTGAGAATGTTTTTTATTTATTTATTTGGATACAGTATATGTGCGAACCGTGTCTTCAGATATAACATTATACCCATCTGTTTAAATGAGGGTTAAATGGAAGTTAAATTAAGTAACTTAGAAAATTACTATATTTGTTATATTACCTTATAGCATTACTTTGCTTCAAACTTGCCCAAGAGCTTTTTAAGTTGTTTCGCTGCTTGTGTGAGAAAACCGCAACACGCAGTACCACATAAAATGCGCTGCGCTGCGCACATACTTATTTCGATATGATGAGGCCTTAAGTAAAATGTAGCAAAGTGCGCTTGTTGCTTGGCTTATTTGCAAGGTAACTAGTATGAATTTACAAGACATTTATCCCGAGAGCATGCAATGAGTTAAACAACAGAAACAAACACGCATAACCAAGGCAAGTTTTACGTTGGGCTGAGCTTATTTTTTCTGTTGCCTAAGATTCATTGGCACCGCGTAAAGTTCCGGACGACTTGTGTTAAACCTACCAATCATTTAAAGCTCAAAAAATACGTGTTTTGCTTAGTGTTGGCTATATACAATATACAAGTGTTTAAATTTTACAGCAATTTTACCATCCGAGAATTAAAAAAATGAAAGTACATTTGTATTTTTATTTGTAGAACTATTATAAACCAATATTGTAGGTATAACTTCCAGTATGTTTAACTTTTTTTTTTTGTTTAAGAATGTAATTTGGCCCAGAGTTATTGGTGGTAATTTAACAATGCATATGTGTTGATAACAAGTATCGGGAAAAAGGGATCCGTTTTCTGGTAATATTTTAAGAAAAAAGGCCCCGTCGATATCATGTCAAGTTTTTCGTCATTCAAACAAAACATTAAAATGAATTTAAACTAGATAAACGAAAGCATCTGCAAGTATTTTTCTAAATGTGTTTTAGGCGGCTAGCTCAGTGTTGACTCAGACTCTTCACAAAACGCGAATGATGCTTATTATTCGAGTTTTAATTAAATTATAGGATGAAACGTAACTTAAAAACATTACTCTAGTTTGCTCTTAAGTTCGCAGAAAGAAAACAAGAGAATACAGTATTTTTGTTGTTAACAGTTTCGTGTTCTGCTGAACGCATTGGGTCAAACTATCAAGGTTACATTGTATGGAAAGAAACATTATCGAAAAATGTTATTTATGCACGATGTCCAACTCCAAGCGACCAGTTTGCGTCTCGTCTTTGGTAAGTACCCGGCACAGAGGCGACACAGTGTGAGGTACATAGGATAGGGACAGTTATTAACTCATCTATACCTGGTTTAAGTTAACTTATTTAAGTTTGAAAATTCTCAGAACACGTTGTGGAGTTAAATAGATACCAGAAGAACTTGTTTAGCTTACTATGCCTGGTAGCAACAGCATATTTATTTACATTTGAAACCAATTGTAGTGACGGATATTTCGGATGGAGACCGCCTAACATGAGCAATTGTCAAAATTTGTCCCCAACAAGTGTGTTCTTTCAGGGACTTTTTCTAAGTACGATAACAGCGGGTAAGCAGCTTGGTTTTGATGTAGTCAAGTATAAATTAACGCTATCCAAATTTACATACAACAAAAAGTGCAAATGCTTCCAGAAAACGCATCAACAATAGTCAGCCAACTTGCCAAACTCACAAGCAAACAACCTGGTTCGTTAACTGCATTTGATGTTGGTAACGTGGCATCTGTTCTCTTGCGGGCAGTTAATGTCATCGTTCATTTAAACCAGTCATTGGCAAGTAATATTCTCGGGACAATTAGTAATGTGCTTTTCAGCTCTGACAAAGAGAGGTCTCTCGCCGGTCAGCTAACTTCAGCTAATGTTTTGTAAGTAATTTAATATTTTGAAGCTAGATAAAAACTTTTATTTCCTGTAGTCACGTTTATTTATTTCGATGTTTAAAATAAAACTTTAATATATTTTTTCATAATAGGATGGTTAAAGCCATAGAAAGAACCGCTTTTAAATTGAAATCAAGTTCAGCAAACACCACTCAGGTTCAATCCACGTCTCTAAACATGATTGTTACTAATTCTCCGATACCTGCTTCGGGTTTTTTGTTTTCCCTTTCTCCCCTCAATGTCGTAAGTTGTTTGATGAGATTTCTTAAAAGCCGTTATGCACAAATTTTATTTCGCTGTATCTAGACAACTTTGGACGAATTTCATGACAGACGCTTCGAAAAAGTCCAGGCTTCAATAGTTTTGCCAGCAACTATATTCCCGAATTTAGAATCCATCGTGCGATCGGTACAATTTGTCGCTTACAAAAATTCCAAATTATTCAAGGTTATTATTATCCTTTTCTGTTCTATTTTGTGTATTTTTTATTTTTTCACTACACTGCTTTCACCACATAAATTGGATTGAAGTTTTCAGGGAAGTGGGATATAGGTGGAAATTCGAAGAAACTCGTGCTAAGCGATCAAGTTATCAGCGCTTCTATAGGTACAAGTTTACTGCTAATTTTGTATGTTTTGAGTGTGGTGGGGGCAAATGATATGTGTGTAGCAATTATATATTGAGGCTTTGTTGCGTTTTAAACAAGATGGCGATCGGTGTGCGCCCCAAAAAAAGAGAAAAAAAGGAAAAGGTTGCGTAGAGATCGAAAACAATTTTGTTTGTTCAATATTATACTAACTTCGATCCATGATTTGGCTAGGAATCTTGTAATTTTAAATTTTAGAAAACTAGGTGAAATGAAAAAATGGAGGAGAAAATAATAAGATATGTCCCTGTAGTCCACCCATCCATGTAACCAAAACATGGTGAATGCCCAGTAATCTATTCACAAATGTGTCATAAAAGTCACTCACCGACATAGCGTGGGTTAAAAATATTCCAACTAATTTATTTCACGCTTTCGATTGAAATTGTGCCATCTTATCTGTTCCAAACCTGTTATTGTACAAAGAAACGCCGAAATCGGGAATCAAGTAATATTGAGTAGTTTTACTTTAGTTCTGAGTCCGGCTTAAGCTAAATAAAGCGAATCCATCGAGTCCCAAGTCCGACTCCACAGCCCTGCTTGTACCAACCAACGATGTAGCCTAAAATAATAAATAATTAATTACTGTCATTTTTTGTTAAAACAGGGAATAATACTGTACACAACCTGTCTGAGCCTATTACGGTTACAATTGCTCACAACTCTACTTCAAAACCATACTGCGTGTTTTGGAAACCCCCGGCAAGTTTTTTTTATATTCTGGGTCTGGTTAAAAATTTGCAAGCGTAACGTGCTTTCAACTCCTAATAGATGGATTTTGAGTCAGAGGGATATTGGTCGAGTGATGGCTGTGAAACATTACAAAACGGCACCAACCGAACCATATGCAAGTGCGACCATCTAACCAACTTTGCTGTGCTCCTGGTAACTTTTGTTTATTGTCCAGATATGACAACCTGATTTTTATAACTGGCCAATGAGTTGGGTTTTAAGACATAATTATTTTGAATTATTAGGACATATATCAGACGCAAGATACATTTCCTGAAATACACAACAAACTTTTACGACTCCTCACCTACATTGGATGCGGAGTTTCTATCTTGGGACTGGTCCTTACTATTATTTCATACGCATTATTTGGGTACTAAAACTTATTTTTTAATATTCCGAAGTCCCTAATAATTTATAAGAAAATACCTATTTTGTTCGCAGAAAACTTCACAAAGATGTTCCATCAAAAATATTAATGAGCCTCTGTATAGCTCTTATTTTTGTCAACATTTTCTTTCTTTGTGGACGCGTGGCTTATGACAAGTATGAAGCAGTTAAAATATATTTGGTCTATGAAAAACTAACCATTTATGATGGAAATGTACTTGCAGCCCAATTTCGTGTGTTACCGTAGCTGCTTTACTTCATTATTTTCTCCTGTGCGCTTTGATGTGGATGGGTCTTGAAGCTCTCAATATGTACATTGCACTTATTCGAGTATTCAACGCCTATTATCGAAAGTATTACCTGAAGCTCTCTATTGCAGGATGGGGTAAGATCAACTCGCGATTTCGTAACCACTGTAAAGTCAACTTGATGTTATGTGTGTAGCCTATATTGCTATAATGAAGTTTAAATTATTAGATGTTAACGTTGGGATGGTAATATACTTTGTAAAAAAATAATCAACAACAATTAGTATAAGGACGAGCAATAGAATTGCAACATAATAGTCAATTAATTTAAATACAAGCGCTAATGAAATTGTCACATTTCGTTTTTTATAACATGGTCTATCCACGGAGCTAGCAAAATTTAAACAAGGCTAGCAAATTTACACGGACGTGTTACAACTTAATGTGCAATAAGGAATAAGATCTAAATTGTTTCATTTTGTTGAAGGACGCGCAATTTAAAAAAAATTGCAAATTGTCGCGCTTATTGCAGTTTTATTTCGTCGGACAATACGCCAGTAGTTCTTTACAAGTAAGAATTAAACTGGTATATACTCTATTTAACATGGGCAACGCCGGTTTAGAATTGAACTGGTTATTACTCTGTTAAATTTGGAAAACCTTACGCCGGGTATTTCGTCTATAGGATTGTATTTTTCATTAAAAAGGTGATATTTACCCTCAGCAGCTGTCGGGCTCCACTTCTAAAAGAGTGGGTGTTATGATAAATGAGATGTATTTCATAATGCCAGCTGAGTGTTTCTCAAGTTGGGTCGTTGGACAACCTTTACCATTTTCATTTTTTGAATATAGGTGTTCCTTTAATATTCGTAAGTGTTGCAATTGGGACACATTTCTGGTTGGAACCCAGTTACATCCACAAACCGCAACATAACATGTAAGTTGTAACCTAATATAAAATTATTAACACCCATCAGGTTTGCTTTTACTTGCAATGTTAAAATATTTTATTCACAGTTGCTGGTTACGACCCACAATCTTGTATGGGACATTGATCGGACCGTTCGGCGTCGTCTTCATTTTTAACTGTATAATATTTTTTCTTGTCCTTGGTCAGTTGCTTGGAATGTCGTCGCGTCGAAAGTTGTCAAAGCGCGACTCGCGACGAGTAAAAAAACCAAGCAAGCGTGAAAATGCACGCAAGTTCAGAGGAGCCGTTGGTGAGTTTTATGCCCCCGTCTTCGTGTCAACCATTCAACAATAAATCGCCATATTTTACGTTAGGTTTATTGGCATTGCTCGGCATAGCGTGGGGCTTGGCGTTCGTCGAGATTGGAGAAGCCAGCTTGACTCTGTCCTACGCCTTCGTAATACTCAACTCCACCCAAGGTATATAAGACGTTTTTCAACGATTTCACAGCGTGAAACCCGTGCTAATCTCAAGCGCAAAACATTTTCCTTAAATGCAACTCACTCAGCCTTTTATTAAAATATGAAATAAAATGTATAACGTGATTGTTTTAACAGTAAAATGTTCAATGCAATATGTCATTATGGTTTTGCAATCACCTGCAATAAGCATACTTTTCCCGAAATTATTAAACACCACACAGTTTGTATTATAGTTTTTATTGCGTCTTTTTAATTATATATTCTCATAGGTCTGTGGGTTTTCATTTTCCATTGCTTTTTGAAAGCTGATATTTGCAAAGGCTGGCGTCAAGTGTTTCAAAGCAAAAAAGATTTTGAACCACGGTCGTTGTCTAAGCAATGGACAAGGTATGTTACTTTTCTATTGTGTTAGTATCATGCATCAGGGCCGGTTCCAGGATTTTTGACTAAATAAGGCATACATTTTATTAAAAAATACGTCACAAAGAAAAAACCTCACAAAACAAGTACCTTTATGAAACCTGCTGTTTATGCTAAAACTCGTGCTCAAATGTTTAACTGAAATCTATTATATATCGAAGTGTTGCTTAAGCTCTCATCTATCACGCCTCACTTTCAGATATTTAATTGTCACCATGCCAAAAGCAGTTCTCTGTCGACGGCAAGATTTTTTAAACTGAGTTTCTTTTCTTACTGTGCATATTCACCGGCGATGAAAAATGTACAAACGACATCACAAAAATATAAAAAAATAATAGAGAACTCGTGCGCAATCATGCAAGTGAAGTCGAGTTTTAATCACGTGAAGCACAACAAATTGAAATAATTGATTTATTTCGGCGTCAAACGGGGTAAACTATGCTAGTAATTAAAAATAGGTTAGCTTAAGGCGCAAACAAAATTACAATTACGAACAGTAGGCTAAAGACATGAAAAAACAGTTTAAGACATGAAAAAACAGTTTTGCCCCTGTTACCCATCACACAGATTCCCAGCCACGGATTCCAGCAATCTTAAAAAAGTGATGGGTCTAAAACTTTTTTTTTAGGTCATAAATTTATTAATACAAAAAGGACGTTAACGTAGATATAATTTCAACCTGAAGGTCCGCCTGCGTTGCATAACTTTTAGCCGACTTACATTCACACCAAATTTAGTTGGCCCATAGAATTGCGCCAAAATTCTGTAGTATGTATAGTGATTCAACCATTGTTGTAATATCACTAGGCCGGCAATATTTCACGCCACATGACGTCACTTACAGGGTTTTGTACAAGCATTTTAGAAGCAGTGGGGCGTGCAGGAAGTGGTGGCAGCTTTTAGTTCACTGCGTAATAAATGGTTTTAAACAAACAGACAATTAAAAAAGATACATAAGAATAAGATATTCTATTACTTTAAAATAAAATGCGAATGAAACAGCGCCAAACACAAAACTTATTATATGTTCGAGTCGCCGAACATAAAGATTGTAAGCTTTAGGAGAGCTTTGATAATTGCTTTAGAAAATGTTGCACGAAAGCTACACGTTGTCGGATTGGCAGTGTTTGAATCACCCTAATTAATTTCATTAAACTACAAATAGAGGTAGTCCTGGAGATAAGAGGGAAAGGGGCAGATGCATCTTTCTTAACTAGATTCCATTCTATTCCACAAACGCCAAAAACGCAAACCTGGTTGTTTCGTTTCGTTTTGACTGTCTTCCAGCAGGTAGTACAAAACGTTGCATTCTGTGTTGTAGACAAGAAAGTGGCAATTCAAGTGTGACGACCAAGGGCAGCAGATGTACAACTACGGCGTCGAGGACCCAGTCAACCGCTTCCATTCGAGCTTTGGGTTTGTTTTAATGGAGAAAGAGTGGTCATTCAAAAACTAAAATTTTGAACTCGATCTATTTTTTTTGTTAACAAGAGTTTATTTCAGCCAATTCAGAAGGTTTAGAATCTAGATCAAGGGTTCCTAAACTTGCGACCACGCCACTTTCACGTTATATATCTAATCTCGTCCGTTTTTTTATTTTTGTGTCACCGTCACTAACGTAACCTATGTGTTTTGGTAGTGAAGTACCCATCTTATATAATAGTGAAGTACCCATTTTATATAAAACTAGCGATTTTTTTGGTTTCTTTCGACAATGTTGTGGTAATGTCTTATTCTCACGCAAAGTTACTTTTTTCTAACTTAAACAGTACAACAAGTAGTGTGGAAATTAGTTAAAGCAAGTTATAACAATTAATTTGAAACGCAAAATAACATAAATGAACAAACATTATGTTTTCAAAATGCTAAGTTATTTGACATTTGGGAACATCGATAAAAGCCACGATGCAAAGTAGTAATCTAATGTGTATACTTGAGTGCACCCAGGCCCCAGGGCCACCAAGGACAGCAACGGGACATACTATGTCCTAAACCGGTGGTCGGCAACCACTGGTCCGCGGACCGGTTCCGGTCCGCGAGGAGTTGGTTACCGGTCCGTAGCAGGGTAATATATTAAGCACTCGTGAGGTTCAAAACAAACCAGTGTGCTGTGACCAAATGAGATGCATTGAAAAACGATTTATTATTTTGATGTTCAGGCAGGAAAGTGTTAGACACAAGCGTATGCATTTTAATTAGTTCATTGAAAAAATGTTTTAATAAACTACCTTTACTGAGCATTTGTTGTTTTAAGCCGGTCCGCGGAAAATTTTAAGTTTCAAACCGGTCCGCAGGGCCAAAAAGGTTGCCTACCCCTGTCCTAAACTAAACAGAAATCCATAAACAGTCTTACGACGTTTAGCATTAATTCGCAAGAAAATAACCGGTTATTGAAGCCGTAGTGCAAAAATTTGAATATTTACATACAATTCACCAAAATCAATACGTTCTGACGTTTAAACATTTGTAAAAGTAAACACATTTGTCAGGCAAATCATGTATGTTTTTGTAGTGGCGTGTCGCCGAGTTAAAACAAAATATTAGTAATCATGGGCCGATCCAAGAGGAGGGCAAGAGGCCATGACCTACAAGACTATATTTTTTACCATTTTGCTTAAACAAAGGCAATTTTTTTGCAATGGCTAATGGATTTTTAGTATATTTTAAAGCGTTTTGGGGTATAATATTTTAAGCAAACCTGCTTAGCATAACAGGTTGTTACGTTACTTTTGCAAATTATCTCTGAAAATGTCATTCCCCGAACAAACTTCCTAGATCTGCCCCTATAGGGGGGATAAAAATGAACTGCAAAAAATAGTTAAAACTAGTCTTACAAGTGACCGGTTAAATAAACACACACCCGCAATTATTGTAATTTAATTTTCCTAAACAAAAACAGATTGCTCTGAGAATCGTTGTACCGATTTGGATGCAAAGACGTGCGATAAAGATAACTTGGAAAAGAAGGATCCCACATGGACCGGAGTAAACGAAACTCGTGCGTATATACACAATTACACATACTAGCAATTTGATCTTGAACAAAAATTCCAGTTTGTTCATTGTTAATTTAATGGTATAAATGCTTTTAACAGGTCGCTTTCAATCGTTGCCTGAATATACGTTCGCCGAAAAGAAACAAGTACTTCCCACCCCTACAAGATTGATACGTCGGATTCCTCGTCCTGTCATATCGCCACCCACCACTTCAGTCGCTGTGCAAACCGAACCTGCCACTCCTAACAAAAGCAAAGCACACAAATCTTTTTCAACAGGAACTAACTACGGTGAAAAGTATCGTATAATATCGTTAAACGGCGTTGATATGGATAGGTGGTCATCCTCCACTCCATGTACATCGATGCAACCTCCACAGGAAGCAGAACTGGACGCCTTTCGTACTCACCAAATTGTTTCTACATCTTCATCAAACGAAAGCGGCGTATATTCGGATAATATCAGTGGAAAATCTGACTGCGCCTTTTCGGAAGACAAACTATTTTTAGGTACGCACATTTCGTCGGAAGGCAAGAGCAGCAGTCAACAGGAAACCATATCAAAATGCTTTAAAGAAAACACTCTTGATGGAATAAGTATAGAAAGCACGTACAGCTGGACGTGTTCAGAGCAAGTAGATGGAGATTACGTGCAAATACAGTAAGCTAGCAAAAATAGTGTTTTTTAAAATTCATTATTTATTGAACAAACTTTGCTTGACAGACCTGAGCAGGAAAATGACGAACCAAAAAAGGATGAGAAAATGTGGAAACCACCAATCGTAATAAAGCGTGGCGATTGTCCACAACCTTTGGCGAATACCAGCAAAGTTCCTCATAAATCATGGAAACTTACAAACAAATTTCGTTCATGCTCCCAACCAGACATGGGAAGAAATGCTGCTGCATCCTTCAAGGAGCGACGTTCACCATCTTTTAGTGGTAAACATAAAGGAATTCCATTAGGTGAAAAACAGGTTAATCGCGAACTCAATGCGCTAAACAGTTTGAAATTTAATGCAGTAGATAACCAAACAAATTCAACCGTTGCTCCACTGGAAAATAAGATAATAGAAGTTCCTTTAAATTCAACAAATGATTCGATAAAAATGATAACATTTCGAATAAATCGAGGGAGTTTTCATGATACCTGTTCTTAAGTGCCTACGACTGGCTTTAATGTACTGTATTTTGGTTACATTATACTTTATTTTATTGTATATACTGCATATATGTGTTTTATGTTAATGAACTTTTCGCATAAAAATATAATGCACGCCACGAAAGTCAGGCTGATAATAAGATTGCTAAGCTTTAGGTAAACTGCATGGCATTAAATTAGTAATTTTATAATTAGGTTTTAACTTGGAACACCAACATTGTTAAGTTTATACAGTGCGGACCGAAATAGGCTATTAGCAAAGAGAAAATGCCAAAATATGTTTTAACAAAATTGCAATGGTTTCGAACATATGGATAGTGTCTATATAATTTTGTTTTAGTATAGAGGTGCAAAACAATTGCTTGTTACATAATTTAAAAGCGCTAATCGCCTTAAAGTTGAGTTTGTTTAAACGTATAACGTAGGTATTGATTTTATACAAAAATGCCGGCCTGGGTTTCTTGCCTACCTTTAATGACTAATCGACAGTTAGTTTAGAAAGCACAACAATAAATAATGCAATTACCTTACGGCAGGGGCGCCCGCAGAAATTTTTCCAGGGGGGGGGACAATCAGGGGCGTAACCAGAAAATCAAAAAGTGGGTCCTGAATTTTCAGCTTAGGGAATTACCCTATTTTTCGTCTGACGTTATTGAATAATGACGTCATAAAACAGTGACAGTATGACGTCATAGAATGGTGATATCCAGACGTGAGAAAAAAACTAATCAGAAACAACCAAATACGTCCAGCAAAAGCGACCACGTGCGTCATCGACAATCCTGTCAGGCGCCAGCTGCGAAATCACGGTGTGCAATCGTTAACTTCAGGCAAAAAAACAAACCAAGACCGTGAAATATGTGTGATTAATTGTGGTAGAATCACACATAATTCGACTATCAGCAGCGCAGTTTTCAAGTTCCATGAACGGAACGAGCGCTTAATTACAAGCACGTCTTTCACCACCTGCAATACTAAACGAAGATCATTTTTTCCGGGTGTTATTATGCCACGATTAGCGCAACATCTGCGCCGATCTGTGTGAAAGTCAGCTAAGTTACAAGCTGCGGTTGAGGGGAAATAAGTTGTGTCCATTGCACACTTAGCACGTGGTCTTAGAGTATGCTTAAAGAGCATAATTTTGCGTTAACCATCATTACTTAAAAATGGAGATTTTGAAACGCGCACGACAGTCACCATTATACCTCCTTTTAAGAATCTGCTTCAGTTAAACAAATGTCGATGTTACACGAACATCGGATATTAGCGCAGAGACCGAATGGCGAGGAACGTACTGCGTATAAATCGACGAGCGAGAAAAAAAGGTTTGACTGAGCGTTGTCAATTGTCGAATACACACTTGCTAATCAGTCAACCTAAACAAATAACGAAAGAGAAAAACTTCCAGCGTTTACGATTGACCAAACAAAAGACGAAAAACGGCGTTTTGCGCTCGATTTTGGTTTCGCATTAGATTGAGACGTGTGACCCAATTACTTAAAAAGCACGCCGCTCCGAACAATTTGTTACGATGACAACGAACAAAAAACGATAATGTCACTTACAAAAAGGGGGTAAGAACTCCCGCCCCCCTGGATACGCCACTGTGGGCAATGGATAATGTATAATATTTTTAAACTTCTTAAGTAATACATATTACACTTATAAATAATACTAATAATCGCATTTTGAAATTCCAGGGGGGGGGCAAGTGTCCCCCCTTCCCCCCCCCCCCCCCCCCCCCCGTGCGGGCGCCAATGCCTTACGGCACAACTAGCAAGGTTTTGAAGCAGAGCAAGTATACAGCAGCGGTCCCAAACTTTTGTTTGACGACGTCCTTTGAAAACATATCAATACTCGCGGCGCCGGAATTAAAAATGGTACCCCACACTGTCCTTTTGACGTAGGATAGTTTCGCTAACTACTCTCCTAATTTACTTCTGACTGATACTTTCCACACAAAAATTCAGCCGAACACTTTTTTACACAATGCGCCGTCTGATTTTATCTAAGTAAACCTACCTTTGTGACATTCATTGACAGTAACATTGTATAGAAATTCTATTACTCAATGAAAAGAAGGCAAAGAAAAAAAGAAATGCGTGTTTGTTTAAAACACAAGAGTCGTGCGTTAACTTGCAAATACAAAAGTAGGTTTCTGTATTGGTCGTATGTCAGCTTCTGCCCGAATACCACAGTTATGCTCCTCAAAAATCAAAATATCATAATAAAAAGTAAAATCTTCGTTGCTTGTAATTATAGCCTACCAGGGAAACTAGGGCTATGCTATGCCGTAACGCAATGCTTCTCAGCCTTTTATGGCTAGCGGCACCGCTCAGCAATAATAAATAGATTGCGGCACCCCTATAAGATTGTTCCGTAGATAATTCACTATAATGTCGCAGTAAACGGAGCTGGAGCAAGGTAGAAAGCTACAATTTTATTCCACTCTTATCATACAAAAACATTTGTAATAGTTAAACAATAATCAGATTCTTGCAGACTCTCAAATATCTCTCGGCACCTTTGAGAATTAGAAATAGCACTCCAGGGTGCCGCGGCACCCCGGTTGAGAACCACTGCCGTAACGTAACTTCAGGTTTGCTAAATTATGTGGGACGAAAATTTAATATCGGGGCATATCTTTTTTTTGCCGCTATTTATATGGGCCGAAAATTCATTTTCGGGACATATCTTTTTTTCCTCGTATTATATGGGCCGAAAATTATTATTTGGAGACATATCTTGTTTTTGCCGGAAAATGTTTCAGACCGATTTTTGTCCGAGGCCTTATAAAAAAAGTATACATCGTAGAATTCTCAAATTTTCAAAAAAGACGTAGAGTAGTGCATAAGAGGTTTATGAATCTGTAGCCCTAGGGTCCTTCGTTTGAGGGACAAAAAACCTAAAACATATGGTGACGTAATCGTTTTAGCTCTCTTTAGCTATCGACTCCCATCTAGCGGTAGAAAAACTTCAATACTGAATTCGTTCATACTGGCTTGTTTTGTTCAGCTTGCGAAGCGAAGAAGCGACTGCACGCCTGCTGCGCTTTGTTTTTCTGCGGTGCTGCTTTCATTGTGCGCAGTGGCTTGTCTTAGTAATTCGAAAATATTTTTCAATTGGTATACCATTTTACTTGGTGTCACTAAATAGAAAATTAAAAGTGTCACTAAATAGAAATTAAAATCATGTGATGTGTTTTTGATAAGTTTTATACGTTTCGACGACCAGCCGCTCAGCTGCGTCAAGTGTCACATTTGAAAAGTTCGCGCGATTAGACTATATTTCTTTTCTATATTTAAGCACGTGATCGTTACACAACAACAAGTATGTTTAAGAATAATTGTTCTATGACATCGCGTTATGGCTCTTTCTGACGTCATCAAAAATTGTACTGGCGGCCGTGAGATAAATAATGACCGTCAATGCGGCCGTCAACAGCTAAAAGGTTGGACACCCCTGATTTAAACAATTCATTTATATATACATAAAGTACTGCATTAGTGTTTTGGCGTGGTCAGTCATATGTTTGTGATGTTTTACTGACGACCAGTGGAACACAATTCGTTTTTTTTAGGGATTATGCAAAACTCTTAAAATGCTGCCTTAGTTGATATTTTTCGCATATCAAAAAGACAAACAACGATTAAAAGGCCAAATAAAAACAAAACGTTGGGTATTTTAGAAAATGGTTGCTAAACAGTTTGGTTGAAGACACAAGGTAAAAAAAATTGCAAAAAGACCTAGCATATTTATCGAAATATAAAAAGTGGAAATTACTACCAAAAAAGTTGTCAAAACTTTTGTTTTTAGGCTACATACGGCTGCGAATAAATGTTTTTTTTTCAAACTTGTGTAGGGCGACAGCTGCAGGTTGTGCACTCTGCTTCACACCAATGAACTACTATCATTCGACGCACTATCATTAGATTTAGGAAACCACTGGCCTAAATGACTCGCAACTTGTTTGTCGTGTGATCAATATGTCCCTTTTTTCTACTAGTATCTAGATAAAGTGTTTGAAAACTTTAATCCAACAATGTTGGTCTACCAATCAGCACCCACTCGGACGAAATAACACTCGCCAAAATGCTGGAACGTTGTCTGCAAATTTCTCTACGAAATTGCTTTTCAAAAATTAAACCTGCCTTACTATTTCGGTGTGTACACATAGTTCTAAAAACTCAAATCAGTGTGTTTATACGCTTGAGTGGCGAATGGAACGCAGCTATGTGCTCAACACTAACTAATATTTTTACCGAAAATCCTCAATATTAATATTAAACAAATCAGATTCAGCGAAAATAACCATTTCATTCGTAGTTAAGTTAGGCAAAACATATAGTTTGAGGGTCATGTCTAAATACGCGAAGTAACAAAAGTATACGCTTTTCCTACATACGCGTCTTACTAACTTTCATTGTACAAATTTTCGTTAAAAAAATGCTGCGAAAGCTTAGCAGCTGTGTCTCTAAATCGCAAAAAGAAAAATTTTATGGAAAATAGGCCGCGAGCCCTATCGGCGATGGGTTAATGCAGGGGTCCGCAAATACTTTTCGGCGCGACCCAAATTCTTCGAGTTGATTTTAATAAAATAGCTTTACAAAAACACAGTAACTTATTGTGTCTCTATTTATTAAGACAAATCTATGTTAAGCGTTTTGTACATGTTAAAAGAGAAAGGGTTCTGTAACACAACTGAAAAGAAGTCTTGAGTTTTACTTCTTGTGATGTCTTATTCGGATGACGAATATGATTTAGCAGCCAATATGTGTTCTTGGGGTTGCAGCCCCACCAACTTATTAGTGCAATAATTACTGGCACGGTGTGTAATGTTTTTTTGGCGCGACTCACTAAAAATGCCGGACGTCTCGCAATTGTTTTAGGAAACTCAGCATTATAAACTCAAGATTATAAGGCGCGGATCTAAGGTTTATTCAGGTGGCACTAAAAAGTTTAAGGCAAATCGCGAGCCAAAGCAAACTCGGCAAGTTCTCGGCGGGCCTTGTTAAATTTCCACTAATAATGCTGTTATAAAATTGTGTGGCTTTTGAGCACTTTAATATAATAACTCCTAATCAGAGACGGAGCTAAATGTTTGATCCTGTGAAAATGCGTCTAGTCATATTACAACAGAAAGCAACGCGCGCAGCGCGAAAAAAATTCCGTTTGTTTGGTTTAAACCAGTGATTCTCAACCGCGGCTATCAGAGCCGCATGCGGCTCTCACTAACGGAGTGAAAAATTAGTTAGCAGTAGCAGAACTGCAACAAAGGAAGTAAGAGGAATCAAGAATTAATGAATTTGATCAGCAAGGATCCCGAGTACGAAGTAATTATGTTACCGGGTACTTCCGTCCGGCTCTTTAAAATAATTTTGTGGTTTGTTACGTCACAATATATTTAGTCCTGATCGCCAAGCTATGGCAATAGGCAAAGCTATGGCAAACACTGTTAATTAGTTAGCCTAGGCTAGCGTGATGTATATTTGTTGTTTTCTTGTTGCTATTTTAATGTTTTTTAATTATATGCCTACTTTTTATGCGGCTCCTTGCAAACCTTAGGTTTGAAATGCGGCTCTGGCTCTAAAAAAGGTTGAAAATCACTGGTTTAAACTGTCTAACCTTTTCATTTACAAGCAGACGTGACGCATTTGGCACACAGAAAATAAAATATGAACATATTTCTTATACCATTTTAATGTCTTTCATAAAAGAATACATCAGCGAATTAATTTGGAGAAAATTGGATTTTAGAGGGTTTCATGCTAGGAAAAAGTTCCCATAGTTGTCATGCGCACGTCACCTTGCGCACGTCTGAGAAGACTCCAAATTAGATAGGCGCGGGGCGCGAACATTTTGTGCAATTTCGTATAGTTGAAATAGTTAAAAATATTAGGCATGGCCTTATGTACAGTTTGTAAAAGAGTTTGCGGGCAGGATGATTTTCACTGGAGGGCCGGATCCAGCCTGCCGGCCGTGGGTTGCCGACATCTGTGTTAAGACATTGTGTAACTAAATTAAACCAAAATGCGACATCACACAAGGACGTTAAACACCCTTGCTTTGTCCAGCCTCAATCAATGCGCCAAGCTCAACCAGATTGTCTGCATCTGGTTTTAGTTAGCAAAACTTTTCATTTACAAAGATGAACGACCCTTAACCACACGAAAAATATATTTCCGCAAAAATAAAGATTTGCGTAAAGCGTCTTATAATAGCTTGTTTATATCGTTAAAGTTCGTGAAAAACTGCATAACCTGGTTAAGCAGTTTATGTTAGCAAAAATTTTAATATTAATAGCGACAATAATGCTCATTACATATCGCGTTAAGCAAAATAAATATTTACCTGATTTAAGTTTCCATATTTTAATTTTAAATGAACAACGTGCTCACGACGCTTTGTTTACAGAAAACGGGTTAAAAAATAGGAAGTAAACCCAGATTACGGCTAAGCAGATAGTTTGGGGTGGTAATGGACAAAACAGTGTTGGATTGCGAGCGCTTTTTCCCATCAACTGTATCGAACGAAGGTCTCGCGACATTTTACGGGTTTTAGCTCAAAGTAAGACGACCCTCTCTTGCATATAATTCAGTGTACTAATGGAAACAATTAAAAAACCTACCAAATATAAGCCGCTATTCGCGACCCCTATTTGCGGACCCCTGGGTTAATGAACTATTTTTTTTCCTAGTTAGTATTCTACAGCTTTGGCACGCGAAAGAATTTTAATGTAACCCAAAATTTGACATGATCTTTACTGCTGCTATCATTTTGTCAGTTTGAGTCAGAAGTTATTCAAATAATCCTAAATTATTACAAAAAACATCTTGGAGGTTAACTACTTTTTTTAAAGTGTGTAATTAATTATGTTATTTTTTATAGTATCAGATTTTTACCAAACCACAACAAATTTAAAAAAACCTTTACTTGATCTTTTACGCGGCTTGCAAACAGTTCTATAAAATCCATAGTATTCAACACAAAACCAGTTAAAGTTAGCGTTAGAAAGTAGTTACTCCGAGGCCAAGTGAAGCAATGAAAAGGAAATATCATCTCTTAAATCCTGAAAAGTGCTCCACAACTTGGTTCTCGCTGAAATTTAAATAGCATCGAAAGTTTGACGTAACTTTTCATTGCTTTCAGCGCTGCTTTCAAATTGAACAAAATAGGTAAAAAAATCAACTTGCCAATAAACCATTGTTTAACTTATTTGTGACGTCACAATTTGTCCTTAAACGGATAAAACTTTGTATTTGGCATACTGGAAGTGTACTACATTGTAATTTAAAACAGAATTCCCAAAATCCTCACTCAGTGGGCTACCACCCTTAAACCTTTGTCGGAATAAGGTAATATTCAGGATAAGACCTAAAACTATCGGAAAGGCACCAAAAGGTCCGATATAAGATCTAATAAACCATTTACATAACCCCAAATACCAGATCTAACCTCATCATAAATTGCCCTAATAATTTCAACACCGACCTAAATTCTAATCCAACTCTTAACTACAAATAAGTACAAATATTAAGGTCCCAAAATAGCGGAGGGCCCAAAAGTGATACCTATTGGTCCTAAACAGCCGATGTCGAAACAGGAATCGTCATCTCCCTTGCTGTATTACGGCCATTTAGGTCTTACTAAGATAAGTTTAGGATTATTCCGATGGGTTTAGATTTTATTTCGATGAGTTTGAGTCGTATTCCGGCGAGCTCATAAATTTTATTTTAGCGCTACTGTCATGGAGTTACACAGCTACAAAGTTACATCGCAACGTATTGCTAAAAACACACAGTTCGTTTACTTGTTAAAGTTTTAGGTGAGAGATATGTAAATAAAATAAACTGTGTACGTTTTACAACTACATAAATAAATCCAAAAAATGGCAGTTAGCGCAAGTGTTATTGATTTACTACCATTTATAAAGTTATTTTATACTGTCCAATGTAATCGTTAATTATATTATGTAACTACAGACTAACATCGTGCAAAAACTTTTGTAAATGTAATTTAGCTAAAATTTGTCTATAGTTGATGGATTTGGATTGCCATTTTATTCCGAGTAACGCAATTAAGGTTTTTTAGCTTAGCTCCAACTTTTAACGTGGTTTTCGTGCAGGTAAACAGCTGTTAAGGCATGACACACATCTTGTTTGCACAAACCATCCTAGTAAGTGTCTTACACAAAACAAAAACAAAAAAAACACCGAATGTGGTTTAAATTGACAAACCTTTAATTAGAGGATATTCGAACTAAAATATGAAAGAGACTCGCATACTGTTAGCTAAACAGAAAAAACTACCGAAAACAGAAAAAAGTTCGTGAGTGCAAACAAAATTCCATTTGCATAAACGTGCGCAAAAATATAGTTTGGGTGGCACGGCCTAATGCCCCCATCGTTAAAGCTTTTTTTGTAAAAAAAACAATATGTTATTAATATTTAAATAGTTCTTTAGTATTTTCAAAATATAGGCACAACAATGGATAACTAGCCTAAATGCAGTATATTTGCCATCTAAGCAAGGTGAATAAATAAAATGTCCCCAACTTTTAATACAAGGTTCGTATTAATTAAAAGCATAACTCAAAGACGACACGCACGATGTTTTGCTTAAAAACTATTTTTCAATTTATTCTTTTTTTTTGGTATATTTATCGCCAAACTAAAGTAGCTCGCGTGTTTTTACGGTCAAAATATTCAATTATGTAGATTACGTTAGACAACTTTCATTTTAGACATCACAATGCTACGGATGGAGCCCTTTGTTTTAAAAAATCCCTTAAAAACAAAAAAGTTCGAGAGAAGCACAAAAATAAATAAAGCTCGCACAACTTTTTTATTTCATAATCGGAAATGTGCTGCTTAGGACACAATGGACATGTTGCGAAACGGTGGTAGTGCACAAAAAATACTTTATCAACTCACGTTACCTAAACTAGGTCGAAATACTTTGCATGTATAGAAATGTTTCGCTCAAAAACAGGCTGCAAAAACGTAGCAGCTAAGTGGCCAAATCGAAAAAACGAAGAAAGTTTTATGGAAAATAGGCCGCGGACCGTTCTTTGCCCAAGTCAGCGATGGGTTAACTATTTATTTTTTTAAATCCTAGTTAGTATTCCACAACTTTGGAACACTAGCGAGTTTAAATGAAATTCAAAGTCAGCCTGAAGTTATTCAATTAACCCAAAAAATTATTACAAAAACCCATTTACCAGTGAACCAATGAAGGTAAAATGTGTTTTATTAAACTGTTATTTACATTATTTTTTTTAAATTATAAATGAATAAGCAGATTTTTACTAAACCACAACAAATATAAAAAGCTTTACTTTGCCTTTCCACATCCATTGATAAGTTTATTACCGGGCTAGTAGGTAGTTATTCCAACGGCAAGTGAGGCAATAAAAAGGAAATATCACCTCTTAAATCCTGAAAAGTGCTCCACAACTTTGTTCTCGCTGAAATTTAAATAGTATCGAAAGTTTGACACAACTTTTCATTGCTTTCAGCGCTGCTTTCATAATTAATAAAATGGTAAAAAATTTAAGTTGCCAATAAACCATTGTTTAAGTTGTATGTGACGCCACACTACCTCCTTAACCGGTTAAGATTTTATATTTAACATGCATCCTGGAAGTTAATCAAAAAGTTAAAAATAAATTTTAATAAAATCTCCTAATAAAATTCCTGTACAGCGAACAAAGCAAACAGAGATATCGAACAACTATGAGTTCTTAAAATACAAATATTTAGAGTAAATATAAGATGAATAAAAAAAAACGTGTTAATCTAAACAAAATGACATTTTTATGAATTAAATATTTATGTAAAAAAAAAATTAATTTGCTGCATAAAACGAAAGCAGAGAAGGCGATAAGTGGCGCAATAATAAGAATAAATAGAACCTGTAAACCAATAATGTTTTGATCCGCGGGCCGCGAGAAAAACATTTGCCGTGGTGTGGTTTGGTTTTAGGCCCGCAACACCAATACATACTCTAAACTGAAGTTGTTTGATGGTCAAGTACAGTACCAACTACCAATAAATGAAACACCAGCGACGGTTAAAAGAGAAGGTTCACCGACACAACCCCCAACTGTTCATTCCCAGGAAAACGGGCAGGCGACCTTGTTTAGCTGCTACAATGTCCTGCGAGGCCACTGGCAGCTTTCTTTGGGTGGGATCGCCCAACGATACGGGCGCCGAGATTAGCGTTTTTATTGCCCCTTTCGCTGTCACTTTTTTCCTTCGGGCAAATTTATTTGGAAATTTGTTTCGGCCGACGTTGCTTGACCATTACTTCGTGCCTATTTTCTAAATGCACACGCTTGTGAATCTTGAGCGCCAACGCTTCACCAACCCTGCAACTGCAGCACTCGAATCAAAAGGGTTTTCGCAGGCACTCCCTAATCATGGAGTAAAACACTTTATTCCTCCCAATGGACCACCGGTGCACTCTCGGCGAAATGCCTCCTGAGAAACTTGCTATTGCTATAAACAAGTTTAAGAGTATACTTCAAATGAGCATAATCGACGTTCGTCTAGTCCAGGGGTCGGCAAACTTTGGGCCGCGACCCAAATGTGGACTTTTTGTCCTTTTTAGTTGACCACGAGCTATTTTTTGATAGTTAGTTTTATCTTGCAGTTTTGGACCGCGTGATAGCCGTACACTCGTTATACTGTATAATAAAAGTTAGTGTGACTAAAATTGTTGTGTTGGATCATTTTTGAATGACAGGTCTTCCAGGCCATGGCCTTCCTAAATCGCAGTGTAATTTTGTTCGATTTAAGTTAAATCGGACAGTTATTTTGTTTGTAATGCTGTCTGATTTACATTAAATCAGAAAAAAAATGTCTCTTAAATAAAATCGGAAAGTTTATATGTCCCTAGATTAAATCGGTAAGAATTGCTTTCCGATATACCTTTTACGCAATTGGTTTACAGGGTGTATCAAAATTAGTCAAAGTTAATTTCTGCCTTAACAGTAGGAAACGTTGAGATATATTTCAATATATTACTTTAAAGGTTTCTTTCGGTTTTGTTGTACTGGCTACAGGTTTGGTGTTTAGTTGCATCCTGTGTGTTTTTCATTTAAAAATTAAAAAAAGGACACGTGTTAAAGAGTATAATCAAAACTTATAGTTTGGAAATAGCTAGAGCAGTGTTTCTTAACCTTTTTAACGGTCGTACCCTTTAAGCTTTCATGATTTTTTTCTCGTACGTCTACAATAGTCAACGGAAGTAAATAAAATTGTAATAATACGAATTAAATCAGGGTATTTATAACTAAAGTGTTGAATGCATGCATTAAAAACAGTCTTGTAAGTTCAACATTATTAATAACAACTAAACAATCAGTCAATTTAAAATTTGCTTTTTGTTGTTGCTTTTCGTAAATTATGCATGCTTCACAAATATGCCTAAATAACGCATAATTTCACACTGCATGTCGTACCCCATGCTTTGGTTTAGAACCGCTGACTATAAGAGGTCCCGTTGAACGCCAGCAACACATTTAACAAAAATGTAATAAAATTGCTTGTATAGTAATAGAAAGTTGGAATATGGCCATTTTTATTTTTGGTTTGTGAACCGTTAGTTTAATTAAGGTAAGTAATTCATTGAAAGACGATAATATTTACTTACACAGTTTTGGTTTCTTTTTTCTGTGATTTTTGCTAGATTGACCGCATAATTACAGCAGCAAGCTCATTATCGTCTGCTATAGGTTATTAAACGCGCCAGACATACCAATTTTATTTCAAATCAGTGTGGTTATAACGAAAAGTAAAAAAAAACTTCTAATGACACCTCAGCAGCAAATATGAGCCTCTAAAACACAAAACAGCTTTACCCTGACGGTGCCGGCCAGACTAGGGTCCAAACTTAGTCACCAAAATGGCCGATTCCAGACCGATGGCCCCCCCATCGTCCCATACCCTCTATCCACAAGTTCGGGCGTTATTTTGGCCATATTAGACCTTCTTCCGATTAATTTAGGCCTTATTCCGATGAATTTAGGACTTATTCCGATAAATTTGGGCCTTATTCCGATGAATTAGGACTAATTCCGACAGATTTAGGTCTTATTCAGACGATTTTGATCTTGTGCTGTACTGGACATTACTGTGTATTTGGCTGTATTATGTCGTTGGTCTTAATATTATGGTCTTGTAGATTTTTCTGCGTATTTTTCTTTTTAGGTCATTGCGTGTTCCCATGGCTTGAGCCATAAGAAACCATACCATAAAAAAACATTGATTTCCCCCGGAGCCCTGCTAACTTAGCCTTAAAATATTCTATCTTACTAAAAAAAATATTTGCCTGGTAAATTGTCTTAGAGGGCACAACTGACAGTATAGTAACTTTGTATTCTTTGCAAAACAATATTGGACCGCATAGGTAGGCTATAACAAATCACGTTTTTGTTAAGAAAAACACAACAATGTTTTATAAAACGGATTAACAGTGCTTCTGTCAGGGATTACAGGATCGAAATCGGGACTCAAGTAAGACAATGAGTCCCAAATCCGACGTGTCCCTTTGCTGTGCAAGGACGCAAACTGTAAGTTGTAAAGGTTGATTGCTGAAAATCAACGTTATTTTAGTACCGTAACGTAAAACCAATTTTAATCATTTAACGTTTTATTTTTATATCAATGATTTGATTTAAAGTTGACTCACACTAATAATGACTAGACTTGGGCAGCTGAAGACTGGACTTTTTATTTTTGCAAATGACTTGACTGGGACTTTACAACACTGCCAACTTTAACCATGTAAACGCAAATGTGCGTAAATTGCTAGATTTTAATTTTATGCTGTGCATTATAGCATGACAATACTTTTTATTTACGAAAAATCAGCAGCCGTAAATGGTTACAGAAAATTAATGTTTACCTAAAAAATCGTGTTTATAATGTAAACCTAGTGTTTGGCGCGAGCTAGATGCTAGACCAGGGGTTTTTAACCTTTTTTGTATGTTTTACCCTTCTAACAAAGATGAATATCTTTTAAAAAACGAAAAAAACAAATTGCATTCGGTATAACCAATGCGACGGCTGCCATTGCTTTTTAGCAACGAATTGTTGTCAAAAAATTCCAGTTCGGTCTAGTTTTTGTCTTTTTAAGAGTTAAGACTGCACAGTTTTGACTCAAAAAGGGACCATTTTTTGCTCATTATACTGGGATGAGCATTTGCTAGGTGTTGTTTTAAAGGAGCAGGTTTCGTAGTAGCCTATTTTTTGAAAATGTGTCCATGCATAAATCACACCAAGGAACTCGAAGGCCATTCTCAATATGTAAATCTAAAATTCAAAAAAATGTTTGTGGTACTTTTTCTTCTTTTGGGACATGCCACTTTTTAAGACTAAATTTATGGTTAGGCCTACTTTGACAGAATATTTTAATCAGTCAATCAATTGTTTTACCACTAAAATGCCCTAATCATTGGGTCAAAAAGATCAACAATAAACTAACTGGGCAGCTAAGCCCTACCCAGTGACAAAAAAATAGGCAATCATATGCATAACCAGCACTAAAATTTCAAAAGGTGTACTAAATCTTACCGTTATCGCTACTAATTAATAAAGCGCTTAAAACTCACTGTCGCTAAACTTTCTGGGCCTAAACTGCACAAAAAATAAACTTTGCTCGCAGACAAGTTACTTAAATCTATGCCGTGACTCCTGAAGAAGGTGATGAATTCAAACAGAAAATGAAGTTACAGTGAAGTATGTTGCCAAATAAACTAAAAAATAATCAATTAGCGAAGCAAAACGTTACCGACACTAGACGATAAAGAATCAATAGGCTACTAGGCTAGGTTCAAATAAGCAGTTAATCTGAACAAGGAAAGTAGGCTACCAATACCTAGTCCTACAGCTGGCACAATTCTTATACCCCGTCATCATGAAATGGATATTTTGATTGATAGCTAATTTACCCCCTAAAACGAGGAAATTTACCCCAGGTTAAGAAAGGCTGTGCTAGACAATGACTTAGTCAACGTATAGGGCAAACGGAATTCGGTGTATACATAAGCTATTTGGATAAAGACTGGACTGTTTTTACTTGAATAATTGCTAAACATCGACCGATAAAAGTAATATCCTGGTTTATGTAAAAATTTAAATATTTGCTTTGTGAAATAAGGTTTAACGATTTAAGATTTTTTATGCTAATAACTAGACGTAAACGATTTGAGTTTTTAAAAACCGGTGAAATATTCTCATAAAAATGAACTTTTTTAGACATAATCACTTTTAATACAGTTGTTTAAATTACAATTGCATCTCAACTCAACCCATTACTGTTTTTTGTAAGACCATAACAGACAGATTGTGACCCGGTACACACAAGCCGCATCACCAGGGCTGGAGAAACGTCACGTTATGTTGTAAGAAAACAAAGTTGTATGCTTTCCGCAGTTAACTAACTCCAAACAGGTGGAGACAAATGGGAAGATGTTCTGCGAATTGCTTCCAGAACATGGGCTGTCGTAAGTGTGCTTTTGTGGCTAGACAGCACTCTTTCAAGTCCGTCTGTAAAATAAACGTCACAGATTTGCTGCGTAGTTCCTTCAAAGGGGTTTTAAAACACTTAAGACAAAAATAGTTTTCTTCTGTTTGGGCAACTTGGTTGAACAACCATATGAATACACATTAAAACAGTTGGTTCTAAATTGGTAGCGTTAGGACCGGTCGGAAGAAACATTAGAAATAATTTGTTGTACAATAGATTAGGTCCCTATTTTCATGACCAATGGTGGAAGTTATTTGTTGACGAGCTTGGGTAAAATCAAATAATAATTCCTATTTAGTATTGCTAAGATGATAGCCTATTTAGTATAGAAAGTTGTGCTTGTATATTTACTTCCGCTGGACGGTTCATTGTTGGGTGAATATTCAGGTATCGCCACGTTGATAGATAACCGTTCACGTTGAACCAAAAGAGAAACATCAACAATATCAGCTACCTAATTAACACAATAAGACAATCAAGATAATAGTCACAATGTTCATGGTACGACAAAGGCAGATTAATAACAATAATTACAGAATAATCTGACAGGATTATTTTTAAACATAATGTTTCTTAAATATTTGAATTTGCTAAAAAGTGAAGCACTTTATTTATTATACGGTATGAAAGTTGCTTTGTAACTCACGTAATCATGGGCAAGAAACGCAAGTGCTTCCCAACCTTGTGAACTTGGTTTTCTGTCGACATTGTGTAGAAACGTTTCGAACCACTCCATAAACTTGACAATGCGATTCGCTACGACAATTTTGTAAAGTTTATGGTAACAGCTGGTCGCCTAAAATTACCAGCATTTGTGCAAAACATAAAATAGGTCAAGTTTCAGGGTCCTTAAAAAGCATCTACGGTGTGCAATATAAAGTTCCAATTTTTTATTTTGTAAAATTATGGCAACAGTTCTTGTGTAACATTATATGCTTAGGCTTTGTTACAATTTCATTTCAGAATAATATTGCGTTAGTTAACTAGCCTTATCAACAAAAGCTTAGTTTTGTAATTTTCCGCTGAGGGTCATTTAAAAAAAACTAAAGGTCCATAAGCCTGGTAATTTTCAAAAAGGGTCTGTGACTTAAAAAGGTTTAAATCTCTAAAATTGATAATGTAGTTTCAAGGTAGAATTGTCCACTTAGTTTTTTTAGCGGTTCCAGTGGTCTATTGCTCTGCCAAATTGTTGTACCAGTAAATGTATAATGATGAACCATACAACACCATTAGAAAAAATTTACACGTACAAAAAGAAACTTGTCTGCACTTTGTAAATTGTAAATATTGCTCCGCATCCATTTGCCGAGTTTGCTTTTCGGCTTTCTGTAAAAGAACAAATTGATTGTGTGAAAAAACCAAGACGGTGGAAAACAATTATGCAGAATGTTTGAGTCACTGGCTGACCTCTTGGCGTCGCTGTCGTACATTGTCAAATTTATCTACATTTCGCATTAGACACCCTCCTCTGTTGTCGAGCATTTGAATAAAATTTTGGCATATTACGTGTCGTTGCAACTGCTTTGCAGAGTCTGCTAAAAAAGAGGGTCAAATATATGCTTCAGATAAGAGAGAAATATTGCTTTCAATGGAAAATCTGTTCAGTAATCGAAATGCTATTGGGTTTAATGTGATGATCTATCTAGTAATAGTTAGAAAAGAAAATATCGTGATTCGTAGTAGTTTTTTTTAACACCATTCTTGTAAACATGTAGCGCAAGTCGCCCTGAAACCCTAGACATTTTTGGGCCACATTCATATACTATATCAACAATAAAACTCTTTTTTAAGGGATATATATTTCGCCTACACTGGCATCGTCAGTTCATATAGGCGACCTATATATTTATTTTTTATTTTTTTTACTATTTTCAAACTTTGAGTTCTATTGTTTATACACGCATCTCCTGAGCAGTGATCGAACAGCAGACCTGTTGCAAATGGTTTTGGATTTCATAAAGATACACCCTTTTATACATATACTACTTAATACGCACGTCCACAACTAGGCTCGTCTTCCAACTGAATAATGGAACTGTCAGATTGTGGCATGTTTTTCGACAAGTTGCTCTTCATATCTTTCACCTTGAAGTGATGCAGGAACCGTGAAAGCTTTGTCGTTTGTTTTCTCAGTATAAATATGAACTCTTCGAGTCCCACCGATGGTGAGATTCTGCTTAACGCAACGTCAGAGGCACTTACAAGCTAAAAAACAAAAACGTATGTCTTTTATCTTTTAAATAAACAACGGATAAATACCGTTGTTTTGAAATATTACTAGTAACGTAACCAGTTATTAACCAAAATATAAGGGCATCTTCTTGCGAATTACAATAACCAAAAATATTACCAGATAACATAAGTTGTAAATGGCAATATAACACGGTAATAGCGCGCAGTCATTGTCCACTTAACACAAGGCTTGTTAACGTTGTCTATTTAGACAACCAAGATATAAACGTAAACTTTGTCTGACAAAGGTTATATCAATTTGTATTTACTAAGAAGCAACCCACCAATGAGCACACGTATGAATAGACGGTCATTTCAATCAAGGACCCAGTTTCAAGCGATGGTTTGGATGAATCGCCAAACGCATGTCTGCAAAACAAAAGGGAAAACATAAAGGTTACCATTGGCCAGTTAGACCGCAAGCACATTTAAGGTATACACAATTTGCCATTAGCCCACGTACGCCAACAGACGGGGACTATGCGAACAGGATATGAAACGTGCAGCTGTGCGCGGTTTGTAAACCCCAAGATTGAAGCAATGCTTTGCAATGCAATCAATAAATATGGACTGATAGCGCCCATATTAGAAGAACTAACAAAAAGGCGAAAAAAATGATAACAAATTATAGAGTTAAACCGCTAAATAGATTTATATCGCCTATTAATTTCTTCATAAAACGCTTAGTGATATTTGCGGAAGATCTCGCAAACCTATGGAAGCTGTGGTTGTGGTTCACCATAAAACCATTAATTCTCTTTTTTTACCACGGAAAGCAACTCTCACGAACATTACAAAAGAGGTGATAACCAGCTTTATTTGCGGAAATCTATTGCATAGTAGCAAAAATCCAACTTTACCACAAAATCTGCAAAATCACTTTATAACTCAGATTTAATTCAGCAAAATAAGGGTTGCGTAGGGGTAGAAAATCAAGTGAAATAAGTAGGGGTGAACCATCTCACATTACATCAGGTTTTAGAACAGTGTCAGAGGGCACTCGAAATACACTGGACGAACGTTTAAGAGTTAATAAGACCTAATTAACTTTTTCCTAATAAGGAATAATTTCTTGGTGTGTCAAATGGGCGAGGAAACGGCGACCTTCAAACAGGGGTCATCTACGAACAAAAAAGGGGATTTACGTTCACGGAAAATGGGCTAAAGCGAACAATGTTTAAGTCTTGTTTTACACGTACAATGAATTAACTGAATAGACGTCTTGTCTCAAAACAGGAAAGGTCAGGAAATTCTATAAGGTTGTATTGGACCGTAATATTGAATATCACTGATTTACGACTAATGCATTTTAATAGTTTAACTTCTTGTAAATGTATCATGTACGTAATGAATAACCAGGAAAAAATACAGGACATGTTTTTTTCAACTAGACTTTAAAAATAGCAATACGTGACTTTAAAAACACAAAGAAATAAAATATATAATTGTCAAAATTCTTGCTATTTAGCTTCGTTTAAACTTTCAAGTAAGCAACGCCTATAAGCCCACTAAAAGAGGTTTTTAGCAAAAGTCCCATTTTCGCAATTATATTAAAATTATACCGATTTACAATTGTAATATCAAAAGTTAAACCCATACGAATCTTCGTTGCGATGATCAGTCAGTCGCACAAAATAGCATCACACAACCTAAGGTGATAGTCGATGATAATGACAAGTCCATGCTACTTAAGACTATGTTCAACTACACGTTGCAACATGCGATCAAGATAAAGACCACTTTGGTTGATCGTGATCTAGCGATCTACAACAATAATTATGGGGTCCTTCAGAATTATCCCAGTTCTCTTTTCGAGAACGCCCTATGCGATAAACGTGGCCGACCGGTGGCAATTTTTTCATCAATCCAACTAAAGTGTCATACAATTGGAGGGTTCGATTTCCAGTTAGTCAATATGGATGGAGATATGTCATTTAACATTTAAGCAGGATGTGGAAAACGCGATCAACACTTACCCACGACTAGAATTGGAAAACTGGAACAGTGATACATTTTCTTCCGGTAAGAACAAGATACAAGGTAACGGACAAATAACTTGACCGGGAATTCACAATTCCAAGGGGCCCAAGCTGTTTTATTAAAATAACGAACCAACTATGCACCACGTTGCAAATAAAAGGCCGATAGAGGTCAACGAGCGAAGGTCAACTCAAATGCTTGCTTATTATAAAATCTTGGCAAGGACCAATATAAGAAAGGGTCGCGCCCCTATCGACACCTGTATCTGTGACGTCACAAACATCAATCTACGTCGCGCGCGGGTCGCGCAAAGGTGAAAAAAGAGTTCAGTGCAAAAGTAATTGCCAGATGTATTGCTTTGTACAACAAGTGGTCAAATTCATAGGCAAGCATCAATCGGAAAGCGCATCGAACACGTGTTTCCTTTGCCAATAAACATAGAAATAACCGAATTGTAACAAAACCGCGGTATGTTACCACCCTCGTTTTGATAAACACACACACACAAGAACAATTGATCGCAACCAGAGTACAGAGCACAGCCACAAGACAACAAGGTGTAAGACATATCAAGCTCAGTGTGCAAAATCTTATCCTGATTGTTAATAGCAGTGAGTCTATAGATCTCCTGCTTTTCTGCATATTTCATTGCCGCGCGAACACAGGAAGTTAATGGATTTACAGAATCTAGAAAAGGTAGTGTTTCAAAAATGAAAAGGGCCAGTGTTGCTTACGAATATGAATAGATAAAAAGCTATTTTGCTTAGCCGCAATTAGGATCCTGTCATAGAAAACCTCAAAAGGAAATGGATAACCATCATTCAATCTGAAAACCGTACAATATTACAACCACAAACCGCACTCTTTTCCAATGAACATACGATCGGTCTATTTTTGGTTTCATTTATTTCTCTAAACGTGAAATAAAAAGAAAATTCTAAGGTATCACATTACCGCATCCCAGACCACAACATAATCCTTTCATGTCACAATTCGTTAAAACCGAGCGTAAAACGCCATTTTGTAAAGCATATTCACACACTAACTGACATAATTGGAACAAGCCTTACTGACGCACTCATTGTGGTGTTTTGCGAGTGCATATTTTCAATTAACAGGCGTCGCAAAATACTTAAGAGCGCAGCATTGAAATGGCGAAACGAGGAAACGAACACAATTAGGTGGCGTGTGTAACAACCACGGCTAACTTGCACAGGAAATAAACTGCATGTTGTCAAGACAGCAATGCAAGCTCCATCGCTGATACTGGCAAGCGCCAAGACGATGTGGCAATACACATGACACATTGTAACGCAGTTTTGTTTAATTATGTATTGTATTTTTAAATGAAAACTAAACAATCAACTTCGTTTACGATTTAACATCTTAAAAACAATTTAAAAATTTGCTATTTTTGAACTGTTCGGTCAATCGCAAATAAAATTTTAGTTTTAGTACAACGTAAAATGAAAATTAAACAAACAGAAAAGTAAGCAAGGCAATATGTTATCGGTTTGCCATTTTAGTTTTGAAATTGACACGTTACATCGTCCACTTCTTTTATTTAATCCCGATACTGATCTTGGTTGAGTCATTTTCATTGACAAAATTCCAATAAAATAATTTTCAAATGTTTTTTTTTCGCACAGTAAATAAAATTTTCTAATTTATCATGGGGAGTAACAATTCCATGCGGTACACTGGTTCGCCGTTGAGCCACAAACAAATTGGGAAAGTGGTTATGTGAAAAAAGCAGCAACGAAATCCCCGCCATATTCCCTGGCCAAGATACTATTCTTTCCAGCCGTCATCAGAGCGCTACTCACCAGGGCCGAGATTTTTCACACAGCCAGAGGCCTAGGATTAGATGTAAAAAGTAATAAGCACCTAGAGTAGAGCAGAAAGGAGCGATTTCATTGACAGAACATGGATTATAATCGAGGTTAAACCGGAAGATTGTGTTCAGGTGAGCAATAAGATCCGTAAAAAACTAAAATTATTTACTACAAAGTAATTTTGAATTGGAAATACTTATACGAAAAAACTGTTTCGGTATTACCTTGCAACAGTAAAAAATGACAGGTTGTTATAAACAGTTTATCCAGACGGAGCACGATTCAAACACGGAAACCTTTAACTTTCACCCGTAACCGTAACTTTATCCTTTTCGTATACTGTCACCTTTTTAAAACACGGCAACTAAGTGTGGCAGCTAAAAGTCGAAAGTCGTAGCAACAACCTGCATGGAGAGAATTTTACGAAACAACAACAGTTAAGGGCCCTCCTGGTTTTACCGTGCATAAACTAAACGTCAAAATATAGATTTCCTTATGATTCGATTGAAAACTAAGAATATTATCTCAAACTCGGGTGTTTCAACGACGTGGGTGGAAAGTTTAATTGTCGAGTTTAGGAAATTATATCAAAAGACTATATACTTTTAGATGTAATCGGAAAATTGAAACCCTTTTAGCCGTAGTAAAATACGGGTCAAGTAACGTTACATAAAGAACAAATTGAAACTATCCCGTGCCCTAAACTGAGTCTTTGAAACTCGAGATTCGTAGGCACGTGTCTTCCCTTTCGGGATATGCTTGTGATTTAAAGTGACCGAGAAAGAACGAGGAAATCTAGTCAGAAAAATGATTTAAAATAAAAGCATGGTTAATTTCGAAGAAAATCTTTTCGGCATGAAGTTACAACCATTTGCGTACATAGGAGTTGCAGAAAAATATTCCTAAAACCCTACAAGATTTAAGTACTTCGCATAATTGAAAAATCTAATCAACGTTACGAAAATCCTTTTCAGGTTGATATTTAAGGTATAATAGAAGAGTGTAACGAGTCTCTGAAAATCATGAAATAAACCAAACTTTCGGTATTTAACCTAATAGTGCAATACTGAATGCATCAAAATCCTGCGAAACGGCGTTAATTCAAAAATGATGATGAATGTTCATACACAAGGTGCGCCTGCTGGAAACACGCAAACTCATCGGCATATTGCAGGATTCTACGATATTCGCGCGCACGTGACAGGTAAGCTTATACAATAAATATAAGAATTGTTGTTATTTACACCATTTTTAGAAGACACTGGGCAGAAAACAAAGAATTAATTTATACACTTGCATATTTACGCGGGTAATTATTGTATGCGCGATTGCCACTAAATCCTTGTTGTTAAGTTTAAAATCGCACAAAATTCTAAAAAATTATACCACACATGTGAATCTTTGGCGAGTCCATCAACTTGTGGGCCGCAATTGCCCACCATTGTCATGGAAAATCTCCATCACGGAGTTGCGAACAGGAACTGCAACGGTCCCGATTTTTATGCAAACTTATAGTGAGACATAAAGCGCTTCGCATGCTGGTGCTATAAGTTTCCGTATAGCAGTAATATGGGAATGCCAACA
Source organism: Ascidiella aspersa (assembly GCF_963924565.1). Taxonomy (NCBI): domain Eukaryota; kingdom Metazoa; phylum Chordata; class Ascidiacea; order Phlebobranchia; family Ascidiidae; genus Ascidiella; species Ascidiella aspersa. The sequence continues at coordinate 19,256,340 of NC_139453.1, forward strand.
AAGCATACGAATAAGCGATACGGTTAAAATACAATCCTTCAATTGCATGGCAGCAAAGCAACAAAAAACATTACCATTGCTTTGAGCAAAAAAGACGCACGTTATTTTTTCCTTTGAAATTAATAAACGAGTTCGCCACAAACGAAACGTAACGCGATTTTAATTGTCTGTTAATCTAATCTCTTGGAATTGCGTTTTAGCTTACAAAGCCCAAATATGGTAAAAAAAACAATTGTAAATTAAAAGGTTTTAACATATATGCTTAATTTAGTGAATGAGTAATACGTTTTACCACCTTGTCTGTATTTTTAAAACTGTCCTGGTAATAAAGTGGACCTTCTAAACAACCTTTTTAAAAACTATATGCATTCATAATTTGGAATTATCTTTTTTAGAAGAAAATATTATACACTAGCCATGGTAAAACAAAATAGCATACTTTGAGAAACATTCTATTTTCAGTACATTTTATGTAACAAAAATAAAACTTTATAAATGGTCAGTTACTCACAGTCTATTATCGTTAAAAGGGGCAATAAAAATAACTTACAACATTGATATAATTTCTTGTTCAAATGAAACCTTCCTTGTAGATTGGGTTGAACCTGTTTCCATTACATTCAACTTCCGATATATGTGTTTTTTAAATATTGTTTAGCATACAGGTTTCAATTTTTTTAAGCATAAAAATATAAGCTTCCCTTTTCATATCAAGCCATAATATACACCAAGGGGTATCACAGTTCTTGCAATATATATATGATTGACATGGAGCCTAATCTACAAAAAAATGATAACTGAACAAAACCAGCTAATTTACATAAACATTGTATAATTGTAAAATTATACAAACTAAGAGAAAAAATCTACCAATCAACCTACGTAACTCAAGCTAAAAAAGCTACACTGGAAAATAAAGACATTCTACAGCTGTAATCTGGATGGTATTTATATTTTATTTTGCTAACCTTTATAACAATCTGTCCAGAAAATGCTTGTTTTTGTTTGTTGACAGGACAGACTTTATGCTTTTTCTGGTTTGCTATCATTCTTTATTTTTAATACAAATATTCTGTATGCGCACAATTGAAAATAGTAAAGTAAATTAAACTGTAAAATGAATTTACACAATAAAACCTAACTGTTGTTTAAACACCTTAAAGTGTATTACACAATGACACTGTATTTATCAAGACACATCGGCATACATTTTTGATTTTCATTTTTTTCGCAAAATAAAACGCTAAACAAATCAAATATACAATGTTGTAATGACTTACAGTCGATGACCTTACTACTGTTTTTGGCGTGACTTTTGACCAAGTCTTTTGACCAAAATCACTTGACTTAATTCTTTTCGAGAAATGATTTGACTTGAACTTAATTCATTGTGTCAAGTAACTTTGGCTAAAACTAGGTGTTTTCATCAAATTTTTATTAATAAAATTGGGATATTAATCGCAATTTTTGGACAAAATATGTTGCTTGCGGTATATTGCATTTCTTTAGTCGATTTGTTGCTCATAGTAGGACGAGTTTACCAATTTTATTATTTTTATGCTTTAATTTTACAGCAATGACTTGAATTAAAGTTGACTTGCTCTAATAATGACTTAACTGGAACTTAACTTAGGTAACTGATGTCTAGGTCTCTTAACTTGGTATTTTTTGCAAAAGACTTTACTTGGACTTAAGTTATTCCACAAATAACTTGACTGGGACTTTCAAATTACTTATTTACAACACTGCAGTTATATCAATTGTCTGACCAACAAAACTTGACATTAGTTTAACTTGAATAAAAATGAAGTGCTTTTTATCTAGGTGTTGCAACATTTAAACTGTTTACATGGTTAGATTGCATAAACTTTTTAATTGGTATCTTGTTAAAAAAACAATAAGGATTAAAAATATTGGATTGCCAAGGGTTTTTAATAATGTATTTTTAGTATTTGGGTGGCTCGTGGCTGCTAAAAATGTCATTTTATTATATTTTATTGACAAGTACAACTCGTGATGTATTGCATGCTCAATAATTTTGGGTTTAATTGGTGACAGTATTGTAGAATAATCTCTTTGAAATGACTAAAGTTTGTCAGGTGTGTCGGGTCATTCGCAAATATCTTAAGTCCGAGTCACTTTCAATAAATAACAAGTCAAGTCCCAGCAAAAGTCAAGAGCTGTTTTGTTTTTAACGGTTTTACGCTTGCGGCATACTATGGCTGGTTCACACTAGACGCGTTGACGTCTAGCGTTAGCGTCTGGCGTCCTCACATAACGCGTTGCCAGCGTTAATGCCAAATTTCCTCGCTTACCCGATCCGTTTAAATTAGTGCATTTCTAAGCAAAAAGGTCTACGACAATTAGGGCATCCAAATGATCAAAAAGTCCGACTTTTAGACTTTGAGGTCTCTGACAATGCACTAATTTGACTGAACAATGTGCGTAACAAGATTACGTTTAATAGACTTGACCCACCCGAACCCAAACGCTAACCAGCACCCTTACTCAAATATTGTGCGTTGATTTAATAATTACATAAACGCTTTAGGCCCCAATACACCAATGTGTGACGTAACAATCCTATAAACCGTGGACAAGAAACTATCTTATGCCCACAGAGTTTGGTTTTTCCCCAGCATTCAAATAAATTATTACATTAACGCACATTATTTGGGTTCGGGTTCGGGTTAGCGTTTGGGTTAGGGTAGGTCAAGTGTTATTAATTCTATCTCACACTTTTTGCAATCTTTTGTGAATTTTCAGCGAATATTTTTAATTTATCCACGCCGGGAGTTTAGCTAAAGGTCCAAATTAGTGAATTGCCACGACCTTAAGCAAGGTCTAAAAGTCTAGACTTCTCTGCCATTGGATGCCCTAATTGTCGTAGACCTTTTTGCTTAGAAATGCACTAATTTATAACGGATCGGGTGCCTCGCTTCTAACCGAGAGCGTCAAAGTTGAATTATTTCAACTTTCGGCAACTGAAAGCGTTTTTAAAACAACGTTTGACGTTAACGCTAGACGCGTCTAGTGTGGACCAGCCTTCTAAAAAAGAATTCCAAAAAATCTAGGCACACTTTCTACATAATAATATTTTTTCTACATAATAATATAACTTGACAACATGTGTGGCGTACATTCAAGTCTTGTATTAATGTGACATACTTATCTGTAGATCGAATAGGTTATTTTCTAAAATTACAAAAAGCTTCACGTGACACTTATCAAATCTCTCGACGCATACTTATTAGGAATAATCTATTTCACGGGTGAAGTTTTTTACCAAAACACTAAAACGTTGTCTTACTTACAGGAGGCATAAAAATATTTATAGATGACGTCACAAGGTTACGACGTTAAAAACATCTAAAACAAGTAGCTTATCTTTGAAAACCGAAGGTCATCGTACGATTTATTGCACAAATATGAAACTTAAATCCTAAATAAAATAAAAATGAACGAAATCAATGGCCTGATGGTTACGGCCTGTTAAAAAATTAACAATTTTTGTAAACTTTTTTTCTTTTACCGAAACGCCGTTCCGGACAGTTCCGGGCAGTTCCGGGCCGTTTTCTTTTCGGTCTAATCGCACCGAACGCGAAAAAGTCCGTTTGTTTTAAATAAAAAAGACTTTTATTTCAAAAGGAAACGCAGGCTACCTCATTGGGCCAGGGGTGAAAGTAAAATAATTTTCTTAGCGAAACAATGGAAAAGATGTCGGCATATCAGGACGTCTAAAAAGTAACCGGCCTAAAGTAGGCCTACTTATCTAAACGCCTCGTCATCGCATAACTTTGTGACGTGATCCAATATAATTTTCATGCATTTCGGTTAGAATTTTTTTCATTGTTCCGGTAGGAAAATATTCTACTTTCACCTTAGTGTGCAACATGTTGCAGGGCACGTGAAATAAATTCCAAGTGCGCCTAACGTAGGCTAAATAAATTCCTTAAACCTCGTTAGCCTATAGATTTTTTTAGTATGCTGACGTGTTAAGAATAGTACCTATACTTGCAACAAAAAGTTACTAAACTTGTTTCTCTTAGGCCTATATACTTGTTAACTTTGCATATCTGAGTTTAATTATTAACTGAACGAGTCGACACAAAATGGTCACCTTATTTCTTTTGTCGGTAATTTGGCGAAAGACACCTACCGGTATCGTTTTGTTAAGTGAATTATTTTACGTAGCAAGTCAAATTTGTTTGGCAATTAAAGTATAAAATGGACAATTTTTCTCGTCATTACATTGAGCATCAAAACACCAACAAAACATAGTCCCCATTCGATTTTTTTTTTGGTAGCTTAAACAAGATAATCGATAAAATTTGACGCTTTTACAAAGTTATTTTTGTACATTTTTGTGTGACAATAGGCCAAGCCTATAGTTATCTCACTCCACTTAAATCTAAATCGTCTTGATAAAAGACAATATTTTTAGTAATATACGATTATTGATCGTATTCTCAAGGTATCACGTCACCATCGAATTAAAACGATCAAGTTAATACAAAAGATTTCCCGGTCCCTTTACCCCTCTTTTGCAGTCAGCGATTCATCCAAATCAAACAGCGACCCAAAGTAGGGCCGCTATACCTATGTTGAGAAACATTGGTTAAGCTAAAGTAAACTTATAAAGATATCGAACCATTTCGCATAATTTGGTTTTAAATTTCATTTTGTGCCTCTGTGCTATTTGTTTTTATTAATCTAAAATACTGCTTATAAACAAGGTTATTTTACAAATAACGTAAAATTAAAAGCATATGGGATTTGTGGCTACCAAACCAGGGAATCGAACCGTTTGACTTTTCCGGTTCAGGTTCGGTTCGGGTTCAAGAATTTTTTGGGAATCCGGTTTAGCTCCGGTTTCGGTTTTGAGCATTTTTAAAGTTCCGGTTCAGCTCCGGTTCGACTAAATTTATTTTCAAACCGGTTTATAAAGTTCTGGTTCGGATGCAATATGAGATCAAAATGTAGGTCAATAAATGTAGAGTTATACGTGAAGTAAACAAGCAGCTCGTTATTGAAATGTCTAAAAAATTAAAAAAACAACGGTTTTTTAATCAGTATTCGTTTCTTTTCATAAAAATTTCGAACATGGCGTAACTTGGCTCTGTAAAATAGAGGTTGTGACGTTATGCTGGAGTGAACCGCTTTTGTTGACAGGTTCGGGTTCGGTTAAGGTTCATATTGGGTTCAGTTCCGGTTTGGCTCCTTAAAATTTTACAAAAACCGGTTCAGATTCGGTTACGGTTCGGAAAAATTTGGTCCAAAACTGGTTTATAAAGTTACGGTTCGGTTCCGGTTCGACTTCCTGTACCAAACATATTATTGGAAACAAGAGGCTCGATTTTGAAACAAAGTTCGTTGAAAAAGGGCCAGCTCAAAAAGTTTACGAATTCCTGGATTAGAGCATGGTGACAAGCGTTATTAAGTTATTAACAAGACAGTCAATTGCAGAAAAACATTATTATTAGGTTATAAAAACAAACAAGAGTTCAGTATTCAACGAGCTTGCTGATATTGCAAATTTTTAAACAACGAAACAATATGTATTGCAGCTTCCGCAAGATGTCACTAGTAGACAAATACCGGCGAAATGGATTATTTGCTGTTGGCTCACGGGGCCAAATCTGTCAGACATGAACTTGGCGAACCAGACGAAAGTAATGTTAGCGTTGTTAGACTTTTTTCGTATTTCTCGCCAAACAGTGAGCCATTTTCGAAGCTGTACTTCAGACTATATCTTTAGCCCAGTTCTCGCAGTTTGTTTAAATCAGTTTATGTAGATTTAAATTATTTAACATTAATGTACCGGTAATTATATTCGAAGCATTAGGAATAATAGTTTATTTGGGTTAATGAGCCATGTCATTTATTATTTAGGCGCATTTGTATTGTTCCATTGTACGCTATTCATTATTTTCAGGTGTCACAAACCATGTGACCCCATGATATTTCTGATTCGAAAGTAATTGTACAAGTACAAGTGTCAAGAGGAAAACATCAAACCGAAACCACATCGTCTAATTCGTTTCGGTATTCTAGTACCCTTTGTTGTTATTAGGTGTCTTGATCAGACACAGTGTTGCACCGGCAAATACGCTGCTTTCTATATCTATAACGTAGCTATTTTTGTTATAGTTTGTGTCAACCTGGTATAGTGAATTTCAAAGCAACAAGGCAGAATAGATCGAAATTATCTTTATTAAGACGTTTCAATATGAACTTGCATCCTCTTCAGTTAATGTTTGAACTGTTGTTTCTTTCAATGTTTTAAATGTTTTAATCTTTTTTTACTAACTGAAGACGATACAAGTACGCACCGAAACGTCTCAATTAAGATGATGTCTATCTAATCGACCTTTTTTGCTTTGAAATTCATTATAAAGGTACATTCAGATCCGTGCATAGCGTACCCTTGTGTCTTCCTCCAAACAGAATGCTCGAAAAAGTGGTCACTGAAAAAAAAAACTATTTCGATACGCGGTTTTCATTGACGTTTTTAGAAATGCGTTCCTAGTTTAACCCGCCTAAAACAACGATTGATCATATTAGCAATCAGGATTAAATTATAAATCGTTAATGGTCGGACTGGTTACAAACATTTTTTCACGATTTGGTATAGTCGTTCAGAGCAATAAATTTAATGTGTGCTCGATTTCTTTTTTTTGCAAAGGGTTAACTGTAAACAAGTTTATGCGTAATTACTAGCCTATTTTTCCCACGATGGTAATACTTTGGTAAAATTGTTATCCAGATTTATAAACTTAGTAAATTATTCGCTTATTTAACAAACTGTTCGTCATGTTTAAAAAGTTCAACTTATATAGGTGGAGTAATTGTTTTTTTCCAGTTTTAAAAAATGCTGTGTTGTAATACCATAAGTTAATGCCGTGACTTAAGTGCACTTCAGTCGCTGTTTTCAAATGACTTGACTTGACTTAAGTCAATTGGATAAATTACCTGACTTGAATTTAAATTATTTACGCAAGAAACTTGACGAAAATTTAAGTGCATTTCGAATACATATCAGTAAAATTGGGTTAGTTACCCCCTTTATTAAATTTAGTTTTTTTAGGCGAAATAATGCTCAGAATAGAACGTGTATACTAAATTTCTATAGTTTAAAATTTATCTTGGAAGACATTGCCGTGACTTGGTTTAAATTACTATCGTAATGAATTCCTTGTAGGTAACTAATAAATTGGGTTTGACTTAGTATAAGTTGAAAAGGACTTGAGCTGTACTAAATTGTTTTGCGAATGATTATTTTACAACACTGACAAAATGCTTAGAGTAGTGATCAATTGTGTTTTTAAGTTCCTTAGTTAAAAACTCGTTTAAAACATTTAGGAACATTTTGTAGTTCAGGTACAGCAACTGTTACAATGCATCTAAGCAATATAAGACTGATTGTCTTCGAACGTAAAACGATAAAACAGAGTTTGTGATGCAGGCCAGTACCCAAATTGGTCACTGGGGCTAACCCTTTAGGTGAGGCTGTTTCGTTGAAACACATTAGCTCGTTTATTTTTAAAAGTATTGGAAAGGGTGGCTGGGGACAACACTAAAACAACTATAAGTAAGCTGCCATTACATAACAACATAGTTTTAATATTTTTAAGTTAAAAAAAAAAAACTTTATATTTACAATGTTCTTGCTGTGCTTTCGGGCATTTTAAGTTTATGACAAAGTCGGAGCCATTTTAAACAATTTTGTTCGAAATGCTTGTTATTCCAAATGGTTATCAATCTAAAGAAAATGATAAATACTTAATTATCCACTTTCAATCCCTTCAACATCGGAAATAATTGAAATTGAATTATGCGATGCGATAGGATATACTAATCACTTTTAGCCAAAACTTTATCCGCACTCTAAGTGAAATAATTAATTTGTTTGGGTTAGGAGTAGTGAAATCAGCATTCGCATGGGAACGCGTTTGATAAATTTAGGTCAAAGGATAGTATTTATTAGGTCTGAAATATTTTTGAAAAGTCAACTGTCAAAGAAAAAAACATAAAAAATATATTTCGATATTTACAACAAAATGGCCGACAAACGTTTGCGCATATCATAAGTGTTGTCTAGCTTCAATGTTACGCATTGCTGTTGTGGTTCGTTTTACACCATCCCTCTTTATTCAAATCAACTATTTTGCACTAAACTTTATCCTTTTAACTGGTTATTAATAATATCTGCAAAAAAATTTCAGAAATTTTCATTTTGTCATTACGCTCTATATCTAAACAAATGGTGCACATTTTGACGAATGGAACTTTCTTGTAGGTAAATTTTTAAGTATTTTTAAATCTAATTCTATGTCTGAAATGTCAGCTGCGAAAATACGTTGAACGCATATAAATCATGTTTGCGATAAACCCAAAGTCCACACCCTACACTGCAACGCAATCTATACCTGATGCGTAACTAATAGAAGCGGTCAGCACATATACGTTTGGTATAAAGCTATGGTAAATCAACATTAGACATCTTAGTTTTGGCACCGACAGCCGTCTCACCACTTGTGGCAGAGCAAAGTGTACGAGTGTACTATTTGCCAACTCTTGACAAACCGCTCGGATTTGTTCGCGTTGACCATAGACCACAAGCCAGTAGCAGACCGGTGCCGTTCCATGTTGATTTACTACTCTGCATCACAATGTCATCAATATTATCCTATCTATGTTGCGTTTGCATGTTGGCCCCATCCCAACATTTACATAAAATTAACGTCAAGTACACCAGAAAGAATTTACTTTGGAAATGGTTTAAATTCCTAAAATTTATAGACAAAGTTTTATGTTTAGTTCAGTAGGGTGAATTCGAAAAAGGAGGCTAGCAATGAAACTATGCTTTACATCTAGATCCACCAGTTTTCAGACAAGTTTAAAAACCGCAGACTGATGTTTATCTCGCTTGGCGGGAACATATAGCCAAAGGCTATCCGCGATATAGCTAAGTTAAACCGCTACGGTTTGAACCTGGTGAAACATTACACAGTGTATTGCGGCAAATATTAATCAGTCGTACCGTTGAAACGCGCCCGTAGTTCCACTGTTTCGCTTTGAAGCAGATACGTGACGTCAAATGTGACGATGTCGAACATAAGAAGTACATGGCATAAATATTTTTGTAAACAAGTCGAATAGACGTTCGTGCTCGTATGCAAGTCTAGGTTTATTAATTTACCATGTTTTTTTATTTTATTATTGAAAACTTTTTTATGAAATATATTGGTTAATGTTTAGTATGACCGTGTCGATTGTTCAAGTGCAATGTGTTGGTTGACTGCGATCGCACATCGTAAAACGCGTATTTGCTTATTGGCGGCTGCCGAGTTATCGAGAAGCTACGTGACTTTAAGCAGACTAGAAAGAGAATTGCTTGTTCGTGAAGCTAAACGGCCAGACTGCTTGGTGGAGGTAGGCTGCTGGGAGCGCAGCAAGAGCTGAATACAGAGAATAAGCGCGAAGCCACACAGGAGAGGTGAAGGTAGTTTACAGTCAACCTCATGGAGAGTCTCTGTTCAAGTGTGAAATCGATTCGGCAAAGAACGGCGTTGCATGATTTCATACGGCAAGCTAATATTGCAATATATACGAACCTGCGTTCAAGAAAGAATAATAATTTACATTTTAGGGAAATTAAAATCGCAATGTATTTAGTTTCGGTGTTAAGATGTATTACTACAGGACACAAGGCATAAAAGATTGTTTCATTATATAAAAAGAGTGCACTAAATGTTTATCACGTTGTATATTTTCGTGCCATATTTATATAACGTCAATAAAAAGTATTTGAACGCCTTTATTATTTATGGTTAACTAAGCATGTTTTATACTCATTTTTTCAGATCACCAGTTTCGGCACCACAATTTATCAGGGGTCGCATCTTCTGAACAAAATAAATCTGTAATAAACCAAGGCTTGAACCACCCAAGTGAAGCTGGTCAGCTCGAGCAGATACAGAGCAAGCGTGCCTGCTTCAGATTACCAAATGCCACCATCCAAAACCCATCGACGTTAAACAATCTCGAATTTACCACAAAAGAGCAGATACCCTCAGGTGCTGACAAGCAATACAACACCCAAAAGCGAACTTGCGCACAAAATGACCCCAAGCTACATTTTTCAAAAAGATTAAACAAACATTTGCATGAATCATATTGTGTCGATAAAGAATCTTCAGGTAGCCCGATAACAGCAACTCCAGCTTCTTTGTCGCCATCCGGCAACTGTAAAGTTAATTGTCCGCCACGACAAACCTTGAATGAAAGCCAGCCCTGCGAGAACCACCAGCGACCAGTGGTAAACTTTCATCGGCCGTTGCAACAGAGTTTCTCATTGCCTGCCTGTAATTCAGTTCACAGAAGTTTGTCTAGCGGGGAAAATCTTCCTTCAAGTGGCGAAGCTAATGAACGGTCGGCCAGTAATTTGAAGTCAACAAACTGCTCATATGACTCTTACTTTGCTCCGTGTGCTGTATACGACCAACCCTACATTACATGCTCAGCACAGGAGACCGTTCAACAGAATTATTCCGCGTATGAACAACATAGGTCAGTTCCTATCAATCGATCAGACTATCAGACCCCGCTTGAAGAGGGTTGTGTCGAATACAGTCCCAGCATTCACACACAGCCTAACTTCTATTCGGAATCGGAGTTCAATTTTAGGTTAAAATTGGATAGATCCTTAGAAAGTTCAGCGTGCGACAAAATGCCAGGGACACAAGCACAAAATCTTAATTATCCCGGTTCGGCGGTAGGAGCACAGCATATTTCCACTGGTCGACATGTCGTTGATATTCTGGCAGAGCACCAAGGCGAACTCATTAAAACCGACAGTCCCAACTTTTTGTGTACACCTTTGCCCCAGCACTGGCGCGTAAACAAGTCTCTGCAGACTCCATTTAAAAGTATGCAATTGTAACATACGTCATAGTTATTTTAAATTACAATTTTGCTTAATATTCTTACTGGTAATTTTGCTTGTATTTATTACCTACAGTCGTATCGCTTTCCGACATTCCCGATGGAACTACTGTGAAAGTAATGGCGGGTAATGACGAAAATTATTCCGCCGAATTGCGAAACGCTTCCGCCACGTTGAAGGGAGGAGTTGCCAGGTTTAATGATTTAAGATTTCTTGGAAGAAGCGGAAGAGGTGGGACAAACATAGCAGCCTATAATTTACTATTTCTTATTTTATAACAGAATCGGCGCGTTTTGTATAACCGTTTTTATTGTTTTTCAGGGAAAAGCTTCAATTTGTCTATTATAGTTTTTTCCAACCCACCACAGGTGGCAACTTACCAACGGGCAATTAAAATTACTGTGGACGGACCACGAGAACCAAGAAGTATAAAAATAAATCTATGAATATAATACATATATTTAAACTTTATTTAAGAAAAATTTGTTTCATTTATTATCAATTTAATATTGTAGTACGTAATACAATATTTTGGCAATATTCGTGAAATATTGCCTATACTTAAAGAGCAATGGGCAACGTACAAAATTTCTGTCCTTGTCTGACCGTAGTCAAAAATGGCAAAGTTCTGGTCTAACCACGCATAGGATTCTGGGAAGCCGGCTCTGGTTCGAAGAAGCCGCGAAACCACAGCGGCTGGCAAAATACGCGTACCTCTGTCATAGAAGGATTTGGTTTGCCTCCGAGTGCTAACTTCCAGAACTGTATAGTCACTGACATATAGTTAAAATATAGTAGATGTAAAGCGAAATCCACTATAACTGTGATAGGAGACTGTTCCTACTCACGGGGTTAGGCATTCATTTCTTAAAATTAAAAATCACGTAGCCGCGCAATTTCGAGCAAACATGACCTTCGCCTCCCTTACCTTACGAAGAAATGTTTTAAAATCGCTAGTCCATGTTGATCACATTGATTGCTTGTAAAATGACACACAATTTAAATCGTTTACCTAACGATATGAAAAAAAAATTATAAAGGACACAGACAAAAGCAGTTGGAGGAACGTGCCAAAGGAGTGATTTTTCCGGAAGGATTTCATTTGGACTCCATAAGACGAAATACCAGTTATCAAGGCCAAGGTAATACTTTATTCTTGCATTGGTGAGCAACGTATTGTCTAGATTTTTGCTATCAAAAAATCAAATTGCAAAATATATTTCAGCTTTCAGAAATATACCCCCCTGTAATCACAGTTCTTTAAATAAAAAATGCCGATTTCGCTTTACAGCAGTCGATCAATATTCGCGTTTTGAGCCTGTCCCTGTCTGCGGCCTAAGTGTACACTGTACAGCTGTCTGGCTACAGTTGGCAGTCAAATAACGTTAACAATCGGATAGGTTGTAAATACAGTTAACGATGTACGGAAGTGTTCTATGAGATTTATAAAAAAAATGTGTTCAACCTAATTTTTTAAAAACCAAGTGGTTTGAACTTGAACTTGAAACCGGAACGAAGGCAAGTGAACACACTGTACAAATCGGAGATTCACGCGGCGCACGAGAATACACTCGACCTTTTGTGGACGCCCGTCGTCTGGCTTTGGGAGAAAATCCCTCTTCTGTCTACCGCTTTTCGTCTAGTGTCATACGACAAATATACCCGTTAAAACACGATGTTCTTAGGTGGTTGGTCACCTATTGGAGTCCAAATTGCAAAACTTATGTATATGCATCTTGTCATGCAAAAAAAAATGAAGATTGAGATTCTTTGATGCCTCTTTCGATCGGTGACGATCTTTCCGCTTGGGCGAAGACGCCTCTTACCGCATTCCTTCACGCGTTAACAACGCTTAACCGCTGCCGCAAATTCACATAGCACACACACAAAGCGCTATTATATTCATGAGCACACGAGCAGTGTGTGTGCCCGTCGGTCACTGAACTTGACTCGTGGTTCACCGCTCATGCTCTTGCTGCGCATTTTGCTGATTTCTTTTAGGCACGTTTGCAAACGTCTGCGAATGTTTGTGTATTGGCTGAGACGGGCCTTTCGTGCCGCTGATATTTTTTCGTCCATTAACATACACCTAAGCCATCTTTATTGCCTCTGTAAAAACATAATGTACTTTGCACGATGTACAGTTTACATACATGGTAAAAAAAATCTCGTGTGATAAAAATTGTTGTTTGTTGTTTTTGATCCAGTTGATCCGAGTAGGATGGTGGCTGGGGGAGCCGGTGGCTGGCCATACCCACAAACCCAATTTCCCTATCTTACACCTGCGGTGCGCGCGCAATCCGCAGCTCGCGTAGCAGGCAACGGGGGAGGGATCTCGGCCGGCCATTTGAGTCAGACTGGATCAATTACGCCACCTGGTGGACTAAATATGGTCAAGGTTGGTATACTGTCTTGTGATAGCACATAAATAAATCACTGGTTAAAAACGGGTTTTATAGAGAGAAGATAGTCATGGTGGTGGGCAATTAAGTGGTGGTAACGGACTTGCATCAACATGCAATAATGGAAACGGACCAGGAAATGAATCATTAACTATCAGATTTTCAGAGGTTAGATAATATTGTAAAATGTCAACATTCAGAAGCTAAAACTTGGGTATTTTGCATAACTAGGTGCATTTGGAAGGAAGATTCGGAAACAGATCTTTCATGTATCCGAGTAGCACCGGTTTTCCGGGATACGAAAGTGCCATGTTACAATCTGGTAAGTGTGTATTGGAAATTGGAAAGCAAAATTGTTCCCAAAGAAATCTAAACATATGAATGATGTGTCTCAATCAAGAGGTTATTTTTCATCACAACAAAAAAGGGGAACGCTGTTTGCTTAAAGCTGAATTTAATAGTCAGCTTAAAAGGATTTATTTCGAAATATATTGGCCTATATGTATATAACGTTAAATAACAAAATACAGTATATATTGATGTTATGGCAAAATATAGCAAAGTTACAAGTTTGAATTTCCCAACTTTATAAGCCCTTTAAACTAGTCTATGGCCACCAAACTAATAGCCTAAACACTTGTTGCGAGGTCGTAATATTACCATTTACAAAATTTTACGTGCCTATGTAGTGGCAATTTTAGATTACGTTGCTGTCCTTGTGGCGGTAATTATCTGTCATGGCCATGCTTTTTGATTTTACAGGGCTTGTAATACAGTATTTAAGCCATGTTGTTGAAATATTGCCTTAATGTGCCACAAGTTTATCTTGCTAGTAATTTTATATTCATTTTGACTTGCAGGAGCTCACAGCCAGTCAACAAACAATTTGTATGGTACTTCGCACTCTGCCTCAGCAGCGGTGCCTTACCTTTACCCTGCAGCCTTATACCCAGGAAGCACTTTAGCATATAACTCAGTAGGTCAAAACTATGACGGTAATGGCAATGGAAACAGCAGCAACAACAACAACGCGGCTTGTTCGGTTTCCAATGGTAGACATGGCGATCCAGGAGGTGACACCAACTCACCTAATTCCAATATCAGTCGCGTGAGAGCAGGTGGCTCTTCTGTTGGAAGCGAAGGTGACATGTCTACGACGTTGTCACCAGGTAATGGCTCAAATGGTGGAAGAGATGGCCACGAAGCGACGGCGGTTGAAAATGCTGCTGCTAGTATATTGAGTGCGTCCGGTGCCTTGTGCGGTCAACGGTGGGACAACAGTAACGGGGTCGTGGCAGCACTTGCACTGGAAGCAGTTGTGGCTCGCGAGAATCAGAGAGAAGCAATGAATCATCAACAAGCTGCAAGGTCGGTTGTCGCCAATCCAAGTGCTGGTGGATTACATGAAGATGTATGGCGTCCATATTAAAAGATGTCACCTACAAATACTTACCGTAATCCTTGTGTGCAAGGTGTTCTAATCAGCTAAGTGATTCCGCAAGTATCGTGCACATACTAAAAGCTAGCTTTTGCTTTAAAGCATTTGAATGCTGTACATATATGTGTTCACTGGTATAGTTAATGTCCACATATATTCTTGAACAACTTATAGTTACTGACATCGTCAGTAGGTTCTATTGGTACGCTGTAAGTTACGGCAGCGGTATTCCGAGCTTTTGATTAAGTGTTACTTGATCTATGGCGAAAAAATACGTTTATTACTGCTGCTTTAAGGGTCTCACCCTAACTTGTAATTATTTGCTAATTTCAAAAATATCGATTGTGTTTTGTTTGGTTTAGCACTGTGCAAATCATCGTGTCATTTTAGAATTTTACCAATAGTTCAAAAAAGTCTCTTCACATGCTATGTCGAACCCAGTTTAAAAGCAGTGTGTATATAACAAAACTAAATAGTAGTTTTACGATGTACTGTGAAAACAGCCTAGCGAAAATGTAAAACTGTTCCATCGATGACACGTGTTAATAAGAATTCCTATCGAAGATAGACGATGCAAATTGCCCAAGGCATAATAAGCCTACGTGCTTGGATGTGGAATATCGCTTACGAATTTCGGTTTATTTTACGTGGCTGCGTCAAACGCATTTTGTTTATTTTTATGTTATATGCTTCCATATCAAACTTAAAAAATGTGCTTTTACTACAATTGGATTAAATGCATAACTAAACGTATCTACCTATAGAATTTTCTTTCACTACAAAACAATCAAGAAAAATTGTAATTGTCTATAAGAGATTGTAATGTAATTATTTACCACAAACAAATACCATGTTGTCGCGAAAGTTAGATCAATGATGTATAATACTTGTTTCATTTCGCTTTAGTTTATGTATTGTATTTTTGGCTGAAATGTGCTTATTGCTTATATGCATTTATTCGCTTAGCGATGTGAAGTTGCAACTGTGCTGTGCCTACCTGCCACGAACAATAATGTTCAGTTATCAATATTACTGCTGATTGGTCAGTAACAATAAATACAGCTTTTTCTGCTAAATGTCATGTGGACTGGAATAACATTCACAAAACATAATTTGTCGCTGGATGGTTCTACAGCGTCATTGCCGATATAGATCAAACGGAATGTAAAGAAAATTCAAAGCTTCTGACTAAAAGAAACATAATTTGCTAAATATCATCCTCGTTTTTTATACAATAACTTTCTTACACTATTTATGTTAGCACACAGTATCAGAGCCGTAGCTAGGGCGAGGGGAGTTTGCCATGAATTGAGGCTACTTTTTCTTTAACTACGATGTTCTATTAAAATTTCAATTGTTTTTTCATATAAAGTAAGGTACCGTATATTATGTTAATGTTATAGAAAATGTGATTAAACATGGAGGAGGTGGCGTCAATTTCGTAGTTTTCCCCGCGCGCAAAATACCCTGGCTACACCTCTGAACAGTATTATTTAGGAACATAAATACTAGAACCAACTAGTTTATTTTACGAATGTCCGATACTGACCAGCACCGACATCACCCTATAGTCAGTGTATCAGAAGTACCGACACTATCGTTTAGCATCGGGTATCGGATATTCCATCTGATATTATTGAACATCTCTACTGAGAACATCGTAAGCAGGTCAGTTTCAGAAGTAGGAACTTCTTAACAAATTATGATTTATATAATAAGTTTTAACTTTAGATAAATAACAACGTTCGTATTTGTTAAAAAAGTGTCCGTAAGACAAAAGCCATTTTGCAGCTACATTAGAAGGATAGCATATAAGATTCGCGCGAAGCCCAAGATTTGCCGGACATCTGATTTAAGGTTGGCAAACAAGATGTTTTCGAAAACGAAATGTACAAAGCAACACATTTACCCTTCAACCTGAACTATAGGGTTTTGCAAAACACTCGGGTCAATGGAAGGGCCATTGACCCCAAAGCGGTATGGTTAAAACAGGGGTGGGCAACCTATGTCCCGCGGGCTATTTTATACGGTCCTCTACAGCATTCAAAACTGCTTCATGTATCTGACTCATAACCGCATTGAAAAAAATTCACTATTTGTCTGTAGCTCTTGACAAAATACAGATTGAAAAAAGAGCAACTGAGTGCGAGGAGACATGACAAAATTTGATACCATAGAATAATTTGCCCAGTTGATTATATACAATAAAAACACTTCTTCTAAACAAGACTACAGAACTAGAAATTTGCAAAGCCTTGAAAAGCGTTATAGCAGACATATAACTTGATTTTGTGGAATTTGGGGTGTTTATTAACTCGCACATAAACGCTATTGTCACATTACAGCCTTTAAACATTAGTTTGTGGGAACACCAGCTTTGACAATGTAACTAATAGACTATGTCCATTTTCATAATCTTCAAAGAGTCAACAAGCCGTCCGTTTACTTCTATTACGACTCTTCGTGATACAAAATATTTTCGTTCTGCAGATCCGGAACTTCTTTTAAGAGTTGAAGTGCAACCAGCTGTTAAAAAGCAAATTTAATAGTTGCAAGGTCGATAAAATATAAAATCGTATTCAATCAACAGCCACAAAGAAAATAAATTACTCATCTGTAACAAAGGCAAAACATCTGTAACAAAGCATTAGTAGATCGAACCAAAGTATTTAAAGCAGTATGTGAGAAGCCTCTATACTCGAAAAAGCATGGGGCGTTTTTGAGTATATTTGCCAAATATTCCTGTCAAGAGATGTGGCGTTTTGTTTGCAGAATGTACGCAAAATGTGCACGCGAAATGTGCGCACATTTTTTCAGATAGAGCACATGTCAAAATGTGCACAGCTTCATTGATGTCTACTTGGCAATATTAGCAGAATTAGAGTTAGAAAAATGGGAGTTAGAAGAGTTAGAGTTAAAGGTGAAAGTTAGAGGAAGAGTTGGAGGAAAAGCTATAGAGGAAAGAGTTGGACATAGAGTTGGAGACAACGTTTAAGAAACAGTTGAACAAAAAATTGAAGAAAGAGTTGAGAAAAACGTTTAAGGAAGATATGGAGAAAAAGTTGGAGGAAGAGTGAGATAAATCGTCGAAGGAAGATTTCTAGGGAAACGGTTGAAGAAATAATCGGAGGAAGAGTTAAAGAAACTGTCTGAGTAAGTGTTTGGCTGGCCAGAAGACTAAAGCGGTCTCCCTAAGAGAGAGTAGAGACAAAGTATGTAAGCGAGCAAAATAAGAAGGCAATTAATACAATACAATATAAATTTTGTTTTTTCAATAAAATTACCGCTAGGTAGAGATAGAGATAGAAAGTACTCACCGCATCAAAGTCAGGGGAACGGTAAAAATGGAAAATTAATGTTGGTGTCTTCAGGATGCATTGGAACATTTCCTAAAGTCAAAAAAGAGAATTCTTTTCCCATAAAATATTGTTAATTCTAGTATTCCCATACGTTGTTATTAATTTCTAGTTAATCAAATAATGGTATTTTTATATATTGTCCAGTTGTTAATCTTTTATCCATATCGTAAGATTCGTCTAAACAAAATCACAAAGGTTATAAAAAGATCAATGATGATACAAATTTGAGTAACTATAGTATTCTGCTTTTATTATATAAAGTTGTTTTTGATCTTTTTTTTAACCTTTGTGGTTTTGTTTGGATCTATGAATTTCTATTCCTTTTTCACATAGCCATGTTCACATAATTATAAATTTATTAATGTAAAATTCACTTGATGGAAAATATCTGAGTTCATTTTCGGAATCAGCAAAATTAACCAAAACCATCGTTTACCTTGTATTCAGCAAAATTAAGCAGCTAATAACGGACAGCAAATTTGTCCCTTGGGTAGCCTTCACGTAATAAATGAAGCAAATGCGAGCGGTAGATAGGTAGAAAAAGGAAAGAAAAAGATAGGGATCATATCGAGCAATGCCCAGGAAGGTTGCGCCTTCTACTAGCACAACAATGCCGGTCGAAACGTCTCGCCCTGGCGGTTGGACCGACCTCTCCGCAAGGTAGGTTAATAACAGGGGCTGTATGCTACTTAAGTGCGCAGGCTTTCCAGAAACTTGATTAGCCGACTATACTTTGGTTCCGCGAGTCGTTTGTCTCTTTACTTTAACAGGGTTTCGAACCCGAACTCCGATGGCTCCAAAATGGGTCTATTGCTTCATTGGTTAACAACGATTAGGCACGTCTCATACGAGAATTGGTTTCGTATCGAACAAATACGAGACCATGTACTTACCGTTAAGTTAGCCTAATCGTATGTTTCTGCACGAACATCGTTATGGCTCGCAAACATTTTACATAGGTTTTCAGTGCAGCCACTTAGGAGTCAAAAGTCTTTTTGTTTGCCAATAGGTCTTAGTATTTTTTAAGCAAACGTTTTGCTTTTTAAGCAAACGTAACTGAATCCTAATAAATTCAAATTCACGATTCGCTCGATTACCTTAACAAAAGTTTGGTATTTGCACACATGTTCGTTCGAAAACAGCACGCTTCTTAAAGTTACATAACTATGACGAAACGTTATGACGCAACTTGGTGAAATATGACGCAACTTTTCATATTTAATTATTTATGTTCCGTTCACCCCCTAAAAATCATACATACGCCCCTGTTTTTAACAAAAAAATGCACACAGATCTAACCTTTGGTTACATAAAATTAATTATTTTTGCCAAATTCAAGCACTTTCAATTGCTTTAATATAAAGTTTTTTTTTACTTTTTTGAAACTACTTAGAATACTTTCTATACATACTATACAGTGTCGTCAGGGTAGATTGAACCAGGGTATGCCTTCTGTGCAAACTATATTTTATGCCGACTTTTATTATTTAATTTCAAAACATTTTCGCGCTATCCGCACACTTTTGTAGTACATTTTCTCGCATAAAAAAATATTTGATACCCAAAGGCGCCTCGCATAACGTTGCGCCGTGTAAAATCCTATAATCTACAATGAAAATAAATGTCGCTATAATTTTAATATTCGTAATGTCTTTTATATGCCCAATGCGTGCCCCTTTTTTACATAAAAATTTAAAAAAATATGGTAAACCTTATAATTGCACGATTACAATTAACTTTGGTTACATATTTGCACAAGGGTTCGCACAACACCAACAGGTTTTCAATAATTACTTGCTCTTTCTCTAAACCTTACTTATAACACATCTTTGTGACGCCTTTCTCGAAAAAATTTATTTTCCCGAAAAACACTGGATCAGCCCCTGGCCCTTAAGTCCAATAAAGCTATTTTACTCTCTTGTGTGTTTTTGTGTAAGGCGCACATGATAATCATTGATATTCCCTCGGGACCCAGGGCGTTTTGTCGTAGTTCATACTTTTTCGAAAGGGTCATATAGATACGGTATTATAAAAAGTGGTTTAAATGGAATATATTTTGAGATGTGGAAGAATTATTCATCTGCAACTTGCCAGTTTTACACACAATTTACACTGGCTCTGTGATGTTTCTATGAACCTTACACTGCTTGTATGATGCAGATCATTCTACATTTAAACGAAACGAAACAATATGGAATCGGAGAGAGGGGCACGATTTTCGATAAATTGTATCAAGGGAGCTCGACCTAAAAAAGTTTAAGGACCCTTGCTTTGGATGTTTCATCAAAAGACAATGGTTTGCGAACGAAACCGTTTTGCGAACGAAGCTTTGAGGGGCGGTTTTAACGTTGAAATTTTTACACAAATTATAACACATCCTGATATAAATATTTGTTTAGCATGGCGTTTATTTAGTTATAAATAATGGTTTAAAGAGGCAAAAACGTAATAAAATGTCAGAAAGACTTAGTGTGATAAGCAAATAAGTTTTTGCATTTACAAATTTAAACTTGACATTAAAGATGAAAATATTGCCGGTCCCCTCTCTGAAACTGTCCATGCTCATAGCCTATAGGCCCACAGGAGGCAAATAAAGCTACGTGTTTAGAAATTAAGACAACTCGAGTAATTTTTTAGACGTTGATGGTACTCAATAAGGCTACAACAAAATCTTGCCGTGGCACTCGGAATTGGGGAATGCTTTCCAGGTATTATTAAGCAGGCGTTTATGTGGAGTGGGACGCCTAATAGTTAGTTGTTTTGTTGGTAACTATGTTCAGCATATATCTCAAACCACTTATGGCATTCATAAAATTTGAAACATTACCACTGCCAGTGCTTAAGTATTTCGATGATCTACTCACCGCCCAGGTGCACAGCAGCTGTCGGTCACGCCAACTTTCCACATGTGTTGCCATCTAGTGAAAAGGAGAGAGTGCGTTTTGTCAAAAACAAAGTAAATGAGCGAGGTTATTCCGAAGTGATTGCTAAGTGTTCTTATCGGCTATAAGTCTACATGTTGCTGTCTATCTTTATACCATTCGTGGTTGCAGCGATGAGACACAAGATCTTATTACATTGTGCAATGCACACCTTTTTCAAACAGTCTTTTCTCGATGGGATTGTTAATGGAAAGATTAGTAAAGCTCAATGCTGTTAACACAACGTTAAAAAATGTCGTTGTTAGAATGAAATTCTTCTGTATATGAAAATTGGTTTGATTTTGCCATTTAGGTGTAATTGCAAAACAAGTTTTCGTGAAACGTGTCACCAGTGTGTAAACGCCTATCCGTTTAAAACATATAACAGTCAACAGAACAAGCGTACTTTTCGTAATTTTAAGAAGTAATAAATTTAAGCATGAATCAACATTAAATAAACAATTTTGTTTATCAATGCCACACAAATAAAGCCCAATTTTGTCTGGCATGCGAGCCGCTGGTTTTAATTCCCCGATTGCCACCAAAAGCGGTTATTTTTCCACTTGTACGCCCATTGTTAAACGTAGCTTCTAGCGCGACCCAATGTCTATGTTGTTCTAGCCGCCCACCCATGAACAAAAGTGGTTTCGTGCAATCGTGTAAAAAATCAGGATTCCTTTTAACTATAACATTTCCGTCCTTTGTTGGCGCCCGACCAGTATAAAGCCAGTCAGTAAAACCTATAATGGTCAAATGACCGTTCAATTCTCCAATTGTTGATCCTTGCAATATAAGTTTTCCGCACCTGTCTACATTTACCGGTGTTTACAAAAAGGATATAGGTGTATGCTTTACAGAAAAAAAAACTGAGGAATTTAGTAAAGAAATAAATTTGCGGTGTATATGTCAAAGTCACTAAATTTACTAGTACTTTTAAAGAAACAATTATTTTTTTTATTTTTTAACTATCGCTTTAATGCAACCTTTTTTAGATATTAGGAAATATCTGTTTGATTGACATAAAGTTTTTACAAGACGGCGGCGGGTCAGAAAAGTGACGCCAGATTTGCGCGCTTCATTAAAAAGACCTGACGCGTGCCTTGTTTGCTCATGTATTTAGTTTTTACAAATCGTATCCAGAGAATCTTAACCAGTCGAAGACAGTGTGAATTGAACAATGGGTTCAGGAATCAATCAAAACTACTGAGACACGAGAAAAGTGTTCCGAGACACGATTTTTGCCCTCACCATACAAATTTTATCGTTGTTTTTACAACAACGACTACCGGGCTAGATATTAACAAGGCTGATAGCACATGTTTTGTATCGTGCCCGTTGATACGTCACCTTAATGGATGTGTAAGAGGATTTGTAAGTTCGGCGGCTAAGTACCCCTTGTATTTGCGCTGCCACAACCTGCAGTTCTTCCTCTTCGCGGAGGGAAGATAAAATCGTGTAAAAAGGAAAAAAGGTGTCGCCTTTCATAAAGATGTCAATCACAGCAAAGCGTTGAAATATCTGTGCTCGAAGAAAAAACCCTCTGAGAACTCAACATAACTACGAGTAGAAACGCAATTAGATTCTTCAGTCGTTAAGTTGAAGTGACCTAGTTTGCTCTGACAGGTTATTGCCGTATTTATGATTGTTGAAAGATAATAACTGTTTTGCATACAGAAATATTAAGTATTGTAAGAAAAAATATGTCAACTTTAAAAAAACCCGACGCAACAAGATTTGAAAGTCGACATTTTCTTTGTCCGCCCAAAGTTTCTTTCTTGGAAAAGTTCAAGTTTCCCAATAGTTCAAACTTGCCACCGAAATCTGGACGGAATCTGTCATCTTCATATCATGGCAGCAGAAATATATCGCATTTGGAAAAGATTACAGTAATGGCTTATAAGAATCATTTGCCACAAGAGCAAAGTAATAACTTCGAGCTGAGTTTTACTGGAAAAGGGAGTCAAGTTGCACTCGATCGTCCACAACAGTTAATTCACTGTGATTGCTCACTTTGTACATTTAGCGCCAACCCGTATGATAGGGTCAACTGCGTCGGTTTTGTACCCCCAGGACTAAATTTTTTCGGAGAACAATCTACTACTACTTTACCTGGCGTCATCGCTAAAGACTATCGTAGCCACTATCTTATGGCTGGAAATACCACAAACAAAATGGCTGAAAGCGTAGACAACCACAATTTTTTTGAGGAAGACACTAAGAGACTCGGCCATGAACAAGGGTTTCAACACAAATCGAAAGTAGGCGAAATAAAACAGGAAAGAGATTTAAACAACCTGAGGAAAACAATTTGTGATTATCTACTTTGGCCGTCACACAACACGACCGCCCTCCTGCAATACCCGTGGCTTGCTTTAGGTCATTTGATGGCAAGTAATCAAATTCTGGGTAACAGTTTAAACTACAGTCCTACAAACTCACTTAACCATGAAATGGCTAACAATCTAGACAAAAATAATGTCGTTCCTTACTTAATGGATTGTAAAAAAACAGCTTTGAAGATCGAAAATGAAACTTCGGCAAACCTTCAATACTTTACAAATTGTCACAAAAATGACAAATCTTCTTTTGATAGTAGTCTAAGAACAAAGCATTCCTGGAATCTTTCTAATTGTCCTACCTTTTCCGAAAACACTATTCCATTGAATTTTTCCGATCGTAAAAAACAACCTGAAAAATCATTTTTCTGTAACGATTCTGGCAATTTGCCGCTGAGTTTTGAAGCATCGAACAATGGTCATGTTTCAAATCCCGTAACTGAAAAATCGAAGAGCTCGTCAAGAAATCTTGTTGGTGTCAACTGCACTGTAAACAAACCAACAACAAATGAAGACATATCCGCCGCAAAAGAAAAAAAAGCACATCGATGTATGTATTGTGGAAAATTGTATTCTCGAAAATACGGACTTAAAATTCACATTCGGACACACACCGGCTATAAACCACTCAAATGTAAAGTAAGTAATTTGCAAGGTCAGCTTAAATGTGATTTTTATAACATAAATCAATAAGTATTTTAGTAATATGATGTGTTTACGAATATATTAGTTCCAATCAATGTTTACCCCTCTTAAATAAATTTAATAAAGTTTATCAGCCAATAGAGTGCAAAACTAATATATTAATAAATAAACTGTTTTTTTAACGTGGATCGCAGTGAATTACAATAATCGGCGACTCTAAAAGTTTTGTCATTCCTAATCTGTAGGTATGCGGTCGACCATTTGGTGATCCAAGCAACTTAAACAAGCACGTAAGGCTGCATGCGGAAGGGGAAACTCCTTACCGCTGCGAGTTTTGTGGCAAGGTCCTGGTGAGAAGGCGGGATCTCGAGCGTCACATCAAGTCGCGACATCCCGAACAATGCCGGATTCTTTTCCCGGAAAATGAAATAGTGTGTCCCCCGGCAGACCCACGGCTGTGGACCAAACACTTTTAGCTTGCTCTAAAATTCTAGGTCTATAGTTTACCTTTCTTCAACGTTGTTTATTAAGTTGTTTTAAGGTGTGTTTTTGTATTAACGATTGGTAAATTGTAACTTAAAGAATGAAGTATTTGTAGGATTTGTAAATGTCAATGTATTATGTGAAATGATAGCTTTTGGTTTCACAGAATTATACAATTTTGTGTCAATTCACGCAAATTAAAAATTTTGCAATCTAAAGTGGGCATATACTTTCACGGGTAAGAATTGCCGTTGGTATTACAACTTCGTTCGGCAAACTTTTGCCTAGTTATAGTAGATGTTTTTGCGTTTAATTTTTGTTTGTTTTGTCCGGTATGAGAATGAAGCTATAGGGGTTCTTAAACTAGGGCATGTGGATTAGTTTTTGGGGTTGGTGAAGGCTTATTGGAATCTTAGTGTAATGCCTTTTTCAAAGGAAAAGAGATTAATAAAAAAAACGCTTAGCCTTATCTTTGAATGTATTTTCATATTGATATAAGTTTAATATGTAGACATTTAATTCCACGTAAGATACAAACAAAATGCACAGTATGAATGATGGAAACTGAATATCCAATTAATTTACACCATACACATACATTACAACAACATGCACATACAAATATTTTTAGTTTTTTCGAGTATATAGTGTAAGTGTGCAAAGGGCAAATTTTACTGCGCAAATGGTCTGGTGTGGCTGCGTAAGTTGTTCGTGACTGCCTCACTCAAATAAACTGTTTCATTAAGGTTTTACATTTACCGTGAATAATTTGACCTTGATCGGTGATATACTTTAAAAGCAGAGACAGCGTAGGAACCTAGCCACTTCCATAACAGGTCGAGTTCCAATATTCCCCCTACAAACGAACCTGGGTAGATTACAGTCTGACGCTTGTGGATGTTGGGCGAAAATGGCAGCAAAGTAAGTTACGCCAAAGCAATCAATAAATATGCGACCAGCTTTAAAATGCCGAACTGTTTGAACAGTAATTACACTGAACAAAGAGGAGATACTAAATTATGTGAAAAGTATTGGATTTCCAATAACAAAATGGATAGAATCCTAGGGATGAGAGGCCACGATGTTGATATAACTTGCACCAATAGAGAAAATGTATTGGAAGTCCACACGAATCTCTGCGCAGCTGAGGAAGTCAAATTTTTCAAACTCTATATTAAAGTGATCAATGTCGCAGTTGGCTGGGTAGCTATTCCCTTCCCCCAATCAAATTATTGAAAAAAAATATCTGCAAAATATGCCAAGGTGGAAAATGTGACACACAGTAGGGACAAGTTTGGGTTACTAACTGAAATGCAATTTTTGACAAAGAACTGAGCGTTCGTCGACCAAAACACTTTCCCGAGCTAAATCAGAAAGGCAGAGTGTGAATATTACGTGACTTCAAGGTCAAGACTTGGTACACAAACAGGCAAACTGTCCTAAACGCTTAAATAAAGACTGGGTAAAATGCAAGCCAAAGCAAGATAAAGCACACTGAAATATGCCTACAACCGATAATATAGTTGCACTTCAATTTGGATCAGAAGTCAACACATCCGATAACACTCTCGAGAAAATCACTCTAAACAATGCTGGTAATAAATTTAGGGATTTTGATTCACCATATATAAACGCTAAAAAAAAGGATGCCGTATTGCAACAACTGGTCAAGGAAAAGGTTATACGAAGTCCCGAAAATCTTGGGAACAGTAAATCCATAGGGCTAAGTTTTACCTACCCGATATCCGTGAAATGTCCGGGATACAATTAAGGCTGTGGCTTTGGTTGCGGCTCAGTTGAAAACAATCGTTTACTAAAACTGTTCCAACAATTACGCCGTAGTAATGGAATGGTGAACGAACAAGGAATTTTTGACGGAGGAAGACAATGAAACATATCAATGCCCATCATGCGAAAGAACATTAAGACCTATGCCGTGCTGCGAGGAGCTCCATCCAGAATTCAAAAGGGATCAAGATATGCTTGAGTGCATTCCAGTGTTGTAAACAAGTCCTTTTGAAATGACTTAAGTCCAAGTCAAGTCTTTTGCAAAAATAACAAGTCAAGTCCCAGTCCAAGTCATCTGTTGCCCAAGTCAAGTCCCAGTCAAGTCATTATGAGAGCAAGTCAATTTCAAGTCATGTCATTGACATAAAAGTAAATTATTAAACTATTAAAATTGGTAAACTCGTCCGATTATAAGCAAAAATTTAACTAAAAAAACACATAGGCTACGCAATACACAGCAATTAAAATGTTTAATATGCAAAACTTAAGATAAATTTTAATGAAAAACACTTAATTTACTTTTTTGCCAAAAATGACTTAAGTTATTTGCCAAAATGACTTAAGTCTAAGTCAAGTCATTTGACCAAAATACTTAAGTCAAGTCAAGTCATTTTGGTCAAAGGACTTAAGTCAAGTCAAGTCATTTGAAAACAGTGACTTAAGTGCACTTAAGTCAAGTCAATGACTTAAGTCATTACAACACTGGTGCATTCAGTGCCAGAGGAAGCCTACTCTGTTGTGTGTAATTGTTATACTGTTAACACGAGGCTGCGGAGTCGAACTCCGAACTCCGGGCTCTATTACAGAGTCGGTTAGTTTCGCTGGAATCGGATTCGGGACTTGAGTAAGACCACCCGAGTCCGACGTGCGCATGCGCAGTACAAAACTTCGAAACTGATAAGGTCGCAAACTGTACGATTTATAAGTAAAATACCATATGGTGGAATACTTTCCAACCATGTAATATAGTGGGTGGATGCATGATATGCATGACCTCTCTGAATGGATTGCTAAACACCCACCTTATTTTAGTTACGTAAATCGGTGAATACAGGCTGTAGAAACCGGACTTGGAACTTAACGAAATGGCACATATGGCCGGAGATGGACTCGGAAGTCGGGTTTCATTTTTTAGCGGATTTAGACTCGGGTTATTTTTAACCGACCCAGCGGCCTTGATTATAGCGTGCTCCCTAAAGAAGCGATGTTTAAAGCATGCAGTAATACCAATTGAAGCTATAAGATAATTAACTTCAGCTGCGGGAAAAAAGCTCTCATGTCTTATGGGTCCCTACAATATAATGTGTTTAGATGTGACTGTGCTATAAAATATAAAACCGCTAGGGCACTATATGTTACGCTTCTTCGCGATGCTATGTTCTGTGCAGCGATAATTGGCTTTAAAAAGAGGAAGTAGGCTATAGCGCCGATACACAGAAGTAAATGGTTGTTAGCAACATGCGAGCTTTTCGAACCTATGTGTACGCCATTGATTAAAATCATGATTCACAGTGTAAATGGATCGATATTAACAAAAATACAACGCAACTTTCACCGGGAATCCATTAATTTCCGGGAATAGGAATTCAATCTGTATCTTTATGAATCATTTTAAGACTTCAAGGCTCTGAACCTGAAACTGAACTGAACATTTTGAAAGAACCAGTCGAAAAATATGTTCACTTCTTCATAAATTAATTATAATTTCAAAGAGTCGAGTTATACAATGTTCGAATATCGCGCAGCTTGCAAAATATTTTGTTTTTAAGTTCTCGTTTGAAGCTCTGCTTAAAAGTATTTAATCATTTATCGTATAAAGGTTACAAATTTACGCGACAGTCAAAAAACTGGATACTAAAAAGCTCACTGTCATGTGCTAATATCCGCTTATACAAAGCGCAGTTTCACGATAGTTTTCTATTGCATTTCAATGTCAGTATAGGCATTTTGCGGAACTGGTATGTATAGTATAGGTGGATTGGTTTTTAACAATGTACGAAGTAGGCTATAAAGTCAACCTTCCGCGGTGTATGGTAATGGCCGAGGCAACACAACTTTTAGCCTCCCTAAAAACCAGGGGTTCCCAACCGGGGGTACTCGTACCCCTTGGGGGTACGAGATTGGACATCAAGGGGTACGAAGATCGTTGGGCCACAGAGCAGCTTTTCAAACAGATTTTACAGTACAGTTTTATTTTGAAATTGTAAATGATTTTAAGCCATTACGGCCTTTGCTTTAAAAAAAACAATTATCTGCAAATAATTGTTGTTATTTAGTAAGAAACCTCTCAAATATGATATCTTAATTTTTCTTGAGTAAAATCGAACCATCGTTTGAGCGAATTTTATCAATGAAGCAGCACCAAATATCTCACTGAGATGTGGCAAACAAAATAATTAACGTTTAATTTCTTTTTGCGATTTTTGTGCAAAATACCGAGTTAACGTTTAACTGAGATATAAAAGAAATGTAATTTAGCAATATATATCTGAAAAAATCGATTAGAACTTCTTGGGGGTACGAAGAATGCTCTGACCTGACAAAGGGGTACGAGCAGCAAAAAAGGTTGGGAACCCCTGTTATAAACTGTGACAATAATTGCACTTTTGGTTGCGAAAGCATACGTTTTTAACTCTTTTTACACTTTTTTTTATTAGATGGATAAGTTTAGCAACAACAGGTCTATTACAGAGGAAACAATTTGACCGCTGGAAAAAACACTTTTGCAACGGAAATATAAACTCAAGGTATAACTTCCGAGCACGGTGACAAATTTCACATAAATACATTTGTTACACTTACGACATGCAGCCCAATATTGCACGGAAAAATAAAACAACAACAGATTGGCCACATTCATATAAACAGTACGTTCTTAATTAGACCATGGCCACAAGCCAGCTTAAAAATCTATAGAAACTAATTGTATATGGGGAGAAAATCTACATCCAACTATATATTACCGCTTTGATCAGTTCTTTACGCGAAATCACCAGTTATTTCTGTTAGGCAAAATATATTTTGCGTTTAAAACAAACGTTTGTAATTTAATGTACTTATTTAGTAAAATCACTAATACATCAATGTTTGCAAATCAGAAATTACTATCACAAAAAAGCTAAACCACATGATGAAAAGTCTATGTTTTAACAATGTTAATAAACAGTTTAGTCAACTGAGAACCAAATGCCTGGACCTAATATTTGCCTTATTAACTGTTGTACATTAATGTTGTGTTTCATCTTCGTTTCTCAATATCAAATTGTGGACTTCCAGTGTTCAACGCAAAACAACACAGCAACGTGCAGGTAAATAACCAATCTGTGTGCCTTTTTAATTTCACCTCGGTTGATCAAATTAAGTTAACAGAGATCAATCTCGTCCACAACTGTAGGCAAACTTGGCGTTGGCACATTTGTTTTCGTAGAGGGTGGTGAAACGTTTTCGTCCGAAAGAACGGGAACGGAACTTTGGAGACTGGAAAATTTATCGTTTATAGCGTCTACTTCATTGGACATTTGCGCAACTGTTACACGGGAAGGTAGTGCACTAGAAACAGTTGTCGGTATGGATTTGTTTTCGGAATATCCGGGTACACGAAGGGAGCGAGCTAGCTTAGCGTAGGCAGTGTCCATATACTTGAATAACGGAGTGTTGAGCAGCTGCGATGCTTTTTGCTGGTCTCTTTCATCATAAGCCTCTATAAGCGTCTGCAATGCGCTGTATTCTTCGCTTTCATCGAAGCCAACCACACTGTCACAAGCATCATATATACTTTGCTCCGCTCGTACCTGTATTTCGAAATACACCGTTTAAAACACATAGCACAATGAAAGTTATTCTTAAAAACGCTTTTAGAGCTTATCGAATAAAAAAAAATATTTCTAATATGATTTAACGAATTTCCGTAAAAGCATTAAAGTGTACACAGTACACACTGACATGTTTATTGCTGATGATAGAGCTCCGAGACGACCAAAACACCCAGTTAAACTAAAAAATCATGTTTGATAAAACTTTTATTGTCTCATCAGCGAGTAGAAAAAAACGCGAAGCAAAAAATTGTCATAAAAATGGGCATAATAAACAAAAAGTATTTTTGTGGTTGATGGGATATGGTAAATAAGGTAAAAAAGCTTGTTTTTGCAAACTCTCATTAGGTTCCTAGGTACCTTCCCGTAAAGCAGGTTTTGAGGGAGCAAAAATGAGTCCAGCAGTTTAATATAGACTAACTGTCAATTAACGTTCTTAGCTCTTTTTGCTACCTAAAACATCACCGTTCTAATTTTAGAATAATTGACAATCAACGTTTTGAAGGAGTTATGGATGTGTTTTTTTAAGTTACATCAATCAAATTGTTATCAGATTACATCAATCAAATTTAAGTTACATCAATCAAATTGTATTGTTATCAAAACACTTACGCTAATTGGAAGAACTTTCCACTCATTAAATTATGGATATAAGTAAATGTTGGACTAAAATATAATAATGTACAGATAAAATTGGTCGCCTTAAACTTAAAAATGGTAAAAATCTTAACCAAACCCTTGGATCCATAGCTCAGGGTTAATATTCACTTAAAATTTGCACTCACTCGTCGGCCAAATGTCTACCAATCAGCACTCGCCAGGACGAAATAATACTCCACAAAAAATTACGGCATGTCTTCTATGAATGTTATCTTTTCATTTGTCAACAATGATTTAACTTGCCTCTCTTTCGATGCGTTTACATATATATCGTATAGTCGTCCTTAACAATATACCGCGATATTGGATGCATAGCACTTTTTAAAACATGTAATCCGTTTCTTTATTTTGTTTTTGTTGTTGCGCAAGCGTGGATCGCGCGATTTAGATAATAATTGGCCTAAATATTGGTTGTTTAAGATAAGGTGTCGCATATCAAGTTTTATTTTTTCATATGGATTAATCCTGAAATGGACTAAATATTTAACATCATTAAATTGCAAGTTGGAAGAAGCCAACTGTTAAGATGTCGAGTTGCCTATACTTTTCTAATGAATGTTTTAAAAGTTAAATCATTTTGAATAATATTTGTATTCCTTTACCTATAAGAATAAACAGTAAATATCTTATATCGTCTGGACAATGGCACAAGAAAGTAAGTTGAAATAATATTCGGAATTTTTTTTCAAGTATATAATTCTCCAATAAGCTTATCAGTTGGAACCATAGAAAATATGTTAACGTAGTTTCAGTTTTCATCAACGTACAGGTCTGGACCGCCCTTTGATTTTATTGTGTCGCCAATTACAATAGTTCACATAGTGGGAGTTTTGAGATTGGTTATGAAAAATATTTCTTCAAATTTAAAAAAAATTAGCAATTTGAAGACATGGCCCATATTAATTACATTCGCACTGATTAAGGCTAACTTCTTATGTTTTGTTCGGTTACAAAAGTCAAGTGAAGAGAATTGAGTCGCCAAAGTAGTTTTTGGTCGCCCCAGAAATAGTGGTCCAAATAGTAGGGTGATTAATTACTGTTTTGAAATTTTAAACTAAAAAGTAAAAGTTTTACATATAAAAAAATACATTTAATTTACATAATGCATTTTTGTCTGACGGACTTTACAAGTAAAAAAAATTATAACAACCAAGCAATCAGTAAACTGGTATTAACAAATGAGGTACCCTTAAAATGGGTTTAATAAAATACACAAGGTTAAAAATATGGATTTTTTGAAAATGGACCACCATTTAAATATGGAAAACTTATGTTTACCACTACTCATATAACATAATAAAAACAACACATTGTATAATACTGGCACTGCTAATATTATATTATAAATTTTTTAGACAGGTAACACAAAACTAAACAGATCAACTAGCGTGAATCTTGGTTAATAATAAATATTGAGATTGCTATTAGTTACAACAAATAAATAAAACAAAATAAAAAATATTTATTGTGCAAATCAATTTGTTTATTACCTTCCGGATTATGAGTTTTCTGAGGTTCAGACTAGCAGAAACAAGTTTTACACACCATATACATACTAGATACAAACAATATTTTTTGTTACCTGATCGCCAATATGCAGATGTACCAATACAAGTGCACAAGTCAATCTGTTACCAGCACCATGATCACTCTGGACTTGGCTCAACAATTGCTTTTCATGGGAAATTGTTTTGACAGCTTCACTAAGTTTGTTGAGTTTAACCTTAAATCATAATTAGGTTCTATATTAAGTTCTATAACACTGGTCAACACATTTTCACTTTTTTTTTTCTAAACAAAATGTGAGTATTTCATCTTAGATGTATTTTATGCGCTGATTTCGAATATACCTTCGTTTTTCTTTAGCACATCAACTTTTCAAAATATATTCAAATTTAATTTTTTTGAAAAAAAGCAATGAAAACAAAGCACATATGATACATGACCCTTAAAGACGCCTGACATACAAACTTTTTTGTAAACATAACCCAGGTCATCATCAACATATTTTACCCTTCTAAAATCCTTTGTGACAGATTTCATACCGCAAAATGTTGTTTTTGTGCGTCGCTAACTGAACCAAGGTTCTCTGGAAAGAAGTTCAAGTAAGACTGCAGAAAATGCAGTTTGAGGGACATACATAACCTATTAACATGTAAACCTAAGTAGATCTCTAATACCTACTGGGAAAAAATGCAATTTTCATTTTCTAAAAAGTTAGCACACAGTTACTAAATGCCAGCCAAGCGCGTAATTCCACCTTTTTTACAATGTGCATCCTTTTGAATTTTATTAATATTTTGGCCCATCAAGTTCCTTTAATTTTGCTTAGCTTAATAGTGAAATCTTTTTGTAAAGACACATGCTATACATAGAACTTCACTTTTCTATTCTATTCTACGAGCACTAAAATGTTCTAAGGGGCATAACGTTTGTTATATTAGCCCCTTACGATTTTCTTATAGGCCTATAGTCTCTTCATAAGTAATGCATTTGGTAGCACAGCAAAAATGTCTGTCTACTGTAGGTCCAATTTCATAATATCTTATTGCTACATCAATCTCAAGCAAGTTGTTGTATTTTAATCATAATACAACAAGCAGTTCCGACTTTTCTTTTGAAAGAGACACATCTCTAGTAAGGCTGCTTAGATCTGTGGGAAAACAGAATTTTGGTTCTGAATTTTCGTTTTGTTTTTAATAACTCAATTCACCAACATCTTCAACTTTATCAGGCAGAATTCAAGACTTCCGTGAGGAGGAAGTGAAACACAAATTGGGGCTGACATTATGTGGTACAGGTCTCCTTGCTAAATCTAATAGCTTAAGTACAATTGTCCAACTTATTGATATCTGAAGTGATACTTTATTGCTTGTCTTTGGTCATACAAATTTTAAAAAGTAACTATATTACTGATTAAAATATGTCACTGCAGAACATTTATTTCTTTGATTTTTTCTGTTGTTAGACGCATAGTAAGTCCTTGTTCAAAAACACTTATAGTCAGCTTGTTTTTACATCTGGAAATTAACACTTTAATTACAAAAAAACGTTGATAAAATATCTTTCAAGATTGTTTTTTTAGAGAGAAGTCAGTAAAACCAGATAGAATGGTGCATGAATCACATCAAAGTTGGATTATGTCACAGTGTGCAATGTGCCTATAATATTAATACAGCAATAAGTAAAAAAAATTAAAATGTGAATATCTCAAACCTGATGTGCTACAAAAAACTGAGTACATTTTCAGAATCAGCACCGAAAACGATTCAAGAATCAATATTCCAACTCCATTTAAAATTTGCTGTTGACCAGTGTAATTATAACACACATTTTTTTGAATTGATAATTAAGAAAAGGCATAGGGATTAAGATGTATTTAATTTGTAAAATTGAACTGAAAGACAGCAATTATGGGTTTGCCAAGGGAAACACATGGCTTGCAATATAGTCCAAAGCCTGTTAATAAAGAAAGACACTGATCCAGATCAAATGGATCCACATCAGTGTTGAGCATAAGTTAGACTTAAAATGTATGCATGTTGCTACATAGGCAAAAACAACTTTGCGTTTCCCTCCACACTGAAACCGCCTGGTTTGTAACAATCCCTTATAACAGGGTTGGACAATTATATTTCACAGCGAG
This sequence comes from Ascidiella aspersa, assembly GCF_963924565.1. Classification (NCBI taxonomy): domain Eukaryota; kingdom Metazoa; phylum Chordata; class Ascidiacea; order Phlebobranchia; family Ascidiidae; genus Ascidiella; species Ascidiella aspersa. The sequence continues at coordinate 19,290,778 of NC_139453.1, forward strand.
CAGCATGAGAAATACACGTAATATGAGTTGTAATACTGATTAAAAAACTGCAATAGTGTTGATTTTACAAGCTTGTAACGTAAAAAAAAACTACACACGTTTGTAGTTTAAAAAACTACACACGTTAAGTCAACATGTGATAACATAAAACATTAAAGCTTAATAAACCTGCTATAATGTTTGGAGTTGTATGCAAATGTACAACAACAAAGTAACAATTATTTGATAAAAAAGGCAAAACTTTAATTTTTAATTCAAGGGGGGCATGTAGAATTCAGCACAACAAACTGACACCCACATTGCTGGATGTTTTGGCATTTATCCTTTATCAAATTATGGCTAAGGCCTTGGATCCAACAGCTGTAAGGCTGCACATAAGCCATACAAAAGTTTGTTCACAAAAACTTAATGCGTTTATAAAGAATCAAGGCCGGGCTGTATTCTGCCCGTGTCTGCTTTATAATGACTGTTTAAATATGACACTATGGGCATTCCATGTCAAATCTTTAAGCCCTTGTAACCACCTGTCTCAGATTTTCATGATATTTACGTTGTGCAAAATATAACTCGAAAAAATGGGTTTGCAAAAAAATTTTGAAAAAATTCCAATCCGTTAGTAAGTTATGCTATTTTGAAATTTGGCCACTAGAGGGGGTTTTCGGACACCCCAAAAATAGAAATTTACATTTAAACGCTGTATTTTAGGTAAATATGGAAGTAAAAGTATGTTTCCTACCATTTTTGGGGTCAAGGAATCCATTTTTGGAGTCAAAATTGCATTAGGATAAAGTTTAGAGGCCTTAAGGGGCACTTGAAAAGAAAGACTGCAAATATTTAGAAACCCAATTTTTTATTTGTTTATCCTTTATAGCAAGATCTGTCAAATAAGCTTAAAATGAATCTTAAGACTTAATGGAAAAAGGTTTTATAGCCAAAATGGAACTCATACTATTTTGGTTACAATTCCCCTAATAAATGTATTCATAATCTGCGCTTTTGTACTTATGAAAGCTTTGTATATATTTTGTATGATTTTTTAGAAAGGATTAACAGAATATGGCTCTTCAGGAGACACTAAGATGACTTGCAGGAAATTTGTTTGAGCCATGTGATTCAGATGAACAAAATGTTTCTTCTAAAACTATTATATTGGCCCACATTGTTAGAGCTGTTCAATCCTTAAGACTAACCACCGTTTTTGTCCTAAATTTTTATTTACTTCATTGGTACTATCTGTCTATTGCTTAAATGTTTTTTTTTTAATTCTTACTTGGTTACTTGCTGCAGCCTATATACTGATTTGTTAACAATTGAAGATGAAACCTGCTTCGGTGATTTGCTGCATCGGAAAAGCTACCAGGGATGACTGTCACGAGTTAACATACACTAAGTCTAAGTCACTGTTGAACATTTGGGATATTGATAAAGAAAAAGGGAAGTGATTTTGTGGAGAGCTGGGTTAAGAGGAAATAAGATCTCTGCTAAGACTGTATGTAAGGATCACCGTGTAATGTTTTACAAGTGTTTTAAAAGAAAAAAATTGTCCCACATGCTATAAGCAGCTCCTTTAAACTTTAAGCGAACTACAGGTGACGCAGAGATCTTATTTCCTCTTAACCCAGCTCTCCACAAAATCACTTCTCTTTTTCTTTATCAATATCCAAAATGTTCAACAGTGACTTAGACTTAGTGTATGTTAACTCGTGACAGTCATCCCTGGTAGCTTTTCCGATGCAGCATATCACCGAAGCAGGTTTCATCTTCAATTGTTAACAAATCAGTATATAGGCTGCAGCAAGTAACCAAGTAAGAATTAAAAAAAAACATTTAAGCAATAGACAGATAGTATCAATGAAATAAATAAAAATCTAGGACAAAAACGGTGGTTAGTCCTAAGGTTTGAACAGTTCTAACAATGTGGGACAAAATAATAGTTTTAAAAGAAATATTTTGTTCAGCTGAATCATATTGCTCAAACAAATTTCCTGCAAGTCATCTTAGTGTCTCCTGAAGAGCCATATTCTGTTAATCCTTTCTAAACAATCATACAAAATATATACAAAGAGCTGTCATAAGTACAAAAGCGCAGATAATAAATACATTTATTAAGGGAATTGTAACCAAAAAAGTATGAGTTCCGTTTTGGCTATAAAACTTTTATCCAATAAGTCTTAAGATTTATTTTAGGCTTATTTGACAGATCTTGCTATAAAGGATAAACGAATAAAAAATTGGGTTTCTAAATATTTGCAGTCTTTCACCATTTCGCTCGGAACATTAACACTTTTTTTCTTTATAAGTGCCCCTTAAGGCCTCTAAACTTTATCCAAATGTAAATTTGACTCCAAAAATGGATTCATTGACACCAAAAATGGTAGGAAACATACTTTTACTTCTATATTTACTTAAATTACAGCGTTTAAATTGTCCATTTTGGGGGTGTCCGAAAACCCCCTCTAGTGGCCAAATTTCAAAGTACCATAACTTCCTAACGGATTGGAATTTTTTCGAATTTTTTTTGCAAACTTATTTTTTTGAGCTATATTTTGCACAACGTAAATATCATGAAAATCTGAGACGGGTGGTTACAAAATTTCAATTTTTGTGATGATTTGATATGGAATACCCCAGTATGTATTTTCATAGATCTCTTAGAAACTAAAATTTAAAGTCCATAAAAGTTACCAGACAAAAATAGTTTTTTTAATTGATATAAATTTAGAAACTTTGTTTAATTAGTAAAGGTTGGATGAGTTACGAGGTATTTGCTTGACTTATCAAGTGGCTTTTAATAAGTCCCTTTCACCTGAATGTATTAACGCTTAATTTCCAGTGATGTTTTGCACACAGTCATTGGTGTACAACATATATATTAAATCTAGCTTAGCAAAGTACGTGTATAACTAAGGAAGAAGCAGGGTGATATTGATTTCTGCTAACGATTAAAGTATGGCTCTTTACGGTTAACCAAATAAGAAATGTGGCTCTTGGTCTGACATTGGTTGGCCACCCCTGGCTTGAATAGTTGGATAGTGACAGGCAGTGTTCTCGCCGAACCGTTTTTTTGCGCATATGTGCAAAATTTTGGACACTTGCTCAATTATTTTTTTCCTGAAGGTGCGCAAAAAATGCTAATGTTATTTTTTTTGCAAAATTTGTTCTACATTCGTCTCCTGGATCCACATGATCACTATTTTCCAAGATGTGTTAAATTTAAAACCTTATGTAACTTATGTTAACTTAACATAAGTTTCAAAAAGTGCCCAAATGATTTTTATTCTAGTTTTGTATGGTAAAAACTGAGTTTAAAGCCTAAGCAAGAACCAAAATTAGTTTCAAAAAAATTAATATCTACTCAAAAAAAAAATGATTACCTGAAGTCTGGCAACTTTTCCGACCAATTCTGCAGCTTGTCGAAATCGGGTTTCATCTTCATTTTCATAAATTTGCGCCGCCTTCATGTATGAACTTATAGCCCAATCAGGATGAACTGTTTCAACCATTTTACCAGCTCTAACCAGACACAATGCTGCAGTATCTGGTGTGCCATCTTCCAAGTACAATTCAGATGCACGATCAAAATAAGCAAGGGCTTAAAAAATATAGTGTTTGCTTGGTTATTTAGGAAAAAATCTACATATAACATGTTTCAACTTCATAAAAAATACCACTAACTAAATTATTTGAAATCGTTAGAACATTTAAACCAACAATTAAATGTTTTTTTAAACAAAATTTATTCAGATAAATTGTTTTATAAGTCATAAGAATTGTTAATATGATTAAGAGATGTAAAAAACAAGTCAAGTAGCACATAATCAAATAAGTGGTTACTAGGAATGTTCAAAGTAGAATATCGAATCCTTGGATTCGAATCCCACCTGGATTCAATTCTGCCGTTTATTTCGGGTAATTGGAACCGATATAATGTAATGTTTTACCGACGATTGTTGCGCCTAATTGCACAAATGCGTGTGGTAAGTTGGCCTGTCGCTGCGGCGATCAATTTGTGGCGCTTGCTTTAAATGTAACCTGGTAATTACCGCGTCTCAGATAACGTTTGTATAATAATAATTAAATGTCAATCAAGCGTTATTATTGGGCGAGCGACTAACGTGGAATGTCTGGTGTGGAGTTTGCAATGCGTTAAGTTGCAAAAGTAATATTACATTGTAAAATGTGCTGGCCGTCCACAAAAGGCGCTATAGGGTTACTTAAGTTCAACTTTAGGCCAATATTCAGCGAGGTTATGCAGTTATGCACAGCGTAATTATCCAGAATTCTTATGTCAATAGTAACTTTGTATTCTTTGCAGTACATTATTTGACTGCATAACAGATCATGTTAGTCGAAAAAAAGCACTAAGACCCAACAATGCTTTAAAAAACAGAACCGAATTGCTTAAGACTTTTGTGTGCAATGTTTCATTGTACTCACTATTGGCAAAAATATAAGTTTTGACAACAACCTGGACAGTTGACATATTACAGTTTACAGAACTGCTTCAAATGACAGCTGTTAAGAATGTTAAACATATGGGAGATTTTTTTATTATCATATACGTATGTTAGCAAACTGTTTGGGCGCCTAGTGGTTACCTTTGGAAAAGTCTTTCATGTCTCGATAAACTTGCCCAGCTTCTTCATAAGCTTTGCCAGCATGAAATCGTGATCCATTTTGATAATGGGAGTCTGCGGCTTTCAGGAAACAATTGCAAGCCTTTTCAAGCGACCTACACAAATATTTATATATAAAAGAAACAATTTGCAAGGTCTGTTTTGTTAAATTAACAAGCAAAATATATACAGTTCAATACAGTCTGATATAAAAAAAAAGGACAAGAGACTAATATAACAGTGGGCAAGATACTAAGGATTTTAATCCCATTATTTAAAAATATTAATTGCTGTGTTGCCTGGGTTAAAGATTATCCAGTTAAACACAACTGATAAAGAACTACTGGCATTGTTTCGGTGATATTAGATAATTCGACTGCAATACACGCATAAATTGTGATATCCAGCTGAATTTTGAGTGGTTAAACAGAATGTAAGAATCCATTATGTCACAGGTAAGAGTCCCCAGAAACCTATGACCTAGGCTATAGTGTAACTTTTTTTAAAGGGTTACCTTTTAACTTTTCATATTTTTTGAGCTACACTTTATGTTATTAAAAAAATAAAAACTTTAAGTCATTACAGAAAATAAGTGTGCACAATATGCACAACAGTGATGGATTTTCACATTTTGCTTAACCACACAAAATTCAGGTAGATATAACAAATTACCATGCTTAAACTTACATCGCCGGGACAACGCCAGTAGTCCTTTGCCAGTTATAATATAAGTCATAAATTTATACTCTATTTAACCTGGTCAACCCCGGATATTTTTGCTGGTGCTTTGCGAAACGGACTAAATTGCTGAAGAGTACATGTTGCATACATTGCACTCACGTAATTTTACTTTTGGCAATAACCTGGCATTCGTATTCATATCATGTTTTATTCATGTGGTTATGCATCAGAGTTAACACAACCGTACAAATGTAAGTTGTTTGAAATGTGTACCATTGGAAAATTATTTTTTATTACAATATGTATAAAATGTTAACAAAATGTTTTGCAATGCTGTCACTATAGGTTATATAGGCTAGGCACCAAACTTTCAAAATTCTAGAGCAATGCTATTAACCAGTACAAAATACTTACTAATCACCAAAAAAATGTAATAGCTTTCAGTTAACCGATTTGTGATTCCACATATTATCATTGAAACCATAAACTGTTGCTACCAGGTATAGTAATATTAATCAAAAACGACTCCTCTGGTAAATGTAATTCTAAGCCAACGTTTCGGCAAACTTTGCGAGTCGCCTTCGCCAGGTTGAAGACACCAAACCTTTTATGTATATATGGAAACATACAGAAAAAAAAAGTTAAAAAAATAACTAACAACACAATAAGAGAGAAATTGGGCATAATGTATAGCTTTTAGTCCTTCAACAACTGTTTGTAGCATGTCGAAAGTATCACCTCTGTTTGTCTGTTCATGGTTTTACCATTCTTGTGAATGAATCTTGGAACTTGCATCTTTTTCTTGCATTTTTTCTACTGTGTGTTTTTCATATACTGTACTCCGAGCTTTCGGTGTCATTCACCCTGACAAAGATGACTTGCATAGGTTGCCGAAACGTTGGTTAAAATTTTCAATAACCAGAGGAGCTTTTTTGATTAATTAAACTATATATACCGGTATAGTTGTGTATTTTGCAATTTTGTGCTAACAAATTGTTCTTTAGTAAAGTAAATGCTTAACCAGTCCTGCAATAAACCGACAAACGTATAGTGTCTAATTTGTAAAGATGTATAAATATATCTCGCTGACAAAGTTGTAGACTACACTTAAGACTTTTTTTCCTTAAACCAAGCGAGCACAACAAATGTTTTTTTGGAAACAGAAATTGCAAGTTTTTTATATATAGGCTTCATGGTTGTATTATCTTTGAATAACTACGTTGCAGAAACAATTTAAGGAAACTATAAACATGCAACGAATAAGCTAAACCACAAACCAAAGTGAAGTCAATAATATTTAAAAGCAACCCTGGTAAGTATTGCTGTTTATAACGGCTCATTAACACAAAATTTTATTTTGACAATAAAATGAAATCAAATAAACACCAAGCCCTGAAAATAAACCCCATGACAAAATATGCAACAACCGCACCCGCGTCTACCTTAATTTGATTTGGTTTTAAAAGCATAATAATTGCCTTAGCACAAACAAAAATCGCACAATTGCGACATTCTGAAGCACAAAAGTGTCCATTATTTCAGTTGATTACACTTTGAAAGGGACCCCGTAGAAAGAAAACCAGATCCAATAGAGAAAAATTTAGTTTTGGAATCAGCGCCCCAACAGCTTGGAAGTGTTTTAGCGCCATGACATTTTTGGTAAGCCAGTGTTATTTGTAAAACAGAGCTGCTTGCTGCTGTCAAGCCTAAACGGTTAAGATTTAGCAAAGTTAAAACTTTTAACCCTGTCACAAATACAAAATACTCCTAATTCACAAAAACAAATAAATAAATATATAATTATACAGTATATGTGTCTGTGTGTGTATGTGTGAATAAATACATAAACAAAATATTGTCATTTTATAACACTGCTAAAATATTTGTAAGCATCTGTTGTATTTCTTACTTGAGGTTTTTGTAAGCAATGCCAGCTTTTTGAAAACTCGCAGAAGCGCTGTCATAATCTGGTCTCCATTTAAAAAGACTTGTCTTTAGGTGTTTATTTCCTTCATCTTCTAGTGAACTTGCCTCTGATATTTTACTAGTCATTGTTATGACTATTTATCCATACAGATAGTGGTTACAACAAGTCTACTTTTTCCATAAAAAGTCTACCAATATAAAAAACAAAAAAATATTCTTGTAAATTGGACCAGGTGCAATGTTGTAAAAAATTGAAATAAAGAAGTAAAATCATTAACTTCAAGTAATGCAAAAACAGGCACAATAAATAACAATAGATTTTAGTGCACAATTTAATGTTTAGTTGTGTGAATTGTAAAAATCGTTTCATTTTGATAAATGTCAATGTACAGAACAAAGCGAAAATGCAAAATTTCTAACATTTTATGAATTATTCATTCAAAACTAGCATTTTTTTAAAACATTTATATATATATATATAGGTTTTACATAAAGCGGTTGCCAATGTGGGCAATCACTCTCAAGGGAACAACTTATTGCTGCAAGGCCACAAAAGGACTCTTCCCTGCCACCCTTTAGTGTGGTGTGTGCAGCTCGCAATGTATTAAAAATTTTTGGTTTACTACACTGTTTCTATTTTAAATAAATGCAGACTTGCTTGTGTATTTTGCGATTACACATAATTGCTGTAATGCTTGGCAAAAACTACAAAGCGCACAGTTTAGTCATGTGTAGCCTATAACAGGAAAGTGCAAACAGATAGCAATTTAGTGACAAAGTCGCATTTTAAATTCAGTAATTTAATACATATTGTTAGTTAGTAAAGTTGCTCAAGAGTTACATGTGGAGAAATTGCCATAGGAACACTAAACACGGATCTGTTCATAATCTTCAGTAGAAAGAGAGTGGCCCAAATAATAGATAAAACATATTATTCTGTTGTGGGCTGCAACACAGCAAGTTTGCAAAAACATGGTCATAAACAAAACAGGGGTGGATACATGAAGGCAAGCAAGCCATGGTCCTTCAAAAAATAACTTTTACTTAAGAAAAATTATATTATACATTCAGCCCTGGGTTTTGCATACTATGACGTGTAGCAGGGTGTGACTCATAAAATCTCCAAAATGAAATTTCTGTTAAATTAAAATCACATTATTTTGAGCAACATGCAAATTACTTTTATAATGCCCACAGCGTCACATCTCCTTTTAAATTAAAACTTTCGCTAACTAAAACCACATTTTTTAACTTCAGTATGTGGCCTATGAGGTATTTTTTGCTAGTTGCGACCGGGCCGGCAGAATCTTGCAAGTCTTCTGGTGACATGCATTTTGGGCCTAAATTATTAATTTTTTTAGTTTCTTTCCTAAACCTAAACCTAAGTGATGTGTTCATTGAAGGAATGTATCTTGCCATGTTTAGGCCATAAGGCTAACAAGTAAATTACTTAACCAAAAGTTGCAAACACACAACAATTTCATAATGAAGTTCTTTCTTCAATCTATGCCTAACACTGGCTTTTTCTCAGTAAACAAAGTGCTTCACACTTCCAAAACTGTTTAAAAGCACGACAAATTTAGTTTCTGCCAATTATAGTGCATAATGTTACTATATATTTTGCATTTTAAAAACATGTTGTGTAATTAAATACGTGTAGAAACAACAAGTTTTTTTTGTGAAATGAATTTTAAAAAAAAGCTTTGCACCAATTCCTTCAGTTTTCTGGCTGATTCTTCGGCCGACATAGTCGCCAAGTCCCCAGGATTCTGCCATACTGGTTGCAGGTTGCAGCCCTTGTACCATTTTCAATGGTACATGCCAGGTGTAACCACCTATTTTAAATTATCAAAAATGTTATTAGAACGCGAGAATAATTTTTACAAGAATGACAATACTTTCTATATTCAAAGATACGGCAAAAAATTGGGATACACCCAAGCCATGTAAATTTTGCCTGGGGTTGCTGGTGTTGCTTCCATTAGTACCAGAGAGAACCAAAATTGAAGTTTTAATTGGCCAAGAGTCCTGGTTTCTTTTTTCCTCTATGGACGCTCAGTGCAACTAGCTGAGGCTTCTAGTTTGTGACTGGCCGCAAGATAACGGCTACCAAGTTGCAGCAAACTTTGTAAATTCTGTTAAGGTTGTTAATGATGCTGCTGAGTGAAAGGTCGTAAGTTAAACATTAATTACTCAGCATCTAGAAGAGTGCTAGACTCCTTTAAGTCGAGTTTTTCACAAATAGGTTTTTCACAATAAAAAATAATTCCCAAATTTTGATACTGCTAAATGTAAGCGATTTTGGCAGTACAAAATCATTAACCAATTTTAATATTTTTTTGTTAACCCTATATTGCAATCATGTCTAAAGCATGGGCACCTTATAAATGCTGCTTTTGTAGAAGAAACATACAATGCAATCAAAAAATCATTGAGATAAGCATGGAAACTGGCCAAAATATGTGTGCGAGCTTGGGAGCAAGATATGCTGTAAAAATAAGAGAAAATAGAAACACTATGACTTCTATCGTTAAGACTGTGCCATTTTGTGCGTCAATAAACATACCTTTGTGCAGACATTCCCAGATAAAGGAAATTTTGGGAATATTCTTCAATTTTAGATCAATGCTCGGGAACAAGACTTAAAAAGGATTTTACTCGAACGGCTGTAAATGCGAAGTATGCAAGCTCAATGATACAAAATAAAATTTGTTTGTCTCTGTAATAGCTGAAGAGTTGTGCAATATTTTGGTAAACAACAACTGAGCATTGTTTTAAGATACATCAAAGGTAGCAAAGTGTTAAAGTGCTACACAGGATTTGTTAAAATGAAATCCATTTAGGCAGGATCAATTTCGTTAAATATCTTAGTCCATCTCTCTGGGATAGAAGTGGTGTCAAAAAATTTGTTCGACAAGACTATGTTGGCGCATCAACAATGGCAGTTCATGTGAGTGGCATGGGGGCCGAATGTGGGTGTGCAGAGCATTTTTAGACAACATGGATTTTTTGACAGAGCGTCCAAACGCCCCAGAATTTGACCAAGATAACAATTAATTCCTGTAGCACAGATTTAGATTTTATCAAAGGTATTTCGACCAAAAGCATCATTTTAAATTAACGTAAATTCACATTTTTTTTGGCTCATTTTTAAAAAGGAAAACTTTTTTAGCCTAAAGTCGCTAAAAGAAAGGTATAAAAGATAATAATCAATTCTGTACTGGTTAGAAAGTAACGACCTGGATATTTGAAAGTTTGGCGCCTTTGGTGAATGGTATACAAAAACGAAAACAATATTTGTGCACTGTGCTTCTCATTGTTTAAACTTGGTCTCCAATGACCATAGTAAAGTTCAAATCATAAGAAGTACCTGGATAATATAAGGGAGACTATTTGTTTCTTCAGAGAGAGCCCTAAAAGCAAGTTTAGGAATTAACATTCCTTTGTTCTCCCCCACCAGGTGGTCTGAGAAGTACAACAGCATCGGAACATTGAGATGTAACGTCAAACTTATACTTGATGCTCTTGTTTTTTCGACGAGAGATGTAGGCAACAAGAGTTGTATTTCTTCTCTTAAAAGTGTTCTTGAAGAAGAACGCACGAACCTTAACATTTCAGCAAACATTTATAATGAAGCTTGTAAAGTAGCTGACAAGAGCTGGAAAGGCCCAGGGTAGTCAAGGTACAATTTTATTGTGATAACGTCTGCCCGGGATAGTTTTTTTTGTATTTTAATTATTCAGTATATCTTGCAACGTCGATGACCTAATGTGCTCTTTAAGGTAGATTGAATGAAAATCCCCAGTTTTTCGCTTTGTTATTAATCCTCCCTCCTAATAAATCAATCAAAATAAATAACATTGAGCTTTTGTACTCATTTAGACTTTGATAGCAAAGTAAGCCACATAGAGATATTCTTTAACCCTAAAGTCAACAATTCTTCTTCTAAACTTTAAGATTACCCAAGCGTTAGCACCGCAATCGCAACAACTGTTGAGGCTGAGGGGTCTTTTTCATGTATGAAATCCTTTTCATGGGGAAAGGAAACATGAAAAGATCGATCAAGTTTTAACGAGCCTCGCTGACGGGAATCGAAGAATGGACTTTCAATCGTATTACAGATTCATAATTTAGTTGATTTATCTCTTTGAGGTAGCAGCTTCAGTGTCAAGTTATTAAATTATAGTTTGCCTACTCAGCATGTCTTGTCTTTTTCTGCATCGATAAGTCCAAACCAAAATACTTTTTCTATTTCAAGTTCAAAAATTCCGTCCCCCCTAAAAAACATTTTCGGCTGGCTACGCCACAGTGTTATAGGGTACGAGTTAGGGTTTAGATGTTATTATATTTATTCTTCCAGTTTACAGTTTTAATTTAAGATTCTAGACCAGCGCCAACAACTACTATAATTTAAAAACAACAATGTGACTTCGAAAATGCAAGAAACCAATGATTATAGAATAAATCTTTATTTACTTTTTGAGTTACGCTTCAATAAGCACAACAGTGAGCTAACGATAAATGCCATCAATGATAGTATGATACTATTATAGTATCATTGATGCCATTGTCTGCGAAAATAAAAAGTATTCGAGTGAAATAGATAATTACCTAAGCAATTTAATAACAATTACGAGAATATAAAACCGTGTCTTACATGGCCTGGCGATTTGACATCAAATGACCCTGGTGGCCATTTTGAAAATCCAAAATGGTCTCTGTTCCCTGACCAGGTGAGCTAAAACTTTTTTGGTTGATCCAGAAACGACACAAATCATTTGAGGAAACACTTCGCTGTCATTAGACCGCAAATTGTATTAGCATTTGAAAAATCGGAATGACCACGCTTTCAATGAATACAGTTAACAGCGCAGCAGAAACACGCCTTACAAACATAGGGCGTTCGTATGGATAAGTCTATTTTTTGTTGTTGGGTGCATTTTTTCAGCAATCGCTTCAAATTATTATTGTAGCAGGATCGACTGCGCTGGGGATTTGATAGAGTATCTCATTTGTGAAGGCTCTGGGTATTATAAACCCACGATTAGCCCACATGAAGCTATTATTCTCAGTTTTGATATATGCTCCGCTATTTTTTGTTCTAAACCTTGATAGTTTTTGTTCTTTCGTCAAAATTATTGGGCCACAGAATTTTTGTGCAACGAAAATGGGCCACGAGACAAAAAGGGTTGAGAACCACTGAGCTAGTATAAATCATTAAATTTATAGAGAAACGACGTATGCCTGTTTATGCTTGTAATTATAGCGTGTTCGCCTGGTAAAATGTTAAATATTTCACCTCGATACTCTTTTCCTTTCCTGGCCGTTCTGGCAAATCCAACCGGCATTTCCACTTAGCTAATCCCCATCGCAGTCACTCTCGTTCTACATAGTGTCACGCTGCTGCTGGATTAAAAACTACAGTTAACAGATGCATGCCTTACTGGCAACACGTGTTTTTACTGCACTGTAAGCTATTTTATTGAAAGCCACTGTGCTGAATAATATGAATGTACAATAAATCTATAAGCGACCTGACAGTATTCACTTTGAAATGCAATGACAGTATGTTTTAGATTCGATATAGTGGAGTTCAGACAGTACGGCGGTCATGTCCACCTGTTGAAATATACAAATTTCTGCCTAAAATCGCAAAATTTAATAAAATTCTAATAGCTCTTTCAATTGACTTCCTATGATTCGCAATTTTGCCAAACATTAATAGAAACTTTCTGATTATTTTCATTGTGTGACCCAAGCTCCGTTGTAAAAACTGGTTGCGTTGGATTTTACCAGTTTATCATTTAGGTATAGTTCACCACTTTATCTCACACTGTAATCTACAAATTTAGTTTTACCAAATCTTTTTTATTGACCACTTTTCTTTGTATTATTGAGTAATTGCCAGTGATCATTGCTATAAGGAGGTTCTCGCCGTTGGCACTACAGAGTAGACATTTCTTGTATATAAGGTTTGAAAAGTTCGTATTTTTTTCGAAAAGTAGTTTAACTCATTGCAGTTATTCTATGCGAAATATTGTTACGAATAAACCGATTTTGTAATATAACAATGTTTTGGTCGTAACAAAAGTTGTTTTGCTGTTTTGTTCAACAGACGATTATACAAACAACACGTGTGGCAGCCCGTGGTGACAGTAAGTAGAGCAAAAACATGTCGAGGGTTTGTTGTCCTGAGTTAACAAACGACTTCTGGGAGAAATATTTGTCAAATTTTAGTACACATTCGTTGCGAATTTGTAATTTATTGCACTGCTCACACGATAAAACAGAGGGACGCGAATTAATTTTTTTTGCAACTTGCATAATAAACCCAATTGCTTAAGCGTAATACAACATATTATAGATGGCGCATTTTATGCTTTTGGGATTTGCTGATACTATACCTATTATCTCGGTATCACAAAACGGAAAAATATAGAGGTTTAACGAGTTGCCGTCAGCTTATAAAATGAACTTTAAGATGTCCTTTTATCCATTTTATACGATGCTTTGATAAATTTTACTGAAACTATTCAGTTTTTTGGACAGTGGTTTCCGTCTATTATACGAGGTAAGAAGTTACTTGTAAAAAATAGTTAAAATGGAATTGCGAAAGTGATTGCGAAACATTGATTGGTAACAGCCAATTAGGATATCAAATTAGTAGAAACTAGATAAACATTTATTGACTCTCTTTACTATTCATATTCTTTTTAAGCACAGAAAGTGCAACCAGTCGCTCATCCCGCCACTTGCGCTTTTTGTCTAGGTCGCTGGAGTTTGATGGAGTCACTGATGAGCTCTCCTAAAATGTTTCGGACAAAACGTGTACAGTAAAAGGAAAATAATATTGTTATAAATTGTTAAAATAAAAAAATAAAAATAACTTTTACATATCTTTGAAAAGCTTAAGGTAATGAACACCCTGATGAAAAAAAAATTGCCAAACCAGTGGTTCCAAACCAGTGTAGGGGGTGCGCTATTGGCCAAAACATTTGGCAGAAAAAAGATCCATGTTTAGGCCTTTAGTTTCCAGTAACTTAACAAATATTTAATATATTTTTGTTAAAATGTCAAATATAATTTTTTTCTTTAATGCAAACAGAAAGTCGTATTTGACGAGAATGGAGTTCTTAAGAACAACTTTAATAGGTCGTAGACAATCCTGAAATAAATCGGGCGTTTTGACCAAAAATGATATTTATGATTCTGGTTTATGTGTAATACCCTAAACTTAGGGTCACAAAATGTTTTTCAAAAAAACAAGGGGGTCACAAGAACAAAAAGGTTGGGACCACTAATGCCTGTCTAGCGTTTAGTTACACCAATGCAAGACACAGAAATAAATCATATTTATTATTTTCACTAGTTTTATAAACCATTCTCGCAGAAAAAAACGAATATATTTATGCAAAATAATTGCACTTTTCAACTCCTAACCTTGTCAATTAGATCAAGGGCTTGGCCATCATATGTTGGAATAGGCCCAAAAGTATTTGTAACTCTTTGTATTGACTTACTGTATCTTTCCATATAATTTTTAGTGCCTGAAATTAAAAACAACAAAGGTTTGTATTTTAAATAATGAAGAAAAAAAATAACCAGTAAACAAAATTTACCTTCAGCGTTTAGGTGGATAGTCTCAAAAGGTCCAATAAAAGCATAGCGCATTCCTAGACCATCAGTAAATATTTTGTCCACATCCTGGGGTGACATTACTCCATCCTACAAACAAAGACATGTTTTTCTAAGTTTGTGCATAACAGACATGGGTTCCTCTACAGCACCCCAAGTTTGTGAATACCAGACATGGGTTCCTCTACAGCACCCCACCCTTCCCAACACAAACTTAAAATTTGGTAAAAAAAATGACATCAAGCCAAAAAGTATGCCATCCCTGTTATATATAAGCGGTCTGCAACACTTTTGGGCGTGCCTCGATTTTGCTACTGTCGAAGTCTTACGAGTAGGAATTTAAAAGTAGAATATCGGATCCTAAAACTCGAAACCATTTTTTCTTCTAATTTCATCGTACCATTTTTTCTAATTTTTCGTATAGTTTATTTTCTGTTTTCTGACTAATAGTACGTACTCGAGTTTGGGTTAAGACCTCAAGCTAATGAGTTTTGTTAATTTAGTTATTTAGTGCGGCGTCAGAGTTCTTTTAGGCGACCAATGTTTGCCTTATCATTAAGTGTCAATCAAAATGTTATTGGGCGAGCGATACAAGAGTAACTATGTAAACATTTCGCAATTTTCGTAAAAGAGTTTATTGTGTTGCATCGACTCACTAAATTGAGCATAGGCAACAACCTGGTGTTTTTGTCACATTTTTTCTTGTTTTTTCGTAGAGTTGTGTACCACATTTAAAAAACTGCTTCAAATGGCACTTGTTACACAGTATTCGCTTTTTATTTTTCGATTGCAATATAAAATCGTTAGAAAAAAGTTTTGCGAATATTGCTGCTTTACCAGAGCGTTTTTAGACAAACTGAATTTCAATCAGGGCGTCAAAACGCCCTCTGGAATTCGACCAAGTTTTACAATTATTGTGAAAAATTAATTCCTAAAGCACATTCTTAGTTCACTAAAAGTGAACAATTGTTTTCTGCGATTTATTTTTAAAAAGCAAAGCCGTGCATGCATCTGCATCATAACTACGCGCAAAAAAAGTCCCGAGAATTTTTGGATGTCACAATTGGATAACAAAAGCGACTTCGGAACTAATATTCTTTTTCAGTATCTCATGGGATTACAGCCCCATAAAACGACGACATAATTTATTACTGAGTTTAATGTAATATTAACTGAAAAGGTATATAATCACTTCATAGGAAACGCATAAAAATGCCTAGCGTTTTGCGCGTGATGGTACTTTTGAGGAAAAACAAACTCAACAGAGGCGATGTAATTTATCCGGCCCGCCGGCTTTTTGACAAATTAGACACGAGTCCATTTCAAATACCTTTGGACTATTTTAACTACGTTAGTGCGAAAATTTTTGCTTTTTTTTGGCGCACCGCGCCAACACTTTACTGCTTCCTTACAGAAATTAAACACGTTTTTAAGTTCAAAAAAATATCCGAGGCCCGCCTGATTCTCAGTTGTTCTCAAATTTTAATAACACAGTTCTTAGTTAACATTTTGTGCGACCAGCAGAGACCTTTCGAATTTGGTTTTGGCCCGCGACTAAAAACAGGTTGCCGACCCCTGGTTTAGGGTGTGATAGCAGGAAATAAATTGGGTTTGGTTGGAAAAACGTTTCATTTAGAATGATGGGCGAGGTATTGGACACAAAAGAACAGTTCCTGCAAAGCTAGGTTCCATTGAGGTCATTTCGTTTCAATTCACCAGGCCATGTAACACATAGCTTCAGGTTCTTACTTTTGTACTAAAAAGCGTAGAACAAGTTTCTCTGAGGAAAATGACGTATTTATTTTATCAAAACTTTCTATATCGGGAGTTAGAGGCGGGAGAGGAGATAAACTTTTACCTTACAAAAATAGACGAATTAGGCACATTAAACGATTAGCAATATAGATTTCACAGCTAAATCGCTTCAACCAACGTAAAAAAATTCAAGAAGCGCGAAAAAATATATTTTTAGTTTATTTTGCTCAAAATAAAGTTGGATATGCGTTACTATAAGGTGTAAGAAGGGGTAATATTGCAAATACCATATATACTGGTGCGAACAGCTTTAACTAGATTATTGGCTGAACTTGCATTTGTAGATAGTCCAAATCCACATAGCGGCAGCTTAGGCTGTCCTTTAGGGCTCACCAACGTTTTGGGCTCGGACCAAACAAAACTCAGGCGGTTTTGACAGGGTGTAATAAGTTTTATTGACAATCCTGCTGTTAAAATGTTTAGTTCTTAAGCAAGTTAGGAATAACAGTTGTTATTCGGGTGGACATTTTTACAACTGAAAATGGGTAAACTTGGGTTGTGTTTGTTTGAAGGCACAATAAAATGGATCTAGACGTACAAAAGTGGCGAACTGCAGGGAATGCACGGTGCCTTTAGGCAGAAAAGATTCCCTTAAAGCGCAACCTATAAAAAGGAAATTATTTTCATCTGGTTATAAAACGCGCTGGAATTTTGAAAGTTCGACACCTACGGTTTCTACATATTAATGATTTTACAGTGGCTGGACTAAGGAACGCCTGATGTTTTCCCCAATAGATTGACTTTTATTTTTATTTGTTTTAACAGTTTCGGAAACGCTGTCGGCCGGTTAGGTAGTTTTTTCTTGATCGAATCTTGGCGTAGCCCGTCTTTCAACTGAACTGCACATTTGATTGTTTTCTGCATCATCCTTCGAAAAAATTTCGACTGAGCGCATCATGTGCCGAGGTCTTGAAAGCTCGCTTTGTAATCCTTCATTGTCTCGTTAACACATATATTCGTCAAGATCGATCAACAATTCAGAAACCTTATTGCCAATGGTTTTGGATTCCATAAAGATATATATAAATGTAATAAAGTGCAACATTCTCACGGCGCTTTAGGAAAAGAGAAAAGCCGAAAAACTATGAAGATAAAGATATTCTCCCATAAAAACATACTTGGAAGATAAATATAAATCCTGCTAAGCAGTTTTTTGTATTTTGGATGACATAGTTGGCCCAAAATATTGTTAGGCAGAAGGCCTCATTCTCCCCTGGCCACGGGAAAATCAAATATTTTTTTTTTCAAACCACTGGCAAAACTATATTTAACAAGGCTTTGTATATATATCATGTCCATGTGACAATGCCTTTGGCGCCAGAGGTAAGTAAAACTAAGAGTTGGAACATGGCAGGTCTCTTACATATAAATTTTGTGCTGTAATGCAATTCAGACAGCATATCAATCGCACGCCGAGGTTTTCGAGACCCAAAGTCTATGTTCGTAAAACCTCAATTTGTGTACTTTATTATTTGCAGACTTATTCTAGGACCTAGACCAGGGATGGTTTTTATCGCGAGGATAACAAACGTAACAAACACAACCTCTTTATCCTTACAAAATGCATAAGTGGGTCATATAGTTTATAATATGCTAATTTTACATGTGACTTTGCGGCTGCGTCGTTTTAAGTGTTATTGCCTGGGTTAGTAATTAAAGGTTTTTTTCCGATTCCCACGAATAGTAAAAACCTAAATGACAACAAATGTTTCAGTATTTATTATGGGATTGCAGGAGTTCAGCAGAAAGCTTTTCAGCATGATTTAACCAGGGTTTTCAGAATTTTTAGTCTACGAGCGCCTAATTTTTTCTCAACAATCGACACCTTTTACGTTTTACAGCGATAAACAAAATGCTTGTAGTTGTCCTACTCATTAAACCCTAAGACACTTTTGCACGACCCACAGATTAAGCAGCCCTGATTTAAACATCGTGCTGTCTAACCAAGAATTGTTTTTTTTACATTTATCCTTTCTTGAAAATTATTGATAACATTTCAATATTTCCAGAGAGACAAGTGCAATACTGAATGTATAGGACTTTTATGCATTTTTTTACTCGCAGATCAACAAAATAGGTCCAGTAGGTCTGATAAGAACGACTGTAGACCAACTTTTGCTTAAGGGACTCTATAGTCAGGCAAGCAGATGTCAATCAGCATTTACCCGGAGCTTGCATACATTGGAGAGTGGAAAGTGCGATATCTTAACCCTGTATTTACATTTCAAACAAAATAGGCTTTAAAAAGACCCTTTTTTACTTTCTACGTCCCGCACCAAAAATAAGCCTATAGGTATATAGTGTTTTTGAATGAAGCTTAAACATGGGAAACACCCGTAGGAGAAGCCGTCATTTAACGTCCAGCATGAGGAAACACATGCATCGTTGACACATGCCAGGTACGAAACTGACAGTGTTGTAAACATGTCCTTTTAAAATGACTCAAGTCCCAAGTCCAAGTCAAGTCAAACAAAAGACAAAAGAAAGCCTTTGGCGTTTGATTTTTGTTTCGCGTTAGCTAAGTGCGCTTGACACAATTACATTTAAATATATTGCTGCTTTGGTGGAACCCATACAAAAAACAAATTAGCACTTACAAAAAGAGGGGAGGTTTCGGACTCTCAAAACACGCCCCTAAGTATGCCAATGTAAACTAACATACTCACGCGTATAATATTCAATTAGAATCTTTCATACCAGAATTCACACTGACAAAGATAATGGCTCGGCATAATTTTTTTCCATTTGTTCAGGTATTACATTTAAACTTTTGTCAGAAGGTAACAAAATTACTTACAGCAACCAATCTCCAAGCTTCATTGATAATTGCATACTGAATTCTGTTGAGCCCAAAACCATCTACTTCTTTGTTCAACATGACAGGAGTTTGTCCTATTTTTGACATGAGTGCTTTGGTATTTTGTATTACTTCCTTACTTGTTTGAGGGTGGGGCACAATTTCAGTCAGTGGGCAATGATAAGGAGGATTGCACTACAAGATGAAAACAAAAACTTTCATTAATATTTCTAACAACTTACCAAGAAAGATAAAGTTAACTTTTTGGAAGTTTCTTTGAATAAAAAAAGTAATATAATTCCCTTAAAAGTAATAAACATATGAATTAATTTGCACTTTAAATACATAGGTTTTAGTCTTCTTAACAGCAAACATATACCTACATACACTTTTTTAAATGATATCAGTAGTACGGTGCCTTCATAATGATATTACTGTTTGTCTGTGTCTGTTACCTATTTAGCTTTCTCTAATTAATTTAAAACATGTTAGGGGCCCAAAGAATCAAGACGCAGTCTTAACTGCCCAACAACAAGAAAATGGCTACATCACATTTATAGGTAAAGTATTATTTTTGTTATACTTTAACTTTTAATCAGTACAAACATGTACTCAAAATATAACATGTACACAAAATATAATATGTACACAAAATAAAAGTATGATGTTCAACTCACTGGATGGGCAACAATGCACTGTGATACTCTTGATAAATGGCTGAATATCTTTGAGGGCAAGATGCAAGAAGTTGAACTGCAAATTACAGTCTGATCACTTGAACAAGCCTCTGAAATAGCACTCAGCACCTTCAACTTTAAATCCAGATTTTCCGGAACACATTCCTGTCATATTTTCTAGCTGATTAAATCAAATAACAAATTTAAGAATTGAAGATACATAATTCTTCTGCCACACCTAAAATTAAAAACAAACAAGCATGCTAAAAAATCAAGAGCTTTATTTTTACTAGACTTAAACCATGTACTATAAATGTATCTAAAGTTAGAATATTTTTGAACCATATTACATTTTTTTTAAATGAAAAATAATTCATGACACCTACATTATTGTTTTATTTATAGAACAAAGAAAAACTAAATACCTGTACATGCACTGTATCCGCAACAGCTTCTGATAAGTCTTCAGTTGTCGTAATCAAGTTAAACTGACTTTTAGCTGATGTTCCACCCCTTAACAATCCTTTTTTTTCCAAATCTTCCAACTGGTGTCTGTTAAAAAATAGGTCTATACAGTGTTTTTTTTTAAGGTGTAAGCGGTTTCCCAAATTTTGGACTTGCAACTTTTTGGTATTTAAATGAAACACTTGCGGTCTTTTAAAACTACTTAGCCGTCACCCAAACCAAACCTTAAAAAAAAAACTGGGTCTATAATATATAAGAAATCACTTGCACAGCGTGGATCTAAAACTTCAAATGTTTCTGTCGCTACAACAATTTTGGTCTAGAGGACAGTGCTCATTACATTTTTTGTCAGTAAGAAAGTGTTTTTTTGTAGAAATATGACCTCAAAAAGTAACAAAATAACATTTTATTTTATGCAAAGAGTGATAGAGGCCGACCAAAAAGGTGAAGAACCAAAAACACAAAACCAATCAGTAGTTGTAATGTCGCAATTGTCAGTATTTCATTAGTGCTCATCTTTCCAGGAAGACAAGAGAAAACTTTTTAATTCTTTGGATGATAAAATTGATAAAACATTATTATTTTTACACCTTAAAGGAATAAAAAACAACTAAGTTTATTATGTATCCTTTCATGCAATTTGGCAAAGCAGGGGTGTGTGAATGGCGGCCCGCAGAGTGAAAATTTGTCGCCTGTGGTGGGCTTTAATTCAAGGCTTGACACACAAATAGATAAGGTTTGATGGCCAAATAAAAACATGTTTCTAACACAGTCGATGTCGATTAGGCTTTTCATCTGCAAATTTACCAACAATACCAGCAATAATTTTGTTTGATAGGTTGTCAATCACCTAAAATTGTTTAGTATATATCCCGGCGGTGGCAGTGAACTTGTTTTGAATTTAGTGGATGGTATCATACGAAAGGGTGCACAAAATATGTCATTCATCAGTAATGACTAACAAACATCTGGGGAATAAACTGAGTTTTAAGAACACTTTAGTTAGGTTGATGATAAATCTGGCATATGTAGTTAAATATGTATATGTAAAATTAGCAACAGTAGCCAATGGATACACATATTTTGCCCATCAGATCATAGTTTGCACACCCTGGTTTAAGGTTTATCTTGATAGATAGACATTGTGTTTTGTTTGGCATGGAAAAGCCAGAAGGGTCATCATTAAAGCAGCTTATTTTAACAACACTTCAGAATGCAACCGATTACATGAAATAGATATGGTTGTTGAAACTTCACCAATAGTATAGTTCAAATACCATAGAACAGCAACTATAAAAGTAAAGTCATTGCTTCAAACATTTCTGACAATAAGCAACTCTTGCTATCTGTTCTATATTAAGATGAGCAATAGACAATATATGACTTTCTGCAAGCAAAAGATTTAAAATACTAAGTAAACTTTTTGACACCTTAAACAGATGGATTTATATTCCAATTATATGTAAGGTTAAGGTTACCGCGGTCGTGATAAAACATCCTGGAAATAATATTGCACACATTGTGCATCACACAAATTGAATTTGGCTTCCAAGTATTCGTCAAATGAAAAAAGGTCAATACAGATGACACTGACAACAGCAAGTAGTTGTGTTTTATTTCTACTTCAAATCCGATGCGTACATCAACACTTTCCAAAAGCCTCAAGACATTCTTTTCGGAAGTATAACTTTTTAAATTACAATTTTAACGTCATTAAATATATGTTTTGATTAGCGAAAGTTCTGGACATAGTTGTTCTGCTCCGTTAACAATCTGTAATATATCTCTGTCTCATACCATATCAGAAAAAACTGTAATATAAAAATTGTAAATTTTACACGCGACAAAAATGTCACATGAGGATAAAACTCATAAAAAATAATAATATGTATGCTGCACAAAAAAACCAAAGCTTCACTAAGGGCACATTTATTAGCACAATTATACCTGTAGGAACTAAAATAATCAAACATATTAAGTCTTAACTACAGAGTTTATCTAAATGTAGTAACAGTGGTGTTCCTAAATGTATTGAATTCAGAGTCTCGTTAAGTATTCAGTGATTTAAAAAAAAAAAGTAGGATTTGTCTCGCCATCCAAAGGTATTTATGCAGGATATTTCAGTCATGTTGGGTTTTCCTAAATGACCTTTGTCTTGCCTTTAGGCTAACAGATGTTCCAAAACGTATGTCAAATTTCCTATGTTATATATATATATATATATAAATATATGTTACATGCATAACCCAGTTTGTGACTATGTAAAAACTCGCTATATGAACATTTCCATTGGAAGTAAATTAATGTTGTAGAATAGGAGTAACAACAGCTGTCAAAACTTCATGAGACACAGCTTTGCTAAAAAAGATAGAAATAGGTTTAGGATAGTTATGGCTGTATCTGTTGCACCAGGTGGCTAATGCTGACTTTGTCCAAGGCACTTTCATGCAAATCTTTTAACTTGGTAGCTTGTTCCAATGAGTTTATCTGTGTAAAATGCCATTGCCTTATTTCTGGAAGACAGAAAAAAATACTGGAATTTTTTGCAAATTTAGCAGTGAAGATAGCTGAAGCATACCTAATGAATATTAGCACCGAGAAATCCCATGAAGCCATTGTCAAAAGACCACTATGAGAATGAAATTGTATGTTGGTTTTGGCAAGCTAAACTCTCGCTTTGAAGCGATGTTTCTTAACAAGCGACCAAACTAGACCATGTTATAACATGTTTTTTGCTTCATTCCTTTTTTATATAATTTTAAACACTACAAGTTCTTTATGTATGAGTTTGCTGCAAGCTTTATCCAAGGGTGACTCTATTGCACCAATTCAGTATGTTGCTGTGTGCGTATGGAGGATAATAAGACTAACTCATAATCATGAATGATGGCAAAGGATGGAATAAAAATAAACGGCTGAAGTTCCTCATTAACCATAAACATTCTATCAATGTCTGGACCAAGGGAAATAAATGCTGAACCGGAGAAAACTGATAGAATATTACTTAATCTTTTTTACGGTTTTGCCTTTGAATTTACCAAAAAACGTTTCATATTGAGGCTGTAACAGCTATGCAAAAGACAGGTTTTTAATGATAGGTGCAATGTTCCTGAGAACATTGCAGCCAAAACTGCTTATGTTGAAAAAATAATGTAGCTATACTAACATTAAAAAATTTAAATTAAAAACAATCTTTGAGCATTTAATTAATTTTTCATATTTTTTTTTATAACATTAATGTATTCCCAACTACATTTTTTATGAAGTTCAAGCAAAAATGTTCAAATGTCTGTAAATGTATGATGCCATCAAAACAATATTGCTTTCTTCTCATCCCAAAATGACACCAATCTAGATCTCAATAGAATCCTATTAAAACTTTTTAGAAACACTACAGTAAAAGTAAATATAAATAAACACAAAGTAAATATAAATGAACACAAATTATTTACTTAATAGATGTCATTGCATCATCTAATTGAGATTTCATCACATCATAGAGAACAACGTCATACCCTCCACCAGCAAAAAGCATAGCCCAGCTTCTTCCAATCAATCCACTGCAAAACAAGATGGGAAAACTAATGAATCACCTGAAACAATGATATTTGTTGCACAGCAATACCTTTAAAACACAGAAAAAGATTTTGCAAATTTAAGATAATATATTTTAAGTAAAGTGAATTACTTTATATTATGTAAATAATTTTGTTTGAACAGTTACAGGAATGAGTCTATTATTTACAGGAAAAATATTATAGTTTTCAGGCAGGCCATCATAAAAATATTTCATAGCCGTGTGATTATGACGATTATTTTTTGACTTGTCAAAAAAACTCAAAATTTTATCAATATTTACATGTTAGGTCAAAATTATTTCAAGTCAAAATCTATTAAAAATGCACATAAATTGTTTACAAAATAAAAAAAAACTATGGTCAGATTTTTGAAATGGTTGTTCAGTTAACATTTAATCAAAAAAGAAATTAGTGTTATAACCAGCTACATTTTAACTGTATTGTGTCTTCAGTAGAGCAATATGCATTAGGCTTATAGCATTAGGCTGAGCTCAAACTTTTTTGTTTTTTGCATTATATAGTTGTTTATCTCTGATTTAAACAAATGTACTGAACAGTATTTGCTGTCTTATTTCGCTTGTGATTTGCAATTTATTCCATTTCCTATTTTGATAATTAGGTCTTTGTTAATTTTTTCCATAATTTTTATCGGATCCATAGGAATTAGATTTAATTATTTTGTTTACATCGGGAAATTAGTACAGCTAAAGTTTCTTTCAGATTGCTTCGCTTCACAGAAAAAGGTTGCACCTAAATTGTAACACACACATGTTGCAAGTTTGGATTAGGGTTTGTTGCTGTTGCCGAACAGTTATAGTGCTTGACATAAATGTGGTCATGCCGGAAAAAATATGTACCGATCATGTACCAAATTGAAAGAATTTCAGCCATAATTTAAAATTGTACCTTTAACTGTAAATTCATCAAAATGTAATACAGATTAACCAGTGGGGGTAACTAAACTTCCTAAAGAAATTTTTGGCAAAAAAAAATTTTTTTTTCTTCTATTTTGCTAAAAAAGAATGGTAATGGAGTCATTTGGCATTGGATAGCGAACTTTTCTAATATATAGCAGATAGTGGTCATCCCTAACAGCAACCCTTAATGTTGGCCATTTGCTTCTGGTTCAATGTTCACCCGCGCCGGGGTGGAAATTTTCATAATAAAAAAAATGAAATTTAGGCGCTGGTCTACAATCCTACCACACTTTCAGCCTGGCGTTAATAGTGCTAACATTATTTAGGTCCGATGGGCAAAGTTCTCCCATATTTATTTCCTCATTGCAATTTAAATCATGACAACTCGTTTCGTTATGCACTGCAAAAAAAGTAGTAGGATTCTAGACCAGCACTGATATTTGTAATATGGTTGTATGAATACTGAATAGTTTATTAGACTATAGATCTTGTCAATATAATACAGTAAACTTTCAAGCTACTCGTTGCTTCTCTTTACTTACTCCATAAAGTATAGGGAAGAAAAGAGGAGATATCACAAAACTTCATTCAGTATTCAGTATACTGATATAATTACAAAAATACCAAAAATATTTTTACCTTCCGATAATTCCAATCTTATTTGATTCCATAATTAAATAACCTAATAAACTGTTCCCGTGTAGAATGAAATAAATGAATGCAGCAGGATTTTCAGCAAAATTTATAGAAAAACCTAGATTTTGCAGAAACAAATTAGAATAGATATTAAACATTTTTATTCTAAATTATTTCTAGCTTATCACCTTCCTAATATTAACTATGAAGCACTTACGGTTCGGACACTGCCCTGCCTTTTTGGACAGTACTCAATCAAACCTAAACCATGTAATGCATACTGTGCCGATATACGCACAGCGTGCACTTGCCATTGTGCACGGTTCAGTGCACTTTTAATGGGTAGAGACTTTAAGCAAGATAAGCTACGAACGCAGCTTGCCACACATAGAATACTTAATTTTTTTATTGATTTCTATGTCGTATAACGCAGCATGCTGACATAGAGTACTTAAGTTATTTTTTTGCTGGTCTCTATGTTGGTATAACGCAGAATCATCAACATTTTGCCGAATTTGTAAGAGATTAATGACGTATTTGTATGCTATGTACTATTTCGTGTTTACTGGCTGCAGAAGAGATTATTTCCTATTGCAACAAGGCAACGTCAAGTTAATTGAAATGAAGTTATATGATATACGAATTTTTGGATTGGCTTTTTTGATCAGTCTAGTTAATGTATTTATTATGTACATTTTACTATGCTGGTTGGTAACGCTATTCTGATAACAACGTTTCCTAGCATTTATTTTAATATAATACCTAACAGCAGCAGGAGTTAGTAGTAAGGTTTAATTGTAGCTATATGCGTAAGCAGAATCAGATATTTAATTTGAATGCTATACATATCTTATGGGCCCTAATTACATATTTGCTGCATTTTCATGTGGTGTTTGTGTCACCCACTCATCGTTGTTTAATTTATTGTTATTTTTTTTAATTCAACAGGTGAGACATGACCATCGTGCTATCTGAACTCTACTAAATCGAAACTAAACAAACTGTCGTAGCATTTCAAAGTGCATACTGTCAGGTCGCTTATAGATTTATTGTACATTCACATAATTCAGCATAGTTCGCTTTCAATGAAATAGCTTATACAGCGCAGTAAAAACACATCTCGCAAATAAGGCATTCATGACACTATATAGCACAAGAGCGACTGCGTTGGTAAGCCAAAATGCCGGCTGGATTTGCCAGAACGGCCAGGAAAGTAAAATGGTATTGAGGTTTTAAAAATGGTATTGAGGCGATTCCTTAGATAAAGTGGCACATTTTCACTGTATTTTCTGTAGGCACCGGAAGCCCTTAGGTTTTTTTCCTCGTACCTGTTTAACATAACAAAATATACAAACAACAAAGATGATTACCGACTAATGATAGATTCACAAGTATTTTATATGGTAAACCTTTGCTTTCCTTCCGGAAGAAATTCCTTGTGCAGAATGGTCACTAGACCTGACAGTGACTTGTCTGTACGAAATCTCATGTGGCATTCTTTGAGCACTCTGTTCTGTCTCTCTACGCCATTATTTGTTCTGATTAAAACGTTCACTTTATCAGCTCGGTAAAGATATACCCATCGCTTAAAAAAATCATTATTATTAATTTTTGAATATGCACAACTAATATATTTAAAGCAAAACAACCTCCTTCTCTTTTAGCCACATATTTTCAAAATATCTTTGAAACTTTACATTGTTTTTCCAAATCTCACTTGACCTCAAGTTCTGCAATGCTTTAATAAAGCTACTTTCATCTTCAGCCTGAGCCACAGCTCTAATAAGCTGTAGAACCTTATCTTTTGTATCTCCCACATTATTTTCTGTCCTTTTCACCCATCTTTCCCATGCCTGCTCTCGATGAAAGTCACAAATTAATACCCTGCAATCTGTGCAAAAAATACCAAGTAAGTAATGAAATTCTTTTCAAGTAAAATACATCAAAAAACAAAATATATTAATACACAGAATAAACTGTCTTTGTTTTACTTTATTTGATTTTTTATTACCCAAGAAGGAGCTTTCAATTGCATTGATCTCAGCATCACATTTGTCCGTCATAAAAAAAGATGGACTCCAATTAGGACACCATGCTTTTAAAATTTTTAGTGCCTCTTCAATATCTGTCTGCCTTTCATTCTGGGTGATAAAACTTGCCACTACCTGATATCCAACATTAGTTTTAACACACAAGAAAAATAAAGGTAGGGCATATTTGGATGTTTTATAGGTAGCATCCAGCAGACAGATATCTTGTCCATAACGAAGAAGCAATCTGCGCTGCCATGCAAATTGGTGGACAAATAACAATGCTTGCTGGCAGTCAATTATAGGTGCAGATTCATCAGCATTGTTTGCGAATTTTGGTGTAGTGTTTGAACCTGCTATATAGGGTCGAAAAAAAAAATTGTCATCCTTGTTAGCTTCCTCCTTCCATTGATTGACCAACAGTTGGATATTAGTCTGATCAATTTTAGCAAGTCTGCGTTGTGTGAAAGATTTATAGTAGTGATTTTGAATGTCTTTTTTTAACGGAAAAAATCTACGATTCGAGCTTGTTGGTGGTTCTTCATTTTTAAAAAGTTCATGAATAACATATAAATTGAGTCCTCTTTTAATTTCTTGTACATTATAAATTCCATTTTCAACCATTTCATCAATTTTTGTAATCAATTTTTGATCTACTTTTTGAAGTATACCAGCTGCCTAAAATAAATATACTTCCAGTTATGTTACCCTATAATAAAATCACCGATTTGACCCCGCCAGTCTAGTAAACATAAGTACTAAAACAAAAGTCTACCAGAAGGATACCTGTCCCAATACATGTCCCGAATGTGCATCAGCATCAGGAAATTTAACACACCATGAAGTTTCTTTTACCAAAGTTTTATCATTTTTAGCTTGAATTTTGTTCCGTAATAATTTAATATCAAAAGCAGAAAGAGTAGAGTTCTGTTCAATAATTTATTTGAATAAAAGAGTTTAATCATTAATTTGAAATAAAAAGTTTACTTTATGGTGATACAAAACATACTTGATATTGAGGAAACTTAAGTACTTCTGTAATACTTATTTTTGCCGTGCAATTCTGTTTTTTTGAACACTGAAGGCTTTTGTTTTTTCTAAATGTCCTGGGATGATCCAGTAACTGTTAAACAATAAATATAATTGATCAAGAAATTTTACCTATTATTATTTATCACTAATTTATTAAAAGGACAATACATGTTCAGGAATTTGCTTCAAACTGTTGTCATTGTTTCCTTTTTTATAGTCCTTTCCATGTTGGCACACTAGTTCCTTTTTATTTACCACAATATATGGGGTTTTTGTTTCATCAAATTGAATTGGAGTCTTTGACAGTTCTACCACCCGAAAAATATGGAAAAAACTATCTAGGTTGAAATGACTAAAAATTTAATAAAACTTTTTACAATACTCACCATGACAGTGTTTACCATAGGAAACAAACTTTGTTGTGGAAATAACTTCAAAGTCCTTAATTGCATTCTCAACACTGTCCATACATGGAAACCACTTAAAACAAATGTATTTGGGTATATATTTTTTAAATTATGAAGATCCCTGCCTACATACTATTGTACCTTGATATTATACTTTGGTGGTTTGACATTAAAAGAATCAGTAGTTTCCTGCCTGATATCCTTTGAAATATACATACATGTTAGAATAAGCCACAATGAGGATGTACACAAATGGCAAAAATACACAATTACCAGTTCTTCAGAATTATGAGTGGTTAAAAAATACCCTTCCTTTTTGGCTAAATCTGAATCAAATAAACATTTCCGAATCATTTGACTGCAGTTTCTCCTGTATCTAGTGCTATCAAATTTTGTTTCTGACTAGAAATAATAATTTTGTAAATAGTAAAAACCAATTACAGCGTGGTATATTTTGTTCAGTTCCATGATATACACATTTTGTGTGATTATAAAAACTTCATACCTGATACTGTGTAAAGAGTATAACTTTTGATAAAATTGCCCGGACAGATTCTTTTTGTTGATTTTTGTGTATATTCCGCATTAAATTAAACCCTTCCGTTTGTTGAACTATATAAGGAGCACATATTTTTTCATCCCAATGAATTTTGCTTTTCGAAATATCTGAAAGAAACAAACAACTTTAAAAATTCAAATTACTGTATAGCTTTTTAAAAGGTCAATTATACAACTGCACAGTGCACATGTCAAATATTTATATTAAAAAGTTAATTGA
The DNA here is from genome assembly GCF_963924565.1 of Ascidiella aspersa. Classification (NCBI taxonomy): domain Eukaryota; kingdom Metazoa; phylum Chordata; class Ascidiacea; order Phlebobranchia; family Ascidiidae; genus Ascidiella; species Ascidiella aspersa. The sequence continues at coordinate 19,320,768 of NC_139453.1, forward strand.
CTTTACATTATTTGTACTACAACTCTGAACAACATCACAGATATATTCAAAAATGACATACCGTATTCTTTAGAATAAACTAATTTAATTGTAGTTTCTTTTGATTTTGACATGTCATCCAAAATAAGTCTGGCGTTCTGGTAGGTCTCAAACCACTAAAAATGGTATATAATATAATTTTCAGTTTACTTATAAACACCAATACATTACACAATATTTATATACTTTATTTTTTATATCAAACAAACTCTGAAGCTGGGTTGCTGATAACTGTCTTGTATCGGTTCCTAAACCGAAAGGATTGGAAACCACTTTGTTTTCTGCATGAGGTTTAACTGGGTCGGGGTGTACTATTGGGCTTGGGGAGATAGACCGTGGGGCTGCAAATGGGTCGGGAGGTACACTGGGGTGTTCGGTTAGGAGAATAGACCTATGGGTGGGGACGCACATCCGACATTTCCGATATTCCATAGGGTCGAATGCGGTAATCATCGTTATTCCTAAAGTTCGCCAAAAAAATATTATACCGGGCTAAATTTAACAGGTGAAAGGGAAAAGAATGGCAAAATGGTCCAGGTAAATTACAATTATTCCTAAAGTTCGCCAAAAAAATATAACTACCGGGCTAAATTTAACAGGTGAAAGGATAAAGAATGGCGAAATACAATTAGGCGGCAAAAACATAAAGATCGTCAAAAAACAAAAAAATTAAGTATTCTATGTGTGGCAAGCTGCGTTCGTAGCTTATCTTGCTTAAAGTCTCTACCCTTTTAATGCTGCACATTTGTAGCCTACACAAAATGTGCACTAGCAAAAATGCACACCAAACAGTGTACATTCCCATTCCAAGCTAAACAATTTGCACTACCGCATCTCTCTTTTTTTGTAAAAAGAACTATTTATTACACACAAGTTGGAGACCACTGACCTAAGTTATGTGTTCAAATAACATGTCAATTCTAGTCATTTTTCCGAAAATACTTAAGTTAAGGCATTTGAAAACAGTGACTTTAGTGCACTTATAGCAGGCAGTCGAACCGGAACCGAACCGGAACTTTATGAAACGGTTTTGGGTCAATTTTGTCCGAACCGTAACCGAACCTGAACCGGATTTTGTACGATTTTAAGGAGCCGAACCGGAAATGAACCGTATATTTTGAAAGTACCTGAATCTTAACCGAACCCGAACCTGTAAATATAAGCGGTTCGCTCCAGCATGACGTCACAACTTCTATTTTACAGAGTCAAGTTACGCCATGTTCGAAATTTTATGAAAAATATATGAATATTGAATAAATAAAACGTTGATTTTTTTAATTTTTAGATTTTCAATAATGAATTGCTGTTTTTTTCATACGTCACGTAACTATGACTTACAATTCAAAGATTATTCTCTAAATTTATCGGCCCACATTTTGAGATTTAACGCAACTTTGTATTGTATCCGAACCGGATTTTGTGAACCGGTTTTGAAATAACGATGGTCGAACCGGAGCTGCACCGGAACTTTTAAATTGCTTAAAACCGAAACCGGAACTGAACTGGATACAGAAAAAATCTTTAAACCCGAACCGAACCTGAAAAGTCAAACGGTTCGACTCCCTGACTTATAGTCATTACAACACTGGGGACAGGCAGAGACACCTGCAGAAAATTTCCAGTGGGGGGGGGGGGCAATCCAGAAAAAAAATGAATTTTCAACTTGGCGAATTCCCCTGACGTCAATTTTTCGTCTGACGTTAATGAATAATGACGTCATAAAACAGTGACAGTATGACGTCATACAACGCCAAACTAATGTCCAGCAGATTTAGACGCAAAGCGAACACGTGCGTCGTCGATAATCCTGTCAGGCGCCAGCGGCGAAACTGCTTATTATGCAATCGTTAACTTCAGGGGGGGGGGGGGAATAAATAGAGGATCTTTGAAAATCTGATTTTTGCTAAACTCTTTCAACTTTTTATGTAAGATTAGAGTGAAATAAATCCAAATATAACCAACGTTAAGTAGAGTTGATGTGTGTTATTTCAGTTCCGTTTATTGTCACATCCTTATTACCTATGGAAAACATATTGTAGGGGTGTCGTAATCTATTTATTAATTCTGAGGTGTGCCGCAAGCCATAAAAGGTTAAGAACCACTGTCTTAGAATATGCTTAAAGAGCATATTTTGCGTTACCTCTAATTACATAAAAATGGAGACTTTGAAACGCGCACGACAGTCACCATCATACCTCATTTTAAGAATCTGCTTCAGTTACACAAATGTTGATGTTACACCAACATCGGAAATTTGCGCAAAGACCGAACAGCGAGGAGCATTAACTGCGTCTAACTCGACGTTTTTTAGCGAGAAAAAAGAAAAAAGGTTTGACTTAGCTTTGTCAATTGTCGAATAAACACTTGCTAATCAGTCAACCTAAACGAATAGCGAAAGAGAAAAACTATCCAGCGTTTACGGTCGACAAAACAAAGGACGAAAAACGGCGTTTTGCGCTCGATTTGGTTTCGCAGTAGCTTAAGACGAGTGACCCAATTAGTTAAAAAGCACTCCGCTTCGAACAGTTTGTTAAACCATGAAAAAAACGAATGAAAAGCGATAATATCACTTACAAAAATGAGAGTAAGAACCCCCACCTTCCTTGGATACGCCTGGATAATGTATAATATGTTTAACCTTCATGAGTAATACAATATTACACTTACAAATAATACTAATAATCTCATTTTAAATTCCAGGGGGGTGGCAAGTGCCCCCCCGTGGGGGCGCCCATGGGGACAGGGGTATTTATAAGAAACGTTGTTTCCCATGTTATCAACCTTTTCCATTGGTTTTCATTTTAATACTCTTTTTTAGTTCTTAATAATATAGCGCATATAAAATATGGAAGCGGTAGCCAAAGTTTGCAGGTATTAGGGTATTTATTTGTTTCCTTAATTTGCCAATGTTTGAAGGTTGAATAGGGCTGTTTATAGAGTAAAGATGTTTAAGAGTAACTAACTAAGTCATGGTATTGAAAAAGATTTTGGATTAAGGTGTGGTTAATTGATTTTGGTTAATGGAAATTAATGTTAGAGTTAACGTAGAAAAAACGGTCAAGGGGAAATAGAAATTGTTGACGCGTCGAGTGTATGTTTTGGTGCAGGGTGTTCGGTCGGAATCAATGAGGGTTAACGCATCACCGAGGGTGATAAAGGAGCTCATTTCGGTGTTGAGATGGCTGGTAAGGGTAGAATTTATAGTTGTAAAGCCATAGTGTATATAATATACAGTATTATCTCTTATGGGTAAATCTTCCCAAAACCGGTTTCTAAAACTTTGTTCAAATTGGTTCACCTCGACTTCCTGGGTGCGATTGAGATTCGACTAGGTTTGCAAACAATATGCCAACTGTATAGATACCATTGGCCCCAGTCCAACTGCGCGCATTGCTTTTATAGCGTAAGAACATAAATTGACATAAAAAACTGTTTAGTTACGTGCCTCATATTATTACTTGACACAGAAAAAAATTAATATCACTTAATGAGACGCAAACGTTTCTCTAACTAATTTAAAAAAGTTTATAGCGATTTGTTGCATTTTTGCTTAAGATTCTCCGTAAAATTTACGCGGTTAAATATGGCTTTATGGCTACTAAAGCCTGAATTGTTTTTTGGGGTGTTGGTTTGTCAAATCGTCGTGAAGTAATCCTGGTTCGTCTTGTCCGCAAAGTTGCTTTGTGCTTTAATCCCTGTATGCAATAGACCTAAGTTCCTTGTCGAGACCTGTAAATTCGAGGACATCTTGAAGCAAAACGATCCATCAAAATATAGTTTGGATGCGTCTGTGGTAGCCAACAACTTCAAGGTGCGAGAATGATGAGTGATGCTTAAGGCAGTGGTTCTCAAACTTTTTAAAAAAAATTAAGCAACGGTCCCCCCAAATTTTTTTAAATTGCTCACGGTCCATCAAAAATATAAACAAATAAACACAAAATAACACGTTAATGTTTTTAATGGTATTGAAGCATGCGTGTTTAATTACAAGTCTCATTAAACTAATTTGCCTCGGCAATCAACCTCGCTATTGCTTCAATATGTATTGCTGTTGTCTGATTACAATTCCACACAGTTTGTGTTGGCTATTATGGGCAAACCGGCTAATGCCGGCAAGCACAACCACTCACTGTATTGACTAGACAAGACTGGATATATATTGATATAGGTTTCGCATATACAAGTTGAAAGTTTGCATGAAAAAGAGAAGGCGACACGAGAAAGCGGAAATGATTTATAACCCAAGCCTTTTTGGCAGCCGGGAACTGCAACAATAACGCGTTCACACAGGTGAAATACTTTTATCTATAACGAAAATATGTGTCACGATATAACATTATTCATATGTGAAACAGCCGAATGCTTTGTTCTCAGTGTGACAGCGAGTGTTTGGTAAAAGGCGTGAAAACGAACAAATCATAAAATATTTGATAAATACACAATACAATAAATTCCAAATTATCCACTAATTATTACTTATAACGCTACAGTATCAATGGGACGGGTGCACTTGCTTCTTTGCTATCAGCTCGGCTTTGTTAACCTCTAACGAATCACGTTATTTAAGTAAAGCAATCATGTACAGTTTTAAAACCGTTACCGTACAGCTCACAGTGGCAACGCAGCAGCTATAAAAACGTAATTCCCATTAGCACAATGCAAGACTATGACGTCACAATGCGCAATTTAACTCGAAGCGTACAATAACGTGGATAAACAACTAATCAGCCTGTTTGGAAAATTAAGTTCCCTGAAAATTTGAATGCACAAAAAAATTTCTTCTTTAGGAGCGTCGTTTTGATTTTTGTTAGGTGCTTCGCGGTCCCAGAAAATTGTCTCGCGAACCCCAAAAGGACCGCGGACCCCAGTTTGAGTACCACTGGCTTAAGGGGACTGAGAGATTCGGGGCTTTTCTTGCAAGGTTTTTTACCTTACGGCTGTTAGAAGGGCGATGTGGCGTCTTTGGACAGAAACGATTCGACTGTCCTTTTCTTCTGTGCTTCAAACGAAGAATGTATTACGAGGTGTTGTAAGATATTTCTTTAAATCATCTTATAAATTTCATGCCACAGAAAATAAAAAATCCTGCAGGAAAATGTATATTTGGCCCGTAGGTACAAAAGTTGCACACCCTTGCTGAAGTGTAATATCATAATAAAGAAAATGTAGTTAGTATTCTATGGTAATACTGGGCAGCTTAGTAGTTATGTGACTTGGTGGCGCTAAAGGGGTAAAGCAAAGTAAATTTGTTGGGTGGAAATCAAAAACGCTTTTACTTTAATTGAAGTGACAATTATATTTTTGTTATAGTTTTGATTCTGATCGTATTATATGTTATTTTAGTTTTAATCCCAAACTTATTTATCTGGCAGTGTATTAAAATACTATTTTCTGCTTGGTTATGCCTTGTGTTGGTATTAAAAGGTGCTGGGCGCTAGTCAAGAATTTTATCTGAACGAACATTATTTGAGCTAGGGTGCGGGTTAGTGTTTGGGTTTGGCAGGTTAAGCAATATTAATATATACTAAATATAATAATACTTGACTCACCCAAACACTAACCCAGATAATGTGCGTTGCTTTAATAATTGTGATAACGCTGTGGTAGGATTGTAGACCAGCACCCTGAGGTTTACAATCAAACCTAAAAATATTTTAATGTTTGCTAATTGCTATAGAGCAGTGTTTCACAACCTTTTTTTCATGGTGACCTAAATATTAAGCATTAGTATAACAGATAAACTTTGGTAACCCAATTTTATTCATTTTTGTAAGGAAACATACCATCCCATCGGGAAAGTATGGCAGATCTCGACGAGATCTCGTGGGTGCACGGCCGAAACAGTTGGGGTGACCGGGTGCAACAGAGGTCAAAAGTGCACCCCGCTTTTATAACATATAGGAAAACCGGGTGCATATTTAATTTCCAGGGGTGCATCAGATCTAGTCTGTTGAGAAAAAAATCACGGGTGCACTTGCCATACTTTCCATAGTGGCGTACCATAAGACATTACCATTAGTTTATAAGTTGTATTTTAAATAATATTAGTCATGTTTTGTATTGCTTACATTAACTTTGTATTGCTTACATTAACTTTTCAATTTTTTATGAATCTTGCTTAGAACCAATTTCAATAATAAAAGTTAAACAGCGCAATTTCAGGTCACTCATCTATTGGTTAACAAGCACTGCCATAAAGGTCATTCATTTAGTTTTACATAATAAGACCCACCAAGTAGCAATATCTAAAGTGAAATTATCTATAACGGTCATGTTCAAATGGCGGATCGCGATCCGGATCCGGATCTTTTCAGCGTTTTGTGCGGATCTTCTAATAGTCTTAAAAAAATAAACTTTCTACAGTGTTTTCATGTGAATACCAATTGTCAGTGTTAAATGAATTTCTAATCTTTGTGAGTGATTAGAGAGAATTTCTAATTCTTTGTTTGAGGATATCAGACAGCGACAGAAAGCCCCAATTCGATGCTATTGTAAGACCTTAAGTCTAAAACAGGGGTCAGCAACCTACGGCACGCCGGCTGGATGCGCCCGCCAATGTAATTCATTCGGCCCGCCGCCTCTTTGACAAACTAGATACGAGTCCAAATACTTTTTGACTATTTTAACTCGTAAGTGCGAAAAATTTCCCACTTCGCGCGAATCATCTTTCTACGTCCGGCTTGTTTACGTTTTGATGCGGTCTTTTGAACTAGATCAGCGCGCTTTGTTACCGTTAATGGAAAACGCATTAAAAAATGTTGAACATATATATTTAACATATTGTTTTTTCGGCTATGTATTAAAAACTTGCAAGAAATTTAAAAGAAATGCCGGTATACCTAAAAAAATCGCGCTCGCTTCGCTCGCCACGTGCGTTTCCAATACACTACACAACATTAACTAGTAAACTTGCCACGTTTACATAAACGAAGCAACATAAAAATTAAAGCGTGTCCAATATGTTTACAATTCGTATTTGGTGGATCATCATGTTGTCAGGTTTGGCTGTGGTGGATCATGGCAGAAATCATTTGAACATCCCTGATCTATAATATCATATTATTAATACCTATACCCATAATGGGAAATGTGACAATTTAGGCACTTTTAAATTTGTTGACCAAACCTGCACCCAACAAACTTTTTGGTTCATCGTGAATGTAAAAAAAATGTTTGACTTGATATTTTCATTTAAAATATCTTCTTTTAATATATATACCATTTTGTACTATATATACAAATAGTAAACTGGTATATTTCGTTTAATATTCATTTTAATTTTTTATTAAAGCCTTTATTTTATATTATTTGTAATAGCTCTTTAAAAGCATTAAAACAACAACAATTCAAATAACTTTTATTAAAGTTGCTTAACATGGACAAGGTTGCCCTGGGATCGAGAGGTTCATCACCAGCTCATGCAACATTACTTCAAGTAAAAAGCAAGGTATATATTTTCTCAAAATTAAGTAATGTCTGTTGTCGCACTGTTGATAAATGTATTCGGTGCATATTACACCAAGAGCTGCATAAAAAGTAGCATGAGAAAATATGTGACCGGGATTTGATATTTTAAATATAGATTTAATTGCGCTTCAAACCCTGATAGCTCCTGTTACCGCAAACCGACTTTGAGTGTCTCGTGCTGTGAATTTGACTTTAATACTTCTATCTGAATATTTATCTATAGCAGTGGTTCTTAACCTTTTTCACTTGGGGCGCACCTAGAACTATTTGAAAACGTCGATTGCTTGCCATTTTTTATTATATATATAGGCTTTATAGTTTCATATCTTTGAAGAGATCCAGACTTAAAAGCCGGTTAGGAATAAGGCGTAAAAATGGCGACCTAAATGGCCAAAATCAAGCCAATACAACCTTTTATCTAACCCCAAACACCACCCATAACTAACACCAACTCCCCGAATATATTTAACCCTAGCCCAATTGCTAACACCACCAACTACCGCCTATAAGCCCAAACAGAGGCAAAAAATTCGGGGCCAAAACAGCGGCACCCAAATGTTGACAGCAAACTGCCAATGCCAGACATGTGTCCCCCAATCATCCCATGCCCCTTTGCTACAGTCCTGGGCATAATTTTGTCTTATTCCCATTAATTTGGAGCTTAATTCGACATGTTTAGGTCTTATCTAGACTATTTTAGATTTTATTCTGTCGTGGTCATTAATGCATATTTGGCGTTATTATGTCGGTGGTCTTAGTAATATGGTATTATGGAGAATCTGACTTAGATATTGTTGCTTTGTAGGTATTCATGTGTTTTCTACTTAAAAGTACTGTGGAATCAATGAGCTAAGCCTAATAGAAAAGTAAAAATTCATGTTTTATACATTTAATCCTTTTTTTCTTTTGCTCACGGCTAGGGATGTTCAAAGTAGAATATCGAATCCAATTTTGCCGTTTATTTCGAGTAATTGGAACCGATATAATTTAATGATTTGCCGCCGATTGTTGCGCCTAATTGTACAAACGTGTGTGGTAAGTTGGCCTGTCGCTGCGGCGACCAATTTGTAGTGCTTGCTTCAAATGTAACCTGGTAGTGCAGTGTCAGCGTTTTTTCGGGCGTCCAATTACTTCGCGTCTCGCGATAACGATCATCTAATAATTAAGTGTCAATCAAGTGTTATTGGGCGAGCGACTAACATGTAATGCCAGGTGCGGAGTTTGCAATTTCCCTAAATGCGTAAGTTGCAAAAGTAACATTACATTGTAAAACGTGCTGGCCGTCCATAAAATGCGCTATATGGCAACTTAAGGTCAACTTTAGGCCAATATTCAGGAAGGTTAAGCAGTTATGCACAGTGTAATTGTCAAGTATTCGTTATGTCAATAGTAACTTTGAGAATTTTTTTATTATAATGTACACATGTTAGCAAATTGTTTGGGCAATTTATTGCTGTGATTGTGGGCCCTGTAGGGTAGATTAAGATTAATCCCTTTCCCAAACAAAATCGAGGTTAAATAATTTAATAAAAATATACTAGGATTCGCTATTCTGGATTCGTTATTCTAGATTCGAAACCTATTATTCTAGAATACCTTGGGATTCTACTTTAAACATCCCGACTCGCGGCGCACCTGACAGCCTTCCATGGCGCACCAGTGCGCCGCAGCGCACCGGTTGAGAAACGCTGATCTATAGGGTTGCACTAACTTGTCCTTATTCTAAACTGCAGTCATTCTTAAACGTTTTTACCTAATTGATTGCTTTTAGTTCCTGGAAAGAATCACACATCCTCTGTAGCAGTGGTACACTTTTTAATTGAATGGACTAGTAAAACTAGAAAATCCTTCACTAACAATATCTGGTAATCAGGGCCGAATCTAGGATATTTTGCTATTAGTGTCTAATTACATTTAAAAAAAACAAAAATTTGCATTTATGTAGTTAAAATAGAAAATAAATGTAGTTTAAATAGAAAAATAAATCCAGTTTGTAAAAGAAGTGACAGGCCAGATGATTTACACTGGCGGGCTGTAGGTTACTGACCCCTATCATAGGCTATTAAAACAATTTAACTAAAACTCAACTAACTGTTTTTGAGACAATTATTAATTATCTAATTCAGCTGTTGAATTGCCACAGCTTAAAACTAGAACTGAAGTTAGTTCTGAAAGACAAAAACTTATGCATGAACAATCCAGAATAAACAATGGGATCCTACCAGTGTTCCCGCTAAGTTTTTACCATGTGCGCAGGTTTTTGGATAGGCGGGAGATCTTTTTTTTTTTGGTCTTCACTATTTATATGGGCCGAAAATTTATTTTCGGGACATATCTTGTTTTTGCCTTTGTTTTTTTGGTTTTATATGGTTTGCTATGGCATGTTTCAGACCGATTTTTGTCCATAGAAAAAGTGAACATCGTAGAACTTTCAAATTTTCAAACATGGCGTAGAGTGGTATGAAGGTGCTATGTAGAGGTTTATGAGGCTGCACCCCTAGGCACCTCCAATTGGGGGACAAAAAACAAAAGTGTTACGTCATCGTTTTAGTTCATAACAGCTATCTACTACTATCTAGCGGCAGAAAAACTTCAATACAGAATGCTTTCATTCACTTGCTTTATTCAGCTCGCGTCGCGACGAGGCGGCTGCTGGCATCCCTGCTGTGCCTCATTGTCCTGCGCGTGCAACGTTTTTGTTCGAAGTGGCTTGCCTAGTAAAACTAGGCGCATGCGACTTGCCTTTCATAAAGAGGCCTCTCTAATTAAAAAAACCTATTGCTCTTACAACACAAAATATTTTACCACCGCAAATTTAAATGCGAATCCTTGAGGCAGTGGACACATCTCTGTTAGCAACTGTTGTAATTGTTGCACCATTCAAACATATCAACACCAGGCCTTTAGAAACAAATATAATTATACAAGGGCCGCAACAACAAAAAGCTTAAGTTTAACGTATTCTTAACGACGACGTTACAAAGCTACGTCATAACATGGCGTCATAAATAAATGAATCTTGCGTTTATTGGATTTAAATTGGCAAAACTTTGAATATAAAACGTGGCTTATTAGGCACATAAACGTGTTTGCATATTGCTCAAAACTACAGATTTAAACTCTGTTTCAACATTGATTGCTCAGACCAAGGCATGGGTAAAATTTACCAAGTAAAAGTTGGAAAAAGTACAGCAAACCATAGAGGTTGTTAAATCATTTAGAGAGAATGAAAATATTGGCTTTTTAAACAAGCTAGCAGACCAAAATGTAATAACATGGCCGTAAGCATTATCTACGTAAATTTTTATTGATCAAATATATGTTTCGATCATTTCCCAAAATCTACGCCATATTTGAACCCCTTTCGCTTCAAAGCCTTAAGTTATTATATTATTATTAGGGATGTTCGAAGTAGAATATCGAATCCAGATGGGATTCGAATCCAGATGGGATTCGAATCCAATTCTGCCGTTTATTTCGGGTAATTGGAACCGATATAATTTAATGTTTTACCGCCGATTGTCGCGCCTAATTGCACAAACCCGTGTGATAAGTTGGCCTCTCGGTGCGGCGACCAATTTACAGTGCTTGCTTTAAATGTAACCGGGTAGTGCAATGTCAGCGTTTTCGGGCGACCAATTACCGCGTCTCGCGATAACTTTCGTGTAATAATTAAGTGTCAATCAAGCGTTATTGGGCGAGCGGCTAACGTGTAATGTCTGGTGTGGAGTTCGCAATTTCCCTAAATGCGTTAAGTTGCAAAAGTAACATTACGTTGTAAAATGTGTTGGCCGTCCACAAAATGCGCTATAGAGTTACTTAAGGTCAACTTTAGGCCAATATTCAGCGAGGTTATGCAGTTATGCGCAGTTTAATTGTCAAAAATTCGTTAAAAGTCAATAGTAACTTTGTATTCTTTGCAGTGCATTATTTGACTGCATAACAGATCACGTTAGTAAAAAATAAGCCCCAAGACCCAACAATGCTTGAAAAAACAGGACCGAATTGCTTAAGACTTCTGTGTGCAGTGTTGCATTGTACTCACTATTGGCTAAAATATAAGTTTAGGCAACAACCTGGACAGTTGACATATTACGGTTTACACAACTGCTTCAAATGACAGAACTTTGTTAAGAATGTTGAACATATGGGAGATTTTTTTTATTATAATGTACACATGTTAGAAAATTGTTTGGCAATTTATTGTTGTGATTGTGGGTCCTGTAGGGTAGATTAAGATTAATCCCTACCCCAAACAAAATTAAGGTTAAATAATTTAATAAAAATATACTAGGATTCGCTATTCTGGATTCGTTATTCTAGATTCGAAACCTATTATTCTAGAATACCTTGGGATTCTACTTTGAGCATCCCTAATTATTATACACAACTTATAATTGTGTGTTGATATGTTAGATTGGAGTAACTTACAGAACAGGTGCAAATAGCAAATATTCTCCAAATACGATTTTTCCAATATTCTCCAAATCGTATTTCATCGTATTGTCGCGGTAATACAAAAAGATGTAAGGCCGTGAATAAAGTTTCACCCACCGTACAATTAACGCTGGGAAGCATTTCGAGTAGGGATGTTCAAGGCAGAATATATCGGCGACACATTTATAATGCTTGCTTTAAATGCGGCGTCAGCATTTTTTGGGGCGACCAATTACTTTGCGATAAGCTTCGCCTAATAATCAAGTGTTGAAATCTTAAGGCAGTGTACGCCTCTCTGTTAGCACCTGTTGTGCATGTTGCTCCAACCAACATACCAATATCAGGCCTAAACAACTACCAAAACTTTCGATTTAATAGTTTGCGTATTAGTCACATAATAGTGTGTTTCATATTGTTTGAAACTACAGATTTCAAGTCTGTTTTAACAGTGATTGCTCGGACCAACCCATGGTAAAAATTTACCGAGTAAAAGTTTGCAAAAGTATTGCAAACCATAGGCGTTAAACCCAAGTCTTTAGGAGAATGATAATATTTGCTTTTCAAACACATAAGCTGGCCAAAATGTAGTAAAATGGCCATACACATTATCTACGTAAATTCTATTTATCAAATATATGTTTCGATCATTCCCCAAATACTACGCCATATTTGAACCTCTTTCGCATCAAAGTGGGGAAGTTTTCGGCCAATATCTGTTTTTGCTTGCAGAAACAAGTTTAGGAAAATAAAAAACAAAATATGAAATATATAATATAAAATACACAATACAAAATACAAAATATTAAAAAATAAAAAGTATAAAATAAAAAAATAAAAAATAAAAAAATGAATATAAAAAAATAAAAAAAAATAAATAAAATCAATTTAAAAAAAAAATTAAAACAAAATAAAAATAAATACTAAGCCCTGAAAATAAACCCCCTGACAAAATATACAACAACCGCACCCCGTCTAGTTTCAGTCTGTTAATATGCCAATTTGCTTTCCTTACTAATAATTAGTTGTTTTGTTTTTTTAATTCTTAAATATAATCTGTAATTATTTTTGCTTGCTTTGTCGGACGGATGCTTTCGTTGCAATGGAGAGGAGCAATATGTGCGGGAGAGCAATTTTTTAAAGGGATAACTTTAGTTAGAAACAAATTTGGTCTTCACATCTTTCCTGTTCATATTGACATAAATTCAACGTACTCCTTTAGTTGACACACCATGCAACTTTGCTTTTTCGGGGAATATATTGTAATTTGCTTTGTACACTGTTTTACCAAAAAATAAGCCTATCTTTGGAAAGTCCTTACCTTTTAGCATTAAAAAACAACATGAAAAGTTCTTATTTGCTAATAAATCCGTCAGGAATTAGTGGAGTTCTAAGCAAAGGTATACAACAATTAGAACATCCAAGGATGAAAAAGTCTGACTTGTAGTCTTTGAATTCTGGGGACAATGTACTAATTTGACTTAACAAATCTGCTTAAGAAGATTAAATTTAATAATACCTGCCAGCCGAGCCCATACGCTAACGAGCACCCTAACCCAAATAATGTGCATTGACTTAGTAATAATATAAACCAGCGTGGTCCAACTTCTTTTCATCGCGGGCCAAAAACAATTTTTTTTTATCTTGCGGGCCAAAGTTTTTAAATAGCGATTCTTAATCGTATTGCTGGCAAATTATACATAGCCTATGGCAGTGGTTTTTAACCTTTTTTCAGCCGCACATCCTTTGGTAATTTTCCAATGCCTTTCGCGCCCTACAAAAAGCAATTCGGAATTTTCATTTATATATCACTTGGACATATTGAAAATAGGAAAGCATGGTGTTGGTCGCCTGAAGCGCGAACATTTTTTTAGTTTAATTGGTTGAATTGGCGCTAAACTGTAAATTCAGGAGGGTTTTCGCATTGGCCACACAACAAATTTCTCGTGCTCGACACGTTGATTTAAACAGTATGTTATCTTGTTTCAAAAGATGACCAGGTTACGAACCGCTATATACTAACTTTATAGATGTACACCTTTGTTCAGCTACGGTAGTTATGAAATCTCAACGGATCCTTCACAAAGTTTTTTTGTTAATTGCAATAGCAAAAATTGAAGTGATATTGCTAGATAGAAGCAAAGCTGACTATCAGTTCGCGGGCCAAAAAAGCGGAGGCCTGCAGTTGGACCACACTGATATAAACACTTTCGGTCAGAATACATCAATGTGTGACGTAACAATCCTATATAACCTGGACTAGAAATTATCTTATGCCCACACGAGTTGGGCTTTTTCCCAGCGTTTAAATAATTATTAAATTAACGCACATTATTTGACTTAGGGAACTGGTTATCGTTTGGGTTCGGGTGGGTCAAGTATTATTACATCTATCTCATAGTTTTTAGTGAGTTAATATTTATAGCAGAACTTGCGATGCCCTGAGAATTTGCTGGCGCTCTATTTGGGTGTGAGCGCCTTCCCTAGTTAAGAACCACTTTTTTCGCACGTAAGGCTATATCTCAAAGCAAACGAATTAGAACACTTTTTTGGTCGTACGTAGGTTAAATAAAACTAATTGGGGCACTTTTTGTTCCGTACGTAGCTCAAAAAAATACTAATTTGGGCACTTTTTTGATCGTACGTAGCTAAAATAAAACTAATTTGGGCACTTTTTTGTTCCATACATAGCTTGAACAAAACTAATTTAGGCCCTTTTTTGATCGTATGTAGCTCAAATAAAACTAATTGGGCACTTTGCTGTCCGTGCGTAGCTCAGATAAAACTAATTTGGGCAATTTTTTGCCTAGCTAAAACAAAACTAATTTAGGCACTTTTTGGTCTTACGTAGCTCGAATAAAACTAATTTAGGCCCTTTTTTGGTCGTACGTAGCTCAAATAAAATTAATTTGAGCACTTTTTTGTCTGTACGTAGCTTAAATAAAACTGATTTGGGCACTTTTTGTTCCGTACGTAGCTCGGATAAACCTAATTTGGGCACTTTTTTGGTCGTATGTAGCTCAAATAAAACTAATTTGGGCTCTTTTCTGTTCGTACAGAGCTTAAATAAAACTAATTTGGGCACTTTTCTGTTCATACGGATGTAGCTTAAATAAAACTGATTTGGGCACTTTTTTGGTCGTACGTAGCTCAAATAAAACTAATTTGGGCACTTTTTTGTCCGTACGTAGCTTAAATAAAACTGATTTGGGCACTTTTTGTTTCGTACGTAGCTCGGATAAAACTAATTTGGGCACTTATTTGAAACATTCGTGAGGCAAAAATGGGGTACATGAGGTATTATATGTAACAATCTTTGCAAAATAGTAATAATGGGGACTTCAGGAGACGACTGGAGGTCGAGTTAAAGTAAAAAAACAACTTTCAATTTTTTTTTTTGCTTGCGCACTTCCGTGAAAAAAAGTGCGCAAGTACCCAAAATTTTGCACAAATGCGCAAAAAAAATGCGCTTAGCTGGAACACTGGATCCTACATATATATATGAGCATATATATATTTAAATCAATATATTTATTTTGATAATTTTCTTACATTGCAGTACCAGGCAGAGTTCCGTCGATTTCCACTTGATATCGATCGTGATAATTTTGATGATTTATTTCACCGCATACAGTCACTTCATCATTTAACTAATTTTGATGTTGTGATAACGTACACTGACCCAGTACACAGTGATCTTCTTCCAATTAACAATGAGGAAAACTTTACCAAAGCCAAACAATCGTGTCTGAACTGTTGCATGAAGATATATGTACACAGAAAAGGTATATATATTCAACATAACCACAGGAGTTTTAAATTTATTAAATAAGGATCAAAAATTTATTGCAGATAATATCAATCTGATAAATGGATTTGGTCAATCAACGGTTCGCAGAAAAAAGGGGAAAAAGGCGATTCCTAAAATTAGTTTTCCTGAAGATTTCCGTCCAGTTTCAGCAATCATTGATGTTGATATTTTGCCAGAAACCCTGAGAAGAGTTCGATTACACAATCATGGAGTAAATAAACCTTTAGGTAATAATTTCTGAAACATTCATTAAAACAATAAAAGTTTCCTAGGTTTTTGAGGCATAAACATTTTATAGCCTACCCAGCTTTTTAGTAAACATTATACCAGGGGTCGGGAACCTATGGCTATAACGCCGTATGGCTCTCTTGATGAAAGAATCTTGCTTGCAGAAAAATCTAAGCTATCATTTTGTAGTCTGATCTTTAATAAAACTGCACGCGGTCATGGCCGCTTTCCTAACTTTATATTTCTCTATTTGTTACACACAGTAGCAAATTTTCGGCGCTTAGCGCGAATCCTATTTGATTTTGAGACTGTTATCCTGTTTAAAGGAATCTCTTAACATCCAAAAGGCCCTATTCTTTCAAAGTTGTGCAAACTTAACTAATTCATTGTTGGTGCAAAGCATGTTCTGCCCTTTAAATGAGAACAAAATAAACGGCCCTGCTCAATTTACTATTTATTGCAAACATATAACTAAATGTTAAAAAAGGGTTATGTGGCTCTCATTGAAATACAACCAAGAAAATTTGGCTTTTATGGCTCCCTTATCTGAAAAGGTTCCCAACCCCCGCATTATACCATTAGGTATGTTCTATACGTCTTTTAGGAGGTATGTTTTATATTTTATGCCAAGCTACCTGGCTATCAGACAAACAAAATAGAAGAATAAGTGTTATATTTTAATCAATAAAACTAGGTTTATGGTTTATGACCAACAAAATAACTCCTTGTCTACCGTTTTTGCTGGCAATTAGCAAATCATTACTATTAAGTTACACTTTCCACGATTCAATGAGGACAAATTTTTTACAATTTACATTTATGTCAGGCTTTTTTATTCGTGATGGTGTGAGTCTGAGAATGTCTGACAATGGACTGGAAAAGGTCCCTGGTATATTTATCTCACGTCTGGTACAAGGAGGTTTAGCTGAAATGACCGGTCTGCTGGCTGTAAATGATGAGGTGCTTGAAGTCAACAGTATTGAAGTAAATGGCAAATCGCTTGACCAAGTAAGGATAATAGAATGTTCTACTGTTCCTTTGTTTTAGGTCAACAATACTCCCTGTTAGATTTAACTGTGGGTATAAATGAATAAACAAATAATGGTCTCAACTGGATAAGTCACATAAATTAACTTCTTTAAACCAATTTGTGTTTGTGTAGTGTGCCCATGTAATTCATGTTATTTTAAGTGCAGTGCATAGAGGCACATACCCAGTTTTTGTCCCCTGTCATCTTAGAATTTATATATTATATATACATGTATGTGTGTGTGTGTGTGCATGATTGTTACTATTTTTTGCTTGCAGGTTACAGATATGATGGTGGCCAACAGCACTAATCTTATAATAACTGTAAAACCTGCAAGTATGCGGAACACTGTAGCTCCACCAAGGTCAAAATCCCATGATCATATTGGGGCATCTGCTTCACCCCAACATCACAACTATGACTCAGATGATGATGAAGATGCAGATGTCGTAAAAGATTTATCTTCTGTCTCCTCAAAAGCTAGAACTTCTGACAGAAGCAGCGATGGTCGCCACAAAAAACTTTCACCCAGCCCATCTCCACAACATGGATCACCCAAACTTAATCGATCTGGCGAGGTTATGTCTGGTCGCAACTATCCCCCTTCTCCCAGATCCTCTGCTTCGCCATCCCGGAGACAAGATGTTGATAACAGTGAACGAAAGCAGAAGAAAAACAGAGACTCTGTTCGAGCAAAGCGCAGCAATGACACTCATAACAACAACACATTAACTTTGTGAGTAGCAGAATGAGCTTTTTTATTTTATTTTGAATGGTGCTGTATACTTTGATGTTCTTAAACCAATAATTACAAAATGAAATATTTTTATTGTTTTTACTTTTTCTTTTGCTTGCAATTGAGATATTTCATTAATTTGTAGAAAAATAAACTGATCTTGTTTTTTTGCATACGATTTATTAATAAATTTTTCTTGATAACTTTTGGGATATCCTTAACTTTATATATATATATATATAGGTTTCCCTACAATGTAGCATAAAGTACATTGATAAACCACTATAAAAATTGGAACTTATTTTGTTCATGCTTTTATAACTTCATAGGTTATATTATTTTTTACAAACTCTTCGCTTTGTGCTAAACTGTTATTTGTTGCTGCAAGATCTATTTATTAGAAGCCCAACCATATTGTGATGTTATGTATTTTTTGCTTTGCAGTTTGCATTGTGCGCATATATGTCACCTCCTTTTTAACAAGCAATAAAACTAACATGAAAATATAATGAAGGTATATTTTGAGACCGTTGGGACCCGTAAGTAACTTAAATTATGGCAATTTACTTTCGACTTGAAATCTGAAACTGAATTTGTTAAAAGCAAGATCAAAGGGAATCTTTATAACCCTAAAAGATCATCGTAAATCAACTAAAAAAAGGGGCAACCATGATTTATTTTGAAGGCGGCGTCACAAAGTTACGTCATAACGTAACATTACAAAGTTACGTTGAAACGTGACGTCATAGGAAGTTACCTTAAGAACACCACAGTTTCTTTATATTCTTCAGTTTCATCTTAGAGAGGTTTCACTTATGTTAGAGTCCAGAGGGTGCGATGGCACGTATTACAATTATGGAGTCACGCCTAGTATCGAACGAGTACATATAACCTACTATAGCCTACCACTTGGATCAAGTATCGATACCGATCCGATATCATTTGACATTCGAAGAATCCTCATGGAATGCAAATTCCATATAATTCAGTCCACCTTGTTCGGTTCGGTTAGCGTTTCAGCGGTTGTAAGATTTCATATTCCCCTTTCATGCGCTAAATCTATCTGCTCATGCGTAAAATTAGTGGCTTTGTGAATTTCGCTTCTGTTTTGTTAAAACAGAATGTGTTAAGCAGGTTGTCCGAGATAACCGCGAGAATGTCCGAACTTACCCTAGTTTTGGGGTAACATCATGTTTTATTTACTCAAAGGCCATAATGCTATACAATTTTTAACGTTGTTTGCTTTATGACGTTACTCTATAGTCCCAGGGCTGGACTAACATAGTAGCCAGGGCCGGATTAAGATCATGAGAGGCCCTAGGCCAGGGGTGTTCAAATGATTTCTGCCATGATCCACCACAGTCAAACCAGACAACATGATGATCCACCAAATACGAATAGTAAATATATTGGACACGCTTTACTTTTTATGGTGCTTTATTTATGTAAATGTACCCTACAACATATTGATAACTTTGTAAAACCCAAAAGTGAAGTGTGCTACAGCACCAAGATTTCAGTGAGAAAAAGGATGAGTTGGTTTAGACCAGGGGTCGACAACCTTTTTCTAGTCGCGGGCCAACACCAAACTCAGAAAGGTCTTTGTGGTCCGCAGAAAAATAACAAAATGTTAAAAAATATATGTCCAATATTTTTGAATACGTTTTCCGTTAACGGCAACGAAGCGCTGATCTAGTTCAAAAGACAGCATCAAAACAAGTTGGGCGTAGAAATATCATTTGACAAGAAACAAGTTTGGACGTAGAAAGATCAATTTTTTGCACTTACGTGTACCGGTAGTTAAAATAGACCAAAAATATTTGAAATGGACTCGTATCTAGTTTGTCAAAGAGGCGGCGGACCGAATGAATTACATTGGCGGGGCACATCCGGCCTTCGGGCCGTAGGTTGCCGACCTGATTTAGACTTCAGGTCTTACAATATCATCGAATTGGGGCTTTCTGTCGCTTACTGATATTCTCAAACGCTCACAAGGATTAGCATTTGGGACTCTCGTTCTATGCTTGATTTTTTACAAAATTCATCAACACTGAAAATCGGTATTCACATAAGACACTGTAAAAAGTTTTTTTTTTCAAGACTACATTAGAAGATTCGCACTAAACGTTGAAAAGATCCGGAATCGCGATCCGCCATTTGAACATGACCGCCCTAGGCTATTCCATTTGTGAGGCCCCTCCCTATTTTTGAGCTTAGAATTCTCTCTCTAAACAACATCACATGTCATTGCTTAATGTATGAAATATGACCTGATTAAACTCTTCGTTCTTTTCATTTTCCACATTCATGGGTGCAAATTTTTAAATAAAATAATAAAAATTTATTTAAGGCAGTTGTGCTTTTAATTTTAATTTCTTTGATCAAACAACCGTTACAATATTTGTGAAGCTTATTTTATGAGGATCAATAAGAAATAGTTACAGGCTTACAGCCATCAAATAGGCCTAGACTCTAGGCCAGGGGCGGGCAACTTCTCCAGTCGGCCGGCCTGATATGGGAAAATGAAGTACTTGGCGGGCCGGATTCCTGATCGACATAGTAATTGTACTGCTATAGGGCCTACATGTTTTGCCGCATAATGACGGTTAATGTTGTACTCTTTAAACACGGCAACACTTTCATTGCACAGCAAACATATTGCTTTCTTGCCGAATTGGGTGAAAAAGTTCTTGGGCATCCAATCCTTGTTAAATTCGCAACTTTACGTATTTTGGGAAAATCCAAGGGAAAATATTGATGGTAAATCTAATTTGGGAACAAAGCAACAATACCTAAAGCAGAAAAATCAATAATACCATAGTATAACACCAACGACATAACAAAGCCAAATACGCAGCAACACCACGACAAAATAAGAACTTAATCGTCTGAATAAAAGACATAAATCTGTCGGAATAAGTCATAAATTCTTCGGAATAAGGCCTTAAAGGCCACAATAACGCCTGAAACTGTAGGAAGAGGGTATTGGACGATCAGGAGCCCTTGGTATGGCATCGGCCGTTTTGGTGTTTACGTTTGGGCGATAGCGCTTTTGTTTTGGCACCTGATTTCTGGCCCTGTGTGGGGTTAGAAAATGGGTTATGGTTGTAGTTATCAGGTTTAGTGATGGTTAGGTAGTTATCAGGGTTAGTGATGCTTAGGCAAAATGTTTTATAGCCGTGATTCTGGTCATTTAGGTCGTTACTACGACGGGCTTATGACTTTTTCCGATTTAGACAGTATTACGACTGATGTTGTTTTTATTTCGATCTTATGGCTATTTTCGATCTTATGGCCTCTAGTTTTAACCCAGAACACAGAACTAAAGACTAACTAACAACCACTATTATTTGACGTAGTAATCAAGTAGTGGGAGATTTGCAGCAGAATGTTCCGCGGGCCACATTATCATGTAAGACCAGAAACTGCCTGCGGGCCGCTCAAAATCCCATCGCGGGCCGGTCCGGCCCGCGGGCCGTATGTTGCCCGCCCCTGCTCTAGGCCCTAGAGTAAGACTATAGGCTACAATTTTTTTTCTAGCTTTCGTCAAAGCAAAATCATACAAAAGTTCATCAAAATTTATCTGTTTAAGTTTGTCACTCTCAATGCACAGAATGCTCAGTGCGGACAACCTTTTTTAGACATTGTCGATCTCAGTTTATTTTTGATGCTTTTGAGCCTTGAGAAAAATCTCTCTCCTGAGCAGTTAGAGACCATTAATCTTAGAAACAGTCTTAATATTGCTTCCACATTAGAAAAGGCAGTGTTTATTTCTTTATTTTGTCTCCATGAGACAAATAAATAGATTGCTCTTCTGTACAGGTAATTGTGTTTGTCTCACGTGCAAATGAAATTGTAGAAGCTCATCAGTAAGTTTCGGTTCAACATCTTACGGATACGCTTCCTTTAAAAGTTATACGCCTCGTACAATTTCTACCTTAGTTGCTTTCAGATTAGCAAGAAAGAGGGACATTTGTGCAATGTCACTGTACACATTAGCTCTTATTCTTAAATTGGCTTCAAGTGCGTCGAGCATAGGGACAAAGGAATTTATTTTAAACATTTCCTTTGCAGAAAGTTCACTTAAAGCGTCAGGTGCATTTCTTTGTCTCCTATAGTGACAGCTCTGTAGTAAATATTCGGCAAGTTTGCTTTTGCTTCCTGATCAAAATCGTCAAACCCATCTATAATTTCGCTTAGAAATCAGAGATTTAACAGCTGGTACATGTAAACGACGCGTTTGTCTAAATTTGTCAATGGTTGGACTACATCAGGGGTCGGCAACCCCCTGGGCACGCCAAATGATTTGTTATATCACCTTAAGAAAGTACAACATTACATTACTACCACATCAATAACATTATTATTATATCACCAACACTAGCTCTAACTAAATGGTTGCACAAATGCACACATTTCCAGTTCGATCTGCAGTGTTTGTGTCACAACTTAGTGTCTTAACTCTTGTATTTAACATTATTTTTGTTGGGGTTAAACTTGTTGTTTACGCCGAACCGTTAGTAGTACGTCACAATGCCCTAAAATTGGCGTGATGTCGACTGCGATAAAACAGGGCATTCTACATTATTAAGCATGTGTATTTTTGTGTGACTGAGAAACCAGACTAAAAGCGAAACTGCGCAGGGTTATGGTATCTTTTACTTATGAAATTAGATTTTTAATAGCGTCTTCCAAGGTACGTAAATTAGAAGTCAGATCACAGCAGGGCTGCAGAGTTGGATTCGGGACTCGACTAAGACTAGTTAAAACTATCCGAGTCCCGAGTCTGAATTTTGAAACTGATATTACCGCAAACTGCAAATTGTAATGGTGGAATAGCATATGATGGCTTGTTTTCCATGACCTTTATGAGTGGATTGCTGAAAATCCATCTTGTTTTTGTTGCATAAGTTGGCGGTACACAGGCTGTAGAATCTGACCCGGACTCGGGACTCTATGAAATTGTACATTTGGCTGAGGTCGGACTCGGGTTGTTTAAAACCAAACATAGAAAAATGTTTGGCACTCGAGTTGTTGATGTTTTAAAATTATTCATATATTGGCACACTGCATACGAAAGGTTGTCGACCCCTGGACTACATAATAACTTAATACCTATTGTTAGTTTATCGCACAATTTAAATTGCTAAACGCGAACTAAAATAATTACAACATCACGCCACTTTTGATGCAATGTTACGTAATACGAACGGATCGACAAACAAATATTATTAAGAGTACAATATTTATAAATTTTTAGGGGTTTATGGCATCTGTGGCCCCCTGGCTGAGCCTATGACAGTCACACATCCACTCCTTTTTTACCAATCTCTTTGAACGTAACGTGTTATTTTTTTGTCCAGTCGTCTGATGCAAACCGTTTACATGTGAAACAGATTTGCCTTTATTTATGACTCTAACTTTAGATTAATTGAAAGTGTAAATTTTCCTCCATGTGAGGCACTGCCTCACCTGCCTCCCCTGACCACACGTCCCTGCCCATTACCCACCAATAACCCCTAACAGGACCAAAAATCCGGTAAAAAAACAGTGGCGCCCAAACATCGTCACTAAAACGGCAGATGCTAGACCGACGGATTGTGTTACAGGCGTTATTTAGGCCTTATTCAAATGATTTTAGGACGTATTCCGGCAGATTTAGGTCGTATTCACACGATTTCGATCTTATGCTGTACTGGATATTACTGCGTGTTTGACTATATTATGTCGTTGGTTTCAATACTATGGTTTTATAGATTTTCTGCTTTAGGTATTGTTGCTTTTTAGGTCTCATTGTTTGTTCCCGTTGGTTGTTGGTGTGTTTCACTATTTTATGCGCGACAAAATGTTTGTTTATTAAAAGTTTTGGTGCCGAAAGTTAAATTTTTCCTCGTAATTGTAACGAATTGTAATTTTTATCATACCAATTAACCATGCGGAGTAGTAGGCTATATTAAAACGAAGGTAAATATTTTTTAAATATAACAATATATTTAATTATTTTTGACTTTTTACCAGGTTTTTACGTACAGTTCGTGTTTAAACAAAATTTTAATCTGACAACCCTGCTACGGACAGGTAACTAACTCCTCGCGGACCGGTACCGGTCCGCGGACCGGCGTTTGCCGACCACTGCCTCAAGGGATAAATGATATATTACAAGTTTCACATAATATTTTTTGATGAATAGGGTATCAACTGAAAGGTCTTACTGAAAGTTACTCCTATGCTAAAAAAAACAACTGAAAGAAGCATACCTTCTGAATAAATTAACTTTTGTTGTCGATTTTTAAACGGGGCAAAACGGACCCCACTTATAAAATATAATTTATGTGCCATTGTTGTGTGGAAATGTCGGATCAAGGATTTGTGTTCAAGTGACGAGAAGAAATTTTCAGAGATATTGTCACAAGTTACGTCACAACGTGACGTCATAATTTAAGTATGGTATACATGGCGCCTTTATAGCTTGAAAATATTTTACTAAAGTAAGCCAAAACATACAAAAACAAACAAAATAGCACTATACTAAGTACTGGTAGCATTGTCACTCTTTCTAAGTTACATGGTTATAAATATAGGCCGTACCGTACGTAAACTGCCTTATATTTATCTTAATGTATACCAACTCATAAGTATTAAAACAAATAGCAATCGAGCTTTTTTACAACAGATATAGGTAAAATTTCTGATTATTTGGCCTTCCTACAAAACTGATCTAAACATATAAAATAATGATTTATTATTTAATTTTATTCAATTTCCAAAATGTCTTACTGAAAGGCTAATCAAAAATACAAACAGTGCAGTTTTAGGCTGTAATAACAGATTAACTTGCGAGGGGTCCGTTTTGCCCCACTTGGGGGTCCGTTTTGCCCCAACACTATCAGTCGCATGAAAACTTGGTTTCTTTAAAATCGATCAACTTAAAACGCCAACTGTTTCGGATTAACAAACACACCCTTACCTACAAATTATTTAGCAAAAAAAGTAATTATAAAGAGGGTTCTTCCGACAATTATTTATTCTGTACCGACGTTTCGATAACCTATCCAGGTAATCTTCATCAGGGCATATAAACTTTGTAACCTTGCAGACGTATATATACAGTGAAGAAAAACGACGAAAAAACAAGGTGGCAAAACGAGGCCAAAAAGGGAACAAGGCGCGAATAATGTGAAAACGTGAAAACCGGCTGCAGCCTTCTAATGGCCGCTACTCTTTATAACTAGTATAATGCCTAACTTTATAATTAATATAATGCAAATATAAAGGCAGCAACAGTATATTCAAAAAACGTAACTCCGTCTTTATTTGAACTTTACTAATAAACGCATCATTTTATTGCGCTATCCTTATATCAATACCCCCAAACACATTTTCTCCCCTCTCTGGTTTGTTCGAAATCGAATCAGTCTGATTTTTGTCGACAAACGTTTTTTCGACGATAGTCACTGTTAAGAAAACAAATATTGACGCTGTCAATTTTCGTTAACGAGAAAGGTTAGGGTCCGTTTTGCCCAGCTTTCCCCTAATAACATAACGTTGAGAAATAATGTATGTAAATTATAGGAAGTAACCTGGCATTGGTCTACTAGAATCTACCACAGCAAACATTATTTGGGTTGGGGTTTGGCTATGTTAAGCAATATTGGTAAATAATAATACTTGACCCAACCACACCCAAACTGACACCTTAACCTAAATATTATGCGTTGCTTTAATAAATGATTCAACGATGTGGTAGGATTCTCCGCAACCGGTATGCCTCGAAGTTCCCGGAGATGCACTCTTTAATGATCAACCAAATTAATGTGAAAAATGTATATGTCATCAAGGCAGGTAGTTTTGATCGTATAATTCTAACCCCACCCAATAATTACTCTTGGCAGCTAGTTCAAAATATATATTAAACGAAAAAGTACAAAGCACCGAGGTCGGGTTGGATTTTTTGAATGCTATAAACGCCCTCTGTAATTAGCCATTGCAAGGGGGCACACTTTTCAGGAGGTCGACTCGGAAATTTGGTAATTCGGCAAAACCGCAAAATCAGATGATAAAGGAATGTAGTACGTAAAATTTTTGCCGCCTTCGTCACGTTTCGTAACAAATCGCTCCTTTTCTATTTGCTACCTATGATATTTGCTGATGTTGTTTATTGTCGATCGACATACATTTCGTAGGTGTGCCGCAACTGGAAAAAGGTTTGGTGATCACTTTTCTAGACCAGTGCCAGTAATCCAACATTTTAATTGCATTAGCGCAGAGTAGCTTGCACAAGTGTGTTTAAAACCTTAACGCAATTAGTGTTATATGTAAAGTATTTGCTTTAATTTTTTTAAGCTATGCACCTACGTCCATAATTCAGAGAATGGGCGGTATGAAATAATATGGAGCGCAGGGAGGGACCACTATAAGAAAGGTTGGAAACACTGGTCTAATTGTTTCTCTTCAACTAATAGTTTTTTTTTTTTAGGCATTGTACAAACTTTATAGCTTTATATCATAGCAGTAGTCCAGCAATGCTAGTATTAAGGTACTAGTATTGCTGGACTACTGCTGACACTTATTAAGAGTTAAGGTCAAACGTTGTCAGCAAGGGTCAATGCGATTTTAAACACCTCAATTTCACTGCAAAAATGTATTACAATTATGGAGTTTATTGAAGTTTTGGAGAAACAAAATGTACACAAATTTTAATTAAAATTACTAAATTCAAATAAAAACAAACTGCATTTGATTATTTTGATGCAACCATTGTAGAATGTATAGTATATTAAACGTTTTATTTTGATGCATTTTTAGTAATTGGCAATGGGTGAGCTTCTGTGTTAAAAACAAATTCATCCAGACTGATTAAATCATCATCAGAGAAAAGAAGGTAAAGATACCTGCAAAAAAAATCGGCTGTTCAATACATAATCAGGGTGACATCAATACAAAAAAATCACCCTTACAATTTTCATATAATTTGTGTGGTGCGGAACTAGACCTTGTTATAAGATTCTTGTGTTTTTTGTTTTTATTTACAATACCCGGGTTTTAATGCAATTTTGCTTGAAAACATACGCAGTAAATCTTTAACTATTCAAACCTCGATTACAAACAACACTAAAATAAACCATTTTGAATAAAAGTTAAAACACGAGGGATTCATATCATCAAATGGCGCCTCAGTAATTTCTATGCCTTTAAAAACGATTTTAGTTACTTAAGTAACAGAACTTAGTGATTTGGCAATTCATGTTAATATTGTTATAGTTTGATCACTGAATTGCTCTTAAAAAGTATATATTGTACTAAACAAAAAAAAATTGAAAAATTGTACTTGAGAGTTTCTGCAAGAAAGAAACTTTGTTGAACATCATCGTGTTGTGGACTACCAGCATATACATCTTTTATACCAGTAAAACCATTTTCAACTTGACAATGCTGTTTCAATGCCTGTAATTAACGAAACAAACATAACAATTTAATAAATATAAATTATTATGCAGGTAAGCTAAATGTTTTAGTAACACACCTGTACTGCTTCCCAGCCCCAGTCACGGTACTTTTGGTCCTTAGTCATTCTCCACATGATGAAGTATGTTTCAATTACTTCTGGTCTTAAAATGTAATACTTTTCATTTGACCTTAAAGCAACAGCTTCGTTTCCGCCACTTAAATGAAATGCTTCAGGGCCAAGCTTTAAAGCTATAAAAAATAGTTAACACAATTTTAAACAGGAACAGGTGTAAATTTTCGACCAGAATAAAAATCAGCAATTATATGCAGTGCTTGATTGGCAAGATGTACTATGTTTACTACCTACTTGCTTTGTCGTAGGATGTGTGACAAGTACGGGCAATTTCTGCACCAAGTTCAAGGTAATGCTTTTCATCCTTAGAGCCATTTGCACCTAGGGCAAACATTCCCCCAGCAAAGCAGGTTAGGTGACCCATTTTAGGTTCTAATCTGCCTGAACGCCATTCACCAAGATACGTCAGACCTCCTGGTGATTTACCCAGAACATGTTTTTCAATTGCCTATTTACAGGAAAAATAGTTTGACGTCAGTCGTTTTGCTTTCAAAAATTAAAAAAGAAGCCTTGCTGAATAGATTTAATGCAATCTACATCATAAATGTAAACTTGATTTAAAATAGTAATAATAAAATCAATGAAAAAATATTCTCCAGGGTAAAAAAAATATTTCAAATCAACATTTGTAGGTTGCCAAGGTATTATGTTTGGATAGCTTTTATTTTGTAGTCCTCATACACTTACTTCAACTGCGTCATCATACATCTGTCGACTAACTGTGTCTGTTTTGCCAGATATGATCCAAGCTTTTAACAGATATTCATAGAAGCTATCACCCAATGCACCAACTGAAACATGTCCTGTAAAAGAGCGTGAGTACATTTAAAAAAAATGAAAATACTTTGTTTAGGTCAGATATATTTTAGAAAAACTAAATTATTTTACTTATAAAAAGTAAATATCGATTTATAAATAAAACAATCCATTTTAAAAAAAGCTTGTCACTCACTACCACCTCTGGTTGTTACTGAGGGGGGAAACTTGTCAAAACAGATTAAAGTGGAAAAAATATATGGTCACAAAATGATTGATAGACAACAGACTAAGCTCTCTAAAGTCAGGATAATTTGCCTGTTACTGCACCTTAGTTTTATATAGTCAGTCAACAAATATGTAAGAACTTTGTTTAATGAAGTGAATAAACGGCAATTATGCCAATAACCTATTTTCAATTTTTGAGAGAACAAGTTTAATTAGACAAACATGTGTGAAATAAATAGGTAGAGTATATTTTTGTGTTGTTATATTATTTGAAGAAAGATTAAAAAAAGCAAACAAGAGGCATATATATATGGTAATTGTTGCTTCTGATTTTTAACACTCTAGGACTAAGTATTTAAAACACTTCCACTAGGATCAAAATGGATGTTTGTTTGGCATTCGTTTTTATTAGGCAATATTTTTGATTGCAGCTTATATACTGTACATCATAATGTAAGAAATGTGCACCATCCTAATTTATGATTTTCTCAATATAGTAGGAAAACTTTTCTTTTCGGCAAATAACATTCCTTACTTGCCATTTTATGACTATAAGAAAGACTTTTTAGTATAACTGTAGCACAACATTTAATTGTCCTGGTTTGCAAAGACATACGTTGTAACTAATTTTCCTATTAGCACTAAATTGAAATGTCCTGTTTTGCTTGCATTAATGTCTGTTAATCTTCAGGGTCACCTATTAACAGGCTGTATCAATTTATTTAAATGATAATATTTTTTTACTTACTTTGACCCCATGCTCCGGTTTGTGGGTTAAGATAATTGGGATACAGTCCGTTAGGCTTATCAGCTTTCTTAAGAAAATCACGTATTTTAACAACCTTTTCAAGATAAATTGGGTCACCTAAATAAAAAAAACAAGAATATATAGAAATCAAAGTATAATAATACTATACCTATTATGAGTATTTATAGGACAGATTTATTTACACTTTATGCGCGCATCTAAATTTTATCATATCACAATTTCAAACACAAATGATAAATTATGGGCAGTGTTGCTTAATTAGGTTAAATAACCATGTTGTACAAGATGCATGGACAATAGGTTCAGAGCTAAATTGTAATTTTTAACAAACATAAAAGAGGTCAGTAAATAATGCTGATAAATTCCATAATCAGTATATTTTTTATATTTATATATTTTTATAAAATATATTTATATATTTTTATAAAATATACATACAGTACACCAGTACAGACACAATATCTACATAAGATTTTTTCAAACATAATTGTTTAATGACTAAATTCATCACTTTAAAACAATAATAAAACAAATTAAATGTTTTTCACTTTTTCCAAGGAAAATGTTACCAGGACAAATTATGCAAAATAATACATAAGACAATTGTCAGGTTTAATTTTCTAAAAGCAATTTAAAAGTCACATTCTATTCTCTGACCCAAGTAGTACAACAAAACCAAAAAGCATTCTCTTGACTAAAGCAGTCTTGGATATTTGGTTGGTGTGCCCCTGATTTTTTTCTCTCTTAGTGTGCCGGAAATGCAAAACGGTTGCAAAGCAAGCAAGTCTCACGAAATTATTCTACTGTTGCATTTCTAAATAATAAGAAACTATAGATAAAGAAGCCTCTTTATTCCAACACACCTGTGACTTTAGATAGCATGGCAAATTCCAAGTATAAAGTACCAAATTCTGAAAGTATTGATGAGCCTCCTGATGCCCAGCCCCAGTTTCGAACACTTTTACTGTAATAAAAGGTAATTGGTTTAAAAAAAATACCGGAGATCTAGGTTATTGTTCAAAAAATGTTTATAGAAACAACACAATGCTGCAACTAATGTGGAACTTTGTTAATCAATATCAACTTTCATGAACCTGGTAAATGAAAAACATTCTAACTAGGGGATTGTAATAAAGTTGTAAAATTGCTGGATACGCCCTTCCTGTGACCTGTGGCCACACCAAGACTATCAGCTAAAAAGGACTGCTAAAATATAGATTTCATGAACTAATTTCCTTTTAAAAATACACTTTCAAGTTATGTTGATAAAAAAAAAAATAGCCGATATCCTACAAATATTTATATTTCATTACAGTCTATCAAATGTATGGTTGCTCACTATAATTTATTTGTAAATGATAAATATTTTATCAATTTGAACTTGGTAGGCTGCAAGTAAAAACACACTTTTGCTGCCAGGGTAAATACTTGGCATGGGCACACACAAAATTTTTATAACACAAAAATCACTTTGTTGTGTTTTCTGCAAGTAAAAGTTCTTACGTGTGAGGATTAATCAAAGCATATGGAATGCCTGTTTGAGTGTTAAAAGCAGGCATAAGGATATCAGCAATAGCCTTAGCTTGATTTGCAAATATAATGTCCCCAGAAAGAAAGTATGCTGACAAAAGACCTCCAACAAAACGAATGTTAACTTCAAACACAGATATATCTGTCCTCTGAAAATAAACATTAAAAATAACAATTTATATTAACACTGATAATTTATAATACCACAATCATATCATATGCATTACAGAATTCATGTTTAAATTGCCTATCCATTCACGTCCTTGTTGAAACTCCTCGTGCATCCCCATAATATATAGGGTATCCAAAGCATCTACAATCGTTGCTCCGGTCTGTGCACTGTTAAAAGTATTTCATTAATATTTATGCATAACATAAAAGAGTAAGTATCTATTTAAAGCTGACCTTAAAACATTAAATGTCTAACATTGTTGGCAAAGTGTTAGTTACCAACATAAAAACTGTCAACCTACTTTCCAAAAATGTTGGCAGAATGTTTTGTTTTAGAAACTGGCCTTAACTCATTAGCACCCCATGCATATTGGTGATATCCATTCCAAGCAACTTTCATCATCTAAAAATAAAAATATATACAGATGTGCTTAAGAATCCTATGTTAAATTAAGATGTTCGGAGCCAAAACATGTCATGCTATGCAAATAAAATCATTATTAATTTGCCTGAAGATTAAAATTTTAAATCTTACATGCTTTCTTCTGGCTTTAAGCAACAGGATGTGGGCTTGCCCCACAGATCTACACCTTACATTTTGGACAGAACTATTGCTGACAAATGACAGCACCATTGTACTAATGGGGTCTGGCAATCAGTCTTACAGAAGGAATTTGAAACAAATGCCTAGACAAATTCTGATGCTGCTTATAAAACCAGATTTATGAAGTTCAATGTTGAAGACATGCTTCAACAAAATTGCCTGCTGTGTCCTTGTGGTTGCAGAAGTTTTAAAATGCATCAAACTAGCCCAAAAACTAAAATAAGGCAGACATCAGTCACATCACGGTACATGGCTACATTTAAAACAAGAACTACAAATGTCCTTTATTCAAACTTGCCTCTTACGTATGTACGCAAATCAGTAGTTATTACTGTATCTATATATATATCAATATTATTATCGGTATTGATCCAACATAATGGCAGAATGCTGGTGACTTGGCAACTACATCAGCTAAAAAATCAGCCAAAAAATGGGAGACACAAAAAAGAACCAATGCACGAAAAAATTTGTGGTTCTTTTTACACATATTTAATACCACAAAAAACATTGCCTAGAGGGAAAGGGGGAAATGCTAGGCATATCAATTGTACTCAAATTCAATCATAGAATTGTTGTGTGTTTGCAGTTTTACTTTGAACAGGCAGCGTTTCAGTACTACTTCAGCAAGTACTCCTACATTGATTCCAGTTAAATAGACAAAAGACAGGTATGCCAACATTTGTACCCCTTGACCGGCGCTATTAGGGCGCTGCTGTTTTGGCACAGGATTGTTTGTCCATGTTTAGTTTTTGTCCAATATCTATGTTTTGTTTAACCAGGTAAAATGTTGTATAAGCCTGATACTGACTGACCATTTAGGTTTTATTACAAAGGTTTTGGGACCTATTCTTATTTAGACTTCATTGGTACGACTATTAGGTATTAATCTTTTTTTGGTATTTGTAGAGTTGTTATATCTAATACTGTGTTGTATAGGATTGTTGTGTGCGACCTTTATGACGTATTGCTCTGCCAGTATATAAGCGGGACTCTTGCAGGTTGCAGTACTGCGTTATTCATTACTTGTGTTCTAATACGTCGCTGTGTGTTACGTACCCTGCCAGTAAATACTACAGTATTAGTCCAAACTGTGTTTTATTCCAATGATGTTGTACCTTTTTTCGGAATATTGGACATATATTTTTCAACATTTCTTTTATTTTTAATTTCGGCAATGTAATAAAAACTTGCAAGACATTTTAAACAATGCCATTTCCCCCCCCAAAAAAATCGTGCTCGCTTCGCTTGCCACGTGTGTAATCAGTTAAAAAGGTTAAAAACACTGAACTAGATTAACTATTGAAGTGGCGTTTTTGCAGATGTTGCGCTAATGAAATAACACCGGGGAAAAGCGATCTTCGTTTAGTATTGCAGGTGGCGA
Source organism: Ascidiella aspersa (assembly GCF_963924565.1). Lineage (NCBI taxonomy): Eukaryota > Metazoa > Chordata > Ascidiacea > Phlebobranchia > Ascidiidae > Ascidiella > Ascidiella aspersa. The sequence goes on from NC_139453.1 coordinate 19,353,535, forward strand.
AAGACAGGCTTTTAATTTAGCGTAGTCCCGTAAATGGATTTACCAAAATCGATCACATATATTTCACGGACTTGTTTTCGTTTTTCTCCTGAAGTTAACGATTGTACACTAAGCGGTTTCGCAGCTGGCGCCTGGCAGGAGTGTCAACGATGTACGTGTGACGTTGTATTTTGCGTCTAAAAGTTTGCTTTTGCTGGGCGTTAATTGGCTGTTTCTGATGATTTTTTTTATTAATTATGACGTCATTACAATCGCTGTTTTATGAAGTCATATCTGTCAATATTTTATGACGTCATTTACGTCAGACGGAAAACGGGGAATTCCCGAAGTTGAAAATTCGGGACCCCCCCTTTTTGGATTTCTGGATACGCCCCTGAGTCTGCGGCATAAGTAAGTGATATTGGTCAATCTGGTATGTATATATAAACAAACTATACAAATACCTCTTTAATTGTATTTCTTTTTTCAACAACATCTGGTTCTGTTGGTGATCCTCTACTTGAATCATAAGGAGTGATTTTTCCCATAACCTCACTTTCTTTTAAAAGTTGTTCACGAAGTTCGTTTTCTTTTGCAAGTCGTTCCTTTTCAGCTATTACTCGTTTTTCATTTTCAATCTTTTGTTTCATTTGTAGAACCTTGAAAAAAATTTAATAACAAAGACTGAAACATAAATAATTGTTAAGCCAATACTTTCAAAGATGCTATAAAAAATTTGGTAATTGCTTGTTCTAGACCAGTGGTTACTGTGGTCCGCGGACCAAATGGGGTCCGTTCAGCAGTTTCAGAGGGTCCGCAAGGAGAAAATTCTTTTAGTTTTTAAACATTAGGCTTTAGGGAATGTTTTTAAACAGTAGTCTATGTTTTAAACATTATCTGTCATCATTATTGTCTTTAGTTATGCTTTATTATTCTATCATAATTATAGCGTTTATTATAATGTCTCTGGTGACATCATAAAGCATCTATTATATGCTGTCTTACCTGTTATCAGCGAATCGTTCGCGTTAGTTAGAGAGTTTTTACTTTTGAAAGAATCTTGACTGCACTAACAAGAAACATGGGTCAACTGACGCTTGAATTTTTATAGGGCCGCGAAATATCAAAATAATTGCAACGAGTCCACCAGGAAATTTTTTTTTTAAAGTTTGGGAACCGCTGTTCTAGACCAATCATCATTGCATCATTGAGTTACAGTACTAATTACACCAACGTTTCATCTCTTATTGAAGCGCGACGTCACAGGTCTATTCAAACTTAGTTTTAAAGGCGCCATCGAAGTTTATACCAGGGATGTCCAACCCACGGCCCGCATTGCGGCCCTTCTGATGTTTACGTGCGGCCCACCACTTATTCTAACTTTCAGTAGCCTTTATTTAAAACAATCATCAAAAACGTTTAAACGCACAGTGTTTGATGTAGGCTAGATCTTATATTTTTCCAGAGACTATCATCGAGTCTAATATCGCATTTTAACATCCATCAAACACTTGTGCACCCATCATTGTTAAGCAAGATGTGTTTTACTAAATGTATGTTTTTGCGGATCGTTTTAAGGAAATATATCATACCAAAGGTGTCGTACCATGGCATGATACGGCATGTAAACTTAATTTGCGCAATAAGGTCGAGATTTACTTTCATATTTACGAACAAGTTCACTTTCTAAGAGCAGGTGTTTATCAGTTACGTTGTTTATATGACGCCACGATGACATACCTTATGATGTCACCCCTTTAATTTAATAGGATTTGCGGCCAAATCGAAATTTTAAATCGCGGCAATGCAGCCAATTCTGCTAAACGGTTGGTTTACCCTGGTTTATACACTCAATTACCTTGTTGTTCTTATGATAATAATTTGGTCTTATGTAACTACTGTTTTGATAAGCTTTCTATGTAATGGCTATATCATGCTATATCCCACTGGTTATTTTCCTCTGTCATTAGTCAACAGTCGCCATGGTAGGTGGTGGCTAATGACCAACATATGTTACAATTACATCACAGGGACTCCATTTAAAATTTTGTTCAGAATTTGGTGGATTTCAATATTATTAAACCAAGAAAACTTGGGTGCCTTTTGGTTTTAAACTGCATTAAAATTTATCTTAGATTTGCACCGAATAAACTTTCCATTATTAAAGTTTTGATGATGGTATTTTGTGTTGACTAAGAAAATATTCTTCAGGCTGTATGATTTAAACGCGTAGGCCTAATTTGGTCCACGCCATACTTCGGATGATCCCTAGTTTAAAAACATAGCATTCTGATGTAGAAATGCTATATGTTGCACTTTTAGACTTTTTTATATGTAGCATACAATTTCAGAAAAAAAAAGAATATTAACACGTTCACTGCGATTTCAAATTTTCGTTGTTTTATTGTGTTGCGATTACCTTTAACTTTCTGTACCGCCAGCTGCCGCCAGAGGTTTGACGCCAAATTTTGTCGACATGTTTTCTTCGCTTTAAGGAGTTCTTTCAGACAGTTAAATCGTTTGGACACCGGTGGGGCAAATCGCATTAAACACAAACTATATTGTAGCCAGTGCGATTTGACCCATCGGTGGGTCGCATAACTTTAAGCAACTTATAGAGTAAAGCTTAACTTTTTGCTTGTGTGATAGATCGTAGGAAATATATTGCGAGTAATTTCTGTTTTAATTGTTGCAAAATGAATCCTGCATCATTTTATGGGGATGCGGTTGTCATATATTTTGTTAGGGGGGATTTTTCAGGACCTTGTTTTCATGGGTGGTTCAATAATTGGGTTATTATATATAGGGTTATTTACCAGGTAAATTTTTTTAATATTAGATATTTTACACTTTGGTTTATTTGTTTTATGGTTTGAAACATTTAAAATTTTTTTTTTTTCAAACCCACTCCAAAAAATGCACCCCCAACCCTTTGGCCCAAACTGCAAAAATATACAACCTTTTTAATCATTTTTTATCTAAATTCTAATAAGTACAACCAACAGTTTTCTAAAATAAATTTACTTTTTGTACTAATTCGCCATAAAACCACCGATTGTTGAGTTGTTCACCCCTAAAAAACAAACAAGGGATTTGTAATATTATTTTTATGGTTTACTAGCGTTTACATCAATAGCATATTGATGAACATTACGAAAAGAAGATATATTGCTAGATATTACTGTCGCTAGGTAGGCGTAGAGAGCTTCAAATAACTTAACGTCACACTATTTTATAAAGAAAAAATAGGACCCGATTATAATTTTTAACCAATAAACCCAATTAACATAAGAAACATGAATTTTAAAGAAAAAGCCAAATATGTTAAGTTTCAAAGTTTAACTATATGAGTACAAGATTATAAACCCTCAAAACTATTTGAGGCGCAACTAACATCGCATCGTCATGAACGTAAAGAAACACAGTAATTTTGTTGTACAACCCACCGGTGGGTCGCATCGCAGTAGCTAAACTTTACGCATGACCCACCGGTGGGTCGTATCGCAGTGAACGTGTTAAGCAATTCCCTTGTTATAAAATGTACATATTTTTGCATTTACCCGTATGAGCCTAATCAAAACCAAAACATTATACATACTTCATTTGCTTTGTTTATAGCATTTAGGTGAGCATCTTGGTACTTTTCATAATGCCTTCTTTGCTTGGCATCCTTTGGGTTAAACTTGCTGCGATGAATGGCTGCCTTATTTACCTCATCACCAAAATCTTTTTTAACATCTAAAAAATACATCATGCTGTACATTAGGGATGTTCAGATTTAACTTTTTTTTGAAAATTTATGCTTCCTGCTTGATTTCCCATTATGTGTCACATAAAAATCAGTTTCACAAGTTTTCAAAACAATTGAACAACATTTAGGGGCTCCGCAGGCACCCCAAAGTTATCACACTAAAATTGCTAAAATCCGGGACTTCCCCTAGCACGCTACTGTACATTTTTCTTTTTAAAACAAAGAAACCTTGTAATTTTGTTATTAAACAATGGCAAGAAAGCATCACTAATCTATTTTCCAGTTTTATGTAACTTAAAATGTATTCTTAAAGCCCCCAAAGCCCTACTTTACCCCATTTTTAGAGTTGTCATTCGATTTATCACATATATTCAATAAAATACATTTTATCGAATTATTTAAAACCTGTTTATGATCCCCTGTGATCTTCAACAGCCTGTAGCAAGCTTGCGCGTTGCTGAGGATTGTCATTTAACATAGCAGCATAATCAGGGATTAATATTTTTAACAAACACATGGTCAGCATGATCATGGAATTTGTCCATAATCGCAGCTTTGTTTTAAGACAAACAACGGCTCCATCAAAGCAGGTTATGACGCCTTAGAAACGGCATGCCTCCGGGATCAGTTCTGGCTCCTTTGCTGTTTAATGTTTATTACAGTGATCTGCCCGCCACAGTCTCCAAGCATACGCTGATGACTTGGCGATCTTGCATGCTGAAGGGAATTGGCGCAGTGTTGAGAGGACTCTTAGTCCACCTCAATAACAAGGAAATTAAACGTGTGTTGTCGGACAGTCAATACCAATGGAAGAACTTTGGATTTCCATGTCTACATACCTCGCATTGCATCTGGTGGACAGGACACTCACATTCCTACCCTGGCAGGCATCTAGCCCGCTTAGCTTCGCCCCAGAGGAGCCACAATACCAAAGGCTACTATCCTCGAGATGCTCCTTTGTACCAGCTGCACTCAAATCACTGCAGAAATGTGAAAGCTCTGGTGTAGGTGAATGGATGGCCACCAAATGGAACAAGGAGCAAGATTACCCCTCTCCACCACTATTGCCCCACCACCTCCAATAAGCCTTAGGGTTTTGGCCTGTCTATTCGAGCCTAGACTCGCCTTAACAGGCTCAGAATAGGGGTCGGACGTGCTAGGTCTTCCATTAATAAATGGGGCTTCTGTGACTGTGGTTTGGAGGAACAGACTGCAGATCACATAGTCTCACGGTGCCGATATATCGCCAACCAAGTGGGACAAATGGTCTGACACTCTAGGACGATGAGACTATCCGCTGGTATCTCGACTTTTGCCCGGACATTTGAACTGGAATAATAAGATCGTCCATACGAAAGAAGAAGACGATCCAGCTTATGCAACACACAGTACAAGGTGGATGGGACAAGTTTTCTAAGGCAAAAAATGTTTATGTGGTCTGAACAGATGGGTAATGATGCTATTTTTCTAGACAAACTTGTCACATTATCCTTGTTTAGTAACCACCCACAAATGACCAAGGACACAAAGGCAGCAATTGCCCGAAATCTTCTTGCAACTGCAAAAACCTGAAGATTTTCACGAAGGCATTCAAGTTTTGCATCATAAAATCAAAAGTTATACCACTTTAGAGGTTTGATTGGCACAGATTCCTAGTTTATTTTACGCTACTCAATCAGATATGTGATTGGCCGACTCATTCTCCCGATTCATGGTGCTCATAATGGGTACAACAAGTTAAAGTCTTCATGTACTGTTAAAGTTGTGAATGATGCCGCAGAAAGAGGGGTTAAAAGTAAACACAGATTGTGCTGCTATATTAACGGACAATCCACAGCAACAAACAACTTGCTACAAGCTGTTGAAGATCATAGGCGATCATACCCAGATTTTCTAAAAAAAAAACCTTGGCTAAAAAATAATAAAAGCTATTCATTGATGTTCCTTTTTACATTTTTTAACTATTACATTGGTATTCCTTTGCTATATTCCTTCTTTATTCACTGTTGATTAAAATACTTTGCTTTTCATAATATACAATTTGTTAAAATATATTTTATTGTACATATGTGATAAATTAAATGACAGCTGCAAAAACGAGGTAAAGTGGAAATTTGGGGGCTTTAAGAATACATTTTAAGCTATGTAAAACTGCAAAATAGATTAGTGATGCTTTCTTGCCATTGTTTAATATAAAAATTACAAGGTTTCTGTGTTTTTTAAGAAAAACATACAGTTTTGTGTTAGGGGAAGTCCCAGATTTTAGCAATTTCAGTGTGATAACTTTGGGGTGTCTGCGGAGCCCCTAAATGTTGTCCCATTGTTTTGAAAACTTACGAAACTCATTTTTATGTGACACATAATGGGAAATCAAGCAGGAAGCATAAATTTTCAAAAAAAAGTTAAATCTGAACAACCCTACTGTACATCTATATATATATATAAACAGAAGGTAAATAATAACGAGGCTAGTAGAGACATTAGGCTCTCTTTGTTGTGACTAGGGCAATAATCACCATGTAGTTATAATGTAAGACTATGATACAAGTAATTGAGAAATTGCTCAGTATAACTTGTGCACAAATAACTTATTTTTTCATTATACATGTCACTGGCATATTTTGGGATGAGCATTTCATGCTAATTTAAAAAAATACTCGTGGCTGTTCCTACGCATATTTTTTTGAAATGCCCGAATATGTAGTAACATTATGCAGTACAGTACAACTGGCAGGAATTAATTTTGTTGAGCAATTCTGAAAAAAGTTACGAAGCTTGTTGTTTTGTAAGGAAAATCTAGTCCTATCATCATATAGATTGTATTTCAAAAAGTACTCAAATCTCCACCATAGAATTGTTGTGTGTTTGCAGTTTTTACTTTAACAGGCATCGCTTCAGTACTCCTATATATTGACTTTCTTAAGTACTCCCACATTGATTCCAGTTAAATAGACAAAAGACAGGTATGCCAACATTTGTACCCCTAGGTTGACCGACGCTATTAGGGCGCTGCTGTTTAAGCACAGGATTGTTTGTCTTTAATTAAATTTTACGAAGCTCGTTGTTTTGTAAGGAAAATCTAGTCCTATCATCATATAGATTGTATTTCAAAAAGTACTCAATCTCCACCATAGAATTGTTGTGTGTTTGCAGTTTTTACTTTATACTTTTCTTGAGCAAACACAGCATTTAACTTTAGGGGAGCGACTAAAATACTGAAGATTTTTTTCGGAAAATGCATCACCAGAAGGCCGGCAAGATTCTGCCAGCCTGTAGGGACCACAGAAAAATGTCACTAAAAACACTATTGTGTTACTATTGACCAGGGGTCCACGCGGCACGTAATAAAAAATGGCAAGCAAGCCTCCCAAAAATACGCATTTTGTTATTTAGACAATTGTCAAAATACACTAAATTGTCATACAGCCAATTGCCATTGTTTGTTTATTTGCAATATAAAACAAAGAAACAATTACTTATGATATTATAACAATTATACTGTAGTGGAGCAATCACATAATTGTACAGCTTGGTGTGAAAAATCAAATGTTAGTAATGCGCAGTTGCGCACTGCTACTACACAGCTTAAGGCCTATCTTCTGAGTAAACAAACGTTTGCAAAGAAGCAGCTTTGGACAATTATTATGAATGGTTTGCTTGATTAAATAAACAAATGCTTTTCATGTGCAAATAAACATTTTTATTATTTTTAAAAAATTGCTTTTAATATTAGAAAGAATTATTTACTAGACTTTGGCACGGGAAGAAGTTATAAAATAAAAATTGGCACGCCGGAATGTTTGAGTTGGACACTCCTACTATAGACGAAGGAAGGTCAAATGGCCACAGATGACAGATGACTACAGTTAAACTTGCATATAACAGACCCCCAAATTTGTTCCATCAGTTATATACAAGGTATTTAATACATACTGTTTTTCTAAAAGGAACTGGAAAATTCGCCTATTGTAAACAGTTATTAGTGACAGATCCAATAGGTGGGTTTTGGGGGTCAGGAGAAAGTCACTCTAGGCGAATGCAAAAATATATAATTTGCGACAAGTATGGCAGAATAATGAAAAGTATGGCACGATGCGGGAGACTTGGCAACTTATCGGCCTTAAATTCCCAAAAAATTTTTTTAAAGTTCCATTTCACAAACAAACTTGTGGTTGTTTCTAATCACATACATTTTTGAAACGCTGAATATGTAGGAACATTACGGACCACGATCGGCAGTAATTAATTTAGTTGTGTACCATTCTGAAAGAAAGTTAAGAAAGTGCAAAGCACAGTGTTTAGTGACGAAGAGCTTGTGTTAACCATATAGATTAATTATTAAATTATTTCAATAAGTATTCAATTTCAATCATAGAATTGTTGTGTGTTGACGTGTTCTTACTTAGATTGGCAGTGCTTAACTTGCAATCATGATAGTCTCCATTCCGGTTAAATAGACAGGTATGGCATATGCATAGGTGCCGAACGTCAAAACGCCCTATACTCGCAAAATACGGCCCGCCAGTGTAAATTATTATCCGTCTTTTGTAGCCATTTATGATACGTAAATTTTAAATTTATTGATGCATCGGGTAGTATATGTTTTGAAGTAAGATTTCCCCCTAAAGCGCCATAAATATTCTGAAAATATAAACTACCAACTATGAAAGGTTGTTTTAAAAAAAATTGTCAGGTAAAATTTATTACAGGCCCAACCTTTAGGGTTTAGCTATGACACGTGAAAAATCGTTGCCAATCCCAGATGAAAGTCAACCTTAAGGCCCAACTAAATCGCACGAAAGCTGACAAAATCACCTACAAAAGAATTCTGTGTTTGGGGATTCACCTCATCTGGTAAAATCTGCATCAACCCACCAACTGAGCTTGTTTTTTTAATTTGATACGCCATATAGGACACTATCGCATGTGAGCTAACAATTTATTAATTTTAAAACACGCTGCGATGATAGACCGCTTAATATGATAAGAAAACAGTTATCCAAAGCGAAAAATTAAAACAATTTGTTGTTTAGTACTAGCGCAACGACGAGGCCTAAGTAATAAAAATTTGCAAGCATCGCCAGGTATACAGATATGCTACGATTTGACATCAAGCATTACTTAAACGCCGTTCTAATTAAGTAAATTTGTGAATAAATAAACGTGTTTGCGTAAATATTGTGTCGTTCACAGACTGACCACTTTTTTTGTTATGAGCTGAGTAGATTGCCACTATATATTATTGTCCTTCAGCATTTAGCGCGTATTTGTAACTTTGCACGACAGAATTCCGAGAGACACACCGAGTTGTTTCAATAATAACTTACGGAAGTACTAAATCTGTTTCATAAGAACTGTTGTGTTTTGTTGGTGATTATGCATGAAAAAGCATTTTGGAATAATTCAAAACAAACACCATGGAATTTTGAAAGTTTGGCGCCTATTGGCATATGCATTGGCATCAGGTGCGTAGCGTGACCATTTGAAAGGGGAGTGTCCCAAATTTTCAACTTAGGGAATTCCCCTATTTTCCGTCTGACGTTAATGAATAATGGCGTCATAAAATAGTGATTGTAATGACGTCATAAAACATTCTAATCAGAAACAATTAACGTCCAGCAAATGCAAACACGTGCGTCGTCGACACTCCTGCCAGGCGAAAAACTAAACAAGACCGTTAAATATGTGTGATTGATTTTGGAAGAATCATAAACTATCAGCAGCGCAGTTTTCTAAGTTCCATGTAGGGAACTAGCGTTAAATTACAGGCACGTCTTTGGCCACCTGCAATATTAAACGAAAATCGTTTTTCCCGGGTGTTATTATGCCACAATTAGTGCAACATCTGCGCCGAGCAGTGTGCCGAGTCAGTTAAAATACAAGCTGCGGTTGAGGGGAAATAAGTTGTGTCAATTACACACTAAATACGTCTTAGATATGAATATGCTTACAGAGAATAATTTTGTGTTAACTATCATAATTAAAAAAGGGCGACTTAGAAATGCGTCATCATTAAACCACCATTCAAGAATCTGCTTCAGTTAACAAACAATCCGTTGTTAACTAATATCGAATATTAGAGCAGACAACGAACAGAGAGAAATTAGCTGCGCCTAACTCCGACGTTTTAATGAGAAAAAGGAAAGACGGTTTGTCTTAGCGTTGTTAATTGTCAAATTCACACTTGATAATATAATCGACCAACCTCAACAAATAACGAAAGTGAAAAAATATACTGCGTTTTACGGTCGACCAAAAAAATACAAAAACGGAGTTTTGCGTTAGATTTTGGTTACGCATTAGCTTAAGGCACATGACCCCCCCCAAAAAACATTACCGCTTCGTACAGTTTGCTAAACCCTGACCAAAACAAACAAAACATGATAATATCACTCCCCCCCCAACTGAATACTCCACTGTGTCACATGATCAGTAATCCAAATCGCTGGAGTGTGGCAGGTACGGGCGGAGACCGAAAAATCTTACGTTTTGTGTATTCTAAACACTAAAAACGGCGATTATTAGGAGTTACGGCTGTTTAAAGTCATCTATTTGACGTTTGCAACACCTCGTATTCAAGTCCGATTGTGTTATTCCTGTCCGATTGTAAAGTTATTTCAATTGCGCGCGAACCGCTATGGAATTGCCAGGGTTGCCATACCGTGCTTATATCTAAGATTTGTGCTTATTTTTGGGCGCAGTGTCTTAGAAAACGCAAATGTGCTTATTTCTAAGAAACGTGCTTATTTTAGAGTTGTGTGCTTAGTTTGTCTTATTTTAGTTTCTAAAAGCGTTCTTTATCAATTTTTTATTTATATTTACCAAGTTATTTAACCCAGAATAATTTTATTACAAGCATAACTCCGCCAAGTGAACCAAACTTAACTACCAGGCAGGGTCAGAATTAGGCGTTTCATGCTGCCATGCACCACGGTTTGAAAGGTGTAGAACTGGTGCGCTCTGACGCGAAAAAAATGACAAAGCTTGCATTAAATAAGGGTGGTTAACTTGCCAATTTCAACCTAATAAACGCATTTTTTTGCACTTTGCGTGATTAAGCTACGTTTTGCGCATACAAAATAGCTGTTTTTCAAGTTTTATTTTATTTTATAACGTTATTTCTGAAACCTTGGATTTCACCCCCGGAGTCCTGGATCTGTCCCTGATCTTTAGTAGAGTGCTTATTTTTTTGGATTAGTGTGCTTATTTTTTGGTCTAAGCATGGTAACCCTGGCTATAGGGTTACTTAAGAGTAAACTTCATCCCAATATTCAGCAAGGTTATGCATGGTGTAATTGACAAGCATTGGTTAGGCATTGTTGGCAATAGAAACTTTGAATTTGTTGCAGCACATTTTTTAACTGTATAAACAGATCATGTTCGTAGTTAGGTAGATCTGACACACAACAATGCTTTATAAAACAGATTTGAATTAAATATTTTATTGTGTTGCATTGTACTCATTATATGGGCAAAAAAACTTGACCACTACCTGGCATTTGTATCGGGTTTTATGTTTTTGTGTGTATTTTATGTAGTTATGCATTACAGTTTACACAACTGATTCAAACGGCAGTTGTCTAGAATGGAAACATTTTCGATTTTTTTTACAATATACACATGTTGGCAAAGTATTTTGCGATTAATTGCTGTTACTGTAGGCCCTGTAGGGTACAGTGATGTAGCCAGCCAAAAATTTTGAAGGGGGGCAAAAGTTTGAACTTTTTTGTTTAGCTTTTGTCATCGTATTGCCGTAACAAACACAAATTAAAAAAAAAACTGCTGTAACGGACACAAATAACAATGCTAGCAAACCGTTTCGAGCAGCAACCGACTAAATGTTAACGCAATACTCAAAAACCTTTGAAGGAGCAAAAACTGTCTAAAAGTAGTAAAACTACATTAATGTATAGTAAACGTAATATTATTAACTACATTGTTTGTGACTAGGGATGTTCAAAGTAGAATCCCAAGGTATTCTAGAATAATAGGTTTCGAATCTAGAATAACGAATCCAGAATAGCGAATCCTAGTATATTTTTATTAAATGATTCATCCTTGATTTTGTTTGGGGAAGGGATTACTCTTAATCTACCCTACAGGGCCCACAATCACAGCAATAAATCGCCCAAACAAATTTCTAACATGTGTATATTATAATAAAAAAACTCTCTCATATGTTTAACATTCTTAACAACTGTCATCTGAAGCCGTTTTGTAAACTGTAATATGTCAACTGTCCAGGTTGTGTCCAAAACTTATATTTTTGCCAATAGTGAGAAAATGTAACACTGCACACAGAAGTCTTAAGCAATTCGGTCCTGATTTTGAAAGCATTGTTAAGTCTTATTGCTCGAAATCTTGACAATTACGTTTTGCATAACTGCATAACTTTCCTGAATATTGGCCTAAAGTTGAACTTAAGTAACCCCATAGCGCATTTTGTGGACGGCCAGCAAGTTTTGCAACGCTATGTTACTTTTGCAACTTAACGCATTTAGGGAAATTGCAAACTCCACACCAGACATTACACGTTAGCCCCTCGCCCAATAACGCTTGATTGACACTTAATTATTAGACGAACGTTAACGCGAGACGCGGTAATTGGTCGCCCGAAAAAACACTGACACTGCACTACGAGGTTGCATTTAAAGCAAGCACTATAAATTGGTCGCCGCGGCGACAGGCCAACTTACCACACGCGTTTGTGCAATTTGGCGCAACAATCGGCGGTAAAACATTAAATTAAATCGGTTCCAATTACCCGAAATAAACGGCAGAATTGGATTCGAATCCCATCTGGATTCGAATCCAAGGATTCGATATTCTACTTTGAGCATCCCTATTTGTGACGTAACAATGCATGACTATTGAAGGCGTGGCATGCCTTTGATCAACTGTTGTGGTACTGCTCATAAAAGCCAATAAACAAATTAAAACAGTAAAATATTCATAAATTTTTTAGGGAGCCATGGCCCCTCAGGCCCCCCTGGCTACGCCTATTGTTAAGATTAACAGTGAGCTTGCTAAACCGCATTTTTATGTAAGTACTTTATGACCTATTTAATTGTGTGATCATTCTATGACTTGCGGTCAAAGGTCATTGAGCACATGGTGCCTTGACATTGTAGTTGTCCTTACGGCAGTTGGTGTTACTACCTTGTCGCGGTAGGAGCTCATATTGTGAGTTACTTGTAAGTGTTTGGCAATGATGTTTAACTTACTGATTCTGTTTCTGTTTTATTAACATTGTTTTGTATTGAATTCTATTTGAATAAGGAATCCACTTGTTTAAGCCTTTACGTGTTTTAATAAATTCCTGTACGTGTACACTGATAAAGACTTCAGTATCGGATCGGATCCATTAGTTTTCATGGTAGCAGAGGATGGTTACAGGAAACCAGCTGTAAACACACAAGATGGCAACAAGTGCAAAGAGATCTCCACCAAAGTTTAAAGACGACTTGCCTTATTCTGCATGGAAGAACAAGGTACAAATGTGGCAGCTTGTCACGGGCGTCGTCAAGAAAGAACAAGCAATTATTGTTCTACTGGAGGGCCTAGAGGGCAACTCGAAAGCGGAAAAGGCTGTTTCGCAATTAACGCGCGAGGAACTACACGCAGAGAGTGGAATGTCCACGTTGATTGGAAAACTCGATGCAGCGTTCAAGACGGAATCTGTAGATGATGCATACTCTACATACACGAAGTTTACAAGGTTTGATAAAAGTACTGATATGACGATGATTGACTACATTCTAGAGTTTGAACATTTATCGCATAAGATGACGTTTCACGAGATGGAATTGCCAGATACAATTCTTTCTTTTAAACTGTTGGATGGCGCAAATTTAACTTCTAAAGAACGACAATTGGCTTTGACATTTGCAAGTGACCTTACGTTTGATTCCATGAAGTCTGCTCTACAACGCATATTTACTGAAAGCCCAATTTCTGATAAACTGTCACAATATATTGACGTCAAAGAAGAATCTTACGTAGCCAGTAATCCAAGTCATCGAAAAGGTTTTAATAAAAGAAAGTTTAATCCTATTGATAAGTTTGGGAAAATATCTAGATGCGTCCTATGTGATTCTAAAATGCATTGGGCGGCAAAATGTCCTCACAAAAGTTCTAATACGTCTATTTCTTCTAATGATGTTTCAGACGATGAAGTCAACATTGTGCTATATTCAAGTGTTACCAACAGTTGCGTAGCTGAAACCTACAAGTCGGCAGTTATGGACACTGCTTGTTCGAAAACTGTCTGTGGCGAACGGTGGCTGCGAAATTATTTACGTAATTTACATTTCAAGTTTAAGCGTGACGTTAAAATCACTCCTTCGCGTACGGTTTTTAAGTTTGGTGACGGAAAGAAAGTCATTTCCAGATCCCAAGCCCTAATTCCTGCTTGTGTTGGTGGAAAATTGTGCAGCATTGACGTTTCTGTCGTCAAGAACGACTTGCCCTTGTTGCTTAGCAGGTCGTCACTCCAGAAAGCAGGTGCTGTACTTGATCTTGCTCGTGGTCGAGCAACAATGTTCAACAAAGACGTTGAACTCTTTATGTCGTCTAGTGGTCACTACTGTGTTGGTGTTTTTCCGAGGAGGCACAAACCTGGTGACAACCACTTCCATGGTCGGAAGAAATGGAAAAGCCCTGGCAATTTGGCCAGATCGTCGTGCCCAGTAAGAGTGGCTCCTAAGGTCAGCGAGCCTAGTAAAGAGCACACTAAACGAGTTGTGCGTGTAATCAGTAAAATCACAGATGCAGCGCAGTACGAAGACTGTGGTGAATGTCCACATCTCTCCAATGATGAGCGGAATCGATATTACTTCAACGCGTGTAAAGAATGCAAGAAGGTAAAAGGAAATATATCCAATGGCTGGATGCTTCGCCCAGATGATAAGTACGGTGGTCGTCGAGCGACAGATGAGTTCGTCAACATATCATCGGGTTCTTACTTTTCGTCCTGTCAACTTGAGGTTGATCGGTTGCTGTGATGGTATACGAGGGAGCCAAGGTACATTGCTGTACTGACGGCCCTATTGTGCGTGTCACATCAACGCAGTAAATGAGTTGGTGTTAGGACGGACTGTTATGTTTCTATTCTTGCGTTTGCTATACATTGCCGAGTGTTCGTTAATGTTTCTATTCGTTGCGATTCACTTTTTTAAGAAAAAAAATAACAGTGAGTTTGTTAAGATTAACAGTGAGCTTGCTAAACCGCATTTTTATGTAAGTACTTTATGACCTATTTAATTGTGTGATCATTCTATGACTTGCGGTCAAAGGTCACTGAGCACATGGTGCCTTGACATTGTAGTTGTCCTTACGGCAGTTGGTGTTACTACCAGGGCTGGGGAGCCACCGTAAAATAGCATTAGCTCCGGCTCCAGCTCCGGAGCCATCAGACAATTATTAAATGGCTCCGGCTCCAGCTCCGGAGTCGTAAAACTCAATCCTTTGGCTCCGGCTCCAGCTCCGGAGCCATCAAACACACACCCAATGACTCCGGCTCCAGCTCCGGTGCCACCAGTCACTTATTCAATGGCAAGTTTTAAAAATTGCTTTTGGCTAAATAACGTTGGAGATGGAACAAAATATAATTTCTTAGCTTTAGCACCACAAATTGTAAAATGGCTTTAGCTCCACAAAAATAATAAAAATGGCTCCGGCTCCGGCTCCAGCTCCACAAAAATAATAAAAATGGCTCCGGCTCCGGCTCCAGCTCCACAAAAAAAAATAACAATGGCTCCGGCTCCGGCTCTGGCTCCAGAGAAAATGCTTAGCTCCGGGCTCCGGGCTCCAGCTCCGGCTCCGGCTCCCCAGCCCTGGTTACTACCTTGTCGCGGTAGGAGCTCATATTGTGAGTTACTTGTAAGTGTTTGGCAATGATGTTTAACTTACTGATTCTGTTTCTGTTTTATTAACATTGTTTTGTATTGAATTCTATTTGAATAAGGAATCCACTTGTTTAAGCCTTTACGTGTTTTAATAAATTCCTGTACGTGTACACTGATAAAGACTTCAGTATCGGATCGGATCCATTAGTTTTCACCTATGATAGGGTATATTATCATTAATCTTCCTAAACAAAATAAAAGTTAAAATGATTATTAAAAATATACCAGGATTCAATATTCTGGTTTGATTATTCTAGATTCAATCCCTAATATTCTGGAATCTCATGTGATTCTACTTTATACAACCCTACTGACTATATTCCACGCCAAATGATGTCACAGGCTTATGAAAAGAGCAATTCATGCCAAAGATGTTTGGCAGGAAGGTAGCGGAATGAAACCGAGCACTGTGTGACTCAGATCCTCAGCAAGCAATTTCTATTAAATTGGATTACATTTTTCGCTTTTGTTTTGCATGTGTCCAAAATCACCAGAAAAGCTTACAAGATGCCAGCCTGCTAATGACACTTTACAACCAGTGTCAGTATATAGGCGAATTCTAATTGATTTGATTGTGTAACTTTTTGTAGAAAAAATGCAAATAAGAGGTAATAATTGTCATCAACCACTGTATCATTTTAGTACGTATATTTCGTTGTCGCACTCTATTTTCATGATATTTATGTTGTGTAAAATATAGCTCAAAAAAATAAGTTTGCAAAAAAAATTTCGAATCTAGATGGGGTTTTTGGACTCCCCAAAATTGGAAATGTACATTTAAACACTATAATTTAAGCAAATATGGAAGTAAAAGTATGTTTCCTACCATTTTTTAGGTCAAGGAATCCATTTTTGGAGTCAAAATTGCATTTGGATAAGGTTTAGAGGCCTTAAGGGCCACTTAAAAAAAAGAAAAAAAATGTTTATGTTTCAAGCGAAATGGTGAAAGTCTGGAAATATTTAGAAACCCAATATTTTATTCGTTTATCCTTTATAGCAAGATTAGTCAAATACGCCTAAAATGAATCTTTAGGCTTTTTGGAAAAAGGTTTTATAGCCAAAATGGAACTCTTACTATTTTGGCTACAATTCCCCTGATAAATGTATTCATTATCTGCGCTTTTGTACTTATGAAAGCTCTTCGTATATTTTGTATGATATTTTAGAAAGGATTAACAGAATATGGCTCTTCAGGAGACACTAAGATGACTTGCAGGAAATTTGTTTGAGCAACGTGATTCAGCTAAACAAAATATTTTTTCTAAAACTATTATATTAGCTCACATTGTTAGAACTGTTCAATCCTTAAGACAAACCACACTTTTTGTCCTAGATTTTTATTTACTTCATTGATACTATTTGTCTATTGCTTCAATGTTTTTTTAAAATTGTTACTTGGTTACCTGATGCAGCCTATATACTGATTTGTAAACAATTGAAGATGGAACCTGCTTCGGTGATTTGCTGCATCGAAAAAGCTACCAGGAATGACTGTCACAAGTTGACATACTAGGACTAAGGGACTGTTAAACATGTTGGATATTGATAAAAAAGGGAAAGTGATTTTGTGGAGAGCTGGGTTAAGAGGAAAATTTTGGCTATAAAACCTTTTTCCAAAAAGTCTAAAGATTCATTTTAAGCTTATTTGACTAATCTTGCTATAAAGGATAAACGAATAAAATATTGGGTTTCTAAATATTTGCAGACTTTCACCATTTCGCTCGGAACATAAACATTTTTTTTCTTTTTAAGTGCCCCTTGGCCTCTAAACTTTATCCAAATGTAATTTTGACTCCAAAAATGGACTCCCTGACCCCAAAAATGGTAGAAAACATACTTTTACTTCCATTTTTACTAAAATTACAGCGTTTTAGGAATTTTTTCGAAATTTTTTTAGCAAACTTATTTTTTTGAGCTATATTTTGCACAACATAAATATCATGAAAATCTGAGACGAGTGGTTAAAAAATTTCAATTTTTGTGATGATTTGATATGGAATACCCCTTACTTCTACATCTATGAGCAATAAACCTTCTACGAATACAACAATAATGTTATATGTTTAGCGCAGCGGTTCCCAAACTGGGGTACGCGGACCAACTGGGGTCTGTAAAGTATTTTCAAATGGTCCGCGAGGAGAATTAGTCTTTAAGCTTTTCAACATTAGGCTTTAGCGAATGTTTTTAAACATTAGTCTATGTTTTAAACATTATCTGTCATCATGACTGTCTTATAGTTATGCTTAATTATTCAATCATATAGCGTGTTTTATGATGTCTCTTGTGACATCATAAAGCATTTGTTATGCTGTACTACCTGTTATCAGCGAATCGTTCGCATTAGTTAGAAAGTTGTTACATTAGAAAGAATCGTGACTGCACTAGTGTACTACAAGAAACATGGGTTATCTGACCCTTGAATTTTTATAGGGCCGCGAAATTTCAAAATAATTGCAACGGGTCCGCCAAGCAAAATTTTTAGAAAAGTTTGGGAACCGCTGGTTTAACGGGACACCTAAAAAACTTTTTTTTTTTAATTTGTCTATAAACTTTAAAGGCTCTTTGTATCTTGACAAGCGACCCAGAAGAATTGTGAGACGGCCTAACTTTGGGTCTTGATCCTACATTGGTCTAAGTCTAAGATATAGTCTATAAAATTGATGCTAATATCACCCAGACTTTTTCAGCGGTTAACAGGCATGCACATTTTACAATAGATCTATAAAACGCGCCCTGAGTACACAAACATAGCAAAATATATTATGTTACGTTAATGCAATGATAATCACTTTACGCCACCAGGACAACAACCAAGCATTTTTTTAGCATTCAATAAGGTAACTTTGAAAAAAAAATTCAATAAGGGAACCAGAAAATAACCTATTAAACCAGGGAAACACGGGGTATTTCCGTCTGAAACTCCATCTGGCAACTTTCAGTTAGGTGAATTGCCAGAATTACAAAGGAGAAAAGACCTATGGTGGTTGTTAACCAGGTAAATCCTTGATTGCACAACTGCACACTTCAAAATTTGAGCTGCACATCCAATATTGCGGTGTAAAGTGCCATGATAACAAGCACACTGGGCTTCTGGGTCATTCTCAGTTCACAGTATAAAACAAAATCAACTTCATTAAATAATAGAAACAACAAAAGAATAACTAAAATATAGACTTACACGGTTTTTGATGGCTTGCATCATTGTTGTCATGTTGGTGCTCAAATAAGTTTTTTATGTCCAAGTTTTCATTTTTAGGCAACATAAATACCATAGTATAGCAAAATATAGCAACAACACCTAATCCAACAAACAAAACTATGCGCTGCAATTTACCCATTGCTCTAAACTACCTTAAATTAAATAATAATAAATATTAATTTGTTTTCAAATTTATAAAAAAAACAATTAATATTTAAGACTTTTTATGACAAAACAGTCTCTTTGCTATTTTATCAAGTTTTATTAAATGGTGTTTTATGACATGCAATAGTACTCGCAAGCAGCTTGCAGCCATTAACTCTCGCCGACAGTGTGTAAAACTTAAGCAACTCTGCTGGGCTTAATTGACATGATGATATTAATATGCATAATGATTTTTCATATTAATTTTTTGGGCACTGGTCTAGAATCCTACCACAATGCATTTGTTATTTGAGTTAGGGTGCATGTTAGCATTTGGGTTTAGGTAGGCCAAATATTATTATTAAATATAAATAATAACACTTGTCCCACCCTCACCCAACCGCTAACTCCCACCCTAACCCAAATATTTTGCATTGGTTTAATAAAAACTGTGGTAGGATTCTCTTTTTTGACCTCAGTTTACCTTTTAAGTAAACAGGGTGCATGACTTCTTCAGAACAACTTTAAGGGTTCACCAAACCAGAAAAGCTTGAAGAGCCCTGCTCTAGCTTAAATAAATTGCCTACTAAAACTACAGAAAAGGTTAAAGGCTGGTTCACACAGTGTTCACATTAGACGCGTCTATAGCGTTAACGTAAAACGTTTTAGAAAAAACGCTTTCGGTTCGAAGCGAGAAAATATGCCGTTAACGCTAGCAATGTGTTATGTGTGAACTGGACGACGCTTGGGATGCAAGACGCTATCGACGTTAACGCGTCTAGTGTGTACCAGCCTTAAGTTGTGGTAGGTTCAAAACTTTTTGTGCATAAAACTTTGGGCGCTGGTCAGACATTGAATATAATAATACTTGACCCACCCACGGACCACATCCAAACGCTAACTCCCACCCTAACCCAAATATTATGTGCTGATTGAATAACTTTGGTAGGATATTAGACCAGCGCGGGCGCCCAATTGTATTTTTTCGCACACCTTAGGTTGGAAAACATACCACAATTTAGCTTTTTTCGTAATGCGCAATATACCAATTTAGTATAATATAAATCAAAAAACAGCTCCTCTGGTAAGTGTAATTGTTAACCAACGTTTCGGCAACCTATACAAGCCGCCTACCCTGACGAAGGCGGCTTGTTAACCAGATTGGAAACTTTGGATATTGCGCGGGGGAGATGTTTTGCAGCTGAAAAATGCGCGGCTGAAAATAAAATTTCGACTTGAACTTGCGCGGCTGAAAATAAACCATCAGGCTACCGAAAGTTGTAAATTGCGAATTTACATTAAACTTACAGCGTTAATAGAATACTTGAATCAATGCGCAATTTTTGGTTGGTGTGCGGGCGCAGTGCGCAGGTAAATATTTAAAAAGCTGGATAGTGTAGCATTTAATATGCCATATTACTCGATATTGCCTAATTTGACGTCACTATGCACGTGACCGTTGTCCACCGATGCGTGACCAAAACGCCTAACTGTGCGTTTTTAGCGTTTCGCAGGGGATTCTATATGATGCATTATATTATATACGTCTTATCACCCCATCCGTCAGAAATCAGTGCAGTTCTAAGCAAAAAGGTCTACGACAATCAGTGCATTCAAAGGATCAAAAAGTCCGACTTTTAGACTTTGAGGTCTTGGACAATGCACTAATTTGCATTAAGAAATATGCATAAGAAGATTAAGTTTAACAATACTTGACCCAACCAAACCCAAACGCTAACCAGCGCCCTAACCCAAATAATGTGCGATAATTTAATAATTATAACGCTTCAGGCCCCAATACCTCAATTTGTGACGTAATAATCTTAAATACAATGGACGAGAAACTATCTTATGCCCATCCGAGTATGGGCTTTTTTCCCAAGCATTTAAAGAATTATTAAAATAACGCACATTATTTGGGTTAGGATTCGGGTTAGCGTTAGGGTTTAGGTGGGTCAAGTGTTATTAATCCTATCTCATACTTTTTGTTATCTTTTCTGAACTTTTAATGAATATTTTCAATTTATCTACGCCGGGAGTTTACCTAAAGGTCCAAATCAGTGCATTGCCAGGACCTCAAGGTCTAAAGTCTAGACTTTTCTGCCATTGGATGCCCTGATTGTCGTAGACCTTTTTGCTTAGAAATGCACTGATTTCTAACGGATCGGGTGGTCTTATAAACTAGCGTTAAAAAATGTTATGCAGCTTCGGTATGCGGCCCGCCAATTTTTTTTGTGCTTGTTAAGTTGCATACAGAAGTTTACGCGGCTGAAGTTTTGCGCGTTTGCTCGAGCTAGATTTGCGCGGCTGAACACATTTTCTATAAAATGCGCGGCTGTGACCGCGGTTGAAAGTGCTACTGCGCGGGGGATAAATCCCCCGCGCAGGCCAAACTTTCCAACCTGGGCCGCTTGTATAGGTTGCCGAAACGTTGGTTAACAATTACACTTACCAGAGGAGCTGTTTTTTGATTTATATTACCATGCCTGGTAGCAACAGTTTATATACCAATTTAGGTGTGCACACAAATTTCTTAAAAAAATGTCGGATGTGTACTTCTACCAACGCCTGACTATTATAGATAGGCGTTGCTTGACCATTGTCATTTCGGCGACATAATTTTTGGTATTTTTTTTAGAAATTTTTCAATCCGTATACCACAAAATTGTTTATTGCCAATCTAAGAACTAAAAAAAACATATTCAATATAATTTAATAGCGAGTTTTATAAACGCTTATCAGAAAACCTATACAGCGATATTTTTATAAGTATTCGACATAGGAAGATTCACTCATATTTTATTGCAGTTTGGATTGCCAATAAACAAAAAAACTAAAATAAAAACTATACACTGCTTGCAAAGAGTTATATCTCACTTTCTAAACATTTATTGATACAACATCAATGTAACCAATAACCATATATTTTATTTTTTTCATTAAACAAGAAAGGTTGACATGGGGAAATACCTTGGGGCTTTCAAAGACGTAACAATAGCAACAATCAATAAAGGAAACGAACAATGAGGCAATAGTTTAAAGGTACAGTATTGAACCAAGGCTTATATTGTATAGGTATTGATTGAACATTCACACAAAGAAAGGTTCTTAAACAAATGTTGTAAATAAACTAAATCAATTCCTGATAAATTTTCCTGAAAATGTATTATGTAAATTTAAACATTTTACAGTTTAATTATCATGCGATAATCGAAACTTGACAGGCTATGACTTTTTTCCTTTCCCACGATTTTCTTAAAAATTACAGTTAAACTACCCAATACAACACTTAATAGCATAACGTTAGTCAATAACTCATGCCATTCAGATTTTTGCAGAAAAAGTAACTTTTTCGAAGACCTCTCTACGAAAAAAATGCTATATTCTTCGTGCAAAACCTCAAAGAGGAAGCATTGTTTAGTGCTTTCAATCACCCTTTGGAATGAAACTGATCAAATCCCGGGGATTCAGACTGTGGTTTGCCTCATTGGCCGTCTTTCAACGAAATGACTTTTACGAAGTACAATTTATCGTAAAAAACGCATTTTAGCGCAGTGCGTGTATCTAAGTTTAGCGCCCAATAAAAATTTATCCTCACCCAAGAATTTGATGAAAATTAGTGTATGGCAAGCAAATGCATTCTAAATCAATCACATTAAGCTTGGTCACTAATTTGACCCATTCACCGTTTTCCAACGAAATGACTTTTACGAAGTACAATTTATCGCAATAAACGCATTTTAGCGAAGTACGGTTAGCAAAGTTTAGCGCCCAATAAAAATTTATCCTCACCCAAGAATTTGATGAAAATCGCTGTATGGCAAGCCAGTACATTCTAAATGACATTAAGGTTGGTCATTAATTTGACCCATTCACCGTTTTCCAACGAAATGACTTTTACGAAGTACAATTTATCGTAAAAAAACGCATTTTAGCGCAGTGCGTGTATCTAAGTTTAGCGCCTAATAAAAATTTTTCCTCACCCAAGAATTTGATGAAAATCGCTGTATGGCAAGCCAGTACATCCTTAATGTCATTAAGGTTGGTCACTAATTTGACCCATTCATCGAAAAGATTCAAATTTTGTAGATTTAACTATTTGCATTTATATTTGTGGTACCTTATTGTAACGTCATAAGATTACAAAGCCTTATGTGACGTCATAGAGGCCCAATGCAATTTGCTTAATTTTAAACGTTTGCCAAGGGATGAGTAAGCCATACCTTCAGTTAGTTATCAGCGCATAACAGTGTATTGTGGTATTATGGTGAAAAATAAATGTTGTGTTATTTAGGCATGTTATTGTACGGTATATCACAATCACGTGTATGTTAAGATCATTTTGGTTGTTTTGCAACAACTTACAAACAAGTCAAAGTAAATTTAAAAAAAAATGCTGATGTTAATACCGTAACAGATTTTGTCGTTTGGTTATAAAATTTGACATAGTGTAAAGAATTGGTATGTTGTGCATTTTTGTTAATACCTGGAATTATGTTTAATGTACACGGCAGCCGCTGAATGCAGTAGACAGTGGTAAACGTAAGCTTTAAGATGCTTTACAACAAAAAATAGTTTGTCAGCGTCATTATTAAAAATAAATTTAAGCAAACACATGTATGTAGACGTGCAGGCTATTAGTGTATTATTTGTGCACAAAGTTTGAGTTATTGATTTTGAAAAGCACGAAACAGTGACAGTACTGTTTGCCCTTTTTCTTGGGTTTTTGTGATATTCGGGTTACTGGTTCTACAAAATTTTAAAAATGTTTAAAGGGCTTGTTTAAGGCAAAACTGCTGATATACCTTTAGGCCTTTGGTAAAATGGAAATAAAGCAAAAATCATCAAACAGGCCCTATGGAAAAGTTTAAATGCCGTATATGCAACCAGACTTGGACAACTAGATAATTCTAGTTTTCTAATTCAATGAATTAGAGCAAAATACGGCTAATTCTAATTCTAATCTAATTTGTGAATTGCTTGTGTGCTCTAATTCTAGTTCTAATCTAATTCGGATTCAAAATGCTTAAAAATTATCAAACACATGCACAAATGTTACTGATTTTGAATAATAAAATGTAATTCTAGTTTAAATTCTAGTTCAAATTCGTGTTTTCAAGAATTCGGCAATTCTAATTGGAATCTAATTTGAGAAAACTCAAAATGATCTAATTCTAATTCTAATCAAATTTGGAAAAACTGAAATGCTCTAATTTTAATTCTAATCTAATTTTAAAAAGCTAAAATAAATCTAGTTGTCCAAGTCTGTATGCAACTAAGGTACTTTTTGTTTTGTTTTGGTCTTGATTCTAAGAATTTAAGCAATTTTGATTGTTTTCATATTTTGTATAAAACCGTTGACGTCGGTGCTTGTAAGCATGATTACTTACACGACAGGTCTTTATTTGACAAAGTACAGTAAGTATATCTACAGGGAAAAAGCGTTTGATTATTTTAACTTGATTCCGCTGTCGACTGGGGGACACCTTAGTGTTTAAAAGTTTCTTTAGTGTGCTTTGCAGGTCAGTCGGTGATGTTTAGACGCAAGGAGAGTGTTCGAGGGCATCGGACGAGGACGAAGAAGTACATTCCCGGTGTGAGCGGGAAGCAGACGGCCTACCTTCGTCCTAAGCCGTCCGGGCTGCCTTCGGTGCTTCTGGTGACGGACAGCAATGGCCGGAACATCGTTTATCCGCAGGTGAATGAACCTTATTTATACTTCCGCTGAATCTATTTATGTGTCCTGCGAAACTTTAAGTAGTCGATTTAAATGACCGTAGCATGTTTTTGTATGTGACGGTGTCATTGACATTTTTGACTTTGTATTACGGTATACTATAATTAAAATTACAAATTGCACTGTGCGAATGAATGTTGACAAATGACCTACAACTAATTTTCAATATATTTTCTAAGCATTGACCCGCAGGACTGCAATTCAGCAGTTTTTGTTCTTCTCTAAACCCTTTTATAAAGTTCTTTTCTAAACCCTTTTTATAAGCATATGTCATTTATTTTGGTACTTATTCTTGTAACATAAAATTAAATGATTTATATTAAGACAAATATTAATTTACCACTTGCTTCAGGTGCTTAGGTTGGGCGGCTTTTTATATCTTTTTGACCTTTACACGATTACAATATAGCTGTTTTATTATCCAGGTGGTGAAGTGCGCGAGCGAGGTGTTCTCTCTGTCTGCGATTTCGATCCCAGGCGGGGGGATCGACCATGGTGCGATCGAGCTGACGGAGGGGACGCGGTTCGAGAACGTGAGCTACATCGTTCTTGCACTTGGCACCAACGACTTCAGGAGGTGGTGGGACAACGACATCGGTGCCAAGTGTGAGAACATCATCGATGTATGTCGGGAGTGTTACCCCGCTTCCGAGGTATGCAAAACCTTAAAGCCAGTATATAAAAAAATATTTTCATTAAAGTTTGTTATTGCTCTACATCTACACTTTAACACAATTTATTGTTTCTTTGGACAAACCAATATTTTTAGCCTGTTTTCAATCATATTATTTTTTAGATCGTGCTCGCCGAGATCCTCCCGCAGATCGGACCTCCTGTTGTTGTCGTCGAAGCGGCCAACAGCGTTCTTTGGAACGTTGCTTGTCGTGAGAAACTTTCATTTCTTCACTTCGACATCGGCAACGGGGAGAAGATGTGGAGTGATGATGTTCACCTCTCTGATGCTGGTCTACGGAGGTACATGGCCAGCATCGAGAAGCACATGGGCGCGCTCATCCAGCCTTGTGTGGTTCAGGGGAGGAAAGCCATTCGCCGTAGCGATGTTGGTATGTTTCGAAGATATTTAGACTGTTGCCTTTGGTAAAGCAAAAAATCCATGACTTAAAAATAAACTTCTTCATTGCGTCTTTGTACATAAAGAAAAAATAGTGCAAATATCCCAATTATTAGCTTAAAAGTAACTAAATCCAAATATTTAATTGTTGGTAGACATTCCATCAACATCAGCTGCGTGCATCCCCGCGGTGGCACCACGGTCAAGAAGAGGAAGTCCAAACGAGGGTTCCGGCCCCTCTACTCGCTCGGGAGTGCGCAGACTACAAGGACGACAAGACACCAGGAGCACCACACCACAGCTCGTCCGCTGCCAGGTTCTAGTAATACTTGCCTAGCAGTAGACTATCACCCAACACTTCCTCCTGTATCGTATGCTGCCAAGGTAACTCGTGGGGCCTTTCCGGCATCGGTTGTGGTTGCGGTTGGGCTCAAGGGGGGTTCAGATAGTGCTAAACCAGGGGCTTCAAAGCCCCCCAATACTTCACCTTCTGTGAAGTCTGTTGGGACAAAGGGGGGTTCAGTTGGGGCTAAACCAGGGGCTTTAAAGCCGCCTAATACTTCACCTTCTGTGAAGTCTGTTGGGCCAAAGGGGGGTTCAGATAGTGCTAAATCAGGGGTTTCAAAGCCCCCCAATACTTTAGCTTCTGTGAAGTCTGTTGGGACAAAGGGGGGTTCAGTTGGGGCTAAACCAGGGGCTTCGAAGTCGCCCAATACTTCACCTTCTGTGAAGTCTGTTGGGCCAAAGGGGGGTTCAGATAGTGCTAAACCAGGGGTTTCAAAGCCTCCTAATACTTCACCTTCTGTGAAGTCTGTTGGGCCAAAGGGAAATGTCGGTAGGCTACTGGAGAGATAAACCGTATAAGATCTCTGACAAGTAACGTGATATATGCTGCAACAGCGCCAATATTGCAGGAAAAGCAAATGCATATGCATTTCATTAAACGTTGCTATTTGTTGTTCAGAGGTTTCAACAATGATCTGCTTAATATTGTTTGTTGAACACTTTAGGGAAACGTAAATTAATTACGTGTTACAATTCATTCAGTATTAATTTCGTAAAATAATTTATCCACAGTATTAAGTTTAGGGCAGCCTATGTTGAACCTGGACCGAAACTTTATAAACCGGTTTTGAAATAACAATGGTCGAACCGTAGCTGAACCGGAACTTTTAAATTCCTTTGAAAGCACAACCGAACCGTATTTTTAAACAATCCTTGATCCCGAACCGAACCTAAAGCCAGAAAAGTCGAACGGTTCGACTCCCTGATTTTATCACAATGTTGTAAACGTGCAGAACTGTTAAAGCTAATTTATGTTTCAAATTAGCAAAAAGTCCGAATGCACCATGGAACGTAATCGCTGACCAGCAGAAAGAGGAGGCTTTTCCCGGAAAAACAGAGTCCCAAAAAATTCGAGGAATTTCATCCACATTCCACAGTCTTCTAAAGCTAGTGTCTTTCGACACCCAACATCTGGAGGGCATGGTGGAGAGAAAATAAAGTTTCGGATATTTCATCTGTACAACAGCAGCACAAGCAGAAGACCTTATCCACAATTGAAATAACCGACACGAGGTCGAAGTCGACAGGCGATATAAAAGTGAATACAACAGCTTGAAATTGTCCCACGTTTCAATCCGCTTAACCTCGTGCTGATCATGCGTATGTTTCAGGTCAGCCACGACAAAGTCAAGGAAGTTAAAGGGCATCCAAGTCGGATTCCCGATGGAAGAATAACAGCAGAGGTCTTGACAAAGTACCTAAAAGAACGACCGATGTCAGTAATTCTTAGAGTCCAAGCAGGAGCACACGTCTTTCACCACCTGCAATACTAAACAAAGATTGTTTTTTCCGGGTGTTATCATACCACGATTAGCGCAACATCTTCGCCGAGCTGTGTGAAAGTCAGCTAAATTACAAGCTGCGGTTGAGGGGAAATAAGTTGTGTCCATTTCACACTTAGCACTTGGTCTTGGAAAATGCTTAAAGAGCATAATTTTGCGTTAACCATCATTACTTAAAAATGGAGACTTTGGTCACCTCCTCCTTTTAAGAATCTGCTTCAGTTAAACAAATGTTGATGTTACACCAACATCGGATATTAGCGCAGAGACCGAACAGCGAGGAACATACTGCGTATAACCCCCCCTTGCCACCCCGTGCGGGCGCCCATGAGTCCAAGGACTCACATTTTCCGTGATGGGCAACCCTTACAATGCTACCAATATGTAAAATATAGCCTACCTCTCAGGGGGAAAAAGAAAACATACTAAAAAAAACAACCTGAAAGTACCACCGGGAATAAAAAAAAATGACCACCGGGAATAAAAAATAAGACTTGAAACAAAAATAATATTACATAGTAAAGCCAGTGTAAAACTAAAATTTCTTGTGCTTACGTAAAACTGTTCCAAAACCGAAAATCTTATTTTTTGCCTAAGCTAAATTTTTATGTTATTATATCCTAAAGAAAACTTTTGCTTAAAAATGAGAAAAAATATATTTTTAGCTACCTGATAAATAATATAAATTATATTGTAACTTTCTATAGCCGTTTTTTATGTGTTATTGTTAACAATTTTACAAACGCGCGGCGGACAATTACAACGTTTTTTTTTTCAGTTTCGAGTCATACTTTGAAACTGTTGTATTTTTTCAGGCCTGCGGCTTGTATTTCCAGGTTGTTGGAATTCTTCAACAAATACCACCATGAAGTTGGCAAGGTAAACTTAACTGTTTAGTTTTTTTGGCGCTGGTCTAGAATCCTATACAACGTTTTCTTTTACAAAAACGAAACGAGTTGTCCAAATTAAAATTACAAGAAATAAATAACCAGAGAAGAATAAAATTAATAGTAAGGCGCTGGTGATTATTTGTGTTAGGGTACGGGTTAGCGTTGGATATTGGGTAAGTTAAGCAATATTACTAAATAATAATACTTGACCCACCGTCACCTAATCTAAATCACTTACCGACACTCTAACTAATCCAAAAATTGTGAGTTGCTTTACACCAAAACCAAGAACGCTAACTTACACCATAACCCAAATATTGTTAGCAATATAACACCCACTCCCCCAACCCTGGCAAAAATTTTCAAATTGCAAACGTATGTATTCCCACAAATCTATCGAACAAAAACGTAATGGTTTTAGTTTTGTGACCATTATTTTCTGTAATTTAAAAAAAGGGTGTGTCAAGAATTGAAGACACCACCCACGTTACGCCCCTGCTTGTTATAAATAATAATGAATCAAACTAGACCACCTTGGAAAAACTTTAAAAAAAGAGTTATTTAAATGTTATGAATATATTGTATTTTACAATTTACTTGACAGCTCATCTTTTTAATTTATAATGCAAAAGTAGATAATGATAGATAAGAATGTATTAATTTACTCAACTGTATTTTTTTCTAGATTTTTGATGAAGCTTAGTCACGAAACTGTGACAATTGAGCTTAAAAATGGAACTCAAGTACATGGAACGATCACTGGTAGATTAACATATGTTTTTTGTGAAAAATTGAGTTTTGGTAATTAGGGTCTGCGCTAAACCAACACATGACAAACTTAAATACTCCCATCTAATGCTGATATCCTTCAGAAGAATAATAAACCAATAATTATATTGATATATAGGTAGGCATATAAACAGAGGTACCTTGTTAATGTGGTTCACTTAGTTTTATCATAAATTTTGGAAATGCTGCACTGTTTTTAAGAAAGCTGTTTATGACAGTTTTATGTTGTATAATAGAAATTCCCGTTTTTTGTTGTCCTGATTAATAAGGCTGCTCTTTCTCTCTTTTTATATACATTTGTTGCAAATTTATCAAGTTTAGAATTTTATAATATTACTTTTTGTTTTTAGGCTGTTTATTTAAAAAAAATGCTTTTGAGATTATCGTTTTCTATGAACAAATGATAATTCTATTAAAGAACAAGCTTATATTAGGCTTGCAAACTTTTTAAATTTATAAATAGTTATATTTATTTTATTTCAACATAGTATGACAGAATGCTGATGACTTGGCGACTACGTTGGTCGCAAAATAGACCAGAAAACAATAAAAATAGTGCAAAAAATTAAAAACTGATGGAAATCATTTCAGCCCGCAATCTTTTTCCAAACTGGGCACAAGGCAATGCCCCAATTATGTTCATATTTCTTACCAAACAATTTTTTAGTGCTCCACATAAATCTTGTTAAATTTTCTGGTTTATTTGTGTTTTGATAAAATCTTCTCACTCTTAAGGGCACCATGCATACCATGAAACCCTTGATGTTTGGCTAAAACATTGTTTATATATAAAGAATTTTATCACACTTTGCTTGAAAACATTGACTATTAAAAATGACATTATGTCATACTTTTCCCTATATAAATTACACCCAACTACATATAAACAAATTTATAGTGATTTATAAGAATCAATTAATACAGCTTTTTCTTTGTGACATTGGCTCTATAGAGCCAAAAATGCAATCTATACGAAATAATAGCATTTAATGTCTTTGCAATATGACCAGTGTAACATGAACATTGAACATGAACACCTCTCTAACTAAGAATTTTACCAAGACACTGTGTTTGTGTTCACACCAACTTTTTACGGGATTTCTCTGCAGCCAAAAATTTGTGTGGGCAATGGACCTCCAAATCCTTCAAGGGATGTTTTGCCAAAAATGGCTTGTTAAATTCCACTTTATTGAGCAATGTGGTCATCTTATGACTATGTTATTTTCATTTACTAGTATTCTAATGGTATAATAATGTAAAATTTTCTCTGAATTCCAGGTGTTGATATTTGCATGAACACACATCTAAAGTCAGTCAAAATGACTGTGAAAAACAGGGAACCTGTAAATTTGGACACATTAAGCATCAGAGGAAATAATATAAGGTATTACATACTGCCTGACAGTCTGCCCTTGGACACACTGTTAGTTGATGAAGGCCCTAAAGCTCCAAAAGGAGGTCTCAGGGACAGAGGTCGTGGTAAGTTTTGATTATTATTATCACTTGAACTCGGCAATCACAACATTTTCATTAACAGTTAAGATTTTGCACCCGCCAAAATTGCGCTTGTCAATGATGATTGACGCCACTAAGCAAACATTGGTTGTTGATACCACCTTATCAGTCCTACTAGCTAGTAGCTACTAGACTAAATTTGTTGATCTTCTACACATTATGCTAAGACTACAGAGTAAGGCCAATTATTATTTAGTAAAATCGCCTAAAGACTCTTATTCAATTACAAAAACGAATTAAACAAGCGAATCGCATGTGGTGAAAAGTCCCCAGCTTTTAATATTTTAGTAAAGAAATGTGTTCACACGAAAATTGTGTAAATTGTTTTGAGAATTGTGTTACACAGTAGCGTGTAACAATCCCTAGTTGTAGTACAATAGTGTAAAGCAACATGCTTTAAATCATTTTGAGGTAAATTAGTTGAACAACAAAATCATACTATTCCAAGGTACACCTCCAAATTGAGACATCTCTTTCCTAAATGAAAGGCCTAGGAGGAAACTAATAATAACCGTTAAAGAGCTGCAATTTTGGGACAGTATCCCAAAATTGTTATAATGCAAGCCATGATAAGGCGGTTGTAACAAGTGTTAAAAAGGCAAAAAGTTTAATATGTAACAAACCTATAACTAAAATAGTAGATGTCAACCTCCCATGTTATATGGCCCCTTGGGGAACCCTTTAAACATTCGTTCTTATCATTAAAGCAAATATCCGTTGCTATATTTTTCACGTTGTATATAGAAAACACAAGCCTGGCAAGATCAAAGCGCGAGACTTTTTATAACGCAAATAGTGGTAACCTCCGCTTGTATCGTCCGAGAATACTTTGCTATTGTTTTTAGTTCTTCATGGATTTCGTTTTAGCGCCACATTGCTTTTGTTTCCACAGGTGGTCGTGGACGTGGAAGGGGCCGAGGCAGAGGCCGCGGAAGAGGGAGAGGTGGTCCTCCGCGCCGATTTTAATTCCATTTTCTTAGAAGCTCCAATTTTCTTGAAAGCTTGTTTCGCCAATTTTTACTTAAAGAAATGCACATTGTGTTTTGCATGGTCTTTAGGTTTCGTGCGATATATAACTCGCTTTGTTTTGATCGGGTTCCTCAATAAAACACATTCGCAGTACACCACTTTTGGGATAAAGATTTTGCAAAACCATTGCGTTATTATGATATATAAGCTGTTTTTTTATATACAACATATATGTTTTTTTATGGGTTGTTTTTTAAATAGGGCTGGCTTGCATTTATTTGACGCGTTGACACATAGTTGCTGTAAGAAAAATGGCGAAAACAACAAGACGCACAGTTGAGTCATGCGTAAAATAGTTGGAAGTTACTGTAAGCGTATAATAATTTAATAATGTACCAGTTTAGAGGTGAAAGCTCGCGGGTCCCTTCTCGATTTAGGACTTCAGTACTGTAATAAATAGTCGCATCGAGTGAATTATCGTGGTAAATTTTGCCACAACGGGTTAAACAAATTAGTATGTTGTGGGAGCTACAGACACAGTACAGTGAGCTTGTTTATTAAATCATAGTCACAAACAAGGGCAACCGGGACATGTCCCCACCACAAAATACCATAATATGCTTTTAGTAAAACATTTTTTAGCTTGTGTAAGTTTTTTTCATATGTGTTGGCCGTTTTTACAAAATCTATTAGGCCCAAAATGTTCTGTCGCTAGTCGGGCGAGTGTCCAACAATTTACTCGACCGCACGAAATAACCATAACAAAAAAAAAAGTTAAAAATGTCGGCACGTCGTCAGAAATTTTCCATAGTAGGCTACTCGTCGAACCAGCCTTGATTGTTTACCGCAATAAAGAATGTGTAGGACTTTTTAGCTGTGCGAGCCGTTTTTTTGATTCGTTGTTGTAGTTGCGGCAAGCGTTATTTGTTTGTGAGCTAACGAAATAATTCGCCATCGTTTTAAGGTTGCAGATCAACAAATTAAGTTTAGTAGGTCTGATTACGCAATCAACTTTTCCTTATAAATAATCAAATGGCCAGACGCGTGAGTGGGGTCATCAGTCCTATATAGCGAACTGCACTGGCGAGTGGCCGAGTGGAAATCTCAAACCTGTGCTACCAGAAAGCCTTTTATTGCACATTTTCTTTGTGTTGATAAGTTTAGCGCCGCGTGAACTTTGATCTCCACATAGGCCCCTGCCATTTCTGCAAGAGGTCATTGTATTGTGGGTAACACGTCTTCAACTCGAAAGTTATCATGATAAACGCACCGTATGTTTTATTCTTAGCGCGATTTTTGTGCAGTCATACAGGTGCACTCGACAAATAAAATCATCTAGAAGTCTATAACGCAATCATAATTGTTAAATTTATCAGTTTCAATTGTGTTTTCCTTGTTGGACCGGTCTGTCAAATCCAGTGGGCAATTTAACAGCTAATCCATAACGCATTCACTCTCCGCTATATGAACTCGATCAAATACTACTTGAACACCCAGCCAATTGATTGCATTAACCTATGCTTAGGCCTACATACGAAATGCGTTGTGCTGTAAACTTAATTTGTTTAAAGCGCAGTTATGCTAGTTTGTCGAAGGCCTATAATACATCTTGCAATATGACATTATACAAGTTTAAATATTTAGCTAAACGCCATTTGTTTTTTATTTCGATGTAATGAAGTCAGAGAAACAGTGGTCAGAGTCCCCTTGTTGAAAGATATCTTGTAGACGCCGACTGGATATGAACACGCAAATAAACCCTTCTTAGATAACTTTATGCATATCGTCAGATTGCGTATAGAATTTTGCAACGATATAGGTTTGCTAGTGCAGTTTTACGACTCTAAATATATGATTCGTTGAAATGTTTATTACCAAGTCTAGGCGCAATGTAGAAAAATCGCCTAAATAATTGAATTGTTGTTGGTTACATCGTCACGTGTGATGGTGATTGATGTTTAATATCTCACTCCAAACCAATGAATTTTATTACCTTTTAGACGGTGTAAGATTACCTTTGTGTCTTTAATTGGGCATAGTTTTTGATTAAAAAAACAGTGGTAAAGCAATCAGTGATTTATGTTGCGTTATAAACTAGTTATATTTTTTTTAAGTAGTTGGCTTCAAGATTTGATTACGAATTCCAAAATGTTTGATGCAAAAGGTTCAATCTTACTGCAAAAGAACTAGTTGTTATGCTATTAAAACATAACTTTGATTTCTACAGATGACTGTATACAGCGATCTGCTTGAGTGAACATTTGTCAAACAGCTGTGCAGTGGATAAACGAGGTTGACCAATGGAAAGCGAGAAAATTTGTTTTATCTGATTGCGTTCGTTAGTTAACGTGTTCAAATCTGAATTTTACGAGCACACTAAGATTTCTTGAATATTTTTAAAGTTATTGTGGTGTAAGCTGCTATGGCGACTTCCCTGTTTGACGATCCCTCTATGCCTTCATTTCAAGAATATCCTACCGCAAGACCTTTCCTTAACAGTGCTGCAAACTCGTCTGGTAAACCAGTAAAAGCTTTTCCGGAAAGCAGTAGCCAAGGTATTTTACGTATATAAAAATAAGTATATATAAATAATTTTTTTTACAAAAGTGATGTTTTAGTTGTATGTCAGTTGTATTTTGATATCCAACTTTCAATGCCAAAATGGATCTCAGATGAATGGCCCCAAATCCTCCCATACCTTCTCATCTCAGCCTTCCTATAGTGTTTTAGGTGTTATAGAGGTCTTATCGTGAGTTAATTTCAATAGGTTTACGTCTTTTTAAGACGATGTAAGGTTGTATTCCATCATAGTTATTACGGCGATCATATATCTTAGTCACAAACACAACCTTAATCCTTAAAAAATGCTGAAGTGGGTCATATATTGAATTATTTGCTAATATTATGCGAAACTTTGCTGCTGTGTCATTTTAAGTGTTATATTCGGGGTTTGTAATTCAAGATTTTTGGGCGATTTTCAAATTCGGATTCCCACGAATATTAGGAACCTAAATAGATATTAAATTCTGCAGCATTTTTATGGGATTACATGAGTTCAGCAGAAAGCTTTTCAGTTTGATTCAACCAGGGTTTTCAGAACTTTTAGTCTGCGAGCTCTTAATTTCCTTAAAGGTTTGCCACCCTTTACTTTTCACAACGGTAAACAAAATGCTTTTAGTTGTTTTTTTATCTGTACGCATTTGTTAAAGTGCATTTAATGTAGAACTATACTCGTCACCGCTAAAACACTTTTGCACGACCACTAGATTAGGCAGCACTGATTTAAACAGTATAGTGCTATATAAGAAATAAGTGTTTGTATTTTACATTTATCCTTTCCTGAAAATAATTTATAACATATCTGTATTTCTGAAGAGACAAGTGGGTCATCAAAAATCTGTCGTGGGAAACGTTGTGACCCGCGGGACAGTGGTTCGCCATCCCTGTCTTAGGTCATATTATATCATAGGTCTTCTTAATACTATATGCTTAAGATATTGCTGCTTTATAGGTCTTATTGTATGCTCCTATTTATGTCAACCAGAGTTTGGGCTTTATCCACATGGTTCAAATATAATTATTCAATCAACACAAATTATTTCTGTTGGTGTTTGGGTTCTTGTGGGTTCAGTCCAGTTTGAAAACTTTGTATTTTGTGTGAGGGAGACAATTTTGCAGCTTGAAACATTTCCGCCCAAATTTGCACAGCTGTCACAATGTTATTTTTTAAATTTGCACAGCTGAGAATGGAGAACTGTACTGAAAACCGTTAGGGCGACAAACGTTTTGCGCGTTTGAGCGATTTTTCGCGGCAGACCACATTTTACATAAAATGCGTGGCTATGACCGCGGCTGAGTGGGAAACTGCGCGGGGATTTATCCTTACTTTCCAACCTGGGGTTCAGTATTAATAAATTTAATCTCCCATTTTTTTAGGATGGTATATACACATACCTTTGATGTGTTAACTTCCCATTCTTTGTGCGCAAAACAACCATTTTGTGTAGATCTGAGGGAGGTTGCTATCAGTATAAGTACACAGCGCAAGTTCTAGGATCACCAAAGATCTTTTGGTTTAACTCTTTCACCCCGCGGTTATTAAAAACAAAGCAACTATGAGGCCAATAAAATACAAACTTAAAAAAATACCAGTCTAATAAAACAATTAGAGCTCGTTTTGCTCTCAAGTTGCGCCATTTGGTCTTTAGAAGTCTACAAAGATTAAGAAGCACTGTTTTTAAAGATACATTTTTGATCTCCGGCGTAATACAATTACATAATTCTGATTTCTAAACCTAATTCTATAGCCATATACTGAACTTGAAATTTCCAACAGCCGGTTCTGGCTTGTATTTACATTCATGGAAGATTGTGAACTGTAATTTGGATTTTAAAGTTCGATACCAGGATGCTAGGCAAACAACTTCTTCAGTATTTTTTATAGAGTCTGTAATAAAAAAAAAAGTCATACTAGATTGGCATGAAGTGTTCATTCATATTTACAACACATGTCTTATTTATTTTTCCCCAGCTGTTTTGTCAGCGCTTAAGGGTCTACAAGAGAAGATATACAATCTGGAGTTAGATAGGTCAAAGGCGGAAAAAAATTTAAAGGACCTTGCAGCCGAAACAAGTGTGTATAAGGTAATACTCCTAATTATGTTTGTTTCAAATCCAACTGCCAACTGTGTTGTCAAAAAAGTATAGTTTTGAAACCCAACTATGCATGCTGTATTTAAAATATTATGGAAAACTACCCAATTGTATACTACAATCTTTTAAAAATCCTGTTGGGTTACGTTAAACATATTTTTCTTATGAATCAACCCGTATTTGATATACAATAATAATATAAAGTCCTTAAAAGTGGGAAACTGCATTTAATTGTGAATGGTATAATTTTTAACCTATTTCCAAACATTCTGTAGGGCCTGTTAGCCCAGTCTCAAAAAACTCCGCTGAAGACTTCTAATGAAGGTTTGCAAACATCTCCAGTTAAAACTTCCTTACCTGAATCCAAGGGGAAAATTAAACAAACTCCAGGTATGCCAACTTAACAAAAAAATTTGCTTATAGGAAATAAATAAATGGTTCTTTAAATTTTTTTCTTGTTGCAAATTAAAATTGTAATACTAGTAATACAAACAACCTTTATAAACTATTGTTTCCTTTTTAGGTTTAAAAATAGTGGGTGATAATACAGATGTTAGTGATGTCACTAATTTATTAATTGGGTTGTCCAACAATAAAGACCGACGAAACTCGTCATGTGGTTAGTTGGGCCTTGCCGTGCTTTAAATCAAGCTTATGCATGGTTGTGTGATGGCTTACAAAAATTTTTCTGCAAACTTTAATTACACAATACAAGTGTTGTATGAAAAAAAATATTTTGCTGTGGTAGAACTTTTTATGTTTTTACGCTGTCACTTCAATAATTTGAATAATTTAGATTAGTAGTATGGTAGATTTTAAAAGTTACCGGTGTAAGGTTGTTCTGTGACCACAAGCTACTTAATTTTTGATAAATTAGTACCATATATTCAATTGTTTGTTTATGAAGGCATTGAAAACGTTCAGGATATACTCCTGTCATGCACCAGCTTAAGGACTTCCATTGGATATATCAAAGAAGCAACAATACAATTTTAGTCAAATAAAATTATTGTAAAAGAAAACATTTTTTTGTGAAAGCCAATGGATGC
This sequence comes from Ascidiella aspersa, assembly GCF_963924565.1. Lineage (NCBI taxonomy): Eukaryota > Metazoa > Chordata > Ascidiacea > Phlebobranchia > Ascidiidae > Ascidiella > Ascidiella aspersa. The sequence goes on from NC_139453.1 coordinate 19,391,035, forward strand.
ACTGTTAGCCATGCCATCAATTCCATCTAACATGTGTGCAAACCTTGGTCTAGTGGTTGTACTTGCATTGGGAGCAAGTTTATTCAGTAATACTGCTACATTTTATAATTAACTTGGCTCTACAGTGAACCCTATTGTTGCTAAATAATACTAAAGGATAAAGCTACAAAATTACCAGACATAAAATGTTTACTGGTCATATAAAATGCACAAAATGCTCGGGTATATTTTGAGTGTGAGGGGCCATAAATATGTTATTTGCCCACTTAACCAGCTTTATTGAACAGCATATTATGCCTGTAAACCTTTAATATTTTTCCTTAAATAAGGACTAGTTGCATTAAACCATTACACTGCTGTGGACAAAAAATATAATTTAAAAATTCTAAAAAAGTTTATTTTCAAAAATAATTTATTATCGAATAAATTTAGGGCAATAATTGCATCCAAGTTAAAAATAGTTGGTACAGTAATCTATTTCGTTATTTCTGGTTTTATTAGGTGAAAGGACTTGATGTGTATTATTGAAAATTTGCTTGATGTGTGTTATTGAAAATGATCGCAACTGATTAAAATAGCATTTAAACGTTATAAAGAAACTAGTTGGTGTGTAATGTTTAATAAAGTTTAAGTTAAACCAGTCAAAAACAAACAAACAGCTTGTGTGTGGAATGAAGTTTAAAAGATAAAGTAAACTGAAGGACTGTGTTTGTTTTTTAATCCTTGTAAATGTGATACTAATATATTACATTGTTTTTTGGTCTGTGTGTACATTTTTTCATAAACATAGCTCATTTCTATAACATGTTTGTTATGTGTATAACATATTTAAGTTTATGTTAAAAGGCCTAGATTATAACATATTTTCTTATTTTACAAATATGATATTACCATAAATTGCTTCTTACTTTGTTTAAAGAAAATTTAAAAAAACAACCAATGTACTTTTTCACATGTTGTAGAAATTGAGACTCAGCTTAAAAATGCTGACATAAGATGTCGCTTGTTGGAACGTCAATTGGAAAATATGAGAAAAATGGTTCAAGTGGCTGAAAAGGAGCGTGGAGATGCTTTGGAGAGGCAGGTTGCTTTAGAACGAGAGCGGGGACGAATTACTGCTGAAAACAGGGATACTCAAGCAAGGTATGTGTGGGTCCTTTTGTTGTACCAGTAATGTTGGATGAACTAAAAGAGCATGTTATTTTAATATTCTGAATGCCATTGTTCAGTAAACCTCTTGTTTTCATTGAAAAGTGGGGCCCATTTGCTGTTAGAAAATTTTTCAACACTAACGTTACTCAACAAGGTGGTTGTTTCTTAAAGAACTTTTGTTATATAGGTTGGCAAAATTGGAAAATCTTAACAATCGGTATGACGAGCTTGCTTCAAGAAAACAAAGATCCGATGTAAGTTTGCTTGGAAATCCTCTAAATAAATTTATAATTACTTTTTAAGGTTACTTAATTAATATACCAACAGATTAAAGTTAAACAACTTGAAGATCAATTGCAACTGGAGGAACATCAAAGGAAACTATTGTCTGACAAAACTGCTCAATTTCAGACTGAGGTAAATTGATTTGAAGTTTCAAAATTTGTTTAATTTTTGTCTTTTTAATAATGTGAAATCATATCCTTAACTAAACCATTGGACTAAAGCTCTATTGTCGTTGTTAAGCAATCTGTGTTTCAAAAGATTTTTGAGTAAGTAGTTAAACTCATGCTGGCTACAACGGTAACACTTTTTCACAAGATATGGTAAATATTTTAGGCTGAAGCAAAGAGAATTTTCCTGCGCCATGAAATACCTGAACGTGATGTTCCTTTACCTACAAAGAAACTTAAAAAGAAAAAAAAATCTGTTTCAAAAACTAAAACAGCTTCACCATCAAACACAATGGCGAAGAGAGGTTTTCAAGGTGGACAACCACATTATCGCCTCAATCTTGCAGATATTCCTTTCATAACCGGCACTGTACGTTTTCTAAGAAACTATAATAAATATTTTTTTCGGTGTGAAGTCTTTTGTTTGTAACTTTTTTGTTTTGTTAAAAAGATTTGTTATGAAAAATTGCTTGTTTTATAGTCGTTATATAAAATGCTACATTTTACGTTACTTCTTTAATTTATAAGTAGCTAGATTATTTTTGACTTTTTAAAACATCTTAAAATTTGTCCAAATTCACGTACGTTAGTACAAAATAACTTTTTAGGTAAAATCGTTGTTTAAGCCAATACATTCTTTATATATGTCAAAATTTGCCAAAAAAAAGTATTTTTAGATCATAAAATAATCGCCCTATCAAAGATACAGACTGCTACAGAATTACTGTCTATTATATATATCACGTCACTGGTGAACTTTTACAAAATCAAGGTGATTCACTGTGTAATAAAAAAAAACTCTTTGTTGTCTTTTTATTGACGTCAGTCGACTTCTCCGAGTCATGCGGTGTCAGCCAACATGCAACGTTTGCTTCATGGCCTCAAACATCACAGTCCGCTCTACTGCAATGAGGATTTTATTTCTGAAAGTAAGTTGATCTTTTTCATAAAATTAAAAAAGGCCTGTACTTTATTCTTTTTAGTTTGAATTTTGTACCAGGGGTCCTGAAACTATGCGTCGCAACGCCCTTGTGTGTCTTTTTAACTTTCCAAGGGCGTCCCACAATGATTCCGTTTTGTTTCTTAAACTCTTTGGTAATAAAATGCATATATTAATATAAATTGATTTTTATTTAAAAAGTAATACAATTCCTGTGACTTGGTGCGGCACGCAAGACCAACAAACAATTTCAAAGGCGTCGTATAATAAAATATGAAAACCAACGAACTAAGCTTTTTAGTAAGATATTAAGTTTATATAGACATTGCTCCAAGGGCCACTGTTCAACTTCCCTGGTTTTGCTTGCAAATAAACGTGTGTTTAAGTTGATTTCTTGCTCATGCCAGAAGTTTAAGAAAAAATACTGATGTTACTATTTGTTCAGGGAAAAACACTAAGGGCCATTCCCCAGACAACTTTAGTGATGAAAGGGAACAAGTGACATCTTCAACAGAAGAAGATCTTACTGACTTGATGGTTGCACTACAGGATGAATTCGGAAAACTGACATTGTACGTTTTTCGGTCATTGTGAAACAAAATTTACTATTAAAACCTACCATTGTAAAATACAGTATTATTAACATCAAATAATATATCCGTTTTAGCATTTGAGATTATTACATAATGCTGTGATCTTAATTTGCAGTGAACACCAGGTGCTTGTAAAGCAAATGTCCTCGACCGGTGATGCGGAATTGCGAAAGGAGCTACAACGCGAGCTCGATACAGTTGTAGGCAACATGGAACTCAAAGGAGATCAAATTACTACTGTTAGACGTCACAGAGCAAAGCTGGAAAAGTCGCGTCGTGGCAACAGGAAGAAGTCGCAACGAAAACCCAGCGGTAATCTCATTAAATCCCCTTCCTATTTATAAAATATAAGTGCCGGGCTGCTACTTACCAGTGACGTACAACCCAACACGTTTGCAAATTTTCGACTATCCGAAAATTACACTCCGATCACTCACAGCACAGCAAATACTAAATAACACCAGCACGAAACATAAGGCCTGGCTTCAACGTGACCATGATCGACTGTTTTAAATTATAACGTTAAGGTGATGGTAAGTCTTTATTCCAGGTGCGCCGAATCAAAAAGAACACACTAGACCCGGCGATAAAAAGGCACGAGAAAAATAAGAAAAAGGCAAACATAACGCTTCGATCAATCCGGGTCAGTGTAGTGTCGCTACAACGTAATGTTTTTAACGGAACGTCATTTAAAAGTATGTAATTTCGCTCGGGTTTGAAAACCTTATCTTGTCAATAAAAAGTTATTTAGAAACATGTTTTTTCGGTACCTTTTGCCCAATTTCGCGTTAATGTTTTGTTTAAGGCACATTATAAAGTTTTTTTTTTATTTGTTGACGGTTGTTTTTGTTTAGGGTACAAGTTGTAATCTGGATATATTTAATACGTATTTTTTAACGAGCCAAAACTTTGACAGAACACCAGCGGCCGGCATCTGTTCCCAGGAGGACCATGCCCCGTTCACATGGCAACCCTGCATCCGCTCACACTTCTCCCCGCAACGATCGGACCCGCGCCAGCCAAGTACGTCACAAGCGACTTGCGTTGTTGCGAGATGTGCGCCAAGTTCACTCAGCTCTGCGCAAAGACGACCTCAGCTGGGATTAGTCATTCAGTGTTAAATGTGCACCACTTTCTTTTTATCCCTGTTTTTATTCTGTCCTCTTTTAGAATACAAATTATATGATATTCTGTTTATTCCCAAACAGGTGTATGTAACACTGCAAACACGTGTATAGGAATGTATAAAAATCCAGGGCCGATCCAGGATTTTTGCTTGGGGGACATGGCTGTTTTTATTTTTTTAAATACAAATTATAGAATATTTCTTTTATTCCCAAACAAGTGTTGGTACACTGCAAACACGTATATAGGAATGTATAAGAATCCGGGGCTGATCCAGGATTTTTGTTTGGGACATGGAAATTTACATAAATGTCGTGACAAGTTACGTTATACGTCACTTAATAAAACAAATAATCTAGAAACTTATACAACCCGCACGGAGTGAGAAAAAACGTTTAGTAGGTTAAAATTGACGAAACTTTTAATTCGTCTTTTGCATATAAAAAGATTCACATATGCCTAAACAGCAGTTTAACTTAATGGATTTCTTAAAATGGACAAAAACATATTAAAACAGTAAAGAAGTTAAATATTTTATTCTATTTTTATAGTAAAAGTTTAAAAAAGGTATAGTTTGGATGGCGCCATGGCCTAAATCCCCCACCCTGGATCCGCCCCTGATTAGAATATATATATTAACGGATGAAATAAATTACTGATATTTAGCAATGCATTGTGTATAGTTTTGTTTAAGTCTCCACAGAATATTTTTTTGGCCTTGCAATATCTTTGGTAATATGAACAAAACACTTTGGTAGTATGGACAAAAATTGAAAAACGAATTATACGATTTGCAATATTTCAAATGGTGAACGAATTTATTTCAATCCGTTTTGTAAACTACGATAAATTGATTTTAAAGTTTGTATTTTAATTAAACACAAAAAATAATAGTCAGTTGACCAACAGGTTTATTTTTCCTCTACCCAAAGGGGAGCATTGGTAGCGTGACATTCCCATTGTTATTGTTTCTGTTTTTGGTCGCATTTTTTATGTAAACTTCAGTTTCTCGCTTGAGCTAAATTAAGCCACATAAAAACTAATGCTCCCTTGAAAAGTATATTGATGTGCATATATTACACTTAGATTATAATTATATAAACGGTTCTCGCCTGGAAACTTTTGTTGTTGTTTTAAGGTTGAAAACCAGGAAACTCCATTATTATCAAATATTAATATACGAGAATGTAGAACGAGGCCCGCACAACAACCTATGCAAGGTCCTCGTGTCAAATTTAATAATCACTGGTCAACAATTTTCACTTTTTTATACGAGAATTTTAGTTAGGCATTTATCTTATGTATTTGCGCTCTGATTTGGAATATACCTTTAGTTTTTCACTAGCACATCACATTTTTAAGACATTGTAGCACTTAAATTTTCCGAAAAACGCTTTGAAAACAATCCACAGCTATGATACATGAACCTTAAAAACGTCTGACAACTAACTTTTTTATACACATAACTCGGGTCATCACCATATAACTTCTATCAGGTAGTTTTAATTATTCCTTTCTTCTTAAATTCTTGGTGACGGGATTTCATAGCTTAAAATGACGTTTTTGTTAGTTACTAACTGAACCAAGGTTTTCAAAGAAGTTAAAGCAAGAGTGCAGAAAATGCATTTTGAGCGACATACATAACCAATCAACATGCAAACCTAAGTAGATCATCAACGCCTACCGGAAAAGAATGCAATTTTCCCTTTTCTAAAGTGCACAGTCACTAAATGCTATCCAAGCGCATAATTCTACCTTTTTGCAATGTGCACCCTTGGAATTTTGCTAGTCGTTTGACCCATCAAGATTCCTTTCATTTTGCTTAGAGAAATGCCAAACACAAACCAAGTTTCGGATGCTGTTGAATGTTGTCGAGGGCAAACTTTTCTTTCCGATTGGTATATTATGATTGCGTGCGTCCAACAGCTAACAAAACTTACAGGAATAACGAAAGGTACATGGTCCAGCATAATAGCTTCTGTCTGTTACATTATGTTAGATGAGTGGTGTGTGTCTGTTCAGTTGCATTGACTTTTTGCCAACCGCTTTGCGAAATGTCGCTTGATCATAAAAATATATTTTAGCAACTAGACGGGGGGTATAAATAACATACTCGTGTTGCTTCGTTTTTATAATGACGAGGACTTCATTGAGTCATTTCATTAAGTTTGGTTATAAAACTTAGTTTCGAATAATAGCAACAAAAACAAAACGACCCACTCTTTTCCATTATGATTTAAACCAGGGATGTCCAACCCACATTGCGGCACATCACTTATTCCTCTTTTAGTATAGCCTTTATTTAAAACAATTGTTTAGACCAGTGCTTTTCAACTAGGTGTATCGGACACCCAAGGGTATACCATAATTTTTTAAGGGTGCACCACTTTGATGGAGTGTACAGGGGTGTACCAGATACCACATTACAATAGGCCAATGACTATATAGCTCTCTGATAGCAGTTGCGTACTTCCGTTACTTTGGCATCTATCACTGACCGTAGTTTTCTTATTGTGATATATTATCGTGCGATCAGTTGACCTGTGGTAACTTGTTGTTTTGGCGTGACTTAGTGGCTATTCGACATAAACGACGTTAAAGTAAGTACCGGTATCTATATTTTTTGCTGTACCAGTTAAGGTTTGCCAGCACAGCACACCTACGAAAATATATGACGATTGACAATAGACAACAAAAGCATAACAGTAGGCTGCTCAGAGAATAATGCACAATTTAGGATTAACGCGCCGAAGGCGCCGAAAATTTGACGTTTTACATTGTTTTATCTTCTGAATTTACGGTTTTACGGTCTTTTAAAATATCTTAAGACGGCCAAAAGCACTTCAGCCACAAGACCGAAATTACCCATAGCCGTATAATATCGTCTAAATTGGAATAAGTCCTAACCTGTCGTAATAAGACCTAAATTTCGGAATAAGGCCTATACAACCTTTTACCTAACCTCAAAACCTACCCCTAAATTCATCACTAACTCCTTAATCCCAACCCTAACTTAATATTTAACCCCACTCACTACCCACCACTTACCCCAAACAGGGGAAACCACCCAATGCTAAAACAGCGGTGACTTAACAGCGCCGTATTCGCCGTTGAAAGTAGAACGCCGAAACGTTGACATTCAATGTCAAACTGATGACCCCGGTCATTCCATACCCTCTCGTTACATTTTTAGGCATGATTGTCAATTTAGGCCTTATTCCCATCAACTTTAGGTTTATTCCGACAGGTTTAGCCATTTTTCCGACTTATATCGTGGTTAGAAATCATTTGCTGAAAATTTATACTTCTGTTATTGAGTTAGTTAAAAATATGTTTTAAAATTTGACTTCCGGAGATTGAACGTAAAATAGGTCATAGTTTTATATATTAAGGAAAATTTACATTGATTATTGCATAAAGTTGAAATGTCTGCCCAGATGCAATATTTTCGTTATAATCTGCTGTACAAAGTACAATTAAAAAAACGCAAGTAACACACATACGGGAACGTCGTGGTACACCTGACATGATCTCGGGCACACCGGTCACCGGTTGTGGAGCACTGGTTTAGACTTTAGAACGCACAGTATTTGATGTAGGCCTAATCTTACATTTTTTTCTGAGAATATAATCGCATTTCTACATCATCATCATCAAATACTTGTGCACCCAGCATTGTTAAGCAAGATGTGTGTTTTTGCGGACCGTATAAGGCCATTTGCATATTTACGTACAAGTTAACTTTCGAAGAGCGGGTGTTAATAAGTTAGTTTGCGTTAGAACGTCACGATATGACGTAGCTTATGACGTCACCCTTTTAATTTAAAAGGTTTTGCGGCCTATCATAATTTTTTAAAGGCAATGCGGCCCATTCTGCTAAAGGTTGTCATCCCTGATTTAAACTATGATTCTAAAATCTTTATCAAATTGCTATTATTTGGTGATTAATAATTTTGCGTGGCTTCGGGTATGCGAACCATTTATCCGCGCCGATATGTCGTTCGACCTATAGAAATAATTGACCTCCAGTCTTTGGTGATTAACAATTTTTTTTTGCAGCTTGACAAATAAATTCGAGTTAACAAATTTTTGTTTTAGGACATTTGGTATTCTGGCGAGCAGGTGTCAATCAGTAATTGTCTGGAACGAATTGCACTCGCATTGACTAGCGGGCGATTGCGGTATCCAATCTGTAGTTAAGGGAAATTTGAAATACTGTCACACTAACCAGATTTTAAGTTATTAACCGCCACTAATGGGTCTTGCAATACAAAATAGTTGTATGTTTTTTACAAGTTGCAACATACTTTTTCGACCTAGTATTTGGTGTGTTAGCCAAGCAAAGATTTCCTCAAGGAAACCTAAAATATATAAGCAATTTCTGTTTGCGAAGTGTTCGATTCTGGTGATAGGCGTAAGAAAAAAAAACCGTCATGGTTAAACTGACAAGTATTTATACACGTATATACACTGTGATCAAATTTTGTGAGTTGTCTCATACCAGCGGTTCTTAACCTTTTTCAGTCGAGCCCCCTTTGTTAATTTTCCTACCTCATGCGCAATTCGTCATCTTTAAATTGAAAAGCACTGAGACAACATTAAAATAGTTAAGGGCGTTGTTGGTAATTAAATATGGCAGTTATACCTTCGATGATATGTGTATTACTAAAAGACAGAAAACATGCAATGGCACTCAAAAGACTTTATTCTAAAGAATCAACCAAATCTAGAAAATTTTTTGCAGGTTCAATTTTAAAGTTGGCAAAAAACAGAATTTGTACAGCTGTGGGAGTGGTGCCCAACCCAAACGAAACCATTAAAATCACTACCAAAAAAATAAATATTGATTAGAGCTCGCGCCCCTTAAGAATTGCTTTGCGCCCCCTATGCGAGAGCGCCCCCACCCCGGTTAAGAACCGTTTTCCTATACATTTGTCAGGTTTTACTAAATATAAGTCAGCATTGTAATTCAATTGTTTATTTTATTGTTCTTTTAATTTTCAGTTTAAACAGTTCAATAACCACTAAATCAGCAAGAAAACGAAGTCACTTGTATATGTGGATGTATAAAGAAATATCAAATTATACAGAATTATTATTACGACAAAATAAACAAAATAACTTTCTACACGACAGGATAGCTTGCTTGGGTAGCGATACCGCAGTTGTTGTTTTTGTTTCTGGACATTTTGATGTATCCCTCCATGCCCCACACTGTTCCCCAGCTTAAAAAATACATAAAATATATTATGTTCAGAGCTCACCTAATTTTGTTTACGTATTCTAATATGAAAATGTAAAAATTGTGATGTAAATTTGTTTTACCTGTTCTTCACCAGCCAGTAATCTTGACCGTTATCGGATCCATAGCCCACAACAAGAACACCGTGATCTAATTTTGTGGAGCTGCAGGCTGGCTCGTGGTAGATACCTAAGTAAAAATAAAAATAAAATATATGCATATATTTTATCTGTTCTCAATGCGTTACGTCCTCCTCTAAATCTGAATTAAAGTTTGCACCGGTTCTTTAATCCTAATAGTCGTTTTTTATTACGGTTTAGTTGCACATTTGTGTAGAACTCCCAACGTATTAACAAGTTTGTTAAGCTTAGTTGTTTCATAGCGTCACAGTATAACTCAATCTAAGTTTAAACTGGGCCCGCCACAAGATCTTATGTGCTCATGCGGCCAGCTGTTATTACCCACCCCTGCGTTAGAGGCTGTTCTAAAAAATGGGATTTAGTAATAATTGCTGTTAATGTATTTCAAACTTGAAAGTGGGGTTATGCCCAATTTCCATTTAAAATAGCACTGCAATTAAGTTCATAATTTAAGGAATCATCTTACCGGATTTGTAAAGCTGAAAAGATTGATGCCCTGCATCAATTGCCACAGAAATTGGCCCAATCATACCAGCAGCACTCATTAAACTAGATTCGCTCATGCGTTCAATGTCAACGCAGCTGGTAAGATTTGCTCCCATGTTGTCTACTTTATACATGCAGTTGGGCTCATTCTTCACGAAAAAATGTTTAAATTAATTATCTTACCGATAACCTGTGTGCTCTAAAAGGTATAAAACTCCCGTAGCAAAACAAGTTTGTTAAAATTTTAGATGACGGTGCCGTTACACACTAGACACTACTTTCAAAAATGTTTCAACTTTTTTATTGGTCAGCTGCCATATTTATTTTAACGCGTTGTGCAATCATTTATGTTTTCGTGTTAATAGGGCAAATTTTTGTTTTAGCCTGAAATATACAAGCTACAGTAAAAGCTACATAATTTTGTAACTCATATTATATTATTCTAATGACCTTGGCTTCGTAAGGATAAGACTCTTCGGTGTCGATGCCGTGGTTAATAGAAATGTATTGAAAAGCTTGATCCATAAGACCTCCTTGGCACCCCATGTTGCCCTCCTTTCTACTGCAATCAATCAGGTTTTGTTCACTCAGTGAAACCAACTTCCCGGTCTTTTTAAAATGCTGACCTTCCAAAGATCCAGTCTGTAAATATCAGGTCAAACAAAATAAAATCAGCGTTGCTAGAGCAGAAACAGGCTCCACAGCTAACCTTGTGTTGGTCTGACCTCAGTTTCCCTATTTTTTGTGAAAAATGATTGATCTTAAATGATGTTAATGGTTTTGCAAAAGGATATTTATTTAACAAGCATTTAAAAGTAGCATAACATTGATCAAAAACTTGAGTTAAGAACGTTTAAGTGTCGAAAGAGAAGAATATTTACGCCATGTTAAAATTGCAAATACGTTTTTATGCACTTTCAGTGAATCATGTTTAGTCAACTACTTTTTATCAAACAGCCAAATAAGGGGATTGTATAACCTTTTCTTAGGCTTACCCGAAAAACGTACAACCAGTTTTATCAGATCTAGTCGTGAATACGTCCTTGTGTCAAACTTGTTTAAACAATACACGAAACCGAAATCTTTAATAAAAATATTTATGGAACTGTAATAAACAAACGTTAATAAAAGCGCAGCATAAAATCAAATAAAACTTTGTAACCCACCGCACTAAAAGCCCAACAGCTTCCGCATTGCTTTTGGTCCTTAATAGGAGTGACATAACCCTTTGTGCGCCAATCTACCATTTTAGGTGCAACGAAGTGATCTTGAACGACATAAGTCTCTCCGCAAAAACTTTCAATTTCTTCTGGGCGAGTGACTTGAGACAGGGTCAACGCTCTCCATTCATCTGCGTCCTTAACACACACAAAAAAAAACGATTTGTGATCGAATTAAACATATACCGGTGCGGTTTATACATTTTTTTTCGTAATTTTTTCCCAACAAATTAACTAACCAAGTCTGCAAATTGATTTGCGTGAAGACGGTAAGTATGCAGCCCTTGGTCAGCTTCCAGATTGTGTTGGACAACATACATAAGGTTCTTTTGCCAGATGTACTGACGTTTAATCTCTTCTTCAACAGCATATGACTTGCCTGTATAGAGATAATATAAAACGATGTGGCAATTTTTAGCAGCAAACTTAGGATATATTGAACCATTAAGACTATAGCCTTTAGCCATTCGTACATTATATTATTAAAATTACCATAAAGGCTTTTCCAGGTGGCCCATTCTCTATCGAAAGCTACGCCGGCTTGAGCGACCGCAATAAAAACAGCAAATATGATAAGCACTTTCATCATTTATTTTTCTGTAACAAAAAGAATAAGGTTCTTTAAAAACAAGTTTTATTTAATACCAAAGTAAGAATACTTTTGAAAAGATCCCACCCGATTCAAACCACAAACCGACATGCCGACGTGCCATTCGAAAGCGTTGTTATTTATTAATTTTCGAATCTGTTAAACAAACAACGAATTTGGACTTTGCATTCATGCATTAATGTTTTCAGCCACCCACATTGTAACGAAAGGTGTGTGAACTCTAGATTGCAGGTCAACAGGTCATACTTAAATCCCAGTGCGACATGCAGCGCTGAACGTTCCCCCCGGTGTTCATTTTTTAGTATACTATTTAAAAGTTTTTCAAAGCTATGTAAAAAACAGACCCCATCCCTAGTGATTTTAACATATCAACACAACCATCAAGTTTGTTTATAAAGTATAGCTGCTGGCAAAGTAATTTATCAATTATAAATTTTTTTCGGCAAATATACAAAAGTTTATACTTGTTATAATGCCTGGTAGCAACGATATATTCAAAGTAATTTACTTAAGGTGCAAATAGGTAAAATTGTTGAACTAAATTACCAAAAGGTAGACAAACTTAAAAAGTTCAAATTACACCAATAATTGCGATTAGCCTAAACACATTTAGCTTAATAAAAATTGTAATACTCCGAGTATAGACTACTTAAGGCGACATAAAAAATTGGTCTTTAAGGTGACTGTCCATCCTAGGGGACTTGCTTTTTCGTCTATTGCCAAAATTGGCATATCTTACGTGACCTCTTAATGAAATTACCCAGTCCTTTTGTGGACTGCGCCCCTTAACTTTTGTCAGCTGAAACGCCTAAAGTTTAGGAAAAGTGGACAGTGCACCTGTTTTTATATCGAACGCAAACCTATGGTTACTGCACTGGTGGTCACGAATTGTTTTTATTCCTTATTTTATTGTCGATAAATGTCGCAACATCCAAATGTAAATAGCACGACAGTCATGTGGGTAAAACTGGCAGCTGTAAAAAATAGTTGGAAATCATTCAGTTTTTCAATTTTTGTGCCACACTATTATTATCAGGCTGGCCACTGTTAATGTTTTCTTCATCTGTTACAAAATAATTGTTAGATAAAACTGTTAAGATTTTAATTTCTAATTTTTAGATCATGTGGAGTGATGTATATTTTTAGCATCAGAAATTGTATTTGTGATGCTTTGCTAAAAAAAAGTTTTATCAATCGGTTAACAACATTTATAACCTATAAACAAGTTGTTTTGCAGGGATATAAAAGTTTTGCAGTTTTAAATTGTTCAATCTTGTTTTTAGCAGTTTTGGGAATTTGAGATCGGACTGTTCTGTACCAGGATCTGCTGAAAAATATTGCACCATCATTATCCCTCGTGACTGACCTAACAAAGAAGTTTTGCAAGCTTGGTAAATATTTAAACCGGTCACGGGTCGCAACGAATTCCAAATAAACAAAGCAACTATGCATTACACTCACTAAACGAGTTTGTTTCTCGTGACTGCAATGCAGTTAACGACCTTGCTGAACGTGTAACCCACATTTTCGCAGAAAGTAACCTACATTTCAAAAACAATTTTGCAACAGGCCTGTAGCCTGTTGCATTGCATCAATCTCTACAATTTTTTTTCCGAATGCTACACGATTGTAAAACGTTCGAAACGTAATAAAACAAAGTATGAAGGGCAACACATAATGATGGTACCGACCTCATGTAGCCCGCTGATCTAATCTGTGGCATTTTTTGTACCTAAGTCACGCGTAGTACAGTGGTTCTAACCTGCGGTAGAGGACTTTCAGGTATTATGCGGAGTTTAAGACATTACGAGCAAGTATAAACAGTAACCTATAATCCCATTAGTGGTTCTTACAGGGGCGCTAACCAATTATTAGCCGAGCTTTACTACAATATTTCACTTTTTAGTAATGATTTTATTGCTTACATGTTACGTGTTGTTAATACTGCTGTTATCAAACAATATTGTATAGTTTTTGGTTATCTAAGTTGTGCACTAGGGTCGGGCACCATGCTATTGACATGATACCACGTACCCCTCTACAAACTTTTTTTGCTTTAACAATAAAATTGCAAAAATAAATTATTTTGTACCACGAAGTCTCTTTGAAAGCCGTTACGGTCCTATTTAATTGTGTTTCAAAAGGTTTGACGACCAGTGCTCCCTCTAAGGCAGTGGTTCTCAACCTTTTTGTTCTCGCGACCCGTTTTAAGTTTTCGATAACTTGCGCGACCCCCCAATTATAGTGTATGTAAACCTGAGTACAAAAAAACACATTTTAAAATTGGCACAATTCAAATAAGGAAAAAATCTAGTCTAGGATTGTATCAAAATTTGGCTAAAATGTGCTATGTACAACAAGCTAAATAACGGTTTGAGCCCGGGTTGCCAGATGTTTGGTTTAGGATTAGGACATTGTTGGTATGAAGTTCAGACATTTTAGGTCAAATAATATTTAACATGCACCTATAGTGCGAGACCAAAGGGAATCAATTGTGGAAACTGTTCTTGGTAAGCAGCCAAAATTTCTTACAAATTAACAAAACGGATATACGTTAACAGCAGTGCAATAATAATTAAAAGCTGTCTGAAAATTCTATTTCCCTTTGCCAAAATCGCAACATCAAAATTTATTACCGAAATTCTGTGAATGTTTTGGAAAAGGCTATGTAAAAAGTTATGATACCGCTGTAGAAAATACTTTGCCTGTAACCTATTGTAAAACCAGAACAAATTTTATTGTAACTTGGCCTCAAGTTCAATTTGGAACTAGAACGCCCTATACTACACCTGGCGCTTTTGTGCTGAACAGAGTTATTGTAGAAATACGCATCAAAACCGCGCGAAGCGCGAACAACTTTTGAATTTACGTTATTAAAGTTGGTATAAACAAAGTTTGGAGGCCTCGCGAGCCCGTGGTTTTACTTCACACAATGTTTGAAATAAATTCGGACAAATTAGGACAGAAAGCTTATTACAAACCGTCGGACATAGCAGTTAAAATTAGGGCAATTTATCGTTTTAATTATATTTACAGCAATTTATCATCCTAAGTTTAGGCCATCCGCTCAAACTTTAAGCGTTCATTCACTCATATTAGACATAGTTGGACTGAAGCTACGCTTTGATTCATTAATCGATAAGTGTAATGATGACGTCATAAACGCGACAGGTTCACTGCAGCAAAAGCCACACAAAGACAAATGTTACACTTGCGGTTGCTTTTGCTTTGGTTCATATTACCTAATTCTTATGATTATTTTATTTATGGAATTTTACATGGCGACCACCCCAGACAACCCGTTGCGACCCCTTCGTGGGTCGCGACCCCTAGGTTGAGAACCACTGCTCTAAGGTGCGCAATTGCGCAGCCACGCCAGACAAATTGCGCAGTAAAATTTGCCTTTTGCGCACTACATCATTTTCAAATTAAAACTAAAATATATTCACTTGTTTGCCACAAAATTTGAGCATTCGCATTGGCCCTTTTGTGCTTGTTGATGTTTGTAGGTAAAATCAAGTAAACAAATCCGCATTGACGATTGTGACATATTAGATGTTTTACTGGGGAACACACAATAAGACCTAAAAAGCAAAAATACCTAAAGCAGAAAAATCTATAAAACCATAGTATTAAGACCAACGACATAATATAGCCAAATACGCAGTAATATCCCGTACAGCATAAGATCAAAATCGTCTGAATAAAACCTAAATCTGTCGGAATAAGGTCTAAATTCATCAGAATAAGGCCTAAATTCATCAGCATAAAGCCTAAATTCGTCGGAATTAGTCCTAAATTCATTGGAATAAAGACTAAGTTCACCGGAATAAGGCCTAAATTCATTGGAATAAGTCCTAAATTCATCGGAATAAGGCCTAAATTCATCGGAATAAGTCCTAAATTCATCGGAATAAGGCCTAAATTCATCGGAACAAGACCTAAATGGCCATAATAACGCCAGAACCTGTGGGTAGAGGGTATGGGACGATCGGGGGCCATCGGTCTGGCATCGTCCGTTTTGGTGCCAAGGTTTGGACGCCATAGTCTGACCGGCGCCGTCAGGGCGTCGCTGTTTTGGCAACGGATTTTCGGTCCTGTTTGGGGTTATTGGTGGGTAATGGGTGGGGTTAGAAAATGGATTAGTGTTGAAATTATTTGGGGAGAGGGGTAGGGTTTGGGGTTAGTTAAAGTGTTGTTTAGGCCTGATTCTGACCTTTTAGGTCTTATTCCGACGGATTTATGACTTATTCCGATTTAGACGGTAGCAATACCATTAGGTATTAGTCCTATTTTGGCCTTATTCCGAATTGTGTTTTATTCTGACGTTGGTGTTGTTCTTATCTCGGTCTTATGGCTGGAGTCCGTTTTACTGTAAATTACTTTGTACTCTAACTAATCGGTTTCATCATCCATGCTGTGTAAGTTTTTTATGTCACGCAGAAGTAAATATCTAGACGGGAAAATCAAGCCCAAGGGTAAAAATGAGTTTAGAAGAGTGTCCAACACTGCAGTACAGTATTTGACAATACTCCGGGATTATGAAACTGAAATGCAGCCGCAATTTTACGTGGTTTCTGTGCAGATACAGCTGTGAGATGAATGAATGGCCCTAACAAACTAACAAATTTATCTTAATAAATGCAAATGAGCGAATAGTTCGCGATTCTTGATTGTGTGGTAAAGCCATCACGTATATTATCTTGCTAAATTGGACATTTTTCCAATTTAACCCAAATGATAGGATATTTTTTCGCGCGACCGCTTTGTTGTCATGTCCTTGAACGTACTTCAACCTGATTAAAGTTGCACATACAAGTTTATTGAAAATATGTGTTTCATGACGTCATCTTTAAAATTTTCACGACTCGCCCCATACAAAACAACATTATTCTGCCGTGGGCACCTGCTAACTCAGTCCTAAAATTTTCTTGCGCACTACAAAAAATATTTGCGCAGTAGAAAATTTTCTTAGGAGGGAACACTGGTGACGTCACTTATGTCATGCCCTTAATGGCAAAATATGATAGAATGACGCAAGCGGCAAAAAGTCCTCGGTGCTAGCCTAATGCCAAATATGTATCAAAATACTTACTTCTATCGTTCTTCTAAGTTGGAAAACAGTTAATTAACGCAATGCAGGAATATTTTTTCCTTTTCCGGCGATATTATTCCGTGTTTCTATGCAGTCTTTAAACTTTGGAGCAATGCAGTTACAAGATGTTTGTCAAAGCTAGTTTTAAAAAAAAGTTCGTCCTATATACCGAGAACGATCAATTTTTGTGTGCCTAATAGGCTTACCTCTTTTTTCTAAACTAAGGTTTAGCCCAGTGGTTCTCAAAGTGAGCCACTCACTTATGGAGGAATTTTTAAATTTGGGGAGGAAATTTGTTCCAGGGAGAAATTAGGGGGTAAAACGGATAAAAATGCAGTTATTTAATCGGTTAAATGCAATAAATGGCTTATTTAACTGTAATGATTGGTGTTGTAAAAAGCCTATTAGGCCCATAGTGTAAGTCCATTGTTTGTCACAGTTACATATTAGTCTATTGTTTCTTTACTGTTTTCTAAAAGTCTAATGTTTCTTCACAGTTACAACAGCCATTAAAGAAATATAAACCAATACAGGCATTGCATTTTACATAGGTATTAAATCTATACCCATGTTATACGTTCAAACAAACTGAACTTTCAGACAATTAGCGCATCCAAACAACATCGAAAAAAGGTAGAATACCTTGTGTTTTTTTCTGGGGAGGAATTAATAGTGTTTGGGCTTGAAAGGGAGGAATTTGAAAAAAACTTTGAGAACCACTGGTTTAGCCGATATAAACCAAATAAACGTTTTTTCGCGCTCAATGCAATTAAGAAACAGCGTATATTCATGTTTTCTCGGTGATATGCAAACGAAAAATACCGAAAAGCTTTTGGCATGATACTTATTTAATATCTAGAAGAGCGCAATGCACAGGCCAATTTAAAAACGGGGCGCAGGACAAAAAAGGAACCACTGCATTAAATCGACCTATAATCTAAAACGTGCGGCTAGCGCTGTGCAGTTTTTTTGAACTATTTTAGCTCGGACATCAATGATTTTTGGCAAAATGGTTGCTTTTGAAAGCATGTGGTAAGCAGCGACAGTAAAATGCCACGAAGCGCTTCACGTCCAGAAAAGGTTAGAAACCACTGAATTAGCACAAAAGAACTGTTTTTATCACGTTGATTTGCCTAAGGTCATGATATCCCGGTGTGTGTGACCAAATATAAAAACATTTTTAAACAGGTTCCATATCTATTAAAAATACATTTAAGATAGTTATGGTTGTTAGTGTTTACAGAGTTATTAAATTTCGTAAATAAGTCAAAAATTATGATTGCAATATATTGAAATAGAATGAAAAATATATTGATGGAATCCAAACGTTCGCGCAGAATACAGCGCCACACAGAACTGTACAAAACAAAAAATAGGAAAATAGTGTTGGTTTTAAAAAAAACAAAGTTAAGTTTACAAGAAACTTTGTATATTTTTTAGAAGAAATAAAAAAGTAATTTAAATCGGTGATCGATATTCTGGCACCTTAAATGAAACTGATACAAAACAAAAAAATACATATAAAACAATAGTGGCACTTTGTTTCGCAAAAATAATAATGAGAAAGGTGACTGGAGCGCAATAAAACACACGATAAGCAAAAGCGATGTGAAATGGCGATTGTACTAGAAAAACACACTAAAACAAGTCATTTTCTTGAAGCAGGCGTCTCAACAGGTTTGCAGTTGCCAAATCTTGACCGGATTTGGCACGTTTGTATGACATCGGACATGACAAAGAGATGCAATTAATGTTAGACGAATCAGAAGAACCGCTGCAACCGCAACAAATCTAAAGAAAGTATCGAAGTTATAAAGGTTCTTAATATTGAACTACACTAACGATCAGGGGCTATACCAAACCGAGGATACTAGGCATATTAAAGTAGCCGAACAGAATAAAACATCCCTAACCGAATTAAAGTTAGGAGACATGCAAAGCATGATAAAATAGTTTAATAAATCTAACAGCTAAAAAATAGTAACGGTTTTTCCTACACACAAGTTTTAAACTACTTAATTTTGTTTTTTAAACACTACAACTGAATCCTTGGTTGGCTTGTTTCACCGAAGGATGGTACATTGCAGAAATGTGAAGTGCACAAAAGTTGAACAAAATTGTCGGTAAGTACATATTTTTTACCTAATTCGTTACAAACATGAATTCTAATATTATATTGCAAAAATAATACTTAAAACTATTTTCTAATCTTGGCAATTTACTTAGAAATTACTTCAAGTGAACCTAATGGTCATTTCTTATTGATTCCAAAGTAAACTAAATTGGTATTTTTTGTTAGAAATTTGAACCAATTTAAAACAATCCTGTTAACTTATGTGTGTAGACTTGGGTTTATGGAAATAAAGCACAAAACAAAAACTAATGAAAATATCAATGACTTGAAACCTCATTCTGGCTTACCGAACCCAACATCATTTATGAACCAGACAAATGTTTTTACAAACTACGAATATTTCATAAATTCAGTAGATTTCTACAACCAGACTTACCATAGAAAGGTGATGGTGTTTCCTCTCCAAAGACCTCGACTGCGTGATAAGGGTAACAGCGGTTACATGACGTTTGTCCCGTGACAAACAATCCTTACAGATACTTTGTGTGGAAAGAGAATGACAGGCGGCGCAGTGACGGCTTTCAAAGTACTGGGATATTGTAACCTAGAAAGAGGTAATATAAAACTTTTAGTCAAAGAACTCAGCGCGACTAAATTATTTAAGATAAGCCCTATGCAAAAATTTAAAAAACTACCGACAATAATATATGTTTTTTTTATAATAGGACCCTAGGTGGATAAGCTACGTGTAAGATAATATATTTTACTATGCATGAAGATAAAAGTATAGAATAGACAGGGCACTTGTAGTGTCTTTTTTAGGAATACAGAATTGCCTTGACAGGTTTCGTAAACAAATTCAACGCGAAAAATCAACCAACGCACCTTTTTTGACGGCTGTGCTATTTCATCACCATGGTAAGATACAGCAGCGACATCTTGTGGCAGCGTGACGCGAAGGACCCGAGGCAAATCACGAAACCACTGGAACACGTCGACCCCAACTAGCGACATAACACGGTCGAGCGCAGGAAGCACCATTTTGGTGACGTAATAGGTGCCGTGTAATCGAAGCCTCGGGTCGTTGAGCAGATCGCCTGGTGGTCGAATGAGACGGAAAAGCTGAGTTCCAGGGGTGCCGTGAACAATAACGTAGGGAACCCTCTCTCCGATGCGAGGCTCAGATCGCTTGTCTTCCGCAAGTTGCTTTCTGACAAAATAATTACAAAATTGGCAAATTTACTGAAAAATCAGTGGTAAGACAAATTGTAACTAGATTTTATAGACACCATCTACTGCAGCAGGGCTGGCCAACTAAGAAAAAATAAAGAGCCTCATTTCTTACTCAAACTCGCTGTGGTAACCGCAAAGAGACACACTATACACATGGTCAAAAACATAACTAAATATCACCCTTGTTCTTTTTTACTAAAATACGTATCTTTTTCCCTAGTTAGAAATCAACTACTGGCTCACCAACATTAATTAGGAGGCTATAAAAAACGAATTGTTGTTTTCTTTATGAAATTTAAATATGTAATAAATAAGTTTTTACGTATCTTAATACTTGACTTAAGCATACTGAAGAATTAGTCGAAGTCGACATTATAAACGCAAAAGTCGCATTTAAAACTGGGTAAAGAGCGGCGGGTTGGCCAGCCCTTAGAAGCTTGACCACGGGTCCGCGGCTTATACCTGGCAAGAACAAGAGCAGGCACGATTGTACCGGGTTTGTAATATTTTGCACCGCGGTATTCCTTTGCAATTGTACAGTCTTGTAATGCAGATCGTCCGTCAAGGATTTTGCTCAACTGTTTTTCGGTGTAACGTTTCACCTGACAAAAAACATTTATAGTTGTATAATATAATTACCACGGTTCCAATATCATCAGAGTAATAATCCTATTGAAACATTTCAGGTTTCAAACGGATAAATGATTGTTTAATATTTGAGATATTATGAATTTGAGGCAAAAAGCAAATAATACTGTCCACAACACATGCAAAAATGTCACACAAACTAATTATTGTTTTAAGTACAACTATTTCTTATGAAATCTTTTTTACATTAATTTGGACTGTCTTGTAATATAGGTACGAAAAGTTGTGTAAAATAAACCGAATATTTTAGGCTGTTTAAATTTAGTTTTAAGCCGTGATTTTACCTATCAACCTTTGCCGAAATATAAGGCCTACCTGTGAAACATCACGCGAATCGAACAGCGTGCGAAGTGATTTCTCAAGTATTTTTGCGACGGCCGGGCAACCATCTCTTCTCACCGTCTCTATACCCTTAGCGTCAAAGATCGGGTCGACTTGGTCCTCGCTTTCGTACGCGTAACCCACGTAACGCTTCTTGGTTTGTAGAATACACGGCTGGTAAATCTAAAATCATATCGGAAAAAGTAAAGCACCGCGCGACTTTTTTAAAGTTGCTTAATGTTAATCAACAAAAACCATCGGCGGCAGGTTTTAGCCAGTAGATCACTGCTCCGCTAACGCGTATATTAACAAGTAAAACTCCTAGTTAAAAACATGAGTAAAAACAGGATCAGGCGTATTGTTTAGAAGGAAAATATATTTCGCCAAGAGGCATCCTCAGTTCCTTAATTTGCATGAAACCTAATAAACAACCGTAAAAATCACCTTCTCCAGTTTAAGTTTCATCGGTCTAGGGTTGGCCTGAGTAATTTCGTCGACAATTTGTCGCCCAACCTCGAACGCCCGTCTCCTGCTCGTGCCCAGTGGAAGGGCGATGAACATGCTGTCAGTGTCACCGTACACAACACGGGCCTTCCATCGCTCGCGATTCGCCTTCACATGCTCGATGGCGCGCTCCAGTGTTTCACGGCTCTTGTGAACAATGCTGTCGGCGATCTGTATTTGTTGTTAGAGAAATTAAAGTGGACTGCTATTTCACATTTTTTATTAAATCTGTAAAAGGCAGTAACTGTTTGCAATCAAAAGAATTATTTAAAATTGTTTTAACATTCGAAGAAAGGTTTAGATAATAAAAAAGATAATAATTTTATCTCATATTCCAGTAAACCTTTTAATGACGTTCGCTGGCGGAATACTGACCTCAACACATGGCATTCTGCCGGAAAAATTTGCAGAAGTGTAACCGTACGTAAAGTTGGCGATAAACTTGAGGCCCAACTGGCGATGATCCAACATCCGCTTGGTGGCAGCGCTAGAACACTTTTTCATCGAATCTTTCACCATGATCCGCGTATTTAGTATTTCTTCCAACATCAGAGGAAGGACCCCTTTCCGCACGCGTGACTTCACGAAGGCCACGCCATTGGGCGCTACAGTGACGTCATCGTTGTCAAGCAGTTGTTTAAGGACAGCTGGGGGCACATTTAAGGAACCGCATCCAAATGTAAACTTGCCGGGTCTGCAAGTAGTACGTAAGCGAGTTAGTTTTGTAAATACTAGTTGACGAGTATTTGTCTCGAACTTCACTGGACATTACGAATGGATTTCTACTAAAAATTTTTAGAAAATTTTAGGTTGAAATGTTACCGAATATGAAAACCCTTCTGCATTTTCTGTGTTATAACTGTGCTGCAAAAAAATTTACTTTACGACCATCTTAACAGGAAAATTTGCATAAATTTTGGAACAGTGACTTTAAAATGTAAAGTTATAGGGACGAGTTAAATCTTAGAAGATTCCTCATAGTGGCCAGGCAAGACTAGTTTGAGGACCGCCGATCTAATATAACTCTATTGCCCAATAATTATAGAAAGCTCGTCTAAATACACATTAAAACTTATCACAAAAGCTTACTTTCCCAGGTGAGCGACACGACCAAGACAGGTCGAGTAGCAGTAATTGTGAGCGATTATCACCGACGGGTATAGAGACTGGAAGTCAACAACGATTACAGGTTCGGCGTAGAACCTTGACTCTGGCTCCATAACAAGCGGGATACACTCGGGAGCTTTCATTCCTGCTCGCTGCAGCATTGTAGGACTCATGGCAACGAAGTTTAGCGAGTGGACCAGCCGCAACATCATGCTTTCTACCTAAAAAAGATTTAACAAAAACCTAGAAGTTTGTCAACAGGACGAAACTAGTTCAATTTCATTTTTATATAAACATTATCACAAATTTAAAAATTAAACATCAATCGGTATTAACACTGGTCCTGTGAGAATAATACACCCCGTACGCTATTTTGTTATTTATATTAAAATGGTCAATAGGCTATCAGCAGTTCAACAAAGTTTTAAATTTTATAAAATATTACGGTAAACTAATTATATTTTGAACTCCACAAGCAAAACTTACACGAAATTGCGATCCCCTGGTTAATACTTCGTAGAACTGAATCCCAAACAAACGGGCAAGTTCGGATGTTCGCCCGATCAAATCCTGCTGAGTGATAAGCTTCAAGTTGCCAAGTACACGACACAGGTAGTAATCAATGGCGCGGTGGCGACAATTGGCTGCTCTTCGCTGCGCAGTCCACCAATTAGTCAGGGTGCGATGTGAGTAGCGGGGATGGCGCTCATGCATCAGGTGAAATGTCACGCTCTCAAATGAGTAATCGTACAAAGCGAGTTCGGTGCGCATCAGTCGCCACAAGTTGAGTACAATCCTTCCCACAACGTGGATTTCCGACATGTTATCAGCACCGTAAGCATCCCACTCCGCGTTGTGTCGGTTGTGGACTTCGTCGCCGGGAACTCGCGATATTGCCCGACAGATGTCAAACCCTAAGTGAGACGCTCTATCCAAGAGGTAGCCCCAGGAGAGCATCTGAATCTCGTAACCAAGAAGAATGTCAGGGTCGCGGTTTAATATATAGCTAGAAAATACATTCATCAATTCAAGTTCGTCACTCACATAGGTTGTGTTTAAATTAGTAACGCCGGATCGAGACAGTAGCTTTTTGCCACTCGATTCCGAAAATCCCTGGCTATTTAAGATTGCTCCGATTTCGATATCGTTACTGGAGTCCTTCTGAACTGCGAAAAATAATGCCTGGATTGGATCGAGTTCGGGGTCTGGCCGTAAATCAAGTCTGGTTTTTACGTGTACCTCCATGCTGAGAACCGAAACGGACTGGTGCTCGTGCAGAGACTTTGCCTCACCCAGGTCGTGTTGTGGGGCGCGAAAGCCGTAACTATTGCTACAGTTAGGACCAGTTATCCCCGAATGGAAAGGCGAGTTCATTGCAAGAGCAGTAGGGGTATTCAGTGAGTGAGGCTTTTGTTGCATTTCGTGGACATGGTCGCGTAATAACTTTCGGGGGAGACTGGGCGTACATGATCCAGCATATTGCGAAACGATTGGCGTGTAGACTAAATTTCGGTCGCTCGGTTTATTTTTCGCAATTGGTGTGCTATGAAGCCTTGCGTGAACGTTATCTGCCGATGAAGATTGTGAAAGTGCAAATTGACCTGACAATAGTGGTGTCAAGGAAACATCTTCAGAATCCTTTTCAGTACATCCCATCAGCGTTGCTATATCACTTGGCGATGAACTTTTACCTTTGTCAGATTTATCAATCAAGGAAGTTTGAGTAAAATCGAATGAATCCATCGTTTCTGAATGAGGGGATAATTCCATTGACAAACTTTCATTACTGGATAAAGAATCCGCGTCAATAAACCTGTTGGGAGTAATTACTTCCGATGACGAGAAATTGCCCTTATTTTCTTCACCCGATATTTGTCTTTGTGTATCGTTTTGCGATAAACTGTCGACAGCGCTAAATAATTCAAAGCTAACTTTTCTTGGTTTGAAAGTGCCTTTTGTGTTTTTCTGCTGTCTCTCCGAAATTTCAGGTAGTGGGACATTTTGCATTTCCTTTATATGAGCCTGTTCAGGCAAGTCGGATGCCGTTTTTAATTTTGGTCTTTGTTTTTTAAGCCAAACATCGACTTGCTTGAACGTTGGAGGTTGAATAGACAGCTTTGCCACTGATATTTTGTCAGGTGGTACAAATCCCTTGCGGAGAATTGGAAGTGTGTCTAGCTTTGTCATAGTTGCAATAATATCGGAAGGATCAATATTCTCAAGCTTATAAACGTTTAGCAGATCTTTAACTTGTTTGGAGATCCAGCTGCTGTCGAAAATATTTGAAGTGAGCAAGTTTGCACCCAACACCATTCTCCAGTGGTTGAATCCAGGACTTACAGTAGAATTAAAGTCAGGAAGGTTCTTTAAGCACCGCTTTGTTTTAGGTATCTTCACATAGGCCGGCAACGTTGCAAACATTCTGCGAATCGCATAGACAATAACATTTAGAATTCATATATTGCACTTAAGAAAGAAATGGAGTAAAAACAATACTATGCTGACCTAGACGAAGGAGGCTGAAGATCGCCACAGTCACTGAAAAAGGGCTCATCGCTATGACTGCCTTCCCCACATAAATGGGAAGCATCTAAGAACTTAGAAACACTTTCCTTGGATGGAGGAGCAGGATGAGCAGTAAAAACATCACACGGAGGCTTGGTTGCTAGGTTACCTTTGCATATTCTTACACTTATCGGATTATCACAAGTTATCGATAAATCAACAGAAGCTTTCTTTTTCGACTGTAACAATGTTGATTTTCCTGGTGAGTCACTTGCCAGTTGCTCTGAAGTCGGGTGTGGTCGTTCTTTCTCATTTTCTAAAGGAGCCACAATAATGCCGGAATGAAATTCTTTACTTATTGAGCTCATTTTCTTAAGCACATCACCGTGAAACATTTGCAATGCACCAAGAGCGAAAGTAACATTTTGCTCTTCTAATACAACAACGTGCATATTTACAGGAGCAATTACATTTTTACACCGCATATGACAGAATTCTTGAACCATGCATAAATGATCGGTGCTATTAAATATAGCGACGGCTGTGTTTGTATTTGAACAAGAATTTTCAGGAAGTGATCGCGTTAGTGGAGGAAAATATACTTTTTCTTTTATAAGAGTGAATTCATCTGAAATACTGGTTTCAAGTATGTAAAACTTTGCTGGTTTTTTCTTTGGGGCCTTTCTTATACTTGTTTTCTTCGTTGATTCTACCTTGGAACGCTTTACCATTTCTTCATAGCAAGAAGGCTTCCCCTTCCTTTTAAAGCTAATTGGAGAGCTTGTAACTTCCTCCTTATTACTCGCAGAAGTCGGCAAACTTGACTTATTACTAGGCGTTTTCTTTAGCGTGAGTTTTAGTTTCAAAGATAGATTGTCATCGTCAGTGCTCGTAACAACATATTCTTTGTCATTATTTAGCAGAGTTGAACTTGGGTCACTTACGGGTGCGGGTGAACTTCTGGACATCGAAATAAGTTCCTCTTTAATTGGCCTTGCAGCATGAGAATTCGTGAAATCTATTGCTGGTATTTCTTTAGAGTGGTAACTGGGACTAGTATCTTCCGTAGTCTTTTCACATGCTTGTTTGCTACTTTGTTCGCACTCTGAAATACAACTTTCGGAAGTTTGTTTATTTAAGTTTACCACAGTAGGCATAGCAGAATCAGATGAGACCATTTCCACGACTTCCAACTGCCCTGTTTCGTAGTTAAGTATCAGCTCCTGCCTGTCAGTCACACGTGAAGAGTTTTTAGCGTGAGTTAATACGTCACGTTGATTGTTTTCTGGTTTGCTAAGTTGTGACGTGACAAACGGCACAGTCGAAAAGCGTGAGCAGTAACCGTCCATCTTTGTAGTTTTACTGATACGTGAACGACTTTGCTTGGACTTTGCTTGTTTGGAGCCTTTACTTAAAACCGAACGTTTTTTGTTGTTCGTGGAACCAGAATTTGGAATACAATTGTTAGGCAATGTGGGACTTCTTACGGTTTCTTGGTTGGAAGTCAAAATGTCCTAAAAAAATTAAATGGTTACAAAATCAAAATTCAAACAAAAACGAAGCAAATTTAGATTAGATATGGAAATATTGCTAAAATAACTTATATATGCGCACATAAAAATAAATTGTCATACCTGTGACAACTCAAACCCAGAGGAAGTTTTTTGATTTTGCCCTTTTGTCAAACAAATGGTAGGAGTGTTCGAAGGTGCAGTTCTCCTCCAACTACCCAGTTTTCTAGAGGTGGAGAGAGTGAATTTATCCTTATTAGCATTTAATTCCTGGCTGCTTTGGCTTTGCTTCATTAACCCATATGGAGTTTTGGCTGTAGTCGTGTCCAATACGAATGAGGAGATGTTACCAATGGGTTCTTCATTATTTTTTTCTTTTTTGATTACCTTTCGTTTGCCGTCCCAAGGAATTCCGTGCTGCATCTGTATTTGAAGCCAATACCTTTCATCACCATTTTGACATGTAGGCTTTAATAGTATAGAAAACTCCTTGTCGTTATTCATGAAGCGTTTTGCTGTTTTTGTGACTGCCTGCAAATTCCGCAAATTTTGATTAAAAGATTTTTCTTTATTTTTGTCGGGCCAGTCTTTTGAGCTGATGACTTCTCTTTTAGGCAAAGTTGGCAACAATTTCTCATTGAACTGTGTTTCGGATGACGTATAAGACACATCAGACGACACATTACAGTCGTTCTTAATTGAATGAATGTGGTGGTGATGGTGGACATGTGTGTGCAACACTTGAAGAGGGTTGGAAACTGGCAAGTTTACCGGCATTGTAAGTATAGGACCCGGGTGACTGATATTTAAACTGCTTATGTTTTTTTCAGACTTAACAGCACTTGATTCCAATTGTTGACAAGGGTATAAAAATGTATTACTAGATTGTTCTTTATCGTTGTATTCGGATGAACTTCCCAACATAATATCAAATGTTGACAAACCTTCAGATACGCTTAAAGGTGCTGAACTGTCGGAAATCACATGTTGAAAAGCTTCATCCAAAATATCTTTTTGCATAGGTTGAGATGTGCTAGAATCGACCTTTGGGGGAGTTGATGTTTGTTTATTAACATCCATTATTATCTTTGTTTTTTGTCGAATGGGATTTTTTCGTAAAAAGTCTGCACTGCGGAAGTTGTTGTTGTCCAGCATTTGCTGTTGCAAAAATACAGCTTGCATTTGTTTATGTAACTGTTCCTGCAAGGACTGCTTATTGGGTAGAGCTCTAGTGTTACACAGAAGACTTTTATTAGAAGGGGTCTGTACGTCAGTTTTACTGAAATTTTCCCCTACACATGTAGTTGGAGCTCCGTTCAAAGCAACATTTTTTGGTGATTCTCCAACATTAGACTTTAAATTTGGTGAAACTTTTGATACTGACGAATGCATTTCGATTTTACTATTCGTTGGGCTTACACTTCTCAATATAAATGACTGTTGAAGTTCAGGTGACGTCTTTTGAGAGGGTTCTGGTGCATAGAAATTTTTTTCTTGCGATTTAAGACTTTTATCATTTAACAGAATGTCTATAAAACTCGTGGAAGGTTGATTTACATCTTTATCGGTGGTGTTGTCTTGTATCGCATCAGCTGCATGAAACATTTTAAAAACGTTGTTAAATTTATTTTAATGATCAAATCAAAGACATGTAAACATACCCAAAAGCGCACTTGTGTCATCAGCTGTAACTGTAGCAAAACTTTCTCCCCGGAGCAAAGCATCAAGATGACTTAAAAGATTATCATCCTCTTCACTTGCATCTTGTGAAGCGCTTATTTTTACACCCTTAATAATTTCTTCCATTCCTTCAATGTCATTTAGCATAGATACGTCATCTAAATCAAAGCCTAAAATACAATATCAATTATAAATACACCACGGTTCAGTTGGATATAATTATTACAGTAGACTAGAAAAATAATGCATTGCCTGAAAAAAAAAATTCACAGCAATTTTCTTTATTAATATAAGTTATCAATATACTAACTTAAATTTACATTTAATGCAATGGTCAACAAAGCTAGACCTCTTTAACTTATATATTTCTGAGAATATAAATTACTTATTTTTTATATCAG
The DNA here is from genome assembly GCF_963924565.1 of Ascidiella aspersa. Taxonomy (NCBI): domain Eukaryota; kingdom Metazoa; phylum Chordata; class Ascidiacea; order Phlebobranchia; family Ascidiidae; genus Ascidiella; species Ascidiella aspersa. Next base: position 19,420,074 of record NC_139453.1, read on the forward strand.
ACTAATTAATTTTTTCTTAAAAGCTAGATTCAATATTATTCCAAAAAAAAAATTAAAATATAAAATACAATACGGCATCTTGAGAAAGTAATATATATACTCAATTGTGAAAATTGTAAAATAGCGATTTTATTGAAACATTTTCACGAAGGTCAATGTTTTTATAAAGAATTATGTTTTGTGAGTCCTGGTTTAACGTTTTTTGTTTTGCTTTTATTGGTGTTTTTAAATTATATATAAATTGATTGTTTGATCAAAAAAATCTCAAAAATGATTTTTTTATGATTTACCAACCGGAATTTATGTTGGTAATTGTTTCGGATTCTTCAGGGTTTGATTGTTTGGGGTTTAGCATGGGAGACCACGGTCTAGGGGGTGTAACAGGTCGTTTGGAGTCTGCTGGAATTGGTGATTGCCTGCCAAGCATTGCCAGCACATTGTCTAGTTCATTCGAATTATCACCAACATTGCTGCTGTCACACATCCATTCAGGCACTTTGAGCGCCTTCATTCTGGCAGTTACACTGTGTCTTGTTACCTAAATTGTATATAAAAATACTTAAATGATTAATAAATTATCTTAAGCTCAAGGTTAACTAAATAACATTACAAACCCAAATGCTTTATACAGTAAGTTTATACCAAACAAACAAAAATGATTCCAGATCCCCTAGATTGGCCAATGAGTTTACTTCATAAACATGTTTTAACACTTTAAAATGTTTTTATTTACTTTTTTCTTTCAAATGAGTATTGACCTTAACAAAATGACATCTAGCCATTAATATTAAAATATACTGCATTGTTATATCACCTTTACAGTAAGCTGGAATACAAAATTTGAGGTTAGGTGTGTTTTTTACCAGTGCTTCTCAACTGGTGAGATGTTCACTTTTAAAAAGGCATTTTGTTTTAAGTCAAGATTAGGTTTTAATGTTGTCATTATAATGAATCAATTTTCTGCCATTCATTTGAGGTGAGGATTCTGGCTTGTATTTCTTTTTGTTGTATATTGGGAGCTGTACACTTTACTGCATTCCCTACATAACATCTCACTAAAAAGTAGGCAGCAAAGTTAAAAAAGTTGGTAAAATTAGGCAACAAATTTAAAAAAGTTGAGAAGCACTGTTTAATTTAACATTCAAAGTAATAACATACTCTGCGAGTTGGTAAATAGTGCTTTTGTACTGTTGAAACTTGTGCAGAGGTTGGTTGGACAACACTTTGAAGTGTTTTTACCACATCAGAAGGAACAATCAAAGTACCATAACTTTGACTTCTAGTTGCCTCGGAAACTAACTGTGGGGCAGTTTTGCCATCACTTTCATTTGAAATGCATGGTGATGGATCTACTGGAGATCCAATGGAGGGCATAGTTTGCAGCATAGCAACAGTTTCACTTGCAACAAAAGGCGTTATTTTCACAAATATGTTGCTTACTGCACAGTCATTTTCTGAGGCAGAACAATTTTTTTTGTTTTCGATTGTACCTTCATTATTAACAACCTCCTCTGTTGATTGATTAACAGGGGTCACTGTTCGATTGATGACAGGTAAAACATGAGATCTTTTGATCTTTTCTTTATATTTTAGTTTCCGTGCTGCTTTTCTGTGTGATTTTTTTAATGAAATCTTGTTCAAATCAAAATGAGCCTTGCATGGTCGACCACCATGTAACATAACTGAAAACTTTTTTGAAGCTGCTTTCGTCCGTTTTTTCACCAGATTAACCTTATCTTTTTTCTGTTTAGTAAATTTGGGTGTCATGATATGTTTATCAGCCAATTGTTTTGCAGGTAAGGAAGTTTTATTATCATTTGTAAGTGCAGTAAATATATTAGTTGGACATGTGGAGTTTTCTTCACCCTCGGTTTGTTCGACATCTTTATTAGACAATGTAAGATTATCATCTTGACCATCAACTTTTGCTGGTTCTTCGGAAAAGTTCTTACAAGAGAGTTCTAATGCATGGCTGAAAAGATTATGCCTTGGGGATACTGAATGCTGAATAGGTTTCTTGGAGGAATCAGAAGTTTCTCTTGGATTGAACAAAGGGTGAAACTTGGTGACAACATTTTCTTTGGTTCTTCGTCCCATGGGAATTTTAGGTTTGACCACTTGAGGGACTGGAAATTTTGGTGGGATTGGAATGCGTGTATCTGAAAATGCTCCGTAACGTGGACCTGCTCTAATCTTGTTTCCTCTGGGTGAATATTGCTCATACAATTCAAGCAGCTCTTGCGATAATATAACTTGATTTTGTTTGGGGATTCTCCAAAGGCCAATTTTCATTTTATGAACACCTTTGAACCTGTTGCACAGCATAAAGTAAGTAAACAAGATAAACTGAGAAAAAAGGCAAATAGTTTAACACTTTTCCTTGAGAGCGTGACAAACCTGTTGGTGATAATCCATTTGATAAAAACTTTTTCTTGCTGCTTGGTTTGTTTTACATTTTTTAACTTAGTTTTTGTTTTTTTATAAATTTTAGAATTTGAAGCAGTTTTAAGGCCCTTTACTCTTCTTTGAACATTTAAGGAATCAACCATTTCTTCCCAGTCATTTTCAAAGACTGTTTCAAACAGTGGATCACTGACATAGCTAAAAAAATAGATAACAAGTAAATAAGCCAGCGGTAAAATATAGGACAACATGTTTGTAATTAATTCATGACCAGGGTTGTTAAATATTGGATCCCTAAGATTTGAATCCTATTCTGCCCTTTATATCACATAATTGGAACCTCTATAATTTCCTTGATTGCAAAAGAATGCCCAAAATTTGTGGATATACGAGTGTCAAGTTTTTAAATAAGCCCTATCACTGTGGTGAAACAATTATGGGGCTTACTTTAAAATTAACCATGTAAGTTGGTGTTACCGGAGTTTTTTCAGGCGACCAATTACTTGCCGATAACTAAGACAATCAAATGTTATTGGGTAAGTGCTTAATGTAATGGCATCCTCAGAAAAGTAATGCCAGATGCATTTTGTGATTTCTTTAAATTCAGTAAGTTGCAAATTAAACATTCCATCATAAAATGCTAAAAAAATAGGTAAAAATATAATTAATTCCTACTATTCTAGAACAACATACAACTTTGCTTTGAACAACACCCATATTCCTGAAATGATTGTTTTACAACAGTTCTTAAAAAAAAATAACAAAAAAATTACAACTTTGGTAGTTCTGAACATTTTAATGTTAGAGTTTCTGCTTACTAGTTAAAAATTACCATCACATACAGAAGATTAAAAAAATGATATAACAACTTAACAATAACTAATGTTCCCTAATGATGGGGCCAAACTGCTGTTATTTCAAAGACATTTAAAGACTTTTCGAAGCAAATCATCGCCCCTCAAAGATCTAAAATTAGTTTGCTAGACATTTTTTTAATTTAATTTTCAAAACAAAACAGTATAAGCACCATGGTCAACACAATAAAAAATGTCTAATGAAATGTTTTTTAACTGGTCTTCCTTAACAAATAACTTTAGCCTATAAAATAAATTCAAAGACTTTTCTCAAAACATAGGTTTTTCAAATACGTTTGGATCCACAAATCAATTCAAAGACTTTTAAAGACTTATTTTGTAGCAACACTTATTTTAAGATATATAATTATGAATTTAAGCTTGATTTTTCCAACAAATAAGGTGAAATCTTCCATAAAAAAATGTACATAATTATCTCTATATTTGTGTAGAAAATACAAAATTTATGTTTTATTTATTGCAGGGGACAGCAACCTTTTTTGCACAGCAGACCAGTTTAGAACTGAAATTTTGTCGCAGACCGGCCTTAAAAAACAACAAATGTTCAGTAAAGGAAATTTAGTACAACATTTTTCAATGCGAGCTTTAGGCTTGTAGATCAAGTATGACTAATAACATTTTTGATAATATTGTTATGGCACAATGTTTGCATAATTTTATTCTATTGCACTTTGGGGTGAGCACGCTTGAACATAACAAAACATAATATTTTGGCCCATTTTTCAAATATTGTACATACAAGAAGTTAGATTTTACGATAAAAAAATGCAGTTTTGTATTGTGTGAACATCCTATGTAACACACAGCACACTGGTTTGTTTTAGACCTCATGAGTTCTTGATACTAATCGTAATTTTTTTTATCATACCAATCAACCATGGAGTACATTTAAACCAAAGGTAATGTGTTTTGAATATCAAAAATTGTTTTTTTTTCTGTTTTTATGTACGGTTTAGGTTTAAATCAAAATTTTAATATGGCAACTATGCTACGGACTGGTAACAAACTCCTCCCGGATCGGTGGTTGCCGACCACTGATTTATTGGATTTATTATTTATTAAAAATGTTTTTACACAATAACAATTAAACATAATTCAAGTCCAAAAAAGTTTACCTTGAAATGTGCCTAGAACGTCTTGGACGCAAACTTGATTTGCTTAGTTTGGAATAATGATTAGTTTTCGTAGATTTGCTTCTTTCCGATACATTGCTTTGTTTGTCAGAATCCCACGATGCTACTACAACACCAGGTTGGGATATGGTGACTGATGCTCCACCCATATTGGGAAAGCATAACGTTGAATTTTTACACAAACTACTATCAGAGTTTGGAAGCTGGAGATTATCAGCAGGTAACAAATCAGTTTGCCTGTGTTTTGTTGGATGAACCACAGTACAATTATTTTCTAAATTTATAACAGTTTTGTCAGGAGTTTGCTTTTGTTCTGGTAAAGCGATATTGGAGTTATCTGAAGTTGGCAGCGTAGTACATTTAGTTGATACAGCACTTTTTTTAGGCACCTTTCGCTTGAGCAAATTGACATCATCTAGCAGGGTTTGTAATGTGGAGAACATATTGCTATTATGGTCAATTTTGGTAACTGGTACAGCAGCCTCAACTGTAGTTGAATGTTGTTGTTTTATTTTTTTGCAAATTGCCTTTGCTATGTTTGCCTGAGTTTCTTTACTCAAACCAAGGTCACTGGTTTTTTTAAAAGCATTATTATCAATTGCTCCCATTTTACTACATGCAGATTTAGTATCGCTTAAGTTAGCATTTCCAAAGGTTGTAACATTTAGGAGTTCAGAACTTTTTGATGTTTGAACTGCGCGTATTTTTGTTGTATCCAAACTCTTGTTGTTGCAAAAATCTTTACCTGAACAGGTGACAAAATAGTTATAAGTATGATATAAACATTATTTACTATTTATAGGAATTTACAAGATAATAGGCCAAAAACAACTTGCTGCCATGAAAAGGAATGGCACCTTTAATTCCTATCATGCATACAAACCTTAACAATGTGTGCAATTTTAATTCAAATTGATTTATTTGTTTTTAATAATAAAACTTTTTAACAAACTTAGTTTGGGTGTGGATGCCAATATCACAACTGAGCCATTTACTCTACACATGATTCATTTACAGCAAAGTAAACAATTGATATTGTTTTTACACTTATCATATTAATTATATTACCCAATATTTCATCAGAGGTTCCATCAAATTGTGGTATGTCTTTGTCATCCTCTAATAAGTCGCCTGAGTTCAAATAATCACTTTTGTTTAACAAGTGCTCAATACCACTTTCCCATGGCTGGGTCATCTCAAATGATTCATCGATATGTAGCCTTTGGATCAAAAAATGCATTTTAAGTTAAATAGAATATAGGATTTTTTTTCTAGCAGAATGGAGATTCTGGAATTGCCAGCTCTCCCGCTTTCCATTTACTATGGGTGAGTGTTGATTGAAACCCACTTGCCTAATTGTAGTGCCCTTTTTATCAGACCTAGTGGCAGACTAAATTAATTGATCTACCGGCAACAATTGTTCAACACAAGGAGGAAAAACAATTTATTTAAAAATCATATCCAATATTATTCTGGATGAGACCTATTTTGTCGCAAATGGTAAAAATTAGTTATTAATTGTATATGTAATGCAAAATTTATATTCCCCATGTTGCATATTATTTCTTAACACTAAACACTGTAAACCATTGGTTCTCAAACCTTTTTGTCCCACAGACCTCATTGCTTCCTTAATACAATAGTGGACCCAATCATAGCAAAACACGCTACAAAAAATATCACGCTTCAAAGTAACCTTAAATTGTTACGACCGAATCACTTTTGTATCTTAACAGGGCTAGCTCAATAACATTTGACACTTAATATTAATAAGGTAAAGGTTATCGGGAAGTAATTGGTCACACGAAAAAAATCCCTGATGATCCACTACATTTTATCACAAACACGAAAAATGTTTTACCCCAGCAACTGGCCCTAATCCAAACATGCTACCAACAAATGTAAATTTAGTTGCAATCTCCTGCAGTAAAACAAGGAGTTGTAGCAGTTTTGAAAATACCCTTGTAAGGGAACCCTAAGGACCAGATATTCCGCTTCTACCTGTAACTTATTAACTATCATGGCGGCCACCAAAACCAAAAGTTTCATTAGAAAGACAACAATTTGTTTTACTGATTTGGCTCAATAGACTTTTATTGTTACACAGTATATTCTTTATTATGAGACCAAGCTCAAGCTGTGATAGCATTTTGAATTTTGTTCCTTGCACTTTTCCTGCAATGAAGCAACAAAACACCTTCTGTTGCAATTACTTTGAGGTTTAAGCCTTTTTACCTAGATTTACCGGTCTAATTTATTATATTCTTGATCATAAAGTTGAAGCCAAACTTAGCTGAATTTGCTTAATGTGCTGAAATTTATACCTCTACAATAAAATGTTATTGCTTTTAGCTCAGATATATCTAACAGCCATTTACATACCAAATATTATTACAATCCCTCTTTTCTGTTTACAATTACTATGCCAACCTAATGTAACAAATAATGCATTCAAACGGCCTTGGCTAAGCGATTGCTGGCTAATTTACCAGCATAGAAATCTTGACAACATGTTTTATTGTTTCACCCTACACAATGTGTATGAAATTAAAGGCAAACAACATTTTTTCAAAAAATTAGAATATTCGCTGCACTATGTGTACATGCGCCAAAAATGAATGCAAACGTTGGTTAAACCTTTGGTGACAAACCAATATGGAGTTTGAAAATTTGCAGACGACATGCCAACATTTTTGGCGTGTGTGATCTCGTTTAGACAAGTACTGATTGGTAGACACTTACTGACAAGTGCAAAAATGTACTATTAAAAAAACATAAAGTCTGTAACTTTAATAGATGCAATTTCATAGCATACAAACTATGTTACCAAAATTAAAATAAATTAATTATTTAATACTTTGCATTGCTTTCAAACTGTTTTTTCTTTTGCTCGGAAGTTTCACAGGAATCCCAAATTTCTTCATCACTTTCAAGGTCGTCATTGGTGTTTTGAGAGTACAAACATCTCTGCCTATCACTGCCGAATAGCATGATACTAAAATTACTATTGTGTCATACAATGGAAAGTTAAAAGACATTTTTTTAGTTTAAAAAAAGGTTAAAATTATTGGTTGGTATGGCAATTCTGCTTTTAAAGAATATAACTGTTAAAGTATGTCTAGCAAAATAATGCCACAAGGAGAATATTTTATCATGAAATTTATTAATGCAATAGATAGTTATAATTGACTAGGGTGATTTGTGAGCTATAAAATATGATAAAGTGGGCTGTATGTCAAACACTGCAAAGTTTAGCATTAATAACTTTGGGCAGATCCTATAAAATAATGTAAAAAAAGCGCAATGGCGACATTAAATAAAAATAGCCTTAATTTTAATCCAAACACATTTTAACTTTTTTGTACCTATTTATAGTGTCCATATCTTGTAAGAGATTAAGAACAGTGCTATTTCCAGAACTGTTCCACAATTGGGAAGTCGAAAGAACCTGAGAAACAATGTGATCATGAACGATAGGTGAACAGCTGCTTGCAGACTCGGAGTCTTTGTCCTTGAAAAAATCCTCAGATTGCCTTCTCGGTTTCATATCTGAAAAGAATAAATAATTATGTTAATTACAGGTTGGTTGTTCCAAAAATAAAATGAAACTACCTTTTCTCTTTTTTGCTAAAATTGTTGGATTCTCCTTTTCCTTTCTACATGCTTGTTTATCCATGTAGTAAGAGTTCACAGCACTGTTTAAACCCTATTTAAAAAAATTGCAATATTTATAATATTTTTAGCTGAAACTATTATAGCTGAAAATTATAATTTAACATTTAAACCTTTAAAAATAGCGTTTCTTTGTTACTGATAACATAAGGTCTTTGATTTTGTGATGAAGGACAGTGAATTTGAGAAGATTCTTCTCTTAATCTCCTCCTTGCTCTTTCATCCTCCCATATTGACTGAATGCCAGGGTTTTTACCAGTAATCACCGAGATTTCAATTCTGTAAACAATTTTAACAGCAAATCTTTTATTAAAAGTGCAATTTATGAAGTCATTGGATCATTAGGATTTTCAAAAGATATATAATTAAAGGGTGGGTAACTTATCAAACAATATTAAATGTGATTTTAGGGCTTTAGGTCTGGTTTTAATTCAATATATTGGAACTTTTAGTAGCTTTGATGATTCATAGATAAACATGACATTGAAAGTACAAAAATTATAGATCACTTTTGCAACTTAAGTTTTATTAAAAATAATTTAAAAAGAGAAAGCCAAATTGACTATGCAAACCCTAAGGTGTAAGCTTTGTAAGATATCTAAACAAAGTGCCATTAATATGAAAAATCATAAAACTTAGCAAAAACAGAAAAAGTATTTTATGTAGGGTATAGTGATGTTTAAAAAAATTTGGATCCTTGAGACTCGAGTCCAAAAGTTTTTTAATCTAGTTCTGTTAATTATATTTGGTAATGGGGACTATAATTTCTTTTAAAATTCATTGTTTTACTGCTAAAGGTTGCTCCTGATTGTACGATGTTCATACATCAGTGACAAGTTTGGAATAAATGCTGATTACTGTAGTGAAAAATGTATAGTGCTAACATTAACTGTGGTCTTAATCAGTGAGATTTTACAGTTCCCATAACGTTGTTTTTAGTAATGATTGGCTTATCAGATCACAGTTGTAACAATGTACTATTTAAAAAACAAAAGTATTTATATAAATTTAGGCAACAGCCTGGTATTTTTGTTATGTATTATTTTTTTTGTTGTCTTATAATGGATGGCAATTCCTGTTGTCTGTAAACAGCAATAGTTTTGCATTTAAACCATTTGAAATTATTTAGATAAAAATATGTCATCAAGTCACCAAAGTGTAGTGTATAATATAGTAATTACTTCCGAATCTCCGGTCAAAAAAATAGTAGGGCTATTCCATGTCAATTCACACAGTCAAGAAATTTAACCTCTCCCATTTTTCTTAAATTTCACACACATTTTCACTATCCTATATGATGAACACATGCAAATTTTAAGTAAAATTTATTAGGAAACACAACAGTTATGAATTATTTATTTTGGGGTCTGCTGAGGTGGCATGATATTTTTTCATTTTTGGCCATGTTTGAGGCCCTATTACTGCAAAACCAAACAAATTAACAACAATTTTTTACAGGTAATATAGTACTTCTCCCCCAAATTTAAAAAATAACATTGTTGACATTATCACTCTAAAAGGTCAAAGGTTATAGACATACAAAGTTGGCTGTTTTTAGCTCTCGGCTAAAATTTTTCCCAAATTTTAAAACCTCGCCAAGACCCCATTTTTGATTAATTTCAGCTGAAATTTGATAGAAATGTTTTTTACAGGTTTCTTTATGAAACACAATCAAAAATACACTACAAATGTTTTCTAGTATAGTTCAATATTGTTAACTTTTTTATTTTTTTGCGTTTTTGTCCGAAGTTTAACACACACTTTCTATAAGAAAACACTGAGAACCATGGATCAATTTTGCATGGTAGACTTCTTGCCAGCCTCTTGGTAACAAGCATTTAGGCCCAAATTCTTGGGGTTCTTCGGTCTCACCTCTTCTTAAAATAAACTAATTTAGGCCAAAGATACCTGTTTAGTATATCAGTTGCAAGAATGTCAACCTCCAAATCACAGGTACTTAAGCGCTTGGTATCAGCTGAAGATAAAAATCCTTTGGGTGGTATTGTTTTTGTGGTCCAAGTTGAATGAAATGGACATGTCGTCCGATTAGATAATGCTGTACCAGAACTATTTAAGCCAGATTTAAATAGCAAGCTTTGGCATTTTTGGCTACATACATCATGATGCAAACAATTGTCTTCAGAAAGTTTATGATTGTTAGACACATCAGAGAGCATCAATTCAGAGTCTTGTGCTGATTTTCGCAACTTATTCCAATTAAAATGCTGTATTTGGGTAAGGGTAGAAACGTCTAGTAAAAATAAAGCACCATTTAAACATTATGTACTGCCAATATATTCTAATAATAATAAAAACTAATAAACAGGTCTATTGCTTTTACAATAAAATTTAAACAGAACAAATACAAATGCTTTTGAAATAAAGATCAAACTAACACAATAGAACTATACCATGTAATTTGTCTGCAGTGGATGAGGAATGGTTTGGATTGACTTGAGTTGATTTAAAACCATGCTTTGCATAATGAGAAAGGTGATGTTCACTGCATGTTTTATCTGTATCACAATAACAAAAAACCCATTTCAAGAAAAAAACAAAACAAAAAAAAATGATTTCCAAATAAAATATAACATTGCCAACAGATATTACCAAAACAATACAGTTCAACATAATACACTTGAATTCAGCAAGGTTTATTTTAAGCTATGGCAATCCACAGCTTAAAAGTTTATTTTGGGAGACTTGTGTTAATTCTTAACGTTACATCTTAGGATGTTCGCATTAAAATTAAATATATTCTTTGTTGACAAAACGGAATTATTTTTAGAAATTAGGGACTGAAGGCAACAACAGTTTATTTTTTAACATTTATTTGAGAAACATTTAACATACGAATTGATGTGTGTCAGTTTGAACTTATTTTGGATGTTGCAGCTGATATGAAGGTTTTGTCATGTAGTAGATATGCAACTGGTAATCCAGGGATCGTATTAAATATAAATCAGCACCCACCAGCTAACCCAAAATGTTAGAACATCGTTTATGAATTCTACCTTTCCTTTGTAATTTGGTACAACAATGAATTAACCTGTTTTTCTATTTCGAGGGTGTATAGATGAAATAACTATGTAGCTAACAAATTGGGTCTGCCAGTAATTTGGGTGACAATTACCTTTACGTGACAATAAACTTTAAAATCACTCGCCAGTTGAGCTAGTGAGTGTTTAACAGCACTCTTCCAAAATAAACTCACTTTGGCAACCGGGCGAGTGCCAAATTTTCACCCTGTGGTTATTTTAATATTTATGGTAAGCATCATTTTGAAAAAAAGGGTAAAAAAGGTAATTATTTTAAGTTTGAAAAGTTTGGTCTTCGTCTTATTTTCTGATCCTAAATACCAGCTGTAATATATAAGTATCACCAATAGAAACTATCCACTCCAATTGCATTGACCCGGCTACAGGATTGTATATCTCTCTCCCTTTAATCTGTCTGACACACACAGTGTCAACAATTTAACAAAAAAATTACTGCCCATAAAAATTCAGCTGAAAGTCTCCCACTTAAAGTGTGTCCAAGTTAGTACTAATTCTTTGCATTTTGTTAAGACTGTATTCTTTTAGTTTTGTCTAAAGTGGTGGTTCAGTTTATAAGTGGCATGAATATTTTTTACAAGTAAAGATTTTCCTGCCTACCATTTTTTCTCATTTGTATGTTGGTTCACAAGTTGTTAGACAGTAACATTTAACATTATGCTCTGCTCTTTTTGCACAGAAATCTAAGTATGACACACCCCGCATTGTATGAAAAAATCAGAATACGAGGCATATCAAGATTGTCTAAACATCTGTTATTGTACCCCCTTTTTAAAGTCAAACCAATGCATAGAATAAAAAAAAGTTGTGACTGTCCTATAACATACATTCAGGTCAAATGGGAAAGTTTAGCGGGCCACTTCTGAGTCTTTGGTAAGCCACATTTGGCCCGTGGACCGCAGGTCAGATGCCCCTGATATAAATTGTAGAAAACACATCTTTAAAATAATAACCCAGGTAAGATCTTAAGAAGCTTGGAATGATGTTAAGGATTATAACCAATCCCTGCACCAAATAAACAAGGTATTTTAAAAGTACCTACCTATAGAGTAAACAAGGTATTTTAAAAGTACCTACCTATAGGTTGTCGAAACCAGGTACATTTTGAATGAAGAAGGTTCATGCCATACAGATTGTAATCAAGAAAAAATTGAAGAATGAAGGATAAATGGGCTTCATGCGGCTGAAAGCTACAATTCATTATTGCACCGGCTTGGAGAAGATCACATGACCTAAATACAAATTTATTTTTAAAGTTCAACTAAAAATATTATTTCATATTTTCAAATAAATTTAATTTTTTGCATAAATTTATTTGTTTTTCTGGCTGATTTTTTGGTCGACATAGCGCCTAAGTAGCTAGAATTCTGTCATACTGCTGGCAAGAGAAAATCAATACACGTTTTTTTTTGAATAATCATGCTTTTTTTAAATGTCTTTCCTTCTTCCGGGAATCTATATCACCCATTGTGTGTGCAATGATAATATAACCCAGTGTTTCTTAACCTTTTTTTACTTGGGGCGCACCTAGAGACATTTTAAAACGTGGCAGCGCACTTTTCGAGCGAAGCGAGCGCGAAATTCGCGAGGTGTACCTCTATTTCTTTTAAATTGCTTGCAATTTTTTATTATAAAGGCTTATAGTTGCATATCTTTAAAGAGACTCCAGCCTTGAGACCAAAATAAGAACAACAACAACTTCGGAATAAAAGACAGTTGGAAACAAGGCATAAACAGGACTAATAACTAATAGTTGTGATAATGTCGAAATCAAAATCAGACCTAATTGGCCAAAATAAGGCCTATAAAACCTTTTATCTAACCCCAAACACCATCCAGAACTATCGCTAACTCTCCGAATATTTTCAACCGTAACCCAATTGCTAACACCACCAACTACCCGCCCATAAACCGAAACAGGGGCAAAAATTTAGGGCCAAAACAGCGGCGCCCAAATGTCGACAACAAGCGGTCAAAGCCAAACAGGTGTCCCCCAATCATTCCATACACTTTCCCTATAGTCTTGGGCGTAAGTTTGTCCATTTAAGCCTTACTCCAATTAATTTAAGGCTTAATTCGACATGTTTTGGTTTTATCTAGCCAATTTTATATATTATTCTGTAGGGTCATTACTGCGAATTTGGCTTTATTATGTCGGTGGTCTTAGTACTATGGTATTATAGATTATCTGATTTAGATAGTGTTGCTTTGTAGGTCTTATTGTGTTTTCTAGTTGAAATTAATGTGGAATCAATGATCTCAGCTTAATAGGAAAGTAAAAATACATCTTTTATGTATTAAATTATGTTTTTTATTTTGCAATTATGTTTTTTATTTTTTGAAGGTTTAGGAAGATTTGTTAATTATATATGTATTGCCCTTTAGTTCACCTTAGTTCATCAGTTTTAACCAAAATATAAATTGTAGTCCAATAGTAATTCAATTAAAAAAAACATTGTCTTACCTTTTAATGTCACTTGGGTAGTAAAAATAAACTTTCATAAATGCCTCTTCTTTAGTGTGAAATCCGTAGTAAAGTCTGAAATTTATTACTTCAATCAGCAATTATATATATATATGTATATATATATAGTAAAATGGGTATGGGCGTACCCAGAAATCGGAAAAAGGTGGATCCCGAGTTTTCACCTTAGGGCAGGGGCGTGCAACCTGCGGCCCAAATACGGCCCGCGCAACCAAAATGTGTGGCCCGCGGCGTGCTTTGGCTTTTGGCCCGCACCACAAAACATTCAGGTATTACTGTTAAAATACTGAAACTTCCTGACTGTTCCTAAGTCTAGGTCACCTTATATAGCATGAATAGCAATTTATCTTAAATAACCGTCAATGATCATTTTGACCGTAAAGCAAATTCTAATTTTTCCACGATTTAAATCGCTTTAAACGATATCCTTTTGTTGTGCTTTTGTTTTTACTCAAACCAACCATTGAACAATCACTGTAGTAGCTGGTAGTTAGTTTCTAATTTGTTCATAATATTCAGTCAAAAATTCTATCAAAATTCGATGGTCAATGGAAGCAGAAAGCGAACGCACAAATTCCAAAGTAATGTGACCTCTTAACAAAACAGAACTTCAAAATGTGTTTTGGACTCTGTTGCGGAAAGTGTACAAGTTGTGTGAAAGTTGAACAAGTGGATGGTCTAAACGAGTCACAAGAACGCTGCAATTTTTTTGTTTTGAAATGCTTTTAAATAGCTACTTATGGTCCATATAACAATAGTATAATAAAAATGGCCGTTTGATCTTTTTCGCTCATTAGCAATTTAATTGTTTTTCAATCAATTTTAATGTTCATGTTAGTTGTAAAAAACAAGAAACAAATTTCTTTCTGCACAGTTAAAAAGTAGTTTTTTTTACTGCAAACCTCTAGATACAAATAAGTTTTCACAGCTGAGAACATTTTTCCCTTCAAGGATGGCATTGTTAGGTTCAACGTACGTGTGTTAACATTTTTTTTCCGAACTGGGGTTTATGAAATCTAACTGACTAATGTACACCTGGAGAATGACTTTGGGTTGCCAAAACCTCAATTCAAGAGAACCTGGATAGGGTGGTTGGGAAAGCAAGCTAGCTTCAAAGCTCTCATTGAAGTGATTTTAAAAACTTTTCTGTTGATTCGCAATAAACTTTGTTGTATAGTCACTAACAGGTAGACGACGAGATATATGCAAGTGGCCCTGGTCTATTCCGAATACACATATTTGGCCCGGCAGTATGAAAGGTTGCACACCCCTGTCTTAGGGAATTCCCCATTTTCCGTTTGACATTAATGACATCATAAAATTATGGCCATAAAATAGTGATGACCTAATGGCATCACAAATAGGAAAAATACCTAATGAGAAACTGTTAATTAACATTCTGCGAATGTAAACCTTCAGATGCAAAGTGAACACGCTTGCCAGCGACACTTCTGCCAGGCGCCAACACAAAACTGCTTAATAGGCAATCTTAACTTTAGTTGATAACCTAAATCAAGACCATGAAATATCTGTGATTGATTTTGGTACACAATATTTATTAATATCAGTCTTTTGTTAACTAAATCTTCGGACTCTTATGTCTAGTGTTACGTCATAAATGAAATGCTGGCCTAAATAAAGAAAAGAAAAAGAGAGAAACGCTTATAAACAGTACTCTTGGTAACCTTTACAATATTTTGGAATTTTATGATTCACCTAGAAGAGCCACAAAAAACATGCCAGAGAGCCGCATGTGGCTCGCAGTTTGCCAACCCCTGGTTTAGTCTATAATTAAACAAAGTTCTAATGACGACTACATGAAGTGGTCAAATAAGCTGTAGGTTCCCCACTTCAGTAGTAAAGCATAGCCAGAGTAAATAGAGTGATACATTAACAATGTATTGCATTCCATAGCGTAAATTTCCTCTTAAAAGAAAAGCGATACAGGTAAATCTATACAACTACACTTTATTTGTTTGATTCTAAAAGCTAAGTTAAGTTTAACATGATTTACTTTTAAACATTGTGAGTCTTTAAAATCTCTAGAAAAACACTTTTACATCATTTTGGGCTTAACCATAATAAGAGTTTTACAGGATCTTAGAGATGGGACAAAAAAAAAACACCACTACAAACCTGCCACACATCAATGTGATTTTAAACACATGTTCCTGGTTGTTTTTTCGTCCACCTGCAGTGTTGAGTGCATGATCTAAACTAAGTGCTGTTTGGTATAAATACTTTTTAACCTCCTGTGATTCAGCATCTCCACCTGGTCCAGTGTAAGGGATCATTAGGTATGGAAAGCAACCATGTAGATAGCAGCACACACTTTGTCCTGAAAAACATTATAGGTTTACTAATAATATTTTCTAAAATTTTGCTCCTTCCGACATATTGCTATTTGTAAACTTTAGTTAATATTTTTTACCGATAATTAGGGCAGTTATTTTTTGACTTACAAAAATTGACACGTTAGGTCAAAATTAATTCAACTCAAAATTGATTGAAAATGCACATAAATCGTTTATAAGATTAAAAGAAGTAAATAGTCAGATTTTTGAAACTGTTGTTGAGTTTATTTTATCAAAAAACAATCGTTTTGAGATACATTTCAACAACATTTTAACTGTTTTATATCTGTATTAGAGCAATGTGCGTTATACACAAGCTCACCAGGCCCAGTTTATCACATTAGGCTCAGCTCGAACTTCATTTTGCATTATATAGTCCTTTATCTCTGATTTGTACAAATGTATTGAATAGTATTTGATGTATTTTTCGCTTGTTATTTGCCATTATCCCTTTTTTTATTTTGATAACTACGTCTTTGTTAATTTTCTTATTTTTATGTTGTAATTCAACTGTTTGCACAACATTTTTTTTAAATAACCAGCGTCTTGTTTCTCTTTGTCATTTTTATAGTTGTTTGTCTTTTTAAATGACAACTAAGCATTTTTATGAGTTTTGCATAAATCCGAAAAAAAAAGATTTGCGTTTGACATGCAGTATGTAAAACATCACTAATGCAGTAGTTTAAACAATAATATTATTTGTCAAAAAAATATATTTTTAGGTTTAATTTGTCAAAATTCAAAAATAGGTAAAAAAAATTGCCCAACTGATAATTTAATATGAAAATAATATAAAGCATTTTATTAATAACAAACGAATTTCCTATTTTTTACCTTTGCATTTGCTTTTACTGCTAATTTCAGACTCTCTTTGCTGGGACATTTTCTGTTGTGCAGTTTAAAGTAAAGCGATCAAGTAATATTTTGCACACAGTGCTATATTTTAACAACAAACAATATGTTTGTTAATATGAGGGAAACCATGTTTCAAGGCACCTTGCGAGAGTTAGTTATCTCTTTTAATGGTTCTCAAATAATCGATATAAAGCGATATTTTTTTTGTTGCAACTGACAGATTTATAATGATTTTAAATATCTTGTGCAAAGTAACAATATATTTATCTGTGACAGTTTGATTTATAGGGTATGATACCCACAACACTAAGGGTGATTTTTAATCATTCTCTATGAGTCTTTGAAGTACAAATAACAACAACAATTGTCCCTTATAACTGCATGGCAGCACTTGCGGCAAGATAAATCGCTTTAACAAAGTATTTGACAATCAGTGTTTAAAATCATTTTGCAAGGTAATCAAATAACAGAAAAAGTTATTTTTTAGCCCTAAAGCCTCATCTTTGCACTTAACATTACACATATTAGCCTCTCACTCAATAACAATTGATTGGCATTTAATAATAATTACAACATAAATAGGCAACTGATTTGTGGTCTAAAAAAATCTTATAAACTTAAAGACAACAAAGTAAGTTATATCAATGATGCTTTGCCAGTTTATTTTGTTTAAAGTTATTAATTGATACATCTTTAGTAAAGTCAAGCATATAGTACCCTTGTCTTCATGTTACAAGAAGTTTTATCATTATTTACGGGTAAAATTTAGTGAATAGACAAATAGACAAGGGGCAGTTAACAAATAGACAAAAGTTCTAGTTTTCTTGCCAGAAGTTTATTGCAGAAACCTACATACCCATAGGTGTTGATCCAAACAGTCGAATTATAGGAACATGTTTGATCTTTGATTTTTTAAAATCAGAAGAAGTCAAATCCAATCCCTGTATAGGATCTGACATAAAGGAATCCACTTTTAATATTCGAACTGAAAAAATGTCCTCCATTTTTATTCTTTCTGATTCCACAGTAAAAAGTTTACATCCTTACATTCACAAATCTAATGGAAAATATAGTTAAAATGAGAAAATTAAAACTATACCTACGATGTATTGTATATTTATATATATATTCATTATGTATAGCCCATTAAAGACTAAAATGCTAGTCATCAACAGCAAATTAAATATTCTTAAAGAATATTACTTAAAAAATATATAGAATCTTGTGTATAATTTATGTTTTATTTTTTATTTAGAAACTTTAGATGCAATTAACTTAATTTTATTATTAATCTTACAAAATTACATAGTTTTGATTTTGGTCAAGTCAAACAAGAAGGGAAAGTACATTCTTAGCCACAAATATCCTAATAAAAAATGTAAAGTGCGTTCAGCTTCGATAAGTCAATCATATTTACAAAACTTCAGACATGCTTATAGTGTTTGGTAGTATTCCATTTACCGACATGCAAGTTCTAGAATTCACTATTTTACAGCCTCACAAATTTTGGCAATACATTTATTACAGCATGGCATTTTTAAGCTACATAAATTTCTCCAGCGCAATATCCCTAGTTTCCAATTTGGCAAGTCATAGGATTTAATTGTTTGTGAGTATTATATTATAAAGGTAGTCTAACTTCTATGGCAGGTACACCAGAAATTTTTTATAAATAATTTGTGCGCAAACCTGAACTAGTGAACCTAAAATTTATGTTCAGTTATGACACACCTAAAATTTAAGTTCAGTTATGGTTGGATATCGAATTTTAGTGTGAATAAAACAGATAACCAAACATCTTCGCGAACAGCGTATAATATTACTACCCATAACTAATTAATGCAACGTTCTTCATAATTCATCCACAAAAATCCTTGGGTTTAAACCAGTGGCCTTAACCTGGGAATGGTTACCCCCGAAGTGCAAGAGGTTGTCAAGGGGTTGCCGTATGTTATTCGGTAAACCAAAACTTGACAAAAAAACCCACAATTAAACTTTAAGTTCAACAGTAGAAGGAGGAACAACCGTCTAACAATTGCTAATGACATCTATGAGTTTTACACAAGCAAGTCTCTTACAAAATAGGCACATTCGTGTTTTAAATTTGTAACCCTGGTTATAAGGTATGTTTATTATGTAGTGCTGAACTGAGGTCTAATGCTTAATGTTAGTGGACTCAAATTAAGGAATTATACCCTATACTGAGCATACAACATATTAATAAACTGTCTGCATTTCAATGCACTTTTCGATGAAATCTCAGGTACACAGCATTAAACTCTCAAGTGTTTTTTTTGTAGTACACTGGAAGCTTGGAATGCTACCACAATTAAACTTTTTTTCAAAATTGACGAATGCAAATTACTAATTTAATTGTACACACAAATTGCTTTAGAAAAATCTTGGGTGTGTACCAGTCACATTATACAAAGCCTAAGTAATCTAGTCAAGACATTTGAAATCAGTGATTTATGTCAAGTCTAGTCTGCATTTTATGGCACTTTTCTCCAACATCTCAGTGTGCACAGTGCAGCACCAAACTTTTGAGGTGTGCAGACCGTCAAAATTAAGGTTTTATGCACACCTGAGGTTTGTAATGCTACCACAAAATTACCTTGTAGGTGGGCAAATTCATTGATTAAGGTGTACACAGAAATTGCTTTAAAACAAATCTCTAATGTGCACATGCTACAGAATGTATTATTGAAGTCAAGTCATCCACTTAATGGAAAGTAACGTTATTTCGGACGCGCAAGATTTGTCGTTAACATTGATACAACTGACAGCCACACAATTTTAAGATGCCTAAACACATAACCGCACGATATAATCCATAGTTTTTTTTAAATGTGCACCCTTCTAATTTTTCAAGAGCGTCGCACAATGATTTTGATTGGAATCTAAACACGATTCAGCATTGCGGTCAGAACGGCTTGGTTTTTTGTTACAAAAAAACAAACAAATAAAAGTAGGGCGCTGGTCTAGAATCCTACCACATCGCACATTAGTTGGGTTAGGGTACGGGTTTCGGGTAAGTGTGGGTCAAGTATTTTTATTAAATAATGAATATAATAACACTCGACCCACCCACACCCAAGCGCTAACTCGCACCCTAACCCAAATAATGTGTGTTGATTTTATAATTGTGGTAGGATTCTAGACCAGCGCCAAAAATAGTAAAATTTCTATCGCGGGGTCCAACTATTTTTTTTCTAAAGGCGTCGCAAGGAAAAAGTTTGAGGACCACTATCACAACAATGCTGCTCGCAAATCTGCGTAAGTTGCGCCTGCTTTTTACCTTTCATATTATGCTTTAATGTAGTAATGCTTTGATGTAAAAACAACAATCCGCTAGGAGTAAATAAATATTTTTTAAAAGGGTATATTATTAATCATTACCCTATGTATTACTGGAATCGTTTGCATTCGAAAGAAATATACAAGTGTTTTAAGACCTGTTGAGCAGATTGTTTCGTTAAAAACTCACAAATGTAGTTTTGTGGCTGTTTTAGAAATACAAAAATTTTTTTCATTCACGAGGCTGTTGTTGTAACGTACTTTTCGCAATTCCGGTATACTGTGACCATTGCTTATACATAGGCACTGCTATGACCATACCACTCCAAGATCCAGGGGAACTCCCCCTGTGCCCCTTACCACTATTTCTAGAAAATGAACTCTGGGCCCAGATTTGGAGATTTTCATTTTAGTATTTAGGCCCCTAGAATTCTCTTCCTACTTATTTCGCTCGTTCTTATCATCTTTGCTTACATTTTTGCTTACATTGTTGATTATTTTTCACGCCTTTTTCCCGTATTATAAGCAGTCGTCCTCATCGTAACACATATGTTTTCGCCTCCCAGTTTATTTTTTTACATTTTTGCTTTTTGTGCTTTCTTTATTTACTCGAAGGCTACCATATTCGCCTCGCTCGTTTGTCGTCTTTATCCTCTATAGCAGCCACTTTGTTAATTGTTGTTTTGCTACAGAGAATTTTTGTTTTAATCGCTGTGTCGTAACGGAAAGTTTTCGGTAAAATTCCGTTGCCTAGATTTATTGCAACCGTATTTCAATGTTTGCGTCATTTTGCAGCGAATGTGCAAACGATACATTTTGACACCAATTTTTATGCGTCAAGGCATTTTCTATAACGTTCACATCCGTTTTAGCATATGTTTTCAAAACGCCGATACACGCCGCGGTGTAAACATAAATTAGTTGCCCCGGTCGTGTGATATTCAACTGTTGTGATTTGACTGAAGTCAGAGTACGTTTCGCAATCGCATTTTGACGTAAAAATTGTATGTTTCGCGTCAGAAATAAGTGTAAAAAGGTTTTGAGGGAACCGCCCTTGTCACGTGACCTTTTGTTAGATATTGTAAGAATTAATGACGTAAATCCTTTTTTGTTCACAGAAATTTTGTTAACTGATTCTCGTCTATAAATAGCGTGTTCAATCAATATACAATGGCTTTTACTCAGACAGCAAACTCGAGTGCTTTTGTGACTGAACCAGATAGGGGATATTCAATTCGTAGTTATGAAGATCAGTATCGAATATGTCCAGTTATCAGGATCAAATTACAAGTTGTTCTACTGTTGAACCAAACCAGTCAAGTATGAAGCAGAAGATGAACAATTCAATTTGAATGCAGTATCTGCATTGTAATTGTAAGTTTTGTACATCGAGGCACAAAAGGCAATTAAATGAGTACCGGTACTCATTATCAACTACATCTATACCTTCAAACCAATAGGCTAATAAGGCTATAGCCTTAGGCCCTGAAAAAATTCGGCCCCTAATTTTTTAAGGTTAAGTTTTTGTAAGGCTAATAGTGATACAGATCTAGTACCAGTACAAGAGGCTTACAATTTTTGCTTAAAAACGAATGACTGAGTCGATTCAATATGTGCCTTTAATTGTGTGTGAGTAGATAAATAAATCGTTTCATTTATGCTGCAAACGAGTTAAGAACTATCTATGTTCTGTGCTATAACTTTTAAGGGGAACACACAATAAAACCTAAAGCAACAATACCTAAAGCAGAAAAATCTATAAACCGATAGTATTAAGACCAATGACATAATAAAGCCAAATACGCAGATCACTGTCCAGTACAGAATAAGATCAAAATCGTCTGAATAAGACCCAAGTTTGTCAAAATACGTCCTAAATTCATCGTAATGTTGCCTAAATGGCCAAAATAACGCCTAAAACGGTAGGGAGAGGGTATGGGTCGGGCACTGTGTTAGGTCTGGCATCGGTCGTTTTTGGTGACGACGTTTGGACGTCCTAGTTTGACCTGCGCCATTAGGGCGCCGCTGTTTTTGCATTGGATTTTTGGCCCTATTTGGGGTTATTGGTGGGTAATGGGCGGGGTTAAAAAACGGGTAGGGGTTAAATTATTAGGGGAGTTAGTGATGTAATTAGGGGTAAGGTTTGAGGTTAGGAAGTGTTGTTTACAGGGAGTCGAACCGTTTGACTTTTCCGGTTCAGGTTCGGTTCGGGTTCAAGGATTTTTTCGGAATCCGGTTCAGTTCCGATTTCGGTTCGGAAGAATTTGAAAGTGCCGGTTCAGTTCCGGTTCAACCATCGTTATTTCAAAACCGGTTTATAAAGTTCCGGTTCAGATACAATATAATTTGCGTTAAATCTCAAAATGTGGGTCGATAAATGTAGGGAATAATCTTCGAATTGTAAGTCATTGTAAGTTACGTGACTTATTGAAAAAAAAAACAGTAACTCATTATTGAAATATCTAAAAAATAAACAATCAACAATTTTTTCATTCAATATTCATATTTTTTCATACAATTTCGAACAGGGCGTAACTTGACTCTCTAAAATAGAAGTTGTGACGTCATACTGGAGCGAACCGCTTTTGTTTACAGGTTCAGGTACTTTCAAATTATTCGGTTCAGTTCCGGTTCGGCTCCTTAAAATCTTGTTAAAACCGGTTCAGGTTCGGAAAAAATTGACCCAAAACCGGTTCATAAAGTTCCGGTTCGGTTCCGGTTCGACTCCCTGGTTGTTTAGGCATGATTCTGGCCATTTCTTATTCTGACGGGTTTTGAACTTTATATCAATTTAGACGGTACTACGACCATTAGGTATTGGTCCTATTTTGGTCATATTCAGAAGTGTGTTTTATTGCGACGTTGATGTTGTTCTTATTTCGGTCTTATGGCTGGAGTCCCTTTAAAGCATAGATAGTGATGTTGTTAGAGGTTTGAAAAAAATTCAATGACATCATTCATAAGGTTGGTTCACGTTTTAGAAAAAAACGCTTACGGTTGCGAAAGTTGAAACAGTTCAATTTTGACGCTTTCGGTTAGGAGCGAGGAAATTTGCCGTTAACGCTCGCAACGCGTTATGTGTGAACTGGACGACGCTAGCGTTGAACGCCAGGCGCCAACGCTAGAAGCAAAACGCGTTTAGTGTGAACTAACCTAGTACGTTGCTATCTGTAAGGTAAGGAAAATGTAATTTTAAATATAGACTACATTGTAATAGGGGTGATGTAGGACCAGTGGATCATAGGGACCAGTGACAGCTTTTTCCCTCTTTTCATTTAAAATAGATATTCGAATATTTGAAAGAATAAAACGATTTTTGAGGAAAAAAAGGAATTATGTCATCTAATACAATTTGTATTTTGTTCTAGAATCTAGAACAGGGTTTCTCAACCACGGAGAGGTCATTGGGGGGCCACGGGGATAACTCTCTAGCTAGGTCGTAGTTTGCATAACCCAACTACACAAGTGTCTTTATTTATAAAATTTGCCTGTTAACTTAATTTGTCATTTTAATTATGACCTTTCTTGTAACGTTTTGTAATTAATTTTCTGACACGTTTTTTGATTTAATCGCAAGTGGGGATGTTCAAAGTAGAATATTGTATCCTTTTTTACATTTTATCGCAAAGTTTTACGCATAATCGTACGTTTGCGAGTGGCAAGATTGGCTAAATGATTTGTTAAATAATTAGAAAGTAGCTGCATTTATTCAACTTTTCTCTTCTTACATTTTGAGTTAAATGCTATGGTATGTTGAAGGGTAGATTAAACTTCACGTTACGGTCTCTAAATCCTATTTTACGACGCAAATAAAACCTGCAGATGCAAAAACGTCAAAAGTGATCCACTGGTCCCACATCTCCCCTACACTATGAGTCTATGACACTTAATTACATTTATTACATGTTTATATAATGTTTGTGTTATTTTTGAGGAAAATAATTTTAATTTTTTATGTATGTATTTTTACTACTTTTGTAGCTTCGTTTGCAAAATTAGGCCCTTCCCTGGTAATTAGCCTTAGGCCTACAGATACCCTTAATCCGGCCCTGTTCCCAACCAGTGAGTCGTGAAGGAAATCTAAATGATACAGTTTTCTATTAGATCGGGAGATATTTTGCATTATTATTAAGCTACATTTATGCAACAATTTAACAAATCGTAACAATTAGATGTGTTGTATCGCATTAACTATTTCAGCGCGCAACGCACGCCCAGTAGTAAAGATACAGGTTATTAACTGTTAATCTTATTTCCAAATTAGTTGCATTTTAAATTGTTAATGTAATCTACTTGAAATCTCTAATGCTGTTGTTCTTCTTATAGTCACAAAAATGATAGTTTATTGAAAAGAAAAACTAACAAGTAAATGGTAAAAAGAGACAATCTACGAAAGTTGCAATAATAAAATATGACTCTGATTACATCAAACATGGTTTTATTAAGGCAGGAAATGACTTTGAGCCAAAACCACAATGTTTTGAGTGTGCAAAGATATTGTCGAACGCGTCATTGACAAGCAGTGTTGTAATAACAAATTGCTTGACTTGACTGAAGTCTTTTGGACAAAATGACTTGACTTGCGTAGGTCTTTTGAACAAATTATTTGACTTGGCGTGAGTCTTTCCAACAAATGACTAGTTTTGCAATTGCAATGTGTTTTATTAATCATTTTTCATTATAAAATTGGGATATTAAGTTTTGCGCATAAAACAATTTACTTGCCATATGATTCTTTAATATTGCTTTTTACCCGAGTTATTGCTCATAATTGGACGAGTTCACCAGTTTTAATACTTTAACGTTTTATTTTGATGTCATTAAAGAGTTGACTTTCTCTAATTATGACTTGATTAAGACTCAACCGATGACTTGGACTTGGACTGGGATTTGTTATTCATTTGTTATACTTGTTATTTATTCGAAAAGACTCGACTTGGACTTGAGTTATTTTACAAATGACACTGTTGAAATGTATCGAAGCTTAAGAGGCACCTAGACAGATACCACCTAAAAGTGAAAAAGAGGGATGTCTTGCAGTCAGAGTTTCTTTCTCAATAATTTGTTTTTAATTCGTTTGGTCATATGTCATTGTGGGTCGCAAAGTGAAAAAGGTTGGGAAGAACTCTCAGTCTGTCCTATTAGATGCCCTACATGTCTTTGCCCATTTTGTTAAAAGAAGTTTACCTCGAAGCCGCTGTGCGACTCAACACACCCTTTAAAATTAATGTTTACCAGACCGAATTTACACGAAAGCGATATTTTATGCAGCACGTGGGATTTTTTTGTTTATATAGTAGGAAACTACGTCACGGTTTGACGTAACTTGTGACGTCACGCTTTCGATGAGCGCAAAAAAGAAGCTCACAGGTAAAGTTAAAAAGATGTTTATAACAAAGGAAAATACCTGCTAATAGATAGGGCCCATCCTCATCACACTTTTGTAGAGCGTCCGCTAAACTTTGTGTGATCACTGAGTCGCTGCACTTTTCGAAACACGCCGCAATTTCTCTCTTCATAACCAGGTTTCAAACCGCACTTATTTACAACACACTGCAGTGGGTTTTGCCAGGCCAGCTGGGAAATGTTTAGTTTAAATCAGTCTTTCTTAACCTGGAGTAAATGTACCCCTGGGGGTAAATTTCCTCACTTTAGGGGGTAAATTAGCTATAAATCAAAATATCCACATCAGCTGACGAGAAAAAAAAAATAGTGCCAGCTGTAGGTATTGGTAGCATAGTTTCCTAGAACTGCTTTTTTGAAGCTAGCCTAGTACCCTAATGATTTTTTATCACCTTGTATCGATAACGTTATACTTCGCTAATTAATCATTTTTTTAGTTTCTTGACAATATCCTTATGTTTCAGTTACTTCATTAATACGCCATTTACTGTTTGAATAAATCCGTTCCTTCGGCAGTCACGGCATAGATTAAGGAAGTGGTCTCCAACCTGTGGGTCGCGACCCCAAGTGAGGTCGCCTAAAATTTTTGTGGGGTCGCCATAACTCAGCGTATTCGTAATGTTTTAGTACGATTTGTGTATTTAGTTTTCTTTGCAATGAGGTATAAAAATTGCTGTTTTTAGCTCTTAAAGACCTGCTATATCAGTTAACGTACATTTGACAAAATTTGTGTTTTTTGATTTAGCGCAGCAAATGTCGCACTTTTTCTAAAACCACACCAAGTTACATGTACAAGCGAGTCAAATGTAGACAGTAGACGGAGATGTTTAAAATCGTCCCTCATTTGTAATATCATAACAAATGCTGTTGATTTCTAGTAAAACATCCGCGTTTTCTGAGGTTGCATTCCACAGGCCAAATTAGAAAGCATATTCACCTAGAAACACAAACAGGCGAAGAGGCTTATCGCTAAAACATTTTTTACTTGTCATTATGAATACATTCCCCGGCGAAGTAGGTGCCCGGTCTGCTGCATTCTATAGCACTTGTTTTAACATTGCCTGTAATTGTCTCCAAAATGGGGTCGCAATGTAAATTCTGATTACATCTTATTTAAATTGGGGTCGCTTATTTCAAAGATTGGAGACCACTGAAGAACGTGACTGCGAGCAGTTTTGAAAGTTCCGATACACTTTTTGAAATTTCAGTGCTGGTTATACATGTGATTGCCTAATTTTGTCACTGGGTACGGCTTAACTGGCCAAGTTAGTTTATTGTTGATCTTTTTAGTCCAATGATTAAGGCTTTAAAGAACTCATTGACTGATTATTATTATAGTCTGTAAAAGTAACAAAAAATGAAATCTTAAAAATGGCGTGTCCCAAAAGAAGAGAAAGTACCAGAAAAATTATTTTAATTTTAGATTTACATATTTTATTGAGAATGGTCTTTAAGTTCCTCAGTGTGTCTCGTGCGTGGAAACATTTTTAAACAGTAGCCTACCATGAAACCGGCTCCTTTAAAAAGGCACCTGAAAATTCTCATCCAATTATGATGAGCAAAAACTGGCGTTTTTTAGGCAAAACTGTCCAGTCTGAAATGAAAAAAATAGACCAAACTGGAATGTTTTGACAACAACTCGTTGCCAAACGCAAGGGAACCCGTCGCACTGATTATACCTGATGTAATTTGTTACTTTCCTTTTTCTAATAGATGAGAACTATTTTATATAATGGGGGGGTAAATCTGATATTCATCTTTGTTAAAGGGGTAAAACATACAAAAAAGGTTAAGAACCCCTGGTTTAGATGTAGCCTAATAATAAATATAATAAATTAATAGACTAACTAATTATAGTTTGCGGAGGTGGACAGCATTGCAGCCGCTCGACGTGTCCTATTAAAAGAGTTAAAAAATGTTCAAAATACATGTCTGGCATTTTGTCTTTATAAGAAAAATAAATTATCTAGTACGCCGCTCAGTTGATCGTCTGTTACAACTTAAAATGTCATCTGTGACGTCATGAAATTTCAGCCAATAGGAAGCGTTCCAATAACGCTTGGGTTTGAAACCTCACAATGGACGTTTAAGTATCTACCGGTACCCGTGTGCCGCGTAATGGACAGCAACAAAAATAAATTTGATTAAATCCCGAAAAGCGTGAATGAGACCAACACCTATCTATAACACGCTTGAACACAAAGCCTTTTAAACGATCAGTAGTCCTTGCAAGGTCATGCATGGCTGCATTACCTAAAACCAGCTGATTTTTTGCGCGCGTAATGAAATAAGGTTGGAAGATCGAAGCAAACGACCAATTTTTTTATTGATAGGTGTCTTTTGGAAAACCGAAAGCAATTCAACGATGTCTGATGTCGAATTATGGACTGATGATGATCTGGACGAAGCCATGGAACAGATTTTGGTTGAAATTGAAACTGGTACGTCCTCTCTGGCCTTTCAGCATGTGTGTAAGATTTGCTTGAAAAGCTACGCCACTTACAGGGGAAATTGCAGTTACATTTTAGGGCACACTTTGCCTGTCGCATCCCAGTTGAGTATTGTAGACCTTAAGTTTCAATGGGACAAGGCTATTGCGTGAGCGACTTTTTTGGTAAGGGCAACATAGACCGCAAGCGAGCCGAAATATTGGGGGGTGCGGGGGTATTCCCTCGGAAAAAATTTTGCGGCCACGCCCTCTAGATTGGCTTAAAATGGTACCAAAAATGTTTTAACAAATGTCAAGCATGTCATTTTACGAATTTTTTTGCATTTTTCCGTAGCTCAATCCCTACCCCCTTTATGATTTCCGTCGCATAATACGTTGTGAAAGCAATATATCATTTTTCATGAAAAGGACACTTTTGCCCCCCTTAGCAAAGGGCCGGAGGGGCGCTTGCCCCCCCCCTCTCCGGCGTCCCTGCCTATGATGAAACTTTAACTGTTTTGAATGAGTATTTTATACCAAAGTGCAACATACCTTTTGAAAGACATTTGTTTTGTCAATTGCACCAAACAAATGACGAATCAATTGATCAGTTTGTATGTCGACTAAGACAAAGTGCAGCTACTTGCAATTTCAGAAATGAGGCAGATGACCAAATTCGTGATTAAGTAATTGATAAATGTCATTATAATGCACTACGTAGAAAGTTTCTGGAAAGGATACACTAACTTTTAAAGATGTGTTGTCAATGTCCAAAGCATTTTTAGCTATGAATTTCCCAGCGAAAGTGATGGAGGGAAGTCAGGCAGTCAACTACCTTGAAAAGCCTGGAAAACGACTCAGCGTTGTAATGACTTAAGTCACTGTTTTTAAATGACTTGACTTAAGTCTTTCGGGCAAAATGACTCGACTTGACTTAAGTCTTTTGGGCAAATGACTTGACTTGACTTAAGTCATTTGGACAAATGACTTGGGTTAAAATAAATTGTTTTAATGAAGCAATTATTTATAAAATTGCGTTATTTATCCCAATCTTTGCACATAAAAGAATTTGCTTGTAATAAGCTGCTTTTATGTTAGTTTTTACTTGAGTTGCTCATAATAATCGAAGGAGTTTGCCGGTTTTCATAATTTAAAGTTTTATTTTTTTGACAAGGGCTGAACTTGAAATTGATTTGCTCAAATTATGACTGGACTGGGACTTGACTTGGGCAACCGATGACTTGGACTGGTTATTTATTCAAAAAGACTTGACTTGGACTTAAGTTATTTTACGAATGACTTGACTGGGACTTAAGTCATTTCAAAAAGACTTGTTTACAAAACTGGAAAACGTCAGGTTGATTCAACATCAAGAAAAGAGGGAAAAACCTGTTTTGCTTGTGGCCAAAGGGGACATTTTAAGAAAGATATGATATGTCCATGCTAGAAGAAGGCTTGTGCTAAATGTGGTGGAGTTGGACACCTTAAATCAAAGTGTTGGTCCAATGGTTTCAAGCCATCAAAATATAATGGAGATGAGGGACATTGTACTTCTGAAAGGTGTTTCAATACTAACACTGTACAAAAGGAATAGAGAAGGAAGAATAAAATGGTTATGGATTTGTTTTTAGTCTGAAACCTTTACCAGAGTTTTATACAGTGACACTGGTAATTGGTGGTGTTAACCTTGCCACATATTTTGGTTGATTTCAGTCGTCAGCAAATGTTATTGACAAGTCAAGGATACATGTGAATGGCCGAAGAAGCAGAAATTTCAAGCAGAAACCAGAAAGTCTGCGAAGATGTTGTATGCATATGGTAAAGGGCCTCTTGCTACCTTAGGGACTTTTACAGCTCATGTGAAGTCTAAAGACAGTCTTCATGAGTGCAAGGCAGATTTCATTGTTACAGAAAGAAAGGGTCACACCTTGCTGGAAACGCGTACTGCAGAAGTGTTATGATTACTATACTTGGGCCCAAGTTGTGTGAACTCGTGTATGATGATGTTTTGTCCATATTTCAAAAACTGTTTTCTCGAATTGGTCTGTTGTAAGACTACAAGTTGAAGTTGCATATCAATGATAAAGTTCAACGTGTGCCGCAGCCTGCGAGAAGAATTCCGTGGATATGCGACAGGCTAATACAGCTATTGTGAGGGAAAGACACCCACTACCCACAATGGAAGAGTTACTTTATGAGCATTATCTTTATGAGCTAAACTCACGTTTTTTGGCCATGATTTGAGCAAGCAGGGAATTAATCCAAGTTCAGAAAAAATAGCAGCAATCAAGAATGGTCAACCTCCCAAAACTTTTATGGGATTGGTGCAATATTCTGCACGATTTATCTTGAATTGCAAGATCCATTTTGGATTTAACTAAGATAAGTGTCAAGTTTACATGGGGCAAGGCGCAGGACACTGTGTTTGTAGACTGAAAGAGTTAATTGCAAAAGCAGATACACTTGCTTATTTTCATAATGACTGCACAACAAGAGTAATTGCACGTGCTTTTCCATATGGATTGGGTGTAGTTTTGACTCAGTGGCAATGCGGTCAATGGAGAAGTGGAGAGGCAAAACAGAACTCTAATGAAGGCAAACCCGTGGCTCATTGGAACACAAAGATTGGAAGGCTGAGAATAACAAATTTTTAATGGCGTACAGATCAACACCACAGTCATCAACTGGAGCTTCTTCATATTCCTCAATGTTTGGTTGTGAAATGCGAACAAAGCTTCCGAAGTTTTGTCAAGAACAAAGGGTGACGTAAGAAGAGTTTCATGACAGGGACTGGAGCAACAAGCTGAAAGGAAAACTATACACTGACAAGAAAAGAAGGGCAATTTCCTTGGAATAAAAGTTGGTGATCGAGATTTGGCGAAGCAGCCCAAAACCAACAAGCTTTCTACCAATTTTGATCCAGGACCTAAAAAGTTGTCGGTGAAGAAAGTGGTCAAGTTACAATTCAGCATGAGGGGGTTGAAATGAAAATAAATTCATCATTTCTGCGAAAGTATGTCAATGGCGAAAGTATATGTGAGAATGTTCCGCATGTACCACCATTGGTCGACGTGGAAGCCTCATCCCCAAAATTTAATAGGCCAGATGGAACGCGAATTCACTCTCTGGGCGACAAATAATGCGGTTTCGTGATTTTGTGTGACATTGTCATGCACATGTGTTTTAATTATTTCTTTGTTGTGATGTTTATGAAACTGCTAAAATAAGATTAAAATCTTAATGGTTGATTAGTTTTTAAGATTTTTGTAATCACTGTTCGTTTGATCACAGGACCAAAACAGAAAAATATATCTAATGGACAGAAAAATATTTTGTAATTGAAATATTTTTTTATATAATTTGTCTCATATGTAATGATAAAATTGTATTAGCCTACCTACGTAAGGAATACAATATCAAACGTCATTATGATTCATAACCGGAGTTGGTTTATAAAACATAAATAGAAGAAATGACGATATCAATTCGATCACAACAATCCAGCCTTAAACTAAACCTTCAAACTAATAGAATGTTGATATTACCTTTTAGTTAATATTGTTGTTTCATGCAGAGAGAGATCTAGGGTAGGTGGTACGGGACCATGACCCGCAAAACTTTACGTTGATTGTTTCATAATATGGCATAACTTAGATGTATTTAATAGGTTTTTCTATTAAATACATATTGAAAAGTTCATATTAAAAGGTTAGACTAGTCAAGGCATTAGTTTTACTAAGTAACAAAATGAAATTATGTTATTTAGCCAAAAATAAAAATACATTTATAACATTGGATTTTTACCAGTAAGGCTAAAAACAGGCATATGTAATTGTTTTTATCAGAAGTGTCAGCAACATATGGTGTTTGTTCCACTTTTGTGAAAATAATATTATGGAGAATTTCTTGATATGGTGCACATACCATGTACAAATAATCCTTCACCCTCAGGGCAAACAATCATTTATGTTCTACTATAACCGCGTAACAGTAAAACTGTCCCATATTGAAACCTCCAATTGATATATCTTAGTTTTATTTTCTGTGGTTTTCTTGATACTGTTGATTAAAATTCGTCTCAAAGTCACTTCCTTGTCAGTTATCTTCAGAATGATATCAACTAAGTCATCTGTTAAAACCTTTAAAATTACAAAAATAATTTTAAAGCACTTCTCTATTTCAATATATAAACTCTTACAGTAACAATTCTTACAGTAACAATTGGACAAAATCCAGTTATTTTGCATAAGGTAAATTATATGTGAAATAAGATCAAATAAACAATTTCAGACCCACACAACATCATATTAGTATTCCTAGCAATTTATTCCGTCCTAGCAATTCACAAAACAAATTTATCTCTGAAGCAAAATACACAAATATTAAAATATACATACCTTTTGGGACAATAAGCCAACCCTTTGTTTATTTATTCTGATTTGTGCATTATAAAAATACTCTTTAGCTTTCATAGTATTCAGATTAAATCCCTGTTGCACAACACTCAGAATATTTAAATTTGAACAAAAGATAAAACACTCATCAGGCTTTACTGAGGAAATGGTACAATTCATCAAACAAGAAATCTAAAAAACAAAGCATTAAAACACTTGTTTACATTAACATATGTGTGTTTTGTTTAGTGGTATATATATATCTTTGGCAAGTTTACTTCCAACAATATAAAAAAAAACAATTGGGTCTTTAGGCACAAACTTGCTTCCATTTCATTCTGAGATTATTACAGTCATTCAACATTGTCTAATAAACTGATTGAAACTTCCTGATCATACACCTTGCAAAGTGTTAAATAAAATAAGCAAAGTTTAATTTTTTTCTTTGAGAATCTCAAAAAAAATAATGATTTTCACTTGACACTACATAGCTACATTAACATATCATTAGTTAACAAAATGGCTAATCAATATTTAAATACTTGTGTTATATAGTGTTTTTTCTTAACAGTTTAGCAACCTTAACCAGTTTAATAGTAGTTTCTATCCAAAATTGTTCAACACAAAAACAATGCATTTATACATTTTTACAATTTAACAATACCTAAATCACCTGGCAATGATGTGGTATAGGAGCAAGGGTTTGTTGTAATCGTAGTGCTTGACATGGCTTGAGAAAACTTGAGATTTTCCAGGCTACAAAATTAAAGATTGAGTAACAGTTTTTTTTATGATTTTATTGAAATAAATGAAATAGTAATTAAAGTTCGGTGGATTATGTGAAAAAATAAGTTGACAATCATTACTGTTAAAAAAATATCTCACACCTCCCATACAAATGTTTGACGTTCATTTTCTCCTGAACCCACCAGTCACTATTTCACAAGGCTTTTAAAACATAATACTTGTCCTACCAAGTTTTTTCTTTACCAATTTTTTTTTAGTTTTAGTTTACATTTTAGCTACATACAAACAAGCGCACAAATGAGTTTTATTTAGGCTATGTGCGAATGAAAAAGGACAATTTAGTTTTTACTTGACCTATGTGCAAGTAAAAAATCCCAAATGAGTTTTATTTATGCTAAGTTCTAATTAAAAGTGTCCAAATTACTTAAAAAAAATTAGATTTATTCCAGCTGTTGGCTACAAACAAATGAAAAAGCACCCACATTAGTATAAGTGCAAATAAAAGTACTTTTCCACTGGTATTTTTGTGAGTTTTTTTTTTATATTTTTGGTTTAGTAAAATCAAAAGTATGCCAAAATAACTCTCATGACGTTAAAGGAAAGACAGATGTTATGTCTAAATGGTTATTTAAATAAATGGCTAGAAATCAATGATGCTGCCATGTAGAAAAAGTTCTTCCATGGAGCCTTTGGTAAAATTAGAAGAAACACTGCTCTAGGGTCACAATCTTTGCACTAACATTTTTAGTCTTTGTTACAATTAACATAACTAAGTGTTCAGTGTGGTGTATTTTTACAAACTTGGATTTTTATGTCATTATATTGCCTAATAAAATTAAACATCTGATCAGACAAAACCAAAAACATCATTTAGGACTTATTTCTTTGTTTAATATCAATTTCAGTCAATGAAACAAAAAGTATGTCATGTTACAGTGGCGAACATTCATAACAGTACACTATGACTACATTTATTCATAACAAGCCAATAGGGGTGCCATGTTAGAAAGCTTAGAGAGCAATAATTTAGTTAACTTAATAGTGCCATAACAAACTCTTTTGCAAAGAATTATTTACATATTAAATAGTATAGTTGTATATCTATAACAAAGAAACCATATAAATACAGATGGCACCCACTTACGGTATAACTTTACTAAAAAATAGTGATAAACAAACTCCAAAACTTGAAAAGCTAGGCTGGTCAGGTGCTTATGTTAACTCTGAATAGACTGTGCAGTTATAACTAATATACATACTTACCCCACAATGAGCTTAACATAGTATTTTTTGTGTGCTTGTTACATTTTGTGGAATAAATATTTGCCAGTAGAATGCCTGTGAACGAAGTTTGCTGGTTTGATAAAAACATCACTGGTAAGGAATATTTTGTTATACATCTTGTAATATCAACTTTTAGTTTAAAGCAGTGCCAACTCATTAGTATACTGTGCAATACAACCTAAAATAAAAACGTAAGTCTGCATTCTGTGACATGTGAACACCTGGAGATTTTTTAAATAAATTAGTGTGTACACGACTATTTGACAAAAAATATTGATTTGGTAGGATTTCAAACGTCAGATGTGCAAAAATCCTTGGTTGCACACCCTCCAAATTCATTAAGGATTTCAAGGGGGGCACGAAAGACTAACTTAAAAAAATGGAAGTTTGCTACCATGAATATCTCTTTTTGAGTACTCTTTTTGTCGTAACTGACACGTTATTCTATCAATCACTTGATTCTATTATTCTCAGTGATATTAATGTAGAATAATACGTAACATACACACTGTTCAGTGTTGTTAGGGTGGATTGCACCAGGCTATCCCGCAAACCATATTTTTTGTCAACTTTTACTACATGCAAAAATTGCATGCTTAACGCTAGCTTTTTTACATCTAGTAGTACAATATTTTGCCCCTAAAGAAAAAACTTTTCTGTCCAGGGTGCGATGCTGTATACATTATTGGCATGAATGGTAATGAATATCTTTGTACCGTACAATTTGCAACTTACCTTAATACAATTGG
The DNA here is from genome assembly GCF_963924565.1 of Ascidiella aspersa. Classification (NCBI taxonomy): domain Eukaryota; kingdom Metazoa; phylum Chordata; class Ascidiacea; order Phlebobranchia; family Ascidiidae; genus Ascidiella; species Ascidiella aspersa. Next base: position 19,455,209 of record NC_139453.1, read on the forward strand.
TAATTGGGGAGTTTGCAATTTGCTTTAAACACTTTAAGTAACAAGGGAACATTCCATAGTAAATCACGCTAGCCTTGTTCAAAATAGACTAGGGTTACTCAAGGTCAACTTTAGCCCAATATTGAGAGAGTTTTGGCTACAGCATAATGACTAGGTAATAGTAACACATTAACTGAACTTTGTATGCTTTGCAGTTTATTATTTGAATGCCTTATTAACAGATTACGTTTGTAGTAAAGTTATACTAAAACACAAAAATGCGATTCATTGTGTTAGTGCAACAACCTGGTACTTTTATCATGTTACATGTTTTTTTATGCAGTTATGCATCACAACTACATTAACTGCTTTAAACTGCAGATATTTAGAATGTTAACCATTTGTAATTTAGGTGATTTCACAATAAACATAGGTTAGCAAATTGTTTTGCGATTAATTGCTGTTCAGTCACTATAGGGTATGTTATAAATAACATAAAAAAATAGCATAAAAATGATGAAGTAAAATTTAAATAGGATTCGCTATTCTCGATTTGGTATTCTAGATTTGAAACTTATTATTCTACAATACATTAGGACTCTACTTAAACAATCCCTAGTGGGAACAAAACATTTCCAAAACTTTTTAGGAAGCAAAAATTCTACTACACAAATAGAAAAATAGTAGATATACATAATCCCTGAAAGAGTATAATAGCATTGCACTATAGTTATACCCCTACCAAAATGTACATCTTAAAATATGCAGGACCGCAAAACAATCGCTAGGACTATTTACAAGGATCAATCGCAAAGATTGCTGCTAATAACTAAGATCAAACACATGGACAGTAAAGTTCACTTTTTTTTAGGATCAAAAGAGTAAGGAATTAAAGGATGTGGGTTAGAAGCAGGGATGCGGATTCGGTTTAAAAGTTTTTTTTAGTCTTACTCGAAGTTAGAAGTCCAACTCCAGCAAAACAAAAACTCTGTTGTGTCCCAAGTCCGACTCCAACTCTGTAGCCCTGGTTAGGATTAGGGGTTGCCTTTGTGTTGGGGTTAGGGATATTTAAGGGGGTGAAATTAGAATAATTTTGCCTTGAGTTTTTATAACAAACTTGTTAACTATTCTGTTAGGACTTTTGTGTCCATGAACACTTATGCTAATAGGGAAATTAGGTGGCGTACACACACAGGCTTTTGAGCTAAAAATATTATTTAAAAAAGGCTAAAACTTATTAAAAAATACAATGAGATTTGCAGGCGCTGGTTTAGAGTGCTACTATATTTTCGTCGGCAGGAATATACTGCTAACAATATTTGCTTTAGGGTGCGAGTTTGGGTTTGGGTGGGTCAAGCATTATTATTATATTTATTTTTTCAAATTTATCTCTTCCGTGTAATTTCATTTTGGACAAATTGTTTTGATACTGTAAAAAGTGGTATGATTCTAGAACAAGGCCGATTCGCGTGAAGAAAGCTAATGTTATTTGCAATAAAATAATTAAAATAGGCAAAAAGTATAAGGTTTCGAGAACACCTGTGAAAGCAAATATATTATTACCAATAGGCGTTTAAGAATGTAATATTTTACCGGAACGTTTTGATCTTTGCGATCCTTGGAATTGTGGGGCACGAGTTTATTTGTTAAAACTTATAGTAGTTTTATTCAACGGAAGTGCGTTCTAATTGAAGCTTTCATTAAGATTCCTTCAGGTTGCGTATCTAACTCGCCAGCCAGCCAGAAGACACTCTGATGATTAGAATTGTATTTGTCGATGAATGAACAACCAGTTTCAAACTATAGATCGACGAAACAAGTTAGCATATAGCAGATGCCACTTGCAAATATATCAATGCTGCTAGCAGTACAAGTCGGTAGCTAAGAAAACGTTTTCAAGCGAATTGCGGTCCTAAGTACAGAAAATCCAGACATAGGCAATAATTCTGTCACATAACCAGAGACATCATAAAACGTACGGTAAAAATATTAGTTGGTTATAAATCATGCCTTCTACAAAATCTTGTATATTTTAGATGTACCTCAGAAATTAGGAAATTATTTTGGCCAAATGTTAGGCAGCATAAGGTATGGCGTAACGCTTACTGCAGCTAATTATTTGGTTTAGAGTACGGCTAAGCGTTTGGGCTGGTTTGGTCAAGTATTTATATATTTATTCTTCTAGGTCAATAGATGCCTAAGAAATACACGTTTTTTATCGGTGCGAGGAGTTGCTTTAAGCATTACGTCATACCTCATCGTCATCATGCCTTGGGCTCAACATTTGGTCAAAGATGTATTTCGCCGAAAATATGCAAAACGGCGCACACCTTCTTGTGAAGGCTTGGTTTTGCATAGGGTAATTTTCCCTTAACTAAAATTGGTTTGTTAACCTTTGACATTATTTTTCTATCGTTCATAATATTTTTAGATCTGTTTACCACAACTGTATTAAAATTTAAAAGGTAAATCAAAATCTAAAACCTCGAACTTTTTAACCTAGCGGACCTCTTTGTTTCGTTAGTGGCGTTTGTGCATGCGATTATAGAGTGTTTGCTTCAAGTGTTGACTATGTTACATCGATTTTCGTTTCTTGCTTGGCGTGTCTGGCTAATCCAGTTGGAAACTGATAGCACACCGTATCGGAGAAAAATATTAAAATAAATGTTATAGTTAAAATTATGTCATATTATTCATTTAATAATAAGATGCGCAATATTTTTAATGTCAACAACTTCAACCAAATGAGCTTAAATAATCCTTTCCGCGTCGCTAGCATGAAAATGCTTTAGTATCATTTATCCAGTGTTTCTCAACATTTTTTCGCGACCATCAAGCGTAAATGTAAAGCTTAAGCTCGCTGTCGTTTCTTGTTATATTACGTTTCTTCTGCGGCTGTTGAAGCACACAACTATTCTAATATAGTAATACTTTCACGACGTGTTTTGCTTCGTTGTGAACTGACTTCATGGAAAGCGGATATACGCTGAATGTTTCCAATGTACAATAAACCTACCGACCTGACGAAATATACACGTTGTTCAAGGCAGTTTGTTTAGTTTCGATTCATTGGAGTTAGGCAGTGGTCATTATGTCATCTGTTAAAATATACATACGTTTTGTTTTTAAATCAATGATTGATTTGCTCGAAAAATGACATGACTGGGACAACTGATGACTTGAACTTGACTTGTCATGTTTGCCAAGGACTTGACAAGAAATGAATTGACTGAGATTTGAATGATTTAAAAGGACTGGTTTACAACATTGCAAAAAACACCTTTGTAGTTCGTAAAGTTTATAGATTGGAGGACCTAACTGTACCCATATGACTCCGTTGTTCTAAATCCCCATCAAAATGGCAGCTTTTGACAGTTGTGTATATCGCATCACCTTTTCGTATGACTATGCAACGCAACCCATGACTCATGCACGCGGATAAGAAGGTGGAATAGGACTTGGCGCAAGACAAAAGAAGTAGATATATGTCGTTTATTACTTGGCTGTTAAAAATACTTTTCTTTTTATGCATATTAACACGTGCACTATTGTGGTAAACGGAAAGTATAATAAAAATTACAAAAAAAAAACAATTTACTTTATGACAATGGTGCAAAACAGTATCCTTAAAAATTAATTTTAATGTTTGCAACAGTGTCCTTATAAATTAAATTGTTAATTCAAATAACAATTTACGGGCTCCGACGTAAATCCTTCTGTCTTAAGTTAGTGCGATACCGAAATATTTTTGTAATTAGCCTTTGTTTTATTCGTTTAGGTTTTGACAATTCACAATCAGTAAATCAAGAATCCCCTTTTTCTCGCTAAAAACGGGTTTAGCCTTTGTTTTATTCGTTTAGGTTTTGACAATTCACAATCAGTAAATCAAGAATCCCCTTTTTCTCGCTAAAAACGGGTTGAGCGCAGTAATGTTCCTGGCTGTTCGGCTGTCTGCGCCAATTCTGACATGAATATGTTATACTGAACTGCCATTTTAGTCTCCATAGTTGTACCTTTTATTTGTAAAAAAAAGGTGAAAAATGCATTCGACTGTGCATCATTTTTCCATTTTCATTTTATGTTTATAAACTTTTGGTATTCATGCATGCATTGCACACAAAAATAACAAAACATTGAAATGTATTTAAACGGCTTTATACATTATCTCAATCATAATGGATATGATACAGACAATTATTAAATTTGTATTATATACAAATTTAAATATGTACTATGCTGCACCAAAGTCTTGTTTTGCCTCATGCATGTGATAATTTACATAATTTTTTTTAGTTTAATTTTAGTAATATATTGTGTACCTCTTTTGTTAGTACACAAAGCTTATAAAGAGTATTCTATTTTATTATTTAAAAAAAAAAATTTTTAAGGTAGCCTGTTTTTGGCGCAAATAGTAGCTGCTAATCCTATATCAATTATTTTGGTAGTAATGCTAAATACCAAGTATTGGATTGGATCCAATCCTACATACGCAATCTGAAATTAGCCACAGAAGTTTTACATGGAATCTTAAGTTTAGATATTTTGTTATGCCATGTTACAAGAAGTATTATTAACATAAACGCATGTAGGAATTAGAGTTTATCAATAATATGTCTACAAACAATATTGATTAGAATGTATGCAGTTCAATGAAAAATTTTGAGTTGTTGAAAATTTATACTTTTGGTTAAAATGGTATTCTATTATGCTGTACACAATGGAAGAAAGACAGGAGTGTTTTGTACCTGGACTGAATGTGAAAAACAAACTAAAAGTTACAAAGGTGCTCGATACAAAAAATTTTCCACATGCTCTGAAGCTGAACAATTTGTTAAGTATGGAAAACTATTACCAACATCAACGGAATCAAACAGTCTATCAATAGATGTCAAGAATACAAGCATGCAGGTCAAGTCATGCAAAGAAAAGTCAAAACATTTTTCTGCCAATGTAAATTCTATTCATGACAAACGGAAACTTGAACCACTTAATCTGACATCTGCCAAAAAAACCAAGCTCTCTATGTTAGGTTGGTTTATTTAGAACATGTTTTTAAGTCCGGCCATATTTTTATGTTTATTTTGTTTTATTTTCCTGGAAATCAATAAGCCCAAAAGCAGTGACCAAAACCAGAAATGTCACTTCTAAGGCATTTCTATTTTTAAATCCCTTTTTTTTTTAAAAACAAATGCAATTGACAAATTGATAATCATTTAACTATTTTACTGAGTTTTATTTTATGACTTTGTGCTTTGTCTTGCATAATTTTTAATTACAGATTTCGTGTTATAAAAAAAGGAAAAACATATTGAATGATTCGCAATTTACTATGTTTTTATGAAACAGTTTCTGAAGCTGTTGTAACACAATCATGTAAAAGTCCACAAGTGGTTTATACTGATGGCGCTTGCTCAAAAAATGGACAAATTGGATGCAAGGCAGGGTAAGTAAGCAGTTCTTAAAGTTCAGATTTATAAAAAAGTTTATATTCAAGCAGGAATTAAATGTAAAATTGCTCTTGCATTGAATATTATTAAATAAATGTGTCGATGTTTTGACCACATATACAGGCAATCTTCTTCAGATGGTTTGCCTGTGATATATATTTTTCGCCCATAGTTTCAATATTCTTGGAGAAGATTGCCTGTATAGGCTGTCCAAACATCTGCACATTAGATAGAAAATATTTGCGGCATGAGCAATTTTTCATTTGATACAAGGCTTGGCAGCAACAGTATATTTAAAACTGATCAATAACAATCATTTATCATTCACTGGTTAATATACGGCAAAGGATATAGCATAACTTTAATTACAAACTGGCAGGTATGGTGTGTGGTGGGGACATGAACATCCTTTAAATTTATCCTGTAAGCTCACTGGAATTCAGACAAATCAAAGGGCAGAGATTGCAGCTGTAAATGCTGCTATACAACAGGCCAAACAACATGGAATTGATCGCTTACTGGTAGGTGGTTCCTTATTATTTAGTTTTTTACCCACAGCTGTAGTTAGTCTTGTCATTTCAAATGTATTTCTAAAGATTTGTCTCTAAATCTGTGTTTACTTAGTCAGGATGATCTCTTGCAAACAATTTAGGAAAAATTAGTTTATTTTGAGCTGCCTCACTTAGTTAACAATTTGGCACTGGGAATCTGGGATATCATATTTTTTAAATATCATGCCAATTGATTAAATGTGGCCCAAAAGTGTAGTACAATGTAGTACAACATTTAGGGCAAAACAAAAATAGTATGCCATTTGTACCAAAATTTTTTTTACAAAATGTTTTTCATTACTTTTTGGTTATATGTTAAATGTCGCTAATATTTTTTTAAATCACTGGCTATAAACGTTAGGAGCCTACCGCTTAATGAGTTCTTACATTTTGTTTAAAGACACCAAATTCAATTAGTTTTCTTAAATTAGTGCGCACTGATTAGAATAATAACTACTTTTCATCGCCAAGACAACACAAAGAGTTCCATCAATTTTTTTTAATAGAAAATACCCTTTTTAACCTAGACTCTCGGTATAATCACCCCACTGCAAAATATTGGAATTGTATGCAACCAGAAAACTCTGGCACTGCATTTCCTGTGGCATATCTAAAATACTGTTTTGTTTTTGAATTTTAAATATTAAGCTGGCCTCCAATTCTCCCTTTATGTCAAGCTTTTTTTTTATTTTTCCTTTAATAAGCATAATAAAAAAATGTAAATTATTGATCTTGCTTCTGTTGCATTAGTGATTTACAAAGCCAAAGGCAAAAGAAGTAGAATTTAAGTTGATTTTACTGTTTGAATCGTCATAATTTTATTTTTACATATTGTAATTTCTTGTGTTCTAATTTTGCAGTTTTACTATCCTACTGAAAAATAGCAAGCCATGATTCCTGGCTACCCCATATGATAGTGGATTATAAGGCCATTGAGGCACTCTAATTACATGTAGAAAGTTGAAAATTTTAAAGACTATTATGCTCTAATCGTCTTTCAAAACACGAACAAAGATAAATTTGTACATTACTACCAAGGCAATAATTTTACATTTGATGAATTCACTTTGCCTCTTAGGTGTATAGATTTAGCTACTATGTAAAGTTTTTGTGTGCTAATCGTTGTAAATTGATTGTGTTCTAAAATTCATTCAACATTACTTTTTTGGAGATGCAAAACAAGGATTTCAAAAAAGTTTATTTTGGAAGAAAAAGCAACATTTATAGTCCAAACCAACACTACACAACATTTACCAAATCTTCAGAGTTATGTAGTATGGCAATTTTATTTTTTCAAGTAGTCCACATACTCTTGTGAAGCAAGCGGGTTAATTACAAGTCTCATTAGTGTCTTTGCCTCATGAATTAACTTCACTTGTTCAAGGTAAAGTCTTATTCAAATGGAATTGTTCATCTTCTACTTCGTATTAAGCCTTAGCTCAGAAAACAACCACTCGACCTTACAGCAGCAACCATTCTGTTTATTAACTGCACAAGACTGGTGTATATATTCACATAACGCTTTTGCTTATACAAGTCATGAGTTTGCATGAAAGAGAAAAGGCGACACGAAAAAAGCGGAAATGATTTAGAACCCGGAGCCTTTTCTGGCAGCTGGGAACTGTTACAGCAACGCTTTCACACAGGTGAAATACTTTTATCTGTAACGGAAATATGTGTCTCTATATAACATTATTCATGTGTGAAACAGCCAAATGCTTTGTTCCCAGAGTGACAGCGAGTGTTTGGTAAAGGCGTGAAAAAGTAGCAACATTTTTTATTGTACATTTTGAAAAGAACAGAACTCAAATAAACGTCTGAAATACTCAATAAAACATCTTAAATGACCCCAGACGCTACAGATTACTCCGCCTCTAAATTTTTGGCCAGGGTGCATATAAAGCCCTGGCAATTTGTTTTGTTGTTTGTAAAATGTTTGTGGAAACGTTGGAAGCGAAATGCGAGAATTATCCGATCTTGCGCAATATGTGCTTTGGTTTCCTGTTTCTTGATTCATTTTCTCTTGTGTGCCCTGTTGATCCAAGTTCTTTTGTCTTGGGAGACACTGAATTGATGTTAGATTTAGCTGGATGGCGATCTCGTTGTTTCTTCAACGCGCCGGCAGAGCTGTGTTTTGGTTTTGTAGACAGGAATTTTGTGAATCGGGTGGGGAATCCCCTGTTCGGTCTTCGACCATTCTGACGTCACCGGAAATCATTGGCTGCACTGCGCACTCGCACGTCGTCCAACGCTTTGTATTGTTTGTTTTCTGAAATTTAAAATAATTTTCGGCAGATTTGTTGTTCCAAATTTATTGGGAGTAGTTCAGACATTTTACACTTTGATTATAAACATTCTTTACTCTAATTTTATTTTTGATTTAATTTTTATTTATTTATTTATTATTATTTTTTATATATATATATATAGGCGATTTAGGTTATATTTGAATTTCGAGACAAATTTGTTATTGCAATATATAATTACCTACGTTACACATATCTTGCGATTTAATACAATGACATAATATTTTATAGCGATTAATAATAATTCAATCTGCGTTATATACGATTAATTGGCGATTCATGCAACGATTTAGGTTATAACAATTCACACAAGTGAAACATTTGTAATTAGTGCTCCCGCAACGTGCATTTTTATTGAAATTGGTTTTATAATTTGATTTTTTTGCGTGGCAACTCATACGGTTTGTTGGTTTATTGGAGTAAGGGAAAGCGTTGTTAGAGGTAAATTCTCCAACCATTTTGTAAGTAGGGTAAAGCGTTGGTGAAGGTAAGTCTCCAACCATTTTGTAATTGCGGCCGCATATGGGCCTAGGCGGATAAGAGGAATTTTCTTATCATGGAAATGGTAGAATTAACTACCATGATAGATTAGGGTCAACGTAGCAACATCACGTTAGCGATGAAACTCGTGACAAGCAAGCAATTTGTAACGCGAAATACATTTGTGAACACTTGGTGAAGGTTAGTTTACATCGGTTGATGCCGTGCCATGTATTCTTTTGAAAAGATAAGTAAAATTTATCTTGAATCGTAGAATTCTGCTTTACGTTTCGAGGGGTGGGATTTAGTACTGGCGTCGAAAAGCACTGGTTTATTGAAACACTGCTAATGGAGTTGGTCGGATTCGCGATTTCCGGCCTTTAGCAAAAGAGATTGAGTTGGCAACTAAGCCTTGTAAGCCAGCCACGCCTTCGGCGTAATATTACAGATGAACAAGCTATTTTTTAGATAGTTTCCAGGTGTCCTTACGGTACTTTTGCAACGCTTGATTTCCGTTTTTTTTTATTTTAATTTAATTTTTTTTTTAATTAGTGTTACATTCGGGAAGCACTAAGGTAAGGGATACATTGAAATTATTTACATAAAGTATTTAACACATTACAAACGTGAGTAGGGTTTGTCCTTAAAGTCGCGTTTAAAGATCACACGAATTAAACCATATAGTTTGCGCGTGAATGAATTACTATGCTTTTTACGAAGTATTTCCGACTCGCATGCCTTGACGCGTGTTTCCTGAACTGAAACTCAAACGCGCGAATTGTTTAAATCAATTTGGACATTACACAAAAAAAAAATCGGAAAAACCACTCGACCTTGCAGCAGCAACCATTCTGTTTTTCTGTTTATTAACTGGAGAAGACTGGTGTATATATTCACATAACGCTTTTGCTTATACAAGTCGGGAGTTTGCATGAAAGAGAAAAGGCGACACGAAAAAAGCGGAAATGATTTAGAACCCGGAGCCTTTTCTGGCAGCCGGGAACTGTTACAGCAACGCTTTCACATAGGTGAAATACTTTTATCTGTAACGGAAATATGTGTCACAATATAACATTATTCATGTGTGAAACAGCCAAATGCTTTGTTCTCAAAGTGACAGCGAGTGTTTGGTAAAGGCGTGAAAAAGTAGCAACATTTTTATTATACATTTTGAAAAGAGCACAACTCAAATAAACGTCTGAAATACTCAATAAAACATCTTAAATGACCCTAGACGCTACACTTGTATCTGATTTTATAGTTTCATTTTGTTTTTTAGTTTTTATAGGAAGTTGAAACTAATGAATAATTGTTTCTATAAATTGGTGCGTTATAAATAAAATATATTGTTTAATACCTCCACAGATTAAAACTGATTCGATGTATGTAATTAACTGCATTACAAAGTGGGTTGGTGGTTGGAAAAAAAGAAATTGGATTAAAGGTGATGGAAAACCAGTAATACACAAGGAAGAGTTTTTAGAGATGCTAAACAATATGCAACATGTTTTAGTTGAATTTGAACATGTACGTGGACACAGTGGTATTATTGGAAATGAAATGGCTGACTCCCTTGCAGTAAAAGGGTTAGAAAGCTGACAAGAATTACCTTGGGAATTGGAATAGCCTTATCTGTGATGGTACTCCTAACAAGACATTATTTGTTTAAAAAAATTCATCTAGCAAAAATGCACGTTTAATTACATTGAAACGGTTTTTGCAGCTATTTTTCGTTTTAGATAAGGCTCCATCAACTCATTTTGCGTTTTGCATCTATTAGCTTTGCCATTTTGTTGGAAGATTTCTATATTTTATTACAACTAGCTGTCATGGTCCCCTTAAAAGGGCACCACTAAAAGCGGTGATTGAAGCTGTTTTAACAACTTCCAGGTGTATGAAATTAGTTTTGAGTAGGCTACATTTTCAGCGAAACAACTGACATGTCGCATCCAAATTATGTGTAAAGTTCGCGAAGATGTAAAATGTAACGCATTTTGTCAATAAAGTATGGGGTTCGGGCACCTGACTATGGTCACTCGCAAACTATTTGTTTAATAAAAAATTCTTTTTAGGACGTCTTGATAAGACAAGTATTCTCAATTCCTAGGAAACCTGGTATTCTCGCGTGATTCAGTGTCCCAATAAGCACTTTCAGTTTAAGTTATGTTATAACTTTTTGCCAAAATAGTTAAAATCCTGGTTTAAAGCCCGTTTTAGGATTTATTCCTGATGTGGGTTTTCTTTGATGGCGCACCTGTTTTGTCTACCATAAACTGATCCTTCCTAAATAAAATTACTTGATAACAAGAGACGAAGCGTGGTTTGATTGAAAATGAATAGTTGAGAAAGGTTCCTGTAAAAAAGGCGTAAGCGGGATGTTCTTGGTTGTAAGGAAGACAACCAATCGTAGGTTTAACCACAGACAATAAACTAAATTCGGTTCTATACGATGAAAATTTTAAATTACCTTTACGATTTACTGAAGTAAAAACCTTTTTGCAACACCTCGTAATACCTTTCAGTGCATGCTTGGAAACCTTCAAACATTGGGTAAACCCCGTAATACAATGGAAAGTAGGTTTGGCCTATAAAGGTACAGCTAGGAAGAGTATAGAGTTTGTCAGTTGACATACCAGGAAAAATCCTGACTTGTGGCAACCCTAATTTAGACTAAATTTTAGTTTTACAGTTAGTTACGCATAAGTTCGATCAAAGAAAGGAAGTTGTTAAATGGCGTTATGTCTAAAAAATGTCATGCAAATTGAATATTTGCTTTGGGCGTTTATTTATTTTGTTGTAAGCGTATTCCCTGTGCAACAATCAGACTTCAGCAATAAGACCGAAAGTAGAGCAACCTCATCTTCGAAATAAAACGCAGTTCGGAATAACACCTAAACCCGTCTAAATAAAACATTCGACATAAGTTCTAAACAACTTTTACCTAACTCTAAACCTGCCCCAATCTTCATCACTAACTATTACTATACTAACTATTTAAACCCTTGTCAACCTGTTACATAATCCCCAAACAAAAAGCATCCACATGGTTTATTTTTTATAGAATTCGCTCATATTTACTAGTTAAACTACTGTATATTATAACACAAGTGCCTTTATAACTGTCATTCAGCGATTCTGGATTTCTTTTAAAAAGACATATCACCGATTATTTTGTACCTAAAAATTAAGAAATTTTGACCTAAAAATAATTTATTTTGACCTGTTAGAAATACATCGATTTAAATAACCTAGGCGTCGTTATTCACACGTTTTTTATAACGTTTATAGGTCTAATGTAGATATAATACGGTTGAAATGACTTTGAATACAAATCAAAGCTAAATTTTTTTGGATAAAATTAAAAAAAACTACGACCAATTTAAAAAAGCTGACCATAGTTTTTTTTTTAATTTTGTAAACGGTTTATGTACATTTTTATTAGATTTTTGATAAAAAAAATTTGACCAGTTTTGACTTTTTTTGACAAATTAAAAAAATATTCGTCCTAGTGATCACACATTTTTCCCGCAATAGACAACAACAAAACTACCAACTTAAGTTGAACAACAGAACTGCAAATGGACTACATAACGTTTTTTTACCTTCACTACCAAAATAATTAACTTTTTCCCTAATTAACACCAAATCGGGATGAAAAAAAAATTAGCTAAAAGACACGACCGTGGTCGGACTACAATAATAACAAAGTAACAGTTAAGCTCTTGAAAATAGCAGGACTGTTTGTGGTCTTTTTATTTAATATAACCACGAAAACATTTTATCATAATTGACTCATTTGACGATTAAAAAATTAATGAAAATGACTGCAATTGTACTCTCTGCGATTCATTATTCTCTGTTCTCTGGCTCCCGTGAGCTTATTTGGGTAAGTTTTATCTTACATACCTGACGGGAATACGCTATGTAGTAAAATTCAGGGGAAAGACACCAATAAAACTGGTTAAGCCTACAATCAACCAATGAAAGACTACCATCCGTACAATGATGTTAAATGTAACCGTTTATATAAAGCATAAAAAATACAAAGTATTATACAAAAGTATAAACGTGCAATGTTTACTATACTTTAGCAAGTAATATATATTCTGTGATAACTATCTCTTTGGTAAAAATTTTGCTTTGCCATATTTTGGCATGGGAGGCACTGCCTCCCCTGACTGCACGTCCTTGATATACACCTGTGTATGAATGTTACAGCAATTTTAAAGTATTCTCACATTTTGAAACACATTGCCTTTTTATTAGTACAGCGATATATTGCTTCGAATATCAACATAAACTTATTATAGATTTCATATATATATATATAGGCCTATATATATTTAGATACAATGATATAGGCCGGTCATGTTCAAATGGCGGATCGCCATCCGGTTCCGGATCTTTTCAACGTTTTGTGCGGATCTTTTAATGTAGTCTTGAAAAAAAAACTTTTTACAGAGTCTTATGTGAATACCGATTGTCAATGTTGAAGCATAGAACGAGACTCCCAAATGCTAATCCTTGTGAGCGTTTGAGAATATCAGTAAGCGACAGAAAGCCCCAATTCGATGATATTGTAAGACCTAAAGTCTAAATCAGGGGTCGGCAACCTACGGCCCGAAGGCCGGATGTACCCCGCCAATGTAATTCATTCGGTCCGCCGCCTCTTTGACAAACTAGATACGAGTCCATTTCAAATATTTTTTGACTATTTTAACTACCGGTACGTAAGTGCAAAAAATTGATCTTTCTACGTCCAAACTTGTTTCTTGTCGAATGATCTTTCTACGCCCAACTTAGTTTGATGCTGTATTTTGAACTAGATCAGCGCTTCGTTACCGTTAACGGAAAACGGATTCAAAAATATTGGACATATATTTTTTAAGATTTTTTAAAAATCTTTTTCTGCGGACCACAAAGACCTTTCTGAGTTTGGTGTTGGCCCGCGACTATAGAAAAAGGTTGCCGACCCCTGGTCTAAACCAACTCATCCTTTTTCTCACTGAAATCGTGGTGCTGTAGCACACTTCACTTTTGGGTTTTACAAAGTTATCAATATGTTGTAGGGTACATTTACATAAATAAAGGACCATAAAAATTAAAGCGTGTCCAATATATTTACTATTCGTATTTGGTGGATCATCATGTTGTCTGGTTTGACTGTGGTGGATCATGGCAGAAATCATTTGAACACCCCTGCTATAGATGTTAAAAAAGTATTATATGGCTCTCATGGAAATACAACCAAGAAAATTTGTCTTTTATGGCTCTCTTAGCTTAAAAGGTTCCCGAACCCTGCCATACAGCACTAAGTATGATTTTAAACGTTTCGAATAACTTTTTATTGATTTTCAACATTAGACGTAGCCAAATTAATTTTAGCTTTTTTAGTCATGGCTTATGCTCCTAACGATTCCAAAAAATATTTGGTAATAACCTAGAAAACATATTGTTTAAAATTTTCCATCCGTATAACTTTTTCTACTCACCAAACTAATGACGTCATTTTCCTTTTTTCTTGCTGCCTCCCTTTAAAATCATCAACCAATTCGGGACAATGGTCGAACCACAATTGTGTTGACAGGGCCATTGGTAGGTGTCCCGCACTAGATATAGTAAAATAATTTAATGGACTGTAATTTGAAACAATTTTCGGACTCTAGCCAAAACACCTAAATAAGAACAACATCAACGTCGGAATAAAACACAGTTCGGAATACGACTAAAATAGGACTAATACCTAAAGCCCCACCCGAAAGTACATCACTAACTCCCATAATAATTTCAACCTTAAATCGTTTTCAAGCCCCACCCATTACCCACCACTAAACCTAAACAGAGCCAAACAATCCGTTGGCCAAACAGCGCATATTAGTGCGCCCAAACGTCAACACCAAAATGGCCGGAGCCAAACCTATGGCCCCGAACGGCCCATAGCCCTTCCCTACAGTCAGGCGTTATTTTGGCCACTTAGTTAGAATTTATTCCGATGAATTTAGGATTTATTCCGACAGATTTAGGTCTTATTCAGCAGTTTGATCTTATTCTGTTCTGCATATAACTGCGTATTTGGCTTTATTATGTCATTAGAATTAATGCTATGGTTTTATAGATTTTTCTGCTTTAGGTATTTTGTTTCTTTTTAGGTCTTATTGTGTGTTCCCATTTTTCTTCATGGAATACCTTTAATTGTTTGAGGAAAGTGGCAAAAAACGCTTCGAGAGTCAAAAAAGGCGTAAAGTGTGGTAAAATTGCTTTTGAAAAAGTTGGCAGTTCTAACTTTATATTGCAAACCTTTTTGTATTTCTCACATCTGGAATACTTTTAAAGCAACCTAGGATATTATCAATAAATTATATTACCGTATGGATAAAAGTATTTATATATATATATATATATAGAAAAGTAAATCTTTTTACGATTGGCAAAAAATCTTAATCTCAAAAATTTACATAAAATGTTGTTTTTAACAATAACCAAAACAAATAATGGGAACGTTTAAACTGATTCTAATCATGGTATATTTTTTATCAAGCCTTTTCAAAAATTACACCACTACAAATACAAAAATATAATTTTATTAAAAGTACAAAAAAAGTGCAAAATAAAGCGTCCATATAGAGGCGCAATGGTGGCGAACCATTGTATTCGCTTTGTTTTTTGCCCACTCGTATTCTTCTAATACCACAAGTTTGGGTATTTTGCTCTGAAAGAGTAGGGAGCTTGATAGCTGCGCAGCCACATTTCTACGGCGGTTGATTCGTTTGGCGTCAACGAAGCCAGTAGCGGGGTTCGGCGACACAAATCCGTGATGTCATCGCTTGTCATCAACGGAAGATCGTCCGGAAATTCATCAACAAAATCCACAACTTCGGGTTTGAGATCGAATCCGTTGCATCCAGCAGCGACCTGGAATATAACATATTATGAGTGATAAAAAATACAACAAACCGCTATCAACTTAAAAATAAACTCTCACCATTATTTTGCCCGCGTCTGGAGTAGCACCAGAAACAAATGGTACAAGATTTATTGGCTCCAGAACCTCTTCAATTGCTGCCATGAAATGCACACTCCTGTTTATCTTCTTTCTCATCTTAGTCATTTTCCGC
The DNA here is from genome assembly GCF_963924565.1 of Ascidiella aspersa. Classification (NCBI taxonomy): domain Eukaryota; kingdom Metazoa; phylum Chordata; class Ascidiacea; order Phlebobranchia; family Ascidiidae; genus Ascidiella; species Ascidiella aspersa. The sequence continues at coordinate 19,471,087 of NC_139453.1, forward strand.
ATTGCGCTAACAACCGATGAAGATGTGCAACGATGTTTCGGACTGTCTTGCATCTTCGACAACTTATATTTCTGTTTTGCCTGCTCAGCCATTTCCTCTTTGTAATAACGAAGCCAGTCTTCCTCGGTTGGAGATTTGCTGTCAGTTTCTTCGCTTGGCAATTTGTTAATAAGGTCTGCCACTTCATTCCAGTTGACTTTGGGTATTTTCACAAATGGATGCTTCTTTCTCGACCATAAAGCCAACCAATACTCATGTTCGGGAGCCAGCTTTCCTCCCAGTTCTTCAGCTCCTGGGTAGCTCGTTACTACAACCGGCGATTTCACCAACATACGCCGCTTTTTTGCAACTTTGGATACAATTTTCTGCATTCGGCCGACTTGAGTTGAAATACCTTTAAAAAAATTGAAACAGGTTAATTGAGAAAAAAAATGCTGATTATTATAAATGTACATGATTTTAAAGTACATTTGGTTATAATACCTTCGTAGGCAGTAATCACATCTTGAACTATCTTGCCGCTTTCTTTTATTCCTTTAAAGGCTGCATTCTGAGAAATGCTTTCAGAGTAGGTCGCATTCGACTGGAAGTAAATTGTGGCAACCATAAGCAAGTTAATAAAATATTCAGTCGAAAACCGCTTTTAAAGTGACTTCATAAATACTCATAAAAACAATAAAATAATAACAAAATAGTACCTCAACGCTCAATTTTCTGCCAATCCTGAAAACTCCAAACGTCCATCGAAGTAGCAATACTAAACTAAAAGTAAAAGACAATTTCCTTAAAGAGAAATAAGTAAAAATGTATAGAAGTACATATTCCATTTTAAATTAAATTAGTTTAAAAATTACTTTAAAGTGCTTAAACCATGAATAAAAGCAAGGTTTTCTTACCTGCTCATCAATGTGCGCCCATTTATGCAAAGGCCAATCAACATTATCACGGCGAATACCAGCATTGTTAAGTTGAATGATAAATCGGCCAAGAAATCTTCCAGTGATAACGGAGCTGTGTCAACCAAACACTTCTTTAACTGCTCAAACTTATTTTCGATTTTAGGTTCAGGTGGACCTTGTAAACCGAAAACCTTTAACGGGGCGAACGAATTGTCGCCAAGCGTACAATAAAATCTCATATTTTTGCTGCTATAGATTCTCTTTAGTTATAACGTGTATAACAAAAAGCATTGAAGCAATATAAATATTTTCCGAAAAATGTTCAGTAGCCAAATTCCCATTGTTTAGTGTCAAGTGTGACGTAACACAGGTAGTTAGTAAAATGGGAAAATGTAATGTAAATTAAATTTATTCAGAAATAAGCTGTAATATACACGCAAATAAAATTAAGATATGCTGTAATAACTTTATACGCGAAATATTTATTCGTTCAAAAATTAAATAAGCTGTAATGATTGTATAATTCTAATACCTTTAAGGCCTGTGTGTTTTTATTAAAAATGGAAAACCCTACTTTGGTAAAACAACTTTTTTTTTTAAACAACTCTGTTTATCACAGACATAACTCTTTGTAAAATACGTTTACTTAAAATGGCTCTTAATATAAGTTTGAATAATTATTAAAGATCATTATAGATAAAAATTTTCGCTAATAAATTAAAATGAGTTAAAAGTGAAATCAAACTAATTGCACTTCATTTCCTTAAACCAGGGGTTCCCAACCGTTTTCCAATCCCGTACCACTTGGACGTTTTCTAACGCCACGCGTACCACTTCTTGTATGACAGTGGTTCTTCACCTTTTTTCTACCGCGCCCCTCTTTGGTAATTGTTCTGTGCCTTGCGCCACCTTAGATATTAAATAACAATAATATATGAAATTTGTGGTGTGAAGCGCGAAAGAAATTGCGTTTATTTGGTTTGTGTTGGCTAAACCTTAAGACACACAAAAGCTGCTCGTGCTCGATATATTGGTTTTCATCCAGCTAATTTTGACAAACATGTTGTAAAAATTGAAACATTGCGTTAATCGTGTTTTAGGGGTGATGGCACACAATGCAAAGGCGGTGATGGCACACAATGCAAAGGCTATATACTGCAAATAATATTACAAATTGGCGCAATAAAGTCGGAGTACCCCCCAATTAGTGATGCGCAAAAAGTTGTGCGTAGTTTTTTGTAGTTTTGTTGTTAAAATTGGCAAAGCACAGTTTGTGAACTTCACAAGATCTTTTTCAACCATATCATACTGTTCTGAATAAATCGCTAAATTATGATCGTTTCTTCAGTTACTTTTCTAAACATGTGTAATTTTGATGTTATGCATAAGACAGCATACAAGCAGATTTAGTAACTAAAGCAACATGGAACTGATAAAACATTATAAAAAGTTAAATATAGGAATAGAGCTTGCGCCCCCCCTAAGATTTGCTTGGCGCCCCGGTTAAGAACCACTGTTGTAGAACAACTATTTTGATCGAATCATATTTTTGCCTAATTTTACCTTACAACTAGCATTATTCAATGTTATTTGTAAATTAAGCTATAAATCAGTAGATGATATCTATCAAGAGCAATCGTTTAACAACAGCGTTCAACAGCGTTGTACGCTTTACAAAGCAACTGTGCTTCTTGTCGACAATTGATATGACCTGTCTTTTAAACATCGTAATGGTACGAAACAACAGGGATAGTTACGTAACAATGAATAGGGTTTAGGGAATATTTTTGGAAAAAAAACAGATCAACAAAATATAAAGTTGTAAATCCAAGTTTTTGTGAAAAAACGGAAGCTACTCGCGTACCACCTGAAAAACCTTCGCGTACCACTAGTGGTACGCGTACCACAGGTTGGGAACCCCTGCCTTAAACTAATCAAGTCTATTTTTTCGTTTAAGACATCTTTTTAATATTAAAATATATCACTCATGATGGGACTAGGGCTGGTTGGATGGCTTGACTTAAAAAGGTGGACTACTAAGGTTTATGCCGTTTAGGAACTTCCGTTTTAAAAAAGTGTAAGATTTTGCTAAAAACAACTATACCCTGCGTTGAGGTCTAACTTACGATATTTTGCCATACCGGGACCGACGCATTTACAGTACCACATTTATTTATTTAAGATAAATACACATGCGTATACAACAACGGCTCTAGTCCTTCTGAAGTCGTTTTTTTCTCTGTGACAATATTTGTCATACTGCCACGAAAAAAAAAGTAAAAACGATCTGACTTATATTCATTTGTTTTCAAAATTGCTAAGCTTTAGCTTAATTTATTTCAAATTGATTTAGTGGCAAAGTGAAGGTTAGTGTAGCTAACACATTTAATTAAATTTATGGCAAATACAATGATCTATGCCGGACGGCCAAACGTTTTGTTTGCGATTATTTCAGGAATTTATTTACATGACAATCGCCATGGCAACGTCATCTGCGTCGTTGAGCTTGTGCGCAATTGCAACCTTCGCCATACAAATCTATTTCATGTGCAGCAACAACTACAGAAATGTTAATCAACCGCATAAGTACGTTAAAGATATACAAATGTATTGTAAAATATCTGCAACACTAAAGTTGTCCAATATTAGAGTAAAAACTTATAGTTCAGTCAGTGTTTGTGATCCTAAGCAACAAGATGGTAACACCAGCCCACAGTGTCAGCGCAGCAAACTGTAAAAACGTAATTCTCATTAGCAGAACGCAAGATTATGACGTCATAATGGACAATTCAACTTAAAGCGGGCAATAACGTGAATGAACTACTATTGATAATAATGAGCTTGGTTTGGAAACGTAAGATAACTATTCATTTTTAAAAGATGTTTTTTAATACTAATGTTTATTGTTCAAAAGTTTTGAACTTAGCTCCTGTTAGCAAATTAGCATAAAGTAAGTAAATGAATTTGTACTTATGATTTATCAAATCTAGTCTGTCCATCAAAAAGACTGAAAAATGTCAAGTAATTTAAAAAAAATTCTGAAGTACACCTTCAGTAATCTTCAAGTCAACTCTAGTAGACGAGCATATCATAATAAACCTTTTTTGGAGACTTTAGTTATTCGACGTGTTAACTCAAACTGTCCAGGTTTCGCTTGTTACATGTACATGGAATTTCCGCGGATGGCCGCCATCATCGGGATGTCAATCATCGGACTCGCCGTCATCTTTATCCTCTACTCGCTTTCCTACTCGTGCTACGTCTGGAGCAACTCGCACTACTCGACATCGCCGGCACCGCAATGCGATTCTAAAATAACTCGCGAGCGCCTGCACGAGTATATTAAAAGTCAGAAGCTTGTGTGTAGCGGTTCGGAGGACTTTGTTGTGACCGGATCGCGGCAATCTCCGTTGGAGGAAAGTCCTCCGGAGAGCGCTCCAGCTGTAGAAGAACCGAGCAGTATTTACGCGAGCATTGGAACAAACGACGATTTTTTGGCACTTTTATCGTACACTCAAAATTATATCAAGAAGCTTACCAATAGAGCAAAAATTAGAATCCCAAACAATTTGAAATTTCTCTCGGCACCTTAAAGCGTTAAAAACGGCACCCCGGTTGAGTACTACTGCCCTAAGTCTCTGTCCTGAGATGCCATGAGAACATCTGGTTTTGCATTTTTCCGCTCTTCTTATGATTACGCGAGTTTCTGAATAGAAGCGATCTTGTAGTTGAGTGATGATTTTTTGTGTATATTTATTTTCATAATGTTATTTCAAATCGCCAAATGCCCAAGATAGCGATAAGCCACAGGGCGTATCTTTTTTGTTTGACCCTGGTTGTTTATCATTGATTAATTGACTTCGGTTCGCCACTTCAAGGCTCCTCCCGGTATAATATACTAAATGTTTGACGTTTTCGTGGTACAAACGGACGAGTTCCTAGACTTTGCGTGTTATTACAGATTTTAAGTTGCAAACCACTAGTCTTTTTAAGCAGTACCCCATTCAAAAAGCTAGAAAATGATCAAATAAATGTAGATTTATTTAGATCGTAGTTCCACAGACCCAACGTCTACCTGATACAACACCAAAGCATGCCGTAAAAACGAGAAAACATTCTTCAAATAAAATCGGTGACGTCAACCTTATACTAGCCAACTATTACGATTAAAAACAGAAAAATGTCTTCAATGACAAATTCAGTAACAGTTCAGATCAGTGTTTATTTAATTTTTTTGCCGTGACCTAAAATCCTAACTATGGAAGAGCTAGCGACCCAAGTGGTAATAATAATAATAAACGAACTTCAAAACTTTCAGATTTAAAATGACTATGATTTTTGTTAAGACGCAAACATCAATAACATGATTTGGAAAATAATTGTGAGAGGCGTTGCATATAACAGCTGAATTGCCGCACAGAAAACACAGAAACATGTGTAAAAAGTTGAAACACATATGCTGGTGTGTTTATCCTTTTAAACTTTCGAGTTGGAGAAGAGTTATCTACAGAGAAATCACCATATTGCAAAAAGGTAAAAGTAGGAAAGTTTTTGATAAGATGAAAACAAACGATTGCTGTTCTAAAAACGTTATTGGTTAATTTAAAACATATTGGGAAAATATTATATTTGGAGAACATTATTGTTATTACAAGTTCGTATCAATAGGAAATGCAAAATAAAAGTTATTTTTGTAGAGCCAGCAATTTTGCTATTTATCCAAATTTTGCGTAGCTATTTATCCATTTTTTTTAACATAAAACAATTTGCTTGCTATATATATGTTGCATTTTTTCTATTTTTTAGTTCAATTATTGCTCATAATCGCGCAAGTTTAAAAATGCTAAAAATTTAACGTTTTTTTGTGACAAGGCTTTGACTTGGAATTGACTTATCCTAATTATGACTTGACTGGGTCTTTATAATCGAGTTGTTATTTGTTCCAAAAAGACTTGACTTTGACTTGAGTTATTTTACAAACGACTTGACTGGGACTTGTTTCAAAATGACTTGTCTACAAGACTGCAAATAAAAGTTTCTAGCCTCAGCAATGTTTTTCAATGTCCAAAATGCAAAACATCCTTCCCGCTGGTAAGTACAAATGTTTCGTTTTACTCAGAATGAAGTACACATAACCAATGCATAAATACGTTTATTACAAATCAACAAAATGGTTTGCGATCCTAGCAATATAATCGGTCAGTGATATTATGCGGTGTATCGCACCCCTTTATTGACGTCATCGGCGATTATGCTTTGGTAGAGACTGTCCTCCTTCTTTTTCTGGCCATATCTTTTCAGCAAACGTAGAACGACAACAATTAATGACGCGAGCACGACAAAACTCGAAATATCGACGATCGCCCAAATAAAAGACGGTTCCGCCGCGTCCAATGCATCGGAAACTAAAAAAATAAAAGCTGGATTATTATTATGAAACCCTGTTTGATAAACTCTGTAAATAACTTGAAGAGCTGTAATAGGTGTTTTACCAACAAACACTATTCAAGACGAAATATTTTGACAGCTTATTAAGTTTGCTTGATTAGTTAGCACTCGCAAACTCGGGCAGTCTATTTTGCAGTGCTTAACAAGGGAATCACTTAACTGGGACATAGCTTGGACTCGTGTCATTTCAAAATGACTTGTTTACAACCTGCACACTACATCTCTTTCCGTCTAAAGTCAGTGTGTCTAAAGTTGCCCTGGGTAAAACTACGATAATCTTATTCGCATAGCTTTACTGTGATTTATGTTTCATCATGATGCCAATATGAAAATGTGCACCTTGAAACTCGGCCGCGTAGCTGTATCCAAGTTGATCTGACGACACGAACATTTCACGGTTGGTGATAGGAGGAAAGAATGGCACCATATTGAAGTCGAGGTTATGGCCAATCGGTGCATCTTCTGTTGGATAGTCAGAGGCTGTTGCGTTCGACCTGCGTTTTAATGCCAAATGTAAGAAAATAGCAATGACTTGACTAAAGTGAACTTAAGTCACTGGTTTTAAATGAGTTGACTTGACTTAAGTAATTTAGGAAAAATGAGTCGACTTGACTTACGTCTTTCAGATAAATGACTAAGGGTAAAATGAGATGATTGTATTGAGAATTTCTTTTTTTTCTTTTTTTGCTATATGTTGCTGATTTTGTTATTTTTTAGTTGAGGTATTGGTTGTAATCGAACTAGTTTACCATTTTAGTAGTTTAACGCTTTTTTATGACAAAAAATTAATTGGCTAAAATTATCACTTGACTTGGACTTGACTTGTGATTTATTGAAAAAGACTTGACTGGGACTTCAGTCATTTTAAAATGACTTGTTTACAACACTGGAAAATAGTGACCCTTTTAAATGTTGTCACGTGGATTTTCTTTCCAACCTTTTAATCCATTCTTCGAATATGGCGTCGGTGTAAGTGTGAAGTAAAACGAAGATGGGGTCGTTAGCAGAAGCATGGGTTTGTCCACCAGTGCCGTTTAGAAACAAGAGTGTGCGAACACCGACGTCAAACTCTCCATTCGGTTCAGAATAACCTTCAAATTTGAAAAAAACAGTATTATCCAACTACGAAATTTCGCAAAACAGCTTTTATTAGGTAATACAAAAAGTTAGTACTTTTTTTTATATTCACCTTCAAGTGCGTTCCTAAAACTTCCAGCCGAATTTGAGAAGAATGGCAATGTGTCGTATGTTTCCACTTCGATGCAGCCACTTACGTCATCTGGTGTTGGAAGGCTTTGGGTTTCTCGACGGTCGACGTTACCGCCAGGATTACGACGGATTGGGCCTTTGTTTGAAATTACCAAACTGTTACAAAGTGTTCGTTGAACAAACATGACGAATGTTTAACTTACCTTCAGGTTTTTTTTGTAGGCAGATATATATATATTTTTATTAAAGAGTAAGACATATATATTTTTTATTATTTATTTATTTTTTTCATATCATCATACCAATTATGCCTCTTCGGCTAAGAAAAAAGAATCTGAACATCTTACCTTCAGATGTTCCGTTGCACAGCTTTACGTTTGTCGTTAAACCAATCTAGACTGAGGCAAACCACTTCCCAGTCTGCAAACCTCGAATTAGGACTTCGTTTGGGTTGGATCCTCCTAACAACTCGTCAGTGCAAATGTCGCATTCAGTGCCTGGGAAACAATTTATAATGGATCATCTCACATTATTGTACAATGTGGATAAAACTAAACATATAACTAGAGGCCACACGCCTTAACCTAAATTGTTCTCTTTGCCAATTTTCTTCGTTGTACCAAGCAGGCGCTGTCGTGTAATATGCCCATTTTATCATATAAACATAAGCCTACAAACTGCAAAGTTTCTCAGGTAAAATGAATGGTATGTTTTATTGCGATAACTTTTGATGTGGTTTCTGTAGAATGACTTAAAAATCGCTAAAGTCTTCTTAATAAATAGAATTATATCGAACCACTTGCGAATCTTAATTGTGTTTAGGTCCCTTATAAATGCAAAGTTTTCTCAGTTTTAACCAAATAAACATTTTTTGACACTGTTCGAAATCATCGCCTTGAGAGCATTTAGACTACATTTTAGTTACGCATTTGCGTATTTGTAACATAATATACATATTAATAAATTTGGTCAAATGACTTGACATAATTGCAAGTCAGTGTTTGAAACGGCTTGGCTTGACTTGAGTCTTTTGGACAAATGGCTTGGATTAAAAAAGTATTTTTTACAACATTATTTTGATAACAAAGGAGTGACTTGAAATTGACTTGCTCTAATAATGACTTGACTGGGGCTTGACTTGTTATTTGTTCAAAAAGACTTGGACTTATTTTACAAAAGATTTGTATTTTACAAAAGATTTGGTTGGGACATAAGTCACAGATAATAATTGACTGGGACATAGTAAGTTTTCAATAATTGTTTTAATAATATATGCTAAATGTTTACCTCCAATCGCAAAATCCCAATATGGCAGAGCAAAAGTAGGATCGCCTGATAACCGCTGGAGGTCAGCCTCGAGTCCAAGCAGGTGCATTCTGTGCCAAGTTAAGAAAGCGGGGCCTTCGTGAGAAAAGTCGATGGCGGTGTAGGCTTGACCGGGACCCAGGAGTGTGTCACGTACTGAGTAGTAGTGAACCCACACAAAAAGATCGCATATCGTCACATTCACAAATTGTGGATCACTGGTTCCATTTTTACCGAGAAGATTTCTGAAGAATATAAATTACACGGCATTATCCAACGCGCCCAAACTCTGACAAAATATACACATTCATCCTATATTTATTGAAAGATGGATTAATTAAAATCATGTGGGCAAATTGTTTTGAGGTAATTTATCATGTGAGGCAACATACATGGAAATTATTTACAAATTTTTCACCTGTAATGATCTCGAGCTATGACGTAATCTGGATGAACAGAGGTTTTTGAGAGATCAAGAATATCAAGAAAAGTTGCTCCTTCGTCCTATGTCATATTGAGGAGGTTTTTGCGGACGGTCGGAGGACTTCTCTCCTGGCACTCGCTTCCTTGCCATCCTTACTTGCATCCGGAACAATCGAATCTTCCAAAGTTGCCGTTGCAAATGCACGAACTGCGATAAGAAAGTGTTGATAAATCGTTTGCAAGTTACTTTAGTTAAAAGTCCCAATTTCGAATATATTATAGAATTTTTTCATAACAGGGACAAAAATATGCATTACGCCGTATAAAAACATGTTAGTTTCTGTGAGGCAAGCAATTAATACTGTAAAATGGAAAAACAATGTTGTTAATATAAAAATTAGGTAAATACGCTTTTAAAATCAACATTTACAAAGTTCAGAGGCAAGAGAACAACTCGAGTGTTAACACGCGAAACACCATAAAAAATAAACGTTCTAATTTGAAAGAAGTTTTACCTAGTTTATATTTTAAATACATTATTTTAGCATTCTATCCCTTGCTATATTTTACCGTAACTAATGGATATTTTTTAACGACAAAATATAACATTCCGTATTTTTTGAGAACTGATTTAGGCTTTGTATCCTATTTTGTTGAACAGTAAATTTAACTGAATGAAAGCAAGAGTTTTTACATTTATTGTCTGAAGGGGACTTCTTACAATATACGCGTGTTTCATTCCTATCTATGTGATATTATTTATGTGTTATACTTAGACCTACCGATTAAAGAAACGTTCTGGCCAGCGTTCACGGCCGTCGATTCCAACAAGAACATATTGACTGCCGTGTGGTAAATCGTCGATCACGATATTTTGTCAGGAGCCCCTGCCTTCCGCCTGACCGCAAACCGACTCAGTGGCGCCACTCAGCGGACAGCATTCCTTTGAACTAATAGCCTCCAGGGTCGCGCAAGCTCTTGGAAATTGGGATCGAACTGATCGGAACGAGGCAACCAAACAAAAACCTAACGCAACTGTTGCAAACTTCATCTAAAAATTAGAATTATTATTGGTTTTGTTGCAAAAATGGAATATATATATTTTTCCGACTTGTTTGTACTGTTAAATATATTCTATATTTTAGTATGAGATAAAAAAAATTACCATCCAAATTTACTTAATCTCTGTAATATATATTAACTTTTTTCAAATATTTATAAAACTTAACCATGTTTACTATAGCGAGGGTTGATTTAAGCCAATCGAACAAACACAGTTCAAAAATCTTTATATGCACACTTGCTAACAATACAGTTGACAGTAAATAGAAAGTTTTCTAATCCTTTATCTACATTTTTTTTGCACTTTTACGGTCATTTTTGAAACTTATAATATTTTACCTAAATTATTCACGTTAAAATGCAGTTATTTGATTTCCTGACTTTTTAAAACTACCTTGGGAAACCGCAAGCTAAAATACACTGGAAGCCCGCGATATACTTAGTATGTTCATGTATAGTACACAGTGGCGCAGCACTAATCCATTGGCACATAAAATATTAACTTTCTAAAAAACATCGCTGCTCACAGTCAACGTTGTGCAAAAGTCAGCTCTAGTGAAACATACAGTCAAATCTGTATATACCGAAGCAAAGTCAAATCAATTTCGATAAGCCGTGTTTTTGTCACAAGATTAAATTTGCTTTAGGAAGTGATATATTATGTTCGGCTATAAGCGGATCACAAACTTTGTTCAACTGGTGATACTTGCCGTGTGATACATTTGCCATTTCCTATTCAACAAGTTATAGCCTAATGTTGGTAAAAAGAAATGCAAAATGTAGATTAGTGGTTCTTTACCTTTGTCCTTGCTCCACCCCTTTAAAATCACCAACCAATTCGAGACTAAGGTCGAACCAAAATTGCGTAGACAAGGCCAGCAAAAGAGCTTTTGTAGGTGATAATCATAAATTAATGGACTATAATCATTAACTAACGCACAATATTTGGGTTAGATAGTCGGTTACTGTTTGGGTAAGGGTGGGTCAAGTATTATTATTAATTATATATTTTAATCTACCAAAACGCTAACCCGTATCCTGGCCAAAATAATGTTCATTGTGGTGCGATTCTAGACCAGCGCCGCAATTTTTGCGCAACCGTACCTGAACCGAATATTTTGAAAGAATCTTAACCGAAACCGAACCTGTCAAAAAAGCGATTCACTCCAGCATGACCTAACAACTTATGGCGCTGGTCTAGAAACCTACCACAGCGCACATTAGTTGGGAAATGGAGATATGCTCAACCTATTGGTGCATGAAATGTTCTGCCCTTTAAATGAGAACAAAATAAAACGGCCCTGCTAAATTTATTAATTTTGCCAACCTATAGATCGGTCATGTTCAAATGGCGGATCGCGATCCGATTCCGGATCTTTTCAACGTTTTGTGCGGATCTTCTAATGTAGTCTTGAAAAAAAAAACTTTTTACGCTGTCTTATGTGAATACCGATTTTCAGTGTTGATGAATTAGGTGAAAAATCAAGCATAGAACGAGACTCCCAAATGCTAATCCTTGTGAGCGTTTGAGAATATCAGTAAGCGACAGAAAGCCCCAATTCGATGATATTGTAAGACCTGAAGTCTAAATCAGGGGTCGGCAACCTACGGCCCGAAGGCCGGATGTGCCCCGCCAATGTAATTCATTCGGTCCGCCGCCTCTTTGACAAACAAGATACGAGTCCATTTCAAATACTTTTTTGAAAATTTTAACTACGTATAAAGTTCAAAAAATTGATCTTTCTACGTCCAAACTTGTTTCTTGTCGAATGATCTTTCTACGTCCAACTTGTTTTGATGCTATCTTTTGAACTAGATCAGCGCTTCGTTGCCGTTAACGGAAAACGTATTCAAAAATATTGGACATATATTTTTTAACATTTTTTATTTTCGGCAATGTAATAAAAACTTGCAAGAAAGTTAAAAGAAATGTCGATATACCTAAAAAAATCGCCTGACCTAGAAAGGTGAACAAAAACTAAACAACATTAACTATTAAAGTTATCGCGTTTCTTCAAAGTAGTTTTATTACACTTTTCATTAATAGTATGGATGACGACGTTTGGGCTCGAATTTTGAACCAAACAAACGCCCTTTTTCGCGCTTTGCGTCAACACTTTGCTGCCTCCTTAAATGTAATTAAACACGCTTTTAAGTGAAAAAAAGATCCGAGGTCCGGCTGATCAAAAGTTGTTCTAACATTTTAATAACACAATTCTCAGTTAACATTTTGTGCGGACCACAAAGACCTTTTTGAGTTTGGTGTTGGCCCGCGACTAGAAAAAAGTTGCCGACCCCTGGTCTAAACCAACTCATCCTTTTTCTCACTGAAATCTTGGTGCTGTAGCACACTTCACTTTTGGGTTTTACAAAGTTATCAATATATTGTAGCTTGTAGGGTACATTTACATAAATAAAGCACCATAAAAATTAAAGCGTGTCCAATATATTTACTATTCGTATTTGGTGGATCATCATGTTGTCTGGTTTGACTATGGTGGATCATGGCAGAAATCATTTGAACACCCCTGATATAGGCTAAAAATCAAACATTAGCGCAATCACATTATGTTAATTAAACAATGAGTATAATAACATTAGAAATATGCATCAAGAAATTATTTTAGTTTTTAACAGGAGCTAAGTCAGAAATTATTGTGAATATGTTTTTATATTTATGGAGTGATATATTGCATCGAATATTAGCATGAATTTTTATTTTATTCATACGGCGACATATTACATTAAATATTAGCCTAAGCAAATCTATGTAGTCTGTAAATTCCTTTTTAGTTAAATATAATTTCGGTGACGGTTTAGAAAGACTGAAAAAGAGACAAAAAACAAACATTAAAATTGAAATAGGTGTGTCAACATGTTAACAACAATAACCACATGGACTATAATACTTTAATTAAAACGTCGAACGAAGTTAAATAATCGCATAAGATTTACGCAGCAACTGAAACGTTTGTATACATAATGTGGATAATCTGTGATCTAAACATTGAGACGTACCCTACGATAACGGCACACATTATGTATTACACCGGATACCGTTGGAAGGGCTTACCTAATCAGTCAGCCTAATCAGAATTAGCACTATAATTCTGATTAGGCTGAATAATTCCGGTAAGCCGTTTTCAACAGCACTTGGAGTAATATATACCATAAGCTATCGTAATTGTGAGAATATTAAATGCAAGATAAAACACAACATGCACAAGAAAAAGAATAATATAACAGTAGTGATAAAGTGCAATAAGATAGCATGCAAAACAAGATAACATTGCAACAAATATTCACATTTGCTACAAATTACATTTAAAATGGATCAGCCCAACGACTTAAAATATTTTTGTTCGCCTGTGTAAATATAACAAAATAAAAAAAAGAACAGAAGTATTGCTATAATTGAATTGTTTAAAGACAATTTCAAAAATAGTGCAACCAAGTATTTAGAAAGGAAAAAGCAATCCTTAATTTCCTTAATACAAAGTGCTCAATAATGGAATATAAATGTTTTTGTACTGGGTGTTGCGTTTTCATATTTAACGACCAGCATATAATATAATATTTACAGTATTGCAAATACCGTACATGTTAATTTTTTGTAAAATTAAATTTAAAAATCACCCTGACGTGCTTTCCGCATGAGTTGACGGTTTGGGAAAGACTTTAACAGCTTGCTTTTTGGACCAAACGAACAGTGTTTGCACAATATTGGAGTAAAGCAATGGATTCAAAGCACCGTTTATGGGATACAAAATACCAGCACTGACAATGTATAGCCTACTCCTTTGGATTAAGAAACACCGCCGACAGCCAAAAAGCTAGAAACACATAAGGGAATCCAGCAGCAAAAATCAGTGAAAAGTAAACGAGTGATTCGCTATTGCATTTTATTATTTAGTTTCTTTTGTTTGGTTTTGGCCATTTTGTTGCTTTCGACATAAATTAGAACGTAGGAAACAAACATGAAAATAAACAGCGTGAAGTTGAGTGAAATGAGAAATATAGTATAATGCCAGGAAGAATCGTTTACAGAGGCAAACAGTCTGGGCATGCAAACACTAGTTTCACCGTAGTAGCCGAACGTACCAGAAATGGGCAATGTGGAAAAGGTTGTGTTCATAAGTTGTATTACACCGTGCCAATTGGGATTTGTTAAATTGATTTGTATTCTTTCGGCTAACAGAAACATTGCCTTGGCAGATACTCTGTCAGTCTGGAAAAGTTTAGACGAAAACCAAACATGGGAAACAAAATAGCCGGAAGGATAATTTACCAAAGGTGCGGCAGCTGAAAGAATGCCACAGACCCAGGTACAGAAGCAAAAAAAGTAAACCAACCGACCATGAAATCTGCGGCCGACAGACTCATGACAAAAACCTAGGTGTTCCGCTTGAGCACGTTTTCTTCCTTGCCGTCTTTGTTTCCGATCGCCATTTTTCTGGCGGTTGTAACGAACACCAAAACGTTGAACACGCAAGCTATGATGCCCAGTATCCAAAAAGAGGGACAAAAGAACGGATTTGCAATCATTTCCGTTTGGCTGGAAAAGATGGTGCTTCGCTTGCTAACTGCAGGGCATTCGTCCCTCCCGTCCGAACACTGTTTAAATCCATCTTCAACATAAACTTTATCGATCGAACGGTTCTTTGCTGAGACAGTAATACCTCGTCTTGCTGCAAATTGACTCCGCTTTATCAGATGCGTCATCACAGTGTTTGTCCTTCTCCAGTCTTGCTTCGCAAACTACCGCAGTATTTCAGATTGCGATTTTCTTTACAGGCAGTATACTCATTGCACAGTACTTTGGAAATGTCAATGCAGTCGGTTTTATCGTAGCAATGCATTTTTTTGGCGGGACAAGTGGTTCTAGAGTCTCCGAGAACAGTGTTACACACGGTTTGGATTTCACACAAACATTCATCGGAAAGGTCGTATATAGCAATCTACCACACCGTCGCAAACTTGATTATACGATATGACCAGTTTCTTGTCCAAACACTCAAAGCATTTAAACTGGCCATCAACAAAACAAAGATCGGACTTATCCGAACATTGCGGCAAATCATCGTAAAGATTTTTTTGAGGCAAAACGCATCTTCCTGTATTGCTCAAACCAGGGCATTTAAATCCAAACCCAGTGTTGGGATTTTTGCATTCCGAATCGACGCGGTCGTTGCAAAAATGCCAGGTGGGAATCACTTTGCTTTCGTTGCAGAAGTAGTACGATAGGCAGCTATCGTTCGAGGTACAAAGCCAGCTATCCGTCTCCATAACCATGTCCCTGTGTCCTTCACGGTGTTTCTTAATTCTACAGCAGCTGTGAGTCGGTTCGTAATAAGGTGCGGAAGCTAAAGACAATAATTCCTTTTTTGTGCTGTCATCGGAACAATGAAAAGCGCTGGATCCCATCATTTCACAAGGCTCATCCTGTCCACGTTTTGCCATCAGCTAGTTGGGCATTTATTACACACTGTCCAAGTGCTGGACAGGAGGTCCCATTCAGGCATTCGCACTGGTTCACATAGTTGCAAGTGCAGTTTAATTCGTCGCTGTTGTCGCTGCATCCATCTAATTCAAAGTTACAGAAATAAGATATCGATATACAGTTACCAGTCATACAGCGCCGCATCTGATTTAATGGGCATGGTTTCGGACAGTTCAACTCGTCGCTATTGTCGTCGCAGTCATTAAGTCCGTTGCAGGTTCGACTGTTTTCAATGCATTTGCTTCCATCTTTACACAAATAAGTGTCGCCGTGGCAAGCGTCGCAGTTTGCTTCGTCGCTTCCATCACTACAATCCTCAAGTCCATTACAGATGTTTTCTTCTCTTATACACTCGCTGCCATCTTCACAAAACAACGCTCCAGAACAGTGCGGACAGTTTTTTTCGTCACTTCGATCGCTGCAATCTTTAAATCCCTTACACCGGCTTATCATAGGAATACACTCGCCTCCAGCGCTGCACGAACAACCTCTTGACGAACTTTGACATGGCGGGCAGTTCCACTCGTCACTATTGTCGTGGCAGTCGGTCGCGTAGTTGCAAACGTCATTTAGAGGAATGCACTTACTGCCATCAACGCAGCCCCATTGGTACAAAAGGCAGTCGGTGCAGTTTGTCTCATCGTTATTATCGTGGCAGTCCTGCACGCCGTCGCAAACCTTAAAGGTTATGATGCACTTGGCTCCATCGGCGCACTTCCAATAAAGGTACTGCGGATCTGGACAGGTCTCCACGCAGTTCCACTCATCACTGCCGTCTTCGCAGTCGAAAATATCGTCGCAAAGTCTCTAGACGAATGAATGCAATCGTGGTTGGATTTGCAGAGTGACGAACCCCCAGTGCACTCGTAACAGTGCATCTCGTCCACTGTTGTAGACCTTGCTAGGCCTGCAATTATTCACGCCGTCGCAGAGGTCCTTTTCATGCAGTCAAATCGGCAATGTGACCAACGGATCGTACACGCTGCAGTTTAGCGGACAGCCAAAGTATGTTTCTGCGTCTGTCCAGCTCAGCATGGACACAATGAAAGTTCGTTTAAGAGATCATCTAGTTATAGACTCACGTTACAATGGTCTTTCGGTTCGTAGTTGGCATTTAGAGCGTTTTTGAATTATGCTACTTTCTAATTATTTGTAAGTACACGGCCGTTTGGGTTCGAGTTCTAATTGCGACTGGCAAATGAAGAGGTATTTTTCAGTTTTGTAATGACGTAAGTCAATGACTTGACATAAGTGCATTGGAGTTACTGTTTTCAAAAGACCCGACTTGACTTAAGTCCTTTGAGCCCTTGAAAATGACTTGACTTAACTTCAGTCTTTTAGACAAATGACTTGACTTGGAATTAAATTGGTTTATTTGTTTGAATTTTTGCACGTAAAACAAGTTTCATGCGGTGTATTGCGTTTTTGTTATTTTTAATTAAGTTGTTGCTCATAATCGGATACGAGTTTACCAATTATATCTACTTTCGACTTTGTTGTCTGAGTCAAAATATATTTCGCCAATCCGGCATCATCAGTCTCTGAAAAAATAAATACAAAATAATGCAAACACGTAAACTAGGTGGTAGACACGTAAACTACCACCTAGTGGCGAAAATATTTCTCTATTAAAAACTAGAACTTAATGACTGATTTTGACTCAGACAACAAAGTCGAAATTATATTGCTAACATTCGAAGTCATTGTCGTCATTGATGTGCATTAGGGCGAGGAGATATCTTCTTTCTACATATTCAGTTTGCATTGAGTTTACCCATTTTATTAGTTAAAAGTTTTATTTTACGTCAATGACTTAATTTGAAGTTGAATTGCCCTCATAATGACTTGTCTGGGAGTTAACTTGGACATTGGACTTGACTTGTTAATTTTGCAAAAGACTTGACTTGGACTTAAGTAATTTTTCAAATGACATGGCTGGGACTTTTAGAACACTGATATTTTTACCTTACCTTTTAGTTTGTTTGACTTCTTGTCGAATTAAAAAAAAATTGTGGTTAGAATGATTGTCTTTAACGATTGAACAATAACAATTTGTATTTTCACTTTATCGATACCTTGTATCAGCATTTTTGTCGTTCAACATAAAGATAAATTCATAATATACATACATTATTTCACAAGGTTATGTCATTACCAGAAAAAAATCAAATTTCTGCACCAAGACTTTAAATCAGGGGTTGGCAACCTTTTCTAGTCGTGGGCACCAACCAAACTCAGAAAGGTCTCTGCGGGCCGCACAAAATGGTAACTAAGAATTATGTTATTAAAATGTTAGAACAACTGTGATTCAGGCGGGCCTCGGATTTTTTTTTCACCTAAACACGTTTATAATTACATTTAAGGAGGCAGTAACAAAATGTTGGCGGAAAGCGCAAAAAAACGTTTGTTTGGTTTAAAATTCCCCACGTCGTCATCCATACTAATAATGAAACGTGCAATAAAACTACTTTGAGAAAACGCGAAAACGTTAATAGTTATTTCAGCAATAGGGTGTATCTTTATAGAATCGAAAACCATCGGCGGCAGGTTTTAGCCAGTCGATCACTGCTCCGCTGACGCGTACATTAACAAGTAAAACTCATAGTTAAAAACATGAGCATCAGTTCCTTATTCAAATAGAGTTCTATTTGAATAAGGAATTACTGATGATGCCACTTTGGCGAAATATATTTTCCTTTAAACAAAACGTCTGATCCTGTTTTTACTCATGTTTTTAACTATGAGTTTTACTTGTTAGTTATTTCAGGGTTTGTTAACCTTTTTAAGTCCGGGCGCCCCTGGCGAGCGAAGCGTGCCCGATTATTTTTGGGAATACCGGCATTTCTTTTATATTTCTTGCTAGTTTTTATTACATTGTCGAAAAAAAAATTGAAAAATGTTAAAAAATATCTCCAAAAGTTGAATACGTTTTCCGTTTGTCCGCGGCGTACAATACTTTGCAACGTTTCATGGTGCGACGCTAAAGAAGCGCTGATCTAGGTCAAAAGACAGCATCAAACTGTAAACAAACCGGACGTAGAAGATAATTCGCGCCAAGCGCGAAAACTTTTTGTACGTACGTAGTTAAAATAGTCAAAAAGTATTTAAAATGGACTCGTGTCTAGTTGTCAAAGAGGCGGCGGGCCGTAGGTTGGCGACCCCTGCTTTAAATATACAACATTTTGCCGCGTATAAAACGTTGAAACGCAACAATAACCAATAACGTTACATAAGAAAGCCAATTGTTAGCCAGAAGTTACCAATTAGCGAAAAACTACCACAAGTTGGCAATACGAAAGTTTCCATTTAAGCTTAAATGTTACCTACAGTGCTGTTTATTACTATTTTTATGTGAACTTTTGATAAAATTTTGCGAAAAGTAGTTTGACGTAACGCCCCCTTATGTGCGTTCAGCGCCCCCCAAATGAGAAAAAGACCCAAAACGCCCCCTTGTAACTTGCCAACGCCCACAAGGGGGCGGTACCGCCCACGTTGGGAACCTCTGGTGTAGACTAACAGCAGTTAGTTGTTTTACGTAATAAGAAGTAAATGGAGGAACATTCTTTTAATGATTTTTTAGATGCCATTTAATTCTACTTGAAATTATCGCTTGCGATGTTCAATAAGTGGAAACATAAATTCATCTTATACAGGAAAAGAATCACAAAAAGGTGCATTGTGACGTTTGTTCCTGTGATTTTGTTACCGAACTGGTTGATCGTCTTAAGGTCTTAAACGATCGTAATCAAACATAGGTTGTCCACTCCTGTTATACGACAATGCAATCGTTACCTTAATTTAATACTATATATCAGGGGTAGCCTACGCAATAAAAATTTTTTTTTAGCTGCGTATACCCTTTCGACTCTTCTACATGTATGGCGTACCCCTTAAATAATGAATTTAAAATACAAAACACGTGTTTTTAAGGTTATAACAGCCAAAGTGTGGTCTATACTTGCAATAGAAGTACTTTATCCAAGAAAATTTGTTTGTTGACACCAAAAAGCAAACTTTAAGCATGCGCAGTGTGAAGCATGGTCGTTTTAGCTTTAATCGCTGTTTCGGTGTGGGTTTTTAAAATGTGGGTTTTTGTAGTTATATTTTTTACTAGAAGCAATTATTTCCTATCTTTTTTGGAACAAGTTATTAATGTTTCGAAAAGTTTTTAATTAAAACCTAAACTATTTAGCATACCATTTAGTTATGCCTGCTTAGGTGCTTTAAAGATTTGTTTTTTTACCTTCGAAAAGCACAAGCAAACAATATTTTACCATTACAATGTATGGCGTTTTTGGGTAACTTTAACAGGTCGCCTAATGAAACTTTTTAACAGACACCTAATGATAGCGCTACCATATTTTCATCACCCAAAACGAGGACATTGTTTGCCGGAAAGTAACACGAAAGTAGAACTGTTACGTTTGAGTTTAATGATGTATTATGCTGATTTTAGCGATGTTTGGTTGTTTTGGGATTCTCGGATAAATTTTCGATAGGAAATTTGGTGTTGCTGGCCGACTCGAGCGCAAATATTGATCTTTATGTTGCGAGCGCGATGGATTTGCTGTTGGCGGCTGCGAAGAGAGTTATAAGTGACGATTTAAAATCCTACGTTTTAAAGTAAATAATAACACAACTTTGCTTTATTAATCGGTCTTTTTACATGTAAGGTTCGGTTGCAATTTTTCTGGCGCAATGTTTGCAATAACAATCAAAAAGGTAGGGCTGGTAGACATGGGCGCCCCCACGGAGGGCAAGGGCACTTGCCCCCTGGAATTTCAAAATGCGATTATTAGTATTATTTGTAAGTGCAATATGTATTACTTATGAAGGTTAAAAATATTATACATTATCCATTTTCCCAGTGGCGTATCCAGGGGAGTGGGGTTTTTTACCCCCCTTTTCCTAAGTGATATTATCGTTTTTTGTTCGTTTTTGTCACGGTTTAACAAACTTTTCGAAGCGGCGTGCTTTTCAAGTAATTGGGTTACGCGTCTTAAGCTAATGCGAAACCAAAATCGAGCTTAAATCGCCGTTTTTCGTATTGTGTTTGGTCTACCGTAAACGCCGGATAGTTTTCGTTATTCGCTGAGGTCAGGGGTCGGCAACCTTTTGTATGCAGTGTTCCTTTTCATAAATAATGTCAAATATTAACAACTCGCGTGCTAAACATTTTGTTTTCTATATTTGGTTTTGCACTGACAACCATGCAGGACTGCGGAGTCGGTTAAAAACACCCCGAGTTCGGCCAAATGTGCGATTTTGTCGAGTCCCTAATCTGGGTCCAACTCTACAGCCTGTATTTCACCCATTTATGTAACTAAAATAAGATGAATATTCGGCAATCCACTTATAGGGCTCATTAGAAATACAACAAACTGTCACGAACACAACACTGTGACCGCTATTTTCGATTATACTTCGATACCTAGAAGTGTTAACTATCAGTTTCGCTTTTAGCTTGGTTCTCAGTCGCACAAAAACACACGTGCTAACTTTTAACCTTGATTGGCCTGATTTAACGCAGTAAACATCACTCCACTTTTTGGGCACGGTAAGTCGTGAACAACAAGTTTAACGCCCACAAAAAATTATGTTAAATACAACAGTTAAGAAACTAATTTGTGACGCGAACACTTCAGATCAAACTAGGCGCAGTTAATGTTCTTCGCTAGTATCCGACTGTCGTGCGCGTTTTAAAGTCTCCATTTTTATGTAATGATAGTTAACCAAAACTATGCTCTTTAATCATATTCTAAGACCACGTGTTAAGTGTGCAATTGACACAACTTGTTTTTTTTCAACCGCTGCTTGTAACTTAGTTGACTTGCCACACAGCTCGGCGCAGATGTTGATCTAATCGTGGCATATAAACACCCGGGAAAACCGTTCTTTGTTTAGTATTGCAGGTGGCGAAATGCGTGCTTGTAATTTAGCGCTAGTTCCGTTCATGAAATTTAGGAAACTGCGCTGCTGATAGTGGAATTATGTATGATTCTATCGAAATGTTTTACACATATTTAACAGTCCTGGTTTATTTTTTCGCCTGAAGTTAACGATTGCACACTGCGGTTTCGCAGCTGGCGCCTGACTGGATTGTCGACGACGCACGTGTTCGTTTTGCGTCTAAAGATTCGCTTTTGCTGGACGTTATTTGGCTGTTTCTGATTAGTTTTTTTATGACGTCTTGCAATCACCATTCTATGACGTCATACCGTCGCTGTTTTATAACGTCATTATTTATTAACGTCAGACGGAAAATAGGGGAATTCCCTAAGTTGAAAATTCAGGACCCCCTTTTTGGTTTTCTGGATACGCCCTTGATTGCCCCCCCTGGAAAAATTTTCTGCGGGCGCCTCTGCTGGTAGGGCAATTTGTTGAAAACCTTTTTTAAACCAGCAATTCAGCATGTTTCATGGCTACCGTAATTTTTGGAAATAAATACAACGTCTCGCCTAGTGTTGTTGGAAGTATAAAAACTAACTTGAAATGCGAAAAAAATTTTGATAACAGATCATTTTTGCAAAACATCGAGACAACTGTGGAGCTGTATTGAAATTTTGGGTTAGCTATAGTTGAAGTTAATAAACAACGTAATTTATTATATATGTTCTTAAATGCGAAAACGTTGCTTTGTACTATAAAGTTTGCTAAGCTATCTTTTTAAAATGGACGGCTTCTTTAGGCCAACCAACTATCTTTGCCCAGTGATCCAACCATGCCTTAAGCGCAGTCTTATATAAGGTATATAGGGCAAGCGGAATGTCCGAAGATGGCGATGGCCCTAAGGCCTAATATGATATATAGGCCCTAACAGAAAAAAAAACTATTATTTCACCATTAGTGCAAGCTCTAATGCTAAACAGCTGACATAATTACGATTTCTTACACAAATAAATTCCCGTTTCAAAACCTCGAAATTCACCTCCAGTAGTGGGTATTTCAACCGAATGAGAACCCCTGTCTTAACATGTAGTTTTGTGTACGAACAGGATGCAGCAGACAACATTGCTGTTGCTATTGTAACTTCTCGACTATAGCTCCCACTAAGCGTATACAACATAGCACAGTCGATAGGGCGATATAGTCCCTGTGTGGCGTAGATCGTGAAATCGGCTAGGTTGTTCTTCTTTGACTAGCTTAGCCTACACTACAACCTTGATTCGGTCAACTGATTTTGGTAATAAATATACATTCAAAAGGCACCCAGTATGGTATTATTTGTTCGCTGCCCACGCCTGATTTTGAACCTCTTCCTTCAAACTTGGATTTGTCCGCTTTTTCCATCGAAGACGATTGATAGCCTGTGATTTGGAATGTATTTTGTCAAACATTGATTGTAATTATAACCAGGTGCGCCATAGGCATCATTTCCAATTCAGTGGCGAAGTCATATCCTTGGCTTGTAAGATAGGTAAAGGTGTGCGATTTTGTCAAAACTGTTAATTTTGAGTTTTATATCGATTTTGTTAAACTTAAAAATATATTTTTACTTGTAACTTCATGAAATATCTCTTAATACTATATTTTTTTACTTGTAACTTCATGAAATATCTCTTAATACTATTAGCAAATTCCATTTCGTATTTTAGATTTGTATGAAAAATAAATTTGACCCCTAACTGAATACAGTGAGAGAGTGGTGCACCAATATATATATTACGCTTTTTAACAATCGAATATAGTCGGGGTTAACATTGATGGTTTCCAGTTTGTCGATATGCGGTTGGCGTTTTTAAAACTAAACACAGCCGTAAAGGTCATTTTGTCTTGTAATGACGTTTTGTCTCAATTGCGCCACTTGTTCTTTTTATAGGTCTAAAACAAGTCTTCTAGTCCGGAGCGTTTCTGGGTACTTTTAGTTAGAACGTTGTGTTGCGACCCTCGGCTTGATTGGATAATTTAGGGCCTTCAAAAATGGCATTTAAAAATTAGAAACACAACATGGAACACAACCAAACTTAATATAGGCCTTTGTTGATAGCCTTATTTGTCTAATTCTATATCTGAAAATTAGGTGGCAAATCAGGGTGCAACTGTTGAACGGCTTATTTTGAAGGGCCAGGTTTTAGAAAACCTATAAATGTCCTTATTTCTAAGAAATGTCCTTATTTTCGACAAATGTTCTTATTTTGTATTATTTTTAACAACTACAAAAACGACCGTTTTCCTCTGGTAACCGGTGTTGAATAATATTCTGAAATTATGCATTTGCGCCGATATTTTATGACATCATAAATGAAAAGGTACTCCCGTGGTGTACAAGTCTCAGGATTTTTTTAGTGGTGAGATAGGTAGGGCAGTGGTACAGCAGTTTTGGCTGCTGTTCCAGAATACAGCAGCGGACGACATTTTAGCAGTTACTGCTGTTTAGGCTAGCAGAGTAGGGTCTACGAAGAAAGCATTTATTTGCGAAGTGGTTGGTAATGGGGAAATGGGTGCGCAGTGCAGTCGACACTTTGATAAAATCAGTAATGCTTCAAGCAGGGGTGACCAAAAGGGATGTTCAAAGTAAAATATCGAATCCTTGGATTCGAATCCAAATGGGATTCGTATCTAATTCGGCCGTTCATTTCGGGTAATTTGAACCGATATAATTTAATGTTTTACCGCCGATGGTTGCGCCTATAATTGTACATACGCGAGTGGCAAGTTAGATTATATAAACACCTGTCCCTGCGGCGACACATTTATACTGCTTGCATTAAATGTAGCTTGCAGTGCAATGTCAGCGTTTTTTGGGGCGACCAATTACTTCGCGTCTCGCGATAACGTTCGCCTAATAATTAAGTGTCAATCAAGCGTTATTGGGCGAGCGACCAACGTGTAATGCCAGGTGCAGAATCCGCTATTTCCCTAACTGCGTTTGGTTGAAAAAGTAACATTCCCTCGTAAGACGTGCTGGTCTCGGACAAAATGCGCTACAGGGTTACTTAAGGTCAACTTTAGGCCAATATTGTGACTGTGAGGTTATGCACAGCGTAACTGTCAAGTTTTTGTTATGGCAATAGTACCGCTGTATTCTTTGCAGTACATTATTATTTAACTGCATAACAGATCACATTAGTCAAAAGTAGGACTGACACACAACAATGTTTTAAAAAACAGGACTGAATTGCTAAAGGGTTCATTGTAGTGTTGCATTTTACTCACTATATTTGCAATATGTTAAGTTTTAGGAACAAACTGGTCATTTATTGTAGTTTACACAACTACTTCACAAAATACACACGTTAGCAAACTGTTTTGCGATTTATTGTTGTAAGTGGGCCCTGCAGGGTATATTAAGATGAATCCCTCCCCCAAACAAATTCGAGGGTTAATAATATATTCGATATTCTGAATTCGTTATTCTAGATTCGAAACCTAAAGTTCTAGAATCCTCTGGGATTCTACTTTGAACATCCCTAGTGACCAACACTTCGATCGTGATCGACCGTTCGATGGCCACATTTCACCTGATCGATCGCGTTATGTGTCGGATTTTTAAAATAACGTTCTTCAAGCAACATTAGCAGGAGTAGAACAAAAACCAAACCAAAAACCTTGATAAATTGCTAGAGCAGGTTATTTCTGGCAAAAAGTATGGAATGTGATATGACACGGCTCGTATAAACAATGCATGTCAAAAACGTTTTTTAAATGCTAATCTACATTTTTCTGGTGTCCTTATTTTTGGTTCCATGTAGATGGCAACCCTGATTATAATATTGACAAGTGCTTTAACGGGTCAACAATGGTGCGAAAGCTCGTCAATATTTTAATATAATTTAGAAAATCTTGGCCGGTTAACTTAAACATGAACACAATATAAAAATTCAGTTACCCCTGCTAGCCATAACTAATTAAAATAGAATTATTTATATTGTGTTTAAATATTTCCCCGAAAAAATTTTAATCTAGTGATTGCTTTTAGTAATAAAAACGTAAATGTTTATTCATAAAAAAATGTATAGGGTCGCCTGGCCCTAAATCACTTTTTCTCGAGAGGCACTTACGTGTCTCTATATTTGGGTTTGCCCCTATTTGCCATTTGAGATGTGTCGATTTGAGTATTATGGTTACCACAGAAGTTGCTGTTAAAAGTGACTACTGCCGTTAGTTCCATATTTCGTGATAATTAAGAACTCACCTGAGATTTGTGGTATGCGTCACTGAATATTGCAGGCTCCCTTGCACCAATTAGTTCCTCAAGTTTCATCTGTGCTTCTTGAAAACTACTCTGTAACTTTCGTTTTTCCTGTAGTTTTCGTCGCCTTTTCTTACTAAAAAAAATGTTTCAACATCACGTAATGGTTACAAAGTCGATAAATGATGTCAAAATACTAAAAAGATTAATGACCTATCCGTCTTTCTTTTTGTTTTTTCTTCCTTATTATATTTTGGTCCTACTGAGGATGATCTATCAGTTAATGTTGGACCCACAGATGACGCATACTGTGGTATTGGTGTCGCCTCTGAAGACCGGATGCTCATCGGTGGAGATAATATTGAACGTTGCCGTGATTCGTCCTTAACCAACGTTTTTAAAACTTCTTTGTATTGAGATACATTTTCCTTTAATGAGAAACGCGACAATACACAATAAAAAAGCAAATGCGAATAGAAATTATAAATTTCACTAAATACAATTTTCTACGGTACCCAAATCACCCAAAAAAGCTTTGTTTGTTTTAGCTGTATGATGTTATATCAGAGAATCTAGGTTTACACTTCACTCAATGCATTTGTCCTACCTCCTGTTTTAAGGTGTCTTCAAGCTTTGCTATTTTTCGTAATCGAATTTTATTTCTTGTCATTTCTGCTGACATCGACCTTCTTATTGTTTTTTGTGTTTCATCAACTGTTACCAGTTGTGTTTCTAAAACGAAAAAGTTTTACTGAAGCTTGCATGATTTTACGAATCTAACTACAAAAATGGAGGCCTATAGTTCTTAATGTTGCAACTAACAATATAAACGAATTTGCTTCTGAAATTCCCCTTGAAGTTAAAAACCATTTGCCTTCTACGAATGAGCATTATAAATTTGTGTTTTTATTCTCACGTGTAATTTTTTCTTCGTTGTCTTCCTTTCGCGAAAATATAGGATCAATAAACAATGGCAGACTCTATACAAGTTCAAATATCGGTTAGATTTGCAAATATACGTGATCTACTGGTGCAAGTACATTTAATGTTCTTTAAAGATGCGTACAATAATTATATTTGTGGTAGAGTTTTATACTGAAATATTTTTTTTCTTTGTTTATACAGCAAAAATGTTGTTTTTTTGTTTGTAATTGTATAAGACTTATTTAAGTTTAACATATTTTTTAACATGCAAACAACATGTGTTATGCTATATTGCAAACTATTAAACTACATCGCAAGCGCAACCAACCACTAAGGGCACACGAGATTTTGAACATTAGAAATCAGGTTTGACATTACAGAAAAGTCGTCCAGCAATAAGTTATGTGCTCACGGAATCGGCCTACCGGCTTTGGCGAAGGTGTCGTTATGTTGATGGATCCTTTTAGTCGGCGACTTTCGTATTTTGATATTATTGTTTTTGCGTATTCATTGGACAGAAGGTTGAAAAGTTTTTCATTAGCCTAATAAAAAATAAAGATTAGAAATACAATAAACAATTCGGAATCAGTTAAATATTGTAATAAAACTACATTTAAATATTTCCTAAAAATCAATAAAAGGTAGTTTGAAACAATGCAGTTTCTTGAGAAAAAAACGGTTTAAATAACATAAAACAATGCTAAAAATTGTTGTTTTAAACGCCCGGTTACTGCAAGGAATGGCGATCGACGGCCGGATAGTCCATTTTGGGTTAAATACTATTGACTTGATTGTTAAACAAACTAAACAAAAATGGTTTAATAAATTTACAGGGACCTTTTTGTCGTTTGGCTAAAAGTCAATATTCGTAATTACGCTTGATTAAGGCAAAACAATGTGGGCCGGAGGAATTAAACTCGTGGGCAGCATACAGCTTGTTTGGTGTCCCCTGACCAAGCGGCGGCCAGGTAAAAAGGTTTGCTCTACTGGGCTGGATCCAACATATGTTTGCTTGTTTGGCATTTGTCAAAAATTTATTTCAACTGTCCTAAGAACACAAATAAGTCAGGCTAAATAAATCTGTTGTGAGTAAACGAATCGTGCAAATAGTTGCAATTAAAAGTATGTCAAAATGCCATTGCCCCGAAGTATTTCCCGCAAAATGTTAAGAGTATGCGATTTTGTGTAAGTTGGCAAATTTCCAGGTTTCGAGTAGCAGTAACGCTTAGAGCACACACAAAAAAAAACACATTACACATCACTTGAAAAATAGCCTCTCGGTGAAGTTATTTCAATATTTTTACTAGCGCCCCCTTATGTTCGACCAGAAACGCCTATATACAAATCATAGCTAACGAATAACCACAGGTATCAAACGAATTTCACATACAGTAATTCGCAGATTTTACATCTAAGCGCCTCTTTGCACTATCTGCGCGATGCTTCTATTTTTCTGAAAACACCACCTGTATAATAATGATTAGTTTGACTCTGGGACATTTTATTTGCATAGGGGCCCGCTTTCAATTAAACAAATCTTCGATTCTGTATTTTACTTTAGTTTTGCAGTTTGATTTGTCTTTTTGTTAATTCTTCATCAAACGTTGCCAAAATAGGTACGTTGCCAACCAATGCATATTTAGACAAATTTAACTAGAATAAAAAAAGAACAAAAGTTTCTATTTACGCAAAGTTTTCGTGAAGCCTTATGACTAGGGCGCCGTAAAAATTGTTTACAAAATGCACAAAAATCGTTTACAAAATTAATAAAAACTGTACTGAGATATTTGAATTATGTTAAACTTAAAAAAAACAATACTATTTTAACGGTATTATATCTCTATTAAATAGTATACGGTATAGGGCTGTAGGCAGTGGTGGGGTTCAGCCGGTTCGCACCGGTTCTATAGAACCGTCTCACACAATTTTATGAGATCAGCGAACCGGTTTGCATTACTGGTTACTGTCAATTGTTTTTTAAATCTTATCTGATACACCGATTTTTGAGATCCAAGTAGCTCCCGTGTTTTTTCGTCAAAATTTGCAATGGTCAAGTTCGTACGTACAGTTATACATTGTGTAAATATAGTAATTTTCCTTTTGTAATAGTTTGTCTGAAAATTGAATCGTTGCGTCCTAAGTACAAATCCTGAGACGACCCTACTTTTAGTGTGGCTGTTAGCTGTGATGGGAATCAGGATTCAATCGGTTATATTTATCTTCGGAAGACGAAGTTCTGCCGTATATATAAAAATAATACTGAAGTTTATTTACCGAAAATTTGACTTCATGTAACACAACAGGCTGACAAAAATTTGAATCCCACCACTGGGTATACATGAGCCGGCCGAATTAGCCACGTAGACCTAGTTTAACGTATTAGGTTTAGAGAACGAACTACGTTTTTGCTTCAAAAAAACAACTGATTGTGTTCCACCGGCCGTCAACACACCAAAAAATAAAGACTAACGACACCAGCACACTAATTCAGGACTTTATACAACAATGGGTTGTTAAATCAATGTATTCCTGAAAGGTCAAATTTTGCAAAAATTTTAATTTTATAGTTCAAAATTTCTCATTTTTTTAGGTTTAAAAAAATTGCCCAACTTAACCTCTTAGTTCCGTACCACAGTACGCTCTAATTTAAAATTTAACTTTTAAGCTACATTTCCTGTGATCTAAATATTTTCATTTAACATGTAATCAATTTTATAACAAATTTGTTTATGTTCAGAAAACACCTGCATTTATCTTGACACATTGCAGGTTAAGACACTGTAAATGCGTAGTAAATGATCGTGTTGCGTTCAATCGCCATTATAGGCCATTAGCAATAGAACTCACGCTAAGCTTTTTACAAATATAAGTAAATACACTTGCAATATAATAAAGCTGGAAATCAAAATCCTTTATAGGCTACCTTATGCCCTAGGCCTACTACAAAAATTAATGTATAAGGTCAAACCTCGACAGACGTTAATGTATTTTCTTCGTGAAACCTCGTTTGAGTTACCACGTTTACCACGGTGACTTTTTTAGTTGGCTTTTTGATCACTGGAGTCTCATTTTGAAATTCCTTCGACTCAACGGAAAGTTTTACAAGACTTTGCAATTTTTGTTTTGGTTCTTCAGCTCTGCTTGAATTAAAAGTACAATAAAAAAATAATTCACGAATAATGTTAGCTGAAAATTTATTTCGTGCAAAGCAGTTTAGTTATTATCACACTGTACAGTAGTTTTAAGCTTCTTTCATAAACTGTTCAAAACGTATTACCTGATTTTGAAATAGGGCCTTTTAAAAAAATTATTTCACCACTAACCCATAGGTTTTACCGGGGGGGGGGGGGGGAGTAAATACAAAAAAGCGATTCTATGTAGCCTATACTTAATGACGTTTGTCAGCAAGTTATTTTGGCATTGTAAGCCAAATAAATTTTTCGTGCTTCACACGAACGCATTGTCGCCGCGCCCCCCGAATATGTTTATGCTCCATTTTATAGTTGAACATTCCAGACAGAATGTTTTTAAGGTGACTTTTTTATGACGTGTTGTTTTTCGTTACGTCAATCCGCCCCTATACTACTAAGTCCCGCGAGCGAATGCTGGACCACAATTTAATTCTTTCGACCCACGTATATTTCCAAAATGCCAAAAAAGATGCAAAACTATGTAAAATTAAAAAAAAAATCCTTAAGCTTAGGCTACTCTTATAGTTGGGTACATATTTATGTTACATTTATTAGTAACGGTAATCAAGTAAAAAGTATGGTCAGTGCAATTTTTTGTATCCGATCCGGGCCTTTGATAATTACAGTAATATTAGGCCCGTGATCGCCAATCCTTTCAGTTATCTGATCCTTCATGGAAAAAAATTGTGACCCCTGCTATAGACGATATAAAATAATTTAAGTTTTTTTTAAATCTTTCCAAAATACTAATAATATGTTTAAAAAAAAGTAGAGCGTTTTATTTAAAAAAAGTACCAATTCAAACCAAAAAAAGCTTAGTTTAGTTGGGAGTGAATTATTTGACCAATTCGCAAGTGCTATACATATGCATATTATTTAAAAGTTACAAGCAGATTCCAACAAGGTCGTTTTTGCAAACGAGACAAAATTAGACTAAGTTTACAGCAGTTCTTATTATTATATCACAATACGCTCTGCGTGTTTTCTGTTCTTTATTATACGACTGCTTATAATTTATATTGTTTGTTATTAAATTATAATTTAGCAACGTTGAAAAGTTGATAACTAATAATTTGGTACTCATATAGCTGCTAAAAACCTTGCAATTTTTCAAAAAAGTTCTACTATCTTTGTAAAAACACCTTCACAGGTGCTGTTTTTCTAAGTGGGGACGATTAAAGGTGTTCAAGGGATAAAAAAGGTTGAGAACTACTACTAACTAGGGATGTTCAAACTAGAAAACCTTGGATTCGAATCCAACTTGGATTCGTATGCAATTTTTCCGTTTATATCGGGTAATTGGAACCGATATAATTTCGTCTTTTTACCCCGTATGGTTGCGCTTAATTGTTCATACGCAAGTTATGATAAAGGCCAGTAGTGAAGAAAGAACTACTGTGAATGCTTTAAAATAATGTAGCCATGTAGTGCGCGTCAAAGTTTTTACCGGCGTCCAATTTCTTTACCTGGGCGAACTTGGCACGCCAAGATGGTTTTTGGGCAATATCTCCGAAAGTTGTGTCGATACAGAGTTGA
Source organism: Ascidiella aspersa (assembly GCF_963924565.1). Lineage (NCBI taxonomy): Eukaryota > Metazoa > Chordata > Ascidiacea > Phlebobranchia > Ascidiidae > Ascidiella > Ascidiella aspersa. The sequence continues at coordinate 19,502,716 of NC_139453.1, forward strand.
AATTTTTACACAATCCTTATGTGGTAACACCTTTCCAGTAAACACATTTTTAGCGAAAAATATTATTATTCATTTTTATGACTTCGCGTCTAGCGATAAGCTTCGCCTAATTATTAAGTTCAATCAAGCGTTATTGGGCGAGCGACTAACAAGTAATGCCAGGTGCGGAGCTCGCAATTTAGTTGGTTGTGTTTAGTTGCAAAAGTAACATTCCATCGTAAAACGCACTGGCCTTGGTCAAAATGCGCTACGGGGTTACTCAAGGTCAACTTAAATCCAATATTCAGCGAGGTTACGCACAGCACAATTGTCGAGTGTTGGATACGCATTACTGACAATAGTTACTTCGTATTCTTTGCAGTGTATTAATTTTTTACTGCATAACAAATCAGGTAAATGCTTTATATAACGGGACTGGATTTCCGAAGAGTTTTTTATTGCATTGTACTCACTATATGGGCATGCAGGAGTTTCATTCTCCGTACCAGCGACGGCCAACAAAGTCGATTGAGGCGGCTAAGAAATGGGGTCCCACAGGGTTCTGTGTTTGCACCGATGCTCTTCAACATATACATGTATGACCTTCCCAAACCACTGCCCGCAAATACTCATACGCAGATGACATCGCCATACTAACGTCAAGCCGGAGTTGGGAAACTTTTGAAAGTACTGTCAACAAGGATGTCGGTGCACTCTCAACATACCTTGAAAAATGGAGACTGGTGTTGAGCGAAACAAAGTCTGTCGCCTCCGCCTTTCACTTAAACAGCAGGGAAGCCTCCAGGGAGGGAGTTACGCATCCTATGTAAAGGTTCTAACCTCCCCTTTGACCCGTGCCCCACCTACCTTGGAGTAAAGCTGGACCGTTCCCTCACGTTTCGAAAACACCTTGAGGGTTTGAGGAACAAGGTCTCATCCCGAGCTGCTCTAATTAGGAGACTCGCTGGCACAACGTGGGGTTCCAACACTAAAGTTTTGCGATCTACGGCACTTGCGCTTGTATATACGCGCCAGCAGAATACTGTGCGGCTGCATGGTCCAGGAGTGCACACAACAAACTACTGGATGTACCAATAAATAACTGCTTACGGACCATCACTGGCTGTCTAACAGCGACCCCAGTAAACAACTTCCCAGTGCTAGCAGGGATAGAGCCAACTAACATAAGGCGAGAGGGAGCAACCTTTGATCAATCGCGCAAGGCACTCTTGTGCCATGACCATCTACTTCACAGCAAAATTTCAGGCTGTGCGCAGGCAACACGACTGAAGTCACGGCACTCCTTTGTAACCGCAGCACAGTCATTCAAGAAAGCAATCCTTGATGGCAAAACTGCCTCAGAATGGAAGGAAGAAACCTGGGAAGAAGAATGGTCAACGAACAAGACAAAGCTACATGCATCCATCTCCGCGGTTCGCTACCACGTCCCAGTGCTGTCGAGAACAGCAAATGTGAGACGCAACCGCTTATTAACAAGAGTCGGCCGGTTTGCCTCTATGTTTGAATGGGGCCTTGCCTCTTCCCCACTATGTGAGTGCGGAGCCACACAAACGGCAAACCACATCGTGGAAGAATTTCCGAAGTTTTCCTGTCCCGGTGGTTGGGCAGCAATATTGGCCGCGAAATCATCTACCACGCAGTGGCTCACAAGCCACTGCCCAGATATCTAACCAACACGAAAGAAGATGAACTCTATGGGCAAAATATTACGTTTTGACAACAACCTGGTATTTGTTTATGTTTTGTTTTTTTACATATTTATGCATTACAGTATACACAACTGCTTCAAATGGGAGGTGTTTAGAATGGTAAACATTTGAAAGACTATATTTTTATTACAATATACAAACAAATATCAGCAAATGTTGTGCGATTGATTGCTGTCACTGTAGTTTTTTATGATTAATCCCTCCCCCTCCCAGCCCCAAATAAAATAGAAGTTAAATAAAAAATATACTAGGATTCGATAACCTATTCTGGCTTCGTTATTTTTGAATCGAAACCTAATACTTTAGAATCCCCTGGGATTCTACTTTGAACATCCCTACTATTAATACTAACCCATACAAAAATGGAAACTCGCTAGCGAAATCGCTATAAGACTCTAAGTAAATATAATATTACCCATTTCCGCTTAGAATTTATCAAAATCTTTAAATTTAGTACAAATTTTTATTACAAATATATTGTTGCTGAGGCATAATAAGCATTATTTGTAGTTTATTTTCGTGATAATTATTTCAAAGCTTACATAGTAAATTCGTACAAGCTTGTATTTGAAGCTGTGTTTTCTGTTCCACAAAATGCATTTATAGAATCCCCAACACTTTCACGATTTTCTGGTAGATCTGTGTCGCGTATCATCAAATTTTCCTATAAATAAATGCATTAATAAAAACATTAACACCTAATTTCAAAAAAATCAAAAGCAACATATAATATTTAAAAATACCCGTTTTGGAAATGACCCGGATCGATTGAGATAAAATATTAAACAAACTGTTACTCCAATAAGAAGGATGCTTATGATAATAATCGTGATGATGAATTCTGTAGAGTTAAAAAAAACGATTAAAACTCTTGATTGCAATAAACTTATTGATATGTAGCCTCCACAAGCAAAGGCATGTGTACTGATTTTACTATTTAAATAAGCAATTCACTTAATACCTCAAAACGTTCTTTGATTGTCTATATTTGTTTTATGCTATATCCGAAAAAACGCAAGTTTGTATAGACCAGTGGTTCTCAAAGTGAGCCACTTGGCTCCCTTAGGGAGGAAATTTGTTCCATAGAGGAATTGGGGAGGCAAGATGGATACAAAAAGAATTTTTTTTTCATCGGGTAAATGCCATAAAAAGCTCATTTAAGTGTAAGGCTAATGATTGGTGACTGTAAAACGTATATTGTGTTTTTTCCTAGGGAGGAATTAATAGTATTTGAGCTTGTAAGGGAGGAATTATAAAAAAAAAATTTAAGAACCAATGGTATAGACGTTGGTCTTGACTATTCGCAGGACGGATCTGGGATTTTAAATGACTATTATGGTAAAAAGCGCTACAAGGGGACCATTGGATTAACAGCTGTGTCGCTACACCAAAACAGCTTTGCAAAGTTAAGAAGACATAATGTACGTTAAACCTGTTAAACCGTTAAGTTAAATAGGTGCCACTTCCGCCACAAAAATAACCATACCCCTGAATCCGCCCTAGTCTATGTTAAATTTAATTTAACACATATAAGTTTAATTAAAAAAGCTGATATGATTTACTATACCTGATGGATATCTTTGGTTGTTCGTCGCTGCTATGTTAACTTTTGAAACATGGAAAAGTACAGGAATTCCCAAGAAACTAGAAAGTTCTTCGATGCGTAACTTACTACGGTCAAATGTTAAGCAGTCATTTTTAATAAAAATTATTTATAAATGGTGAATTACATATATGTAATAACAGTAACAGTACGGTGATACCTGAATTTGGTAACCGCAATTTGAGCTGGTATCGCCTCTCCGTTTTTGTAAATACTGAACTGTACCTCAACTGAATGTTTTGAATGTCTTTGGAGGCTGCTTACTTTTGCCTGAAAGCGTCAGTTTAAAATTATTACACCATACAACAATTTATTTTAGCCAACAATTTTTTTTCTAAGAAGTAGTTTGCTAGCTAAATTCAGATATTTAAATCAACCATGTACAATCTGTTAAAGTGAATATTATTTTTACATCTAAGTGCAACTAACTATGCAAAAACACTGACTTTATAGTCTTGAATCTCTAGAAGTTCACGTCGTGAGCGAGAGCGTCTTTCTTGCTGTAATACAACGTAAGCAGCCGTAATTACCAGGGTGGTCCAAAATTGGCTGTGTCTGACGCCATTATTATTCGCGTACATTTTATCGGCCGAATAAAGGCAATATTCTAGTATTTGTTTGGTATTCGTTTTGAATAAATATAAGGTGCTACAAGAACACTGTACACAAAATATTTCGGATCATCTCGATCAATACAATTTCATAATCCTTGTTAATGGTCAATACATAGCTGCATTACTTTAAATAACAATCGTTGCACATTCGCCTTACCTTTAATGCTTCGTTGTAAGACTTAACAAGTTTTTCCTCCAAATATATCACCAGTGTTTCATTGTTCAAATTTTTAACTCCACTGATTAGCAAAAAAACATAAAGTAAGTTACCATTTGCATTCGGAATGTCTCGATAGTAATTTCTTGATTTTTCCTTGCTGTTTTCTGGTTCAGGCGTGGTAAACGCGTGTTTTTGTCGAAAATTTGTATTTGTGATATCATTATCAAGGCTCCATGTGCATTCAGTTTGAGTATCGATCTTTGTTGATGTGCTTGGATATGTGGTTTTAAATTTGTATTTTATTATTGAATCACTTTTCACCAAGCGCGAATCAGCGTATGACTTTGTTGGAGCCAGAAAAACACTGAGTACCATGTGTGCTGTTACAGTGCTTTTGGACACGACTTGGGAACCCGAGTCCTTATTTTTTGTCGTACGGAAATTCGTTGATTCATTTACCTTTATGACATTCTTTTCTGTATGGTTGTCTAGGAAGTTATGCATAGCTCTAAACCCAGGTTTATTTTGAGCTGATGTACTACCAGTGGAGTTAAATATAATAGATGTGGACGTAGACAGATTTTTATCATCTATTTTCCATAAGGTTGTTCTCGAGACGTCCAATGTCGAATGCAATCGGTTCATTGACTTTTGTTTGCTTCCCAGTGTTGCCTTATCATACGTCGGGTATATTGAAAAATTCGCACCTGTGCTTAATGGGACATGTCCATTGCTGCGCAAGCCTGTTATAGCGTAAGTCCTATTTAAAAAACTAGACATAACTCGGAGGTTTGACATTGTGGCTGTTCCAGGTATTTGAATTTGTTTATTGGTTGTTGCAGAGTATGTCACAAGTGACTGTGTCGATAAACTTGGGATGGCTGTTAGTTTGGTCGTTGGCTGCTTTTTCTCACGTGTGACCAGTGTCCCGTTGTGTGTAACTTTTATATTACTCGCATGCGACGTTTCACCCGTGTGTGCAGTATAAACCCTATTTGTCTGAAATTTATTGTCAGTTTGTTGTAAAATCTGAATCATTCCACTGTTTAACAGAGATCCGGTATAACGTTCTCTTTTGATTTCAGAGTTGTAAAAATCGTGTGCAGAACTTTCACTCCCTTGATCGTTTTTTGGCGTACCTTTACGTGTTAAGTGGATTGTGGTGACCCATTTTCCAGATTTGAACGATGTTTGGCCTGACGCTGAATTATGGAGGATGCTGTCAATATGGACATTATTATGTGGTTGATATGTACTAGTATAATGACCTATATCTCCACTTGTTGTTTGCTCGTGAGGTGTTGTATTTAATAGTATAGTTTCATTATTTGTACCAACCGTAGATTTTAAAGCATCTTCACCGGGGAACAATTCATGTATTTGGACCGTCGAACTGTCCAAATTTGGAAGAGTAATTTGATGAATGATTGGTTGTGTTTTCGCTGTTTGTCTGAAAAGATCTTTGGTTTGAACAAATTTGGGTTGAATTACCATTTTAGTTGAATCGTATAGTTTAGTGACACCAAGTCCAGGTTTTGTCGATGTTTTCATCTCATATTCACCAGTCGAACCTTCCGTTTGACCAACTCCGTTTTCATTTTGGCCGTGTAGATCACCTGATAATTCATAACCATGATTTATTTTGTAGGTTTCTTCATGTTGTGAGTCGCTTGGTTCGATTCTATTACAGTTGGTTGAATTACAGCAGTAGTAAAACGCCGAAAACACACTCCCTGTTATTGTCACCCTTTTCCAACCAATATGTTCAGCACAGCGAATTTTACTAATTGCTTCATCTTCGTCTTTAGACTGATTGGTAGGCCTATATGCAATATGTGGCCCGTCGCATTTTTGTACGACGTAGGTAGGCTCATCGTGTCTGGACACAGAACTTCTGTTGTACAGGTATATTAAAATACACTTTTGTATTGAGCCACAAAATTTAGAAAAAGTTGCTGTATAGTTTTGACTAGTTGAACAATTTTGCGGACTCGTATTGATACAGGAAAAGCAAGTAAACCGATTCTTGTCCCTCACAGACTGAGAAGTTCCTTTAACAAGAAATACAAGTAGTTTAACCATTTTGTTTATCAATAAAAGAGTATAACTTAACGCTTTTAATCCCGGTTTATAATAATTTACCTATGTTTACCAATGAAAAGTACAAACTAGGGACCTACCACAATGTCATTACTGATTAGTAGGGCTATTTGTTTTTGACATAGCACCAAAAGTTAAGCCTTTGTCAAAATTTTAAAGTTAAGTCAAAATTTGTCAAAAGAGAAACAATGAAATATCGGAACATCCATAGTTTCAATCAGCATCAATGGAATTTTGTGTTTGAATCTTAACCTAGCATAATTACCCAATTTAACATAACACTGTGAAGTGCAAAGTGAGACTTAGGCTACTATTAACCCAATAATAAAAACGTTGGTGCCCAAGACGTATCTGTACAGGGACAATAACGTATTTTCACTTAAAGGCGATAACCGGGTTATTTTAAACTAGTAATTTTAAATATCAAAATATAAGGGGAAGTTAAGTCGTACCTAAAACTCCAATTCAGGTTGGTTTTACGTTAACGCATAGCATTAAGCCCCATAGGCCGTGTGAACTTACCGAGAAGTTAAAGTCACATAGTCCAACACATACGGTGGCCCAGTGTAATCATTCACTTCTTACCAAATTTCACAAAATAAATAATAAAAACTACACTAAACGTCACAAAATAATTGCCCTTAGAAACTGTTTTCAGCCTTTTCCACACAACGTGGACCACAGTGCAGAAAATTAAATTAATTAATACATAGGCCAATTAATTAATACATATAGGGTAGGCCTATACTCATAAAATTAACATTTTCTTCTTCGCAATTGCTTACTTGGTTAAACTTTATTACTTGAATAAAAAATTATTGTTAGTAAACCATGGGTTTTTCTTGAGAACTGATGTTATAACCTCATGCAATTAAAATCTGCTAACCAAACTTACCGTTTTGTGGAGATAACTCTTTGCTGAGCGTGACGGAAACAAACAATAAAATAAAGAATCGCATTATTAGTCCATTTAATCAATAACCCTAACTGTTTCTATAAAATGCAATAGTTGATTAATTTATAGTGTGGTCCATCATTCTTTGTATTGCTATAAAAAAGCATCGTCAACCGACACACTAACAATAAATCCTTCGTATTTGCCTTTACTATAGCAACAATTTACATTGGTACAGCTTTAGTGTAAAATTATTAGAAAGACACTCTCTTTCAAAGCCTCAAGAATGTTCTTGAGTGCTCTACTCCATATAGTGTATTGTTCCACTCTACCCAAGAGAATGTGCCAAGATGTTCGTGCGGCGTCTTAAGTAACACTTGTCTTTCTGATGTTGGACAAGTTATATACCGGTACGTTCTAATTGGCTCTAAGCATATTGAACAAATTTCGTGCCAAATTTGGCCCAAGAGTGCCTGTCAAACTATATTTTTTGCCAACTTAACTACATGTTAACGCCAAATTTTTCGCGCTTCGCGTGTTTTTTCTCCGTTTTATATGATTTGTTTTACGTGACAACAACGCGTTTCTTAAATTAGGCCTAATTCAACTAGGACGATACCTGTGACGACAAATGTTTGTTTATCAGTTTATCTTAAATTTAAACAGCACAAAGGCGATATTCTCTGGTTTCTTGCGTCATGTGACTCATACCTTTACAGTCCAATGTTAAATTATACTATAAATGTCGTTTTTTCGAGCAATATTCGAATCCTTTGATGTATATATGCGTCAGCATGTATAAAAGTAAAGTTTTGCCAGTTTAAACTAATAAACCCAATTTGTTTCCCCATACGGAAATTTAAACTCGGTTTTATAACTTAGTGTTTGCACGGGAGTTCGTTTGAAAACAACAGGTGTTTCTTTAGAACAGCGGTTCCTAAACTTTTCTAAAAATTTGTTTTTTTTAATGTCCCCGACTCAAAACAAATATCCTGGACCCCCCCTGTTTTCGGGGTGGTTTTATGTGGTGGAACTTCAAAAGCTCTGAAAAGAGTACTTTGGGCGGCGATAAAAAAAGTTTGCCGACCACTGCCTTAATCATTTAACTCGTGGAAATGAGAAAACCCAGAGTCTGTATACGAGCTGTGGGGCGACGTTCACAACCCGATCATCAATAGGCGGCACATCTGAATCTTGAGAGAAAACGGATTCGAAGCGTCTTTGGCAGTAAAGAGAAGCGTTATACCCGAAACAAACCTGAACCGGAAAAGTTAAACCGGTCGACTCTCTGGTTTGACACGTGAAAACAATTTTGCCTTTGACGCAAAAAGCAAACTATTGCTTTTGTAATTTTGTAATTTCTACTAGCCTATTACTTGTGTACATTATTTTGCTCTTCCGAAAGTTACTTCAAAATGAAGTTTTACAGCTTGACTTCAGTTAGAATTGCATAATGTTTACTGAAACACATTAAAACAGGGGTTCCTAACCGGGGGTACTGGGATTTGAACATCAAGGGGTGCGAAGATCCTTGGGCCACAGAGCAGCTTTTCGAACAGATTTAACATTACAGTTTTATTTTGGAATTGTTTATTATGCCATTATACGATCTTTGCATTAAATAAAAAAAAAACTAGTAAGAAACCTTATGTCTTATAATTATAACAATGCGCTATTTTAACTGCACCGTCCGTCTTTAAGAGATTGAGAAACGAATATGAATTTACTTGCTGTCAACAACCAATCACAAAGGTAGGAACAACATGCACAGATAAAGGCAATCAGTATACTGTTGCTGTAAATCTGCTACAAACTGTCCACTATTATTCACCTCCGGAACTAGAGTGTAAAAATCAGTATTTGGGGGCAATGAAATCGGGTGTGCCTCCGGAGGTATTGACCGAACAATTTACGAAGCAAGTAGACATGAAGTCTAGAATACAAAAAAATCTCAAATATGATATTTTAAAATTCCTTGAGTAATGCATCGACCATCGTTTGAGCGAATTTTATCACATGAAGTCACAACAAATATCCCACTGAGAAGTGACAAACAAAATATTTGACATTTAATTTCTTCTTGCGATTTGTTTGCGAAATACCAGGTTAACGTTTAATTTAATAGAGATACAAAAAAAATGTGTTTAATAGAGGTACAGAAGCAATGTAATTTAGCAATGTATATCTGAAAAATTCCATAATAATTTTTTGGGGGTACGAAGAATGCTCTGACCTGACAAAGGAGCAGCAAAAAAGGTATGGAACCCATGCATTAAAAAAAAGTATTAGTATTTTATGTTGCAGTAACCAGAGCGATGAACAGACGCATCACGCATGTCCCTTAATAAAATCAGCATAGTTGCCATTCTAGATTATTTTCACCCCATCCCTCAGAAATCAGAGCAGTTCTAAGCAAAAAGGTCTACGACAATCAGTGCATTCAAAGGATCAAAAAGTCCGACTTTTAGACTTTGAGGTCTTGGACAATGCACCAATTTGCATTAACAAATGTGCATAAGAAGATTAAGTTTAACAATACTTGACCCAACCAAACCCAAACGCTAACCAGCGCCCTAACCCCAATAATGTGCGATCATTTAATAATTATAACGCTTCAGGCCCCAATACATCAATTTGTGACGTAATAATCTTAAATACAATGGAAGAGAAACCATCCGAGTTTGGGCTTTTTTCCCCAGCATTTAAAGAATTATTAAAATAACGCACATTATTTGGGTTAGGATTCGGGTTAGCGTTAGGGTTTAGGTTCGTCCCAGGACCTCAAGGTCTAAAAGTCTAGACTTTTCTGCCATTGGATGCCCTGATTGTCGTAGACCTTTTTGCTTAGAAATGCACTGATTTCTAACGGATCGGGTGTTATTTTAATCTAGATTTAGATGTTTCGATTTGATTCTAGATGTAGGATTATACAATCTAGATGTTAGATGTTTTTTTAGATTATTGTAAAAAAATATTATATAATCCAAATTAGTAAAAGATTCGTAATCCAGGATAAATATTTCAGTAATTTAGAAAGTTAAAAATTTTTGCGAATTGAAAAATAAATAATGAAGTGTGAAACCAAAATTTCAGTAACTGGTCATGTTCAGTAAAATGTTTTGTTAAACAGAAAATCTTAGATCTAAAGCTTCAAGCAAGACCCTTTATCCAATTTTATACGACATTAAGCTTTAAATGTTGACTTTTTTGTTCAAATGTATTGAATATTTTCAAAAATCCTTTTAGATTATTTTTTAGATTTCTCTATAAAAATCTAGATGTTTCTAGATTAGATTTATTGTAATTCTAGATGTTTACCGTAAGAAAAAATGGCAACTATGAAAATCAGATAACTGCGTCTATAAATGTTACATCGTATATGAAATGCTTTCTGCTAAATTAGCTAAGTAAGGTTAAATTTTAGGGCAGTGGTCTAGAATCCTATCAAATTTTCATCCGTGGGTTTATATTATTAACATCCATTGGGTTAGGTTGCGAGTTTGCGTAACTTAATGGCTTCGGGTGGGCGGTGGGGCCAAGTATTATTATTATACTTATTCTTCCATATTAATTTATTTTTTGCAAGTTCATTTTTTTGACTGCTCGTTTCGTTTCTGTAAAACAAGAGTTGGCATTCTAGATCAACGGCAATTTTAGGTTATTGTTAAGCGTGTACGTTGCACAGTGTGATAAGCTAAGCTTATTGAAGCTAATAAACTTACGTTCAATATTTTATGTTCAATTGATAAACAACAATATAAACAGAAAATACCCATAAAAACGCCATTTGCAATGTTTTTTAAAAAAAAATTTTGAAAAGCTGAAATTGTATTGCTATTAGTAGGTATTTGCCAGTATGGTTGTAATATAATGGTTTTGCAAATCAAAGAAGATGGTTTGGTGCTACGTACTTCTGAACATGTTCCAGAAGTTATAAAACAGGTTAGGCAATGTTTTATTTTAGTGCTTTCCAAACAATAAAAGTTACAATTGAAATAGTTTTAAATAAAAAAACTTTTTAACTTACAACTGACTACATAATACTAAAAACTAAATTAAGTATTTAGTGTTTTAATTTATTTGTAATTTTACTGGTAAGTGTAAATTTATTGGTAAGCGGTACTGTCAAAAGTTATTGTTTATTTTATTTTGGGTATTATATTGTTATTTGCCAAACCCATGGTAATTTTAATTAATACAAATGTATCACCAATGATTATTTATTTTAAAAATTTACCAAACATGGCTTTTATAGATTCTGTTAGAAAGAGGCTGGAACGAATTTGATGAAGAAAGTATACCAAGTAGCAGAAATTCCTGGAATCTTTGGTGGAAAACACAACGATTTCGTAAATCAGAGCACGATGAAATAGAACCGTGGCAGCGACTTAACCACTTTCCTCGTACAGATGCAATAACAAGAAAAGATAGTTTAGTGAGAAATCTACGAAGAATGAAGTAACTACATTGAGTTCATATGGGCTGCGTTTTATTTTACCAAATTGTTTTATTTTTATACTTGGTATTTGTAAATTAGGTGTGTTCATGGAGCGCAGATATTTAGTTTTCATCCTTCTGCCTATATTCTTCCGAATGAGTACACAAAATTTGTATCTGATTACGCAAAAGAATCGCACAAACATGGAAAAAAAGTAAATGCAATTTGTTATATCTTCTTGTACCTGAATCTAAGTCGTTCAATTAAGTTATTTAATTATACAATTTTACATGTTAATGCATGTTTCTTTAAATATTCCTTATTTTTATAGAATTTGTTTTGGATATGTAAACCGGTTGACCTATCAAGAGGTCGTGGTATTTTTATTTTTAATGACTTGAAGCATCTGACATATGACTGTTCTGTCATAGTGCAACGATATATCACAAATCCACTACTCATATCGGGTTATAAATTTGATTTGAGAATATATGTTTGTGTTCCCAGTTTTAAACCCCTCACCATATACACATATCAGGTAAATATTTATTTTTCTCTTTTTCACTTTCTATTTATATAAGTGATATCTCTACTACAGGAAGGAATTGCAAGGTTCAGTACAGATAAATTTGATCTTACCCAATTAAACAATGTTTTTTCACACTTAACAAATACATCAATAAATAAATATGGTCCTGCATACGCCACTGATAAGGAAAGAGTTGGACCTGGTTGCAAATGGACTTTATCACAGGTGAAACATCAATAACTGTGATTAACGGTAAAAAAAACATTTGCATTATACTTACAATTTAATAAATAGTAAGAAAAAAGGTTAATACAATGTTAATATTTTTAGTTGCGAAGCTTTTTGAGGCATCTGGAAGATTTTGATGAATTATTACTTTGGATGCAAATTAGCAATATTATTACCCTAACCCTTGCCACACAGGCTCCTTCAGTACCAAAGTGTCGCAATTGCTTTGAGGTTTTCGGTTTTGACATTTTGGTAGATGATCAAATGAAACCATGGCTTTTAGAGGTAAACTAGAATACTATGTTATATACATTGGTTGATTTTTTATAATCTATTAAAAAACTCTTTGTTTGACAACACATTTAGGTATTGTGTGGTTGTTTAAAAACTTAAAAGGTACCAATAAAAGTAAAACTATGGGTATATATAACATTACTTTTCAGATATAAAAACTTTTATACTATAGGTTAACTTTAGTCCTGCACTTAGCATGGATTGTCAAGCCGACTTTATTGCCAAGAGATCCATGCTAAATGATTTGGTTGACTTGCTCAACTTTAAAGGTAGATTCTCTTTGTCAAAAACATTTATATTGTTCATTTAAGTTGACACTTTGTTGGCCTAATTAAATACTTTTTGGTGTAATATTGTCCTAAAACAGTGCTTGAAAATGTTTTTGGTGATGCATATATTATCCAATTTTATAAATATTTTATATTATCCATTTTTTTTATTTTTAATAATAATTAATAATTTTTTACAGCGTGAATTCGTTAATTATGCCCAAATTGTGCCCAGTGCCTGTTAAGTATAATATATAAATTGGCTAATTTAAAAATATACTTAATTAGGACTTATTTTGCAAAGGAAATTTTGTATAAAAACAATCCTGAAATCTGATACCTTTGCTTCTAATGTTTTAGTGAACCTAATGTTTCATGTGGTGTAATGTTCCATGTTATCATTGGCATATATATTTAACTGCTAGAAATGTTAAAAACGAAAATGCTGAGTCATTCTGCAACAGTTGATTTTAAATCTAGAATAACAAATCAAGAATATATCATTTATATTATATTTTTAGGTCACCTTAAACAAAGGATAAAGGGTATTTACCTTTTAAAATTAAGCATTTTACTTTAAACAATCAAACTAATTACCATATTACGCATGTTTAACCTTCTTTATACTTGAATATTTAAAAATATAAAATAAAATTCTTATTCCCATCAATTGGTGATACCAAATTTTGAATGACACTAAGGTAATATTTTCAAAACATTCGTAAATATGCCTCATCATTTTCTTAAATGATAATTATAACAAGAAAAGAGCCAAAAAGGCAACAGAAATCTAAATTTAAAGCAAAGACAAACTCACATACAGACACACTCCTTAGGATTAATGAAGCCACTATTTAAATCTTTTTTTACAGAGACAGACAGCGAGCATGGTGGGTTAACCCCACGAAGTACAACAGTAGACCCACCCCCTGCTTCAAGTCTATCCAGAAGTCTCTATGGTGGACCAGAAATATTTAATTTCCGTCCTCAATCTTCAATTACAGAACCTGTCAGTTCAGCATCATTACCACAGGGTAAAAGCCTGTTGACAAGTGGAACACCCCGCAAAACAGGACAGGCATCACAAACAGCTCTTTACTCACCACACAAGATTAAATGTAATACACTTCCAAGCAAAACAAGAAAAAAGTCAATGACTTTGATATCTTCAAGTGATGAGTCAGTTGGTAATAAAGGTAAATACTTAATACAACATACATACAACTGGAAACATCTAAATTTTATATTTTAGTTGACATAAATGACTTTTTCCTGTTGAAAAAATAGTAAAAATATTTAGGTTTCATATCAATCCTGATAAGTATGGTTTGATAATAATAAGAATATGACTACATGTTCTATTTTTATGTATTGATTCTGACTATATTGCCTTAACTCAGTTTGCACTATGAGTGGGTCTCTTATTTAGTGGTATATTCAGATCAATTGAAAACTGGTAGGGTGTAATCCATTTAATTTATCTTTTGAAAAAGTAACCTTGTTACAACAATTCCTGTTGTTACTATTGAGTAATTTAGTTTGATTTATAACAACAATATAAACAATGTAAACATTTCAGTTCAGAACAAAAGTTTGTGAAATCATAATAGTACATTTGACCATTCTTGCTAAATCTGTTCCATCTATAAAAGTCCATCTATAAAACGAGCCTTAACTTTATTTTTGTTTAAAATAAATATGTTCATCCAGGGCATTTAATGTTGAATACAGTTTAGACACCAAAAAATTGCCTTGTTCATGCCCTAACTTTCAATTTAAGCCACTAAATTTATACAATGCGAAGCAAGGGGATGCTAATAAGAATTTTTTAACTATGTAGAAAGCGGCACACATTTTTTTCAAGTGTTGTGCACAATGTAGGAACGATTCATTATTCTCTAATCAAGGGATTGTTTTTTCAATCCAGAGATTCTCAACTATTTGCATGTTGTTTTGTCATATATTAAGGGAAATTGTCAAGTAATGATGTTACATTTCGTAAAAAATATGGCACTTTTTTAGTTTGTAAACCCTTAGTAATCAAGTGGATCCTAATTGAGAGCCACTGGGCTAGACCAGAAGTTCGTAATGTTTCATTAATCATGCTTCCCTAACATTAAATTAGACCCCAAAGACTGCTCTGTAGCCACCTAGGGAACCTGACGGTCACTGTTGAGAAACCCTGGGCTGCACTATACATATGAAAGCAGGTGGCAATTTTGGCCTTCTTAGAAATAGTGTAGTACTTTAAGACTATAACAAGGTTAACTCAAGTAAAAGGACTGAGCATAAGATTTGTCAATATTACTTATACAAGTATTTTTAACAAAAAATATTGTCAACAAATGAATATTCAACTAATAATTTTGGTACTTCTTATTTAATTATCTGAGTTTTTCCAATCCACTTATATAACTATTATACTGCATTTTGCAGAAGCCACACCAAAAGATCTTACACGAAATACAAGTTCAAGTAGTTTAACTTCAAGTGTCTCCTCCGTTGATCATTGCAATCAACCTGAAAACAGTTACGAAAATGAAATTGGCGTCAATGCTTTACCACAAAGCTTAGCAGTTTCTGTTACACCATTACAAAAAGCAAACAATCAGGAGTGTAATCCATGCAACACTACATCAGATATAAGAAAAGGAATTGCTCCTTTGGCAACAATAAAGGAAGTCAATGTTTCAATGCATAAAAAAACACAAAATGATACACCAACAGCAACCCTGTTCAACCGCTTAGCTGGTAAACATGTAACTGATAAAAACATCTCCACAAAGCCTGCACGTAAGAAAAAAGCAGTGCACTCTGCTCCACCAAGGACCAAGCTTGCATATTCCAATCGACAATCAGATTCTGATAATTTTCATGGGCACAAAGTTAGATCACACAAGATGACTACAGGCTATCGTAAGTTAATAATATCTTAATTTTTTCATTAAATTTTATTTGTGAACATTTGTACTTTGCTTGTTATCTTTATTTTTTAAAACAGAACAAAACAATGTAGTAAGTAACATTTTTGCAAAAAATGCTGTAATCCAAGATCTGTAAGATAACACAATAAAATGAAAATAAAATAGACAAATAATAATTATTTTAACAGCAATACCTTATCTGCTTCATCTTTAGGTCAACATCACACAACAAGTTATGCTGTAAACTTGCAAATATCTATGCTCTTTGCCTACTCCAAATTAAAGTATAATGACTGGATTTGTACACTATCTGAACCTTAAAAAGTTAAAATGTTATTCGATTGCAATTAAGTACAGAAAACCTATCAAAGCTAAAAATTAGGCAACTTTTTGTATAACTTATCAAGCATGTTTCAGTGTTTTAGGTTTTCACGGATCCCAGTTTCATGCAATATCCATTATATAGGGAAATTGAAGAATTTCCTATTTTAATGGCAACTTAGGGCATTTATTCAAATCTATTATTTTAGGATCTCCATACAGTGTATCATCTACTGCACCTAAAAACAGTTCACAACCAAACATGTGGCCTCGCACACGGGTGGGGGATTTTGTTCTTACATTTCCGCTAAATGAAGCTATGAAAAAGGCATCAGGACAAATGTTTGACATGAAAAGCATTATTAAGGAGCAGCAAAAAATATTGAAGGTTAGTGAAATTATGTTTTTCTTGATGATAGCCTATCATAAAATTGTTTGCCAGAGTGAAACTGATCAATTACAGTCTTGGAACTAAATTAAACAGGTTTTCTGAAAAAT
Organism: Ascidiella aspersa; assembly: GCF_963924565.1. NCBI lineage: Eukaryota > Metazoa > Chordata > Ascidiacea > Phlebobranchia > Ascidiidae > Ascidiella > Ascidiella aspersa. The sequence continues at coordinate 19,519,298 of NC_139453.1, forward strand.
AAGTTAATTTTTGCATGGTATTTATTATTGGTTAATCATTTTGCAATTATATTCTGTTTTTATACCAAACAATATACTAAAACTAATCCCCACTGTTAACTATAAATTAAAATAAAATAAATTTGGATACAAATTTCTAAATATGTTATTCTAGACTTGTGAGCTTGGATCAGTGGTGTAACCAGGAGGGGGGTGGGGGGTGAGGATTCTCTTTCGCCTTTCATTATTCGTTCAGGTTGGCTGATTAGCAAGGGTGTATTCGACAATTGACAACGCAAAGTAAAGCCTTCTTACTTTTTTATCATTAAAAAGGTTGAGTTAGGCACAGCTAGTGTCCCTCGCTGTTCGTGCAAATATGTGATGTTGGTATAACACTGTCATTTTTTTTACTGAAGCAGATTCTCTTAAAAGGGTGGTTAACTGTGACTTTCAAAGTGGCCTTTTTTATGATATGATCGTTACCGCAAAATTATTCTCTATAAGCAGATTATAATACTACGTGTTTAGTGTGCAATTGACACAACCTATTTTCCCTAAACCGCAGCTAGTATTTTAGCTGATTTGGCACACTGCTTGGTGCAGATGTTGCGCTAATCGTGGCACAATAACATCCGGGAAAACCAATCTTTGTTTAGTATTGCAGGTGACAAGAGACATGCTTGAAATTAAGCATTGTTCCCTACCTGAAACTTGCGCTGCTGATAGTCTAAACATGATTCTACTAAAATCAATCACACATACTTACAGACTTGGACAACTAGATTTATTTTAGCTTTTTAAAATTAGAAAATTAGAGCATTTTAGTTTTTCTAAATTAGATTAGAATTAGAATTAGTTGTTTTAAGTTTTTTCAAATTAGATTAGAATTAGAATTAGAATTACCGAATTCCTAAAAAAACAAATTTCAACTAGAATCACATTTAGTTTTTACATCCAATTTAATTTAATCGCAAAGTATTCTTATAAGAATGTAAATGATAAATATGTGTGTGCTAATTTTTAAGCCTTTTTATGCTTTTTAGACTGTAAAAATTACATACAAGTCGTTCCAACTGAAAACTTTTAATTGAAACTCTGTGTTTTAACTGAGTCACTAAAAATGCCGCTGGACAAAGTAGCAGTTTTGGAAAAATCCGAACTAGATTAGAACTAGAATTAGAGCACACAGGCAATTCATAAATTAGATTAGAATTAGAATTAGGCGCATTTTGCTCTAATTCAATGAATTAGAAAACTAGAATTATCTTGTTGTCCAAGTCTGCATACTTACCGTCTCGGTTTAGTTTTTCACCTGAAGTTAATGATTGCACACTAAAGGATTTCGGCGCATGTGTTCGCTTTGCGTAAAAGTTGGGTTTTGCTGGACATTAATTGGTTGTGTCTGATTATTTTTCATGACATCATTATTCATTAACAATAGACAGAAAATAGGGGAATTCCCTAAGTTGCAAATGCGGGACCCCTTTTTGATTTTCTGGATACGCCCCTGGCTTGGATAACATTTTCAGAATTTTGCCATTTACATTTCTCCTGTTTTTTAGATGTTGTTCGCTTTTTAGTGTTTTAACTATTTTGTTGTTTTACAGTTCGCCTGAATATTAAAACAGTTTAAAGACACTTTGTGTAGCGCTTGGCATCCCACAGGCCATTAGGTAGGGATCCTGCAGTTTCGTGTAGCAATAGCGTGGCAGTTAATATGGTAAAAGGCAGACTTCTTATTACAAATGCATAGTAACATATAATTAATCCAAATGTAATTGAAAAGTCATCTCTACTTTATGACAATGCAATCACTAAATTAGGAGGTTTTATTCGTAAAATTACTTCTTTTATCAATGTGCAATACAAGGCTTTAACAGACAAATGCTATTCTGTTTAACATAACAACTATCACTGTAGGAAATTAAATGCTGTGGCATCAGTCTGTCAAAAACTAGTGTGCGACTTTAACAAATAATGTAAACTGATGTGCATGTCTTGATAAAGTTTAGTTTGTTAAATATGTTCGGTAGCTGGCATAACTAAATTATGCCTTTGTTACCTAAGCTAATGAAACTTATGGTTCCCTAATTACACAGAAGCTATTGTTGAACAGCTCAAGACAAATGGAAAACTGTCGCCGAGGCTCTGCTGATCTTTCTGACACCAATGCACTTCAGTTAAAGTTTCAACTTATGTTTGATGATAAAGATGCGAATCCCTTGTATTTTTGGGGACCACAAAATCCACCATTGCTGTCAACAATTTTGTCGTGACATAACTGTAAGAAAACTTGTGTTTTTTATGTTCAATATTATAAACAAAGCATATTGAAATTACTGAAGTCTAAGCCATATCATTAGCGAAATAAGTTGAGTACATTACTTGTTAGGTTAAAAGCTAGTAAACTACCTCCTTCTTATGTCATAAGTTACTTACTCAAGTTACATGTCACATAGGAGAAGTCATTAACATACTTATACTTTTTATTTTTAGTATGTAAGTTTCTTTTCTAAATAAGAACTTGTTTCTTTGTTTGGTCTTTCCTTTGTTCCTCTACAACAATAGGTATTGTCTAAATTGACAACAAATCATTGTGAATATGCTAATAGTATAAATGAAATCTTTATATTTGTTTTAGTTTGGTACTGTTTGTCATAAAATCTTTGTTCTATTTATCATTTAATAAGTTATAACTTTTTGTATTGAACTATATTACATCAACATGTGGTATTGTGATGGTTCACCTTTTTAGTATTGCAACCGAAGAAACAAACACACAAAGCGATGGTAGCCTGTTCTTTGATTAGGTTACAAACAGCTCACACACAGGAGCCTTTGTTCTTAGGAACAGTAAACATAAAGAAGTGTGTCCCAATATCTGTCAGTAAACACTGTGAGCCTATTCACTACAAACCTGGAAATTTTATTCCCTGAATGCCAAATACCTTACATTGCAGAAGTCACTTTTGAGACACAATATTACAATATAAAACCCATACTGTCCACCTGCTAAAAAAACTACCAATCTGTGTTTATTTTTCAAACCAGAAAATTGTTACACTTTGTCAAACAAATAAAACATTTGATAAGAAAGAAATATGATTACATATGTGTATTGTTAATTAATTATATTTATTTATGTATATGAATGTACAGTGTAACAAAAACATTCACTTTTATATATTTTTCATTATATGCTTATGGAATGATTTTATATAGCTTCGAGTTACTAACAGGCGTATATTTGTTTAACCATGTGCACAAACTTCCATTTGCATCACTTTTTAATCCATGTTGCATTGCTAAGTATAATACATTGATGTATAACTTGTGCTTATTTATTACTAGGGTGACCATTATCATCAAATCCTGACTTCACCTTTAAAAAAGGTAAACATGAATTGGTGCCCACCCCCTTCAAAAGGCAATTTTTATGGGTAATGTTTCTTGGTTGTTTCTGCTTTTAAACGTGTGTTTTCTAAAAGCAATTGTTTTTATAACTATTGTTTAATTAATTTGCCTACATTTTATAAACATTATGCCCACCTAATTTAAACTTTAAGATTTTTAGTATGCTTGTTTTTAATGCTTTTTGTGTGAAAGTTACCTTATTTAAGTTATCTATTTATTTATTATTATGGAAATGTGGGTGCGACACAACTATCAATCTGTGTTTTTAAGTGTACTCCAGACTGTGAGAAAAATGGATCTGGTATACCCCAACACATTTCTAATAACTTTTACTCATACACCAATGATAACATTTTAAATCTGAACACTAAAATGCAGAGCACAAAATCAGTGTTTATATTAAAACAATTATGCTTGGGAGATAAAAGCGTAGAAACCAAAAAACTCTACATATATAAGTGTTTAAACTAAAGCATCTATTTATTTATTTACATGTTTGTATTATGGTTATCGGGTTTCTGTCAGCAATACAGCCAAGAAGTATGTACATCATCACATACCTATTCTAACTACATCACACTACTGTTGCTCGTAGAGAACTTCTGATCTGGCCATCAAAATTTACCTTGGTACAAATATAAAAGTATTTAAGCTAATAAAAACTTTTAATGTCAAACTCGATATAATTAAACAAAAATTGTGAAAAAAATTGTCTTTTTAAATTTATGGGCTGTTTTATGTGAGTTACTCTTGACTGTTTCGTAACCAGATTTTTTAACTTGTTACTTAAACTGTGAAACATGTTTCCCTTAAGTTCTTGTTCAACTTGAAATCAACTGTGTATTGTTATATTATTGTACTTTGTAGCAATATCTTTTAGTTCTTTGTGATACTACCCCAAGCAATTATTGTTTAATTGTAATTGTTTGTTTTCTTCAAATAATAAAAACAGGTACTACAAAAAATTGTTTGTTTTAACACTCTACATTGTACAACTGGTTGCTTCAGTTTAATGAACAAGTTTTAGTAGGCGAAAGTGCGGCAAAATGCAGAAATAAATGTCACTCACTTGACAGGCAAAAATTTGTTGTTTGTGCATTAAAGTTTTTTATTAGTGGTTTGTCATGTTCAACTGTTTCCTCTCAGTCGCTACAAGCAAATAACAATTTAACAAGTAAATATTGGACTTTGAAATTAATATTAAAAAGCATTATCCTTGTGTCACTTCACAAAGAATAGAGTATTATATAAGGGCACAATGTAGATGATACATTAAAACTACCAGCCATTTGCAACAAGTTTTGGTTTGGTTTGCAAAATATCAGGAATTTGTAGCAAAGGTGTATACAACTAGTTAAAGTCATGTCTTAAGCCTACATTCATTGCATAAGGATTTTTTTTATCTCAATGAAGAAAATGTATTGTGTGCTTTTGACATAACAATAAAAAATTAAAGTCATGTACACTCATGAAGTAACTCAAAATAAACTTTCTTATTTTAGATCTGTAACTAAAGTGATCTTTATTAGGAATATATTATAGCAATACTTTTTTGATATATTTAAATGTAATCTTAATTTTCTCTGAAATTGTTATAGAGAGTGGGGGTGAAAATGCCCACAGTTCTTAATTTGAATAAATAATACTGGTGGTTCTCAAACTTTTTTCCTTAACATAAAAGTTTGTTGATCTATTCTTGCGGCGCACCAGTGATATAAATTTAGATTTACCGTTTTTGTGTATAGTATATAAATGACAAAATGTAACTGCATATACAAAACAGCACAAGAAGTTGTGGTCCTGCACAGGATTTTGACATGTAGGTGTTAAACTTGAAAACAAAAAAACAGTTGATTTATGTTTTGCAAATGCAATACTCATAATTGACACTCGAGCAAATTAAGCATCATGCTGTTAGTGGCCTATACGTCACCGCAAATAACTGACCAGTGCCAGATGTTTCTCGCATTTCTCAAGATACATGCAAACCACATTTTAGATAACAGCAGGGATTGCCTTCAATCGTTTATTTGAGCTTTGACTGCAATATTAGCTATCTTTTTTATTGTCCATATAATTTTTTATCAAGTGTCTACAATATATAGGCACTTGTATAATCAACTTCTCTAGCTGTTAGTTGACACAAGCCAAAGTGAATCAGAAATTAGAAATGTAATTGTTAAATAACAATTATTCAACTGGTATCATTTGTGATAATGGGATTAAATACACACATAGAGTGTTGGAACTAAACCGTTGTGTGACGAAAAATTGAAACAAAGCTCATTTTATCAGCATTAGTTTTTCCTAATAAACACTGCCTTAAAGACATTAGATCAGGGGTTCTTGAACTTTTGGGGTTTCCTTAATTTACACAATTTATCGAAAAGTTGCACACCTTTCCCAACAATATGATTCATGGCCACCTAGCCAATGATCTTGCAGTCTGGATTATACAGGCAGTGTTTCCATATAAATATAAACAGCGCTTAGGGTTAAGAGGTGCTTAAAATGTTAAATTATATTTTTTAATAAAGTTGTTTGTTATGTCACACTTCCAATTGTAATAAGATAATTTGCAACATTTTTGCAAAATTTAATCAAATGTGTGGCGAAACTATATGTGGAACTGGTGGCTGCTAGGCCTGAAGGTTGCACAAAATTTTTGAGAAAAGATGTCACAATGTTGTAAATGCTGTTCTCAAATATACTTGTGGTCAAATATGCAACTGAAGTCTAATGATGCCATGTGCGAAAAATGCATTTGTTTGATTTAAACAGCCTTAATATAAAAAAAGTCATAATGTATTATTAGACACATAATGGAGATGAAACATTCACACATATGTGTGTTAATAACTGAGATCTAGCCCTTCGAAGCTGCTTTTTGACCAACGACTACGGCTTACGTATAATTAGGTCCCGGCTTGACCGGAGGTCGTGAGTTCGAACCTCACTGCAGGCTAGTTGTTTTTCTAGTCTGCCCTGCTTGCATCATAGATCAACAGACTCGGTGAGTCTGCGATGGCTTTCGGTGTACTAATTATACGTAAGCCGTAGTCGTTGGTCAAAAAGCAGCTTCGAAGGGCTAGATCTCAGTTATTAACACACATATGTGTGAATGTTTCATTGAATAAATGATATGGTACTGTGGATCCCCTTCAATGAGGTTGCTTGTACTAACAGATTGAGCAAGCATTGGCGTATGGTTGTTTCTCGACTCGTTCCCTTCTGAGCCTGCATAGCTCAGTTGGTAGAGCACGGTCCCGGCTTGACCGGAGGTCGTGAGTTCGAACCTCACTGCAGGCTAGTTGTTTTTCTAGTCTGCCCTGCTTGCATCATAGATTAACAGACTCGGTGAGTCTGCGATGGCTTTCGGTGTACACATAATGGAGACTCGCATATTACTCTACAATAATCGCACTTAAAAAATTATTATACAAAAGTTGCAATTTAAATGAGTTTATACAATGCAACATGCAGTATAATGTCCACAGCACATTCAGGCTGAAAACATTTCCTTTAAAAAGAAAATAACTTGAAACACTTGTGTTTATAATGTAAAAGTTGGCAAAGATATAGTTTGGGCATGGTCTGGTGCCCTTTGTCCCTGGTTCTGCCCCTAAAAAAGGAACAATATGAAAACACTGCACAGTGTGTATATGTGCACCGGTAACGGTAACATTCAAGGTACTTTAAATCCTACAAATCAGGAAAACAAAATACATATCACTGAAAAGAATCAATATTGGGTGTTTTTTAATATTGCAAAAATAAACTCTTGTGTTGTGAATTATCTCATTATGAAAAATCATATATTAAGGCTGTAACAATATTTTGTTCTTACAGTACATTAGAAACAAAGATCATAGAATTATCCCAATTTTGATCAATAATTATTATAAACTTGTTGTTTATTGTGTGCAATTGTTTTTAATCAAGTAATACTTTAATTAGAAATAATCACTTCCAACATTTCTTTAAACATGTTTACAAAATATCATTGAGTAATTTTTAAATAAAGGCAATGAAATTAAAAAAACTGGTTTTATTTAAATAAAGGTCAGTAAGTAATTCATAGTTTGGCAGGCCCAGCATTATATAGATGGCACAAGTTATAAATTCTCTAATTTTATGTCCACATACTAAAAATAACATTTTTCGATCAATAGTGCATGTCACAAAAAGAAAATAAGTCTTCTGACAGTTCGGTATAGTGATTAACAAATGAGTGTTATTCATTTTACGTCTGTTGAAAGCTTAAGTACACTACTGCAACAAGAAAATGACAAGTGTAAGAATTTTTTCAGGTAAAAAATATATTTATTGTCTAGTATTGTTCACCATGTGCAAGTCATCTTCATAATAAAACATAGAAGCTGATTCTGATATATGCCAAAAATACTTGAAATTGTGTATTATTACATTTATTTGTAGCTATTGCACACAGTGGCTATTTATAACATAATACAAAAACATATATTCAACATAAATACAAACACATTAAGTGAGCTACAATACAAATAAACATCACAGTGAATAATGAATTGTCCAAATTTAACTCTAAATTTTAAAACACTGCAGAAAACTATGATCAGAGATTAACCAATTTTCTGTTAGGTGATTTGTATGTACATATTTTATTTTAAAGGACAATTACTAAAAGTTGCCAGAGCAAGGCTCAATGTAATTATACATGTGTCATATTATGATTCTTAGTAATATTTTTTGAGAAATGACTAGACTATATTATGTGAACAATGATGTTGGTAGAGAAAGTAGTGAAATGGTCATGTGTCGCTTAATAAAATTCTAACAAACATTTTGAACATGTATGTCATGTATGTTTACAATTTGTTTGCATTTGTAAACTTGTGTTTTGCCTTGTTTTCACCTAAAAATGTGTTTTATTGTTACTAAAGCTGTGGAGTGTTGTGCCTTACAAATATTTGTTGAAAAATATATTTTTTTTTCTGAAAAATTATCCTTTAAAAATAGATATGAAAACAACTATATGATTTTATAAAAGTTGTTTGATATAAGATATTCAAAAAATCTTTATTGACATAAGACCATTATGACTACAAAAAATTTAAATGATGAATAAACTTATAATGCAAAAAGTGTTCTAAAATTTAATTCAGGTTCTGGTTGTAAAAATAAATAAGGCAGAATGCCTATGAACTTGAAGAACATAGAACTGTGTAACTTCCTAATATAAAAATGTGTAACTAAGTACATTAATATTTACTCAAACATAGACTTGAATAAGCAGATTAATATAACTGTTTTAAAAAAAACAAGAGCCACAAGGGGTAATTACAGTATTGCAAAAAAAAAAACTTTTTTCAAACCAGAAATCATGCACAAGAATCATGTTTCAAGCTAAGAACTAAGTCCCACTGCCAACAAAACATTAATGATATTTAACAAGCAATTTATGACTTTAACAATATATTGTTTAGTACTAAAGATAGACAATACTGCTGTACAAAAGTTTTGGTATGACTTATCATATCAAGTGAAAGCCATACGTTTGTTATATATATACTGTGTATATTTATATATATATATAAATATATTTATTAACTTATATAAGTGTTCTATTATAGTAGCTCATATGAGTTTGGTCTTAAAAAATACTGTGATGTGTAGTCTTAGCCAATCCTAACATAAATATATAATATAAAATTTGTGTTGTGACCTAATTTAGGGGTCTGCAAACACTTTTTGGTGCAACTAATAAATTAGTAGTCCCAAATTGTCCCAACAAAAATTATTTTAGAAACAACTTGTAAAACTTAAAGTAGGCTACAAAAACAGTACTTATTGTGTCTCAATTTGTAATGTTAAATCTTTGTCTAAAGCCAAGTTTAAAAAACTGTTTTGGCGTTATAATTTATGGATAATACAACTTGACTTTAGAATAATTTTTTGTTTTGTGAATCACTACTTGCTGTCATCCAGTATTGAGCTTATGAATGACGCATTGGCTTTAGTTATAGTTGATCAAAAACAAGACTCTATTGTATATAAATTTTGTGCAGTAATGCGAACCAAAAAACATACCAATTATTTTCCACTATTTATATATATATATATACAAGGTTTTCGTGCCCCTAAGTGAATGCTCTGACAACCCAATTGCAGGCCCCTGATTTAATAAAATGAATAAAAAGATTTACAATTTAAACACAAACTTACTTTTAGATGGGCCAAGATCCTGAAAGTAAAACAAACATAAGCCCATCTAATATGAGTAGTCTTAGTTGATAGTGTAATAATGGCTAAACTGAAACATATACAATGTTGAAAACGAATCACATGCATTGGCTGAATTACTATTGGAGGGCACCGAAAAACAAATGTTATTTGGTATAACAATAAATCCTAATATATAGACAACAGACATACTCAGACTAAAATAAAATAATTGTCTTTTAAATTATTTGTGTGCAGGTTTAAATCTCCTTTATACATTTTGTAGTAAGAAAAGGTGAAAATAATACGATCAATTTGTAGACGGTAGTAAACCTGTCTATCATAAGCATATATATATATATTTAAGTAAATTGGCAATCTTGACACACTATTGCATTGAAACCTATTGTAAATGTTACAGATTTAAAATTTAAAATATGATGATGAGTTGTACTTGCTGGTGTATCCCAATTCCGTATTATCTCCACTGCCAGAAAAAGATTTTGATGGTATTGTAGAAGAACCTTTAAATCATTTGATAATTAAAAAGTATATTTCATTTTAAGTTAAAGCTGATTAAAAGGCGGTTGTAGCACCACAGTACATAACTTGAACACATAATGTCAACAGATATTCAACATTACATATAATTTCTTTGTTTTACCTTGTAGTGGCTGAACATGCTTAAACCCAGGAGCCCCATTTTTTCTTATTGAAACTGTTTCAGATGAAGGTAATTCAAAATCAAATTCACTTTCATCATCGTCATCCTTAGCTATATCATTGCATGGACTACTGCTTGTTGTAGACACACTGTTTGCACTTCCCCTTAACCAGGTCTTATGTTTATTATTGCTTTGTGCTTTAAATGTTGTCTTTTCATTGCTTTGTTTTGCATTCATTGTGGCGGTCTTGTGGCGGGAGTAGAATGAATTACCAAAGCTGGAACCTTCCTGTTTTCCGGCAACCAACTGTCCATAATGTTTATTGGAAGGCAATAATCCCTGGCTAACTGTGACATTTCGCTTTATACTCCAAACACTATTTAAGTCCAAAGAGGTTACTTGTGGTTTGGCGAAATAATTAGTATTCGGTTTTCTTTCCTGTTCCCACTGTTTAGGAAAGGTTTCTTTTTTCGCAGGTCCAACATAGCGAAACTTTTTAACCCTGTCTTCTGGAGGTGACATGCTGTGTTCCTTCATTGAACCCTCAATGATGTTAAGTTTAATACTCGCTAAAGCAATTTAAATAATATTTAACAAAATCTACATAAACAACAAGTGTATGTGGTTAATGAAGATCACAATTAAAGCTTTAACATTGTTATTGTTAGTTGTTACAATAATTAATAATTGCATAATATTTGGAACCCACAAAATTATTCATTTAAAAAACAATTTTTTAAAATGTGTCCATAACATAAAGTTATTTCTAGGGTTCCAAACACACCTTTTATTTCTCAGTAAAGTATATAACTTTTTTTTTGGCGATATCTTTTTTGACAAATGTGATATTCTCTTCACATTACTACACCAAGATAAACTAACTTATAGAAAGTTGTTTATAGATTGTCCACCTTTTTAACAACCTTTGTTCAACTTTTACCATGTCTTGAATCAATTTAAAGTTAAATAAACCATTTTATATATAAATGTACAAATCCCAGCGTTGTCAAACAATAGCTAAAAATGTGGCATTACGCAATTCTACATATTTTAAGAAAAATATATTTTTTAATTGTATTTAATGTTCTGATGCAATGATTTGACTAATTCTGACCTAATTTATTTTGCAAATAACTTAACCTTAACTTTTAAAATGACTTGTGTACAACACTATTACATTTTAGTGATGTTAATATGTGGTTTTTGATCTCTCTGTAAAGATTTAAGTAAAAGGCCCACTTTATCGATTTTGATTTGAATCTCCACATTTTTGGGGTTTGAATCTGTACAAAGGAATGCCACATGCATATTATTTGTTTTTAATGTTGTATTGTTATTTTTATATATATTTTTTTCCTAAGTGCACTTTTTGGAAGGCCGTGTGTAATGTATTTGGACTGACTGTACGGTTGGACTTTGGACTTCTGGTAGTAGTAAAAAATGCTGACTTTGTATGTTAACCTTCCCGTTGGTACTAAGGAATTCTGTATCGGCATTGTTGTCATTGCGGTTGAGGGGCATAGACATGGTTTTGACTAAGGAGAAAGAAATGCCATGTGCAAGGTCTTCAGGTGTTTGGAAACATTTTACTGTGCTGGACAAACAAAATCATGTCACATGCATAGATTGTAATGTTCAGCTTGCGTATTGCAATAGCACTGGCAGTTTATTGAAGCACTAAAAAAACATCCACTGTTGGCTTCATATAGCATAATAAAGTACGTTGAGTTTGTGTTGTATTTTTGTTAAAGTGTAAGAAAATCATTGTTCTGACTTCACAGGTTAGAAGAATAAATTCAAATAACAAGCAGACAATCCTGATCGACCCCATATGCTCGCCTCAAAGTCACTCCTAATCTAAGCAATAAAATTACGAAACTAATAACAAATTTGATTGTTGGAGATTTAAGACCAATTGACCTTGTAGCTGGGAAGCATTTTAAAATTTTGATAAAGGGCTGGCTGCTGGTTATTAGTTGCCCAGTAGAGCCACCTTTACCAGGAGGATAACTGATACCGGTATGTGTTTGCTTTTTCCTTTCTTTTTCAGTTGTTTCAAATAAAATTTTGTCCTTTAAATTGTTGTGTTGTCATAAAGATGCCAAATATACATAAATAGGTAAAATTCCTCAACATATTACACAAGGATTCGATATTCTGGATTCGTTATTCTAGATTCGAAACGTACTATTCTAGAATACCTTGGGATTCTACTTTTAACATCCCTACTCAGAGCCCAACAAACTTCAATATCAAGAAATATTTGCAAAATCTAATAATGGTCTTCACTTTTCAGGTTTTTAGAAGTGGGCAGATAATCACCTTTAAAATAACAAATTTTGAGTGATTCGTGTTTGCGCGTTACTTGACGCCATGGCACCAACATAAGTAACAAAATTTTTACTTCGCTGTAACGAAATTATTTAATCAATGAAACACCAAAATATGCAAGTAATAATACGGCAACTCATAGGAAAAATAACATTAAACATATTTGAAAAATGACAAAACTGTTTTACATTTTGATGCCAGAAAATATACTACAGTATGTTAACATTTATCAGACAAAATTATTTATCAGACAATCAGTCATGCGTAAAACTGTTACATAACACAAAAACAACAGACAAGGTTGATAGAATTTAGTGGTGTTGCAAAACTGTATTTTCAGGAAGGTTTTTGTTTGGCCATTATTTAACATGTCGTGGTATCAGCAAGGAGCCTTTCTGGTTAAGGGTTTAAGAGAATTTACAAAGTAAGTATTTTAAGGCCGAATATAACTGAATATTTATTATTTTTAAATAAAAGTATGATTGCTGGCTAAGTTGTTTTAAAAAGCTTTCCATCTTGAAATGTTTAGGGATGCTTACATCAAAGCTGCCAAGTCGTTTGGTGCCAAAGATCTGGAAAAAGACTTGTCTGGCTTGGTATACATGATCACAGGGGCTAACAGTGGTTTGGGTAAAGCAGCAGCCTTAAATATTGCCACAAAGGGTGGCGAAGTGCATATGATATGCAGAAACAAGGAAAGAGGAGAAAGTGCACTGGAGGAAATTAAGAATTCGAGCAACAATTCAGTAAGTCATGTTTTTTTATTTCATACTAGAGTAAATACCTAAGGGTTGTCCAGTTAAAACTAGTATTCACCAGTTTATTACTATGTTGTTTAAACCTATAGCACGATAAATAAAATTGCTCGGACTACTGGCATTGTCCCGGAGATGTTAAGTAGTTATTGCTTCAACTAAGCACCATATTTTCTAATTTCTAAAGTTTGGTTAAACAAAATGTATAAAGGCATAAAGCTTTTAATAATCACTATCGCGTTTTACTTTGTAGTTTGTATTATATCCTTGTAAATTTGCTGAACCCTCGTGACACGGCTAATGATGTAAAAAAATCATTGTGACAACATGTCCAACATTTAATTAAAATTTTCACTCGCCAGTTGGCAAGTTATTACCAATCTTTGATAAAATAGCACTTGCCAACTTTAGATGCGGCCTGTCACTGTAATTTTTAAACAATTTAACCTGCATTTCTATTTCATTGCATATACAGAAACATATCCATTAATTTTAAAAAACGGAGTCGATTTGTTTTGCCGGAGTCGGACTCGGGACTCGAGTAAGACCTCGTAAAACTACCCGAGTCCCGAGTCTGACATGCGCATGCGCAGTATCAAATTTTAAAACTGTTAAGGCGGCAAAATGTAAGCTGTAAAAGCGTAAATAGCAAATGGTGAAATATTTTTAAACCATGTAAAGCGGGTGGATGAATTATGACATCAATATGAGTGGATTGCAGAAAATCCACCTTAATTAAGTTGCGTAAATGGGTAAAATACAGGATGTAGAGTCAGAGCATGGACTCGGGACTAGACAAAATCTTACATTTGGCCGGAGTCGGACTCGGGTTGTTTTTATGTGGCCCGTTTTTTTTTTTTTTTATTATTTTTATTTTGGACACATGTTGTTTTTGTCCGAATTATTATTATTATGTGGCCCGAAAAAAAAAAATTTTTTTTTGGACACATGTTGTTTTTGTCCGAATTATTTTTTTTTTTCAGTCAATTTTTTTGTGGCTCACTTTTGACAAGGAAAAAAACATAGTTGGAACATGAAATTTTCACAACTGGTAAATACCCTCCCAAAGTTGTTTCTAATATAAAATTTTTGTGCACAAGATCTAAGGGGAGTTTTTAAGGGGGGTAAAACTGTCATTTTTTGTTAATTTTGGTTTTAAGCACTTTTCAGAGATAAAAAAATTGGAAAAAAATCTGATATATTTATGGATGATGGATACATGACATATACAATGCTAAGTAACAAAATTTTAAACATTAGCCCTGAACTGTTTATCCGGGGGGTCAAAATGCACAACACTTTAGGAAATTTCAATGATATATTTACACTAGAAGGAAATGACATAAAAATCTGAAAATTTCACAAATGTTTGAGAACCATTTAAAGCTGATGTTAAAATAAACATTTTACCTCTTGAAAATAGGGGAGTATTTTAGGGGAGCAAAATTAAAATTCGGCCATTTTTGTGTTTAGAGGTGTCTAAAAAACTAAAGAAAACATTGTTAAATAGTTTTCAATTATAAAGACAAATTATAGGTTGCTTCACAGCAAAATTTTGACCTTCAACTCAAAATAATTAACCCATGGGGGAAAATAATTAACCAAAAATATAGAAATTAAAGTGATTTTTTGATGGAATAAAAATTGCAGACAAAGTGGTGTACACTGCCTGGCAGATTTTTTATTTAAACTTGCGGCGGTAAAATATGTTGTTTTGTAAGAGCAATAAGTTAATTCACTAAGACGAGACACTTTGCACAATGGATGTTGCACGCGCTGGACAAAAAAAGCACAGTAGGCAGCCAGACGCTTCGCGGACAGAATAAAGCAAGCGATATGAACAAATTCTGCATTGAAGGTTTTCTGCCGCTAGGTTAGAGTATGTAGCTGTAAAGAACTAAATCGATTACGTCACACTATTGACTTTTGTCCCCAATGAGAGGCGTACAGGGGTGCAAGAAAAAATTGTCAAATATTTTTTAATAATAAAGACAAGTTATAGGTTTGCTTCGCAGCCAAATTTATATTAAGACCATTGGCAATCATTGTTGTAAAAGTGCACCATGTCCAACCTATACCACGCAACTTCGGGCCACATCCGCTTTTGCCTGCTAAAGCACCAAAACTGGAAGCACAACATTGGGAGTATATGGACACTGACAAATAAGACCCGTTTAAAGAATATAGAATAACTAAGGAATGACACCCTGGTAAAATATAGTAGAACTGCGCTGTACGCCCCTGGTATAATATAGTAGAACCGCACCATACCCCCTGATATAATAGAGTAGAACCGCGCTATACCCCCTGGAAAAATATACAAAAACCGCACACCCTGTCTAGTTTTTTTTTTTTTTTTTTTTTTTTTTTCAGTCAATTTTTTATGGCTCACTTTTGACAAGGAAAAAAACATAGTTGGAACATGAAATTTTCACAACTGTTAAATACCCTCCCAAAGTTGTTTCTAATACAAAAAAAATTGCCTAGGTTCTAAGGGGTGGTTTTTAGGGGGGAAAAACTGTCATTTTTTGTTAATTTTGGTTTTAAGCACTTTTCAGAGATAAAAATATGTAAAAAAAAATCTGATATATTTATGGATGATGGATACATGACATATACAATGCTAAGTAACAAAATTTTAAACCTTACCCCTGAACTTTTCATCCGGGGGGTCAAAATGCACAACACTTTAGGAAATTTTAATGATATATTTACACTAGAAGGAAATGACATAAACATCTGAAAATTTCACAAATGTTAGAGAACCATTTAAAGCTGATGTTAAAATAAAAATTTTACCTCTTGAAAAAAAGGGGAGTAATTTAGGGGGGTAAAATTAAAATTCGGCCGTTTTTGTGTTTAGAGGTGTCTAAAAAACTAAAGAAAACATTGTTAAATAGTTTTCAATTATAAAGACAAATTATAGATTGCTCCTCAGGCCAATTTTGAACTTCAATTTAAAATAATTAACCTATGGGGGAAAACAACTAAACAAAAATATAGAAATTAAAGTGATTTCATTCATAGAATAAAAACTGGAAACAGAGTGGTGTACACTGCCTCCACAATTTTTCATTTCAATCTGCGGCGGTAAAATATGTTGTTTTGTAAAAGCAATAAGTTAATTTACTAAGAGAAGCCTCTTTTTAAAAGGCAAGTCGCACGCGCTTAGTTTCCCTGAGACAAGCCACTTCGCACAATGAATGTTGCACGTGCTGGACAAAAAAAGCACAGTAGGCAGCCAGACGCTTCGCGGCCAGAATAAAGCAAGCGATATGAACAAATTCAGCATTAAAGGTTTTCTGCCGCTAGGTAAGAGTATATAGCTGTAAAGAACTAAATCGATTACGTCACACTATTGACTTTTGTCCCCAATGAGAGGCGTACAGGGGTGCAAGAAAAAATTGTCAAATATTTTTTAATTATAAAGACAAGTTATAGGTTTGCTTCGCAGCCAAATTTATATTAAGACCACTGACAATCATTCTTGTAAAAGTGCACCATGTCCAACCTATACCACGCAACTTCGGGCCACATCCGCTTTTGCCTGCTAAAGCACCGAAACTGGAAGCACAACATTGGGAGTATATGGACACTAACAAATAAGACCCGTTGAAAGAATATAGAATAACTAAGGAATGACACCCTGGTAAAGTATAGTAGAACTGCGCTGTACCCCCCTGGTATAATATAGTAGAACCGCACCATACCCCCTGATATAATATAGTAGAACCGCGCTATACCCCCTGGAAAAATATACAAAAACCGCACACCCTGTCTAGTTTTTTTTTGTTTTTTTTCAGTCAATTTTTTATGGCTCACTTTTGACAAGGAAAAAAACATAGTTGGAACATGAAATTTTCACAACTGTTAAATACCCTACCAAAGTTGTTTCTAATATAAAAAAAAATTGCCTAGGTTCTAAGGGGTGGTTTTTAGGGGGGTAAAACTGTCATTTTTTTATAATTTTGGTTTTCGGCACTTTTCAGAGATGAAAAAATGTAAAAAAAATCTGATATATTTATGGATGATGGATACATGACATATACAAAGCTAAGTAACAAAATTTTAAACATTAGCCCTGAACTGTTTATCCGGGGGGTCAAACAGCACAACACTTTAGGAAATTTCAATGATATATTTACACTAGAAGGAAATGACATAAAAATCTGAAAATTTCACAAATGTTAGAAAACCATTTAAAGCTGATGTTAAAATAAACATTTTACCTCTTGAAAATAGGGGAGTATTTTAGGGGGGCAAAATTAAAATTCGGCCATTTTTGTGTTTAGAGGTGTCTAAAAAACTAAAGAAAACATTGTTAAATAGTTTTCAATTATAAAGACAAATTATAGGTTGCTTCACAGCAAAATTTTGACCTTCAACTCAAAATAATTAACCCATGGGGGAAAATAATTAACCAAAAATATAGAAATTAAAGTGATTTTTTGATGAAAAAAAAATTGCAAACAAAGTGGTGTACACTGCCTGACAGATTTTTTATTTAAACTTGCGGCGGTAAAATATGTTGTTTTGTAAGAGCAATAAGTTAATTCACTAAGACGAGACACTTTGCACAATGGATGTTGCACGCGCTGGACAAAAAAAGCACAACAGGGAGCCAGCCGCTTCGCGGCCAGAATAAGGCAAGCGATATGAACAAATTCTGTATTGAAGGTTTTCTGCCGCTAGATTAGAGTAGATAGCTGTAAAGAACTAAATCGAACACATCACACTATTGATTTTTGTCCCCAATGAGAGGCGTATAGGGGTGCAAGAAAAAATTGTCAAATATTTTTCAATTATAAAGACAAGTTATAGGTTTGCTTCGCAGCCAAATTTATATTAAGACCACTGGCAATCAATCTTGTAAAAGTGCACCATGTCCAACCTATAACACGCAACTTCGGGCCACATCCGCTTTTGCCTGCTAAAGCACCGAAACTGGAAGCACAACATTGGGAGTATATGGACACTGACAAATAAGACCCGTTGAAAGAATATAGAATAACTAAGGAATAACACCCTGGTAAAGTATAGTGGAACTGCGCTATACCCCCCCTGGTATAATATAGTAGAACCGCGCTATAACCCCCTAGCAAAATATACAAAAACCGCACACCTTGTCTAGTTTTTTTATTTTTTTTTTTTTCAGTCAATTTTTTATGGCTCACTTTTGACAAGGAAAAAAACATAGTTGGAACATGAAATTTTCACAACTGTTAAATACCCTCCCAAAGTTGTTTCTAATATAAAAAAAAATTGCCTAGGTTCTAAGGGGTGGTTTTTAGGGGAGTAAAACTGTCATTTTTTGTTAATTTTGGTTTTCGGCACTTTTCAGAGATGAAAAAATGTAAAAAAAATCTGATATATTTATGGATGATGGATACATGACATATACAATGCTAATTAACAAAATTTTAAACATTAGCCCTGAACTGTTTATCCGGGGGGTCAAACAGCACAACACTTTAGGAAATTTTAATGATATATATATTTACACTAGAAGGAAATGACATAAAAATCTAAAAATTTCACAAATGTTAGAGAACCATTTAAAGCTGATGTTAAAATAAACATTTTACCTCTTGAAAATAGGGGAGTATTTTAGGGGACAAAATTAAAATTCGGCCATTTTTGTGTTTAGAGGTGTCTAAAAAACTAAAGAAAACATTGTTAAATAGTTTTCAATTATAAAGACAAATTATAGGTTGCTTCACAGCAAAATTTTGACCTTCAACTCAAAATAATTAACCCATGGGGGAAAATAATTAACCAAAAATATAGAAATTAAAGTGATTTTTTGATGGAAAAAAAATTGCAAACAAAGTGGTGTACACTGCCTGGCAGATTTTTTATTTAAACTTGCGGCGGTAAAATATGTTGTTTTGTAAGAGCAATAAGTTAATTACTAAGACGAGACACTTTGCACAATGGATGTTGCACGCGCTGGACAAAAAAAGCACAGCAGGGAGCCAGCCGCTTCGCGGCCAGAATAAGGCAAGCGATATGAACAAATTCTGTATTGAAGGTTTTCTGCCGCTAGATTAGAGTAGATAGCTGTAAAGAACTAAATCGAACACATCACACTATTGATTTTTGTCCCCAATTAGAGGCGTATAGGGGTGCAAGAAAAAATTGTCAAATATTTTTCAATTATAAAGACAAGTTATAGGTTTGCTTCGCAGCCAAATTTATATTAAGACCACTGGCAATCAATCTTGTAAAAGTGCACCATGTCCAACCTATAACACGCAACTTCGGGCCACATCCGCTTTTGCCTGTTAAAGCACCGAAACTGGAAGCACAACATTGGGAGTATATGGACACTGACAAATAAGACCCGTTGAAAGAATATAGAATAACCAAGGAATAACACCCTGGTAAAGTATAGTGGAACTGCGCTATACCCCCCCTGGTATAATATAGTAGAACCGCGCTATAACCCCCTAGCAAAATATACAAAAACCGCACACCCTGTCTAGTTTTTATTTATTTTTTTTTATTTTTTTATTTTATTTTTTTTTGGTTTTAACACACAACAATGAGATACCTTTAAAAATAATGAACAATGTATATGCCTAGTAGTTAGCATTTCATTTTTCAGGATTTTCTTTTCATTTTTCAGGATTTTTTAACAGGATTTCCACTTTTCTAACTTTTTTTTTTTTTTTTTTAAGAATTCGACCAACGAAATCAATTCCGGCTTATTGTAATGCAAAATATTCCTACATATTTGTGCTAAAGTGATAAAATATGTGTAAAATTAACTACACGTTTTTTTGTAAAATGAATCTTTCCAAAAAAATTATTTAAAAAATATATATAGAAAAAAATTGAATATAATATAGAATGTTTTTTGCGCAAGTTTCTTCGTTTTCAGACTGATTTTCTCAGTGTTGTCGCCAGCATTTTGTCTTGCTGGCTTTTGAAATATATCACGCTAAATCTCTCCTGAAAAATATTATTAAACAATCGGATGATCCGCGAAATAACTATTTCCTACTCCATTATACTGTTGCATAGTTATTCCGTTTTTGTATACTGCTAATGCATTAACTTTTTTCCTCAACAAACAAATAAATAAGATTTCCTTTGTACAAATTTTAGTCAAAATAATGAAATTCCTATTGCTGGGTGCGTCTCAATCCAACAAACTTTTTAAAGAGGCCTCACAAGAAATAAAGTTCAAAAAGTACTGCTTTGTACAAAAACTTGGGCTTCACTCGTTGAAGATAAACATAGTTTGATTCGGATCACTAAATTAAGACCTTAAAATACAACTAATTTTTCCTTAAAAAGGCACTTGCATGTCAAACAACACTCGCCTGGAGCGAATTGCACTAGCATTGTTGGCAAGTACAAAATCCAAACCCGCTATAACGTTTGCCGTTGATTTTGTCTTAAAACCTAAATACTGATGTGATCTTAACACATACGCAATTCTTGTGACAAGTTTGCTAGTGTGTTGTAGCCGATGAGTTAACTTTGATGGCATTTTAACATGAAACCAAAATGTGTCAAATTGACTTGGCATAATAGATAATAGCTGTACAACTTTTTCAAACAAAATTTTCGCAATTTTCTGCTTGAATAGTAGGGATGTTCAAATTTGAATTTTAGTTCCGCAGATAAAAAGGATATTAGGTGCAAATCTAATTCTATAATTACTTTATTTTATAGTGGATAATAGCACCATATACATAGGCAAGTGGAAAGTGTTTTACGTCCGTGTGGTGACACATATAAATTTCTTGCTTTAAATGTAGCCATGAAGTGCCCCACCAGCGCTTTTTTTGGTGATTAATTACTTTGTGGTAACCTTCGTCAAATGATATTTGTCAGTCATTTGTTAAATGGCCAAAAAAATTTGAATTCTTTATTTCACCAATCACAGTTTTCTGGTTTTATTTGGCAAAAACAGTGTTCAAAACTGACTAATTTTTTTAGAATTAGCACATGTTTTGAGTATTTTGTTGCAGCACAATTTCTTTTCTAAAATTGTTTCTTCATTCTTGCTTTATACTTACACATTTGTCCTAAGAAGAAGAGGGACAAGTCAATAGTTTCATAAGTAACAATCAGGGGCGTAGCGTGGGGGGGATCTAGGAGTCTTGACACCCCCCTTTGAAATCTCAGTGAACAATTATCACAAAACTAAAACCGTGATTGCTGCACTGTACATCGGCAACATTGCACCTTGCATTGATAACACGTTGTCATCGTCGGTGCTTATCGCCGCCAACGCAGTCGCCTGTCACCGACTTAAGTAACCTCAAACATGCCTGATAACAAAACTATTTTTTATTGTTAAAACGAACATTCTCAACAACGTAGAAAACAGGCGTGTAAGCTACAGCAAACGTCTTCACCGCAGGTCGCTCTATTGAATGTTTTTATTAGCCTAAACTTCGAATAGGAGCGCTTGACCGTTGCATTTTGAAACATAGATTAAAACGTCGGCGAACTATAGCTTCTCGCTAAACTGCCATCTTTCCATATCTTCAATTGAAAGCCATGTTTGTGTTTTCCTTGCACAGTTTCAGCTTCATAAGTTTGTAATTATACAGAGTTCAAAAAAGGGCGATTTTAAAGCCACGCTTCATAGGATCGGCGAAATTAACTAAAAATATCACCAAATTTGTTAAAAAGCATCGTTAATTTTGCTAACAACGAAGTGCAACAATTTCTGATTGATACGTCACAGTTGTCTGACACCGCAATTCCATAGCGTTTCAAGCGCAATTGAAATCACTTGACAATGACGTGAAAAAGACAATCGGACTTTCAAATACGAGGTGTTGCAATTTTTCTAACGTCAAAAAGACGACATTAAATAGCCGTAAGCTCCTAATAATCTCCGTTTTTAGCATCTAGAATACATGAAACGTAAAGTTTTTTGGGCTTCGCTGATACCTGCTATGGGTGTTCATAACACACACCCCAGACCCCTAGGTGATTTGGGTTACTGATCATGTGATACAGTAGCGTATCCAGTGGGGCTGGGGTTTGTGACCCACCCTTTTTGTGAGTGATATTATCGTGTTTTGTTCGTTTTAGTCGTTTCAGTCTGGGTTTAACAAACTGTCCGAAGCGGCAATGATTTTAATGTAATTGGGTCACGCGTCTAAAGCTAGTTGCGTAACCAAAATCTACGCAGTATATTTTTTCTCTTTCGTTATTTGTTGAGATTGGCTAATTATATTATCATTAACGCAAAATTATTCTCTATAAGCATATTCTAAGACCACGTGTTTAGTGTGCAGTTGACTTAACTTATTTCCCCTCAACCGCAGCTTGTATTTTAACTGACACGGCACACTTCTCGGCGCAGATGTTGCACTAATTGTAGCATAATATAACCCGGGAAAAACGATCTTCGTTTAGTATTGCAGGTGGCGAAAGGCATGCCTGCAATTTAACGCTAGTCCCGTACATAAAACTTAGGAAACTGCGCTGCTGATAGTTTATGATTCTTCCAACATTAATCACACATATTTTACGGTCTTGGTTAAGTTTTTCCGCTGGCAGAAGTGTCCATGACGCTCGTGTTCGCATTTGCTGGACGTTTGTTGTTTCTGATTAGATTTTTTATGACGTCACATCCGTCACTGTTTTATGACGTTATTATTCATTAACGTCAGACGGAAAATAGGGAAATTCTCTAAGTTGAAAATTCGGGACACCCCCCTTTGAAACGGTCACGCTACACACCTGGTAACAATACACTCTCTAAAATAATCATTTTTCAAATGAGATGAATGCATTATTTAATATTTAATAAGACCGTTTTGCTATATGTTTATATTTTGGTTGCACTAAAATGTAAACAATTATTTCACTATCTATAATGTTTACAAAATGTTTTTAACAGAATGTCCATCTTCATATTCTTGATCTCTCCGAAACAGAGGAAGTGTTTAAGTTTGCAAATGACTTTTCCCAAAGTCATGAAAATCTGAATGTTCTGATTAACAACTGTGGTTGTATGGTCTTGGAAAGGAAATTTAATAAAAATGGTGTTGAATTGAATTTTGCTACAAACACATTAGGGACGTATGTTCTGACCGAGCAACTTCTTGGTTTACTTACCAAGTCCCAACAACCCAGAGTGGTAAGTATTGTAAATTAAGTTATGTTATAACATGTTAATGTTTTAGTTTTAAGCATGCAACTCATTTTCAAGAGCAAGTCGTGAGCACTAAAAACAAAAAATTATAATTTTATTTGTGCCTATTAAAAATTATGAACTTTGTCAGTTGCATAGCAATCACAAAACAATGAAATCTTTAAACCAAAAGTACGAAAAAAAAAATCTTTAAACCAAATAAAGTTAAGTCTAGGAAGTCATTTCAAAACAGTGGCTTAAGTAAGTTCATTGATTCATGATTCAGGCCATTGACTTAGGTCATTTCAACACTGCAAACCGATCATGTATAAATATATTATATAACCAATAACTAAATTAAACCACCAAAACACAAAGAAAGTGTCTGTAAGATCAGTATGAAAATAAATGTTTATGTATTGCAAACTTTCAACATTCTGTTTAGGCACCAAAGTGATAATAACAGTAATTTGTTTTGTCATTACTGTGCAATCACACTATAAAGCAGAGGTCTCACAACACGCACCCCATTGAAGATTTTTTACAGCCCGTGACAAACTTTGAAATGTAAAATACGAAAAAATAACAAATCGTCAGGGATGAAACTAAACTTAATAAAAAAGTGTTTTCTTTAGTTCTTTAATTAATTCATGAAATTTCTAGTTGATCACTGCAACCCAGGCCCATGGGCCACATGTGGCCAGCAATCATTATTATCTGTGGCCTGTGAAAGATTGTTTATTTTAGCGATGACCAAACTTTTTCTATTTTGCCCGGAAAGTATGTGTTCTGAGTTGGTATTGAATCAAAGTTTGCAGTCGAGTGATTGTCCATAAGTAAGCACTTACTAGGACGAAATAACACCTACCAAATATGTCTCCATGCTGTCTTGGAATCCGTGGCTATTTTCCTACTAAGTTAATTAACTTTTTAGAGGATTCATCCCTATAACTGCATGCAGCTAGTGAATCGTATTCTGCTTCGATAATATAATTCTGATATTATAAGTGACAAAAATAAAGGTATGCAGAGCCATTTTGTCACATAATAAGTTTTGCGGCATGTTGTGGGTGTTTTTTTTCCACTTTGAATCGGTTGCTATAAACCAGTGTTTCTCAACCTTTTTTTCGGGGTACTTAAATACTAGGTGTAGGCATAACAGCAAAGCTTTGGCGACCCAATTATTTTTACTGAACATTTTCAAGCTTACAGTAAACCAAGAAAAAAAAGACTTTTTTTTTATGATGTCACGTTTGACCACAGTACTTTTAGGAAGGCCTGTAAATACACGCAACATTTTTTATTTATGAGAGGTTTAATATGATTAAAAATTAAACGTAAGTTTTGAAATATGTTTTATTGCCATCATTCTTACATTAAAATATTTGTGGTTCTTTTATTGTAAAAAAGTTTTAACTAAGAATAATTTTAAAGCAACCAAAGCTATTAGGTTGCAAATGTTAAAGAATTAAAAATTTGGTTTTAAAGTGTTTAGTGGATTTTTTATGACATTTTATTGTGAGTTAGGTATAATATTTTATTGGTGTTTCTATAAAACCAACTTTTTATAAACTTGAAATATGCTATATAGTTTTATTGCAATTAGCCTAAATTTCCTGAGTAACAAAAAATAAAAAATTACTAACCCTCCCAACCAAGTATAAAAATCATTATATATTTCTTTTTGAACAACTGAGAAACAAACATTGTATTTTATTTTTTTAGGTTACAGTTAGTTCTGGAGGAATGTACACATCAAAATTAACTACTAAAATTGTGAAGCCATCAGAATCAGGAACTTTTGATGGGCGAAATACATATGCACAAAATAAACGTCAACAGGTAAAGGAACTTTTACTAACGTAGAACAATTTGCTATATAGTTTTATTAAAATGTAGGGTTCACAATTCTTCTAATCTACTGTACTCAGTTTGGGATTGGAAGTTTATTTTAGTTTTCAATGTTACGTGAATTGCCATTAAATACATACTAATTTATGTTACAAATGCAAAAAAATCACATCACATGTTTTGAAATTTGTTGTTCAAATATTAATTGCCACATTAATTTTAATCATCATTGGCTATAACAGGGGTCGGCAACCTTTTTTACACTGCGGATCGGTTTAAAACTGAAATTTTGTCGCTGACCGGCCTTAAAAACAACAAATGTTCAGTAAAGGAAATTTATAACAACTTTTTTTCAATGTGCTATCTAAAATGCATGTGTTTTTTCGAAATTTCCAGTCTGAACATCAACATTGTTTATAAACATTGTTTGCATGATTCGACTCTATTGCACTTTTGGGTGAGCAGTGAGCACGCTCTAACATCAAAAAAACATTATATATGGCCCGTTTTCGATATATTGTACGTACGAGGAGTTAGATTTTACAATGAAAAAATCGGGCTTTGATCAAAATATCATTTGGAATCACTGCTACGGACCGATAATGTCGAAAAAAGGTTTTAGTGAGTTTTATCTGTTTAGCAACTTCGTAAAGGTTTCTTTCACACCTATTCATCTCTCTTACTAATTACCTTAACACTGTTTCAAACAAAGGTTCATAAATAGAAAAGTCCAATAGTATCAACTCGGTGCCGATACCTGATGCCAAGTGGTAGTTTCGATATTCGTTCAATACTAGGGTGACATGGGATCCGATGGTAAAAGGTAACTTTATCAAAAAAGTAAGCTAGCAACTGGCCTAATAAATTGAAGAAAATTGTCTGTTTTCATTGGTTTAAGCATAGTTTTTTTTTTGGTTTGGTTTAAGCATAGTAATGGCGTTATTTGTTATCGGATCAGATAGCGCTACCTCGTGTCCAAAATAGTATCCGTATCGGAATAAAATGTCAAGAACCGGACATCCCTAGTTTATAATATTATTGTACATTACATGCTATGCTATTAATCGCTATAGATCTCTAGAAGTGTCAAAATATACCGGTAAAAATATGTCTTACAGCAGGGGTTTGTTTTATGTGCCGTCAATAAAAATATGCTTGTCATGTTAACAGGTCGTCTGTTTTGCGAACAGACAGAAGGACAGGGGGACAAACAAGTTAAAATGAATAATTAATCGGCTCACACAAAACACTTTTTAGGTGGTACTTACCGGAGAATGGGCAAAGCTCCATCCTGGCATTCACTTTTCTTGTATGCACCCTGGATGGGCAGACACTCCCGCCGTTCAAACGTCGATGCCAGACTTTTATGCTACGCTTAAAAACAAGCTGCGCACTGCGGAGCAAGGAGCAGATACTATTGTGTGGCTTTCTGTTTCTGACGATGCATTAAATCAACCCAGCGGCCTATTCTACTTAGGTAGGTTTCCTGCAGTAGTCTTGAGCAAATCACTTGTAATAAAAACAGGAATTTTACAATGTAATTAGTTGGTTTCTGGCCCTTTCCTTTCAATGAGCTATGGATAATTGCCACTTCTGTGGGTGCTTGGGTACTATGTACTGTTATATAGGTCAATTTTTTTCTAGATCGTCAACCAGTTAAATCCCACTTGATTTTTGCATGGACAAGAGAGAGTGAACAAGATAGAAAAGATTTTCTTCAAACTTTGTCCGAACTTTCCAACAACGCTAAATCGGAAGTTTAACCACCTTTCAAGGCGAAATGCTATATCTTGGTGTCTATAAAATTGCAATTAATATGTTGTTTTGTTTCGATATTTTACCAGTGTTATATAGGCCTAAGAAAAATTCAAATCTATGCTTAAATCACGGCACTTGCTTACGTTTTCTTTGTTAGTTGTTCAGAAAGAGTGTACCGTACTTAACTTTGGTTGAATCTTACCAATATCTTGTGGATCAAAGGCACCAAAATTCTCAGGTATTAACCATAAAAGTAAAAAGTTGTATATATATTTTCGTCTAAATACTGACAAAGATTTTTATGTATAAATTGTTGCCCAAACCGCATGTTATTTTCACCGTTTAAAACCGACCTATTTTGGAATATTGTGCAGAGGAAACGACTAATATGAAACAGCCGACTATATAGTGCACAAAAATGACGATATGGGCGAATATTTTAAAGAACCCGCAATAAACACTATAATAAAAAAGTGTGCGTTTTCTACCTATAAAAATTCCCCTTTGGATGTTTGTACATTGTACATGCAATGAAATAACTTAGAAATCAGTGACTTCTATGCTAAAGAACCCTTATTCAATTGTGACACAATAAAAGGCTTTTTAAGGTAATATAACAACATTGCCTTGTAGAGAATTGTCATATAAGTGTTAATAACAACTCAAAATGCTTCTGATTGGTAATTACATTGCAACGGATCAGCAATGTCACGTGGTTCCGCTATTTTGTCGCGGTTAAATGAAAAGCATTATTATTGTTCATATTTTGCCGCTTCAATTGTCGAAGCGTAGGCTATATGCCCAAGTGGGGTCGCCACAAATTTTTGTGGGGTCGACATAACTTATCATATTTCTGCTGTTTAGTACGATTTATATATTTTTGTTTTCTTTACAATGCATAGCGGAGACAAGCTTTCGTGCCTTCTACATAAAATCACAGTTTTTTAGCTCTTGAGAGCTGCCAAATCAGCTAACGTGACATTTCACATAATTAGGTTTCTTGATTTAGCGCAACGAAAGTCTAGCTTTCACAATTATTTTAATTGCCACATCTTCCAATGATTTACAAAAAGGCTGTTTTTTTAAATAAAAAGGCTGTTTTTTTAAACAACTGTTTTCAGTAAACTTGGGCAACGTGGTTTCAGATCTAGGAGTCCGGCTTTATATTCTTAATTTACTCGATACAAGGTAAATTTAAGGCGGACTTCTCAGAACAGATTGTGGTACAATAATTATTCAAAAATTGTATTTTTGTAACAATAAGGGTGCAGCACAGCCATTGGCTGTTTAGTTTGCTTGTCGGCTGGTAATTCTATTTTGTTTGTCTCGATGGTGCTGTAGCATGTACTGGCATTTAATTGTGAGTGGTAAAAAGAGTTAGGACAAAGCACCATAAGCGAAATGGACGCATTGCTTTTCGCACAAACAAAGCACTACCGGTATACTAAAAAAATATTTGAGCAACTGCCTAATACTGAATGCTGTCGCAGTGTTTTAGTTTCTTGTTTGTGTGATGAGATAGGTGCCGGTAACACAGGACTGTTATTACATACAGAAATTCGTTGGTTATCACGCGATCGAGTACTCCAGCGAGCTTATGAACTGCGAAAAGGAATTATTTTGTTTTTTAACAAACAGAATCATTTGGCTTTGGCTAAACAGCTTGAACCTTCATTGCAAACGTGGCTTAGTTAGCCGACATATTTGATTCGCTGAATTGTTTAAATCAGGGTTTTCCAAACTTTTTGGGGCGTATTTGTGAATCTGTTTTTTTTTTGCGGACAGCAATACAAAGCAAAAAATAAATAAAACCAAATTTTATTTATTTATAAAACTAATAACATCAATGGGACGGATGCGATTGCTTCTTTCTGCATAAATCATAAATTCTCGGAGTTATTTGTTAAAGAGAAACTCGTAGGCCTAAGTCAGAGAGACGGAAAGTCTTTCATAACTTTTGCGTAGGCAAACGGTTGGAATGATCTCAACAAAACTGCAAATTCCAAACAGCGATAAGAGTATATACGTCATAGACGAGAAATACGAGAATTTTTCAACTTTATGACTACAACGAAGGCGCAACAAGTCACATTTACGATACTGGATAGCAAAAGCTTTTAAATTGTGAATAACTGCGGCGATTATTATCTTTGAAAGGGCACGTACTGTACAACGTATATGTGTGACTTTTTAATTTCGTGTCATATCGCCAGAGACCACTTGTGCAGTCGTCGCCGACCACAGTTGAAACCCTGATTAAATTCAATCTTTTCAAGGTTCAGACTTCACAATAATTGCCAAAATTACCGCGTTTTACCAAAAAACATTTCCAAAAATTACCGTGTTTTACCAAAAAAACTATCCTGTGAAAAAGTTATGTAAAGCGAAATGAGTTTTACATGTTTCCAGAATTACAGAAATACATATTCGATATACATGTTTTTGTCCAAAATACCATACATGGACACCTTCAGAAATAAAGAATTAGAAGAGGCCATTTGTGGCCTATGCATTTCGCTCTAATAGATCTCAACATAAGTTGCTGAAATGCAAAAAACAAGCTTATCAGAAACTGTGACAAAACAATGACGTAGTGTGGGGCACGGTTTTAGTTTCTTGAACTTAATAGTTTATCAGCCGAAGAGTGTTCTAATTGACACTTTCGTTCTGACTCCAACTTTAAGGTGCGAATCTAACTCGCGAGCAGCCACAAAACGTTCTGGTGATTAGAATTGTATTAGCTGATAAACGACGCGACCAGTTTCAAACAATCAACGCTGTAAACAGCACAAGACGATAGGTAAGAAGAGTTTTGTGGGCCCAGTTAAGAGTACTAGTGCAGGGCTAAACTTAGTTTAGTTTAAAGACTGAGACTGGTTTCTGCTATGATTTGAATCCGAGTTCGTTTATTAAAGGTTGATTGAAGGTTGCGTGTTCTAACAGTTTAGCCACAGCAAGGTATTAAACGGATCTGAGTTTATTGAGAACATCAGAACGGCAATCAACTTACAGGAATAGCTTAAAGTCCATGGTACAGTACTAACACAGTACAGCATAATAAAGTCTGTCCGTTAAATAATTTCAGTTGGTTAAGTGGTCCAGATCAGTTCCAGTTACGATTTACTGAATAAGTCAAGATCCCCTCTCGTTAGGCTTTAGTACACATCGCCTGGCCATAAAGGCATTTAGCAGAGGCGTGTTAACGGGTAACGTCTCCGTGTTACTTGTTTATAGACACGGTCAAATGTTTATCTGCGTTTGCGTCACGCCATAAAATTGTTTGTGAGAACAAATAATAAGATTACCCCTACACTAGTCAGCCCGTAAGTAACTCTAGTGAGTCCCGAAAGGAACTCGTTCTCAGTCCAATCCCGATCACTTATGAAGCCGAAACGAAAAGTCAATTGAGCTATAACACTGGGGTGCGATAAGCATTGCTTAGACGTAGAATGCGTATAACAAACAAATCTGCAACGTCGGAGTATTTGCAAATAACACAGACGCATTCACGTAAAGTGCGAAAGCATTAACCAGCTAACATTACAACGCTACAGTAGCCTATATGTTGAGTTTTCTCTTTAGGATAAAGTTTCACAACCAAGGATATGGTGTTTTCTATTTAATTTTTTACCATCGCTTAACTCAACTGATTCACGGTCCCCATAAAACCGCTTCGCTGACCCTTATGGAACCGCGTGACAGGGATGCGAGCAGTTTTGCACAATTTGCGCAAAAACGTGCAAGCGAAAATGAGAAAAAAAGGTGCACATATATAAAAATTCCTATAAAATGTGCGCACATTTTTGGATAGATATGAGGGTGCAATTTGATCTCTTCTTTCAACTCTTTTCCTCAAGTTCTTCTTCCAATTCTTTCTCCAACTCTCCCTCAAGTTTTTCCCCGACTATTCCTCCAACTCTTTTCACCAAACCAATGTGCCTGACTGCAAACTCGCCACTTCCCCTGTTGTAAATCGGCGACCCCAAGGTAGAACTACAACTGGTCTATGACTCTATAAGTCTATAGGATTTATCCTAGGGTTATTGTAAGGCAGGCCTGCACAATATTTGGCCCGCGATGTGATAATATTTTTCCGTTTATAAATGCAGTATCAACGTAAAACAAACCTTAAACCAGTGTTACTGGAATCAATATTTGTGCAGTTAGTTGTGAGTGATAAGGTTGTGGTAATTTGTCTATTGCAAGTTCATCATGAAGCAACTACAGGAATATACCAGTGGACCCAATCCAACCCAAACTCTATGAATTATTGTTTGTGCGGGCTTATGGGTAAGTGTTTCTCTGAATTCTCTCTATACAGTTGAACCTAGGCCTATCATATGTCCTCTTTTAGGAGGATTTGTCCTCTTTTCTCAAGAAAAATAAATGGTCTTCCGAGGGCGCTCAAAATTGTCCAAATGTCCTCTTTTTTGGCATTTCGAGTTAGTTGCTCATACTTTTAACAAGACTAGGCGACACGTTGTATTTATTTTCAAAAAAATGCTGTAGCCATGAGCAAAAATTGCGCCCGAAAAATCTAAGTTAATATGTATTTTTTTTTTGCAATGATTCTAATGGTTTCGTTGGGTTGTACACCACTCCTACGGCACTGTACAAACTCTGTTTTTGCCAACTTTAACATTAAAGCGGCAAAACTTTTTCGCGCTCCGCGCGAATCTTCTGTTTTATAGCCTATACTTAGCTTAACTTTTTAACGTAAAATCTCTTTGAGTGCCATTGCATGTTATCATATCATTGAAGGTATGACGGCCCTATTTAATTACAATTTTGCTAACTTATAGATAAACGATTAAATTCATCCACCGTTCACAAAATTTTTGCGCTTACATTTTTATTTGCGCTCGACATCGCAGCCTTACAACTGTGGAGTAAATGTCCTCACAATACGTTTGTCAAAATCAGCTGGTGCACGAGCAATTTATTGTGTGTCCAATGCTAAAAACCTCCCGAATTTACAGTTGTATTTAAACTCAATTTTCTTTCGCGCTTCGCGCGACCAACGACAAATTTCCTATTTTCAAGTTGTCTCACTGATATTTAATTAAAAGTCGAATTGCTTTTCGTGGAGAAGGGGGTGTAAAGCATAGGAAAATTACCAAGGGGGGCGCGGCTGAAAAAAGGTGAAGAACCACTGGTCTATAGCATACAGGTGTTTTTTCATTTTTCTATATTATTTATACATTCTAATGCTGAAGAGGAAAACTCTGTTTACTGATGAGCTACGCCAGAAGTATCCTTGTTTCAGAAAAGGACGTCGTAATTTCGAGCCTGAATAAAATACTTGTGGATATGGCACGTTTTTCTCAAACGTAACAATTCTACTTTCGTTTTACTTACAGGCACGAAAATGTCCTCTTTTTGGGTCCTGAAAATATGGTAGCCCTAGTTGAACGGGAATACAAGACTAACAAACTTCGATAATGTCGCACTGTCGGTGCAGCACCGATAATACTATAATACATTTTTCGTTTTATTTTTGGCATTTTTTAATTAGGTTATACCCTTTCTGTCTGTTAAACATAAAGGTGCATACATTTTCTCGTCCTAATAAATTTTACTCTTTGAAGTATCTGAAAGTAACAAAGCATCATACAAAGCACTAAACATTTATTAATCTGTAAGGATATTTTGCTATTTACTTTTTTTGCTAATGTATCAATGATATGCCCATTCTTAATTAAAAAAAACGCCCACTCGCCGGCACCCGCGACCCCATCTGCATACTTGCTCGTTCTGTTATTGAAACATTAAAAGCGTGTCGCCAATAACAAAGTTTTGATTGGACACCTTTGTGAAGTTTTGTGGGAAAGAGCCGTGTAGAAGAGCGAGTGATAGCGCTCACAATTACGAGAAAAGAGAAAGAGAAAAAATTAACTTCGTGTTCACATATGTGGGAAATTACCGGACCGCTACATGATCCCTTCCCATAAGTGAATCTTGCAAAAACGAACAGGGTGGATAACACGACTAGAAAACATAATTACACTTACGAAGTGGTGTAGAAACGTTTGTCTTTGCCAGGTGTCAAACGGAATCTTGCAAAGCTGGTAAATGCTGTTCGGGGCTGTCAAGCCTGGATGAAAAAATCACCTGGAACAGACAAGGTGTAACCATATATGAGTGGTGGATTCCAAAATTGCGCTTAGGTGTCGTTGTTGACGAGCAGACCAACGTTAGGAAACTTTAGCATTTACAAAGCTTTTTGCCCCTATTGTCACGCATCATTGATTTCAAATAAAAATCAGTCGTCCCATGTGCGAGACTCTGAGTGCAGTCCAGTGCACGACTATAGTAATATGTTGTTAAATGTTTTAATATACTCTACTCGGCTGGCGACTACCGTAGTTTTCGCCAGCGTTAGGTTTTTTCCCCTAGATCTAGAAATTTGTGTAGATTTCCTTTTTTTCTAATTAATAAATGTTTCACAACAGGACACGTGTAACTTTTTATTTTGCAATTTTTTGTGTTGCTTTGTTCTGCAAAAATCAAAGAGCGCTGTATTTTCTTCATGTTTATCAGTTATATTGCTGAGATAAAGATATTGCTCTTCAAACTACAGTGACAATATTTTTTTGCTAGCAAAAATTAGGGCGCTCTTTCACTTATGTATGTGAAAATTAATAAAAAAAAAACTTTCTTAAATGCCGCATACCACAACGCATATTGTTTGGGTTAGGGTGCGGGTTAGCGTTTGGTTGAGGGTGGGTCAAGTTATATTAATAATAAACAAATATTACTTGACTCACCCAAACGCTAACCCGCACCTTAACCTAAACAATATGCGTTGTGGTATGCGGTATTATTTTGTTTTGTTTTTTGCACAACTTTTCACGTACATAAGTGAAAGAGCGCCACTAAAAACGTTTAGTTAAAGATAAAAAAGCCAATTAAAAACGTTTAGTTAAAGAGAAATTGCATGTTTGGATGATGAAAATTTTAAACAATAGCTCAGAAGAAGCAACAATTTTTTAGGTGTGCTATCAAGTGTTTTTGCACATCCGACGTTTGGAAATATAGCACAACTCAATCTTTCTTGGAATTTAGTGTGCAAGTTACTAATTCAAGTGTGTACACAAATTCCTTTCCAGAGAATATAGTTTACATTAGAAAAGGTGACAATCAAGATATTCTCAAAATACAATGAATTTGGGGCAATCTAGGTTTTTCTATAGTTTTTTCTTGCAACCCTGCCGTAGTAATGGCATGCTATAATTGGTATAACCAAAGTATCTTGTATAGAAATATTTTGTACTGCCTTTTAAATAATTGAAAAGTTTGCAGAGGCATACCTTAAAGTCTGTTGTAGGGGTTGGCAACCTGTGGATCCTGTCTAACATTTTGCTATATTAACGAAAAACAAATTTGCCCAACCTTCTAGTCTTGTTTTACTTAATGTTTGCATTTTTGACGGAAATCAAAGTCTAAGGACGCCATGCAAGTAATTAAACTCTTAACAAAGAAAGGTCTATATATATTTTTTTTATATAAATTTATTTTATTGCTTTATACAAATAAATGTGACTTAAAAAAAAAATCCTGTCCAAGATTTAACAAATTGCCTAAAAAACATGCGCATTCCTGGCTGAGGTGCGGCAGGCTAAATTTATAATCTTGTGGATGTGTACCTGCCACAGAATGCAGACTGGTATCCACCCACAAGCTGCATGATTGGTATATACGACACAAGCTATAAGATTGTCACAAACCAGATTATGTGATTTAGCAAGTGCATCTCATTGTAATTTCAACTAAATGTTTTAAGCTAATACACTATTTTTTTATTACTTTTAATAAACTGTATGCATACTGGACAGATTTGCTAGGTTATTTTTGGTGCTTTATGTAGAAAGATAATAATGAAAACACGAACAAGGGCAGGAAAAAAACGCAAACTGGTTGTTAATGAAGCTCCTGCTCAAAATACCAGTACAGTGGAATCTTTGTCAGTAGGTAGTATGACATAATTACTAATTGTTAATTTTTTTTTTTCGGTCGACCAAACAAAAGACAAAAAATGGTGTTTTCTGTTTGATTTTGGTTTTGCATTAGCTTAAGGCGTGTGACCGAATTACATTAAAAACTCCGCCGCTTCCAACAGTTTGACAAAACTATAATATCACTTTACAAAAGGAGGGGGCTGCGAAATGTATTTTTTTAACTAGCCGATTATTCAGAATTTTAACAATTTGTAATTATATTTTTAATACAATAGAAGTATATATGTTAGCAATTTTTTTTGTGAATAATTGCTGTTATGTCACTAAAGTGTATATTATTTTGATTAATCCCCAACAAAATACATGTTTTATAATTAAAAATATTCCAAGGATTCAATATTCTAAAAAGTTCTATTAGATTAGAAACCTACTATTCTGGAACAGCTTGGGATTCTACTTAAATATCCCTAGTGTGACGTAGCTAAGTTGCCAGATTTCTGCCATACTGATTCACAAAATAAAAATAATGAATGTATACCTTGTTTTGTTTGCTGTAATAATACTGGAATTTTGGAATTTTTTTTCAGATAACATCAAACAAAACGATTTAGCAGACACTCCAACATCTGATCAAGATAGTTCTATTGAGTGCTATTTACACCATGTGCCAGGTGTTGCAAGACTGCAAATGCTATTTGATTGACCTAAGATATCTATAATTGATATGTCTATAAATAAAGTTGTTGGTTTGCGCAGTGTTTCTCAACATGTGGTTCCCGACCCAAAATTGAGTCCAGAATTGATTTTGTTAGGTCACAGACTACAGTAGTTTTACATGAATAGACATAGTGAAATTAGTTCTGAGAAAGAATTCTTGTCAATTTGAGAAAATTGTAAAAAAAGCAGAATTATTTGAAAAATGAATTTTAGTCAAATATAAAAACTTAGTTTGAATGAATACTGTCTGATACTTTGCACAATATCCAATATTTTGGACAAAATTATTTTGTTCTGATCCGATAATTATGTCAATAATATCCTAAAACAAAAAAAAATTATGAAGTAAAAGAGTCGAATTTAATTGTATAAATGTGAATCAAGTTTCATTTTTTGGCAAAAAATAGCTAAGATTCTTATATAAATTGGTAATGGATTCTTACCGATACCACAACATCCCTAGTTTAATAAATTCTTTGATGTGCAGATGAAGTTCCTGAAGTTGAGAGTGAGGAGTCATTTACAAAGCATATTATTAGTCCTGATCAAAAATCCGGTAATATTTTAATTAGCATTATAACTAATTAGCTTTTTAACTGTTTGATTTTGGTTAATATACTTTTAGCTCTTCTTTTCTTTGCAGGTTTATCTGAACAATATAAAACAGTCAGCCATTTTTCATGGTCCAAGCTGCATTCATTTCGTTACCTGGCTCGAATAAAAAATTCTTCACCTCCAAAATCTACAGTTGACAAACTTGTAGAAAACCTCAAAAACTTTAAAACTGGTTCAACAAATAACGATGAACTACAAGAGAAATATAATTTGCAATTATTTCTGGTTCAAAATTGGACCAAACTTTGTCGAAATCAATGCAAGAAAATCTTTAATCCTATGCAAAATGAATTATTTGCTTTGCTAACTTCGTATTCCGACCTGCATTTTCCATGCACCAGTTATGTTGAGGTAATTAAACATTACTGCAAGGCTGCTACATGCCTTTTAAACTAATTAAAAAAATCAAAAAAACAATTGTAGCTAGGTTTTTTTGTTTGTTCATCACAGGAAAGGTAATAGTTATGCAAATTTAATAGCAATAATTATACTTTTTAAGCCTTGTTGTGAATCTTCAAAGTATTAAACACCAGGCAATACATCACAGTACCGTGGCCTTATAAAAATATGGTTTCACTACATAACTAGATAAACAATATAAATTATCCCACTTACACAAAATGTGTTTACTTTCTAAGATTTATTTGATGGGCATTCAGGGACTTTAATTTGATACAATTTAATCACGCTTTGTGTAACTCTATAAAAAAAATTTTTATGTAAACAAAATCAATAAGCAAAATGTAAAGTTCTGAATACTTGGTTTTGTGAAAAAAACAAAAAAAGCTAGTCGTGTACCACCAGAAAAACCTTCGCGTATGCGTACCACAGGTTGGGAACCTGCCTTAAAGACATTACAACTTTGACAGGATGATTTTATAATGATTTGTTAGACACAACAGTACAGTGGTTGCCAACCTGGGGTAGGGTGCTCGTCTGCTGGGTTGATATGTACTATTTCTAACAAAAAATTGACAAGTTAAAAACAAACAATTTTAAACTAAAAATTTAGAACTGAATAGTCATGAATAACTTGAGTCTAACAATTGTGTTAATGACATGATTTGGCCTTTTGCAGCAAGTCCTGTTTATCAAGTCACCATCCTTGTTTTTAATCAATGGCCACAGCAGAGATACTGTCTAATATCCTTGTCTTATATAAATCGGAACCGTGGCATCAATGACGACCCGCTTTGGCTCTCTGTAAAACACTATCTAACAAGTTCATACACAAATTAAATATCTGTAATGTTCAACCTTTAACCCCCTTTTTTTTCTTACAAGTCATATAAAATGAGATAATATAACAAATACAAATAATTCCTCTACAAAATATCTTTTTAATCTATATCTAAATCACTCTTGTTTTACACTTAAAAAAATCAATTTTTTTTCTACTGTTAAAATTCCTTTAATGAGTTTATAGGAAGTCAATATTCCATTGTTACCCCATAACCACACAATACATTTTACTTCTTTGAGATAAAAAGTCGCAAAGAGATATTTGCCAGAACTTACGATAATCAAAATAAATAATAATGTTAAAATTAATAAATGTATTGGTATAACTTTAGTTATGTGCATATTTTTGGTAAAAATATTTTTTTGAAATTTTTACCAAATTTTAAAACAATCTATATAGAAATGTGACATTTTTCTAAATTGTGTTTAATTGTAATTTGATTTATTTGTGATAAACCAAAATTAGGAGTTCTCTTAGGTTTTTACAAAAGGATCCACTGCTCTCGTATCAAAAACAGTTCTGTTGGCCTTAAGCTTGATGTTTTTGTCACCTGGATTTATTACATAATTACTTATTCTTGTTAATGTATTTAATTATTAACCTATTTCATGTATATTTAGAAGCTACAAACTATTCAACCACTGTATTGCTTACACATACTGAGACATTTGCTTAGATCACAATCACAAATTCTTAGAAATAATGCAACATTTGCAAATATGGCCACCGAAGAAAAGGAACAATCTTTATTACGCGATCAAGGATTTGTAAAACCAAAGGTCTTTAAAACTCATTATATTTATTATTTCTACTTGTATTATATATTCTTTTACTGTATTGTATTGTAAATTCTTTTTTGTTAGTTGACTACGATAATACTTTTAATTGAAAATTAACTGAAATATAGTTATCAGGTATTTTTCACCAAAATAGTCATTGTGAAAACTAACATGGCAATGCTATGTTGCAATAGGTGCTTATTCTTCTTCCGTTTCGACATCAAGCTTTGCAAGTAATTGATTTTTTACTGTCTCTGCTGCAAAAAAAATCAAGATTTGAAGTTAGTTATAAGCGTAGATTCAAGCAGGAATTCGGTGACACCATGGATAGGTAAGAAACACAATGTATTTTTATTTGGAGGTTTTCCCTTATATAATTCAGTGCTGCTATGGCCAATCTAAAGGTACACCGTTATAATACAAAATTGTACCAGGGTAGTCCCGAAAGTTGTTGCAGGATAGGTTTAAATTGCTTGTTCTATTTATGGATGTTCAAAGTAGAATCCCAAAGTATTTTAGAGTAATTAGGTTTTGAATCTTTACAATGTAAAGTGTAAGCTAACATCCTGGATCTGTCAGGCAACATTGGCCCACAATATGAAACCAATTTCCCACTACAAAATGTAATTGTACCACGCTGTTTTAGACCATAAATGCTGTTATTTAAAGTAATATGCAATTCTCTTATTTTTGTGTCTGAGAGGTCATGTCTACTTGAATTAAAAGTTTGCTAATTTTAATCAAATCATTGCAATTTTTACACTTACTTCCGCAATTCAACTTGATTTAGGCTTCATTTTGCGCACAATCCTAAAAACAACAGCATTCCTGAAAATTTTCATGGCCCCCACTAACTAAAATCCTCGCAGAGTAGCATGCTTATATTTTTGTCTTGACAGATGGTGGTTAATAGTGTTTTTTAAACCCTAGGTTTAAAAATTGTAGTATGTATAATAGCAAACTTGCTGACGGTTAGATATTGTCTTTTATAATTGTTTCCTGCTTCGATGTTCACAATGTAAGTCTCACATTTTTTCATCAGCGCAGACGCAGAGGAAATAAACAAAAAAATGTTAGCGAAGCCCAATGATTATCAAATTCTTTTTGCTGGAAACACAGAGGAACACTTTCAAATAGGAATCCGTATTCTTGGCAGTGGAGTTCGGTTATATGCACCCTTTTATTCATCTGATATTATTGTTGCATCTCCACTAGGTTTAAGAAAAACAATTGGAGAAAAAGGTCTGTTTTTTTAAATGACATTGTTTTAACTTGTTTATTTATATTTGTCAATTACAGTAAC
Organism: Ascidiella aspersa; assembly: GCF_963924565.1. Lineage (NCBI taxonomy): Eukaryota > Metazoa > Chordata > Ascidiacea > Phlebobranchia > Ascidiidae > Ascidiella > Ascidiella aspersa. The sequence goes on from NC_139453.1 coordinate 19,558,975, forward strand.
ACTCCAGTTAAGTTTGCATCAGATTAAGTTCGCATCCCAGTCAAATAAATAATCACAAACACTAGGTCCAACTTTTTTACCAATTTATTGTTATTTACAAGAAATCAAACATATCAAAGAAAAAAAATTGTTTTATTTGCTTTAAATTGACAAAACTTTTAATTTAAAATGATACATGCTGCATGAGGCACATAAAAAAGATTCTCATATTGTCTGGTTCATAGTCTTATTTAACAATAATTGTAATTTGTAAAATTCAGAAGTCGCATGGTGCAACATACCCATAGTATGCATAGCGATTTAGAGCTGAATACTTTACTTTAAAACAAATAAACACATTTTTAAAATGATTAGCAGCTAAGAATAGTATTTACGCAAATAAAGTTAGCAACATTTTTTTGATAAGTAGGCATGGCTTGGTTGTCCCTTTGGTACACGCTGGTGTTTGTGTTCTTACAAACTCAATGTGTGGCAAAAACACACATTAATCCACTTCATGCAACTATTTAATAAACGAATGATTTCCCACGCGACTTGCGAGCTGATAAGTTTGCTCATCCTTGAATAGAATTGGTCTATCACTAAATCATTATTCGATTGCAGTCACTTTTATGTTATACACATTACTATCTGTGCGCATTGCACATTGAGTATTCACAAAACAATAACAGCAATTTTGTGTGTTGGCAATTTCAGTTTTGTTGATTTATGCTTTGTTTTACGTAACAACGAACATAACAGTAACATCCCATATAAGTTCGCACTTTGAACCTGAGCAGATTTTCCATCAAGTCTATTTAAAGTTTTATGATTTGCAGTCATCATTTAGTTCATTTAGTTCTTAGTTCTTACACCTAAAAACACACAGTTATATCGATGTGGTCTCCAAATAAACTTAATACAGAAAATTCCAGGCAAAAATTAAAAAAAAATGACAGCCTTTATGGTAAAATTTGTTAAACATCATGTTTAGTGTAAATACATATTACTAACTTTTTATCTAAAAACAATACCACACTGTAAACACACGCTGTACATTTCACATAACATGTTTAAAACTAAATCAATTGCCTAGACACTAAGCTTAGCTATATCATCAGGAATATATACATGTACAGTTGTTGACCTATAAAATGACACAATCCATGGACAAAAATAAACCCCAAATTAGTAAATAATGCAAAGTTCACTTAATAAGAAATAATATTTTGTTGAACAGCATTTAGAAAAACAGTATTTGCACAACAACAAAAAATAAGTATTTTTGTTTTTAACCAGAACAATGTTGGGCATTACATGAGATGTTTGTTCAAAGTGACTGAATAACCCAAACTAAGTAAATTGAATAGAAATTTAGTTATGGTGTTTTTAGAATCAGTGGAATTGTTTCCGCTGCCCCAAATAAAATGTCCGAACAGACCATGGGATGGCATGGTTATTATTAGTCGTAAAAAAAAATTAAAATTCAAACGTGATTTAACCAAATAATATATAACTAAGAATAACAAAGTGCAAAATGACCAGCAAGAATTTTCCAACAGTATAACATTTTTTGTCGCTTTACAGGTGAATCACACCATGAATATGACTTTTTGTCTTCCATTGAATTAATGATTGTTGATCTTGCTGATGTTTATCTCATGCAAAACTGGGAACACATATTGCATATAAAAAAGGTATCACTTTCTTCATTTTGACAGTTTTATTGTATTTCAATAAAAAAAATATTTTTTCTATTTTACATGATACACTTACGCAGGAGATTTGTAGCTGTAGAGCAAAATTGTTACACAACTGAATATTTTGTGTAGTAATTAGTAATTGTATAAAATAATAGAGTTGATTTTCCTCTTTGTGCCATTGCCAAATGTCTGAACATCAACACATTATCATCCAACAATAAAGTTTAAATCCAAATCATGCTTCGCTTAATTGGGTAATCATAGCGAGACAAGAAATATTTTGATTCACGATTCCCATTTTTTTACTATTCAATTCTAGTTTTATGTGTACAAAGTAATATGCTAAATCAGAAAAGAAACTTTAATTAAGAACTTGAATAACATGCTGTTTCTGAACAGTATTGTTATGTAAAGGTCAAAAAATAAACTTTGGGTTCTGTTAGTGGTGCACATTAATATTCAAAGTTTCTATAACTGTTTACCACACTGCCACACTTTAATAACAATATTTAGATAAAAGAGTATCACAATTAGCAAACTTTTAATTAATGAAATATCACAAAAGAAAGCCATGTGGGAAAGCAGATCACACAATAGGCTCCTTTTGAAAACTAATGCTTTGTGCTTTTGACTGATTGTTGTTTTACGTATTAAAATTCATACTTGTAAATGTTTCTCATGAACCAAATAACAGATCTACAAGAAAATCCTCAATACTTTTTTGGGCAAACATTTGAAAGAACTTGAATAACTAAGAATCTAATTTATTACCACTGCACTACTTCAGCCAATAAAGAAAAAACAAAATAAAGTATATTATTTAACGTCTACGTTGAAATTCACGATTCAATTAGTAAAATAGTCGGCCCCCATAGATCACCCCTGCATCCTGTCAAAATTTTATTTACTTTTTAATTCGACAAAGATCTGAAATTTAAAATAAATCCTAACCCCAAAATATATATTCTACTATTTTAATTTTTCTTTAGTATTTTTCAAGTCCTTGGTAATTGCTAGTGGTTAACTCTCCTAGAAGTGAGAAATGTTATAATAGAGCCTTTTTGCTATATTTGTTTTTTACGATTTAAACTCCATTGTCTTTTAACTCGTTTAGCACATGCATCTACGCCCAAAAGAGTCCCACGGTACAGACTTTTCTCGGGTTTACAATTGGGCCCTGGATGGCAACTCCAAACACTATTGCCAGACTGCTATATTCTCTGGTAAGTGTAAGTTAGAACTTAATTCTCTCAAAGAAACCCAATAATGTATTTTCACTGTGATTTATTTTTTCTGCAAAGCTGAGATATTTATTTGTTTTTTAATGCTTTTTTAATGTATGTAGTGTACAATGATGTGAGTTGAGTGCTGATTTAGGCAAGGTAAAATTCCTAATTTGCCATTGCGTAATTTCAGGAATTTGTCATCCCCAAATATACAGCGTTTTAACTCTGCACAGTTTTAACTACAAAGGTTTAATAATGGTCGATCATCTTCATGAAAAAGCCAGCATTTGTGGAATTCCAGCTCAACTGCCACAGGTTGGTTTAATTCAAAGAAGTGAAAAACATTTTTATGGAGTCGTTGTGATTGTACGTTGTTTGAATGCAGTAATATCTGTTGCACACAGATGTTCCACAAGCTCGCCAATTCAAATCAACTGCGTGAAGTACCAGATGAACGCTTTAACTTTTTCGTTAGCAATCTTATGAAGACCATAAAAACTAACAAATCTTCTCACACAATGATCTTCATTCCACAAGTAATTTTGCATTTGAGATCTTCTGTAACTATTTCCAAACTATTTAATAATCGAATATTTTTGACTACTAATTTACCTGATTATAGTACCACATATTTACGAGAATTTACATACGGTCTTGATGCTTTTTTTTAAATAAATAACTTACTTAAAAACCTGTATATTTGCATTAAATGCATATTACTTAATATTAGTATTACGACTTTGTCCGTGTACGCAATCACATGAGACGCGAAATGAAAGAAGGAAGTGGCCCTAAGTTCTCATTCATTTGTGAATACAGCGATGACAAAACTGTGGGTAAAGCCAGAAGAAACTTTCTCATGGGCCGAACTCCAATTTTGCTTTACACAGAACGTTACCACTTTTACCACAGGTTATTATAATTTGCCTTGTAGTTCGTTGTTTGTTAACAATAGGTTTTAAAAAGGATTACATAATGTTGTTGATTTCTAATTTGGCCAGGCCTTTCTTGCGCGGAATTAGACGCATTGTATTCTACGAGTTGCCTACCTACGCCCACTTCTACAGCGAAATTTGTAACATGATTCATCGCGTCGAGGGTGATACGGACCTTTCCTCGGCGTCTGTCAGTGCTCTGTACTCGAGGTACGACTCTGACAAGCTGGCTGCCGTTGTTGGAAAGGTGCGATGTAACGAATTGATCAAGTCTCAAAAGGAAACGCATATGTTCCTCACGGGAGCTCCGGTATAAGTGCGACATTAAAATTTTATACAAGAAGAAAACGTTTTTCGTGTTCTTTCGTAGTATGAAGAACAAATATTAGCTGGCAAGGCAACAGTTGTTGCAGGAAATATATTTTTTTAAAGGAATATGGTCAAAGGAAATGTCATAATGAGTGGCAGTAGTTAAAATATAACAACTGTTTCTACAGAAAAGCATATTAAAATCATCAAATTAAAAAACCGGGCTGGGAGTAAATAAGGAGCTGAAATATGCGTAAAACAAGGAAAAATACCTGATGTTGACTGGGTTAAGTACTAAGTGTTTAGCAGTACAAATAATGACATGATTCTCTTGTTTACCGCAGGACATCTTCTAACCTTAAATATTCGTATGCAAGTATTATGGCATGCAGAAAAAGCATGTCGCATTTAAACGCCCACTGATAGTATTGTTATACACGGATGCCTTCCGAAAGGCTGTTACTGAAACCCGTTAGCCATATCAGGAGGACTGGTAAGCCAATGTAAAACAGCATTAACCCGGTTACAGTTTCGGAGCTATCAAATAAAAATATCCAACGGCTCCAGCTTCGGCAGTATTTATTTCAAAAAGTTGCTCACCACCGCCTAAATCAGGTTACATTGCCTCACTTTACTTTTTAGTAGCCTATTTTTTTTGCAGCAATTACTTGAAAAATAACGTGATGTTATTTACAGACGGACTAAAAAAACAAACCATTATAAATCAACATAGCTGCACCAAGGACTTAAAATATAAGAAAAAAATAAACAAGAATTATACAAATAAGAATCTAATAGACTCTATTTCGTTTTTGATGTAAATAGCTACAAAGATGTGATGTTCGAACTCATGACCCAGGCCGTTTTGTGGCCGTCGTTCTATTTCGCCTACTCCGATACGCAGACTCATGGTGAGCAGATCGAAAAAACGACCTATAAGCACTGTTGCTTCCTGTACCCTGTTCGTGTGCACAACTTAAAGAATATTGTGGTATTTGTACGCTACCTAGTGTTATAAAGTGATTGACAAGTTTTGGAGGAATGTACGGTACCGCAAATGTTTTAATTTTTTATTGTGCCGCAAACCGAAATGGTAAAAGAACCACTAATATGAACGTATCGCACAAAACGTGTATGATAAAATTTTGCTACGTACGGGCTTTAGCTTTTTTATGGAACTGTAAAGTTCGTGCTGTTTTTAATTGTGTATACTTTCTGGTAAGCTGACGCATAATGGGCTTTTTGACATACGCATTGTGTATAATGACCAGGACATCTATCGCTCAACGATTGGTTTGCTATCGACAACGTTTGAACTGCATAAATTTAACAAAACTTAAACGTAGGCTGCCGTACAAGTTACCTAGCAGTATATCATTTCCTTCAAGTAATATGACTATAGTTATAAAGCTAGTCAATTTAACCAAAAAAATCGTTGCCCCTATAACTCGCTAGACGAAATTATAAACGCAGAAACATAAACCGGGTTTTGGCTAGTTTTACTTAAACCAGAACCTTTCAAAAAAAAGGAGTCGAACCGGAACTTTACTAAATATTTGGAGGTCACTCGAACCTTAACCGAACCGAACCGGTAAAAATATTACAACGCAGAAAGTATTTAGGGCAATTATTATTTTTTTTTATTTATTTGCTTTTGGAACCAGTACAATGTATAAGGAGTCAAAGAATATAATGTACAATGGTTTACCTATTCCTTATCATACTTTTTATGACCTATTTCTCACCATGCTTTTCACTTCAATAGCGCAATTTTAGCGTAAGGTATTTACATTAAACCCGAACCGGAGAACTTTATTAACCTGTTTAAAAATAGCTTTGGTCCAACCGGAACGTTTAAATTACTTCGAAACTAAACCGCAACTAAAATTCTCAAATTGTGTGCCGCGACACACCTCTGTGCCTCGAGAGACTCTTAAGTGTGCCGCGAAACATTGGGTAGAATTAACTTTGTAAAATACATTTTTTGTGGTAGAATTAGGAATAATAGATAAGCAAGTGAGGCTGGATGCGCGCTATAAAATATAGTGATTGTGATATTGCAGTATTAACATATACTATCGTTGACAGGCCTAATGGTGTATTCGAGGCGATGGTAAATAAATAACATTATTGTTGTAGAGGAAGTACTGTATTGTAAAACATACATTTATAGCCTACAATGTACATTCTCTGTGATTAAGCCCTTCTGGCGTCCCTCTATAACAGAGGTCGTGAGTTCGAAGCTCACCCCAGGCTAGTTGTTTTTCTGGCTTTGCCTGCACTACGATCTTGACCAGGCTGTCTGATTTTGGTAAGCCTCTTCGAAGGCATTCTAATTGTGTGTTGTAGGAAGTATATCGCGAATATTCTTCGTTTTTCTTACGGTGCTGCAAACCCAAAAAATTATAATCCACTGACCTAAAGTACAATTTAATTAAATCATATTTTTTAACGTCAAATGATGTACTGATTTGTTATTTCGATTTTTAGCCATAAAAGTTCAGACATACAAACCTGACAGTAAAAGTTTTTATTATAAAACCTAGGAATTTTGATTAATTTTAGTAGGCCTGCACAAAAATCAAAATTAATATTGTGCTGCCAAACATATTGAAGGCCAGTTTTTTGATATTTGGGTTTAAAAGGCCAATCTAGCAAGCCTTAGCACATCCCTTATAGAAACGGTTAACCATGTTTTCAGATTTTTTTTTCAGAGAATGTTTTTACAAAAAAAAGGACAAAACAGAATCAGTGACAAACAGTTCAAATAATAACATATAGTTTAATCTGTCACTTTTTAACAGATTGTTAGCCTAAGAGTAGGGTAATCATAACATTTGTTCCCAAGCCATTCAAAAAGTAATACTGCTAAATAAACGTTTTTTAACGAATCATACTAAAAAAGTCCCAGGTCTTCGAAAAGTAAGCTTCCCTAGGCTACTTACATATAACACACCACAAAAGTTGCAACTTGGTCATCAAAGGAAAAGCAGCGCAGAAAAAGTACAGTTTTGTGAAAAACAAACACACCAACTGGATTAAATTGCTTTGCGAGCCTTATTTTGCCCGGATCTGTTTGACGGCATGCACACTACACAGGGCGGAAAGGTTTGCATAAGCGGGTTAAAACAAAACTGGTATGTCAAGTAAAAATAACGAGCAAATTATAATTTGTTTTAATTCCATTAACCCGCCCGTGTGTTTGTCATTATCTTAAAAACGCTAGCCTAATTTTAAAGACACAACCAACCATTAAGCTACTGCATTTTTGAACGTGCGGTTATTACAACTTCTGCAAAGCAACAACATAAATCAGTAATTCCTAATATGTGTAAAACATTTAACTAAACTGATACATCCACAGGGGCTTCAAAGTTCAGGTTTACAATGCCACGAGTTTGTCTTTCCATTCCAGAGTTGCAGCACATGAATTGGTTACAATCGTTTGAAACGCAAGGAAGTAGACAACTTTGTTGTGTTTTGTCGGTATCCGATACGCCGCTGAAATAACGTGACGTATTGGTTAAAGGGTAAAAGTCACAGTTTTCTTCCAAGAAAATTATTTTCTTTAAAAAATTAGTTGTGTTTACAAAGCAGACGATTAAATCCAACTTTTTTTGCAAAAATGTTTACTGTTTTAAAGCCAATGTTTGTTAAACAAGTAATGTGAAAACGTACTAGATCCAAGTCAAGTCAGTTGGGTAATAACTTAGATCGAAGCAAAAATTTAGTTGAACAAACACCAAGTCGTATACAGGTTAAGGCATTGCATCAATATTAAACTTCCAACTGACTGAACTGATTACATTACGCAAATTCGAGTAAACAAATTCAAGTAAACACCAAAAACGAAACATAAAGCAGGAATGCGTTTTACGTATTATAGCTTGCGAAACCTTGTCAAACTATTGACAATTTAAAAAAAAGTATTTTACCCGCAAGTCCTATAGTTAAATGTCATTTAAAAAACAACTCAAGTGTATTTGAGGCTTATAAGTCATTGCAACACTGCTTCATGCACTACCGGTATATAAATGTTGACAACATTTTTTTTAGTTAACTGATTTTAAATAAAATCAGACTTTACCCAAAAATATGACCAAGTATATTTCGAACAATTATATTAGCCCTAACTGTTTTAACAAAAAACATTTCGTAAAAATACTGAGTAAAGCGCAACGCTTTTATCGCAATCTTAACTATTTTTAACAACCCTCACCAAAGCAATTCAGGGGAAAGAATCACATTCTGGATTACTGTTCCCTCGTCTGCAGCCTCAAGGTAGTTCTGTGTTGGGGAGTTATAGACCTGTGTTTTAGGAATGATTTCGCTTGCGTTCGGACCAGAACAACACAGCTCTGGTTGCAAGGTCACAGAGTGTATTCCGATTTCGTGAAACAGCTGACCGAGTAGTTTCGCTACAGTCATGAAATCGTGATGCCCGTGCATCACGATGTGCGCTGACGCGACGGTTTTGCCGGCCGATAGTTGCCAAATGTGGAGGTCGTGTATAGACCTCACTCCGTCAACCTTGAAAAACCGACAGGTATTTAAATTATAAACCGAGGAATTGCTGTATCACTCACTAAATTTACCGATCATATACATCCCCGAAATTTTATTATGGCCCACGACGTACTTTACTGCATGGGCAATTATGTTACAACAGGGGCCGTGGACCCTTGTTTGCACAATGTACTAACAATTTGGTTTTGAATTGCGAGCACATTGTTTCGCAGATGTGGACATTCAAAAACGTACACGTCAAAATGTTCTCACATTTTTTTTTCTGGTGTGCCCATGCCAGAATTTGCACATTTTGTCAGATGTGGAATATGAGCATTTTGAAATAAAATATTAAGTGTTTGTAAGCATAGGTTTTGTTTGGAGTTCAGTCGAGTCCCGAGTCCTATCGTGTGCTTGCGCACAGCAAGTTTGGAGTCGGGGCCACACACTTTAAAATTATAAAGGTGGAATAAAATATAATAATAGCTACAGTCATGAAATGTGCGCCGACGTTACGGTTTAGCCTGCCGATAGTTCCCAATTGTGGACGTCGTAAATAGACCTCATTCCGTCAAGTTAAAAAACCTGACAAGTATTTAAATTGACATAAAGTCCAAAGTCAAGTCCTTTGTCCAATCGACTCAAGTGAAAAGTCATTTAAAAACTGTGACTTAAGTGCACTTTTTTACGTCAAATCATTCTGCAGTATCCTCCCATAGTTTGCAACCTTAGCCAAATAAAAATGTGATTCAAAAAGCACGCTGTTTCCAATTAAAGCCCCACCTCCAAAACAGTGACATAAAAAACTCATTAGCCTATATAATTAAACTTAATCTGAACTAAAGGGCTTAGTTCGTTTAATGGCAAATAAAACGTAATTATGCACAGTTTTAAGTACCTGCTTGTAAATGGGCTTTGGAAAAGAAATATGCAAATGACTATTGCGGTATTGAAGTACACTTTTCCAGCTTTGACATGTATATTGGTGAACAAGATGTCAACCAAAAAGTAGAGTTATTTAGACCAGAGGTCACCAACCGACCCGAGCTAGATACAGCCCGCCGATTTAATTCTTTCGCTCCGCGGCATATTTCCAAATTATTCTAAAACACGAGTTTTGATACTTTTTAATCACAATGTTCGCCTAATACAAAACGAAGCTAATTCTTGATGATAAAGCCCAGGATAAATTTAGATAAACGTTACTTTCCTTCGTTTTATAACAAACACGCTAAGGCGAAAAGAAAGTTTTAGCCCCGCGATCCCCAATCACACCCAGCCCGCGACCGCCAGTCATTGGAGTTATTCGGCCCTTTATAAACAAAATTGGGATTCCCAGAGTTTCAGATTAAAAAAAAAAACAGTTTATTGACAGGTAACCCACTTTTTCTATCTTTTTAATTACATCACCAGGCTTGATGCTGTCTGGAGGATTTTGCAGCAAAATTTTTGATGATTGTTTCAAAAGCGGCAATGTAGTGCTGATTATGATGATCGCGATTACAATGCTCATTACTGGGTCACAGTAATATCTCCAATCATCCTGCAAAGATTTGTAGTAGTTTTTATCACAATAATATTATCAGGTATATTGTTGCTGTCAGGCAATTTATCAAATATAAAATTGCTCATCCGACAAATATTTGTGTTATATGTGCAACGTTCATAGGCGTATCCAGGGAGGGGCCTAAGGGGCTATGGCTCCCAAAAAAATATATAAATATATTTTTGTTATTACGTTTGCTATACATTAATGTAGTTTTATTACTTTAAGACAGTTTTTGCTCTTTGGATGATTTTTAAGTGTTGCGTTAACTCTCAGCCAGTTGCTGCTCGAAACGGTTTGCTAACATTGTTATTTGTGTTCGTTACGGCAGTTAATACAATGACAAAAGATAAACAAAAAAGTTCAAACTTTTTGCCCCCCCCCCCAAACTTTTCGGCTGGCTACGCCACTGCCAACGTTCCGTTGACCAATTTGGGTAATCTTTTTCAGTGTAATTTGTCCTTGTATTTTCCTTGTATCCAACCGAATCAAACATCACATAAAATTTAAATCGACCATCTATGTTTTGCCAACAGTCAATTAAACTTTAGCTCAAAACAAACCTTTACAAAGTAAACGATAAGAGCACTTGCAATGACAACCACGGAGCCCAGAGCGTCGCCGAGAACATGTAAAAATACGCCTCGCATGTTCATCTGCGAACCGGAGGTACCTTGGAGCTTTACTGTTTCGGTTTCTGTGTAATACATGTTTTAAAATTTTAGCTACGTATTAAAAATCTCACAGTTCTATTTTTAAAAGAACCATATTTTAGCAAAACAATTGTTATTTTCTTTAAGGATAAAAATTTAAAACAAGCGAAAAACTCTTTCTTTAAAATGCTTAAATTCCTACCCTAAAACATCCTAAATATGCACACATATATTTCATCGCAACTTTCGTTTAGTGCACAATAACGAAATAGATATAGCGCAGTAGCCAGTAATCCCAGGGTAATGTAAAGTAAAGTTGCGTTCAGTGGAGAAGGGGGGTGCGAGCATTTTTGCCCACTATGCGCACAATTTGATTTAACTCTACATCCCTAACTTTTCTCCAATAACTCTACCTTCCTAACTTTTCTTTTCCAAATCTTCTCCTAATATTCCACTCTACCTCTTCTCCTTTAACTCTTGTCCGCTAACTATTCAACTTTTTGTCCCTGACTCTTCTTCGCTAACTCTTCCCACAACTCTGTTTCCGACTTTTTTTCTCGGACACTTCGTCTTACTTCTTCCCCTAATGTTCTTCCAACTCTTCTTGAAACTATTCCTTAAATTTTTCCATCAACTCTTTATCCAACTCTTCCTCCAACTCTGACTCAGACTCCAATTCTTTCTTTGACTCCTTCAATTTTAACTCTTTCACCAACTCTTCCTCCAGCTCTTCCAACAACTATTCGTTTAACTCTTCGTCCAACTCTGACTCAGACTTCTTCTCCAAACTCCAACTGTAACACTAACTAGTAATACGCGAACATTTTTAAAAGCAGTTAAAAATGTGCGCACATTTAAAAAAAAAGTTCGCGCCTTTTTTGCACATTTTGGTGTGCATATTTTTGCGCACATTTTGCAAAACAACGCCACGTCCCCTGTTGGTCCAGTGGAAGCCCAAGCGGAGCGATAGTGTTTAACATGGCGATGGTTTGTCATACCCAATACTTTTAGGTTTGTAAAAACGACAAGCGGGATATTTAAAGGTTCTGTAGCTACTACTCAAACGTTGCTTACCCTAAAAAAATAAAGCATACTTTTTACGTCCATAAGAATGACAGGAATCGAAAGCTATTTAAAAGAGCCTATGGTAAACAAGTTCTTTTGCCGTTCTTGTATTGTTTACCACACATTAGTTCAAAGCAATTTTTACCTTTTGATAAAGAGGAACATTCCGCCGTCCTGTACGTATCATTAGAAAATTTACGTTCATTGTCTTGTTCGTGATGACCTGGCCCATGACTGTGATCATGTCCGTGAGCGTGTTGGTGAAAGATAAACAGTCCGATAACATTTATTACGAGACCCGCGCTACCGACACCAAGAACCAGTAAAGGTTGACTGATTTCCTCGATGTCGACCAACCTGGTAAAAAAGTAACAAGCAACGTGACGCCGTACATTCATTTTCAATTATACAAAATACAATTGTCCTATTTTTTAGAATCATTAGCCTGGCAGGGTTCGCTAAACCTTTTGGGCCGCGCCGCCCTTGACACGAATTCATCGAAACTTGCACCCCGTCTTGAACTAATATGTTTCGTAGCCACGAAACTTAAGTGCTTTCACCACTACTTTATAATTATAAAAAAATAACATTGTTTAAAATATGTTCTGCGGTTTTCTTTTATCTAAGTTTTCGTAGCAATGAAATTATGTAAACCGTCATTTATATCACATTAAAGATGTTTATTATGTCATAATTACGTGTTGTATTAAAATGAGTCCCAAGTTGTTCGCATAATAATATCCATTGCCATTCAAAAATATATAATTTCACACATCGCACCATCTACCATATTGTACATCGCTTCTTTTGACAGCATATATTTTCTTTTTTCAAACGTGCTAAAACGTGAATATTTTTGCGTTTTTAGTGAAGTTGACAAAAAAACATAGTTTAAGCCTTGGGATTGACCTGATTTTTGCGTTATTAGTTATCGCAGTTAAAACATGCAAATAATTGTTCTGCAATTCCGTATAAAAACTTACAATGAAAAAAAATTGGAATCATTAGCCTACAATTAAAACAAGTAATAATTGCTAATATAAGGTGTAATTAAACCGTAATGTTAGCCAATTTGTATCTGCCTATATGATTTTACCTTTGTATCGCTTCGATTAAAATGTTAAGGCAAAGGGCAAGTAGAAAAATAGCATTCGCTAAAGCACCCAAGACTTCGGCCCGCACCCAGCCGTAAGTGTTGAACTCGCTGGTTTTAGTGGAATAGATTACGGCCACCAGGGCCACCACTAGACTGATTGCATCGGATAACATGTGAAAGCTATCAGCTACCAGGGCGACCGAATTCGTAACGTACCTAAAATATGAAAGGAAACAAAGTTAAAAACGTTTCGTACGAAACTATGGAAATTTGATAATAACGATGAAGATATAATAAGTTTAACAGATTATATTATGATATAAAACCATTTCACAAATGAATGATTTAATTATGATTGTTAGTCAGCAAAAAAAATGTATATATTATCTTACATTAACATGATTCAAGTTATATTGAGCAATAGTAATATATTGTTGGGCCTACATCGCGGGAGAGCTTTTATACCCTGATCTTGGTTTCCCTAAATATTTTAATCTTTATATACTCTGTAGCATACATTTTGAGAAAATAAAGGCTGTCTTGTTTGTAAGAAGTAATTGCCACAGCCCGGGACATATCACTTTCTTAATGTTTATAATTATGAATTATACCATACTAAATACCATACCAGGCGTTGCCGAGGTTAACCAGTTTCAATACCGGTACTATATACAAGAGTTATACTATACCTCATAAACTTGGTTTAAAAATGCAACTGGACCTACTGACGCTTTATGTTAAATAACTACCTGTGAAATAAACGAAATATGATGATTCAATCAGCTGCAAGGAGTAATATTCAAAGTGAAAGTTAAGCGTACATTTTAAAGAGAAAGTCTAGTTTAAAATAATTACAATTTTTATATTTTCTCACCGCGTGGCTTCACGTTTGGTAAATAGAAATTTTATATAATGAGATTTGTTTGCAGTGCGTTTCGCAGTGATCGGAAAACTTGTCGGCTAACCTACACGAAGTCGCTTCTAGTCATTATATGCTAGTGGTCGTTGCGCCAGCAATAAAATTGGCTTTCGCTGTGCAAATCCTTGTTTACCAAGGCTTGCATTTACTTATGTTTAACATACTGATTGATCTTGGTTAAACATTTAGGCAGTGTAGTGTTGTAATACAGAAATTTTTAGCAGTTTGAATTCCATTGGTTTTTTAAACTAGTGGTTCGCAATCTTTGTTGGCTTGTGGCACCCTACATAAGTGATAAATAGTTCGCGGCACCCATGCTCGTATTTTTGCTTAGTGGTTAACTGTAACATTTAGAATAAACGAGATTAAAACAGCCCATTAACTGTGCAACAAGGATTAAGAAAATTTTTAATTTTTGGCAATTTTTTTGAATAAACGAGATTAAAACAGCACATTAACTGTGCAACAAGGATTAAAAATTTTTTTAATTTTTGGCAATTTTATCTTACATAAAAAATTGTATCACGAAGCCTATCAATAGAGCAAAATTTAAATATTTTTTTTTCGTTAAAAATTGCACCCTAGGGCCTAGAGTGCTGCGGCACCCCGGTTGAGAACTACTGGTTTAGACTTTTAAGCAGGGGTTCTTAACCTTCTTTCCCTTATTACCCATTTCTGTCCAGATCAAAGTTTTATTATCCCAAATCTAATTTTATTTATTTTGCTATTTCGCCACCAGGTTGGAAAGTTTGGCCTGCGCGGGGGATTTATCCCCGCGCAGTAGCACTTTCAGCCGCGGTCACAACCGCGAATTTTATAGAAAATGTGTTCAGCCGCGCAAATCTGACTCGAGCAAACGCGCAAAACTTCAGCCGCGCCAACTTCTGTATGAAACTTAACAAGCACAAAAAAGATTGGCGGGCCGCATACTGAAGTTGCATAACATTTTTTAACGCTAGTTTATAAGACGTATATAATATAATGCATCATATAGAATCACTTGCGAAACGCTAAAAACGCACAGTTCGGCGATTTGGTCACGCATCAGTGGACAACGGTCACGTGTTTAGTGACGTCAAATTAGGCAATTTCGAGTAATATTGCATATTAAATGCTATACTATCCAACTTTTTAAATATTTACCTGCGCACTGCGCCCGCACACCAACCAAAAATTGCGCAGTGATTCAAGTATTCTATGAACGCTGTAAGTTTAATATAAATTCGCAATTTACAACTTTCGGTAGCCTGATGGTTTAGTTTCAGCCGCGCAAGTTCAAGTCGAAATTTTATTTTCAGCCGCGCATTTTTTCAGCTGCAAAAAATCTCCCCCGCGCAATATCCAAAGTTTCCAATCTGGTAATTCGCCATACTAAAAATATAAAAAAAACAGCGTTATTTATCGAAATATAGCTCGCTCGTCGCAACAGTAACTCTAAATGTACACTTAGAAACTTCGCTAAGAATACCTTCAAAAATATACGCTAACAACAACGCAGCTCACAAGCTTTGTTATAAAACAGCTGTAACTAAACTGATTATGAAAAAATAGTTAGGCTAGCGGGTACAAGAAAAATCTTACTATTCTGTCACAAACAAATAAAATACGTAAAACCAGCGACAAAAATGATCACTATGACGAAACAATTCTAAAGAGGATAAAATATCACTGTGCTTGTGAAGTAATAAAGCAAATTTAACCCTTACAGGTGTGACATTGTTTGTTACATCTACAATTCTAAATATTCTGGTTCAGCTTATTACCCACCTGCTGTCATGAAATTACCCACATGTGGGTAATTACCCACAGGTTAAGAACCACAGTTTTAGAGGGAGCCTTGTAAACGTAGCAAAAAATAATAATATTGCTCCTTTGTTGTTGCTGGATTCAATGATGACAATAATCAGAATTCTATATCCCAGTGGCTTGTATGGCTTACGCCTTTTACGGCACCTCTCAAAAATATTAAATAGATTTACAGCACCCCGACTGGAATTTTTGTTGAGCATTTTACTTGAATGTCACTATAAATGGAACTCGAACAACACAATCAACTTAAAACATGTGAAAATGGCATTTGATATAATGGTCTCTAACCGTGACACAAATACTTTTATCAAGAAGCTTACCAATTAAGCAAAAATCGGATTCTTGAAAATTCTCAAATACCTATCGGCACCCTTGAGCATTAGAAATGGCACACCAGGGCGCCGCGGCACCCCGGTTGAGAACCACTGGTCTAACCTAACAAACAAAACAAATATTAAAAGTTACCTTACTCTAAGAGAGCGTTTGGCACTGTATTCGCCAAAAAACTAATACACCTTTAAATTTAGATTTTCAGAAAAATTATATACAGTCGCTTATTAGTCGAAAGCAAGACACCTTTAACTAGTACAGGGTTTCTTAAAGTGAGGGGCACTAAGGAGTCACCGAGAAAAAAAACTTTCCTAATATAGATTAGTATTAGGTTTTGAAAACACGAATATAGCCTACTTTTAAAAAAATACATTTTACTGTGACCGACATATATTATTTTATTCCAATCATTTAATCCTCAGTGATAAAAAAAACTTTAACCCAGTATTTTATATTCAGTTACAGACTACAGTGTCCCGAATGTGAAACAACACTTACTATAGGCTACCGGTGCATATGCTGAACCAGGGGTAAGGGGCGTTAGTTCATATCTCCCAAACTATGTTTTTGCCACATTTTACCATATAAACGTAATTCATTTGAGCCAGAACGGACCGTGTACGTTATGTGTATATGTTGTGTCGTATAAACTGATATCCTAAGAATCGCCATTTTGTTGCACATTAGAACACTGGTTCGCCCGAGAACTGCAGTTTTAAAAAAAGGGGTTGCTTTATGACTTCACGTTTCTTTAAACGCCCAGGAATACTAAAACAGGATTTATCGTAGTCAATGCTCGGGACCCGGGGTACTAAGGCGGAGATAAAGATAACATAAAAAAGTAAATTTCATTACAAGTGAACTTAAATTTGTCGTGCTATGTTGCTCGTGGGACTAAAAATATTAAAGACGAACTCCCCATATTGGACGTTTTTTTACCTAAATATATCACCTAATGATTTATGTAATTTGTACAAATTATTTCGTCTGCAACTTTTCTAAAACAGTTCATAATTGTGACATAACAAACAACTTAATGTGTTATAGATGCTGATTTACATGATTACATTGCCAAACCAATGTTTGGCTAAAGAAAGCCACAGATAACAAACATATTTTGCATAATTTTACAGTTCAATATTCAAGCGCCATATTTCAGTAAGCGATGTTTTATTGATATTAACACAACGCACGTATACTCGTATAGTGCATATTCTAGGCTACAATAAAAGTAGCGGTGTAAGAACTAGGGCTTTGTGGCTCCGAAACATAACATTCGAAAAAGCGGGCAAGAGTTAAATTGAGTCAAGAGGGACACGGCCTTAAACGTTTAAGAACCCCTAAACTAGTTGCAAGTGAAATACCGTACTTCCATTTTAATAGTTCGTTCCATATCAGTTGATAGTCCCGACATTTTTATTCGTTATTATTAAAGCCGCTAAAAATATTATTTGCATTTTGCTGACACATTGGTAATATCAGAAACATTATTTTATGAGGTGAAAAAAGTAATTTAATTGAAAAATATGGGGGCCCCATAGTAGAACTTGCATCAGGACCCTAAGTTACGAACCTACTATTGCCTCTAGCCCCAAACAAGGGCAAACCTCCCAGCATGGTAAAACAGCCGCGGCCAAACATCAATACCGACACGGCCGATGCCAGACAGCCGGCGCCTAATCTGGCAAAACTATTTCTTCGGTTTTCGGTGTATTTAGAATTTAGATCAACTAGGTCTTATTATGAAGATTTAGGATTTATTCCATCGTAGACATTAATATACGCATTTGGCTTTATTAAGTTTGTCTTAAACTGTAGAATAATTTGGCAATTTAGCTTTACATATTGTTGCTTTGTTGCAGGGGCTGATCTGAGCTGTAGCGTTGGGGGCCTTGGCTGTTTTTCGACTCGCTCCACTTCTAAGCCTGGGTAGCTCATTTGGTAGAGCGACGATCCCGGTATGGCCGGATTCGGTTAGTCTGCGATGCCCCCCGGTATACTACTGATACGTAAGCCATAATCGTTGGTCAAAAAGCAGCTTCAGACGGGCTAGATCTCTTGGTAAACATTTATGTGTTTATCAGACATTTATCGGGTATAAGACTAACTAGTCCAAGTATTATGTTTAAATCTGTGGGGGAAATTTAGCGACAACTATCTGTGATCGGCCGCTTTGTTGTCGACTTTTTGGCGTCTTAATTTGCCGTAGGGGAGCCGCTGTTTTGGCACCGGATTTGTTTGCCCCTGTTAGGCCTTAGGGGTGAGATACAAAATTAGGTTAGGGTTGAAGTTATTAGGGGAGTTAGTGATAAGGGGGTGAACCCTATTCTGGCGCCACTTCCGTAATTTGCAGCATTGTGGTGTAGCCCAGGGGTCGGCAACCTTTGGTATACAGTGTGAAGGTTTATGAATAATTTTAAAATATCCACAACTCGCGTGCCGAACATTTTTCTGTTTGTAAATAATAAAACTCAAAGTTTAAAAACCAGAGTAAAACAGGATCAGACAGTTTTTTAAAAAGGAATATATATTGCGCCTATACTGGCATCGTCAGTTCCTATAAGTAAAGTAAAAGTTTTACTTGTTTTACTAAAAGTTTTACTAGTTTTGCTTTACTTATAGGAACTGACGATGCCAGTATAGGCGCAATATATATTCCTTTTTAAAAAAATGTCTGATTCTGTTTTACTCTGGTTTTTAAACTTCGAGTTTTATTATTTATATACGCGTCAGCGGAACAGTGATCGACAAGCAGAAACCTGCTGCCAATGGTTTTGGATTCCATAAAGATACGCCCTTCTATATATATTTTTCTGTTTGGTTTTGCACTGGCAACCACGGCTACGGAGTCGGTTAGAAACAACGCGAGTCCGACTCCGGCCAAATGTGCGATTTCATCGAGTCCCGAGTCCGGCTCAGACTCTACAGCCAATATTTCACCCTTTTACGTAACTAAAATAAGACGGGTATTCACCAATCCACTCATGGGGGTCATGAAAAATATGCCACCATATGCTATTCCACCCTAACCATTTACAGTTTGGTATTTTACACTAAATCCATAAGTTTAATTCTGTAAAGATACTATAGAAACGAACTGTCACGAACACAATACTGTGCCCGCTATTTTGCCGACCCCTAAGTGTTAACTATCAGTTTCGCTTTTAGCTTGGTTTCGCAGTCGCACAAAAACACACGTGCTTACTTTTAATGTAGATTGACCTGCTTTAACGCAGTAAACATCCCGCTAATTTTAGGGCATTGTGACATAATACGAACGATTAGTCGTAAACGCCAAGTTTAAGGCCCACAAAAAATAATGTTAAATACAACAGTTAAGACGCCAATTTGTGATACGAACACTGCCGAATCATTTGGCGTGCCCTGAAAAATCATCTCGCGTGCCACTTTTTGGACTTTATAGTACGTCACAATGATGCAAGTGTTGTGCCCATAACTGTTTAAATACATAGGCTACAACCAAGTCTCAAACTTAAAGACCAGTTGTACGTGAAAAACTTCAATAGAACCACGTATAGCAAATATGATATCAATAAGACAGCAGCAAATTGCTCATTAAATTGAAGTTTACATTCTTTGCTTTTAAGCTGCATACTTTTGTCGTAATTATATTTTGGGTTAGTTTTGATTTTTGAAGGTCCACTGGTCCGCAAAACTTGTTTTCAAATTTTACCAATCCGTAAACTAAAAAGGTTGCGAACCACTGTTCTAGTTTAAATGGTGATTCGCACAAGTATTTAGTTGGTTAAGCAGTTTTAGGAATAACCTTGATCTATTTATGCTAATTTGGGCTTTTCTAGTCGCTGTTATGTGCGCTGCTTTATCATTATATAGGATTTTTTACTAGTATTTTTATCTTGACATTTTTGCAAGCGTAAAATTCTTATTTTTTTAATATATCAAGATTAGGCCTATACCTCATTATATTCCGGAGCAAATAAACCCTTTCCTGATTTTCAAGCCGCCAAAATAATCACTTAGGTGAATTATCCAACACTACGTTAAGATATCTTACATATCAAGAACGTTTCGTTAAAATTATAAATAGTCTTAATATATTTAACCACAAGTATATACTGTATTGGCTTACCCAACAACAATTTCGGCAATAAAGAATCCCGTTGTTAAAAATAACATACAAATTAAACGAGGCTCATTTCCAAATTTACTTCCAAAGGCACAACAAGAACAGCATGCCATTGCCATGGTTATACGACTATGCCTTGTGCTCTAAACAAAGTAGAAATTTTCTTTTAAACCAGCCAGAAATTTTCATTCTTATCAATCCTTAACAAGAGAGTACGGATTGAAGTGTAAAAGAATGTTTGGTTAAGCACGTGTGCAAATTGAAGGGCCGTGTGCAAGCTTTAGTGAAAAATTGAGATAGTTGTGCACCAGTGCATGCTCATGCACGTTCAACAAACGGACTCGCCTGGCTGTGTGTGCCGTTTATGTTCCTGGCGCAAACACTGTGGGCACACATATGGGTGTTCATAAAACTTTCTTTGTGTTTAGTCAATTATTAATTGCTATCAGCGGTTTCACACACATCGTTAAATATTCAATGGACAATGAATCCAGGGTAGTTAAAAACGATAAATGGCTTCCATGACCAATAATGGAATTTGCTTTTTCTAGTCCCTGACCTCTTCAGACAAGGTTACCCTATGGTCTTCGCATTTTTTTTTTAAATATCGAAAATCAAAATTAAAACTGTTCATTCATGGTGTTATCACGTAACACTTAGTCATGCTCTGTGCTTAACAAAGTCTTACATTCGTCATCTTATATCTCATAATAAAAATTAGGAAAAAAAAGTAATCCAGATAAACTGAATTACCTATATTATATTGTTGGCTTCGTTTAAAAATAAGTTTAAAGGATAATTTATATTTCTACGCCATATAAGGACGCAACCATGTGTGAATTATATTTATACACTTTTTTTAAAATAACAAAAAGCCTAGACCTCGAAAAAGGATTACAGTAAATTTATGTTACCTTACGCGGCCCAACACTGAAAACACTTACCAATCCTTTATCTTTACCAACAACCGACTCCCACCCATAGCATGTGGTGTGACTGTGATATATTTCAATTATCAGTATCTGGGCTATTACGAATGTAATTTCCTTTGCTGGCTGCTGTCCCCGCTGTTCATGTTTTTGTAGTAGGCTTAAATATTAAGGGCTTTAAAAGCCGTTACGTACGGTAGCCGTTTAATAAAAGTTGCCTTTGCGGCATTAAGTTATGAACGTTTAAACAAGAATGTTTTTAAGATTAAATATAGTGTTTGTTTCTCAGAAATCGGCAAACTATTAAAAAATATGATTTGCGTGTGCACAAAAAATGGACCGTGTGCATAATTTTTTTAAAAAGCAAATGGATGTGCATCAGAGCATGTTCTGTGCGATTTTTCTAATTTAGAGATCACCAAACTTTTTTATAGACGGCCGGATAACTGTAAACCTGACGATCGCGGGCTCGATTTGGTGTTAAAAAAATGTTATTGAACCTTTTAAATGAATTACATTACAAAATTACATTACATAAAAAAGTCAGCGTTATGATATATACTCCGCGGTCCAACAAACATCTTCCACAAATTATACGGATATTAGCTTCTTATTGTAACTAGTCTGTTTTTCCACCCGATCCGTTAGAAATCAGTGCATTTCTAAGCAAAAAGGTCTACGACAATCAGGGCATCCAATGGCAGAAAAGTCTAGACTTTTAGACCTTGAGGTCCTGGCAATGCACTGATTTGGACCTTTAGGTAAACTCCCGGCGAAGATAAATTAAAAATATTCATTAAAAGTTCAGAAAAGATAACAAAAAATGTGAGATAGGATTAATAACACTTGACCCACCTAAACCCTAACGCTAACCCGAATCCTAACCCAAATAACAAGTAAAACTCATAGTTAAAAACATGAGTAAAAACAGGATCAGACGTTTTGTTTAAAGGAAAATATATTTCGCCAAAGTGGCATCATCAGTTCCTGTAAGAGTACAAATAAATAAAATCAGAGCGCAGCCATCAACAAACCAATAAAAGTAAACAATAAAATATTAAAACATTATAATAGACTAAAAACGCAATGAAAAGCACTACAGCCTCGCAGGCAACACGACTGGGATAAATGAGTAGGCGACTATTTTTTTCCCCTTCCTCCACTTATTGGCGTCGCCTACTCATTTATCCCAGTCGTGTTGCCTGCGAGGCTGTAGTGCTTTTCATTGCGTTTTTAGTCTATTATAATGTTTTAATATTTTATTGTTTACTTTTATTGGTTTGTTGATGGCTGCGCTCTGATTTTATTTATTTGTACTCTTACAGGAACTGATGATGCCACTTTGGCGAAATATATTTTCCTTTAAACAAAACGTCTGATCCTGTTTTTACTCATGTTTTTAACTATGAGTTTTACTTGTTAATATACGCGTCAGCGGAGCAGTGATCGACTGGCTAAAACCTGCCGCCGATGGTTTTCGATTCTATAAAGATACACCCTATTATACTAACCCAAATAATGTGCGTTATTTTAATAATTCTTTAAATGCTGGGGAAAAAAGCCCAAACTCGGATGGTTTCTCGTCCATTGTATTTAAGATTATTACGTCACAAATTGAGGTATTGGGGCCTGAAGCGTTATAATTATTAAATTATCGCACATTATTTGGGTTAGGGCACTGGTTAGCGTTTGGGTTTGATTGGGTCAAGTATTGTTAAACTTAATCTTCTTATGCACATTTGTTAATGCAAATTAGTGCATTGTCCAAGACCTCAAAGTCTAAAAGTCGGACTTTTTGATCCTTTGAATGCACTGATTGTCGTAGACCTTTTTGCTTAGAACTGCACTGATTTCTGACGGATCGGGTGGTTTTTCAAATGTGATGAAGAGTCGTACCTGATGTACATTTTTATGTCCTTGCGGTAAATGTGAATGTATTTGTTACGTCACTATAGCGCAGAGTTGATCTAGTGAAGGGTTGGTTGCTTGCGTATTAATTGTTACTTAACACGTCTCAATGTATGTTCCCAGGATAATGGCTAATAAAAGGAGGTATTCTTTTCTGCAGTGTAAATTTAGTCAAGATAACCTAGATAAATACATTTTTTGGTAGTTTGCGAACCGTTGTCCTATCAACATTGTGTCAAAAAATTAAACTTATTAAAGTCATTTTTTGCGAGAATTATTTGACTTCTTACTTCGTCGTAAACAGTCAGGTTACATTTACAGTAGTTCTATGTTGAATTCTCGCGACAATTCGACTGGCAACTGAGGCCTATTTAAGTTACATGTTTTAATGTTACGCTTTTTTGCTAGGTCATAAGGAAATGATACGGAATTTTCTGTCACGCCCCCATTTTGTAAATGTTTTGGGTCTCGCGCCCTTCTACCCCTCCCATATTTTATAACTATAATACAAAAAGCAACGTTTTTGTGTCGTTTGATTGAATACACTTTAATAAGATACTTCAAACTGCTTTCTAGCAACTAATTTTTTAATGCGTGGTTTAAACCAGGGAGTCGAACCGGTACCGAAACGGAACTTGATGAACCGGTTTTGTGTCAATTTTTTTCCGAATCGTAACCGAACCTGAACCGTTTTTTTGTAACACTTTAACGAACCGAACCGGAACTGAAGCGCATATTTTGAAAGAACCTGAACCATAACCGAACCCGAACCTGTCATAAAAGCGGTTTACTCCAGCATAGCATCACGACTTGTATTTCACAGTCCAGTTATGCCATGTTCGAAATTTTATAAAAAAAATATTAGTATTGATTAAATAAAACGTTGATTTTTTATTTTTCCGATATTTCAATAATGAGTTGCTGTTTTTTTAATACGTCACATAATAGATAATATGACTTACAACTCAAAGATTATTCTCTACATTATTTGACCCACATTTTTTGATTTAACGGAACTCATATTGTATCCGAACAGTAACGCTATGAACCGGTTTTGATATAAAGATGGTCGAACCGGAGCTGAAACGAAAAAGTCAAACGGTTCGACACCCTGGTTTAAACTTAAAGAGCGCACAACTTAAGTCTCCTTCGCTCTTATAGTGTGTTCCTATACTTGGTCTTAGTGGCAACGAGAGCAGAAAATGCAGCTCCAAAAAGATACGTTGATCCAAATATGGTTAAAATTCTAAGAGCCCGAGTTGAGATTAAAGGGTAAACAGGTTGGTAATTGTCCCAGAACGTCTCCAGTTCTTGTTCTATGAAGTATTTTCTGGCTGTAGAGTTAAACTTCAACTAAAGAAACTCCTCTTGTCCTTCTTCGAAAATTTCTACTACTTCGCATTGCAATGGGTTCACGATAAACTTCCAGGTCTCTCGCTTTTCGTCTATATTGATAAATTCTGCTTTCAAGACATGGAGGTGATTTGTTTTTATTTCTTCAACTCATAGTTAATGCTGCCATCTGTGATAGTAAAATCCAGGTTAGGCCTACTGAAACTTGCTAGATTTTCTTGTTGAATTGACTTTTTCGAAGGTCAAACTTTTCTATAAAAACTCGAATGCGGTCATGATGCTTAATAATGTTGATGTTTTTTTTCCTTAAAGCGAGGATGAGCGTATTCGCTGCTTCGAATATGTCCACAAGGTAAGCATCTAAGCAAGGGCTACTTGGAAATCTTTTGCAATAAACTTGGCCAAATTTTTTGGCCTTCTTTCGTGATGTTGTAATTCAATTATTTTTAGCATTTTAACTTTAGATAACCAACGAACTATGGAAAACAGGGCTTCATTATCAGATTGCATGTCCTTACACAAAAGCCTAGAAAGACGGTTGTTAAGAGCTAGACCTACTGCTTTTATAAAATTGACTAGCTCGATAGCTAAGTCGAGGACATCTTTCATTGTAGGTGGCAGAGTTCTGGATGCTTAGGCTTCACGATGAATTATACAATGAATACGGACAATAAATGTTTTTTTCTTTTGCCCGTTTAACGAAGCCAGATTGCAAACCAAGCATTGCAGGGGCTCCATCTGTAGGCTACATACCCCTACTATGGATTTCCACGAAATATTGTTTTCTTCAAAGAACTTTGACACTACAATTGCTTGAAAAACCCTCTTGCAACTTTACAATCTCCACCTTGTTGAGAACCTCTGCTTTAATAGTTTAGCACCTTTTAACGGTAATGGGTCAATTACATTAAGAGTGTTGGAATCACTGATTTGGACGACAGAAAGCGTCCCACAAACAAGACCTCTGATGTAATCGGAGGAGATTAAGCGTAGGCCTACATATTTACGTAAACTACGAAGGTATCGTTAATCTGTTAATGTTTTGGTAAGCTTGGTCATCACTATTATACTAACAGTTGTCATGGAATCTGGGCATTTTTTCCACAATCCTCTCTTTGAGAAGCAGATTCTTGGTGGCGCTCAAGAGTTACTTCAAAATGAAAAAAATAAAAAAATGCATATTTACTAAACGGCAGCTGCTCTAGTGTGAAACGGCAGGTGCTTTAATTCCAGACAGGGCATTTAGGACCAAAGCCTAAAAACGTTTATTACACACAAGAAATATTTGTTCTATGGTCAAACGTTATGTCAAATGCGAACAGATTAAGTGATAGGCAAAGTTGCCTAAGTCAAGCAATAGACGGTAAATCACCAGACGGTAAGTAAAAATATGTAGACTATACAATAAACAATTTGTGTGTTGCTTTTATTTCGTTGAAAATTATTTTGTTTCGTAGGATTTAGTTTTTTAGACGCCGTACATTTTATCGTTAAATTTTGAGGAGAAAACTATTATCATATTGGACTAAACTAGACGTATTCTAGACGTTCAATCGTTCATTGGTGATAAACTAAAATAACCAATTTCTATTTGAATAATTTTTAGCGTTGCCAGACACATCAAAGGAAGCTGTTTCCGTAGACATAAAGCAAGAGCCCAAAGACGACACTGAGATGAAGGTTATTGTTCAAGCTAAATGGTTATTGTTTATGTGAAATGCTTATCCGTGTGTTTAGCATAATCGTAATATGCAACTTGAAACGAAAACGCGCAATTGGGAAACTGGCTTGTTGAATTTTGATATCCTGAATAAACGATTCATGCAACGTCAAAATGCTTCGGCAACGTGTTTGAACTACAAGATCATAACGACCTACTAATCTAAACAAAATTTGGCAAGTTCAGTCCGATATCAAAAATGGTTCCTACTAGGCTTAATAGCTATTCACATTTGTTTATTTTACTCTTATAAATATGGTAAATTTAAACGAAAATATTCCTGAAACTTAATTATTTGACGTTATATAAAAAAATAAGTTCATTTTAGTGCATTTTTGATGTGTGACACATTGTAAAAGCAAAGTTTCCAAAACAATATTAAAAAATAACTTATGGATTTCAAAAATAAATATGTTATTTTAATACGTGATGATAAAAAATGGCAAAAATTGGTTAATCTCAATCAGTTTTGGAGTAGGTTTTCCAAAATGGGGTTTGCTACCAGTTAACAGGGGGTCGCGGCTATATGTCTTAATCAATTCTATACGGGTTTTACTTCTATATAAATTGCACTTTTTTGATATGTAAATTTAAATATTAATAAAACACAATCCCAACTGAGTTGTACATTAGTTCAACAAATGCGCCTAAAAATACATTAGCTTATTTTTGTTATTGAAATTGTTTCAGTAAAAAATTCGATCCTTGGTGATTTGGTTCGCTAGAGAGGAAAGTATTACCGTTTTTCAATAAAATTAGTCTCATGGTCGCTAAGTAAATTTTTATGGAAATTAACTTGAAATATTTTTAACGTTCCTGTCTTGTTCAAACGTTTTGCTTTTTGCTGATACAGTTCGCGTAACTTCGTAATTCGAATGCTTTATTCACGTCAACCAAGTGGTTAGTCACTTTTTGTTGGTACTTTAGCTACTGTTTCGCATTTGTGGCGGTGAATAAACAGTGTTATTTTATTACCAGAGTTTTGCGCAAAATACGATGAATGAGTTGCTTGGCTTGTACGGTTATGAAAGAGTAGCTGAGAGCGAGTTATCTAAATACGAGACTTCGAACGTAACCCAAAGATGTCGATCGCCCAACTGTGAATCGGACGGATCCATTACACCGAGGGAAAACCTTCCTGGTACGATATATCGTTTCGCATTTCAATATAGACCTATGTGTGTATAAATTAGTATTTTAATTGTACCATAGATGTAAAAACATACATTTTAATCAAAAACAGTGTAGGTGACTAGCGTTTTGCAAAATAGCACTTAATTTACATATTACTTTTTGTTTAGACGAAACAAAACGTTCAATGTCGGTCCGAAAGAGCTTAAAGTTGAGAAAAACATCCGCCACAAAATCTGGCTTAGATTTTTTATCGCGGGAAGTTTGTCAAAGTGAGGCGACAAGCAGCATTATTCCACCACAGACATCGTTGAGTGACATCATAAGACGACCCGCATTTATGTCGTCTTCTAACGAAGGTAAGTGCTTTGCAAGAATTGTTTATCTATCGCAACAAAAATTAATTAGTACATCTTATTAGGTTGCTGCTTGTCATCAAATTTATCAATAATTTTAGGAGGAGTCAGCTTGCGTGTTCATCATACTTAAAAACGTGTCATCCTAACCTCATTGCTCACACTATACGCATGATCTTACCAAAAGACATGCTAAGGCAGTTAAAAAAAACTGGTGTTTGTGCTTCAATGGTTCACACGTGAAAAACAGTTTAGGGTTAAGATCAGTTGCATTTAAACAGTGCGCTGCACAGACGCCTTGCGTTACTTCTAGAAGAGGGATATCGAGTGTCAGCATGGGAGACGAGGTGTCGCATTACAACCGGCAGCTTGTCACGCCAGCACCGTGTTGAATAAGTCAAGCTGCATTGCAGCTACATGAAAACCAACGAAAAACGCGAGAAATATGTTATATTATTATTCCAAATGCCCATTTCCGTCTTACGCAGGTTTCGACGAAGATATTTTGTGCGCATGGTGCCGAAAACCAGGTCGATCAGCCCTTACTCTCCAGGAAAACGACACTGTGAAAGCGTTTTGCAGCGAAAAATGCTTTGCCTCTTGTCGCAGAGCAAATTTCAAGCGCACTCGTGTAAGTCCTGCGATACAAAAATCATGGAAATCAAAAAAAATAATAATTAACTTGACTTTTTCAAACTTTATTAACTTTGCTTTGTAGGTGTGTGATTGGTGCAAGCAAGTGCGACAGGTACGTGAGTATTTGGACAACTCGCAGAGCGACGGTCGCCTACAATTTTGTTCCACTGAGTGCTTGGACAACTACAAGATGGCGGTATTTTGTTCCGAGATTCACGGATCAAGTGTAAGTGTAAGTTATGATGTTAAAACCTAGGTCACAGTACAATTGCTAAATGCTTACGTTTGTTTCTAGTCCAACGCAGACAAATCGCCCAAAACAGGCAGCGGAGCAGAAAGTCCCTGTCTTTCCAAGTCAGTGCAAACAGGTTTGATCGATGTAAGGGCCCGCAGCAGTTCTCCCACAAAACCATCAACACCTGAAACAAGGGCCGTTGTTGATCCACCGAAAATTACAAAACGAAAGCATCCTGCTGAACACGAAGAGATTCACTTGAATTCCAGCACGATAAAACACACGCTTTCAAAGTACCACAGCAGCCCAAAGACTCGGGAACGAAGTTGTTCAAATACAGATCAAAAAAATACCCAAAAGAAGAAAGACAGGGATGTGTTATCTCTCCGCGGCGACAAAGTCATAGATTTTCATCCCAATAAAAACGAACTAGGCTCCAGGAAAGTTCCAGGTACAACGTGGTTAAAAAGAAATACAGAAACTGACCAGAGGCAATCTGAAATTAATCGCGGTAATTTGAATACCGCAAAAGGTTACCATGATTTTTCACTCCCTGCATTAGGAAGGAATTTAATGAACCCTGCTTTTCTTCAAAACAATTATTCCCAATCCAATTTGTCCAACTTAAATCTAATACAACGATTACTTCACAGCAGCCTCCTTTCAAATAACAATGCGAACATGTTTCCAGGCATCGCTCCTTTACCGTTTCACGGGAATATTCCAAACCTTCCCAGCCTAGAAGTACCGCCTCTTGGCTCTGATAACATTGACCGTAACAGTTTTATCCTCGGGATGCTGATGGCTGAATCGAAGAAAGTACCCAATAACTCAATACAGGTACCAAACGATGCATCAAAATTGCATGAAAGTAAAAATAGTTTCAAGTCGCCCCGAAAAGAAAGTACAGTTAACTGCCAGCCACAAAGTGACGATTCGGTTTTAAATTATGATAACAACCCAAAATTACCAAAAGTTTCTTGCAACACAGATACGGCAAATATTGACAGCCAGCCCACTAATGGAAAACCGTTTCTCCCCTTTCCGATGATTGTGATTCCGCTACCTATTCCTGTTCCCATCCCTATTCCAATTTACTCCGGGAATTTGAACAATAATAATGACAACAAACACGAACGTCAAGTTAAATTAAGCGATAAATCTGCTCCTAATGTTTCTAAAGTTTGTCCCGTAGATATAAACGAAAACCATAATCATAAAGAAGAATCATATGACATCAACAACGTTCTTGGAATCCCAACTTCCTCATCAAGCGCCGCAATTGATTTGTCATTAAAAAATACAAAAAGTCCAAACGGCAATTTGGTGGAATGTACTGAAACAATGCTAGCTAAAAAAAGAAAAAGTCATGCTGATGAGAAACCGACACCTCACATTTGCAAAAAATCCAAAATATTGGTGTAAACTGAATTAAAATTATATTGTTGTGAGATTTCTTTCTTTTCTTTATCATATTTGCCGTTCTGCCAAACGCCTTATGTATCATTGCTTTACAGCTGCTTTTTAAATTGTTATTAACTTATTCATTACATTTTGCTGTGTTTTTTTATTTCACTAACCCGCAGTTGGCGGAAAAGTCAATAGTAACTCAAAATAAAATGGACACGCCTTGACGTTTATGGCCTGTTCATGATGACGTATTTTCGAGTTGGATCCCAACACCGGTGTGGGGTTGCAGTGCATGAATAAGGATTTGCCGAAGCGAAAAGAGGCAAAATATTTACGCTGTCTTTGTTCCAAGTGACGTCACGCGTAGTCGAAAATCTCCCGCATTGGATTACCTTGCGTAACCAGGCCCCGCTCTGTGCGATCTCATTAAGATCGGAGGCTTGCAGGCACTCGGCAAGGCAGAGCACGAGTGGAAGGTTTCAGCTCCAGTAAGTGGATGCGCGTAAACTGATAGCCTCTGCTCGCATCCCCGTGTCCGATACACTTCTCAGTTTACAAATGATCTCAGCGCTTCCGTGCGGCCCCGCTACCTAAGCCCCAGCAAAACATTTATGAAAAAGTTCGACAAGGCTCTCACGTTTTGCTATGAGAAAATCTATCGCGGTTTAAGTTAACTGTCTGATAACTTACGTCATTTAAAGTGACCATTCATCGTATTTATGTGTAGAACACACAGGTCTCGCCGTCAAGAATATTATATTCAGTTTATATTCTACATAACGACATAAGGGAAACCATTTTTTCCACCATTGTTTCCGCTAGCTATATGTGAGTGTGTTCGCAGGTATCGCATTTCAACACGGCTGGGTTTACTGGCACTAGCAGCAACTTGAAATTCAACACCGCACGCTGTCAGCAATCGTCGATGCAGGCAAATATTGCAAGCCAAACGAATCCTTTGTCAACCAAAAGACGGTATTGCCAGCTAATATAACCGTTTTGTTTTTTAATCAGGGGATAAAATGTACTTGTGTTTATTTCAGCCGTTATAGGTCTATATTAGTAAAATGTTTTGTGACTGACAGGTGTAATATTTATTTCATAATGAATGGGAAAGATAGTCACCGCTTGATACTATATTTATATACATAAAAATTAAATACAGAGAGTTTCGGTGCTAAAACGTAAACAATTTTGTTTCACTTAAGACAAGTTGCCATTAACTACCATCCGTATTTTTTTCAGTGAACTCATTTCTTAACAAAATGCAATCCACGCACTTGTTGGCTTACCAAACCCGATATTACAAACACGAGATTGTTTTTTTTTAAGATTTCTATGTGATTGGTGTACACCTTTTAGGATGAAAGAGTTTTAACAGAAAGTTGGCTGTAAGTTTTATGAACTACATATTTTTCGCTTTTTCCATTGTATAGGCTACGCAGTTAAAAAGTATTTCAGAACAAAATGTAGGAGAAGGCGGGGCAAAATGGACCCATTAGGCTTAAGGGATAAATGCTATTTTCCGAGTTTTACAAAGTCTTTTTTGATCAGTAGGCGAGCAACCGAAAGGGCTTACTGAAAGTTGCTGCTATGCTAAACAAATGAAAGGAGCTTAACTTTTGAATAAGTTAACGTTTTTGTGTCGATTTCTGCATGGGGCAAAACGTACCCTGGCGGGGTAAAACAGACCCCACTAATAAAAGATAATTTAAATGCCTTGTTGTGGGAAAATGGCGGATTAAGGATTTTTGTTTAAGAAGCGCATAAAAAATTTCAGAGATATTTTCAAAAGTGATGTTTTAATTCACATGACGCCTTATAAGTTAAAAAATCTATTTTAAAGTAGGACAAAACATACAAGAAAACCTAAATAGGACTACGTGTAAGTAGCATTGCATCCTTGTGTGGGTCCGTGTTGCCCCGTTCTGGGGTCCGTTTTGCCCCAAAACTATATGTATTGCATGAAACCCTAATTTATTTAATGTCTAAACTTAAAAAGTTCAACTGTCTAAGATTATTACATAGACCCTTATATACAAATTATTTAGCAAAAAAGTAAATTCACCTTTACTTGAACTTTAGTAGCAAACAAATATTATTACTGTACTATTCTTATATCAACATCTCCCAAACACATTTTCCTTCCCTGGTTTGTTCAAAATCGAATCAACCTGATTTTTGTTTAACGAGAAAAGTGAGGGGTCTGTTTTACCCCGAGGATCCATTTCTCCCCGCCTTCCCTATATTTCACGCATTACAACAAAATTACAAATCCCTGTTAGTAAAGTAATCACTATTTCTGTTAGATGTAACCAAATGTGTGAACTATTACATAGATAGATTTGTAATTTGTTTGTATTCTTCAAAGGTAAAATACATGTATTAAATTGAAGCCAGGTTTTGTCTGCCAATTACACAAAGTTACAGTATTGCGATTAGCAGCACCACCTAGCGGCCACTCAGTTTAAAATCATGATTGTGTTTGTAATAACATTTTGACAAACCAATATAATACCTTTTTAACCGGAAACAAGTTTTAGTTATCATAAGATGATAAATCTACAAATAAAGACTAATTTTTTGGAAAGGGTATACTCCACAGTAAACGTTTTGGTGTAAGCCGATATAACAATGTTGTGTCTGATCCGAAGCCATTTTGTAGTAGTCATGTTGGTTTGTAACGACACAAGGGGTTAAATTTTCTCACTAGTAAAGAAGTTTAATTGAGAAAAAGTAAAAAGCCAAACCTAACCGTTGACGTAAGAAGATGTTCAATCGGGACACCAGTGCATCACATAACGTCCTAGGTCTGGTATAGGCCTACTGTACATTATTTTTTATATTTAAATTTGTTTTTACAAACCAATTGTTGGTACAATCCTTTTACTATTTATTTTAGTCAAGACAGTTACAATTTAAGTCCAAGTCCTTGTATAAATATTCTTTGGCATTTTGTTTGGTTATCGAAGTCGGTCATCTAATAAGATATAAAGATATATGTATATATTTTGCCAAAAAGGTGCTGAGTCTCTAGAAGAAACGTTTTTCAAACATTCAGTTTGCCATTGAGTCTAAATTCGTTATTTAGAATTTAGATGACTGAAGTTAGGGCAACTAATTTTGCCGGTAATAGCCTATACATATAAGGCAAGTCAATATACTTAAAAATAGTACGGTAGTTAATGTGCAATTAAGTGAAGTATTGTTAATTTAGTCATCGCAACACAAAACAAAGCGTCTATATTTGCATAGTATTACACTTTGGTCATATTTTTACCAATAATAAGGTCTTACCCTTCTGGTTTCTCGGCAGTTTAATACACACTTTATTCGGCTGTAAATTAAAAAAAAACGATCTCCTGCAAACATTTGCACATTAAACTTTAAAATTTAGTGTTACAGAATTTTAGCGATTGCGTAAAAAGTCTATACACGGTTCAAAACGAATTATAACGCGTTGGGCGTTATTTACTAGTTAAAATCCCATTTGTTTTATATAAACATAGGGCTTTGCCACGCCTAGAAATTAGGTACCGGTAGTCACCGAGCGTATCACTATAGGGTAGGGCGTTTAAATCTTCTATGTCATGTGTGTACCCTGAAATTGATTCCACAAATGGAAGAGTTGGCGTGCTTGTTGGTGTACTGCGTTTGTGAATTCGATACATTGAGACGATAACAACAAAAGTGGCGTTGTGCTAACGCCGTGTGGCGTTCTAAGCGCCCGTCTACTGTTACGATGTCAGTTTCAGGTTGTAGAGTTTCCTACACTTAACATACGTTTTATTAGAAATCCAAACGCAATTACCGTCTCGGATGACTTATTTAATCGCACATAAACGCCAAGAAATGACACCAGAGCTAAGGTATTGATTGTCGCGGCGGTAGATCATCGGTGTATTGTTCGACATGTCGCCCATATGCCCTTTCCTATGTTCTGTTTTGTGCTTTGCAAATCAGATTCATCGTCAGCTTATAACCGCTATAGTCGGTTGATCTAATCTCCAATATGTTGTTTCCTTTTATGTGTTCTGGTGACATTTTGCTGGTAGGCATCCTTAAACTTACACCAAATTTAGTTGGGTAAAAATTGAACACAGTTGGCTTTATATTGGGGGCGTGGGTTGGCAAACAAGATAAGACAATCTAAAAATATTTGAACAAAATCAAAATGTAATAAATGCCATCATATTTTTCATTTATCATTCGAACAACCGAAATGGAAGGTATCCTTTCACAAATTGGGGATATTAATAAGTCATTTAGCAACAGGACAATTTGCAACACGCATGAAGCGTCAGTAATACAATCTAAACTGATTATCATTTCGTTTACCTACAATGAAAGCAATTTTAACAAACTCAATAATTGGTTGTTGGGACAAGAACAGGTTGATGTCCCAGATTACATTTTATTTATTGCATTCCACGCACATTTCGTTTAATCCATATCGTTTTCGTGGGAAGTAAATAATTAATAAAGAAAAACACAAGTTGTGTGGCTGGGACTCCTCCTGTTACGAGCCGCGGCGACAGCTTGTAGTTTGGGCCTCTTCTCAATATCAAATATCAACTCCAGATGATGCAATATCATAATTATATTTATTGACTTTTCACGATACAAAGAAAACGTCATGGCATAAACGCACGTAAGTAAAACAATACTTCTAAATAAAACTTACAAAAGTATAAGGGCAAGTAAAATGTCATGATGGCTTTCAAAAATGGCAAGGTTTCTATTAATCTCAATGATAGCAATTAAATAAATCATACGCAGAAACAACTTACAAATAAGTGGCACTTTAAATTTAAACTAATGGCAATATACTAAGAAATGGTTCGGAATTTTCAAAGGTTTGAGTAGTAAACACAAAGACACATAGTAAAGCTAAAATACTGTAACCAGAAATCAAGGTTCAAGACAGGTTGTACGAGAGCTCGAAACTAGGACGGAGGAAAGAAAAGGCCAAATGATACGTACATCGGCGGACGAACGTCGTCAACACGAAGGATCTATTATAACAAAAGAATTCAATTATAAACCTTTCACGAGTCAAAGCTTTGCATATTACATATGG
Source organism: Ascidiella aspersa (assembly GCF_963924565.1). Lineage (NCBI taxonomy): Eukaryota > Metazoa > Chordata > Ascidiacea > Phlebobranchia > Ascidiidae > Ascidiella > Ascidiella aspersa. The sequence continues at coordinate 19,593,917 of NC_139453.1, forward strand.
CTAACTAATGAAAAATCAAATACAAGCTAACACTGCTAAAGAGCATTAAAGCTTGATTATTTGAGCCTACTAGATCTTCCCATAATTATTTTTTAGATTTGGCATGTTTGATTTGTAAGAGACTTAGCGGAACGAATGAAAGGGCGACATGCGAACGGTCTGGTTTACTCCAAATAGTTTAAAGTGAATAATTTATTGAAGACAAATAGAATAAAGGCGATGTCTGGAGCGCTACAATGAGAATCTCCCTTGGTAGTGTTATTTTTCTAGTCATGCCAAGTGAAAGGCGATATAGTATGTCACGCAATAAGCCACTACTTATGTTGGGCGCGCTGAAACTATTTCATTGCAAGTATCATCTTGAGTCATCGTTTCCGTAGTACGATTATTGTGAGCGAAACTTAATGGCTTTTTACATTTGAATTATAAACGGAAAATTGTGGTCCGCTATCGCAACCGTATCTACATTACATCACCGGGGCAACGCCAGTAGGGCAAGTTGCATTTTTATTCATGCGGCCAGTCTCAAAACTGACGAATACCCCGTTAAAATTGTGAAGTTGTATTTTTATTCAGGCGGCCAGTACCAAAACGGGCAAATACCCTGTTAAAATTGTGAAGTTGTATTTTTATTCAGGCGGCCTGTATCAAAACTGGCAAATACCCTGTTAAAATTGTGAAGTTGCATTTTTATTCAGACGGCCAGTATCAAAACGGGCAAATACCCTGTTATAATTGTGAAGTTGTATTTTTATTCAGGCGGCCAGCTCCGGAGCCATCAAACACACACCCAATGACTCCGGCTCCAGCTCCGGTGCCACCAGTCACTTATTCAATGGCAAGTTTTAAAAATTGCTTTTGGCAAACTAACGTTGGAGATGGAACAAAATATAATTTCTTAGCTTTAGCACCACAAATTGAAAAATGGCTCCAGCTCCACAAGAATAATAAAAAGGGCTCCGGCTCCGGCTCCAGCTCCACAAAAATAATATAAATGGCTCCGGCTCCAGCTCCACAAAAATAATAAAAATGGCTCCGGCTCCGGCTCCGGCTCCGGCTCCAGCTCCACAAAAATAATAACAATGGCTCCGGCTCCGGCTCTGGCTTCAGAGAAAATGCTTAGCTCTGGGCTCCAGCTCCGGCTCCCCAGCCCTGATCAAAACTGGCAAATACCCGGTTAAAATTGTGAAGTTGCATTTTTATTCAGGCGGCCAGTATCAAAACTGGCAAATACCCTGTTAAAATTGTGAAGTTGTATTTTTATTCAGGCGGCCAGTATCAAAACTGGCAAATACCCTGTTAAAATTGTGAAGTTGCATTTTTATTCAGGCGGCCAGTATCAAAACTGGCAAATACCCTGTTAAAATTGTGAAGTTGCATTTTTATTCAGGCGGCCTGTATCAAAACTGGCAAATACCCTGTTAAAATTGTGAAGTTGCATTTTTATTCAGGCGGCCTGTATCAAAACTGGCAAATACCCTGTTAAAATTGTGAAGTTGCATTTTTATTCAGGCGGCCAGTATCAAAACTGGCAAATACCCTGTTAAAATTGTGAAGTTGCATTTTTATTCAGGCGGCCTGTATCAAAACTGGCAAATACCCTGTTAAAATTGTGAAGTTGCATTTTTATTCAGGCGGCCAGTATCAAAACTGGCAAATACCCTGTTAAAATTGTGAAGTTGCATTTTTATTCAGGCGGCCAGTATCAAAACTGGCAAATACCCTGTTAAAATTGTGAAGTTGCATTTTTATTCAGGCGGCCAGTATCAAAACTGGCAAATACCCTGTTAAAATTGTGAAGTTGCATTTTTATTCAGGCGGCCTGTATCAAAACTGGCAAATACCCTGTTAAAATTGTGAAGTTGCATTTTTATTCAGGCGGCCAGTATCAAAACTGGCAAATACCCTGTTAAAATTGTGAAGTTGCATTTTTATTCAGGCGGCCAGTATCAAAACTGGCAAATACCCTGTTAAAATTGTGAAGTTGCATTTTTATTCAGGCGGCCAGTATCAAAACTGGCAAATAACCTGTTAAAATTGTGCGACGCCGGCTGTTTCATCTAGTGATTTATAGAAATTAGGCGAGCGCCCAAACCTGGCTTCTGGCTGCTTTCAGATCCAGAGAGAAGCGTTGCTCCAGCACGCCGCTCGTTTCGATTCTCCACAGAGAGTCAGCGGCCAGGGATGGATGCTGCACGCTCAGCTGGTAGCGCACAAGTCGATCGCGTCTCATTGAGAAGGTGGCTCTTTCACATGCACGGAACGACAGGGCGGGATCGCTTGGCCGCAAACGCTAAAAATTAATATTTTGCCAAATGTGCTGTAATTGTAAATTTAAACCAAAGTATATACATTTGGAAAAAAGTATCTCCAAAACGACCTAAACAAACTATAGACGGAATAATATCTTTGAAACATCGTAATTGGATTAACTAATTTATTACAGGTATCTAATTTGAATATATGTTGGGTCGATGGTTATTCGCATCCTTTTTTAAGTGTGAGAATCAATGACGCAATGAAACGATTTGCAGCAATCTCTTTGAATGTATTTAAACATGTTTAATATGCTTCTCCTTTAAACATAATCCTGGTTCTCCCTTAATTGCCCACATTACCATTTAAAAATTATTGTAAAATAACCATTTAATTGCAAAGAGCTGATTTTTTCTAAATCAGTGATTGTCAACTTTTATTTAGGAAACGTCGACGTTTTTCGATGTTTTTTATTGATTCGCGAACTCGCGAAGCCCAACAATCAAATTAAGTCAAAAAGGTCAAAACGAGCCTTTTCTGTACTTAAAAAAAAGGTTATTCTATAGGGCAGGGGTCGGTAACCTAAGGCCCGCTGGCCGGATGTCGCCCGATTTTACAAACTGGACACGAGGCAAGTTCACATATTCATTTTGATGATTTTAAATAAACGTAAATGCTTTTTTCGTGATTAGCGCGAATCTATAGTTGGCTTTAAAATTTATTTGCGTTTTGATTGGATCTTCTCAGCCCAAAGATACCACGAAACTCTCTAAAATGAGACTTAATCTATATAATTTTTGTATGTATATTTTTCCATGTGTACAATGCGGTAGGTCTTCTTCAAAATTAATGTTTTGCCATTTTAGAGCAAACAAACGCGATTTCATTCGAGATTTGCGCGTTTCTACCTACTGGATTGTAATTAGGCGTATTGTATATCAATTGCATGAAAATACGCCAATAATTAAAAGACATTATGTAATAAAATGCTTAAAAGGCATCCGCTTTAACATCAAAATAACTCGTGCAAGTTTTTATGGCCCTTGGAGATCATTCAGTGTTTGGCTTTGACTCTCGACTTGAAAAAGGATGCCAACCCCTGCATAAGCTTTTTTAAGACAAACCTGGAAGTAAATCAAGTAACTGTTTGCCCTTCCTTGGCGTTGAGCTTTTGCCTCAAAGTGGAAGCCATGGAGGCAAATGATCTCGGAATGATAACCAGGTTCTTGCTCAAGAATAAACCCGAACCTTTGAGTAACAGATTTAAAACGACAATGTAAAAATCACAATTTAATTTAGGTTTTCACACCCGATACAGACAATGCTTTTTTATAAAATAATTAATCTATTCGGTTTTGGATATTTACTTACGTCAAGAGTTGAAACATAATAACATGTTGATTTTATCTACCAGGCAAATGCGGCCATCGGAATACTTAGTGTAACATTGCCTTACCGACAGGCGCCTAGTGAGAAGTTGAGTAGAAATGACATATCGCCTCCTCCCTGCAATGCGTTGTAGTGGTGACTGAACACTCGCATCAGCCATGACTGTGGAATTATGTTCATGTACATCAAGTCTTGAAGTTGCTTCGCTAAAAGAATTTCGCAAATTGATTTCGAGACGAATCTTTTTTTCTAAATTAAGAGCAATACACATCCACTATTATTTCAAGCCAGGGTTTTTTTTCTGATTAATTTGGGATGGATATGTGGTAAGATCGGGACCTCTTCCTATTTAAAAGAACATATTTCAAGTCACGGCCCTCTTTTTAACTAAATGGTTTATAGACAAGACAATTTGTGGATAAAGAAAAACAGTTCCGAAAAAGGATTAGCGACGGCTTACCAATTGTCGCACCTAAGGTAGGTTAAGTACTCACTGTCTGTGATCCCGTGTAACCGAAGACAACCAAAAGCGGCGCTGAAAGGAATTCCTTCTTCGCGTTCCAGAAATGAACAGGTCCGCGTCATGCTGTAACCACAAAACAATAGCATTGTCGATATTCAAACCATTAAACATTACTTGACAAAGCTTTAAGAAAAGGCAATAGCGCGATTTTGTGAACCGGTAACAATATGTTTGTCACTTGAGATGAAATTATTTCAATTAAGAATGTATCGATACCTTTAATCGGTTTGATATGTTTCTGTTTAAAATTAAAAAAAAAAAATATCCTGCCTGGATTTGTTTTCAAATAACTCTTGATATTACAGTAAGTAATTTTAAAAGATTGTATTTTTGGTGATTGAAATTAGTTCACAAGCGAGCGGTGGCCACAAATTGACCTGCTGAAGTATGTCATGACGGTAGTTTGCGAGGGCATGAACTGGAGACCCGGATGAAGCTGCATAAACAACCAGTAGCACAAGGTCTTATACATCGCGTACTCGTTGAACGTAAAGAGTCGTGAAGATTTCATAATCTGGAAAATTCGTTTAGTAGAAATTTTCCTATTTTAATTAACAAAATTGTTAAAAAATTCTTAACGTGGTATTCCTCTGAATGTACAATAAGAATAATCCCTAGTTCAAACCAATAATCATGGTCATATTAGGGGTTATCTCTATACTTTATTTCACTAACAAAAATGTACATCTAGAAAAGCTAAACCTTGTCAAGAGTTTCAGCGGGAACGTCTCCAAGATAAATCGTGCAGGATAACTGGGACACGAGATTCAACTCAAGCCAGCGCTCACAGGCTGATATCACGTTGAACTGGTCGTACTGAAAATATCAAATTGGTTTATATAAAGACACAAACATCAAGCGCAGGCTTTAACAACTAACAATAACTATTTGTTAAAAGATAACTTTGGCAAGACATTCATTTATGTCTTTATCTTATTTAAGCATCCTTATTTTATTAGCGACAAGATATTCCCATTCATGGCAACCAGAGGCGCGGCAGAAAATTTTCCAGGGGGGAGGGAATATTAATATTTTGACTCAATTTAACTCTAGTACCTATGGTATTAATATGTACATACGATTTTATATTAGTAAAAATTTATATACAAATCAATATTATTCCACAACCTTCATAATTAATACGTATTACTCTTATGAAAAAAAAAAAACTCATTTTAAAATTCCAGAGGGGGTAAGTGCCTCCCTTGCTCGCCTGTGGGGGCGTCCATGATGGCAACTACATGAAATCTGGTACAAATGTATAAGAATTTCTATTCACCCTTGTAGCGGCTTGAAGATAAACACAGACGGTGTCGGAAGACAGGCTGGTCATCATGACTTGACAGCAGGATTTGACGAGAGTAAGGAAGTTTAAGTTAAAAGCTGTCGCCAGCACTTCCACGGCATCTCCAGTTGCGACTACACACTCGCCCAAGTACAAGTGGCCAAGACAAATTGCCAAAGCTTCAACAATATGGAAAACAAGTTTGAATACCACAAAACTTTACTCCACTTTATCTCACCAAAAGTATACAGACGAGTATTTTGCGCCTTCTCAATGTGAAAATTTATGACATGACAACTCTTAAACACTAGTAGATATTAAAGTCAAACATTTAAGGTACTTGCACCCCGTTAGTATGTATTGTGATAAACACGATATATATTTTTGCATTTGCGCAAAAGTTTTACTTGGCACAGTATAGTTTTCCCTTAAAATTATGTTTCCCTCTCACATTTTCTTGACTTGAGTTACTGACAGATATGAATGACAATCTATATCAGTTTGTTTAAATAATTTGTTCAGTATGGTCTTTACCAATTTGTTTGCCGATAGGGGAGTTTTAACAATAAAAAATATATAATTTAAAGAATTTGTAAATAGTGGAGAATATATTAAATATTTTTACTTACAATGTCTTGTGATCCAGTTGTCTTCAATAGGCAGAACAATATCCACAACCTGACTTGTCACAGTCCCTTTTGACTTGGTCTTTATTCTTATGTCCTCCACATCTTTCGAAGTCAATCTGTAAAAAAGTACCATTTAATTTTCTTAAACAGTGCTACCTAAACTTTTTAGAAACACTTCTTTAAAGTATTTATATTTATTCTTTAACTGACAATATAACAGTTAACTCATCAATTTGGTCATAACTCCATGTCCATGGGCCTAGTTGTATATATATAGCTTTTGCTGCATATACAATCGCAACATGTGTTGATGTTGCATAACTGTACCAAAACATTACTTTATTTTGGCCTTTTATAATTAGATTTAATGACAAAGAAGCAAACTTTTGGTTAGAATTATAGCATCTTTTGGAAATGTTTGTAGCTATGGAGTTTTTAAATGGTCACCTCACAGGTAATGCACAAATGCATAATATGGGTCTTAAGGCAAAACAGAGGACAATCTAAAAAATTGCCACTCCTAAAATATCCTGTATTAACATAACGAAATGGCAGAGCAGAACCTCACTTCGTTAGACTGTACCTAGACTTCAAAAACACTGTTACTTAGAAGTGAACTTTTTTCTGGTTCATAAATTTTCGTCTTACAGTAGTTTCTTTTTGCAAATGTAGCTATGTTTAAGTCATGGTTATTCAGTCTACATAACTATTTTTTGTGTTGTCAGCAAACTTATGTGTCAGCTATTTTGGTTACCTGTTGAAAATATAACAATTTATATTGGGTTACTTTTATATTAGATTTTTTTTAGTTTCGGAGAGAAGACAGAAGTTTAGTTAAACAGAGCAACTAACGCCCCAACTTATGTTAATCGAAACATATATTTAAATACATGTACATAAATAAAGGTATATAAACAAAAAAAGTATAGCTTGTAATAGACTCAGGAATAGATTTGAAAATTAGGGCTACACATTCTGGTTGTAATGGTGCAATTAGGCTGTATTAAACCCAACCTTCATTTACGTACCTTAAATTTTACACTTTTTGAGGATTTATAAATTATAAATGTAGCTTTAATTTGTTAAATGCACCAAATACCAGTTTAAAGTAATCTGGTAATCCTAATGTAAATTTAAATAAATAAGATATATAATCTTCAGTAGAAAGAGAGTGGCCCAAATAAATGATAAAAGATTCATTCTTTTATTTGCATACGTTTCGACAAGTGCTTGTGCCATCTTCAGTGCGGTATGAATCTTAAATCATTTATTTGGGGCACTCTCTTTCTACTGAAGATTATGAACAGATCCGTGTTTATTGTTCCTAAGATATATAATAACTTGAAATTTCCTAATAAAAAGTAGCGTTTTTAAGCTGGGGTCAATTGCCCTCTTCCCTCCTGGTCACAAGTCATAAAAGGTTCAATACCACTGGTAAGAGTCTGTGGTATTACTAGCAGTGTTGTAAGTCATTTAAAAAGATTCCTAGTCAAGTCATTTGTAAAATAACTGGTCCAAGTAAAGTATTTTTTAATAAATAACAAGTTAAGGCAAGGCCGAGTTATCAGTTTAAGTCAAGTTATAATTGGAGCAAGTCAACTTCAAGTCATGTCCTTGTCATAAAAATAAAACGTTAAAATATTGGAAATTTAATGCCAATTACCTGCGAGATATTTCTTTGTATTGTGTAGAGTATATGTCATTCTGTGAAATAAAGGAATCAACTTTTTGGGCTACTTCGTCATTGTATACTCGATCTTTGTTTTCTGACAAAGCGTGCTTCAGAAGTTTTTTTAGGACTCCTGATTTAATCATATATGCCTGGTGCAGTTGCCACACTTGACCAAGACAATGCAGTCGAACATCTAGTACACAGTTATTGTCAGAATTAGTAATACTGTTGGCATAAATAATAAATGTTCAATCTTATAGATCAGCGTGGCCCAACTATTTTGTTGCAGGTCATCAGAAGCAATTTGTTTCATATGGCAGACCGATATTGCAGGGGCGACTGCACGATTTTATTTATCGATTTTATGATATTTCTTTGATGGTGAAGGGAGGGTAGAACTGGTGTGCTTTTATGGAACTGAACCTAAGTTAAATCTCAAATAAAATTGCGTCTTTGGTTACAGTCGGAAAAACAGTTACTCTAGGAAGAAATTTTGAAAAAGTATTAGCACAATACTACCTATACACCTGGCTGCACAGAAAAGCTTTATAAAAAATTGAATTGTTAAAATATTTTTGCGCAGAGAGTTTGTATCCATAATATTGCAGACCAATAAAAAGGATCCACCAGCAACATTTGACCTAAGGGCCTATAGTTGGACCACACTGTTATATATCAAAAGGTAAAATATACAGTAAAATTACTAAATTTTCAACTGTTGAAATTAATGTACAAACTGTTTAGTAATGCTAAACCAAGTTTATGTCAAAATTTTAGTTATACTTCATTGATGAGTAATGGATACAAAATCTTATTTATTGAGTAAAAAAAGCAGGTGTTTGTACAATATTATACAAATAACATTGCGAATAACATTCCTCATGGATTAATGCAAGATTCTCAAGCTCTGAAAATTACGGTTACCATTTCAATTAATTGCGCAGCCCACTATAGTAGTTTATTAGACACATTTGAATTGATTAGACACCTTAAAATTGGTTCTAAGCAAGATTTTTCAAAACTTGAAAGAATTGTGGAAGCAAATTAAATTTGGACTAATTAATGTTATTGTCTTTTATGTTCACTTACAAAAAGTTTAGTGAAGAGAATAGGATCGCTAAGGGTTTTGCTGTTATAGTTCGCTTAGAAATTTAGCAACCACAAAAAAGGTAAGAAACACTGGTTTAACATATTCACATTAATTTTATTAAACTGTGAAAGGAATAAATACATACCAGGTTCTTGATCTTGATTAGCTAGTCGGGCAAACATTTCCAGAACTTTAGCTGGTTCCTTAAACCTAGTTCGTGATGTTCTGGCTGACGACGCATATGGGGTCCTGTTTGGATGAAATTGCATTTTAGATGTGTTTACAGCTTATAACAGTTGACTTTTTAGTTGTGCACAAAATACACAAAAAACACATTTTGAAATACTTATCTACTGTACCTAGTCTGCAATGACATTGCAGTTTGAGGAGGAGAGTATTCTTGTGGAAGAGCTATAGATGGAAACCTTCTGGTACCAGATTCTCCTTCCTTTGGTGGGGACGTGAATGCCCTGGAAACTATGGGTGATCGGCCCCAGGCACTTCCAAGAAAGTCGCTATCTCTTGAGATTGAAATGGCTGCACTTTCAGCTGAGATGGCAAAAAAGCATTGGTAATGGTACAACAACAAACTACTAGACCACTTTTAACTTTAGTTAGTTGGCCATAACTTAATGTAGTATATGATCTATGCCGAATTGTAAGCCAACAACTCGGTATATAGTAGACTATACAGTAGACACATACCAAGCAGGATAGTATACATTTAGAAACAAGAATCTAATGGTTTTTTTTACAATAGCATTTTGACAGATCAAAATTAAATACCATCACCAAACAACTTAAACAAAAAACATAAATGTTGTAACATTGGTGTACAACTACAAACCTTACATTTTGTGTACTCATACACTTTTAAATAATTGATTAAAAAATCAATATTTTGTTTTATATTCCATAATAGAAATCATATGTTAATACAAAATGCTTCAAACCTGTCTTTGCTCTGGTGATGGTTTCATTCTTGGTTGCTGTAATTGCTCTTACAGCTTGTGAACTACCCAACAAATCTCCCCCAAGGGAATGTGGTGATCTCCACCTTGAAATTAAAAACTATTTTAGGAAATTTCATTTGGCAATACATTAAATATAGATTGAAGAGATTATTTTTATCTGATTAGTATGGTCATAGCAGCACAACAAGCTTATTTTGCTTAATGTGAATTTCTTAACATTTAAAATTTGGTCACAGCCATTACTTTCATTGTTTGCCCACTACAAATTTTTTCACTATTTCAATCAGCAAATTGTTTAGTATTTATTTGCATGTTCCATTCTTCTGTGTAACCCAATGAAGGGGACATTGGCAGGACCAACCGTTCAGCCATTCATACCAATACACCGTTACCAAAACAATTATCCGGATTACTAAATTGTTTTAAACCATAGGGTATTGGCTTCTCAGGTTTAAATGTTTAAAGTGATTGTTCAGGCAATATTTCTGAAGCATGTTTTATTATGCCATGGTTGATCATTAAAAACCTAAACTGTGTGAGGAAAATGTTAAATTAAATATGTTTAGACGTGAGCTGACCCAACCGATATTTATTTCTTTATATTTTATCAGTAGGGCGATTATTTTTTGACTTGTTCAAAAAAGTAAAAATTTTGTCAAAATTTACACATAAGGTCAAAATTTGTTAAAATATTTTTTTAGTCAGAATACAATAAAAATGCACATAAATCATTTACAATGCTAAAAAAAATATATAGACAGCTTTTTTAAATTGTCGTTCATTGTTTTTTTACATTTGTTGTTCAATTTTAGTAAAAAAATTTAGTTTTGATTTATATATAATAATATTTTAACTGTATTATATCTTCATTAGGGCAATATACGGTATACAGGATTAACCACCATAGCCTCTTCGATGTTGATAAATGTATTGAAAAGTGTTTGCTGTATTTTTTCGCTTGTAATTTGCAATTTTCACACTTCCTATACCAATAACTTGTTTTTGTTAATTTTCTGCAAATATTTTTACGTTGATTTTCAAACGTTTACACCACATTTTTCTAGTTTGGCATTTTTATAGTTGTTTGTTGTTTTAAAAAAACAAAAATATCAACTAAGTATTTTCATGATATTTGCATTACCCAAAAAAAACTGATAATTGTGTTCGCCTTGTAGTCAGTAATACAAAAATGTGCGGTTGACGACACCAAGACACTAATTCAGTACTTCAAACAACAGTGTGTAGTTTAAAACAATGTATTTATAACAGGTCAAAATTTTGTAAAAATAAATTATTTTAGGTCAAAATTGCAATTTTTTAGGGCAAAATTTCTTATTTTTAGATCAAAAAATAATCGCCCTAGTTATCAGCATTGCACTATTTTATACTCATGAAAAACCTATTAGTTGATCCAACAGAGTACATTCTTATTTTCGTTCTGGACACTGGTTCTTTTGGTTCTTTTGCATCCACAACTACGCCACGTAATGCACTAAATGCTGCTCTTTGGGTCTTCCTACATAATAAACGAAATTAATAAACAGTTGTTCATATGCGAATGAAATAAAAAATAATTATAGTTACACTTACATATTAAATATTTATCAGATATTAGATATATTTTGTTTCAGTTAATAATATTTTCAATAAAGTGATAAACAAAATATAAAAATATCTTACACAGTATACTCAGATATGCGCTTGGGTGGCTTAGGTAAGCATGATGGCATATAATTTTTTGTACTTGGAAATGAAGATAGGGTTGCACTTGCAACTGCCATTGCTGATAAATAAATAAAAAGTATAAAGATTTTTAACAAGATACATGCACTCAACAATTTGCAGATCTTTAATTTATTTTGTTTTCATGCAACTAATTGTATTTGATATAATAACTGAAGGTAGTTAAATAGGATACAAAAGTATAATGGGTAACAATAATTCACATACCTCTCTTTATCAAACAAACTGTATTTATAAAATGATATTAGTTGAAAAACAGGGTTATTTTAGTATTATTACAATGAAGACAAGGTGAACAACATAATTAATTCATTAAAAAATCACTCTTTAAGTCGTTAAATTAATTTTATAAACACAGAACAAAAAAATCTTTCTGACCGAACCTAAAATAACACCGACATTGGCATAAAACATACTACGGCATAAATTCAAAAAGTATTAATTACCTAATTGGAATAATGGTATAAACTGAGGCCAGTTACTTTTGCACTGTGTAACATTATTGTTATTGAAGTAACACAGCTTTTTGCTAATGTTGTATCATTGGTGAATTAGGAGGATTAATCAAGGATAAGTGAATAACCAACAGAAAATATTTTTAACTTAATGGGTTACAGTTTAAAAATGTTGGAAGAGTTTATTTACCCGTACCACAAAATAGTTCAAATAGACATATAATCACTAACGTGTGCAAGCGTAAAAGAGCGGTCTGGTCAAGTAGCCCATAGACACCATTTGAGGCTATTTAGCTAACAAATCAATTTAAATCGTTCTCAGAAAAAATCATTAAAATTACCGGTAAATCTAATACTACCACCACTCAAACCCAGACCCAAATCAATAAATAATCACGTATTGCTGCAAGCGTAAAGGAGTGATTCGGTCAAATAGCCACTCCCAAAAATGTTACTGTGTGTCGCCCGCAAACAAAACGAAAGTTCATCTGTTCATGCGGCCCAATTTGCACCAATTGTGTTAATCAGAATGTTGTTAGTCGCTATTTTTTTTTTACTCACATTTACACACAATTTTATATTAACATTCATTGTATACAATAAAGCAAAATACCTCTATAGTTTTTGCACAGCAACGAAAATTCTTGTCTTGCCAACTAGTTGAGCTTGCTCAGTTAAAATCTGTAGCACATGGATTTGGCGTCGTACATTTCCATGGAAATATAAGTATATGTTTGTGGTCATTCAGCCGTGGTGTTTTTGCTTTAGCTGTACCGCCATTTAAACAAAATATAAGTACTGATTTACAACTATAATGCATGCCAACTTTGTAACACAATCAATACATATTTAGAAATACTATTTTTCAGGCATTTAAATCTCCTGCTCGGTTGTTTAAGTACAGGATTCCATATCTTTCTTATAAAGATTGAAATGCCCCACAAATCATTAGTGGGAAAAGTATCTATTGCATTAAAATTTATACATTTCACCAAAACAAAACTTACCATGTCTTAATATATATGAAAATATTGTTTGGAACGAAAAATTGTATTTTCTACATTATCAAAGATTTTTTTTAATTAAAGCTCTCTGACATTGTGCCAGAAAATAAAAATTAAAAAGCTAAGGTACGTAATTATCCAACCATGAAAAAGTAAAGCTAAAATATTTTGCGCTGCGATTTTTGTTCTATCAGCTGTTTTGGGTAATACTAATTTACGGAATGATGAATGGTCGGAATGGTCGGAACGCTCACATATTTAAGTGTTTAACCCCGTTAAAACAATTATTAAACCAACGCACAATATTTGGGTTAGGGTGGGGTTAGCGTTTGGGTGAAGGTGGGTCAAGTGTTATTATATTTAATAATAATACTGTAAGCGTTCCGACCATTCCGACCATTCATCATTCCGTAAATTAGTGTTACCCGCTGTTTTCGTGTTTTTTCATCTAATTGCATGTAGCTAATTTCGTTAGGTAAACACACATTCACATCCCGCGGCGCTGGTCTAGAATCCTACCACAGTTCAAAAATCAACGCACAAAATTTGAGTTAGGGTGCGGGTTAGCGTTCGGGTGTGGGTGGGTCAAGTATTATTATATTCTTTGTTTAATAATAATACTTGACCCACCTTAACCCAAACGCTAACCCGCACCCTAACCCAAATGGTGTTTCGTTGTGGTAGGATTCTAGACCAGCGCCCATCCCGCTCCTAAAATACTAGTTCGGATAATGATGGAGAATAAAAAGCATCGATATCGGACTCCAAGTAAGGCACCAACAGCGGTGCCCTTTGAAGTTGAGAAACCAATGAGTTCACAAATTATCAAGAACGCAAAAGAATGGGCTCAACTTACGGTAATAATTATTCTATAAATTGCATTTTTTGAAGAATTTTACAATAGGTTGCCCTAGCGGCGCATGTCTAGATCTAGAATCCTACCACTTTTTTACAGTAATGAAACAAGTTGTCAAATAATATTGCAAAGAAGATAAAAATATGGAAGAATAAATATAATGATAATACCCAAACGCTATCTCGTACCCTAACCCAATTAATGTTTGCAATATAAACCCCGAAAAGGGTGGTAGGATTCTATTATTATATATAACCTAGGTTTACATTTATTGTAAGGGCGGTACTAGATTAGGGTTCCTTTCCGGGAATGTTTCGACGGGAAATTCCCGGGATTTCCCGCGAATTAACAATCCCGAATTCCCGGGAAATTTTTGCAACCTAGAAAAACTTAAAAAATATTGCCGTTTTTGACTAATATAAAGCAAAAGTTAGTACCAACCATGTTAACGTCGTTGCCTGGTTGTTTTATTTGCGCTAACCAGCGAAAAAACGTATTAGAGAAGGTCTGGAGCTCCTTCAGTTATGAACGTATAAATTAATAAAATGAAACGGTCTTTAAAAGCCGCTTACCACAACGCAAATTATTTGGGTTAGAATGCGGGTTAGCGTTTGGGTGAGGGTTGGTCAAGCGGTATTATTAATAATAAACATAATAATACTTGACCCACCCTCACCCAAACGCTAACCCGCACCTTAATCCAAACAATATGCATTGTGGTATGCAGTATTTCTTTCTTTTGTTTTTTTGCATAACTTTCTACGTACATAAGTGAAAGAACGCTCATAAATGAGCTTAATTAAATGTTTGAAGCTAAAATAATAAAAAAATACCAACCTCAAAATGACGTGATTTTATGTATAATTTTTTCGTCGGGATCCCGGGATTCCCGGGAAGTTTCATTTTTCAATCCCGTTTCCCGGGAGTGAAATAATCCGGGAAAAAGAGGAACCCTATACTAGATGCCAACTAAAAAGCTAATTTTACACTTAAACAAGTTGCCTAAATTAAACACATGTTGTGTATGCTGCATGTGAGCTTGCGGGTGCACAGGCAAATTTTTTTTTTAAACGAAAATCGGGGTGCATATTTGATTTTTGGGGTGCAGGTTACGTCTGTTAAAAAAATATTGGGTGAACTTGCAATACTTTTAACAGTGGGTTATTTGTGCCAAGATTTGAAAATTTAACATTAAATAACACCTAAAATGACTATTTATATATACCATTAACAGCACACTTTTTGCATTGATGTTTTAAATATGTTGTCCCTAAACTGTGCATTTATAATTTACTGTTTTAAGGGTATTAAAACCTTTTCCTGCATCTTGATAAGTTAAGCGCCGCTTTAACTTATTTAATTATGACTGTGGTATACAGAAAACTGTCACTTTGGTGTTTGTAATTAGATTTAATATTTTCCAACAGAAATAACACTAATATTTCTATTTTTATACTTTGTTTAGCCAATTAACACAAAAAGACCTGCAACTCCACGAGATATTAGTCGAACTTTGTTTGGACCTGATCGGAGAAAACCTGGTTCTCGTCCACCATCAGCTGTCAAAGTTGATTTCCAGAATTTTGATTCCAGTGATCCGTCATCTCGTCCATCGTCTGGTGCTAAGCTGCCACCCCTTAACCATGTAAGCATATTTCCAAAAAATATTTATTTTTTCCAAAAAAAATATTTTTTTTTATTTTCCAAAAAATATAAATATTTTCAAGTTTTTCAACTTTAACTCACATTACAACAGTGTTAAATGATACTATTTGTACAATATATGAGTAACAAAATTATTAGGTAATTTTCCATCCTGTGTAACAACTTGGATTAGAATTATTTTATCATTTACAAGATAATTGGTATGTCTAGAAGCCTGTGATTCCATCAAACCTTGAACCAACCTTGAACAAAGCAGCTACATCATCAACATCGAAATCAAACTACAATGAATCTGCTGAAAATTTTATAATAAGAAGACATTCAAGATCTAATATGCCTCGATCTCCTGTACGAGCCATTCATCCCGGTAAAAATAAAATTAAAATCCACTATATATGTTTATTAATTCTCTTTATAAATTAATCATTTTTTAATTTCTAACTATTTGTTTATCTATTTTCCCTCTGTTTTACAAAAATATATTTGTTTGTGCTGATTAATTTATTTCAAAATAACAATTATTTTTTTGTGTAGTGTCATTAATGCTAGTTTCAATTTCTGCTTTTCAAATTGTGTGTTTTGTAGATCAAAGTTCAGCCATAGTTGGTGGAGGTAATGTGGCTGGCTGTTATCACCCTACTCCTCCCCCAGTTCGACCAAGCAAAAAGGTATCCACCTGAAAAGTTGTAGTCGAAAGAATTGTTCGTTAAAACAATTTTGTGAAGTTGAGCAATACTATAATATTTTTCTGATTTTTAACTCCTAATTTGACTGTAAAAACTATGCTTGGTTTTAAATCAAACTGTTTTATGTAATGTAAATCTCTACTCTGAACAACAC
Organism: Ascidiella aspersa; assembly: GCF_963924565.1. Taxonomy (NCBI): domain Eukaryota; kingdom Metazoa; phylum Chordata; class Ascidiacea; order Phlebobranchia; family Ascidiidae; genus Ascidiella; species Ascidiella aspersa. Next base: position 19,610,298 of record NC_139453.1, read on the forward strand.
AATTTATTTATCCCATTTTAATAGTCAAGTTTAGTGGTTGGGAATAATGATGAAGATGTCAAATCTGGTCGCAACCAAAGTGGTAGCAGCATGTCTTCATCATCTTCCTCTAGTTGCTCATCTGGTGTACCAATCAACTCTGGAGGAGGTTATTTAATTTTTTTTAAATCTTCAGTTCCATTTGCAAATAAGCAGTTAAATATTTCCTTGAATATAAATTCTTAAGAATACTGTCCTTTTCACTTAATGGTGGTCAGTAGTATGGTTTTATAAAGCAATTGTCATTAATGTCCTTACAGGTATTGGATCTGGCGAGAGAAGTCGACATGAAGAATCGGCTGAAGAGGCATTCTACTGGAACCAAACAATACTGCCCTCTATTGAAAAGCTGGAGGATAATCAACAAAGTAATATCTGTAGTTTTTACTAGGCAGTTTATGCTTATTGTGAACTATAATATCTGTTTAAGTTATTTTTGGTATGTCCAAATTATTTACTGTTTTATATACTGTATATGTCCATGTTAAAAAACACTGGTTTGTAATCGTGTAAGAAATATTGAATTCTTGAACCTGTTTGCCATTGTATTAGTACAATTTCAATATATTATATAAGTTTTTAGTTTTTAAGATAAAAATAAAACCACTGTTTTATTGTTAATACTTTAAATATGAGCAGTATACATTAATATAAATGTGAAACAGTGAGTCTTTAAAACCTATAATATTTGCTAGGAAGAAGATTTTAATCACAAGGACATTTTATCCATAGTTTGGAGTCACTAATTTATCTCAACTGGATTCATAAATCCTAAATCAAAATTTTTAAAGATATGCATGTTTTGCCTATTCTACTTCTAGATGTTGCTGAGCTCTGTGAGTTGTGTTCTCAGCTACATGATGACCTCGCCAATGGATCATGCTTTTACAGAATGTCCTCTCGACGAAGAATGTCCCTGCTTTCTATTCTGTTTAGATTACTTAAAGTGGAGTCACCAGATGTTGTGCTTTGTTGTGCAAGAATAATATTAAAGGTAACTGTTTTACTGCTGTTGAACCTTTTTTATAAAAAAAGCAACATTTAAAGAGCTGTGCTTTGATCTAATTACTGTTTTGGCAATGAAACAGCTGAAAGTACACAACAAGAATTTTAGCAGCATTTGCAAGTTGATCTTCCGTATCTGCCGCGAACAGCAACATGATGACTTGTTTAGGAAGAATGACGTTTTAGGTAACAGTGCAATTATTTTAATAAAATTAGTTTTTGAAATATAGCTTAATTTGTTTTCATTGAAATAACATAGAGATAAAGATATGTTTTATATAATAACATCTGTTGATGAGTAATTGTAAAGTTTTATATAACTCATCAACAAAAATCACTCTGTCTGTTGTAATTCTTAAAATTAGTCTCTCGACTTAAAAACATTCAAGTTTCAGCATGCAATTAATGCTTCAATTTCAAAGTTAGATATCAGTTACTTTGTTTTTAGATTCTATGTTGGCTGTAATGCGCACTGTTGAGGATCCCTGCTCAAAATATGAAAACTATGAAGCCTATTTATATCTATCTGGTTCTGTAAAATTTCTTTCAGATAACAAGGTGATGTAGTTATGAGCTTAAATACTATGACATCCACGATAAAAAACACTCCTCAATAATGTTTTGTGATGAATATTATTTTTAACTTGTCAAAAAAAGTAAAAAATTGGCAAAATTTCAATTTTTTATGTCAAGATTTGTTATCTTTTGGTCAACATTTCTTATTTTTTGGTAAAAAATAATAGCCCTAGTGATGAATAAATTTAAGAATATTCGTTTATAGACTCAGGAAGTTAATGGTAAATTAAACAATCATTTTTTGGATATTTTAAATTTTTAAATAATTTATTGTGACTTTCAAACGTGAATTTTTGCAGCATTTTGTAAAATTGTTGAGTAACTTTATAATACAGTTATTCGAGGGTTTAAATTACTGGATTACTATCAGTTTTTGAGTTCTAGTTTACATAGTGCCTGATAAAGCTGATCACGATATTCAAAGATGCAGCACAAAACCTATCAAACCAACTATTTAATAAATTGAAATCAACACAATGTAAAAAACGCTTTTTCAGAGCCTTTCCAGCAAACTGTATGACAGTAATAGCATATCGGCCCTTCTTAAATTTATGGATGCTTGCAACAATGTATCAAAGCAACGAAGAAAATTGGAGGAAAACAAAAAAATTCAAAAGTTTGCTTGCGATCTGCTGGTCCAGGTAAAATCCTTTTACTTTTTCTTGTACATTCAAATCTGAATTTATGATTACCTGAAAACGTACCAGTGGTATTACGATCTCAGAAGGTGATACGGGTGTTACAATTGAACGCAATCGTGCCTATACACGTTAGATGTGCCTAAATAACAATCCTCGTACAGCTTTAAATAGCCATTGTTATAGTACTGGCTTGCCCTCAGACCAGCTTATTTGTTTTAGACAATTAAAAGTCACAGAGTAAACCTAATGTAATATGTATAAAGTAAATTGCTTTCCAAGCCTAGTTCAAATAAATTGCCATAGTTCGGCAAATATGATATAGGGTTTTATTTTCTGTTTTGTGGTTATTTGCTACTTAAGCGACTTTATTTTATACAACACGGATACGCAGCATTGTCGGTATATGGATTTTTTACTTGGTGGCAATATCCGGCGTTGCTTGGGCTAAGTAGAACATTTATCAGTTCTTAAATAAAAATGCATGGGAAAACTTTGCAACGAAGGCTAACCTTTTGCCTTGTTTCATTTTTTTTACTTTTTTCGTTTGTTGTTTCTGGAAATCGCTTAATCAAAAAGTTGTTCTGGAGTAGCCTGAACGTAATGCTACTATACATCTTCGGTAAACTTATAATAAATCTGGTCAACTGCCACGGTGCAAAATATTATAACTCGTCAAGCTGTACTTGTATCCTGCTAAACAAAAACCTCGCGCGTTAGCTATACGGGTAACAGTTTAAGAGTTGGAATTGGAACCACAAATTCATATTCAGGTTAAGCCTGGTAATATAATTTTACTTAACAGTATACCAAGGTAATACCGGCCTTACCCGTTGCGTAAACCAAACATCCCTTTTCAAGCGGGTTAGCCCTTTTTTAAGGCTTTGTTCCGGCGTGCCAGTCAATAAACCAAACCAAAATTTCCCGGTTTGGCATTTTAGCCAGTCAATTTATTCCACTATTTCTACCTTGTAAGAAATGTGTAACATTTTTTCGTTTTAATTATTTACCCTATACAGAGGTCCTCTAGTTTCTGCTGCCGAAACATCGTTACCAAATTATTCAATTTTTTAAACTATTTTAAGTTACATGTTTGATTTTTGTGACGTCGAAATATCTACCCAAAATCTTCCGGATCCATTAACCGCTGAGAAAAGTCCCGTTTTAAAGCTAACTAACTTCCAACGTTACCCGGCTCAAAACTTTCCTATCATGTAAACACATTTTGATTCTGTATGGCAAAACCAGGCTGGCACGGACCTAAACTGTAGCAATGTGGAATATAAGCAAAGTAGCACGTTAGTTTTGGGAATTATAAAGCACACTCTTGAGTGGCCGAAAAAGTTTAAAATGCCGAAAAAGTAACTCGTTTTAACGACAGAAAATATGTCCTGTGATAAATGGTTAAAGCTTTTTAAAAATTCGGCATACACGAGAAGGCAAATTATTAGGACCAGGTGCGGATCTAGGATTTAAGAAATGGTGTCACAAACTACCGTCATAATGTGGCATCATAAAACAAGAAACCTACTGTTGTTTGTTGAACCAGTGCAAAATACATTCACAAGATGGCGACAAAGCGATCGAAAAACTTGGGTAAAATTTTCAAAAGTTTAAATTTAGAAGTAGACGAGATGAATTGTACCCACAAAAAGATGAGCATATTGCTCGATGTGTTAGTGTTAATTATAATTATGTTGTCAAACAATTTGTGAGCACCATTTACTCCGCAGCTGTATGGCCGTACAGAAACCACAAAAATTGCAGTAATCATGTTAAACTTTCACTAAAGCGATGTTGATTAGATGTTACTTACCAAACTAAAAATAGCATTAAATAAATTAATATGCTAGAAATCGCTAGTCCATGATGCGCTGGCTTAAGGCCAGATATAAATCGTGTAATAAAAATTATTTCTAAAATCTTGATAACTAATAAGTTATGTAGTTTTAAAAAAAAAACAGCCAAGAAAGTAAAAACAAAATTAGTTAGGTAGTTTAACAGTGCAAATTTTTTTTCATTCATGGTAAGTATGCATTCATGACATCGTGCAAACTTTTGCTTGACATCCAAATGATTGCAGTCAAATGCATACGTACTATTATTTTTTGTAACATATATGCCATCGTATGTGCTGAAATGCAAACAAGTTTATATGGCAACAAACTAACATTATTACACAAAATGTTTTAATTCATATAGGCCTTATTTTACTTTTTTGCTAATTCAAAAAGCCGAATGGCCCCTTGTCCTATTTGTAAAGAGGTCGTTTTGCGCATATAGAGCAAATTGTAATGAGTTGTTTATGCAGGTGACAACTGCGCTGCGAAATATCATGGACGCCGACAAGAAGGTTCAGCAGACCTTGACGGGGTTTTCTATCTTGCTTACGTCACTGCAATTGTTTGGTTCTGACGAAAAAATCGCCTGGGTACTCTCTCGAATCTTCAGGTTGGTTCTTAATTTTTTTTCGGCTGGGAAATACCTATAGCTTATTTTACTCGCGCTAAAATCCTTTACCCGCCTTTTACTCGCGCTTTTGCTTTTACGTGCTTTTTAATTGTCTTCATTTATACTTTGAACTGATGAAGCACAGTTGTGCGAAAGCTTGTCGATAACCCAATACAATTTGTCTTTATACAGTGCCACCTGATTTCTCTAGCTTATTTTACTGTTTGTCAATGTCGTCCATTTTCTTTCTCAAGTTTTCACTCATTCAATGCGCCCGTTGCTAAGCTTTGGTTTAAAGCCACGATTTCTTTTGTTTTTAGTAAGCTGACAATGTACACGAGCTGCATCGGCCACTTGAACAAAAGTCCCCAGTGGCCAAACGCCTTCCTCTCCTGTCTCCACACGCATCGATGTAACCCGGACATCGTTGTGAGGATTTCCTTCGCGCTCGGAAATATAATCGCTCGTAACGACCAGCTAAGGGAACTACTTTTCTTCTACGGTGCTCAGACCGAGCATGGACAAGGTAAGAGTTCGATTGTTGTGTTGTTAAATTCCGTCCAATGTAATAGGTTTCTATAAAAAATATGAGATTTGTGGATTTTCCGAGCAGGCAATCAACATATAAATGTGGCTATCTTACATAAAAGTTTTGCCACAAAATTACAGTGTTAACACCAAACAAAGCTATTAGGATAACGGCGCTTTTATGTACTTAATTTGTAACTATATAAGTTAGGTAGCCCGAATAGTTATTGATTAATCGTAAATAAAAAAACAATTGTTGTGTTTTACCCGCAAGGTGACAGCAATGAGTAAACGAAATGATTACTTTAACTGTTAATGTGAGAAGCCCTTTGAATTTTCAGGCTATTTACCTCTGTAGATTTTTGACGATTTAACGAAACACAATATCGCTTCTACTGTGAGGTATATCATATTTGGTGTGATATGCAATAAAAAACAGTCAGTTTTCAAAATAATTACTGAACAATAGTTTCGGTAAACCAAAAAATATTTATTTCTAACTTGACACTTGCTTTTCATTGGTTTAATCGAAAAGCGGCAAATTTATGTCCTGCGTGGTTGTTGAATAAAAAAAGGCTTTATGATATATGTTAAGTAGAAGGGTTTTAAACATTTGACACGCGCTGTTTGGGTCGCCATATCACCACAACGTCGACCTCGTACGTCGTTAAGAAATTCCCGGTTATCATTACGACTAATACGTAACAAGTTATACGATATAAATATACAAAACGGCATAGGTCGGTGTTGTGCCTCTGGAGCAGCGGTTCTCTAACTTTTCTAAAACATTTGCCTGGTGGACCCTTTGCAACTATTTTGATATTTCGCGGCCCTATAAAAATGCAAGGGTCAGTTGACCCATGTTTCTTGTAGTACACTAGTACAGTCACGATTCTTTCTAATGTAACAACTTTCTAACTAATGCACAGGATTCGCTGATAGCAGGTAATACAGCATAATAGATGCTTTATGATGTCACATGAGATATCATAAAACACGGTATATTATCGAATAATAAAGCATAACTAAAATCTAATAATGTTTAAAACATAGTCTAATGCAGTGGTTCTTAACCTTTTTTGAGCCGCGCCCCCCTTTGGTAATTTTCCTATACCTCACGCGCCCCTACGAAAAGTAGTTCGACATTTTCAATGAAATATCACTGAGCAAACTTGAAAACAGTGAAGTTAGCTGTCAGTCGCGCGAAGCGCGAAAAAAATTGGGTTTAATTGGTTGAATTGGCGCTAAACTGTTCATTCAGAAGGCTTTTCACATTGGGCACACAACAAATTGCTCGTGCTCGACACATTGATTTTTATCGAGCTGATATTGACAAACGTATTGTGAGGGTATTTACTGGACCACAGTTGTAGGGCGGTGATGTCGAGAATTAAAATGATGTCAAGAATTAAAATGTCCCCCTGTTGCTAGCCTCTTACCCTATATAAAATATTTATAAAAAATAGTTCGAATAGGGGATGACTTCTAACGTTTTATCAATAAGTTTAAAAAAATTAAATATTGGCTTAGAGTTCGCGCCCCCCTAGAAATTCCTTGGCCCCACTAGGGGGGCGCGCCCCCCCCGGTTAATAACCGCTGGTCCAATGATTAAAACGATTTGCTGAAGCCTATAGTGTTAAAAAACTTAAAGATTAATACTCCTTGCGGAGTCGGACCCTACGAAACTGCTGTACCGACCCCAGTTGGTAGCTGCGTTGACTTATAAAAAACAAACTCACGAAAACATGTGTTAAAAATTAAAAAAAAAACAATAACTGGGTGAAATTAATGATTAATGTACACTGCTACAGTGCAAGTATGTTTATAACAGACAATGAACCGATGAGCCTTGCATTGCGCTCACTAGTTACCAGTTGACGGCTGTTAAAATGGAAAATCATTTTTGTGTGACTGTCATAGTTTAAATTATATATGAAGCATGAGGTTTTTGTTTCAAGTAACCTTTTTAGGTGCTTTGAGTAGGTTTAGTTTAATGAAAAGGCTAGCTAAGGTTGCCAACGCATATAACACCACAAAAATCGATCAATATCCATTTGTCCCACGTAAAAAAACAACTTAAACAAATAGAACGTTCTACATTTGTGTGCCGACTGTTAAGTGTATTCCGATCCACGCAGCTCTAAGGTATAATCCGATTATTCCTCTTACTCATTCGCCGATTGGCGGATTGTGACGCAATAGAGCATTAAATACCATTCTTTCGTTACGGTTTGTCGCTAATTAATTGCGTCCTCCGAAAATGTATTTAATTGTGATGAATTTCGTGGCTTAATTTAGTAGACAAAGTGGCAAATTAAATTAAAATCCATCTAAAACTTGCAGCAGCCTTTTTTATCTGTGAAAACCGTGTTTGGCCAAAAATGGATCTCTCTTCAATAGCACAATTCACTTGTTTTTCAGCAGCCGCTAATTTATTTCATACGCTACTAAGATAATAACTTAAATTTCTAAGTGCAAACTGCTGTTCCGACAGTCCGAATGTTCTTGACTGTTACGTTTTTGCCAACACGGTACTATTGTCGATAGAAGCCTTAAAATATAAGACGCCTCCCTGGGAATATGTTATGTCGAGCATATGGCGCTATTGCATTCAGGCCTCAACTGTTGTGACATTCTCAACGACCTCGTGGAGCTGTACAACGGCCCAAGCGAACACCAGATGAACGTTAAGTCGGCCAATGACGCAGTCGCACAGAAGGTGGAAAAGTCCAGCGACGTCTTGGTGAAGGTGGTACGAGTTATCGCGAACGTGTCGATCGGCGAGAGGGTTGGACCTCACGTCGCCTGCAACACCCATTGTGTGGAATGCCTGCTTAACATTCTCGGTACGTTACTGCTACTTTTGCAGCTTATTTTTAACGATGTTGCTAATAATTTTACAAAAATGTGATCTTAAGAAAAACACTAAGCGTTGTAAGTAAACACTTGTACGGATTACCACTTGAGGGAACTTATACTATTGTGTTTGCAGATTGCTTTACAAAACCTATTAAAACCGGATACTAAATGAAAAGCGCTTTATACCAAGGGGTTTCACCCGACCTTTTCTTGCCGTTTGTTAGAAAGTCAACAATTCGTGTGCGCTGGTTGTCAATTGTTATAATTATGCGGTATTATTAACGAAGGTATTTTCTCCAACTTTGCAGAAACACGAGACGTTGCAGATTGCGAAGAGTTAATCGTAAATGTTCTCACAACTCTTAACAACCTCTCCTACTACGATGCTTTGATAGAAGAAAAATACCCGCACATGGACAACGCAGTGACAGCCAATCGACTTCGGCTGGTTAACCGTAAGCAGCTTAATTCGCAATTGTTAGGTGCTATTTTTTTTCGAGTACACGAACTAACATTTATGCATTGTTCAGAAGCATCGGGTTTAATGAGTAGGCTGGAATATATAAACTTTAAAACAGGTTAGCTAAGAGCATGTTAAGGCTTACACTGTAGTGGTAACGTTTATTGCTGATCAAGTCTAATTTAATTTTGCCAATACCGGGAAAACAAAACATGCTATGCTTTAAAAAAAACAAATTAAAAAGTTGCCAACCAAAGCAATATTCAATATTGCTTTTCCCGTTTCTTTGAAGCCATATAGTTGCATAAGTCGCATTTCTCTCTTTTGCTACGCTTGTCGTCGCTCTAGACTAGGAGAAAGGCAATTAAATTGCTGGTTCGGTGCAGTTCCGACCTGGTACCACTTCAAGGCCGTTTAAGAGTCTGCCAAACCACAACTACGTCAAATGCCAAGATCGGGTTAAGTCTTCCAGATCAACTGTCCCGAAATTCGAAGATCTTTTTTTTAATACGAAGCTTACAAGATGAGCGAACTTCACGATTTCCAGTAAAACTATCCATATTCACTTTGTTTTTTTTTTTTGCAGTTTTGTCCCAGCTTCTGATGGCAGACAAAATGACATATATTGCCGAACTAGCTCAGGTGTTTGGCAACCTTACACGCCATTCGGACGTCCGTGAAACAGTTCACCAACATAAAGGTTAGGCACTTGGCATTTAACTGCTATTTATTGATTGAAAACAAGGCTTGTTTAACCCCAAACACAAATCTGTGTGATTTATTAACTCGTGTCGTCAAGTCTTATCATATGACACTATGTGACATTAAATCCAAATGTGCGCATGTTGTGTATCTTTCCTAATTGATGCAAACCTTTCGAAATCTACGAAAAATTGTTTTGCTATGTAAAACTAGAAAAAACGCAGTTTTGGCCAGTTTTTACTTGCATTGGACCAAATGAAATAACGATGCCTAATACAACTCATACTAGTTATTGTACAAGCTATTATTTGGGTTACAGTCTATAAACCTTTATTTCTAGTGGACCTGATGATGGTTGCCCTTCTTGATTCCTCTCACCAGCAGGTTGTGTACAACGCGTGTGGCGTTCTCGTTAACGTTAGCGCCGACCCAGATAAGCGGGCCGCGCTGTTAACAGAGCGAATCATTTCCAAGTGAGTTTGACCTAAATATTTGCTGTTTTGTCTTGACCCGTCTCATCGCAAAATGTTTTTGTGTGTTGCTCCCCTCGATGGGCAAATGATTTCACCGCATGACGACAGAACAAAGAGGTGTTAAAATTCATGCTCATAAACCAGGGGTTCTTAACCTTTTTTGTTTGTTTTATCCTTTTAACAGAGATGAATATAAGATTTACCCCCAATATATAAAATGGTGCTCATTTGTTAAAAAACGAAAGTACCAATTTACATCAGTTATATTAAATGCGACGACTGCCCTCGCTTTTTGGCAACGACAAATGAAGCAACTAAGAGATATAGATGTTGCCAATAAACTTAAAAACTCAAATTTAGCGAAGCATCACGTTATCAACACTAAACTATAAAGAATCAATAGGCTACTATAGGCTAGCTTCGAATTAGCAGTTGAACTGAACTAGGAAATTAGGCTAAAAATATCCTACAGTTGGCACAATAGTTTGATTGATAGCTTATTTTCCCCCTGGGGTAAATTTACCCCAAGTTAAGGAAGGCTGTCATAAGCCCAACAAAAATGCACGACCTAGATGAAATTGAATTTACCAGAATCATTTTGAGAAAAATGGTCGGTATGCCGAACAACAACGTAGAAATGTGTAACAATAAAGCGCAGTGAGTGCATCGGTATATATAAATCCCACAACGACGAAACGGCTATTTGTTATATCGTTTTTTTAAATACCCGAAAATTCATATATATATATAACATATATGTTGTTGGAAAAATCACATCTTATTTAAAATTTTCAAAGACCTAAATTAAATAAATAGAAATGTATTTTAATAAGAAGTTTTCTCCCGTTTGAATGGAAGCGTTTTGCTTAATCAATTAGCAACCTCCACCAACCCGATTGTGGAAATTTCATAGCTCTCAGTTTCCTGTTATATTTTCTTAGTACCTAAACTAAAGTCGCTAAACTTGTAAAACCGTACTAATTTGTTTTAATCTGAATGTTGTTCAATACATTTCAGACAGTTCAGCGAAAAATTTAGACATTTTAATGTAAACTAATTCAGCTGTGTTAAATCCTTAATTGCTTAACTGTCACATTGTGTACTACCAAAAATGAGTAAACCCGGTATTAATTGCATTTGCCAAAGCTGCATTTTTACTGCTTTGGTTGCCCATTACAATTAATACATTTTCAAGCGAGTCAAGTTTCGGTCCATGGCATGTCATTTTACATGCCACTCCAGTAGGAGCGTGATCGTAAAAGTTTTACAGCGATTGATGGTTGCAGACTCGCCGACGTGCTGCGCGACCTAGCTCCCACCCACTGGCGTTTAGGGGGCGTGGCCTGCCAGCTCCTCTGGAACCTCTGCTCTACCTCACAAGTTGTTGAACAATACGAGGACGAGCTACTCCCAGTCATTAAAGTTTTACAGGAGCTTCTAGGTGAGAACTCTGCTTTTGGCAGCGCGATTGTGGCCAATGTAGGTTAACGTGGCTTGCTTTGGTAAAAGTGCATGACGTTTTGTTGTGGCTTTTACATCACACTGGTGTTAAATCTGCTAGAAGACTCAAAATATCGGATTCAATGTAATATTTCAGAAAATTTAACACGCAAGGAAATAAGGCAATAATACTACGTTAAAGGCGCAGCAATTAAAACAACGTACATGTGTTTTGTAACAGACCAGAGTGCGATTGAGGAAATCACCAGTGCCAACACTAAGGACGCGAAAGCGCGCGAGTTGCTTCTCTCTTCGTGGTTCGAGGAGTTCCGTCCGTTCGCCCGTCCTCTGCTGACCACCCTGCTCGACAAATCGGCCATCTTAGTTCCGCTGGATGAATCGACATACGACAGCCGGCAATCTGAGTCGGACGATACGTGATGATTACAGGGACCGGAATAGATTGCCGCGTTCAACATTCCCAGTGACTTTAGCGTATTGAAGTTCCTTTTATTGTACGGTATGTGTATTAACGTTGATCTAGGTTGATCGCTTTGATGGTTGGCTAAGCGGGTATAGGCCTACTAATTTTGGTAATATTTTGGACGCGAAAATGCCGTAGTAAGATTTACCTTGGATTAGAACTTGTACCATTGTCTCCGTCACTATAATTGCAATGTCATGTTTTCTAGAAGTAAATCCGAAAGTTATTTTTCCCAGGCAAAATTTTTGAGACCGTATTCCCGAAATACACTTTGATTTGGTTGCTATAGCTTTGGGACTAAACTAAAACGGCGAAAGCTAATTGTCGGGCGTGTTGTTCTGTGTCACCCGTACCCCTTACAATTTCGCTACCAGTATTTTTGTTCACTGTGAATGTTTAAAATCTTCAAAGATGTTTTTATTTTTTTGAACTGTGTACTATGGTTTAATACTTTTGGGCACCACTGTTTTTGTATTACTACCAGTGTGATTCTTTTGTGTACTTTTTAAAGATCTTCCATTATTTTTATAAGCTTTGTAAGTATGCATTGTGACATAAAATATCTTTTGTTACTACAAAGACGCTAGTTCCACGATACAGTCGATACAATGTTAAACGATGTTGCTAAAGATTCGCTTATAAGGTTGAAAGGTAGTGCTTCTAATCTAAACGTTTATAACTTTGTCGCCTCCTTTTTGCAACCTTTATTCGGTTATTTTATGATCCACAAAAAGTTGTGGCTGCAAAAAATGCCAATTTAACACTCAACGCTCCTGTAATTTATAATTGAAAAAGTGCACGGCTTCGCTATAAGATTTCAGCGGACAACCAGTAGGCCGCTGAGAATCGCTGATGGTCAACGGTGCATTTACTTTTTGGACGTTTAATACGTAAAAAAATAAAAGCATTCCCAACACGAATGTAAAAAAGGAGGAGTGTCCTTATTAGTGTTTTTAATATATAACTAAAGTATTTAAACTAAACAGGCTTTAAACAGTAGCTAAGTGATCAGTTAAACTTTAAAATTTCCAAACTACGTTGTTTTGGTCGCAATCACAGTGAAAAATCCTACCAATTAATGAGAATCATTAAATTAAACAATATTTCGCGGACAACAGGTAATTAATATTGACCGGCAGGCATGGGTTTGGATAACCCTAAACGAGCAGTAAACCCGTTTATATGCACCTTTCGCGGGCAGATTAGATTAAGGTTCAATCCGGATTGAAAAGTAATCCGTTCCAGCGTCGTAATTACATGGCGCGAAATTCAAGCCAGCTTGAGTGTACAAACTGCACTGATATGCATTATTACGTAATATTCCAGTAAACCTCTGACGCACAACCGATTTTGCGGCTTGGCTACTCCTTGCGGTAGCAATCTATTGCTGCTTGTTCGTTTTTTTAAACCTAAAATTGAAAAAAAAACAAGAATTACTTCAGTTTACCTGGCACACATAATATAAGTGCAGGAAACTTGAGCTTATGTGTGCTGGTCAACGCTATATACAAGGCAGAGTGGACAAAAGAAGGTGATGAGATGTACCAAACATGACTAATGAAAACTGTATTTGGCGCTGGCCCAAAATCCTACCACAGCGTTGTGATAATTAATAAAGCAATGTACAATATTTGGGTAAGGGTGGATAAGTATTATTATTTAAACCTACTCAAACCCGCATCCTAACCCAAATAATGTTCGACTTTGTGGATTCTAGACCAGCCCCTCTGTCACAAATTAGTATCTAACGAGTGTATGTAATATTCTTTCCTTATGCGCGAAACTTGTTGTTTTGTTTACGACTAGCCGCTCGTGTTACTTTATAATGCCCCAAAAGTGGCGTGACATTAAACGATTTCGTCCGTCCGCGAAACGAACAGATTAAGCGGCGAACGGATTGAAAACCACTCCTTTTTAACCGATTAAGAAACGAGAGAACTTAATTCATTCCAGCACCAAAACGAGAGAGAATGAATTAACGAAACAGATTCGAATCCGGCTTAAACGTGCATATAAACGGGCTTAATGTTGTTAGGCAAAAACAGGTTTCAAAAAACACATTATATGACGTCCCTGAGACGTTATGAAGCATGTTAGCTTATGAAACCTACTATTACGTTGGGAGTTGTGCGCAAACATGCAACTGAAGTCAAATTTCCAAAAGTGACAAGGCGCCGCGAAAAAATATTGAGCACAGATAAAATATATGCGTATTGCTAGGTATATTGGCATTCATCAAATTGTCGGTTAGCTAAGACCTAACAGCTGAAAAGCTGCACAGAAAACACGTAAAAAGTTATTTAAAGCAAAATATATCTTATTGAGGTTTTCAGTTGCAGATGTGTTACTTATATGATACAACGGCCAGATTGCCAAGACTGTTTAAATCGGGCGAAATGCGATGGCTTTACCTAAATTAGAATGCACAAAAAATGTTAATCAGGATGTTAAAAAATATTGGAAGACAACCGTTATACTAATGTTTTATTCATATTTGAATATATCTGTAAAGATGCCTTACAATCTGTGTAAAACATACCAAAAAGACAGGCGAGATTCGCGCGTAGGGTTTTAAGATTTTAAAACAGGCAAAAATTAAGTTTGGACGGCTTTTTGGGATTCGCCCCTTGTTAGAGTAGGTTATTTGCTAACATATCATATATAAAAAATATGAAAGTCGCGCTTGTTTGTTTGTTAAGTATCTTACTAACGTTAACATTGCTTTAAAAACAGGCTAGGATGGAGTTGCAGATGTGTTTCAAATTAGCACAGAAAACACCAAGACAAAATGTTTTGAGGAAATTAAGCAGCGGGCCGTATTTGCCCAGTTGACTAAAATGGCATGACTTTTTCGGATAGTATTATAGTCCATTCAAACGAGATAAATTACCTGAATTTGATAAAGCAAAATTTTAGCTGTTTGTTGGTTAACTTGCACGGAGCTATTACCTCGTGCAAAATAGTCCCTGTCAATTTGCTAAAAGAAAAAATAAAAATTTGCTAAAGAAAAATGTGCCTTTATAGTAATTCGAACAAAAATTGTTGCCATTTCATAGAAAAGTTGTCAAACTTTTAGTTGAAGGTAACCAGTTAACCTTTTTAAAACAATGAATAAAAAGTGGGGCATCGGCTTTATGTGTACGAGAATCTTTTGTTGCAACAACATTTCTTGTATTGTAGTAGCGTTAATCGCAAAAAGACGCAAGCTACTTGCGCCAAGTTTAGAATAAAAAATATTTAAAAAATACTCTTTTTAAGCAAAGCATTGTTCGTCGTGTGTAAGAGTTAACTGTTAAATGATTTCAATTAAAAAAAAGCTGTGCATCAAAAACAGAAAATTTACTTTTATTAATTCGCTTTTGATAAGCGCACAGGCAATAGATATAGGCTACTATATAAGTATTTTTTGTGGGGGGGAAACAGATCTTTATAAGACTAATTATTTTATAACGTAAATTAACGTCATTTTAGACAAATGTAGGCTATGACCACAGTTTAGGGGTGTACAACCTGCGACCGTTCATAACAACTTGTAGGGCCGTGCTTGTGCAAAGTTATCGCCATTGTACCGCAAGTAACATCTAAACTGTTAAAACAGTATAAAGGCACAATATAATATTTTGCACTTCATGCAAACTTGATTTCGGTGCAGCCATTGAGTTGTGGTTTACATAGAGCTGACTGTTTAAATGACCCAACGCAAGTATTCCCTTAAGAAACGTTTATCCATCTTTAAACCAATTAAATGCATTTTTTCGCGCTTTGCGAGATTAGA
This sequence comes from Ascidiella aspersa, assembly GCF_963924565.1. Taxonomy (NCBI): domain Eukaryota; kingdom Metazoa; phylum Chordata; class Ascidiacea; order Phlebobranchia; family Ascidiidae; genus Ascidiella; species Ascidiella aspersa. The sequence goes on from NC_139453.1 coordinate 19,625,728, forward strand.
TTGTCTTGTAGTTAATTCTAATGACACGCTTGTACGTGTGTCTCTTCTAAGATTAGATAAAGAAGACCTCACAAATCGGTATCAGATGGACAACGATGTCACCTTAGTATCAGACCAGTAGCCTACCTATATAATATTTAAAACATAAAGACCCTACCCTAGCTACATAAACATCCTGGATTCGCCCTTGGTATCGATACTACCTTTTGGTATAACGTATCGACTCCGATCCGAAATTGTCGAAAATCCCTATCCAGCGTATTTTGCCGGCTACGTGGCCACAACTGTGTTGCTTGTATTGCACTCTTGCCATTCGCTAACGAGTTAGGTCCTGCCTTGGCATGCCCGTCCAATTGCTGAATTACAGAACATGCAAAGGCTGCGGAACTAATTTTTTGATTGACAGCAAATCGGGCATAGTCTGTAATTATATTCGAAAGAAACAGACGCATTTTTTTTGGGGGGGGAGAAGGTTGTTACGAGTGTAGAAAACGGAATAACGGAAATTTCCACGAGTATTGCGCCACACCATCGCTGTGTCGCAACACTCACGAAAAGAGCGCGCATGGGAGCAACGAACGTGTTTCTTTATTTCCTTCGATCAGCTGTGACCGGCGAACGAAAGCGATTGGCTCTGCTTGAACACCACCAGTCGAATGGTCGAGTGTACTCAGTGTCACGCCGGGTAGGAAAAGTACAGAATATGTTTCTTTTTTTCTCTTCCGCATGGCGATATTCTTTGTTGTTCGGCATGTAGTTCGCAACTTATTTTGCAAATCGAATGATTTTATGTAGTATCAATTGCCAAAAGCAAGGAAATGTTTACTTGTACAGCCGTTGTTAGAAAAAATAACGTGCAAGAATTTCAGATTGTCTGTGACGCACAAGAAAACAGTGGTAGCATGTTTTGCGTCGTTTCTGATAGTCGCAAAAAATTCCAACAAGTTATAAAATAATTTCTATAATATTGATATAATTAAACAGATCATTAGACTATTCAGTTCATAGATTATGTTGGCAAACACCACATGCTTTTTACATGTCTGTTTTTAACAATAAATACTAACAAAAAATGCAAAGTTTATTTTCATTTATACGTATTCATCACAGTCTCAACTTTCCTTAGATAAGTATATGTAAAAGAGGTATTCAATTATTATACTGCTGCATTTTTGCAAATGTGAAGTACGTTAGCCACTATGAAAAAGACTGCAATAAAAGTGTACCCACGTTTTTTTTAACAGACTTAACCTGCACCCCAAAAAGATTAATATGCACCCGATTTTCCCATTTGTAGGGTGCATATTTATCTTTTTGGGGTGCAGGTTAAGTCTGTTAAAAAAAACGTGGGTGCAAATAGGCCCCAAAAAAACTCGGGGCCGATTTTCCCATTTGTTTTGTAGGGTGCAATTCTGCAAGGCCTTAGTTGCCCTTGTTCACCCTGATTTTTTTGCCTGTGCACCTACATAGAAACTTCATTATTTCGTTATTTAACCATTTACAAATTTTATTAGAAATTCAAGTTTGTAATATCGCTGGAAACTTGATGCTTCTTACCAAAATCATAGAAAATGCCACAGAGTGTGACATTATTATAAACCTAGAGAAGTGTTACTAATATGAAACAATTACTATTTTTAAAGGAGTCTTTTTGGTTTAATATGAAATTTATCACATAGATTTTCTGTGTATTAATTTAACAAACACTTAAAAAAATGACATAGTATAGTGATTGGTTTACTGTATTTTATTGATTTATAGTTATTACATTGAGTCCTCATGTGTCGGGTAAAACAAATTAAGTTCAGAGGGACATTGCGAATGAGTGCAATGAAATAGTATGATGCTCCAAACTGTATGCCTAGTAATTGTTTTTCGATCAATCTATTTAATCAGTTCTTGGTCCTTACTTGTTTGGTAAAACAAATTAAGTTCAGAGCGCTATTGAACCAACAAGTGTATGATTATACAAGAACTGTATATAAAAAAAATGCCAATGGGTGCAATGAAATGGTGTGATGCCTTGAATCTATTTTATCAGTTCTTAAAAGTTTTCTTAACACACCCCCCCTAACATTGTTTCGGGGTAGTCATAGAATATTTAGACATAAAGTCATAAAACAAGTACACTGGAAAAAACATTTTTTCCGCCCAACAAATGTCAAGTCTAAATACATTCAAGAATTTTAGCCAAAGCATCTTTTTTAACCAAACTACAAAACAAACAAATTGTTTAATTTTTAAAATTATTTAGCAAGGTTTCAATTAAGACTTTATAACCCCCCTTTTGTGTATTAAATGGTCATACATCTTTATGGTTTTCTATGGCATATATTGCACAATCTAAAAAAAAAGAAAAAAAATTAAGTCTCAAATTGTTGGAATAAGTGCTAAATAACAAATTTGATGGCACACGTACATAGCTGAAAATTTGATCAGTGGCATATGAAGATAAGGGGCAGTTGTTTTCAAACTTGGTTCTTGTGACCCTCTTTTTTGGAATGAACCAAGCTGTATGAAAAAAAAAATAATTAAATCTGAAGCATTTTGTTGCCGCAATAAGGTTTAGATAAAAAATAGAACGTTGTGGGACTCCTTAATAATTAAAACGGTGAACCTCCGGGATATGGTAGTGAACAATTGGGTATGGTCTTTAAACACAACTCTAACTTATTTCCAGTTTGGTTTTATTTTGTTGTCAATGTTATTATTTCTCTTACTTTTATAGCTGAAATTCCAGGTTAAAAACCTTGGTCTGTTACACTCTCAGCTGTGTGCAAACATACATTTTTAGGAAACATCTCTATGGAAAACATTTAGCCACAAAAAGTCAAAAATACTATATAGATGGGAAACAAAAAATTATGAGAAGAAAGAAACTTTGTTTTACTATTCCAAGTATATTACAATTTTATATATCAAATGCGAGATGTTAAAAGCTTGTCCATCATATTTAGCCAGTTTTCTAATTTGCAGCATTGTGACGTACTATAGACCTATTGGTCTACTTTGAACTTTATCAGTATGTCACAATGCTGCAAGTGTTGTGCCCAATTCTTTAAAAGTAGTCTACAACTCGTGTGAGTCTTAAACTTTGGGACTAGTTGTATGTGAAAAACTTTAATTGAACCGTTTATAACACATATTATATAAAAAAAATACAACCAAAAAAAAAATCAAAATTTGTTTTTAAATTTTACCGGTCCGTAAACTAAAAAGGTTGAAAACCACTGAATTACAGTAAAATACCAAAATAATGATAGTTTTTTAACCATAGGGTTTTTAACTTGCTTTGTGTTCTCTATATTAACAACTTTCTTTCACTGCAAGCAGGCTGAATGAGCTATTCACCAAAATTTATGTTACTAATAAAAATAAATTTTCTTGAATCCTGGGGTAATCGTTTTCAAATCAGTTTGCACTGTATTATTTAATGTCAGTTTTGTTTTTTGATTCCAGAGTATGCACTGTGCAATGCTATGGATAGTAATGTAAAATCCTTATCCTTAGCGTTGGAAAATCATGAATTAGGTGATGGCACGTACAGTACACCTGGACATCATGCAGTACAAACTACTCCAAAGAGCGAAAAATCCAATTTTCGATTTGACATAGCTGATAAATCTAATGATTCAATCGCCAATCAATTTAAAGGAGCATATGATGATCGACTTGGTGACTATGTTAATGACTTTGATTCTTATGAGAAGCTGACCTATGAAACAGCACAGCGCCTCTTTGAACAAATATCCAACAGAGACCCTAACTTGCGCCGTCAGGGTCTCTACATACTTTCAAATTCAATATTTCAGTGGGTTAGAGATTCGGAAGTGTCTCCTGCAGAAGAAAATTCTTCAAAACTCACAAAGCCTGATAGACCTGATGTAATGCATAGACAAAATTCCTTAGATTCAAACCATGAAATAGATGAAAATTGCCATAAAGCATCTCGGAGGATTGTTCGTCAAGCACTTGCCTCATTGCTAAGATTAAGCATACAATGCCCTTTCATTGAAGTAAGAAAGGAATGCAGAGATCTTCTTCAACTTTTGAAGGTATGTGGGTTTTGTTTAAAATGTCAATTTTGATGTTTTAAATGTGTGAGCTGGTCTCTTTTATGTTTCCAAAGTATCCCCGATTAAAAAATATCTTTCGTGGCTGTTTACTATGGTTTTGTTGTTTTTATTGGGTTTTATTTTGTAATACGTTGTGCTTGAAATTCGGATTTTTTTTTCTAATTTACTCCATTGAGATATTGTGTGGCGTCTAAAGCCAATTTTTGAATGTTCAAGCTGTGAAACAGATCTCTAAATGTTGCCGAGCGGTATAGGCGCTTTAGTCGTGTTGTTTTGCGCGATCGCTCAGGACGTCCTGTGTCTCCCCATCCATTTAGACCGAGCGACACGCACGTGACTAGGCGAAAGGCAGATCACCGTAAACATCTCTCTCTCTTTCTCGCCTGTCGAAGTGTTTTTCGAGAAATCCTTTTTCCTCTCGCCATGCCTCTCTCGTGTTATTCAGAGAAGTATTAAAGCGTTGCGTGACCTACTTTTGGGTTGTATACACTGTTTAGGATGTGCGCCTTGATATATGCAACCTCACCAGTTCTCAGGTATTCGCAATAAATGTATACTTTCCTTAAAGTATTTTTGCATATAAGTGTTTTTTGATATTTTTATTCGAAGAAACGAAGTCCTTGTTAAATCAACTCTTGTTAATCAACTCCAATATATGACAGGCCTGCAATAATAATACAACAGTATAATGCGCAATGCGCGGCGGAAATAAGAGCGTTGCCGTTTTGTCATCGTAATAGCTTTTTGATAATCAGCAGAACAGAAACAAATTTGGCAATGGTTGCCTGTTTGGTTGTGCATTGTAAATATATTCGGTTTGGCGAAAAGTCTTTGAATTTATTTTTTGTCAAACTTGACTTAAATTTTGTTTTTAGAAGTGCCACTGTAAAACCAGTTTTAAATATATATATATTTTTTTTTAGAATTGACTATGGCATTTATACTGTTTTGTTTTGAAATTATATAAAAAAAACGTTGAGCGGTCCAATTTTAGACCTGCAAAAAACTAAAAAAAAATCCTTTGAAGTGTGTGTTTTTTAAATAAAGAAACTGTAGCAACTGATAATAATTTTCAGACAAAAACAAATAAATAAGTCCCTAAATATTAGTAAAATTTTTATCGTTGGATACGTCGCAGGTTCAACCGACTTTTCCGAGGCGTCGCAAGAAAAAAAGTTTGAGAACTACTGGTTTCGGACATGCTTTTAAAAAACATTGTTTTAATTTAAAAACTTACCCAGTGAACTTACAAATCACGATGAAGCAAAGCTTTTTTCGTTTCATTCTGTTACGTTACGTGTTTTACGTGATGCAGTACTAAAAATGCTGCAACGCCATTGGCCAGTTGGCGAAGGCGCGGCCCGCTCTGTGGTGATGCAGCAACATCATAGCGTTTTTTTTCTCTGTAAATCCGATACGTCATGACGTCACTTCCGAGTAGCCATGACTGTAGTTTACTTTATGTAGAGTGATTTAATGCAATTTTAAGAATGGATATATTCACTAATGTCTGTTAATGATATACATATATATATATATATAGCGAACTAATCACACAGTTTGTTTTGACTTAGGAAGTGCAATTTGTCAATTGTGTTAGCTGCAATAACAATATTGTGTTGTTTGATTTATTCTATTTCACTGTTTAACTTTATGAGTTGCCGTTTAAGCATTTTCTTGATTGGTAAAAACCAACAGCCACAACAAAAGGCACGAAATAGCGCTGGTGTCTGATGCAACCTTGCCACATTTTTTCGCTTGGCTGGTGACGTTATTGGTAAGCGCCCGCGCATCAAAAAGAAAAAGGTCGGTTCTCTCTCCGCAGTCAGCTGGCCGCATTAAAGTGTTGTTGCGTTAGCTTCGACAGTCGAACTGCCGGCGGCTACTAGAGCAATTAAAAAGACAAGTTATTCAATAGCGTGCCACTTGGCCGACATATGTTAGCGTTTTTAGACTGAGTTGCCAATTTTATTTAGATTGACTTGTCAGTTTTGTTTATAACGATATTTGAACAGTCACAGAACAGTGTTTTGTTTACGCAGGTTGCATTAGGGAAACATTCGCAGAATCTGATGCTTGGTGTACATTTAATTGTCAACGAAGTTTAAATGACACATATGAATTACATATTTGCTGTAATACGATTGACACAAGTATTTTAGGGAATTCAAATTAATTTATTAACTGTTTTAGGTTAACAATATGGAGTAATTTAACTCATTCAGAGCTCTAGGTTATTGAATATGTCTGTAAAAGCGTCATACTTTCAGTCGGGTTCGCCTCCTTTATCTGATCAGTTAAAGTCGCTTGCTAACACGCAACCCCTGACTCTCTTGAGCAACGTAACTTTGCACAAAGCTGCGCGGCCTAATCTCAAGTCGTTGCCGAAAGAATCAAACATCAACGATATATCGAGCGCGTATGCTTCCAGAAGTACATCAATCTGTGAAAAAACCCAGTCCGAAAAAGAGAGAAAGGTGACTTTTCAAGACGTTTTCCCCACTGCTGCTGGTAGTACCAGACGTAGAAGACGATCCGCTGTTACAAATTCCGAAATCATCTCCGCAAATCGCAGCCGCGACCTTACCTACCAACGAAGTGTTACCGAAGACTTAACCAGTATTAGGTGTTCGCGTTGTGGTGACGTCGATTGTTCAGTACGACCGCCCAAACGACCGCAAACCAAATATCTTGCTTCAGCAACGCCTAGACTTATAAACGCATCCCTCACGACGCAAAACGTTGAAGAACACTCGAACGATAGCGACGTAAATTTACAAAACTGTCCCGCGTGTTCGCTTCTTAGTGCAAATTTAACGCCAACCTCAAGAATGTCACCTTCTTTGCGAGCGACTGCTTTAAACCACAAAACCGAAAAGGTAAGCCATCGAGCGAGCGATAGTTCGTGTCGGGTCGTTTAGCGCTTGAACTGGTGTCATCGCGCCAGTAACCACGCCTCCTGGCCAGGCATTCTGCTATGCGTGTGCGTAGTGTGTCACAAACTAATAAGCACTTTCGTGTAAACGATTTTCGTACGTGACTGCTTATGTGTGCTAAGTTTATTTTGTTTATGTTTTCAGGATCGGAACGTCGATGTCCCAACTGTGGTTAAAAGAAGTGTGAGCCGATTCATCCCAAGCAACGAGGTAATTATTTTGGGAACTTGCAATCACTAATAAAGCGTCTGTAGAGTTTAAAGGCTCGTTTTAATCATTAAATTATTTTTTTAATTATTAAATTCAGATATCCATAATCGACTTCTGTGATATCGTTTTTTATTGAACCATTACAAAACTTGTCTCTTGTAATGACCAGTCATGTGGTGTATTGTTGTAAAAGTCATATCTTTTCAACTAGTTAAATGACCTTGTGGTAGTTTCAAGAACGAGCCCTGGCGCCTAGCATGTTTCCAATTGGGACCCTAAGTTTCATAAAAAATTGGCCAGTTATTGATTTTTATGTGGTATACAGTAGGCGGGGTGATTGTGACAACCAGTAACCTATTCCTTTGTTTTCTATGCATCTGCCCACTGAGGTCATTTAAATTGGTTAGTGGAAAATAACAGGATATTTTCTTCTTTTATTTTTAGTATTATATATTTTACATGTAGGGCACATATCAATGTTTATAAATATGAATCAATTCTATAAATTGAAGACTTACTTTATGTATTTTAATACATGGTGTTAAGCAGAAACAATATGTTAATTTTTGTCAAACTTTCCAGCTTTGATAAGATATTTTCTATAAGAAATGAGCACACAAATACAAGCTTGGGTTCACTTTGTATATCAGGAAATTTTGTAGCGGAGGCAACGCAACCTTGCTTTTGTCTGCTTCCAGCTAACTTGCTCCTAACCTCGCTCAGCAATGTGAACAACTGGTACCCGGCAAATAAGGCAATGTACATAATAGGCGTCCCATTTGCCATTTCCTATTGTCAGATAACTGTTACACGATGGCGTGGGCTCATGTTGCAAAAAGAAATTACGGCACTGAATGGTGCGCGCTTTGGTACGCACAAGTATGCCGACCTACAAGAATATCGTCGTCCTTTTACCTTTTAGTTGCAGTTGTTTTATGACGCCTGTATTGTTGAATTTGTTTTAAGCTTTGTTGTTCGACGCGTTCGTTTGATGCTGCAAATCTTTATTAATACGCACGCCAGAACAATACAAATCAAATTCTGTCCTTATAACGATAAAAAATATGTGCGCCATTAGCCAAACTTCGGAACAAAATATAGCTGCCGCTTATATGCGTTCAATTTAATTTGTGTTAAGTTAAACGACGTGCTCTGTTCGTTGCCGTTTCCTCTTTTAGGCGCACCAAACAAACAACCCGCTGTGCTAGCTTCGAGTTCATTTGCTCGATCGCTGCTTTGTTTAATGAAACGCTCGCGGAGCGCTCGCGCGCACACACACTCCACTCGGCAATCAACTGCGTCAGCAAGAAGTCAAGGAGTTCTCGAGCTCTTTATTGCGCGGCGTCGTTTCCTTCTAAGTGCCAGCAGACGTCCTCGACTTGCAAAAAGAAAGCCAGTCTGTGAAATTGAATGTCGTTCTTATTTGCAGATCAGCCCGGTAGACACCGACGATGAACAAACCTACTCACTGTACGAAGAGAGCTTTATTCATAATTGTCGCCTCGAACATATGGTAATGGTGATGGCACTGCACCCGCAATATCTTCAGCAGTTTCTGGACACCAACTATCATTTAATGCAATCAAAAGGCGTCCTCTCCTACCATTTTAGGAGCTATATAGCAATTATGGTAAGATATTTACCTGATTTTTACATTTTTTTTAAATAAACAAGTATTTTTGCAAGTTAAAATGATTTAACTGCTTCCTACCATCGGCAATAATATTTCACAGGCTGCAGCTAGACATCAGTGTACCTATCTTGTTCACCTGATGGAGTCGCACTTTTTGCTGCAAGGTGGCGACAGAGAGTGGCTACTTGGCGTGGATCACGTGCCGCCTAAACTCCGTGCACTTTCGACTCTTAACAAACTGTTAGCTCATCGACCTTGGCTTGTCACTCCCAAGCACATTAAGGTAATGCGTTTATGTTTTACATGTGTCACAAAACAAACATTTTGTTATTTGCCATAATATAAGTTCTGGGCCTCTTAGCATACTGCTGAACTCCCAATCGAAGTTTAGTTTACAAATTTAAAGTCGTTAGCCAAAGCTTTAGTCAAATCATTAGTCAAAGCTTCAGTCAAACCATCAAGACAACAGATATGAGTCAACTGATCATATGCAACTATAGCTTTGTCACAGCGTTTTATGTAAGTGAACCATTATTTTTACCATAGATTTGTAAAGCATTGAACTGCCTCTTAAACACATAGATTTTAATCTTTAATGTTGCAGAGTAACATAAATTGTTGTTTTGCAAAACACAGGAGTTAGTTGATGGTGAAAGCGGGTCGCGCTGGCAACATCCTGAGCTCGCGCAGGCAATCGTTCTACTTTGTCACTTTCACGGACTCGCTATTTTCTGCCATGGTAGTGGTACCAACCTTGAAATAGACCATGAGACTGCTCACTCCTTCCACAACACTTCTGTGCGTTCACCGTCTTCGGCTGGGATTAGCCCCCATAGTTCACCAACCTCCGGATCGTCAACTCCTGGTTACGGACGTGTCTCACCGGTTACTGAAGGCTTGGTGGGTTTTCAAATTATCCCTTTAGTTTATTTATTCATATGTTGATGGTTAATAGTGCTTTGTTTTTGTAGCTTTGTAATAAATCAATAATATGGTGTGCTTTAGTTGCTTGCTGTGTATGTATTGTTGCCTGCTTTTTCTGTCTCTATTGATTGCTGATTGACTTTATTATTATTAGTGGAAAGATGCATACTTGGGTTTCCAAGAATTAACAAAGGTACATGTTGTACTTGTTTTTGCATGATTGTATGATTTATCTTTTTATTTTTATTTTTACTATCTTCTTTCTTTTATTTATGAATTTTGTAGTTATGCATGTTTGCTTTTGCATGTTTGAAATGCATGGATTTCTAAAGTTAGATTTTATAAACTAAATGTCTCACAATCAGTTAAATTAAGTTTCATTTTAATTTGCCTACTAAAGTTCTACTTTTTACCTGTTTAAAGTAATATATTTAATACCTTAAGACCAATGCGATTTTTTCCTGATCTTTGAACACCATGATAATATACACCTGTTGAAAAAACATACTCGGTATGTGACATTACAATTTTGGAATTTGCATATGTCTGTGTGGTTTTCTCATCAAACTCCTTTGTTTAACTTTAAACCTTTATATTTTGGGGGTGTATAGCACTTTTTTCTACCACAGCAAATCAATTTTGTTTGAACATTATACAATCTGACTTTCACCTTATAGCAAGACCAGACTGGGTGTGTTGTTTGTAAATTATTCATCTCCCAACTTAAACTTAAAACCACAAAATTTATTGTCGGGTTAGATTAAACGGATTTCTAAAAAAAACCTACACACTAGGTTTGTCATAATAGATACTTTAATTTTCCACCACTAGCTTGAGCAAACGGGCGACGTTGAGGTGCTCATGGAGCGAATGAAGCGACTGCAGGAGGATGATGAAGAGATGACAAGAGAAGAGCTCAACAGAAGATTTGAGAAAGAAAAGGAGGAAGCGTCACATGAGATGATACCAGGTATGGCTTTCCTCGCCGCCTTATTCTAGATTAATTTACGACCTCCATATAGTACTTTGACTAACTGGCTTGTTAAAAAATGATCTTCCTAATTAAAATAAATTAATAACAATACGATAAAAATGTCTTAAATGTGAGCATGTCATAATCATGACACCCAGAGTAAATTTAGGATTCATTTGTAACATTTTATGATTGCGGCCTCACCACCTGTTCAACACACTGCAGGTGTAAATGGTTCATTGGGTGGCGCTGCCTACTTTGCGCGTTATGTGGTCGACCCAGACTTCAGCTACCAAGAATTTGCCAAACGTGACGCCGCAGCCGAAATTCCCACTTTTCGTGAGCAGGTTGGTCATGAGTATAAACGAATCTGCTTTAAGTCACATCGCGACGTACGTGCTTCAAAAGCCATTACCTTAAATATGTGAACGTGCCTGACTTCACGCGCTGCAAAGATGATATGTCAGTACTTTATTTTCTGAGCAAAATTTCAAATGAGTTCAGAAAATCCCTGAAATTAAACACGTACGTCATTAGAAAATTATTCATAACATTTTGTTTTTCTAAATAATTTTACGAAGGCAGACGTTCTATCGTAACAATGCGCAGTTTTTCGTTTTCGTGTAACATTTTCATGCTTGGCAGGATTACAGTTGGAGCGATCACGCTTGTCTTGTCGTGCGTAAATACTTCAGCGACGTGGCAGACAAGTTGGATAACAAGTTTAACACCGCCTACTATCTTACTTACAAAACGTAAGTATGTCGACATTACACTTGACAAACTCATGCGGCAACGCAATTTGAGTTCTATAAAATTGTATGTTCTCCTAAAAAAAGAGAATAGGCAATGGTTATACTCTAGGAGTTGCACAGTTGTTAGTCGACATCTATTCTGAGAATATTAGGTAACAACGTTGTATTTCCTGTCATGAAGTTCTGCCAGTTACAACAACTCGCGTTTAACTAACAGGAAAGCCGTTCATAAATTCTATGTTAGTGGGATATTCTGCGCCACCCATTTCCTTTCCTAAGTAATTGTATTGATGTGATGTACAGGTTAGCGAGCAAAGACAATGTTGACACCTCGTCGTTGCGTCGTGCCATCTGGATGTATGTTCACTGCATGTACGGCATCATGTGAGTTTACCATAGGTTAAACTGCCAACCGAGCTTGGCAAATGAGTGGGCGGTATAAGTGGCCTGTTTCACCGTGCGTTTTAGCGATACGCATCTTCTCAAGCAGTTAAATGCATTTACATAATTTCTATGGTTAGTGTAAACCTGCAAATTTGAACATATTACCAAAACCTCCCAGCTATTACTGTACGACTTACAGTCATAAGCAACTCTAATCGGTCCATAGTTTCATTAATTTGTTTCGCATGGTGCTACAGGTACGACGATTACAACTACGGCGAAGTCAACCAGCTTCTGGAGAGACCGCTCAAGATCTTTATTAAAACGGTTAGCTGCTTTCCCGAACAGACCACGCGAAAGATATACGACGGCTTTTGGAAACAGTTTCGCCATTCGGAGAAAGTTCATGTCAACATCATGCTAATGGAGGCCCGAATGCAGGTCGGGCTATTGTACGGAATGAGAGCATTAACGGAATATTTGCGTGATAGTTAGTGTTAAGAAGGCTCTTTGGAGTGTACAAAATATTTGTTTTATATGTCTATTCTTGCAAAAATGTTGGTCATTAAGTCTGGAAGGTATTTGTTTGTAAATTTCAAAACTGACTGGTAGGCTCTTTATTGCCGCAATTTTAACGATTTGCAAAAAATACAATGCAGACAAAAAATTGCGTTAATTGCATCTATTGTACCAGAAGTACGTTGTGTATCTTTTGTTGTCCCACAGAAGTGCGTTTTTAATTTTGGCTTGTACAACAGCTTACATGCAGTATTATGACGCCAGCTTGCCTTTGGGTCACGTCAATGCATTTGTATATTTGCTTAAAACAAAAAAGCTATCCACACCATTTAGAATATTTTTGCAAATACCTATTATATTACTGACTTTTTTATGTACTGAACTATCTAGCCCAAAATACGCGCTTCTATATAGTCGTGAAGTATTTCAACTCGCCGCTTTGCTTTGCGTTAAATGGTGGGAAAGTCGTCCACAGCCCAAGCAGCTATGTAAAAAGCAAATCCGGGGTTGTCCTTGTTTACGCGTTGACGGTATTTATTCCAAATTCGCGAACCAAGCATTTTATCGCGTACTACCAATTGTTTACATTTCTTTTGCAGTTTCTTTTGTATGGAACTGGTGCTTTCGATTGTTATTAGCGCCCTATTCTTATCCGTTCTAGTTTGTCATCCTTTAAAATTTGCGCGTTCATGCCAATATTTTAGCTAGCGAGACACTTGGCGCGATTCCACGCAAGCCTTTTCTATTAGGATAAAAGACAAACCCTATATAGACTGCCTTTTTTTGCAATACAAGGTACTTCCAACCAGGGTACAGCAAAATAGCGCGAATCGCTTGAAATCTTGCAGATAATAATTAGAAAAACAATGTTCGCCTACTCCTTTCCATTTATGCGCATTAATTGTGCATGCATGTGTGTATTGCGTGCTTTTGCGACAGTGCAGTGGAAGTTGTCAATATCCGTGCAAGGCATGGACATTTTAAAGACTCCCTTCGCACACGTCATAGTCGCGGCAATTTGCCGCCCGAAGAAACGCTGTTTCGTGTTTACTGTGTCATTGTTTATTCTTCAAGCGAGTCTTCGTTTTTTCTTACGTGTTATTTCGTTGCCGATTCCGCTGCTCCAGCGATGTGTACATCACATTGAAGCCCCTGTGTTCAATGTGGTGTAACAGTGTTATTTTATACTTTCAAATAAAAGGAATTCTCCTTAAAAACGCGTTAGAATTGTTTGTCAAAGTTCAAATGTATATGTATTGTTTCTATAGGAAGATAATGCAATAATGGCGCCAATCATGAGAATGAACTAGGAAGATTTCTGGGGGGTTTTATTACCGAAAATCTGTAGAAGGGTTTTATTACTGAAATCTGTAGATTTTAACTTAGCTTACATGCCAGGGTAAAGCTAGAACAAATTTTGACACACCACTTATCCCCAAGTAACTTATAGCTCCTCTATCCAGTGTTGTAAACAAGTCATTTTGAAATGACTTAAGTTTCAGTCAAGTAGTGTTTTGTTTACGCAGGTTGCATTAGGGAAACATTCGCAGAATCTGATGCTTGGTGTACATTTAATTGTCAACGAAGTTTAAATGACACATATGAATTACATATTTGCTGTAATACGATTGACACAAGTATTTTAGGGAATTCAAATTAATTTATTAACTGTTTTAGGTTAACAATATGGAGTAATTTAACTCATTCAGAGCTCTAGGTTATTGAATATGTCTGTAAAAGCGTCATACTTTCAGTCGGGTTCGCCTCCTTTATCTGATCAGTTAAAGTCGCTTGCTAACACGCAACCCCTGACTCTCTTGAGCAACGTAACTTTGCACAAAGCTGCGCGGCCTAATCTCAAGTCGTTGCCGAAAGAATCAAACATCAACGATATATCGAGCGCGTATGCTTCCAGAAGTACATCAATCTGTGAAAAAACCCAGTCCGAAAAAGAGAGAAAGGTGACTTTTCAAGACGTTTTCCCCACTGCTGCTGGTAGTACCAGACGTAGAAGACGATCCGCTGTTACAAATTCCGAAATCATCTCCGCAAATCGCAGCCGCGACCTTACCTACCAACGAAGTGTTACCGAAGACTTAACCAGTATTAGGTGTTCGCGTTGTGGTGACGTCGATTGTTCAGTACGACCGCCCAAACGACCGCAAACCAAATATCTTGCTTCAGCAACGCCTAGACTTATAAACGCATCCCTCACGACGCAAAACGTTGAAGAACACTCGAACGATAGCGACGTAAATTTACAAAACTGTCCCGCGTGTTCGCTTCTTAGTGCAAATTTAACGCCAACCTCAAGAATGTCACCTTCTTTGCGAGCGACTGCTTTAAACCACAAAACCGAAAAGGTAAGCCATCGAGCGAGCGATAGTTCGTGTCGGGTCGTTTAGCGCTTGAACTGGTGTCATCGCGCCAGTAACCACGCCTCCTGGCCAGGCATTCTGCTATGCGTGTGCGTAGTGTGTCACAAACTAATAAGCACTTTCGTGTAAACGATTTTCGTACGTGACTGCTTATGTGTGCTAAGTTTATTTTGTTTATGTTTTCAGGATCGGAACGTCGATGTCCCAACTGTGGTTAAAAGAAGTGTGAGCCGATTCATCCCAAGCAACGAGGTAATTATTTTGGGAACTTGCAATCACTAATAAAGCGTCTGTAGAGTTTAAAGGCTCGTTTTAATCATTAAATTATTTTTTTAATTATTAAATTCAGATATCCATAATCGACTTCTGTGATATCGTTTTTTATTGAACCATTACAAAACTTGTCTCTTGTAATGACCAGTCATGTGGTGTATTGTTGTAAAAGTCATATCTTTTCAACTAGTTAAATGACCTTGTGGTAGTTTCAAGAACGAGCCCTGGCGCCTAGCATGTTTCCAATTGGGACCCTAAGTTTCATAAAAAATTGGCCAGTTATTGATTTTTATGTGGTATACAGTAGGCGGGGTGATTGTGACAACCAGTAACCTATTCCTTTGTTTTCTATGCATCTGCCCACTGAGGTCATTTAAATTGGTTAGTGGAAAATAACAGGATATTTTCTTCTTTTATTTTTAGTATTATATATTTTACATGTAGGGCACATATCAATGTTTATAAATATGAATCAATTCTATAAATTGAAGACTTACTTTATGTATTTTAATACATGGTGTTAAGCAGAAACAATATGTTAATTTTTGTCAAACTTTCCAGCTTTGATAAGATATTTTCTATAAGAAATGAGCACACAAATACAAGCTTGGGTTCACTTTGTATATCAGGAAATTTTGTAGCGGAGGCAACGCAACCTTGCTTTTGTCTGCTTCCAGCTAACTTGCTCCTAACCTCGCTCAGCAATGTGAACAACTGGTACCCGGCAAATAAGGCAATGTACATAATAGGCGTCCCATTTGCCATTTCCTATTGTCAGATAACTGTTACACGATGGCGTGGGCTCATGTTGCAAAAAGAAATTACGGCACTGAATGGTGCGCGCTTTGGTACGCACAAGTATGCCGACCTACAAGAATATCGTCGTCCTTTTACCTTTTAGTTGCAGTTGTTTTATGACGCCTGTATTGTTGAATTTGTTTTAAGCTTTGTTGTTCGACGCGTTCGTTTGATGCTGCAAATCTTTATTAATACGCACGCCAGAACAATACAAATCAAATTCTGTCCTTATAACGATAAAAAATATGTGCGCCATTAGCCAAACTTCGGAACAAAATATAGCTGCCGCTTATATGCGTTCAATTTAATTTGTGTTAAGTTAAACGACGTGCTCTGTTCGTTGCCGTTTCCTCTTTTAGGCGCACCAAACAAACAACCCGCTGTGCTAGCTTCGAGTTCATTTGCTCGATCGCTGCTTTGTTTAATGAAACGCTCGCGGAGCGCTCGCGCGCACACACACTCCACTCGGCAATCAACTGCGTCAGCAAGAAGTCAAGGAGTTCTCGAGCTCTTTATTGCGCGGCGTCGTTTCCTTCTAAGTGCCAGCAGACGTCCTCGACTTGCAAAAAGAAAGCCAGTCTGTGAAATTGAATGTCGTTCTTATTTGCAGATCAGCCCGGTAGACACCGACGATGAACAAACCTACTCACTGTACGAAGAGAGCTTTATTCATAATTGTCGCCTCGAACATATGGTAATGGTGATGGCACTGCACCCGCAATATCTTCAGCAGTTTCTGGACACCAACTATCATTTAATGCAATCAAAAGGCGTCCTCTCCTACCATTTTAGGAGCTATATAGCAATTATGGTAAGATATTTACCTGATTTTTACATTTTTTTTAAATAAACAAGTATTTTTGCAAGTTAAAATGATTTAACTGCTTCCTACCATCGGCAATAATATTTCACAGGCTGCAGCTAGACATCAGTGTACCTATCTTGTTCACCTGATGGAGTCGCACTTTTTGCTGCAAGGTGGCGACAGAGAGTGGCTACTTGGCGTGGATCACGTGCCGCCTAAACTCCGTGCACTTTCGACTCTTAACAAACTGTTAGCTCATCGACCTTGGCTTGTCACTCCCAAGCACATTAAGGTAATGCGTTTATGTTTTACATGTGTCACAAAACAAACATTTTGTTATTTGCCATAATATAAGTTCTGGGCCTCTTAGCATACTGCTGAACTCCCAATCGAAGTTTAGTTTACAAATTTAAAGTCGTTAGCCAAAGCTTTAGTCAAATCATTAGTCAAAGCTTCAGTCAAACCATCAAGACAACAGATATGAGTCAACTGATCATATGCAACTATAGCTTTGTCACAGCGTTTTATGTAAGTGAACCATTATTTTTACCATAGATTTGTAAAGCATTGAACTGCCTCTTAAACACATAGATTTTAATCTTTAATGTTGCAGAGTAACATAAATTGTTGTTTTGCAAAACACAGGAGTTAGTTGATGGTGAAAGCGGGTCGCGCTGGCAACATCCTGAGCTCGCGCAGGCAATCGTTCTACTTTGTCACTTTCACGGACTCGCTATTTTCTGCCATGGTAGTGGTACCAACCTTGAAATAGACCATGAGACTGCTCACTCCTTCCACAACACTTCTGTGCGTTCACCGTCTTCGGCTGGGATTAGCCCCCATAGTTCACCAACCTCCGGATCGTCAACTCCTGGTTACGGACGTGTCTCACCGGTTACTGAAGGCTTGGTGGGTTTTCAAATTATCCCTTTAGTTTATTTATTCATATGTTGATGGTTAATAGTGCTTTGTTTTTGTAGCTTTGTAATAAATCAATAATATGGTGTGCTTTAGTTGCTTGCTGTGTATGTATTGTTGCCTGCTTTTTCTGTCTCTATTGATTGCTGATTGACTTTATTATTATTAGTGGAAAGATGCATACTTGGGTTTCCAAGAATTAACAAAGGTACATGTTGTACTTGTTTTTGCATGATTGTATGATTTATCTTTTTATTTTTATTTTTACTATCTTCTTTCTTTTATTTATGAATTTTGTAGTTATGCATGTTTGCTTTTGCATGTTTGAAATGCATGGATTTCTAAAGTTAGATTTTATAAACTAAATGTCTCACAATCAGTTAAATTAAGTTTCATTTTAATTTGCCTACTAAAGTTCTACTTTTTACCTGTTTAAAGTAATATATTTAATACCTTAAGACCAATGCGATTTTTTCCTGATCTTTGAACACCATGATAATATACACCTGTTGAAAAAACATACTCGGTATGTGACATTACAATTTTGGAATTTGCATATGTCTGTGTGGTTTTCTCATCAAACTCCTTTGTTTAACTTTAAACCTTTATATTTTGGGGGTGTATAGCACTTTTTTCTACCACAGCAAATCAATTTTGTTTGAACATTATACAATCTGACTTTCACCTTATAGCAAGACCAGACTGGGTGTGTTGTTTGTAAATTATTCATCTCCCAACTTAAACTTAAAACCACAAAATTTATTGTCGGGTTAGATTAAACGGATTTCTAAAAAAAACCTACACACTAGGTTTGTCATAATAGATACTTTAATTTTCCACCACTAGCTTGAGCAAACGGGCGACGTTGAGGTGCTCATGGAGCGAATGAAGCGACTGCAGGAGGATGATGAAGAGATGACAAGAGAAGAGCTCAACAGAAGATTTGAGAAAGAAAAGGAGGAAGCGTCACATGAGATGATACCAGGTATGGCTTTCCTCGCCGCCTTATTCTAGATTAATTTACGACCTCCATATAGTACTTTGACTAACTGGCTTGTTAAAAAATGATCTTCCTAATTAAAATAAATTAATAACAATACGATAAAAATGTCTTAAATGTGAGCATGTCATAATCATGACACCCAGAGTAAATTTAGGATTCATTTGTAACATTTTATGATTGCGGCCTCACCACCTGTTCAACACACTGCAGGTGTAAATGGTTCATTGGGTGGCGCTGCCTACTTTGCGCGTTATGTGGTCGACCCAGACTTCAGCTACCAAGAATTTGCCAAACGTGACGCCGCAGCCGAAATTCCCACTTTTCGTGAGCAGGTTGGTCATGAGTATAAACGAATCTGCTTTAAGTCACATCGCGACGTACGTGCTTCAAAAGCCATTACCTTAAATATGTGAACGTGCCTGACTTCACGCGCTGCAAAGATGATATGTCAGTACTTTATTTTCTGAGCAAAATTTCAAATGAGTTCAGAAAATCCCTGAAATTAAACACGTACGTCATTAGAAAATTATTCATAACATTTTGTTTTTCTAAATAATTTTACGAAGGCAGACGTTCTATCGTAACAATGCGCAGTTTTTCGTTTTCGTGTAACATTTTCATGCTTGGCAGGATTACAGTTGGAGCGATCACGCTTGTCTTGTCGTGCGTAAATACTTCAGCGACGTGGCAGACAAGTTGGATAACAAGTTTAACACCGCCTACTATCTTACTTACAAAACGTAAGTATGTCGACATTACACTTGACAAACTCATGCGGCAACGCAATTTGAGTTCTATAAAATTGTATGTTCTCCTAAAAAAAGAGAATAGGCAATGGTTATACTCTAGGAGTTGCACAGTTGTTAGTCGACATCTATTCTGAGAATATTAGGTAACAACGTTGTATTTCCTGTCATGAAGTTCTGCCAGTTACAACAACTCGCGTTTAACTAACAGGAAAGCCGTTCATAAATTCTATGTTAGTGGGATATTCTGCGCCACCCATTTCCTTTCCTAAGTAATTGTATTGATGTGATGTACAGGTTAGCGAGCAAAGACAATGTTGACACCTCGTCGTTGCGTCGTGCCATCTGGATGTATGTTCACTGCATGTACGGCATCATGTGAGTTTACCATAGGTTAAACTGCCAACCGAGCTTGGCAAATGAGTGGGCGGTATAAGTGGCCTGTTTCACCGTGCGTTTTAGCGATACGCATCTTCTCAAGCAGTTAAATGCATTTACATAATTTCTATGGTTAGTGTAAACCTGCAAATTTGAACATATTACCAAAACCTCCCAGCTATTACTGTACGACTTACAGTCATAAGCAACTCTAATCGGTCCATAGTTTCATTAATTTGTTTCGCATGGTGCTACAGGTACGACGATTACAACTACGGCGAAGTCAACCAGCTTCTGGAGAGACCGCTCAAGATCTTTATTAAAACGGTTAGCTGCTTTCCCGAACAGACCACGCGAAAGATATACGACGGCTTTTGGAAACAGTTTCGCCATTCGGAGAAAGTTCATGTCAACATCATGCTAATGGAGGCCCGAATGCAGGTCGGGCTATTGTACGGAATGAGAGCATTAACGGAATATTTGCGTGATAGTTAGTGTTAAGAAGGCTCTTTGGAGTGTACAAAATATTTGTTTTATATGTCTATTCTTGCAAAAATGTTGGTCATTAAGTCTGGAAGGTATTTGTTTGTAAATTTCAAAACTGACTGGTAGGCTCTTTATTGCCGCAATTTTAACGATTTGCAAAAAATACAATGCAGACAAAAAATTGCGTTAATTGCATCTATTGTACCAGAAGTACGTTGTGTATCTTTTGTTGTCCCACAGAAGTGCGTTTTTAATTTTGGCTTGTACAACAGCTTACATGCAGTATTATGACGCCAGCTTGCCTTTGGGTCACGTCAATGCATTTGTATATTTGCTTAAAACAAAAAAGCTATCCACACCATTTAGAATATTTTTGCAAATACCTATTATATTACTGACTTTTTTATGTACTGAACTATCTAGCCCAAAATACGCGCTTCTATATAGTCGTGAAGTATTTCAACTCGCCGCTTTGCTTTGCGTTAAATGGTGGGAAAGTCGTCCACAGCCCAAGCAGCTATGTAAAAAGCAAATCCGGGGTTGTCCTTGTTTACGCGTTGACGGTATTTATTCCAAATTCGCGAACCAAGCATTTTATCGCGTACTACCAATTGTTTACATTTCTTTTGCAGTTTCTTTTGTATGGAACTGGTGCTTTCGATTGTTATTAGCGCCCTATTCTTATCCGTTCTAGTTTGTCATCCTTTAAAATTTGCGCGTTCATGCCAATATTTTAGCTAGCGAGACACTTGGCGCGATTCCACGCAAGCCTTTTCTATTAGGATAAAAGACAAACCCTATATAGACTGCCTTTTTTTGCAATACAAGGTACTTCCAACCAGGGTACAGCAAAATAGCGCGAATCGCTTGAAATCTTGCAGATAATAATTAGAAAAACAATGTTCGCCTACTCCTTTCCATTTATGCGCATTAATTGTGCATGCATGTGTGTATTGCGTGCTTTTGCGACAGTGCAGTGGAAGTTGTCAATATCCGTGCAAGGCATGGACATTTTAAAGACTCCCTTCGCACACGTCATAGTCGCGGCAATTTGCCGCCCGAAGAAACGCTGTTTCGTGTTTACTGTGTCATTGTTTATTCTTCAAGCGAGTCTTCGTTTTTTCTTACGTGTTATTTCGTTGCCGATTCCGCTGCTCCAGCGATGTGTACATCACATTGAAGCCCCTGTGTTCAATGTGGTGTAACAGTGTTATTTTATACTTTCAAATAAAAGGAATTCTCCTTAAAAACGCGTTAGAATTGTTTGTCAAAGTTCAAATGTATATGTATTGTTTCTATAGGAAGATAATGCAATAATGGCGCCAATCATGAGAATGAACTAGGAAGATTTCTGGGGGGTTTTATTACCGAAAATCTGTAGAAGGGTTTTATTACTGAAATCTGTAGATTTTAACTTAGCTTACATGCCAGGGTAAAGCTAGAACAAATTTTGACACACCACTTATCCCCAAGTAACTTATAGCTCCTCTATCCAGTGTTGTAAACAAGTCATTTTGAAATGACTTAAGTTTCAGTCAAGTCATTTGAAAAATAACTTAAATCCAAGTCAAGTCTTCTGCAAAAATAACAAGTCCCAGTCCAAGCCATCACATATATACTCTGACTCCAGGACTGACGGCGATGGACTCGGATTCTCGAGTTCTATACTCGGGCAACTCGCACAAGCAGAGTTTGGATGAAAGATGATCTTCAAGTCATTTGAAAAATAACTTAAATCCAAGTCCAGTCTTCTGCAAAAATAACAAGTCCCAGTCCCAGTCTAAGCCATCACTTGCCCAAGTCAGGTCGCAGTCAAGTCATTATGAGAGCAAGTCAATTTCAAGTCATGTCATTGACATAAAAGTAAATTGTTAAACTATTGAAATTGGTAAACTCGTCCGAGGATAAACAACCATAAAAATTAAAAACACTTAATTTAATCCTGTTATTTGGCTAAATGACTTGAGTCATTACAACACTGCCTCTATCCCAAATTAATTTTTATGGTCCAAATTTTGTTCTTCCGAAAGATTTAAGGCAGGGTCCAACAAGCGGCACGCGTGCCAAATGTGGCACGCAACCTAATAAAAAATGGCACGTAAGCCCCCCCAAAAACACTAAAATTGTTATTTAGCCAATTGTCAAAAAAAATACAATTTGTTATTCAGTCAATTGTCAAAAAATACTAAATTTGTTATAGAGCCAATTGCCATTGTTTGTTCACAATATAAAACAATCGCGGCAATTACGACATCTAACAATTACTTCTGATAATATAACATTGTACTGTGGTGAAGGGCTGGAGGCTAACATTAACATAATTATATAGCTTGGTGTGAAGTTACAATAGTTAGCTCACCAACGGACACTTAGATGCAGTAATGCGCATTTCTACTACACAGCGTTTCAAGTTTAAATAAACGTTTTTGATTTTGGTAAAAAAACGATTTTATGATTAAAAAGAATTGGTTTGGTTACGTACTTTGGCACGGCAAAAAGTTATAAGATAAAAATTGGCACGCCGGCATGTTTAAGTTGGACACCCCTGATTTAAGGTATATGTTTCTCGTTAGCGCGCACTTAAATTAAAATTATTTAAATTAATGGTTTTACTTGAGGTTTTAAAGTTAATGATTTAAAGTACTTATGGCTATGCTCTGGACTTGTTGCCTTAACTGTGTATTTGTAATGACAAAGCATAGTGATTCATCTTTGTTTTAAATCAGTGGTTTTCAAACTTTATAAAAAAAAAATATGTGGCAGATCAAGGGCCTATATTTTAAACGTATAAAATGAAAACAAAGTTGTAATGAAAGTAAATTATAATATTCGTATATATTGTTAAGTATATATTTTCCAATCATTGAATAAATGCGCTTGTTAGTAAAACAGAAATCGGGAAAAAATACCATCGTTAGCCTAAAACGCGTGTCGCGGATGCTTCATTAACTTAAAATCTAATTACAGCCACGCAAACGTAGTCCCCTTGTTGGAACACAATCATGACTTGAATGTTTAAGAGGCCATTTCCCCCAATTTAACCAAACTAAGGCCGCTCGATCAGTATTACCTATTTTTTAAATACGAAGACAGGCACCATTTTTAGGCCAAGTTTGGGGTTTAACAGTTGAGAAAATTGTAAATAGTGCGTATGCATCATATCTCAGAAGTAGCCTAAAAGCAGGGAGTCGAACCGGAACCGAACCGGAACTTTATGAACCGGTTTTGGGCCAATTTTTTTTTAACCTGAACCGTTTTATATAAGATTTCAGGGAGCTGAACCAAATACTTCGAAAGTACCTGAACCTTAACCAAACCCAAACCTGCCAAGAAAGCATTTGACGTCACAAACTTGTATTTTAGAGAGATTTTTATTTATTTATTATTTTTTAATTGTTTAAATAATGAGCTGCTTGTTTTTTAGTACGTCACGAAATTAGATAAAACACGAGTTGCTATTTAGTTACTCTCTAAATTTATTGACCCACATTTTTAAGTTTAACGCAACTTATATTGTATCCGAACCGGTTTTGAAATAACGATGGTTGAACCGGAACTTTTAAATTGCTCCGAACTGAACCGGATTCCGAAAAAATCATTAAACCCGAACCGAACCTGTTCGAAAAGTCAAACGGGTCGACTTCCTGCCTAAAGGGCAATTTATTGTCAGCTCGTGGCAAATCCTTCTCTAGTTAAGTTCATCGAAAATGTCACCTATTCGTACCGCAAGGTAGTCGCTCTTTCAGTAAATAAGACTTTTTAAGGTCAGCATTCAAAACTTTAAATGTCCGGTTACGGACCGCGGACCGCCAGTTCAGTTGACCAACAATAAACAAAGTTTGTTTTGCACAAGTGTTTGTCGCCATTTCTTTGAATGTGTTTAGCTAAAGATTTTCAATATTTTTTGACGTCATCTTAAAAAGATTTTTTAGGTTTCGGTAAAAAAATTATTCTACCTTTACGCCTACATCGCTAACGGGGTCGGCCACTTTGATCGCTAACGGGGTCGGCCACTTTGCGACGTTCAGGCTATTCAAAGGGCGGCCTGCATTTTTACGCAGGCCTTAAATATCCTCCAAAGTGCCTGGTTTTAGAAAAACGTTTTTTCTTCTCACCCCTATATCTAAGTTTTCCTGCTGAGAAGCACATCCCCATAATTTAAACGAGCAAAGTACTAGGCTAATAAATGTGCCAATTACCACTTTGTGGGAACTCGGCGACCACACAGGAAAAGTTATTTCATTAATCATTAAGAGCAAAGAACGGAAAGCTGAAGTCTGCTAAATAATACTTAAATAAAACGTATACCATAAATACATTTTAATATATTTACACCAGCATATAAGACAAGCACGTAATACCAAATATAACTGAAAAGTCAATATATATGTATAAATATATTTGAAGCAAAAGGAATCTCACTGTACTATATTGGTGATTAGGTTAGGATTGTGACATACAGCCCACAATTTCCAAAATGCATTTTTTTGCTGCACGGGTAATTTAATTTATTGCATTATATTGTATTTGAGTAGTGCAGGAATGGCGACAGGCAAGACTAAGATTATTAAAAAAAAAACTTAAAATTTCAGTAAAAGACTTCTCCACCAAACACCCCCCGAGCCCAACATCATGCTAGGCTGACACGCATTGTGGCAAAAAATGTAGATTGTACGCCAAGACACACCTCAATATTTAATTTACTCTTATAGAGTTACACGTTTTTTTCAATTTATAGGAACTGCGTTAATAAAAATCCGCACGCAGGTGCTAGGAAATTAATGGACGTAACAGGGTAATAGGGTGACCCGCGAAGTGGTTGGTTTAGGACTAAATTCATTGCGAACTAAAACCTTTTATTTAGGCAGTTGAATAAAGACAGTTGAACACTGAAGTTAAGGTTGTGCGGCTGCTGTCATTGTGGTTTTACCACCAAAAAACAAAAACATTGAACGTTTTAAGTTGGACAATGGTAACTACAGTTAGAAAGAACAATTCTCTACTACAGGTTTCTAAACCTTTTTTCGCGGCGACCAAAATACTAAGCGCAAGAATAACCGCGAAGCTTTGGCGATCCAACCAATTCTCTTCACTGAAGTTTTTGTACGCGAAAAAGCATACAAAAACGCGAGGAAAAAAGGCATAAGCATAAATAAGTTCGAATTAAATTAATATGATAAAGTCTTTGTATTGCTCTTAAAATTTTCTTAAACTTTGGCGCAATCTTGCTCTGAAGCAATCTCAATAAAACTAACCTAATAAAATTACTACAGTCGGCGATCCAACCAAATCAAACGGGACATATTTTTTTACTCGTGGGTTGAGAAACCGTTAAGAAACTATTTTACAGGTACCACCCAAAGTTGTAACAAAACTACAACAAAAGTGACATATACGCAACACCAATATAATGTTAGCCTTTTTAACGTAAACCTACATCGCCCTATTTAGGTATGAAGTCAAGTCAAACACCCTGTCCAACCTTCTGAGCAACAAAAGAGCAATTGCTACTGCCAAAATCACCATCAAGAAAAATGAGGTAGTGTCAGTTTGTCTGATGGTGGCGCGTTGCGGAGTTGGAGCTGTTGGGTTTGCGGTTGTAACATCACGAGAAACAGGTGCTTGCGTCCTGTGGCGGAGTGTTTGGACACTTGTACTTTCTTCAACTTCTTCTTCTTTCTTGGCCGGTTCTTCTTGGCTGGTTAATTGCGGAGTCTCCTTTGTGAGTTTTGGTTTGGCGAACATAATCTGCTTTGCCAGTTCCTTGTCTTTTTTGTCAATATCGTTATCAGTGGCTTCAGATGCAAGTAGGTCTTTAATAAGGCCACATGTTGGGCAACTATATGACTGCGATCTAAAAATATGAAGAGATTTAAAAATTGCACAGCCATTGTACATATTAAAGAAAACAATTAACTCACTGTCTGGCAAGTTTTTTTCTCTCTTCAGGTGTGTAATCTAACGCACCAATGGCACCCTCTCCTTTAGTTGGCATGAAGCCTATGATTGCTAAAATTGCTGTACGAACTGCAAAACGAAAGTTAAACAGTGCCTTTTTACTAGTAAACCACCAACTTATTTCGGTTTATTTACACAAATACTGCAGGCTATACAGTCTTTTTATATTCTGATACAAGTTCAAAACCCTGGAAAGAATTACGAGTTTCGTTAGTGGCATTTAAGATGGTCTAGCTTTAACGGTTGAAAGTCGCCTTTTTTATGTCATAATAGTTATCGCCAATTATTCTCTATAAGCATATCTTAACATCACGTGTTTAGTGTGCAATTGACGCAACTTATTTTCTCCCAACCGGAGCTTGTATTTTAGCTGACTAGGCACAGCTTGGCGCAGATGTTGCGCTAATCATGCCATAATAACACCCGGGAATACGATCTTCGTTTAGTATTGCAGGTGCATTAACTTCAGACAGGAAATAGACGAAAATAGGGGAATTCCCTAATTAGAAAATTCGGACCACCCCTTTTTGACTTTCTGGATACGCCCAGCTTGTAGTGTAATGTTTGGCGTTTTTTGCACAGTGAACTATATACCCAGTCTACCTATGTAATTAGGTCATGACAAAAACAATAAAGAGTGGCTGAATTTTGTTTAAACTTTAAATGTTTTGATTAATAATTCTGAAGTGCGGCATCTGCTACACAAGTTTTTAAGAAATTATTGACCACCCATTTTCACCTAATAGATAAAAAAAATATTACCAGTTATATAACTCAGATAAAATGTTAAACTAAAAAAAAATAAATACTTCAATAACTGTTGCTCATGTGAAATGGTACCAGTTGACCAACAGGCCGGTAAAGATCACTGACTTGGGGTTCTGGATCACTGCTCTATGTGTCATTCCATTGCTACAGGTACAGTTGTGGAACAATATGTCGTAGTAACAATATGTTATATTGTTTATAAATTTCATATGTAGAATTTCCATGCAATTCTGGGAAAAGTGATACCAATTTTATCGAAATAGGCCCAGTACTTTTTGAAATATTGGCGATTGAAAATTGGCCCTTTTCGGGCAATTTTGTGATCGTTCATGCAAAACAATTAACCGCAAATTTTGTTTGACCTATTATGAAGGTGTTTTAATTGGTAACTTGGAAATTCCAATGCATATAAGTTCTCCAAAGTAAGTGGATTCAGAAAACATATGTTTGTTTTATATCACTACAGGCCACTGAGTCTAGTTTCACGCACGACTATTTGTGATTGTCCTGCATGGCAAAATTTTGATCTCTTATGGCAAAAAGTTATCTACTGAAATTTTTCTACAACTTAGCTTAAATGAAAGGTAACAACGGTTGCACTGTTAAATTGGTTTTAAGGTCTCTTGGTTTTAAGGTCTCCTCCCACAGTCAGTTATTTAAACTGTGCTACTCATCCTTCGTTCACTTTAATTAACATCGTTATAACATGGATTTTTTTCTTTTTGATTGCAGATATAGCAAAAACGTTTACTATAATTGACTGAACTGAAAACTGCTCTCGGTCTGGTGAAATTTTCTAGCAGGCAGCCAGACATTATGGACTTTCAAGAGGAATGTAGCATCCTATGCTGTACTGGTTCTGCCTTGCTCTCTGATGTCGAGAAGCAGTTTCATATAAAAATTTCATAAAAATCTATAACATATGGTTCCACAACTATACCAGTAACAATGGAATGCCCCTATGGCAGAAACAATACAGATTATTTGTACAATTAGATTTACTATGCTTTTTTAACAGTATTTTAAGTGAACATTTTAACAGTTTATTACAACTTGACTTACTGCTCCAACTAGGTTGCCATGATTCAGGATGATACCCAGATATGCTCAAACAAATCTTTTTGTGTAGTTCGAACCTTCCATTAGGCTAAATAAAAGTAACAAGGTAGTTAAAGGTTTGTATGAAATAATTGATTTTTGTATGATTGTTTATACCGTAAGAAGAAGAATACTCGGTGGTTTCATTGGATATTCAGGGGGTAAAATAATTCTTCCATGGTAAACACCATCGTGAAAATCTGAGTCATCGGGTCCTCTGAATGTAAAATGCCACTCAAAAAGGTTATCTTCCAAAGGTTTTGCAGAATAATCAACAGAAGCGTCTTTCATCTCACGTGCCTCTTTCATCAACCTTTTTACAGCTATATGAAAAATAAAATAGTTAATATTTGTAATGACAATCCAGAATATTACATATATTAGAGACCAATATAATGTTTACAAACTGGTACCTATAGCCGATTTTTTACGTTTTACCATGCGATACGCGATACCTATTTTTTATACACCTAATTATGTTCAAATTTTGAATTAATTGAAAATAAAATCCAAATACCATTTCTATTAATCTACCTACATTTATTTTTTATCTTGCATGTTAACTTCATGGCAAAAAAGAATTGAAATTTTGTCTGTTTTTAAGTAGCAACTCAATCATATTGCTGTAGTAAAATAATGGCTGAAATATCGACCAGGATTTACTGATACCGTCAAATCTAATATTTAACCCTTATCTTAAGAGCAGGCTTGTACATGTTTGAAAAAAAGTGTTGTTCCATCATTGACTGACCTACTTTGTATTTAAAAAAGTTCTAAATTTTGCAAAATGTACATATATATACCACCTATTC
The DNA here is from genome assembly GCF_963924565.1 of Ascidiella aspersa. Lineage (NCBI taxonomy): Eukaryota > Metazoa > Chordata > Ascidiacea > Phlebobranchia > Ascidiidae > Ascidiella > Ascidiella aspersa. The sequence goes on from NC_139453.1 coordinate 19,654,559, forward strand.
AATTTAAAAGTTCAAAATGTCCCAACATTTACATGAAATAATAATGTTTTTTTTTTTTTTTACATGAATAATAATGTTTACAGTTAATTTAATAAGAAACAACAGTATGTGTCTAAATTTGCTATTATTTCAACTGTTGGTGAATACTAGGTATCCACAATTTATTATATTAAAGCTTTGCAAGAATTTTGTGCAACACTATTTATGTAACTTTCAGTATGGCAACATAAATAGCTCAGTAAAAACATAGATAAACTGTAGTAAATGTGATTATTACCTGGACTTCGTAAATTGTATGATGTTTCCATTGCAGTTTTCGTTGTTGTTTTTAATTACCAAAAAAACTACATCCAGTATTTAAAAAAGTTCTGTAATTTAAATTAAATTATGCTAAAAAGTGGCTTTATTATGGGCCATGGAGAGTAGTACTATTTCAAGTTCAGTAACAGCTCCACTAACAACAATGTCCCGTAAATGCGTAATTTGTCATACAAAATTTGATGTCTTTTCTTTATTGTTTTGTTTTTAGAAGTTTATGTTCTCCAAGTAGTTCCCTAACACAGGGTTAACTTAATCTACCCTAAGAGATTTAAATAAAGCAATTGTGCACAGTTTGCAACTGCCTCAAAGTTGTTCAAAGCTGCCCTCTTCTTCAAAATTGAAGAAAGAATTGTTTTGCATTTTAGTATCTTTTTTGTCTGTGGGCAAAAAATGCCATTTATGTTTGCTTTCAAAATCTTAAAAAACCATGCATTTAAATTATTGTTTAATTTTTTAAAAGTGTTTGATAATATCTAATTTGATGTGCAATAGTGGCATCATTATTTCCCTCCTACCCAAAGGGCATAGATAATGCAAAAAATGCATAAAATTATCTTGGAAACTGATCAACAATCGCCATATTTTTCTTAATATTTGCCAGGTAAATTGGCCATACTTCAAAGCTACCGGAAGAGTAACATGTGTATAGTTTTCTTTAAGATGTAGTGACTGGACAAAAAGAATTGAAGTCTGTCTCCATTATGGAGTAATACAGCTTTTAGATTTAGACTATTGCTTAAGCTTTTAATAAAAATAGGCCAAAATGTAAAGCAAGGATTCTCAATAGAATCAAAACAATCATGACAGAAGCAAAGGTTATCTTTTTTGGTACAATGCTAAAAACAAAAACTAGATAACATTTATGCTGCCCAAAGACTAAAAAAGATCTATCCAACAAGTTTAAATGTTAAAGTCTGGACTTAACAAACTTTGCATTAGATTTAATGGGATCAATATCCCTAATCAAATCATTAAACCCAGGGCATTTTTGCTTTAAAATTGTAAAGTTATTTTATATTCAAGTGCATCTTCGTTGTTTTTATAGTGATTGACTCATTGTACCTGGGCGAACTTGGCGCGCCGGAATTGTTTTTTGGGCAACTTCAAAAGTTGTGACGATATAAAGTTGAATTTTTTACACAGTCTTTGTATTGCCTACACCTTTCCAGCAATCACACTTTTGGCAAAACATATTGAAAAACAATTAATATTTAAAATTATGAATATTAATATTCAGCGATATTAACCCTTAACTGTTGAGCCAACAAGTTCAAATTTTAACGATATAAACTAGGATGCACCACCTTCGAAATGAGCCATAAATTAATGTTTAAATTCATTCGGAGTGGGTGTTTACTTCTTCGAAAACTCATAACTGCCCATGTCCAAAAAAGTGCCCTTCGTAATTAATGTGCGCAAAAAGCAATTAAAAAAAATCCTACCAGTCCAAAACTGTTATTAAATCAGCGTACAATATATTTGGGTTAGGGTTAATGTGTTGGGTGTGGGTCGGTCGCGCGCGTAATATTATATTTATCAATAATAATAATACCTATTCAGTCACTCAAATCCAAACGCTAACCTAAATATTGTTCGCTGTGGTAGGATTCTACACCAGCGCCGTATAAACACACTTCAATTCAAACTCTCAGATGAGGCAAATAAATATAACATCGTAATGTAGCTATATTTCTCAAGTGTGGCTGCAAGTTTAATTTTACAGTAATTGATTTACGAAAAGGATCAACAAAAAAACAGAGCAACAGAAATACAGGAAGTCGACGTATCATTATACAGTTGGGTGACTGTAAAGTTATTTTGTTATAAAAGCATTCGAGCATATCATTTCTAGAAAGAAATCTTTGGAATGGTAAAATTTAAAAACTTAAAAAAGAAGTAGAACAATTTTTCCCCCAGTATCAGAACATTCAATTTTAAAATGACATAAGTTCTAGTCAAGTCATTTGATTAGTTTAATTAAATTTATGCCATTCGCAAAAAAAAGCAAGTTAAGTCCCAAAACATCAGTTGCTTAAACTCAAAGCAAGGCTTATCAATTTTACAATGAAGTGCACGGCCAGGGTTGCCAGATTGGCGATTTTTCCACCCAAAACTTTGGCCTTTTAGTGTTATATTAGCAATCTTGACAACAACAAGAGCACAAGCAAGACATAGTACACGGACAGACAAACGATAAGGCAGTTGCACCCCAATCTAGCGCTGGCGCTAACAACGCTGATAACGATCCACACTCTACAACAGCCGTAAGCAGCATTCTAAACGATGCTGATAAGAACTTGCTGGACTTCAACTCTGAATCGAACGCCAACATCAAGTCAAGCACACCAAAGCTTATTATCAACTGGTCAAGGAAAAGGCGGCAACGAAGCCCGGACGAGCTTCCTAACAGCAAATCTATAAGCCTATGTGCGACCAGAATCTCGCTGATATGCCCTGGCTGCCAAGCTGAAGCTTTGGTTTCGGCTCAATCGAAAACTTTCGTTTGCTGGATTGGTTCCAACAAGCAAGTAAAGAAACATGTCAATGTCCTTCATGCGAAGGGATATTGAGACGGATGCCGTGCTGCGAGGAGCTCCAGCCAGAATACAAGACGAAGGAAGATGTGTTTGAGTGCATACAATGCCAGGGGTACTCTGTTGTCTGTAAATGTTTTACTGTTAACCCGCTACCTAAGGTAACGATGTGTAAAGCGTGCAGTAATGCCCATTGCAAGTATAAGATAGTTAACTGTAGTTGCGGTAAGAAGCATTCCTGTCTTATGTGTCCCAATAAAGCGTTTAGATGTGATTATGGCATGGAGTACGAGTGGGACATTGATATTGGTGTTGAACGCGTTTAAATATTATTTTTATGTCTTTAAATATTGTTTCACACAACGTACCCACAGTAGTGCCAAGCACGAAAAGTTATGGGGTATGGAATGGGGAGGGGAAGCTTTTTGGGCGCACGGCACCTCAAGCAGCAGAAGGGTTGCCATACTAATTGACAAAAAACTGTCTTATACCATCTCAGGCACACAGGTAGACCAAAAAGTTCGATACTTAATGGTTAATATTACAATAAATGCAACCCCAATAGTAATTGTTTGCGTTTACGCGCCGAACAAGGACGATCCAGAATTTTTTGCCAATTTATTCGCTGTACTTACACAGCTTTTCTGATGCCCCGATAATCATGGGAGGTGACTTTAATCTAGTTCTGGACAATGTTCTAGACCAAAACGGAAGTAAAAAACATCGTAACCGAAAAGCAAGAGAAAGCCTTTTGCAATACATGACATATTACAAACTTCCAGACATTTTTCGCCACAAATTTCCAACTCTTAAAAAGTTCTCAAGAATCCAAAAACTACCAGCGGCATCATCGCGTTTTAATTTTTTTTAATTGGAAGAACCTTCGTCGAAAATTTTACAAGTGTAGACGTAGTTCCCGGCATAATGTCCGACCACAATATGGTAACTCTACGAACTGACATTAATCCAGCACCACGCGGCAGAGGCTACTTAAAATTTAATACATCACTATTAAATGACCAGCATTACAAGGAAAAAATAAGAAAGGTAATCACATATTATAAAGCAGAAAACCATATAGACGAAACCGATCCTTACCTTAGATGGGACGCCTTGAAAGCAGTGGTTCGGGGAGAAACTATAAGATACTCGGCCGAACTAAAACGAAGGTCAAATATTAAGCAAAACGATTTGGAAAAAAACTGATTGGGGAGACGCAAGACGCTATTTTAAAAAATTCTAAAACAGAATTAGGCCCCTTGCACGAAAAAGTGTCCAAACTTAAAACGGAACTTGACCAACTAATGCTGCGCCAAACCAAAAGCTCCGTAACGCGAAGTAGGGCTCGCTGGGCCGAGGAGGGCGAGAAAAATACAAAATACTTTTTAAACTTAGAAAAAAGACACTGCGAAAAGAAGGGTATTAACAGACTGTTGGTCGACAATAAAATGATAACTGACCAAAATAACATTTTGGACGGCCTAGTCGGATTTTACAAGCAACTCTATAAACAAAACGGAAATTGCCGAAACGTTTGAAAATAAAGCTTGTCGCTTTTAACGTCTATTTGGGCCGTTATTTTCACCGTTAAAACGGAAATTTATTAAACAAAACCTCAATCGCTTCAAAATTAAAAACACTATAGATCTCCCAAAAATTAAGGCAGAACAATCAAAAATATTAGAAGCGGAAACAACAGAAGCGGAATTCTTCACTACTCTCTGCAACATGGGTAAAAATAAATCCCCTGGGCTATAGACGGTTTTCCAGCAGAGTTCTATATAACATTTTGGGACAATATCAGATGCATCTATATGGCAGCTTGGCGACATACTGTAAATACGGGTAGACTGTCACCTTCGCAGTCAGAAGTAGTAGTAACTTTACTTCCAAAAGCTAATAAAGACCATCTTGAACCTGGAAATTTTAGACCAATAACGCTATTAAATGTAGACCACAAAATTGCATCAAAAGTAGTTAACACCCGAGTCCGAAGTATACTAAACGACATTATCTCGCCTGCGCAAAATGGTTTTATTCTGAAACGATGCATAGGCACTAATATTCGTCTTTTGTTTGATATCATCGACTGCGCCGACTATTACAATATACCTGGCGCGATACTGACCTGGCCTTTGACACGGTGAATTGGGACTTCATATATGCAGCCTTAGCTGCTTTCGGGTTCGGTCATGAGATTATTAAATTAATCGGATGTTTTTATCAAAATCCGTCGAGCGTAATTGTCAATAACAACTTTCTATCACAATCGTTCAACGTTGAACGTGGCGTACGCCAGGGAGATCCTTTCTCTCCAACTTTATTTGTTCTGTGCATTGAATGCCTTGCCGCTGCTTTAAGACACGATAAATGGCAAGGAATTTAAAGTGTCCCTATTTGCTGACGACACCACAGTATTTCTGTCGGGTAGTGATCAGGATTTTACAGAAGTCTTTAGAATAATCGAAGACTTCGGCGAAATTTCAGGCTGTAAAGTAAATATGTCCAAATCAAATGCATTTTTCATCGGGACAAATCGTGAAAACTGTCACAAACCCATGAAACAAAGTGGTCTTCTATGACCATCAGGCACTATCAAATACTTAGGCGTTGAAATTCCCACTGGCCCGAGTAACGACGCCGATCTAATTGAAAAAAACTTCACACCGCTTCTGAAAAAAATTCAAATAGTATTTAATATCTGGTCCGCAAGGGGTCTCTCGCTCCTCGAAAAAACAACAGTTATTAAGAGCCTCATGATCCCAATTTTAACATTTAAAATCAGTGTTGTCCCGGTTAGTGTACCAAAATGCTTTATCTTCAAAGTTAAACGAATTCTCTTTACATTTTTATGGGGGTCCAAATGGGAGAGGGTGAAAAGAGAGACTTTGAGTGCGAGTATTGCAAATGGGGGGACAGGCATGATCAATATAGATAATTACTTGTAAGCCTTACATACAAAATGGATCTATACACTACTCGACGAAAACGCGGAAGCAGATTGGAAACAAATCGAAGGCCCCTTTATCCAAGGTAACAGATTGGAAGCGCTTCTTAATGGGAACATAGGAACAAACAATGCAATTACAAGGCATATACTCCCCATGCGAACATTACGTTGCGCAATAACGGTGTGCAAACAACTCCTGGAAATCATAGATAGAAAGTCAAACAGTCGTCCGCTTTGGCTAAGCAAAAATGTAGTACCACTAAAATGTTTTTTTCATGCCATCACTTATAGATTCCAATATAATGTTTCACCAGGATTTATTGAATATAAACGGCCAATACCTACAATGTGACGCAATGGTAAATAAATTTAACTTTACTCCTAAAAACACAGATTTTGTCCAATTCATAAAATTAATATCGAGTCTCCCAGAAGACTGGGATTCGGGTAGCGCAACAACGTCCCGATCGTATAGAATCCGAACATTAAAAGTATTTATCCAGCAGTATAACTCCACATAATCGGTTTACGAAAAAAAATACAAACATCGCAATCCCCTTTCCTCCAAAAGCTGAATTGGAATGGCACCGGGCCTTAAGTTGCGGGAGTGCACGTCTGCCATGGGAAAAAATTTACCGCAACCTCTACAATTCAACAATCGAAAACAAACTAAGAAGCTTTCAGATAAAGTTTAACTTGGGCGCAATTGTAACAAACGACTCCCTTTATTAGTTTGGTAAAACCGAATCTAACCAATGTACTTTTTGCAAAAAGGCCACGGAAACCCTGTACCACCTGTTTTATTTGTGTCCTGTTACGTGTCTATACTGGGAAAACGTGAGTGCATGGTTAAGTACTAAACTACGAATATCGTGTGTTTTTTCCCGCGAGCAATTACTCTATGGAGTGCACAAAAATGAACCGTGCAAAACATTTGTGAATTGTATCCTTTCATGCGCGCGATATGTTATTTATCAATGTAAATATGCCGAAGCTGTCCCGACTATGTTACGCTTTCTTATGATGTTATCTTCTGTGCGAACTTCCGAGCGATATTCGGCTTTAAAAAGAGGAAGTATGACTAAACACAAAAGAAAATGTCGTTAGCTGCTAGAGAGCTTTACTATTTTGATTTGTTTTTCTTGTTCGTTTTTTTCGCTATTTATTTTATTAATAATAAAAAAAAAAAAAATAGATTCCTACAGGTACCACATTTTCGTCCGGTGGTCTATATTGCTAATATTAGTTGGTTTAGGTTTGGCATGGTCAAGTATAATTCTTATAATTATTCTCCTATATTTGTTTCTGTTTTGCAATTTCAACTGTGACAACTCGGGTTCGTTAATTAGTGTAAAAAAAGTGGTAGGATTCTAGACAAGCGCCAAAAAATTCGGCTCAGTAGTAGCTAACTTATGAAGATGTTACAGTCTAAAAAACGTCAAGTTCACTCAAAGAACAGATGCTAGAAGACCAGATTGGAAAATTTGGACTGTTGCACTTACCGTACCGGTTTTTCTGAAATATTTTTGTTTTCTTTTAGTTTAATTAGACGTGTTTCAAAGTTTCAATTAGCCCACTATACGACATTGGTTATTCATATTTGTTTATATATGACTCCGCAGAAGTTCGGTAGTCATTACTTGTCTAAAAGTGAGATGTTTAGTACGTGTGTATTATAGTAGCCTGTGTGTTACGTGCTCTACCAGTAAATCGTACTATTAAGTAAAATTACTTTTTTAACGACCAATCATTACTTTTTGGACGATATATAGCAGTAGTGGCCAACCAATCAGATACCAAGAGCCGCATTTGTTACTTGGTTAATCGCAAAGAGCCGTACTGTAAACACATTGAACAAAAAGAATAGCCTTTCACCCTATTTCTTACTCATTTTGGCGTTGGAAAAATTATCTCAACTAGTTAGAAAAACGGGTACCGAAAAATGCGGATCCATGGGAGTTCCACAATCCACATGGCCATATACCTCCCTTAAACTGTATTTTGCCGATTTTAACTACATAAATGCAAACGAGTCCGTTTTTTTACATTTTGCGCTAATCGATAACACTTTTCTAAACACAGTGTGTGGTGTTCTTATGATTACTTTTATGATGTCACGTTAAGATGCTACCGTATGAAGTCTAGATATGGCGTAACTTGGTGACGTCATATTTGATTTTTTACGCCTACCGGTACTCAAAATTCATCCGCCTCATTTTTAAATAAATTTTCGTGTTTTTAAACTGTAGAAACTTGGTTGATATTTGCTTGTATTGTTAACTTTAGTTGGGCTATTACTTTATTTAACTCACAAAGGCAGGAAGAAAACAGGCGAACACGAACCGGAAACTTTATGAAAACAGTTTTGGGCCAATTTTTGCGAACCGGAACCGAACCTTAACCGTTTTTGTAAGATATTAAAGTGCCGAACCTAAACTAAACCGACTAATTTGAATAAAGCTGAAACTTCACCGAACCCGAACCTGTTAAAAAAAGCGGTTACTTCATGACGTCACAACTTGTACTTTACAGATTCAAGTTATGCTATGTTCGAAATTTTACTAAAACAATAAATACCTATTATTTAAACAAAACGTTGATTTTTTATAGTTTTTCTGATCAGGCTGATTGATTTGTGAGGGGGTCGTGATGTCGTAAGTTTAAACCACACCGCAGGATGATTGTTTTTCTAGGCTTGCTTTGCTTGCAGTACATCCTGATAAGGATGTTAATAAACACATATGTTTGTGTGTGTCTTTCATCCTGATAAGGCTGACTGATTTCGGTAAGCCTCTCAGAAGCTTTTTATGTGCTTTTTTTATACTTTTTTGTAAAAAGCTGCTTGTATTTTAATACGTAGATTAAATACGAGCTTCAACTTTATTATTCTGTTAATTTACTGACCCACATTTTTAGGTTTAACGCAAGTCATATGTCCAAACCGAAACTTTATAAACCGATTTGAAAAACAAAATTAGTCTAACCGTAACTGAACTGGAAATTTTGAATTGCTCCGAACTGAAACCGGACCGGATTCCGAAAAAAAAAATCCTTAGATCACTCGAACAGTACCGGAACCAAAAACGACAAAAGGTTCGTCTACTTGCAAAAAAGTGCACAGCAAACAAAAAATATTACAATGAACGTAGAAAGTTTACAAAAGAGTAGGAGAGTTTATATATTTTTTTATTAAACGTTTTGACTGGCCATTCTAAAATTATTTTTGAGAAAAAAAACGGGTTTGAAATAATATGATCGAACTGTTGATTAACCGAAACGTTTAAATTACTTCCAAACTGAAAGCGGAACTAAACTTTTCCTGGGAACATTTGCAAAAAAAAATCAGCACAGTTTTATTTTGGCCACATTTGTGTAACAGAAGTGCCATACACTCGAGGATAAATATAAAAATATTGTTTAACAAATAAAAAAAACTATTTGTATGAAAAAAAAAGGTTCAGTAACACCAACGATACTATTGTTAGCGGGGACGGGGGGTTTTCGGGGAATAGGTGGTATAAAAATGTTTTAAAGGATGACGTCACAAAGTTACATTAAACATTACGTCACAAGTTACGTCAAAACTGGACGTTTTTACAAAAAATACTCAAAACGCTCAAGACCTAATTTAACATAATTATTGTCATTCATGCTTTTTGTATTAAATTTAAAATAGACAAAGTTTAGGGTGACACAGTTACGCACCCCATGCTAAATCCGTTATCCGCTTTTGAAAGTTAGTGAAATAACTATTACACAAGCTCAAGCTGTATTGCCAAATTTAACAAAAACGCGTTAATAACAAATACGGTTCGAAAAGCAATATGACGAAACATTTAGGCTAATTGTTTGTTTTTATTATTTCCTGTATGTAGTAATAAATGCCGTGGCTTCTTCAATTTTTCCCAGTTTGTACAAACACATTACTAAGTTGTCTTTTATCTCCAGAAGATGGCTGTCCGTTTTAAAGTTCGAATCACAACTATGCCATTCTTCAAATGATAAACGAAATACATTTAACGCTTCAGCGAAATTATCCAATCGCAGATAACAATTTCCGATGTTGTTTAGCAAGCTAATTCTTGACGAACCCGAAGTCGATAAACCTAAATCATATGCCAACTTGTAGTAAGTCAGTGATTCGGTAAACATTTGCTGGCTGAAATAACAACCAGCAATATTGGTGTAAACGTCAAAGAAACGAATTGACGATTTATTTGTCATCTCCATAAGCAGATTAAGTTCTTCTAAGTACCCATCGGTTGCTTCCTTAAGCATATTCATCTTGAATTGACAGTAGGCAATTCGATTACATGATTTAGCTTTCTCTGATTGTTTGTTCAGAATGCCATAAAAGTATTTTGCTTGATGATAAAACTTAACAGCTTCTCGATATCGATTCAGTTTAAGCAGGCATCCGGCAATGTCCGAAAAACATTTCGCTTTTTTTATAGACGGCTCCAAATGGACTGTTTTGTAGGCCTCCAGAGTTTTTTGATAATGTTGGATCGCCTTCTCATAGTGCGTCAACTTATACAAGCAATTTCCGGTGTTTTCGTTTACAATTGCCCATTCCATGGACAAAGGCATGGATAGATCGGAGGCTTGGGTGTAAATATCCAATGCTTCGTCGTAGCAACCCATTTGAAATAAACATTTGCCTAATGCTTTTAAACAGTTGATTTTGTCAAAATCACTACTTTGCCCCTTCGTAGTGTATTCGTATGCAAGTTTACTTTCAGCAAGGGCGCTTTCATATTTTTCCATGCGTAAATAGGACTCAGCGATAGCCAAGGTGCACGCAATTATCCTCTCTCTTTGATTGTCACTCTTGGTTTCGTACTCACTGCGTAAGTTAGAACACAGTTCAATTACTTTTGAGTATTGTTGGAAGTAAAAGCAAATTGCGATGTCAACATCAGTTCCAACATCGAGCATGTCGCCATCGTAAGATGACCTAATGGGACCGCTGACAGCTCGTTGCAAGCAAAATGCAACCTTAAAATATTTCAACATCACACTTGTGCCTAAGAATTTAATTATATTTAATTCTCCTTCTGTTGTATTGGCGTTTGGTTCATTTCTAGTTTGTAGCCATTCATCCTGCCCTTCATTGGCCATGTAAACTCTTAAGCGAACCTCACACGCAATAGCTACAGCGAATTTGAGGTTATGCGCTGCTTGTGAACTGATTATATTTCGAGTTTCCATTTCATCAATAATATCAAACGACGAATTGTTTGTTATTCCATGAAGTCGCCCAAGCGTTGAAATAAAAATAGTTGTACTTCTGTAAATCACTCGCTTTACGTTTACTTTTTCGCTTGCGAGAACACTAGGAAGATTTTTAAAAACAGAAAAGCTTTCCAAATCTTCGTTGAGTTGCTTTATCAACAGTTGGCTTTCCTCCACACTTACATTATGAACGTGAGCATGTACCTGCTTAGCAAAATCGTCATATACATTTTTGTCGCCATCCACCTCACAAATAAGGGTCAAAATTTCCGCTAGGTGGTACCCATTTCTTAAATTACTGTCGATCGTTAAGTATTCTACCATATCGCTAACAGGTTGAATTAACTCGACTTTCCAGGGTTTGTTTTTGGTTTTGCGTTGACGCCCAAGTGGGGATTTACAGGCATGAGGCATGAAACCATCGAAAGAAATTCCTCGTGGTGTAACTGTATCAAAAAACCAATCCCCACCAGGTTCTTCAAAATCATTTAAGGTAGGTATGGCAACACTTGGTACTATTGTTTCGCCGAAATTCAAAACCACAAGTTGAAAAATGACAGAATACCATCTGAAATATTCGATTGCTTTATCGCGGCGACTCGGCGATTCTTTGATTGAATTCTCGAGAACAATCACACACTCGAAGTCAGAGTATGGCGTTACTTCTTGCCTTGCAAGAGAACCAATTCCTACTAGACTAAACTTACATGGCGGTTGTCCGATATATTTTAAACATTGTTGAGAGACGTGCTGCATCATCCTGAGGTAGTTACAAGAAATATCATCCTGGAGATTCTGCATGAATCGGATTTTTTCAGATTCGAAGTGAGCATCGTTAGGTTCTGTCGGCAGATTTTGCAATGAATTTGTAGCTTTCTCTCTCATTTCTTTTATAAGCTCGCGAGCCGACATAGATATATCCGTTAGCTTACATATTTCATTGCCATCAGCCAACATAAGAACGTGCGCATGTAATTCCTCAATGGCCGATTCAATAAGTTTTTTGTTTCTCTTCGATCTATGCAACGCTGCATTGTAAAGCGCAGCTGACTGAATCAAACACAGTTTGTCTGGTGATCTTCCTTGGTATACTTTTCCAAGTTGAGAAAGTAGTTCAGAAGATCTTTCTAGGTCGGTTTCTTTTCCTTTTTCGTCACAACATTTTTTTAACTGTTTAACAAGCTCGAATTCGTCATCATGAATTCCGTAACCTATGGAAAAACATACACATAGTAAGGAAAACAAATTCCTCTTCAAAAATGCCGAGTCCTGTGACAAAGACAAAAAATGCGGTATTTATTGCAAAATTTTGTTATATGAGGCCCAACACAAAGTTTCTAAAGTAAAAAAATTTATAAATATGATTGACTACTTCTTAAACATAAATCACAGTTTATAGACTGCGGAGATTCTCGGTTCGTAGCAGGGAGCTATTGCCTGGGGTCACATAGACAAGGTTAAAAGAAAATATTTTAAGGTAGCATTTAATATGTTTTATCGTTCATCTAGTTTGAGTTTTTATCTATTTTCGATTGAAAAGATGTATTCTTAATATGGCAGTTAAACCTTTTATGTTATTCATATTAAAAGACGAAAAACATGACATGGTACATGCCAGCGACTCGGCTTCCACAACTGGCTAAACTAAAATATGCTAGGAAAAAGAGTTTCTTGAAGCTCGATCGCCTCGCCCTTAAACTACAACTGTTCCAGAAATGTCATAGGTCGGTAGAATAAAAAACATCACAGAAGACAAGCCCAGCTTACAAAACACGGTACGTAAACGTAAATTTACCTAAAGGGTCCACTGACGAATCCAGTAAATCAACTGAAGAACCATATTCCGCCATTTCAAATTTACTTTAGCACTTGAGAGCTCAAAACATCGACCCCAGTAGAAAACAAAATTGAAAGTCGTTTACAAAATTGCGTTCGAAACGACCTGTATTATTTGCTATCAGGTGACGCCCTATGTTATGTTGTAACGCGTAATCCAGCCTGGGAATTTGATCTCTTTTGGCAGTTGAAACGCAATGTTCTGTTACGATTTGGGAATTAAGTTACCCTGGCCAAAACAAAAAAGAAAGATATTCTTTTTTTAAATGTTTTGCTTTAAAGTTGCTAATTTTCGAGAGCAATGTCGCATGTGAAATTCTATCCATTATTATGTAGTTCCCTAAACTGACATTTGTGTAAAAAACATATTCGATTTGTTATTTTACAAGACAAATAGTTTCTACGGGCTAAAGATATGTCAACGTGGCTGCCAATTTGGGTTCTTTGGCATGTTCCTGATTCCGAGCTAGATCGAGGGTTAATAGTGGCAGACCATTACATTTATTCAAAAAAGCAAATCGTAAATTATAGACTGCACATGAACATTTTATTGTAGTATAGTAATAGTATAACAGTCCCGGGTAATAAAGTAATATTTTACTAACTCTTTTATGTTATCTCTGTAGTGAACCAAAATTGGGAAATATCGTGGAATAGTTAAGCAATAAGTCGAATCATTTTGTGAAAAGCTATTTATACTAACTTAAAGTTATGATGTTATACTAACATGTAGTTACCGATTTTATGATATTTCGTGAATTCATTTATTCAGTTCAATAAAAAGTGTAAAGTTGCAGAAGGGACACGACCTCTTACAAACAAGATAACTTGTTATTTTTCTCGTGGTTTATTCCAGAGAAATTACCACGATATAAAATTATAGCTTCGAGTTAAAAAAAAATTGAAGGCTGAAACACATTCAAATACAAAGTTACGTAAAGTGATTGGTATAGGTACAAACATTGGTACAACTTAAAACACGGGAATACTAGCATAAGCAAACGCAAATTAAATGCATATTAACTAACAGACGATAAACTTTGGACGTGATTAGAGAATTTCCAGATTTAGTGCATAACAAACATAACAAGTAAACAATTAAATTTATACAGAATGAGCAATATGATCAAAAGAAGTAAAGAAGGACAAAACTCTACAATACAAAAGTGTCAAATCTAAAAAGTGCTTCTAAATCAGTGCTCTCCAACCAGGTATAACTGTATTTCAAATCCGGTATACAATACCCAAGTGTATACCAGATCAAAGCAAGGGTACAGAAAGGGCATACAACAAATTAGGTCGGGATTAGTGCATATTACAACCGTGGCAAAATACTTTTTCATTCATCCTGGCCTGTGGGATTTATTTTGTTACTTTTAGGAAGGCAAGTCATCCTAGCCTATGTAAAATCACTTTGTTTTTTGTGGCTAAATTTGAGCAAACAACATATTATTTTCGTTTTAACAGATTGTTGTCTACTCAGCTAAGAATAAGTGGGTAAAGGTTATAAATATAAACGAATAAATGTTTAAGAGGATGTTGAAGGGCAAACTAAAAATATTTGTGGTGACTTATGCCAATGTAAATACTTACATTTTTAGAGCTCGGGATGTTGCAATTTTCGAGGCAGATCATAACTTATTTCACAACTGAATACAGGTAAACAACATAATATGAAATAATGCAAATTGTTTGTCACAGTGCCGGTATTGTACCGATTGTATTATTGCTTGTTTGAGCAGCGATGAAGGCAGATACACACCAGGTCCTTATGTTGTTGAAGACCAATGTGTTGAACTTACTACAGTCGGCGATCTGTAAATACGAAACACAAACAATACATAAATTGCTTAATATAACACTAAAATAATGCACATTTTAAACCAAAATTCGAAAGGTTCTTGAATAAAAACGACGATTTCGTTATTAAAAGTTTAAACAGCTGAGTTACCAGCTTGAGGACAGTCTTTTGACTTCACTTTCGTCCAGGAGTTGTTTTCGGCTGACATGACCACGCATCGCTGCTTGTAGGTAATCTATATCAGTGTCGTCATCTTCCACATAAATGTCCTCTGAAAAAACAAACACACTTAAGCACATCTAAAAAATTAAACATAATGTGTAGCCAGAACCAAGGAGGCTATGATACATTATAATCAAAGCTAAAACAGAGTAAAAGTCCGAAAAAAACAAATTGATAAATTAATGCTCAGTAGTTTTTTCCAAAATTATATTTATATTTTAAATACGGCTTTAGCGGTAAATAACCTACTAAGGCAAGGGTTATTAAACTAGGGACCATGGACCCCTTGGGAGGTCCATGAACGCTTATTGAAATATTAGTGTATTTGTCAGAAGTAATCAATTTTTCAAAGAAAACAGTTTAATTAAAATAAAACGGATTTACACTGAATGTATTCAGACTTAATTTGACGTTAACATTTTTGGACTAAAATCAGCAGATTTATGAAGACCATTTGTATTGTGGCGTCAAATTATGTCGTAATTTTAGAATTTATTTTTCCTACCATGATCCACGCGAAATAAAACAAAACTTAGGGGTCTGCGGTAAAACAAAAAGTTTACGTACCCCTGTACTAAGGTTAAGAGTTCTAATATATGGATTTATATATAATTCAACGATACATCACAGCAATATATAAATAGATTTGCCTTAGTTTTTAACCTGAACAACACACGTAGGCCTGCTGTTATCATATCACGCAAGTCAAAAATCATTTCAACAACACGGGCCTTATCCTTTGACGATTTTACGTTTCGTTTTACGTTTGTGATTCCCGATAAAACTATTTCGGGTTTTCGTTACGTTAAAAACGTGTGACGTGCCTGAACATTTTAAACAATTAAGCGCTATAGCCGTGTAGTTTATCGATCCACTTTAGAAACAACACATAACATTGTAATTCGGTGGCATGGTAAACTGATACAATTATTTTTCGAAATCATCGGTGGTATAACAAGGCCGGTGTTGTTGAAATGATTTTTGACTTGCGTGATATGATAACAACAGGCCTACGCGGCTTAAGAAAACTTACACAGGGATGGTGCAATAAGTAGTAGTGATTAATAGGCCATAGTTTGATGGCTTTGATAAAATTATACCATGTACATTTCAGAAATACACAACACTGCAATATGGTTACATTTTATGATTTCACATATCCCTGTAAAATGTTATTCTTATTGTGGGAAAGCATAAATTTTCGATTTCAATCAAATTGATTGTGAATATAATTAACTATAGTTTTTGTTCAAATTTCAGTTTATATCCCGGTGTTCACGAAATCAGTAATTCTAGTTCTAATATAATTTGATAAAACTAAAATGATCAAACTCTGATTCTAATTTAATTTGGAAAAGTGAAATGCTCTAATTTTAGTTCCAATATAATACAAAAAAACGAAAATAAATCTAGTTGTCCGAGTCTGCACGAGGCTAGTAAATTTACATGGACATGCCACAACGTATTATACAAAAGCAATAAAGTGCCCACAGTATGATGGATTCTTACATTTTGTTTCTAGATTTTGTAATTTATTGCGCTTATTGCAGCGGTTATTACTTAACATAACCAGAACCTCATGATGGATGTTTAGGTTTTAATTAACCACGCAAAATTAAAATAGATTTGTAAAGTAATACGCTTTTTACAGTTGTAATTAATTTACATGGCCCGTACAACACCAGTATCCTTTGGCAGTTAGAATTAAACCTCACCAGCAGTAGTAAATGATCAGTAAGAATTAAATTGGTAAATACTCGTATTTAACCTGGGAAACGCAGAGTTTTTCGTATAGCATTAGAAAAAATCAGTACATAACTGACTAGCATTGAGGTACTTTTTATGCGCGGAGTGGGATCCAATGGCAAAGCATGTGGCTGTTAGGAATAGCTGTGCGATGTTATCTTACCGTCAATATCACTGCCCTCTTCCACAATTCCAAGACTAGATGAGCTGTGGACCGAGTTTGGACGGCGAGCTTTTCTAACTTCGCTCGAGCTGCTGGCGTATTGGGGCGGTTTCGACTGCGAATCGATGAGCTGTTGCCTAGCTGCATGACCCCGTAGCGCTGACTGAATGCTGGCGACAGCCAGATCTGTTTCGTCATCTTGCTGTTAAGGTAATACGATTTATAACAGTTTTCTAAACAAAAAATATGGGGAGAGGAGTCGGGATATTAAAGTTGGCATAATACTTTCTTAAACTTTTATAAGAAAATAAAAATTGAAAAAGCTATATCCTTAAGAAAAAGTCGACGAACAATCACGCAGTCTCATTAATGTTTCTGCAGAACTTAGCTACATTACCTCCATTTTGTGTTTTCTCCATTGTCGCTGAATGGATTTGGCTGCCACTTTTCTGCGAAGTTGTTCACTTCTGCGATATACTTCGCTCTCTGTTTGCAAACGTCTCTGTGAGGATTCTTTGCGCCTGTTTAGATTACAATTAGACGATTTTATAAAAACTATTCTAATATACCGGCCATTTATTTACACTTACACGGAAATGGTACAACCTAATATGCGATGGTAATCAATAATCATCTCGATGGCTTCATACATTTTTAACCACACAAATTCGGGGCATTGCAGGAATGCACGTAATATATCGCGCTTTTTGCAAAATAATGCATATTTCATTATTGATACAAGTTAATACCCCATTTCACCTGGGCAACGCCGGGTATTTTGTCTAGTGTTCATATAAACGACTAAACCTATCCACTATCCAGCTGAATTTATTGTTCTGTATGGTCACATCGCAGTAGGTACTTTAGCAAATGTTTGAACATACTACACGATTTTTTTAATATCATGCTTCATCAATCATGTTGCAAGTTAGGAATATTTTACGTACCAACGGTTAAAAATCACTGGAAGCGTTTAGATACAAAAATACCACAAAATGTACTATTTAAGGATAGCTGGGTATTGTACATTAAACATTCCAACCTAATGGTTATCTGTTAATTTGTCACAATCACTTTTACATTGTTAAAATGGTAAATTAGAAGTTACTTTTTTGTAGTACAAGGTGTTTTACTGAAATAGATTTGCTATAACAATCAATTAATAAAGGCGTTATGGCGTAGCCATGAACAAGATTGTCTCACAGGTGTAATGTGATGAACGCAATTCTCAGCGTGTTTAACGTTTATATTGCCTTTTCCTACAATTGATCGTTTTGGCAAATGCTATACGGCGACCAGCAGTCAATACGTAAGTAAGGGCAGATTACCTTCGGTTTTCATTAGTGATGGGTTTCTGAGCTTGTACTATTGCAATGTTTTCTTCTTTCAATTTTTCATTTTCTTCCTCAAGATTTTCAATTTGAAGACTGAAATAAAGAAAATGCTAATTGACAGCATGCTAGTATTTCAAGACTTGTAAGTTTAGTAGTATATGTCTCAATAGACTGTTATGCACAACTTGATTATACTTACATTTGTTTATTTTTATCATTTCGAAGTTCGTTAATCTCATCTTTTAGTTTTCGGATAACTTTTTTGAGCCGTGTTTGCTCCTCCTCTAAATGTTCTTTATGTTCTGTGAGTACAGTGAACGGAAATTCAAGAATTAGCTTATTGTTAGCTATCTTTCGTATCCAAAATGCTTATCTTTAATTGAATATTACAACGTCGGACAAACCTTGTGCCATTGCGCTTTCTTTAGATTTATTTTTCTTTACAATTGATATTAACTCTGCTCTATCCAGTGCACTGTACTCTGTATGCAAAAGTATGAGAATCAATAACCAGCAAAACGTTAGAATAAAGGACAAAAATATACAAAGCAAAATGTGACTAATTTTGGTAAAATACGCAGCCAAATCCTAAAAAAATATAAACCATGAATTACTAATTGGTTCTTGGTTGTGAGATTCATCATCATCGTCATCCTGGTTATTGTCAAGAACTCTTTCCAGGTCCCTCTTCAGGCTTCTGTTCTCTTCTTGAAGTCTATTATTGTCGCCAGTTAATTTCACTACAGCCTGTCGAAGTGTTTTTACTTTGGATGGCATTGAAGTACCAGCTGAATCATTGAATTCCATATCACTTGCGTCGTGACTGTTAAAATAATTTTAATTTGAAACCTTTCTAGTTTACGTTAATATATAAACCATAATACGTTGCCGCAACTCCCCGTTGTACCATTCATAACATTGATCAAGGTTAGCGAGAAAATTTTTGGATGTTTTATGAATAAAATTTGCGTTCTATTGGTTAACACAACCGTTTGTAAACGATTGAAGTAAATGAATCAAATATTCTTT
Source organism: Ascidiella aspersa (assembly GCF_963924565.1). NCBI lineage: Eukaryota > Metazoa > Chordata > Ascidiacea > Phlebobranchia > Ascidiidae > Ascidiella > Ascidiella aspersa. The sequence continues at coordinate 19,673,730 of NC_139453.1, forward strand.
TCTATATTGTGCACAACTGATATGCATTGTTTTAGTTTGGTTTATCATGCAATACAGTAAACCACTTAGCATAAGGGTGTCTTAATCAATTTATTTGTATCTGTTTCGTAAGCCAATAAGGTTGGGAAAATAATACTAAAAAACAACAAACGGTACAATATCTTGTGTTTGGGTAAATATAACACATTAATAAATAAAAAAACACATATGTTTTCTGAAGTATGGGCAAATAACAAGAATATGTACCTACCTATCAAATCCTTCATGTTGTTTCAGGGCATCTTGTAGCTGACTGACCTGCATAAACAATAAAGGTAAACCTAAGTTTTTTTGTAAAACACAAAGAGCCGCCTAAAATGCGTGTCTAAATATTTTACAAAAAAACATTTCAACAGATAATAGGCTGCCTACAAAATGTAATGGAAATTTTACCTCCTTAATATATGATGCTTTTGCCTGCCTTGCTTTTGATCTAAGGGTCTTGATTCGCTCCCTAGCAGTTTGCAGTTCATCGTCTTTTTCTTTGACATTGGATTCGAGTTTCATTTGCCTCTGCTTTAGTGTGGTAATAACTAGTTTATCACCTGATTGACCCTTCTTGACCTTTCCCTTGGACATCTAAAAAAAATTAATAAGTTATAAAAACAAGCCGTTTGATTCAAGTTCAATTAAATTGTAACTTGGGATGCAACCACTTATTTCTTGGGATGTCAATAAACATTTTATTTTAAATAAAAGATTAGTTCTATTATCAGAACATCCCAAACTATCATTAATTGACCAAGAACTTGAAGCAATTTCAAGCACAGGTCTCATTTCTACATGACCAGCATAAAAATCATTTCAATGTTGTTCAACAACAACTCATACACTAGAATTTGGTTCAACTATATTTGTATTTCAAATATAACATTTAATATTATTAATGTTTAATAAGCTATTTCTTTACAATTACAGTCTACAAACTTTACATAATTTGTATTTACACAAGTAGTTTGTTCAATAAGTTGGTCAATGCATTTATCTTTTCGTCGATTTTCTTCCTCAGATCTGCGTACTTTCGACTTCAGGATGTCAAATTCGGACTTTTGTGAAGTTATGGTCTTAAATTAAAAATAATGTCATTTGCTTTAGGATGTTTAATGAGGAGTTATACTACAAGTCAGTATAACAAAATACCACATAATATGATTTCTACTTTGGACCTGATGAAGCATGTAGTACAGCGGTTCTTAACCGGGGGGGGGGGGGCGCCAAGCAATTTCTAGGGGGGCGCGAGCTCTAAGCCAATAATTTTTTTGCAATGATTCTAATGGTTTCGTTCGGGTTGTACACCACTTCTACAGTGCTGTACAAGCTCTGTTTTGCCAACTTTTCGATTGAAACTGCAAAAATCTTTCGCGCTCCGCGCGAAGCGTCTGTTATCCTTTTATTTCCTACGTTCTATCCCAAAGTGCCATTGCATGATTACATATCATCGAAGGTATAACGGCCCCCCTATTTAATAAGTAATTTGTTAACTTATTGATAAACGTTAGAAGTCATCCCCTATTCGAACTAATTTTTATCAATATTTTATATAGGGTAAGAGGCTAGCAACAGGGGGACTTGAACTTTTTTGCGCAAAACCATTACGTTTTTGCAATATTGCCGTTGTATTGTGTGCCGTCACATCTATTGAAACACGATAACTTAATGTTTAATTTTTACGTTTAACATTTTAATTTGCGCTCGGCGGCTCAAAAAAGGTTAAGAACCACTGATGTAGTATTTTATTCAAGGCTAGGGAGTTGAAGTCTGACTCAGGACTTGATGGAGTCGGTTTGTTTTGCTGAAGTCGGACTCAAGACTCGAGTAAGACCAAGTAAAACTACCACAGTCCCGAGTCCGACTTGGAAATACCAGTACCAAATTTTGAAACTGATATGGCTGCCAACTGTAAATGGTAAAGGCGGAATAGCATATGGTGAATATGTTCCAGCCATGTATTATGAGTGGATGAGTTGTATGACACCCTATAGGTGGATTGTTGAATATCCACTGAATTTAGTGGCGTAAATTTGCGGAATACAAGCTGTAAAGTTAGAGCTGGACTCAGGACTCGACAAAATCGCACATTTATATGGAGTGGGACTCAGGACTCGGGTTTATTTTCTTGGCCGAAGTCGGACTCAAGAGCCATGCTTCTAATTAAAAACGGGGCTTTAATATATGTTAAGCTGGCATTTTGGCTCAAAACTCCCTAGATGCACATAAAAAAATGATATGGTTAGTTAAAAAGGCAAACCAATAGTTAAGAGTGCCTTGTAACCCCTGGGTTGGCCTACATTCTGCATGTTCATAGGTACACCTATACCATACTTTTTAGTAGAACACAATACAGTATTTTATATACGCTTTTAAAATATATTTCCCAATAATGTGTGCACTTAACCCTAAACCCAAGGCAAGCATTAAGATCCGGACATTTTAACAGGTTTTGTCCAATTCATTCCTGGAACAAATTTCCTTATTTTAGGAGTGATAAATGATTCAACATTGATAACCGCTGAAGTTAAGTAAGTTAAACGTAGTACTATGGGTTATTTCTTTAAAATTAAATATAAAAGTGACTGTATAAAAAAATATAAAAAAAGTGACTGCATGGATTAGAAAAATAAACATAATATTGCAGTAAGATAATGTCAAGTAAATAACATATTTTTTGTCAGCCTGGCATTCAACATTAAGTGGCATTTAAAACGACATATTGGAAGAAAATTAAACGATAGATTTTAAACTAAAACGGCAAGTATACAGTCTTTTCATTGATTTGTTGAGTCATTTCAACTGGATCCCAAAACATTAGTTCTTTGTAGCCTAAATATTTCTTAAGATTTTTAATATAATATAAACACAACACTTTTTGACAAATCTTAAACTCTGGACATACTCATTGCAGGTAAAGTTTGTGTAAATTATGGACGCTCTACGTTGAAACTGCAAAGTGTTGTTAAATTGTAATACGTGTTTGAAAAAAAAGAAGTCTTTTTAAAATTAGCTAAAATGGCCAACATACCTTCTTTAACTCCATAATTTCATCATACATGTCCTCCTGAGACTTGTACCGTGGTGATGCTGGCCGAGAACCTCCGTTGAAGCTTGAACTTCTTCTAAGAGTTGGTGTTTTTGTTGTAATACCCAACTGCTCTCTCAAATAATTAGAGGAGCTATTTAGAGCATTGTTTTGGGTCTGTCCACTCAAACCATGAACAGCTTTAACTGGACTCTTCCTCATGTCTGATTAACAAAATAATTTTAATTATATCTGCACAAAAAATTAGATTATTCAGGGTCAATATTTTTACTGTTATTGAACGGAAGACGTGTGTCATGTCTCATATTTACCAATTCTAAAAACAATAACTTTTTCATTTGTCAACCATCTATTAAACACATATAAAAATGAGGGAATGCTGATGCAAAACATTCATCTGTATATCTGCATCCGTTTTGAAGCATAATACTTTTAAAATTAAGCAAAAAATTGGCCTTGCAAAAACACAACCACTACAGTGCAACTAACACAACCAAAAACAAAGGTCAAAAGTTCAATGATATCAAAATATTAATTTAGGGTTTATTAGGTTTTTAATAAAATAGGATTACTTACAAATTACCTATTTAATGTGCTACACTAGTCATATAGATTATACCCTTTTAAACCAATTTTTATTTGATTTTGTATAGAAACTCTTCTGATGTTTTGACAGCATTGCAACAAGTCAAACACTGTATTGTATATTAATTATTAACTACTTATAAAACCTCTACTCACAGCAAGCTTTTGCAAAAATATTGCAGCACAACAGGGTTTATATATAACAATTCAAATAAAGAACAATGTATTTTACTAATTATAGATAAATTTAACACGCTTGCATAAAAATATTATCAATGTTTTTGCACATTTTACTTCATAGTATCTTACTAAAATACACACCATTGCACCAAAAAATATTGTTGTCATAGCATAAGTTATATTGCTTTGGTTAAATATTCTTTAATGAAATATAATCATAGCAATCTATTCTACATTGAACATTCCAAATAATAGAATCAATATAACAAAATGCTATCACTCAACCATGGAATTTTAATTCTAAGATTTTACTATATTACTTGATTTTTCAGAAAGGGTACTACTACGAAAAGTTGAAATCCAATAATCTTCAGTTGTTTTTCGTTTAAATGTCTCATCTCTTGAATGGTGCTTTGGTTCAACTACATAATTTTGCAATTTTTTAGGTATAGACATCGGAGCTCAAATTTAAAAAAGTTGCATTACATTAATTAATAATTCTGGTTTGTAAATACCTGTTCCTTGTCGAAGAGACTTTAGCCATTTTTCTCTAGAGCTTTCCAGTTGAGGATTAGTAGTGTGCATGTTTCCAGATCCAGACAGTGGTCGCCAAGTCTGCAAACAAATTTTGAAAATCCACAACCGAAATATGTTGCTGTTAGAACAGTGGCCACCAAACTTTTTTTTGTAAGAAATGAAGTTTGCTAACCAGATTAATTTTTTTTAATGTTTTGTAAATACTATTGCCTATATTTCTTATTTAATAAGGGACCTTAAAAAACATTAGTTTACAACTTAGTTAAAATTTTTATAAATATTAGATTTATATTTGACATCGATCCTTTTCCATTTCTCTTTAACCTTATTTTGAAAATATGCCACATGCCCGAAGTATGAACCCAGCAGTTTGGTGACACCTGTGTAGTTAAACAAACTTTTAGAAATACTTGGCTTTTAGAAAAAAAAAAATTAAAAAAATACCATCCACCGACTAGTGATCAGCTGACTTAATCAGTTCATATACAACAACAAAAAGTCTACACATCCAATACTGCGGTAAACAACCAAGGCTTGTCATATAAGAACTATATAAACGCAACGATATGCAAATGCAATTTAAGTCATTAGTAAAAAAAGGGTAGGAGACAAAAGATTTTGCAGTTAATGTTTTTTGGTGCTAGCCAATTGGTACAAGGGATGTTCAAAGTAGAATCCCAAGGTATTCTGGAATAACGAATCCAAAATGTTGAATTTTTATGTAATATGAATATGATGAGGAATTTTAACTAGTTATGAATATTTGGTATCTGTATGACAACACAACAATTTAAAGGGCAACATTTTATTTGAAATAAGTGAATATTATTGAAAAATAAAAAACATGTCAGTTATCCTTCTGATAAAGGTGGCTCTACTGGGCAACTCATAACCAGGAGGCATCTCTTTTATCAAAATTTTAAAATGCTCCCCGCTACAAGTTCCAAAGATTACATTTGTTATTAGTTTGATATTGCTTTGATGAGGGGATGATTTTGGGCCGAACATATGGAGTTAATCTGGTTTGTCTGCTTGTTGTTTGAATTGATGACCTGTGAAGTCAGAACAATAATTTTCTTACACTTTAATCAAAATACAACACAAACTCAACTTTATTATGCTAATAAAGCCAATGGTGGATTTTCTTTTTAATGCAAGCTGAACAATACAATTTCTGCATGTGCCATGATTTTTTTGGACCGGCGCAGTAAAATGTTACACCTGAAGACCTTGCACATGGCATTTCTTTGTCCTTGTTAGCGTTTTTTACCACTACCACGAGTCCAAAGTCCAACCGCGTGGTCAGTTCAAATACGTCACACACGGCCTTCTAAAAAGCGCACTTAGAAATGAAATTTAAGCAGCATCAATGCAAAGCGAAACGTTAACATGCAAAGTCAGCGTATTTTACGACTACCGTTAGTAAGTACAATTGCATGGTCAGTCCAAATACGTCCAACACGGCCTTCTGAAAAGTGCACTTTAGAATTGAATTTATATCGGTTCCAATTACCCGATATTAATTAGCAAAATTGGATTCAAATCTAAGGATCCGATATTGTACTTTGAACATCCTTAATTGGTACACAACTGACTAGTGACAGGAAGCCCGTTTATATGCACCTTTCGCGGTCAGATTAGATTAAGGTTCAATCCGGATTAAAAAGTAATCCGTTCCAGCGTCTTAATTACATGGCGTGAAATTCAAGCCAGCTTGAGTGTACAAACTGCACTGATATGCATTATCACGTAATATTCCAGTAAACCTCTGACACACAACCGATTTATTCGGTTAGGCTACTCCTTGCAGTAGCAATCTATTAATGCTTGTATTTTTATTAACCTAAAATTGAAAAAAAACAAAAATTACTTGAGTTAGGTTTGCCGATTAAGTATGTTTATGACTGTATAGTGCTTCCGTTTACCTGGCACACAGAATGTAAGTGCAGGAAAGTTAAGCTTATGTGTGCTGGTCAACGCTATATACAAGGCAGAGTGGACAAAAGAAGGTGATAAGATGTATTAAACATGACTAAAAAGAAAACTGTATTTGGCGCTGGCCTACAATCCTACCACAGCGTTGAGACAAATAATAAAGCAATGTACAATATTTGGGTGAGGGTGGGCCAAGTATTACAAACACGCATCCTGACCCAAATAATGTTCGATTTTATTGATTCTAGAGCAGCGCCTCTGTCACAAATTAGTATCTAACGAGTGTATGTAATATAATTTCCTTAAGCGTTAAACTTGTTGGTTTGTTTACGACTACCCGTTCAAGAACGGATTGAAAACCACTCCTTTTGACCGATTAAGAAACGAGAGAACTTAATTCATTCCAGCGTCAAAACGAGAAAGAATGAATTAACGCAATAGATTCGAATCCGGCTTAAACGTGCATATAAACAGGCTTAGTGTTCAATTTTAATTTAACAATTTTGAACATTTTAGTTTTGTAACAATTGTGCCAAACATGTGAGAAAAATATTCTGCATTAGTGACAATTCAGATTAGAATCATTAATAATCGTGCATCTTTTGCAGAAGAGTAATTTTAGTGTTGGAACGGACTTGTTGAGCCTCAAAGTTTTTCAGCAATAAAGTTTTAAAGATTAAAAGGAGAGAAAAACATAATGAAAGAAAATGAAAGAAACCTTATGTGACTAGCAGCACCAAATGTGTAACTTTATATTTAAAATTTGATCAATGGATATCCCCGCATCAAACTTCAGTTGTTTACCAAAAAGCGTATTGTAATTTTGCAGATCTGTGGACATGGTGCGAATTGCTATGTTTAGTACATGACAAGCCATAAAATAGATTATTTCTAAATGTATTGCAGATATAGAAACGTGAAAACTTGTTTTAAATGTTTTCTAGTCAATCAAATATACTACAAACCTTGGTTTTGGCTGCATTGGCCATTCTGGGCGATTGGGTTGTTAAATAAGGAGACGGGGGTCTCTTGGATGGCATAATCAACTGGAGAACACAAAAACCCAAAGCAATGCTAACTGGTATACTGGTATATATAACAATAACAAATTCCTAAATCAAAACATGATGTTTATAACTGACAAATATACAAACGCTACGCATATCTAGAATGGTACGAAAATAACTTAGCATACCCTAACATTTTAAAGATATTACAAAAACACGATTATAAAACTGATTATATATATTTTTTGAAAATTTAAATAAATTAAATCAAAAAGCTGTAATTTGGATTCCGTTTGTTGTTGTCTTGTCGCCAGAGTGCTTACCACGCATGACCAGTCAACCGTTTCACAACAGTTTTAAAAATCAAAATCCTTGATTGACAAAATAAAAAAATAGTACAATCATAGAGCACTAATACTAGAGCCGACACTCGTAAATATCGGCAGATCGGTCACGCTTGGATAAACCGGGTAAGATTCGACCTTTTCCAATATCGCTTGATACAGCAGTGGATAAAAAAGTGAACATGACACACTGTTGCATTCCGGGGTGCAATTATACAAACCGATCAAAGTTTGTTAGGTCTTTGTTTGCCATAGGAAGACCAGATTTGGCAAAAAATGAAGAGGAAAAAGCGCACAGGACAAGCTTGCGTCATTTTATTTTGCAGTTTAGAGATCCTTGCCAAAATGACAAAATTAAACACATGTTACATAAGGAAACGTAGGTTGCTGTTTTTCTGTATATAAGTGCTCGTTTTAAGAAAATGATAATATATTCAGGGCGGCGATTTGTGAAGCCCATTTTGAAAAAGAGAAAATTATTGCACATAGAACAAGAAAATGATTAGCGATTGGGGCACTTCCAACATTGCTCCTGCCTACTTAATTTAGTGCTCTATGGTACAATCATAAAATTATTATTACAACATATGTTGAGATTTTCCTGTTATATCAAGCACATTGTAGGGGACTTAAGCCAATGTACTTTTCTCTCAAATTACACACTTACAAATCATGCCCACCTGCAGCAAGCTTACGTTTTACGTTGTTCCGGTATTTTAAAATGCGCTGGGATAAGCCAATGCTATACACACACAGTATATTTCAACAGTGTGGTCACAGTATATTTTCAACAGTACCGCATATCTAACTCCATCCATCGAAACTAAACAAACTTTTCCGGCATTTTAAAGTGAATATTGTCAGACTGCGAAATACATTTTACAAAAAATGGCGGTAAAAAGTGCACTTTTACAGTAGGAAACACGTCAAGCTATTATGGCCATCGTACAGTCGAGTCTAATTGATTGTTTCAGTAGCATTTCAATAGAGGAAAAGCGAATGCGTTGGTTATCAGCTGGTCCAATGCCGACTGTGACAGCGGGGCGCATAAAGTAGGCCTACGGGAGAAAAGGAAATATGGAAGAACAATTTTAATCAGAGGTTTCCTTTACGCAGGCGAAACAAACACGTTTCATTAAAAAATATAAATAACGATGCCTGCAACTCGCTATATCAGCTATCCTTTCCCCCTGGAGTAGGAAAAATGTTAGTCTTTGTGTTTCTTTTTGAATCCTTACAGGACCCGATCACGACTCACGAGTTACCAGTATGCAGAGAGTATCTTTCTAGATTAATGTAAAATATATATCTGCTACTTAGGGAGCACATCTATAGTGTGGATTAGGCGATTTAAGATTAGCACTGTTTTCCAACTCAATTGGCATTTTAGAGTAGAAACTTTCAATCTTTCATGCAGCAACTAACTATATAGTTTTATAATTTGGAATTCGAATTGCGTTTTTAAGACGATCATTTTTACTGCATTATAGTCAGGGCCGGATTTACCAATAGGCTAGGCAAGCTGAAGCCTAGGGCCTCAACGTCCAGGGAACTCGAAATTCGGTTTCGAAGTTGACAAAACTTGACAAGTTTAAACCCTACCTAAAGTATATATATATGTTCAAGAGTAGAAAATTCGATACACAACTGGTTTCAACCACGTTGTAAACCAGGGATCGGCAACCTACGGCCCACGGGCCGGATCCGGCCCGCCGATGTAATTCATCCGGCTCGCCGCTTCTTTGACAAACTTAGACAAGTTCATTTCACATACTTTTTGACTATTTTTACTACTTAATTGCGAAATTTTTTTTTTTTTCGAATGTTTATTCTACGTCCGCTTTGTTTAGTTTAGATGCTGCGTTTTCAACTAGATCAGCGCTTTGCGCCGTGGAAGGCTGCCAAATGGGACGCGAAAAATCAGAAAACGTATTAAAAATTTTTAGACATATATTTTTTAACATTTTTTATTTTCGGCATTATATAAAAAACTTGCAAGAAATTTAAAAGAAATACCAGTATACCAAAAAAATCGCGCTCGCTTCGCTCGCCAGGTGCGCCTTGACTTAAAACGGTTAACAAGCACACCGCTAGATTAACTTTAAATGTTATCGCGTTCCCTCAAAGTAGTTTTACTACACTTTTCATTAGTAGTATGGATGACGACGTGTGAACTCGAATTTTAAACTAAACAAACGCTTTTTGTCGCGCTTTGCGCAACACTTTACTGCCTCTGTAAATGTAGTTAAACACGCCTTTAAGTGCAAAAAATATCAAAGGCCCGCCTGATTCATAGTTGTTCTAACATTTCAAAAACACAATTCTTAGTTAAAATTTTGTGGGGCCCGCAGAGACCTTTCTGAGTTTGGATTTGGCCCGCGACTAGAAAAAGGTTACCGACCCCTGTTGTAAACAGTCATTATTACGTCGTTTGCATCTTAATAAGGGGGCGCAGCAGCAGTGCTAGGTCGTTTTCATAGGGTTAGCGAAGTTCTTCAGAAATCTGAATCGTTATTAAGTACTTGTGCCGATTTGTACAGTTCACTTGTACACTTTCTAAGAGAAATTATAGATGGGTTTGACAATTTTGATCAGGAAGTAAAAGCAACCTTGCCGAATATTAACTACAGAGCTGTCACTATAGGAGACAAAGAAATGCACCTGACGCTTTAAGTGAACTTCCTGCCAAGGAAATGTTTAAAATAAATTCCTTTGTCCTTATGCTCGACGCACTTGAAGCCAATTTAAGAAGAACAGCTAATGTGTACAGTGACATTGCACAAATGTTCCTCTTTCCTGCTAATTTGAAAGCAACTAAAGTAGAAATTGTACGAGGCGTAGAACTTTTAAAGGAAACGTATCCATAAGACGTTGACCCAAAACTTACTGATGAGCTTCTACAATTTCATTTGTACGTGAGACAAACATAAAACCAAGGGCTTACCGGTACAGAAGAGCAATATATTTCTTTGTCTCATGGAGACAAGGAAAAAAATAAACACTGCCTTTTCTAATGTGGAAGCAATATTAAGACTGTTTCTAAGATTAATGGTCACTAACTGCATTCTGCAGATGCCTTCATTCTGCAGATGCCTTTATCACTTTCTAACTGTACTACTCTTGGTTGTAAGTCGGTTATTCCTGTAAGTAGCACACTCTTTAAAATGTGCTGTCGGGCGACAAAATAAAACCTAACAATACCCCTAATGTACTTGAATATACGTGTTTCAGCATATAGAGAAAGCACTCTTTTAAAACAAACAGACCTCTTTATTGGTTATGTTGGTAATACACATTTTAAACAACAAAACAAATACAGGTAGGCCTATATTGCAGTTAGTGGAAGCATAGCATGGCAGAATTACTCACAAAAGGAAATGCTGATTTATTTGCCATTTTTTTATGAATTTCATCAGTAACTTGCAATATTTAATTAACGATCATGACTATTTAAATCAGTGGTCGGCAAACTGTGGGCCGCGAGTCACTTTTGAATAGCTTAATTAGTGTTATCATGTAGTTGTGTGCCGCGTGATAGCCGTACATTCATCACACTGTATTTAAAAGTTGGTGTGGCTAAGTATTTTTACATTGTCTCAGGCAGTGTTTTCGGCATTAAGGAGTCGTATAATATTTCACCTTTTCTTGGGGTCAACAGCCTGCCCTAAACTGTATGAACTTAGTTAGACTTCCTGCAAAATGCAATCTCTACCAAAATAAATGTATAAGTTGAAAATAATTTTCTGTTCAACTTAATTTGGTGCGTATCGTGAGTAACATTTAAGACTAACGTAATGGATTTCTTTTACGCGTTTCGTGCGAACGTTTTACGTGATTGCGGGTGCCGCCATTCAGCCTTGTAATTGATATAGTGTTTATCTTTTATGCATTTAAGTACACGTCTATGGTAAGAGATTCGCCAACTAAAAACAAATAGACGCAATTTTTAAGCGTTTTGCGAAATAAACTTGCTTTAGTTACATAATACCACACTGGTTGGTTCGAGAACAACATACACATTTCTTAAATTACTTGAACTACGGCGTTACTTGTGACGTCAAATGTAAGGATTTTTATGTATATACTTTAATCTATTCAGCCCAAAAGCGCGTGTTCTATAATTTCTTGCATCCTGTGACTCATAACTGTACAGTCCAATTTCTGTTAAATGTTACAATAATATTACCTTAGGACGGAAATAATTTTGCTGATCATGTAGTCGTGTGTTGTAAGAGTGTATACTAGTTAGGGGAACAAGCAAATTGAAGAAAGCATCCGGTAAGTGTGTCGCAGACTAGATCGGGACACAATCCCCAAAGTAGCTGCTAAGGATAGGAATGACTTTACTTTCTCGAGCAAGACGTTTATTGGACAGAACGACAATCAGTACACGGCAACTAACCACGCACACCAAGTGCTCGCATAAGGCTACAGCTTGTCTCTAACCAACGAGATTGCAAACCGTGCTCAAATGCGTCCGATTCTCTCGGTATCCACCCGACGAATGATATCAAAACGACACCACACAATAGCAAACGAAATCGGCACAAAGATATCACGCAGCGCCGATAAAACCGAGGCTGCGAAATTCACAAATGTCCTATTCCTGAGGGGAAACCGTGGCGACGGGAGCCGACCCGGACGGCAGTTCCCGCGGCCTAACACATTAGTTATGCTTCAAAGGGTAACAATAATTAAATTTGTGACATTTACCCCCTCTTCAAGACAATCCTTGCGATTGGCTAATTTAACGGAACACAAATTTAAAACGAAGTAAAAATAAAGTACAATACACACTTTAGCCCAAGTTAACTTCGCGATGGCACACAGTAAATTGACAACACAAATTGCCAGCAAAAATTAAACAAACTGCAGTCCACACTTTACCCCAACTTAAGACGACTTTGCTATGTTTACATTTTAGCCAGACACAAAACTAAGAAAACCAGCAAAATCAAGACAAACATACTAGCAAATTCGCATACGAGAGACGAAATTTACCTCTCTTTAAAGCTATCTCATGATACATACACTTCAAAGCACAAATTGTAAAGATCACGAAATGAAAAACATCAGACGAGAAAACATCGCATGCACATTTACAGTCGTTTAATTTTAAACAACTCTGGTCATCGCCATGACCCATTTTAACGCGCGCCGCTTAATTTTGTCTCTATCCGGTGAGGGCCGCACATATTGCGCAACCGGTGACAGGTCAAAGATCCTGTTGAGGTTGTTCGGCGTAATGACCTTGCTTCCAACCTGAACCACCTTCGAAAGCGCCCGTAGACCATCCGCAATGCACAAGAACTCCAGCTTCACGTCATCCTCAGAGTAAGAGGTGCAAAGTGTGACCCCGTTTCCTGCTTTTCGAACACCATCTGCTTCTACGCACTCCAATACCTTCGAATTGTCGGCCGCTTTCAATGATTCGAAGCCCGACTGAACGTCTTCAACCCACCGTTCGCTTGTCGCTTCTATCGCCTCGCTGTACAACTGGGCGTCATCACAACCCCTTTTGTTTTCCGCTTCCAAAGCCTCGCTGTACAACTGGACGTCTTCAGAACACTTTTCGTTTGACGTTTCCAAAGCCTCGTCGCACAACTGACCTTCCTCAGTAGAACTCTTCCCGGTCACTTTTCCGCCAACCAAGCTTTCCAAACTGACCTTGCCAGGCGCGGCAATTTCTTTGCTGTTCATCACATTTTTCGCGACAAGCGACGGATGCAAAGCGCCTGTGTATTTCACCTTTGTGACAAATATTTCTGTGGTAGGCACCTCTTCAAACGCTTCTGCTTGCCTGTCCACTTTGACTTGTCGATCTCGCCACTTTTGTTTCCTAGTCCTCTCTTGACTATCATCGGAAGTATTCGGCCTATTTTCCTTTTTCTTGAATTCGACCAGCTTTAATAGGACTGGTCTCCGATGCTGAAGTTGAGCTAATTCAACTTCCAACCGATTCATCTCTAATCGAAACTCGTTTTCTCTTCGGGCTTCTCTGGCCCGCCATTCTTCGGCGGCTGCCCCTTCTTTGGCCCGCCATTCTTCGGCGCCTGCCTCTGCTTCGCGGTAATCTCGATCTGCTTCGGCCAGCCTTTCTTCGGCGGCTGCAATTGATTTGCGGTAATCTCGATCTGCTTCGGCCAGCCTTACTTCGGCGGCTGCTTCTGCTTCGGCCCACCTTTCTTCGGCGGCTGCCATTTCTTTAACCAACCTTACTTTGATGGCTTCCGCTGCTTCGCGGTTTCTTCGAGGTACTTTGGCCCGAATTTCTTCGGCGTGTGCCTCTGCTGCTTCGCGTTCTCTTCGAGCGTCTTCGGCCCGCCTTACTTTGGCGACTGCCTCTGCTTCGCGTTCTCTACGATATGCTTCGGCCCGCCTTACTTTGGCGGCTGCCACTGCTTCGCGTTCTCTGCGATATGCTTCGCGTTCTGTGGTCATCCACTGCAGCTGCTGCTGTTGAAGCACGAACTTCACCAGGGCATCACCTGCGAGTCCTATGCTCTTTCCTGCCTCGATTATCTTGTCCATTTCTACCTCGTCTTGAAGAGGTCTCTAAGTCAAACCTTTTTAATTCCCGGACGAGCCCCCAATTGTCGCAGACTAGATCGGGACACAATCCCCAAAGTAGCTGCTAAGGATAGGAATGACTTTACTTTCTCGAGCAAGACGTTTATTGGACAGAACGACAATCAGTACACGGCAACTAACCACGCACACCAAGTGCTCGCATAAGGCTACAGCTTGTCTCTAACCAACGAGATTGCAAACCGTGCTCAAATGCGTCCGATTCTCTCGGTATCCACCCGACGAATGATATCAAAACGACACCACACAATAGCAAACGAAATCGGCACAAAGATATCACGCAGCGCCGATAAAACCGAGGCTGCGAAATTCACAAATGTCCTATTCCTGAGGGGAAACCGTGGCGACGGGAGCCGACCCGGACGGCAGTTCCCGCGGCCTAACACATTAGTTATGCTTCAAAGGGTAACAATAATTAAATTTGTGACAAAGTGTTTTGTTTGAAATTTGTGTACTGTTTTTAGGATTTCAAGTTTAAATATATCGAGCCTTCAATTGTTGCATTATGTAAAATAGAGAAATCAGTAAAACTTAAAGGCTATAAGAAGACTTTCTCTCATAGAAAGAAACATTTATTTTCTGTCTGGGAGCACACGAGTTTCTTTCTATTTTACCCACTCGCCTGGCGTCTCGCTTAAGAGAGCAGTATGAGTGACGTTGCTCTGTCTCTCTCATTAAAGATTGCCTGTCAGCGACCCAGCGGCGAACATGTGTGCGTGGTCGACCGACCGACCGGCCGACAAACTTTTAAATTTAGTTAGATAGATGTGCAAAAACAAGCACTGTCACCATTGGTTTACGAGCGTTAAGAAAACATTTCATGCCGTTGTTATCAAAAGCAATGCGAAATGTGTCACTAACGTCTAATTTAACGTTAAGACAAACCGCAATGCGACAAAATTTCAACGTCATTTGTTACGTAAAAACGGCGTTGATTCCAAATGTTGAACCTAACATGTGTTACATCATTACGGACGTCACTGAACGTATTATGAACGTTATTTTTACGGTACGACGAAACCACAATGAAACAAATTTACAACGTCATACGTAACATTCAAATAACGTCTATTACTGACGCAATAATAACATTTTTAGACCAGTTTAGGCGTCGTTTACACGTTAAACTAACGCTGTATTTTAACGTTGCGTAAAACTATAATGCAACCAGTTGAGAACGTCATACGTGAAGTAGAAATAACGTTGATTTTTGACATCAAAATTAACTTGTTTTAGACAAATTGTAACGTAATTTTAAACGTTTTAGTAGCTTTCTTTAATAACGTTGAGACAAACAAAATGCAACTAATTTTAAAACGTCATAAATGACGTACAAAAAACGTTGTTTACTGACGTCAAAACTACCGTCTTTTCAGCCACTTTTGACGTCATTTCAAACGTTTTAAAATGGTATTCTTTAACGTTTTGGCGGACTACAAAGCAACCATTAAAACGCCAAGATGACGTACGAACAAGTTAATTACTGACTTCGAAGCTAACTTGTTTTATGCCATTTTGGACGTCAGAGCGAACGTTTTGCATATACTGGTCTACTGATAAGCCCTCAATAATTAAGCTTAAGAACCTTGGAGTATAAATAAACGAGGTGGAACTATAATATGTAATATTATTCACAAAACACTTTAAAATTGTTTCCTACAGAATTACAGTCTAATAGATATTAGTCTTGGAGACATTAGAGTCATGTTGCATGGTCTTCCTTAAAGATGCCATGTGATGATGGACTGTCCATACAGCCAGCAAGATAAAATTACTCATTTTATTGTTTCACTACTTGACTTCTTTAACAATTTCTGGTTCAACAAAGGATCTCCAGATCACTTATTTAAAACATTCAATGTATAGTGTTGTATAAAATTTGTAAGTTATGTTGTTAACTTGCCAGCCGCTGGTTTAAAATAGCTGCCTATATGATCAGGCTGAAAATGTCAACCATCAAAAAGCATTAATTTAAACAGTAGAATTTATCAGTTATGAAAATCCACAATTAAAAATTATGACAAAGTTTTTAACAAGCACATTTTTTAAAACGGTTTTGCCTAAACTATATCTGTGTTTAATTGTGATGACTGTTATATTACACGTCTATAAAATCAATAAACAATAAATAAGTCTATTTGGTTTGTAATTTGTTTTCAATTTTGCGTTTTCCCTGTTTGCTGTAAATCATTTATTGGCATAGAAAAGAAAACGCAGTAAGGATATTATTGGGTATTCTAATTGGAGCGAACTACTTAAAATAAAGTTTCCGGATTCCCATAAAGATCGTTTAACATTAAAACTCACGTTATTTTAAATAAAATCTTAATAACATCAAAAGTAACAAAACAAAGACGTTATACATTATGACTACCAATGTGTCTATTTCAGGATTAGTACTGAAATGTTGGCAAACTATTTTGTAGGGTGTTAAATACAGTATGAAACTGGACTTAGTTATGGGCAACAAATAAACTACTGCGGAACAAACTACTGCGTTTTAAACCACATAAAAGTGCGCTTTTGTCCACTGCAAACTTTTTCCAGATTTAAAAAGAATAAGTGACAGGGTGTCAACGAATCGGTGACAGGGTGTCACTGAATCGTTGACAGGGTGTCACGGAATTAGTTACAGGGTGTCACCAAATCGGTGACAGGGTGTCACCAAATCGGTGACAGGGTGTCACTGAATCGTTGACAGGGTGTCACGGAATCGGTGACAGGGTGTCACCTAATCGGTGACAGGTGTCATCAATTTGGTGACACTGACAGGGTGTCAATAAAAAGTCACGACCCCTCCTCTGGACACATGTGTATATTTTAACAGGGATACATGACCACCGTGCTATCTGAACTCCACTAAATCGAAACTAAACAAACTGTCGTAGCATTTCAAAGTGCATACTGTCAGGTCGCTTAAAGATTTATTCTACATTCACATAATTCAGTATAGTTCGCTTTCAATAAAATGGCTTACAGCGCAGTAAAAACACGTGTTGCCAGTAAGGAGTGCATCGTTGACTGTAGTTTTTGATCAAGCAGCCGCGTGACACTATAGTATATACTGTTTTAATATACTATAGTGACACTATAGCACAAGAGCGACTGCGTTGGGGATTAGCTAAGCCGAAATGCCGACTGGATTTGCCAGAACGGCCAGGAAAGGAAAAGGGTATTGAGGTGAAATATTTAACACTTTAACAGGCGAACGTGCTATAATAACAAGCACAAACAGGCATGCGTCGTTTCTCTACACATGCTTGGAATATTTTTTAAAAAACACCCTGAGGCTACAGCGTTAATATTCTATGGTGAAGTCGCACTAGCAAAAAGTTCAACTTGTTTTACGGGCGGGTAACAGCTGACTGACTGAGACTGACTGTCATTGATTAAGCCAGTGGTTCTCAACCTTTTTTCTTTCGTGGCCCATTTACGTTCCAAAAAAATTCTGTGGCCCAATAAATTTTTATGAAAGAAAAAACTGTAAAATAGGTTTAGAACAAAACACAGCAGAAAATATTTCAAAACAGATGATTTATTCAACCGTGCATTAGTGCACCCGATCCGTTTAGTGCATCCAAAAGGATCCAATTAGTGCATCCAAAGGATCAAAAAAGTCCGACTTTTAGACTTTGAGGTCTCGGACAATGCGCTTCAAAAGATTAAGTTTAATAATACTTGACCTACCTAAACCCAAACGCTAACCCAAATAATGTGCATTGAATTAATAATTACATAAACGCTTTAGGCTCCAATACCTCAATTTCTGACGTAACAATCCTATGACGAGAAACTATCTTATTCCCACCCGAGTTCGGGGTTTTTCCCCAGCATTCAAATAATTATTACATTAACGCACATTATTTGGGTTAGTGTTTGGGTTAGGGTGGGTCAAGTGTTATTAGTGCTATCTCACACTTTTTATAATCTTTTGTGAATGTTCAGCGAATATTTTCAATTTATCTACGCCGGGAGTTTACCTAAAGGTCCAAATTAGTGCATTGCCAGGACCTCAAGGTCTAAAAGTCTAGACTTTTCTGCCATTGGATGCCCTAATTGTCGTAGACCTTTTTGCTTAGAAATGCACTAATTTCTAACGGATCGGTTGATTGGTGAGATGCTTGCGGCTGAACAATAAATTCACATTCCTTTTTAATTCCTCTCCAAGCCATTATTCCTGTAAAATTAAATATAGTGACACAAATGAAACCAAATCTAGCATTTTTAAATTGTTCTGTGGCCCACCTAAAATGTTCTTATGGCCCACCAGTGAGCCATGGTTCACTGGTTGAGAACCGCTGGATTAAGCAAATGTGCGATTGTGCAGCGTTTTTTTGTTTTGGGTACAGTACTATTTTTGCCATTATTTTTTTGTATGCAAAAATAAAATTAGTCTAGTATCCGGCGCTGGTCTAGAATGCTACCACAGCGTTTAAACAATTATTAAAGCAACGCACAATATTTGGGTTAGGGGTGTCGGTTAGTGTTTGGGTGAGGGTGGGTCAAGTGTTATTATTTAATAATCTGCTTAACCTATCTAAACTCAAACGCTAATCGCACTAACCAAAATGCTCGTTGTGGTAGGATTTTAGACCAAAATAATAATTATTGTACCAGAATTGCCGGCGCTGATCTAGAATCCTTACCACTTTTTTACAGTAATAAAACCAGTATCAAAATTGAATAGAAACAATAGCTATGGGAGGATAGATAATAATAATACTCGACCCACCCAAACCTAAATATTGTTAACAACACAGATAACCAAATTTTAAGGTGGACATGTGTGCAATTATGTTTTTTGCCAACCTTAGGTTTGAAATCCTACCAAAATTATTTTTCTCTAAATTTAAGTGTGCAATTTTCTGATTCAGATGTGCAGACAAGTTTCTTCAAAAAAAATATCGTTTGTGCACCTGCCACAGAATGCAGACCGGGTAACATAAACCCCCAGACGAAATGTGGTAGGATTCTAGACCAGCACCAAATGGCCTACAAGGAATAGAGCTGATATAGTGGATATCAGTCTTTAAAAGAAGGTTTGTGTTAAGTGGGATTTTTGCATCTGGTATAGTTTTAGTCGACAGCATGAAAAGATTTACCTTTAGTTGTCCATAGAAATATGGGATCTGCTTTTTTGCATTTTTCTGGCATATGAGTCCACCACCTCCAAAAATTAGTCTAGCACAGTGTTTTTCATCCTATAGATTGCGACCCGTATAATTGTAATAGTTATATATGGTTAGATTTGTTGAACTTGGTTCTGAGCTAGATTTTTTCAAAATTTTAAAAATGCATAGGCAATATTAAGAAATAAATATTGCACCAAGCTCATGACGTTGGCAGTAGGGTTCTGGCGTGCTCGCAAATTTCTTGCCCAAAATATAGGATCCCTACTTCATGGCCTGTGGCCGTTGGATGCCTGGGCACTACAAGTGGCTTCTCACAGTTGCATTATACTTAAAGTTTGTATTATATGATCAAGAGAAAAAACAATAAAACAGCAAAATCAACTGGAGACTAAAAATGGGCATAAATTTAGATGTTGCAATTTCATGATCGCAGCCTTGCTCAACCTGACTTCTGTAATAATCATCCATTTTTTCTGAATATGACTACCATGAGAGGATAAATAGTGCGAGGGCAGAATACAGAATGTAACTGAAGATACAAATGTGTCAGAAAACAGGATTTAGGTAAGAAATAAAATAAGGAAGGGCAGAAATAAGAAAGTTTTTAACAAGCAAAGGCGAAACAATGGTAAAACAAAACATATAGAAATAATAAAAATTAAAATCAACTCATTAATGCCAATGTTCTATGGTTTGTTAGCTTACAAAATGTTCAACTAAGGAGAATGGGTCATCAAGGTATCACTGTTATACTTGTATTATTTGGGCCACCATATATAAAAGGTTGAGAAAAATTAGTTTTGGAAAATTTGACATATATTAAACTGTTTGTGGTGCTAGATATATCTAAATTGGAATTTTATATAAAGATTTTTCCTATATTTGAAGAGCACTGTTTTTTCCTTTATTTAAATATCAAAAAACAAAAACAATGTCTACCATTCTTGGAAATAATTTGGATGAAAAAGCACCTAGTAAAAGTGCAAAGCGCCGAGCCAAGAAAAAGCACTTGGAGACAAGTCACAAAGAATCTGTGACCCTGACCCTGAGTGAAAATGATCCAAAAGATGTATTATTATCTCTTAGGAAACAAATAGAAAAGGCAAAATTGGAACAGGTTTGTAATGCATTAATATCATTATGCCCAATCTGAGCTTATGACAAGTGGTCAAAGTATACCAATTTATATATATAATATATAAATATGGCATCATAAGTTGTATACAGATGAGGTGTGCAACACACAACCTAAATACTCGAGAGTAAATTTTTTATTTATTTGACGCTCATAGACTTCATTAAGTATGCCAATCATTGGCATGTTTGAATTTATGTCACACTGCATTTGAGTGTACTGAAGCTCTACAATATGATTTTTTCTTATGTACATCTCAAATAATATATATTAATATTAACATAAAGTTCTATGAATGAAGTACTTTGATACTTTTTTGACAAAACCATATTTGGAATAAATCGTTTTTAACTACCTATTGTTGTATAAAGGACTTTATTAGTGTTTTGACATCTTGGCTGATGCACAAATTATAATTGAGATGATTGGAAATTGCAATTGACACCTACTCATTTACTATTGCAAGTGATGTAAATTTTTAGAGATTAATGGCAGCAGCAGAACCAATTATGCCAGAGATGATAATAACAGTGACAGGCGGAATCCCAGAGATTTGTAGAGTATTTTTGTAATTACCCACAGGTTAAGAACCACTGATTAAAGGAGTTGACATACCATAAAATCCTTCTTAAATGTTCATTTTTTAAGCTAGGTAGGACATAACTTTAAACATGTTTAATTATGCCATTACTACCCTAGTAAGCGAGTTTTTTCTGAGCTTTTAAGGACGTTTTCGTAAATAACGATAATTGAGGACAAATGCTATCATAAAGAGACTGACTTTCCATGAAGTCAGTAACAGAAATCTGAACCATTCAATGCAAATTCCTGCGCACTAAGTTTAAACTGCATTTTTCAGGAAATTGTTTACCGTCACCATCGCAACTTACATTTTGTTTAAATTTGCCTGTTTACCTTTGAACAAAATTCTCCATTGGCCGTATGTGGAAATAAACAATAATGTAAATTCAAAAATTTGGTAGCTTTTTGAAATGATTTGTTGTGGTCCACGTAACAAGCAGCATAACAAAAAATGGCCTTTTATTCTTTTTTGCTTTTTAACTAATTGTTATTCAATCAATTATGTTCATGTTTGTTGTAAATAAAACAAAATACAAATTCCCTCTACGCAGCTAGAAGCAGATTAAATGCGTACAATGTAACTCGTATATATATGGCCTATAATGAAGTAGGCTATATTCCAACATGATATGGTCACTCAAAAGTAAAAAAAAAAACATGATATGGCCGCTCAAAAGTAAGAAGAAACTTATAGCATGAAATAAGGCTAAATTATTATGCATTTTATTTATTGGACAAACGGCCATTTTGACCGCTCGCGGAGATGCTGCTTTCAGACCTTCTGAAGGTGATGTTTAATTTCCACGAACGAAAGTCGACACTAAAAAATGGACCGAACACATCGCACGTGGTAAAAATCCTACGTATTCCATATGTTGTATTTGATTTATTGAACAATATTTCTCTGGATAAATTTTATGCTGTAGAAATTACATAACTAGAAAGATTGATTAAAGTTGATTAAAAATCCTTCTCCGAAACAAGCCAAGATCGCTCTCTTTCAGTGGTTTCTTGGGGTATATTTCTTAACCGCCCTTGAGTGTTTATGGTATAACGACAGTGTCGGCAGCTCTATGACTAGAATTGTCACGGAAAAAAATGAAACTTTATTACCTGTGCAGGACAAACTGTTGGCCGCGAGTTACTTGCACTTTATTTTAAAAGTTTGTGTAGCATAGAAAATTTAAATTGGCTTAGCTTGGAAAGGTCCATCTAACTATATTTTTTGCCAACTTAAACTGTACGGCAGGGGTCGGCAACCCCTGGCACGCAAGATGATTTTACAGGGCATGCCAAATGATTTAACGCGCTCGTCATATCACCTTAAAAATTGCAACCATTACATCAATATCACATCATTAACATTATTATTACATGACTAACACTAGCTAACTAAACTATTGCACACATTTCTAGTTCGATCTGCAGTGTTTGTGTCACAAATTAGTGTCTTAAATGTTGTATTTAATATGATTTTTTGTGGGCGTTATACTTGTTGTGTACCGTTTGTATTAAGTCACAATGCCCTAAAATTGGCGCGATGTTTACTGCAGTAAAGCAGGGCATTCTACATTAAAGTACGCACGTGTGTTTTTGTGCGACTGAGAAACCTAGCTTAAAGCGAAACTGATAGTTAACACTTCTAGCTACCGGCTGAAAAACGTTGAAGTGTATTCCAAAATAGCGGTCACACTATTGTGTTCGTGACAGTGTGTTTTTTCAGCAGGGTCAAGGTATCTTCATAGAATTTAACTTATGAATTTAGGTTTAATGGCGTCTTACAAGATACGTAAATTAGATGTCAGATCACAGCAGGGTTGCGGAGTCGGACTAGGTAAAACCGTAAAACTACCCGAGCTCGAAATGTGCGCATGCGCATAACTAAATTTCGAAACTATTTTCCATGAGCCCTACGAAGGATTGCGGATTATCCATCTTGTTTTAGTTACGTAAATCGGTGAAGTACAGGCTGTTGAGTCTGAGTCGGACTCGGGTTGTTTTTAACCGACTCCGCAGCCCTGGTTGCCAGTGCAAAACCAAACATAGAAAAATGTTTGGCACGCGAGTTGTTGATATTTTAAAATTATTCATAATTTTGCACGCTGTATACGAAAGGTTGCCGACCCCTGCTGTACGGTATGTAATGGAAAAAATTTTCGCGCTTCGCGCGTATAATCTTCGTTTTTTACTTTGTTTAACATTATGATATGCAGTGTTTTGGGCACCGGGTTACATTTCACCTTAAAATTATTTCGTAGTGGGCCTTCAAAAGCTCTGAAAAGAGTACTTTGGGCCGCGACTAGGGATGTTCAAAGTAGAATATCGAATCCTTGGATTCGAATCCAGATGAGATTCGAATCCAATTCTGCCGTTTATTTCGGGTAATTGGTACCGATATAATTTAATGTTTTACCGCCGACCGTCGCGCCTAATTGTACAAACGCGTGCGGTAAGTTGGCCTGTCGCTGCGGCGACCAATTTATAGCGATTGCTTTAAATGTAACCAGTTAGTGTAGCGTCAGCGTTTTTTCGGGCGACCAATTACCGCGTCTCGCGATAACGTTCGTCTAATAATTAGGTGTCAATCAAGCATTCTTGGGCGAGCGACTAACGTGCAATTTCAGGTGGGGAGTTCCCAATTTCCCTAAATGCGTTAAGTTGCAAACGTAACATTACATTGTAAGAGGTGCTGGATGTCGACCAAATGCGCTATAGGGTTACTTAAGGTCAACTTTAGACCAATATTCAGAAAGGTTATACAGTAATGCACAGCGTAATTGTCAAGTATTCGTTATGTCAATAGTAACTTATTCTTTGCAGTACATTATTATTTGACTGCATAACAGATCATTTTAGTCAAAAAAAGAAGCACAAAAACCCAACAATGCTTTAAAAACAGGGCCGAATTGCTAAAGAGTTCTGTGTTCGGTGTTGCATTGTACTCGCTATTGGCAAAAATATAAGTTTAGGCAACAACCTGGACAGTGGACATATTACAGTTTACACAACTGCTTTAAATGACAGTTGTTAAGAATGTTAAACATATGGGAGATTTTTTTTATTATAATGTACACATGTTAGCAAAAAATCCCTTCCCCAAACAAAATCGAGGTTAAATAATTTAATAAAATTATACTAGGATTCGATATTCTGGATTCGTTATTCTAGATTCGAAACCTATTATTCTAGAATACCTTGGTATTCTACTTTGAACATCCCTAGCCGCGACAAAAAAGTTTGCCGATCACTGATTTAGTTGGCCATCTTGCTTAATTTTGGGATTAAACGTTTTTTAGTTTAAGAACATTCCAATTGGCCATTCATCTATGCGTGTAATTGAAGACTGCGGTAACCACAAACGCACCAAAAAGTGTTAAATTAACAATTTGGTATAAGATTAGATGGAAAACCAGCATACGATCTACCGAAATTTGGGCGAATTTTGCCGACTGAAAATTTTTTACTTAATGCCAACTCTGCACAGCAATAAACACTTACACTGTGTTGCGTCTAATGTTTTTGTACAATTAATCGGGTTTTAAACCTCTCCATTCTCAATATACCAAACAAGATAATTTTGTTGACAGAACCATGCTGCCGTTGGAGCATTACGGCAACGAATTTGGCTGCTGCAAGACGCAAGCGCCGGGGTAAAGTAAGGTTTCACGTGTGATACTTAAAAACTGGTGAACGTTATCTGTTAATTCCGTGTGTTATGTCCTGGTTAGGTCAAATGTGAGTGGAGACCAACTGCAAAAGATTTTATTGGAATCCACGAACCAAGCAGAAACGGAACAGGTCAGGTTTATTTTATTTTTAAATACAATTATCGAATATATAAACTGTTTCTACTAGGACAAATATTCAAATACAAAACACGCATGTTAAAATTATAGGCTACATCAAACAAATGCGGTCCTCCTCCAACGTTTGACGAATGTCGTATGGAAGTATTGGAAAAGCAAAAGAAGAAGTTGGTTAAAAAGAAAAATGAAATCACAAAGTTGAAAGTTAGGGCTGGCAAAGGGGAACACCTTGAAAAAACCCAGGTGTCTATTATTAGGCGCTTATTGAATGCATTTTAGTCCGGTTTTAACTTTGTACAAAAAATGACAGAAACTCAAAATTGAACGCGAGAAGTTGATCGATGACGAAATCGACAATTGCGAGGAGGAAATCTTCCAGTTGAAACAACTTTTAAAAAGTCAAAGAGAATAGATCAGCAAGCAATAAAGAAGCTCAACATCGACAGACAACGAACAACTATTACGATTGGCTGCCACGAATATTGTTTGATAGCTCGGTGATCATTAAAAGTGTTTGCGCTTGTTTATCCAACTTTTGTTTCAGGTTTTCTATTGATTGCTGCTTTTCGTTCATTTCGGTCTCGAGTTCTTTCCTTTCCACTCTCAACTGTTCCATCTTTATTAAGACGTACATAATTTAATTATAATGTATATTTGGACTATTCTTTCTAAAAAAGCAACAACAAAACAACACATGGCATGTAGTGAAAATAACTGCGGTCTATACTCATATAAACGATTGAAAAAGAGCTATGGTGAAACATTTCCAGTACTTTACGACCTATTATTGGGCCAGCGGTTAATATGTAAAGTCCAGTAAAACGCGTTCGGTGTGCTATGGGGTTACATGAGAGTTAAGCCAATAATCAGCGTAAGTTACACACAGCTACTGACAGTTGTAAGGTTGTTAATCGTATTAATGGACTACAAATGCTACACAACGGCCATCGTTCTTTAAAATACTACTTGCGATCGGCCGACACTGGATGTTTTAATTTAATCTATCATGCCATGGGCTCCGATTGTCCGTATAAATTAGCTAATCTAGTGCCAATGATAATAAAAAATAAATTTGGAATTAAAAAAATATGTTGTTTTGAATGGAATATCTATTTTATGCCTAAACGTTGCTCAACATCAGAGGTGTAGGATCCAGACCGCCAATTAGTTTCATTTATATATTTTACATGTTTACGTTTTAAAGAAATCATTTCAACAGGGCTGCGGAGTCAGTTAAAAATTACCCGAGTCCGGCTTTGACGCTGCAACCTGTATTTCACCAATAAACGGTGGATATGTGTGTCATATATTTCAATCGGGTAGTTTTACGTGGTGTTACTCGAGTCGGACTCCTCAGCCCTGCTTTACAGCTGCACTACACATTCCGAAAATATAAACTTCGCGTGTTTTTTGCATTTCGCGGTAAACTAAAATACCCTGTAGTGTGGAAGGTAAATTAAAGGGACTGGTGTGGTATAAACAGTGTTGTAAACATCTTAAAGTCTAAGCCAAGTTATTTTGTCATATTAGAGCAAAGTCAATTAGTCAAGTCCGTAAATTGGTAAACTAGTCCGATTATGAGCAGTAACTTAACTAAAAAATAACCCAACATATAGCAAGCAATGGTTTTAGGTGCAAAACGTACGATAAATACCCCAATTTTATAATGAAAACACTTCATTTCAAGCAAAGTCATTTTTTCAAAAAAAATTAAGTTAAGTCATTTGAAAACAGTGAGTTAAATGTACTTAAAACAACACTGGGTATAAATCCTCGCAGTGATCTACGTAACTTTACAAAATCAAATTAAATTCTTTGTTTTTATATCTTAAATAATGATAACATTTTTAAAATATATGAAAACCTCTTGCTGTTTAACTCTGTTTCTTTCAAGCCATACACTTTTGCGAATTGAAAACTTTTAGGCTTAAAATAGTGTACAATGCAAAATTAATATATAACATAAAACAATGTGCGTTGTGTCTGAAAATGATCGACTAAATAAGCAACCTAAATTTATGTCATTATAAACAGGGAATACTTGTACGTTTGCTTAGCCGCGTGTTATACCGGATGATTTAAAACAAATGTTTTTGTGGCAATGTTTATGAAATCTTTTTAGAACTGGAGTGGAATGAAAAAAAAACGTTGTTTTTGGCGTGACATTTATTTCAAGCCAGTCTCTGCGATGTTTTTATGTATGTCTAGCTAAGTTTGTCATTTTAACTTTTTAACCGTGTTCCCGCTTATCCTCTTTCAAAAAAACGGAATGACAGAGGGATCGACAGATAACCACTCAAATGTCGATTAGATTTTGCAGAAACAGTGGATAACTATATTTGTGTGTTGATTTTAAGTCACTTTACCTGCGTTTTGGTAAATAGGGTAAATACTTTTTCTTTTACATTTTATTGCCTGTGGGAGACTTCTTACATGCAAAAGTGTTTATTTTAATTATGCTACAAACAAAAACTGCAATACTGTTGGATTACCTGTTTTTGATAGCCGTCCATTTTTGAATTAAGCTTTTTTATTTCACTGTTACGTTCTTTTACTTGATGTTCAATTTGTTGTTTACTATGCTCCTGTGATGAAACCTAAGACCAATAAATAATCAGTTATAGCAGTGGCGGCAACTTATGGCGCGCGGGCCGAATCAAGCCCGCCAAGTAAATTATCCGGCACGCGATCTCTTTTACATTCTAGGCAAGAGTTGGTGCAGACAGAATAAAAAATCGACTACACAATTACTAATTTTTTCCCCCTTAACCACAGAACTTGGCGCACAGCTGCAGTTCGGGTGTTACGCTAATCGTGGCACATTAACAAACGGGAAAAGATATCTTCGTTTTGTATTACTGGCAAAAGGTGTGCACGTATTTTAGCCTATTCCCATTCCGTGAATGAAATTTAGAAAAACTGCCCCATAATGGCGGAATTGTTAATATAGCAAATTCATTCACGCATGTATCGAGAGTACTGAGATGTTTGTTTACGTTTAAAACTAAAGAGAACTATTGCTCACTAAGCGGTTTCGCAGCCGGCGCCCAGGGAGTGTGAGTGAGGCACGTCGCACGTGTTGCATGTATGCACTCTTATAAGGTTCGATTTTTTGGAAGTTCATTAACTGTTTCTGATTAGGATTTTTCCCAATTTTATGAGGTCATAACGCCAGACGGAAATTGGGGGAATTCCGTCAGGTAGAAACTCGAAATTGCTAGTGGGAATTTATTACGGGCCGCCAAAAACTTAATGCTTTGGTTTGGTCCACAGCCGGCATAAAGTAGTTACTTTGTCATACAAGTCAACAGCCTTTAAACAGCTTTAGATGTATTGTATAACTTATCACCTTTATTTTAAGTTCTTTCACGTCCTCGTCCCGTTTCGCGACATTTAACTTAAGACTTTTGATTGACAGATCGGCTTCGCCCTTTTCTCGCATAAGTTTGTGGAAAGATTTGTCTTGTTCTTCCACCAGCTGTGTGAGGTCGGACACACTTCGCTCAAGTTCCTCGACCCTTTTCAACAATTTAAAACGATTTTCCTCCAGATCTTCAAGTCTTGAACTTGCTCTGTAGATAAAACATCGGACAATCAACTCCGATGTAATGAATGCAGACATGTTTAAGAAAAGTTGGATTATACCATTAGCACATACACAGAAACAGTAAATCTGTTTGCAGTTCAAATATTTGTACATATTAGTGTTTCTCAACCTTTTTCACCCCAGGGCGCACTGTAAACCTTTCAAAACCTGGCGACGCACCTGACGAGCGAGTCGACTGCAAACTTTGTCTGGATATTTTGTTTTTTGCTGGCAGTTTTTATTACATCAGGTTCCTAATTTTATTATCTATAAAGAAGCCTGCGGAGTCGGTTAAAAATAACCCGACTCCAACTCCCGACTCCGGCCAAATGTGCGATTTCGTCATATTCTGAGTCCGGCTGCCACCCTACAGACTTTATTTCACCCATTTACGTAACTAAATTAAGATGGATTTCAACAATCCCCTCATAGGGGTGTCATATATCTCATCCACCCACAGTTCATTGCTGGAAAATATCCATGATATGCTATTACGCCTTTTCAATTTGCAGTTGGCGGCATTAACAGTTTTAAAATTGGTACTGCGCACGTCGGACGGGACTCAGGCAGTCCGACTTCAGCAAAACAAATTAACTACGGTACCTCGAGTCCAAAATCTGACTGCGACTCCACAGCCCTGCTATTAAATTCGATGTGTTCAATAAGATAGGCCTAAAGAAAGAGGAAAAAATAAAATAGGCCTTTCGTGTTGAAAATTATGAAAACACAAGGTATGTTAGTTAGTGTTCGATGGAAGCAAAAAATCTAACTCGGAATAAATCGAAAATTTAACGGAATAAGACCTAAATGGACTAAATAACGATCTTCTTGGCATCGGCAGTTTTGGTGTCGACGTTTGGGTATCCTAGTTTAAAAGGCGCCGTTAGGGCGCCGCTGTCTTGGCACTGGATTGTTTGCCTCTGTTTGGGATTAGGCGCGAGTAATGGGTAGAATTATAATTAGTTCATGGTTCAAATTAATAGGGAAGTTAGTGTTGGAGTTATTGGGTTAAGTAAAAGGTTGTAAAAGCCTTATTCAGACGAATTTAGGTTTATTTTGATTTAAACATTATTACGAGTATTAGGTATAAGTTCTAATTTGGTCTTATTCCGAACTAGTTTTTATGGCGGAAGCCCCGCTAGATATATGTTGCAATAGTTCCTCTTTCTTTGTTAGCGAAGAGCCAACATAAACCAGGGGTTCTTAACCTTTTTTTTGTATGTTTTACACCTTTAATAAAGATGAATATCAGATTTACCCCCCATTATATAAAATAGTTCTTATCTATTAGAAAAAGGAAAGTAGTAACAAATTTCATCAAGTATAATCAATGCGACGGGTTACAGTACTTGCTTTTGGCAACGAGTTGTTGTCAAAACATTCCAGTTTGGTCTATTTTTTTCATTTCAGACTGGACCGTTTTGACTAAAAAACGCCAGTTTTTGCTCATCATAATTGGATAAGAATTTGCTAGGTGCCTTTTTAAAGGAGCCGGTTTCATGGTACTGTTGAAAAATGTTTCCACGCACGAGACACACTGAGGAACTTAAAGACCATTCCCAATAAAATATGTAAATCTAAAATTAAAATAATTTTTCTGGTACTTTCTCTTCTTTTTGGGCACGCCATTTTTAAGACTACATTTTTTGTTACTTTTACAGACTATAATTATAATCAGTCAATGAGTTGTTTAAAGCCTTAATCATTGGACTAAAAAGATCAACAATAAACTATCTTGGCCAGTTAAGCCGTACCCAGTGACAAAATTAGGCAATCACATGTATAACCGGCACTGAAATTTCAAAAAGTGTATCGGAACTTTCAAAACTGCTCGCAGAAACCTTCTCCGGTGGTCTCCAATCTTTGAAATAAGCGACCCCAATTTAAATAAGATGTAATCAGAATTTACATTGCGACCCCATTTTGGAGACAATTATAGGCAATGTTAAAAAGTGCTATAGAATACAGCAGAACGGGCACCTACTTCGCCGGGGAATGTATTCATAAAGACAAGTAAAAACTGTTTTTAGCGATAAGCCTCTTCGCCTGTCTGTGTTTCTAAGTGGATATGCTTTCTAATTTGGCCTGTGGAATGCAACCTCAGAAAACGCGGATGTTTTACTAGAAATCAACAGCATTTGTTATGATGTTACAAATAAATCAGCGTCTATAGCGCATTGAAGTGCCAGTTATTTGTAAATTATAAACTGTGTTGAGATAAGTTGCAAACGAATAATTGTGCAAAATAAAAATGTAAGTGAAAAATATTCTAAGTCCAATATGTGGAGTTGGCCTTTAGTATTTTGAGTACCACGAGCAACATAACATCAATTAATACTTTTTAAGTTGATTGGCAATAAAATTAATTTTTCTACGTTACCTTCGCCTTCTTATAAAATTCTCAACAACGAGAAAGTGGTCGGGTTCCCGAGGCAAATACTGCGATATATCCACTTTTAAGCAGTCCTGGGCTTTTCACGATATAAAAGTAAAAGTAGCTAAACTGGACATTAAAGGACCAGGGTCTGGTACATGATTCTGTTTGGTGGGGGAAGTGAAATTTTTCCGAGAAAATGTTCCTAAAGTTGAGGTAAAACGTCAGAGAACAACTAATCTTAAAAAAATCTGCAGTTCTCGGGCGAACTAGTGTTTAAATAATTAAATATACAACAAAATTTCCATTCTTAAATATATGAGTTCATAAAAGGGTAAGTCCGCACGAAAAAAAATTGCGTTTATTTAAATCGATGTTGGGTTCGCATTAAAAAGTATAGTTTCCGTACCAACCAAACTTTGTTCTTACTGTGTGTTTTGTTGCTTTAACTTTTCGTTGTGTTTTTGTATCATGTCGTGCAGTTCTTTGAGTGTGTCGTATTCTTGTCTGGAAGTTTTTAGATTGCGTTCCAAAACATCATTTCTAGTAAAACAAACCATTGCTTAATAAACATATGTAGTAGAAAACTTTTACGACTCGCATTTAAAAAAAATTATACGAATGACACTATACTTGTGAGCTCTGTCGTGGTATTTCGTCTGCAGTTGGTCGTATTGGTCAGCTATATTTTGCAGATTTCGGTTTTCTTGAACGACCATATCGAGTTCCCGATCTTTGGATGATCGGTCGCACTCTGCCGCACGTACTTTATCCATCAAACCTTTCAAAAGTTAATTGATTTGTACGGGTAACACGCATTAACTATAGGTTTAGGTGGGCTGTATTTTTAGTTGTTGCGAAACGCATTCCTTCGAGCTTTTGATAAATGGCCAAAACTAAAAAAAAACAATTGTAAACGATTTCACAAGACGATTTCAAGTCGTTTCGAAAATACCTTCGCATCGCATTTCTGAGTTTTTCAACAGTTCTGCCATTCTTCTGGTATCCTCTTCAGACCTTGCTCGCTGGTTTCTATATTGTGAGATTAACCTGTCGGCTTGAGATAAAGCCAACGTTTTAGCTTCCAGCAAATCCTGTATTTGATTCTCTTTGGTCTACATTTGAAAATTATAATGCATTTCATAAATTACTGTATTGACATCTAAAAGCGTGACGTTCGCATCATCAAGCCTACTTACAACTAATGAGGAGAGCTTTTGTTCATATATTTCCATTATTTGTGATGTTTTTCCGCCTGAACTATATTCACTGGAGCCCTCCTGCATAAACGTTAACAAATCAATGGTATTATTGTGCAGCTTATAATAAGGGTTTAGGGAGGTTTCAAAAAAGTCATAGGACATTTTAAAAGGAGTGCATGTCAAGTAATGAATGTTCATTATATTAAACCAGTACGTTTAGTTAACTTGATATTTTTCGGTTTTTGGTTTACAACCCTATTTACCCAGCTATGGAAAATAACTTACTGCCTCTTTTGTTTGGATTTTTGCAATAAGGTCTTGAATATTTTCTTTGTTCTCGTCGTCCAACGGAACACTTGTATAACTATAAATTTGAACTTGATTAATGCACATGCTACAAATTTTTCAATTGTAGAACAATCAAACAGTGTTTTAACCTTGTTGCAACTTCCATTTTAACTTGGT
Organism: Ascidiella aspersa; assembly: GCF_963924565.1. NCBI lineage: Eukaryota > Metazoa > Chordata > Ascidiacea > Phlebobranchia > Ascidiidae > Ascidiella > Ascidiella aspersa. The sequence goes on from NC_139453.1 coordinate 19,706,264, forward strand.
CGGTGTCAAATAACTTTGAGGTTGCTAATTGGCCAAAGGAAGAATGGAGACTTTTGGTAGTTTCAAACCCCGTCGGGTGAAGTTTGGTCATACTTTTCTTGTTTATTTTTGCAATGGTTTCGGAAAGTCTGAAAAAAAAAAGAACTTTTAAATTAGAACGAAAGATACTGAGTAATAACGTCCGACTAAAGAAGTATGTTTCTAGTTTGTTTGAGGATACCACACAAAAGACCTACAACACTGAAATATTTCTTATGCTGTAATGTACTGTCAATACTACGATCTATCTTAAAATATATTGTCCAGTTGTGCTTTCGTTGAGTACCTTGTCTAATTAGCATCATATAAATTATAAGCCATTGTTTTTTAACCTTATAGTGCCGTTAATCCTGAGACGAACGTAGTGGGCTAACTACCACCGCTACATTAAAAAAAATAAAAAAAACATGGCATTTCACTAGCTATGTACAGTTTACTCCTACACTGCTTCTTTAAAGGACAGAAACTATTTCATCCCGAAATTGAATCACTAAGACGAAACATCCGGGGTTGCCTAGGTGTAATATGCCAGGGTATTATCTGTTTAATACCATGTTGCCCTAAAGTTTATAAGATGAAAAAAGCGTTGACTAAAGGCGCTGCCCTATCGATAATGAAATTACCGTTGAAATAAACGCGACATTTTGCGTGGTTAAACAAAATACAAGCCATGAAGCTGTTACCGATACGTCACATGTGAAAGGGGCAATTAACCAAAAAACTGAAATTCTACGCTTCGTAAAAAAAGATTTGCAAAATATATAATAAATCTCTTGATGCAACAGCGTAAAACTCTTTCAAACAAAATTAGCGCAATTATTTAAAAATAAAAAGCAATATTGGTGTCCGCTAAAAGCAATGTTTTGGTGTGTCGACTCCTTGCAACGGTAAAAGTTTCGACCTCACAAAAAGCTGTGTGCAATTGGCGAAGTTACAACGTTAAAGGATTACGTTAAACAAAAATAAATGTTGTGCAGTGTGTTTAAAATCGATCAAATGAATACTCAATAAATACTGCATAGCGCGCTTTACTTGCGAGCGGCAAAACACGCCTCATATACTACTAAAATTGCTTTTTACAGTTTGTCTTCTTTTTTACAATACTCTGGGCTAGGGTGAGCGAAGGCGCTCGCTATGTCTCGCAATTATCCCCCTTTTACCCTGCTCGTGGTATTCTCTTGTGACATGCGAACAGAATGCCCGGCTTACAAACCAAACCAAATGTGTTTATGGATATTACAACACTTGTTTATTGCAGTTTTAGTTGCCAGCTAAACGATCCCTAAGTTCTGTTGGGGATTTAATTATTTTCCGTTAATTTAAAAAAACATTTCTAAGATACAGCCTTCTTTACCACAATAAACAATGTTTTTTGTTTTGTTTTGTTCGGTAAAAGTCAACTTTTTGAATTAAAGTCTATATTTTTAGGTCAATTAAAATCTTCCCTACGAATATACAAAAATACAATTCAGGCCAAACTCTTTGGGATATCAAAAAGCAACTTGACATTTTTTTTCTTTTGTGTATTAAATTATTCTTTAGATTCATAAGCACTTACAAAATCGAAGGAAAGTCAGGTAAAGGAAGTGCTTCTTGGTGTAAACGGAGGGCAATTTGAACTTTTGACCTTTCACAGCCTGTAATGGCGCTTGACAGAAATGGTACAATTCTAGCATCCTACAAAAAAATAAGTTGTAGTGACCTAAATGTTAGTCTTGTGTTAATTATATTATATAAAATGTAATTTAATCCTAATGAAGCAAGCTGTATTTTTTAACGCCAGTACAGATCAGAATTTAACAAAATCATAAAACAAACACTATTTGACTATTCGTAAAGACAAACAACAACAACTTTTGTAGAGCATACAATAGGCTAACAATAGTTAGTAAAATTGTGGGTGATTTGTCCATATTTGAAAAAGGTAAAATAAATGATTCGAATGAAAAACTTGACATAAAAATTGGTTACCTGAAGTGAATCCTGTAAAAGTTTTTCCAAATCAGGAACAAAACGCTTGAGGTTTAAACAAAGATCCAAAGCAGACAAGACCACTTCAACTCCAGTAAGACTATAAATTATTTTTTTATTACATAAAGAACATGTTTTTATATGGCATACAGATAAATTGTAAATGGCTTACAACAAACATTATATTGCTTAAAAAACAAAATGATATAAATCACTATAAAGTGTTTAAACCAGTGGTTGCCACAGACTTATAAAGGAAACAAATTCGAGGCTAACTTGACAACTGCCCTAAATACAGGGAAACACAATTGTATGGTATTCTAATATTATCAGGTTTTTAATGGGTATTGTACAATCACGTCTCCTATGCTAGGCTGCATATCTATTTGAAACATAAAGCCTTATCTTTTTTAGTTGCAAAAATGTTCATGGAACACTGGAGAAACTCTTGAGGCACACTAGTGCACCACAGCACACATTTTGAGAATCAACAGTTTGGACAAGGGGTCGGCAACCTTTTCCTAATCGCCGGCGAAATTCAAACATAACAAGTTCTTGGCGGGCCGTAATAAATTTTTAACAACATCGCATTTGGTCTGAATAAATTTGATGCAAATATAATTTAAATTCAAAAAAGATTTGCACTTTCATATTGCTAAAATATTTAAACTTTTGGGTATGGCCTTATGTGCAGCTAGTAGAAGAGGTCACTGACTGGATGATTTTCACTGGTGTAAAAGTTGCCGACCCCTGGCTTAGGCAACCAGTGTATTTAGAAAAAATAACCTCCATTCAGGCTGTGAAGATTGAGATAAGCCAGTTAGATTGTGTGTTAATTGGTGCTCAATAACATTTGAGATTGAAAGACAATTCAGTTTTTGAGCTACTATAGTTTTCATTTCTTCAGTTTGCAGGTTGTCAATACAAAGACCTATTAGCGTTTGTTAAGGTATAACTACAGGGTGGTTGGTGCTTAATTTCAATATTATACTTGCTTAAATAGATTTTAAGAAGTAAAAAAATATATAGTATAGCAATATATTTTTTAATAACAAAATATAGTATAGCCACACTAATTCAAATTATTAACTAACTGAATTTAGGATACAAGTCAAAATTTTGAGTGCTTTCAATATTTTCAGAGTTGCAGAGTTTAGGAGAAAGTCGGATAAATGTGGTTTTTCATCATCCATTGCTGGAGTAAGTTGTTGAATGATGGTTTCCACCACTGGGTGTATCCAAACACCTTCACTGTCCAATGTTTCATCCACAGCCTCCTAAAATACAGTATTTACTCAAAATAAATACTGTCATTCAAAACCTATTCACGTTTGCTAAACCATTTCAAAGTGCAATAAATAGAAATCGCTCTTCTGCTGTAAACGAAGTATAAACCGACGTTTAAGTGTGATTAAAAACTTTAAATCTGAACACAGATCAGTGATGTTTATTTTAAAACTTAAAATTTGGTAATTACAAAACGTTTTTTCTCAAATTTTCTAGTGACTAACAGGCCTATATTATAATAAAACAAATACATTAGTGCACTGCAATTGAGATGACAGTTGACATGAAAGCTTTTAAGTATTTTGTACATGTAAATTTAGAGCATAGTATAGTAGAAAGGCAATTATTTTTATTTCTATAATTATTATTGTTTCTAAAATATCCAAACAAAGGCATAGATCTTTATTACTTAAAATTAACATTATGATTACCTCACACAGCTCAAAAATGAAATCCATGGCTAAATTTGAGGTATCACTTGTGTTCTTGGAAATTGGAAGAGAAGCTGTGTTTAGCAGCAGATTAAGGGAAGAGTCGTTTTGAAGAACCTTGCTACACATGATTTGACGAACAGTGGGAATGTGAGAGAATGACAGCAGCACTTCAAAAATCTACACAGCTATGTGATCAGTTAGTCTGCACCACACAAATTCACACAGGGTGAAATTAAGGAAAGTGTGTCACTAACCATTTTTGATGTGTCCATATTGTTGGAACCAAGTTGATTAAGCAATCTTGTGGTGATACTCTGTTCAGTCTCATATCTATATTGTGAACACAACAGTTTAGGGACACCTTTTTTATATAACCACCCTCAGTATTATTTTGGTTTATCCAACGTATGATAAACCAAAATAATACTGAGGGTGGTTTTATAAAAAAGGTGTTTACTGTGACACTATTGTGCTTCAAATATGGCATATACCGTAAAATGTTAGACTTTTAAAAGACAAAATTGCAGATGAAAAATAGTACAAAATTTATTATCATGAAACTATGTTCAATTTATAATGAAGATAAATACATTATAAAGTCATTGGTGATTTCTTCATGTTTCATCAGTTCTTCACACAAGTCAGCTGCTCGGTATTGTGTCGTCTTATCATCAGAGTTTGGTAGACAGGAAAACAACAATTTCAAAGTTGGTCTGACATTTTTGGAAAACAGCTGCCCCAAAAAAATATTTGTAAGTTTATTATAAACTGTCCAAGTGGACCTATATGACATTTTCAAACCTTTTTAGCCAGATTTCCTTCCCAACAACAGTTTGCTATTATGGTGAGGGTACAAATTTTGTCACACATGTTGTCACCTTTTAAAAATTTCATTAGGTTCTTCATTTCTGTGGTGCCTATCTAAAGATTAAACTTCATTTGTTATAAACACAAAAAAAAACAGTGACTGCTTTGGTAGCTACTACAAATAGCGGTAGTATTTTTTCATAAGATAAAATTTGGAACTATTTAGTGCAGATTACTAAACTCACAAACTATAGACTGTTGTTACTAGACATAGCATACTAAAAATGATCTTCTGGCACTCATTTATTTTATCTAATGTTTCGCCTACCTATGTAGGAGCTTTTATCAGGGAATGCAACAATACCACCCTTAACACCATGCAAAATAAACCCGAAAATGTAATTTTTATCTCATTTTTTTTATGTTTTTACTTTGTGTAGTGTTGTTGCATTTCCGGATGAAGGCATTCTGCATAAGTAGCTAAAAAGTTGGATAAAATAAATTATTGCTGGAAGAGATTCTTTGAAGTATAGACTTGTTATTCAAACGAAAAGTTTAAAAAACACTTAAAAAAATTAGCAACAAGAATTTGCGACATAAACAAACCACTTACTAAAACTTTAACCTTGGCTTGTATCAAAATATTTTTGTTAACTAGATTGCTCAAAATGCCAAGACAAACACTGGAGAAGTTTGTTGCAGATCGATTGCTAAAAACAGAAATTTATTTAACTGGAGGCATAAAATTCTGTTTGTGATTTCTTTCAATTAGGTATGTGAGATAACATTTTTAAACACTTTTTTACCATTTTTTTATTTGGATAATAACACCTTGAATATTTTATACATATAAATTTAGGTAAAAAAGGGAAATTATTTTTTGACATTTATTTGTAACATAGATTAAAAAATACCCAGATGGACGGATTCCCAGTATACCAAACATTCCTTGAATACAGCTCTGTATTTTATTGGGCGTTAAAATATTTTTTTGTCATAAACAGTAATATCCGCGTTAAGTGACAGAAAGAAAAATATAGACAAACAATAATTAATAAATATAACTTCATGTGTGCAAAAACTACTGGCACTTCAAGACCAAATATACAAAATTTATAAAATATAAATAGTTTGCGGCACCCTTATTAGCATTTTTGCTAAGTGATTAACTATGATGTAACAATAGGCTATTAAACATTACACACCAACTGTACAACATGTAAAGAAGCTATTTCGTCGAGTTCAGAGTCCGGCTCAGACTGTTCTTTCTGTATTTTACCAATTTACGTAACTAAAATATGGTGGATATTCAGATATCCACTCTTAGGGGTGTTATATAATTAATCCACCAATATTACATCGTTGGAAAATATTACACCTGGTATGCTATTGCAACTTTTAACACTTTGTAGCCTTATCAGTTTTGAATCTTAGTATTAAGCATGTGCATGACTAGGAACTCTGGTAATTCTACACAAGACCCTAGTCAGATTATGCAGCCCTGTCCTTGACCGTTTAAATGGCATCCAGGTTGGGAACTACTGCCTTATATGATCATTGTTTCACATTTCCTCAAAATAAAAAGTGTAGCAATTTTAACTTATTAAATAAACGCAAAAAAAATTATTTTGTGCAAATATTTTCCTACGTAAAAAGCAAAGCTTTTCCTAATAGTAAGTCGAAAAAACATTGGAAAATTAAACATAAATATTTTTTACAATATTAAATATGATAAAGTTTTACCTTTTCAAAGAATTATTTTCACATTTGCAACATAACTCCAAAATAAAAATGAAATACTTTACTTAATTTATTTTGCAACTTACATTGTTTCAAAAACACATGAAAGAAATTTATCCAAAGGTTGAGTGAATTCAGAATTACTTCTGTAGTATGTTAATAGTTCAATCAACTGAAGGCACTAAAAAAGTTTACAAACATGATAAAAACTAGTACTTACAACAACTTATAAATTAAAATTAAATATTTACAATATATGAATATTGTGTTACCTGCTCAAGACTAGTTGAATATTCAATAAACGATTGTCTGATTCCATAGCAATAAAGACTAGAAAGAAGATTTGAATTCGACAAAAAATTGCAAGAAATGTTGTTTTTTGCTTCAAAAGATAATAGTTAACACATTAATTAAACATATATAAAACCTAAAACAACCATTACAAAAAAAAGTCCACAGCATTGTAAACCTACCAATAACATGCAGCAAAAGTAGCACTTTTGTCACCAAATGATCATCTAATCTTTCATTTTCAATTAAACGAGAGATGCTTAAAATAAAGTTGCATCCCAGTTCATTTCCATCAATGAAGAATTCATCCGCATCACTTGGGTGGAGTGTTGCATGTAGCACCTGATTATATTAGTCCTCATTAAACCTTAACCTTGAAGACCAGACTTCATGTTATCCCACACAAAGCTTATTTGAGAGATTTCTACATATGCATTAACCCTTTAACGTGATAACCCCACTTTTGAACTCCAAATTATTAGGACTAAAGAAAAAATATAATTTAAATTTTTCTGGATACAACAGTTTGTTAACAAAAACAATAGCCAATGATCTATAACAGAGGCGGCCAAACTGTGGCTCTCGAGCCGCATGCGGCTCTTCAATGAATTAGCATATATGATTTAGACATCCATTTTTCCAGCCTTTACGAGTTGTTTGATCAGAGATAATGAAACAATGCATTCTATCACATGTAACAATGGATTGATTGTTAGTAATAATCACTATCCGAAAAGTACAATATTGTACACTGTAGTTAAGTAAACTGTCAGATTGAAGCTGTATGTCAGGGCTGAGCTAGTTTCAAGTCTTGGTTACTGTTATACTAATAATGCAAAAAGAGTTTAGCGAAAGAAATGGCGTTAAGGATTAATTACAAAAAGAGAAAGTATGAAGAGGAGAATAGAACTTTTGAAAAAGAATGGGAGGAAGAGTTTGGATTCTCTGATAATGGAGGTAAACCTGTGTGTCTTATTTGTCATGCTTCGCTCAACAATTACAAAACCAGAAACACCATTACGAAGCTAAACACAAAAACTTTCACACCAACTACCCACCTAAGTCGGAATTACGGAGGAATAAGCTTAATGAGCTAAATTCTTTCCTCAATACCCAGCAGAACCTGTTGAAAGCATTTAGCAAGGAAGCTGACACAACCATTGAAGCTAGTTTCATTGTATCATGGAATATTGCACGGTTCAAACGTCCATATTCAGAAGGTGACTTATTAAGAAGAATAAATCTGAGGTGGTTGCAGTGTTAGATCCTACAAACACAAAACTTCAGCAACTAATATCGCAAACTCCAATTTCACGACACACAGTTGAAAGACGGGTATCTCGGATCAATTTTGGTGTCAAAGACAAACTGTAAAAAGATTTAAAAAATTCCACTGCATTCAGTTTAGCTTTAGACGAGTAAACAGATGTGCAAGACAATCCACAACTGGCTGTATTTGTTACATTATGAAAACTGTTCTTGAAATTCAAATTTTATACGCAAACATGCCAAGACCCACCGACAATTCAGAAACATCATTGAAGATTTGAATTTTGAAGATAAGCCTAATGATGTCTCATTTTACTGCAATGTAAGGTGGCTGTCGACCAGCAATGAGTAGATTTGTTGAGTTATTAGAGCCCATTAGTATTTTTCTTAAAGAAAGAAACAAACCTTATCCTCAACTGGAAGATGATGACTGGATGCATGATCTAATGTTTCTTACTGACGTAATGCATCATTTACAAAGCTTAAACTTGGCACTCCAAGGCAAAGATCACCTTGTTTCAGACCTTTCTCAAAAAATTTTCAGTTTTCAAAATAAACTCAAGACTTTTTCAAAGTGATTTAGTTTCTAAAACATTCGATCATTTCCCTAATCCGAGAAAGAAAAATGTGGAAATAAAAGAGGAGAAAGTGGAAGAATACAAAGGCAAACTTCAAGAACTGTTTGGGGAATTTCAATCTAGGTTTCAAGACTTGCAAATGCTGGAACCTTGTTTTTCCTTTTTTGTAAACCCGTTTGTGGTTGATGTGATAACCGATGGATGTCTGATTCCTGAACCATTTGTAAGTGAAGCATTTGTTGTGGAAATGGAACTGTTGGAACTTCAGGAAGATCTCGCCAGTATGGCAGAATGCTGGCGACTTGGCGACTATGTCGGCCATAGATTAAGCCAGAAAACCGAAGAAATTGGTGCGAAAAAAATTAATCAAAAATTTTTTTTTAAATTTTAATTTTTTTTTTAAACGATCCATTTCTCCTTAAAAAAATTGTTGTTTCGACATTCGCCTGAATATGCTTTGCGATTTACTTGTTAACAGCCTAGTTTATCACTTTTACATGGTAATATACATTCCTTAGGGAAACCACATCATTTAATTAGAGACGCGACCAAAAAACCGAAGAATTTTAGGCCTAAAATGCTCGTCACCAGAAGGCTGGCAAGATTCTGCCAGCCTGGATCTCGCTTTAAAAATGGCCCATAAATCTCTGAGTATAGTTGATTTATGGAAACAAGTCCCAGAAGCAAAATACCTGTGCCTAAAGAAAACAGCTATCCGGCTGATTTCTATTTTCAGCACAACATACTGTTGTGAGTCATTTTATTCCCTAATGAAATTTGTAAAGTCAAAACACCGTTCAATTTTGACCAATCAACACTTGAAAGAACTGCTCCGAGTTGCTTTAACATCATATTAGCCTAATTTCAAACATCTTGCAGCCCAGGTGGAAACTCATAGTATGACCATGCCGCACTAATATTAATCAATAGCTACACTTCATTATGAGATAATTTTTTATTGTGTTTGTGTTGTGGCTCTTTTAAATCTTGATTTTGTTATATGCGGCTCGAGCCTAAAGCAGGTCTGACCACCCCTGATCTATAGAATATAAGTTGGGATTTCACACCTGAAGATTCTAGATTGATTTAAATATTTCATTGCTGATAACCTGGAAAAATTTAACATTTAAAAAAAAACATTTTAATATTCAGCAAAATTAACACAAAAAATTTACGCTATGGTAGGCATTTTGACTGTATGCAATACCAAGGTGTTCCTTTATGACCCTTTTTTATTATTTAAAACTTTTTTGAAACCTATGTTACAATTGGGTACACTATGCACAGATCTGTAATGTAGCTTGCTAATAAATTGCAAAGCCATAAAGGGCGAGTAGATCGACATCGTATTTAACTGAAGATGATACAACCTAGTATAGAAACGTCTTAATAATCAAGATGCAGACGATAACATATTAGAGTAATATCCCAGTTAAGTTTAAAAGCATTTTAAAAGCTTTAATTTTATTTTAACAAATATTGGTAATTACACATTAAAATAGGTTTAAAAAAGTAAGCAAATTATGTGATAACCTCAATATGCCGCAGGAGCTTTGATAAAGTATTTTCAGTTGCATTACTACAATACTGTGAAACAGCCAACACTACAGACTTTATACTGCTATTAGCCTCCATGATCTAAAACAAAATCATTTGCTATTTGGTTAAGTGTATATGTAATCTAAAGTTGGGTATTTTGGAAAATTGTTTAGCAAACAGTTTGATTGAAATACAAGGTAAAAAGAATTTCAAACATTTTTAGACCTAGCATATTTGTCATAATAGAAATAATTGCAAATTAACACCGAAAAAAAGACACAGTAAATACAACACATTTATGGAAACCAGAGATACATAACTATCTAAAACAAAAACAAAAAGTTCAAGCTAAACCACATGCGATAAACCAGGTCAGCATGGTTAATTCACCAGGTTCGCATATACTCTATATTCCTACACAGTTGAAAGATTGATGCAATTTAAAACTAAACTGGACAGTGTCAAACAGCTTACTACAGTGTTTGTTCAAATTGTGAAAAATGTTTGTGCATTTTGTAAATGATTTTGAAAAATTTTTGATAAATTTGACCTAACATAAATTTTGATTGTTTTTGATCAAAAAAATAATAATCGCTGAATTTTTCAGTAACACGGCTTTGTGTTCTAACTTTAGTTCTGATCTAATTTCAAATTTTACCCAAACTGCTAATAATTTTAGTCCACTTTTATTTATTTTACAATCTTCACTGAAACAGTAATTCTAATCTATTATCGAAAAGCTAAAAAAATCCAGTTGTCCAAGTCTTGCATTAAATTTGTCTGTTACTTTTAGCAGTTTTTTCGCCAGGGTTTGTACATAAAGGGGTATTTAAGTCAGAAAAAGCTAATTGTTGGTTGACATAATTATCCTATAAATATTTTTTTGCTTGGATATAGGTATATACGGCAGGTTATAACAGGAATAAATCACATGCAATACATAATCTTTATAAACACTCAGTAAAGCACACTTTAAATTGCAAGGCCATTGCAAAAAAACATTGCAATATTTTATAAAGCCAAGTTTTGTAACAGGTATTACAGTGTTTTGTGTTCAGTTAAACATGTTAGGAAAGAAAAAAAAACACTGGAAGAAGCACACATTATTTGATGGTGGCACATGGCAAAAATCATACACTTAATTGTAAATTATATTTAGGTTTAACAATTTTTTAAACTGTAAAGCTTCAAGCAAGTGTAAACCAGTACATCAGGACAAAATACTAACTTTACACCAAAAAAAGAAAAGAAAGTAAGTCAGTTTCATTCTTAAATTATCACATATGAAGGTTCTAATAATTTCCAGGGAAGAACGTAAATTAGTTTGTCAAGTTTCAAGCTCAACAAAAGTTGAAATAATTGCTCTGAATGTTAAATGAAACCACATAGATAAACCCATGGGTAGCAAGTCAATAGATAAGGGTGGGCCAAGATTGCCATTACCTGGGGTTAAAATATTATTTACATATCCAAGTGCCAAACACAGTAAGTTAATATTGGCTAATTTGTTATGTGATACCATAAAACAAATTCCAGAAAAACGTGGTGTTTTTGATCTAATTTATGTGCAAAACAAGCACTGTAGTAAATGTATAAAAGGCAGCACACAAACCAAATAAAAAGCAAAACACTGCAAGTAGTTTATCCAGTTAGTGATGACTGATGTCATTAAGAATTCAATGATCATATTGAAAGTAGTTCAAGATTTTTGCAAACATCAGGTACAAAGTTTGCACTTCCTTAATGCATTAAGTTGCATTAAGTAACATTCAAACTAAAAACATGTTGACAATATTCAATTCAATTTTTATTATTTGGCACATAACGTTGATACAACAACAACAGCAATAAGATTATTTAATATGCCAGGAGGCACCGATACAACCTACAGGTTTACAAGTCAAGGTGCCCCCTTACACTATATATATTAGCAATTAGGAATTAGAAAAAATACCATTTAAACTTATTAATACTAAATATTTAAATTATTATTAGTTATAGACTCTGAATAGATCATCCCGACACCAATAAATGAAGCAGTCGAAAACAACAAATGCATATATACCAGGAAACAAATTATATCAATATAACGCCAAAGAAAAACAAATATTAACGGAGTTGTGAAATACCTAGAAGGTTAGAATAATTGAAGCAATGTAGCATATTTAATTTTAAATTGGTGAAATGATAATGATTTTAAATTGATATCAATATTTCCTCATACCACTGGTCATTGATATCCATGTGATCTCTGCCCAAGTGATGTGTTTGTGCGAGGTAAAAATAATTGCCTAGTATCCTTTAACCTAGTAAAATGATCATGTGTATCAGAAATTTTAGTGAAGTAGAAGCTAAATGTGGGAGGTAGAGCATTACTGTGGAATTTGTGCATAAATTTCCCTAATTCTAATTTATATATTTCTGAAATTTTAAATAGTTGTAATTCTCTAAAAAGTGGTGTGATGTGACTATCATATTTGCTGAAAGTTATTAATCTAATAATTTTATTATGAAGAACATTGACTGCATGAACTGTTATTTGGGTGGCTCCACCCCATGTTAAAATGGCATACTGCAAATGAGAACGAACAAAGCTAAAATATACTAGTCTTAATGTTTCTGTATCTACATAGTGTTGCAGTTTACATATTATTCCTGAAGCCCTAGCTAGTTTTGTTTCAAGTTGTTTTAAATGTTCTATCCATTTTAGTTTATCATCAATTTCAACTCCTAAATATTTAACAGAATTTACCCTATTAATTTCAATGTTGTTTATCTTTATTCTAAAATTATGCTTTGTTACTACGTTTTGTCGGGTCATCAACAAATACGATGTTTTACAATAATTTAGGGATAATTTATTATGTCTCATCCAAACATCTATCTTTGCTAGTTCCAAATCAATTTTACATTGTAAATTTTGTAAATCAATATCAGAAAAAGAAAGGTATGTGTCACCAGCAAATAATTTAGTATTTAGTGTTGATGCTAGAGCAGTGGTTCCCAACCTGGGGTCCACGGACCCCTTGGGGGTCCATGATTACCTTGATGAATTTTAGGAAAAAAACGAAAAGCAATCTTTTTACCTTCATTTCTCTCTTTAAATACACATGTGTCAAGCTCAAGCGCGCGAGAATAAACTGTACCGGTATGCATTAAAATAAATCTATGCTGCTGCCTACAGTGTGTACAGTGACCTTACACTACAATACTACTGTACATCTACCACAACGCCTGTCGATTGCAGTCAAATCAAGATTGGCTAGTCTATTACGTAATAGAAAGCATGCGATGCAACCAAAGTTTACCTAATAGTGGCCGAAACGACACCACTGCTTGCAGTTGGAGACTACGCTGTACTGGTAGGCCAGTAGATATGTACCGGTAAGCATATAGGTTAAGGCAGAGGACGTTGAAGATAACATGCATGTTGTATTGTCAAAAACTCAACCACAATTTAGTCGTTTAGTTTAGGAAAGGCAACAAACGCCTTCTCATTAAATTTACTTATGTTGAAAAAGTTTCGGCATGGCACTTTGGGTAACCTTTTTTTAATTTATATCCCCGAGGAAAATCGCTTGGCGAAGTCCTAACAGTGCGAGGTGCAACTCCCGCTAAAAACCTCTGACCCCAGCCTGTCTTTTTTCTAGATGTTTTATTTTAGTATTATATCAATTGTTTATTCAACTTTTGTTCGTTCTTTTCATAATTATTACAATAGTCAATAGTATGTTAATCAAGTTTGTGGCCAAAGTTAGGTATGGGTCCGCAGAATTAATAATCTGTCTAAAGGGGTCCATGACAACAAAAAGGTTGGGAACCACTGTGCTAGAGGAAGAAAAAAAAAAAAACAAGTCGGAAAAAGACCAAAATAGGACTAATACATAATAGTCCTAAAACCATCTAAATTGGACCAAGTCCTAAACCCGTTGGAATAAGACCTAAATGGACAGCATCAGGCCTATACAACATTTTACTCATAAATACCTCACTAACTCCCCTAATAATTTCAACCCTACCCAATACACACTAATAACTTCAAACCGGGCCAAAATATCCGATGCCAAAACAGCGGCGCCCTAACGGCACCATTTAAAGTAAAGGGGTCAAACACCAAAATGACCAATGACAGACCCATGGCCCCCAATCATCACATACCATCTTCCTATAATTTCAGACGTTATGTTGGGAGCAACAGAAATAACTCTTTGTGTAAAGCACAATTTTCTACAATTATATTTAACTGAAGGCTTGAAGATTTTAAAAAGAATGACCGCGTTTTGTATTGCTTCTATAAGTATAAAAAACCTTAAAACCTTCTTTCCCATGCATAATTTCCTTCTATTAGATCTGCCTGAATCTTCTCATTTCCAAACTTAAGTTGTTCAGAATACTAACCATTTGGAATATTGTTTTTTACACGGCCTCTTAATATCAAAACAAATTTATGTTCAGTCCATGCATATCCGTGTATCGAACTTTAGTTTTGAAGTACTTTCCACGGCTTTACCAGTAAATCGTATTGTAATTTTGCAGATTTGTGTACAGCAGTGCAAATTTTGTATTTCAGTACACGGGCGAGTCGTTAAAACAGCCTAGTTCTGATTTTTAAATAATTATTTACCTCATACCTTGAATTTAACTGCCTAATTTTACGTTTAAAACACAGTGAATTGTAAACATGAAAAGCGTACTTCTAAAAACTCGAGCTAAATCACGACATTTTAAGGGTAACACTAATTTACGGAATGATGAATGGTCGGAACTCTCACAGTATTATTATTAAATATAATAACACTTGACCCACCTTCACCCAAACGCTAACCCCCACCCTAACCCAAATATTGTGCGTTGGTTTAATAATTGTTTTAGCGGGGTAACACTTAAATTAGTGACCATTCCGACCATTCTTTATTCCGTGAATTAGTATTACCCACATTTTAAAGTTGTAACCAAGGTACACAAGTTTGGCAAGGGGAATAACAATTAATTAGCTCTGCAGTAAAATATGAAAAACCCGCTCGCTGAATTTATTCAGCCGTGACCAAAATACAATCATGTTTAAAAAAACAATATTTCTGTATATAAAAATAATTTTAAACTTTATGATGTCAGTATTTTTATTCTTCTACTTATCCATTCTGGTAAAACAACGAAGCTGTTTTTTGAAAAAAAATCTGTGAAGCTTGCGGATTAGGGAATTTTATTTCGGAATGATTTTTTTTCGTTGAAGTCACGTGTACTAAATATAAAAAAACATGTGCCTACAAATGGGCATTGCCTATTGGACTATTGGTATTTTGTTTTTTTCTGCAGTTTTGTGTTTTTTCGCAGTACCGGTATACATTATACAATCTATCGTGTTTTAAAGGGTGGCTGACTTGGTGACCTTCGAGTCTTTCGTCACCCTGCACGTTAATTTATTTGTTTCTTTGCATTCTGTTTTATAAAACGATTACAAACGTGCAAATAAAATATATCTATCTATCTGTTATTGTCTAAAACAGTGTTTCCCCAACGTTTTGTTAATGCGCACTATTTGGGGGGCTAACAATTCAGTAATTTCGATCTGCTATAGTATTTTATTTTCTCGAATAATAGAAGATGTAAAATCAACAAGTATTGTTTAAAGTTTTGGCGTTGGTCTACAATCCTATCACATTTTTGTCAAAAGGGTTTTATATTGCTTACATTATTTGGGTGAAGTATTATTATCATATTTGTTCTCCCATATGTATTAGTTTCTTGCAATTTCAATTTTGACAACTCATTTCATTACGGTTAAACAAGTGTGAGATTCTAGACCAGCTCCAAGGTTTTTAGGCGCTGGTCTAGAATCCTACCACAACGTTGAAATGATTATTAAGCAATGCATAATATGTGGGTTAGGGTGCCGGTTAGTGTTTGGGTGTGGGTAGGTCAAGTAATGTTGTTTAACACTATTACTGGACTCACCCAAACCCAAACGCTAACCGGCACCCTAACCCAAATAATGTTCGTTGTGGTAGGATTCTAGACGAGCGCCGGTTTTTATTTTAAACTTGCTTATTTTTTGAAACTTTTCACTGAGATACGGGTGTGAGGTTTAGAATTCTATCACAACGCAATTGTTTTCCAAAATTTAGGTGTGAAATCTGCGCTGGTTTAGAATCCTGCCACATTTATTTTAACACTAACAAAACGATTTGTCAAAGTTAAAATTACAAGAAAGGCATAAATATGTAAGAATAAATATATTTATAATACTTGACCCACCCAAACGCTAACTCTTCCTAACCCAAATATTGTTAGTAATCTAAAACCCCTGGATAAAAATGTGGTAGGATTCTAGACCAGCGCCGTAAAATCTACTATTCAACACCACTATGGAAAGAATGAGAAGTGCACCCTCAATTTTTTTCAACAGACTAGACTTGCACCCCTAGAAAATGAATATGCCCACGTTTTTCCCATATATTCTAATGCCGGGGTGCACTTTTGATCTTTGTTGCATCCGGTCACCCTAATTTTTTTCGGATGTACATCACGCAAAATTTTATAGAGATCTGCCATTCTTTCCAGTTAGTCCATTCAGGTGACCAGTAAACCAAACTGTACCCGAATCATCACTTTTAGATCTGCCTTATTTTCCAGCAGGTCTTATGAATATCAATGATCCACTTGTAATATCACAAAGAAATTTAGAACATTACATACCGCCTGTTTTGTATTTACACCGTCTACCGGAATGTTTTTCCATGTTGTTTTCAAAAAGAGGATTTTGATTAATTTTGGGTTGCTCATCAGAATATTATTTGTCCAGAAAGACTTCAGTCATTCGAAAACAGTGACTTTAGTCAAATCTTTCGAAAAGCAATGGATATGTAAGAAAAACAATAAAGACTTGGTTCCCTAAACTTATTTCAATGTAATTATATTAGATTGGTTTTGTTACAAAACTATAAACTTAACATTTGTTGAAAACCATATTTATTTCTGAACACATTTTTAAAATAATGCTATGTTTGCTAAATTTATAGCTGTATTGTCGACTGACATTCACACTTTTCTGCAGCATATGATATATAAAGATTAGCAGTTTGTAATAATGAAGACAAAAAAACGACACCTTCCATTGGAATTGGAAAAGTCTCAGTTTGTAGAAGAGGTTGGTATTCAATTAAACTTGTATTAACTTTCCAATTTAGTCATTTTTAAATTACATACTGTGTGATTGACAGTGCTCAATTTGTCATATAAACTTTTTGTGTTTTACAGCAAAATTTGTTTCCATGTAAACCCATTGATTCTGACAGTGCAGAAAGACACAATGATTCTTATGAAAGTGAAGGTATGGACTATAGGATGCCATAGTGAGCTTCCTTTTATTAAAATGTCATATTCAACTAGGGAAGCATTTTTCAATCGTGACCCTGGCAGACTTTGAAACCTTAGGATCCTAGTGTATTATTTAATAATTATTTACTTTCTACTTTTTTGGTGGAACATTCATAATACCTTTAGTGACAAACAGTAATAAATCACCAAACTGTTTCTAACACATCTATATGGTAATCAAAAATTAGGTTACATATGATTTACATTCTAAACAACAACTGCCATTTAAAGCATTAAACGACTGGCATTTAAAGCATGTATTTAATTTGTGATGAATAACTACACGAATACAAAACAAAAACATAAAATATGGTATAAAACAGGTTGTTATCCCAACTTAATTTTTTACCCATATAGAAAGTGAAAATGCAAGACAATAAACTCTACACAAGTTCAGCTTGTTTTATAATGTTTTAGTTTTACTTTCAATTTGCTAAAAATATCATCCACTAATAAGCCTGTCAAATAATATGCTGTTAAGAATACAAAGTTACCCTTGCCAGTAATAAGCTACTATTAACACTTACGCTGTGCATAACCTTGCTGAATATTGGCCTCATGTTGAGTACCCCGTAGCGCATTTTGTCCAAGGTCAGCACGTTTCATGATATAGAATGACACTTTTGCAACTTACAGTATTTAAGAAAATTGTGAAATCCCTGCATTGGTATTAAACATAATTGACTATCCCATTAAGACTTGATTGACACTTAAGTATTAGGAGAAGGTTATCGACAAGTAGTTGGTTGCCCCAAAAAAATTGCTGACGCAGCACTACCGCAAGATTTTTTTATCTTAACTTGCCACTCGCGTATGTACAATTAGACGGAACCTTGCGCGGTAAAACAATTAGGCACAATCTTACTTGGTAAAACAATTACCAGATATAAACCGCAATGTTGGATATGAACCCAGCTTTGATTTGAATCTTAGGATCAATATTCCAGTTTAAACATCACTAGTTGAGCCACAAGCAAATACTGCTTTAAATATATTAGGCCAGTTAAACATGAAATTTGTGGTGTTTAATATAACTTTAGAAACTCCTAGTATAACATTTCATGGCACATTTTACCAAAATATTAGCAAAGTGTTGATAGCCTTTGAAGTGGGGCCTCCATTCATAAAAGGTTAAGAACCACAGCACTAGTAGTTGACATGATATATATCAGCAGAAAGTTCCACATATATGTAAATATCCTTCAATATTAAACTACTCAAGAGTTTATCTAAATTAAAGTTTTGTTTTCTCAGATTCAAGTGCATATTCAGGAATTGGGGAAGAAGAGGATTCTGAATCTGAAAATGAATATTCAAAAGAAACTGACACTATAAAGGTCATAAACAAGTTGTTTTAATTAGGCAAAAAACAGAACTTAATCAGTAGAAATATGCTACTAAATACTATCGATTTACTAATTGAGTAAATGTAACCAGCTTTAGATGTTCACAAGCTGTTCAATGTACAATCCTGTTACCACCCATTTAAAGCACACAAATGCAATGCGTTTTAGACAAAACAATTGTGCTACCAAGTTTAAAAATTTTTGCTGGCAAAATATTCTGCCAGTTTTTGCACATATATGTGTCCACACAATGTATATCACTTTATTAACAAATATCTAACTGTGCAAAACATATATACCTAAGGTATCTCTGTTTAAATAGAAAACCTATTTTGTTGTCTTATGAAATAATAATGCAATTCAAATCCATTGCTCTTCAGATTGTTGCTTCAAAAGCAGAACAGGGAGTTGTTCCAATTGACAAAGATGAACATGATACATCAGATGAAGAGGTTGGGATATTTATATTAATGGTTTCCTGTAATTCTTGCTGTGTGCGCAGGTGCCCTAAGTTTTGCGCATGAGCCGAAAATCAGTACAAGTGCAAAGTGCCAAAATAATCATAACATGTAAAATTGTCCAAGTTGCCTCCGTACATTTTTTTTCTTTCTTCAAGTATGCTATCAACATTGTTTGCGTTAGACCTAGCAATGCCGCTGCTTTTTTTAGGCTACCCCTATTTAATTACCCTTTTGGTATAACATCTATCTTTTCTATGACTTCTTGAGAATTATTGAAATTCACCTAACCAGTGAATTCTATAAAAGTTGCCAGATTAAAAAAATTACTTAAAATAAAAATAACTCCGAAACTGAACAGCTTAAATTAAAATCTCTTCATAAAGAATGCCAGAAATCGATGAAAAGCTTTTTTGTGTGGTTTTACAAATTGATTTCTTGCATTTTTTATTCACATGTAGCTTGAAAAAACATAATTTGGTCAATTTTGCATTGATGCGTAGCTTGAAAAAATAATTTGGGTACTTATTTGTATGAAACTCAAATGTAAATAAATTTAGAAACTTTAATGAAATAGAAAATGGGTACTGAAGGCTTTATATGTATACTGTCAACTAGTGATTGCGTTGGCTCAGGAACATACCCAGAAATTCAAAAAAGGGGTTCCGAATTTTTACCTTGAGGAATTCCCTTATTTTCGTCCGCTGTTAATAAATAATGACGTCATTAAAAAGTGACAGGTATGACGTTATAAAATAGTGATGCTAATGACGTCTCAAATAGTAAAAATATGATTAGAAACAGCCAATTAATGTTCCAAATATGAACACTTGCATCATGAACACTCCCGCCATCGTTAACTTTTAACTTCCGGCAAAAACTAAACCCAAGATTGTTAAATATTTGTGGTTGATTTTGATAGAATCGTATTTCCACTATCAGCAGTGCAGCTTTTTAATTCCATGTACAGAACTATACTAAATTACAAGCACATCTTTCGCAACCTGCAATACTGAACAAAGTTTTTACTCAACACTGGATTTAGCGCAGATAACAATGAGGAACATTAGCTGTGTGTATCAATGATAAAAAAGGAAGGCTCGACTTTATCAATTGTCAAAAAAAAAATACATCCTTGAAAACATTGCCGCTTCAGACAGTGAGTTAAACCTGGACAAAAACCTGGATAATATCATTTAAAAAAGGGGGTGTCTTATCCCCCAACCCCCTGAATACGCCATTGTGTGGGTTAGATGTGACAATTGGCATTTGAAATCTATAAAAAAGCATTATTTTACTATTTGCATTGCTTGTACACATTTGTGAAAAAAAACACAAGTGCTTAAAATTTTAGGCATTTTTGCAAAAAAATGAATACTGTAAAGAATATTGACTATACATAAGGTTTTATTGTATTGTATTTGTAAGTAGTTGCATTTAGGTAAATTATAAAAGTGGAAAATAGTTCAAGGTAAGTCAACTTATCGAAACTAAATTAACCTGTTATGTTTTTTACTATGGACTCAATGCAATTATAAACCATATACAAAAATTTGTTTTTAGGATTTACGAAATACTGTTGGAAATATTCCTATGCAGTGGTATGAAAA
The DNA here is from genome assembly GCF_963924565.1 of Ascidiella aspersa. Lineage (NCBI taxonomy): Eukaryota > Metazoa > Chordata > Ascidiacea > Phlebobranchia > Ascidiidae > Ascidiella > Ascidiella aspersa. The sequence goes on from NC_139453.1 coordinate 19,727,010, forward strand.
CTTTCCACACATAGGTTATGATCTTGATGGCAAATCAATTGGAAAACCTATACGAAATCAAGATGAACTTGATAAATTTTTGGACAAAATGGAAAATCCAGATTATTGGTATTTACTTAGTGAAACATTTAAGGCAATATTTGTTAAATAAAATTGTTAACTTTCTAACTAGTATTATACTAACCTTTATAATGGTCAAATGTATGCCACAAAAATATTGTGCAAAATTTTGCTAACAGAATTTTTTGTTGGTTTGAATGAATAGTACACATTTTAAGACATATTAGGCAAATATTTACACTGCCCTATGAAATGTGTTTTAATAACCACTGGTTATAGTAAAGTGTTTCTACTACTTTAGGAAGACAATCCATGACAAGTCAACAGCGCGAGACCATGTTTTAACAGAAGATGAATTACATCTCATAGATAGGTTAAAAAGTGGATCTTTTTATAGCAATCAACTTGACCCACATGAGGTAAACAATAAAAGTATGACTTATTTGTTCAACATAAATATATAGTATGATACTTAATGGCAATGTTCATTTATTTTTTTATAGAAAATCTACTTGCTTTTATTATAAACAAGGTTATATTTGACATAGGTTGTGTATTTTTCATTTAGTTAGCTAATGTTCTGTAGTAGTAGTAATAGGTATATGGATCTGAGATGTTATTTAAATCACCGATTTTTAATATGAGAAAAGCTAAATTTCACTTACTAAAGTAAAAAGCTAATTGTTTCTTCAATTGTCTCCAATACCTAACTAATGTGAATGACTACTGATGCTATGGTAATGCATTGGCACCCAACTTATATTGCTGGATACTCCAGGAGACTGACACTGTCAGCTTGTCAGTTTGTGCTGTAAACGAATGCCAAACCCTCTGTCCAATTGCTTGAAAATTGCAAGGAAGCACTCACCACAATACATGTTTCTACAGCCATATGTTGACTTTTTTACCCATGAGAAGATGATACATCCTGTAACTAATATCCCAGAGCACAAAAGAAGTTTCACTCCTTCTGTTCTTGAAAAGCGAAAGGTATATTTTGTACATTTTTAATATTTTTTTAAATGCAAGCATAAAACTAACTGTTGGGCCTGGGGTTTCTTGGACTCCAGTTAGAAGACCGAAATTAGAATAAGATAAACGTCAGAATAAAAAACAGATCAGAATCGGAACAAAATAGGACTAATACCTTATAGTTCTTACACTGTCTAAATTGGAATAAATCCCAAACTGTACATCCTTGAACCCTTAACCCCAACCCTAACTCTATCACTAACTTGCCAAATATTCACAATCCGAACCCACTTTCTAAACCCACCCTCTACGTACCACTAACCCCTAACAGGGGTGAATATTGCGGTGCCACAACAGAGGCGTACCATTGGCGCCAGTCAACCGTTTTAGACATATTTTGTCTATTGAGGCCTCTTTCAAGTGAATTTGGAACTTAAGTCGATGGGTTTAGGTCTTGTTTAGGCGATTTTAGATCTTATTCTGTCATGGGATAATACTGCATACTTCGCTTTATAATATGTATTTGATCTTAATACTATGGCATTATAGATTATTCTTGTTAAGATATTGGCCTTATTATGTATTCCCTTTTCGTTGATTACACTATTACAGTAACTAATGGAATATTTTGTTAGGTTGGTAAACTTGTGCATGCGATAAAGATGGGCTGGCTTAAGCCAAGAAAGCCAAAGTCTGTTGAAGATGACATTCCCAAATTTTATGATTTGTGGGAAGAAAAGGACTCATCATCTAATGTGAGATAGCTATAAAATGCAAAGAAAAAAGGTTTTTCAAACCATTAAAAAAAACATGTTTTTTATTAGACAAAAAGTGAACAGGCTCGAATAAAAATGCAAATTCCAGCCCCAAAGCTTACCCTACCAGGACATGAAGCATCTTATAACCCCCCACCAGAGTACTTGCCAACAGAAGAAGAGGTTTGTAAAATTTTTGTAGAGATGTGGGATCCAACTTTTTTTTTGCATAAAAATTATATTCAGAAATCAGCTTGCACTACACAGTACCTAAAAATTTTAGTTTAGATTCACATTTTTATTTATTAACAACAAAATCACCTGTTTTGGATTGGTCAATAATTATGACCCTCACATTATGTACACTTTTTAATATATAATGCTTGTCTGCTGTGCTGAGAATAGCTTAACATACTTGCTATGAAGTTTCCTAACAAAAGTATGAAGCTTCTACCATTTATGTAAGATTTTATTTCTTAAAGATCAGAAACAGACCCAGATTAGTATTCCTAGAAACAGAACTTAAGTAACTTAAAACTTTTTATAAACCCTACAAAAAACTTTTTTTTCAGTTATTTTCGACTGCCATGTATCTTCATACACTCTATCGTACAGTTGATTTTGCCAGTAAAAAAAATTAAGTTAACTTTTTTTTTTCTATTAAATACCAAATGTTTAAATATCCCGATGTTTAAGATGTGTACTTACTTAAGCATGCAAGTTTACTGTAAACATGTTAGACCAGTGGTTCTTAACCCTTGGGGTTCGACGCAGCTGTTTCAAGGTTCCGACGAGAACGTCCTCTTGAAGCATAAATGCTGTTATTTCAGGCTAACTTTGAATCCCTTTACCTGCCAAGGTGTCATGTAACATTATAAATTAAAAGGTTGGCCAATTTAACCTATATTAATGCAAGTTTATAATTTGAATATGCCCAGTTTCAGCTGCCAGGAGGAAGAAACGAATACTTAGCGAAAATTTTAGGTTCGACGAACGCTTGCAGAATAACAGGGGTTTGACAGGTTACCAAAGGTTAAGAACCACTGTGTTAGACCTTTGTTGACTCTTTTGTGGTCAACAAGTTGTAATCCCCCTTGGACAGGACAGGAGTATTATAACTTTTGTAGCCAACTCTCTATTGAGTGACCTAGGCTTATAATGTAACATGCAAATCAAGAAAAGTCATACTGCCTACTTTATATTAATCATACTGTAACCTCAAAACAACCCATACACTGATATTTTTGTACAAAAAGCAATATATAGTTTGGTAACCATTGATGAGTTACACACAACATTTTTTATAACATAGATTGAGAAGTGGAAAGAACAAGACGAGGAAGAGCGTAAGATTGATTTTATTCCAACAAAATATGACGCACTTCTCAATGTACCACAATATCCAGCCTATATACAAGAAAGATTTTCACGATGCTTAGATTTATATCTATGTCCCAGGCAACGGAAAATGAAAGTAAGAAGTGTGTTTTTCTACACGATGTCTTCTATATCTTTTTAAACATTTTTTTAAATAAAACTTAGTTCAGGTTGTTTGTAATAAAAATTCTTTCATTAGGTAAATGTAGACTCAGAAGATTTAATACCAAATCTTCCAAAGCCTAAAGATTTGCAACCATTTCCAACTTTTCAAGCTCTTTGCTATCGTGGGCACAAAGCTATGGTTCGTTCTATATCAGTAGATTCAACTGGTCAATGGTTAGCATCTGGTAAGTGGTACTAAAACTAAACAGTAAACATGCTGTATTTATTGAAATAACGATAGTGTCAACTGTAAGTACGTAGTTATTTTTCGGGGTTTGTTTTACAACAGGATCTGATGACGGAGTAATTCGTATATGGGAAGTTTCGTCAGCAAGATGCATAAGAGAGCTTAAAATGCCTTACAATGGTTCTGTCAAATGTGTATCATGGTGTCCAAATGAAAATGTCTGTCTTCTAACTGTTGTGGTGTAAGATACTTTTGTGTTTGTTTTGTAAATTTGTGTAAACTAGTAAGACTCTTTCTTCATGGTGGTTTTCGTCCAACTATCACTTTACATATTTTTGCAGAGGAGAGTATGTTGTTATTATCAACCCTTGTGTGGGGGACAAGCTGGTATATCAGGCCACTGACAGTTTGCTGCAATCTTATGAGGAACCAGAGCAAGTTAAATTGGAAGAAGATGAAAATCTTGATCAAGCGAAAAAACAAGAAAAGACAAATGCTATAATTCCTCCATGGAAAATTTTTGAATCTGGTACTCAATATCAGGATGGTTTAAGACTCAGTATAAAACACCCAAAGGTGATTTAGTTAGTGGTGAACCAGTTTAATACCTAACTTGTCTGAACTTTATGCCAGTTTTTATTTTGATCTATTTTATATTTTGTCACTTATACTTTTTACTTTCTTTTTATTAGGAGGTTGGAAAAGTTACATGGCATACCAAAGGCGATTACTTTTCTACTGTCATTCCCGGCAATGGCCATTCTCAAGTATTTTTACATCAGCTAACAAAACGTCGATCCCAAAACCCATTCAGCAAATGCAAGGGATTGGTTCAATGTGTTCTCTTTCACCCAACCCTGCCTTTTATTTTTGTAGCTGTAAGTTGTAAAGCATTTTGTTTGACACACAATAAATTAACTACCGGGATCATTTTATCAATATATTTTAAACTTATGGCATAAACTATTTGTATAATTATACACTACAGTAGGTTTTGTGATCAATGTCAAGACCTCATTAATCCATAACCTAAAAAACGGGAATCCCTGTTATCTGGCATAAAACCACTGGAACTTGATTTCTTCCATTCCATTTTAACCCAATGATGTGGAAACTCACATGTCATAGACAAAAAGTTTTAAAACAATTAAACCCGATAAACTAAATTATTATGTGTGAAAATTAATAATAAGTTTTAGATAGTAGTTAGTATGTGAAAATAATAGCCAATGTATATGCCTGTTTTTTGCAGGTCAAATCTATAGCCTTCGCCAACAAACTAGTTAATTTAAAATCGGTTTGATTTAACACGGTGCTCCATTTACAAGATTACCTAACTTGTTAATAGTAATATTACCTAAACCGATTTTTTGACCAAACAAAATGGGTCTGGATTAACACAGTCTTATTTTATTTACTCTGATGTAAACACTTTTAAATCTGACTGATAAAATGCTGTTTTCAGACTCAGCAATTTGTACGGGTATACAACTTAGTTAAACAACAGTTAACCAAAAAGCTAATGACAAATTCTAAATGGATCTCCTCCATGGCAATACATCCAGGAGGTAAGATTGATGCTTAGCTTTAAAACAACTTAACTTTTTTACAACCCTAATATCACTTTAGGAGATAATCTTCTTGTTGGAAGTTATGACTGTCGACTCTCTTGGTTTGATATGGATCTGTCAACTAAACCTTACAAAACTATGCGCTATCATAAGCGTGCAATACGGTCGTGCTGCTTTCATCCTAAATACCCGTTGTTTGCCTCTGGTGCTGATGATGGCACTGTGGTAGTTACTCATGGCATGGTTTACAGGTAAATTAAATAAAATTTTACTAACACAATACATGTAGGTGGATTCTAAAGTAAACTAATATAATTTTTCATTTTATAAAGGCAAATATTTTAAATCTGCAACTAAATGTTCCCCTTGTTATAACATATGCATTTTTTCTGCAGTGACTTGATGCAAAACCCATTAATAGTACCAGTAAAAGTACTAAAAGGACACAAAGTGGAAAGAAATTTAGGTGTTTTGGATACATGTTTTCATCCTCTCCAACCATGGGTATTTTCATCTGCAGCTGACATGACAATAAGACTTTTTACATGATGTATATTTATATTTTAAACATTGCCAAATAAAATCAATTGTGTCAACCTTGCCTGATTATCTTACATAAAATGAGATTATCACCCTCTCTGACTTATAAAGCAATAGGTCAGATCAGATTAAATATTACACTTTTTATTTTATTTGCATAGAATTATAGCTATGAAAGATTTATGTCAGAATTTGAAAAAACAACAACAATGCAAAGGGTTCTTTAAAGCCTGTGTATATGAAGTTGTATACAGTACATTTTAATATGAAAAACAAGTCACTTAAACAATAAGTACCATTTTTCCTTTGCAACCATCATTGTGAATGACATCTATATGTGCTTGTTTGGCATTATTTAATGATATTTCAGTACCCACACATGGATCAATCCACCCTGCTTTTAAACCTGCAGTAATTGCACTTCGCATTTCTGCAAACTCAGCCGGCAATGTTGCAAATAGTCCAACCCCTTGAATTGATGTTTCCTTTCCCATCATCAGTCTTGGATTGATTTCAATTGATCCCCTGCATCCAATAATCAATACCTTTCCATTAGGTGCCAACATTTCCAAATCTCTACTCAGATTAACATTGGACAACATTTCCAGTATGATGTCTGGTCCTTTGCCATGGGTGGCCTTCATAATCTTTTCAGGGTATCCTTCTTCTCTGTGGTTGAACACTTCACTTGCACCTTGCGAAAAAACAGCATCAATTCCTTCTTGTGAACCAGCAGTTCCAATTACGGTCATACCGTGTGACACTGCAAGTTGACAAGCTGCCATCCCTACCCCTCCACTTGCACCATGAACAAGGACAGTTTGATTTGGTTTGGCATTTGCCTTAAGAAATAATGCTTTGTAGGCAGTAAAATAAGGCGTTCCGATCGCAGCTCCTTTTCTAAAATCATAATCTTGAGGCAACCTTAACAGCCAGTTGGGATGTACGTTGCAGTACTCAGCATATGCCCCAGACTTTGCATTCATAAATGAGGCCACTCTGTCACCTTCATTAAAGTCTTTTACATTTTCACCTATTGCAACTATTGTTCCAGCCAAATCATTTCCAGGAACATAAGGAAGTTTGGGAAGGCGGCCGTAACTTCCAGATCTTATGTAAGTATCCACTGGGTTAACACCAATTGCAGCGACCTTAATCAAAACTTCATCAGGCCCGGAGACTGGTATTGGAACATCTCTTTGTACTTCCAGCACATCTGGGTCCCCAAATTTTGACACAACTACAGCGCGCATTACGGATGTGGATAACACTTTTCCCTTAAGCATTGTAACTGGTGAGATTTTTTATCTATCAATTATATCAAACAAAGAATTGGTTTCTAGACAACTCTGTTCAACAACAAAGAAATGAAAAATTAAAATTTTTTAAACCTTTTAGACTTGCACCCTGGGTTGTGGTATTGAAATTTTGATTAATTAAATCAAACTGTAGGTAGGTTAAATTGTATGATAATAACTTATTACAAAGCTTTTATAAGGTTTAAAGCAAACTGGTGTGTTGTGGCAACACAAGGCAAATAACCTGTTCACAACATACCAAAATGTAAATGTTTATCAATGGGAATGCTGAATATAATCTTAGTAATGACAAGGCTGGAAATGTAGTATTATTTGTAATTGTCAATTTGGTTAAATGCAATCTAACTCATGAGCATACGTTTAAATTTGATTAATATGTTTATGTCTTCATATTGCTTCTGTATTTTCTCTATGTGATTAATATCTTGTGGTTAGAACCAATTTTGGTGCTGGTCTATAATCCTACATTTATTTTAACAATAACAAAACTGTCAAAGTTGAAGTTCCAAGGAAGGCATAAATATGTTAGAATTAATATAATAACTATTACCCCTAATGTGTAGTGAATTCTTATTTTAATGGTCCGGCAAGATAAGGCCTCTGCATGCCCTAATATGTGGCTGCCAAAAATTCGCGCGCAAAAAAATGTTTACACGCCAAATGACGTCACCGGCAGCGTTCTCGGCAAAGAGATTATAACCTCTTTGTTCTATAGGCAAGCAATCAACACCAAAGATATATTTGGTGGAACGGGACTGGACTGCAATCGTGACCTTTAGAATTCAGATTTAAAAACTTTTCAAAATATAAATTTATGCATTTTAAATAGTTTTAGCCAAGAGATTATAACTCTTTGGTTTTAGAAAGCCTTTACAAAAAGTCAAAAGCCCAATAAATTTGTCAAAAACGTCAATCTGGCAAGCCTGAGGAGTATGACCATTGACCAAGTGTTGGCCGAGTGTATAAAACACGGAATTTCCCTGATTGCGAACTAAATTTTATCTATTTTAGTGTTTCTTGAAGTGTGGTTTGTCTAATATTTTTATAAACCGCTAGTTTAGATTTTACAAAGCAACAAAACAAACTCTCTTGAATATTTTGAACATTTAAAAAACAGATATTGTAAACCACATACGAAAGCTTCTGTGGAAAAAAATGCAGTCAAGCTGGGTGGGCAATGGGCATGGGTAGGATGATCGGGCATTACCGTTTCAGCGTACCAAGAAGCGTTCTAGTTTTATGGCGTGTAGATACTATATATATTAACTAGTTCTAATCATTTAAAAAAATTGAAATATAAAACCATAGAATGCTAATAACTGTGAGTATTTTGCATTGATCTTGATGAAGGTTCATAGAAATCAGTAAACTAAACTTTGTTTAGAATCGTAAGTAAACGTAATAATTTATGTTTCTAATCTATACTGGTAATTTATATGGTATTGTTTGTCTTAATTTATATTGTTTGTTAGTTTTTTTTTTGTGCGTTTCTGCCACCGATCTATATGAAAACCAAAAAAACGAAAGAAGTTGAAATGTAGCCTGCCTCACATTTCTGCAACTGCACCTACAAGTTAAAATCGACGCAAATAAGCTAAATCGTGATTTGGGTTTAGGCAAAATCTTGCATAGCATGCAGCCATACAACCAACCTATGCGGCTACGCCAGGCGTCCACTAGCTTTACGTCATCCCGCAAGTCTGTTATAATGTAATTTGTCTTCAAACATGTGTAGCAAAATCGAAATATAAGTTTTCCAATAAAAAGCTAATTAAATATATTTTGCTTAAATAAATTATACTAATGAAGCGAACGAGAATCTGTATTTGTGATAATAGCATGTTGGTTTCGCATTGAATTGTCAAGGTAGTTTGTTCAGTTTCGATTTAAAGAAAAACAACAGACTTTCATATGCGCGGCGCTTTTGAGGGTTAAAACCGTACACGAAGAGTGAAGTTTACATGGTTAGGTTAGTAGTAATCGTTTTGTTCCGAAAAACTACAGGAGTTTAAGCACATTGAGTCTTATATTGGAGTGAAGCGATGGTTGTCTCGGCATGACAACCTGCGCGATCCACTTGGAGGCCGTGTAAGATATGTCGACGGATGCCTTCTTCAACGACATTTCTTGCAAGTTTTTAATCATTGCCGAAAATAAAAAATAAATAAAATGATAAAAAATATATGTCCAATATTTTAGAATACGTTTTCCGTTTGTCCGTGACGCGGCATTCCACGGCGCAACGGTAAAGAAGCGCTGATCTAGTTCAAAAATCAGCATCCAAACGTAAACAAACCGGACGTAAAAAGTTGATTCGCGCGAAGCGCGAAAAATTTTTGGGATCAAAAAGTATGTGAAATGGACTCGTGTCTAAGTTGTCAAAGAGGCGGCGGACCGTATGTTGCCGACCCCTGATCTAGGTAAAACGCACAGTAGGTCACTGTGGGTTTCAAGGAGCGTCAAATTTAAAAACCAAACATTTTACTTAAAGCCTCTCATCGATGCGGGAATTACTCGAACACTCAGACTTACTCGATTCTGAGGGAGAATATATTAAGTAGGCCTATGACCAATTGGCAATAAAATACGACTTTAAACCGAATAACGAAGACTTTAAATCCTTCATTAAAATGATTGCTGCCTTACCACCCGAATGGGACCATACTGACGATATTTCGAAAAATAAAGGGTGTTTAGTTAGGAACTATTTCAAATATGTGACACTCCAAAGGCTCTTTACAATTAAATTAAGCAGTATGTATCGGTTTTCCCCGAAAAGCAACAAAAAAAATGGGAGCGATACTTAGGCTTTTCTCCAAATACAACTCCTTGGCAAAAACTGTATTGTAATGCATATAATTCAACAAATGAAACCAAGCTACACTCGTTTCAAATCAAACTTAACCTACGTGCGATAGTAACAAACGAAGCATTACACTCCTTTGGGAAAACTGACTCCGACCAATGTTTTTTCTGTCAAAATGCCCCTGAACCTAATTCGCACATTTTTTATAATTGTCTTCATATTGAATAATATTGGGAAGAAATAACATCTTGGATTTCCTTAAAACTTTTAATTTCCTTGCAAAACGACCCTGTAACTCTCCTGTTTGGAACTGGTGTTGACAAAGATTTGAATTGCTTACTGTTATGTGCGCGCTTCGTTATATACCGTTGTAAGTATGCAAAGACATTACCGACGATTTCTATGTTTATTTTTATGATCAAGTCTATAAAACACTCTGAGTATATCTGTGCTTTAAATTCTAAAACTCGAAATTCATAAAGTTAAGTGGGCTGGCCTTTAGCCCAACCTGTCGCTTCTTAATAGGTGCTATTTTTTATTCTCGTCCGTCTTTCTATTTTGTTGTTTCAGCGTAATAATAAAAAAAAATAAAAATAAAATAATAATAAAACGTGCTGCGGCGCTTTACTACGAGAAGCAACTGTCGTTTGGAATCAGCACCATATACACCAGTGGTCGGCAAACTGTGGGCGGCAGAGCAATTTTTAGCGGGCCGCGAGTTACTTTTGAATAGCTTAGTGCAGCGTTTCTCTCCGGTGCGCCATGGAAGGCTGCTTGGTGTGCCGCGAGCGAACGGAAAAAATGTCGAAATCATTCAAAAATTAATCGGAATAAGACTTAACGGGCAAAAATTTTTATTCTCCAAGGCTGGAAGTCCCTTTAAAGATATGCAACTATAAAACCCAGATAAAATAAAAATGCAAGCAAATTAAGAGAAATATCGGTACACTTCAAAAATTTCGCGCTCCCTTCGCTCGCAAGGTGCGCCCCCACGTTTCCATACGTTTCTAGGTGCGCCCCTAAGTAAAAAAGGTTAAGAAACACTGGCTTAGTGTTATAATGTAGTTGTGGGCCTCGTGATAGTCCTACATTCATTGCACTTTATTTTCAAAGATGGTATGGCTGAGATTTTTTATATTGTCTGAGCGTGGTTCATGCTATATTTTATGCCAACTTTAACTATATGTAAACGCAAAATTTTTCTCGTTTGCGCGCATATTCTTCGTTAGTATGTTTACATTATGGCATGGCAGTGTTTTCGGCATTAAGGCCATGTAATACCCTTTTTTTGGTGTCAACAGCATAACGCTGTGTTGACTTGGTCTCCCTACAAAATAAAATTTCTAACAAATTATTTCTATAGTTATTTTATATTTAACTTTGTAATAGCTATTGTATCATGAGTAACATTTATCCAAATTGTGAAGCAAGATTAACGTAATGTATTTTTTTTATTTTTTTCGTGGCCATATAGTGTTAATCTTTGATGCACATCTAAGATAAACGATTTGACAACTAAACCTTAATAGAAGCATGTTTTGCGTTTCCCAAACTTGCTTCAGCGATATTTGTTGATTTCCTGCGTCGTGTGACGCAGTCCAATTTCTGTTAAATTATATCGTACAGTCCAATTTCTGTTAAATTATATTATAAATGCCGTTATTTTAAGCAACATTAGGTTCCTTTTACGTGCCATATGTGTCACGTATCCTTTCAATTGAAATTTTGCCAATTTAAAACGGATTAACCCAATTTTTTTATTTGCTGGATCTTGTCTTCATATTTGCGTACGAGTTCGTTCGAAAACAGCAAGTGTTTGTAAAAGAAGAATTGTTTTTAAATCGTAACTTTGTGACCTAATTATAAGCCTCCAACTTAAACAAATGTCCTGAATCCGCTACTGTTTTTTCCGGTCGAAGTGGCTTTACGTAGTAGGCCTTCAATAGCTCTGAAAAGAGTATTGGGCCGCGACAAAAAAAGTTGGCCGACCACTGATATACACGATCACCTGCGGCATAAGAAGTTATCACTTTAATCCACCAACACTAACAGCAAGCCATTTCGGAGGAGCGTTGGAATAGCTTATTCGATCGACGCATATTGGGCATTGGTGGCCGTCACTCGACTCCCTGTACGAACTGTTTGTTGTGGCCGAAGATATCGTGATCTCCAGGTCGTTAACTTAAGTTCATTTGGAACCTGGAAATGACATTCCTCTCACGTCCAACCCATCTACTAACAATAATCCAAACGTTAGACCAGTGGTTCTCAAACTTTAAAAAAAAAATTACGCAACGGTCCCCCAAATTTCTTTTAAATTGCTCACGGTCCATTGAAAATATAAACGAATAAACACAAAATAACACGTTGTTTTTAATGGTATCAATGGGACGGGTGCACGTGCTTCTTTGCTATCAGCTCGGCTTTGTTAACCTCTAACGAATCAAGTTATTTAACTAAAGCAATCATGTACAGTTTTAAAACCGTTACCGTATAGGCGTACAGCTCACAGTGGCAACGCAGCAGCTGTCAAAACGTAATTCCCATTAGCACAATGCAACACTATGACGTCACAATGCACAATTTAACTCTTTAGTATTTCGTTAATATACCTAAAACCAAACAAGATTAAATCATAAACCACAGACAGTAGGCCCGGAGTTCCAGGTCAACCAACTTGGTTGCACTCTGAAACTGCATTTTCGACGATCAGCCACTCAGCTGCGTCACGTGTCACATTGAAAAGACCAATAAAGGCATTTTTTCGCGCTTAGCGCGATTAGACCTTATTTCAGTTCTATATCTTTGTACGAAATCATTAGAGAACAAATAGTATGTTTAAGAATAATTGTTCTATGACGTCATGTTATGACTTAATTTTCTGATCTCATCTCTAAAAAAAATTCAAGATTAATAAAGACGATCAATGCGACCGTCAACGGCTAAAAGGTTGGGCACCCCTGCTATGGCACAATCAAGAGTTTGTATGTCACAATGGCCCATTGGGTGTGCGGTTGTTGTATAATTTGTCGGGGATACATTTTCAGGGCTTGGTGTTAATTTTATTTGTTCATATTCATTTTATTTTAAAGTGTTAGTTGGCCGTTATAAATAGCGTTATTTACCAGGGTTACGTTTAAATAGTATTAATTTCACTTTGGTTCGTGGTTTACTATACACGCTGCATGCTCCATACTGTGTCTGTACCTTGTTTCTGCAAGCAAAAACAGATATGGGACGAAAATTTCCCGCCTTAACTTATGGCTTAGATACAAAATGAGTAGTTATAAGAGATTCATTTACATTTACGTAAAGTTTGGTGAAGACTATATGCAAAATTAATTTTGGAATTATTTTGCATCAAAAATATTCCTTTTATCAAAATATTTACTTTGTATGTAATTTCATTTTTTCTGCCTCAAAACAAAAATCCCATTCCCAGAGACAGTGACAAACAGGGACTTGCCGCCTTAAAACTTTACCTTCGTGAAAACTTTTGTGTTTTTTTCCTTCTGGTCCAATCTGGCGACACAGTTTAGAAACGCCATATAAATGTAGCTTCTCTCAATGCTTCTCTGCGCTCTATAAAGGTGAAACTTGAGTACATGGCCTTCCCTCATGTATTACCGCGATAGCAAATACAAATTTGACGAGATATTTGAAAAACTTTATGTAGATAATGCGTACGGCCATATTATTAAAATTTGGACAGCTAATGTTTAAAAAGCTAATATATTCATTCTCTTAGGATGGTTTAACGCCTATGGTATGCTATACGTTTGCCAATGAATTACTAATTAAGCCACTGCGCACAATGAAAGTCTCATCGCGGGACAATGAAGCGCAGCAGGCGTCCAGCGTTTCGTCTCTTCGCGAGCTGAATAAAGAAAGCGAATATGACCGAGTTCTGTATTGAAGTTATTTACCGCTAGATGGGAATCGATAGCTACAGAAAGCTGAAACGATGACGTCACAATATTTCAAGTTTTTGTCCCCCAAATGCATACTTTTTCTATAAAGCTTCGGACAAAAAACGATCTGAAACATTTGACGGCAAAACCAAGATAAGTCCCAAAAATAAATTTTCGGCCCATATTATTATGCAAAACACCAAAATAAAAGTTGGGCAAAAATTATTTTAATCCAATACGTGGAGTTGGCCGCCGCCAGGCTCTGAGGTTGCATGACAATTTTGAAAGATGATGTTACAATGTTAAGTCAAACCGCGAAGTCATAAAACAACTAGCCTTAAAAAACCTGTGGTTCTTAAATAAAGCTAAAAAAAATGCATTTATTTGGTTTAAATAGCCTTAATTTAAAAAAAGACATAAGGCATTAGACACACAACAGTAGTGTTGTAAACAAGTCATTTTGAAATGACTCAAGTCCCAGTCAAGTCATTTGAAAAATAACTTAAGTCCAAGTGAAGTCTTTTGCAAAAATAACAAGTCAAGTCCCAGTCCAAGTTATAGATTGCCCAAGTCAAGTCCCAGTCAAGTCGTTATGAGAGCAAGTCAATTTCAAGTCATGCCATTGACATAAAAATGAAACGTTAAACTATTAAATTGGTAAACTCGTTTGATTATAAGCCATAATTTAACTAAAAAATAACCCAAACGCAATATACAGCAATATAACACAACTTGAGAAAAGTTTTAATGAAAAACACTTAATTTAACCCCAAGTTATTTGATAAAATGACTTAAGTCCAAGTCGAGTTATTTATCAAAAAGGCTTAAGTCAAGTCAAGTCATTTTGGTCCAAAGCACTTAAGTCAAGTCAATGACTTAAGTCATTACAACACTGCACAACAGAGACTCACATATTACTCAAAATATGCGAATTTAATAATATTGCAAATTGCTATTCTATATGAGTTCATACGGCGCAGAATGGCTTGCATATTGTGTGCGGCGCGTTTGGGCTGAGAAGATTTCTTTTAAAATGGACAAAAACATCCAAGAAAAAGATTAAAACATTTAAAAAAAACACACGCTAAAAAAGTTGCGTTTATATAATAAAAGTTGATAAAACATTTGGCAGGTATGGCCTGTTGCCCCTCGTCATCGCTTGTCCGCCCCTGAAAAAGACTTATGTGACCACATTGTGCCGTGTGTATAGCAAGTTTCATCTCACATTCAGGTTACTTGGAAATCAACATAGTAAACAAAATTCATATGACTAAGAAGAATTAAGATTACATGATTGTATTTGTTTGTGACAGTCACCACAAAAAGAAGTTTATCAAAGATACAGCCTATTCGTTTTTAAAACATCTAATAATTGGATTAAACAAATATTCGTCTTAGGGAGGTCCTCGCGCCCTCCTTGCGAAGCCTTACCATCCGCAACGGGCGCGCCTGCCAGTTTAACAACCCCTGAGTTAGACGATAATCTCAGTGGCACTGAATGAAAATATATCATGATGTTGCCGTGATATTTACATCAAACATTATCAAAAACAATGGCAATTAGTTATTCGAAAACTAATAAAAGAATTATACCCCAATAGCAATTAAAGAATTTACTTTTTTACATAGTTAATAGTGTGGCGTCATAATAACGTCATGCCTTGTATCATTAAGTTCCATATTAAAATGTTGCGCTTGTGGAGTTTAGCCAACATATGGCCACTGTGAAGTTGCCAAGGTAAATTGCTTATTTTTCGTAAGTCATAGTATTTTGTTGTTGTTAAATGCGCCCTAATGACGTCATATTTCGCCCTGTCGATTTGGTCCATTTGACTTTTTTGTTACCTATAAGACCAATCTTGAGGGTTTATCGGCATTTTTAATTTTATAGCCTATATAGTGGTTCCAGGGGATCGAGAGAGGTTGTCTGGGGTTCGCCCAGACGTCTAAACTAAAAAATTATAAAAATCAAACACAAACCAAAGGTTTAGCAGTAAGGATAACAACCAGTTGTAGAATTATGTTAATGACTTTTGCTTCTGTAAACCTGACGTGGTTATAATACACGTAGCCCAGTGTTTCCAAACCATTTTAAATCGAGTTGAAATAAATTCAGCCAATTTATATCGAGGGCGTAACAAATTTCGCGCGTAGGTTATACCACTTTTATACCACTTTTAAAATTCCTATTTTGGCATTAAGTAAACACCAGTTGGTATTAACGTACGGCCGCCGACACTTTTATTTTCCTAAACATGCAATAGTCAACGGCCGCGCAGTTTGTGCACCCCTGGCTTGAGTAATAAATTGTTTAAACAATAAACGGAATACTAAAAACATTTCGCACAAAAACATTGACAACTGTGTATAGTTTAAAGGAATATATCTGGGTTGAATGCTGGGCTTTGGAGCAGGCTTAAATGTTAAATTGCTCCGGCTCCAGCTCCGGAGCTCTCTTTTATCATAGGTTAGCTCCAGCTTCAGCTTCGGAGCTTATTGATACCACTGTTCCGGTCAAGCTCCGGCTCCATACGTCAAAAACTGAGATTTAAAGATGAACGCCTTATTTGCAATATCTAGCGTTTCAAAATAATCACAAATAAAACAGTACAATAAAAAAAACACCACAATGGTTAGTTAGAAAAGGTGGTGCCAACGAGGCAACAATTCTCGATTTTGTGAAGGGTTGCTGTTAAATTATGTGAATTCAGCCATTAGTAGTAACACAGCATCTTATGATATACATCGGAGCCGGAGCTATTCGCTGCTCCGGCCCCAGCTCCGGCTCCGTTAAACATGCACAGCTCCAGGGCTCCGGCTCCATGCTCCGACTTCGGCTCCGACTCCAAAGCCCTGGTTGAATGTTCCCTTTTTCAATCGCAAATTGTTGATTTTACTGGTTTCGCAGAAATTAAAAAAAAATTAGTTTTAAAACACTTTAAACTGAAAGTTGTTCATACAAATAATGATGGTTTTATATAGGCCTGAACTGCACATTGAACGTAATGTCGAGTACAATTAGTCAAAACTTTTTTTTTTATTTCAATCCATATTTTAAAACATTTTACTTTTTATAAATGTAATAAAGTAAATCTTAATAGTTTGAAAAAAACGTTAAATTATAGGGTCAATGAGGGATGAATTATAACAAAATATAAAAACAAAAATGCAATTTTAAGCTATTTCATGTGATAAATACACAAAAATATAACTAGGTGTTGTCAAACGAATATATTTTGTCCTATGAAGAAAGTGCCACACAACACAATTGACATGTTTTGTTCATGTTTAAGCCTTTTAAGTTGCTTGGTAAGAAACGTAATCTGTGATGTACTTCGTTACAAACGTATTCTGTTGAGCAGTCCTGTAAATTTGCCTTAAATTTAGTTAAAATCTATAATATATAGTGCAATACAAAATTGCTTTTGATGTGTAATTTTTAATATTTAAACTGCATGTAAATATAATATTCAAAAATCCTAATGTTTACTTGTGGGTAAAGTTAAACAAATGTGGCATCCTTCACGCTTACATTAAAATATATTTTAAATGAAGTAATTTGTCATAGTCTGTGAAGGCATCATATGATGTCCATCCTGGTGAAATTTTATGCCTGTTACTAAAAATGGGAGCTTGGATCCGCCAAATAAAAAAAAGTAAATGCAGTAGGGATACTGTGTGGGTAAAAATTTTGGACGAGCAAAATTATGAAAGGGGCAATGAATATGTGTCTTATAATAGCGGTTTGGGCACAACTCAAATATAAGAATAATCTTAAAAGGGTTTAAAAAAAACTTTGTTTCCCATATAACAGAAATCATACAGGTTATGTAATAAATTTATAAAGTATGCTACTTAGGTAAATTATAATTAAAAAAAAATACAACGTTACCTTGATTAGCAGCCGACTTGATTAAGGACATATAACTAGTCTTCAAATTCCACAGAATAGTCTCTATTTAATGACACTTTTTGCCGATATATCCATTGTCAATATCCCCGATATGCAAACTTTCCACAGATATATTAAAGCTTGTTTCAATCGTTAGATATAGTTTTCATAAACATCACAAAATTCATCATATTCAATAAACACTGCCCCATTTTACCTATAGAAACCTGTAAAGGAAGCTAAGAAATACAACTTAGCCTATTAACCTAAACACATATTTGATAATAAAGTCTAAGTTTTAAGCGAATAAGATAAACTGCTGACAGCAAACTCCAGCGCAAAGCTGCCCTAACTTGCACTTCCCTAAAGTTCAAATGTTCGCGCAAAACACGTTCAAACTCGATTGTGATGATGTCATCCGCATATCGGCCAATCGGACGTCGTGTGGAGTAAAATTAAATGCGCGGCAGCGAAGCGGGACGGGATGGGAGGTCGTTGCGAGCCAGCAGGAGGCCATTCATGCCAATAGCGCTGTCTCCCGAGGGGCACAACAAAATTACATGCGATTTGTTTATGTCAAGGCAAGGTTACTTAAGAATAAAATATCTTTAAATAGAGCAATATGTCTATTGCCAGAATATTTAAATCTCTTTGTTGAAACGCTTTAAATAACGCTTTTTTTTCAAAACCTAGACGTTTAATCATATTCGTCAAATAGGATCATAAGCAAAACGTTTTTAAGAGTTTATCATATGTTAAAATGAAACTAATATATTTAAATGTTTCCTACGAGGTTTAAATAACGTTTTTTCTCAAAACTCCAACGTTTAATCATATCCGTAAAATATGTTCAAGTAAAACGTTATATAAGAGTGACTTTACATTATACATTTATAAATTTCATGTAAACGTTTAGCTAACGGTATTCTATTCACAACTTAAACGTTTAAATAACTCCGTTGAAAGAATACGGATTTTACACGTTATTTATAATTAGAATAATAGTACATTTTAAAACATTACTCGGCAAGGTTTACTTAACGTACGTTTTTTTCAAAAACTTTAAAGTTTAACGATATACGTAAAATAAGTCCGTAAGTAAAACGTTATATAAATTTATAAGTTACATATAGACGTTTAAATAACGGTATTTTAGTCACAACTCACTCAGACGTTTAAATAACTCTGTTAAAAGGGTACGAATTTTAAACGTTATTTACGATTAAAACAAAGCTATATTCATTTAAAGTTACTTATTAAGGTTTACATAACGTTTTTTTATAACATTAACGTCTAATCACATACGTTAAATGGGGTCTTTGGTAAAACCTATAGCATAACGTAATTAAATTCTTATCGTTAACGTATGATTAAATACCTTTAAAATGTACGACTTTTAAACGTTGTGGAAGAAATGTTAAAAAGTTTGCATTTAAATGTTGCCTATTAAAGTAACACTAACGTGATAAATTTTTTTTTGACGTTACATAAACGTTTGTAGTTTTAGGTTATTTAAAAACTTCATGTTTACGTTATAATCACGTTTGAACATTAGTTTTAGCTTGGTAAACAGAACAACGTTCTGGAAAAACCAAGATATAACATTTACTCTGTTGTGTTTCGACGTATTACCACTTTACAACCAATTGGTAACGTTGTAAAATGGTTGTACAACGTTTTGTGTTTGCTGGGTTCTTCTATTTTTAGTTGGCTATATACCTTGACATACAAGCTTAAACAGTAGAAAAACTGCAGCTGTGGCATGTTTTGCATAGTATAATTCGCGGTACTATACAATTTTATGAACGCTCCCTAATGTGGGTTTGGCGCCCGTCAAATGAAAAAAAAAAACACAACGCCCCCATGTAACACTTTAACGCCCACAGGGAAAACGCTGATGTAGACAAAGCATAGCTCCAGCCCAGTGGTTCATATAACATCTATATCAATTTGGAAATCTTTCTCTTTTGATTACTTTGAAACGTACTCTTTACTTGCTGAAGAGGAATAATTTTCTTCGAAAGGTGTTGTAACAGCGCTGTATGTTATGTGAAATGGGTGATCCATAAGTTTTGTTTGGTGGCGGGCGATGGAAATATTTTGGAATGCTTGCAATATTGCTACCTCTAGAAACACCTAATATTGAAAACACCATGGTGATGTTCTCTCAATCAACTCGTCGCAGAGGCCTAGGCTACCCAGAGTATTTAGCGCCCGGGGCAAACTATAAAAATTGGCGCCCCCTCCTCCATGTTTAATCACTTTTTCTATACTTTATACGAAAAACCAATTCAAATTTTAATATAACATTGTATTTAAGAAGAAGCAGCCTTATTTTGGCATTTGCAAGCCTTATTACGGCGCCCCTATACCTTGGCGCCCGGGGACATATGTTTTTAGGGAAAAAAGACTCAACATCAATAACACCGAAATTATTTTGAATTAGACCATTTTATGTTTTAAGAGACAATAACGCGTATATAAATACTAGTGTATTAGCGCAGAAGTTCCCTAACTTGCCAAGTATCAAGGTAAGACTGAAAAAAGCACTTTGACTTGTTTTAAGTCAACATACATGCTTTACAAAATCGTTTTTTCAAAAACGTTTTTAGGTATTTGAACCGAGCCCGACCGGAATTTGTAAATTTTTTTCCTGAATCGTAATCGACCCGAACCGTTAAGCCGAACTTGAAGTGTCACAACATATGCTAAGTTAAAGAGTCAAATTATGACAAGTTTAATGTCATTTTTAACAATTAAAGCTGTTGGTTTGTTTTTTAACATTACGTGGGATCTTAAATTAAATACGACTTACAATATAATTAAATGTACTTTAAGTTAATGGCTTGACTTGTCATCAAAACACTGTGGATTAAACTGCGGCGCAATGCTGGACAGAATCAGCTTTTTTGTTAACGTTAAGTTGCTTCCTAATTTCGGTTGAATTCTGGTTCGGCTCCTTAAAGTCCTACAAAACAGTTTAAAAATTGTTGTGGTTCAGACAAACAGACATCTTCTCCCGAGGGTTTTTTATTGTCACTTTTCTGGTGACATTTAAATTTTAAATAACTCTGATTAAGTTTAATAGTAATCATCGTGCACTAAAAATGTGGAATAAGTATTTTGCGGTTGAAAGATAATACTAATGGATCACTAACTACTACTCTGTTAAGCCTGATTGCCAGTTTCGCGCCAAGCAATCAAATAAGATGATAACATTTCTGTAGTTGGTTTCCAGAACGAGGCTTTATTAATTATAGTTAGAAAAAGAGAAAACATATATGTAGCAACATACATAATAAATTTTTATATATTTACAGTTTTCAAAGGTATTTAAAAAAGAATCGTTTGTGTTAAAATAAACCTTTTTTACACAAAATTTCAGGCAACTATGTTCGAAAATCACAGTTGGCTTTTGTGTTTTTGTACAAAATGTGTTTCAGCAGGCCTTTTCAAAACAAAATAGCTTTGAAACTCTTAGAACAAAACTTAAGTGAAAGAAATAAAACTTATGCTCGTTTTATGCACCTTTACAAAGTTATGGCTATACATACTGACGTGTTTTGCTTTGTATGACACTTGGGTTACACCCACTCTTACACTGCGAGTTGGCACACCGACGCAGCGACACTTTCTTCCAAAAAAATGCGGTTTTTGTGATGATAATCTCTTTAGGTCCAGTCCCTCACATTCACCACTACTCACAGTGCGACGCGTCAGCAAGTACTTCAGGCGGCGCCAATCTGTCGAACTGATCAAACGGAAGGACGACAGAGACTGAACACGAAGGTCAGACAACTAGGATGGTGCCATATAGCTGTTCATCACTATTATCACAATCACCAAAACCTTTCACACCGTCCAATAATGTAGCGCCTAATTGGCTGTCAACATAGGTAAACACGCGAAAATTGTATTTGCATAAAGTGACAGCAGCTTGCAACACTAAAGAGCGTGACCTTAGCCTTGCGCAATATCGGTACGAAGAACGGCTAAGTTATAGCGTTAATTAGCACAATTTTTTGAAGCTGTATTTCCATAACGTTCTTTTGTATGTCGGTATTAAATCAAAATATTTTTGTCGCATTTGCTTAAAATTAAACACTAAAAGCAACCCAGTTCCCTAAACAATGTTAAAGATAAATGTACTTGAAATTTGTAATAAACCTTGTATAGTCCACCTCACTAATTAATATTTCTGTAAGTTTACACTAAGTGACTTTGATTCTTCACAGAGTGCGTCATTCCTAAATATTGAGAAAAGCATATCGTTTACTTTTTAAATAAATCTAACCAACCATGACGTTGTACTAGCTTTTATCCGTAAAAATTTGTATAAACCTTCTATAGTCTACCTCAGTAATTTAAATTTCTGTATGTTTACTGAGTGACTTTGATTTTTCACAGAGGGCGCCATTCCTTAATATGGAGAAAGGCATATGGTCCACTTTTCAAATAAATCTAACCTACAATGACATTGTACTAGCTTTTATCCGTAAATTACATCGGTTTGCCAATATTTGATTGACTTAACACCATCCAACAGTTATCTTTTAAACTTTTGAAGGGCTGACCGAAATTTTGTTAATAACAAAAAAAAATTGAATTTGACATAAATAATAAAAAGATGTTTCGTAGCTTGCGAACAATCCATTATACTAACAATTTTTAACACTTGTTTCTCACTGTTTCTTCATTGGAAAGTACCAAATGCTTTGGTCGACCAAAATACAACGCTTTATTAAATGGTGACATTATGCACACGTGAAGAAAGTTCGCGAAAAACTGCATTTTTTACAACTTAAGAAATGGGCATTGCGGTATGGTTCATCACATCTCGGGTGTAAAATGACAAATTCAAAATGACGACTCTGTTTACAACATCACATAGGTTTGGTTTGGAAGGCAGATTGTAATTAGGTTTAGTCCACGTAAGTACATATATTTATAACCATATAGATCAACGCCATCCGCAAAGTGCAGAATGTTTCGTCTTTCACGCGCATGGGTTACTGCAAAGCTGCTAAAATACGAACAAACATCACGTTTTACAACACCCGCTTTGGTAGAAAAGAGTACGCACTCTGTAAACAGTCGAAAGCCATGTACAAAATATTCCATGAAAATATGCGGTACTCGAGTTGTTGAATAGTGCAGAACGGGTTTCCTGGACAGGCCCGATCTATGCAGGTTCCACGTCTTCAATCAAACAGGTATATATGCTGAATAGCAAGAAAACAATGCGCTAAAGGGTTCAGAGACAGGGTTAGCTCATACTCATTATTAAATTAATTCCCTTTGCAAAAAGAGAAAATGCAATAATAACAAAATAAAGTTATAAATAAAAACTGAACTTGGTAAGATGGTAAAAAAAAGTACATTTAAGACCAGCGAAATGTATATTTTCATCTTATAGCGTGTTTAATAACCAATGTACGCCATGTATGTCTTATAACGACATATTTGTCATTTGTTTTTTTCGGTTTTATTTCCTTGTTTTCCAGGTTAAAAACGATCAAAATGTTTGCCGGGCAGTATTGAAAACGAATATGAACGCTTGTTACAACAGTTGTTAGTCAACCTGCAGGCCCGCCTTATGTATAGCATGACAGATAGTTCTGTGTTTCAGCCAATTTGTTGTTGCGAGTTTACGCTCGCACTTGATAGCCGATGAAAACATCTTTAGTGTAGCGGCGACAACAACGGGTGTTTAGCCATCGCAGACACCGGCGTATCTGGCTGTGGGTCGACCTTTTGTGCACGTGGGAGCCAGTTTCGCTCTGCCCGATTTCATCTTCCCAGTCATCATCACCTAGATCACTTTGCATTTCATAGCTATCTTCTGCTTTGTCGTCTGACTCACTACTAAGTACTCCAGTGGGCCCTTTCTCAAACCAGGATACTGGTGACTGGGGGTTCATGTCATCTAACCAATCAGCATAGTTCTTCATTTCTTTCTCTGACCATTCGTCGTTCTTTCCGGCTTTTCCAAGTATTTCTGCGCATGAGGAAATTATTGGGTAAGGTTGCATTAACATAGGTATTTTACTCAAAATTCCCCGGCCGCATCAAGCCAAGCGCAGCGCAGCGCGGGGGCGGCTATTATTACAATCCGAATATAACTTCTTTTTTAGTATCAACTGTGTGAGAAAGTACTTTGGAAGCACAAACGTTTAGTCATGACCGGTGCGGGACTAAGTATGCGTAGAGCGGCTATATTAGAGGGCTCGTCAAGTACGCGTGACCGCAAAATATGCCTTCACGGAGTTTCACAGTGTCTACTCAGACCACATTAAACTGAAAAGCTTTTCAATCATGTTGGCAGTAGACAAAAAATCGATAAGCCCTGCTGCGTTCGTGTGACACTTTAAAAATCCCTAGAATAACAGTAAAATAAACACAATGTAGTATTTCCATAAGTGAACTTGAATCAACGACTTTAGTAAACTTAATAAAGTGTAACGTAGTTCAGTTACACATAAATTAGACAAAGAATCTTGAAACTAAAAGTAACAACATCTCACAAAATTAGCAAATTCCCAAACACAAGGGCAAGGAGAAAGATAACCTTAATAAATAAAAGCGAGTGAAGAACATGAAAAGGGGGCAAACTATTGAAGGTATGTCATTATTGTCTAAAATCTAATATCTTTGGGATTTTCTAACAAATTAATATTCCAAGCACCACAAACCTTTTATTTATATCCTTGACTGGGACTGTCAAATGTGTTAAACTTTGGCTCCGTATACTATGACCTTTTTAGGGCCTAAGTTAAAATGGAAGAAATCTGTTTTCATGTAGGCCCTGTATGGTCATAAATGTAAGTTCGCTATATAATTAATCTAAAGTTAAAGTATGGAAGAGTACAGATATTCAGGTAAAAACTCGTAATAAGTCGCCAGATGAGCCCTGCCCCTCCTCGTTGTTATCGCCTAGACACGGACCTGACTGTGGTTTCGTGAGAAATACAGCCGTGGAGATATCTACCGATAAGGTTTCGCCTTGAGAGTCGGCATTTTCACTCGTATAAGCTTGAGATTTCACTGTTGTGAATTGAATATTTCCGAAATTTCTTCAACAAAATTTCCAATTAATAATAAAGCTACTGTTCAAGACAATAAACTGCACCTTCGAAAGCTTGCAGGATTAATGAGCAGCTGATATTCGAATGATGGAATAATTATAACGAATTCACAATCACTTTTGTTGTGCCAACATTACAGTTTATAAACGTACGATGAGAACTATTCGTCGAGCACAGGGAATCTTATTCTATTCGTTAGCTTGATTTTACACATATCTGTTACCCGCGCTTGTTTCAAAAAGTTTGGTTTCCTACAGCCCAGCCGTGTCTTAAACTAATCTAATAAAAGTTCGAAGGCATGCATTGGGACCAATTTAATTCTCTTGAGTAAAGTTTCTCATTGTCTTACTTCAGCCAAAGCAACAACACCGAACATTTACTTTAACGGTACTATCAACGCTACGATACACAACGTTTTTCCACATTATGAACAATGGGTTGACAATAAGTAATAAGTATTCACGAAAACAAGTTACACCTCATGATTTGAAAATGGGTTTCGCAAATTTCTCTTTGAAGTACTTAAGTTGGTAGTTTAGATTGGTAGCCCAGAAATCTAGCGTATTTGGAACAAATAAAAACAGTTCGTAAGTGAGTGGTGATGTTTTCGCTAGCATATAAAAAGGCCCTGCATGTTCGATAAGATTTGTACTTGAATGACGAAAACTTTGTCCTGCGCTATTTTCGTGGGAAAATGTCTGCGCTTGTTAGTTGAGATGAAAGATAAATGAACTCGATCCGTGGGATTATGTGCGGAATGACGACAGTTGCGTAGCAACTTTAAGTACCCTTCCTATTATTCGTATGCGGTCAAGCGCAAATCTGGCAGACTGGCGAACTTGCGCCGTCGGGCACACAACAAATAAACTCAACTGCACCTCTCTGGCAACCGTTTTTAGACGGCTTCGTTAAAAAAACGTTTTCAATTTGAAGTTTCGACACTCATTTCGAAGGAAAGAATCATGTACAAACCTGATTGGTCTTCAAGCAGTGATTTAGCTTGATTCGCTTCATCAAACGTACTTCTTCTGTATCGCGAATGTATGAACACGTGACACTTCTGGCAAATAAATCTGTAGCACCTGTACAAGTAATGTAAATTATAGATTTAACCGCCAACAACACTTAATTAAATAATTAATAAATAATCAACAACTGATCAAAGGTTTAAACCTTGATCTACAAGAAGTAGCACAAAACAACAGCGCATTCGGAGGAAAGTTTTTATTGTTTTAAAGGTATATATGGTAAAACATAAATTGGAACCTTGTATTGTGTCAGTCGCATTGTCGGATTATTATTTATCGTTGTGCAAATCCATTCGGCTATAACAGCTAAAAACCTAACACGTTACGTTTTTCATGTTCAGCAACGGCAAACAGAATGGTGAAAATTGCAATTAATTGTTGGGGGTTTGGGGTTGTGTGTGCGGCCGCATGTCATGCGGCTAAGTGAGCCTCTCATCGTCGCGTCTAATCACCTGTAAAACCATCGCCACAAACAATGGGCCTCAGTCATGGCAAAGTTACATGGTTATTTACGTTGCAAATACGTTTATTACCGTGCTGGCGTGCGAATCTAGGTGCAGTGTTTGAACTACTGTGCTAGAAGGGCTGAAAGTTAATAATTCCCCTAACATACGTTTAACCATGCAATATTATAAATAGAAAGCGATTAAAATAACAATTTTTTTAAAGTAAAACTTTTTTTAGAATTTATGGCCATACAGGATAACGAAGAACGAAAAAATGGGGTTTTAACATGGCATTTTATCAAAGCATATTTTCCGGTCGAACGGTTTGAACCACAGTGGACTAGACACAATTCGCTGAGTAAATACAAACGCCGTGGCTGCTTAAACATGGAATCTGAGTTGGTTACACCTCTGGCGTGAGCTGTCTTCACAAAATAGGCTATTTGGCGATGAAAAGCTTAACCAATAAAGCATTATTTGTATTCTTCACGCAAATTAAACACCTAAATAACTTATATGTAGAAAACTGGCTTGTAAAACTATAATGTACTGTCACAATACCAAGTTAGTACAGTAAACCTACCGTCTTCTCCTTCTACTTTCGACGAGACATGACATACATATTAAATTGGCGATCACCAAGTATATAATAAGGTTGTTCGTTTTCCACATTTTCGTTTTATTTGATCCTCGCTAATAAATAAACATTAACTTCATCTAACCTAAAAACTCTGTTCAGCCAGTCTTATCAACCACATTGCGCTCAATGGAAATGTGCCTTCTTTCCTCATGTCTGGCTTTTTTCGTGCGACTATGCTGATGGCTCAACATGAAACTCGATTTACGCTAAGATGTAGCAGAGCTTGACAATTTTCTTAATTGAAAATAGCGCAACTTTGTAGTTTTGCTAGTTCTTACGACGAAAAAGATAGCATTTTAAAACACTGTAAAATATTTTTGTGTTTATCCTGTCTAAATCATTTTAAAATGTTTTATTTTTATTTTTAAGTAGAAATGGAACTCTCGGATTTGTCACGAGTATTGGCATTATCAATTGCCTGACAAAGACTAGTAATTTTGCGCCGTCAATATTATTTATATATCGTTGTATAGTAAGCCAACTAAAAATTTGTGTTGGCTAAACTCTAGAAAGCCAGTTTACTATATCTGCCAAGTATAACACTGAACAGTTCTTTTCAAAACTCCTCACTTAAGCAGTGCCCTTGCTAATAACCAAAATCGTTTTCAAACTGTTTGTTATTTGTGATTGCAAACAACCTAACAATAGTTTCCATCGGTGCACTATTTGCGAGTCGCCTGAACACGTTTGTGTCTATAGTTTGATCTCATGACCCACCAAAAGTAAAACTGATTTGCCTTTAACCTACTAATTAACCTAGATCTGAAAACACACTTAATTTGGGGTAAAAATGTAAAGACACGAAATTTCCAATTATGTAAAAACAGGGATGCAGTACATTTACAAACGGAAACATATACTACTATACCGGTATTTTCAAAAATGCGTTTTACTTTGAATATACCGTACACCTCTCTAGTTTA
Organism: Ascidiella aspersa; assembly: GCF_963924565.1. Taxonomy (NCBI): domain Eukaryota; kingdom Metazoa; phylum Chordata; class Ascidiacea; order Phlebobranchia; family Ascidiidae; genus Ascidiella; species Ascidiella aspersa. The sequence continues at coordinate 19,754,687 of NC_139453.1, forward strand.
GTGAAAATACTCCTTGAGCGCCTCCCCGAAGGCTCCGCCTCGAATCACGTGTGTACGTTTTATTTTGCTTCCCTTTGCGGTTTGCATTATCATAAGCAAAAGTAGCTGTATACACTTGTATAAATGGCACAATAATTTTCAAAAGGTAAACTCACGATTTTTCGAGTATGGTGTCCTTTAAAAGCTATTGACTCGAGGTATTTTAACTTCTTTGTGTATAAACAGATGTGATGTTATGCTTTTTAGGCATATTTAGTATACGAAGTTAGCCTCAAGCAGACTTGGAACTTAGATTAGAATTACAAATTTCAAACTTAGATTAGAATTACAATTAGAGCATTTCAGTTTTTTTCCAAATTAGATTAGAATTAGAATTAGATCATTTTGAGTTTTCTCAAATTAGATTAGAATTAGCATTAATGAATTCTTAAAAAAAGAAATTTGAACTAGAATTTGAACTAGAATTACATTTGAGTATTCGCAATCAGTTTCAGTAAATCGCAAACTATTCTAATTAGAAAGTGAATGGTAAATATATGTGTGCTAATTTTGATGCCTTTTAGCATATAAAATGCTTTTCAGACTGTGAAAATTACGTTCCAACCGAAGAGTTTGGATTCAAATTCTCTGTTTTGACTAAGAGAATAAAAATGCCGTTGGACAAAGTAGCATGTTTTGGTAAAATCCGAATTAGATTAGAACTAGAATTAGAGCGCACAAGCAATTCACAAATTAAATTAGAATTAGCCGCAATTTGCTCTAATTTATTGAATTAAAAAACTAGAATTATATAGTTGTCCAAGTCTGGCCTCAAGCAAATACGCTTATAGCGTAGCCTGTTTTAAAGTTAAGTAGGTCTACACCAAATTATTTAGTTTAGCGAAATAAGTTTTTGATACAACTCTTCCTTAACGAAAGGTCTTACATCTATTTTACAAGGCATCTAACTATGAGTTACTTTGCTACACCACTTATGGAGTAAACCTCTGCCTGTCCATAAAATTATAGGGCCCTGTCTTTAGCACTAGTGGAATTTATTACTTAAGAGGAAGTTTTGGTAATTCTTACGCCTTTCACATACCAGTAGCGTTTTTATTACACCAAATTATGTTTATTTCATTAAAATAGTATCATTTTGCGCTCCAGGTTGCCGCTTCTTATAATTGCTCTTTGGCGGCGCGTTCCTCTTTCATTTCCTTTATCAACCTGCAAAGAGATGGGCGTTGATTTATAGATGAAAAATAAATTGACAAAAACACCCGAGTTAAATGCCAATTTTACTGTTCTTTTTTATACGGGCTCTACAATTTTTAATTCCAGTAAAGGAATATATTTTATAGCAAAATAAAACCATTCTTGGGATACACGATTAGTTACACGTAAAAGTATTCATCAAGACATACAGTACGTAATAGTTAAAAAAATCTCTTGAAGGAATTTATGATTTTTAAGGTTTCGATAACATTAAATTTACATACTTTTCCATAAGAAAACCTTCCGGTTTCATTGGATAGTCACTCCACGAATTGATTTTAGCGTAAACACGAACTTCATGAAACCTGTTTAAATGAATGTTATTGTGTGATCGTGTGTTAAGTAATAACTTTAGCTTGTGTTATTTATCAAAATTAAAAATCTAAGAATATAAATTTTACTTCAGTTAATTAAACTATATTTTGCAGTCAAATGTTTAACAATATCGTGCGAAAACAAACTTGGTGAAATCCAGGTCCTGGCAATTTGTTCCAGAAACAAGGTCGTTTGGATCCAAACTACAAACAAGGTTGTCGTTTCGAGGAACCGTTACGACGTACGACGCATATGGACTTTTGCACGGTTTGCGAACAAAAAAGCTGTTGGTGTCCTCGCAGAACGAATGTTCCTGAGAACAAAGGGTCCCTTGTTTGACTTAAAAGACAAACACTAAATAAACCGACGTGGAAAACAGACATACCACCAAGAGTTAACTATTCATTTTATGGGTTGGCCGTTAACATTACATATTATTCGCTAATTCTTCTCACTGTACAATGTGTCTTTTATATTGGTTTTAGTTGACGATCAGATTAGAGCTTACGGTTTTAAGGAATTTATTATGGAGTGCTTGATCCTGTGTCGATGTAACAGGGTAGGAAGAGTCAAATGACATTACATGACCGCCATCAATATTTTCTGGTGTTTGTTGGAGAAGGTCCAAATAATTATTTCCGTTGCCAATGGGCAAAACAAAATAAGAATCACCCATATGAGAAACTTTGATGTAAATCCTTTTGAAAAAAAAACAATATTTGTACATGAATACCAAACGATTTAATTTTCTGTTCCGGTATATTGATATATAGGTAATCAATAAAATATAGCTTATGAATAATTTCATATGGCAACTAAGAAGTGGGTAACTATGGTAAAATAAATTGGTTTACGATTTTAATCAAGTAAATGTTTTTTTAATCATAATATTAACGTGTTTGGAATATGTCCATCTTGGGTCTCGCCCAGCAGCTCGATATAGAGAGCCTCCAGTCTGCCGTTATAGCAGCTTTCGCAGCCAATAGTAGAAACGTCGTTTGGATCCACGTTAATTTGGAACGAAAATTGCCCTTCAGTATTCAAAGTGGTGATCACTTCGGAATGGCTTTCCTTTATATGGAAACATTAAGACATAAATAAAAACAATTGCGAATGTTCGGCCAAAATTCAAAATATGCAGAGCGACACATAGAGAATTGAAAATATAGAAGCCCTGAACGACAAATGAACGTGACTTTAAAAACCTTCAAATCATCAATTTCAAATCTAATGTTAATTAAGTCTCAGTCAAGTCATTTTCAACATATAACAAGTAAGTCCAAGTCTAAGTTTTTTGTTACCCTGTTAAATTCCCAATAAGAATTGAAGGTGTGTGATGCAGGTCCAGCTGATGACGCAACCAAGTTAAGGAAAACGTCACGTTCGTCTTCAAGCTCTTGTCGGATCAACTGAAGCTGGAAAATGCCTTCCAAAGAACCTAATGTGTTCGTCATAACCTAAAGATGTTGAACACGAAAATATGTTAAGCCGCAAATTAGAGTTGAAATATAAACATTTTGCCAACCTCATCGCTAAAGTAGTTTACGTATTTGTCCAACGCATTAAAATCCCAAAGACACGAGAACTGGTAGGACTTGGAAAGTTCATACAAGGCCCTCATGATGATGTTCTCCTGCGTTTGGTACATGCTGCACAAAAGTAAATGATAAATAAAATCCAAAAGAATTTATTTCTGTTGTTTTTCTGCAACCTTAAAAGTATGTGATGTATAGCGATAATAATTAGTCCACCTAAAATCCCTACTATTAGTGCTGTTATCTAATAAAATAAAAGCACTGTGTTGAGAACAAAAAAGCTTGTCAATATAAATTATGGTTATTTTGTATATGCATACAAACTGAAACGCCTGTTCCATAAAATCATAAATAAATAATTTTTCTGGTAAATATATGTTACCCATTTTTTTTTATTACTTAACATCCTAAAGGGTTTATTTGTTTTTATTGTCATGTCCCAAGTATTATGGGTCGTCTAACGGTTAATCAGTCTTCTTTTCTGTAATTAAAGAACTTCAATTCAAGCCATGAGCCATGTTAGTTTGACGTCAATTATAAACCCTATTTGTGTTTCAAAATATTTTTTTTCTGTTCAAAAATCGGACATAAAATGTTTTTTCGGAAAGTTTTACCGAAATTAATGTACAATAAAATAATATTAAAAGTATTACCGAGGCTAGACGCGCGCACACATGCGCTTAGATTACACCATAATTGTAAACACCGAACTTACACCAACTGTGATGTTAACCTCTCAAAAAAGCCCAGGGCTAAGTGCATTTATCCAAGAAACCCTGGTCGACGTGTGTCTTACAAACTACTTTGACCACTCTAAAGTTGAGCATACGTCGTGACCCATGAAAAATCATATTTTAGCCCATTTAAGCTCAATAGGGTGTATTTTTGTAGTTACCACCAGATTCACCTTTAAAACTCTTTGATTTTAAGCCAAAAACAAATTAAATTGTCATTCCAATAAGCGAAAGGCCCAGTTAATTTGATCGACAAACGTTTTCCCATCAAAACAAAATAGTGTTGACTGAAAAGACAGAAATTGATTACATAATAAGAAAAAATAATAAAATCGTGTCGCGGACCCGATATAAAGGTGCCACCCATGCCACAAATCTCCTCTTGATAAGAAGCTTAGATTAAGACAAATTGTAGGTGGTCGTTTTAATCTGACTTTTTTCTCTTGTCTTGTTTAATTTCTTTTAATTTGGCCAACAATAATGTGTACAAAATAATGAAAATAATAGAAACAAATTGTACGTCAGCATTGTAATATGGTTGTAATAATTCATGGATACTGTATAGTTACCTCAGCAAAAGATCAGTAAATTCCATTTTAGTTTCAACAGAAATGCTATTATCTATTGCAAGCACAGCCTCGTCCACCGCAGCTTGTGCTTCTGCTAAAACTTGCCTGTTATAGCTAATTTCCTGTAAATAACTTGTGGTATCATTTCATGTGCAATTATAACGCAGTGAACATTGCATAAGCGAAAAGTACCTTCAATTGAATGTCCATGTTCATTATTTGGTCAATTAAGTTAATTCGTAAGGCACCGTCTCGGTAAAAGTCGTCTATAACCCTCTCCAGATTTTGTATCTTTAAGTGAAACAAAATGGTTTAATAGGGTATGGTTCACAAAATCATTGTTTGCGTAGCACTTTATTCAGGGGGTCGTCGAATAAAAGTTAATAGGGATGTTCGATATATTTTTATTCCGATACTATTACCCGATATTTCGGACACAATCAATCGTAATCCTAAATTACGGCAGGCCAAAATTAAAAGTCAGAAACCTCTAGTTATTTTTTGATAAATATACCTTTCAAGGTAGAATGTTTTTGTACTAGCAAGCGTTTTGGCTTGACAGATTCTTACACAGCCGGTGACGTAATTTAGACGCTTGATTGACGGTGACACAACAACTTAAATTGACGGTGACACAACAACAAAAAACATGAAGGTACAACATCAAGTCATTAAACAAGAAACTTAAAATCTATATATTCAGCTAATTTGTGTCGAGGCCCGAGGGCGCAATTCGCGCAAAAAGTGTGTTTATCTGGTTTAGACTGACAACCATTTTAACTTTTAGGCGATTGCATTGAAGCGTTTAAAACAGATGCTACCAAATTGCCAAACAAAGTTTGCACAAAGGTGAACGATTTTTCAGTTTGGTTCTAATTGATAAAAATAGGCTTTTTAGGGAGCAGGGCCTGTAATTTAGTACCAATCACGATTATGGGTTTGTAAATAAAATGTACAAACAGATATTTAGGTATACTTGAATCGCATAATTTTAAATAAAGATTTCAATTGGAAAAGTGACAACAAGGACATGTTAATGTAAAAATATGGTAGTCACCTTTGTTAATGTTGTTTTTTAAATATTCATACAGTTTGATATTATTGTAAAATTATTATTGATTACTTTGCCCCCCCCCCCCCAAAATTTCGCCAAAAACAATATTTACTACTACACCTAAATCAATAGTTCAGTATTTTAATTAACAAAGTTGTTCGTTTTGTCTATTTTGGGGTCGTGAACTTTCGTTTTTGGCATAGAATATCAAGTTTTACGTGTAACCACTCATCTTACTTGTCATTGCTGAACACAAACCAACCCTATAATATATATGAACAGCAGTAAGCATTTTAAGCATTAACAAAGCGATATTGCCGTGGTTGCGCAACAACATTAGTGAAAATCGTGAAAAAATTCATTTTACAAGCCTGCGTGCATATAACTGTTCCTCGCAGGAATAGGAAGCGTTTTTGTGTACCGTACATGTTACTATTCAATACACAATAAAACCTGCCAAGTCGTCGCCAATATAAAAAATGCGTTTAAGGAGGAAATGAGGCATTTGGTCTTTTACTGGTTAAAACCAAGAAATTAGCTTGTATAGTATTTTACGTAGTATAATTTGTGATAAGAGAAAAGCTTTATGAAAGATTCACAACGACCTTTTGTTAAATCGTTTCGAATTAACTTTGCTATTGAATTTTTTGTAGTTCTTTTTGATTTCACATTGCGCTTTTGAGGAGATTTTTACCCATTGTGTTTTTAGTGTTATATAGGTTAGGGAAAACACCTTTAAATGATTTGTTTACTTACAATCACTGTATCGTCGTTATCGTAAAGGCACCTTAACTCTTGCACAAGCCATGCCTTATTTTTGGCAAGATCGCTGTACATTATAATAGGAACGGCAGACACATCCATTGTACTGAAATCCAGCTCGTCAGGATTGATTTTTTCAAATTCGTATCCAAAATCAAGTCTAATAAGCACACAAAAGAAATATGTTTAATCGGTTCGTTTTTTGTTGATAATTTCCATCCTTCGGGATTTGCCAGGCGTCGCATATTTTGTTGTCAGGTTTATCTAATCTCAACCACATACGTTACACAAAAGCCAATTTTATAACCACTTGAGTTGCTAGGCCAGCAACTAAAGCAAGCGGCCGCAGGTTGCGCATTCCTGTTGTAAAACACCTATATTGTAAGATTATTTTTATGTTGCGTTATTGCCATGACTAAAATGACTTTTTAATATATCATCGACATTAGTAACTGAAATTATAGGACCTGTAAGCCTACCGGCTTTGATTCACCCTAAACCCGTAAAACTAGTTTTAAGCTACGTCAACTTATACCATTAACATCACCGAGCTTCATCACTGTTATGCAAGAACACAGTATGATGATAAAAGCTAACCTCTCTTGGAGAGTCAGAGCTGCTTCTTGAATGGTTGGAGCATTGCATTCTGGTCTTCCAAAAATTACATCCATGACCTACCGTTTTAAATCAAATCTTAAAATTAGACAGTATAATTAACTTTTAGGTGCATGCCAGCTAAGGAAGGCGCTTAATAAACAATAATATATAGACTGATTATTGCTCGTTTCAAGCACAACATATTTATTAAACGTACTTTTATTAAAATGTCATTGTTCTATTTACTATAAACATCTGCTACCTGCATGGCACCTTGGAAAGCATCAACAGGATTAAGAAATATCAATCCTTGGACAAAACCAGCGATTCCACCGATGAGTGCTGGAAGTGTGTCCATCACCTATAAAAAGGCTTACATATAACAACTCGCGATTCGTTTATTATTGCGCAGGTTAAAACTAACCTTATCGTGAATGATCGCAGCAGGTACTAAAACATTTATCTGCAACATTTCACTCTTCATTGTACGCTCTAATTGACGCAAAGCCTTTACGTAAAGATTCTTTTGACTTTTCAGTTCTGCTTCGGCGTTGGCAAGTTCACGATCGTTAGTTGTGATTGCCAAAGTCACAACTGATTGTACAGTTTGACTGACCATTTGGATGTTTTGTACCTGCAACAGTCATATTTTTTACTCACTTTAGAATAAATATTTAAGTGGCAAAAGATTGGGAGCAAACAGTAAAGTTGTTAACAAATGTAAGCACGCCCAAAAATTCAACGATCGAATTAGTGGTAGCATATAGTAAAACCGCAAATTTTACAATAAAAGCAATAGAACAAACAATAGCCATGCTTATCAGTTTATCACTTTATAGTTATAGTTTTAGTTATTGTTTCAACACATTTACATGAAAAATAAAAAGTCCAAATCATAAAATTAAATCAGCCATAACAAATATTGCCTCAAAAAGCGTTTTCTATGGAATACCATTTATGCTGAAAATCTGAAAATACAAAAGTTATGTTTTCAGTGAATTACAAAGTCTTCAAAATGACGTATTAGTTTACAATGACAACAATACGAAGTATATTGAAGCTATTTTAGGCAAAAAATCCCTAACAATTTTTTCAACTGAAATGTTTTCTGGTAATTTGTTTTAGGTTACAACCGCACTCAGCTTAATTTGAACGTTATGTTGACTCTGGTATTGTTTCTAACCAATGCAATATAAACTAAAAGAGATAGAGTAACCCAACCGTTAAAATTAAACCAAGCCTTGGGGTCTTTTTGAATTTAGAAGTACGAGAAAGTTCACATTTAGTAAAGTCAAAAATGTTCAGGTTTTGGTTAAAAATTCGTGTCAATCCGATTAGGGAAATTGCGCATAAATATACCTTTACATAGCTAGATGCAAAAAGAGTACAAGCATTTTATCGCGGTTAAGCTGTGATTAAAATATATTTAAAATCTTTCTATATAGGCGTAAGCTGGCCAGAGCATTACACGATAACACGTTATTATAAATTATTTAATTGTTAATTTTAAATGGACGAGTTTTTAATTTTATTAGCTAAAGTTTTATTTTTTGTCAATCACGTGACTTGAAGTTGACCTGATCGAATAATGACTTGACTGGGACTTGACTTGTTATTTAAGTTTAAATTTTATTTTTAAAAGATTTGACTGGGTTTACAACAATGCATCTAGTAGCGTCGATAAAACAAAAGTGTTAATTTTTCTTTAACAAAGTTAACAAAAACGAAAAGCCCAAGTTATTCCACGATATAAACAATAGTTAAAACAAGTTTTCTACACCAGATTAATGTTCAATGCCTAGTCCAGTGGCCGTAAAACTGTGGACCGCGGCCCAAATATGGGCCCTTGAGCCATATTAAGTGGACCGCGGGCTATTTCCTATTATTTCAGTTTTATCACGTAGGCCTATAGCTGTGGGCCGTGTGATAGCCATATCCACATAGTGTACATTCATTGTCCGTACTTCAAAAATGGTGTGGCCAAGAGTTTTGATTATGGCTCTTTGCTGCATCATTGGGTCACCAGGCTATTGTCCCCCAAACTTACTTTTGGCCAAGTGTAACTAACTATGTAAACATTATGCATTCAACAAAAGGCGCTATGCGGTTAGACTGTAAATGCCGTTATGCAATTTCGAATCTCTTTATGTGTCTCATGCGTAACGTATTCTTTTACTTAATTTAAAACACATAAACGTAATTGTTTTCGAGTTCGCTTAAAAACAACAATATTTTTTTAGGATTAATTGTTTTATGACATAACTCTGTGACGTCAATCTAAAAATGTTATTAACTCCTAAAAGAAGTTTCAAAACATAAAATATCAGGGTTAGAAATAGCATACAGATGTTCCTCAAGATTTAAGTAAACCGTTTGAAATATATGTAGATAATGACGCGAGATTTCGCGCAGATTAACCTTGGTTTTGAAATCTGACATTTTAGAATAAAACGTGTTTGTAAATTACCATGGTGGGAATAAGGCAAAATAAAATGTCATTATACGCCTAAAGTTTAAGTGGTTTAACAAAACAATAGTAGGCCAAAAGTATCAATATTTCGGAGCATATTGGTTGGAGGTTGTAGTAAGACGTAATAAGAATACCAAAGCTCACGTGGATATCTTTATCTGCTATTAGCGATCGACATTCTAATCGCCGCACACCCCACCCTGGTTAGATAGTGTATTTCGCCTTGTTTCTTCTTTCTGCCGTTTGCCTTGAATAAAGAGTGATTCGAAACTTCAAAATTATACGTATACTTCTGTATGGGCTTTGATATTCTTATTTGTATCAATAGGCTTCTAAGACACTTTGGTGAAAAATTTCTGTCAAGTTGTTGATGAGTACTTGACATTTATGTGCCATGTTATTACCTCGTTCATGACGCTGTTGTAAGCGTCCTCGAAAGCTTTTCCAGTGGCGAGCAAGGATTCCGTTCGTTCGCTCAAGTACGACCAATCCAGATCAGGCGCATACACCGCAGAGTTGCCATAATAATCAAAACCCTCGTTTATCATATCAACGCGCAGCTCCACCTAAATTGCAAAACAGGTAAAGATAGATGAGGGCAAATTATGTAATGATAGGCTTCAATATATATTTATTGGAAGCAACCTACAAGTATTGGAGGCATATGATTGTAAATAAAAAAGTCATTAGGTTGACGATTTGTTTCTTTAACATCCTTCCTAACTAAAACAGCATCTTCACTTTTTTTAAACGAAGTATCCTATGTTTTAACATTTCAAAGTATATGTAATTTGTGCATGCTTTAAAATATGTGTTTTATTCTACAAACAAAAAACGGGATAATGCAAGCTTTTAAAAGCCACAATAAATTCAAGTAAAACTAACTTCTTGGTGGAATGTGGACGATTCGTCGGTGACAGACAATAAGAAGGAGAATATTTCCTCTGCTTGTACATTGTCATTACGTTGAAACAAGGACTCCCCATGGCGTCGAATTAATTCGAGCAATTCTGTATCAGCTTGGAAAAAGGTCTTCACAGAATTTACTGTCGATAGCGACGAAGAGCCAATGGAGCCTTCAGGCGCCTACATTAAACAAATTAAGTAGGACTATTGTAATGCTCTACCGTTATATTCTGTCAGGAAAATCTGTTAGATAGTGTATACTAGCATATTATTTTAGTTTTTCAGGGACACTAGTAAACTCAAGGGATGATAAATAATATCGGATTAGAGCCAATAGCAATGCCAGGTCGTGTAATCAGTTACGAAACTGGGATAATGTCCTACCCTTGAAGGAATTGCATATTGTTGGAATCCATCCAGTCCCGGATTTCCAGTCTTTCCAGGGTCACCACGGGCATTGCAATATTCGTCTCTCGTGCACTCCGGCCAACAAATGATGATAATGCACATGAGCCAGGCGCGACATTGTCGACCACAGCCTCCTTGTCCACCTAACCTGTGTCGTGCCAATTTAATCAACTTTTACACTATAGTTTGAAATAGTGGAATAAAAAAATTGCGTAATTTTAACTGCATTGTTTTTCATAAAAAACCCTAGCATTCCTTTTAGATATTTGAAGGATATTAAAAAAGTATTTTCATGCATCAATGTGCTTAAACTTTGTCAAGCGGTCATACAAAACAACACAACACAGATATATATTCTTGTATCATAGGTATTACACTACATTTGTAAGTTTTTCGATGTATTTCGACCACTACAGAGGCGGTAAAATTTACCCCCCACGACCTCGAATTCCGTGTTCAGTCGGTGGACCCCCTGTTCCTGGATGCTTCTCCACCTGCAAGAGTCCGCTTATCTCCTCTGTATAAATTGTAACAGAGCCTACGTCTCCTCCAACGCCTGGATCACCGCCGCGTCTTGCATCTTTGCCATGTCCCCCGTCCGGTCCTGGTTTACCTGGTCGAAAGAAAATTACACGCTAGTGATGTGTATGTAACTTGGGTGAAAATTTTCGAAGCAACGTTGTGAGCCATTAAACGGCTCGATATGTTTCGGCGACCAAAATTCGGTGGTTTATCGGGTGCCTACGGGAAAAATAATTTGCAACCTAAATCGCAATGCAAGCAGGGCATGAAAAAAAGTTTGATCTCAAAAACTATATTTTTTGCGGCTGTTGTTCTACCACCACCGACTGAGCTGCCAGGATCAGTGGGAATTGGCCAAGAAGGCCTTAGCACTATCATGTTATCGAAGATATTACTACTATACAACAGATTTAGATAGTATGTACACATTCGTACACCCTTGTTGACTCCATGGCTTAGTTAACAAGTATACATTTTACGAAACATTGGTGTTAAACTTACATTTATAATTTATCAGCAAAGTTTGCAACTGTTTGTATGGCCGATTCATGTCCAGCTTAATATATATATATATATAATAATCAAAAAATGCTCCTCTGTTGGATGTAATTCGAAACACCATTGGAATTACAATCTCCAGAGAAGCTGTTTTTTTGAATAATACTACTATGCCTGGTGGCAACAGTTTGTATATATATACTGTATGTTTTTTTTTTAGTCGAACGGGGTGTAAGATAGGTAGCTATGAAAATATAATAACAAAACGGTAAAAACTTTAGGCAATATATTTTTGGGAAAATATAACGAAAGTTGGAAAATATAAAAGAAGAAAATTCGTCGTTATATAGTGGCAAATGTCTAAAGTTTTCAACCTTTGTATATAAGTTCCCCAAATAGGTCACCACAGTCTTTATCACAGGACTCAGCGTTGGTGAGTGAAGCAGTTGTCCAAGTATTATCAACTCCTGGCTCACCGTCGCCCCCAGCGGCACCAGCAATACCATTGGACCCCTGTGACGAAACAAATAAAAGGCGATTGTGTTTGGAGGAAAATAAATATTTGCTTTTAATTTTTGTAAAAACACAATAACAAATATTAAACTGCACAAAAAACAAACAACCGAACTCATCATATAGCCTACAGACAAGATATTAAAACTAGAATTAGCCATCTCATATATCTATGAAATATATTTTGTTTTGGTTAGCCGTTCGTTGTTATAGACTTTTGGTCATTGGATAATGCAACTCCAGAAGTGACGAATTCAATACCAGCAGATCCTAAGTACTAGGCGAAGTAAACAAGCTTTTATTACTTCACTGCGAACGAAGAAATTTCCTTTGATAGCGTGCAAGTAGATTTTGAACTCGGGACTTGCAACCCCGGGTTTTCCATCCCCACCATCTTTCATTTCTGATGCTTTTGTTAAAAATTGGCAATTGTTTCCGTCCAGTGAAGCACAAACTTGCGGTGCCTAAAAATACAATTTTAAAAGCGAACCAGACAGACGCTTGAATTAGGACGACTTTAGTATTTATGGCATTTAAAGCAAAATCCCAATCTGTTATACCAGAATATCTAACGTTATCTGTCTTCGGTATCTACTTGCAACCTTCCTTTGTGATAACTACTATTTATTAGGGATTTCCGATAGCATTGGATCGAAGCCGATACCCGATTTCAAAGGATAGTATCTGTACTCATACGATAATAGGATAGTATCCGGGCCAATTTCATACCAAATTAATATAGGAATTTTAGCCATGATTGGGAATTTAAACAAAGCGATTCTACCTAAAAACTGTAGGTAACTGAACGTCTTAAATAACCCTTGGGGAAATTTAATATCTAATAACCTTAAAAAACTTTTGAGTGAAATCATTTTTAGCTTAATAAAGACGGCTTTTTTATCGGATCGGATCGCGATGAATTTTCTCCAAAACATACGAAATCGGTATGACAACAAAATTGAAGTATCAGATATGCCTACTATGGTCGTGATATATAGTGGCAAACAGCTTCAAAGGGTCAACGTGAAGAAGTACAATGAAATATAAAGATCTGCGAAATATCATAGCACAATATGTGCATATACTATCCACTAATTATCCCAGATATACGCACGCTTAACACTAGCGTTGCATCGTTTGATATGAGTTGACGTGCAGTAATCTGCATGCTTTTCAATCCTTGAAATTCAACCGAAGGAACGTCAGCATAGACAGTGTCTCCGCGAATTACAACCTTTAGGTTCATCTTATTACTGGTGGTTTGAGTTATCGGAAACTTGCTGCCAAAAAATAATAAAGAATTGGAGTTTAATAGCCCAACTGAGTTTAATATTTGGTGTGTGCCATAGGGTTGGGCCCCTGCAATTTTTTTGTGAAACCTGTCGATTATAGATATAGTTTGCTTTAATTACTTTATAGCACAATAATAAATTAAATGTGACGCTTAGTTTCAATGCGTGCTGCTGGCAGTTTACTTCTGTTATTTTGATACATCTGAATGCCACATACTAGAAAACACATTATATTTCACTGTGTGATTGCCTAAAGGTTAATGTTTGATTGGTTTTTGTCATGTTGGGACTGAAAGTGTTCTTAAATCACGGCAAAGACCAAATTTGGTGTCGATTGACGAAACAACATTTACCTTAAAAAAACTTAGATTTTATATCACTTTAAAACAAAATCTAAATAATATTAATGGTTCGTTTATATTTGTACAGTTAAAGCTACCAAGTAAGTATAAGTCAGTGGAATTAGGAATTATTCTACCCCGGAGCGTTTTCGATCAGAAGCTGACGGACAGTTGACAGATGCAACTCTCTTCCCATAATATCAAACACGTTGGCTGCATTTTCCGAAACAGCTGGTGTAAAAACCCATATTGGCGGAGGCATAGTTTTTTGTCCAGAAACAGAAAATCCCATGTTTTCTAGAGCATAAAATAAACAGTATGATAAACAACACCATTTTTACTATTTCAAAGAGATAATAATTTTTATATTTTAAACACTGATAATACATTATATATAAGCATGGATATCATATCATATTTAATTTAAATGTAAAAAAAAACATAAATGTCACTTATAACCATAATTTTTTTCGATATTTTTTGAGTGTTTGTTTGTTACCCTAACAAATTTTTATTAAAACCTACTTTCAATATTACGATTTGGCGCTCTCTCTAAAAGCTGGCAAAATGTTCCAAATGATACAAAACACACACTTTTGCTACAACGTATATAAGTCATTAAAGTCGTGATATTTCCTCCTAGGGTATATTTAAACAATATACTTGCCCTCTGTTATAGTGGGCGGAGGGCTAGCTGTCCAGTATACAGTAGGAGATTGTGCCCATGAAGAAGAAGTATCAGTTCGTCGCACAGTGGCATCAAATCCAGTTGAATCGACGCTTTTTACCGATACCGAAAAGCTACATGAGTGGTAAGCGAATTAGGGATCCGATGTCAAACTTATAGTTACGCACCAAACTATTAGGTTTTGAAAACAATACATAAAAACTCGAGACCCGTGGTATTTTACAAAAATTACTTGGTATATTTTTGTTAAAATAAAAGTTATTTATTTATTTCTTTACGTAGATATTACTTTGTAAATTTGTCTTCCTTATGCTTCTATTTCGTTTGTACCTGCAAACTCAGTAGAAAATTGTAACCCAGTTGGAGCCCATGAGCTGCAAATTTAACAGTAGGCTTACTTTGTTGCCCACTCTGGAGCGTTTATACAAAATCTTGACAAAATATTTTATTCAAATAGCAAATGTTAACCAACTTAACAAAAATCGAGTCATTATACGTCCACCTCTACATTAACTCTCAAGGATCACAACCCCTGAACTGTATAAAAACCGGTGCAATTTTAACATAAAGCTTAAACAACAATTAAATAATTTAAAGTTAGGTAGCCTACATAAGTAAGAAATTTTATTTGAAAATACGTACGTGTCTGGGTATATGGGTTCGCCCCTCACCCATGAGTAGATAGTTGGAACGTATGGGTATTGTGATGGGAAATGTATGCGAACGTCCATGTAATTAGTGGGAGAATGTGGGATAACTTGGCTAAACTCTGAGAACATATTGTAATTATGCAATCTATTTAAAATCAATTTATAAAACAAAAAATATTTTGCAACCTTAATTTAAAAATTTAAGAAGGAATATTTTTTCAAATCGCATCTGATTGTGCTTGAAACTTAGGATAGAGTCAGTTGCGCAACCAAAAATTAAAGATTTAGCCTTTCGAGATGAATTCATAAAATTACAATTTTCGAAAATTTCCTGTGGCCTGTCACCTTTACGATATTAACGGTTATATTTTCCAAGCTCAAATGTAAACTAAATAAACTTAACAAGTCGGAAAAGTTATGACCTTGTAGCCTTTAAGCGCCCCTGTTATGAACTTACTAAAATTTTTATGGAACAACTTGAGAATTACGAACTCTTCGGACAAGGGTTGTGGTGCTACAAACCAGCAAAGTTTGAATAAAAGTAATTCGCCTACTGGCGGCGATGTTAAGTATAATAAGGCTGCAATAAGTTTGAGTGTTGCGTGCTTAAATAAAATGTACGAATCCATCATGCTGCGGGCTCTTCATCACTTTTGTACATTATTCACTATTACAATGTGCTATCCCCGTGTTATAGCCGATGATTAGCCTAAAAATTGTGATTGTGGCAATCAACACGTAACCAAACCGTATGTTAGGGATCACATCTTTGTCAGAGGGTTAAATAATGCGTAAATGTTGTTTAAAACTATACATGGCGATACCCGTTCAGTAAATAAAAATTTCAAATCACGTGTTATGTTTTTTTTTTTTATAAATAACGTTATAAAAAGCTATAAAAAAAAGCTTTATGTTATCTGTTACTATATATCGGACTATTTTAAATCCGTAACCTGATTGTAAGTAAGTTGCCTATTGGTAAAACCGCTGCAATCAAAGGGATATTTTACAAACCCTGTCCTAATTTTGTGTGGTTAAAAGAAGCCAATAAGCTTTGGCTCTTTAATTGCTATATTATTTTATCTTGAACAATCTCAGAGTAAGTTTTCTTTCAAGTCGCGTGTAATGGTGTCCTCCAGCGAATTAGAACCCGTGACCTTTTGAAAGTAATATTTGCTTTGAACATTGGGTGGCTACAGTGCGCAGTTGGCTAAGAATGCTGCATGTATAACCAAGACAATTCCTCATAATCCCAGTCTTCTCTCTCTGTTGGGAGATTTTTTTATTTTAAGATTTAGTGCGAAAGCCGCTGGATTGATACGAGTATACGCTCGTGCTCAATGCATTGTCTCTGATTTGCTGTAAACATTCCGCATCCGGCGTCGGTTCGGCTTATTTACAAACTACAAAAATATATTTACATATACGGCAATATTTGGACTAGATATTCGAATTCTGGGTTATTGGAAGAGACAGATCAACATAAGCAACTAAAGAACCCATTGTGTTATTTGAATGCATTTAGTTTTATGAAATATACTTTTTTACCATAACATTAAGTAAATTTAATTTGCTGCACCGTTGGTAACGATCCTGGCTTCCCACTCAAGAGTCGGAGACCAGTCCCAGCCACTTGCGGCGTCGTATCTTGTTACGGTGACGCTAAATCCACTGGTAGACGACTCGGTCACCTTAAAACGTATATTATATACATTATACATAATAAAGCATTTTTTAGTTTGGTTGAAGTAAGGCTGTTTTTTTTATATACCTGCGTTCGGAATTCTCCGTTGCCGGTGATTCCATTTCGGACCCAAGTATAAACAGTTGGGTTTTGATTGAACGCAGACGGAAATGTTTGAAAGTTCACTGAGATGCTTTTGCTCGATGCAGATGACGTGCCCAACGAAACGGACCCATGTTGCTCTAGAAGTGACATAAAAATAAAACATAAAAAATCTTAATGCATAAAAATTAACATAAAATAAATGTGTTATGTTATCTGTTACCATATGTCTGAATTATTTTGGAGAAACAATGCATTTAACATATAGCACATGTTATATCAATAGGCAAAAAACAGACCGTGGAGAGTGTACAGTAGGGTTACCATATTTTCGTGGCCTGAAATCCGGACACTCTTTAGTCCCCACTGGCGGTTTTTAAAATGAGGTATGAACACATTGTCTGTCAATATGACGTCACACTAGCAATGCTTTGCCTATCCATTGTATACCGGAGTGGATTTTTGAACATAGTGTCGTGAATTCACTGGGCCAGGGGTGTTCAAATTATTTCTGCCATGATCCACCGCAGCCAAACCTGACAACATGATGATCCACCAAATACGAATGAATAGTAAACATATTGGACACGCTTTAATTATTATGGTGCTTTATTTATGTAAAAGTGAAGTGTGCTATACAGCACCAAGATTTTAGTGAGAACAATGATAGGTTGGTTTAGACCAGGGTCGGCAACCTTTTTCTAGTCGCGGGCCAACACCAAACTCAGAAAGGTCTTTGTGCGCCGCACAAAATGTTAACTGAGAAAAATTGTGTTTTTTCACTTAAAAAAAACTTGTTTAATGACATTTAAGAAGGCAGTAAGTGTTGGCGCACAGCGTGAAAAGCGTTGTTTGGTTTAAAATTGGAGCCCAAACGTTGTTGTCCATACTACAAATGAAAAATGTAATAAAATAGTTTGAAGAAACGCGATAACTTCCAGGCGCACATGGCGAGCGCGATTTTTTAGGTATACAAGCATTTCTTTTAAATTTCTGGCAAGTTTTTATTACATTGGCGAAAATAAAAATGTTAAAAATATAATACGTTTTCCGTTAACGGTAAAGAAGCGCTGATCTAATTCAAAAGACCGCATCAAAACGTAAACAAGTTGGACGTAGAAAGATCATTCGCGCGAAGCGGGAAAATGTTTCGCACTTACGTAGTTAAAATGGACTCGCATCCAGTTTGTCAAAGAGGCGGCGGACCAAATGCATTACATTGGCGGGGCGCATCCGGCCGCGGGCCGTAGGTTGCCGACCCCTGTTCTGTCGCTTACTGATATCCTCAAACGCTCACAAAGATTAGCATTTGGGAGTCTCTCTCTATGCTTGATTTTTTACAAAATTTATCGACACTGGCAATTGGTATTCACATAAAAACACTGTAGAAAGTTCATTTTTTCAAGACTACATTGGAAGATCCGCACAAAACGCTGAAAAGATCCGGAACCGGATCGCGATCCGCCATTTGAACATGACCGCACTAGGCTAGTATTGGGCAATCTTTGATTTGACCTCTGGTGATCTCTAGGCTAGGGTTACTATATTTGATAATGTGCAAATCCATAACAAATTTACCTTAGTTGCATTGACCAACTTTAGAATATTACCAAAGTACTTTACCGCTATTGTTTTTTTGTGAAAGAAGGATAAAAACGAAACTATACACAAACAGAAAAGAAATGTTGTATTGCAATACACGAATGCAAGTTCTCATTTGGTCTGCAAAAGACTTCTTGTTGCGCTATTTTTCTACTGCTTTATAATTTTCTTCAGCGAATATAGGCTCTTGTCGTTTCAGACATGTTCTAAATTTTGCAATATCGACCAAGATATAAGACCTTCAGCTATTAGCCCAGCTCCACTCATCCATGTATCCCAAATAAAGCGCTGTATTGTCGTTTATGACGTAACAATGAAATTATTACCCGTAACGCAACAAACAATTTAAAAAAATTCCGGACATTTAAGCATATTTTGGCATTTCCCCCCGGACGCAGTTTGAACACTAACATTCCGGACATGTCCGGGGAAATCCGGACGTATGGCAACCCTAGTGTACAGGCCGCCAAACAATTTAGTCTGACTCGGCGGCTCATTTTCCATAATATATAAGTAAAAATTACGTTTATTTGCCTTGATTTTATAACGTGCTGAAAATCAATTAATGTGCTAAAAATAAAATGAAATAAATTACACATGTAAGACGTCACTTCTTTCTATTCTCAACAGCTTGTTCGGGTAGCCTACAACATGGTCGGCAAATTTTTAGGCATGAAGTTATAAATTGATGACATAAAGCAAGTCAACTTAAGAAACCTTTTGCTTTCCGTCAAAAAAATTGAAATTGAAATGTCCTCTAAATACATCTAAGGAGAAGGCACTAAGGCGTATTTTTTATTAATATATTTTCAAAAAAAATTGTCCTATTTTTTTGAATAATACACCAATGTTTTAATTAGGCCTTCATGGACGTCTTAACGGATTAGAAGTATTAAAATATAATTAAACATTTCAGGAATAAAAGGTATGTATACACATATAAGACGTATAGGTGCACAACAACTGTGATCTAACCCTTCTAAAATAGTTCATTGATCAACGATAAACGCCAGAAGCCTTAGACTGATTAATCAGTAGATCAGTCGAAGATATGGAATTTAATGTATGAACACTTTTTTTCGTTTTTTCTAAATTAAGGTGTCCCGCGCATAACAAAGGTCATCCTTGTCTTAGAATATGCTTACAAAACGTTGGGTAAAAAAATGGGGTCGTCTCAGCATTGCTATTAATTTACGTTTAATAATTGGGTGCACTGTCTTAGATGCACGACAGCGTAACAGATTTTTGTCAAACGTTGTTTTTTGTTCTTTTAGGTTAATTATGTTATAAATCCGTAAAGCTTGAAATAAAAAATCCACACATATCATGATAAAAGTTCAACAAAAGTTTAGTCATACCACGTCGCCATACTCGTGTTAATGATTTACCACAAAAGTGTCGAATTTAAAATATTGACAAAAAACATGTTGTGCTCAGTAAAAGAGATACAATCAAAACCTTGCACTATTTTATTAAAGTTATACGTGTGGCATCCAAAAACGTTTTATTGATAAATAAGAATACTAAATCACAACCCAAAGTCAATAAGATATTTTAAGAAGGTACTGGCATCTACAACACTACATAAAAAAGGAAAGATAATTGTTTATGGACAATAGATTTGCAATAATATTACTTAATACCAAACATTAAAATCAAAATTGTATGATATTCACAACACGATATCCGAAATGATTTTATGCTATTACACCTGTTTTAACTAAGCAGTCTAAATAATATCTGTTTAGAAATTCCTTTTAGATTTTATTGTATGCGGCAGATTCCTTGCATGCGAAAGTGTTTCAGTATTTCAATTTAGTTAATAAAGAAGTTAGGAGATGTTTTTCACTTACCTTTGAACGCTCATTTTTTATCAATAATATAGAATAAATAGATTATAGAAAGAATGAATATAATTACGTAAATACCAGTTGCACTACTCAAATAACAGTGCTAATATCCCTAACTTACCTGTTGCACCAGCTGCTTCAGTTACAACTTGATACGTTAGCAAAACGAAAAGAGATAGCCAACAAAATAACATTTTGCACTGCAGCGGCCGATATGTGGCATATGGCTAACAGTCCTTTAAATGTAGAATTGAATTCTTGCTATCAACGTTTTATCCTGGTGTTTTATCTTAAACTAACACATGTATCGTGCGAAATCTCGCAGGTGTCATGTAATGTTTACGCCTAGTCTGCCTACCCCCGATTAAACTTGTACAAGAGTTAGGTCTTAATATGTGAGATATATTAATTGTATCTGCACTAACCTATACGCATAGTGCATATTTGTGCGAACAGACATTTTAACCGCATGCATGAACACAAAGCAATGTAGTGGCATGAGGACCACTCAAATTTTAACGCTTACAAGTCCCGAAAAAGCCACGATTTAGCTAAATGTTGCAAATCTTACAACTTTGATTTGCGCCGAAATCCGCCAATTTTTTTAGATAGATTTTTGTGCCGGATGCGACCGGCCAGGTTAATTTTGTCGGCACGCGGCCTTATTTTCTTAAGATTTAATACAGTTAAAATGTGGTCGGTTTGAATTTTCCTCTATTAAACGGTTATTACTTGTGATGTCACCAAGCGGTTTTCATGCGCCATCGGTAGGTTTTGTTGGCAAACAACGAATAGTTGCTTAAGGCTTGGTACATCCAAGAATAAGTTAATAAGTAGTGTACTTTACCTAAGGTGGCTTTCTAAAAGGCAACATGTGACATATTTCCCACGTTTAATCTAGATGAGGCGACGTCAATGACACAGCCTCCCAAGACGTCGTCGCTTATGACAATTGTGTTAGATTACCCAACGAAAAAATATGATATGCCAATTTATTATTGGTCAAACATTTAAAAACTTTTCGCCCGAGAGCCAAAGGTTGAGCCCAACCAAAAAGTAAACCTTATATTACCATGATTACCATTGTTGTTTTTTAGAATATCATCTTAAACCAAAATGTAAATGAAACAGTTATTTGAGACTGTAGTTTCGTTTTCTATTTTTTTTATTTACTGTTAAATTTGTCAATATTTTACGGTGACTGAAGCGTTTTAATCTTTGTTGTACTAAAGAAACATAATTGCAGAATCATTATTCGCCAAAACAAACAGCAAGCAGGGTTGGGTGCTAAATGAATTACTTCTATTGACTTGTAACACAATTAAATTTTGTTGTGCCTTTTACTTACCTAAAACAAAGAAAACTTTAGCAGTTTAACGACGTGTTCGGTGTAACGATAAGTGTAGCGACAACAGTAATAGCTACACGTTTATTGCCATACAAGTTTATACCTTCATTTTGGCGAATCTGTAGAACTACCGAAGCCGACGGCACGTGATGTATTATAAGTTGGGCGTAAACTTCCCTGGAAATGCTTTGCCTCGAGGC
This sequence comes from Ascidiella aspersa, assembly GCF_963924565.1. NCBI lineage: Eukaryota > Metazoa > Chordata > Ascidiacea > Phlebobranchia > Ascidiidae > Ascidiella > Ascidiella aspersa. The sequence continues at coordinate 19,776,581 of NC_139453.1, forward strand.
ACCGAACAACGTGGACAAGTTCTTGGCGATTTCACAGGAAGCGCTAACACCACCCGGTACACAATATTCTGTGTCGCCAATGACCGTTACACGTATGTTTATGATCTGAGAAATGCCAACTCCCAAGTAAGCACCTTCTAAACTGAAACGAATAACCCGTCCAACATATAATCTGTTGGTTCCCGTTCGGCGAAGCAATGCTGTCACTGGTGTTTACCTGCAACGTTATAACAAATAAACAAATCTTTCTTGTCTTTTCACTGATGGCTTTGTTAAGCAAATCGTCGACCATAAAACCATGGGTAAATATATTCAATTATTTCTGATCAGCGATGGTGACATGTTCCACATCAGGCAGTACGCGTGTAGCATTCCAATATGTTTTTAACGACAAATGTACATCACGCGTTAAAAACAAACCAACAAAAACTTGTGCAAAGATTTGCAATAAGTGACCGAATTGAGAACGGGAAATTTGGTGATATGACAAGTTTATTACTTTCTCTTTAAAATAAAAAACAATTAACAACAAATTCGACCGGAAAACGTCTCGGCTGCCAGTTATGGCGTCTTTGTCAACTAAATCTAATGTTAGTGAAGTAAACAATATAATACTTGCAATGACCTTCAACATAAAATTCGGTTTGTATGTAATGTTTCAATTTTTTCTTATGTAATTACGATTTTGTCTGTTTAAGTGAAATAGGGACTTTTAACAGTGATTTACGTTCCATATTCGGGGATAGGCACAATTACATAAACTGGGTAAAGCAATAAAGCAAAAGTCGTTCTTACTTCTGTGGACTTTCACAAACTAGATTCGTATTAGTATCATACTTGGACAACTAGATTAAATTTTGGTTGTCTTATTCCAAAAGCGGCTATTTTTAATTCCAATGCAGTTTATGAATTGCTTGTGTGTATAAATTCTAGTCCTAATCTAATTCGGAAAATTTCAATAAATGTTTATTATATATAAAATAAATTGCGATTTAACTAAATTGATTGTGAGTTAATAAAATATAATACTAGTCCAAATTATAGTTCGTTTTTTAGTTTATGAGAATTCGGTAATTTTAATTCTAAAATACTTTAAAAATACTAATATTCTCTAATTTTAATTCTAATTTAATTTGGAAATATTGAATTGATCTAATGTTAATTCTAATCTATTTTTAAAAAGGTAAATAAATTTAATCTGATATATATATCATTATTTGACGAATTTTTTTTAATGTGAATGTAGAACGTTTTTTGATAAGCCAACATGTAGGACAAGCATGTACAAAAGTTCTTACTGTAATTTGTGTTTCAATAAAGATAAGAAGCCTTTTTCTAGCAGATTTAAATACTCTATAAATTACAGATTTAAATACTATAAATTACTTGTGAGATTCTCAAACTTTGCATTTTATGTTTTAAAATGATAGGCGAAGAGTTTAGTTAGACTGTTTGTTTATACAATTTAACAAAGGTAGTAGCGCAATAAGCATAAAAGTGACCTCTCGCCCTTAGGCGTAGTGCGATGCTGCATAGAAAGAAGGTTACGATTATTCCGGTAGAAGAAAACATCTTTGTCAGGACCCATATATATAGAGAGACCGTTTACAAACCTTCACTATATGAGTCGCAAATTAGCTTTGTACTGAGAGGAATTACAAAACGTAAACATGAACGTGTCAGTCATCATTTTGTGCTTATTAGTTGTGTTTATGAAAAGTGGTAAGTACGTTCTGAAAATGAAAAGTAAGGTATCTTTTATAAATGTTTGACGAGTTAACGTTTACGTGATGAATGCTGCAAACAAAAACACATTGCAAAATTGTAAAAGCAACATATTTTTTATACATAATCTCACTAAAAAATACTGTTGTACAGGTGAAGCAAAAGAAGAGGGCAATTACAGGAGCAATTCCATGTTTTTGTCCAAACGGACCGATTTGCAGTTGTCGGATAAACCAACATACTTAAGTATTGGTCGATACAACGTTATCGGTTACTGTAACTTTGTAAGGCGGGCGACCTGCGGTCCTAAAAGTATTACCAAGTAGGTTAACAATTTGTTTACAACACGTTCAACCATATTTACAATCAATGTTTTATTTTTAGGCCAATGTGTAATAGGTTTATGTGTTGTTGGAACAAACGGACCCAAACCTGCCACAAACCCTACCTTCATATGCTCAACTACCATAGTGAGTCTAATGTTATGTGTTGTTGACCAGTTTAGGGTGATCCCTTAAGGTACGCTAACTACACAACGAGTTTTTTACATGCCAATAACAAGAGGTCGACTATTCTTCCGAAATAACAATAGGCCTTTTGTTTAGCGTTACATATACACATAGATAGCTGACTATTTCAACCACAAAATAACCAAAAATCAATTGAAAAACTACAATTTTCTGTAAAAAAATGTGGTTTACGGTAGTAAGTTGAACTTTTAAATGATCCTTCGATGGATACTAATTGTGTGGATTCATTTTATAAATTACTTAAAAAGGAATGAATTTTCTAAAAGATAAGAGTTTAATAATAAAAAAAAAACGTTTTTCCATTTCGGTTTCAAACAGCAGGTTTCACTGGTTACTTGTTTTATGACGTAAGTCTTGTTGTTATGATTTTCTTTAGATAAAAAAGGCAAATGGTCGGAATGGACGAACTGGGGAACTTGCTCGTCAGGAGTTGTGTGCAACAATGGAATTCAAACCAGAATCAGATATTGCGAGGGTGGAAAAGTTGGAACAGGAGAGTGAGTAATGTTGCCAGTCAATGATTACATTTTAACCGCAATATTGTGACAGACTTACAAAAGAAAGCTTGATGATAAATTTCAAAGGTGAAAGGTTAGATCAAATGTGAAGTACGTTTGATTAAAGCGCAAAGAACGAGACTTTGCATTTTTGTAATGTTTAAATTTGGGAAGTTTAATTGGTAAAACTTAGGATGGGCCAAACAACTCAATTTAAGTAGCCTACAAGCTGTTAATAATTTAAAAATTAGAAACAAATTAGTATTTGTAGAAAATTCATATAAAATTGCATACTTAAAATAGGATAAGAAACATGACGTTTTATTGTTTTTCCGCTTTACCTAACTTCAACATCGTTTTAAACAACAGGTAATAACTACAAATCTCAACGAGTTTAAAATAATTAACCTTGCGCCTCTAACTGTAACTATTGGTTTTAGTTGTATAGGTGAAGAAGCGCAAGAGCAGGCTTGTTCTGCATGTACCACCTTCTGGTCTACCTGGGCATCATGGAGCGCTTGCGCCAGCGCAGAGCTCACCTGTTTGGTTGGCACCCAACAAAGGTCAAGAACTTGTGTAAATGCGGCCAATAACCTACAACCCAGCACAGCTTGTACTGGTGGAACGGCCGCTGCATCTCAGGTAGATATATTTCACAAGTAGAAATATTTAAGACAATTAATAAATATTTTGTCACCACTGTCTAACACAGTGTATTTCGAAATGCGGATTCGCGGATCCCTTGAGATGGGCAAGGAAGTATTAAATAGTGCGTACTATGTCTCTCAAATAGGGTATCGATAAATCACGTTAGCCGAAGAACATCCTTCTGATTGAGTTTCAATGAAAATAAAGAATGAATGTACAGGTTTTGTACGATGAATAGTTTGTAAAAGTATAGAATGGAATTTTAAAATGCGCCACTGGGGGCAATGGAATTTTCAAATGCGATTATTAGTATTATTTATAAGTGTAATATGTATTACTTATGAAGTTTAAAAATATTATACATTATCCATTGCCCCCAGTGGCGTATCAAGGGGGCGGGAGATCTTACCACCTTTTCATAAGTGATATTATCGTTTTTTGTTCGTTGTCATCGTAACAAACTGTTCGAAGCGGCGTGCTTTTTAAGTAATTGGGTCACGCGTCTAAATCTAATGTGAAACCAAAATCAAACGCAAAACGCCGTTTTTCGTCTTTTGTTTGGTCGACCGTAAACGCTGGAAGTTTTTCTCTTTCATTATTTGTTTAGGTTGACTGATTACCAAGTGTGTATTCGACAATAGACAACGCTAAGTCAAACCTTCTTTCTTTTTTTCTCGCTAAAAACGTCGAGTTATACGCAGTATGTTCCTCGCTGTTCGGTCTCTGCGCTAATATCCGATGTTGGTGTAACATCGACATTTGTTTAACTGATGCAGATTCTTAAAAGGAGGTATAATGGTGATTTTGGTGCGCGTTTCAAAGTCTCCATTTTTAAGTAATGATGGTTAACGCAAAATTATGCTCTTTAAGCATACTCTAAGACCACGTTCTAAGTGTGCAATGGACACAACTTATTTCCCCTGAACCGCAGCTTGTAATTTAGCTGACTTGGCACACAGCTCGGCGCAGATGTTGCGCTAATCGTGGCATAATAACACCCGAAAAAAACGATCTTCGTTTAGTATTGCAGGTGGTGAAAGACATGCTTGTAATTTAGCGCTCGTTCCGTTCATGGAACTTGAAACCTACGCTGCTGATAGTCGAATTATGTGTGATTCTACCACAATTAATCACACATATTTCACGGTCTTGGTTGTTTTTTTGCCTGAAGTTAACGATTGTACACCGTGATTTCGCAGCTGGCGCCTGACAGGATTGTCGACGACGCACGTGGTCGCTTTTGCTGGACCTATTTGGCTGTTTCTGATTAGTTTTTTTATCACGTCTTGCAATCACCATTCTATGACGTCATACTGTCACTGTTTTATGACGTCATTATTCATTAACGTCAGACGAAAAATAGGGGAATTCCCGAAGTTGAAAATTCAGGACCCCATTTTTCTGCGGGCGCACCTGGGAGGGTCTCAAATTATTGAGAGCCGGTGGAAGGGGGTCAAGGTTGAGAACAACTGCCTTTTTCACATTATAAGCAAAATAATTCAATTCAAAGCTTTTCTTAAAACGTGTACATTCAACAGACACAGCCATGTAACACAGGATTGTGTTCGGCATTCTCAACTTGGATACTTGGTAGTTGCTCCTTGACGTGCGGAGGAGGAACTAGAACTAATACGCGGTCTTGTACAACAACTCCAACTTCAGTTCTTCCTGCCTCCTGTTACTCAGCAACATCAAGCTGCAACACTACTCCTTGTGGTATTCTCAATGTTATTTTTGTTTATTAGCAGAAAGCAAAACAATTTGCAAATATAGCAACAGAAAAAATATATACCACCGGAAAAAATTAGCAATTGGGACATTTAATGTTTTTTTAGAATTAGACCTTCTGTCTTACTGCATACACTCGGTAGATCGTCCTGAAATTATACTAAAGGATTTTTATTCTTTGAAACTAATTTTTAATGGGTAGTGGTTAGAAGTTGGGTGAGTGTTAAAATTATCAGGAGAGTTTGTTTTGTACTTCGGGGTGGTGTTTGAGGTTGGTTTAAAGATTGTATAGGCCTGATTCGGACAATTTAGGCCTTATTCCGACGGATTTAGGACTTATTCCGATTTAGACGTTTGTACGACTATTAGGTTTTAGTCGTTGGTGGTACGACTGGAGTCCATCTATTTTGCCAAACACGATTAAATTAACCCTTTTCGTACGTTTTATAGGTCAAGATAAGAACCTTGACATGATACTGATTATCGATTCTACGGACACCCTGGATGATTGTAATACTCAATCAACGACACTTATGTTAAACCCCCCCTTTGGTCCCGCTTCTGGTACATTAACTTCGGCCAACTTTCCCAATTTCGTGCAACAAAACTTGTTCGTGGAAACGTAAGTAATATCGACAGAATTGCGTAAGATTTCCGTGAAAGATTTAATCAAGGTAATTCGACTATACAAAAATAGGAAAATCCATAAATTAATTAATATCTTCATCCAGTCTTCTGGCAACATGGAGGTCAATTTCTACGATAAGAACGAACGTGGGCATCTTACAAGCATCAGGAGGAGGTTGTGTCGTGGGTGATCCCAGCACCTACAATTATATCCATACACTTGGAAACTCTTGGATGCCTGGAACGGTAAATTGACGCAACGCTGTGGTAAACGATTATTTTCTAGTTGTGTTTACGAGCAAAATGTTATGGATGCAGATGGGTACCACTTCATACCAATGCGGTTCTGACGACCGTTTCACTCAACTTTATTGTGGGATTTCATTGCTTGTTCCTCCCGGAGACCGATCCAACATCCCTAACGTTGCCATTATGTTCATGCCTGACGTCACAAAGCTTCCTACCATTAGCCTCGGTACGTAAAAAATCTGTAAATAATTGTCGTAATAATTTCATATTTTTGGACAGTCTGTTACTAATGTAGTATAAGATAAATGATGTTATTCTTATGATAGATTAAAACCAATCATAAGTATTGATCAATCATTAGGTCATTCTCTGACAAAAAGCATTAAACTTTTCATTAAAATTAACACAGCTCGTATTATTTACACTTGTGATACGTTTGCAGCTTAAATTCCTAGAGAAACCATATTTTAGTTAACATCCTTTTTAAATGGAAATCTTTCGAGTAACATATTGTTATTTTTTGTGAGCTTCTATTTTGCAGCTAGTCTGCCTTAAGTAGTCTGCAGCTACAAATACTTTTTAACATGCCTCATTTTGTTTACCAACGTTGTTCTAGTTACGTACCGGTCAAGAGTCGACGTTTTACCCTTGATACAAGGTTCAACTCGATTGTTGATGATCAGTGCGGCAGACCACAGTTCCATGACCGCAGCCGATGCTGCTGAAAACGTTTTATGTGAGGAAAACACTTATTTCAGCATTCTCCATTTTAATAAAAATATTTTTAGAATAACCCAAGTTTTGCTACCACTTATAAACGTAGCGTTAGGTGAACTTGCTTTGGTTTCAACCAGTCGCCTTTTGTTATCTCATGAGCTATTGAAGGCCCACTACGTAGACTTACCATATGTCCTATTTTAGGAGGATTTGTCCTCTTTTCACAAGAAAAGTGAATGGTCCTCCGAGGACGCTCAAAAACACCCAAATGTCCTCTTTTTTCGCATTTCGAGCTTGCTTATACTTTTCAAGTCTTTTAGGCGAGACGTTGTATTTATTTCCAAAATATACTGTAGCCATGAAACATGCTGAATTGCTGGTTTAGAAAAGGTTTTCAGACAAATATACCTTCTTAATTGTTACCTACCTTCTTAATTGTTATTGCAAACATTGTGCCAGAAAAATTGGAACCGAATCTCACATGTAAAAAGGCCCATTAATAAAGCAAAGTTGTGTGATTATTGACTTTAGAACGTGGGATTTTAAATCGTAACTTATAACTCTTTTCGTAGCCGCCAACAGCAAAACCATCGCGCTCGCAACAAATAGATCAATATTTGCGCTCGAGTCGGCCACCAACATCAAATTTCCTATCGAAAGTTATTCCGAGAATCCCAAAACAACCAACCATCCCGAAAATCAGCAAAATACATAATTAAACTCAAACGTAACAAACTACTTTCGTTTTACTTGCCGGCAAAAAATGTCTTCTTTTTGGGTGCTGAAAATATGGTAGCCCTATACCTACGTGGTCGCGAAAACATGACACAAATTTACACCATAGCGTGACCATCACATACAACAATCAATCTTAAAATACCTGTTGCTCTTAAGCGAGTCCGTGAGGAAATATGCAGGAAAAATCCAGTCTAAACACGCGATTGAAAAAATGGCGTATATTTGTTTTAAATTGCCAAAATATTAATAAATAGTTACGTGATGCACGAGGCTCATAGAGATATATAATGTTGCTCTAAATTATGGCATTTCTAGTTTTACTTAGCAAAAATTGGACGTTGTAAAGTTTCCGAGTCGCAAAGAACAACATGCAGTATAGTGTTTATGACGCCTTTAACCTGGGATGATTTCTTAAGAAAGAACTTGTATTTACATAGTTAAACTTAGCCATAAGCTATAGTTTTGACGGTTTGGCATGAAATGGTGGCCCTGTGTACAACAATCAGTAAAAATCAAAACTTTTAGAATTTTTAAAATTCAGTGCAATGAATGTACGGCGTACGGCGGCCATCTTGCGGCCAACAGGCAACAACGACATGGTAATACGGAAATAATAATAAATAGCTTAGGTCCCACAAAAGATTGCTAGGAGGCCCCCAGTTGCCGACCACTGGTTTAAGCGAACAGCACTTAGGTATGCTTACTGTATTACTAAATAAACGTACTAAATATTGTTTTAAATTTTTTAGTCGGACAGCAATGGGCTTGCGCCAACACTGTTCCAACATTGCCATGCAGCAGCTGGTATCTGGGATCAATTTACGACATTGCAACGGTCATCAATAACCTAAAACTAGCTGTTGCGGATTTATAATGAGTGAAATAATTAAAGTACAGGCGTATTGATGTTTTGTTTTAAAAGATAGTCTATGTATTAAAATATGTATATAGGTTTATAGATATATTTTGTTTTTTATGTTTTTGACACAAGAATGTTTGATATTGCCAATTGTACTATTTTGTTCAAGTATTTATTGCGTCTTTTGCTACAAGTTTTGAAAAAAACAACCAGCGTAACGTTTGCTATACTATTTGGTGATTGTGATGCGTACAGTTGTTTTTTTACTTATGACACAAATACAAGTTGTACATCAAATATTGGCATTATATTATTGTTTTTATTACCATCCCTTAGAGCAGTGGTTCGCATCCCGCCGTAAGTCCATGCCGGGTGTGTTTTCCCGAAAGATTTAAAAATCCAGTATTTTATTACTTATAAGTATTGTGAACATAAAAACACGCATTTTGATCGTATTTAATTTTCCAGGTGTAACATTTTTTAAATCCATGTAACATTTACGCCAAGAGTCATATTTTTTTTTAACAAATTGAACTATCCGGCGATAAGCGCTTAAAACAATACTGCAACAATGGTTTTCAACCATTTTACCAAAGTGCAAAGCACATTTATCCGGTTTTATTTCCGAATGCTATTTAAAAGCCTTCAAATGTATTTTGATCCGGCTATCGTAAGGAAGTATGTAACTTTCAGGACTTTGAGCAGCTTAAGATATTTTAGGACAAAGGTTGTTAAACTGGGGGGACGCAAAGGACTCACTGAGAAAAAAATACTATTAGCCTATATATTTATTATTAAGTTTTAACAACACGACTCTCTTTTTTAAACCTATACTGTGACTGACGCATTTTATTTATTTCAATCACTTTATTTATTTTCCTCTGTTATATGAATCTTTTTTCCTGTTTATTAAAAGATTAACGACACTTACTAATACATTTTTTGGACACATTTTACTAAATAAACGCAAATTATAAGTATTAATATATACCTTTAATGCGCTACAGGTGTTAAACTTTTTTAACGCGGACCTCTTAAACATTTCTTATCCCGAAGGTTCCATGGACCCCAGTAAAAATAAACTGCTATTAATGCTGATTTACAGACAAACTACTTTTTGGCTAAAGGAAGCCATAATATCAAATATTTTTTGAATAATTATTTCAGTTTAACATAAGCGCAATACTTAAAAAAAAAGATGTTTATTGATATAGAAACACTGCTTGAATAATGCAAATCATTCGACATAGAAAGTTAAAAAAAAAAGTTAGTCTATAAGTACATGGGCTTTGCGTCCGAAGGGGCGCGAGTTTTGCTTGTATCAAGAACCCCTGTTTCAGGATCGTAAAATCGCCAAAAAAAATAGTTAAAAAAAATATGTAAGTAATGTAATTCGCAAAAGGAAAAAAGGTAGCGACTGGTGCATGTACTGCCACGTCATGATGTGCCGATATGTAACCGGAACTATAGATAACTTTCGTAAAAAAAGCTGTTATTCTTAAGCTTGCAAAGTGATCGTCCAATTAGAGCAGATTATCTAATGATCAGTTAAGCAAATATGTTTGTTATATAAGAGAGAATTTCCAATGAGATTTTTTTTTCTTAAGAGAACTTCCAATGACATTTTTTTTTCTAAAAAGCGAAAAACGCCTTCATAACGTTAAAGTTGCCTAACATTTTATTTCGATGTTGCGAGGACAGGGGTTTTTCTAGTCGCGGGCCAAAAACAACCTCAGAAGGTCTTTGCGGGCCGCACAAAATCGTAACACAGAATTGTGTTATTAAAGTGTTAGAACAACTGTGAATCTGGCGAGCCTCGAATTGTTTTGCGCTTAAAAACGTGTTTAATGATATTTGAGGATGCAGTAAAGTGTTGGTGCAAAGCGTGAAAAAGGCGTTTGTTTGGTTTAAAATTCAAGTTCTCGTCGTCATCCATACTACTAGTGAAAAGAGTAATAAAACTACTTTGAGGAAACGCGATACCTTCAATGGGTAAACTTGTTTAGTGTTTGTTAAGTCCGGGCGCACCTGGCGAGCGAAGAGAGCGCGAAATTTTTCGCCCTAAGGTAGTAAAATTGTCAAAAAGTACGTGAAATGGACTCGTATCTAGTTTGTCAAAGAGGCGGCGGGCCGGATGAATTACACTGGCGGGCCGCGGGCCGTAGGTTGTCGACCCCTGCGATAGGACGTGTGTCGCCTTTGGGAAAATCAATTTTTTTTTTTTTTTTTTTAGTATAAATAGGCTATTTTTTATAAAAAGGGCATTCAAGCAGCAAAAATAGATTAGCGTGGGTTTTGGGTGGGCATTGCCACGTACATCCTCCCGCATGCCCCGCTTTTTTTATTCCCCCCTGGCCATACGAAGGGCGCTTTGTGGCTAAAGCATTACCGGTAGGCCTACCTTAAAAACGGTTAAAACGATCTTTGTCAAAAAACAAATTTTCGACCCGCCCCGCTTAGGGACTCTAGCGAAAACAACCAGTTGATCACATTTAGTGCGAAAATCAGGGCTGCGAAGTCGGATTTGGGACTCGGGACTCAAGGAGTCGGTTTGTTTTACTCGAGTCGAATTCGGGACTCGAGTAAGACCACGTAAAACTACCCGAGTCCTAAATCCAGCATGCGCGTGCACAGTATCAAATTTTGAAACTCATATGGCCGCCAACTGGAAATTGTAAAGCTGAACATAGGCGCAGCCAGGGAAATCATGCCCCCTCCAAAAAATATATAAATTATGTACTCTTAATAATTTGTTTTGTAGCATATATGTGCAGTACGACCACAGGCATGCCACACCTTCAATTGTTACGTCACAAACGATGTAATTATTACGTTTGCTATACTTATTAATGTAGTTTTAGTACTTTTTAGTGCTATGCGTCAAAAAACCTTCTGGCATGCAAACGATGGGTAGACGTGAGATTTTTGGCACAGATGTTTATTTTGGCGTTTTATTTTGATTTTTGCCCGGACCCAACTTGATTTCGGTGTACTTTTACTTCACAGGAGACGTTAAAATTTTCGTTTTAAGGTTTAAACATAGACAAAAATATATATTTTTATTTAGTCATTTTGTTTTTGCTCTTGGTTTAGAGAATTGCGTTCAAACACTCAGTCAGTTGCTGCTCAAAACGGTTTGCTAGCATATTTATCTGCGTTCGATACGGCAGTTCATACAATGGCAAAAGCTAAACAAAAAATTCAAACTTTTTGCCTCCTACCAAAACATGTTTTCGGCTGGCTACGCCACTGAAGGTGAAATAGCATATGGTGGAACGTTTTCCAATTATACGGCACCCCTATGAGTGGATGGCTGAATATCCACGGTATTTTAGTTAGGTAAATTGGCGGAATACAGGCTGTAGAGTCATGGGCGGACTCTGGACTCAACGAAATCGCACATTTGACCGTAGTCGGACTAGGGTTGTTTTTAACTGACTCCGCAGCCCTGGCGAAAATAAACAGTTCTTATCAGTTATCCCGTTCGGCAAATAAGCGTTTCCCTGTGTACATTACATTTAGAAAGGGGTAACTGGTCAAAACGGAACCATGGGCTATATTTTGTTCTGCGCGGAAGGTGAACTGTTTCATTTTTTTAACTTTTGGAAGAAAGAATAACAAAAGCATGCTTGCTGGTCGCTTGTATTAGCAATTTAACAGGATAACTTTCATTTCTTTCAAAGTACCACAAACAAAAAGGTGCAATTACAATGTAACCGAGCGAAACACAATAACATGTAAAACTCCAAAATAGGTCAACACAATAAAATTGAAAAAGAAAAAAAAATCATTCAAAAAATCATTCTACGTCTTATCCTCGCACATATAGAGCTTGTGCAAAGTGGAGGATTTTCCTGCACGCTGTTGTAAGTCGTAAGGAAATACCAATCGCACCGGGATGGTATTCGAAATAGGATGAACAGAAGTGATCTGGGAAATTTCAAATACAATTTTCAGCGCAGTTTTTACATACACAGTTGTAAATAGCATTGTCCAGTATGTGCCGGTTTTAAAGATGCCCAATTTAATATAAAGACCACACGTCCTATCATGTCAGTTATGTTGTAATGCTGCTTACGTGCTTAAAGAGAGGGACTTTTTGCAGAATAGCGCACAAAAGTAGCATCGAAAACAAAGAACATGCTGGTGTTTGCCAGAACAAACCACGACTAAGATATTCACGAAGGCACCTTTAAAACGATTGAAAGCAAAAGAAAACGAAAAACTAGTTTTCAAACAAATATTGCACATTTGTCATAACCTATGGAGTGGCAATTGGCTTCAGTTGAAAAAAAACGCCTTTTGCTTCACGAAGAAAAGTTAAACAAGAAAGCTGTACAAAACAGCGTTGGTGGTCAAAATACTAAAATTGGCAAATAATTATCGCTCGCATTCATCGTAAAACGATGACCCAAGAATTAAAGCACAGATTAATCACTTGAGTATACAAAATCGTAGCACAATACTTTGGTAAGAACAACGAAAACACAAAATGTATTTTATATAATAAAATATGCTAGGTGCTGCCAAAATGCCAAAAAATAAGGCATGTATCTCTATCGCACACGTAAATGGAACATAGTAAGTAATTGTAAGCCAAATTGCATCCTTTGAGGCTGATCGCATGACTGGACATTTCAACTTTTATTATGTCTGTTTTAAACTCAATAAAGTTTAGTTTAAATGCGCAAACACCACCGATGAACAAATCGTGAACAGTGGCGGATTGCGTTAGATGAATGCAGCTTACGACAGGCGAACTCGGCTTGACTGCACGTCTCGTGCATATTCGCACATCTGTAATTATACAACATATTATACCGGGGAAAACACGTCATAAAAATATATTTTTTAAGGACATTGTGTTGTACCTCACATTTGTTGAGTGCCGCATGGTTATCGAATGTGCAATAAGTACATCTCCACTTTGGTTCATCGTCCAGTTCTTGTGGAGGGGGGACGGGTGGCGGTGGGAGGTCTTTGTGGTCTGGGTATTTTAGACCTAACATAATTCGAAATTAACATTAGTGTGACGACTTAAATAGGCCAAATTAGTCTAGTGGTAGCAACATCTTAAAATATACAAATGAACAACACCTTTTCAAATTTCTACATTATCGTTTTGGTACTTTAATGAAGTATGCTATGTAGCTATATAGACTTTGATTAGGAAATCATTTCTTGGTAACATCAAGTTCAGATTGAAAGCTAGTAGGCTAATATGGAATGTAAGTAAAGATTTATGCTAATTGTAAAAGTTTGCTTGTATCTCCCACAATAATAAAAATAAGTATTTTTGTATGAAAAAATGATTTAAATGATAGTGAACCAAAAATAGTTAAAAACTCTTGAATAAAATAAAGACATTGGAATTGGAAGACCAAAGTGTCAATTTTGCACATCTAAAGATACATATCGGCCATTATATTTTTAAAAATATTTTTTTATTATAATATGATAATATTATAATATGTTTGATTAAAGTGTCTGTCAGGATATAAAAATTCAGGGCGATTATTTTTTGACTTAAACCTGTAGTGAGTTTTTTCAATAATCGTTCAGTTTAAAATCAACATTTTAACTAAATGATATCATCATTCAGGCAAAATATATAAAGTATACATGAGCCGACAGAATTAATCACATATGTCTGGCTTATATAGCATTAGGTTCATCTCAAACTTCGTTTTTCCTTTAAAAAGTTTTGTACTTAAACATAATCTCCCTAGTTATTAGTATCGGTTGAAAAAACATAAAGTATCTTTTGTAGGTATCGCTCTAAAAAAGTGACAAAGCTTTAGTAAGATAGTGACGAAGCTTTAGTAAGATAGTGGCCAAGCTTTAGTAAGATTTTTATAATCCAGTTAAAAGCAGTTAAAGACTTAAGAAGTTAATGTAATGACTTACATTCAAATAGTGATAACATATCTTGATAACCATTGTACCGATTAACAGGGGTTGTATTTGTATTAAAGTATAACATTTAAAAATAGATATACACCTTTTCTTTTGACTGGTAGTATCCTCTTAGGGTTTGGGTTATAGCGTGAATAGAAATTATCTCTTGTGTTATCACCTGTAAAAAACATTTAATCAGCAGTGTACATGGCAAAAATGCAAAAATGCAATAATATATAAACATGCAAAATGGCATTCTGACCATTTTTTAAATTTCCAATTGATTTATTAGGGCAGTTTGAGTGTGAAACATAACAACATAACTAAATCGTACAAAAATACCTGAGTAAGTAAATAATCTAGATTTTGTATAGAATTTAACATGCATACTAGGCTGTTTACATAAATAAACTTATATATATGTTTAACAATTACCATCTCTGTAGAACAGCTCTACCTCCTTGTGCATACAGTTACAGTCAATTTCCAATTGACGATTAATTTCACGCAACCGGCCAACATCAAGCTGCAACTAAAATACAACAAACGTCATTTAATATTCACACATTTTATTAGCAATTTAGGTATCAGCAAAATAATAATGCCAATGCCTTAAATTATAACAGGCAAGACAAACAAAGCTAACTTCTACAGGAGTTTAAATAATACAGTAGAGAAATCATTAGAAACCAGTATGCCAGAATGCTGACAACTTGGACGGCCAAAGAATCAGTAAGAAATCCGTATTGGTACCATAAAAAAAAATTAATTAATTTTAATGTAAGATTCTGGCAGTCTGTTAGAAACAGAATCATTTCTCTGGTTACAATCAGCACACTGACAATATGGTGATCTGTGTTGATAAAGGTTTATCCTGAAGGGTTTCTGTTAGTAAGGCAACACAACCAAAAATTATTAGCATAACAGCAATTAAAAGTGCAATAGGAAAACTGATATTCTGAACAATAACAGGATGTTTCGAATCAAACTTACCGAAGATGAATTTCTAGTGCCTCGAGCCGACATTTGGTTTTCTAGAAATTGCATTTCAACAACAAGTGACAAAAGTTCACTTTTCTTAGCTTCTAGATCGGTCTGTAACCTATTCATTCTGTCTTCCTGATGCTGCAAAAGTGCTGCAAGACACAATCAAACTTTTATTAAGTATAACAGGTAGGCTAATGTTACTTACAAGTAAATCTTTTACAGCTACAATATATGTATATTTATACTAAATATACAGACAGTCGCATAAGACCGTTTCAAAGTCACATATGACCGTTTTCAGGGGGTGTTACATGATCAACAACCAAATCACCTAGGGTGTGGTATGAACACCCCTGTTCGCTGAGAGAAAAACGCAATACCTCGTTGACGCATTAAAGTGATGTGATTTTAATTGCGAGCGCAACGCTATGGAATTGCGCTGTCAGAACAGCCTTTCACATATTACTTCCAAACTATTGCACTTGGTTTTGAGCAAATTACTTTTTGAGCAAATTACTGGCAATCATTAACAAATTTGGTGATATTTGGGCGCTTGTCTAGAATGTCTAGAACAGTAGCAGGGTGCATGGTCCCTCATTCCCAATATTTTATGTTCAAAATTTGGCAAAGAACAACAACGCGTTTGGCAAGAACAACAACAATCGATCTAAAACATATAAAAGCAACCCAAACTAAGAAATAATTTCAATACCAACATGATATGTGCTGAACAGTGGCTTGTCCAGGTTGACTGATTGGCAAGTTTTTATTGTCAATTGACAACATCAAATCAAGCAATCGCCCTTTTTTATGCCCAAAACTCTTAAGTTAAGGGCAGTTAACTTTTCCTGGCTGTTGGCCTATCCTGTCTGTGGTAATACCCGGTGTTTGTGTAACAACAGCATTTTTTTCAATTTAACTAATGCAGATTCTCTTGAAGTGGTATAACTGTGACTGTCATGCGCAAATTTTGAGAGGCATGTTTGTAATTTAACGTAATCCTAATAGCGGAATTATGAATGTATCATAAGCAATTACACATATTTCATGGTCTTGGTTTAGGTGTCCAGCTAATGTCAACGATTGGCACACAGAGCGATTTCCCAGCTGGCGCCTGGCAGGAGTATCTACAATGCTAGTGTTCGCTTTTATTTGCTTTTGCTGGATTAACATTAATTGGCTGTTCCTGATTAGTTTCTTCCTATTTATGATGTCATTACCATCACTATTTTATGACGTCATGCAGGTCACTATTTTATGACTTAATTAACATTAAATATAAATTGGGGGAATTCTGGAGTTAAAAATTTCGGGACTGCTTCCCCTTTTTATATGCCGATACATCTCTGGTCCCGAAAGTATATTTTTAGACACTATAAATTTTATAATACAAATCTTCTCATGAATGCATAGCTAATTAAAATTGTGAAGAAAAATAATAAATTTCACTATACCTATTGTATATTCCTTATCATCACTATTTCTTGGCACATCAGCAAGTTCATCAACCTTGTCCAGTTGGTCTGGGTAGAAATCGCTAGCTTGGGGAAGAACAGATGAAAAGTTACTGGCATGAGCTTGCTGATGTGAATTCGCCCTTTTAGTTGTTCTACTGCTTACGTCACTACTATCAATTCGCACTGGCATAGAAAGTCTTCTCGAAGATGCTGGAGAGGACGGAGGAAACACCTCAGATGCTTGTGAGCTATTCGACAAGTTCGATACATACATATTATAAGCTGACTGGGAATGTTGAATAGTAGGCTTGTTGTGCCCTGGAAGAAAAATCTGTCCCGGTGGACTGCTTTGGTAACTTTTAGGATTTGGTGAAGAAAGTTTTCGGTGGACTTGTGGTGAATTGCTGCCAGATCCATGCCTACTCCCAAAACCATGCCCACTTGACATATTGGTTTCATACACTGGAACAGGACTATAAGTTATGTGTCTGGTATTTGGATTGATAAAGTTTGCACCTGAAGGAATGTGTGTTTGGTCTTGACTACTATGTGCATTTTTTGGATATTGCCTTAAAGTAGTTTGTCCATTCAATATTTTTCTCATTTGTGAGTCTTTTCCTTGTGACGTTACGCTTTTTTGAACAACTTGAGGTATAGTTCGCTCACCCCAAGCAAAGTTACAGTCATCTGCTAAAATAGGTGCAGATTGAATAGGTGGCTGCAAAGGCCTAGAGTCGAAAGGTTTTTCATCTAAATACCCCTCACTTCGCCGATGAATAGGATTATGAACAGGATTGGACCTTGTTGATGGAGGAAGAACAACAGCATTGCCAGGTGAAGAAGAAATCGTCAAATTATCAGTTAAATGAAACATTTCTTCAATATGAACATCAATTTCCTCCCACTTTGATGCTTCAGCCCCCACTGCATGACCTTGGTTTAGCTGGCTCATTTTAGAACAAACATAAAATTGAATATTCTATTTTTACAATTAAGCAGAATTTGATCAATGTTCTCTGAATAATTACAATTGTAAAATAAATTAAAAATGCATATTTTTTAATTTTGGACCCAGGATTGTCTAATACAGCCCTAGAAAATTTCTGCAAAATGTATAAAAATATACTTGTCAGGATATCCACTAAAGATTTTGTATCCTCTGCAAACCTTCATTATTGAGAAATGTATTTAAGCTGTAGCAAACAACTATTAAAAGTTTAACATTACATACTTTGATACCAGAAACAAACACTTATTTTTTTAATTCAGTAAGACATTGTTCTGATTCAAATTATTCCTATGTTGCAATACCTTGCTGTTTGCAAAGTTGTAGCCTTTAATGGTAACTCCTGACGAAACTATCAAACACTAGCAAGTACTATTGTATTGCATTTACTTATTAAGTGAAAGGAAATATTTTTCTAAGGCTACACTGTTTATAACAACATATCTCTAATATAATACACTTATGAGATTACGCAACTCACAAGACACAACCTATTATGCAACCTGCAACCACAAAAATTTGATGCACCCTGTGACCCTGATTATTTGATTCTCACAACCGCAAGACCGTGGCAAAATCTGCCATACTTTCCAGTCAGGCGCAAGTGGAAGTGAGCATTCTGTGAACCTCAGGGGTGCAAAAAACATGACTGCACACCTAGACACATGAAAACAAGTGCTATAAACTATAGGCTGGCTCAAAAGGGGGGTTGAGTTGCTTACTATTTGCTGTAATAGCAATACTGCTAAAATTTGTTTGCTCTAAATGGATTACCACCACAATCTGCAAGAACAGTTTGAATTATTTCGTTGTTTAGTGAGGAAAAGCCAGTGTTAGGCATATAGATTGTTTATTATTTTAAAAAAATACTCAATTTTGATCATAGAATTGTTGTGTGTTTGCCGTATAGTCGCCAATTCTGTTAAATGGGGAGGTAGAACATTCGCATGGGCATGGGTCATGCTTCTCCATCTAAGGCTTAAACAACTTTTTGGCATTTCAATTAAGTAAACGCAAACAAAAAAATTTGCGCTTGGCGCAAACTTTGTCCTGTTTTGCTATGATTGTGTCTCTGTTTTATGCAGAGATTTTTAGCTCATAGCCACCATGCATACCATGGTATGTTGCATTTAACTACTTAACTTATTAATAGCCTTGTTTCTCGCCTAAACATAGCAAAGTTGATACATTCCTTAGGCGAACACATCATTAAAATTTAGGGGCGCAACCAAAAAAACGAAGAATTTAGGCCCAAAATGCTTGTCACCAGAAGGCTGGCAGAATTCTGCCAGCCTGCTCAAAAGTAAGTCTAAAGTTTTAAAGCTATTTCACAGCGATGTTCAAAAAAATGTGCAGCGAAAGCTGCAACTTAATGGGGAGATTCATCCTGATTAATCACTTGCACAGGTCAAACTTTTAAATCTGCTGTCACTGCATGAAGATTTTCCAAAGTTTTCAATCTGGATACGGAGTGAACAATAAAAAAAACAGGCAAGGAAAAAAAATCATATGGGTGACTAGGTGGTCAAAAATCGCACCCACTTGCTTAATGTATGAAAATTAGGGAGCATGTTCAGTTTTCAGGCTGCTGGGTTTGGTTGTTTTAAAGAAAAAACTCAAGAGCACTTGTGTTACATTTTATAGTTGCACACAAGGTAGCAGACTTTGGATTAAATTGAGTAACAACCGATTTGCTCACTTACATATTTCTGAAGATCAACTTATTCTTGTATGGGTATTCAAAAAACACATCACACATCACTCCTGTAATAATCATTGCATTCAGATTATCCCCTTTGGGTAAAACTAACCACAACTTATAAACAAAAAATTTTTATAATAGGATAATTAGGTCTACTCTTAAGGAAATTCGCAAGGAATAAACTCGCTAAATTTTTCATTTTTATGAAATGGTTAAGTCGTCGGTTGAGAAGTAGTTTAAGTCGATTCTTTTTCAAAAATAACAAGTTAAGTCGTCGGTTGAGAAGTCAAGTCCCAGTCAAGTTACTATAGGAGTAAGTCAACTCAAAACACTTAATATAAAAACAAAACAATAAACCATTAAACTTGTTAAAGCTCTTAGATTATGTGCAACAATTCAACTAGAAAAGATTAGAAAATGTGGCAATCTTACAGTTTTACATGCAAAACATGAGATAAATAGTTCAATTTTATAATAAAATGTTAAATAAAAAAATTGGATTTTAGCGCAAGTCACTTGACTCAATGACTTACATCAGTCTTTGTCCATAATACTCAAGTAAAGTCATTTTACCAAAACGACACATGTCAAGTCTTCATTTAAACAGTGGCTTGACTAAGTAATTACATTAGTTGATCAGTCACTGTATATTACAGTATAATATGAGAAAAAAATACGGCACTGGTCTAGAATCCTACCACAATTATTAAATCAACGCACAATAATTCGGTAAGAATGAGGGTTAGCGTTTGGGTGTTGGTGGGTCAAGTATTATTATTTAACACTAATACTTGACCCACCCTAACCCAAACCCGCAACCTAACCCAAATAATGTGCGTTGTGGTAGAATTCTAGACCAGCGCCAAAAATACCACTGTAATACTACATAGTTATGAAATTAACCCACGGTATTCCTTTTCTAAGGTCTATTTTGTTTGGTGAGGTAACATTAAAGGTTATTAATGCATATTGTATACTTTGTGGTGAAAATCTTCAACTCGTAAACCAGAGTTGGCACCGAAAATTGTAAAAAGCAAAGCAAAAATGTATTTCAGATTTCACAATTTCAACCAAATTTTAACAACACCAAGATACATGGTCTCATCCAGTTTATTTTTATTTCTAGTTTACAAAATAAAAATAATAAAAAGTATAAGGACATTGTTGTATGAAATAAAGTATGTCAAAGTTGTCTGCTAAATCATATTATGTAACCCTAATCCAGTGGTTGCTAACCCTTTTCATCCCGTGAACCCCTTTAACTATGCTTGCCATACGGTACGTCCCGTGTTAGCCGAAACATAGCAGATTTTAAGGGCATTGTCCCGGCGTTCTGATTGATTCCGTTTTTTCAGTCAGCCAACATTTTCTCTCTACGTTGCACTGATATAAACTAGTTATGATAGGTTTTTTTACAAATTTGGTGGTAAAAAAAGAGTGATACCCCGGCGTGCGTTTTTATTTTCTTGCGTAAAAGGTGAATGTAATTCTTACGTCACTATAGCGTACAACTGGTCCAATGGTGGGTTGACTGTTAGTGCATAAGCTTGTCCAGTAATGATATACTAGTAAGATTTCCTTGCGTAACACTAAAAAAAACGATATGAGTAATCGCCAGGTCAAACATTCGCACCTTTTGTGAAGTAGGCCGCTGTATAATATTATATTTCCTGTCGTCATTTTTTCATGCAAATTTTCAACTTGTATAAGCCAGAGCGTTGTATGAATATACCCCAGTCATGGCTAGTCAATAAAACAGAAAGGTTGTTGCTTGCTGGCTTGCATGCTGGATTACTCAACACCAGCCAACAAAAACTGTGTGGACTTGTAATCAGACTCTTATTGGAGAAGTAGGGAAGATTCATCGGGCAAAGACTTTAATGATTCTCATAATCAACCCAACATCTCCAAGTCTTTCAGACCAAGGACTGGGACTTGACTTGTTATTTTTTTTTAATATTTCACTTGGACTAAAGTTATTTCACAAATAACTTGTTTACAGCACTGTGTTTTGTTACGTTACCTAACCGCCATACTTAATGACCAAAACAAATACAAGATCTTGTGACTGTTTAAAAGTGTCCCGAGTTTAGGCTTAAAAAATATGGCCCCTACCCCTAACTACTATACTTCCGCTTTATTAGGATATATTTATTTTGCAACGCATTGTTGTATGAAATACTCCATAAGTGTTGATGGCGTCGGCTTTCGCCTGTTTTTGATGTGTTATCGACGACCGGTGGAACACAAATCAGTTATTCTTTCGGGATAAGGCAAAATCTTGTAAATGCTTAGTTGATGTTTTTGGCATATCAAACGACGAACAACTTGTGGAATGCCAAAGACGAACAACACTCGGGGTATCTCAAAAATTTATTAAGCAAACATTTATGTTTTTTTCCACAAGGTAAAAATATTTGAATAAAAACTAAGAGCTACCATTTAAATCCTTTGTCCAACCAGAGATATCCAACTATATACTCAACTATTAAGCAAAAAACGAATTTTAATGCGAACCTAATGCGATAAACCAACCGTGTGTGGTAAATTCTGCCGGCTCGCGTATGCCTTTATTGGTCATATAACGATATATTAAAGTTAAAATGATGTTGGATGCAATTTAAAACTAATTTAAAAATATTTTAAACTGAACGATAATTTAGTAAAGCCTGATGCGATTTTTGTTAATTTTGTAAACGATTTTGACTTAAATTTATTTTGACAAGTTTTGACCTAACGTGTAAATTTCGACAAAATTTGAAGTCAAAAAAAGGTTCCCCTATGGTAAAAAATTTAGTTTCAAGTTTGATTAAACCTCGTCGTTCCTGTGTTATTTGCAACTGATTGTGTCTTGAACTGTTTAACTAAATACAGCCTCACAATAAAAGATACGACTTAAGTTGCATTTAATCGAATGGCGTTGTACAAATGATCACAATTATCTGTTTTATCGTAACTAAGCTTTTTTGCTTTTTTGCTAAATTTTGCAAAATACGCGAAAAATCTCTTTATGCAACAGCGGAAATTATTTTCAACAAACTTATCGCAATTACCTCGTGACCGTATAGCTATACTTAGTATAGAAAATAGATTCCTTGGTCAATGAAGCTCGTTTTCGTCAAGTTTGAAAACGTAAGATCTTTTCAAATTAAAACTTCTATGGTCACTATTTTGTTGGAACAGTGGACAATGCCAATTAAACATATAGTCAAAAAGGGATTTTGTGCGGGTTGTAACCAGGGTTTTTTTAAGGTTTGGTTTGGGTGACCGCTAAGTAGTTTAAAGAGACCGCAAGTGTTTCATTTAAATACCAAAAAGTTTGGGCAACCGCTGGAGAAATTTGACCGTTTCGGTCCCCCAAAACACCTTAAAAAAACACTGGTTGTAACTATCCGACTAAATATACTTGGCTTCATCACGCTACACTTGACTGATCACGTTACTTTGCGTTAATACAATGCTAATTAAGATATACCTAAAAACTTTGTTGTGTGAAAGAATAGATATAAGATTTTAGTTTGGAATGCCCCGCGACAAACGTTTTTTCACCGGCACCATTTTGGTTTCTTGCAACGCGCGAACATTGACCGACCAACAGAAAAATATCGACAATTTCCCTAAGATAAACCAAAAAATATTACTACTTTGTGGGCCTTACGCGAGCTGACGACCCGTTTGTTGTGCAGGCCTGCTTCACACCTTTTTTCGGAAACGCCACAATGCCAACAAATCTACAGTATTTTAAGCAATTTTAGCGAAACACTCTTCTCGGTGGATAATTTTAATAATTTGGTGTGTTTGCCTGCAACATAAAAAACATTATAAAAAATGGTCATATGGTCAAAAAAAAAAAAAAAATCATTTCAATCAATGTAAAAACGAACATGTTGCAACGTAATGCAATAGGACCATAGTGTCCCTTTTCCTTGTGTTTGGAATATGGAATTTTCCCTGCCGTATACTACGACTGGCCGAGCAATCCTAATAAATAATTTATCGCCATGTTGAGTTAAGTTGCCGGCTGCTTCTTGTTGAAAAACCAAACCATTATGGCGGTACTGGACAGAGAAGTCAAACTATGCAGTTTTAAATCCCAAGGTTTTAGCCGTTATGAAAGAGTTGGACTAGCGTAAACATTGTTAGATAGTCATTACTTCCACATATTCTCGAGTTGATGAGTTTCTGCTTATGAATAAGTTAATATCTCGCTTTAAAAAAACGTCAAAAGAAATTTCAAATTTGTTGTTAGACGATTACAAGGCCGAGTTCCAGCAATCATTTCAGGCCTACGAAAACCCTGCATACGTGCCAACAAGTGACGAAAGCAAACAGATAACCCCTCGACTTGATCGACCCGTCGTGCAGCTTGACTTGACTACCCTTTCCGCCAGTTTCATTTCATCAAGCGTAAAACACGAAGCTGCAAACAGTGGTAAATGTCCCCCTGTTCAATGCAATAAAACCAAGTTCGAGTCAAATCGAGCGTCTAATGACATGTGCTGCGAAACGAGTGCGGCAACCAGTTCGGTCGATATAAGTAGACAATATTCACAAACACCAAAGCAATGCGCCAACCACGCTGCCACTAACAAGAACATGTACCCATGTACAAAGAAGGAAAACATAGATGTTTTAACTGCTTTAAGAAGACGAACTAATACAAAGGAAAATACTGAAACGGACTTCGAGATTTCATCTATGGAAAGTGGGTACACGAAATGTGACATCACGGAGGATTTAACCTGGGACGCATATTTGCCCCCACTTCAATTGAGGTGGTCCGACGTGATTATCAAACAAATTATGGATATTGTAGAAAAAGACAACGAACTCTTTGTTCAACATCTTAGATATTTATCAAGGCAGCAGGACTTACGTCCAATTAATATTCTTCAACGTCTTTGCTGGTAAGTAGGCTACCTGCTGTAAAAGTACAGGCTTTAACAATTTAAGCTTGTACCATTGCTGATTATTTTACATTTATTTGTTTTTTGCAAATGCATTAGTATATTTAAGATTAAGGCACATTCACTCGTTTTTTTTTCGCTTGTAAATACGAGGATGTAGAATGTAGATTGAAAAACGTTGTTCAAGTTGCTTATCTGAAGTTTTTGTCTTAGTCCTGACTTTAGTAATAAATTAACAAAATGTCTCGTGTGTAAAAGTTCATATTACAATGGTGACCAAATGCGTGTAGTTTTGTTATAACCTGCCTCTAAATTAGGTTAGAGTTTTAAACTTGCTATTAAATCATGCGTTGCTTTGTTTTACAGGTTTGATGAAGATTCAGATACTGTTCAAACTCTAGTCGGAGTTTTCGAGTACGAAATTTGAAAACGATACAAAATATTTGCCTTACATTGCAAACTAAAATTGTCAGTATGTTTTGCATGGTGATCAGCCTACTTTGTGTTGATGTATTTAACGCGAAATTAAAAGGGTATCGGTTCAGGTTTTTTTTAGTTTGACTTTTAAACTTTGTAGAAACCGCAACTATTTCCTTTAAGTATGTAAGAATAATCATGGCTTAGTTACAGCTATATTTTAAGATATCGTTGGTAAAACTTGAGAAAACGTTTTCGGTATATATAGGTATATTTTGTTGTAATATTAATTGAAGGCTGGACACATAGAAAGTAAACGCAATTAATGTTTTTTGTTTGTAGATACTAGCATCATGTGCTATTGCGCGCGTGACGAAAGTATTGGCATTGTAGGTCATGTGAGCGCATATTTGTTGACGTAACAGAAAACTCGTGATCGCTCTCCAAGACATAAAACACCGCGCAACCATCGAGCGAAGCGTTGAACAGTGCATGCTAGACGACAGACGTATTACTCTAAAGCTTTGAAATTAGCGTATTTTTACGACCTACTCTACAGCACTATTTAAAGATGAAAGATTGTGGCAAAAAATGTGCAAAGTACCTGCTGTTCGCCTTTAACATATTTGTTTGGGTAAGTAACATAATGGAAGACTAATACAAAACTGCAAATTTAAATAGTTAAAACTATCACCGTCCATCGATATAAGTGACTCTAAACATCGTTATGCAACCTATTAGATTGCAGGAGCAACGGTACTCGGCGTTGGAATATATTTAAGAGTTAATGATGACATTGAAGCGGTTTTCACAGTCGCCAACCTTACGTTTTATTATTCAGGTAACAAGTGAAACAAAACTTTCAACAGTTTATAGTTTTTTCAAAAAATGTTTCTAAAATTGCTTTACATTTCGCAATAGATTTCGCAATAGAAGTTTGTACCCAATAAAGCACAAAGCTTTATAAAGATAATAAATTAAGGTGCTGTACTAGCCTGTAGTAAAACACTATCTCAAGAGTTAACTATCGACGGATGACCTATTGCATACAAAAGTAAAACCGTTTTTTGTCATTGACTACATAATGCGTCCGTCCATCTAAAACTCTGTATTTACGATATATATATATATACTTATATATAGGTTGCTACGTGTTAATGGCTGCTGGAGGCACAATGTTTGCAATTGGGTTTTTTGGCTGCTGCGGGGCTGTAACAGAAAACAGATGCCTCCTCGGTTTGGTAAGCAATCTGATTGTTCTCGACAACGGCAATTTTTTAATCTATTTATTATTTTAGTATTCCGTGGTTTTGGCGATAATCTTGATCGTTGAATTAACAATCGGAATATGGGCAGCTGTCAATCACAGTTCGGTATGTAATTTTTTATTTTTTTTTTAAACTAGATAACTAATACTGTATATAGCCAAATTAGAAGCGGGTTTGTGTTGTTTAAAAAAACAGTCTGTTTTTGCTTATTCGTTTTCCTATGGTACGACTGGTGAAATACCTATTTCTCATTTAAAGAATAATGATTAACAACGTGCACCGGCCAACACTGTCGTTATTCCGAATAAACAACATGTTGTTAATGTTTAACATATAGACCTAAAAGCTTAATGCCTGTGTTTTATGTTATTGGTAACAAGTAGACTAATCTTTTTAAACCTAAAAATGAGATATTTTTACCTATAAAGTTAAAATGTTGACAAATATTTTACCTTGAAGAAAAACATTGATTTAAACTTGAGACAGTGCATTGTTGTGTGTAGCATTCGTGTTTTGGGGTCGTCGACTCGTCAGACACTTATTTTTGGTATTTTACTGATATTTCTTTTATACTCTGCCTCGTTGGTATTTTTGGAATATTACAACGACAAACAGCTTTAGAAATGCCATAAAAAACAAAATGCATGGTGATTTTAGAAAATTGTTGTGTAAATAGTTAGCCTAGTTGAAAATTAATGTAAAAAAATACTAAATTAACAGATCTATATCATATTATCGAAATAGGAATGGGATAATTGCAAATCACCACAGAAAAAGACAGAGCAAATACAGTTCAACACATTAATTTAAATCTACATACAACTATCTGAAGCAAATTCGAATGTCGAGCTAAACGTTATGCGATAAACCAGGTTTGCCCGGTTAATTCTGCCGGCTTCGAGTAAGCCTTATATTGCTCTACTGAAGACATAATGCAATTAAAATGTTACTGGAAGTAACTCAAAACTAATTTTTGATAATATTTTAAACTGAACGCCAATTTCAAAAGCCAAATGCATTTGTAAAAGATATTAACTTTGAGGTAATATTGACCTAACTATATGTGTAGATTTTGACAGAATTTTGACTTTTATTGCCCAGTCAAAAAATAATTGCTTTACTTATAATTAGTGACATGTTTATTTATTCGTCAGATCGAAGATGACATAGAAAAAGCGTTTAACACCACGTTGCAAAATGGAAATGACACAACTGACCCATTCGTCCAGTCAATATTATCTGTCGAAAAACGGGTAAGTATCCAACTTTTATAGACCTCTATAGCACGTGCAGTCGTGCAATCTTATATTTGTACGCCCCTTTATCTTTAAAGCAGTTTTTCCCAACTATTTTAGGCACCCTACAGAACATATAAAAAGTTTCTTGCCACTCTTATCGCACACAAAACAAATGTTCCAAGAAAATTACCAATAGAGCAACATAGGAATCCAGAAGAATTTGAAATATCTCTCTTCCCCCTTAAATGTTAGAAATGGATTTCGGTTGGGAACAACTGCTTTAAAGGTTCGATATTGACATGGGCCAAGTGCATCCCACAGGCCAAATACCACCTGTTTGATCGTTTAACCTATAAATTAAGGCATTAACTAAATTGATTTTTGTTTTTGATTTCAGTGTATAACGTCTTGTCATGATGACCCTCTTAATTAGACTCTTTCTGCCCCATGTTTAAGATAACTAAGGATTGTTACACCCCTAGAATTTATCGTTTTTTAACTTTGTTCTATTCGCGCGTCGCAAGAGATTGTTGGAAGCGTCGCCGTGTACTATTTGCTGATAAAATAATGGCCAACAAAACAAACACTATAAATTAAATCAGCTCTACAAGGAGCAAGAATTAGTTACCGACAATTGAACGATTGTGTTAATTACTTTGCTTTGGTGACCCAGTCTAGTTTATGACGTCACAATCACTCTTTTATTTAATCATTGGCCGAAGCCCAGCCCCAGTCTGATGACCTTGGCTATAGCATAAATCGGAATGGTGGTCATTTGAAAACAGAATACCTGTTTGCTACTTATAAACATAGAGCACTCTCGCGCGGTCACTGCTCTGAAAAAAAAAAAAAAAATTGGTTTAAAAACAAAGAAGCTATATTACAGTGTGTCTAAATGTGTCTGATTTGCTATGTAGTTTGAGTGCTGTGGACTTACCCACGGGTGCACGGATTGGGAGAAAAATCTTCCCTACGGCTGCGAATGCGACCCTAAAACGGCTGCAAATGGAACTTGTGTAAAGGCAGATTCACAAGGATGCTCAACAGATAATGGGCCTTATGTATGGAAAGAGGTTAGTCACTTTATCTGTTTCAGTAGTAAACGTTAAAAATGTCGTAAAAATTATAGTTAAAACGAAAACATTTAAATAAGTAAACTAAACTAAATGGGTTTATACAGGCGTGCTACGATTCCGTAGTCGATTTCGTTGAAGATCATTTTTGGGTGATTGTTGGTATCGGCATTGGAATAGGATTGGCAGAAGTAAGCTCATAATAATTATGCCTAAGATAACGTCTAAATATTTTGCCATGCGTAGTCTTATGTAACCTATAGCACTGTAAAAGTTAACACTGAGCTTTTATTTTTAGATTTTCGGAATTATTTTCTCCGTTTGTGTTTGTCGTCTATCACAGAAGCATACTTATGACTCAATGTATGCATAACAATTTTTAAACTTTTGTACCTTCCAGTGTTATTTTCACTAAACTGCATGTTAAAATATAGATTCGTACTTCAAATTTTTTTGATTTTAATTGTTCATTTATGTCGGTGCGCCACACGTTAAATAAAAAAATAACCAACCAAAATTTATTCGTGGTATGTTTGCACATAATACATTTTGTTTGGTCACTTATTTAAATACTAAAATAACTAACTGAAGTTTATTGGTTGTATCATTACAATAATTGCGACAAGTTTTTTTTTGGTAAAATGCGTTCGTAACAAGAAGAAATTTTGTGGCGAGCTTTTTATTGCGCAAATGCACTAAATATATTACTTAAAAACGCACGTTTAATTAGGCAACTTAATAAAAATGCAGAATCACCAGGCTGAGCGTCCAGGGCCAAGATGATGAAGTCTTGTTTCAGATTTATGTTTCCACAGATACCAAAGCCCAATAGCGATACACACTATAACCAAACAACCAACTAGTCCTCCTGCCACCAGTACAATCGGTTGCAATTCACCATCTGCTTCCTTGTCTGGCGAATATCAATAAAAGTGTCATTGTTAAAACTGTTAAAATCTAAATGTATTTTAAATTTATTGCCATGTCCTGCAAACAGGGGTTGATACAGAATTTTGCTTTGGAAATCATAGAAAACTTTAGGATGGTGTCATGGAGTTATACATTACAAGGAAATCCCATAAAACAGCTGTCCGTAAAAACACCTTAAGTTCTCGAGCGAACTCGTGCGCAAATATACAAATAAATATTAGGCTAATCACAGCCACAAAATGTTTTTTGTTTTGTTTCAATTGCATATTTTAATTCAACATTTTTTTGATGACATTTGCAGATTTGGCATATATTGCACTATAGTATTCAAGAGTTGACACGGCGGACCATGCCACATCATAGACGGATTCTTTGGGGTTAAAAATTTTCGTTAAAACAACAGTCAAAAACATAATAGAAAAACAGATAAGTCTGCGCAAGCGCAAAATTTTGTTTAATTTACGTAGTCAACATTGGTAAAAAATTTATTTAATTTTGGGGTTGGCCTGTTGCTTGATCCTCACCCCCTAGATTCGTTCTCTTCTGAACATACTGAACTTTTTAGGCACTTGCAAAACAATTAATATGCCTATAGTTGACCGATTGTTTCGTGATTAGATGTAATATAACTTACTTTCACAAAATCGACCAAAATGCCCAGGTTTGCAATTGCAGGAATATGTCATGATATCATCCACACATTCGGCTTCATTAACACATCGATGACGAAAGCAATCGTCAATATCTGTTGGATTTTTGAATTTTATTCAGTCTTTATATTTAGAGGAATAACGCTTTTCTTGCGTCAATCGGTTACGCAAATCAGTAATGTGAGAAAAATAAATATCTAACAACTAAATTACCGCCAGGAATTACAATTTGAAAAAAATAGGCAAACAGCGCAATACTCAAAAGGGCAATTGTTTGCTTACTTTCTTCGCACAGTTGTCCTCTGAAACCACCAGGACAGTGACAAGTAAACTTGTTGGCTCCTGTATCCTCGCATGTTGCGCCATTGGAGCAGGGCGAATCAACGCAGTCGTCATCATCTGAAGTATTAGTTGTTAAACTGGCATATTTCAAAACGACTATTATGATATTTTAGTGAACCCATTAAAAAATGCCAATAATGGCAATTTGCTTATATTTAATGTAGGGTATAGTTCAAGCCAAAAACAGTTCAATTAAGGTACTAGGCCTACTTTTGGGACGGCCAGCAGGACTACTTTTAATTGTTATCAAAACTTTTTTAAATAATGTTCGATTGATTGTAGAAATTGGACTACATCCATCAAATGTGTTAAAAACCCAAATCTATTATTTTCACTAAATAGTCCAACTATTTTTGTGTGAGGACAACTGTTTAGCAGCCCAGCCGTCGGCAACCAACTAAAAATGTGGCCGTCGACTGCCAACCAGGGCTGGGGAGCCACCGTAAAATAGCATTAGCTCCGGCTCCAGCTCCGGAGCCATCAGGCAATTATTAAATGGCTCCGGCTCCAGCTCCGGAGTCGTAAAACTCAATCCTTTGGCTCCGGCTCCAGCTCCGGAGTAGAAAAACTCATATCCTTTGGCTCCGGCTCCAGCTCCGGAGCCATCAAACACACACCCAATGACTCCGGCTCCAGCTCCGGTGCCACCAGTCACTTATTCAATACCAAGTTTTAAAAATTGCTTTTGGCTAACTAACGTTGGAGATGGAACAAAATATAATTTGTTAGCTTTAACACCATAAATTGAAAAATGGCTACAGCTCCAAAAAAATAATAAAAAGGGCTCCGGCTCCGGCTCCAGCTCCACAAAAATAATAAAAATGGCTCCGGCTCCGGCTCCAGCTCCACAAAAATAATAAAAATGGCTCCGGCTCCGGCTCCGGCTCCAGCTCCAGCTCCACAAAAATAATAATAATGGCTCCGGCTCCGGCTCTGGCTCCAGAGAAAATGCTTAGGTCCAGGCTCCGGGCTCCAGCTCCGGCTCCGGCTCCCCAGCCCTGCTGCCAACTACACATATTAGACGCCTATACTTTCTAATGTCTGTCTAAGAGACTTGGAGACTTAAATAAGTTATAGTCGCATATCAACTTCCTATAAACAATATTTCATTTTGCGTTTATTTGTCATAATTATTCTTTGACTATAGGTTTTATACTTAAGTTTAAATACGTTTCATAAGTAACGATTAATCTGAAGTGATAGAAATGGTAGCCTAACTTCTACACTTTACTTTTACAACACTTTTAAACAACACTACAAAAAACAAACAACTTTTGTATAAATCGTACTTGGTTAACGGTTTTTCGGCGCCTTTCAGCACTATTTGTGCACATCTGAAAACCCTGACAATCCAGGTCAATTCAACATAGGCCTACATTTAAAATTACATGGGTTTTCTGGCTATAAAAAATTATACCTTATCTAATTGAAGTCAAAACGAAAAGGAATAGTACGTCACAAAATTGATGTTTTGTTTTTGTTTCCTAGCTAACTGACCAAGGCCAATAGTTTAACTGGGATTCATCCTTATTTAGTAGGCTAAAGTTAAACAGTGCACACAACTCGGGTAGATTTGAAGAATATGCTTTTAACTGAAAAAGGATTACCCAATTCGCAGTTCAGACCATGGGTCCCGTTTAGACAATCACACAAATAAGAAAATATCTGATCAATGCAGGCTCCTTCATTTTGACAAGGATTTGAATCACATTCATTAAGTGAGTCAATCTAAAAAGGAAAACACTGACAATAAGCTTGTGTAGTATTAGTAGGCCTACATAAGAAAAAATTATCTTTAAAATTTAACACATTTTTGCTTAGGCCCATAGTTTTAATCAATGTGATTGATCAAATTACTGTCGTATGTTACAAGATGTCTGGTACCACGTCGTATTCAGTGCCTGGCGTTGACAAAGCACTTTTATGGACAAATGGTCAAAAAGGTCGCCTAAATTTGTTGTTTTGAATAATATGCTCAAAATACACCACATATGCCCAGAAAAACTGCTGCGTAAATACGTCCTTGGAATCGAGTCCCAATACCATTGGGGTTCTTTGCGACGTAGGCATTATTGGTTAACATCATTTGGATGAAAAATAAGCTTGTATGGATCGGGTTGGCAACATTTTTCTTTGAAGATTAAAAAAAAGATGCAAAAACGTTTCTTTTTACCCGAATTTGAACCAAAAAACTGCAATAATCACATAATTGTTTCTTAGTTTGCAAACGCGAAAATAAGTTGTTTTGCTTAGTTTCCCCCGCCTACCTGGCAACTTTTTCCGGTAAACGGTTGCGCACAATACCCGCCAGGACAAGATCCATCCATGATATCGCATTGGTCATCATTTCGACAGTGACATGTATTTTCGCAGTTGCTTCCCCATTCATTTTGATTGCATGCTGAAAAAAATATTTTTGTTTGTTAACCCTATTTATTAATTTTACTTTTCATTTCGGAAATCGAAATTATTATAACATATTAAGATTTCTATAATGCAGCCATAGGCCAAGCAATTAAATGCTCTGATTTTCCCGCGAAATTTAGATTGTGGAATGTGTTTCCGCGCAAGCAATTTATTTTACTGTAAAGATGGCGTGGATAGGGTTGTACGGCGTTTTTCTTCTTCTTCGGTTTAGATCAGGGGTGGGCAAACTGCGGCTCTCCGGCATGTTTTTTGTGGCTCTTCTAGTTGAATCGTAAAATTCGAGAAAGTTGTAAAGGTTGCCATAAGTACCATTTATAAACGTTTCTCTCTTTTTCGATATTTTGGCCAACATTTCGTTTATGACGTAACAAAAGACAGAATCTGAAGAGTTAGTTAACAACAGACTGATATGAATAAATATTGTGCGTGTTATTTTGTTATTACCGTTATTATTATTGTGTTGCTTATTACCACTGACCTTGCATTATATACCGTTTTTGTATTGAAATAATTTTAAGGCTCTCTGGTACTTGTATTTTCTGCAAATGGCTCTTCCAATGACTACATTTTCCCACCTCTGGTTTAGACTGAAGGCTGGTTTTCAGCTAGGTGCAAAATTGACCCGGTTGGTTGTCTATTGCACCAAATAAACCCAAACAAAACATATCGCACAACCACATGTTAAAGGCGTAGATTGTTTTTGTAAATCTTATGTTATTTAATTTTAAAAACAATTTAATGTTTACTCAGATTTATTTTAAATGTTTATTTGTTAATATTTTATTGTAAAACATGGCTGCCATCAACAATGACAAAGGTAATGGTTTAATAACTATACACATCATAGTGCATCTGTCATCCTTAAAATGTTGGCAATTTTAATAGTTTTGCAACTTTAATTCAAGTTCTTGTGTTATTGGTGCCTAATAATAGAATTTAATTTTGTTTTAAGTAATAACAGAATTAAACCAAAAAGAAGAAGAAAATAAATCCCAAGAAGAATGTTCCTCACAAGAAGAATCGGATTTTGAAGAAGGTAGCATTTCTTGCAAATGATTTAGGATCATTCCATTTCCATTAACCAGAAAATTAGTGCCACTCACCATTTCAGCTTTTCGCAAAACTTTTATAGAAAAAGGAATTCTAGTAACTCAAAAGAACAAGGAAAATTTGTAAATACTTAACAACAATTGGTTTTTAACAATATAAATCCTATTTCAACATAATAGTAATAAATCTTTGTTTGACCCACTTTTCATAAAATACTTAAAAATTATTCATGCCATACACAAATTCTCTAACACTTCAAAATAAAAGATAAACTAACACTTAAACTTCCAATACAAAATATAAATGAAAATGTTCAGTATTTTAGTATAAATTAAAGAATTAATCTTGTGCTCTACATCAATTAGTATTGATCTGTAAATGCTTATTGTTAAGTAAACAACACCATAAGAAAAAATAATAATAATACCCAAAATACAACAATAATCATAAAAAGATTTTAAGTTGATACAGAGGTGTATCCAGATATTCAAAAAGAGGGGTCCCGAATTTTTAAATGAGAGAATTTCCCATTTTATAATGACGTCATAAATAGGATAAAACCTTTAATCAGAAACAGCCAATGAAGTAAACCTGTTAACCTATTAAACCTTATATAAAGTGCAAACTAATCTTGACATTTTGCAGCTAAATAAAAAAACAGAAGTATTTTTCATCTGAAATATCAAAAAATAGACAATAAACCATAAGCTTGAGCGTAATTGCATAAACAAAAAATATCAAAATAACTTAAAAGGTGCATTATTTCTTGTTTGTTTACAACCTTTTTGAACTTTATAGAAGTGGAGTCAAAGAGAAAATGCAAGAAGTGACATATGAAAATGTTTGACTGTGTCAGTTGTACTTTAATGAGCATAAAGTGCTCTTATAAAAAAAGATTAACTCCAGATAGAGGAACTGGAGAATTTTTTTTCTAAAACAATTGCTCTACTATTAAAAACAATTTTTAGAACCCGGAACCATGGGTTACATGGCCTGGTGAATTGGCATGGAATGACCTTTTTGGCCAATTGTGCTTGAAATAAAGCAATATTTTTCACAGATGTTTATGAAGATATTGTTCTTGATGAAGCATCAGACACTGAAGATTATAAGGTAGGGATAGTTTTTTTATAGAAACCTTAAAATACTGTACTATTTCCAGTATTTATGAGTTCCCTAAAAAATTGCTGCTTTCACTTGATATTTGAATAAGATAAGACTTACATAATCAAGTTGTATCTATGCTTTTTTTGCCTCTTTTTTATTTATATATAAATTTAGTAAGATAGTTTGCAGCAGATAAATTGTTATTTAACATTCTAACAAATAAAACATTTTTTCACAACACTATTCTTCGATTGGAAACTTTGGATATCGTGCTGAGAAAGATATTTAAGCAGCCTAATATTTGCGCGTCTGTAGTAACACTAATTTGCACCGCTCCATATAAATTACTACTGTAAGCACAGCTTGAGTTTGTGCGAATGAATTTAATTGAGATTTTTTATAAAATCCAGGTAAAATTTTCTATACTTTTACTGTTTTACCAAATTATCATTTTACCACTTTTTTAGCCCCCATTACCAACTGCCAATAATGACGAAGATGAAGAAAATGATGGTGATGATGATGCTTCAAGTGGTGATGAGGAAGTAGGGGTTCATGTTCAAGAAGTCGCCATTGGAAAATCAAAACTACTTAAACTCAAGTTTGATGATGTAAGAGAATTTATGTTCTGTGTTTTCTTTTTTACTTTGCTACCATGTTTATTTAAGTTATCCAGAAATCCTCTCTTTTCAACTATGCTATTGGATGGCTTAATAAAAACTATCATTCTAATCTTCAAATATTTAGTATCAAAATCAATTTAATCTATAAGCCAAAGTATTTTGTGCCAAATTCAAAATAGATAAATAGTACCATTGGAAAGCAAAAAATATACATATTTTTTTCAAAGGTTGAAGAAAAAAGGAAAGAATTTCTCCATGAAATGGATGATGATGAAGAACAAGAATCGGAAGAGGAACAAGATAAAGAAAATATTGAAGATAATTCACAGGAAAAGTCTGAACTGTCTGCCACTGGTATGTTGTGTTTTCTCAACTTGCCAGATGCAAGTTCAGCATACTAAAACTAGTTAATGAATGTGTCTTAACAAACATCGATAAGTTGTTACGTTTTTTTTTATTACATAGCCAACGAAGAAGCCTCCAAAGCCAAGTTCGATGATTATCGAAACATTTTGGATGAAGACATGGCAGACTACAATTCTGACGATGATGGCCATTTTAATGTAGGTGTAAATATTTTAAACTAATAAAATATATAGAACGTCACAAAAAAAAAAAAAAAAAAATATATATATATATATATATATATATTTGTGTTTTAATGACACTATTGTTATTCTAGTTTACACTGGTCACAATCAAACCTCAGGTTTGAAAAACTTTGCTTTTCATTGTCGGTTAATATCGCCTAAAATATTTTAACTTCCTCTACTTGATTTATTCGCATTTCTACACTTGTTTATCTATAGGGGAGGTAAAGTGCGCAAGTTCGTTATTTTCAAACAGTGATTGTATGCAGCCTGTGTATTGCGGAGAAACGCTGTCCGACGTTGAATATCAAGAAGACGACGAACGGAACACTGAGAGCGAGCCGGAGATAGAAGAACAAGGCGAGAACTTAAAACACAAGCGAACCGGAGAGCCCCTAGTTTGCATACGAATGATGGAAGACCTTGAGGTATGCTTAGAAACGCCATTCGTAGTAACTATTGCGGTATGTTTGTGGACACTTAAGGTTAAATGAATGGTTCTCAGCCTTCCCGTAGACCTCTTTATCGGCTATTCAAATTTATTTCCCACCCCTAAGAAAAAGTATTCGTAAGTTGGTTAAATACGAAAAAGAGACTTATGTACCATAAGGAGTACAATAAGAGAAAAGAACTGTTCAGCAATTTAGTCACATTTATAGCACATTTTTTGTGTCATTTCTACTTTCTATAACTATAAACGTAACCTGTTATTTTGCAGTCAAAATATTGTGCTGTTAAAGTGTAGAGAATACAAAGTTGCTACTGCTGGTGCCAGCAATCCACAACAATTACGCTGTTCTTAAGCGCGCTGAATATTAGCCTTGATTGATCTTGAGTAACTTCGTAGCGCATTTTGTCGAAGCCAACACGTTTTAAAGTGGAATGTTACTTTATCAACTTAATGCATTCAAGTAGATTGAGAAAACTCTTCGCCTGGCATATTACATGTAGTCGCTCGCCCAATATGACACTTAATGATTAGGCGAACGTTATTGAGTAATTGGTCGATCGAAAAAAACTTGACGCCACACTACATGCTACATGTAAAGCAAGCTCTATAATGTAAATGTGTCGCTACCGCTAGAGGCCTTTATCCTAACTTGCCACTTCCGTATGTACAATTGGGCGCAACCACCCCAAAAAAGTATAGCTGTCCCAATTTAAATAAACGGCAATCTTAAGGATTTGATATATACATTCGTAGTAAATCGTAGTAAATCATAGTACACAGAGCACAGTGTGACATAACAATAAGGAGGTATACACTTCAGTCAAACTCTGCCTCGCCTCGCTTGCGAAAACACCTGCACTGTTTAGATTAAGTTTTTGAACAGGCTCATCCTATATTTAAAACGTGATTTTTCGTCGAATTTAAAATCGCCCCTTAACTTACAAATTCCCCTAGCTCAGGAGTTCCCATCCTTTTTACGATCTCGTACCATTTGGATGCTCTGTATACTGTTACGTATACCACTTGCAGAATAACTAATTTGCTCGAATCATATTTTTTGTTGTATTTTTAGCTTACAACTTGCATTGTTCAATGCTGTTTGTAGATTAAGCTATAAAACAGTAGATGCTATTTGTCAAGAGCTATCATTTGACATAATTAACGCCCACTGTCCCACTGCGTTGTACAACTTTACAAAGCAACTGTGCTCCTTGTTGACAATTGACATGACCTGTATTTTGAAGATCGTAATGGTGGAAAACAACAGGGATAGTTACGTAACAATGAATTGGCTTCAGATTTTTTATGTTAACAAAACCCAAATACACCAAATATAAAGTTGTAAATCCAGGTTTTTGTGAACAAAACAAAACGTAAGCTACTCGCATACCACCTGAACAACCTTCGCCTACCACTATAGTGGTGCGCGTACCACAGGTTGGGAACCTGCCCCAGCGTAATTTCCCTGGTCATTTTTCTGATATTTTTTGTTTACTTTTAATTTTGTCAGGCCAGCTTTTTTGCATTTCACTAAGATTATTAATAAATATCTAGTCGAGGTGCTACTTTACGCTTAAAATGTATTTTCCTGCAGTTACCACCGGATTGCAGCCTGGCGGCGGCGGCAGCTTCGCCTAATTCCGATGTACAAAATGCTATGGAATGTGCATAACAAATGTCAAACGGTTTTCTTTCGTTTATTTTTCAAAACCTTATCACGTGTTCATTAAATTATTATTACCTTTAGATCCTGTACCATTTTTGTATTGAAGTTTCGAGATGATCTAGGAGTGTGTGACCGATCGAATAGACGATAGTAGACAAGGAAAATGGATCGCTAATATTCAAGACTGAGCGCTGAGGAGACCCGAGGGCGACTTTGGCCAAATGTGTAGATTCCGTCGAGCCGTAGTCTGGCTCTTAACTCAATAACGTAACTAAAGTAAGATGTATTCAGCAATACACAAAAATGAGTGTCATATAATTCATTCCTCCACAATACATGGTTGGGAAATTTTCTCTACCAATAGACATTACCCGCACACTGCAAAGATAAAACTTGAGGGTATAAGGTAATTGGTCACCCATTTTGGATCAGCTATGGCTGCTATGCCATAAAAGGTTGTTTTTTTTAGTACCCGTACATTCGTGCCCACTAATGCTAACGCTCACAAGTCACAAATTTCTCTGTGCAAAGCCCCGAAATTGGAGTCTTCACAGAAAAGTATATCGTTTTACCGAACCGTTGTTTTTGGTATGAAGGGTACAAATGAAGCTCAGCTAAGTTATAAAATATGTTTAGCGTGTCTTGCTATTGATGCAACTATAGCCTCCATCGATATACTGAAGTTATTGTCATGATCAATCGATCATTAAGCAAGTTATTACCAAACAAACTTATTTAAAACATTGCGGTTTAACACCTGATAAAGTCCAGAGTTTTAATGTATTAAACGTTCTTTTGAACAAACCCCGAAGTAGGCTAACAAGGCTCCTTAACAGAGCATTTTTGGTCTATAAGTACCGTATAGACCAGAGCTGGTCAAATGCATTCAATGGAAGAGCCATTTGCAGAAAATACAAGTACCAGAGAGCTTCAAAATTGTGAGCTAAACTGCTAAAGTGTACTATCTTAGCAATGAAATATTGTTGACTTGCTATTAACTAAATCTTTGGATTCTATTAATGGTACGTCATAAACGAAATGCTTGCCGAAATGAAGAAAAGAGAAAGCGTTCATAAACGGTACTTTTGGTAGCCTTTACAATTTTTTTGGAATTTTACGAAAAGCTACAAAAAACATGCAACCCTCAGTTTGCCCACCCCTTCTATAGACCTACTTACTTGTTTGGCAAGAGGACCCCTTCCAACCGGGGGCACATCCCATTGTACAAACTCCTGTAAATCTGTTGCATAAATCTGGTCGTTTGCAGTGACATTCCTGTTTACAATCCGCTCCGAATTGTCCATTCGCACAACCTGAATAAATACTATAATGTTAACCAACTGTTTACTAGGTTGAACAACTGAAGTCCGATTTATTTAAACGAGTTGCTATCTGACGAGCAAATGCGTTGTTCGTAACTTGTCCAAGTTTATTATCAATAATATTTATTCTAAGACCCAATGCATACCGTCAAAACCTAATGCTCTCATCAACAAACTAAAAATACAGAGTTAAGTTAAATAACTGTCTGAAACATGCCTGTTCTAGTAAGTCTGCAAAGATTTGATTTTTGACGAAAAAGCCTTTGCAGTATGCTATGAAAAGTTACCAACTTATGAAGAAACAAGCATTATTTGTTTAGAATAAAATTCAAAAGCAAAAAAGGTATCGTAATGAATTTTCTTATTTAATATGTAGCCTGAATAAAAATTGTTTGTTTTGTTCGTGTCTTCATGTGAATTATTTGTGCAACAACTTTTAAAAATAAACGTTTTTAAAACATCAAAAATTTGGCATATTCGCCAATTTAATTATGATCCATATGGTCGTATGCAGCCTCGGAATTAGTTGTCATTTAATCAAACCTGGTTGGGTTTATAGTCACAAAAACGGTTGACTGTCGTATAAGTACCTTTTTAATTAGCAGTCACCAGTACGATTTTATTATGAGCTTATTGAAAAACAAAGGACGTTTCAAAACCAAATTGACTCAAGTCGAAGTTAAAAGTCTTGACTTGAAATGACTCGTCTCGTCCTGTGAATCTAACGGCGTGTGGTGTTCCCTGCACTGACGCTTGTTCTCAGATTTTTATCTGATAAAATAACCTTTAGGAATTTGTTGACCTATCGTCAAACAAGTTTACTGACTTATCTTAATCTTTTCGCCATTCGGGTCGAGGCAGATTCTGCTATTCTTAAGAAAATTCTGATTATATTGTCTTAATCTTTATTTTAATCTTTTCAGTAAAACCACTTGCCGTTGGTGCATTCCAGTCCGCTGAATCCTGTGCCGCAAGAACAGCCGTACGGATCCTGGAGGCAAAACAGCTTGCCCTTGCATTCCTCTGCATCGCTACCGTGCGTAGCTCCATCTTGCTTGCAATGATACTGACAAGATGATCCAAATCTTCATAAAAACATGCTTAAATCGCCAGCTTTGTCATCTAAAATGCAGTGTTGTAAACAAGTTACTTTGAAATGACTAAAGTCCCAGTCAAGTCCAAGTCTTTTGCAAAAATAGCAAGTCAAGTCCAAGTCAAGCCCTTTTTAAGTCAATATGAGAGCAAGTCAAGACATAAAAGTAAACTGTTGAACAAATAAAATTGATAAACTCGTCCGATTATAAGCAACGATTTAACTAAAAAATTAACACAAATGTAAAATACAGCAATAAAAGTATTTCATGTCCAAAACTTGAGATAAATTTTAATGAAAAACACTTAATTTAATCTCAAGTTCAATGACAAACGACTTAAGTCCAAGTCAAGTCATTTGTCCATAAGACTTAAGTCAAGTCAAGTCACGTCACGTCATTTTGGTCAAAAGACTTAAGTCAAGTCATTCGAAAACAGTGACTTAAGTGCACGTAAGGCAATGACTTAATTCTTTACAACACTGCTAAAATGGCATGCTCGAACGACGTTTACAAGTATTTTAAAAAAGGATTACATATTTGCGTCTTAACAAGTCGCAGAGGAACATGTAAGGTTTAGCAACCTGCGACCGATTTGTGTGGGTAGGCAAAATGTTCCAACGTTGAAATAGATTACCGCGCCTCTAATCCTATAATTTTGTAACGGTTCTCAAACAGAATTTTTTGGTTTAAACTAAGCATTTTAAATACGAACCTGTTGCCGCCACACCCTTCTTCGCAATTTTCACCACGAAATCCCGGCGGGCAAATGCAGTGTCCGGCAAACGCTCCGCATGCACCCCCGTTCTTGCAAGTACAGCTATTCTCACAGTCAGGATATCCCCATTTGTTCGCTGGACATTCACGAACAATTAATCGAAGAATTCCTTGGTCGAGTGGTCTTTTTTAGATAAAATAAATAGGTAACCCTAGGATACATTCAGGCTATATCAATCTGTTAAAACGTTGACCTGTTTTACCATAATCTATTTCATTTAATCTTACACATTTTGCGTTATTTTTACCAAATCTTCTGTGCGTAAGTCGAGTAAACAAGTGAAACTTTTAATGAGGACCATAATCGAAGAAATAGAAAGAATTGCTTTAATATAAAGGTAAATTTAGACTTAAACTAAATAAGTAGCCTATTGGTGTCTTTTTTTATCAAGGGTCCAGTGACCATCCAAAAATGCATTCTCTGAGAGGGCAAATAGTCTCAACGAGTCAACTATATCTGATTAGTCAGTTACCAAGAATGCAACTTTGACCTATGGTCTAATCTGGACACACATGTTTGTTACGTCAGTAAAAAACGTTACACACACTGGTTTATACATTATTTGGTGCTTTAATTGATAACGCTATAGTTACTCAAAGTGGATAAGAAAACAACTAAAAATGTGTTTCGTGCAATAAAATACAATCAATGAAATTGTATTCCGCCATTCCCAAAAAGGCTGCAACATCCATTAATCTCGCTTCTCGGCGATATTTTTAAGAAGCCAATTGCAACCAACTCCTTTTAAACGAATACATCCTTTTTTGAAGGAATACGTTTCTTTAATTTAGTTTAAGTATTTGGATCCCTTGATTTGTCGAAGTAGGTTTGACATAGCTTATAGGGCTAACAATGATATGTGTATTATTAGAGCTGCGTTTCTCAACCGGTGCGCCACGGAAGGCTGCTAGGTGCGCCGCGAGCAAAAGGAAAAAATAATGTAGGTCCTTCTATATAAATCATATATTTTTTACTTTCCTATTAAGCTTAGCTCATTGATTCCACAAGCCTTTTAAGTAGAAAACAACAAGAACTGCAAAGCAACAATATTTTTTTTCGCGCTTTGTGCGACGTCTTCTTAAAATTCGACTTAAATTGCAAACTTTCGCTACAAACGTAATAAGGAGTTTGGTAGCTTATTTGTTTTATACCGTCAGAGTAGGATGTCATATTGCATGTAATTGAGATCCTATTTTTGACCCGGCCCGCCACAACATTTTGTGTTTCTCATGCGACCCGCGGTTAAAAATAATTGCCCACCCTGCTTTAAAGATATGCAACTACAAAACCTATATAATACAAAATTGCAGGCAATTTAAGAGAAATATTGGTACACCTCAAGCATTTCGCGCTCGCTCCGCTCGCAAGGTGCGCCGCAACGTTTTTAAACGTCTCTAGGTGCGCCCCCAAGTAAAAAAGGTTAAGAAACACTGTATTAGAGTGTCATATTTGTTATTCGGTGTAAAATAAAACAGTCCAGTTTATGATTAATACTTACTTGTAGGTGGATATGTCCATTT
The DNA here is from genome assembly GCF_963924565.1 of Ascidiella aspersa. Lineage (NCBI taxonomy): Eukaryota > Metazoa > Chordata > Ascidiacea > Phlebobranchia > Ascidiidae > Ascidiella > Ascidiella aspersa. The sequence goes on from NC_139453.1 coordinate 19,819,399, forward strand.
CCCGTTCTGGAGGTTTGTAACATTCGTAGATGCCAGCATTTTGTGGTGTCACCGAAGAAAAGGTTTTTACAAGCTTATCGTCTGTCTGGGTAACGCTAAGAACTTGTCCGCGGTACTTCCAGACCGCGTTTGTGGTTGGATCAAACGACTTAAACTTGATTTGAAGGTCTTTGTCACCAACGCTCGCAGTGTAGGTGAAATGCTCCGGCCATATACCTCCTGTCGTTCCTTTATTTAAACAAACGAAAACTCTAGTACTTTTCCTTGTGTGTTTTGTATTGTACAAAATTTTATTTTATTCTCAGATACCAATCAAACTTTTTCAAAAGTACACAGCCCCAATGAAACATTGCAACGACATTTATCAACATATTGTTGGCTATATTCTTACCTATTTTAATTCCAAAAACTTTCGCCATTATGTGAGTGTTGAGATTTTTTGCCTCACAGGAGTAAACTCCGGTTCGGTTCAGTCCATCATCTGGGTACATGCTTAAACGCTTTCCAGGCCATTCCTCGGGAGAAATTGGCCCGATTAAGTGCATAGCCGCGAGTCTTGTGCCACTTCCTGCATTTTTACAGAATTGTAATGCCTACACGTCTCAGTGATTTTGATTGTTTTAAATGCTCTACTATGTGAGACTACCCAACGAAAAGTTGCTGCTTAAATCATGTTTTTTTTATTTGATTTAAAATAGTAGCAAATCGTCTCAATATGGTAGGCTAGCATCTCCTAACTATTGACTTAATTACATTAATATCACAGCTAATATCGCAACTTGAATATAACTTATACAGCATACGATATGCATTTTTAGATTATAAGGCCCGCCGCCGCTTTTCAAAACTGCAGGGCACGAGGCATTGCCCAATGTACAGTATTTTGTCTAAATTATCAAAATATTTATGAGCTTAGGCTTAGAGCGAACCTCATTTTCTAGTATAGCCTATGTTTGCGTTGTAAATGAATCTTCTCATAATAAAGGCGCCACACATGCCATAGAACCTCTCAACAATGACAGTTTTGAAAACGTCATCTATATTTAAATATATTTTATCGCAGTTTGTGTAAACACATTGCGTCTTAAAATACGACCGAACATCGAGAGCATATACTGGTCATATTAAACCACTCTCGAACTAAGAATTTAATTTCTTAAACTTTGATATATGTCAGTTTATCCAGCAATCTTTATGAGCCCTGTTTTATCTTGGGCGATTATTTTTTGACATGTCAAAAAAAGTCCAAATTTTGTCAAAATTTACACGTTAGGTCAAAATTTGTCAAAATTATTTCAAGTCAAAATCGATTAAAAATGCACATAAATCGTTTACAAAATTGAAAAAAACTCTAGTCAACTTTTTAACACTATCGTTCAGTTAAAATGTTAGCAACAAAATTTAGTTGTGAGTTATATTTAAAGACATTTTAAGTGTATTATGTCTTCATTAGAGCAGTATATAGTACACGCGAGCTTGCAGAATAGTTTATCGCATTAGGCTCATCTGAACTTCGTTTTTGGCATTATAGTTGGTTATATCTGATTTAGACAAATGTTTCGAACAGTATTTGCTGTCTTTTCGCTTGTGATTAGCAATTATCCCATTTCCTATTTCGATAACTATAGATCTTTGTAAATATTTTAAAATTATTTTTTGTAGGTCTATTTCAACTGTTTACACAATATTTTCCTAAAATAACCAGCGTATTGCTCGTTTGTCTTTTTCAAATGACAAAGATAACAATCAGCATTTTCATGGGTTTTGCATTAACTCGAAAAAATATCTGATTTGTGTTCGACCGGTAGTCAGTAAAACATATAAAACGTGTGGTTGACGACGCCAATACTCTAATGCAGTACTTCAAACAACAATATGTTGTTTAGATCAATGTATTTCTGAAGGTCAAAATTTTGTCAAAAAAAATATTTTGAAGTCAAATTTTGTCAAAATTTCAAATTCTTAGGTCAAAATTTCGCATTTTTTGGTCAAAAGATAATCGCCCTAATAATTAGACATTTTTACAATCACATAAAAATCATCTGACCGTCCCTCATAAATTAATTGAAAACCACACGTTAACACAATATGGGTACCGGTAGTGCTAATTTAAGAATTTGCTGTGTTTGGTCTTGGTCCAAGACTGGGAAAAGATTTCCCTGAGCTAAAGAAATGCTTCCTTTTTTTTATAAAAGCTTATGTTTACGTTATAATTTTTATATAATGTCAGGCAAAGTGAAACATTTAAGCAAGTAACAGCTAACAAATCGTAATTTTAGCACTACGATGTTTATTGCTTGTTTAAAACTCTATTTAACATTAGTTGACATTTTTAAAATAATTTGCTGAAAAACTGCGAATTTAAGCGGGTGAACTCAACCGAGATGTCATTGTACCATAGATGTCTTACAGTGATCATGGCTACAAAATTAGCCTTGACTGTTGTTCGATATAAAAAATATAAATACGGTAAATCACATTTTAAACCAGTGTTTCTTAACCTTTTTAGCGCTCGTACCCTTTGGGCTTCAATGAAATTTTCTCGTACCCCTGCCTACAATGACCGACGGAAGTAAATTAAATTGAATAATAGGAATTAAACGCAATGTATTATCACTTCCGTGTTGAATGCATACATTAAATACAGTCTTGCAAGTTCAACAATATTTACAACACACAAACAATAGGTCAATTTACTAATGACTTTTTTGTTGTTGCTTTTCGTACTTACGCAATATTTACAAATATGCCTAAATAGCGCATAATTTCACACTACATGTCGTAAACCCCTGGCTTTGGTGCTTCGTACCACCAAGGGGTACACGTACCCCTGGTTAAGAACCCCTGTTTTACACAATGATTTTCATCGCTAATACTAAATCGAAAGTACTGCAACTTAAAAAAAAGTCGGTTTAATTGTACTTTTTGCACTTTGAGCGAATTTTTTGAAGCTGTTTTGGTGTAAATAACCACAATGAAATTATGCAAGAGTTTATTTGCACATTCTCCTACAATTAACCGTGACCCCCCACATCCAGGGTCGTTTCATTTACATTAATAATGCATTTAGTTTCATGATATATGACTGTTTAGTGATAACTAGTTTATACGCATAAAATTAATTCTTAAAATTTACAGAATTATATATTACGAAATGATTTAATGTCTTTATAGCCTACCTGTTTTATTTTGGTAAACAGTCTATAAATATCAACTGATTCGAAGACAATAAATCATTCTTTTTCATTAGGCTACGTTTTATTGTATGCGGGAAATTTCTTATATACGAAACGGTTTTAACTCGAAGTCTTTATTCTATTTTATATACTAGATACAAAAATCAGTTAAAACCTGTATCCTGGACTCGTTTGAAGGGAGTGTAGGACATTTCTAATTCATCCGTGACACATTTAAAATAAGACACTTCATCTTTTCTAACGAGTGGATTGTCGTTCACCAAAGTGATATCTTGGCGTTGTCCTTTTCCTAGTAAAACCGAAGATAAACGAATATAAGTTAATACTCGGAAAAAGTCAACAAAACTAAATTAAATAAGTTACCTATGCCCATAAAGGTGGCAGGAATTACAAACCAACAAATGTAACTAAAATATAACTGCAAACCCATGTTTTCCACTAGCCTTTGATGAGCTCTTAAACGCGTACTGCTACTTTCCTGGTAAATCAATCTACCGATTTTAAGAGAGGCAATTTTTAAGTGTTTTCAAGTGGCATAATAAAAATTACTGAGCAAAACTCTTATCGTTACGCCACATACTAATGTGTGATTAAAAAAATGATTTAGGCTACCGTACCTAATTGGTAACGCTAATAAAAAAAAACGCCCGTGATGAAAGCGTGGTACTACAAACGGCATATAGGCTGTTCTATTGCGATATGTTAAATTAGTCGCGATTGTAACTTTCATTATCTAAGTTTCCCTCCCGTTTATTCATTTTTTTTCAACATAAAGCATTATTAAACGTTCTCTCTTAAGTGTAAAGACTCACCAAAATTTCTGATTCGTATTTACCACAGGTGCTCATATGGTCATAGTAACGTTAATTGCTGCAAATCCAATGGAACCTTTTTGTCGTTTTACGTCATTTTTTCTTTGAATGTGGGACATTGTGGGTGTGGTTTTGCGGGATTTAATCATTTGCAAACACCTGTGAAAAATACTTTAGTCAACAGTGCATTATTTGCTGGTTGTAACTATTCAACACTAAACGCGTGGTAAATAGTGTCGTTTTTGGTCTGGTGTATCTCGAAAAACTTTGTAGTTTCCCATTTTTCTAATGGATTCCAAACGTGCTAATAATAACCAAATAATCTTTCATAAAAAGGTTCTGGTCATTTTTTTCAGATTTGAATGGTGCTAACATAATTTTAGGCTTGTTAATATAGGTTTTGCTGAACAGTGCAAACCTATCATTCACGGTTAAATATTAAACAAGAAATAAAAATGACCCAGCAAAATATTTTATCAAATTCAATGATGCGAGGCGATATGTCGTAATCTGGTGCTGAATCAGCAAATATCTGCTATTTTTGGCGAGTTTTGCGTGTTAATGTTCAAGTAAGGAACATAGATACACTTTATTTTCTACTTTGGTCCAGTACGGTATTGAACAATCAATATTCTTGCATATACTCCCCGCTTTAATGACCTATTCTCCAGTTATTGCATATAAGATCTTTAAAGTCACAGTTTACTTGGTTTAATTACTAAAGAAACTCGAAAACGTGTGTTGTACTTATTATTAGCGACTTCTAACTATGGTCTAAGAAAAGAATTACGATTGGAAGGTTGTTGTTTCAATTATTAAAAAATCACCAGGTTAACATTCAATACATTAATTAGATAACTAATTTCGAAAGAGTTATTATTAAACCCAACGATGCCTCTTAAATTATTTGTTTTTGTTTAATAGGGTGTGGACATCAATGGTCATCTGCTTTATGGCTATTCAGTAAGCTCTGTTATCATATATAATTAACAACAATATTAGTTGCCTCTTATTAAATGCATAATTATGTCCACAACTCCTGCAGAAGTAACTGTCATTGTGTCTCATGCATCTTCAACAGGTAAATATTGCTAGTATTCTATTCTTCTATTTTTTAAATTTAATATACTAATAATTATATAGAAACTCAATGTGAAACTGCCAAAATACTATTGTGATTAAAAAATAAACATCTTCACAATTTTTTAGACTTTAAAAAAAACCATTAAATAGCAGGTCAGGCATTTGATTTTGAGAAAAACACAAAAAAAGTATACACATTAGTATAAATTATTCAAAATTGAATTAAAATAATTTTAGATACTTAACAAAATCTTTTTTGGTCAGAATATATGTATCTTTTTTAAACATTTTTAAAAAGTGTCTGGCCTTAACAATAGAATTGCTAGACCATTCTACTGTTACTTATCAGGAGTCTGCATTTGTTTTTGTAGGGTCAAGGTGATTTTAAATATTACATGTTCAATTTGACCGTTAAATTTCATTTATATTTTTACAGTAGAGTACAGGACTCTTTCTATTTGGTACATAAAAAAAGGTTTATAAATACAGCATACCGCAACTCACATTATTTTGGTTACGGTGTCAGTTTGGGTGTGCCATGTGGTTGTTGGTCGGTCAAGTATTAATATATTTAGTATTAATAATAATGCTTGACCCACCCAAACCCAAACGCTAACTGCACCCTAACCCAAATAATGTGCATTATGGTATGAAGTATTTCTAGACCGTTTTTTGCGTTACTTTCTACGTACCAATCGATGGAGCACAGAACTTACCTATAGTGACTTCGGCTGTAGTGACAATCTCCCTATATCAGTCGTTCTTAACCAGGGGGGAGTGTAGCCTTAGGGGGATGCCAACCAGTTCTTAGGGGGATGTGAACTCTACTCCTATTATTTAACTTTTTATAATGATTTTATTGGTTCCATGTTGCATTTGTTGTTAATTCTGCTTTCATGCTGTCCTATGCTTTACATTAAAATTAAACATGTGTAGATAAGTAACTGAAAATTTTTCATGTTTCTACGATTTACAAACTGTTTGGCTATTAATTTTTAATAGTTTCTAGTTTTTTAGAAAACATTTCTATTTTTTATGACCAATTTTGGCTGTGTGTTAGTCAGAACAATATATTATGATTGATGGAGATCTAGGTTGTGCACCGGGGTTGGGCACCATGCTACCCTCTCCACAAATTGTGTTTTTGCCAACTTTAACAAAAACTGCAAAGTTATATTTTTGCGTGAACCTGTCATGCAGATATCACAATTAGTTAGCGCCGGAGAACTCAGACTTTTCTGTGCGAATTTGAAATGTTATTTATATTAAAGCCTTTGTGTGTCATCTATACCATTTAAAACACAATTATTACAATGTTTAATATTTGCACTTCGGGTGACTTTTTCTGTGGTTTCTGTGACCACTATGTGGAGCCAAGCCTTCCCATATTGAGCACAAGCAATTTTTGTGTGCCCAATACGTCAGGTGTCCTATAGAGTTTACCTAATTCAAACCAAATAAACAGAATGTTGTTCACGCTTCGCGAGACAAGGAGTCATTTTTTGTATTTTATGTTGTCACTCTAATATGTAATCGAAAATTACGGAATTGCTTTTAATATTATAATTATTTCATATCTAAGGGGAGGGGTGCGCAAGGCACAAAGCAATTACCAAAGGGGGTGCTGTAGAAAAAAGTTAAGAACCCCTGGCCTATATTGACACCTTTTTCAATGTCCTGTACATGCAAACAATATGTTTTCTATAGAAATGACTTTACCCATTCAGCGACTTTGTGTATGGGAACACTTTAATTACAGTGACACCACATATCTGTCCCTTTGGTTTAAAAACTTTCCTATGAGAACACTTTTGTTTATATTGCAATACTAACCTTTATCTACTTGCAAACAAGATAATACAAAAGCTTTGTGAGCATGCTATAAATTGTGATGTATTAAAAATTGTATATCGTGGCTGCCGGGATAGTTTCAAGTTCTGTTCATTTGCTATTAGCCCTCCACATAAGCTTTATAGTTTAACTTTATTGTTTTTTTTATTTACTGGTTAGGGTTTACATACAGTAATTCTGATAGTAGTTGCGTTGTTACATTGAAGTCGCCGATTCAACAATCGCTATGTACAGTACAACTAGCATATGCAGGACCTGTATATAATGAATAAGCATATACAACATACTTTTGTAGTTCCATTAAGAAAAAACAATGTAAAATATCTCCTACATATTGAATATCAAGGGTAACCGACACATTTTGATAGTTTATTATACAACAGTTGTACTGTAGTCACCTGTGGACATTTTATCTTGACTTTCCAAGTTCCCAATGACTTTTCACTTATAGTGACACTTTTACCGGTGTCACAAAAAGCAAATTCTACTGTATTGTAATTCAAAAACTACAATAATAATTATTTGGTGCCTATTACGTTTAGTATTCAATCGCTAGAACATTTGCACTAAGTGGTGAGATATAAGAACACAATAAGTGATCTAACATCACAATAGCTGTTTGTTAAAGCTGTTAGAAGTGACTTTGCTGTTTTTTTGTCTTTGAAGAGATATATACCTGTAACATACAAAAAATTACAAATCACTACTGTTTTCAGCTAAACACAAAACACAAGTGGCAATAACTGTCCAGGATATGCATGAAATGTCAACTTAATTTGCAGCCCTTCAATTGGATTTAAAGGGTCTTTTTTAAACTTTTCTAGCCTTGCTTATCCTAGCTTCTCAACTGGGTGTATAAAATATTATTCTTCATAAAACCCTAGAAATGAATATACCATGTTAAAAAGTTTAATATGCTAAATCCATCACTCTCAGCCACTTCTGTAGCTGTGATTTTGTGGAAATGTGAAATTGTTTAGTTGCGAAATGTTCATCAACTTTGCAAATTTGAGTCGCATTTCCATTTGTTAGTACTACTTTTATTTATCACAATCAAAATATTAGCACTAACTCTATTACAACTGCAAAATGTTTGGCTGTTGCAACATCACACAATATGCTAAGTTTCCAATCTGTTGTCAAGTGGGTTTTAGCCAGTCTTTACTAAAGTTAATGCAATCTTGTTTAAGTTCCTACTGAGGTGCTCCAGGCTAGCATAACACAGTGTTTCTACTGTAGTTATAGGAAACAGTCTTTGAAACCATTAATTATAGTTTTTGGAATTTATGCCTTCTTATTATAATAGATTATTAATAGAGGAGCCGATACTAAAATATAAAGTAGCCATGACTAGAAAAAAGTGTACAATTGCTTATGGGACGGGGGGACCCCATTGTTTGTTAGTCACATGTGATGAAAAAAGGATATCTTTTTAACTTTACATATTGTAATTGAAGTGGTAATATTTGTTGCAAAAGGTGTATGGCAGGTTTTACTTATCTGCGACATTGTGGTTACCTTTCTGTGGTGAGTTCCAGTTACTAAGTCCTCTTGCGCTTTCTATCCTCAGTTTGTTTAGGGCTGTAAGAAATATGCTGTCAAACATTATTAAAGTAATTTTTTATGAATATATTTAAAGTAAAAATAACATTGGGTTGGGTTTTTTATCGCTTTGTATATATTAAAAAGGTATAAATTATTAAAATATCATCAAACTAGGGTTGCCTGAAATATGCTATTCAGTTTTAAATAATTTGTATTTTGTAATTCTAAGTTGGACCAACAGAAGAGCAACCACAATATGTATATGAATCAAACATACATGCTCAAAATGTTCTTTCAACACTAAACGAACAGCGTCGACTTGGCCTGTTATGTGACATGACAGTTATAGTTGAGGTAAGAATAAGCACATTGGTAGAGTTACATAAAATTAAAATATTTGTGTTCCGGTAATAATAAGTTATAACATTTTTCATGTTAATGTGCAAGCAAGAACACAGCACATTATGATTCCTATATTATACACTCTTTTTGGTGTATATTAAACACAGCTTTTTTGTGAAATAACTTCTATTATTAGTAGTAGTGATTTCTACAAGTAATTGTTTGCTAAAGCTGTTGGGAAATGTGTTCTGTTTGCCTTCTTGTCAGCTGACAGAATCTGGATAATCACTGTGAGTCAGCAGAAATAAATGATATGTTGGCTTGGCTGTCGAACTTTACTTATTTGTCAGCATTCTTGCTCCTTTAGAAAGCTCTTTTTTATTCCAGCTATTCCAACCCATTTTTAGTTTTATGCAGTGTTCTTATGATTTAAGTCAATGACCAAAGACGTTGCTTTTAAATGACTTGACTTGATTATCGTCTTCAATACAAAATGACTTGACTTATATCTTTCGGACAAATTACTTGACTTGGCTTTGGCTGAAATATTTAGTGTTTTAATTTTTTTAGTACAACTGGGTTTTTTCTTAATTTTTACACATAAAACAAATTGTTTACCATATGCTGTGTTTTTGTCAAATTATTTAGTTGGATTATTGCTTATAATTGGTTAAGTTTACTAAATTTTTTTTGGGGGCTTGATTTGGTATTAAATCAAAAACTTGAATGGTACTTAAGTCATTTCAAAATGACTTTTTTTTCTTGCAGGGAATTGAGCTCCAAGCCCATAAAGCAGTCCTTGCTGCATGCAGTTCTTACTTTAAAGGTATAATAACTGATCCAGCCAATGTCAGCCACAATATTGTTTTGGAATTGAGTAGCATTAGCAGGTATTGTCCAAACTAGTACATGTGCATTTAAGTATATATTTATATTCATCAAAGGTTTATTTCTATTAAGCGAACTATTTGTCAAAGTGTGCTTTGGTTCAATTGGCATTGCAGATTACAATTCAATGCTTGTTTTTTTCATAACTGCTTTTAAGCTGACTAACATAATTCACCTTGAACATGGCCTTAAATATTTTGCCCCCCTTGTCCCACCTATTAAACTTTTTAGTGGTGCGGTTAGATTTTGCAATGATCATTATAGTTTCTGTTGGTTTTAAATTAGAGACCATAATACAAGGCCTAAATTTAACTCTAGGTATATGTTATAAATTATACATTTTTGATAAAACTTGTGTATGTTGATTTATTTTATTTTCTAAGGGTTGGTATGGAAAATATATTGGAGTTTGCTTACACTTCAAAACTAACACTAAGCCGAAACAACATTGATCATGTCCTTGCAGCAGCCCGAGAGTTGGATGTAAAAAATCTTGAATACGCTTGTCTTAACTTGTTAAAACAGGTACAGACTTTAATAAAAGTATTGAACTTAAATAAACTATCTTGTCCATCCATTTATTTTATGGACTCTTATTTCAGAAACTTTTACAAGAGACAGATTCAACATTATCTCAGTGTCCTGAAGGTTCTTCTGCTTGTAAAAATAGCAAAATATCAAGGTAAACTAGACAGGATGACAGGGTGTACTGGTTGTTTTATAGTCTTCCGGGAGGGTTATGTCTGTGGTTTATAGGGGGGGTAATATTGTTGGGTTCTGCTACATTTTTCCAAAAGTTTTATTTGTCGGTGTGCACTGTGCATATACTCTTTTGAATGTTTTTTTTCGTTTTGGTGCTTTAGCATGTTTAAGTTGATATGGTACAAAGTTGTGCGTCACTAATCAGGCGGTAATGCAGTTGGTTATTTATTCTGTAACTGCGCCATGAAAGGTTTCTAAAGTGCAAGATGAACACAGAATTATAAATCATAAACAGAGAAATATAAAAAAGACGCACCCTTCAATACACATGGATGCACACCCATAAGTTCACCACATCACCATAATTTGCGAGCATATTTTTTACCCCTTAACAAACTCCCTAAAGTGTGAAGACTGAGGTGTATTGTTTTTACTTCAGGTATATTCATATTTATCCCATCATTCCTCAGTTAAAAACATGCCTATTAAACCCTTAGGAATTAGCTTCAGACAACAATATGTTGTTTAAATCAATGTTTTTCCCATAGGTCAACATTTTGTCAAAAAAAATATTTTTAGTTCAAAATTTCTTAATTTTTAGGTCAAAAAATAATCGCTTATTGCTAATGATTATAACTTTCTACCTTTTTATAAAAATTATATTAATTATGATATGTGAGCCCATAGATTGGATAAAGAACATAAATACTTTCTTTTTAAACAATACATTTTGTGGTTTAGGAAAGTTTTGCCAAAGCCAGAAGAAATTCAGCCACTTGAATGCAAACCACCTACAGGAGGTAGGCATTTAATGTTAGATTAAGCATTCTTAAAACAATTTAAAACTCTTTTGGTCACACGTCATGCTTACTTTATTATAGTGGAGCAGATCAGTTGCTGTCCTTCAGAGAAACAGTCCACAGTAAGTGATATGTTTTTTTTTGCTATATTTTAATTCAACAAAGAACAACTGTTAATTTGGCCTTTATCTGTTAGTAAATCAAAAACAATAGAGTGTAATATAATAAAAAATAATGAAAAGTTTCCAAAAAAAATCTTTTGTAGGTTGGAAATATATCTGATGGCAAACACCCATCAACATGGAAAGGAGATTGTCCTTTACTAGCTCAACTAAGTTTGAACCCAAAACCCCAACAGACTTTGAATCTTGAAAAGTCAGCATGCCAATCTATTCCTAATGCAGGTTGGAACATAATGGGATTTTTAATATTGAACAAATTTATAGTTTGCGTTTGGTTTGATTAAAGTTTTCTGTAGATTTTAAAGGGCAGCTACCGATTTACTGCACACCTGCATCAGAACCAATCACCTATGCGCCAGCTAATTCTAACCAGGTTTGTGAAATTAGTTAAAACAATATAAAGATTATCCTTTTTAATTTATTATTTATTCATCAAGAAAACACTAAGTATGTGTAAAACGCATGGTCAATGATAAGATTTTTTATTTTGTGTTTTGACCTGCTAAAGTCAGACTGGGTATTAAAAACGACGCATATTTTAATAGTACACTGGGTCACTGGTGTTGTCCTTGGGGAAGTGAAATCAGTCGGTTTAACGATTTGAATGTAAGCAAGACAAGGTTGAAAAATCCACTCTGTTTTAAGATTTAATTTTGAGTGTCGGAATTGCAGCTACACACGTAGTAAGTGGCGGAAATTGTCAGTTAGAATCTCACTGTAGGTGATTAACTTTCTTGAAAGCCACCGGTGTACTATTGACAAGGCTACCTAACTTAGATTAGTACGGCCTAAAAGGCTAGATAACAGTTGTGCGAAAATTTCTCTCAATATGTGATTGAACAATATAAAATTAATCTAAACAATACTTTTGTGCTTATTGTGATTTATTTGTTTCAGGCATTCTTGCACCAATACATGCAACGCCGGGGCTTTCGGTTACCTGAAACGAAACAGGAAAGGTTGTTGAATCAACTAGGTTATACGTCACTATCCAAAACGCATTTGTTTTTATATTACTTCGTGTCTAGGGATTTTCAAATTAGAATATCGGATCCCGTAGATTCCAATTTTGCCGTTTAGATCGGGTAATTGGAACCGCTGTAATTTATCAGTTTTGCCGCGAAAAGTTGCGCCTAATAGTACATACGCGAGAGGCAAATTTTGATTAGGGCCTTTAGGGGTAGCGAAACAATTTCTTTGCTGGATTTCTTGTAGCATGTAGTGGGGCGAAAGCGTTTTATTGGAAGAAGACCATTTGCTTGCCGATAACCTTCTTCAAATCATTAAGTGTCAATCAAATGTTATTGTGCAAACGGCTAACGTGTAATTCCAGGTGCAGAGTTCGCAATTTTCTTATATGCGTTGCAAAAGAAACATAGTAAAATGTCCTGCTCTAGGACATAATACGCCACTGGGTTACTCTAGGTCAGTGGTTCTCAATCTTTTTGTACCGGTGACCCCTTTTTGATGCTTTCAAATGGTCGCGGACCCCTAACATATTTCTGGTGTGATATCTGCGTTTAGTTCTTTTTAGTAAATCAGTATGCCTGCCTGATGCACCTTGTGTTGAGTAAAGTAACACATAACACCAATTTACTTTATGACACGTTCAAGTGATTTCTGCTGCTGCATCCCCGAAGCAAGTCTTAAAATGTGTGGTTGTGTTTTTGACAATGCTAGACGTCATCTTTAAGAATGATAGCATAAACCAAAATGCAGTACATAATATGAACTGTTGTAATGCTGCCTTCCATTTTACAATCTATTGTGTTACATCACAATGGAAGTGTTCGGTCAAGTCCGGTGCGATTTATAACATGTTACAGCGTTAGTTATTTTTAAATTAATAATGGTATATTTATAAGATTTTGTGGACCCCCTGAAAACGTTTTGCGGACCCCCAGGGGTCCGCGGACCACCGGTTGAGAACCACTGCTCTAGGTCAACTTTTATATTTTGTTATACTCAGCAAGGTTAGGCCACAGCGTAATTGTCAAGCAATAGTAACGCATTTGCTGGCAATAGTAACTTTGTGTTCTTGACAGCATAATATTTAACTGATCAATTAACAGATCACATGTGTAGTAAAATATAACTAAAAAACAACAATGTCTTATAAAACAGGATAAATGTTTAACGAGTTAATTGTGTTCCACTCACTATATGGTCAAAAATTAGGTTTAGGCGGCAACCTAGTGTTTCCATCATGTCTTGTTTTTCGTGTAGTTATGCATCACTATTTAAACAACTGCTTAAGATGACAGTTATTTTGAATGTTAATCATTTGGAATTTAACTTTACGACCATAATGTGGACATATTAGCAAAGAGTTGTTTTTTGTCACTAAATGGTTTATGTTTTTTGTCACTATACCCATATTATGATTAATCCACCCTAAAAAGTAGAAAGTAAATAATAATTAATTAAAAAATATCAGAAGTCAATATTCTGGATTCGTTATTGTAGATTCGAAACCTACTCTTCTAGAATACCTTGTGATTCCCATTTGAACACCCCTATTCGTGTGTAATACTTGCCTTAATATGCAGCTGTTCAGCGGAACCAAATTCGGCGAAAGGAGTTTGTTCTAACTTTAACTCGGACACAGATGAAGCTCTCTCTGCTGACGAAGACCAGGAGAAAATGTAGTAAGTATAATACAGAATGCAACCCTTCCCTGTCACCAAATAAACGTTGATATCTTTATTACTATAGTACCTCACAATAAACCTACAATTGGCGCCCCTTATTTATCCTGCAGAATTTTGATTGACGCACGATTCAATAACTTTTTTGATTGATGCACGATTCAATTACTTTTTTGATTGATGCACGATTCAATTACTAAAAATCCTTTGTACAACATTAAATATACAAAAATAACGGAATCGCATTTGCATTTTAGGTGACTAACCCATGTTTTCACGATTTTGAGAAATGTCTTATTCCAAAAAACGTTCATTAAAATTTTCCTTCGTGGTTTCCATTAGACCACCAAAGTCCTTCAATTGTTTTGCGCTCCATGAAAATGCCGTTCGTGCAATCACGGACAGGCGCAATTAGAAGTTTTTCCTTTTCAGTTTTTGCTGTGAAAGTATTAAATTCATTTTAAAAATAAAACGTTTTTTTCAGCAAATGCACTTTAATGGGCGGAGGATCGATGAACTGCAGCCGATTAAAAAAACAGCTTGATGTTGTTCTTCCGTTCTCCTTGGATGACATCACAAAACTACCGAGAGGCGAGCTTCAAGAGTTGCTGAGTAAACATCCAAACCTAAATGTACAACAGGTAATGGATATGCAGTCGATGAAAATTTACGTCATTTGCTATTACACAGCTTTCACTTTTCCATGTTTCCAATTGGTTAATTTGATGTTTTGTATACTGTTTGTAATTTAGTTGAAGCATTTTTCATGTTAGTCTCCTAGCGAGCCTATAAAACAGAGGCGTGCAACATACGACCCGGACCAGAGTCCGGTCTGCGTCAGTATTTTTGTGGCTCGCACAGCCTTCGTCAGTAAGTCCGTTTAACCATCATATCGTATGTTGTTGCATCTCATTTGCTTCTTACGGTACATAAGCTCCTTGTAATGAAATAATTTTTTACTTCCAAAATGCAATGCTGGCAGCCATACTAAACGCAAGAAAAATTTTTAAATTTATTTGATGCGTGCGATTTCAACATTATTTGTAGTTTAATAATATGTTTGTTGCGCACTAAAGTTGGTAAAACTGCTGCATGGTTTATAATTAAACAGGGGTTGGACCGGAGCGCGGTTTCTGCGCCGCACGCAAATTTTCACCACGAAATTCGCGTGTTTGTCAACAAAATCGTTTTATTACAGGGGCTTATTTGGGTTTTACGGAGTGCATTTGGGTTTCCCAGAGTACAGGCGTAAATTTTTACAGAAACCATAATTAATAGACATTTAGCGTGTTTGATCTGGTATAAACTCTTATTTTTCATGAAAATTGTCCGCTAGTTTTACTTCAAGCAACAACATACATTTTAACTGATTCAAGGTAAAACCTTTGTGCAGATAAACGCTGTTCATGAAATACGAAGGCGCGGTAAAAACCGAATTGCTGCACAGAGATGTCGAAAGAGGAAAATTGACTGTATCCGAGCTTTACAGGTTAGTTTGCCGCTCAGTGTTGTGTTAAAAAAACAAGTTATTGAGTAAACTTGAGTTTCTTCATATTACGTGTTAAGCGTTAAATGCAGACTTGGGACAACTAGATTTATTTTACCTTTTTAAAATTAGATTAGAAATAAAATTAGAGCTTTTTTTTTTTCAATTAGATTAGAATTAGAATTAGATCGTTTTGAGTGTTCTCAAGGTAGATTAGAATTAGAATTACCGAATCCCTAAAAAAAACAAATTTCAAAGAATTTGAACTAAAATCATATATAATTATTTACATTCAATTTAATTTAATCGCAAATTATTCTTATAAGAACGCGAATGGTAAATATGTATGTGCTAATTTTATGCCGTTTTATGCTTTTTAGACTGTAAAAATTACATAAAATTCGTTCCAACCAAAGTGTTTTAATTGAAATTCTGTGTTTGTTAACCGACAGACGAAAAATGGCGTTAGACAAAGTAAAATTTTTGGAAAAATCCGAATTAGATTAGAACTAGAATAAGAGCACACAAGCAATTCACAAATTAGATTAGAATTAAAATTAGCCGCATTTTGCTCTAATTCATTGAATTAGAAAACTATAATTATCTAGTTGTCAAAGTCGGGTTAAATGTGCGCGTTGTTTAAAGTGCGAGTTGGAGAGGTTGCACAAATCTCACAATGAGCTGATGAAGGAACGGAGGTGTGTAAGAGAAGGCGCTCTGCAGCTAGCTGGAATGTTTCAACAGAGATATCAACAGGTGATTATGAGACATTTTTTTGGTTGTATGCTTATATGTATTTTGTTTATTATACTTTCCATAAGCGAGTAATCCTTGCGGTGATTACTCGCTTTTCTCGTGTTACAAAATTTCCCGTTCGTTACACTAATTTCACTTTCCTTACGCAAAAGGTTTTCTCCGAAATAAAGGCAAAGATTTGTCGTCAAGAATGTCCAGATTGGAAGGTTGACCAGGCTGCCCCAGGCGGAAGTTCTACGCAAGAATGTAACATCGGAAAACCCGCTGACCCCATCGTTGCTTCTATGGCGGAATATTTCCAGGTTTGCAATTCGCACTTCCGAAACGTTGAATACACAAAAAAACGTTGGTCTGTTTTGCTCTTCAATATACTTCAAGTGCTAGTTCAAGAACAAGCTATAAGTAAACATTCGCTTACTATGAAAATTAACCATACGTGGAACGTCAAAACTGACGTGATGCTCTCGGCATGCTACAAACACTTGTTGAAGGACTAGTGCAGGGGTTGCCAATTTGTGGTACGCGTACCACTAGTGGAAGGATCTTCAGGTGGTACGCCAGTAGCTTCCGTTTTTTTTCACGAAACACTGGATTCACAGCATCATATTTTGTTTATGTGATTTTGTTTACAAAAAAAATTGTTTTTTTGTTTACAAAAAGGTTCGTTATTCGTTCGGGTTGGCTGATCAGCAAGTGTGTGTTCGACAATTAATAATAATAAATCGAGCGGTTCCTGCTTTTTTCTCACTGAAAACGTCGAGTTAGACGGTGCTGATGTTTCTCGCTGTTTGTTGTCCGCGTTAATATCAGATGTTGGTGTAAGACATGGGTCGGCAACCAACCGCCCGCTGGCCGATATAATTAATCGGGCCCGTCGCCTCTGACAAACTATACACGAGTTCATTTCAAATACTTTTTGACTATTTTAACTACGTAAGTGCGAAAAATTTCTTGCAAGAAATTTAAAAGAAATGCCGTTATACCAAAAATAAATCGCGCTCGCTTCGCTCGCCAGGTGCGCCCAAACTTAAAAAGGTTATCAAACACCTAGATTAACTAACCATTAGATTTATTGCGTTTCTTCGAAGTAGTTTTATATGTCGCGCTAATCGAAACACCCGGGAAAACGATCTTCGTTTAGTATTGCAGGTGGCGAGAGACAGGCTTGTAATGTAGCGTAGTCCCGTACATGGATCTACCAAAATCAATCACATATTTCACGGTCTTGTTTTCGTTTTTCTCCTGAAGCTAACGATTGCACGCTAAGCAGTTTCGCAGCTGGCGCCTGGCAGGATTGTTAACAACGCACGTGTTCACTTTTGCTGGACGTTAATTGATTGTTTTTGAATTTCTGGATACGCCCCTGCCTGGTAACAACAGTTTATATATTGACTTACTATATTCATCGTTATATGTTTTTTTAAAGTTGATCTTTCTTTTAGAATGAATCTTCCTGTGCAAAGGACTTAGCTGAGCGTTTGATGAAGCTTCCATGCAGCAATTTGCCGCCATTTAGTTGTCCCGTGCCTTCTTCCACCGAAGTTGTTGTTGTCTGCGATGACGATTCATCTACGGGTAAATTTTTTTTTGTAAAACGTAAGCAAATCGCGATATGAATTTTTGTAGCTAAACTGTTATCTTATCGCTAAAGTAACGGAATAAATTAGCACTATGTCCCAAATTAATCGTTATTTTCGTCTGGTTTAAAAAATATAATAACAATTTAGGCAGAAACAGAATGCTGTGTTCTTGCAGGTATCTGCTTCAAGCCGTGCAGTCCAAGTATGTGTTCGACAACCTCGTACTCGTCGCTCGATGCTCAGAGCGAACAGTCGTTTGCAACCAGCGAAAGCCCAAGTTTGAATCCTTGCGAGGAAGCACGACCCCGCGCTGTCTTTGATCACGAACAAAGTATGGAAGTTGCTGAAAACAAGACAATAGACTTCACTGATTCTTCCCCCGGATAGCTTCCCGTAAAATTAGTTGTATAACGATCAGTCAATACAAACCAATGCGTCAAGTCAGTGCACTTCACATGACGTCACCAGTTCAGTTAAAAGTGTTTTGTCATGATTTTGTATGGACTTTTACGCCGTTATGGCTTGTTCCTTTTTGCGTTGTTTCGGTTGTGTAATTTTGAACTATTAACTCATACTCCACTGATCTAAAATAGGAGGAACTGCAGTTTTCGTTGTCAAGCTAATACTTTTGAATAATATTCGCCTAGTTTATTGGAGTGTTTTTTATTTGTTTTATATAAATAAATTACAAATGCTTTAACTTTCACGCATAACCGATAAAATGGTCAAAACGCATTTGTTGAAATGCGGCTACCTCTGCAGTATTGACCTCCCTCCCCCCTAACTTGCCAATGATTTTATGTTTCATTTGCTGATGATGTAAGTGCCTGTTGTTATTTTACAGCGAATATTTCTTAAGTTTTTATTCTGTACAGAAAAAAGCTAAACTTCTGTGATCTTGGTGTGTTAAACATAGCTGAAGCTGCCATCTGCATGCTAATCTAAACCACTATTGTCTTGTGGTACGACAGCATGTTGTCTGCGACAACGTAAATCATCTTAGACGTCAGTGAAGTAGTTTTGTATTCTCATCTAGGGATTTATTGGTGTACGACTTTTTTCGAGTAATAGGATTTTCAGCAAAATTCATTCAGTTTACTTTTCTTTTTATGATTAAAGGGTGTGTACGGCGTCTTTAGGCTGAAAAGATTCCCTTTAAAAGCGTTTTTGTGCTGCACTTAAGATTAGAATTACATGTTAAATAGCCCTATCCGTTAACGAGTTGAAACAATTACCTAATACCTAGTTTCAAAATTAACCTTAAATATTTGTTATCGAACACATGTAAAAGGTTTTTAATTATAATAAATCGAAATATTTTTAGGAAATTAGCGAAATTTGTCGAATTATGTGGGTCGAAAATAAAGGCTCTGAAAAACATCCCCTGACAAAATATACAACAACCGCAACCCCGTCTAGCTCAAATACACTGTCACTAACACTACAAAATGGTTTACGATAATTAAACGAATAAACGTGCTTTCAAATTTTCTCGTAAGTTTAGGCAAATGTCTCCTGTTACGAAAAGGAGGGAATTACAATTTGTAATAAGTCCTAATTTTCTAATCATAATCCCTTAAGCATACAAAGCCAATTTTTCAAACATTTTAGAACAAAATACTGTCATGTTAACAAAAAGCTGCAGAAAAACAACCATTATATCATAATACAAAATAAACTACTCAATTATAAAGTGTAATAAAACAGCACACAGTCATATGCGAAAAATCTAATAGAATGTATAACAAAATTAAAAATCCATTCGTAAAAGGGAACAACAGGAAATACTACTAAAATTACATTAACAGTTCATCTTTAAGTTGATCTAGTAAGGCTTTGGAACGAGGCGTAATATTGTCGCCGTTGGTATTGGTGGTAACATTGCTGCCACTGTTAGAGGTTTCTTCCGAAACGACTGACGTCACAGCTTCGTCATCAGTCGTGACGTCATTTGTACCGCCAGTACAGTTACCACTTGATGGTACAGCAGCCGCCTTATCCGCGGATGACCCGTTCACCTCAGCTGCTGTATTTTTTTTCTGTATACCGTATCTCCGCAAAACTCTGTCCACAATATCATCACTGGACGAAGCAGCAAGCGTATCTTAAACAATAAGAGCTTGGAAAATGATTTCTTTTTGTCGCGTAATAAATATTTATTACACTACCAATAGCTGTTTTTTTTTGTTTTTTTTTTCAAGTTTCTAACACCTGATTTACAACTAAGTCAGGTTACAAATTATCATAAAATAGCTACTTGTTTCTTCGTGGAAATAAGATTAGTAAGAATGGTTAAGTTATGAGGATACAATTTGGTATGCTAGCTAACGAGATCCAGACTAAATTATACAATATTAAACCAATTTTTATTTTGAGAGTCTTTCACGACAATTAAACCGCGTATCTTGAACATCCTCACATGGTTAGCTTCGCCTGATTTTAGTTACAGTTTGCCACAACTAGTTACACCAACGCTTGTCTACCAAAAATACTAGTTTTATAAGTTGAATAAAATTTTACTTTCTCGCAATGTTTTTCCATCTTCGTTTGAAAGAGCAGTTGTCCAACTATCACTCGAATTGTTTAGAGGTGTTTCTAGCAATAAATAAACTTTTTACACTATGCTAAAAAATTAAATTAAAAGTATTATGTTTTGAATTATTAGTTAAAAAAGCTTCTTCATTAAAACTAACAACACCCCTGCGAAGTTAAGGACATCAATCGCCAAATCCACTTAAACAAAGATTACGCGTTTTACAACAAGAATGCTCTTATATCAATGAATAACGAACGGTGAATTAGGCCACAGTTCAATACCTTCTTTTAAGATTATACAGTATATAATTTATTTTAACACACACAAAAAAAGGTTAAACTATCACTCGAATTGTTTAGAGGTGTTTCTAGCAATAAATAAACTTTTTACACTATGCTAAAAAATTAAATTAAAAGTATTATGTTTTGAATTATTAGTTAAAAAAGCTTCTTCATTAAAACTAACAACACCCCTGCGAAGTTAAGGACATCAATCGCCAAATCCACTTAAACAAAGATTACGCGTTTTACAACAAGAATGCTCTTATATCAATGAATAACGAACGGTGAATTAGGCCACAGTTCAATACCTTCTTTTAAGATTATACAGTATATAATTTATTTTAACACACACAAAAAAAAAAAAAAGGTTAATGTCGCAAAATATGGCGTTTTCGATCATTGTAAAGTTTTGTCAGGGGTCGATAAACTAAATCAATGTGCGCGTTTTCATTTGGATTTGACAAAAACAAAAAGCTGTTCACACTTTATTTTTACCGGTTTTCGGAGGAGGAGAATGCTGCACGGTTTTACTCGGCGAATTCGTTTTCTTCGGAAAGACTGCACACAGCTTTATTGAAGCTTTCGCGGGGAGTTTTTTGTCAACTGAAAAAGAAAAACTATAAAAACGACGCTATTCGTAGTATCCTGAAAATACAGATTGCTATTGTCTACTTATCGCATTATTTATAACAAATTTTAACCCCTTTATATTGGTTTTCTTGTTACAATGGTAATTGATCAAAGACGACCTTTAAAACTGATTAGGGCGATAAAACCTTGGTACTCTAATTTGTAACAAAATTACCTCATTGAACTAGGATGAATTAGATATTAATCTAGATTTCCAAATAAACAAGCTGCTTACGAGTTTTATGTTCTGGAACCGATCTATTAAAGGAAGACGCTTCAGTTTCAACGGGAAGAACATCGTCATTGCGTTTTTCTAAAAAAATAAATAAATAAAGTTAGCTTCCGTCGGAAAGTCGTTAAACAAAACGACACCAAAAGCCTTTCAGATAAATAACTGAAGGCTTGGATAAAACTATAATAAAATCTAGAAAAGATTGGACTGTCGTGAGATTCAGAATCGCAACCCAAGCCATTTCTAAACTGTAGCTCAGGGTTCACCCAACTACGGCCAACAGGCCAAATCTGGTCCGCTGGCATATTTTCCTAATAATCCCCAAAATACGGTTATTAACATTAATTTATCTTATTACCGGAAATGCTTGTAGGATGCAAATCCAAGCAAACTCGGATGGAATTTTAAACTAAACGAAAATTCCATTAAGATCACTTTTTAAAATATTTTTTTTTAGGTTTTCCACGTTTGATAATATTAATCCGGCCCGCGAACATCAATCCTTGCAGTTATCCGGCCCTTTACTTGGTGACCCCTGCGTAGCTTATAACAATTCCCACAGTGTACAAGTAGGAACGTATAGTTTTAGCCAACCTGCAAATTGGCACTCCATCTGGTCGTTGGAACTTTCTTGGCTTGCTTGCGGAACGTACACGAGCACTGTGTTAGATGGGTCTGACTCGCCCAGCGCCGAAACCGCGTGCACGGATATCTTGTACTCGCAAGAGCGATGCAATCCATCCAACAGCGCTCTGCTTTTTCCGCCCGCCACCATACCTTTCGGCTGCTCGTTCACGTATATTCTGCAAACGGTATTCAAGGCAATTAATGTAATGCGCTGCTTTGTATTACTGATAAACAAATAGATAAACGATAAACAAGGGAGACTGAACAAAACCTTGACAAACGCAGGTAACAGCAATGTAAAGCTAACGACCAAAATATTCGCCCAAAATCAGTTGTCAAATAAGGTTGATGTAAAATGTAAAGAAGCTAAAGACAATCGCACAGGTCCTTTCTAAAATACTTTCCCACCTGTAGCCAATCACTTTCTGGTTGTTAAGTTCATTTCCTTGTTTGTCGTATATATGCGACGGGTGCCAGCGTAGTATAACACTGCAGTTGTTGCTACCACCAGCGGTTGTCTCATTTTGAGGCTTCAATTCGGCCCGAAGAGCCCGTGGGGGCGTTGGGATTCCAGGACGCGGTGGGGAAAGTGGGTCGCCGGGCTGTTGGCGCCTCACAGCAAGTTGTAAAGCCTAAAAAATTAGAGACGCGTTTTTTTAACATTTAATGTCTTATTGTAGCTTAATAATAAATTGCAAAGCCAAAAAGGTCGAGTAGATCGACACCATCTTGATTATTGTGACATAATCAAGATGATGTCGATCTACTCGACCTTTTTGGCTTTGCAATTTATTATTAAGTTACTTTACAGATCCGTGCATAGTGTACCAAATGTTTTATTATTAGTCAATACCTTCTTTATAAACTTCTATAAAAAACTGTCAGTTTGATAAACTTCTATGTAAAACTGGCAGATTGCGTGCCTGAATTAATAGTAGTTTCGCTACCTTCATGTTTTTTTTTGTTTTTTTTATGCAAAGCCTAAAAATTGGCGACGCGTTTAATTTGTATATAAGTATATTTTGACCTGATGATACACGGTTGTGCAAAACCTCGTCGACAATTCAATACAATTTTTCTTTATACAGTGCCATTCTATTTAGAATAAGACAAATGCGGCCTTATACAAAGATTTTTTTAAATAATGTTTTATTATTAGTCAATACCATCCATATCAACTTGAATCTAAAGTGAAACTGCCAGTCGACGTGCCTAAATTAATAATAGTTTCGCTACCTTCATGTTTTTCCTCCGTTGCCCAGGCAAGATGTTTATTTTGTGAAGTAAACTGGGATCTTCCTCGAACATTTTCCGCACGGTAAACACTCGTGGTTTGGGCGAATTCCTCAGCTCTGCGCCGCACTTGATGTCGCCCATAAGCAGGTCGTGAGGTGTCTGCTCTTCATCGGGTCGTGCCGCAAGTTGGCGCTCCCCAGCCTGAGCAAATCAACGATAAGCACAGTAGTCAATTTCAAAAAAAGAAAAAAAGTAGTCAATTTCGAAAAAACAAAAAAAATAGTTAATTTACAAAAAATAAAAAAGTAGTCAATTTCAAAAAAAGAAAAAAAGTAGTCAATTTCGAAAAAACAAAAAAAATAGTTAATTTACAAAAAATAAAAAAGTAGTCAATTTCAAAAAAGTAGTCAATTTCAAAAAAGTAGTCAATATGAATAAAACCAATAAACAAATTTCCAATATTAAACGCAATCACAATGCAAATAAACTAATCTTATTTCAGCGTTTTTCACGACGGTTATCAGGCGTATAACAAATTTTATTTAAAAAAAATAATTCACGGAATATCACAAGGAAGGCCTATAAAGGACACCGAAACAAAAAAGTTGATTTTAAATGGCAAATAAATAATTTCGTTGCACTTAGGTTTTGCAATATGACAACAGAGATTCCTGGAAAAGATTTCTTTTCGTGCCCAGCAAAACCCCGAACACGCACATTTCCTACCGGCTTCAGTTGAAAAGAAAAGTTGGCGATGCCAGGTGCGACCTGGGATCGGAACTTCGACTGTGTCCTCTGTCGCTCTTCGGTGAGTATCTCGCGCATCAGATGCTTGTTGTCGGTCCTCTTCCGCTGTTGTCGGAAGTCGCGCGCTTCGGCAAAGAGTGACGAAAGCACCTCGAGGGAGTTGCATTGGGCGGAGGAGTGATACGCGTCGCACATCTGAATAAAGTGAACACGTAAAAGCAGAACTACAGGCAACAGGTTGCACTGAATATGTGATAATGGAAATCACCTTGACCCTTGCCTTCCATTTCATTCGAATTAAGATATACTGACGATGCCTTTGTTGGCGAAATATATATATGTCTTTTAAGATCTGTTATTGTGTCTGACCAGAATTGCTAGCTGTGCTAGAGTATTTTGAACTATAGGCAACAGGGATTACATAAGTTGAGGTCACTGTAATTTTGATCAGGTCCAGGTGGTGGTTAACTGATGGCCCACCTTAAATTTCTGTTGGTCTACAGCAGTGGTTTTCAACCGGGGTGCCGCGGCGCCCTGGTGTTCCATTTCTAATGCTAAATTGTGTCGATAGATATTTGAGAATTTTTAAGAATCAGATTTTTACTCAATTGGCCATCATATCAAATGACATTTTCCTACATGTTTTAGTTGATTGTGTTGTTTCACCTCCATTTATAGTGATATTTCAGTAAAATACTCCACAAACATTTCAGTAGGGGTGTCGAATATCTATTAGTGTTTTGGAGAGATGCCGTTAGCCATAAAAGGTTGAGAATTACTGGTCTACCGAGTTCTATAAAACCTCAAGTTCTTAAAATGATTACAATAAATTGTGTAAGAATTAAGAAAAGTTTGTATATATTGTGTATGTCAATCCTCCTCATGTTCACTTCGTGATTTTTACTCAATTTTTATGGAAGACCCATATCAGGGGGCGAATTGTAGGTGTTTCAAAAGGCAGTGTTCAGCCGGTTGGCAAGAAACATAGCAGTTGTTAGTTAGTAAAGTTGTTTACTGTATTAATTCACGTGATATATCTGTTTCATGCCAAATGAAGTATTCTACAGTTTTTTTTTTTTACTTCGTGAATGTCAGAAAACGCCAGTTGCTAAAAGGAAAAAAACCTGAGACAATATCATGCTTTTATCATGTTTGGTTTTGTTAATTTCACGGAAAATGCTAAGTGTCTCGGATGTCAGGTAACTACCGAAATCAGTTGGCGCATTGTGAGCAAGCAAGGCAAGGTTTAAAACATCTAGCCTGCAGTAAAGGTGCCCTTTATTATATTAAGGTCTAAGACTTACCTTAATGACCTGCTCCAAGTCAGCCCGTTGTTCAACATCGTCATTTGACATGGCGACAAGCAGTGATTCGAAGTCCTTCGAGAAACAAGGAGCTTCCGCCTCCTTCATCTTATAGTCGGCAGCGCACCACAACGCCACCGATAAACTGAAGATCCACGACTTCAACAAACCATAAAAACATTTTGACAGGGCTCGGTATAAAACCACGAAATACAGGTCTAGCTGTGATTTTTGCACGGAATTTCGATGACATGACACAGCTTTTTAGAGATGCGAATTTATTAATACTTATTTCACTTGGCCCGCGTTTCAAAATTAACCAGATCAAAAGACATTTCAATTGTATAAAATCCAGTTGTTTGTTATAAGATGATTAATTAACCTTAATTTAGTAGCGCACCATTTTCCGTAAAAACATACTGCAAAATTAAAACAAACATAAATTGGTAAAATGTCACAAATTAATCAAATAGCGTCAACTACAAAAGTTACCTTAAATGTTGGTTCGCTATCCCTGGAAGAAGTAATTTCAGGTGAAATGTACATGTCATCAGTTTGTGTTTGACAACCTTCTTCAAACGTTACGCGGCCGTCTTTACCCATGTACAATGATTCAACAGAAAAAAACCTTGGGAAAAATAACATGACGAATGGCTACAAGTGTTTAATTAAAAAAGGGGCGATTTAAACCACCAGGGAACTTAATGTTCCAACTTGTAAATTTATTGGCTGACACATTGCAATTAAATTATTTCTTGGATTACTTACTTAATTGGTTGTTCTTTCTTGTGCATTTCAACACAAGCTTGTTTGCATATCGACCACAACTCTATTTCACTTAAAGCGCAGTCAAGCGCCGTAAGAATTTCCTAACGGCAAAAAACAACGATCTTAGTTTCGTAGTTTTATTTTTTATTTATCCAGATTATAGCAAGAGTGTGGGAATATTTGACACAAAATATTTGGGTTACTATAAATACAATACTAATATCATATCGCTCACAAGGTGCGGTTTACCTGAAGTGACAACTTGGATACGTTGTTCCTTGCACTAGACGGAGAATCACAAGTGTCATCGAGTTTAATACGAAGGTCCGATTGTTGGATTGGGGAAATGGAACCAACTCGAATTTCCGAAGCATCGAGCAAGCTGTTGGCCTCAACACTAACATCTTTGATGTTTGAAGCTGTATTCTGTAACGTGTTTAAATCATAAAAATGCGAACTAATTTAAATTAACAGGTTATTTGAAACTAGTGGCGGACAAAGGATATTATTATTTAAGAACAGCAAAAAAGGCTAGATTCATTTGGCACATTTTTGCGTCAAAATTGTAATTTGAATAGGGCCGTTGTATTTCTCGATGTTCAGTTTTACAAGAAAGATAAAAAGTTCACAGAAGGCACAATACAGTACATATTTTAAGTTGGCAAAACTGTTATTACAGAGAGAAACATGTTACGCAGGGCGGTTGTACGCTTAAAGAATCATTTTAAAATAGATTGAAAAATAGTACTCAAAATATTATTAAAAATTCAAATAAATTTACATTTCTTTTGCATAAAGTTTCAAAAGCGTGGCGTTAACTTTCCCCTTTGCTGTGCACTACTTGTTACATTTTTTATTCTCTTAACCTTCTACGTGGCAAAGATAGAAAAGTGTATAAAAGGCGTGTCCCACTATAAAATTACACAAAATGTGTAAATTGTATGATGACGCAACACGCCGGCTGCCGGAAGAATATAAAACAACATTCCCAATTTAGTATGTTAATATTATACAACAGACAGGTTTACAATAAATCACATTAAATTGTAAGACGGGGAAGGCCATCCTCACAGCGTATGCGCCGCCGCAATTTACCACAGAGATAATGCAAGAAAAGGCCTAGTCGACATAACATTTTACAACAATTTTTTTTTAAAGCTAGGTTTAACTTGTCTGTATGAAAAATTAGATTTTAATTAATATTGCTAACAGTGTTTAAGTATATTGTTTAGTATAAAGATACAACCAGTTAAACGAATTCCAGAAATCTTAAAAAGGCAAGCGTTGTCCTTATTATTTGTGAAATCCTTTTCACTATAACTGCTATTTCTGTCCGAACTATCATATATATTT
Source organism: Ascidiella aspersa (assembly GCF_963924565.1). Classification (NCBI taxonomy): domain Eukaryota; kingdom Metazoa; phylum Chordata; class Ascidiacea; order Phlebobranchia; family Ascidiidae; genus Ascidiella; species Ascidiella aspersa. The sequence continues at coordinate 19,846,985 of NC_139453.1, forward strand.
ATACCGAGTGATAATACATGGGTTTTCAAAACTGTTAAAAATGCCTAATATCCTATTTTTTACAGTTTAATATTCACAGAACTATAGGCAAAACATTTCGTGACCCATCTTTCTCAAAATATACAGTTTGACGTCGGTTTTACTTCTTGGTTTCGGCAAATTTTACCTGCACACTTTCTTGTTCGTTAATCTCAGTCGACTGTTGGTCTTCCAAAACCAACTTATCGGAGAAACTGAGTAACGCACATTGTAATTGGAGAACCTATTTAAAAACAAAATCGTTTGCCAAACCTCCGAATGCGAACTTTACCTACTGTGTTGAAACCAACCTGTTGTTGGAGTTGCTTTACCGTGTCTTTTAGTTGTTTGTCGTCTTGTACGTTCTTTGCGTCGCTGTCACTTACACCAGCACTTTACAACAACCAGACCAAGTTTAAAATATGTATTTTCACCCGAAATTGTAACGCTGTCAGCTAAATTCGATAACTGAAAAAATTGTGCCCTGAAAGACTTGCGATGATACCCGGATTCCAAGTTTATAATTGTAACCACAAAATTAATGCGGTAAGCTTAAAGGAAAAGAGAAGTTTACCCTATCCTTAAAAAAAAACAAGTCCAAATAAACAAATTAGTGAAACTTCACATAAAATAGCTCTATAAGCACAACTGAAAACATTTGTGGTACAAATAATTTGTTTAAAAAAGCATATCTTATAAGTTAGCTGACCATCGAAGATGTAATTAAAGAGTCGCATGTTCTCCTGTGAATCGCGGTAAAAACGATTTTTGTAAGGCTAATTAATTAATCATGCTGCATTTGCGAATATTCAAACGACTAAAAACCCAGGGCAAAAACATACACACGATTAGCTAAATGCGCCAAGATATGACGAACAAACAAAGTAGTCACCCTTCTGTTGTGAGAGAACCTCTTCCTTCATCTGTGTCATCAGCGATCAACCTCGTCTTGAGATGATTGGCTGAAATTGCCGGCATTACGTGGAAAATACTCGCATCGGCGTCATCCCTCCAAGACACGTCGGCTTTTTTCTAGCGGGACAAAAGACAAAATTCGCAAATGTATATCTGTTCGTAAAATGCATATTAGCACCTTAAAATATCTTATATTGCCGTATGAACGCGTTTACAAATTTCACATGGCAGCAATTTATACAATGGTGTTTTAATTAACCCATGCATATTCCACAAACTATATGTTTCAATTTAAATAATTTTAAAGACTTAAGCCAGTGATTCTAGGCCCCTGAGTTCGGCCGAACCATGCGTCGCAGGCCATCGGAAAATGTGTCACTCCTCGGGTAAGTTCACGACTTCTTGTGTAATGCGCGATTACATATATTTGCCGTAATGACCAAATTATTTCAGTAGTTCAATAAATAGTAACATAGAAGTGACGAACGTGTGAACAATTGCAGAGTACATTTACAGTGAGCTTGAAAGAACATGATTACAAACAGAGGCGGGTATACATAAGAGTTTAAAAATACTATTTTTTTAAACTTATTCGTATTTAATATGTTTGTGTCCGTTATAAAGAAATTTATTCAGCCCCAAAAACGCTATGCATACTACGTGGCAAGTGCATAAAGTCTAAAAAAATTCTGTTAAATTAAGCCAAAGCCTCATGGCTTCCTACAATGTGTTTAACCACGCAAAATTTAGGCAGAATTTGCAAATATATAGCGTTTATTGTGTTAGTTTTAATAGTAAGAACATTTTTTTAAGGGGTATTTTCTTAGATTTGACAAAGTTTAGCACGTATTTTCATCAATATCACCCTAATCATAAAACGCTGGAAAACTACATCGGTATGGTGAACAATTTCTTATAAAAACTACAAAAAGTGAAAAATGCTCCATTGCTTTTTGCCTTGACCCAATGGAATACTTAGTAAACTGCTACTTGCATTTTTTCCAAATTGGTTGTCTCATTTTTATTAATAAAATATTTTAATATGGAAATTGGTGGTTGTAAGGTTCAAGGAAAAATGTAATTACCACAGTTGACGCTGCTGATGCCGTCGGTTGCTCAATCACAGTTTCACCACACCAAGAAGAACTTAGAACTGACTCCGTCTCTGTGGTTGGGCTGCAAAGAGACAACTATTACGTTAATTGCAATTAATAATGAATCCACGCGCGATTGCACGGGTTTCAATAGCAAAAATATATTACTATTTCTGGTTTAAATAGAGTTATATAAAACCTTCTAAAAGTTTCAGATTTTCCCTATGTTGGAACATGGGTAAAAGGGTTACACCGAAGGTAACTCAGAATAAAGAAAAAATGATTTATTAAATTTTGGTAAAAGTTAATTTTCACAAAAAAAAATACTTCTACATTTGCCGCGAAAGGTGTTCTTACGATTTTATATACCAAGAACCTCACAAACTGTAAAATATGTTAATAAATTGAAGTACGTACGGCTTTTTAGCTGTAATAGTGCCCTTCGAGTTGTTCGTAACCTTTCCCTTTTGGCCACCTCGTGGTGAAGACGAACTTTTGCGGCGAGGTGATCTCGACCCACTTTGACTTTCTTTGTTTTTCCTAACGAGCAAGCACAGCTTATCAACGCGTGTAAAAACTGGACAATGCAAGCTTATATAGCTCAATTGTAAAAACTAGAGATAGACCGATATATCGGTAAAGAGATAATATCGGCCGATATTTGGCTTTTACCGATATATCGGTATCGGTAAATGTAGGCTGATACTTACCGATATTTTAGTACAAAAATATGATTTAATTATTAAAAAAAAAGTGATATCAGTCAATCTCTAGTAAAAACCCTGTTTAAATCAAGCTTTTAACAACGAGCTTCAAGGTTATGATTTGCTGGTTAATCAAGAAGATTATCAAAAATGACGATTGACACTCGCAAGCAAGGGGATGAACAACCAAAAGGGTTTTGATTTATAATCCTAAAAATAGAAATTATCCTTTAATTTGCTTTCCAGTCAATTAATATAAATTTGGTTTAAAATACCGAAACTATCAAAAAGCAAGGTGACTGGGACTTTTGATTAACATGCGATTGGCGTTTTTGTATTTAAAGGATTTTTGTTTATGAAATATGTAAGTTCACAGATGCTATTTGGAAGCGTGCTTCTGGTTTCTTGAAAAACAAAATTTTGGTTTGCGCTATTTTTCTTACTCTACCATTACTAATTTTAGCATATAGAAAAAACACGGATGAAAAATGTCACCGTTTTGGAGATAAACTTCCACTGGATGACTTGGATCGACGTGCACTTGTCATGCCTTGGTTTTCTTCGAGTTTTTGTTGCAACTGTCGGATCTGTTGGTCGCAAATAATTTAATAAACCTTTGTATAATAAGTTCATATTTGTTTGTAAAAAACTAAACATTCAAAAAATGGTGTTACGCGGTCAATTAGGCAACGAGTTAAGAATTACTGAGCAGTAAAACTTTCAAAATCAAAACTTGCTTTAGCGTTAGGAAGCTCATAGTTATATTATGTCATTTAGCTATTTTTTAAATCATTTTACATTTGGTATCCGATCGAATCGATAGCCTGATAGTTATGGACGAGTACCAATAATACCACTGGGCTTTGGATATCGGCATGATCTGATATTATCGGTCACCCCATTCGTTGGTATTAAGTCTTTTTACCTGTTCCTCTTACAAGTTTTAATTTCTTACAAGTTTTAAACAACCTCTTACAAGTTTTAAACAACTAAGGAGCCTCTGTCACAAACCTGGGCCCACATGAATCGAATGGCTTCCGTCTGAAGTTCCCTCATCCTTCTTTCGGTTTCCTGTTTCTCTTTGACCATTTGCAATTCGTGACAAAGGAGGCTATGGAAAGAAGATAAGCTTAATTTCAAGTCTTGCCATTATTATTTATAAGCAACTTGTTTTAAACTTGTTATTTAGAAGGTAAACCTTATATATTGTTCCGATCTTCGTGATCTCATTTCGTGGCGAATCTCCATCACTTTTGGATCCTTCCAGCGAGCCAGGAAACCTCTCCATGCCGCCTGAACATAGCGATTTTTCCAATAACAAATAAAACCGAAACGGCGGTTTTGTTGAGGACAATGTTAAACAGTGTTGTAATGACTTAAGTCAATGACTTGACTTAAGTGCACTTAAGTCACTGTTTTTAAATGACTTGACTTGACTTAAGTTTTTTGGGCAAAATGACTTGGGTTAAAATAAATTGTTTTAATTAGGCAATTATTTATAAAATTGCGCTATTTATCCCAATCTTTGCACATAAAAGAATTTGCTTGTAATATGCTGCTTTTATGTTAGTTTTTACTTGAGTTGCTCATAATAATCGGGGGAGTTTTCCGGTTTTCATAATTTAAAGTTTTATTTTATTTTTTTTTTTTTAAGGGCTGGACTTGAAGCTGACTTGCTCTAATTATGACTTGACTGGGACTTGACTTGGGCAACCGATGACTTGGACTGGGCTTGACTTGTTATTTACTCAAAAAGACTTGACTTGGACTTAAGTTGTTTTACGAATGACTTGACTGGGACTTAAGTTATTTCAAAATGAATTGTTTACAACACTGATGTTAAATAATAGTTTTTAAGTTTAAAATAATTTAAAAAATAGAAATCATCATACTTGTATTTTGGTAGCTGCAACAACATGTCGCACATCAGTTGGAAAACTGCGTTGTAAGGCCTGGTCGGTTTTCTCACTCTTGTCATGACGTCTGACTGTGTAAGATCTATGAATGCAACAAACATTATAGGGACAATGTTGTTAAAGGGTATTTTAACCGTTTCGGGCGACTTGAAGCAGGATTCAGTAGCTACAACTTATCAGTAATAAATTGCTATAGTTTAACGCCTAACGCTGTAATTTGATTGTTGTTAATATAACAATACTCGCCTGTTACTTGACGTCTCATCATCTATTTCTCGCCATCTTTCAGTAGAAGTTGCTTCTTCACTTTTTTCTGTAAAAAGCCGTGTTTTGTAATAATTGTAATAAATACAAGGTAATGTAATAATTACAAGGTATGATTAAAAGCCATTGCAAGTAAAATTTTCAAAATGCGGGGACGGTAAGGATAAACTAGATAGGAAAAAAGCTACGAGAAAAAATACAACAATTTATTTGTAAAGTACATAATACATCCTAAACCAGAGCTTCCCCACTTGAATGGCCACCGTGCAGGCGGTCGCGCTCCAAGTTTAGGGTCGCAAGTAGCACACAAAGTACTACACTGGTGTAGTTTGTATTATCTGACTTTTAATAAGAAAATGTCAAATAAAAATGAATCGAGTTGTCCATTACAAATGTAGCCGGGTTAAATGTTTAACTAATTGAAAGGGACCGGACACCAAATAGTTTGGAAAGCCTTGTTTTAGTTTTTGATCACAAAAAAATACCCTATAAAAACCTGTTAGGTCAGATGTTTTCTTCCTTTTTGTTATGGTGCTTTTTCTTACATCTTTGTTAATTTGTGGATTTTGCTGACGCTTTCGATGTGGTGATGATGGTTTTGCTACAAAAGCCGAATATTATGATAATATTCAACCAGAAAAATTACAAATAAATAATAAGTAACGATAAAAGTGTTGTTATAAATGTGGCAAAGTACCTAAAACGGGTCCAAGCATTTAGCACAATTTAGTCTGATAATTCTGATAAAGTGCATCACATTATTTCTTAATGTTAAACATTTGGTGGCTAATCATTTGACTATGTTTAAAAGCACTAAATGTCAGTGTTGTAACCAAGTCATTTTAAATCGACTTAAGACCCAGTCAAGTCATTTGTAAAACAACTTAAGTCCAAGTCAAGTGTTTTTGAATAAATAACAAGTCAAGTCCCAGTCCAAGTCATCAGCTGCGCAAGTCAAGTCCCAGTCAAGTCATAATTAGAGCAAGTCAACTTCAAGTCATGTCCTTGGTAAAAAATAAAATTTTAAACTGTTAAATTTTTTTATGATTATGAGCAATAACTGAACTAAAAAATAAGAAAAAACGCAACATATAGCAAGCAATTTGTTTTATGTGCTAAAATTCGGATAAATAGCTCAATTTTATAAAAAAAATACTTGAAAAAAACGCTTCATTTTAACCGAAGTCATTTGTCCAAATGACGTAAGTCAAGTCAAGTCATTTGTCCGAAAGACTTAAGTCAAGTCAAGTCAAGTCATTTTTACCAAATGACTTAAGTTAAGTCAAGTCATTTGAAAACAGTGACTTAAGTGCACTTAAGTCAAGTCATTGACTGAAGTCATTACAACACCACTAAATGTATATGCAACCAGACAGACTTGCCTAAATTAGTATAGAGTTACTACAAATTAGATGTCTTAATATAAACAGTAACTTAAATTTAAACATATACAGTTTAAACTTCACATATAAAAAGCAAGCTATTACTTTTTTTCATAAAGTTATTATTGGTACATATTAACCTGTCACTGGCCTAATTTATAAACAACAGTTACAAAAAATAACACAGAAAACCTCTTCCTAATTGTTCTTTCTTCACAGGAGATGATATTTTTTTCATTGCCACATTACTTTGTTTTTTAACTGAGACTTTGCTTGTGGATGGAGTAATGCTTTCTTTAGTTAAAATGCTGCAAATATTGGAGTGTTTAATTTAAAAAAACATAAAGATAAAAAATAAAACGTGTATGTTAATTAAAAAATCTTGTTAACTAAACATGAATTTGCCAAACATTTTTGATTTAAACCATTTATCACCTTTTTCGTAGTCCAGTCACAGCATGCTTAGATGTTGCCCCAGTGTTTTTCTTTAGTGGAGGAGGGCGCTGTCTTGCAGATAAGTGGGGGCTTGAAAGGGAGTTTGGACCATACATTTTCATTTGCAAGTCAGTGTTAAGTGGTTTTATTGGCCTCATCTCATATTCCTCATATTTTGACATGGAAACATCTGTATCATCATAACCACTTTCGTGGACTTCCCCGACTACACAAAAACATTTCGCAATTTTTTTAATTTTTTGTCTTGACTCGATTCATATAGCAAATTTTTAGGTTATTAAAAATTGGTGCAATGTTGCCAGCCTACCTCAAACTTATCACGACAATTTGGGCAATAAATTTAACAGGACTACCGTAAACTGCATAGTCAAAAATCTTGTATGGTAGAACTATATGTTCGTTATTCTATTTTGCTGTTAATGTTGAAAACAGGCCACAGAAATAAGGTTATGTATATGCATTTTAGATATGAGACTTTAAGAGAATATTTTAAGAATACGTAATTGTGGAGTAACATATTTAATGCTCATTGTATATTATATACAGCCACGTTGCCACAGGATTTGGTATTGAGACAGTACTGGTAAATTATTTTTTGTACACAATAGACTTTGTAAATAATGTAGCGACAGTAGTGCCATAAAAGTCAGCCTTCCCAAAAAAAAAAAACATTGGTCTACTACTGGTTTATGTGTTTATATACTTTTTGTTAACTTATTTTACCCTACCAGTTCCAAGAGCAGCATCCAACATGTGAACAGTCAGCGGTTCCTTGACAGTAGTAGTGGAAAGTGGCATATCTACAGGCTTAGTTGTCTTGTATGCCCAACGTGAGCTCTCAGTTGATGGAGTAGTTACAGGGGAATCATAATGTTTCTGAATTAAAGCAAGGGAGCCACAACCACCATTCGGAATAGGATCTACAAAATACACAATATACCATTTTGTCATTAATAAATATTTACATTGATTTTACGAAATAAAATATTTTACTTTGGCAAATTAAAAAGCATAAAAAATAAATTTTCATTGTTTTTTCAAATATTTTTGTACTGTATAGATAGCTATAAGGTTTATAAACTAAACACAAATCATATCTATCATTAACTAAACACATTGTTGTCTATATTACATTTTTTGTTTTTTGAAGTTTTAGGAATTCCTTGCGATTTTTGCGGAGAAAGGCGCAACGTAGATGCATGGGCCATAGCTGACACTTTTAAGTTGTATGCAAGGTCTTCCCCTTTCAAACATCAAAAAAAAGTTTAAACTTAGGTATGGGTACTGGATATCATTTTGCTATAAACTATGCAAATTTTAAATCAATTGAACAAATTCAAAATAATCAAAATCTTTAATCATTTTAATTAAACGTTGACATTTATTTACCTGTTACAAATTCTGATTCTGACATCAGCAAACTAGCATTTGCTGTATCTTCTAATGCAATTCTGTCCTGAGCTGAACATTTTGGTTCGCTTTCATTATCGGCAATGTTATAGCCTCTGTTAAGAGTGATGAAGTCAGGTGGTAGATTTGATTTGTCTATGTGATAGTTGCTCAAGATAGGTTGATGTTTGGGAGATGATGGTTGTTCTCCTAACCAAGCCTGAACTCTGCTTTGTTTTTCATGTTCAGGAATTCGACCTTGTCTTGATGATTGTGAATTTCTAACATGAGCGTTTGTGTTAGTGATATAGTCTAACTAAAATACCGCTAATGCTGTACTGTCCTAATATAATACATCCTTTTGATACACAGAGAAGAAAAATATTTTGTCAGAACACTCTTATTTTTGTACATCATGAAATGTAAGTTAAAAAACATTTTTTTTGGGTGTAAAGTTAGGATAATTTGACAAAACCAGGCGAGCACTATAGTGATAAAATTTTGTCTACAAACTTTATATCAATTAGGATGAATAGGCTATTCTGATAATTAAACTTGCATTTGATTAAAACAGTAACCAGGATTAATATCACAAAACTTTTTAATTTTTATGATATGTTGGGGACAGGTTCATTTTTCATTTGGCTTTAACTGGTTTTTGCAGGAAAACACATCGACTTTAAACAGTAAGCAGTTTATCTTTTAATCAGTTTAAAACAATTGTTAGAAAATTGAATTAACAACATCTGGAACTCAAACATACACAAAATAGATCAAAAATTAACGGAAAAAGCATAGACTTTACAACCACCTAAAACAAGCTAAAAAAAGTAATCCAAACCTTAGATTGTCAAATTTGTGTCCAGGTGATAATACTTCTTGCACAAAGGGATCTAAACAAATGTTATATGGTTTGCAATAAAATATTTTCTGCACCTATTTTAGTGAAGCTTAGCTTACTTGAAGACATAGAGTGTAGCTGCCGCCTTTGCTGAACTATCTTGTCTAACTTCATTCCATCATGTTCATCATCCTACCACATTCATAATGTATTAGTGCCAACATTTGATGCATAATTAATACAAAGTCACAAAAAGTCATATAATTTATAAATTATTTGTATCATTTTATATCACAAGTCATATCTAAACAAATCATTTGCAATTTGTACCGAAGCTACATTTGACAAAAAAATGATTACAACTTTGTTGCCCTAATAATTTTCAAGAGCACTTGAAACAGCTTAAGAGTTTTCTAAACCTAACAGAATCATTATTTAATAGTAAACAACTCATGTATGTAGCCTAATACAAACGTTAGATTGAAAAGCCGTTACACGACACCCTTACAAGCAAGAAGAGACGCTAAGATTGTTTGTTGGTCTATAATTCGATACTACTTTATCAATGTTTTGTGATAATGCTAATTAATCAAATTACGTGTATGATTAAACACAATTGTAAAAAAAATCAGCATTAAAATAAATAAGTTGTTACAAACACATATTTTAATAATAAATAATTCAACTCACTCTACTACACATATATACATCATTAATTTTAAAACTTTGTATACATTTGCTCTGCAGATGATATAAATATAATGATACTTTGGACTAAACCATTGTAACATTAAAATGATCAAAGTGGTGTGGCCCTTACAAAAATGATGAACTGTATGTATATATATTCTAAATAAAAAAATAGCTAATAAGAAAACAAGATGATAATTACTAGTTTGTATATATATACCTAAAAATTTAGGCTTTATTTAAATATACCTTATGGTAGTTGGTTATTAATGGACAAACACTAGCAAGATAAGGAACAAGCTCTGCATGTTGTCCAACATTAAATGCTCGGCCACGACCTTGACTCAGTAACCATTCTGCTTTCATTCTGAAAAACAATACTTTGACATCACACAACATCAAGAATAGGACTTTAAATAAAGTGGGTATGACAAATAGGTGCCATATTTGAACATTTCCCCAATATTGGGATGTCAAACAGTTTAATAAACTATAAGTTATTGTGTCAAACCTTTGAAAAAGCTTCAAGTTTTAGTCAAACAATACAATATTATTTCTCATAGCTTTACAATATTTTAATGCGTTATACAATCAGCAACATAAAATTGCATCCTGAAAAAAGGTGCAGTACACTTGATCATAAATAGCGGAATAGTCCTAAATTTTATGGTTTTTATAAATTCTTATCAATATTTTAGTTGGCTTAATCTTCCAAGGGCAACGCACAAAGATTCTGTATTTAAACTTAACCCACATGTCACATCTATTGTGTTATCTAAATATCTAAATTACTTGCTATTTTATATATATGCTTTAATATATATATATATATATTATATGCATGCAAATTTAGTTCTTTTTACACACAAATTAATAAACAAAAATTGTTTAAATTCTTATCACTGGGTGTGTCACAAGACAAAATTTTACAAGGGTGTCACACGAAAAAAAGTTTTTTTTAATGACATTGGTGTTTTCTTTAAATAATTACAATGAATGCTGTTACAATAGCCTAAATATTTACAATTCATATAAAACAAAATGCATCTTTTAGCGTTTTAAGCATCCACGTTGGATAAAAAATGTCTTGCTTTAACTATAAAAATAAACCCAGTTTTACTAATTGCTTACCTTTCTCTTTGAGTAACTTGAATTCCATCTAATATAGATAAAGAACCACACCAGTTTATGACAAATGGTCGGTAGTTAAAAGTGGGTAACAGTGTATCTGCTGGGTCATTTGATTGTGTGAGACAACTATTTCTTGACAAAGATATTTGTTCCAAAACTTGAAATGATGATAGATATTTAACCTAAAAATAGAGGTTTGACAGCAATTATTACAAGCACAAAATGTATGAGCAGTATGGCAAAGCGATGGCAGCTTGCTGACACCCAAATACACCCTAAATGAGCCACTGATCACTAGTATGTATATACAAATGTGATATATTTATTACATTTAGTTATAAAGGGGCAGATAAACTACAGATAACAGTACCTGAGTTAAATCAGATAATTCGTTCTCTGCCAAGGTCAATATTGCTACGCATTTGGGAGCATTCTCTGATATTGATTTGAGATCACTGATTAAATTTTGATGTAGGAGAAGTGTATGAAGATTCACCAATCTGACAAAAAGAAATAAATACATGTAAAAAAAAAATAGTAAGCAAGATGGTTTTTAAGTAACATTAAAATTTTTAAAAAGTCTAAATAATGATTTAAATATGACAGACACTAGCGATTCAAATATGACTGTACAATAGCTATATTAAGTTTAACCAGTTTAAAGTAGTTCGTAAAATTATTAAAATTAAGCTCTTGCCATATATTCTTACTTCAATAAACAGGGACAATTCGTTAGCTGATTATCTGAAGCATCAATGTGAACCAATTTCGAACAATTGTTTAATGCACTGATGCTCCGTAGCTGGTTTCCAGATACACTGATCCACTCAAGGAGTTTTAAATGCTCAAATCCATCAAGCTATTTAATTAACAAATTATCAAGTATAAGTGAAACAAAAACAAAATAAAACACTGGTTCTCAGCCAATTTTTTTAACCCAATATAATGATTAAAGCAAGTTAAATTGGAGTTGGAATATAAAATTACATCCAGAATATGAAATCCAAGTATATTTATAATATGTTAGTAGTTTATGAATTTTTATTCTATTCAAAAACTAAAAGCAACATTTATCTACCCTGAAAAAAAAGTTATTTCACAAATGGATTATATATTTAAAAAAAATTAAATATAGTAAATTTATGTAGACTAAGGTTGGGATATTGGGCTTGCCAGCTCGTCAATGATGCAAGTTCAATCGCTCCGGATGGCGATTACTCATTCACACCCATTTTCTTTTATAATATAGGGCTTACTTTTTTGATCTACAGCAGTGATTCTCAACCTTTTTAGTGCCAGAGTCGCATTTCAAACCTAAGGCTTGCAAGGAGCCGCATAAAAAACAACAGTAGGCATATAATTAAAAACCATTTCGAAAGCAACAAGAAAACAACAAATACACATTACGCTAGGTCGCTAGCCTAGGCTAACTAATTAACACTGTTGAAATAGCTATTTCTTATTTCCATGGCTTGTCTAGCAGGACTAAATATATTGTGACGTCACAAACCACAAAATTATTTTACAGCAGGACGGAAGTAACCCGGTAATATTAGTACTTGGAACCCAGGAGTAACATTAATACTTCGTACTCGGGATCCTTGCTGATACAATTCATTAATTCTTGATTTATCTTGCTTCGTTGGTTGCAATTCTGCTCCTACTAACTAATTTTTCACTCCGTTAGTAAAAGCCGCAAAATGTACAGTTGAGAGCCGCATGCGGCTCTGAGAGCCGCGGTTGAGAATCACTGATCTACAACATTAGTTCAGTTTAATGTATGTTAGCATGTGTTTAATTTGGCAATGCATCATAACCCCTTTTTTCATTTATATATATATATATATATAGAAAAAAAAATATAGAAGACAGACATTGTGAAGAATGTGTTTGAAAAGGGTAGGTTGTTAACATTGAACAGAAGTCACTAAATCTAGAAAATTGTTTTACAATATACTAATGACTTATTTCGGCAATGGTTCGACTTTAAGTCCAGTTGATCATATTTTGTACTAAAAAAATGGTGTTTAAGAAGATATGTGCAATTACTTTTTGGCAGCAAACAAAAATGTTTAGGACTTAAGACTTGCTTTTTAAATATTTTAATAGTCATATTTGTCTTTTTAAATTTGGTTCAATGAAAGTGAAAAAACTTTTTTTACTCTAAAAAGTCATATTTAGGTGATCTTAGCTGAAAGGATTAACCAATGGTTACCATTGACCAAAATGCTAAGTAAACCTAATGAAATTAATACTCATCACCACATGCTTTTTAAGATTAAAAAAATATACATTTCCAAAAATGATGTGCAATAAATGCCTCATGAAAACTGTTGAGACAGAATAATTCAGTATTAATTTCACCAAAATTCATAACTTCATACTAAAGTGTCGCCCAACGCAAATTTTAAAATATTTATGTCCTGCTTAAAAACTTGCTCGAAAAATATTACAAATTAAATGTGGAAAAAATAGACTTTTCTGTCTGTCTAAAGTTGAATACTTCAATAAACAAATTTAAAATACTTTTGTGGTATATAGCTGGGGATAATTGCATAATTTTCAATGTTAAAAAATTGCCCTGTTTTAAAGGCAAGGCATACCAATCACTTCAACGATGGTGTTAATCATAGCCATTTGAGTGTCATTGAGTGAAAAACCTTTGAAAAATTTAAACAAAACACAGTTTAAAAAACACTCCCTTGTAGCAATAAAAATCAAAAGTCTTACCTGTAAAAGGAGATTACAAGACAAATTTAAAACCTTTAAATTTGTAAATTGCTTTAGCTCCAATGTTCTAGTCAATTGATTTTGGGCAATGGAGATCTAAAAAGTAATTTTATTGGGGCATGCAATAAACCAAGACTTTCTAATCAATTTCTATGTGTATACAAATATTCTTAGGACTATAGCAGTCCACAGTAATTACCTCAATTTAATTTACTACCACCAGACACAAAACATTAGTCTTGAAACACAAAACGTTACCTGAATTAAATTGCTTGGTTTTAAAAAGCAATTATCAATTTTGCGAATATAGTTGTCATCCAAAATGACTGTATGAATATCATTCTCTTTTGAACTGTGTAGGACTGTCGTTAAATCTGGATCAGATAATCGTTGCTTACTTAAATTTAATACACCATTTTGTGACATTGCAGAAGACAACAGGTTCTGTAAAATTGTTAATCAAACACACTGATTAGTTTGTAAAAAAAACACATTGATTATAACTGGCCATGGATGAACTTTTTAATACACAATAACTGACATTCATGTAATCTTTTTGTTGAGATTTCTAGTGTGCAGCACCAATTTTTTAGGTGTACAATAAAACCAAAGTGTTTTGTATGAACATGACCAAAATATTTAGATATAAAATTTACTAGTTCACAGGTTTGCGTACAGATACCACAAAATACAGACTTGACTACTAAAGTTTCAGGTGAGTCTGACCCAGATTGGAAACTTTGGATGTTGCACAGGGGAGACAATTTTACAGCTTGAAATTGCGCGGCTGTAATAACATTTCTGTCCAAATTTGTGGGGCTGTAATAACCTTATTCGTAAAATTTGCATGGCTAAAAATGGAGTACTATACTGAAAGCTGTTAGCGCGACATAAGTTTTGTGCGTTTAATCGATTTAACGTAGCTGACCACATTTACTGTTGATTTTACATGAAATGCGCGGCTATGACCGCAGCTGAGCGGTAAAATGCACGGGGGATTTATCCCCCGCGCAGGCCTTCCTTTCCAACCTGGAGTGTGACTGTAAAAATCTTTTGATTAGATGAAAAATGTGTGTGGCACAGATGAAATTTAAAAAAAAAAATTATATTTGAACAATTAAAAACTATGACAAACACTTGTGTGGTTTTAAAAAAATGTGCCTTCAAAACCTTGCAGCTGTGGGGCAATGTATTATCAGTTTTGTAAATTAGAAATTACACCCCACTATCCAAGTATATAATTACTAAGAAAAACTTTTTTTAGTCACTTTGCTAGGTCTTCACTGTAAATTGAGCCCAATTGGAAATTTTAGATTTTGTGTGGGGAGATGTTTAAGCAGCCTATGTTTACCGCTTGAATTTGTGCATTTGCAAAAATGTTATTTTAAAAATTTGGGGGATGCGATTGTAGCTATAAGTGATAACCGTAAAAGCTTTGCATTTGATTAATTGAAAAAAAGCGTGATTATGGTTGCGAATCCTGACGGAATTCCATAATTTGTGGTCCGCCAAAGATTCATGTCAAAAACGATCATTCTTTTTGGTAAATTTACTAAAACGCATTGTGGATTTATCAGGCCTTTCGTTGTTTTAATCTAAAATCAAAGCCTAAAAAAAAGTTAGGTTATTAAAAATGAATGTATGGTGATCAATTTTTATTCTGATAGAACCTTCAGTACCTATAAAAAACATGGTGCTTTACAAATTTTAAGCTGACTGACTAAACTGATGAAATAAAACCAGGTAATCCACTATAATTACGCATGAAACTAATTAATTAACACATTCTATTTAACCTCATTCAGTGAATATTGCTTTTTAACTTTTGGTGGTATGATCTAACACGTAAGAATCAGTAAACTTTAAATTATGAATTCTTAAATTTAAGTTTCATAGAACTTATCACACTACTTTAGATTAGGGAAATTGAAATATACATATTACGAAAAATGGACACCAGTTAAAGAAAACTAGCAAATTCTGAGTGTTTTAAATAAATACTTGCGTAATTAACTGCTTACATTTTTGTGCAAATTAAGGGGGAAACAAACGTATTACAATTTCTCCGCCGTTAGTTTTTGCACGAATTTCATTGGTAACAGATTGTTACGCATGACTAAACCTAACTGAAAACAACCAAAGCAGTCATCCGTGATCTCTGATCATTGCTTTAAAAATATTGTACTGACTGCTGGACAAATCTTTTTATATTCAATCTGCGACCATTTATTTTCTGCGATATTTTAGGTTTGATAAGTTTAAACAAAATAATTTTCGTCAGATTATACACACATTTGTGTAAGAACCATGTGTTTGTTTTATTGCACTTTTTACTAGAGATTTAAGTTTTTACTAGAGATTTCAAGCAAATATCTATTCCAGGTGTGGCCAACACGTCGATCGTCGATCGCAACATCTTAGCTACTCGATCGTCTCGATCATGCGCCGATATCTAAATAACTTTCTTTGAGCAATATCCACATGAATAAAACGAAAACCCGTTCACAAACTTAAACTCAAGCAACTCAAGAAGTGTAGAAGATGCTGATTCGTCAACTTGTATTAAAATCTTACGAACGGCAGGGCTGCGGAGTCGGTTAAAAGTAACACGAATCCGACTCCCGAGTCCGACTCGGGCCAAAAAATAAACCCGAATCAGACTCCGGCTAAATGTGGGACTTCGTAGAGTCCCAAACTAGGCTCCGATCGACAGTCTGTATTCCGCCAATTTACGTAACTAAAATAAACAGGATATTCAGCAATTCACTTATAGGGGTGTCGTATAATTCATTCACTTACAATACATGGTTGGAAAATATTCTAACTTTGGCTAATCCACGTTTACAATTTCCAGTTGGCGGCCATATCAGTTTTAAAAACTGGCACTGCGCATGCGCATCTCGGACTGGGGTAGTTTTACGTGTTCTTACTCGAGTCCCGAGTCCAACTCCAGGAAAACAAATCGACTCCTCGAGGTTCGAGTCCCGAGTCCGAGTCCGACTCCGACTCCGCAGCCCTGACGGACGGTTACCTCACGGATTCGTTACCGTATGTGAAAAAATACTGGTCACGACATTACAGTAGCTGTCGCACAAATGCAGAACAATAAAATGACCAATAGCTGTGTCTGGACAAGCCTAATAAAGTGTATTATGGGATTGCAAATTAAACTTCATCACTTGCATGTAGGCCAACCGCATTTGTCGTTTTACAAAATAATATGTGTTTGTCGTTTTACAAAATAATAAGTAAATGGTAAAACATTATTTTCGTGTTTCATTTTCAAAGGCCAAAATCAAGTCTACTTGAAACTACCGCCAGTTTCGGCTAACTTAAACTATATAGTGACCGTTTCGGCTAACTTAAACTATATAAACGATAAAATTGAACGTTTTTTGTACTAGGGATGTACTCCGATAAAAATATTGTATAGGCTAGTATTGGTGCCGATCCAACACTGTATTAATATAAGGATTTTAGCTATGATTTGCGATACAACGCAACGCTTTCTACTTCGACAGGAAACCTTGTCAAATACAGGATACTTTAATCATGTTTTGTTAGAATATCTTCGCGTCGAGTAATATTTTTTTTACTGTTTTGCAATATGGCTATTGTATATCGTGAAACTTTTAAAACAAAGGTAAACGCAATATGTATGGATTTTTTGCGCTTCGTGCAAACTTTATACGTGATTTCGATGCAGCCAAATGAGCTGTACAGTTGAATCGTTTTTTTATTTTCCCAAGTATGATTCTAACGTGGGGATGTCCGAAAAGATCGGATCGGAGCCGATGCTCTACCGATACTAGGGTGGTATCGATACCATCCGATACTAATTTATTATATAAATTTTAGCTTTAGTTTACGAGCCAGATAAACACAATGATTCTACCTTAAAGGTAAATTTATTCCAAAATAGTCGTAACACTAAAATTTAACTCTTGTAAAGCCAAAGCAAATTTTGGTCCAATAACAGCAAAAAAATTAACTTTAAATGTTTTATTTTCATCTTTATATTTGAAACATAGTAATGACGTCATTTGGTATCCGATCGGATTGCGATACTTTTTGTGCAAAATAACGGGTATCGGTATCGAAATAAATATCAAGTTTTAAACATCCCTATTCTATAGCAAATGTTTTACCAACTGAACTCAAATAAACACAATTTTTCTTCTCACTTAGTTTGATTAACTCAACTTCAGTTGCATAAATTTATTTGTATTACGGCATGTCGTTTTGATCCCCCCCGAAAAATCTGTTTTCGACCCTGACTAGGCCACCCCATGGTTCAGATTGCCAACTTTAAACACAGTCTAATTGGTTAAGGAAACCATAAAGCTGGGAACCATTCATGTTTGTTCATCTTGTATTTTTGAGTACGGAGAAGAAGTACGTTTTATGTCGTGTTGGTCCGCGCAATTATAGAAGTTCCTTTTTTGGGGTTTCTAGAACATTTTTATGGTTTTCTAGAAGTAGTCCTGCAAGAAGAAGAAAATAGGCCTAGAGGCGATGTAGGTTGAAATGCACTATAGACATAAATGATCGTAAAGTGGCTATAATGCTTCGTCGTTAACGTTTTTTCCATAAACGTTCGAATAAGGCTAGCATAAAATTTGAAGGCCAATAAAGTGCCCTCGTTTAATCTTTTATCGTTTAATGTTAAATGTGATATTTTAAACACGTTACTTGTGTGTTATTCACCTTCTCGAAAAATAAAGGTCCTAAACGGGAGACGGGTTTGGTGTATGTGTTAGGATGTTCATAAATGGCGGGTTAAATTCTTTATGAATTATTTGAAAATATTTTTAAAAATAACTATATGTCGAATAAATAGAGTTCATCAGAAAAAAAATCGTTTTTTTTTACCTTAAAAATGAATGTATATGGATTTTATTTCAGTTGTATATCTGTTTGACCGAAAACAGCAGGTATAGGTTTGTTAGATCAACTTGTTTTAAGACGCCATCTCTAAAAAATATCAGGCCGACCCTCGTCTGTGCGAACCAATTTTTTTTAGAAGTCCGCGTTAAAACATATGAAGAACCCTTGTATTTAGTGAAAAGGGGTCGTGTAATTTATGGGCATGGAAAGAGGTGGCAAAGTTACGCCATATAACATGACGTCATGGCACAACTAATATAAAAAAAACGATATAACTAAAGATAAAATCTATAGGTGTTACTTATTTTACCTTACAGGTACTTATATGTATTTTTAAGTAATTTAATTTTGAACCTAATCCTATAGGTGTAAAAAAACTTGCATTTAATAATCGAAAAGTTAATTTGATTACTTGGATTTTATTACACTTGGCAGGTTAAAATCCTTACGGTGAAATATTAAATAAATTTAAAAAACAGCCTCTTTGTTTGCCAAAGGCGCCGTCTTGATTTTAACTTTGCAAACATATTTAAACAGGATACACAAACCAACCACGCTCGTTAAAAACGAACGACTTGATGAAAAAGCACGTCTGTTGTACGCTTAGCCTATAAAGTGATGTTCATCAGAATCCAAAGATACAAGTGCATTGAATCAAAAATGGAAGATCCAAAGGTATATTATTGCGCCGAACGAAAACTGCTATGTTCTCAATTTACAATGTATTTTATTACTGGCTACAGATTGGGGTCTGAATCCAGAAACAAAGAAGTTGCTTACGAAACGCTACAAAGCTGGTTTAAACTAGACCCCAGGCACTTTCAAGAAATCTTGAATGATTCGCTGGACATTAGAGCAGCTTATCAATTATTGACGAAGAGTCGCTCAGATCAACTTATGGACACTGCTTCAAAGTCTGTAACTCAAAATATCCTAAAGGCAATTACCAGAAAAGAAGCACGATGTGCTTGCCAAAAAATTACTTCTGTGTTTATTACCCATAGTCACGGGGCCGTGTGTTTGAAAGCGGCGCTTTACAATCCAGGTATTGCCCCGGATCAATTGAGGAAAATTTTGCAACAAACTGCAATCATCAGTATTGGAGGATTAATCCAACTTTCAGACGAAGTGAATGTCAAGGTACAGTAACTCTTCATAACGGTAAATGTAATACAATACATAATGTTTTAGAACATATTGACCATCACTAAAATTGGTTAATTTATTTGGGCAATGAAGACTTTCGCAGGTGCTTTCGTTCGTTTGTTTCGCGTAGGCCTAACATTTTGTAGGCTACCGCTGCGCAGCAGTATATTGCGCGCAAAATTATTTTAATAGGTTTATATTTATTACACAGATACTAATGAATTTCTGCTTCAAAAATGATAAAGTTATTAACAAAATGAAAGAAATGTCATCAAATGTTGAAGAGCACTCGTCCATAAAACTTGGTCCATTCACAAGAACTGACGAAGATAATTACAGCTGCAAATGTTGTGTTGAAACAGAAAAAAATGAACGGGACGGAGTATTGGCAATAGATGAACAACCAAAAACTCAAGTCAAAGATGCGTCAAAAAAATCTCAAGAAATCACAAGTAAACAAAATGAAGCAGACGAGCAAACAGATATAACTTCTGGGACATCTTTATTTAAAATATTTGCCAAACGAAAAACTGATAACGCCCATTTCATTACTGACTACATTCTTTGCAAAACTCTTAAGAATAAAATTCAGGAGCGGTTTAAAATGGAACCATAAAACAAATTACCCAAAGAGACGTTAAGATGTACATAAATACTAAAAATTTGATAATAACTTCACTTAATTTGGTTTATGTTATTTGTGAGCAAAACAACCGTATAGTCTGCTTTATATATGTTGTGGGAAAAACAATGCGTTAAATGTTTTTTGATCCAATTTTTTTGCATATTGTGTCGTACGAACTGTTCTCCAGGTTGTAGTTTGATGTGCCTGTAGTGTAGCTCGAGATTGTGCTAATCTAAGTGACCAATTAATGGATTGGTTTTAGATATGAAAATGCTTTTCTAGTTTTACACACGATAAACTGATTTTTGTATAAACGTAAATCATTTTATCTTTCACATGCTTATAATATATTACTTAACACAAAAATAATTTCAGTTATGGTAATATTTTCAGTTTAGTCGTAACCTATCGCTTATTTAATTATTTTCACTGTACTACAAAATTTAGTGTTCCTATGTTTACAGTTTATACAAAAATAATTTCAGTTATGATAATATTTTCAGTTTAGTCGTAACCTATCGCTTATTTAATTATTTTCACTGTACTACAAAATTTAGTGTTCCTATGTTTGCAGTTTATGCAGTGATTAATAATTAATTTTCCATGGTTGTGCACTATGTTTAAATAAACAAAATAATTTGCAAATTATAACCAGTATAAACTAAATCTGTGGTAACATGGTTTGTGGCTTATTCCACAGGTTTGTTAATATTAAAGCATTTGTTACATTTAACTGAGTTTTAATATATTAAAGGTGGGGTTTATTTCTCAAAAATCAATGTAAAAGTCTCGAACCCCAAATAGATTAACACTTTTTTATAAAAAAACGTCGGACCTCAACGTCAATGATTCATTGTCACTTTATTAGCAAATAAAGTACATTCCACCTCTTCTTGCATAACCAAAAACAACAAACGAATATAAAAAAGATGAATTATTTCGAAGCTTCACTCGGTTTTACGTCTTTGTCCATTTTAGACGCGTACGGTCCGAAGGGCACCGATGGAATCTGCATAAAACAGCCATTTATGAATATATTTGTATCCCTAAAATAAGTTTAAGAACCAAACCCGAACCTCTTTATGACATTAGAATGCGTTCAACAACAAAACCCTAACAAACTAGAGAGAAACATTCAGGCTCATTAATTTCGCCCTAATCAACAGTGACATATTATTACAAAGCTTTAATCGAACTTTCTTAACAAAACAAAATTCGATAAAGCAATCAAGACTTCATGAAAATAGCATATCTGTATATTTAGTTATGTATATTTAAAAATATAATAGTTTTAAAGGTAAGTACCTTATTATTATCTCAATATCCTACAACAGTAATGACTAAAGCAGATCTCAACCTTTATGAGTGGTGGCCCCTTTCCCTGGGCTCGTAACAATTTGTGCCCACGGACCTGCTCAAGTTATACAAAAATGCGCCACAGAACGTCCCAAGGGAGGTTCCGATAGAAGAAGTTTGACTTTGACTGGACGAATAATGTATTATATGACTCACCTTGTTTTTTTCTCCGTATACAGGAGGGCCGATAAGATTTTCAACGTCGTCATAATTCATTGATTCTCGCGCCAACAACTCTTGTGACAAGATGTTGAGCAAGTGGCGATTCTGAGAAAGAACTTTTGTGGCTCGTTCGTAAGCTGTCTTTACCAACTCCATAACTTCCTAGGTGGACACACAAAAAAACTTAGAAGTTGTCAGTGTTTCTACATATTTTCACTGCCATTCACCCCTACCAAAGAATTCTGTAATCCACTTATCCAAATGCAAAAATATGAGACTGTAATATCCATAACTATTACAGGGGCAGATCTTGATGTTACAAAGTTACATCAAAAACGTTACTTTACATCAAAACGTTAGGTTAAACTCGTCGATATCGTGCGAAAATATGCACCAAAAAATTAAATAATACCATTTATCAAGATGATTTCGATTTAAGAGAACTGAGTTTATGACGCGCAAGCAAATGGTCACATAGAAAATGAGCGAAAAAACTTTTTGGAAGTATCCAATTTTATCATTTTTCTAGTTTTAAGCTGCCAAAAAAATCTGACAAGCCATTATACACGCGATTTTTTGTTTATATTAAAATATATATTCCAAAAACGAATTACAATAACTGCGACAGTATACAAAATTGCCGAAGCGCGAAAATTTTTACATTTATAAAACTATATTTTTCTGCGCCACTCACAATAAAGACTGTTCACATGATCGGTATTCACTAATTACTCGATATAATATCATTTTTTTGGCAAATAAATTGTGAGGACAATTTACCTGACAGCTTTGAAAGCGCGTCAAACGTTCTCGGTAATAGTCGGAAGCAGACAGTGCCTTTAAACATTACTGATTTCGCGCGAGTAAAATTTTTTGGTAGAAATTTTGTTTTAGGAAATCTGACTTCACCAATCACCAGCCGGTGGTTCCTAATCGGCGGTTTACAAAGGCATTTTTGGGGGATCTATAGAGCTCTACATGAACAAAACTAATGCAAAATAGTAAAAAATGAGTTACCCACGTGTAGTAAAAACATGAGTTACCCAAAATAGTAAAAAAATGGGTTACCCAAAATAGTAAAAAATAAGTTACCACTGCGTAGCTTTAAGTTTCCAAAAGACGCCTAATTTAGTACAATTCAACAACTATAGGCTACAGGATATTACAAGATATAGCGTAAAAGAACATGTCGACTTAAGAGTAAATGAGGCAAATGACTTGAATAATTTAAGCCAAGATGTGTTTTTTCAACTAACTTTTTACACGAAAAACAGTTTTTCTGGCTTTTGTAAACTTATACTTCATTTGCGTACCATAGAATGTTTTTTCAATACTGGATTTTTCACTTTTTAGAAAAAATTATTAACAATCTTATTTAGCTTTGTAGTGTCTGTAAGCCCGGTTTGCGGGTTATTTTCAGCACAGAGCTATGCGTATGACAGTAATTCTAGTAAAGTTTGATACACCTGATCTATATATAAAAATGCATTTTTTTAATGTATTTTTGGGCTCGTCTGCATTTCAATTGCTATAATTGGCGCGTTGAGTCTCTTAAAAATGTAATTTTTAGTCATACAGCATTGGCAAACTAGGCTTAATTTCAGTTGAAAATTTAGCACGGGTTTGACCGACAACAGGAGCTCTTCTGAGGTTTACCAACCTGGTCCATCGTTTGCGACAAAGCATCGCTGTATGGCCGCACATATGAATCATCTTTGAACGACAGAAGTCCAACTTTGGGGCTGAATCCGAAGTGCTTCACCTGGAGGAATGTGTTTCAGTTATTGTGTGTAAAAAAGGTTTGCGACATTACATTCTAAAAAGGGTATATACATGTAATACGTTGATTGCGTATTCAGTTAACTTAGGCCTTAGTAGATCTACTGGTTGTAGTTAGGGCCATGAAGGCGCAAGGTGTACTAGCTCTGATTACGACTTCTGAAGCGCTAGATCACATTATACATACGACTGTTTTGGGTGAATTTCAACATTAAAACATGAATTGCCTGCCAGTCTAGTGAAAAAATATTAGGCCAAACGATTAATACAAATTCGCTTTTTGATTGCTTCTAACTATTTGCTTTTTGTTTTTTGCCTATTACAAATATTTATTACAGCGGTCTACTCGCCGTAAAAAGTAAATATATACCATCAATAAAGGTAATATAGTAAAACTTTTATACGTTAAATAAAACTATTATACGTTAAGAGTAAAAAACACCAATTTGAACACGGGGCTATGTCTAGACACGTTCGACGGCAGTTACCTGAGCGTAGGCCATGTCTGTGACCTTTTTGAGATCATCCTGGGCACCTTGAGTTACTTTACCTTTAACCAGCTCCTCAGCGGCACGGCCACCCAACGCCATACACATATAGTCCATCAGCTTTAAAAATTGCAAAAAAAGTCCGCGTCAATAACTATTGTTTTGGCAGATTTGTTAATAGCTCAGCATGAAAGATGTTTAAAATGTTAAGGCTAAATAAATCAACCAACAAGTCTAACATGATTTGATGAGGGGTCGGCAATTTTTTCTGATAGTTGTGGGCCGAAGCTTGATTCAGAAATGTCTCGGCGGGCCATTACAAGTTTTAACTGACAATAGTTTTGTTAAAGCGTGCAGCTTTAGGAAAAAAGTAAAAAAAGAAGTTGGAAATGTGTTCACTCGAAGCGCAAAAAATGTTGCATTTGCAGCCTAGTCCACATTTTGTAATATAGGAGTGGGTCGGATTATTTACGTTGGCGGGCCGCAGATTGCCGACCTCCGGATTAAAGCACTAACATCAAATAAAAAAGAAATTCCTTGTTAGAAAAGTCACTTTAAACGCGGGGTATTCATTTGTGCATTAGTGTGACTCTTTGCGTCTAAAAGTTTAGATTGAGGCTCTTGATCTCTGAATGATCGTGATTGGCCACTCCCTAACTAGATGCTATACAGCATTCCTAAACTGGGTCTGATCTATCAAGTATAACACGTTGCAATATACTTTCTATTTACGGCGTAACAGACCCTGGCCTATATGCCTATATACGACATACGTATAGCTGCGTTAAAGACAGGAGTTAGGTTCCAATATAGCGGTTAAAATGCTTGAGATATACTCTCTTCGTATTAATGGCTGTTTATAAAAATAAATTTTGGGTATTTACTTTCAAATAGCGGTTAAAGCAGGGTTTCCCAACCTGTGCACCCTAGGCCTAGGGAGCCATGAGCCTTTTTCAAGATGGTCATAAAAAAAAAAAAAATTAGTTTATTATCTATCAGTTTACTCCACTATAACAAAAGCAATAAATAAAATTTAATGAATTCTTGAAGCCGTAAGAAGAGATGCGCCGATTAAGCTTTGGAAAGATAGTTTGACCACATTTTGGGCAAAACGATAAGCAATTAGTACTCTAAGCTTAATGAAATTGTCATGCCATTGCTGTTGCCTTTCCCGTCAACATATCGTTGTGGATGTGAGTTTTCGACAATGTTACTTCTGAAGACAAAGCATCGCAGTGTCTTGAATATTCAATATGACATGCGGCTGGCTCTTTCCACCACTAAACCAGCAATTAAGACATAGTCAGATCAAAAACAAGCTCTACCACTGATAAAGCCCACAAATAAAACTTATTATTGTTTTTGCAATGATTATAATGATTATAATTATAGGTTCAATTTTGCTCATTTTTTTCACTAAGTACTTAAATGTTAAAAACTAAAAAAAGATGTAACAATTTAGTATAGTTAGATAAATGAACTAAAATGCTTTCCTATAACAAGGCAGCATGCACTATTGCACTCTGTCGTATATCAAGGTAGCACATAACAAATTGTTAGGAATTGAAATGCTCAGGTGTCCACGTGTTACCGAAGTTTGGCACTAAACTATTTGTAAAATAAACAAGCAAAATTATTTTGTTTTCTCTATAACGAAACAGTCTATAGAGATTGGAATACTTCTTAATACACTGGGATTCTTGAGTCACAGATCTGCTATAACCGAAGTAGTTGTTTCGATACCAACGACAGACTATTTGTTTCTAGCATATATCCTTCCATGCTTGCATAAAAAGCATTGATAGGCCAACTGTTTTTGGCAAGTAGTCACCCATTGTTCTATATCTATATGTTCCGTATTGTGTAGTTCAACACTTCGAATGTCAAGACCATCAATTACATATGTTTTTTTCAAATTTTTTATTCGTGTCACACTAACAGAATTTAAAAAAATCCGCGGTACATCCACGAAAAAATACCTTAATGGACAATATACACGGGTAAACATACAAGGCATCCAAAAACAAAGAAACGTTGTACGATTAAATGCACCGAAGCCATAAAAAATCATAATTATTTTTTCTGTCTCCTAAGTTTAAAACTTGCGAATCGGTAAAACTACAAAAGCCTTTCGTGTCTTAATATGCAACAACAAAGCTTTCTTCTAAGTTGCTCATGCGGATAAAAAATAAGCAAACACCAAAATAAGTTATAATGGACACATACCACTAACTTACTCTGATTTGGAAACTTTTAGCCGTAACCAAGAAACAGCATAAGAATACATAACACTACAAGTTATGTCACTTTGTGATTGACATGAATTTCAAATTATGGATAGAGTACCACGAACTACTCGGGAATTTTGTGCTAAACGGACTCTCCCTAAAGGAGCTTAACCTGTGACTAAAACGAAAGGTGAAATACCCGCGAAGCAGGATTTTTTTTGCGCAGGTTGGAAAAAATATAGTTTCCATCTGCACAAAAAAAAAGTTTTGACGGACCGTCGGTTAAAAACCACTGTTCTAAATAACATTAAAGAAATAAAAATCGATAATTATATTTGTGCTTTTAGCCTTTTATACTTGAGTAGCTATTATGACGACGATATTAAAGACAAACGCGTTTCAACTATGATATTTTGGAGCTTTAATGGTTGGAGGTTGTAGTAAGACGTAATAAGAATATCACAGCCCATACAGAAGTAGGTATCATTTTGAACGTTTCGAATAACTCTTATTCATGTTCAACATCAACATGATGTTTACTTCTGTATGGGCTTTGATATTCTTATTACGTCTAACTATGATATTGTGTTAGTTTTAATGATGTGTCAGTGTTTCGTTATAATATTTAGGCCTCATACCGATGGTGTTTATAGTATTGACGAGATAATAGCCTGGTATAGAAGAGTTTGTTGTAAAATTAATTATTTTTATCAGTGTAGACCAGGGTTGTCCAACCTTTCAACTCTTGACGGCCGCATTGACAGTTCTATTTTCCTCACCGGCGCAAGTTAAATTTTTTTGGGGATGACTCAAAAAGTTGTCAAATCGTGACGCCACAACATAATTAATCTTAAAAAGACGTTTTGTTGTCTAATGAACTCGTGGTAAAATATGGGACCTAAATGCAGATTAATCGTGCGAAGCACGAAAAAAATGCGTTTATTACGTTTAGATTTGGCAAAACTTTTAATTTAATCGAAATGAGCTATGCCACAATATGCCATGATATAAATAGCACTTTTGATATTAACGGATTTACTTCACAGGGACTAAAATACAATAAAGACAGATAGAAGAAGTTCGCGCAAAGCGCGAAAAAATAGCGTTTGCATTGAAATTTGTCAAAAATAATATTTTTAAGGGGCGTGGTCAGGTGCCCTCTCTGGATCCACCCCTTCTCTAATGCTATTAGCCAATCTAATGAAACCCCTGTTTAATTTTAGACCTGCCTCAAAGTTCCAAATTCAGCATTTTTTTTATACTGGTATTTGTTTTAAATTTCGTGCAAGTTTTTATTACATTGCCACAAATTAAAAACAAATTAAAAATATATGCCCAATATTTTTGAATACGGTTTCCGTTTGTTCGCAACCCACTTGTCAGCCTTTTACTGTTCAACGGTAAAGACGCGCTAATCTAGTTGAAAAGACAGCCTCAAAACGTAAACGAACCGCACGTACAAATATCATTCGCGCGAAGCGCGAAAAATTAAACGCACTTGCCTAGTTAAAATAGTCAAAAAGTATTTGTAAATGACTCGTGTCTAGTTTGTCCAAAGAAGCCGCGGGCCGGATAAATTACATTGGCGAGCCGATCCGGTCGGCGGGCCGTAGGTGTGCATCAATCAATCAATGTTTTTTAGCGCACATAAGGAATCTCTTCCCTGAGAATGTAGCGAAAGAGCTTAGCTACTGATTTAACTGCCATCCCTTAAGTCGTAAAAAAAATTCTAATCTGCATTTAGCATATCAACCATTAACGCATGCCAGCACGGTCACGGCCGCCAACACATACTTATTAAAATATGTGTTAACTGCCGCACAATTATTCATCGACGGCCGCAGGTTGGACACCGTTGGTGTAGACCAGTGGTTCTTAAACTGGGGGGCGCGAAAATTGACAAAATCTGTACTAATTATGACTAAATTTTATGGTGATCATTGAATGGACAACATCGAGTTATTACACATTAGTTTTTTCTGTCGTGTAGAATATTCCTGTTGATTTTAAGGTTAGTATTTTCGTTTTGTGAGGAGATGATTCCACAAAAACTTTATCCTAACGCATTAATCACGTGATTAAGTTGTCCGCTCTGATCGGCCATTCGAGGAAAACATGGCGTGTGCCGCACGCACGCATGCGATTAAAACGAAAGCCTATTTGTTAATACCAAAATTTGTTCAATTTTTCGTACTGTTTATTAAATAGCTCGAATATTCACAGAGAAAGCGCTAATACTGTTAATTGTTTGAAAATACTGTTCATTGTTACGTCACACACTACCAGGTTTATGGCTTTTTAATCATTTTGTTTTCGCTTTTGAAGAGTTTTTGCGTGTTTCAGATTTAACTTTTTTTTGAAAAATTATGTTTTCGGCTTGATTTCCCATTATGTGTCACATAAAAATCAGTTTAATAAGTTTACAAAACAATTGGAAAAGATTTAGGGGCTCCACAAACACTCCAAAATTACAACACCAAAATTGCTAAAATCTGGGACTTCCCCTAACACGATACTGTACGTTTTTCTTTAAAAACACAGAAACCTTGTAATTTTTATATTAAACAATGGCAAGAAAGCATCACTAAACTATTTTTCAGTTTTATGTAACTTAAAATGTATTCTTAAAGCCCCCAAATCCATACTCCACCCCATTTTTAGAGATTTTTGATTGTTTTTAAGGTCCATGATCTGGAATTGGCCTGAAACCGCGGTAAATTTGTCAGAAATTCCGCGTTTCAAAATATGGCAACCCTAGGTTAGGCTGGGTTAAAAACATCCTTTGCATTAATGCAACTTACCTAAAAATAAGTTGCTGTTAATCTTAATGTCCTTGATTTTGAAACAAGGTGGGGCGCGAGTTCGGTTAAAATTGTAAAAGGGGGGCGTGTCTCAAAAAGTTTAAGAACCACTGGTGTAGACCAATGCTCCGCAACCGGGTAAGACCATGTCAGCAGGTGCGCCGCGCCGTTTCGGGGTTACTTTTTTAAGGGTACTTTTTAACAATCAGTCGAATTAACGCAAAAATTGTGAATATTTTTAAGACAAGTATTTTGATCTTTATGCAATAATCCAGGTGTAATTTTACGAACTTCCATAATATGTAAAACTTTTTTAAATCCTGTTACCTTCTATTGCCGGAATTCAAAATAGTATTTTTACCTGACAACTACCAGGAGTATACACATTTTGTAATTGGATAATTAGTCGGGGCAGCTGTTTCGACATTAATTAAGATAAAAAGTACAAAGCGCCAACTTTAGGTTTAATTTTTCGAAGCAGTTGTAAAGCCCTCTGTTCTTTAATCAGCTTTTGCAATGGGGTACAATTTCAAGTTTTCAAAACCGCTAAAACATCATAAGACGCTTTTTTTTATCTTGGCTGCCTCGTAGTTTTGCTAAAGTTGTCTGTTATCTATCGACATATATTTCGTAGGTGTGCCGTCGAATTGTTTTAGCTCTGTTGGTGTGCCGCAAGTGAAAAAAGGTTGCGGAGCCTTGGTGTAGACCAGGGGTCGGCAACCTTTTTCTAGTCGCGGGCCAAAACCAAACTCAGAAAGGTCTCTGCGGGCCGCACAAAATGTTAACTAATAATTGTGTTATTTACATGTTAGAAATGGGAATCAGGCAGGCCTCGGATTGTTTTTGCACTTAAAAACGTGTTTAATTACATTTAAGGAGGCAGTAAAGTGTTGACGCAAAGTGCGAAAAAAGCGTTTGTTTGGTTTAAAATTCGAGTTCACACGTCGTCATCCGTGCAACGAATGAAAGGTGTAATAAAACTACTTTGATGGAACGCGATAAAACTTCATCTATAGCTCAGTGTTTGTTAACCTTTTGGGTCAAAGTAGATCTGGCGAGCGAAGCGATTGCGATTTTTTTTGTTGTATACGGGCATTTCTTTTAAATTTCTTGCAAGTTTTCATACATTGCCGAAAATTAATAATAAATAAAATGTTAAAAAATATATGTCCAATAATTTAGAATAAGTATGTTTTCCGTTTTTCCGCTACGCACTTGGCAACCTTCCACGGCGTAACGGTAATAAAGAGCTAATCTAGTTCAAAAGACAGCATCAAAACGTAAACAAACCGGACGTAGAATGGTCATTCGCGCGAAGCGCGAACATTTTTCGCTCTTACGTGGTTAAAATAGTCAAAAAGTATGTGAAATAGACTCGTTTCTAATTTATCAAAGAGGCGGCGGGCCGGATCAATTTCATCGGCGGGCCGTAGGTTGCCGACCCCTGGTGTAGACTGTACTATTCATGAATGAAAAACTCGCATTCACATACTTGTTCCTGGCTATGAAGATATCGGTTGGATGGGACTGTCCTTGCAAAACCTAGGGCTGCTTTGGTGCGGGGTATTATAGTGACCTTGGCAAGGGCATCAGTGTGCTCAAGCAACCAGCCAATCAGAGCGTGTCCAGACTCGTGCACAGCAACCACCTCGCGTTCCGCAGGTGACACGGAAGTCGCTGACTTTGGCGCTCCTGACAAATGCATATACAACAGTATAAACTGGCCGTATAACTTTTTAGCTGATAATTTTGTGGGAAGCAAAGGGAAAGCATTTACGATAAGTCAGAAGTGAAAACGGTATCAGACAGTAAGGTATTGCGCAGAATTTACACAACTGTTAAATAAATATATATAATAAAATATATTAATTTAGTGCAACGATGTGTGTACTTTCTTACAGAGATATTGTCACATTATTTCTGTGTTTGTTGTTGTATTACTCAGGAAGTCGCCACGTTATTATGTTTTTCGACCCATAGTCCAAAATAATGCTTAGAACAATTGGAAGTAAAAAACACCAATATGGCATATTGTATCAATAAATACAGACCGGCAATTACTCGTTCAACTGCGTAATCCAAGTGCTTCTCTTGCACAGTTGGGTCGTTTTCCCTTGCTGCGTAAATCGCCGCCTCGTTGCAAACATTGGCAAGATCGGCACCTGGTTTAAAAAAGTGAACACATATCATGTTTGACCAGCAAGAGTAATAATAAAAACAAATAAATATATTCCCCTAAAAAGAATTTCTATGGTCACTTTATGCATGCTAACGTATAGTTGTTTGAATACTATATAATGATCTTACTTTTTTTTAGGCGCTTATACACCAAAAGAAAAGTAACCTACCACTCATCCCTGGAGTTGGGGCGGCCAGTTTTCGGGCAAGCTGTTCAACGCTTCCATCCAGCTTCAACTTGTTTAGGTAATAGAGAAGTATTTCTTCGCGCTCTTCACGAGTTGGAAGATCAATTGGAATAACCCTGTCAAAGCGACCAGGGCGCAATATTGCCTGTAACAAGCCAAAGTGATTAGATTTGAGCATTCTGTACAAATTACAATGTATGCTTACTATGATTTTTTTACATTAATCGTTTCTAATCCACATGCTACAAATTTAAATATGGATGAATAACAAATCTATACCTGTCACTAGCGATGTTCAAAGTATACCACTTAATTCAGAGGTTCTTAAAGTGTGTGTAGCGCCGTGTGTGTAGAAAGTGTGTGTAGTGCGGCGTTTTAATTTAGTGAAGGGCTTCGATGCAAGTCCAAAAAACGTTTCCAACGCGAAAAAAAGTTTGAGAGTGACTTAATTAATCAAACAATATGCCTTATTCTAGAATAGCGAATCCAGATTTTTGTTATTTAAATAGATTTGTAATGTTATTATTATTTCGAGGAAGGGCGTAAAACATGGGCCTGCGGCCAAAATCGTCCAGTTAAATGGGAAAAATGGGAATAAACAAACCTAATTACGAGATGAATGCTGCAGTTTCTATGGAAACGAATTTTCAAAAACAAAAAGTTGTGAAACAATGAGTATACTAGATGTTTAAAACGAAAAAAGTACACCATATTTAGATCCAAAATTTTAAAAGAATCTGAAATTCCACCTTTAAAAACCTTTTCTGCCACAGCTTTCCGTTTATCATAATCTATATTTCCGAGAGTTACCACAACATATTCAGATGTAATTTTATGCAAACCTTGTCAAGAATGTCTGCCCGATTGGTTGAGGCCAGAACAATTACTTGATGCTGTTTGCTGAGCATGCCATCCATTTCGACCAGAAGTTGGTTAAGTGTGTGATCTTTCTCTGAGTTTCCTCCTCTTGGTCCAGAGCTTCCGGCTCTTGAAGCTCCAAGCGCATCCAGCTCATCAATATAAATGATGCATGGGGATGCTTTTCTTGCTTCCTAAGCGAACGGCAAACCAAACTCTTTACATGTTATCTCTTGTTTAGGTAAGCTCTTCTATTGAAACAAGCGGGGCTTAACCACAAGTTTCGAAAAGTGAATTAATACCAGACGAAAACAGCAATCACCATGTTTTTGCAATGAAAGTTGGGCAAAAACGTTTGTCTCAAGTTTAATTATTAAAAAATAGAAGAATATTGTCACTTGTAATACTATTTTAAGGTATTATTGTCATAAGAAAACTTTTTTGTTTGTATTGTGGATAAACATAACTAATAGGGGTTAAAATGCATAAATTAATGAATTTAAATACCTCAAACAATTGCCGAATTCGCCTTGCACCAAGGCCACCTATAAGCTCCACAAAGTCTGACCCTGCCTTTGCAATAAACGGCACTTCGGCCTCAGTTGCTACAGCTTTTGCCAGGAGGGTTTTCCCCACCCCAGGTGGTCCTGTAAGCAAACAGCCACGAGGCATTTTGGCACCAAGCGCTTCATATTGCTTTGGGTTCTATGCAAAAAATAGAGTGTTTAAACCTAGTGATTCTTTGTGAAAAAAAAAGAGAAATATGGCAAATTCATCTTCGTACTGTAATAATTTAATCTCATTTAAACTTATAAGTAACTCCAAAGCAACATTAAACTATAGCAGTGGTTCTTAACCGGGGTGCCGTGGCATCCTTGGTTGCCATTCTAATGCTTGATGGTGCAGAGAGATTTTTTGAAAATTTTTAGAAATCTGATTTCTTACAACTTTTTGTGTAGATTAGAGTGGAATAAATCTAATTATATTTCCTACATTGTGTAGCGTTGATGTGTGTTGTTCCAGATCCGTTTATTGTGACATTCTAGTGAATTACCTACGGTAAAAATCTCGTAGGGGTACCGCAATCTATTTAATATTTTTAAAGGGTGCTGCTAGCCATAAAAGGCTAAGAAACAAAAGGCTAAGAAATTGCACTATAGTATGCACTATGCAGCAATACTAAACTTAGGTTTACTTTTATAAAGTCCACAAACTCCATAACTTCCTGCTTTGCCTCGTTCATTCCAGCTACATCTTTAAATTTAATGTTTGAGCGTTTTGAAGAAAAAGAAACAGATGGCTGAAATATCTTCAGCAATTCCTACAAAATGCAAAGATTATGTGAGCATAATTTTACTTAAACGTACATGAAAAAAGAAAATCCCCATTTTAACCTAAACCATTCCTTTGGGTTTAAAAGACTTTCAAACCACTGTATGTATTTTTATAAAACATGTACTATTGAAATAAGGTTTACACAGTATAAGTTTATCCAAAAAGTAAATCATCTGATTACGTCAGGTAATGTCTGATGCTGTCAAGTATTTTTAAAGGCTGATCTTTACACTCAGGCTAATGCATTGATTAATAACAGTCAATTCCTTGGTTAGTTCAATCCTACTAGGATCCATCACTGTTTTGATTTAGATTGCATTTTAAGACACCCATGAGTTGTCTAATTATGGCATA
Source organism: Ascidiella aspersa (assembly GCF_963924565.1). NCBI lineage: Eukaryota > Metazoa > Chordata > Ascidiacea > Phlebobranchia > Ascidiidae > Ascidiella > Ascidiella aspersa. The sequence goes on from NC_139453.1 coordinate 19,880,900, forward strand.
ATTAAATAATAGTAATAATGGCTTGCTGAAAAATAGACAAAATTAGTAGTGAAAAAAGCAAATGCATTAAATACAATAAATGTTACATACCGAAGCTTCCGACATTCTACCTTGCATCCGACCTATGACAAAGGCCAAACCCCATGCCAAAAAAATGAAAAGCAACAAATTCTGGTAGATATTTGAAGGCAGGACTCTGGTAAAAAAATTACATAAATTACATTGCAACATATATATAATGTTGTTAATGTATTACAAATATATTAACAATTCAAAGGACAATGGTATAATTCAACAAGTTACAATTATTTTGTAAGTAAGTAAACATTAAAGGAAAAATTTTGTGTTATACATACTGGAGGCTTAGAAACAGTTTACTTAAGAGTTTACTGTTTTTCAATTGTTGTAATTTTATGGCCACCTAAATTTTTGTATCAATTCTTCTTAGATACATTTGATGATTTGGGTTTTGATGGACCACAACACAAACAAAACTACCAAAAAAAATGGTTGCATCCACAGTTTTGTAAACTAAAAACTGAAATCAGGTGACATTACCACAATATGTCATTTACAAGCGGCACCTGACACTACCAAGTTAAAAACTAATCTATAAGAGATTTTCAAGCATGACAAGAGAATCGAGTCTATTGTGAGGTATCAACCCTCAACCTCTGCCATACAAGAGAAATGAACTGAGGGAAGTGTTTGGTAATTTAAATTGGTTGTATGTATTTCAATTTTTGCAAAACATGTTAAAATACACTTAAAAATGGCTATGTTATACAAGTACAAACAAATAAACACAAATTTTTAGTTTATATATGGGATTGAAATTTGTTTTTACTTCCAACTTATTAGTGTTATTGAAAATAATAAGTGATAATGCAAATAATAATAAAAGACTTACGAAGACTCAACTGGAATTGCCTCTATTGGGTCAATGTTTAGCTTTCTTTCTTCTTCTCTCAACAAATTTTCAATGTTCCAAGCATTTTTTAAATTATTTATTTGAAAAAATGGTGTCTAAACAAGTATAATATAAAATAGGTAAAACCACATTTAAGAAATCTACAAATCCTCAAAAACACTTACAAATCCTTGAAACATGGTATCTGACTTTTAAAAAGATGGTATCTGAATTTATATTTATTTTGTTTAGTATAAGTTATTCAAATAGTTTCAGCTACCATATAGTAATCACATTATATTATATCATGCCACTTTTATACGATCTGGTGGGTCAGGATTATTTATTGACATGTAATATCATGACAGATTCAAATATATTTCTACAGCAATGTAATCCTAAAAAAGCAACTTTAGGCAAACCTATAAAAGGTAGTTCAACTAGAATATTGAATCATTTACGGGAGAGCGACTATTTTTTATTACATTTTACATATGTTAGCAAATAGTTGTTCATTTGTATCACTAAAGGGTATTATGATCAACCTCCCCCAAAGGAGGTAAACAAACACAATATACAAGGTTTACAATTTATAAATTTAGATCAGTAGTTCCTTGTTGAAAAACAAAGTTTGTTGTCACGACCCCGTTTTCAGTGTACAAAAATATATGCAACACCTTAATTTTAGTGTATTACACACAAACCAGATTACAATCATAGAAAATTAGAAAAAATGTTTTCAAGTTGGCAAGAATGTCCAGATTAAGGTCAAAATCATAATCAAGTAACTTAAAAGTTATGGTTTAAGGTCTGTTTGTGTAGTAAGACTTTTTTATTCGAAAAAAGAAGAAAATTATTGTGCAATTATGACATGACAATAAAAAATTAACTTTCCATAAATTCGTAAGAGTACCTTGAAGAAAACAATTACTAGTTTATTTATTTTTTCAAACTAATGATGGTAATATGGAAAAGTGGTCTTCGAAGGTCAAATGTTCGCCGTTCCTATTTATATTAGAAAATGCCATTCAATTTTACTGAAACTATCCTTGGGGCATTGATTAAAAACAATACTAATCGTGACATCACAAACATGACTGGTGACTAAAGTAAATCCCATCAACACAATTGTTAGATTGGTGATTGTTCTTGCTCCTTTTAATACTAATTTGTTTGGTTAACATTGTTTGATTTTTCTTGCCAATTTTAGTTTACTGCTTTAGTTTGATAAAAACGTAATAAATGGCTCTTTCGTTGCAAAAGGTTGTCAACGCATGTTTAAAATCTTCTAGTATTCCAATTTGACCATCCGTAGGTATTTGTTTATTCTTATCATAAGCCTACAGCTGCATGTACAGCACATCATACACAATAAAACAAAGTTGATGTTACAATACAGTTAATACTTGGCTATGCATATTTAAACCTTTATTGTTTGTTGTATTTTAACAAGTGTGTCTAAAAAAGTTAAATATGGTTGACTTACTACTTCTTGTAGCCAATAACAAATTTAACAGAAATTAAAAAAATCATTTTGCATTTTAAATAATTTTCCAAAAGTAATTTACTATTATAAACAGCTCAAAACTGGCAACCACTGATGTATTTTATTTCTAATATTTTTAATATATTTTTTGACTGTAAACATTTACTTAATAATTAATATGCTAGCAATCAAATAAAACTTAATATCCACCATTTTTCCATCAATGACGCACCCACGATGCAAAAATACTGTAATTTGATGATCAGATACAATGCTAATATGTCGGACCATTCCAGTGGGTAGAATTTTATCAACAAAATCTTTCCATGAAAAATTGTTTTGCGTTGTTGCTGGCGGCTTATTCAAACGATCTGTATAAATTATGAATTTAAAAATATTGTAAAACAATGAATATTGTGAAACAAATTATTTTGGGTAATTTGTTATTAAAAATATTTGACCTAATATATTGTACAAAAATAATAATTTAATATTCTACATTAAATATATTTCAAATTTTCAAATGAAATAATGTACCTTAACGGTTTTTTTTCACACATACACTGACATGTGAATTTAATGTTAACTTCCCTTTCATGCACACACGCACACAAACACACACACACAGAAACACATATTTACGATTTTGAAATCGGTTTCACCTGTTGCCACAAGAGTAAGCAATGTAATACCCAGCAAACCAAGAGAAGTTAATAGCAAATTTGAGGGGTTGTTGTTTGGAGCGTTGCCATTATCTTTATTTGAATTGCCATTTCTTTCTTGGTTTGTTTCATTGGTTTTAAGAAATGTTGAAGTATTAAAGAAGGCTCTTGATGTTAAACTGTCTGTACGAGAATAAATAATATATTAAAACAGCCAACTTAAATAAAAAACACGATGACATCTAGCCCAAAATTATAAATTAAATATTTGGTAAAAAGTGATTGTTTTAAGTCAAATATGAATATTTTACAGTATATATATTGTGATTTAAAGAGTGGCTGACAACTATTACAAACATGCAAATAAAATATGTAAACTATCTATCCATTTAATATCTGTATTAAAAAATATGATAAAAAAGCTTAAACTAAAAAACGTTAGAATCTTAAGTTTGACCATACTTAGCTATTTATCATACAAGATCGCCTTTATTTGTATTATTTTGCTGCTAACTAAGCTCTGAAATGATTTGCAACCCACGCAAAATTTAAATAAACTTATACATAAATATGGCTAGAATAAATTTTCTTTACAACTATTACCTGTTATGTGATATATCCCATATAAATTAGTTTTGAAATTTAATTTGCTTCTAGTTTCTGGGAGGTAATACCGCCGCTGTTGTGTCCAGTAGCAAATAGGTTTCTTGGAATTTAACTGCAGAAACCTTGGAGGCTTTAAAATGCAGGATAGTTGTTTCGATTTCAGTAAACACCCAACATTATTAGAAAACACATAGAAATACTGCATTTTCATAATTTTTATATCTAAAAACAACTCTCTTAGAAATGCATGGTTAACATTGTATGCATCAAGAAATTTTTGTGAAGGAAATTTGAATTTTAAACCTTTTTTACTTCACGTTTAATTGTAATCACAATAATAATTACACAGCATAATGCAGAAAGCCTTTATTCAACTATTGCAAAAACAAATTTAGAAAACATACATTTAGAGGCAGTTTAAATATGTTTCTTTAGAGAAGTTTAACCAATTATTATTGTGTAGTTTGTTTATGAACCTGCATCACAACATTTGAAAACACTTAAAGCAAAATTTGTAGGCCCAAAATGAACAGTAACATTGTACAAGAATATGATCATTACCTAACTTAACCTGAAGTATATTTTTTATAATGAAGACACAAATAAAATGTGAGCAGTATAAGATTAAGACCAGTGTTAATGAGATTACCATTTTTTAAATAGAATTGCCCAATTAGGAGCCTTTAGCTAATTTGCAAAGTTAAAAATTTTAGAGGTTTGAAAAACTGATGCATCACCATGCTAAATGTAACATGGTAGAAACTGAATGTAAGCTTGCGGGAACAAATGTGCTAATTATCCAAATGTAATTCAACCCTGATAATGTTGACATTGGGGTGTTAGTATTTACAGTGTATTTTAGAAGTAACAGTATTACAGCTGCACAAATTATAGCAGTACATTTATTATAGCTGCACAATTTAAGGCTGCTTAAACATCTCCCCCACTCAATATTCAAAGTTTCCAAGTTGGAGCAACAACAAAGTCCTGATCAACCAAAACATGCCTGAATAGGACAAATGATGCCTTAATATTTTTGAGGTTAGAGTTTGTTGAAAAACACATTTGCAGGTGCACATGTCATACTTTCACAGTGGTTATCTATTAATCGTGCAATGACAATGACAATTTCCCACTTTTTATCGATCACGGTTGGTGAGAATTACTGAACTAAACTAAATTTATCTAAATTATTGCAAAACAAACAGCAAAATTTGTTGTAAACCCTAAACCAGGGGTTGGGAAACTATGGCTCACGAGCCATATATGTTTTTTTGTGTGACAACATAATATGGCTCTTTTGAAGAAAGAATGTTACTTGATAAATATCTAAGCCAGTGTTGCTTAACCTTTTTTACTCAGGGGTGCACTTAAAGACATGTGAAAACGTAGCGGCACACTTTGCGAGCGAATAGAGCGGGAAATTTTTCAGGTTTACCCGTATTTCTCTTAAATTGCTTGGCTGTTTTTTCTTATATTGGCTTTATTGTTGCATATCTTTAAAGGGACTCTTCAGCATTGAAAATAGGACGAATACTTAATAATTGTATTAATGACAAAATCGGAATCAACCTAAATGGACAAAATAAGCCCTATACAACATTTAACAAACGCCATCCATAAATATTACTAACTCCCTAATATTTTCAACCCTAAACCATTTGCTAACCCTACCAAATACCCACCCAAAAAAGCCCAAACAGGGGCGAAAAATCCGGGCCAAAACTGCGGTGCCCAAATGTCGGAAGCAAACGGCCAATGCCAGACAGGTGTCCCAATCATCCCACACCCTTGACCTACAGTCTTGGGCGCTATCTTCTCCACTTAAGTCTTATTCTGATTAATTTTGGACTTATTTTCCATGCTTAGGTCTTATCTAGACTACTTTAGATCTTTATTTGTCATGGTTATAAATGCGAATTTGGCGCTATTATGACGGTGGTCTTAAAACTATTGTATTGGCAGCCTTCCATCATGGGAGTTCCATGGCGCACCACTGCGCACCAGTTGAGAACTTATGAGAAGCGCTGATCTAAGCTATTATTTCTCATCATGATCTCAAATAAAACTGCGCGCAGCCACGACCGCTTTCCTAACTTTCCTTTTTTAAAACACATAATAGCAAATTTTCGAATCCCATTTGTTTATGGAGACCGCTATCCTGTTTGAAGGAATCCCTTAAAATCCAAAGCACCATTTTCTGGCGCTCTTTCACTATTGTACGTAAAAATTAATAAAAAAAAACTTTCTTTAAATGCCGCATACCACAACGCATATTGTTTGGGTTAGGGTGCGGGTTAGCGTTTGGTTGAGGGTGAGTCAAGTTATTATTAATAATAAACATAATATAACTTGACCCACCCTCACCCAAACGCTAACCCGCACCCTAACCCAAACAATATGCGTTGTGGTATGCGGTATTATTTTGTTTTGTTTTTTGCATAACTTTTCACGTACATAAGTGAAAGAGCGCCCATTTTCTTTCAACGGAACTCCTTAATCAAAGTTGCGCTATAACTAGATGTTGAAAAATTATTAACTGGCTCTCATCGAAATAAAACCAATAATTTTTGGCTGATATGGCACTCTTAGCTAAAAAGGTTCCTGACCCCTGCCCTAAACTAAAACTTCCAATGGTAGCTTACAGACCATTGTAGATTTATCAAAGATGTGACTAAATAGGGTATTTCCCATTTTTCCTATTCTACTGATCTTTATGCACCCTTTTTCGTTTATTTTTATGTTATTAAAACATTAACGTCGGAATAAAACACAGTTCGGAATAAGACGAGAAATATGACTAGGCCTAATACCAATTGTGCAGGCCTGGTCACCAGGGTATCGAACACTAATTTCTATGATAGAGATAAGTGGTGCGAACTGTTTAATTTGCCCAGTTAAAATTCAAATATTTTATTAGAATCCGGTTGAGTTTCTGTTCGGAGCATTTTAAATGTTCCAAATCAGCTCTGATTCGGCTAAAGTTGTTCCAAAACCGGTTCATAAAGTTCCCGGTCGGGGTTCATTATAAGTAGTTTACACTAACATAGTATTTAATGAAGGTATTATAAACAGATTAGGCCTACCATATTTTTTAAGCTTAAAAATACGGACGTTTTCAAACGGTCTACACTACAGTAGGCCTACAGATCCCTTAAAAAGCCTGTTGTTTCCAAAAAATTCTCCAACTAAGATGAAAGTAAAAAAATAAGACTTGGTACCGTATAATAAATTGTTTGAATTTTGAGTCAAACAATAGGCAACAAAATTCGCTTTTATCCATTTTACTTTTTGGAAATTTTCATCATACGAAAACGGGGACTCCTAGACATAAAATCGAAATTGGAACAACATTAACGTCGGAATAAAACACAGTTCGGAATAAGACGAGAAATATGACTAGGCCTAATACCAATTGTAGCAGGGCTGCGGAGTCGGTTAAAAATAACCCGAGTTCGACTTCGGCCAAAAAATAAAAATAAACCCGAGTCCGACTCCGATCAAATGTGCGATTTTGTCGAGTCCCGAATCCGGCCCGGACTCTACAGCCTGTAGCCTATTTCACCAACTTACGAAACTAAAACAACGTTGATATTCAGCAATAATCCACTTTATAGGGGTGTCGTATAATCACTCACAATACATGGTTGGAAAATATTCCGCCATTTAATATTCCATTTGGCGGCCATATCAGTTTTAAAATTCGGTACTGCGCATGCGCATGTCGAACTCGGAACTAGAGTAGTTTTACAAGGTCTTAGTCGAGTCCGACTGCAGAAAAAACAAACCGACTCCTCGAGTTCGACTCCGCAGCCCTGTCTAGTAGTCGTAATAACGACTAAATCGCAGATAACCTAAGCGTGTCGGATACAAACCTAAATGGGCAGAATAGGGCCTACACAACCTTTTGCCTAACCCTAAACTCGACCTCTAACTTCATCACTAACTTCCCTAAATTTTACCCTAAACCAATTTTCCATTAATTAGGCTCCTTGTCCCTAACCCTGAACAGGGGATATCAATACGGTGCCAAAACAGGGTCGCGCCAATCGCGCAGTTCCAATTGGTGCGTTAAACGTCGTCAAAACGACCGATGCCTACGATGTTCTTCTCAGTAGTCTCATATCTTCTCCCTACACTCCTACAGTATAAGTTTCAAAAGCTAGATTTATCGAAGAATTTAGTTTCATTTGTGTCACTATTCCCAATTTTACAGGAATAATGTCTTGGGGAGGAATTGAGATGGAATATTAATAAAACGTCAATTTATTATTCAGAAGCAAGTACCGTACCTCACTAATGTACGGTTAAATAAATCACCTGTTTTGATATATGCTCCGCTCATTTTTGTTCTAAACCTTTTTATATAGTTTTTTCTTTCCTAAAAAATTATTGGACCACAGAATTTGTACCCAGTATGCAACGAAAATGTCCCACGAAAGACAAAGGTTGAGAATTACTGGTATAGGGTTTATTTTGTCCATTTACTCCGCTAAATTTATGACTTTTCCTGACAGGTCTTATTCAGACGATTGTATAATGTGTTCCGCAGTCGTTGTTAATACGTATTTGACTCTATTATGTCATTGGTCTAAATGCTGTGGTATTATATATTATTCTGTTTTAGATACTGTTGCTTAGATGTCTTCGCAACAGCTTAGAAGTGTTTTTTATCTCGCTTCAATATCTAAAGCGCCCGATTACATTCTAGTGCCTTTCAGCCAAATATCTTTGGCGTTAAATGTTTGCCCAAAATCACGCAAGTGACGTCATTTGGCATGGTATGTTGTCGGCCTTGTGAATTTACAAGGGAAAATAACAGTTTTTAACGTATATATCGTCCATTTTTTTGTTTTGATAGATAATTTATGGACTACTTTCTACACTCGACTTATTTTTGTCAAATTACAGCACGAAATTCTACTATCATACGTTTCACCTCAAACTATTCACACTATGGAGACCTTACAATAAAAATCACATATTTAACGCAAGGAAGTTTAAATGCACATAAGGTATCGCTTTTTATGACAATACGGTTCGCAACAAGCTAATGTCCGTGTAACGCGGCCTTAACAACATGGGCCCGCAAAACCTTTTAATGCGGCCGCGCGTTGGAAACGATGTCATAATATTTTTGGTTTATTACTTCTATCTTAAATAAGTGCGAACTGCGGCGTTGCTTGTGTTTTGCGCGATCAATTAAAATTTCTGTAATGGTTAGCGAAAACACCAATACGTCGCATAGACTCCATAGGGAGTACACGAATTAGTCGGTTGGAGGCCATAAGACAATGAGTTTGTAAACAAATAAATTTATAATCGTGTCAAATAGAAAATAATAAGTTTGGTCGATCAGGTTAACAACCGCGACATAAGGACAAAGAGTCGTGGCATGTTGACCAACAAAATTACTTGAGTTTAAAAATTACTTGACCCTTGTGTTCACTGGCTTGCCTTTTTTACACCAATGTTTAATAAATTTGAGTGACCGACAGACAAACCATTTAAAATACATATTTTTAATTAACCATAAAAATTCGATAAACCCCTCTATCGGCAACACAGCGCTGTAGCACGGTGAGATAAACAGGGAGGTATATGTCATGATCAAATGTTTAACTAAATGGTATATCTTGAAGCGAATTAAATGATCTTGAATTTAGTTTTTTGACAATAGCAAACTGTTGATGATTTTGTATTTTATCATCAGGTTCATCTTGAATAATCTGTGAGTTGACAGTAACGCGACGCTGGCAAAGGGCAGGTTTTCCCATATGTCCATTTTCTTTCTTAATTGGCCATTCCATACATAGATGTTGCCGGTGTACCTTTAAAATACTTATGGTTATATATGAGATTCTTTACACATATAGATTTTTATTTAATTGTAATTGAAATATTAAGACAAGACAGTAAGAATATATTTTTAACCTAAGGAATCACAAACTAAAATAAAATTATATTATATGCTCAAAAAACACCAGTAAGAAATAGAAAAAGTGAAAGGTAGAAACATAAATCAACAAATCACAGTTCATTGGCTTGCTCAATTGTTTAAATTTTTTTATTTGTTTAAAACAGGGGTTCCCAACCTTTTTTACACCGTGGCCCCCTTTGAAAATTTTGAGAAATCAATGGCCCCCGTATTTTTTTCAAGCTTTTGAGTATACAGTAGTTTAAATGATAAAATGTTATAAACATCATAGTACATTAATTAGTTATTACATAATCAGTTAATGTGATGGTTGAGCTTGTTTTTGCACTGACAATGTCTTAATTTCTGGTTTAGTGGTGGAAAGAGCCAACTGCATGTTCAGAAGTAACATTGTTGAAAACCCACATTCACATTGATATGTTGATGGAAAAGGCAACAGCAATGGCATGACCATTTCATTTAGCTTAGGGTATGAATTTCTTAGTTTTACCCAAAATGTGGTCACATCATCTTTCTCAAAACCCAGTCGGGTTGCCGTCTCTTATTGCAGCTTGAAGAGTTCATTAAATTTTAATTTTTTTTGTTATAGTGGAGGAGATAACAAACTAAAAAATATTATTTTTTAGGTTTTTTTCATGGCCCCCTGGAAAAAGGTCATGGCCCACAGGTTGGAAACCCCTGGTTTAAAAACATTAATGATATATTAAAAACTTTTTTAATTGTTAAGAATGGTAGTTACTAACAATAAATATAACAGTGAAAAGTAACAGTGAAAGTAATACAGCCTTATCTATTGATTGCGAGTAGTATATATTAAATATTGTAAAGTTTGTTTAATAATTTGTTCAAAGCTGTCCTAAAATACATAAACTTGTCAGTAAATTTAGGACTGTATGTAGCAGCATTCCATGCGTGTATACCACAGATTAAGATGAATGTGTTGCAGCAATATTTAATTAGGTTCATTATAAATTATTTACTTTGTACATTGAGTCTTTGCAGTGAAATACAATTCCTTCAATAGCACTATTCACATCACTTTTTTGAAACCAAGCCTGGAGAGCATCGTATTCCAGTTTGTCTGGCAAACATTGAACTTTTAATTCTCCATGCACAATTAAAACATGAAATGGAGACTGTTTGCAACCAAGTCCTAAACAATAAAAATTGCTTTACTGTATGACTAAAATTGTTAAAAGAAGGCATACAACCACAATAAGATCTTATAAGAATATTGTTATTTAGATTAATTTATAAATCCTTACCATATGGATTTCCATTCACATTTGTACCTATTAGTTCAAGTGTCTTTCCTTCTAACTCAGACAAGGGAACAATGGCAAGCTCAAGATTTGGAAAGTGAGAATCTGGTACGCTCTTCGAAAACTCAAAATTGCGTAAAATGATAGCCAAATTCATTTCTATATTAATTACAGCATGATGCCAACAATATTGCCTTTTGTCATGCATGATAGGAACCCAACCTAAAAATATAAAGAATATACTTTGAAAATGTGAAAATGTGAGAATTACAAAGCTAGCACAGGTTTCAATGCTACAGCAATGGATGGTCTGGGGTGATGGTAGGTTTTTGCAGTATAGGACTAAAAGTATGGGATAAATGAATTTTATTTAACAAACAAAGGGAATCTTCATGAGACAAAGTATGTCACCTGGTATGTGTCCATTTTCATTTGGAATAGGGCTGCCCAGTGTTGGATGCTTTTGAACATTAAGTGCTGATATCCACGTTAACGGTACTTCTTTAAAATCTTGAGGATAATTCCATTCAAAAAATGGTTCTTTACCCTATCAAAATTAAGTACCAAAGTTACAAATAAAAAGACAAACTATACAGACATAATTACATTTTTTTTATTGTTAAATAATTATTATATAAACGCAAAAAAATCTACCAATACTACATGATGATATTATTAGGGATAAATACTTCTTGGCTATTTTGAATCCATTTCCATCTTTTAGTTTGAAACTGTTTAAATTGCTTTTCAACTTTTTTAACTGGTTTTCTGTCCAGGCGTGCCAACATAGATATTTTGCCTAATAAAATATATGGGTAAAATTAAAAATTGGGCATGTGTATTTTAGTATACATATGCAATAAATACCCTCTAATAATTCAAAGTTGCTCCAGTTAACTTATTTACACATGCACGCACACATACACACGGCTTTATAAATATATATAGATGTATACCTTGTCCATCCAAACCTCAAAAAATAAAAATATATTAATGCATATCCTTTGCATGACTAAAAATATTTTTTTTTGGGAAATGAATTTTGCTATTTGAAAAAACTAAGCATTGGTCAGGTGCAACATTTAACCCAGAAATGAAAAAAAAATCTAAAATCATGACATTATATCAACCAGAGTCAAAATTTGCACATTATGCAAGAATATGGATTTAGATGAGTTATGATTTTTTAGATTAGTTTCAACATAATAATTGCATATAACTTATGTATAAATTTACTTTAATAAACTTTAGACAAAACTTCTTAAAAAAACCTTCAGTTTGAGTTATAAAGCAGCATGTTCCATCAATTTTTTCAGTTGCATCTGTTCTTTTTACACCCGATTTTAGTGCTGTTTTGGAAATTGTTTTGCTGGCAACTACCCTGTAACTTTGGCCAGGCCTTTTGTTAGTCGGAATATCTTCAACTATAGTGTCAAACAAACAAGGTATTTTACCTTGCACACCTTTGGTAGCCATACTGATTGTTTAAAATAAAATATTACATTACATTTAAAATAAATCTTACAATTTAAATAAAAGCATTATTTAAAAACACAGCCGCTACTACTATTTTTGTTTCCTACACTGATTTGTTCAAACTATATATATATATACCTAACTAATGTATCAGTTGACATTGACAACATTCAAAGCAAATGTCTACATGTTATATTGCTAAATCCCTCTTATCCTAATAGATTTGATAAAATTTTAAAACTGAATTTATAGATCTCCAAAAATTTGATGAAAAATTGGGCAAGATTTAGCAGTTAACAGACTTTAGGTTTGGTAGCAATTCGTAGTCAAAAAATATTATCTTTTGCCATACAAAAACAATCAATTTCACATTCAATACAATTTCTATGCCCACTAAAAATTAAGAGAATAATTTCAAGTACCATTGTATCAGGGGTTCTCAAATTTTGAGACCACTCCTTTTGCTTCCTTGAAATAATTGAGGATTTCATTTATTTGTCAACCAAGGAAAATAAAAAATAACTATACTAAATACTCTTAAGCCAAAAGCCAATGAGATAGATGTGTAGTAACTATTCATATTTGTCGGTTAAATCATATAAAAGATGTTAAGCAGACAGTTAAAAACATCACAGACACCGGTTTGAGGACTGCAATTATTATTTTTAACATTTATAATAATTAATAGTTGATGTGACATGGCCATAGATTTGTTATAAGCCTGGCTAACTAATTACACAAGTGTAACACCCAGGGCTGGATTAGGGTGGGAGCTGATGGGGCTGCATCGGCTCACCTCAAAAATAGGCCAACATTTTTTAATTTTCGCTTTATGTGTGAACTGGATACCAGGCGTTAACGCGTCTAGTGTGAACCAGCCTTTACACTATATAAACATGATTGGACACCTGCGCATCTCAAAATATGGTGCTGCCCACCTAAAATCTCGACGTGAAGTGTCACATAATGCAGACTGGGCCCCAAAGGGTAATACTAATTTACGGAATGATGAATGGGCGGAATGGTCGGAAGGCTCACTAATTTAAGTGTTACCCGTTAAACCAACGCGCAATATTTGGGTTAGGGTGGGGGTTAGCGTTTGGGTGAAGGTGGGTCAAGTGTTATTATATTTAATAATAATACTGTGAGCGTTCCGATCATTCATCATTTCGTAAATTAGTGTTACCCGTCCCACATCCATCAAAACCTCAATCCGCCCCTGTCTATTATAGAAAAAAACTTTAGTTTAAAACCGTATTACTATATTTCATTTTTTCCGAATGTTACTCATCGTAACCTGCAGAACGGGTTTTAGTGAGGGTGGTGGGTGCATAGATGTCGACTTTGTATTTGCACTTCGCAGTCGATTCTCGATTACTACAAAAATTGCGATTCGCTCGCATTTTAGGGAATGTCCCATCAAAGTCCCATCGGTTTCCAAAAGAGATTTTAACCAAAATAGATTTGTTAAAGTCTCTTTGGTTTTAACCAAAGAGATAATCTCTTTGGTTTTAACCACTGATCTCTATGAAACCATAGTTTTTAAAACATTTCAAAAATACCATTGTAATAAAATCTTCAACCCACTAGTTGGTGTCAAACCTTTTTTTCCGTTGATCCCTTTAACCTCTATTTAAAAGTTAGTCGCCCCTAAGAAAACTTTTTGCTTAGAAATTCACTAATTTCTAACGGATCGGGTGGAAAATCAGAACCTGCCAATACCTTTTTAATATTTCAATACTAAAGGGGGTAAAATCTCTTTTAAATTGTAAGCGCTTGATTCGCTATATTTGTATCTAATTATTATTAATGAATCAACTGTTGCTGTCAGGGACAAAATTGTTACTTTCTGGTGGTCAAAATGTTGGCACTTGTATAATTGTACAGATTGTACAATTGTAATTATTATTAAATGTAAACAATACATGTTCCGCAGTATATAACAGCGCGTTGTGACGTTAATAAGGAACTTTATTATTATGAGTTTTATTAGGCTACCCCCAACCAAAATGCGCTTTTTTTGGTATACTGTAAATTTGTGTTTTACCGGTAAATATAAAGTTGTGTATGATCTAGTACATGCCAATACCTTAGTACATTTACCATTAGTCCTACTGGACTCCAGCCATACGACCTATACAAAGAACAACATCAACGTCGGAATAAAACACAATTCGGAATAAGACCAAAATAGGAATATATTACCTAATAGTCGTAATAACGTCTAAACCAGAATAAGTCCCAAATCCGTCAAAATAGGACCTAAATCAGGGGTCGGAAACCTTTTTGTAGTCGCGGGCCAAAACCAAACTCAGAAAGGTCTCTGCGGGCCGCACAAAATGTTAACTAAGAATTATGTTATTAAAATGTTAAAACTAGAGTGAATCAGGCGGACCTCGGATCTTTTTTGCGCCTAAAAACGTGTTTAATTACATTTAAGGAGGCAGTATTAAAGTATTGGCACAAAGCGCGAATAAAATGCGTTTGTTTGGTTTAAAATCCGAGTCCACACATCGTCATCCTTTCAACTAATGAAAAGTGTAATAAAACTACTTTAAGGAAACGCAATAACAATAGTTAATCTAGTTGAGTGTTTGTCAACCTTTCAAAGTCCGGGCACACCTGGCGAGCGAAGCGAGCGCGATTTTATTGTGGTATAACGCCATTTCTTGCAAGTTTTCATTAGCCTACGTTGCCGACAAAAAAAATCAAAAAATGCTAAAAAATATATGTCCAATATTTGTGAATAGGTTTTCCGTTTGTCCGCGACGCACTTGGCAGCCTTGGCACAACGGTAAAGAAGCGCTAATCTATATTTGAAAAGACAGCGTCAAAACGTAAACAAACCGAATGGAGAAGGATCATTCGCGCGAAGCGCTAACATTTTTTGCACTTACGTAGTTAAAATAGTTAAAAAGTATTTGAAATGGAATCGTGCCTAGTTTGTCAAAGAGGCGGAGGGCCGGATCCGGCCCGCGGGCCGTAGGTTGCCGACCCCTGACCTAAATGGATAGAATCAGGCCTATGTAGCCTTTTACCTAACCCCAAACGCCACCCTAAGCACATCACTAACTTCCCTAATAATTTTAACACAAATCCTATTTCTCATCCCTACCATTATCCCCAATAACCTCAAACAGGGGGAATTCGGTGCCAAAACAGAGGCGCCTCGACGGCGCCGGTTAAACTGGGGCGCCCAAACATCGAAGTCGAAACGGCCGGTGCCAGACGAACGGCCCCGATTGTTCCATACCCTTTACATCAAGTTCTAGCCATTATTTTGGCCATTTAGGCCTTATTTTGATGCATTTAGGTCTTTTGAGGATATATTCCGAAAGGTTTAGATCTGATTCAGACGATTTCGATATTATTATGTCGGGAACACACAATGAGACCTACACAAGGCAACAAAGCAAAATAATCTACTACCTACTACCATAGCATCAAGAACGACATAATAAATCCTGATATACAGTAATATCCTCGGCAAAATAAGATCTAATCGTCTACAGTTTTTTCGCGGACCGCAATGCAAAGCAAAAAATTAACAAAAATCGAATTTCATTTATTTACAAAACTGACAACATCAAGGAGACGTATGCATTTGCTTCTTTCGGCATAAATCATAAATTCTAGGAGTTATTTGTGAAAGGCAAACTCGTAAGTCAGAATCCACGGAAAACCTAGACCTGTATTTTATGATCATGTTGGTAAGAGCTGAAAATGCTCTTTCACACAAGATTATATTATTACGTCATAAACGAGAAATACGAGAATTTTTCATAGACAACTTTTTGACTACAACGAAAGAGCAACAAGTAAAATTTACGATATTGGATAGCAAAAGCTTTTGAAATCGTTATGCTGTGAATAACTGCGGCAATTTATTTAAGGCTGCATACGTATCTGTGTGGCTATTTAATTTCTTGTCATATCGCCACGGACCACCTGTGCAGTCCTCGCGGACCACCAACGGTCCGCGGACCACAGTTTGGGAAACCCTGATCTAAATGATGCCCAAACCAGTCGGAATACGTCCTAAATTCATCGAAATACCGAACTGTATAAAATATATCTCCAAAACATTCACAATATCGAAAACGATATTGGTAGCATTTTTTAATTTAGTACTGTTTAGTAAATATCATTGTATTTGCAGGAAGTAAATCGAGCGCAAATGATATTCATTTTTACGTCACAACGACAAGGGTTATATTGCTTTTTCACCATTTTGTTTTCGCTCTTAAAAATAATCTTAGCGTAGTGCGTGTTCTATTTTAGTCAGCTTATTTAAAAACGTTTAATCAGCATGTTTTTTTTTCATTTTTAAACTGCAAGTTAAATGATGGCAAAACCTAAAAGCAATAATAAAACGAACGGTACAGCATTCTTTACCTAAATGGAATTGCAGGTAGACATCATTTGGGGCTATGGCTACGATATTGAAACAATAATTAATCAACAAACGGTCAATATTTTTCCATTTACAAAGAACTGAACAACTGAAAGGATACTGTGATTTCTGGAAGTTATACATAGAAAACCATCTTTCTTATAGCAAGAATCATTGGCTTTTCTTACTTCCCAGAATTAACACATTGGCAGAAATGTTAAATATTTTTTGTCACAAGAACAACTACCTACAATCACCAAACAATTGTTTGAAAACGAAATGAGTAAAATATACATTCGGCATTAAATTGCACTCCATAATGTCTGTGTAGAGTGCATGAATTTACCGACTAAGAGCTATTGTGTTTACAGTAACTTTTATAATGTATTTGCTTATGTCAGAGATAATTGTCTATGCGAAGCAACGCTGCTCGCACCAAAGTGTTAAATGCTAAATGGCCTGTTTCTGCAGTCAGCAGTTGGATTGTCTGTAGCTATTTAAGAACGCCGCTATCCGCTTGTAAACAAACTACTTCTTTGTTTACGTCTTGCTGTTCGTAACTTTGATATTTGCAAGTAGCATCTTCTTTATGCTAACTTGTCCGCTGACTATAGTTTTAACTGGGTGTTCGCTTATCAGATAATACAATTATTAATCACTAGAGGCATTGTGGTTGGCTAACGATTTATACGCACGCAACCTTCAAGTCAACCTAAAACTATAGAGCCAGGAGTTCTAATATTAAACTCGTGCCCCACAACTGGTGACCCCGACGTGTCTCCGAACACCAGTTACTATAGTAATTTTTCGCTACCATTAAGTGTTGAATTAAGGGTTAAACCGCGTTTATCTGGGTTACCCTAAGGCGGAAGAGTTCAAGAACATCTGTTGTGCGATTTAGCCGTTTTGTTATTTTCGCAGTACCTTGAACGAGTTGTTTCTGGGCAATTTTCTTAAACCTGTTCAAATAAGGTTAAGAATTGTCAGAATTACTACGTCCTGGTATCATTGGCAACGACTACCATTCCAACATCAACCGTGTTTTGGAACGACGACTCCAGTTCATCAAACGACGTTGATTCATAATAGACTTTCTTTTGAACGACGTGCTGTCGTTTTGAAACTTGCTGTTGGAGGAACTGATCTCGTCGAAAGATACGTCACGAGACGCTCCATGGCATCATCAAAGCATTTGCTTAAAATACGGAACGCCATTGATGAAGTACGGTACAAGCTGAAAAAAAGCGCCGCCGATGGAGGACAAATCACCGCGCGGAATTATGGAGAACGCAATTTGCCGTTGAACATGGTTTTCACAATAACTGATTCTGCCCTGTTAACCAGGTGAAAATACTTTTAAAAATATTAAAAAAATATATAAGTTAAAATGCCGACCGAAAGGTCTGTAAATTTTTTTGTGTACGAATTTAAGTTGAAACGCCGATCGCAAGATCTGTTGATAAATTTTAAAACAGTTTACTTTTTTGTGCTTGGAGCTCAATAGTTTTAAATCAACGCGTTAAACTTGTGAATCACGATTTAATATTGTTGTGCACGAATAATTTTCTGTTAAAATTCCAAATTATTTTACACATTTGGTACGTTTTTGGGTTTTAGTTAGGGAAGTCTGAATCAAAGAACGCACAACGCGTCTAGTTAGGTAGATTATAAAAACACGAGACAAAAAAATTCCTCGTTTAAAGCATAATGTTTTATCCACGCGCGACCAGTCCAAACACGAATTTAGGGATAAAACCATTTACCTGCCTTTGATAAAAGCAATAGAGAAGTAGCAATCTATTGCTGCTTGTTCGTTTTTATAAACCTAAAATTGAAAAAAAAAAGAATTACTTGAGTCTGGTTTGCCGAAGTATGTTTTTGACTGTATAGTGCTTTAGTTTACCTGGCACACAGAATATAAGTGCAGGAAAGTTAAGCTTATGTGTGCTGGTCTACGCTATATACAAGGCAGAGTGGACAAAAGAAGGTGATGAGATGTACCAAACATGACTAATGAAAACTGTATTTGGCGCTGGCCTAAAATCCTACCACAGCGTTGTGATAATTATTAAAGCAAAGTACAATATTTGGGTGAGGGTAGCCCAAGTATTACTATTTAAACCTACCCAAACCCGCATCCTAACCCAAATAATGTTCGACTTTGTGGATTCTAGACCAGCCCCTCTGTCACAAATTAGTATCTAACGAGTGTATGTAATATTCTTTCCTTATGCGCTAAACTTGTTGTTTTGTTTACGACTAGCCGTTCGTGTTACGTCATAATGCCCCAAAAGTGCCGCAATGTTTACTGCGTTAAAGCAGGTCATTCTACATTAAACGATTTCGGCCGTCAGCGAAACGAACAGATTAAGCGGCGAACGGATTGAAAACCACTCCTTTTGACCAATTAAGAAACGAGAGAACTTAACTCATTCCAGCACCAAAACGAGAGAGAATGAATTAACGAAACAGATTCGAATCCGGCTGAAACGTGCATATAAACGGGCTTACTGTTATTTGAAGCACTGGAGTAGTGTCTTGGTGTCGTAAAATCACTGCTCTAAGCAAAACGGAACCACTGCTCTAAACAAAACAAAAAAAGTATGACGGTGATGTATAATTTTGCTATGTTAAAAGTTTTCGCTTTGCGTAAATCTAAGTTACATTTCTACTAACTATAGAACTAGCCCGTTTTGTTGAATCTGGATTAGTCAGAATAAGCTGTGTTTCTCATCGCACCCTCGAAAATGAAAACTAGGGCAACTTAAACTATGTACAAAAGCATTTTTCACGCTGCACGCCAGTGTTTTCCGTTTTTTATTATAAAAAATGCGCCACGTTTTGACGTAACTTGTGACGTCACGTTTTGAGGCCACTGATCTGGAGTTGGTCAAACCGCGGTAAATTTTGTCAGGGATTTTGCGTTTCAAAATATGGCAACCCTAAATTCTCCACTAAATCGAAAATAAACAAACTGTTTTGACAATTCAAAGTGCATATTGTCACATTGTTAAGTGTATTCTACATTCGAAAAACGACATGAACTGCGCTTCTATATTTAAAACAGTTTAAACACAGCAGCACAAACGCGTCTCGCAAGTATGGCGTTCATTCGAGTTATTTGTTACAGTAGAAGTAGATTCTCATATCGCGTGAAAGCGGATACATTAAGGCAGTGCTTTTCAACCCGCGGGATGGTACGTACTTGTGCGAATGAATAAAATTGTAAGGCGGATGACAAACGTCGTGCGGATGAATGTGCGGATAAAATGGTACATGTTACTATTTTTTATCATGTGTAATACAGCAATCAAATAAGCTGGTGAGTCCACTTATGCGTTACAGGTACAGTAAACATAGTCTCGTATGGTTCATTGCAGCTTAAGCTATCTACTTTATATCGGTTAAGGCTTAGGCACACGGTTTTAATACACAATCCCTTTGATTGTTACTTCACAAATAAAACTAAAGGCTGAAAACTTACTGTGCTTGTTTCGTGCGGATGAAAATTTTCCGAAATAAAAAAGTGGGGATGGAAATTTTAAAAGTTGAAAAGCACTGCATTAAGGATTAGCTGGTCAGCTATCGAACTGGGTATAGGCAGGTTGCGTACGAGGGAAAAGGAAATATGCCGGAACGTTTTTAAAAAGACTTTTCGTGTACACACGCGAAACCAGCTCGTTATAATTATAAGTAAAAATGCCGATGCTCCCTCGCTACATATATGTACGTTAAAATGGTTATATAAACTCCAGTATGCGATTAAGTTTTTTGCCTTTTGCGGCCTTGTGGCATTTTGCGTTACGCAGGCGTGCTCCTGATGTATGGGGTTTTTATCGGTAAAAATAGTGTGGATGACTTACGTCATAAACAGAAAAAAATGGCTTATCTAACAAGCATAACTGGAAAACATTTTTGCGACTTCTCTCCGAGGCTAAAGCGTCGTGGATTCATGACAATCTCTAAAATGAAGTTATGCCAATTTTACCGTCTAGGTCAATCTAAAATCAAAATGCACCCGTGTTTGACGTCAAGATATCAACTTGAACAAACATCTTTGAAACCAACAAACACGACGCAACGTTTGGCGCGTTTTTTACCGTTTCCTAGAAATATCAAGTTTGAAAGACCAGATCACGTGATTGTGAAATCGGTTTGACAGATGCAAGGTCTAAAAATGTTCCTTTGAAAAAAGATTCACGATCGACATCTTAGCGTATAGTTGAGTTTACAGCGTCTTAAAATAAAATGTAGCTCGCCGTTATTCGAGCAATAAAATAATTTCCTTTTTGTGTAGCAATTGCGCAAGATGGCGAACGGTTTAATTGCGACTCGCGTTAAAATTAATTTGCAGATACTTGTTTAGGATAAATTCGCATCCCATAATAGCTAAGTGATAAATAAACCATGTTTACCAAATGCAATTTCTCATACAAACGACAGTGTACTGTATATCGTTTGAATCGTAACTTCCGTAACACAGTATTTCTTTAGCGACCTAGGTTTACTTCCTTTGTGATGTCACAGTGCACTTTTTTACATTGCTCTCACGATATGTTACAAAAGATCTGTTCAATCATCTTTTTAATATTTGTAATAGTAAACTAAAAGACAGAACCAATGGCAAACTTAATTTCAAGCCTAATTTTAGGTTTAAAGCGAAGTCGGCGACTAAACTGTTACGGTTTCATTTGCAATATCTTTACTTCGTATGCATTGCTTTCTTGTTTTCATGCTGGAACATTGGGAGGAGGTCTCTTTATCTGGTATTACTAGGTTTTTAAAATATTTCAATTTGAAAAGTATAAGCTATTGTACAACCTTGAATAGTATTATTTTAGAGGTTATCTGTACAACAAACAGATTTAATTGCTATAGTTACAGAATTGCCGTTTACTACAAACATGTGGTTGCGTACCCTCAACTTCCCTACCTTAGCTCGATTGGAGTTAAACAACCAGAAAGGGGTTTGTTTACTTTGTTTCTAAACGTCGCTGCTGTAACCGCCATAATGCAGAGATATGTTTTCTACAGGTAAGTGTCAAATTTGTATGCAGGTATTACGTTGCTTTAATATCGCTCTAGGCTCAATACCATGTCAGATGAACTATCTTAGCGTAAGTTAATAGTTAAACAACACATCGTCACAGAGCAACCTTTTCCGCTTTTTTGGTGTAAATTATACAGGGCCGATATACGGTACTATCAATCAAATGTGATATTTAAAACCTGCAAAATATTCACGCAAAGAACGAGAAAATACATATCTACCGACTACGTTGGCACTAACTATACCCTTAATTGTTGAGAGTTGTTTTATAGTATGCGTGGTCCCTTTGGGCTGAGAAGATTCCCGCAAACAACCCAGATAGTCAAAAAAACTTTGCGCAAAGCGTGAAAAGATTTTTTCGGTAATAAAGCCTAAATATATGGGACATTGTCTCGTGCTTATATAGTTCAAAGCCGGTCGGATGATTCAGGTTAACCCACTGAATGACAGGGTCGGGATGTATAGGTTTTCGTAGAGGTAAATTTCATGGTTAACGAGAGACTAAAATCTATACAAAGGTAGTAGATTCAGGCAATGAAAGGGTATTTGTAATACACTTGTTTAGGTATGTGGTTCTGGCAACCGGCAAATGGTGGGTCAACACTCTTGCGTTATGTGTTGGTGTCATTCAAGCGTTTGGCATGGTGATGCTTGGAACTTTCTCAGTAAGTATAAATTAGTGTTATAACGACTTAGTCTCTGTTTTTAAATGACTTGACTTGAGTCTTTTGGATAAATTAATTTACTTACCTATAGTAAATATATAAAATAACTTGGTTGAACGTAGGTATTTTTACTCTATTTTATTATAATCGGGGTATTTAACCTTATGTTTGCGCATAAAACAATTTTCTTGCGACATGCTGCTATTTTTAATTGGATTGCTTATACACAGATGACTAGGCTATACCAATTTTAATATATTTTATAGTTTTGTTTTATGTCAATGGCTTGACGTGAAGTTGACTTGCTTTCGTAATGAATTGACTGGGACTTTTATTTTTTTAGTGATTAAATTAGCAATAATAAGATTTGCCAATTTAGCCTACAGCTGCCAACGTACAGCAACTTTAATTTAGTAATTTTGAGGGGAATAATTTCACCTTCAACAAATGCCATATTTAGGTTTTCGTTATTTCTGTTCAAGCGCAAAATACGTTTTCTTGTTACAGTGGATTGAAGCTCCGTCGTTTCATCGTTCGGGCTCCAGAGTCGCCATGATAGGAATGCTAATCTATTCTATGCTGGTTTGTGTTGTTACCCATCACCAACTAGTTATGAAATCTGTCCAGCAATATTATGTACTTGTCACTAGAATGTGCCTTCTTGTGATGCAAGTCTTGTACTTTACGTTATGTATCCTTTCGAAATTAAAGCGCGTGTTATATAGGCTACTATCAGACATATATTTATATATAAACAAGATAAATCTGTATATTTGAACTTTATATAAATATAAATGTAAGTTGGTAAATATTTTGAAGAGATGAGACGCCTAAACAAAATTCCTATACTGAATATAAATACGCAGTTATTTATGAAGCTTTTGTGCAAAAGGTAAGATATTTTACTATATATACATATATATATATTATATTTATATATATATGATATATATTTATATATATATTGATAGGGCGAATCCGGGATAGATGTTGAGAGGGGTCATTAAACTTTTCAGAAATACAAAACGTGACATCACAAAACAAGTATACGTTAACAAAAAGACTTACTGTTATCGAAAAACTTAAACTTGTGCGCAAATGAGAAACTCGAATTTAAAAACACTCAGAAAATTTCAGTATTTTCAGTTTATTTTGTTAAAATTCGCAAAACTTTCATCTAGAAATATAGACTTGCTGACGCATTGAACATACAAAAGATTCAAAACAGTAAAATAGTTTTGAAAAACGAGTTGAGAGGGCCATTGAACCACAACAGTGTGGTTGAAACAGAAATCACGGTAAAAGTTCGCGCCATAAATGGAAAACATATACAGTGCGATTATCATTTTTAAGCTGGAGACGAGGTGTTAGGCCATTGGCCTAAAACTTTCAGGCAGAATAAGCCATAAAGACGGAGTTTTTTTAACGTGGACCCATATTTTGGTTCGCTTGTAACAGGGTGGGCATTAGATTTTTTTAGAGATAACTTCACAAAACAAGTAGTCTTAGGAACCTGAGCTGCTGTTTTCAGTCGAACTCATCCGCAAATATGTTACCGAAATCGACGTGAAATTCATCAAGAAGAGGGCAATTAGCGATTTTTTATTATTCTCTTTTCTTGTGAAAAAGTTTTTATATTTTAAATCATACACTAAGGTTTAGTTTGGGCTTTCAAGGTTCCCCGGCACGTATCTCCAAGGATTCCACGCGCGCCAGTTTAATAATTCCGGCATTAGGCAATACAAACACATGTTTATGGTATCAATGCAACGAGTGACCACAAAAAAACACTATATTAAGTATAATATATATCGCAAAAGTGCAAAATTTGTTCACATATTTGAATTAAAATAGAAAAAACATTCGTTTGGGAATGACCACCCTTGGATTCGCAGCATATCGTAATGAGAACATAGTGACGCACTATTGTCTATAAAGGTGACTAATACAGTAGATGCATACTGAACAATAAAGTTAACCAAAATATTGATATGTTTATCTCACTTTTAAGATAAAATTTAAAATTTAATTTACTTCCTGCTATACGTTTCATCGGAATCAGTTAGGTCAGGGGTTCTTAAACTTTTTTTACCGCGGACCCCTAAAATTTTCTTTTAGCTCGCACGGACCACTGTAGGCAAAAAAAAAATGACGTCATAAATTGACGTCACAGTACAAATAAACTTCATACATTTGCTGATTTTGGTCCAAAAATGATAAATTAAAATGGCGCCTAAATACATTCAGTGCAAATCAGTTTAGTTTTTAATTGAATTGTTTTTTTTATAAATTGATTACTTCATAAGTATACTAATATTTCAATTAGGCTTTCATGGACCCCCTAAAGCTAGATCACGGGCCCCCAAGGGGTCCATGGACCCCAGTTTAAGAACCCCTGAGTTAGACGTTATATTGCGGCATAGGTTGGTGCCACTAACTGATCTAATTGTGCCTTCCAGGTGTATTACAATCCTGCGTCTGCTTATGAGTGGGTAACCATCTACTTGGGGTTAGGATTCTCACTGTCATTGGCTTTTGATTTGTCAAAAGTGAAAGAAGTCGATATGAGCCTTCGTATCGGAAACAAACTCCAAAACAACAAGCAGGAGGGGATTGAAAGCTACTGACAAGTCGTTATTCATTTACACAAAATATTTTCATTATAGTGTAAAATTTTTATGTACAAGACTTAAGACTTTGTCTAGAAATGATCAGCTCGTATAAAGACTTGTGTTAAACATTTGTATTTGTTTCGCGTCGTGATTAAACAATATCACTTTTAGTTTAATATTATTAAATTAAAATATATTTATGTCCGCATTGTTATTTGTAACTCACCACTGCAACAAGGCCAATGCCATATACCTAGGCTTATATATGTTAATAGATTTTAGTAGAGCAAAGTCGATTTGACAAATCGTTCTCCTTCCGACTGTCGTAAATGTAACATCTCCGTTAGAAGCTAAAATAAAATCTGTAATATAATCGTTTTTGTTATTTGCAGTTTGTTTACTCCACTCGATTCCGAACTAAACTTTAACCAGAACCTATCAAAAGAGATGCGCAATGCCAGCATACAAATTCCAAGAATATATATTATAGCACAAAAAAGTTCGAGCTTTCCACTAACGGCCGATGTATCACTGAGCTGCCAATTATTCGTTAAACCTTTTTCAGTCAATTATGTCAAAATCAGAACTAGAGCTAAAATAGGGACGTTTCGGAGACCAATAAGTAATTAAAATTCACTTTGTATTCTGCATGATTTCCACAGGGGATATGCATTTCAAGATATCATAAACAATTTGTATTCTGATAAAAAATTGATTTGACAATGGACTCGCTGTAACCTTGCTGCTCAACGTAGCCTTGAAAAAATCCTATGTGATCACAAGAAACATTTGCGACACGTAAAAAACACTTTATTAGACTTTCATTTAATAAAAAAAACACCCTACACTAAACAATAAAATACAACAAAGTGGCGCCAATAGCAAAATGATCGAAGTGTAGTGAATGATGGATACGCAAGAACATAAGTCTAAAGGCCATGCAAGAACTCCTGAAATTCTTCGGTGGACGGCTCGACGACGTCATCGTTTCCAACATCAATGCTTTCGTCGCCTTTCAGGTATTCGTTTCGATCGGGCAAAGAATCCAACGCCGAAATGTCGGTGTTCTCGCCTTCTACTTCGGTACTGTGGTCGTTTTCTGATTCAACCAGCGATCTCGACAGTTCCAAGGCGCCACCACTGCGCATCGCCTCGTTAGCGGTCTTTGAGTATTCAAGCATGACGGTAACGGTCTTTCCTTGACGCCGTGCAGCCTTCCTGGCCCGCTTCATGCGCTGTTCGGGAATGTGCACTTCGCGCATGTGCTCGCGAAATTCGTCCTGGCAGTCGAACTGGAGGTCACACGCCTCGCACTTCGCCCTCTTTCCTTTGCAGTTATCCTACGGAAAAAAGTCGTGAGGTTGGCGGCGTCAAGCACTACAATAAAATTCAAACGTAAACAACTTTCATTCACACGTCACAAAACCCTTTCAAAGTTAACAATTTTAACACCGCTCGGGACACTTAGAAATCTACAAACTTAACGATTGAATTTAAATACAAGGTTTGGTCTAGGTTGTCGCAACTACCAAAACACTTTCTGAACTTCACTTTCATAATAAATGTGATATCTGTCGAAAACGAATCGTAGTCCGTCAAGACCGGTTTTGATTTCGAACCATATACAAAACTTATTAGAAACCTCAAAACGCAACAACTTAACCAACCATGTGTTTGTGAAGCAGTTGGGGTTTAGGGAATTTCTTCTTGCATTTTTTGCAGACAAGGTCGACCGGTGCAACACAGGTAGTCAAATGCTGCTCGTATCTTCCAAAACTAAACAAATAAATATGCGGTGATAGACATTCATTTCACTGCATTTACCACCTCAAACAGAATGTCAGTTATAACGAAGAAAAAAACATGTACATTGTTTGTAACCTTTACACAGCTAATGTTTTTATTTAGTGCGAATAAACAATAAAAGCCAACTCCACCTGATATACGATTTGCCGCATTTCTCGCATTCGTGAGTCGGTTTCGTCGTTTTCACTTTCAGGGAATAGATGCCATGCTTATACCTTCTGTGAAAGCTCAATGTCTTCTTGTAGTTGTATTCTAAACCACAGATGTCGCACACTTCCTTTTTGGCCCTGATATTAACATTACTTCCAATCAGCAAAAACATACTTCTATTCTATTTACAGATGTTAACAAAACGCATTATTAACGATTAGAATTGTTTAGCACAAATGCAAACAGCGTAACTGTGATAGTTCATATTGCATTTTTTCTGATTCTTACATTGGTTGATGGGTCACCATGTGGTTATCAAGGGTGCACTTTTGAGTGAAGCGTTTGTCGCAAAGTTCGCACGCGAAGGGTCGTTCTCCAGTGTGTAGCCGTTCGTGTACTCTCAGATCCTTCTGGTTCCGATACTTTCCGTCGCAGAATTGACAAGCGTATTGCCTTTCGTTGTGGCTCCTGTAGGCAAAACAAATTGTAAAACAAATTATAATAATTAAATTAAGAAAATTTAGATTTTCACCTGTAATGCTTCAACAGTTGAACGCGGGTTTCTGTGACTTTCTTACAGTTTGAGTGTGGACAAATAAATGGTGGTTCTTGCGGAATGTTTGCAAGCCGTTGCATTCTCAGCGCCTTGACTGCCTTTTTAGATTCGTCATCAGGATTGTAGGAGTAGTTAGCATCAACTAATATTTCTAAAAATAATATATGTTGATAAACTTTAACACTAAAAAACGATAAACAAATTAAAAAAACAAACTGTAAACTAGTTTACCAAACTAACTAATTAAGAAACAGAAACATATAACAAATAATTATTTTTTACACATAAAGAATTTGATTATAAAAACGACTTACCATGTTTTTCTAAAAGGTGTTTAACTAACGCAACATTGTGCTTATAGGTTATTCCACAAATTTCGCAAATTACAGTTACAGGATTCTTCGTTTTGGGCCTAAAAAATAGCTTATTTTAATAACAAACAAAATATTCTTTTTTGGCATTTTATGTGGACTAAAAGGCATAAATGGTGACAAACTACTTTACATTTTTCATAACACGCAAAAATAACAAGCAAAATAAATAGTGTAAAGTGGGCTTCTAAATAGTTCCAAATTATGGTCTAAACTAAACTAAAGGTATAGCCTTGTTATAAACATCATTAACAAGTATGCATTACGTTAAGATTGATTTTTTGTGGTAATATAATTTCGCCTTGGAAGGAAACTTCATATCACAGTGGTCACAATCAAATGTTTCTCCTTCAAAGTGACTCATTAAGTGTGACTTTAATTCCTTGCTGCTCAAAAAGCATTTCTGGCAAACATCGCATCCATGCAGTCGTTTCAGATGAAAATCCCTAAACAAATTAAAGACAAAATTGTACGAGTAAAAGTGAAAATCATTAAGAGGCAAACATTTTAACGATATGTTTGTACATACTTGTAGAGAATCTAATTTTTTTGCATATATAATTAATGAAAATTAATAAAAAGGAAACAAAAAATAATTGAATTTGGCCTACTTAAAAAAGTAAAAGTTTCTTAAAATAATTCATACTAATTATATTTTAATAATCTTGCTTGCTGTTTAAACAGTTTGGGCACATAATTATTGATACCTGTAGTGTTTCCAGGTATTGTTATGATTGTTTCCATTAAAAGAACAACCATCCCAAGGACATGAAAATGGCTCCTCATCTGGAATAATTATGCCTGAATGACTCATTTCATGCGCCTTCATCTCATGATAAAAGAAGAACTCTTTGTTGCATTCTTTGCAGACGAATTGTTTTTTTTTGCTGTGAACTCTAAATCAAAATAAGAATGGTTTAAAATTTACCAAAAAAATACTTTTCAAATGATATTGTTATAACCTTATGTGGTTTAACAACATCAAATGAGAGCCATACTTTTTGCCAAAAATATACAAACTTATCAATTCACCCTCCCTACCTGTAATGTTTAGTAAGTTCCTGTCTTGTTTCAGTTTCTACATTGCAAGACTCCTTTGGACAAATAAATGGAGGATCATTGGGAAATTTAGCATATTTTCTTTCAGTATCGTTGTCTTTGTCTTTCTTCTTTTTTTTAGTTAAAACTGGAGCTTTACGTTTTCGCTTTTCTTTTATTGGTTCATCATGATCACTATCACTTATCTCAGGTTCACTGTTGTCCATTGCTTCAACTGTGACTTCTTCTTGAATAACTTCAGATGTTTGTTCTACAAGAACTTCAATAGAAGGCTCTTCTATTGGCACATTATCTTGAACCACTGGGGGATTAGGAGGCTGCTTTTTCGGCCTACCTCGTTTTCTTGATGGTGTAGTGTTTTGTTTGAGGGTGTTGATACTTTTTTGGGGCGACTCTCGTTTTGTTACCTCTTGGGATGTTCTTTCAAGAAGGGTATCTAGAGATTCTTCACTGATTTCATGATTGTGTGTAATGCCTTCCATGGGAGTTCCAGCAGCCTTCACAGGACTTTTTTCAACTGATGATAAGAGTACACAATTGTTGAAATCACCAATAGGTATTCATATGCATTTAAAACAATAATTTTAGTTTTTATTTTGATAAAAAAATTGAAAGAATTTGAGACCCATAACAGATATATGCATATTGTTAGAAAAAAACAAAATTTATAAGCCAATTTAATAGGAATTGTTTGCCAGGGTAATGAACGAGTCACACAGTGCATATGGGCTGAATAGATTTGCTTTTTAACACAGAGACAGAAACATAGGAAAACTTTGTTAAAGTTTTGTGCAAAGCATAACATTTTTTGCATTAGATTTAGAGCAGACGAAACATATAGTTTGGGGGTAGCAACATGGACCGGTACCCCTCAGATCCCCCCTTCCAATAACACTTGAGTTTTTCGGACCCCCCCCCTTTTCGTAGGTGATAATATCGTTTTTTGTTCGTTTTTTTCAGTGTTTAAACTCACCGTCCGAAGCTGCGTGTTTTTTTAATGTAATTGGGTCACACGTCTTAAGCTAATGCGAACCAAAATCAAATGCAAAACGCGTTTTTTCGTTTCTTGTTTGGTCGACCAGGTTGGCTGATTAGCAAGTGTGTGTTTGACAATTAAGAACAATAAATCAAGCGGTCTCCGCCTTTTTCTCGCTTATGACGTTGAGTTAGGCGGTGCTGATGTTTCTCGCTGTTTGCTGTCCGCGTTAATATCACGTGTTGGTGTAAGACAGGGGTTGGCAACCTACGGCAGCTGGCCGGTGTATTTTATCGGGCCCGCTGCCTCTTAACTATACACGGGTCCATTTCATATACTTTTCGACTATTTTAACTACGTGAGTGCGAAAAATTTTCCCGCTTCGCGTGAATGATTTTTCTACAGCCGTTTTTTTTATATTTAATGCTGCCTTTTGAACTAGCTCAGCGCTTCTTTATCATTGTGCCGTAGAAGGCTGCCAAGTGCGTCGCGGACAAACGAAAAACGTATTCAAAAATATTAGACATATATTTTTATTTTTTTATCTTTTAGTTTCGGCAATGTACTAAAACTTGCAGTTAATTTAAAAGAAATGCCGTTATACCAAATAAAATCGTGCTCGCTTCGCTCGACAGGTGTGCCCTCTCTTCAAAAGGTTAAAAACACTGATTTTGATTAACTATTGAAGTGGCGTTTTTATGTTGTGCTAGTCGAATAACACCCGGGAAAACGATCTTCGTTTAGTATTGCAGGTGGCGAAAGACGTGCTTGTAATTAAGCGTAGTCCCGTACGCGGATCCACCAAAATCAATCACATATATTTCACGGTCTTGTTTTCGATTTACTCCTGAAGTTAACGATTGTACACTAAGCCGTTTCGCAGCTGGCACCTGACAGGAGTGTCGACGCACGTGTTCGCTTTGCGCCTAAAGGTTCTCTTTTACTGAAAGTTAATCGGTTGTTTCTGGTGACTTTTTTATTATTTATGACGTTATTACAATCGCTATTTTATGAGGTCATATTCGTCACTATTTTATGACGTCATTAACGTCAGACGGAAAAACGGGAATTCCCCAAGTTGAAAATTCGGGACCTCCCCCTTTTTAAATTTCTGGATACGCCCCTGCCTGTATGTATATATATATATGCTTTGAACTGTTTTTTTTTGAACTAAACAATGTGCTTTGCATTTATCTAACTTTTTTTTAGATTGGCACAACATAAAATTATTTGGCCACATAGTCACAAAGTCCCTATCATTCTACCATACTGGCGTAAGCATATTTTGCTTGTGATTCCAAGTTTGACGCAGCATTGTATTAACTGGGTAAATATCCCATTAAACCTGGGCACAGCTGTGTTTTGTCTAGTTAAACTATAGGGATATAAGGGCCAACATCATTCACAAACATTGATCGCGATATGCTTTCTATCCCAGTGGCAGTATTTCACCTACCCAGATTTTACACAAATTTTTGGGCACTCTTAAAATGTTTGGTACATGAAAAAACACAAAGAAAACATAAGAGGGAGTATTTTCCAGCCAGTACGCAACCTCCTAATAGATTTACCTTCTAGTTCCGGATCCTTTCCAAACATGAAAAATGTGTCACACACTTTCATAAATTCTTTTTGATCATCAACTGATTTTGGAGTCAAACCTGTGTAGATGTAATCTATCCAAATTGAGAGTCCTAAAAAACATGCGAATTAAAGCTACTTTGCCAGCAATTTTGGTGTTAAAATAGCTAATAATGGAGCCGAGGTAGTCCTACCTTTTGCTGAAACTTCACTGCAAACGACATACGGAAATTCTGTTTGCGTTTCATCAATAAATGTTTCAAGAATAGGACAAGCAGCAAGAATAACACACTTGTGTGCAAAAAATTTTTCACCTAAGAAATATGAATAAAGTATCAGTAGCCCAAGTATTAGAGTTTTCCAACCACTGAATTTTATTTACTATAACAAAGTTATGTATCAAGCAAGTTAATTGTATCTCTTAGTCATTTCAAATACAAGGTAAGTCTGTGAAAATGGTTATTGTACTGGTTTGACAATATATATGAAAGATATTGATTCCAAATTATTTGTTGTGATTAGGGCTTCTCTCCGGGAATGTTTCAATGGGAAATTCGCGGGATTTCCCACGAATTAACGATCCCGAATCCCGGGAAATCTTTTTTATAATCCCGGTTATTCGGCAACATAGCAAAACTTAAAAAAAAATGTCATTTTTGACTAATATAAAGAAAAAATGTGACCAAACCTATTAAAGTCGTTGCTTGAGTTGCTTTTTTTTGTGCTTACCAGTGGAAAAACATAATTAAATTTATTCCACCAATAAAAATGCGCCTAGTATGCGCGTGTTTTCTAAAAAAACAAATAAGGGTGATGACTTTAATACGAGAACGCCTTGTAAGATTGCAGAAGCAATACTACAGAACATAAATGATCCTAATTAAACGTTTGGAGCTAATATAAAGTAATTTTAATCATCATAATGACGTAATTAGGGCACGAAAATTTTGTCAGGATTACTGGGAAGTTTCATTTGTTAATCCCGTTTCCCGGGAGTGAAAAAATCCGGGAAAAAGAGGAACCCCAGTTGTGATATTAATTCCGTACAAATCATATAAATAGCCAACATACCTCCAGCCCCCAATGCCATGTCACAAAGCTTATCATTGCTTTTTAATCTGTGTAGATTTTGCATTACATTTCTGCAATGAGTATCTGCTGAGGGTAAATCCACTAAGATTTTTGATGACATGTTGAGACTGCAGATAAATTGATTGTATCGAATAAGGCTTAACTGTGCCTACAAAATAAAGTTTGGAAAAACATTATTTTTGGATAAGCTTGTTATAAAAAATATATCATATTATCAAAAAAATTACAAAGCATTACTTATATACCAATACATATATAAAGTAAGAAAGAACCCTTACCAAACTCATCAACCAAAAAAAAACTTTCTTTTTTGGCACTACATCGATTTGGTACATAGAAAGTAACCCAAAACAAGATCTACAAATACCGCAACGGACATCATTTGGGTTACCGTTTGCTGGATGGGTATAAGTCAAGCATTAAAATAGATATTATAATACTTTATCCGGCGCTCTTTCACTATTGTACATGAAAAGTTATGCAAAAAAAAAAAATAATAATAATACCGCATACCACAACGCATATTGTTCGGGTTAGCGTTTGGGTGGGTCAAGTAATATTATGTTTATTATTAATGATAACTTGACCCAACCTCAACCAAACTCTAACCGGCACCCTAACCCAAACAATATGTGTTGTGGTATGCGGCATTTGAAGAAAATTTTTTTTTATCAATTTTTACGTACAATAGTGAAAGAGCGCCCTTTATCCACCCAC
Source organism: Ascidiella aspersa (assembly GCF_963924565.1). Taxonomy (NCBI): domain Eukaryota; kingdom Metazoa; phylum Chordata; class Ascidiacea; order Phlebobranchia; family Ascidiidae; genus Ascidiella; species Ascidiella aspersa. Next base: position 19,914,268 of record NC_139453.1, read on the forward strand.
CCCCAAACATTAACGGACACCCTAATCCAAATAAAGTGCGTTGCGGTATTTGTAGACCGTTTTTTTACGTTACTTTGTGTACTGAATATAGAAAGAGCCCCCCTTTTAAGTTAAGAACCACTGTTATAGATATAGAAGTGCAGGTTTAGGCGCTGGTCTAGAATCCTACCACAGTTCTAAAATCAACGCACAAAATTTGAGTTAGGGTGCGGGTTAGCGTTTGGGTGTGGGTGGGTCAAGTATTATTATATTCTTTGTTTAATAATAATACTTGACCCACCTTAACCCAAACGCTAACCCGCACCCTAACCCAAATGGTGTTTCGTTGTGGTAGGATTCTAGACCAGCGCCCAGGTTTATTAGTCCATCAAACCGAAAACAAGTTTTAGTCAATTGAGGAAGATAGATGTGTTTGTAACTATTGTAGGTGCTATATATAGCTATTTTCTATGACTCCAGCAAATTTTTTATTCGTTAACCTCTCGGTTGTTAATTTTAGTTCTTTTTTACCCGAACTATACACATTGACTTCAAGTAGTGCAGGAGTATTGTCACGTGATGTCATACATGGACTGCTCAGCTCACCCTTTTTGACTACAAAACAACCAAGCTCTTGAGCCCAGTTAAGAAAAAAAAAAAAAGCTCAAATAAAAATATAGTTATCTTCGAAACAGTTTACTCATCGATTAAGTACTTCGAGAGCGAAACTACTAAAATCTTGTTCTAGTTTTTTGGCTGCAAAAAGGTCGATTTGAATGGCCGCACGAACAGAACGTCTAACTGTTTAGCTGATATATTCTAAAGTAGAAATTAGTAAGTGCAAAAACTAATATAATAGGTCATTTATGTGTATAACTTTTTAGATTTACGCAACTCGAAAACACTCCTAATAATCTTGACAGTTTGCGTTTCAATAACTTTATAGTTCCCGCTTTTAATTTGCCATGAATGACTTAACAACAAGGATACGGTTGATTGACTTCGAACTACACATTTTTGTCCAACACAATGGAAACTTAGTCCCAAACTAAACCAAACTTATGTCTCGGTAAACAAAACTGTACAGGTAGAACATAACAATTACCCTAACTACAGGCAAGTTTAAATTGACAAAACTTGCAATTAAGTTCTGTCAAATTGTCGTTTTACTTGATCAATTAGCATCTTGGGCGCTCTTTCACTATTGTACGTAAAAATTAATAAAAAAAAAAAAATTTCTTCGAATGCCGCATACCACAACACATATTGTTTGGGTTAGGGTGCGGGTTAGCGTTTGGTTGAGGGTGGGTCAAGTTATTATTAATAATAAACATAATATTACTTGACCCACCCTCACCCAAACGCTAACCCGCACCCTAACCCAAACAATATGTGTTGTGGTATGCGGTATTATTATTATTTTTTTGCTAAACTTTTCACGTACATAAGTGAAAGAGTGCCGCATCTTGTCTAGTTATTTACCAAATTTTCAGGTGTGCAATCAGTCTTGACCCACCCAAACCCAAGCGCTAATTCACACCCTAACCCCGTGTTGGAAAGTAAGGCCTGCGTGGGGGATTTATCAATTTAGTTTCCAACTCGGCCGCGGTCATAGCCGCCCATTTCATGTAAAATCAACAGAAAATGTGATCAGCCGCGAAAAATCGCTTAAATGTGCTTATCTTTCGTCGCGCAAAGGTTTTCAGTATAGTTCTCCATTCTCAGCCACGCACAAAATCCAAAGTTTTCAATCTGGTCCTAACCCAAACAATGTTAGCAAAATAAAGGCCCGAAAAAAATTCTGCTGTAGGAATCTGAACCAGCGCCCAAATTTATTTAAAAAAAATATCTTGTATGCAGTGTGCACTAGGGTTCCTCTTTTCCCAAATTTTTTCATTCCCGAGAAACGGGATTAAATAATGAAAATTCCCAGGATTTCCGGCAAAAAAATTATTCCTAATTACGTTATTATGATATTTAAACTAACTTTATATTAGCTCCAAACATTTACTTAAGCCCATTTATGTTTGTAGTATTGCTTCTGCAATCTTACAAGACCTTCACGTGTTAAGGGCTGAACCCTATTTAGTTTTTATTCAGAAAATGAGCGCATGCAGGCCTTTTGCAGGGCCCATTTATTGGTAAAACAAATTTACAATTTTTTTTGCTGTTAAGCGCAAATAAAGCAACTTAGGCAACAACTTGTAATATTTTTTTTCTTTATATCAGTCAATAACGACAAGGTTTTTAAGGTTTTGCTATGTTGCCGAATAACTGGGATTATAAAAAAAATCATAACATTCGGGATGGTTATTTTTCCTGAAATCCTATGGGAATTTCCCATCACAACAATCAATCCCGGAGAGGAACCCTAGTGTGCACCTGCTACAGAATGCAAGTTAGGTCAGGTTTAGAAAGAAAATACTGAAAACGTTTTTTTTTTCATCTGCTTAAAAGGTTTTAGCTGTAAAAAAAATGCTGTAAAAGGCAATTTCTTTTATTTACATAATATATAGTCCCAACCAAGTCTGCGTTGCAAAAAGTCATTATTGTACAACCTCCACAGCAGTGTTTTAATGACTTAAGTCAATGACTTGACTTCACTGTTTTCCAATGACTTGACTTGACTTAAGTCATTTGGGCGAAATGACTTGACTTGACTTAAGTCTTTCAGGCAAATGACTTGACTTAACTTAATTCTTTCGGGCAAATGACTTGACTTGACTTGAGTCTTTCGGGCAAATTACTTAGGTTGAATTATAGTGTTTTCTGTAAGTCTTTTTTTAATAAAATTGAGCTATTTATTCAAATGTTTGCACATAAAACAATTTGCTTGCTATAAGTTGCGTTTTTCTCATTTTTTAAGTCAGTTATTGCTCATAATCGTACAAGATTAAAAATTCCAATAGTTCAACGTTTTATTTTTACGACAAGGACGTGACTTGAAGTTGACTTGCTCTAATTATGACTTGGACTGGGACTTGACTTGTTATTTATTCAAAAAGACTTGACTTGGACTTGAGTTAAGTCATTTCAAAATGACTTGTTTACAACACTGCTCCACAGTGCCATGAAATACAGAATCGGTCCTAAACTACTACATATACCTATTTTCAGAAAATAACTTAGTGATATTAAAATGCCTTTAGTTGTAATATGTGGCTGTCCGTCAAGTGGTAAAACCAAGCGTTCTCAAGAACTGGCTTTACACCTATCCACAAAATACCCAAACCACAAAGTTTCTGTGGTGAAAGATTTGGGCTTAGATCGTAATATTGTTTATGCTGATGCAAAAAAAGAAGTGACAACCCGCGGTGGTCTAAAATCTGCTGTGGAGCGTGAATTGAGTGCAAGTACTGTAGTGATAGTGGACTCCCTAAACTATATAAAAGGTAAGTGGTCATTGAAAATTATAGTTTCTGAATCCTTTCCTACTTGAGGTTCGGCTGAACCATCCAGTAGTTTAAAATACTTACTAATACTTGTTAAAATTGTTCTATGTTTTCCATTAGTGACCACTCTGTGTAACCGCTTTCAAATATACTGAGTGCCTTTGTTTAATTATCAAATTCAATCAGCCTTTTTAGGATTGTAGTGCAAGGATAAAAATTCTAGCGTATAACGAAGTTCGTTTCTGAAGGCACTCAGTGTATATTATTATAAGTATGCTGTAATTGTTCCCAGCCTGTCTGGAAAGAATTGCATATTTTAATGAGATCTCTGGGTACACGTCTGATGTCTGTGCCAGGGTGCACCTAAGGTCAAAAGCGCACAGTCTGCTTGTAATATACATGCAACTTCTATTTTTGGGGGTGCAAGTTAAATCTTTTGAAAAAAAAAAAATTTGCAGGTGTTATTGTCATACTTTCCAGTGGTTGCCTGTTACCTCTACAGCAAAGCTTGATCACATTAGGTATCCATGTGGATTCCCTGTCTTAGTTGCTTTCACATAATGATACTTATTCATAAAACTGCTTTCTTTCTTTTCATAGGTTTTCGCTATGAACTACATTGCATTTCTAAGTATGCTCGAACCACACACTGTGTTGTTCATTGTGCAGCTTCAAATAGCAACATACTGAAGTTTAACAATTTGAAAAGTGAAGGTGAAAGGTATTCAGAAGCAATTCTTCAAGGTGATATGCATATTGCCTAGCAACTGAATATTTAACCAAAAAAATCACACTCTGGTACATCAATTTCGATATATGGATAGCTAACGACTAGTTTTACATACAGCACACCAATTCCATGAAAAGCTTAGACACTGTTTGGTAGCAATTAAAACTTTAGTTCTGGGTGATCCACGGTTGACAGCATTCTACACTCATGCCTGGGGCGGATCAACGATTTTTCTTTAGAATGTCATCAAAAAGTAACAAGGAAAGACATATAAGCTCTTTATTCCATTCTTTGTTGAGAATAATGGTCACAAATCCCTTATAGCGTTATATATATTTTCGGATAAATTTGTTTGTTTTATCCGCATAAAGTTGTATGTCTGTCGAAAAAAGAAATAAATCATAAAGTTTTGTGAAATGTAAATGAAATCGGGAAAATGGTGAGAATCTTTCCAGAATCCCGGTATATTTTATATATAGGTCATTTTGTAGGTGGCAAAAATAGTAATTTAAATTGGGTCTTACTTTCTAAGTTATGTTCATATTAAAAAGACGCACCGGTGAAATGTGGGGATCGACTGTTCAATGGCGATTAACGTGTTTGCTACCCCTGGCAGGCTGGCATACGATAGAACTGTTTTGTTTTCTTGCCAAACAATAATTGCATCTCACATTTAAAGAATAGAAAATAAATTATGTAAAGAATGCCAAATATATTAATATCAACTGAATACAAAGCCCAAACTATTTTCTGAATTTTTTGGAGTGCTGAGAAACATGTTATAACTTATTATTTTATTTTCAAGTTTGGCCTATTTTTGAAGTTTAAAAAATAAAGTCAACTGATTCCAAATATGTTAAATGTCCAACTTTAGTTTAAATTCTGACACTATTTAAAAATTCAGTAAAATTAAACCCATTTTTGTGGTAAAGCTTTGTTTTTTATTGATATAAAGCTTTTTTTCATTCATTTTTAGTTAATGTTTTCTTTAAAACTATATACTTGTGGTTGTGAATTTAGAGCTGACAATGAGGTTTGAAACTCCGAATTCAATGGCGCGATGGGATTCACCTCTTTTCACAGTTCAAGTAAATGATGATCTTCCTTGTGATAAAATATGTGAAGCGCTTTTCCAGGCCAAAATTCCTAAACTCAACATGTCAACACAAAATCCACCACTAATGTCACCTACATTTGTCCATGATGCAGATAAAATGCTTCAGGTATGTTTTCAAAGTACCGAACTTAGTAGTGTTAATTGCCTAAATGCCACACTTGAAAGTTTAGCTGTTTTTTTAAACATTTTTAAACAACTGGAATGTAAAGCACATTTTTGCGAAAGTTGAAGTATTTTTTTTAATTATTTGCATAGATGTAGTAAGTTTGGTTTTTATTTTCTTGACCACCCTTGTTTAAAAAAACAATTCTTAAAACAGGGCAATTATGAACTGGAGTAAAGACATAAAAATATTCTCCTTGCGGTTTCAATTGGCGTGATTAGTTCATTTATAATTTGTTTTGAAGAGCATTGGAGCTGCGATTTTGTCGGCACAAAAAAATGCTTCGCCAGGGGAAACTATCCCCCTTCCCGTTATCAATGAAACTTACACCATAATGACAACCATCAGCATTGGAGACATGAGAAGACATCGAAAGCAATTTCTTACGTATCTCAGAGCAAATCCTGTAGCGAACATTGACGACATACCGCGCACTTTTTTGAGCTTTTTAAGTAAAGCTGTGGGCTGACGTTTCTGATTCGTTGAGCTGCGACTATTGCGATTCATGTTTTGTCGTGATACTCGTGAAGCATGGTTTTAGGCGAAAGCCAAATTCTGCGCTGGCGGAAAATTATGGAGGTCGGACAAGGTTGTTATTTAATTAGTTTTCATTAGGGTAAGAATCTCTTAACAACTCAACTAAAACCTTTCTAACCTTAAATGAAGGTTTTTATTCGTTTGCGATTTTTATCGGGGACGGTCGAACTTGTTTAGAAATTTGTCAATCGATTTTTAAACCATGACCAAAATATTTTTTTTTCTGTAAAGTATAACAGCTTGCAACTTGTTGATTTTAAAATTGTGCGAATCGCTCTGTTTTTGTCCTAAGTTGATTTTTCACATGTAATTCAGATAGTTTCCCCTCTAAAACTTCGTATCTATATGTTCAGATGTCCACCAACATAGGCTATGAAGAGATATCGTTCTTTCAAACAGTAAGCGACTAAAGGTGCAAATTGTCATGCAATACGCAAATAAAAATAAATCCACAAACACGTCATTAACTCAAGAAAAACAAGAAAATTGTTTATAGATAAAAAGCACAGTAGAAATGGCTGACGAAACGCTTAAGGAACAGTTAGAAGCCAGATAAGGAAATGTTATAGTGTGCTAAATTTATGTGTAAATTGGCCAACAAATTCCCAAAAAGTTCGAACTGATTAGATGGTTTCAAAATAAGATGAATTGTGCGGCCGCCGCGTTATCTGCCAGCGAAGCAAGCTTTTTCCTTATATCGTCGTGATATTCCTGCCGCTGAAACACCACCACGCGTTTGCATTGGAAAGCTTGTTGGACTGACTTGTGCCAATCGAATTTGCGCAAAAGCCACACAAGAAATCAGGCACATCCGTTAAACTTTGCCATGATCTTTCGCATCCACGACTCGTACGTGCTCACCAGAGCGTAAACTCCCACATGACCCGGGGTACCACAGTAGCCAAAGCCGAATGACGTCACACCAGCGAAGTACCACCCACCATTGGGTTTGCGACAACTCAACGATCCGCCCGAATCTCCCTGCAATGCAATGTAGAAAATTTTATAATGTCATGCGTTTTCTAATATTATTAAAATTATAAACATGGATTTTAACTTTTTTACCTAAATATTTTTACTCAAATTGCTAAAAAACGGTGTTATGTCCGTTGATGGAAATTTCTTATGCACTGTTGTGTTTGTTTTATTTTTTCTGTACATTTGTCAAAGCCTTACTTTACACGTGTCGACTGATGCGGCCACCGGGTCACCAGCGCAAAAATGATGCTCTTTTATTAAATGGCGCTTATAGTTTCCACCGAGCTTGCGACACGTCTCAAACCCCAAAACTGGCACCTGGGCTTCCATCAGCTGACGGCCCCCGTTTGCTGTAAAAAAGAAAACAAAATTATCCCCTGGAATACCAAAAAATATATCAGTTGATATTTATGCAAGCTGTGTGAAAGAAGCAGCGGCTCTAATGGCTTTTTATATCGAATTGATAGATGCCATTTTTGCCGAAGTACTTAAGCCGAAAGTTAACCTAAAAAGACCTAAAAGGTTAATCGCAGCTAGCCAAAATACGTAGTTTCTAAACTATACGTTATTTCCTGGGGCGGATCCATGGCAAAACAACGATTTGTTAATTTTAACTACCGGTACCGAAATACAAAATAATTCTTAAGTCGCGCGAAGCCTTTTTCGACATTACAGCATGCATAACCCATTTCAAGGGTTTTTTTAAGCTAAAGGCGCCGTGTAATATATTCACCCGAGGGCGGTAGTAAGCAGTGAACATCTCTTTTTCTTCTACTTTTTAGGCCTATTTCAGTAAGCGACTATACCCAAACGGGCTATGTGTCAGGCATAATAATTATAAGTAAGACAATGTCCTTACCATAAAAATCCCATCCAGTTACGTAACAAAGGTCGCCAGGTCTGGGTTTGTTGAAACTGCTCAAGCATAGAGGTGAAACGCTGGGGGTGGGATCGGCAGGCCAACGAAGCTTAGCAAGCGCAATGTCAGCTGAAATAAATATTTGCTTAATTGAATTGAAAACACCAAATATTTTTTTTAAATTGTTATCCCGATTTTAGATTTCGACAAACAAAGCTTTTCCTTACCGATTGGCGCGTTTATGTTCGAGTAGTTATCATGAAGAAAAACGCTGGAAAGATAGTATCTTGTGCCTATGTGTGACGCACGGTTCATATCAAGCAGAACGCTCCATTCATCGCCCGGATTGTCATGATTTATAGCAAAGCGCCTGATAAAAGAAAACAACGTTAACTAACCACTACTATTTTTACGTAATTATAAATAATTTGATGTGACTTAGCAGCTGTTACAGATTTTTTTGTCATTTTGTCGAGTCCAGCATTCCTACAAATTGCTTTCTTATTCTCCAAATATTCTTACCCTTTTTGAACATAAAAAGTTATAACAAAATATCGTCCTAAAATACCCAATTTTTTGTAGACAACAAAAAAGGGGAAAATGTTTGTTCAGTTAGGAATAGAACACTAATTAATACTATTTGCAGCAATCGATCGGAATTAGTTGTTGGCGCCTAATAGAAATTGGAGTAATTGTGCTCGTGCATAACTTGTTAATCTGTCGTGCCGAGTATGTGAGAAACAATATTTCCCAGTGTTACATTGACTTAAGTGCATTTAAGTGTTTTTAAATGACTTAGATTAAAATAAAAAGTTTTCGTCAAGCAATTTAAAAGTTTAACATTTATTTTAAGGTTTAACGTTTATAACAAGGACTTGACTTGAATTTGATTTGCTCTAATAATGACTTAGACTAGGATTTGACTTGGGCAACTCATTGATTGGATTAGGACTTGGCTTGGTATTTATTTAAAACACTTGTCTTTAAACAAGTTATTTTATAAGTGAATAGGCTGGGACTTTACAACACTGATATTTTCATACCAATTATAAGTGAAGATGCATAACTTACGTAGAGTTAGTACAGTGTCCCGCGGTAACAACCCATAGGGATGCTATCAATGTGGATCCACACAAATGCTTCCAGCTACAGTTTCCCCGACAATCGTAATGCTGCCAACTTCCATGCCACGGCCAACCAAGCCACTTTGATTCCTGCAACATCAAAATATGTTGTAATAATCCATTGATTCTACGACTATAGGCAGAGCTGTCAGTGATTTTTCACCGAAACTTAGTTTAATTTCAAGGACAAAATAACGTTTCATAAATGTAAAATTGCTGTCAGAATTATGTTAAATTATGCATTTTACTTATGTATTTACTACATACTCAACACTACGAGATATCTCTTATTTTTAAACTGGGCTATATTATGCGTACTAAAAACAATCAAAGCTAATTTTGTTGTGGTTTAGGTGAAGGTTGCCCTAGATGGGACGTTGCCTGAGTCGGGACTTGGGGATTATATCAACTTGCCATTAGGTAGCCCTAATTCCTAATTATTTTTTGAAGCACCCAATGGTAGCCATCATTTTAACACAAAAACATTTCAGTAGGCTGACAGCGTTTTTGCAACATATCAATCTAAAGAAAATAGGGGTGTTTTCTTGCTGGTTTTATTATTTTTATATTTGAGTTATTTCATATTTGTTAAAGTTGTATAAAATGCATTTTTTACTAATATATGGGTAATTTACCAGGCTTACTTATACAGGTAAGTTTTTCATGTTATCTTGTACCTATAAGCAGCCAATATATCTTCTGTATATGGTGATGTGGGGTGCGTAACATGGGACAGGACGTTCCCAAGTGAGGAACTATTTGTTGCAACCTACATTTTGGGTTATTGTGACAAAAAATGGACTTGCCATTACCTCTTTTGGAGAAGCAAACATTTTGTTATAGTTCAAAAGTTTTCAACTAACAAATTTTAATATGGTTCGTTTTAAATTTTTTATGTAGGCTATGACGTAAAACATTTATACGATTTCCCTATCCATAAAATACGTTAAGAAATGCACCTGGTTAAAATGGATCATCGTATCAACATGTTTGTAATAAATATTACAAATGCAGGTAAAACTTCACTTAACAAAAAACATACCTATTCGAATTAAAACAAAATTATTGTTTAAAAGTTCACTAAAAAACCAACGAAACAGACAAGATTTGGCCTAGGTCGTGTGCGTTGAGAGCAATCAACACAGGCAGAATATTTGTATAATGTATTCACAAATAAAATAAAGTTCCAAGACAGTTACTCTTTGACACGCACTTGTCCTGCTAATTTAAAAATATGAATTTTCGCTTATCACAGCACATTCGTTCTAAGATTCTATGAATTGTTCTAAACAGGCTAGTTTTAAACTTATGTAAGTGTAGCAGGTGGAGTTCAAGTTGTTTTTAATGCTTGTGGTACAAATTGATCAATTTAAAACAACGGATTCTTCCTGTCCCATCTTGCGAATCACACTGTCCCATCATATGAAACTCTGATTTCTAAAGACGGGACACAACAACGTTTTTTCTAAGACGATTTTATGAAAAAAGTTAGAACGCTAGAGGCAAAGTTATAAGTGTTTTTTAAGCGTAAAGGGCAGAGGTATCAAGTAGGCATGATATTATTCAAAATTATTGTTATAATTGAGAACTACAATCATTTGAAAAAACGTGTCCCATCATGGGCAACCTTCCCCTACCTGTCCACCAATTATCTTCACAGAAGACGCTGGCTGTCTAGCATTGACGAGTTTGCTTCTGACACCGCACTGTAGACCGTCCAACACATGCTGCTTGGTGGCATTGCAGGGTCCCGGAGAACACTGTCGCATGTTCTCCGCACTGCCGTCACACCCTAATGAGTTAAGGTGGATGAAAGTTAGAATATTACACTAGGCCTATTATTGATAGTCAGAAATAGAGATTCAACTTAAAATTTGCCTCAATGAAGCATAACAAAACTAATCAAAAATAACATTCCGCATAATTATTACGTGAATTAAACTTGCTATTTCTGTAACAAACAAATTTATATTTAGGTTACTATAAATATATTGCAAGAGATCTGATTAACATCCGACAGACAATGTGTGTAAGTTAAGAAAACACAGAGCAGGAGGTATACCGCGTATGCCAGGGCTGCCGTTTTTGCAGTATCGAGTTCTCTTTTTCACTCCTCCAATACCACAAGTGACGCTGCAGCAGGAAAACGACGTCCAGGTGGACCAAACCGGACAAGCCTGAAATAGGAAAAAAATGGAAATCCCATGTTGTGGAATAGCTAGGCCTATAGTTTTTTTCTTTAATTTCCACTTGCTTTAAATTTATTATTTTTTAAATTGTTTGAAACGCGACTATATATGTATATTGGTTTCACTGAGAATAATGTACTTCCTAGTTAATACAACGGTCTTTGTAAGCAAGAAAAAAATTGGGCAGTAACAAGAAAACAGTTAAAAACCTGAAAGTTACAACTTTTTCTTTCAATGGACTTGCCGAAGCAAGGTTCTGCCGTACAATTCCGGGTCCTAGTTCGAAAACCCCAGTTGCAACTTTTCGAACAAGATGAGTATTCGCTCCATGCGTTCCAGGTTGGACAAGGCTGCAGTCAAAAAGTATATTTTTTCTAAAACGATGAATAACAGTTACCAACGTAAGATTACGCAGAAAATGCAATAATTACGGCAACTAAAGAAGGTGTAAGGAATTGTAGTTAAAGGTAAGCGAATGTTTCCCACGTTCAAGCTTTTTACCAAAAAAGTTGTAAATCTTCTTATAATTTACCTGAGTCGGTGTACAGGCCTCGTACATCATGCTACGTCCCTGGCACCTTGAGTAAACATGGATAAAGTTGGTCGTATGTAGGCATTCTCTGGTTTTCGACCTGTATCCGACCTGGCTACCGCAATTCGCCGAGCACGACCCAAACTGAGTCCATTTTGACCAACATGGCGGAGTGTAGCATTCCCTATAGTCCACAGAAGACCCAGGGCACCCGAATGATACACCTAAAAAGCAATAGAAAGGTAACACTTAATTTTGTGTTTAGCATGTATCCTTTAATTGCGTTAAAAATGATTATAACAACTTTTGTCTTTTTGTATTACACTACAATGTAGACTCACCGGTAGCTTTTATACAACGCCGAGTCCTGTAAGTCATTCCGCTTCCGCAAGTTTTGCCACATTTCGACCAAGGCTGCCAGTTGGCCCAGAACATTCCACACGAGTTTGGAAACTTACAATTCTTTGTTTCCCTTGGAATCCTTCCACTGCAGCGGGATGGAGCAACCACTACAATTTGTAATAAAATACGTATTCACGAATAATTAAAACAATTCTTCGTATAGTTAATATTTTTAAACGCTAATTCATTTCTAATGTTTTCATTTAAAAAACAACCAACTTTAAACCTTTTTTATCTAAAAAGGGTTATAGATAATTTTCACGAAAAAACAAGCTAACCTTGGAGAGCCTGACCATAGGACAAAGTGGCAGTTATTTTTAAAACATTATCGTCTCCAGGAATGTCAGTGTTGCGGTGTCTGAAATTAAGTTATATGTTACAAACCTTACAAAATATATAAATACGTGTCAAAAGTACCATAAATCGACATTTAACAAGACGAACTCACCGAAGCGTGCATTCTTTCACTCTACTCCGAGTTCCGGTGCCGCAAGATTTTGAGCAGGAGCTCCAGTTTTTCCAGTTACTCCAACTTGGGCAAGCTTTGTTGCTTAAACACAATCTTTCCTCCCTAGTGTGACTGCTGCAAGGTCTGAAATGTAGACAGGTTGATATAATTGTTAATTTATAATGTATTGCGTAGGCTAATACCCTTGTAGAAAAGTAAGATTCTTTATTACCATTTATGTACGTAATGAAAGTATAATATAATTACTCGAAAGGATCACCGAATTATAATTACATTTGATCTTGACGTAAGCATTTTCTGTCTCTATGTTGTCTCCCATGGCCGCATGGGGCGCTGCAAGTACTCCACATTCCCCAATCCTGCCATCTAAAACGTTATATAGTCCGGTTACAGTGGCAAACTATATGTATCATCGTTTTTTTTTCAAACTATATGTATCATCGTTTTTTTTTTGTTTTTTTTGTTACATTTTTTTAGTTTAGCTTAACACATTTAACTTTAAAACATTAGTTGGCCTTAAAACTATTAATTAATGTTGGCATTGCATAAGTACAGAAACTATTTAATAAGTGCAATACCAAAGTTTCTAAGAAATTATAATTTCAGAATAAAGTTGTACATAGACCTGCATCTTTAACTTATAATAAACTACAAACGAATCCTTGGTATACAAATATAAGATTTAAAGGATTGTTGGTTGTTCTATCGCAGCTTATAACCGTACCTTGTTGTATCCCGTACAACGACGTTGTTGCAGCGTCTCAAACAACGGCGGATTTCTGCAACCGCTAAATAAACACCGTGGTACAGTTTACAACATATGAATGACAAACCATGTTCTCTATTGTTTTAATTGTTTAGTAAAAATTGCACACAAAAAGAAAATCCGAATAATTTTAAAGTAATAAAAAGAAGTTATTTACAAACCTTCTAAACAGGTTGTTTCCAAACTTCGTCCAATACATTGCCTGCTTCTTCTCTGAAAACCAATAGCGCCGCATATAGAAGAGCTGCACCTGGACCATGACCTCCACGACGACACGCTATGAATCTTTAAAAACGTTTTTGATTGGTAATATTTTAAGAAAATCAGTAGCCCGACGTTTTACTATTTTTGTATTCTGGTTCTAAACGCACCAGTTCGTAACTTAGGTTTTGCAAACTCCCAAGGGTTTTCGGAAGGATTTCCAGTGGGTATTTGATGGCGGATAAGATATTCTATGTTGCATGGCATACCACTGATTTGTTAAGAATTTATTGCGAATAACTATAGTAGTTACCTTTTTACCACTTTTATTTGGTGTGAACTTACTTGATGTATTTTTTTAACTGGGGGCTACTTGAAAAGGTAAAAGTTCAACACTGATTTACAAAACAATACTCAAAAAAACTTTATACAACATAAAAACAACTGGTGCAGTCAAAAATAGTTAAGGGTACCGGTATTACCCTTTCCATAAAGAGAATTTAAAAGCTAAAGGCAAAGTCATAAGTGCGTTAAACTAGCATTTTCTAGGCTTTTTAATATAGGCATGAAAAAATATTAAATATCATTGAAATTATTGTTGTAATTTAGAGCTGTTATAATTTGAAAAAAAGTCTTCCACGGACTTCGGACAGCCTTCTCCGAACCCCAAGATTTTATGGTCCAAAGACAATTGTCTACTTTTGACAATAGCTGCTGTACCCAACCTTACCTACATTAACCTAATTAGAAGCCGAAGGTATTGAACATTCTAAAAACGGCATGAAACCGATTTGACTCTTTGCACCGCTTCAGTGGTTATTTAAGAAGTCATTTTATGACACCATGAATATTATTGTAACAAACCCATACCAAATATGTTAAACTGATACAGTATCTTTTGTCACGATGTCCAGTTGCGTTACGTGCAAATATTGAAAATCATAATATATTTATCCATTCACCACAATCCCAATAAATTGTTCACCCGAAAAATCACTTTTAACTGGACACACGTCTGCCAGGCAGCCATGGATAGCAATGGCGAGTTCCGCATGCTTTATTTGTGGAAACAATTCCGCTTTCGTGTAAGCTTTACTTAGCTATGTAATAGCATCGTCCACCAAAAGCAGAGACAAGTTTTTCGACTTATTTGACTCATAACGTTGCACACAACAACAACCTCAAGGTGTTTTATGCGACCAGTCTCAACAAACTGATGTAGGTGTGACTATTTATTTAGATTTAAAGAAAGCCGAACTCCCATACCAAAAACCTTGTTGTAGGCCCTACAGTACCAAATCTATAAGTTATATGCAAACTCGCAACAGAGGTTTCAAGCGGTGCATGCTGGCTTTTAATGCAATGGATACAAGGTAAATCCGCATTTAATTGGACCCGAGTGTACCGGTTCAACAGTGGACGCATTCTTTCATAGTTAGTGTTGTCTGAAGCTTTGCGTTATTCAAAATTCAAGTAAAATAAATGTTCCATAACTATATAGGGTTTGGTTGTGCCATCAGTACGATAAGCTTTACCAGTCGTTATTGAATTTTTCCAGTGGTTATTGAATTTTTCGTTTAGATATTTATACTTAAGTAAAACTGGTAGTCTTTGTGTTCTTAATATTAAAAATAGTTTTAGAAAAGCAAATGAAAGAAGGGCGTGATAACTATAACACTTTGCTAGTGACGTATAGCACTAGTGCAACTTTGACATCATAATAATCGTAATGACCGGATGAAGACTAGACGTTGCGAATTTCTCAAAGCCGTAACATAGTTCATGTTATGATCAAACAGATAAAGGCGTCGTAATGTTTGGTTTAAACATTAGGACAAAGTCCGACCACGGTAATATTACAGCAATGTCGCCAAAGGCAAGAGGCGCGAAGTTTCGGGGAAGCAACAGATAAGCCCTTTTTTAAATTTGCTGTTGGGCGTTTTAATGTTGGATATTATATGACCTAATCTTAACTGATTAAATCAGCTGGGGTTACCGCCCATGACAAATTAAATTCTTTAAATTCGTAAGGTGGAACAAACCATAACGACAGCTTAATTTACTGGCGATCAAATGTTATATGATACACTTAATTTCTTAAACAATGAAAAGTATTTTAGATGCCCCATATGTACTTCAGCAACACAAGTTTGTGCCAGTTGTAATTGCTATTATATTTGTAAACATCCGCAATTGATAAGTCTCGTCCGGTTTTCCGGAGCTATTTTTATGAACCGTTAATCGAAGCTTGATATGGACGTTCCAAACAAAAAAAAAATCGGTTATTTTAACTATTCTAACGATTTCTGGCACCATGTTTAGCCTCAGTTAGTATCAACAGAACTAAAAGCTCTTGGTTAGATTAATTTCTAGTAAAACTCTATATTATTATTGAGCAGAATCAATATTTTCTTACCGTATTGCGTTTCGTTCGCGATCGTTGTTTGATATCTTCCAGAATGAATTTGCCTGAAAAAGTTTTAAATTTTTTGATAAACAAATGCAGTTTTTCAATTGATTTTAAATCGTAAAATACTTGACGTTTAATTAGAATACCAAATTCAAGTGATACCTAGAAAAATTGTTGTTAATGTAATACCACAATTTAATTGCCGGCGAAAGTAGTCATATAGCCTAATCCAGGGGTTCTTAAACTTTTTTTACCGCGGACCCCTAAAATTTTCTTTTAGCTCGCATGGACCACTGTAGGCAAAAAAATTCAAATATGTCGTCATAAATTGACGTCACAGTACAAATAAACTTTTTAATTTTGCTGATTTTGGTTCAAAAATGGGAAAGTGAAATTAAGTCTAAATACACCCAGTGCAAATTAACACGTTTTGTTTTAAATTAAATTGTTTTTTTTAAACAATTAATTACTTCATTAGTATACACTAATATTATAATTAGGCTTTCATGGACCCCCTAAAACTAATTCACGGACCCCCAAGGGGTCCATGGACCCCAGTTTAAGAACCCCTGGCCTAATCGCTTATAATGTTCTTTACTTAAAAAAATAAATTATTAAGAAAGTATAAGCATTCAGAACTTATATATTAAAGATGCATGGCTTTTTGCAAGCATGCCCCAATTTTTTATTAGGTGACGCTTTGAAACAAATAAATTAAATTTGTAAGTAGTAAATTTGTTTAAAATAGACCCTGCTCTATGCCAATTGTCGATAAAAGAACAACAAGTGGAGTGGGCTAAATTAATATCGACTTCTCTAGAGTTTAGCAAACAAGTCGTTTAAAAAGCTAAAGTTTATTTGCATTTTTTTTAGATTTTTTGCTGAACTTTTTTGAGTCTTTTGTCGCATGTATTTAACATAAAGTTTATTGCACATACAAATTGGTTTGGACATGGCCTTATGAGTTTCCTTGTTGATTTTACCTATAGGATTAATAATATCACACTTTGTCTCGTTTGGTACCCAAAACCGTTTATCGAAAAAAGCAAAACGAAAGTTGAACCACCATTTTTAATAGCCTACCTAATATTTACAAAATTATCAGGCTTTGAAAAATTGTTCGCACGTGATAAACAAAACCCTATTCTACTACCTTGAGCAAGTTGCGTGAGAACGGTGCTTATTAGGCGAGTTTTTAAAAACATTAAGTCGCTTTCGCCAGCGAAAATTCCCAAACTATGTATTTCAGATATAACCACAAACCAAGAGCACATACTTGCCCGAAGGAATTAAATTCAAGCTTCGGCATTACACGTTTGAAATGTAGCAAAAAAATGGCTCTGTGGCTTTAAAATTGGTTTAACCTTTCACGATGCCGAAAGGAAAATTTGACCAAACTCAGCGAAGTTACAATCATTTTCGAAAGCACTATTTTAGTATAATAAATACAACATATGCAACCATATAACATTTTTTGAAAAGCCATCTGTGAAGTGAAATTTGTTCTTCGGTAAATGTTGGTGACTAACTATAAATTTACTGAAAAATCGTGGAAAACAACTAAAGACTGTTTTGATATTTCTTCTTATATTTTCATTTTTTAAAGCAACGTGTTGTGAAGAAATGCATTCCTTTCACATTTAACCCTCAAATTGTGCAATTTGGCTCTTATTCAATGCTGGATTGGTAAGCGCCGTTGGCTACAGCAAAATGATACTTCGCAAGACCATTACGTGCCTCAATTTGAATCATATTTGTAATTCGAAAGTGTTGCTAACATATTTGACAGTATAGTTTGTTGAACTTTTGCTTTTGTCATAAAAACAAAATTGAAAAACTAAGACATCTAAAATGTTTAGCAGTCCAACAAAAATATTTAGGTATTTTGCGTTGTACTTTAAAAGCTTCAACATTTTCTTAATAATTAGGTGTTTTCCATGTTATATAGAATTTTTTTTCTAATAAAGGCCACATTACAAAATTACCTCGGGCTGTTCTAAACACTTCGATTTTTTCCAAGGCGAATAAGTTTCTTTCTTCGTCCTGTAGCTTGGCCATAAACGTCGTTGTGTCCATCGAAAGTTTATTTCCAACAATGCTAAGGGTGGCCGGTGATGCCCCATGTGAAAATTTCGAGCAACATAATATGGATCCCAACACCAACAAGGCTAACATTTTCATTACACTTGTTGTTTTTTTAAACTAGGATTTGTGTTTTTAACAATCAATGATAGACCTTCTCGCCGCCGTCTGTAAAAGTAAAACGAATTCCTCAAAATTTTTCTCTAAACATATTTTATAAGAAAGACTACACGTAATATTTGCTTTGACTGTAGAAGATTAAGGAAGTCCAGGCTTCTTAAACTGGTGCGCAACCCACCGCAAAATTTATGCGGGACGAATAAGCGTGATGTAAATGTTTTTCTTTCGCAAAAGTCGAAGTAAAGTTGTCTTGGCTGTCCACATCGCTCTGTTTATAATACATAAAGGCGCGGCGCAGTCATAAAATGAATTAGCCAATATTTAATGTATAAGTTTAATTTATTGCAAAAATTACCTCGGTTTATTATGTATATGGCGGAATACGCTATCACGAATCAATATGTTCCATTTTGTTTCAAAATGATATGCGACATATAAATTCAGTACTGATTTCAGTACAACATTTTTATTTTTTTCGAAATGAAATTCAAGTGGCCTATAATCGATCATTTAAATTTTCACGTGGATAAATCCTGGCAAGACTCTTCTCAATTTTCCTCTTAGGAATGACTTCTCGAGGACCTTGAGCCATTTATATAGCCTCGGCACAGAATTCAATTTTCTAGCTAGACTATACCGCAGAAATTTACCGATAAGCAGGTCGAAAAGCGTTTTTAATCCCGTGCAAAGAAGGTGGCCAAACGGCGCAACTAAACAGACTGGATATTTGGATCTTATGATGTTGTGCGAGCAGACAACTTTTGCATGTATATTTACGGTTAGGTGGCGAGTACGTGTAAAATCTACGAGGTATTGCAACGCGCGGATTATGGGGTTTGAACCTAAACTAACCTTTGCTTACAGATTAGAGTTACGAAATCTTAGTATAGATTCCAAACTTTTTAATTTTGCTTAATCGTTTACCGAACAGCAAATTTCTTAAATTTATTCTTAAAGTTAAAAAAATAGCACAATAAACCTGTTTTTTATCCATAAAAATAAAAAAATTAATAATCTATTTATTTATTTAAAGTTATCAGTACATTGAACATTTTTTAAACAATTTATAAACACATTTTTAAGAATTTATTACAACATTTTGGCCGCTGTAATGCCTATTGGGCGTGGTAAATTTATCTTCTGTGAAAAGCACGTAAGCCTGATTGACACGATAAACAGTTCTTGTTCTCAATTTGACCGGTGATTAGCGAATACTTTGTAACCAAAATTAGCTACTGCAGACATAAGTTGTCATGTGGGAATTATTTTGGCTGAAAGCCGCTTTGCGTTTATAATCTTGAATTAAAGTAGGTGGTTAGCAATTATCTGTCAACGCAACGGCTCAAGACAATCTTAATACGCAAAGTGTTACCTGCCAATATAGCAAGCAATTATTAAAATAAATGATACGTGGCATAAATTATACGTTGAACTAGTTAAAAATGATTACCATTCAAATAAAGATGAAAACCTTACTTGAAAGGTTTATATTTGATGATATCGTAATTTAGTATATAAAAATGATTTGCGTTGGTTAACGATTTGTAAAGAACAGAGAACAAGGGGGCTTGGGTGCATCCCAATGAGTTCTTCGTAATCTAAAGTTTATGTTTTACGCGCAACAGGGTCTACAACTCGCAAATCTTTGGTAGTCTCTAAATATAGCCTATTAGTGTAACATTACGTCTACTTTAAATAAACATTTTGTTACCGACGTTAGCAACACTCCCATTTAGCGAATAGAGATTAGGATAACGATAAAATACTCACACGATAAAATGACTACAAAGCATAGCTCCCTTAAATGTGTTTAAGTTTATTTACCTGGCCTTTCAGACATCGCCTTGGTGTGCGCCCTGCTGCTACTACCACAACAACCCAAAAACTAGTGTTGTACCGTAAATCTTTACAGACTTGCGACCGTTTGAGATAATTTTTATTTGATTTTGCCTTTGATCATTGCGATAACCTTGACTATACCTTCTTCTTGTATATTGCCATAACGAGTTTTTCCCACTAAAGCCGCCAATTAATATCGGATCTCTTGCATCACCACATATGACATATTTAATCCTTGCCTTGTCTAAACAGATTTTAAAAGCGCAAAGATTGGCCAACGCCCTGAAGAGAATCCCCATAATACGACAGCATAATTCTCCTGCATATAGTTTTGCGGTAAGTTTTTATGTTTTAGCCAGCGGTGGCAATAAAACTTAGTTAAAGTCAGATTTTATTAATATTAATGAAATAACATAATGTTGCAGTATTATAACTTTTATAACCGTAATTTTATAAAGCAGTTTATCAAATCACGTGGCAATCCTGAACTCTCGAAGCTGTAATGAAATAAAGAAATAAATAATTGAAAAACGAAAGCTTTACGTGGTGTCTGCTCGCTCTGCGCTTTATGTTTAACTTGCAAGTAAAAGTGAATGCGAGAAAAAATGAGTAAAATACGCTCGATGAAAGAAAGATAAATAAAAACTAGAAACTCGCGCAAACAAATATCAGATTCGTATAAAGTTGGTTTCTCTATTTCGTGAGATTTAACTAACAAGTCATATTTCAGAAAAAGAAAAGCAATACAAAGCTCAGAACACTTTTACTTGTTCATATAGCCGTATTTAAAATGGGGTTTCATGGTATTACTATTTAATCGTTTGTACACAACCTACTATAACTCTACATTAATTTCGGTTTCATAACTTGCAAAGGAACTCTTTCGGTTCTTTGGGAAGAAAGGAAACTCGCATACGCATATGTTTAGATATTTGTTAAATGTTCCACTTAACCCAGGGGTTCGCGCTTTGCAACCTGCCGTCTCAAGCCAAATGCGGCCCGCAAAGCGAAAATATAGGCCAGTGACATGTCACTTTAAATACGTGGTGCTTTACCACTAAAACTATTGTTGATATTACCTTGCACGTGCTTATGTTTAATATAGTCTATACTTATTTACGCATTGCGTCCATTTTTCTTTTTGGTGTAGGGAGAAAATTTTCGCGGAAGGTATAAGTACCGTTACTTTAATCATTGTCAAAATAGTACCTTGCGGAACTAAATGCACGGAATATTTTTTTAATCAAACCAAAACATGTTTCTCATATCGCCTAACATTCGTTTTTGTTCGACATGTATGGATAACAGCCTTTTTTAATTTAACAGGAAGATCGAAAGCCAAACGTATAAGACAAGTGCCAGCAAGAATTAAAGAAGAGTACATGTATATAGCATTTCTTATATGTGCTTTAATAACATAATTGCTCCCCATTTATGAAAAGTCTTTAGAAGCATAAAATAGAAGTTAACTTGCTCAAGTTTATAATGCATGACTATACCTAAACTACCCTTTGCCATTTTTGTATATCACCACATTTAAAGAAACAGTAACAGCGAAACCGTGTTTAGCCTATACATGGTAATTACAGTTTACAAATTTATGTATACAAGCACTGTCCCTATGTCAACGGGTGTCTGTTGGGCGAAGACGCACGTGGTAGTTACCTGCAATCAAGCGTTCTTAATGATTGCAAAACGGTTATCATTGCAATTAAGTTTATTTTATTAATCCTTAAGTTTAACGTTTTTAGGAAGCAATAACTCACAGCGTACCGTTCAAGACGATTTGTATAGGGTCATGGAAGTTTACGAAAAAAAATAATTTATCAAGTCATACAACCAGTAGGGCATGTTTGCCTGTCTCTTTTAGGTGTATTTACCAAACATAAAAATTCTCAGAAGCATTCAGACCGTCGATGTTAAGCTAAGCGCGATATGCTGGTGTGCAAAAAAATCAAACCCAGATGGTGGACGTCGTAAGTTACTTACTGGCCTCTGTTTACAGCTCAGAAGATTATAATCAGGCCATAAGCCTTTGCAAATAATTCTTAGAAACGACCCACACAAAGTGTTCAGTGTCAACTGCTATATTTCTTCTTGTTTTGCGCCGGATTCCTCGGAGGATTAAGTGTTCAGCGATCGACCGAACAACAGCATCGGCCAAAGGGCATTCGTCGGTGACGTACATATATATTATAGCTACAAAAACGGACTCTTTTCCAGTCAGTTCGAACATATAACGTGGGCAGCGTGTGTTAAATTTGCCACGCAACTTTCACAATGGCAAGGAATAGTGCTGAGGCTCATCCAGAACGGCGACCGGCCTCCCAATTATAAGTTCAGTGGAACTTTTCAGCAATTGCATAAAGTAGGCGAGTTTTTATCACATAGGAAATCGAAAAATATACTTTTTTTTTAATTTTGACAATATGTGGCTTCATGTTTTGACCATTAAATTCTGCTAATCTCCGTGAATAACAACTCACATGCAAGCTTTTGCATGTTTTTGAAAAATAATATATACGAACAACGAAACACCTGCACTTTAAAATTACTACAAACATATAAATGTTTATATTCATTCTTATGCATCTAATCAATAGGCATTTAGGCGCGATTTCATGTAGTAAACAATGTGTGGGTCTGCGAAAATACTGTGTATAGTCGAAGTATTGATTTTAAAACGGAGAATTATCGATCCACAGATGCAGAAATATGCTGGCGTTAAATAAATAGCCTGAAAACTAGCAATGTAGACATGAAACTAGCAATGTAGCCTAATCCTTATCTAAATCCTAAAGAAATTGCGTTTCGCGACCTGCAATATATAAAACATATTTTTTACTTCGCTATAATTAGGCTTAGCTCATTGATTACACGATATTTTCAAGGGCCTACAAAGCACAATATCTAAATTACAATAATCATTATAAAAGCTAAATTCGCAGTAATAACAACGACAGAATAATATAAAATCGTCTTAATTAGACCTAAGCATGTCGGAATAAGTGCTAAATTATTCAGAATAATCCCTAAGTTATAACGCCAATGTTTAGTCTTATTAAGGCCTTATTCTGAACTGTGTTTTATTTTGACGCTGATGTTGTTCTAACTTCGGTCTTAAGGCTTGAGTCTCTTTCAAGAAATGTAACTTTGAAGCCTATGTAACAAATAATTGCAAGCAATTTAAAAGAAATATACCCAAAAATGTTTACGCTTGCTTCGCTCGTCAGGTTCACCGCTACGTTTTTAAATGTCTCTATTTTTTCGCTGAAGTAAAAAGGTTAACAAACACTGGGTTAAATTATGCGGTATACGTCTATGCGTGATCTTTGGTATAAAAAAAATCAATTCATAAATATTGTTTTAACGTTTAGTATTTGCTGCGAAAAACTTATGAAGATGTTTTTAAAGAGTCATGAAGATGTTTTTAAAGAGTCTTTCAAGTTTGAATTGTGACTCATCCGCGAGTCCTTTTCGAATCCTCTTTCGGATGTGGCAAGCATGCAAACCAACTTTGCGTTATCGACAAAATCGAAAATTGTAAATGTTGATATTCCCAAAAACCTCGAACCAGTCAAATATGTGGTCCCAACTTCACAGAACACCTTGGAGCCTAGTAAAACGTATATGATGAAAATTGTCAAACGCATTGCGAATATATTGTGACTATAAGTTTATAGGTATAGGACAACACTTGTTGGTTTTGATGGTTATGAATTTGGGACAGTCTCAACTAAATCGTCAACTCACGCCAGAAGAACATATGGAATTAGACGAGTAACTGTCGACTTCCTTGCTGACGTGCAATGTAATATGCGAAGGGGGGGGGGGGGCAGTTTCTGTGAAATTTAAAAACAAGCTTAATAGTGAAAATAACGGCCCAAATAGACGTTAAAAGCGACATGCTTTATTTTCAAACGTTTCGGCAATTTCTAATGCCATCATCAGTGATGAAAAAAAAGAGTTACGTGATTGTGCCGCAACATTCTATTCTTCTATATCGTCTTCTACTCGATGTCATTGAAAGCGGATGCAAAGCAGTAGTTCTTAATAGCACTTTAAATTTTTGAGCGTACGAGGAGTAGAGATGACGTCCTTATGACGTGTTGGAAAATAACTTTCGGCTGTATTTTGTTTAATTTTTTCACCGTTTACTGGTCTATTAGTTTTGCAATACGCCACTTTTATTGAATGTGTTTCACTGATGCCAGAATATAAGAACGACGGCTTGCAAAAACCGTTCGAGTTTAAGTAATGAAATCGTTGCCCAGGTTTATACTATACAACAAAGTATGTAACCAAAAGCAATTTTTAAAGAAATAAATTAAATTTTTCGTCTTGTGAGATTCAATTACTACCTTTGCCCAGTTTTTTATATAATGCATCAAAGTATGTAACCACAAAGCAATTTTAAAACCACTCACAAACGTAAAACCTTAAAGCAAATACGTAATCCCGGTATCATATCACGTCCAACGTAAGCAAAATCTTGTTTGAATCTGAAAATGGATTAAAATTAAAACCAACGCATTGAATGTGAAATTTTGCGAACTCTATCTAAATTTTTCGCAGTGACAGAAATCAAGAAGTTCTTAAACATAAAAGTTTTAAGTTGGAAACATTAAAATTTATTTTTATTAACGCAATATATTTAATTTTAATTTGATTTTTGTGACGCTACCGATCCTTCTGTTAGTCGACGATGACTCTGCTCTGCCTGCCTCTTTAAGATCCCATGTCAGCGGCCGAGCCGCGAACAAGTGCACGCGGACAAACTTTCTTATATATATACTACTAGAGTATGTTGCTAACGCCATGGCAACATAAAAAACTCAAACTCTCCAAAGTATAATTTATTATATAGTTAATGTTGTTATTTAGACTAGAGAAATTTGTGAATCTCTACTAGAAAAAATCTGTGAGATATCCAGAACCGTCAAGTATCCTTAGAAGTTGAATATTTGCCAAACTAAACTGAATAAACTTGTCGCGGCCGCGCACTTTGATTGGATTTCAGTCGTAAATTTGCGAGTTTGCTTGAGAACAACAGATATATGTGGGCCTAGTCGTTTTAGGACACAACTTTGTGATGACACTCCAAAAAATATGTATAGAACAAAATGGAAAATACTTTGACCAAATTTTGAGTCAAAGCAGGATAAGGTATGACGTAATGCTTAATGCAGCTACTCGCAACAATAAAACTATTTTATGTATTTTTAGGCATCAATTGACCTAGGAGAATAGATATAGCCTAATATTACTTGACCCACCCCAACCAAACGCAAACCCAAAGAAATAGCTGCACGAAGCATTACGTCATATGTTATCCTGCCTCGGATATTCCTTATCCTGCCTAACATTTGGTCAAAGTATTTTCCATCCACCCAGGGATTTATGTCTGCTAATTAAAAAGCACATCTCATTGAATCATTAATTTGCAATCAAAGTTTTATTTTTGACTCTCCTGCAAAAAAGAAAAGTGAGCACATCTGGTGCAGTTAGCTATTAATAGAAAATTTTCCTGACATTCTTCTAAAACCAAGCTGGTGTGTACTGTACTGTATATCTTGAACTCAATATTTCGACCTTCTCTAATATTGCGTGTATACCATGTAAGATGTATGCCTTTAATGCAGAATAAATTTCCGTGGTAACAAGAAGACGCACCGGGAGATATATGCAGCCTATACCATCTATGTTCATTATACTGTAATTATTATCAATACTATCAAATGATATTTAGCGAAACAGCTAAAAACAGGTTTATTAAATACAACCAACAGCACACATCAAAATTGTAGGGCAGCCGTTTTCATGAATATACTACTATTTATCTATAATAAATGTTTCTTAATTTGCGGCTAAAAACTTTTCCACTATTTTATTTAAGACTGAGTAGTCCAAGATAGGAGACATAATATTTTTTGCGTTTCACGGGTCACAAAAATGGACAATAAACTCGAAAAAGATGGAAGCTTCCTTAGCCTCCCTGGTATATTTTTAGGATTTTCTATATATGTTCTGTAGTGTAGTGTACACTGTACACGCTACTTTGGGAATCTCCTCAAAATGGTAGGCAAATTAAAAAACTTTTGGGAACAAGTGAATCCAAAAGTGTTAACATGTGACACGTGTGCCACAATTAAAGTTTTAATTTTCTACCATTTCGCGAATCTTTTCTGTTTTGTTTACGAAGCAATAGCCAAAGGTTATTCACAGCAAAGCGTAGGCGATTCACGTGAACTTACACGATGAAACACCCAAAATCAGCAAAATATTTACAGCCGTAGCAGCATTCTTGGTCGCGATCCAGCACGACCGACCAACAAATAATGAACACTAAAAAAACTTTTGTGTCTACTAGAATACGTAGATGGTTTTCTTACCAGCAGCTAAAATAGGATAAACGCAATCATTGGTAAACATATCAGGCTATAGTGAACATTTGTAAAGTTAATACCTATGAAATGAGAATTTGGTTCCTAACTTTAATCGCCATCATTGCAGAGCAAATCCAGATAGGATTGGCCCTCCTAAAACAATTTAAAAAAAAGTATATTGTTAATTGTGATAGCTACTTGTATCTATCCATACATAAACTATATAATGTAATTTTCACCAGATTTGTGTCAAAAAATGTGGTTGTTGAAATTGTTAGCGTGACAAATCCAAAGGGAAAAAGTGTAAGTGTATATGAAAAACAGTTGAAAATACAAAGAAAGTTGAAAGCTATGGAAGTAAAAAAAATATTTGCGAAGTAAGTTATGCCATTAACAGGCAAATTTACATTACATGAAGAAGATAATTTTTTTCATAAATTAAGTATATTTAGTATTAGTTGTAATTTAACGCGCAGCCTTTCCACTTGACTAAACAAATTAAATTTACCAACAAAATCTTACGATTTAAAAAAAAGATTATCAGCAGCAAGCATTTGAAAAGGCAAAGCGCTCAAAAATTTATCCATATAAAAGACCGTTGTTGCAAGTGCCGCAGCATTGCCACCTCCATGAAGGACGAGTGCAAAGACCATTTGCTCGGACAACTTCGCAGGTGCTAAATCGGGAGTACCTGTGGCGGGCGGCTAGAAATGGAAAAGAGGGTAAATGGCGATTTGACAACAGTTGAGCTTAAAATTTAAATTGTAAAACGTAAACCTTATATTCATAGCTTTACTCCACCATCCGAAGAGGACTGATTGCCATTTAAGAAAACCTGATAAGTTGGAATCAACCGCAGCAATCTCGTAGCTACTGTTTGCTTATATTCCGTCTACTTAAAGGAGTTTTTAGCGGCTTAGTGACAAATAATGTTTAGGGCCTAGACTAGTAATTCGAAAGATGTTATAGGTCATTCTGTAAATATTAAAATAAATTACTGCCAATGACAAGGGTCTTCAATTACTATTTGTTGGCAAGCGGAGAGATTTTTTTTAATTCGTATGAGGTACAATTTTTCTAACACTATATTCATATATTCTAACACTATATTCATATATTCGAACACCATATTCTTGCTTTATGTGGACTCGTTAACAAACTTTTTTTGTTTAATCATCAAGATTTTTCAATTATTACTCTGCGATGAGCTTCACCAATTATTTTTTTGGAACGATACCTATGGTAAGTCAGCGAAACTTGCAAGGTAAACTTGCAATTTTAGCGAAAACTTGCAATTTTAGTTGTAAATGTGTATAAATGGATTTTTAGGGTCTAGAGAAGTCTTTTAACATATTAGTATATCCTGTTATAATTTATACATGCTTGGGTATGTTGGAGCATTTTGTTACGAAGTCAATAAGGTTTCATGCCACTGTTACAGCATATCATGCAAACTTGAAGTAACGAAAAAACGAACAGAGTAAGGAATGAATATATCGAAAGAGGAAATTTTTATAAGTTTTATTAGGATTTACAATGATGTAAAATGTGATTCATAAAACGCTAATCGTAGCAGACATCAACGGTGCGGAAATTAGGTCCAACACAATTTCGTAGAAAAGAAAAAAAAATCAGCTTTTTAGGAATATATATAAAATAGAACTTCAATATATGACAAAAGGGAAAGTAAGGCACAGATGTCAGAAACATGTTGCCGATAAAAAAATTAAAAAAATACGAAAAAATACTGTACACATATTTCAAGCGAACAAAACAAAACACTTAAATCATGTCAAGCATCATAGATGCGGTTCGAAGAATAGACATATTTTCGTTCTTATAAAAAACAAGTTTTTGCTTGCAGATAAAACACAGCATCAAGTTTAACCAATTGCTGCTAACCAAGAAATCTCAGAGCAGCATTGAGGTGATAGATCTCTGAAATGCTGAGCAAAGGGTTTATTGAAAATCGCAACTTTATAAAATAGGTTTCTAGCGGTTAATACGAGGTAGAAACTAAAAATGGCAGAAATATTTCATCGCTGGTTAAGTGGATAGTGTTAAGGCAGAGGAGGCAAGTGATACACAAAAATTCAAAGATACATGTTGTAAAAATATAGTAAATCGAAAGCAGTTAACCGCTTCCGGTAAGAAACTGTGGATAGCACAAGTAATTACCACAACTGCATCTAAAAACTATTTGTTTTCCAGATAGATTAAAAGTGAGTATTTCATACAGCGCATTAAAAGCCTGTGAGTTATTCGTCTTGTGAGAAGGTTTTACAGAACAGTATATTTTGACAACACATGTAGACCATCAATACATAAAGAATATGAAAAATCGCTAAAAACAAGCAAAAAATAATGTCATGAAGACAAAATTAGTAATTTCTTAGCAGCAACATTTAAGCGTTCTGTTGCTAGGATATCTGAAACTGTCTCAAAATGATCATTAAAGTTTGCTGAGAGAACTTTATCCGAAAGTCACTTAAGTTAATGAACAAGGCAACGGTTGGTAGTGCTTAAATTATCACGGGTTTATATTCAGTTTGACCCAAGGTAGCCGCCAGTCGGCTCTGCATCGGTCGCCGAGTTTGAAGACTCGCCAGAGTACTGTTCGTCATCTGGGTACTTGCCGTAAAACGAGTCAACGAGATTTTGCATTATAATATCGTTGTTGGTTTCGGTTAAGGTGGCGAATGTGGTACAAGTATGGCAGCAGGTTTCTTTGAAAACGGTCATGTTACACCAGAGAAAGCGCAGCACCAAGAAGCAAGGGTTGGCCACGTACGTCTTGTTGTAATCTGTACGCGTTTTAACACTGACGGTTAGTAAGGTATTACGCGCCCAGGCAACGTGCACAGTTAAGAAAGAAGGCAGTAACTAAAATAGGTAAAATGTCAAGGAGCTGCGTTATTTTAAATGTTTGAAGAGAAATGTGAATACATCATGTTGTATTCGGTGCTCTCACTTTTAGGGATTTAGTTTCAAATTGGAACTTTACGCCCCTTTTAGGGACAAATCTGGGGATTTTGGTGATCTAGGGATTTTTTGGGGGATTTTTAGTCTTATTTTGCAAATCGCATTGTATGATTTGTTAACTAGTTAAGTAAAAGTTAACCGAATTGCAATTTTGAAAAAAAAAACAGGTTCAGAATATACGAGCCTACTTGTTTCTGTTGAAAGTTGATTTGAAAAGTTTAAAGAGTAACTGAAACTGCTTAGCCTATGTAAAACCTGGCATGAATTTGTTGCTTGTTGCGTTATTGTACATTAAGCATTATACCAACTTATAGTCAATTTTTCTTAATGTGGTCAGGTGAAAGATATAATTTTAATTAAAATGGCACCAGGTGAAGTACGTCCACACATTGCTGCACAAATGAGTAGCTGAACATAATAAACAATAGTAGGCTAGACCTGTAGGCTACACCAGGGTGGTCCAAACCCAGACCCGCAGGCCACATGTGACGTCATTGTTCGTGGCCGCGAAGCAATGTTGTATACATGCGCACCGTTAAAAGTTGAATTAAAGAACTCTAAGTGACCAACGAACAGTACTGCAATTGTTTGGGTATGATTACACCTATCGGGTTATACCATTAAATAAACCAGTTTTTGCGCGAAAACATCTTCGTAATTTGACGAGTGTGTAGTTTGCAACATCTGTCTTAAAATTTTAGTAAGGTCCGCACGGTTTCCGCAAACATTCTACGACAGTGGTTCTTAACCTTTTCATCTTACCTATCGGTAAAATTTCAAAACAAATTTTGCGGACCGATGGACCTTCAAACATCAAAATCAACCCAAAATGCAAATATGGAAACTTCCATACAATGAGCAATTTGCTGCTGTTTCTTTGATATCATACGTGTTATACGTGGTTCTATTAAAGTTTTTCACATACAACTGGTCCTAAAACTAAAGACTTAAACGAGCTGTAGCCTACTTCTAAACAGTTGGGCACAACACTTGCATTGTGTTGTACGATAAAGTCTAAAGTAGACCATTAACTCTATGTTACGCCACAACTGTTGCAAATTACGAAGCTGGCGAAGTTCTAAATTTAATGGACAAGCCTTCAACATCTTGCATTTTGTAGTTGAGATTTAAGATTGTAATATATTTGGCGGACCGGCGGTCGAGAACCACTGTTCTACGCTTTTAAAATGCAGTCATCTATATTAAAAGTTTTGTCAAATACGCAAATTTTTCGCGCTTTGCGCGCACCATTTTTCCCAGTCTTATAACACTCGATTTTATTTGCGCACAAGTTCGACGATAGTAGCAAGTTTCTGGAGCTTATATGTATTTAACGATGCTTTGTGACGTCATTTAACCATTTCATACCCCGACCAAACAAAAATCGTTGATCCGCTTCTGGTACGCATGTAGCCCACTTTATGTGCCCCGCAAAATATATGCAAGATATATCGTGGCCCGCGATGCTGTCAACCTTCGACCACCCTGGGCTACACAATGCAGTTATTAAAAAAAGTGGGAATATCTACAGCTCGCTTTTAGCATGTAAACAAGGTTAATTTGTCTGTCATTTGTGTATAGATAAGGTAATGTGATCACATAGATTAACGTGCTAATTATGGTTTAGGGATTTTTCATGCCATCTGGGGATGTTTTGACATAGCTTCAGGGATTTTCTGGTTTTCATTTGTGAGAGCCCTGTTTGTATTTTCATTACAATAACCACACCACCAAAACTGATCTACATTTACAACAGGCTGTAGAACAGGGGTTCTTGAAACTTTTTTACCTCGGACCCCTAAATTGCTTTTTTGTTTAGCGTGGCCCCTGAATGGCTTTTTGCTTAGCCACGGTTGACAAGCAATTTTCAGAGAACACGACATAATTTGCCGTAATACTACAAATAGACCTCAGAAATCTGCCGATATCGACCAAAAACGTGAAAGTGTAAAGTCTACATTCAGTGCAATACCGTAACTCTTATTTTTAATGGATTACTTCTTAAATATACACTAATATTTTCAATAGGTCTACATGGACCCCTTAAGAATACCCCAGTTTAAGAACCCCTGCTCTAGAAGGTGTTTTGCAAATTAGATATGGGTTAATACGGGATTAAAAACTAAAATATTGCTAATAAAAATATTTTGTTTTTATGTGGCAATCTTTTTCACCCGACAGACAGAAACTATCGCGCCAGACAAATAGAGGATAAAGCGCCTACATGCAGTTACACTTAAAGAGCATCGTGGGCCTACATGCAGTTAGACTACAACAGCATCGTGCAAGCTAATGCTTATATTCCTAACACCAGGCTTTGTGGTGTTTCGACATGTCTTACCGTCGGTACATTGGCTGTTGCACTGCCCGCGTGATAAGGTCCTGCCTCTCTTGCACATGGTACAGTTGCCGCGACGTGGCCCGTTGCACTGGCGACAAGTCGAGTGACACCTGGAATAAAAAACACGTATGAGCAAAACTGACGAACGTCGAATAGAGTCACGTTAATAATAATAGTTCGCGTTTTATTTTGAGCCTCAAATACTTAACGGTCATCTGTAACAGGGTCGGCCGAGGTATTTTATTCTTTAATGTCAATCAACCGATCCATATATCTTTGCAAACCACAACACAAAAAAGAGCAATACGAGAAAAACTAAAGTACAAAAAGCAAAAATATAGATAAATAGTAAATATTAATTGTTATTTACGACAATGTTGCACCAATGTAAAAAAATAATGGTGTGCGCTGGCAGTTAAAAGTTTAGATGACACATAAAGGTTTCGACATAATTATGTGTAAAACAAATTTCCCGCTTTGAAGGCTAAGTTAAATCCAAGTACGACAGTACGTGTTCTGCATTACGAAATGATTAGAACCATTATTATCGACCTAGGTGTTTGCACATTTTTCATTGCAACCTGAGCATAAACCATATATAACGTATTCTTTTTCGTTATAGCCCAAAATGTTTTAAACGACCTTTACATAACACAGTAATTTAGAAAAATAAAGAAAACCCCAATGTCGTAGATAACCCTAATGTCGTAGAAGCCAGGTTACCTTCTGCAAGACTGGCGACGCAGGTCCGGATAAAACGACTATAAAACCGTATATAACGTTATCTTCTTCGTTAAAGCCAAAAATATTTTAAACGACCATAATTGACCAAAGCCAAATTAATAAAACCATAATGTCGTATAATTGCCGAGTGTACCTCCTGCAAGAACGGCGACGCAGGTCCGGATAAAATGATTCCGGGCAAACTTGCATGCATCGGCGTCCGGAGAGAACGTAGCCTTCAGCGCAAGACATGCAGTTGTTCGGGGAGCCGATGCAAGTGCGACAGGTGGGGTTGCAGATGCCACAGCCAACCTTGATCGACACAAGGTAAGTACCAGGTCGACAGGACGGACGACAGGTGCCACTTTTGAATCTGAAAAAAGGCCGGTAAATTTTCAGAGTCGTTTTGGTAAAACATCGTGCCAACCCAAATACTATGAAATAGATTACCGTATTCGTGTTGATAAACAATACGAATTTAAAAACCGAAAAATTACTGTGCAAAACTTGGTGAACCTTTTCGAAAACTGATTATTAGGAAAATATCAGTTTTATATAATAATCAAGAAACTAAGGAATAAAAATGTTAATTTTGGAGCATAATGGTTGGAGGTTGTAGCAAGACGTAATAAGAATATCAAAGCCCATACAGATGTAGGTATCATTTTGAACGTTTCGAATAAAACTTTATTCATTTTTAACAAAGAGAGAAGGCAAAAATGAATAAAGAGTTATTTGAAACGTTTAAAATGATACTTCTTTTGTATGGGCTTTAATATTCTTAAAAATGTTACTGTTTTGAGTAAGTTTGTTCTCATTACTTTTATCATTGTTTGTTTTAATTACTTTATCTATGCTACGTCGGGTCTGCCAAATAAGCATTTGGTTCTTGATCTGAATAAATATGGTGCTTCAAATTTGCCTATAGCTCATGACAACTTACATAAATCCAGCGCGGCAAGAGGTGCACTGGCTGCTGCGTTGGTGACATGTTTCGCAAACATCGTCGCAGATGCGGCAAGTCTGTGAAACTACAAAGGCAAATGGAAAGTGAGTAAAGCAATAGATGCAAACCTTGGTCGGAAAGAGAAGAAAGTAACACTACAATTTCACATGGTTTCCGATTAATAACATTTCTAATATTGATTAACGAAAATTAAACCAAGTAACTCACTTGGCTCCAGGTAGGTTCCCTGACTGCAAGTTCGCACGCAAGCCCCGTCTACAATGGCGAAGCCGGGATAGCAGGAAGTACAGTTGTGCGAACCTTCGGCGTCGCAAGTCTGGCAGCTTCGCCAGCAATGCTGTGATGAATTAGCCAAGGCAACAGATATTGCAGCGAGATATTAATTCATAACACTACAAGTAGCCGTTTAAATTTAAGGAAAACTGCCGCATTGTCACCATTTAGCTATAAAAACAAGTCTCTTTAGTGCTTTATTGTTCAGTATTACGAAGTTAGATTTAATTTTTCAATATGTATGAAAGAGGAACAATTGTCACTATTCGTTCACAGTTTACGTCTAGCGAACGTCATAACAAAATGTAAATGAACGTAAAACGAGAGACAACAATTCTTTATCAAAAAGAAAATATATAATGTTGTCAGTGTTATAGGAGTTTGACAACAGAAATCAACGTTCACTTCGGTAACAACTAAAATTTGAAGCAGAATTCGTCGTCCTACCTGGCAAACTTGATTAGAGGGATCCATAAACTGGGAACTCTCACATGCGGCGATACACTCGCCTCGCAGACTCGCCACATGGCGGCAGCGCGTACAATCACGTGCGGTTGGACCACAGCAGCCCACACATTCCTCATGGCAATGATCTTGCGGGTAAGCTTAAAGTAAATAAACAAAATCACCAAAACTCTTCCACGCTAACTGGGCGTGGAGAAAATCAAATTTAAGAGCCTAAAAATCGCGTTTAATAAACTTCAAGTGATTGGATTTGTTCAAGCAGGACATTTTCAATAGCTACAAACGTTTAAACCAGTGGTTCTCAACCGGGGTCCGCAGCATCCTAGGGTGCCATTTCGAATACTCACGGGTGCCAATAGATATTTGAGAATCTTTAAGAATCTGATTTTTGCTTAACTCTTGTAGAATAAATCCAATTATAACTTCCTAACACTGGTTTAAACCAAAACGACAAAAAAATCACAAAAAAGCTTTACCTTCACACATGCTGAAATTAAACTCAGGTTGTGGATGCGAGTAAGTTCCGTAGAAAATAAGTCGCCAGCTTAGAAGTCGACCACCCCGACTTGCATCCCTGAAAAACCACGACGCCTTTTTATTATTTTTTTTCAGTTGCGCTATTTTAACTGTTATTATCGACTTCGAGGCAATCCCAGCTGAACTAAAATATACACAAGGGCCATGTGCACCTCACATCTAAAGAAACTTACCAGAAACGCAAAAATCCATTATGAATCGGGGAAAACAATAAAATATAGTTTGATATGTACCTGTAGCTCATCATGGCTTTGGTGTCCGTAATTTTAAGATGCCAGACACCCATCGGGTTCTCGCCCCAGTGGTGGGTGGTCATGAACTCCCAGTCCCGGAAGCCAACCTTGGATCGGTCGAAGTTCCTAGAAATAGTACAAAGAACCTTGTCAAAGCTTCTCACAACTAAACGACAAGGTGTTAGAAATTGGAATACATCTATACTTTAAGCCACATTAATCCTCGTTCCGACTACTTTGTATAAATTCAAGTCGCGCAGAATTTCCTTTGTTCGACCCTTAAGGGAGCAGTTAACAGTTACTGGTCTATTGGTAGATGATAGTAAAATTTCGAAGATCCATACACATTAAATTTAATTAGTCGTCGAATCGAATATTTTATTGGTATGAAGATTATTTTTCCTCAAGCGTCCATATGTATGTTTTTAAAACATCATCATTTTGGGGGTAAGCGTTTGGGGTTAGCGTGCTGCAAAGGTTAGCAATTAGTAATTTTAAATTAAACTAGCAAAGTTTTTCTGACTTATGCCTTTATCCATAAATGCGGTAACTAATCTATAGGCGACTGAGCGCAGACCAGGAGCTATCACTTGGCTTGAAGCTAAAGAAGCAAGATAAACCGGCTTCACGCCATCCAAATTCGTCGGATCATTAATACACATGCTTGTAATTCTCAATTAGTTTAAGATTCATGGCACTTCCGGATGGACTCTTACCTTCTCTCCAGAATATTTGATATCGTGCCTGACGGTGACGTAAGAAATATCTCGAGTTCGCCTCGCCGCGGATGAATAAGCGTCAAGCGCAAAACCACGTGCTCCAAATATGCGATTTCATTGTCTGATCGGTAACAAGCGCGGGTATCCATGGAAACGATTAAAGATTGATGCAGTGGAATATCTCTGTTAAAAATATTTTTAAGAGAAATGTTGTTATCTGTGTTGCAATGCCTCGTGTCAATACCCTGACATAATTCGAATAAAGTAACCATGTTGAAATGATCTGGCCTAAATAGGGAGTGTTTTGGGTAAAGTGACCTGTGTTGGTCTTAAGTTATTCAGAAAAAAATAACTTGGCTTAGATTGAAAAGGTCTTCTTTACAAATGTAATTAAAAAAATAAAACTTTACAAATGTAATTAAAAATAGTTATTTACCTCAACGTTTTGTTTTTGTTTTTTCTTATTCGAAATGTTGCTCAGGATCGAATCAGTTGCCCAACCGTTTAACATTTATTTTGATGTTAATGATTTAACTTAAGCTTGACTTAAATTTGCAGTGAGGATAGCACCTCAACCTGCGCAGTTGACACCTAGGCTCGGTATTAACTTTGTTTTGTTGCAAATAATTCTTGGGCATAAGTTACCCAGCAAACGACGTATTTAAACCACTGATGGCTTTGTTAAGAGTAAATGTAAAATGTAACGCTGTATTCGTTCAGTATACGCTAAGTGTAGGCGGTAGGGTTTACAGTACACAGACTAATACGCAGACATCGAAGACACATTTTGAGCATTATACAACAGATAAACAGACGAGAGTCGAACTCACTTTACCAGTCTTTGCGCCGGTCCCTGGCACTCCCGTTGCTCAGGCACGGCCTTCCAAGTCTTCGCAACGTGCGTCATGGCCGCCGCGTCCAGCAGGCCGAAGCCGAAAACGTGGGAAACGTTAAAACCTGCCCCGTTCACGGCCCAATCGTTGGCGATGAGTCCACGCGAGTTTGAGGTGCGTACAATAATGTGCTGGACGTCCCTCCAGTTGAGCATCGGGTTTGCCTGTAGCATTAACGCCACTACACCAGTGGCCATGGGTGCTGACGCTGATGTGCCTGTGTGTTGGTGCGTGCACGACCGGCGAAGGTCGGTGGTGATCTGCAAACGAAGCGCTGCGTTTATCAGTCGCCTGTATATTTCTACCTAACGGCGGGTCAGACCAAATTCGAAAAGGCCGATAAAATTTAATAGAATGTTGTTCGAACGGCCGAACGTGATTAACTTACCACCGCCAAACCATGATTATTACGTTGAAGGGAGCGGGAGACTATAAAAGAGTTTCACTGTCTTGCTTCTATCGTACTATTCATTCTGGTAGCTGTATTTATTTACAGTGTAGAAATTTCGTTGTTTTTAAATTTCAAATCGGAATACACTTATGCAGAATTAGAAAAACACTACGTGGCGCTAAATCACTATAATGTCGTCTGCAAACATAACATAACATAACGGTATTCTTCTTCAAAGAAAACTGCTTGAGCTATTCGGAAAAAAAACAACCAAACAAGCCTAATGTTATTGACAAAGATGTGAGTCAGCAAAATAGTTTGCTATATACACCTTTTTATTTAAATGACAAAACAGTGAGCGAACATTGAGTGAAGTGCGAACCGTGACAACCGAGGATGCAACTCGAGAAGATACGGCTGCTGTGCTCATTCGTACAGCCGATTATGCGAACTTGA
Source organism: Ascidiella aspersa (assembly GCF_963924565.1). Lineage (NCBI taxonomy): Eukaryota > Metazoa > Chordata > Ascidiacea > Phlebobranchia > Ascidiidae > Ascidiella > Ascidiella aspersa. The sequence continues at coordinate 19,951,523 of NC_139453.1, forward strand.
CTCCTTCACACTTCAACTAATTATTGGCATCTTTCCACAACACTTTGCAGCAAGGTTAATGGTTTTATTCTCGTCATTTGAGTAGACTGGCTTTAAAGTAATCTAATACGGCGTGTCGCCCGAAGGTCAACTGATTTTAACTGCAAAACGTTGTACATAAACAAACGCTTTAAAGTGAAAACGACGTTCACAATAATATTGGACGTTTTCTTGTAACACGAATGTACGTTATAATGGCATTGCAACTGTTCTGTTGCATAATGTCTATAGAAACGACATCAGCTCATTCAAAAACATTCATTAATCCCAAAAAGCGCGCATGGCTATTAAACACGGACGGAAAACAGCCTTATGTTTGTCAACACGTTTTAACAGAAGCATTAGGAAGAAAAAGCGGTCGCGATGATGCAACTTTGGGGAATTTTGTGAGTCAGAGATACAGTCCATCGCAGACTATGGAGCAACGGCAACCCAAGACGCGAAGCAAACAACAATTCCGTGCCCTTCGTTCTTGGACAGGTATTTACCGGAGCAGACTGGCGCGCGCGGATCGCCACAGGAATGCCAAGAGGTCGCTCCTCGGTCGCTTAATCTGTGTTTCCGTCGTCGCCGTCGCCTCACGAGGCCGCCTGTGCTGGCCCATTAAAATTGCACTGGCCTTCATTTATTCAAAAGTACGCCTTTTGAACTAACCCAAAATCGCAGCATATTAATGTCAGTAAAACAATTTCACCTATAATCATTAATAAAGCATAGATATGCTGCTGCTTCCAGGCATAGTTAGTGTATACTAAAGAGAATGTTTTACGGTACTTACTTGTAAAATAAGTCTGTTCAGTATATTAATAAAGCATTATAAGTTCTATTGATGTCAACGTTTTAAATTTTGTCGAAACTTTCAAAAGTGATGAATTAACCGAATATAAGTTACATACAGTTGAACAATACGACTTACGCCAAAATAGTAAAAGCGCTGTAGACAGCAAATATTTAAAGCAAAGTGAGCCGGCCAGGTAATTAATCGGAACCAAGAAACGTGGCTCGACAAAACAGGCAGAAAAGCGGCGATAATATGTCCGAGGAGACACGGGGCGCCCGTCAGTAAGCGTTTGTCAGCACTCTGACGCACGACAGGCGACGGGCTTCGGAGACAAAGGAGCCGCTTCGGGGTCGCCGCGGTCGACAGCCAACTCAAGAGTGGCACTCAACGTTGGCAAAATCGTTAATCAGCCCCCTGCTCCTTGATAATTTCGGAATTTTTCGGGTGAAGGGAGAAAATGCGAGTGGCTGCTGGTAGTGCGCGAACAACAGATATGCTTTAATAAGCTGTTGCTACCAGGCATAGTTACATCAATCTACAAAAATATATAAGTATTTGATTAATATGCTCTAATTAGGTTAACCTCGTTCAAACGCTACAAGCAAACACCGTAGCCCGCTTTATTGTGGTCGCATGTTACTGCGCAAATAGCAAGCCGGGCCTTCACTTGGTTATGACTTACGAGTAATTGACGACGCAAACATTAAACCAATATTTACACGCATTTCTTTTCCAGTAAGAACAAACGACAGTTTGATGTGATAAAAATGCCATCCTTGCAAAATAAAGCAAGATAACAAAGCCACAAAAGAAAGATATTTTCTGTACTTTTATGTTATGCAAAAACGTTTCTCGTTTTTTTTTTCTAGAGCTAATTACTGTAGTTTATTCTTTGTTTCTTTCCTAATTGACACTAGTCTGTCTGTAGAACACCATGAATATAGTACGACAGAAATCCTTTGGGGCGCTGCGCTTACGAATGAGATTGCGTTTTGATTCGCTGCAATTGCACCGTGTAACCACGCAATAAAGAAAAAAAGTAAATATTAGCAAAACACAATGTAGTGATTCTGTTCTACTGCGACATAATTTAACGCAAGCAAAAAAACTGTATAAAAGCAAGCCAGCTATATTATAATGGAATACAGGCTGTAACCTTATGGTCATAGTGTGTGGTTTCTTAGATAGCAGAAATGACAAAGACTTCAATACAACAGGCTTAACAAACCTAAATATTACATTATTTACATATTGCGATTTATCTCGTTACTCTTATTATAGGATTAATTTAGGAAATGTTATATAACGTTCCTACTTTCAACTGGACTTTTGTTGATTACGACAATGAAGTCGTTTTGAAATTTTCAGACCAACATAAAGACCCAACACAACAAGTTTTTGAAAAAACTTGACCCGACGAAGGCCTCGAGGAAGCGGAAGCAATGAGCTCTATGACAGCGTCGTGGCAATAAAATGGCTAGGATGCTGACCTTTTTGGTAAGCACGAAAACACTAGAAGCCTAATTAAACATTGCAAACACCGCTCGTTCACGATGCGCAATGTACGTCAAATGTACTGGTTCTTTTTAACGGAGCTTTTTCAAAGCGCCTTTATCTTGAGTTGCGTAAACATGGCTGGAAATGTTATGTTACGCAAATTGTAGAAGTAACGGTATACAGCAGTGCATACTACAGACATGTAAAAATGCGTATGGCAAACTTAAGAAAGTAAGTTCTGCAGACATCACGTAAAATCTCGAGCAGACAGACCCAAAAAGTCTGACACGGGGTCATCCATTAAATGCGATAATCCGGGCCGAGTCTGTATAACAAACTTTTCCGTTCAAATATAACCACATTCCGATGCAATGAACCCGTTCCTCCGTGTCACAAGGAATATGCTGGTTGAGCAACCAAAGAAATCGTGCTATGTTGACCAAAAGTTAAAATGCGCATATAATATAAAGTCATATTTTTCATCTACAAAAATCAAATAAAGTTACCTTTCTTCGAAATTTGTTTTTGCGGATTTGTCCGCTCTGCCACTAGCCTAATATAAACACACAAAACGAGATAAGGGAGCTCGAGTTATGTCTGTTAGACAACGAATGAACGGACGAACGCCACCGAAGAATTTCGCCGCGCGTGCCTTCTGATATTTACACACGCAGATTCTGCGAAATAAGGCTTCATTATTATTACGCAAGTGTAGGGAATAACTAAAATCAATCAAAATGTAGCAGTGGTTATCTGGAATTGACAAGTGATTAACGTAGTTTTTCGACATTCGAAGGTAATAGGGATTAGGGAAGTCGGCAAATCTCACATCCAATGTACAGATAATTCAAACCAACATTTAGCTCTTGGAGCCGACTTAACCGCACGAAAAGCAAGTAGGTAAATATTTTTGTCTTTGGGCAATATTTACTTTAATGGGCCACCTTTGGACAGGTGAATTGCGCATCATTAAGTCAACAGAATGTTTAGGCGCACAATTTGATAAAGATGCCTCGAATAAGGTCCAGGTATTGGGAATATAATCGTAGGTTTCCATACAGAAAAAATCTTACCACTTTGCCTTCATATATCTCCCCACTGCTGTAGGTTGAGGCCAAGGTAGATGAACAGCTTTCAAGATACCAGGGCCTGTTGCCGTATTGGGAAACACTGCAAAAAATAAAAGAAATCTATACTGTATTGTTGAATTAATCTCGCGATTACACTTTGTTTTCACAGCTGGACATGTGATAATATTTTGACTACGTCATTGAAGTGCTTCCACGAAACTCCAATTAAAAAATATTGTTCGACAAAAGGGCCAATCACAAGCTTTATGCTGGTTCCGCCCCAAAAATCCTCGCTATGCTGTATCTGAGGGAACGCGTATAAACATTACAAGGGAACAGGTCTAAACCTTTTAACCGAAATCAAACAAGCGAATAACCAACAATAAACAGATATACAAAAAAGCCTAAGTTAAGATGTTCGATGTTTTTACAGAATGAACATTTAAAGTTGTGTTGTTTTTCATTTGGAGTGTTATTTTACTGCCTTATCGATAAAATGTTGAAAAAATCCATCGTCTCGTTGATCCCGTAAAGTTCTCGCAACTAATGTAAGTGTCCAATGTTTGAGGTCGCATTAACCATAAAAATAACATGATTTAATATTTATCACAAAACACCCACCTGCTAACGCCGATTGTGTAAATGCTGTTGATATATCCGTCACAAGAGCAACTGTCCTTGTTGTGTCCTCCATTTCCTGATGCCCAAATGTAAATGGCACCGAGTCCGTTTCGACCAGTTTTCGCACCCTTTTCAAACGCGTGCTTGGCCATTGCACCAGGGCCTGAGGTTTAGGTAATCAATTTGGAATATTATTTTAATGTCAAGCTGCAATACAGCAAAGGTCCACATCTCTTATGTGAAATAACGATATTTTAAAGCATTATGGTTTGAGGTTGTAGTAAGACGTAATGAGAATATCAAAGCCAATACAGAAGTAGGTATTATTTTGAACGTTTCGAATAAATCTTTATTCATTTTTAACATAGAGAGAAGGCACTGATTGTCTTTCTGACGTCTGTCTCAGCAGTATATATAAACTTACAACCAGTGCTTCTCTCTATGTTGAAATTTAATATAGAGTTATTCGAAACGTTCCCAATGATACCTACTTTTGTATGGGCTTTGATATTCTCATTACGAGGTAATAATAAATCTTGCAAATCATCACAGCTCAGAGATTTCACGTAAATTAGGCGGCGACGGTTTGCAAAGTTAAAAGACGAAAAAATGAACTTGTAGCGTAACGAAATCTCATGTTTTTTCGGTTAGGAAGCTGGCAAATGCACCTTCCACTGTAGTTCCGTCGTCGTCTGGCCCCCAAGAAGAGCTGTAAATGTCGACGTGATGAATCGCGTGATTGAGTGATTCAGCTTCAACCCGATCAGTGACCTCGCCGTCCAACATACGAACACCTGTTGAAGAACATATTTAAGTCGCCAGGAAATGGAATACGAAACGCCGCACTTATCGCAAAGACGTTTTTCGCTGATATTCGCTCAGATAAACAGGTGTGGATCGCAATGCAATCTCTATGGTTATATATTCACTGCGATACATTTTATGGCAAGGTTGCAAAATGCATAATTTTGCATAGTGCTACAAATATTGAGCTAGCCACTCGTGTATGTAAAAAGTCTACTTATAAACTCCCCGACTATCCATTCTACCGCCTTGTTTGTGAACACGTTAGTGGTTTAGCTGCATAATATCACTTGATGGGGTTACCTGGTATTAACATGCAAAGAACGTCGTATATAGAGGACAGTGATAATGGTGAACTAGTAGCTATTACTAGCAGTAGATGTGACAGCAATGACCTAATGGAATGGACATTTCAAACTCTTGTTTGCTATGTTTACTTCAAATAAACAATGTCTTGAAGCAAATATTTGCTTAAACGACTGAGGACAGATACATGTTGCATCTTGTATATTTTTATGTGGTACCTCCAATTTTTGAACCATATGCCACACCAACACTGCATATATAGTTATCATTTTCAGCTGAGACTACACCAGCACATCTGGTCCCATGCTTGTTTTCATTGCGTTCATCATAACGGGGTGTGGGGTCATTATCATGTTCATTGAGGTCAAGTGATGCATCAGGATCCTGAAATCAAAATCAATAAAACACTTATTTGACCCAGCTTATTTAAAATGTTATTTTAACTCCTATTATAATATTATATGAAATGTGCATAATAAATTTATTTTTAAAGAGTTAGGATTTTGCAAAAAATAAATAAACACAAACATAGTTTTTTTGTAAATCAGGGTGCTGTCGTTCAATCCCATCGTCAAGGATTGTTGCAACGACACCTTCTCCAGTATAACCCGCTCTCCATGCATCCACAATTCTCATGCTACAAGGGCAAAAAGTTGAGTTTCTATCTCCACAATGCTGCAAAAGATAAAAAAATGGGTTTTTACACAATAAGAATAGCACATGTGCTACCTGATATTATTTTGATCATGAATTATTGCACAATTAGACAAACACAACAAAATTAGTTCCTAAAATTTAAATTTGTTTATTACCATATACCACATTTGAGACCAAGAAGGGTCATTCGGAGATCGATTTAACAAAACTGCATCACGCTTCACTCGTTTTACTACTTTGAGGCGCTCGACTGCAATTACCTTAGAAGTAAAGTTGTTATTGTTTTACAATAATAAGGAAAAATATCTTATTTTTCCAGTTTATTGTTACCTCTGGAGCTCCTGCTAATTGTTTAATCTTATGTATTTGTCTGTTAAATTTTTCAAGTGAGCGCTTTCGAATTCTTCGGTTTACAAAAATGTACCAATCATCCAACACTGGCATCTTAAAAATGGAATAAAAAGGGTAATGAAAAAAAAATAATAAAACAGGTTGCGGTAAAGTAAGCTTACTTTGGTTTGATAGATAAAATTAAGCCTCTTAGCTAAAGCTTTTGCAACAGACTCCCCACCAGATATTTCCACTGCGAACTCATTTAAATACATGTTAGGTCTTTGTTCTTCATGATACAGACTTTGATGAGTGTGGTGTCTTCTTTTGGATGCAAAAGAAGATTGGAATACAAGGCACAAACACAATGAAAGAAATAATAATGCAAAATGAATGTTGACTCTCCAACGTGGGTGAGGTTTGGAATCCATTGAAAATGAGGTCACCTAAAGTCCAAAATTCTCTTACAGGATCAATTTGCTTCCAATAGTACAGAGCAATTGACTTCCTACAATCAGTTGAACAATTTCCTCTCGTGAAGTCTTTTCTTGGTTTTACCAGGGGAAAGTTAACAAACTGCTTGCTTGACAATGACCTAAAAAATTATGGAATAGAGTAAATAGACAATGAAATTGCATATACGTTAGGCCCTGATCTTCTGCAATAAACGTTAATCTGTAAAGTAATCCTCATCTATTTTGAGTGTTGTTTCACTGTTGCTAACTTCGTATCCTACGGCTGCCCCGTGATAGAACCGTTATAACTATAATAAATTTATTTCAATGTTTAAGCGTATAAATCTGTCGATCTTATCCGTCAATAATACCTCATTGACACACTTCGCAGGTCAAATCAGATGTTCAACTAAATTATGCGTGGTCGTAGTTAGTTGCCTGACAATCACAGTCGGCAGCTAAACTAGTGAAAACAAACCCGCACTACCAAAAGTCTCCACGCCTGTCTGTAGTTTCTTCAATCGGTCGGCTACTACAAAGGCGTCTGGTCGACTCGGAATGGCCTGCAAATTTAAAGCGCACCACATTTCGCGTCAATTGTCGACAACGTTCTGCGTGGAGCAGACTCTCGCCTGTCGCGCGCCTAGAGAATGGCTTTTAGGGATTGAACCAACGAAAAAGGGGGAAAGACGAGACGGCAACTAGTAAAAGCACTGGCGACGAGCAATACACAATTAAAGGTAAAGCAACGTGTTATTTGCTTACATTGGATAAAATGTCTTTAACGTTGAGTAAAATCGTAGGAACTGCTCATTACTGGAATCCGGCTCTTGTCACAGGAAACCGTGTTGAATAAGTGCACATTTAAACTTCACGAAAGATCGCTGGGCCAAATACAACTTTGGTTATGATACTGATACTGATATTAGCTCTTTAGCTAAGTCAGGGTGGTTCAAGACAACATATCGGGTCGCAATATTATTCGCGTTGTTTGCGGGACACACGCAGTAAGCTACACGAGAGTGCTGTTGATTGTGAAGTATAAGCAGTTTATTTTAACCATTTAAACACAATTTATTAATTGAAAGTTAATCCTTGATTAGTCATTTAGATTGTTGTCGAATAAAACAATGTTTAAACAACTTCAGCAATATTTTGAGTCTGGCCTGCGGCCAGCATGGATTTGGACCACCCTGTACTAAGCAACTAAATGTGCGGGTTGGAGTAAATACTACAAAGGCTGGCTTTGTATGGTCATCGTATGGCTATTCAAAAATCAAAATTATCCCGAGATGCACTTTGATTTGGTAACAATAAGGGTTTCAAATAAAATAATATTCTTACCCCAACACATGGAATTATTTAAAGAAAACGTCAAAGATACATCATTACGTGACGTCATAAAACAGCCAACTTCAAGAAACGCGGTTTCTTAGCAAATGCGGTGCGCAAATTTGAAACTGAAATCTTAGGCTAAACTACATTCAAAGCAACGGCGACAAAGCATTTATGCGAAGCGAACCTTGTTTACTTCGTATATTTAACTGGCGTATTCGGACCTTTGAACTGTTGGCGTGTGGCGTCGGCCTTCAAAAATGTCTAGTTTTCTAAAAAGAAATCACTTACTATTTTTTTGGTATCATTGGGTGACATTTAAAAAAATACCTCCCGAGCTGACTATACCAGAACAATAAATCCCCTGTGCTTCCGAGACAAGTCGCATCTATCTTTTGCTGTATGTTATCAGTGTTATCACGCAAATCCAACCAATCGATAAATAAATATGTTTAAAAGTGCTGGTGGGGTTGGGGCGCCATCACCCGGTTGTAATTGATAATGAGTAGGGCGATTATTTTCGACTTGTCAAAAAAACAAAAATATTTTGTTAAAATTTACACGTTAGGTCAAAATCTTTTAGAAAATTCACAGAAAAAACTAAAAAAAAACTGTGGTTCAGTTTAATATTGTATCAAATTTAACATTTTAACTTTAATATGCAGAATTAATCACGGAGGCCTGGTTTATCGGAGTTGGTCAGTTCGAACTTCCGTATTTGCTTCAGATATTGAACAGGGGACGTGGCGTTGTTTTGCACAATGTGCGCACGTTTTTAAATGCGTTAAAAAAATAAGCGCACTTTTTTCAGAATGTGCGCACATTTTAAAATGCTTTTAAAAATGTGCGCACTTTTTTCAGAATGTGCCACATTTTTAAATGGCTCAATAATGTGCGCACGTCAGAGTGAAGAGTTTTCATTTAAAATGTGTGCACATTCAGAAAAAAGTGCGCACATTTTTAAAGGCATTTTAATGTTGGCATCCCCGTCTCCAGATAGTTGTGTATCTCTGATTTGGACAAATGCAGTGAACAACATTTGCTGTCTTTTTTGGTGGTTAATTGCAAATATTTTCTAGTTTGATAAATATTCCGTCTTAGCAGTTCTTTTTACCTTGTATTTCAACCCCCACAATTTTCTAAAATAACTAACCTTCTGCTTTTCTTTGGCATTTTTATTATTTTTGTTTTATTATTATATGCCAAAAATATCAACTCAGCATTAAAAAAAACGCTAATTCAGTCATTTATACAATGCATTGTTTATAACTTTATATCAATGTATTCCTACCAGGTCAAAATTGTTAATTTATAAGGTCAAAAAACAATCGCCCTAATTATGAGGTAACTACAATTTTAAAAAAACATTTGTAATAGCCGTGTAATTAATTGACAGTTTCTTTTTATTTCAAGTGAAACATTATTGATTAATATGTACAACGAAAACCAGTTGCGAATCTAAGAAAATATTTTCATTTGAAAGAACATACCGAAGTGTCTTTACTCTTTATACATCATAAAAATTGACTTTGTGTGATCACACCAGTGGTCTAGAGATAGATAGTCTGCGATATTTTTGTAGAGGCGACAAAACGCTGACACACTTTACTAGAAAAGATGGTCGCCTTTGATAACATAACGTGACCTACAAATGGTGGAAAAGGCCGCTGGTCAAACGAAGTTAGCCCATCACACGATGCCGTAGAACTTGAGAGAGCGATCCATGCCACAGGAGGCGACAAAGCGCGCGTTGTTTCCGAAGCGCACCCCAGTGGTGAGGGCTGTGTGCTCCGTGAAGGTCTTCAGCTCCTGCCACTGCTTGCACAGGTAGATGCGAAGATCGCTTCCGGCAACTGCCAGGTACGAGCCGGACTGGTCGAATGTGAGAGACTTGACCTGTTATAAAAGTGTTTTTTTGAAGACAACGATTAGGGCGCAATGCTATGATTGGGTAAAGAAAGTAGCAAACATTAAAACGTAAAAAGTCTTTAGTTTCCACCTAAGGGTTATAATTTAACTCGATTGTCAACCAGGGTGGCGCAGCACCCTTGGATGCCATTTCTAATGCTTTTTGTGTTGGATTAGACCGGATAAAAAAAGTTGTTTAAGAGTTGATGTGTGCTGTTCCAGTTCCGATGTTGTGACATTCTAATGAATTACCAACGGTAAAATCTTGTAGGGGTGCCGCAATCTATTTATTATTTTTGAGGGGTGCCGCTAGAAATAAAAGGCTGAGAAACGCTAATTTAACTTATATCGTATAAGCATAAAAGTAAAAAGAGTAGGAAAACGTGTTGACGCTCAAGCAGAGTTAATGGTCAAATAACAATTTCTACAGTAACACAACGCCGCAGACCTCGTATCCCTCGTCCATAGTGATAGTCTTGAAGTTCTTTAGTTTGCGCAAATCCCAAAGCTTGACGGATGAGTCCTCGGCGGCCGTGGCCAAATAGTACCCGTTCTCGGAGAAAGCGATGTCGGTGATGGGACCAGTGTGGCCTGGAAAGTTGGCCACATTCGTACGCTCCTGCAAAACAATATTGCAATTAGGAATTACGCCTGAAACACTAACTAACGACGGTTAAGATCTGCGCACCCTGGTATTTTATAAAATCTTTTCAAAACCTCATATGCAAAATTACACGGAATTTTACAACATTAAACTTAACATTGTGATTAACAACTTATCCTGATCAAAAAACAAGTGACAAACCTTTAAGTCCCAAATCTTGATCTGGTTGTCAACAGTTCCGGTTCCGAAAATTAGACCATCGGGGTGAAATTGGGCACACGTCAGTGCTAGAATAAATTGGCAGTTATTAAATCGTCTAGCAGTATTAGAAATTTCCCACTGTAAGAATATTTCGGATGACTGTAGTATTTTAATTACAAATATGTTAAACCATAAACACAAAAAAATTGGCGGCATTTTGGTGTTACTTTTGAAAATATGCATTATATCTGTTAAATTTAATTGATTTCATTGAATCAAATCGACGTTTTTACTAGGCTGCAAAGAGTCATTTTACAATCTTAACAAATTTAAGCACGAAAGACAGTTCATGCACGGTTGCAAACAGTTAATTGCCTAAATGTATTTGTACAACCGATGAAGTTTGTTCCGCAGTCAGTAAGTCAGTGATTTTGTTTGCTTGAGGTGCGCTTAATTGTTTTTTTTTTGCCTTTGGACTTCTAGGGATTATATCGTCGTCGGACAAATGGAGCGGCGACATCACACTGTGCGCTAGTTTCTACCAGGGCTTTGGAGCAGTCGTAAATGTTAAACGGCTCCGGCTTCAGAGCTCTCTTTTATCATAGGCTAGCTCCAGCTCCGGAGCTTATTGAAACCACTACTCCGGCTCCAGCTCCGGCTTCATTACTTTAAAAACTGAGGTTTAAGGCTGAACGCTTAATTTGCAATATCTAGCGTTTAAAAATATTCACAAACGAAACACCACAATGGTTAGTTAGAAAAGGTGCGCCAAAGAGGCAACAATTCTTAATTTCGTGCCATTTAAATTTCACGTAGAGCTCCGGCTCCGTTAAAAATGTACGGCTCCGGGGCTCCGGCTCCGGCTCCACGCTCCGGCTCACAAGCCCTGGTTTCTACACGGGTTCGGGCACATCTTGAACAGCGCAAAACCAAAAACATAGTTAGCGCAATTATGTGCGTGACCGTAAATATCAAAAAGTTATAGCCTTGGTATTTTTCCTTTACCGTTGCGAAGTTAGGACTTTTATGCCTAATCGCATTTGCAGTATGTTTATTTAATAGCCCACAATTTTGACAGAGTTTGCAAAATACCGCGATCATTGCAGCGTTTTTATACCAAATCAGTCTTTATTTTTAAATGGGTTACGGGATTTTCTTATATTAGAATCAGTTACTGCGTGGCCGTAGGACTCAAATTAAAGCCAATGTTGCGAAGTTAAGACTTTTAAGGTCTGTTTTCAAAAAGGGTGAAATTATAAACCGTAATCAAATTAGCCGTTTGCGAAGGCGCCGCTTCATTAAATCTTTACCCGATAACCATTTTGCACCGAAAATACGTATTCCAGTGAAACATGCGCAAATAAAAAAACATATATTTATCGAATGTGTACAGCCAGGTAGTAAAACTTTTAGGGTGAAAGAAACATTTTATGCAGCAACGTTTTCTGTTCGTAGCCTAAGTCATGCAAATGGTGGTACACGCAAATCGATAAAGAGTCGGTTTTACATGGGCGTACAGCCAAATGGTCTTCTCTTAATCTTAATGAGTCTCGCCAATAAACGATTTTTCTCACAGTACTTTACTGAGTTTTTCATTGACTGACACAGAGAACAATCATTTTTAAATTTTTGGTTATAACACGAGGCTAGTAAATTTGGACATGGTACAACGTTATATGCAATAGTGGTGATAGCATAACATGATGGATTCTTACATTTTGTTTAACTAGAAAATATTTAGGTGAACCTGGCACATAATCGCGCTTATTACAGCGGTAATTAATTAATATCACCGGGACAACGTCAGTAGTCTTTTACGAGTTAAAAAAACTTGTATATATTCTATATAACCTGGGCAAGGCCACGTATTTCGTCTAGCAGTGTTTTGTCCGTGTATGGTTCTAGGTGAGTCCGCGAGCACCCTTAGTTTTCAATTTTTAATACAATACTATCCTGGTTGCGTACATAGTTGAATGCTAGTCACATTAACTTTCACATATCCCAGATGTAACAATCGCGATACACATATTGTTTGCCGACCTTTTCACGTTATGGAGTTTTGCAATCTTTTCCATTATGAAGTAAAATCTTGAGCTTTTTTGACAAATGTGCTTTAGGTTATTCAGATATAGTTTCGTGGGTAATGGATGACTTTGAAGTCAATTCGTATAAAAAATAGTTTGACAAAGTTACATTAATTAGATTAGGCTATTTTAAAATATTTAACAAGTTGAGTAAATAAGAAAAAACAGAACCGGGTTTCGATTTACAACGGTTGAGTTGGTAAAGTAGACCTACAAAAGTAAGCTTTGTCGTCGCCTAAAGAAGAAAAAGTTTGTATAGAAGCAAACCATAAAAAGGTTGAAGAAAACTCTTGTGTAAAGCGACGTGGCTTTGATCCCACCAATTAAATAAATGATTATTGAATTTGTTAATCTCTTTAACGATAACGAATCGATAGCTAAGTTGCTTTTTTAAGCTCCTTTTTTCAGCATTGCAACTGAATACCATGCAGAAAAATGGAAATTGTTGTTAAATTATATAAGCATTGATGGATTTAAAGCTAAATTAAATGCAAGTGTGCATATCAAAAAATAGCCATACTATATCAATTGAAAGACGTTATATATTAAAATGACAACGTCTGAAATGTGTTTATTTCGTTACGAAAGTGTCGTACCACTGCCAATGGCGTCATCAGTTACTTTGCAAAGAGTTCGTCCAGTTCTGATGTCACTGAATGCCCAGTGCTGATCTTCACTGCAGCTGAGCAAGTAGTCTCCAAGTGCGTGCAAACTAATACCTGGAGCAAACGCATCATTTCTTTATCGTGTTAGTATTTCCACGGGAGGTACAAAATGTGAATGTTGGGAATGCGTTGACACTTTCAAGGTAAAACGTTATGTATTTTAAAACCAGCTGTATTTTAAAAACAAAAGACAGTAAACACAATATACATCTACCAGTAAGGTAACCTAGCATATTGTCGTAAATTGTACTCCAAAGTGCTCGTGAATGTACTTAAGTTTGGAGCGTTTTCGGCTCAATCAACTTAAATTAAACATTTTAAATACACTGAAATTTGATCAGGGAATGAAAACATATATGCTACAATTTATAGAATACTGTCATAAATTACACTTATAACACAACAATAACAAACCAGTGACTGATTCTTTGTGTGTTTTGATGATTGTCGCACAATGACCATTCTGCACTGACCAGATTCGGACTGTTGCATCAGGAGAACATGTAAAGGCAATGTCCTGGAAATTATTAAAAATTAGTAATCAAGATATCAGCAACTCTGGTATCGCTGAGCGGCCCTAGCCCTAACGGACTTAAGGCTAAGCATAAAACTTCTGAAGTGCGTAAAACATTAGGGTTAAAAAATTAATAACACATTATCATTTAAACCAGAAAGGCAACCTGCATGGCGCATAGTCCTGTGGCTGTGGGTCGCATAAATTGTGCAACATTTGGCGAAGGCCAAAACTTATACACAAAACCAGTTCGTTTTTGTGCCCGAAGAAGAATGCATGGGCATCCCACCCAAGATTGAGACCAGGACTGCGGATTAGGTTTGAAACAAACAGAGTCTGGCTCCGGCTCAAGCCAAATAAACTGACTCTGTACAGCAGGGGTTCTTCAACTTTTTTTATCGCAGACCCCTAAAAATTTTTTTTGGCCTTGCGTGGACCACGGTAGGGAAAAAAATAAAAAATTACGTCATAAATTGACGTCACAATACAAATAAACTTCATAAATCTGCTGATTTCGGTCCAAAAATGTGAAAGTGTGAAATGGAGTCTAAATACATTTAGTGCAAATCCGTTTTATTTTTAACTAAATTGTTTTCTTTGAAAAAATGGTAACTTCTTAAATACACACTAATATTTCAATTAGGCCTTCATGGACCCCTTAAAACTAGTTCACTGACCCCCAAGGGGTCCATGGACCCCAGTTTAAGAACCCCTGCTGTACAGTCTCGAGCTAGGTTTTAAATCCACAGTCTGAATTTAAACAATTTGCAACATTTTTTCTAGTCTTATAAAAAAAAATAATTATTTGGGTAAATCATTCTTCCTAATAAGATGCACAACAATTTTACTAATGACCTAGGAAAGCTTCGATAACTTTACAGCAACACAAAAGTTTTAGTTTTTTTAGACATGGGTTGTATTGACTATAGATACACCCAACATCCAATTAAAGTTGTAGTTACACATAAAGAGAAAATATTCATGCGAAGTGTAACGATTGGCATCTTGACAATTCTTTGATTTTAGTCATTTACCTTTTGTAATATCGTCCATGACATTAATACTGCAAATTGCAAATCAAATAAAAACATCGTATTTGGCAAACAGAAGTTTACTAATATATTTACTAATAAATATTTTTTTAATATTTTGTAATTGGGTTCTTCTGTGCCAATATTAAATTTGTTATTAAAGAACGACAACCAGTGTTAGCATGCTAAATCAACAATGAATAAATAAAATTTCACCTCAGTCGGATGATAAATGACGCTTGTGACTTTCTTGGTATGGCCCTTGAGTGTGCTGATGACCTGCTCGCTCTCCTTATCAAACACTACAGCAGTCTTGTCAGCTCCTCCCGTGATAACCCTAAAGCAAATCCACCCAGTTGAACGATTCAAAGTCCAATCATGGTTGTGTCCAAATTTAAACATTAAAAACATGAAACTTAAATATAGGCATATAACAGATATCAAAAACCTTATTTTCTACAATTTATTTTGAGCGTGAGAGGAGAAAATAAAACTTTAACCTGTTAGTGTCCGACATACAGAGATCAACACACAATATTCCCGGAATGGAAGCAGAGTGTAAGCCAGGATGTGTTGCAACCTTCATGTAAATTTGATCAGGTTAGTAGAATATTTTGTAACATGACATCTGTTTTAGGTTTTAGTAAAGAGAGCAAAACAATTAACAACTTGTACAGAAATGTGCAGTACAAATTGTTATTAGTCTGAACCCAGTTGCTAGGATTTTTAGTACGAAAATATGATACAATTTTTCCTGTACAACAAACAACTTACCCATTTAAAAAAAAGGGATTTTAGCATTACGATTTTAGCATTAGTTAATATGCAAAACCAATTGTTTAATACCTAATTAAGGTATATATAATAAAACACTAATTGGATTTTATCTTCAATTAACTCATGTTTTGAACATTTCCCATGGTATCGGGTATCAATTAACAAAATTGTAAAAAATCAGATATCGTATCGGTCCAAAAAAGTTATATCGGTTGATCTCTGTTGATAAGAAATAAATCTCAGGACAATATGATGATTTAGGTTAACAAAAAAACAGCAACATAAAAACAATTTTGCAACTAGATAGGTAAATTCATAAAATTCACAGAACTCACAGGTCTGTAGCTTCTGATATCATCAGCTGCAACAAGTTCTTCTGGCATTTTCTTCCCTCGCTTTTTGCGTTCAGTTGTAAGTACGCTCGCTTTATCTTGTAACTTTTGAATTACATCTTCAGTCAGGCCAATAGGCTCACCTTAAAAAAATATAAAGTTACTCTATTTGATCTAAAATGCACAATTAGCTGATTGTTATAGCCAAAGATACACAAGACAAGGTAACTTTAAAACTGTTTATACAATTACAAAAAAAAACACCTATGTGCCATTTTCAATATATGCTTTTGTTTAAAACTCATAAAAAACAAAGATTATTTCAGTAGAAAAGAGTGATGATAAAAGATTCATTCAATGACGTTTATCTCAACCTCATTTTACCGCACTGAAGATGGCATAAGCACTTGCCAAATCATATGCAAATAATAAATGAATCTTTTATCATTTATTTTGGCCACTCTTTTTCTACTGAAGATTATGAACTGATCCGTGTTTAGTGTTCCTAAACAAACATTAATTGAAAACATCTAACAAAAAAACAACCAGATGCTTTAATCTTGATAATAAATAAACACAATACCATCATCCTGCTCCTTGTCCACTTGCATTTGTTGTACAGGTTGCACAGGTTGGATAATTCCAGATGGTTTGAGTGTTGCCAAAGCCTCTCTGGCTGCTGTTGCCTCTTTGGTGAGTCTAGCAATTACACGGCAAGCAGCATCATGTTGATAAAGTGCATGAGATAACTCTACAAAAATTCAGAAAAGGTTAATTTTGTGTCAATATATAAAATTGTTTTTAACCCTCATAAGTTTGGTTTACTTGATGTATTACTTCAGTACAACATTTATTTGTCAAACTACAAGTAAAACTATTGAGTAAAAAACAAGCATAAAAATTTAAAAAGAGACTAGTGGATATGGTTTATTGACACATGTTTAAGGTAGAATATACCTAGATATGGAAAATATTACGTTGGGATTTAGAATATATTTTTGTAAACTTAATAAAATATATTTTTTATGAAATTAAATTAATAACAGGAAGTTGCTAGAAAATTTACTTTTCAGACCATTTTAAAGGGTGCCATACAATCTAAAAATATGTTGAAATTTTATAAACTATAATGTAAAATGGTTGTAAAGCCCTATATTTTTAAGTCCTATAAATAGTTGTTAACTGCAACAGTAATTATGCTAACTTGCCATGATGCCTAATTGCTTATATAACATATCAAAAGCAACCTTCAGCATTTTTATTTAACTTTATACTACACTTTCAAGGCGCATACAAGATACATATTTTTAGCATCAAATTGCTTGCTTTTTGTACTTTGAAGGATGAGAAAAATTATGTTATCTGGAAAATGGAAACTCAAAACAATATAAATTGAAACTCAGACAATACAGTTGTGTTTCACATCACATGACATAATTTTTTTGTTGATTAGGGTCGTTTTGCAGTGATATATGTGTTGCCTAAAAATAACACTGGTCAACAAATTTTCCCCCTTTTTTTTCTAAACAAGATTGTAAGTATTTCATCTTAGACATATTTTGTGCGCTGATTGCGAATATACCTTTAGTTTTTCTCTAGCACGTCACATTTTAAAAATATTGCAAATTAAATTTTTTCGAAAAAACGCATTGAAAACAATGCACAGCTGTGATACATGGCCCTGTAAAACACCTGGCATAAAATTTTTTTATTAACATAACTCAAGTCATCACCATAGAACAGTGGTTCTCAATCTTTTTGTTCTCGCGACCCCTTTTAAGTTTCGATAAATTGCGCGACCACCTAATTATAGTGTGATACATAAACCTGAGTAAATAAAAACACATTTTAAAATTGGCAAACTTCAAATAGAGAAAAAAATCTAGACTAGGATTGTATTAAGATTTGGCTAAAATGCGCTATGCATATAACAAGTTAAAGTTACGGTTTGAGCCAGGGTTGCCAGATGCTTGGTTTAGGGTTAGGACATTGTTGGTGTGAAATTCAGACATTTTAGGTCAAATAATATTTAGCATGTACCTAGTGCGAGAATAAAGGGAATCAATAGAGGTAAATGTTTCTTTCCAAATTTTTCATAAATTTACAAAACGGTTAGTTGTTAACAGCAGTGCAATAATAAAGCTTTCTGTAAATTCTATTTCCTTTTGCCAAAACTGCAACACCAAAATATTATTCTCGGAATTCTGTGGATGTTGTAGAAAAGGCTATGTAAAAAGGTATAATACCGATGAAAAGTAGAAATAATTTGCCTGTAACCTATTGCAGACCTAGCACGAATTTTATTGTAAGTTGGCCTAAATTTCAACTTGAAACTAGAGCGCCCTATACCACACCTGACAGTTTTGTGCTGCACAGGAATTATTGTAGAAATATGTACAAAAATCGCGCGAATCGCGAAAATTTTTTGTCCTTACGTTGGTAAAGTTGGTATAAACCATTTTGAAGGCCTCGTGAGCCCATGGTTTTACTTCATCCAATGTTCCAAATAAATTCGGCAAAATTGGGACAGATAGCTTACTGTCCTAGGGATTAGCAAACCGTCGGACACAGCAGTTAAAATTAGAACAATTTATCGTTTTTGGTTCAAAATTTAGGCCTTCTGGCAATCCTGGTTTGAGCGTCCATTCATTTTTATTAGACATCTTTTGAGTGAAAATAGGCTGGATTCATTAATTAAAAAGTGTAATTGTGACGTATAACGCGACAAGTTCACTGCAGCAAAGGCCACACAAAGACAAACGTTAGACTGGCGGTTGCCTTTGCTCCTTCTATATTGCTAAACTTTTAGTTCATATTGCCTAATTCTTATGATTTTTTTTTTAAATTCTACATGGCGACCCCCAGGTTGAGAACCACTGCCATAGAACTTCTATGATGGAATTTTCCCCCTTTTGAAATCCTTGGTGATGGGGTTTTATTGCTTAAAATGTCGATTTTGTTCGTCACTAACTAAACCTAGGTTTTCTGGAAAAAATTCCAGGTGTGCAAAAATTCACTTTGAGGGACATAAATAACCCATCTATGTGCTAAGCTAAGCAGATTATCAACACCGAACGAAAAGGAATGCAATTTGAATTTTTTTAAAAGTTAGCACACAGTCACCAAATGCCAGCCAAGTGCGTAATTCCACATTTTTACAATGTGCATCCTTTGATATTTTACTAATATTATGTTCCATCAAGATTCCTTTCATTTTGCTTAGTTCAGTAGCAAAAACTTTTTGTTGAGAAATACTAAATATAGAGCTCCACTTTTCTATCCCTCAAGCAAGAAAATTTTCTTAAAGGGTAACGTTTGTGAAATCAGCCACTTACTGTTTTCTTATAGGCTTATAGTCTTTTAGTAATGCAGTTGTTAGCACAACTGTTGTAGCAAGAAGGACCATCTATTGTAGGTTTTCTGAGTTTTATTTTCGTTATGTCTTAATACTACATCAAACTCAAGCAACAGCAAAATAATTTAGCAAAGCTAGCAATTCAATAGAAGATTCTATTTAAATAAGATATACTGACGATGCCTTAGTTGGCGAAATATATATATATCTTTTAATATCTGGTTAATGTGTCTGACCGAATTGCTAGCTTTGCTAGATTATTTTGCTGTTACTGATCAGGAATTAAGGTCGACATTTATCTTGCAAGGGTCAAGGTGATTTCTATTATTCACATATTCAGTGCAACATCAATCTCAAGCAAGTGGTTTTATTTTAATCCTAATACAAGCAGAAGCAGTTCTGACTTTTCTTTTGAAAAAAAAAACATGCATCTACAGTAAGGCTGTTTAAATCTGTCTGGAAAACAGAATTGATTTTGAACTTTCGTTTTGTTCTTATTAACTCCATTTAATCTTCCACTTTATCAGTGAGAATTCATGACTTTCATTAGAAGGAAGTGAAACTCGCATTGGGGCATTATGTGGTATAGGTCTCCTTGCTTAATCTAACAGCTTAAGTACAATTGTCCATCTTAGTGATATTTGAAGTGATTCATTGCTTGTCATTGGTCAATAAAATTTGAAAAGTATATGTAACAACATTATATACTGATTAAAATATGGCATTACCGAACATTTAATCATTTGGATTTTTTCTGCTGCAGTGCAAGAAGTTGTTTAAACAACATGTGTACTCATCTCGGATGCTGTTTTTACATCTGGAAATTAACTACTTTATTACAAAAATCGTTGATAAAAGTTTTTTTCTATGTCGTTCTTTTAGAGATATCAGGGAAAAGATCAGATAAAATGGTGTGTGCGTAACATTATACATTTGGAATATGTCACAGTGCACAATTTGGCTATATTAGTAATACAGCAATACATTGAAAAAATTAAAATAGGAATATTTCAAAATGTGCTAGAAAAAAAAATGAGGGCATTTTTAGAATCAGTGCCGAAAATGCATTAAGAAACCATCTATCAAATCTCTGTTTAAAATTTGCTGTTGACCAGTGTATAATCGTTTGCCTTTATATTAATATATCAGTGGTTTACAACCCATATAGTACCTTGCATTGTAATGGGATTTTTTTCCCAGTAATTTGAAAGCTACTCACTATTAAGGCCAGATAAATTTCTGAAATAATTGAATAATATTGTCACTCTGCCAACAACACTCAAGTAGTATTGTTAAAAAACGAACATTAACCCCACCTTGTCTAGTGGTGTGAAGCTGCTGCCGTAGAGTATAAGTTGTTAAAACACAAGCATCCCATTCATCCTGAAGTGATTTTAAAATTGCTGGAATGCTGGTGGCTGATGGTGGCTTGGGTTTAACAATCGGATTAGCCTTTAAACAACAAATATTTGTTGGTTTAATAAATGGAAATTACAATATAAAACAAATCATCAAACAATGCTAAGGTTTAAGGAAACACTTAGAACACGGTGCTGAGAAACAGTGTAATTGGAAATAGAAAAAAAAATACTCTTAATGATTGTACAAAATATTGTATAATATAGTCAAGCGGGGTGAAAAACTTTTTTTTAGCTAACTTGTCTGCCTTTTGTTTTTTTCGCAACAGAAGTGTAATTTTTCATTCTTATTGAGCTTATGGGTCTACCTTCCCAATCACATAAAGGATTTTTAATTGTAGTATAAAATAAAAAAATATTTTACAAAATCTGTTTTTTTTTTACCCTGATGAAAGGGCAAAAGAAAAACGATGCCGGGGTAAAAAAAAACAAGTGTACATTAAGACCATTTATAATAATTTATAGAAGCAGGTTTGACTTTATTTGAAGTAAATAGACTAAAAATGCTCTTTCAAAGCCACAACAACACACAAATTTCATGAATACCTTTAATGGAAAGAGAATTTTGAATTTTTATGATTACATTATGGTACCCCAAATTTGCACCTGTTTAAAATATTTCTAGCAACTAATTTCTCCCTGGTAAATTAAAACTATGCCTTTCAACAGTTAGCACTGGTCATCAGTGGTATTTATAGGTCCCAAAAAAAGTAAATTACCTCTATAACATTTGTGAGCCAGTCCGAGGACAACCTGGAATTGTTAGCTTTTTCTTATTTTTTATGAAGAAAATTGCTAAGTTGCCTTTATTTCATCTTCATCATTACAAAAACATTCATATCTTTTCCCTATGTTATGGGACAAGTCTAAAATAATTGCTCAAGTCTACCTCTGTGATCTGCACTTGTTTAGGTTCTGAGCCACCCACTTGTTATGTTTACTAAAAACAAATTTTCTACTTTTTCTACTAATGTAAATTTATAGAAGTTTAACATCTCAAGCTAATTACTTTCCTTAAGGCAACTTTTGATCTATTAACCTGAAGAGAATAACCCTAGAAGTTTCAATTTAATCTATTTTGCCGTTTGAGTAATAATACCTTCATGTGGTATTGATTTGGATCGCGATACACTTTGTTGAAAATATCGGGTATTAGTATCAGAATAAAATTTCAAGTCCCTATTCATGACTGATTAATTTCTTCAAATGTTTCACTTTCTTTTGGCACTAATGTTACCTGGTATTCATTCATTTTGGTGTATAGCTTTAAATTTTCTGAATAAAACTAAAAAGTACACCGAAAGCCATCACAGACTCACCGAATCTGTTGATCTATGATGCAAGCAGAGCAGACTAGAAAAACAGGCTACGTAAGCCGTAGTCATTGGTTATAAGCAGTTTCGAAGGACTAGATCTCAGTTATTAACACACATATGTGTGAATGTTTCATTAAATAAAACTAAAAAGTTTGATTATTTTACCCAAAGTACATGCTTGTTAGTTGTCTACCTTAGTGTTTTTAGCTCACGGTCTACAAATAAACCTCATTATGTAGCTTTGGTGTTGGTACATATTGGCTAGGCATATTTAGTTTACTTTTTAAACCTAAAAATTACAAAATAGAATTATGGGGTAAAAAAAAATTACATTGGGGTAATAAAAAACACTGTTTTTTTACGCCGTTCCCATAGAATCAATCGGGGTAAAAAAAAATATATCTAAAAACTAAAACAGCTAGGAAAGTAAGGTATTTTTTGTTTAATAGATCAATGTTATGACACAACACAGAATAAAGGCCATTACCATAAACTTGGTTGTATAGGAATTACACAAGGTCTTACAAACCTTTTTAAGATACGAATTTAACAACTGTTGAACTAAACTAGCATAACTTTACTCAGAGGAAAAAAAATTAAAATGGTTGAGGGCTTATTGGTTAGGCCAAGAATGTATTTTTTACCTGAAAAAGAAATTAAAAAGACATTATATATACTTTAGGTGTAATGACATTGTTTTTTTTTACCTCAACTTTGACAAATTTTTTTTTACCCCAAGTGAACATATTCATAATAAGTTAAGACAATCTAAGTCATGCCTCAAATAACTGAAAAAAAATCTCAAAATATGCATTACTAAAAATGATGCACTTCATTAACATTTAAAATATAATAACTACGTACACAAACAAAAATAAAGCAACATGAGTTACCTTTATGTCGACGATTTGTTCAGGTGCCAGTGGCTCACCATTTGTTGGGTCGCTACCGTTCTCATTTATATATTTTTCAAGCAACCTTCTCTCGAACACACACCCAGATACAGGTGAAATACAGGGGACCTCTGGGACCTCACCAGAAACTAAAAAGAATATATTTTAAGGAAACTGAATTTTTAAGGATGTGTAATTCTATACATTACACTTTTACACCTAGTAATTAGGATTATTTTACATACAATCATACAATAAACAATTTATGGTGGCATAAAGGAGAACCCTGACAGCTAACTGGTAAAGTGCACCTTATTGACTAATTGAACTTGTTAACTTACTTGAACAAACAAGTGACATTTTGTCACAGAAGTATAATTCCTTTGGTAAATGGTTGTCCACCAGCTGTAGATTATGTATTCAAACAGATTTATCGTACAAAACAAAAACACCAGAAATGATTCTAAAAAAAGTAACGTTTATAAAATATCAGACCTACTTGGTGACCGTTTTTCACAAATATTGCTTAAATTGCATATGACTTGCGGTTGTACAAATACAGCAGATAGAACAAACACATTGCCAAATAAGTGGTCTGCCTAGGTAGATATAGCATTTTGTTTGAGGGGGCATGGGAATTTTTGAAATTATGTCACAAAGTTAGGCCATA
This sequence comes from Ascidiella aspersa, assembly GCF_963924565.1. Classification (NCBI taxonomy): domain Eukaryota; kingdom Metazoa; phylum Chordata; class Ascidiacea; order Phlebobranchia; family Ascidiidae; genus Ascidiella; species Ascidiella aspersa. The sequence continues at coordinate 19,975,186 of NC_139453.1, forward strand.
ATGTCATAAAAAGAATCCTTCGGAAAGCTTCTTTTGGCCATATTCTTTAAAGTGATTCAAACCATGTTTTATTTCGTTTAATCAACAAAACTTTTAATTCAGAACAAGGCGATTTTGGTTTTCTTGTAAAAAGTATGGGGCAATAAGACATCTTAACTTGGGTATCATGCTAAAAAGTCACATAAAAATAAATGTGTTGACAGATAAGCAATCAGATTCATTCAGTTTTCTTTGTTGAAGTGGACAATAATTGACTTTTACTATTTTACATTGACCTTGCTCGTGCAAAGCAGCTCTAACTGTTTAAATAATATAAGTTATGTGAAGTGACTCTGTTTAGACTTCCCGAAGTTAAGGACAGGTAATTTTAGTGGCCTACTCATTTGGAGTCATACAGGTCCGTCTGGAAAGTAAAGAATATATTGATGAGATCTCGGTGGAGCACGGCCAAAAAAAATGGGGTGACCGGGTGCAACTAAGGTCAAAAGCGCACCCGCCATTATAACATATCGGAATACCGGATGCATATTCATTTACTTAGGGGTGCAGGTTTCAGGTCTAGTCTGTTAAAAAAATCGCCGGTGTACTTTCCATAATGGTATATACAAGGAGCATGTAAGGGACTTAGTCAGCCATCTGTCTTCCCCATACATTCCAAAGTCCTAATTAACTGCTTAACTGTTACATACATGTTAGCTCTCAAGCATAGTTTAATAGCATTATAAAAGTTACAAATGACCGTACATGCTGGGCAATGACTTTAAATTTCACTTTTTTATAAATTATTAGCTAATTTCTTCATTTCATATACGGAAAAATCAATGTTTATCGTGCTGTAAAATTTGAAATTTGATTACTGGTTGCTGAGCAAATAGCCTATTTCATTATCTTTGACTACGGAAGGCAACCTTTCCTGATGTTCAAATAAAAAATATAATTTTACAATCTTAACAATGTTCCACAGCATGTTTGCTGTGGCCCTGTGCCAAAAATCTAGTAATTTGTACCTATGGCGTTATTGTTTATTTAAGTATATTTTAGTATGTGTGCTGTAGCAGTAAGAAGTTTGTTCCGCAAGTGAAAAAAAAGTTGCAGGGCACAAACTGAAAACACAATTGAACAGTGCTCCGCAACCTTTTTTACTTGCTGCACACAAACAGATTAAAAATAATTTGTTCTAAATAGTCTGGTCCGTTAAAGTACTGAAAATTGAGTTATTTTAAAATAGCTGACTAGAGAATAGAGGGCTTTACTATAGTGTTCGAAAAATGAAACCTGAAATTGGCACTTTGTACTTTTTAGCTTAATTTATTTTTTAAAACAGCTGCCCCAACCAAATTATCCAATCACAAATTGCCAATTTACAAAGATATTTTTGGGTTTCGAGCATATGGTTAAACCCTTTCCACTTTAGTGAGAAGTTTTAAAACAGCTGTTGGCAGTTAAAAAAAATATTTGATTTCCAGGGATAGAAAGTATCAAAGGATTTTAAAAAGTTGTAAATTTCATAAATCACACCTGGAATATTGCAAGAAATTAAAAAAACTTGCTTTGATCAGATTTACATATTCGGAGTAATTCGACTGATTGATAAAAAGTCGCGGCACACTCACTGGTCTGGAATTCTACCACAAAGTAACAAAGCGAGTTGTTAAAAGTAAAACTACGACGACGAAAAAATATGGGAGATTAACTATAATAATAATAATAATTTTGGCCAAACAATTAGTTGTGTGGTAGGGGCGCTCATCTAGAATCCTACCACAACGAACATTATTTGGGTTAGGGTGCCGGTTAGCGTTTGGGTTTGGGTGAGTCCAGTAATAGTGTTAAACAATATTTCTTGACCTACCCACACCCAAACACTAACCGACACCCTAACCCACATATTATGCATTGCTTAATAATCATTTCAACGTTGTGGTAGGATTCTAGACCAGCGCCGTGGTAGGATTATAGACCAGCGCCGTCAATGTCTTTCTGCTAATAATAATATTACCACAGTTAATGAAAGCCACACAAACCACATGCAAAGTATGAGAATTGTTTGACGATATAAGCATTAAACAATAGTTGCCATATTTTTCTGACAGTAATCATCTAGATTTACCAAAAAAATAATCTAAAAACATCTAGATTTTTATGGAGAAATCCAAAAAATAATCTAAAAATGATTTTTGAACATATTCAATACTTTTGGACAAAAAATCAACATTAAAAGCTTAATGCCGTATAAAGTTCCGGCGCTCTTTCACTATTGTATGTGAAAAGTTATGCAAAAAAAAATAATAATAATACCGCATACCACAACGCATATTGTTTGGGTTAGGGTGCGGGTTAGCGTTTGGGTGAGTCAAGCAATATTATATTTATTATTAATAATAACACGATCCACCCTTAACCAAACGCTAACCCGCACCCTAAACCAAAAAATATGCGTTGTGGTATGCGGCATTTAAAGAAAGTTTTTTTTTTATTAATTTTTACGTACAATAGTGAAAGAGCGCCAAAGTTCCATAAAGGGAGTTGCTTGATGCTTTAGATTTAAGGTTTCTGCTTTATAAAACATTTTACTGAACATGACGAGTTACTGAAATTTCGAATTTATATCTCATCATTTTTTTTGCAATTTGCAAAAAAAAAACTTTTGAAATTACTAAAATATTTATCGTCAATAGCGAATCTGTCACTAATTTAGCTTATACAATATTTTTTTATAATAATCTAAAAAAACATCTAACATCTAGATTGTATAATCCTACGATTCAAACCAAAACATCTAAATCTAGATTAAAATAATCTAGAATGGCAACTATGCATTAAGCAATAAGCCAGTTTTAAGTTTTTAACATGTGTAAAAATATAAAAGCAAAACGTCAAATAAGTAGGGCAAATAAGAATTGTTCATACCTAATCAAATCTATCTATTTCTAGCGAGTTAAAAGAAAGAAGGCATTTTTAATGATTATACACATTTTTTATCCGTTTAAATATGAACCCTAACTTGAAGTGGAGATTATAATTACAAAATGAACTAGAGCCAATTAACATGCTAGGTTGTTCACGCCTCCTTTTAATATACACGTAAATAATATATCTTCAGAACCGCCAAACAGTCACGGATGAGTTATTTTCAAACAAAATTTCAACCCAAAGCCTGCCCTATCATCTTGGTAGGGGTGGGCAATTATTTTACACCGCGGGCCGCATGAGAAACTTTAAATGTTGCTCGAACTTGTTATAATGTTTAGAGTTGTAAGAAAATGTCCAATTTGTGTCAAATGAAAAGGTCAGAAGACGTCGTGCGAAGCGAGAAAAAATTGCGACTACCGGTAAATTTGTTTTAAAATGAAAAATTTAATTTAGATTTAGAGGGGAACGTGACGCATTGAGCACAGATAAAAGGGTACATTGCTGGATATATTGGCGTTTATCAAGTTGTGGGGCGCTTTCAAAAATCTTACAATGTTTTTTTTTTTTGCTTTTTATGGCCTTAAGTTACCGATGTGTTACTTGTTGGAGTACAACGGCCATATTGCATAGGCGATATAAATAGGGAGAAACACACAACATGAAATTACCTAAATTAGGTTTACAAAATGTGAATCGGTATGTTTCAGAGTTTGGAAAACGGTCGGTATTTTATTCATATTTTAAAGTTGGAATAGTTTCGACTAAAGCGCAAAAAATATATAAATATTAGGCAATGTAAAACTTTCGTTGGAGAAAGTGCCACAGTGTATATGACGCTATTTATTTGTAAAGATGCCAAAAAAGTCGCGCGAAGAGATTCGCACGAAGCGCGAAAAAAAATTCGTTTTAGTATTTAAAACAGGATAAAATCGAATTTGGCGGGGCCATGACTAGATCTGTCCCTGAAAACAAAAATTCACGATACAACCAAACATGTAAAATCTAGCCTCTGTTTTCGCTTAATAGGTTATAGCCGATGGATGTATTTTTAGGTACCTATTTAAGAAAATAAGCCGCGGGCCGCATTAAATTACTTGGCGGGCCGTGGATCGCAGGTATTATTATAATTATAATCTCTTAATTTGGGTGGATGCGGAAAAACAACAAATATATTATACTCTCGTAAAATTAGGCTATATTTTTCTAATTTGAATTCTCTAACTTAATATATCCTTGTTATCAGGGCTGCGGAGTCGGTAAAAATAAGTCAAATTCGACTTCCGAGTTACCCATAACTTTCGAAATTTTGTACTGCGCATGCGACGTCGGGCTTACATGATCTTACTCGAGTTCCTAATCCCGAGTCCCATTCCAGCAAAACAAACCGACTTCGTCGAGTCCCGAGTGCGACTCCGCAGACCTGCTTTCTATTAAACAAATCTGGTTCACCCCAAAAAATGTGGTTGAAAATGTAAGTGTAACAATAAAAATAACAATTTTTAACTGTAGGCCTACGTCTAAGTAAGGGTATAATTTGTTTACAGATTGCCAAGAGTAGCATCGGTCAATCAGTCCGGGATCTTAAAGTTATTACTAGGGCGAATACTTTTTGACCTTAAAAATGACAAATTTTGACCTAAAAATATATTTTGGTAAAAAAATTTTGACCTATTAGAAATACATTGATTTAAACAACATATTGTTGTTTAAAGTAATGCATTAGTGTTTTGGCGTCTTAACCACATATTTTAGATGTTTTACTGACCTAACATCTAACACAAATCAGATATTTTTTCGAGTTTGTTCTAAACCAGAGGTCGGCAAACTTTTTCCAGTCGCGGGCCAAAACCAACCTCAGAAACGTCTCTGTGGGCCGCACAAAATGTTAACTAAGAATTGTGTTATTAAAATGTTATAACAAGTTCTGTGAATCAGGCGGACCTCGGATCTATTTTGCACTTAAAAACGTGTTTAATTTCATTTAGGGAGGCAAGTGTTGGCGCAAAGCGCGAAAAAAACAAACATTTTTTTGGTTGAAAATTTGAGTCCACACATCGTCATCCATACTACTAATATAAAGTGTAATAGAACTACTTGGAGAAAACGCGATAACTTTAATAGTTAATTTATTTCTGTGTTTAAAAGATCTGATTCACCGAAAAAAATGTGGTTGAAAATGTAAGTGCAATAAAAATTATAGTTTTTAACTGTAAGCCTACGTCTAAGTAAGGGTATAATTTGTTTACAGATTGCCAAAATAAAGTTTTTAGTGGTGGAGCTGGCAGAGGGATGTAAATACTTAAGGAGCATATTTTGAATTTTATGCAGTATACCGTAGCTTATGAGATAGGCATTTTCTTTTCCGGCGTATAGTCGGGGGTATGCCAGACACGGCGGCAGACGTTTACCCGCCAAAACTGACTGGATTTTAAAGATGTGTTTTAGAAAATTTAAAAATTTTTAGGACCAGGCGCGAATCTAGGATTTTGTTAGGTGGGCATAAATGTTTTTTCCGAGATGCCACAAAGTTACTTCATAACGGAAGGTTCCAAAGTAAAGTTATTGAAACGTGACGTCATAAGGAAGTAACCTTACGAAGACCACACAATTGTTTATTTTGTTAAAAGTTTTAGGTTGTACACGGATCTGTAATGTAGCTTGATAATAAATTGCCAAGCCAAAAAGGTCGAGTAGATCGACATCAACTTGATTAAGACGTTTTAATGCGAGCTTGTATCATCTTCAGTTAATGGTTATAGATGTAAGTGTTACTTTCAATACAAAAGCTACATTTGTGTTATCCAGCAAAAAATGCCCATACCGGTAGTGATTCCAAAGCTTTCATATTAGGGTTTACAATGAGATGCATATGGTTCTTTGAGCTAAATTTAATATATCAAAATGGGCTAAGACCAGGGCTGCGGAGTTGGTTAAAAATAACTTGGGTCCAACTCGGGCCAAAAGAAACCCGAGTCTGATTCCCGAGTCCTTCTTCGGGCAAATGTGCGGTTTCGTCAAGAGTCCGACTACGACACTGTACAGCATTTATTTCACCCACTCACCATACATGGTTGGAAAATATCCATAATATGCTATTCCGCCTTTACACTCTACAGTTGGCAAAAAATTAGTTTTAAATTGGTACTGCGCTGATAGTTTTACGTGGTCTTGCGTCCCGAGTCCGACCCTAGCAAATTAAATCGACTCCGTCGAGTCCTGAGTCCCGAGTCCCGAGTCCCGAGTCCCGAGTCCGAGTCCGAGTCCGACTCCGCAGCCCAGGTTAAGACACGCTGGAAACATATGATTTGGAAAAAAACTCTCGAAATAAAAAATTCATATGAAAGTTTAGAACACCGTGTTGGTTCAAGAATAAAATATTCCTTTATTGCTACAACCTACGCTAAATCAACATGTACATGTTAATAATATTGTTTTTATGAATTTTGTTTCAATTTTGATAATTTGGTAAATAAACAGAATGTGCTTAACGTTAGAAGCAAGTCAACCAAGAGCAAGTCCAAACTTAACCCAGAGTAGCATCGGTCAACCAGTCAGGGATCTTAAAGTTATTACTAGGGCGAATACTTTTTGACCTTAAAAATGACAAATTTTGACCTAAAAATATATTTTATTGAAAAAATTTTGACCTATTAGAAATACATTGATTTAAACAACATATTGTTGTTTAAAGTACGCTGGTTATTTTAGAAAAAAGGTTGTGTAAACAATTTAAAAACAAAATAAAAATAATTTCAAAAAATTAAAAAAACATCTAATTATCGAAATAGGAAATGGGATAATTGCAAATCATAAGCGAAAAAGACAGCAAATACTGTTCAATACATTTGTTCAAATCAGAGATAAACAACCATAATGCAAAAACGAAGTTCTAGCTGATCCTAATGCGAAGAACTAGGCCTGGGGGTTAATTCAGCAAAAATGCTCTAATGAAGACATAATACAGTTGAAATGTCGTTACATACAATTAAAGACAAAATTTTCTTGATACAATTTTAACTGAACGATAGTTTCAAAAAGCTGACTAGAGTTTTTTTTTTATTTTGTAAACGATTTTTATGTGCATTTTTAATCGATTTTGACATGAAATAATTTTGACAAATTTTGACCTAACGTTTAAATTTGACAAAGTTTTGACTTTTTTGACATGCCAAAAAAAATTACCCTAGTTATTACTATTCGACACGAATGATATAAATCGTCCACTTACAGTTAGATTCTGGATTAACACATTTCAATAAAGTAATTTCCTATACAAATTTACTTTGTATTATTACTTTTCGAAAATCAGCGTGATATGGTAAATTTAAATTTATCTTCCGCAAGGTGTCGCTAATAAGCCTTATTTTCGTTCACCCTGCTATTCGAGCATACATCTTAACATGGTACCTCATACATTTTAACATGGTACCTTATGGGGGGCTAGGGGGGGGGGCAAAAGTGCCCTTTTCATGAAAAATGATATATTGCTTTCACAACGTTAAATATTATGCGACGGAAATCATAAAAAAAAAATTCGTAAAATAATATGGTTGACATTTGTTAAAACATTTTTGGTACCATTTAAGCCAATCTTGGGGGCGTGGCCGCAAAAATTTTTCCGAGGGAGTACCCCCGGTCCCCCCAATTGAGTCAGGCAAAAACCTTCTTGCATTGAATGGCGCCGCTTTTACATGTTTTCTATGCAAAGCTGTATAAATAATGGCCCTAACGACTTGTTTCCGAGATTATTTTGGAAGTAATATGCATTTTACGGTCTTCCCAATGCATCACGTTTCCTTCTAAATTAGGTTTTCCCAGTTATATAATCACGTGATTGCGTATTTTGTTATAATATCAAAATCATTTCTCTAAACAAAAATCCTTGAACCGACCCTGATTATAATGAATAGGTGTGTGCGACTTCAGATTAAGGCTGTGAATTACCTATGCTACGTTACCACGTCTTATTGAAACGGCACGAGACGCGTAGTGATATCTGCCAATCACGACATTTGGCACGAAACGGCATACAATTATTCGTTGACTCTTGCCCTGTACTGTCTACAAAAGGAGCCTTTACGAGAAAATAGGTCTGAAATTAAAGCCATTTGCGTTTTTTGGCAAAGTTGGTAATGTTTCAAAATTTGGTATGTCTAAAATCCTATTTCACTGATTAGCGATCGTTTATTCGGGCTATACGTCACGTCCTTTTTTGTGGCACACAAGAAATGCTTCACGTTCCGTGACACTGACAACAATTAGAAAGTTAACTGGTAAATTCCTTTCACAGAAAATATATTCAGTAGAAAGAGAGTGGCCCAAATAATAGATAAAAGATTCATTCTTTTATTAGCAAACGTTTTGGCAAGTTCTTTTGCCATCATCAGTGCGATAAGTGAGGCTAAGATAAAAACGAGTCAGTATATGGACGCTCGGACGTTTTAGAACGCTATATAAACAGAAAGAAAGTCGCGAAGTAACGGTGATAAGAACTGCAACGGAAAAGTACACCCGCGAGGCGAAAGTAGGGCAAAGAGCCCGCACTGATGATGGCAAAAGAACTTGCCGAAACGTTTGCTAATAAAAGAATGAATCTTTTATCTATTATTTGGGCCACTCTCTTTCTACTGAAGATTATGAACAGATCCGTGTTTAGTGTTCCTAAGAAAATATATTTGTTTGGTATGTCCTAAACTGGCCCACATTGCCTAAAATAATTCCAACAGTTAAGTTTGTCTAGTTCCCCAGCTATGTTGAGATAATCTTCGGATATTTGGGACTTTCAAATGTCAGCAGCATAAAATCGTTTAACCAGTGCATACCATTCGTGTAAGTGCTTTAAATACATGGCAAAAGGGAAATCATAAATTTAAAGAAATATAGTAAACTATAATAAACCCTCACATAACCCTTACTTGGCGCAAGAGAAATTAATTCAATCACGAAGGCCTGATTCAGGTTTCATTTGGCAAGACAATAAATTGAAATTATTTTATAGGATTAAAACTAGTTTTATGGTTAAATAATGTTTTGGTTATAAGATGTATATTCCTCTCAATTTATTTTTGAAAAAAGGGTCTACTTTTTTGTATGGTGATAAGCGTGTCATCGAGTGCTTGTTTCATATTGTATTTGAGCGAATTAAGTTTTCCAACGAAGCGGGAATCTGTTTAAACCTTTGCTGATTAGTAATCTAAAAAAAGGCTTTGTCCGTAAACCACCTGCTTCTCTATTGTTTTGCTAATACCTTGTGCGACGCATTTAAAAACACCCATTAGGACAACTCGAGGCGGAATTTCGGATGCTTAGATGCGACTACAAGATAACCCGCCATGTTTTATCGTCTTGCCTGATACGTCATAAGCGGTTGTTTAGGCTTCAAAGAACGGCGGTCGGTTCAACTTCCAGCAAGGCGCCCGGGGCGTCACAAGTCACATTTCCAAAATGCGTCTTCGTTGAACTTCGAAACGAGGATCGCGCGGATGCGCAGGAGACGACGACCTGGATCTCAATTAAAACCGAGTAGGCGCTTCGTAATTAACGTGTTTAAACAAAAGGCTTTCAAGTGGTTAATACCACATTTGCTGTGTTCAGCGGGTCGTTCTTTTCTCAAATGGTTCAATGATTTACATTGAACTGCATGCAATGACGAACCTGAAGAAGCTGTTTTCAGAAAATGTAAATTTTTTAAGAGGCGGGTATTACAAGCATTGCTTCCGCTGAGTTAAGGAGTGCCATTCGAGCTTGATTAAACGATATAGGTTGAGCATAACAAACATCTGTCCATACCTCGTTGCAACTATTTTATAATTTGGCCTAAAGACAAGTCAGGTGATTTATGAGGTCTTGCTTATTCAGATGGTTTTAATACTTTCATTAACCTGCTACTGTCTACATGATATTGTCTCACTATTAACCTTGTTTTATGTTTTGAACAGACAAACGCAAATAATTACAGAATGTAAAGATCTGCTTTTACTCCCGTTTGATTGCGAAGGACCTTAAATTTAACATCGAAAAAGCGAATCGACAATCTCAAATAAAATGTTTTACACTTGGAGTAGTAAAAGAGAAAATGATGCTGACGTGTTTTGACAACATGTTATTTATATGCCGCGTGCCTTATCCACGGCGATAAGTCTTATAATTCATTCTTAAAAAAGCAATTTATGGAAGCTATGGCTGATTGGAAACAACAATTAAGCGGGTGTTTAACCTGGCCGAGTGCTCCCCGCCCAATAAAACGCAAGGAGTGTTCATTAGAAAAAGATAAGTTATTTCTCAGAGATCTTGATTACAACGGTTAATTATAGGCCGGCGTTTACGCGTAGCCTGCAATTATATGGCCACGAACTGTGAGCAACGCTAATCGCAAAAAGGCGGGCTAAACTAAACGACCCAAAAATAGTTATCTTAATTGCGTATAGCACGTTCTTATCGATCTTGTTACAGCTCATTATAAAGGCAAGCCAGTTTGACAACAAAATTTTACTATATAGATTCGTTTAAAAATTGAAATAGAGACGAGTATGAATATAAATTTCTTTCAAATAATTTGACCAAAAAATCTTTTGAGTGAATTTATATGCGTTAAAAATTTAAATGTTTAATATAGGCATATATGATACATCCATTAATTAGATGATTTGCATTACTTAGTGTAACATTTTGGTGTGTAAATTGTATATAAAATACCAAAAATGTTAACTCCAAATAAAAAAAAATTAAAAAAGAGTTGGTTATCTATAACTTGGCTTAAAAAACTGGGGTTCGCGATACTGCAGGGGGTCATGAACTAATGAAACACAATCGTCAATATAATTTCAAAATAACTTTAACAAATGTGTGAACAACGAGAAACTTTCGGTTTAACAGTTGACCAAAACGGATCACGAGTAGTTTGTATGATAGCAGAGGTCGCAGAATTTAAAGGTTAGTCCTGATTTACAACCTTTCGATTATTTCAGAAAAAGACGCACGAAAAATACTTAAAGGTCGTTTTCATGTTTTCTGAATGAAAAATGGGGACTACTTTTTAACCTACATTTTAAGATCCAAGAATACTCTAAAAACTTGTTTCACGTGTAAAACAAAGCAGGCAAAAATGTATAAAAGAAACGCAGTAGGGGCGTTTTTAGTCACACGATTAACTTTACGAATCAATTACGGCCAACGGTTACTTTAATTTTTTATACCTATTTCCTTATTATAGTTGCTAAGGTTTAACAAGCTCATTTATGAAAAAATAAACTATGCTTCCAAACATTGCCTCTCAGAAAAATAGGTCGAAAACAAAAATATCGGCATCCGGTATACCGCTAAGACGTGCAGTAAAACGTCTGACACCGTATCGGCCCGTCGCGACGGGTACTTAGCGTATGACGTCATGGGGTGTTGTATCACCAGTCTGCCGACATGCGGGACGCGTGAGTAATCGAAGAATTGTCTTTTCTCCTGTAACAAAACCAGATAAAAATATTTTTCGGATTTTCATTGCAATTGTTACGCGAGACTAGTGAATCCATATTTCGCCACTTGCACATGTAAGCCAATGTTTATTTATAGTCTAAAGATCCACTATTTCTTTGCTGGCCTATGAAGGAAGTATGCTTCTAAACAGTGACAAATTGTCTTTCATAAAGTAGTTCGGTTGATAAGATAAATTGTCGAAATTACCAAACCCTAAGTGACATGTCTCACGTATCATATTATGTGTAACAATCATATGTGCCAAAAATATAATGGCTGGTTTTATTCTTACAAACAGACAGTATCTGCTGTTCTCATTTCTTACATTCTAAGCCTCCGCATGACCTAAGTATGTACATTTCTTTCAAAACACCCACATATTTTGTAATTGAAGAAACTTAAAAGTCGTGCACGGTTACTCCAACACTATAAATCAGTGATTCCCAAAGTGTGTGCCGCGGCACACTAATGTGCCTCGAGAGATTGCCAAGTGTTTTTGTAATTTGGGAAAATAGAGTATTTGTTTTAACAATAGGCATACACGTAAGCATTTTAGACTTAACTACGCACTACCCATTACAAATAATAATATTGAGACATTTACATATAGTTGGTCGTGTGTTAAGGGCGGTCGTAAAATGACTTCATTGTTTTTCTGTTAAAAGTGTGCCGCGAGCCAAAAAGTTTGGGAACCACTGCAGAAGTTTGGGAACCACTGCATAGAACATTGGCAGAAGCAAGTTTTGGACAATTGGTGGGAATAATTATCTAATTTGTATATCTATTAATTTACCACGTATAACCCACCTTAATGCGTTGTTGCCGCATATTTAAAATCTCTAGTAATCACACTCCAACCACATTGGACGGTTAAGTCGTATCCAAATTGCAACTTATGTTCATTGCGGTTTGATATCCCTACAGCAAATTAAATAAAATATTGCAGACCAACTGTTTGTAGAAAAATCAGCAAATATTCCATTCTCATTTAATTGATCGTTCGTGCTCACCAAGAATGCATTACACCTGGTGCAAACAATTGGTCCTACCAATGAAAAGATATAAAGCTTACCTGCAACAATATTATTGCTTCGATTACACGAAAAAAACAACTTATAGGCTAAACATGATGCTTCCTAGCACTCCAGCAATAAGACCAATATTAGTATAACACCAAGGTCGGAACAAAAATCACAGCTTGGAATAAAACCAAAGTAGTACTGATACCGAATATAATCGACATAAATGTTTAAATTGAAATAATACCTTTACTGTCAAAATAAGAAACAACCTTTAACATAACACCAAAAAATTCACCTTATCACGAACTCTCCAAACAATTTTAACCTAAATTCTAAGTCCATTTATTAGCGGCTCTTGACAATAGACAAGGGCATACAGTCCGGTGACAAGACAGCGTCGTCCAACGGTGCCGTTCAAACTATATAGAGCGCCCAAACGTCTAAATCAAAACGGTCGATCCCTGACCGGTGGCTTCCAATCGTCCCATACCCTCTCCCAACAGATTTAGGTTTCATTTAGACCACTTAGATATTTATATACCAGGACGTAGGGAAAACATTTTTAAGTGGCTATGGTTGCTGATTATGTTCATACCTCATTAAAATATTGTCACTTTGTATGTTTAATTGTCATTAAACATTTTCAGATTTTTCACGTTTGGTAATTTTGTTTAGCCTTTAACAGACAACAAGCGCAACGAAAAGTGTGTTTTTTATTTCCCATGAAGGTTTGGGACAGTGTTTCTTACACTTCGTTATGTGTGGGCCACTAAACCGCTATTCACAACTAAATTTTCTATTACAAATACAGCACCTGTAAATATGTCAATACTAAGAGATTACAAATTTTTGACACAAAAAAGATTAGCACGTTGCATGTACGAATGGCTCTTTCCCTAATAAAATATAAGAAAAACAAGTTAGTTTGTCATTATTACTACACTGACGATAGACAATTCACATAACTATATTTTCTTAGCCTTAGACCAGGGGTCGGCAACCTACGGCCCGCGGGCCGGATCCGGCCCGCCGATGAAATTCATCCGGCCCGCCGCCTCTTTGACAAACTAGGCACGATTCCATTTCAAATACTTTTTAACTATTTTAACTACGTAAGTGCGAAAAATTTTCGCGCTTCGCGCGAATGATCGATTTCCATTCGGTTTGTTTACGTTTTGACGCTGTCTTTCGAAATATAGATCAGCGCTTCTTTACCGAATTGTGCCGTGGAAGGCTGCCAAGTGCGCCGCGGATAAACGGAAAACGTATTCACAAATATTGGACATATATTTTTTTATTATTTTTTATTGTCGGCAATGTAGGCTAATGCAAACTTGCAAGAAATGGCGTTATGCCAAAATAAAATCGCGCTCGCTTCGCTCGCCAGGTGTGCCCCAACTTTAAAAGGTTCATAAACACTCAACTAGATTAACTAATTTTATTGCGTTTCCTCAAAGTAGTTTTATTACACTTTTCATTAGTAGTATGGATGACGATGTGTGGACTCGGATTTTAAACCAAACAAACGCATTTTATTCGCGCTTTGCGCCAATACTTTATTACTGCCCCCTTAAATGTAATTAAACACGTTTTAGGCGCAAAAAAGATCCGAGGTCCGCCACGGTAGTTTTAACATTTTAACAACATAATTCTTAGTTGACATTTTGTGCGGCCCGCAGACACCTTTCTGAGGTTGGTTTTGGCCCGCGACTACAAAAAGGTTGCCGACCCCTGCCTTAGACAATATTAAATTCTCCCCGCTTGAGAACCTCTGGTTTAGGAGTTAAGAATTCATTTATCGGTTTACCGCAAAGGTAGCTAATGCATTAGGTAAAAACACGCATATTAGGCCTGATGTTATAAATACCAAATTACAGTTTTATTGATTTGGAGATTTGCGACAATTTACATGAAGGCATCTATCAAGTCGTTCTTCAAAAAATATCAATTTTTACATGACCATGGGTAAAATGTATGTTTAACGTGTCAATTTTTGTGACCTTCCTCATATTTGTTCACCGTCCGTAGATTTGTCCGTTCCAATTAATATCCATGTTCAATCGTTGAATATACGCAGTATGTGTTGTTTGCTACAATCGCACCGCATTTAATTATTTGCCCTGTTTCGTGACTTTTCGTCATGGTAAGCCAATTTCTCAAGACAATACTAACAAATTAAAACATATGTTACGCTGAATTCGCTTTAGCTCCTAAACTTCGTTTTGCGTAACTCTGTCACGATTAAGAACCGTTGTCACGTTAGTTCCCTAGAGCGTGTGTGACGATAGTAGATTTTTAATAGCGTGTATGACGCACGAATAACTGCCAGTGCGTATCAAACTCAAAAAGTCTGCTGTTCTGCAATTCGCGTTTGCCTAAAAAGGCACCGTTGTCAGATGTTGGCGGGCTTCTCATTATTCACAGAGTGTTCATTATCCAACTAATGATCACCACATATCAAATTGTGTAGGCCAGGCGGTGATCGAGATAAAGGTACTATACAACTGAAAGTTACAGCATATTCGTGTTTATACACCTGATACCGGTCGTTGTTTAAATCGAGGTAAACAATTCTAAATTCATGAATCATGATTAAGGCAGTTATTATTTTTTGACTTGCCAAATAAAGAATAATGTACACGTTAGGTCAAAATTTGTCAAAATAATTGCAAAGCCAAAATGGTTCTTAAAATACATATTAGACTTAGAGTCATATAGGTTATATTTTATAGCAGAGGTCATCTTTTTAAATAAAGGACCGGACAACTGTAATTTTCTCGTTGAACGAACAAAATATTAATAATTGATTCACAAAAACCGTGGTAAGCTTCATGGAATTATCGTTCATTTTAAAATTGCATCATATTTTTTTAATTGCCAATATTTCAACTGTATTTTAACCCCATAAAGGCAATGTACGGGACGTAGTTTTATGAGCACTGGTTTATTTCGTAAGGTTCAGCTCGTACTTGATGTTTGCTTTAGATAAAAATGCATTTAATTATTTGGAAAAACGTAATAAATAGTTTGTAGTAATTTTGTAGGATAGCTGGCGTTTCTTTTTCTTACAAAACTTTGCCAGAGTGTTTGCCGTGTATACATCAAAAAAATCAAATCAACACGACAACTAACCTGATTTGCGTTCCACCGTTCGTTGACATAATAGCAAGAAATATTTTAACAACATACAGTGACGACTCCAAGACACTAATACAGTCCTTCATTCAACAATGTATTTATCAAAACAAATTATTTCTTAGTTGTCAAACGTTTGTCAAAAATACTATTTTTAGGTCAAAAAACATTTTGGGGCGCTCAACAAAGTAACCTAAAACACAAGTTTGGGTTTGCTAAGTTTTATGCTCGTTGTTTATATATGTAAAACAACAGTTTCATTACAATGAATAATAAATGGATAGAATCGCACTTAATATATGTAAAATTTGTATACCATTAAACAATTGTGGCTGAATAACTAGGCTATATGTGTCCCCACGGATTTATCTTTTTATACTTATGTTTTAGTTATATCAACCAGGTATAGCAAAACTAAGCATTAACCATGATCATTGACAATCTTAAAAGTGTAAACTTTTTTGAAATTTTTATTTCATTAATATACAATTTCGTACCCCATTTTTAATAATTTAAACAGTAAACGTCAGGGAATCGGAATTAAATACATAACCAGATTTGCTCAACGACACCATGTTTCCTGGGCGTTCGTTGCCACACTACAGTATTTTTCTGTTTGCTGACGCAAGCAAATCGTAGTCTCACTCTCTCTACTGCCACAAGGAAAAAGATTGAACAACTTTGACACGTTATTGAAGAGATTTTCTTGAAACAAATGTCACATGCATTTAAACTGCGTAAATAACACCCAACCCTTCCTAATAATTAAATCTTTGCTGTGTTGCTAAAATTTTACATATCCGGGAACTGAAAAGATGCCATAAAATGACCTGGGCTTACTAACCTTGCTTCGGAGGCGGACAAACAATATTCTCGCAAGTAGAAAGATTACGACAAGAACAAAATAATGGGGTATCGAAGGTTACATCAAATCAGGATTTTCATCACAAGATTTTGTTGTGTGCGGCCTATTTTTGTTGGTTCTTAATTTGGATTTGGCTAACAGCGCATGGACGTTTCAAACTGGTTGACAAAAGCAACTTTTTTCAGAGGGAGAACCAACTTGTGGAGCGATCACTTCTAATTAGATATAGCCTACCTTGTTTACAAGCGCCATAATATACAATTATACATGTTGCCAAATGTATAAGTTTTGCATGGAGCTCTTTTACAGGCTGATATAAGGACACACAAATAAATAAAAAGGGGAAAGTGTTTTATATATAACAAATATTTAGCCCACACACTGTTAACAGACTAAAAGTAAAGAATGTTTACTTTAGTTATGTCCATGCTGTAATGTGGATCTATTGAAGTGACACATAAATTTACCAACCCAAACATTGCGAATAGTAAAACATTTTGCAATTTGTTTTTATTAACGTGTCGGCTGAACTATATGCTGGAGCATTTTATTGACCCTTGGATTCGGGTCCTGCTTATACTATAGTGTAGAAAGCGCCAACTTTAAGTCTGTTTTACTGTATTTTGCTGTACAATTGGCGACATGAAACGGAGAGTTAAAATGTTGCGCTAGTACAATTAGATGCCAGGGTGTCTAAACACAGTCGGCCTAGCATACTAGTATTTAGCGAGGCTTTTCAATTTATACCTGAATAACCTTAACTGTACCGTTAAAAAAGGAATGGAATCAAAAGCTGTAAAGAATGGTTTAACAGGTTCTAAATCGTTCTAAGGACCAAGTTTGTACACATAGGTGTATAACATACGTCAATTGGAGGAGAGTTTAAGTAATTTCCATGAAAAATACAGGATGGCTTATTATTACCTTACCAAGCATACTAGTGCTACTTCTGAATTATAACCAATCATAATCCACAAATGTTTGTAACCTCCTTTTAGTAGGGCACTTTATTATTAGAAACAAGTAAATAATAATAATAATAATAATAATAATAATAAAACAAATGTTAAAAACGTTTCGCAGAGAGAAGGCATAAAACAAAATAAAGAAAATAGAACCACAGAAAAATGTCTTAGATTTACTGGATGGTTCTCGACTTGACCAGATCGCAACTAGAGAAAATACGGTTAAAAAGGGTAAGAGAACGCCAAATGTGTTTAGAATGAGTAGCTGGTCTTCCTTATTATTAAAGCTGCGACGAGCGATTACTTCACAACAGATAAAACATTAAATCAATAAAACGCTTGTTGTAACATTGTATCGACAAGCTTACTTCATGGTACGCATGCAAGGATTAAGAACAAAGTTAGTATATTTAGGCGTAATAAAATGTTATTGGTTTACAACCTGTTCGCCATCAGCCGATTTATAAAGGCGCAATAACGGCCGTTTCAAGTGAAAGGACCTTAAAAATAAAATTGTAACATTTGAAAGCAACGTGTCTAACACTTAAAAAACTGCCGTCGTGTTTTAAACACTCTTGGAGAGCGGTTGGTGGTGGGACGAGTGGTCGGCTACCATAGGACCTTAGCATATTGCACGTTTACTATAGAAACGACGGAAAATATCGGCACACGAGATACACATACATAAGAGACGAGCTTTGCTGGAAAGAGAGAGAGAAAGCACCGTTGGGCACATAGCAAAGAAAGAACGTGTGAACTCTTCGGTAAAGGCGTCCGAGCCGCGGTCACCGGTAAAGGATGTACTCTTTTACGAGGTGTGGCAGGGGAAGCTCAGCCACGTCTTGCTGAAGGTGCTTCTTCGGTAATGACATGCGAACCCTTCTACGACAAAGTTCGGCGAGAGGAAGAGGTGCAGCTGTAATGGAAAGGTAGCCGTGAATATGAATAGTCTTAGGAAGGTTTTTCTGGGAAGGCTCGCAAATTAGTGGCGAGACCGTGTAACAGCTTATTTTAGAAAACCGGATTACAAGCATTCAGGACAAGTCGGTAGAGTTGTAAGTGGTACAAATCAGATGGAAAGGTAATTAAGTTTTAACAGTTTAACATTTCGTAGGTCACAAGTATAAAACAATATATAGTTAACTTACGATCGAGTCCGTTGATGTACCGGATTCCGACTTCACAGTGCCCCCACACGCAACTGATAACGGGGTAGAGAGTTTTGCCCTTAAGTCCACGAAACGCTACTCCAAGGTATTGCTTGTCGGCAACGAAGCTAAGAGTGCCTTCGTCCATATCGAGTACAACTAAAATCTTTTCAGGGACAACAAAGTTCTCGTCCGACTCTAGGAAGGCGGGGTAAGTTTTCTTCTCGTTACGGTGGACCTTGCCGCCGTGGAAGAGCTTATTTCGTCCGAGGTCCCAGCCCCACGAGTCGTTGTTTTGACCCACTAGGGATCGGTAGCCCATGCAGGTGAGCGGGGCTTCCTTGCTGCACACGCCCACCATTGCGTGTGTACCGCGTTGTCTCGTGTTCCACGTCACTTCCCAACAGTGCAAACCGCGGGAGTAGCCCACTTTACCGCGCACCCCGTCTGTTGACTGCGCGACCGGGTGTCTGTGCATTATCAGGTCGCCTTCTTTCACAAACACGTTCACGCTTTTATCCTCTGTGTTCCAGCCGTGCTGCTTTTGTACGTCGGGGCCGACAGCAGGCATGTCCAGCAAAACATCGAGCCTGTAAAAAGAAATGGCAAGGATTGCTTTACGTTCGCTTAAATCGGGAACTAAACAAGTACAGTCTTAGTGTTGTGGCGAAAAGGTGAAATTCACAATATTTAGAAACAAAATGCAACGCAGTTTTAACTTTTAAACAACACCTAAAACGCAGTAAGCCTTCTTTCAAGTCAACTTCCACACTTAGTTAATTACCTGTGAGGGCATTCTGATTGCATGCCAGATGCCGAAAATCTATTGGCGCCGTTCTGTGAATGCGTACGTCTCCTGTGGTGACCATCGCGACTGCCGTGTCTGCGACTTCTCTTCGGTGGCGAGGTCACGTCTCGGCTGCCGTTACGATTTCCAACATTAGTGTGACGTAACGCTGTGCGAGCTATCAGGGGCTCAATAAAGGGTAATCTTCTGTCGCTCGATGCCTTTTGACCCATTCTGGGTTACTTGTTGAAATTGCTTTCTTTCAAGCGAACTTTTTGCTGCTGATTCTTTTCACTGTTGTTATGCTGCTTGATATACTGGTTGAGCAGACAGCGCCGGCGACGAGTATAAATAGCGAAGCGCCTGTAAAAAGGAAAAAATGGAGTGACGTATTTGAGACGGTCGTAAGCAGAAAGGCGCGGGCTATCTAGGGCGCTGTAAACAGCTTTGCCGAAACTAATGGCCGGCTGTATGAAGAGAATGGGATTACAACAAAGTGGTTAAAATATGTTCGCGCTACTGGAAACCGTCGAGGGTTGTTTTGACCAGTGTAAACAGCGGACAGGCGCTAAATGGATCTTTTCTCCCAACATAATAGCAACCAACGCTTGAAACAAACTATAAAACGCAGTCCAGCCGGATTAATAGCGATTACAATCCCGATAGTTATCGACGCGATGGTTCGTTTTAACGCCGAAGTTGTCGATGCTTGTGGTTGCAACAAATAAACGTATATGTTTGTCACATAACAGCTTTCGCATATGTTTTTAGACGAGATATACAATAATCTACGAAAATGCCTTGTGGCCGAAACCGTACACATATAGTTATTTCAGAGAATACAAAGTCGAATTTCAGGTTAACACTAACTCTACGGATGATATCCGATTCTAAGTAGAGACGGTCGTTTCCTAATAAATGCCGGCGGCTAGACTTCACCCGGATGACCATCTGGATAGCAAAATAAAGCTCTCCCAGGAAACTAGGTCGCCAGAATACAATGGAGTGCGAGAACCCATCCATAATGAGCACCGTTTGGAACCGTGATTTTAATGTTCATGGCATATATAGAAGTAAAACATTTAAAATAATTACTGTGTCATTTTACGTCATAAATGCAGTTGATTCGTACAATGTAGATAAAGAAAGACAGGCTATCCATGGTTAAGTAAATAAATAATATAAAATATCACTACAGTGTACGCTGTGGTATCGTTTAGATCGCTTTAAAATAGGTTTGGAGTAGTAGTTTACAACGAGAACTTTAGAAGCGGCATATAGCAGTGGAATACGTTTCAAAACTTTACACAAAACTTTCCATTACATTGTTTTGGTCCACACGTGCTAGCACTTCGCACAACGGTAAACAAAGGCAATGTTTGAGTTCAGGCAATAACCCTCGCCCCGAGCCAACGTTTTGTAACATTCAAAGTCCAGCGACTATGCTGCGAGCAGTCGCCGTGTACTGTAGTGTGTTGTAAAGCCACGCGTACTCTACAATCGTGAATGGAAGGTTAGTGGAAAATTTTCGTTCAGGCCAGAGCGACAGCGAGCCGCGCACATTTCTCTGTAAACAGCCGGTGTCTGAGCTGTTGTGCGTGCTCTGGAGAAAATGCTTTTGACCAAATGGTTTTAATTTCGGTAAAAGTAAGAGTACTGTTGGTGAATTATAGGAATCCCGTTTTTAATATGAAGTCAACGCCAACTCTAGGATTTTAAGAATTAACAATCATTCTTCCTTGATTTAAATTACCCTGGGACAGTTGCTTAGGATAAAAACCTCTAAACATGCAAATATTTAGGACCAATAAAGGTTTTGCTAACGGTTTACTACATTACATACATTTATTTTTTAGGCATAGCAGCTTAAAGCCGACAACAATGCTACACCTAGCAAAAAGTTTAATGATTAACTTTTTTGTCAAAGAATCTTTGGTGTTGTCGTTTCCCAAATAAACAAGAAAAATGTTGAGGGTAAATAGAGCTGGTTTAATAAAGGAGAACATGTGCTTACACCAATCTATAACAGTAGGCCTATTCCTTTATTGCACCACTGCCAACTTACCTTAACTAAATTCTTTCCGAAGTAGTAAATTGTTCGACCAATCTTGTGAAAGCTGTCCAATTTGGCCTAAAAAAACGACACGTTGCTCGTCAAGTAACTGGTGATGTGACGGTAACGTTAGGCCAGACATCGCATTTTAGAGGCGGAGAAATTTTCCATTACGTCACGATGCATACCGCAATGAATAAGCGACGTGAAAAAGCGAGCGCACAATAAAGAAACAGAAAAAGAGGAATGAGAAATCGATTGAAGTTGGCGCGTAGTAAGATATACGCCGTGTCAAAGTTTTACATTTAGAAGAACCTTTATCTGTAATACATTTACAATACTAACAAAAACATAGACTACTATCTGTGACAAAATCTACATTTTTTATTTGTATATACCTGGATATATATTTTTAATATTATAATTATTTTGTGATTTGCCAAGACCGTTGATTAACAAAAAACAATAATGTAAAGTATTTTCGATTAATGGTATTATTTATAAACAGGCAAAATCCCTGTCAAATTGTTTACAGAAAAAAGTAATTGCAGGGAAACAAGTAAAATGTAAATTTTTCAATGTGATGTTTTTTAAACAAAACAACACTGACTAGTTCTTTAATGATTAAGGACAGTTTTATAGGGCCGTAATACTTACAAGCAAATTTTACACTGACCACAGTTTATTTTGGACAAAATGAGGCCTTGACAACCCTGTGCTGCGTTTGTTATAAACTACTTTGGCAAATTTCGATTCATATGCCAGGTATTTTACTTTTGAAACACCCGATGGTGTTGTGCTGTTCGCCCTTGGTGTGTGGTAGTACGCGCCGCGCGTGCTGAAATTGCCCCTTTGTTGGAATGTTTGAAATAGCACTGGCCTGAAAAAGGATTAAATCGTCCAATCCCCCCTTCACCTAATCAGATGAGCGTTTCCAAGCTGATTAACACATTATCCCGAACTAAAAAGAAAGCAGCGCTTCTGCTGATCGCCTTACAATCCCCAAAGGAAGAGGGAAGCACGGCTCTTTGATAGCTTGCCTTACGAACTCACGAGGTAACTTGGGGTAAATGTTTGTACAGGTCGCGAGGTGTTTACCATCAAAACCAGCGTCAGACGTCCCCGATCACGTTCGCAACTCGCAGTGTGTTGTTCGGATTTTGTCGACAGTCGACCAAACTTTATAAACATGATCAAGGTCCTACGTGTTTAGCTGCTATCAGCCTAGCCCATTTTTGATTAATGTGCCTTCTGTCGCAATTAGGTTTCATAACAACAACAAATCAATGGCGTGGCCAAATGCTATGAAATATTTTGACAGGGCCAAATGAATGAAGGACGAATACACCATTACTATAAACCAAAATTACCTTTTAGTAAACCTATGACCATTTTGTAACAATAAACTATATTTGCCATGATTGTGTTAATCTCCCATTCACCCCATTCGCTCCGCTATAATCTTAGTTATTTAATCGAGGCAATGAGTTCTTGGCTAAATTTGGTGACAACACTGACCTAATGTTTACTTAACGATATTTGTTCTACCGCAGTGATTTCTTAACGAGGGCATGCTCGTGCTAGAATGCGCGAAGGGTTAAGAAGGGGCGCGCAAAAGAATCAATGATAACACCCGACAGGTGTAAACAACCAGTCAATGTTTTTTTTAAACATTTTTTACTATAGCTGTAACAAATAAGTATTGGCTGACTTTACCTATTCTTCGTTAGTAAAATGAATTACTGCGGTCTACGTGATACACTGTATAACAATGAGTACTACACAGTACAAATAGTAAGTTATACTGTCACTAACAACAGCTTTTAGCAATATTACATTTAATCCTTAAAAAAACATGATACATTTTGTAACTACCCTAATTATTTTCTGTTCATGATATCACAAAATTTCACAAAAAGCTAGATTATAGGAGTTATACATAAAAATGCATTTGTTTGTTAATTAACTAGTAGCAATAAATTATGACCTCACAGGTTGTCATAAGCATAAGCACTAAGCAGTCATAAACTAGCAAAAGTTGCTTTTACTTAATTAGTTGAATTAATATTTTTCCCTGCAGCTTATGGCCGATTTGGAATATGAACATTGTGCATTCGATAGCCTTTACCAACAGTGTTTCTATATTTATGCATGTTCCCTGCAGCATTTTCTCCGTCCCCACATTAACCACAATATTAAACTACAACGGCCTGTTTAGCCTTGACATTTGTGAAATCGTAAAGTAATGATGGCTGATTTTGATTAAATCAGAATTTAATTGGTCTCGTTAAATTAAATCGGAAAGTTAATTTATTTCTCTAAATTAAATGGAAAAGATTTACATTCCGATATAACTTTTACGCCAGTGATTTATAGGTTGTATCAAAATTAGTCAATTTCCGGTTTTGGCTTTATAAGATATAATATATTGAAGCTGTTTTGTGTTTATAAGCACATGCTTGTTGCTAGTGTATAATTAGGAGTGTTTTCTACTCTTCGTCATACCCACACTGATTTGAATGTCTGGCGCGTTTAGTAAACCTATAACAGAAGCTGTTAATGAGCTTGTTGCTGTGATAATGCGGTCAATTCAGTAACAGCTCACAAAATAAAAAAACAAGAAGAGAAGAGTCATCTTCCAACTTTATATTACCGTACTGTATAAGCAATTTTATAATATTTTTTGCTACTGGTATTTAAATTTAAAGTGACCCCATATAATTATTACCAAACTAAAAGTGCTAATCCTTCACTGTAACACATGTTTTTTTTTAGAAAAATAACTAACCATAAAAACAGTAGCCATTAAAAGCAAACCTAAAAAAATCTATAGTGCAATATATTTAAACGTTTCTTACTGTTAAGGAGCTCACCAAAAGTCTGAGAAATCTTAAGAACACCTTCAATAAAAAAAAATTTAGGGAGTTCAGATCGAATAACAGCAGACCTATATATTTTTAACAGCTTAAAAAAGGCAGATTGCTAAATTTTGCGTAATAAAGCCAATCTTCATTTGAACAAAAACCCACGCCCACATGCAGACAGTTTTATTTCAAAATAAGGCAGAAATTAACTTAGAGTAATTTTGATTCGCCCCACAAATCACTGGCTTAAAGTTACATCCTACATCCCTAACTCTATGCCGCAGTAGGCTAGCGTGCTTTGAGAGTTTTCCAAATATGCCGTGTAACTTATGGTTATTTCGTAAAATACCCAATCTGTATTATACATGCGAAAAGCATAAGACTTTAATGAGACTTATCCACTAGAAAACTGATAATATTAAGGTATTTTCATACAGGCGTTTCTGTGTATTAAGGGCGATTGTCAAGTTATAAAATTGTTGTTTTGTAAAAAGCGTGCCGCGAACATTTTTTTACTGTTCCGCAAGGTATAAACGTTTAAAACGACTGGGTTAAGTTTATTTAACAGTCTTGGCAATTTTTTCAACAGTGCAACAGGATTAATCGGTATGATTGATGTTATATGAGCAATCCTTTGATATGAGTAAGCAAAAAAATCCTATTAGCAAGTTCCACATTTTCCTAATTGTGCGAAAATTCCTGAATGTTAGACCCTTTCTGCAGGATTCCCTCAAAATCCCCGGTTTGGTTAAAGTTATTTCATTGTTTTGTAACATCGCTGTACATTTTTACTTCTTGTAAGTTATTATATTTTTGCTATCGTAGGCTATACGTGTTTATTTTTTGTCTATTTTGGAGAACGTGTGGTTTTAACTGTGTCTTTCATCCTCTTAATGCAAACAACGTCGGTATTTATCTGCAGGCTGTATAGGGTATACGGAATACTCTTCTTTCATACATTTTTTGTTAACAAGTCTGCTAATAAGTCTACAACAATACATACAGGCCTCGCACGGTGCAATTAATAACAAACAGCTGATTTTTTGTGCGGCAAAGTACAGTTTAGTTTAGTATCACATAGCCAGGGTTGGATCCGATAGTGCGCCACCATTCCATGCCCCCAAACTATATTTTTTACCGACTTTTGTCATGTCAATGCAAAAAAATTAACTTTTTTATTATTATCAGGTTCTTGTCCTTTTTAGTGCCAAACTATTGAGCCTCAGTCCAAACGCGTCGTTCAAAAAGTATTATGCCGTGCAGTGCGAACTCGTAAACTCTAAGAAGTGCAACTTATATTAAATTAGAACAGGGGTGGGAAACCCTGTCCTATAGTAGCGGACTAAAGCCAACCTCAGAAATGTCCCTACGGGTACTAAATCTCACAAATTATGTATTCAGATACAATGAGTTGGCGAAACTTTCATTGTTGATAGTTACAATCCTTTCAGGCTAAAAAATTTTCTCATTTATCTATAATTAAGCTAAAAAAAAAGAGAAATGGCCTCTTGCCCACTTTGTTAAGGAGTTGGCGGGCCAGATGATATTTATTGGCGGGCCTGGTTTGGGGCCGCGGGTCGTAGGTTGCCCACACCTGAATTAGACTATAAATGCCATTATATCCAGCGAATCTGTTCCCAAACGTTTTATTTGAAGGTTTGCTCAATTTAAACCATATAAATGCATTTTTCGTTGCGCTTTGCACAACTTGGAAATAAAACAAGGAAAAAAAAATTAGACTTGCAGGTTGAGCCTAAAAAGTGAAAATATTGAAATACAAATATTTGATTCACATTGCTATATAAAATATGCGATATTTTGAAATTATTGTTAGTTGGGATGTCCGATACTTGACATTTTGTTCCGATACGGATGCCCGATATTTTGGACGAAAAGTATCGCGATCTGACCCGATACGAAATGACGTCACAACTCAAAACAAGAAATCAAATTGAAAATCGTTAAAAGGCGATTTTTTACAGGTTTTAGAGCTAAAAAATTGCTTTAATTTGAAGAAAGTTCAGTTAAACTCAGTTGCTATTATAACCTAACATTTTTGATAACTTACCTTTAACGTAAAATCACTGCGTTTGATCGCAAATCATGCCTAAAATCCCTTCAACAATATTTGTGTCGGATTGGCACCAATATTGGTATCGGATTGGTATCGGCTTTCTGCAATTTTTTTAGTGCAAACCAAATAATCAAATGTTTTGCGTTTCGTACGATTTAACTTAATTTCCGTTGCATATGTACGTATATATACGAGTTAGTTTAAGTTTAGCAGGATTTCTTCTGTTTTATCACGGTATGTTCTAACGTAACGGTGTGACGTCAAAATAAAATTCGCGAGGAACGGGGTGCACGACAAAATTTTGAGTCTTTTATATTAGAATCGGGCCTTCCCAGTGAGCTATATTCCGAAAATACACCTTAATTAGCGCAACGCAAAGGCTCAAATGCCACGTGGGTGTTGAAACGTTGGCGTTGTATTGCAATCTGTATAACGTAGTTTCAGTTGCCAACCGCGCGTCTTACACTGAAATGCAAAGCGGTACCTGTTTTGCTTTAAACAAGTAAGGTTTCTGTTGCGTTTGTTCATTTCAATTTGGGTAAATTTGTCAGCAGATAAACAGGACACAGTGTTTTACTAATCTAAATTTTAGTTTAGAACAGTGGTTCGCAAAGTTTTTTTCGAATTTCGCCCTTACAAGCCCAACGACTTTTAATTCCTCCCCAGAAAAAAACAAAAGGTATTCTACCTTTTTTTTATTCTTTCGATGTTATTTGGATGCGCTAATCGTCTGAAACTTAAGTTTGTTTGAACTTCTAACTGCAGAGGTCGGGAACCTATGGTATTGATATAATACCTATGTATAAAATGCCGGCATTGGTGTATATTCCTTTAATGCAGAGGTCGGGAACCTATGCCTCGCGAGCCATATATGGCTCTTTTTATGACGCCATATGGCTCTTTTGATGAAAGAATTTGCTTGCAGAAAAGTCTAAGCCATCATTTCTCAGCATGATCTGAATAAGACTGCACACAGCCAGGGCCGCTTTCCTAACTTTATATTTCTTTTTTTATTACACATACAGTAGAACATTTTCGGCGCTTTGCGCGAATCTTATTTGTTTTTCGAGACTGTTATCCCGTTTGTATCTCTTAAAATCCAAAAGGCCAATTCTTTTAACATAACTTCGTAATCAAAGTTGTGCAAACTTACCTATTTCAATTTTAGTGCATAGCATGTCCTAATTGTCCTGTCCTTTAATTGAGAACAAAATAAACAGCCTTGCTCCATTTCACAGTTTTTGCCAACATATGTTGTTTTAGAATTAGATTATGGGTCTAATAGACTTTTACAACACCAATCATTACAGTTAAATAAGCTTTTTGTTAAATTTAACCGATTAAATAATTCTGTTTTTATCCATTTTTCCTCCCTAAATCCTCCCTGGAACAAATTTTCTCCACACATTTAAAAATTACTCCATAAGGGAGCCAAGTGGCTCACTTTAAGAACCACTGGTCTAGAAACTTGCGACACTAGTTAGATCTCGTCAATTAGTAACATATGATGTTGTCGTTTTTAAGGTTCGGCCTGTCTTTTTAATGCTTAGTTACAACGTACTAGTGGTTATAGAGCTGATCTTTTTAGTCGTCGCATTGACCTTAAATAAACACACTGATAAACCATTAGGTCAGAATATCACCTTACCGGCGGTAAAATTGCAAGAAAACCGGTAAACATTCCAGAACTTAAAAAGTCAATGTCTATTTTGCTTCTTGTTACAAGTAAATTTGTTTTACAAATACCATTTAACTAAAAATTTTGGATCACGGTCAATACCCGATTCCAAGTTGTATAGTATGAGCCCTTATAATACTAGTACGTATCGGACCTACCGGTACCAATCAAAGTCGGCACAAATTGGATTACAAAGCAGCATTTTGTTTTGCAAATAGAAAATTCTTACAAAACAATGAAATAACGATGAAAGGTCTCAGAAAGCTTATGAACGGTGTCAATCTTTAACTTAATGCGCATGTGTAAACATGAATTTCAAAGGATCAAATTTTGAGAATTGCAACAGAGACCTATTGACATTTACTATTTAGTATAAATAGTCAATAAATCACTAATTCCAAAAATGGTTTGAAGGTGCAAAGACATCTTCATTGCGACCCTGCTGTTTCATGGTCATGGTTTCTGAAAGTAGCTATTTTATTGGAACATGCGCGATAGCTAAATGTTGTACTTTCTAGATGGTGAACCTGACGTTTCAGCTGTTGCGCGTGGGACGGCAGCAGTTGCTTAACTTAGCCGACACGCGGTTGTTCGTTGTCGCTTGCCGCCTGTTTAAGCAGCTGGGCCATAGGTCTCGGGTGTTCGCTTTTGACTTGGTGGAGTTGTGTCCAGCTTTTCGTGACGTAACGCCGATCTGGTGCAGCGGAGCGGAACGAGGGCCATATCACCGGTACTTGGTATATGCTTCGGCCTGTATTACAAAGTGAAAATACACTGTTGTCAAAGTAATTTTCCTTTAAGTGAGAATGACTATCAAGCCTGTGGTAATGGGAGCGAGTACATTGTTTTGATACTGGTCTACGATTTAGTCTATGATTTTTCTTTAACGTGCATATATTCCAAGCATGGTCAGTTTATAATTAAAATAGTAATGGAGACGTTGTTCTAGGAAAATGCAATTGATTCTCGAACATAAACTAAACTTGAAACATAAAATGCGCAAACGTTTAGAAAGATTGAAAAAAAAACGTTTTTGCTTGGGCATCACCGAGAGGCGTGTTTAGTTTTAAACTTTGTAATTATGTTAACGCATATACTATTTTTTAAATTTGCCCCTAAGTTATTATTATTTAAAAAAATAACTCTATATACTAGCATTAACTAGGTATTAACGAAATGTTAACAGTTTTGATTCTGGGTAAAACAATTATATATTGGTCCTAAAAATAATATCCTTGCCTGCTAAAAATCGGAATCAGACCACAATAGCAAATGCCCAATATTGTAAACAAGTCCAAGCCAAGTTTTTTTTTTATAATTAAAATTCCAATATCAGTCATTATTTGAGCAAAGCCAGTTCGTGTTAAGTCCTTGTCATACAAAATAAACAACAAACTGTTAAAAATGGTAAACTCGTTCGATTATGTGCAATGACTCAACTAAAAACTACAAAAACGCAACATATATCAAGCAAATTGTTTTAAGTGCAAAAATTGAGATAGGCTAAATAGCTCGATTTCATAAATCACATTTATGAAAAAAAATCGCCTAATGAAAATAAATCGCTTAATGAAAACACATTATTTCAACCCAAGTTATTTGTTTAAAAGATTTAAGTCAAGTAAGGTCATTTGTTTAAAACATTTAAGTCAAGTCAAGTCATTTGAAAAATGTGACTTCAATTAAGCTGCAACACGATACCTAACAGTCGTAATAACATTCAAATAAAAAAAGACATAAATCCGTCGGAATAAGACTTAACTGGCCGGAATAAGTCTTATATATCCGTTGACCTAATCCCAAACCCAACGTACATAACCCAGGTAATGCCCTCTCCGTACGGTTATGGCTTTATTTTTTCAATTTATGCATTATTCCTATGAATTTGAGACTTATTTCGACAGGTTTAGGTTTTATATGTCGTTAGACTTCATACATTGGTATTATAGATTATCCTGCCTTTGATATTGTTTCGTGTAAGTCTTATTGTGTGCTCCCAAACGGGTTTGCTATGTGCCTGATTGATTCGTTTTGTCCCCAAGTTTGTGGTGAGATGCTTACGTGCGCCTGTGTACCGCAAGCGGTAGTTAAACCTTGGCGATTCACCATACTTTGTTTAAGCTATGCGCAATGTACACAAAAAAAGCTGAGGTTAGCTAGGTCCAATATCTAAACTTTAAAAATAGCGCCGTGTTGCTGAGTTGGAAATTGTTTTGTGTGCGCTGCAGAAAACAACAGGTTATTGTGTTCAACACAATAGTATGAATGTTAAAATTGAGTGTTTATGTCCTGTATTATCTTGACTAAAACGATAGTATATCCTCATATATTAACAGACCCGGGCATTTTCTTACAAATGTGTTCTCACTAGAGGTATTTTCCGATAGCCAAATTAAATTTAAATTTTTAGAGCAAGTTATTATTTGAACACAATAAAAAACCTAAGTTGTAAGCAGTGTACAGAAAACTTGCACAAACAATACATGAAAAAACAATTTAACTCTTTTATCAGATATTGGATTTTTTTGTGATAGATTTGCCAAAAGAACAAAATAAAATTTTTCTCAAAAATGTGACTTGCCAAAGAGTAGAATTTTTCCTGGTAGCCTAAAATTAAAAAAAAACAATATTGGTCATCATGACTAAAACGGTATGCATTTAGTTTTGTTTTCTTAGCCCACCAATGTGATATAGTCGCTTTTAAAGAAATACTGAAAAATTCGTTATTTGTTTGCATCGCACCCATAATAGAGCAAATGCGTGAGGTGCATTTTGGAAGACCATACTGAAAGTAGGTATATTACCTTATCAAACCACACGCTAATGTACCATACATTTAAAAGTTATACACAGACTTGATTTCTACATCCGATTTTTGGGACCCAACCCTATAGCGGTCATAAGAAATTGATAACCCTTTTACAAAGATGTTTTCTCTTTTTCAAGTGTTATTGGTCGCGCCATTTGATTTAAATAGGTTACGCTGTGAGTTGTGCAAGCAAATGTGGGTCATATGGTAACAAACCATGCCTTTGTTTTCAGTGAGTGATGCTTTATCCTTAGCAAAACAGCGGTGATTCAAATGCGACCTTTACACAGGCCTGACCAATATTACTTTCCCTTTCTCTTTAACGCCGGAATTCGACGAGTTGTTTTTGTCATCCACGTGCGATAAAAGTTGTTTTCGTGGCAATCGGCTGGAGATTGGAGTGCTAGCTGGAACGCACAGCCGCGGCCCGGCAGAGGACTTACTGCCTTTTTACTGGGAAAACGTGATCGCGCGGTTAAGTAAAACTACTTGTATTTCCCCCCCGAGTAGTTATACTCTTCGGAGTGCACTACGATGAACCGTGCAATATATTTCTGAATTCAATCTTTTTATGTGCGAGGTATGTCATTTATCAATGTAAATATGTCGAAAGTACCCCAACTATATGTTACGGTTTTTCGCTATGTTATATTTTGTTCGATTTCCGAGGGATATTTGGCTTTAAAAAGAAGAAATATGGCGATGGACATGAGTAAATTGTCTTTAGCTGCTTAAGAGCTTTTCTATTATACGTTGTTTTCCTTGTGCTTATTTCGCCATTTTATTTATTAATAAACAAAAACTTATTGCCACGTCAGGCGAAAACATACCATTTTAATTGACCCTTAAATTCATATAGTAACTTATTCAAACAGTTCGAAAAGTGTGCTAGGTGAAATCGCAGAAAGCATTCGATCATATGATTCAAATTTTGTAATCTTTTTGAATAACTACCAATACCAACGATATTAAATATGATCAAGGTTTTGCCTTAGAATACCATACAACAAAAAGACGTTCTTTAGAATTCCATAGCTCGATTTTTATCTACAAATTTAGGTTAACAAATTCGTATATCTAACAATAATTTTTTTAATTAAATTTACGTACATCGTTAAATAATCTTCTGCGAATCGTCCTGCATAGTTACACACTGAAGTTAGCTGATGGTATTTTTCTGTCAGAAGTTTGAAGAGTCATAGTCACGTTTGTTTTAAAGAAACACGTTTCTATATCATACCTTTGCTCGATGAATCAGCCTTACGGTAAACGTTTAATGGCGCATTGACCCTGAACGTTAAATACAAAAATACTCGTCGTGATGTTTAATCCTTCACTGCGTTTCGACTTAAGCACGTTAATTGCATGCAAATTTGCAATCACAAGAATTTACTGCCCTATCACTACATTTAGGAACAAAAAACATCATGGCATGATCCATTAAATTATTTTCAGCACGATTTATTGCGTGCAGACTGCGATATATCCCGACCCCATGTCGGTGTGTTCAATCACGAGTAAATGGTGTTTCTTACATCTATCGTTAAAGAGTGTACGAACTGTCAGTGATAGTGTGTATGATCAATACTTTATACATGGCAATGACAGCAGAAATTATTTTACACCTACCCAATCTAGCATACAAATACAATTTGGTCATTAGCAACAGAAAATATCCTTTTAAAAGTCCATAACATACAATCTGTCACATTTTGCGGGCCTCCAGCAATTAGACTAATATTAGAAAACATAAAGGTTGTAGTAAAACAAAGTTCAGGACAAGTCCTAATATAGGACTAATAGATAGTCCAAATGAGCCTTAACTATTGCTGCGTATTCGACTTTATTATGTCGTCGGTCTTATTACTATTCTATTCTGGATAAAGTGTTACCGTTTTACCCTTAAAATATTAACATGCAAACAGCAGTATTGCACAATACGATGTTCCAGTGTTTTTGTTTATTTTGCAATAGTATAACTTTACGAATAATAACCAGTGCTTGACTCCCAAATAGTTATTTGCACTCACGGGCATAAATCAGAGTCGTATTTGATCCTACAACCAGATGTGTGTAGGATAACAAAGCTCTAAGTACATCTCTGACGTAAGAGTAACGATGCATCTACTTTTCTTGGAAGTACTGCCAACGGAACACGTACTTATCAGATTGTGACGTATTAATAGGGTTATTGGCAGTGCGTTTACATCGAGGTATCGCACAAACCTTTTACATGCTGCCGACCGAATAGCCAAACATAATCCCTACTAAAGAATATATATAGGTGAGCCAAAAAGGAATTGGACCGAGACCAACCCAGTCTGTCGGTTGACGTCATATTTACGAAGCGCGACAACGTTCGCTGTCATATGGATTTGTTGAACAAACTAACGTATGAATATTTCCATTGCACAATATATATAGGAAAAAATATAGTAATAATTTCTACCTTTCGGAATTTCACAAGTATAATGTAACGAAACCTGTAAAAGTGTATAGTTTTGACTTGTCATATGGGGGTTTAATTGTCATACGAGTATATTAGGTTTTTTTTGTATAAAATTGTTTTCGTTCTTGGAATGTTTTCAACATGTGAAAATGAAGCTACGTCGGATTTATTTAAGTGTCCTACTAAATACCCAAATCGGAATGCTTTTTGGGAAAAATTCGTTTCACCGGATGCCATTAGTCCAAATTGCTTAGTGTTTCGTCTGGACTTCTGCTGACGCAATCGTTGAGTGGTAAACAAAAGGTTGAGCTAAATCAACGCAACACACATGTTTCGAATGACGCACGCGTCACGCACCGGCGGTTTTGTTGCCGACAATCTGTCACGTGACAAATGTCGAACGGCGATTGTTCGAACTCGCCTCACCCATTCGCCGCCGGATGACGAATAACGGCATTTTTACGCGCCGTTGCCCCTATTGTTTGTCTTGTGATTACGTTGGGCAGACGTGCGTAAACATCTCAATGTGTGGAAAAGTACTGGGTGGCGAAATACGTGCTGGCAACGTTTGAGCCACGATTGTTGAGGTAATTTTCATATTTTTTCCAATGTTAAACAATTAGGATCCGTTCAAACATTTTCCTGTGGCTCCTTTTTTAAGCAACCACTACAACTGGAAACTTTCTGGTACTATCGACTGACTTCACAAAAAAAACACGATACTTTGAAAAAGAGACCGCATCCGCTTGCAATGCATGACGCAATAAAGCATATAACACGCAGTCCTGCGACGTCATTCAAGATATTTTATGCCAGAAATCTTTAAGTGGAAATCTTTTCCAGTGAAACCGAAAATAAGAAGACACTGACATCGAATATGAAAATTTTCTTTCTTGGTTATTAGAAAATTAGAGGGTTATGAATGAATCTATATGTTTTCTATCACAGTATTTTCTCTATTAAATGATTGGTGTTTTAATATACGCTTGTTCAATATAACCAGCGGATTTAAATGTTCAATATAACCAGCGGACACAACTTAGTGTACATGAATTCCTTCTATTGCAGAGATGTAAAGACATGTACAGGTGATTTCTTTACCCAAACACACTCGTGCGCCAACGCACGACCGAACACTCGAAATGTTCGGTGCTGCTTCCTTGATTCCGTAAACAGGGAAACATATAACAGGGAAAGTTAAAATTAGATTGCAGGGCTCGCTAGCACCACCCCTATTCCATTTCTCTATAAACCAATTTTTCCTGTTTCGTATTTTACTGCACCATCATTATAAAGGTTCGCTTTGATGTCCTGCCGCTAAATTTATTTTCATCTGTTGTTACATATCCTGTATATTTCACACTTACAAGGAACCATTGACATTACATGCCCTACTTTTTCATGGGAAACCACATTTTTATTCAACTTGATTGTTGAAAGAAGCTGCTGATTTAGAGGAATTTTTCCTTTTTAAACGCTGAAAAAAGCCTTTATCGCGAAATATAACACATTCAGATTAAACTTTAGTACATTTTTGTCGACACCTGGCGGATGTGTTTGTGACCTTAGTCCCAATATTTTTTAATCACTTAAAAATTAAATAATGTGAAACGAACCTTTTTTTTAAGTTAATTATACTGCTTACCTCGAAATGCATCTTCCTCAATAGTTGATGGTGAAAGATCTTGTCTTCCGAATGAGTTAAGATGACCTGTGTGATTAATATAAATGCTTTAGTAGCTACACAAACCTTTAACCAAAACGCACACAAGGACTCACACAGCGGGGCACTAAAACTTGAAAAAAAGGAATTAATTTTTCCAAAAAATTTTTTTGTAAATATATGACAACCAAGAGATGATTCTGGAAACAACTAAGTATTTTAGGCGCTTCCCTTTACTTACTTAAATTGTTTCTCGTTTATATCATAAAATAATTGTTTATTGTCTACTTTAGTGGCAGTTTTAAGGTTTACCCAATAAGAAAAGTTTGTGCAAGCTTCTCTGAAGTGATATCACTATATGAATTAAACTTAGGCTCTCCGTGGCTCACAAAAGAGGCTATAAATTAAAATACATATATTAGTTTATTTGCTTACATCTTAACTGTTCGGTGCGACTGTCTATGTAACTTCGTGGATCGAACCAGCTTTTTTCAAAATCCGATGAAGCGTCTTCGCTTGCGTAGGTTAACTCTTTGTAAGTACAAATAAATCAGCGACAAAATGCTGATATTGGCAATATGTCATTTAATACCTCATGGCATAACAAAAAACAACCTAAAACAGGAAACTGAAATTAGTGCTGTGCAGCAGCTATGTTTTCCAGATTTTCCACATTTGGCGACATCTGTTACCAGAATCTTCCAGATTGGCGACATCTGTTACCAGAAAATGCTGAAAAATGTTGAATTGAATGAATAGTACCGGTATACCGAAAAAGTCCGGGCCCCCTTTCTCACCAAGTCTTGAGAATTTTGTTTATAGCTTCGTCATTTACATTATCAAAAATTCGCTCAAAGGAGATTCGTTTATATATCGGAAAAAACTTCTTAAATCGTCTGGAAACCTATAGCAAGAGGACTACTCTATGCTATATAGCAGCGCTTCTCAACCGGTGCGCCATGGAAGGCTGCCAGGTGCGCCGCGAGCAAATGGAAAAAATAATTTAACATATAAAACATGTATTTTTACTTTTCTTTCAAGCTTAGCTCATTGATTCCGCAGCACTTTCAAGTAGAAAACACAATAAGACATTCAAAGCAACAACATCTAAACAGGATAATCTGTAGCCTAATACCATAGTACTAAGACCACAGACATAATAACGCCAAATTCGCAGGAATTACCACGACAGAATAAGATCTGAAATAGTCTATATAAGACCTAAAGAGGTCAAATTAAGCCCAAAATTAATCGGAGGAAGACTTAAATAGACAAAACTACGCCCAAGACTGTAGGGAAAACCCGTTTGCTGTCGGCATTTGGGCGCCGCTGTTTTGGCACCGGATTTTTTGCCCCCGTTTGGGGTTATGGGTGGGTAGTTGGTGGTTCTAGGAATTGGGTTAGGGTTGAAAATATTCGAGGAGTTAGTGATAGCTATGGATGGTGTTTGGGGTTAGATAAAAAGTTACCCTATATAGGCCTTATTTTGGCCATTTAGGTCTGATTCCGATTTCGTCATTATTACGACTATTAGGTTTTAGTCTTATGTACGCCTTATTTCTAACTGTCTTTTATTCCGAAGTTGATGTTGTTCTTATTTTGGTCTCAAGGCTGGAGTCTCTTTTAAGATATGCAACTATAAAGCCTATATAATAAAAAAATTGCATGCAATTTAATAGAAATAGAGGTACACCTCAAAAATTTCGCGCTCGCTTCGCTTGCAAAGTACGCCGCCTCGTTTTAAAACGTCTCTAGATGCGCCGCCAAGTAAAAAAGGTTGAGAAACACTGCTATATAGGGTTACCAAACGTTTTTCATAAAGAGTCGGATGACTGCTCGACAATCGCGGGAAGGATATAAATTTTACTAAAACTAAAGTGAGCGCTATGAAATTGTCGTACAGTTTAATTATAACAAAATTAAGTTTTAAATTGCACCCGAGAACAATTTTATTGTATTTTATGTTAATTAGGGAAAATGTCGCGGGCCGCATATTGGTAACCCCAGGTATAGAGGTCAATTGTAGAGGTGACTACATAAGCTGGAAAATATTCTAACGACTTGACATGACGAAACGCGACAAGTATTTTTGTGCAAAGTCTACTGATCGATAGCAAAGTAGCTCAAATCACTAATGTCAACTATCTGATACAGAAACTGCAATCATCATATTTATGGACAGTATTGGAAAATTAAGAAAAAGTCTAAAAAAAGCATAAAACTCGAGTGCTTCCAACCATGGGTTCACAAGGTCAATCAAAATTAACAAATTTATTTAAGTTTAAAGCTACAGTTCTTAAATGTAACTATGAGAAGGCAATAAGTTTGATAGGGTTTAAAAGGGTGTAGGCCTTTATGAGCGATTTTATCAAAACCTGGTATCGTGCATTGAATTTAACGGACCCAAGTCGCAATAAACAAACGGACCCAAGTCGCAAATAATAAATATATTGAAACACGTTAGGCCAGGGGTGGGCAACCTTTTTAACACAAGGGCCAGTTAGGAAATGTAATGCTTACAGGAGGGCCGCACATCAAATAAACACAAATTCATATTTTCAGCTTTTACTATAGAAAAAAAATGGGCGCTGGTCTAGAATCCTACCACAACGTTGAAATGATTATTAAGCAATGCATAATATGTGGGTTAGGGTGTCGGTTAGTGTTTGGGTGTGGGTAGGTCAAGTAATATTGTTTAACACTATTACTGGACTCACCCAAACCCAAACGCTAACCGGCACCCTAACCAAAATAATGTTCGTTGTGGTAGGATTCTAGACGAGCGCCAAAAAATGGGCTACTATAGGCTACAACTACGGCAGTTTTGTCAGTGCTGTCTACTTGTGAATTCGGAAATAAACTTTCCTAGAATTGCAATGACGCCTTTCTCGTACGGATCGTCTCAGTACAATCTAATTAACAGCCTTAATTCAAAACCAGCTATTAAACAAAACATCTCAGTCAATATGCGTGTCAAAACTCAAAAGTCTGTTACACTTTGACCGTACCAGACAAGTATAATTGTTGCAAAACAATTCTTTATCATAACCACGTGACACAAGTAAAACTTTTTGAATGAAGATTGTTTTGTACTAGCTAGCTAGATGCTTCCCATTCGAGTTCAACTGCATTAGTGTAGCGTTGTATGGGTTACATGGCACTTCAAACAGGAAACTGATAGAGCAAAAGTTCCAACATGGTGCACGCTCATAGCCTTATTTAGAGAAAAATAGCTGGAAGAAGGTGAAGGGCCTACCCCTACGTTAGGTCTATGCAAAAATTGTAAAAGTAATAATAAGGCGGATTTGTCGAATTAACTTAAGTACAGTTTTTATAGCTAAATATCATGAAAAGATTTAATTAGGGAAACTAACATTTACCACTAATTTTTTTGGACCTCAAGCGGTCTATTCTGGGGACGACCCTATGCCAAAGATAAATTCTTTGTCCCAGAAAAAAGGGCCTGCATTTCTACATTTTATTAAAAAAGTTGTTTCAAAATTTTCGTATTATATAATCAAAACTAATAAACTGCATTTTTTTGAGATTCTACACCTATCATCTTTTCGTGCCGTTATTTCATTTATTATTTTAATTTTTTGTCGAAACCTATAATAAGAGACCCTTTTGAAACACTTTTGCAAAATGATATGCGACCTTTAACTAAACACAATTTTTATTTTTTTTAAAGATAAGTTGTAATTACAGTCGTCTGTGTTTTTATGAAATTTTGTTTGTGTTAAGAAGGAATATTTCAATTGCAAGTTGTGCTCAAGAGATATGCGACCCAACGCGCAGATCATTTACCGTGAAATTGTTTGCTAATTGCCAATGCCAGGACAAAACTAAGAAAGCAGTTTTACCGCACCACATTTTTAAACAGGCAAAACATCAAACTTTCTTACTACTTTGCACGCTGTCCATGGTGAAAACAGATTCAGACCTGCTTGCTACCATCAAGTCGGGTCTCCTCTGCTTCCATATTATCGGCACAACGTTGATAGGGGACACATTACGTGGAGAAGTATCAACCTGCATCTTGACTGCGGTTAATATGCGCTTATATATTAAATGTTTTATTAAACATCGTACTTTTCCTATTGTTTCGTCACAAGGTTTTGAGTTAAAGCGTGTATTTAGGAATCAGTTGATATAAATCAGAGGCGGGCAACTTCTCCGGCCGGCGGGCCAGATATGGCCAAATGAAGTACTTGGCGGGTCGCATTAGGTACTGTCAAAGCTTGCACGTTTTGTCGCATATTAGCTATTAACGTTGTACTCGTTAAACACGGCAACACTTTTTTGCCGACCAAACTAAGTACAACTTTATAAACCGAAAATCGGTTTGTTTAGATCAGGGGTCGGCAACCTTTTTCCAGTCGCGGGCCAAACCCAAACTCAGAAAGGTCTCTGCGGGCCGCACAAAGTGTATACTAAGAATTGTGTTATTAAAATGTTAGAACAACTGTAAATAAGGCGGGTCTCGAGTCTTTTTTGCACTTAAAAACGTTTTTAATTATATTAAGGAGGTACTAAAGTGTTGACGCAAAGCGCATAAAAAAGCGTTTGTTTGGTTTGAAATTCGAGTTCACACGTCGTCATCCATGCTACTAATGAAAAGTGTAATAAAACTACTTTGAGGGAACGCCATAACATTTAAAGTTAATCTAGCTTATTTTTTTTTTTTGGTGTAGCGGCATTTCTTTTAAAATTCTTGCAAGTTTTCATTACATTGCCGAAAATAAAAAAATATATATATTAAAGAATATTTGTGAATATGTTTTCCGTTTGTCCGCGTCTCACTTAGCAGCCTTCCACGACGCAAGGGTAAGGAAGCGCGAAATCTAGTTGAAAAGACAGCATCAAAACGTAAACAATCCGGAGCTAGGATGATCATTCGCGCGAAGCGCGAAAATTTTTAGAACTTAAGTAGTTAAAATGTATGTGGAATTGATTTGTGTCCAATTTCTCAAAGAGGCGGCGGGCCGGATGAATTACATTTTTTTTTGAGTTATATTCTACGACTTTTAACTGTGTTATATATACGCGAGCTTCCAGAATTAACCACCTCCTAAGTTTATCGCATTAGGCTCAGCTTCGTTTTTGCATTATACAGTTGTTTATTTCTGATTTGGACGAATGTATTGAACAGTATTTGCTGTCTTTTTTCTCTTGACAACTTTTTCTAAAATAACCAGCGTCTTTGTTTTCTTCGGCAACTTATAGTTATTTGACTTTTTGAAATGACAAAAATGTCAACTAACAGTGGTTCTTAACCTTTGTTAAAGTGTCGAACCCCTATGTTATTCTGCAAGCTTTCGTCGAACCCAACATTTTGACTCAGTATTTGATTTTTCCTCCCAGCAGTTAAAACTGGTCATAATCAAATTATAAACTTGCATTTATATAGATTAAATTGGCTAAACTTTCAATTTATAACGCTACATGACACCTTGGCACATACAAGAGATTCGAATTTCGCTTGAACTAACAGCATTTATGCTTCAGAGGACGTTCTTGCCGAACCCTTGAAACAGCTGCGTCGAACCCTGGTTAAGATCCACTGAACTAAGGATTTCAATAGTTTTGCATAAACCCGAAAAAATAGCTGATTTATGTTTGACCGATAGACAGTAAAACATGAAAAACGTGTTGTTGACGACGCCAAGACACTAATGCTGTTGTTTAAAATAGTTAACAAAATATATTTTTAGGTCAAAATTTCATTTTTTAGGTCAAAAAATAAACGCCCTATACTGATAATGCTTTTATTAGCGAGTTATATTTATCTCTTAACATCCAAGCATTCTTTATTACCATTGATGTGCAACTGGAATCATTTGTTTTTCACCATTCGGATTTAAAAGAAAATACTGATTCTTGCCGATTTAAGTGAAAAAGTACTTGGGCATTCAATCCTTGTTAAATTCGCGACACTCCTCAAACTTACGTTTCTGGGCAAATCCATGGGAAAATATTTCTTGTAAATTCTAAATATACCCAAAACAAAGAATCTAAAAACACAAAGAAAACAAAAACAATCTCTATAAATAAGCAAGTAGTGGGGGATTGTGGCAGAATGTGCCGCGGGCCACATTATCATGTAAATGAAAAAAAAATATATTTTTTCAGGCTCAAACAATGCCGAAATTATATTAGTTCGACTGTCGGCGAAAAGCACAGTTCAGTTCGGAAGACCAATATAGGACTAACAGTTGTGGAAATGGTCGAAATCGGAATAACACGTAAAACCGTCAAACTTGGACTTAAACGGCTCAGATCTAAACAACCTTTTACCTACCACAAAAAATTAACCCCAAACCGAACCCCTAACTTTATAAACGCTCACCCCTAACCTCGAACAAAGAAAACAGTCAGGTGCAAAAACAGCGGCGCCAAACGCGGCGTTTATAATAGGGCTCTTAAATGTCGATACCAAAACGGCCGATGCCAGACCGTCCAAAACCTTTATTATATGGGCTGAAAATTTATTTTCCGGACATATTTTGTTTTTGCCGTTAAATGTTTCAGACCGATTTTTGCCAAACCTTCATAGAAAAAGTATACATCGCAGAATTCTCAAATTTTCAGACAAGACGTAGAGTGGTCTGTAGGTGTGCATAAGAGGTTTATGAATCTGTTTTTGCTTGCAGAAACAAGTTAGGGAAAATAAAATAAACACTTAAGACCCCAAGAAAATATACAACAACCGCATAATATACCCCCCAAGAAAATATACAACAACCGCATAATATACCCCCCAAGAAAATATACAACAACTGCACCCCCGTCTAGTTGCCTCTTGTTTTAGGTGTTATTTAAGCCATTTAGGTCTCGTTGCGAGTAATTTAGGACAAATTCCCAAAGGTTTACGTCTTGTTTTGACGATTTTTTTACGTTATTCTGCAATAGAACGCTCGTATACCCTTTAAGAGCCATTAACGATCTCAACAAAAAGTGTTTTTTTTTGACCGGGTACCTTTTGTGTTACCCAAAAATCATATACGATTAAAAATGTAGATCAAGCACTCGTTATCGCGACGACTTCTACTAAACAATAAGTAGGGATATTTATCTTTTCTGAAGAGAAATTGTTTTCACACATTTTTACAATTTATTTCGGCATATCGAAAAAAGTGCAAGTGTACGACTTGAACCAGTCGTTAGAACAATTGCTAAAAAAACAAAAAAAGTTTTATCATTTTCAATGAACTTCACCAGTAACAATAAAAAAAGATTATTTTTACAATTATTGTACGTCGTTAAAATGTATATGTTTAATTGTTTTTTGAATTTATAATTCTGTGGAGTTTAAAGGGATATATACAGCAGTTTAACGAATTCTAAAACAAAACAAATAATGAAAAAAAAACGTTGTTTCAAATGTAAAACATACACCATTTGATGAAATAAGCTATTGTTGCCAGGCATAATATATGGAGTGTTGCTCTTCCAGCAGAATATATAATAGATCGACGTTTCGACTCGCACCAAACGCTCGTTGGTGTAAGAG
Organism: Ascidiella aspersa; assembly: GCF_963924565.1. Taxonomy (NCBI): domain Eukaryota; kingdom Metazoa; phylum Chordata; class Ascidiacea; order Phlebobranchia; family Ascidiidae; genus Ascidiella; species Ascidiella aspersa. Next base: position 20,017,593 of record NC_139453.1, read on the forward strand.
CGCGCGATAGCTTATCGGCATTAGAACGTCAGTTTTTACGTTCATGGTGCTGGCGCGAGAATGGATATTCCACGACTCGAGAAAACCTCGCTTAACGAAAAACCTCGCTTGACGAAGGAAACCGATTACCACTTGTTGATTTATAAGGAATCTGTTTTACATGTAACGTCAGTATCCTGACGAAGACGTTCTGTATAGCACGTCGAAACGTGAATCTATTATATATTCTGCTGGAAGAGCAACACTCCGTTATATACACCATTTGAATACAAATATTAGTTCACCAAGTAAAAATTTGTAACACCAATAAAAGTTACTTTTAGTTTGGGACAACTATAGTCCCTTCTTCTTGTGCAGGTCGACGCCTAAGCATAAATGGAATGGCGTAACTATAACAGTGGTAAAGCTTCGCAAAAGCAAAAAAACGCATATTAATTTGAAGATTTACGATCGGGATAAAGGAATCATTGAATGGAATTTCAACAACATCGCGGCAAAACAATCGGATAAAACTTTTATACATAAAAAGGATACAAAAACAATGGTTCAGTTAATTATTATATACTGTCATTTGTATCAAGATGAAAAACGTTTTGATTTTTTTGCTGTCACTTTAAAAGCTTTTTCAACACCACAAATTTTAAATTATATAAAATATGTACAACTTGAACAATTCCTTACGACTTTTTCAATGAAGGCCAGGATAGAACATGAGCTTTTTGGTGAAATATGATCTAAACTCAGCCAGTTGGACGGCCCTGACATTATTCTCTTCCGCTTCCTTCTTTATCACTTCTTGGTTAACCTAAAAAAGATGATGCCATGGGCGCTTGCATGCGTTTCTTGGACAAAATTGCCTTGCTTGTCTTTATTTTCGGAAAATGTGAACGTCATTTTTTTAAAACGTGAATATTCTACCGTGACTAATTCTATAGTGCTACATATTTCGTAGCATAAAATGACGAGTTAGCAGTTCAACAAAGTTTAGCAACAATACTTTTTCAGGCGCATTGTCGAGACAGAAGTAAATTCAGCATAAAATAAGCAATTATGATCCATTGTGTTTTTCACTTAATGAGGGACCAGACAAAAAAACTTTACCGGATAATATTTTCAAGCAAGTCAGTATAATGCAGAATTTACAACTTCGCAACTAAAATCACCAGTGCATATGTAGCGGTCGTTCGCTTTTTATGGTTTGACTTCAGAGTAATTCATACACAAAATCAAAATAAACGAACCGAAACGAATATTAATAAGTAAATAAAAACATGTCACATGTCACACATTATTTCGTTTTATTAAATGACCTGCCGCCAGTGTTTAAATATGCAAAAAGGTATTAGTTTTGAATTAAAACTCCATCTCGTCCAGCTAACAAAAAATACATACAACAAACAAAGGCACGACTGAGCGAGCTTAGTTTTTATCAATAGTGTTTTGCCTGATCGTCACACAACTTTACTGGTAAAAGAATTACTCTTGCTGCTTTAGGCGCATAACCTACGATTGCTTGCGGTTTGGAAGAATTGATCTTGTCGAAAGATACGTCGAAAGACGCTCCATCTCGTCAGCAAAGCATTTGCTTGGAATACGGAACACTAAATATAAACAAGCGTTGCCGATGAACGACAGCACCGCTCGGAATTATGGAAACCGCAATTGCACATGGATTTCAATAACTGATTCTGCCTAGTTTATCAGGTGAAAACTATTATACTTTTGAAAATATTTAAAAAAATAAATAAGTAAAATTACCGACCGAAAGGTCTGTAAGTTTCTTTTATGTGACTTTTTGTTAAACCATTATGTATCGCATTTCGCAAATTATTATAGTCTATATCAGTGTTTCTCAACCTTTTCTACACTAGTGCCCCCTTGGGCTCAATATTATTTCATATCGCCCCCTAATCTTGCCCAGTAAAGTATTATAATAATCGTTGCCTAACATCATATTGTCTTCACTTTCGTTTCGATAAGCTGTCAGTCATAGTTAAGGCTGTCTAACATACATTCACTATTGGAATTTATACATACATTATTTTACAAGGTTATGTTATTACCAGGAAAAAGTCCTATCTTTCTGCACCAAGACGTTAAATCCTTTTCTAGTCGCGGGCACCAACCAAACTCATAAAGGTCCCTGTGGGCCGCACAAAATGTTAACTTAGAAAAATGTTAGAACAACTGTGAATCAGGCGGGCCCCGGATTTTTTTCCTCCAAACTACTAATGAAAAGTGTAATAGTGTTTGTTAATCTTTTGAAGTCCTGGCGCACCAGGCGAGCGAACCGAACGCGATTTTTTTGGGGTATAACGGCATTTCTTTCAAATTTCCTGCTATAGTTTTTATTACATTGGCAAAAAAATATTAAAAAAATATTTTTGAAAACGTTTTTCGTTTGTCCGCGACACACTTGACAGCCTTTCACGTCCCAACGGTAAAGAAGCGCTGATCTAGTCCAAAGACAGCATCAAAACGTAAACAAACTGGACGTAGAAACATAATTCGCGCGAAGCGCGAAAATTTTTCACCCGTACTAAGTTGAAATAGTCAAAAAGTATTTAAAATGGACTCGTGTCTAGTTGTCAAAGAGGCGGCGGGTCGAGGGCGTAGGTTGGCGACCCCTGCTTTAAATATACAAACATTTTGCCGCGTATTAAACGGTGAACGCAACAGCAACCAACAGCTTTACATAAGAAAGCCAATTATTACGTAACAATGGTCGGGAAACTACTACAGTTCGCAGTACGGAAGTTGCCATTTAAGGTTAAAAGTTACCTACGTCCTACAGTGCTGTTTGTTACTATATTTATGTGAACTTTTTATAAAATTTTGATATAAGTACTTTTATGTAACGCCCCTTATGTGCGTTCAGCGCCCCCCAAATTATGAAAAGACTCAAAAGGGGTATATATCTATGAAGCCTAAGCTTAAACGTCGATCGCAGAATCTTTTGATAAATTTTAAAAGAGTTTAATTTTTATGCTTGGAGCTCAATAGTTTGAAATCAACGCGTTAAACTTGTGAATCACGACTTAATTTTGTTGTGCACGAAATAATTTCGTGTTAAATTTCCGAATTCTTTTAAACATTTGGTACGTTTTGGGTTTTTCTCTGTTTTTCTCTCATCACGCAGCCGCGTTTACACACGAGTTTAAATACCTCGTATCAAAAAGCATGATGATTTATCCACACGCGAAACATTAGTTTTCAAATCACAACTTTAGGAACACACCATTTCCTGCCTTTTGTTGAAAGCAATAGTGAATAAGCAGCAACTTCAAAGCGTATTTTCTTGTGATGCGTCGTTATTTTAAAACTTACATTGAACGAATTGTGCAAACTAAAAAAAATGCAAACTTTTAAGGAAATGTTGCTCAATGTTAAAAATCAATAGAATTTAATTCCTAACAAATAACTGCCCCTCCTTTCTTTTGTCTTCACAGTTTCACGTTTCACCATGTATGACGATAGGACGTGAGCTAGACAAAGAGACAACAACAAGACATCTGTCGTTCGTTGGCCTATCGACGGAAGAATAATATCTTGTTGTTGAACGTGTTGCTAAAAGCTACAACTCGTGTGACTCATTGCCTTGTTCATGTTCATGTCGCTCAAATCGTATGAAGCACTTTCTAACAAAAGTCAATTGTGTTAAAAATAGCAACCTTTCGGGAATATTGCGAAAAGCAGCCGCCGTGTTACATTCACGACGGCAATTCCTTTTGTGCTGGAGTGTCTGTAGCGTCATAAGTAATAATTAGTGGATAATTTGGAATTTATTGTATTGTGTATTTATCAAATATGTTACAATTTATGATTTGTCACTTGTTCACGCCTTTTACCAAACACTCGCTGTCATTCTGAGAACAAAGCATTCGACTGTTTCACACATGATAAATGTTATATCGTGACACATATTTCCGTTATAGATAAAAGTATTTCACCTGTGTGAACGCGTTATTGTTAAAGTTCCCGGCTGCCAAAAAGGCTCCGGGTTAGAAATCATTTCCGCTTTTTGGTGTCGCCTTTCCTCTTTTATGCAAACTTTCAACTTATATATGCGAAAGCTTATATCAATATAACCAGTCTTGTCTAGTTAATACAGTAAGCGGTTGTGTTGCTTGCCGGCTTCTGGCTGGCCAGCTCAACACCAGCCAACAAAAACTGTGTGGATTTGTAATCAGACTACAGCAAATACCTTGAAGTAATAGTGTGGTTGATTGGTCGAGGCAAATTAGTTTAATGAGACTTGTAATCAACACGCATGCTTCAAAACAAAACTATTTTTTTGGTTGAAATTTAGCTATCTGCTATGCGAAATTATTTAAAACCACTGGACACCTTGTAATGCGGTAATTGGCAAACAGTAGAATCGACTTGTAAACTAAAGCTCCTACGGATGGACTTAGGCTGCGAAGCTATAACTGAACTTTTTTAATTTTGGTTGTGAAAAATATAAGCTACAAGTTGTTTGTGTGTGTTAAGTATAACTCAATTTTTGGCTAATTATTGCATTCTAGACTGTTAGGGCTTAAAAAGCTCTAAGTTTCGCATCAGTATGATGTGCATTTTTACCACCTTAATATGAACCATGAAATAATATAAGTGCAGGTAGGTTAAAAGATTGGTAAAAGTCGGCCGCGACGTGTAAAAGGTTCATTAATCCTGGCTTAAACACCGAATGACTTTGTGAATTTTGGTAATGTTTGGTAATGTCTGGCTTCTGGAAATTTAAAAATCGGCGCACAATAGCTAGGAGTAAGGCCTTGCGATCTTTCCGGGCTTAAATTTAAGCCGAACGGCAAATCCATGTGATTTGCAAGAGATTTTAAGACCCGTACGCGCCGTTTTAGCCGACTAAAATTTCCATTTCAGTGCGTCTATACTTACTTCAGGAATACGAAAGAAATCTGCGCCAACGTCCACTTACCATGGTGAGCATGCTTTGAAGATCCTCTGACCTGGCGTTATCTTTGAACACCTTGACAAGCGCCGTGACGAACCAGGAGCCTTCACTGGTGTCACGAAATGCCTTTGTGCCTAGTTTGGATCAAAAAAGAAATATAAAGTTCCCGGGAACTTTCCATTTCCCCACTGTCTTTTTATGACTAATAAAGCTTCAATATTAAAACAATTTAGACTGTAGCGAAAGGTGCCGTTTTCATCGAAATGATGTAGCACTGATTCTCTGATAGAAAATTAAAACAATAATACTATGATTTATCTCATTTTTGACAGTAAAAAAGGCTAGTTTGTTTGGACATGTTCTACTTATAATGGCATGCATAAGACTAAGAATCGGTAAAACAAAATATAAAAACACTGCTTGAATGTCAGGGAAATGAACTGAATAGGTCATAACAAAACATTTTATTACCATTCTGTGTACAAGCAGAATGTGATTTGTACAAAATATTGTTTAACATGTTGTTCTATTCTGACCATCTCAATTACCTGGAGCTGTAGCAAAAGCGAACAGCATGTTGGCCCACTTCTGGGCGTCTGCTTTATCATCCATGTACAGACCAGCATCATGCTGCGTTTTACCCCCAAGAAATCCTGCATAGCATAAAGGTAAAAATAATTTTAGTGCACAAGAAGGCAAGTCGCTATTAACTTGCTTAAACACAACACTGTCTAGTTTAACAACTTACCAAAGTGTCTTGGCTCCTCTATTTCCACAGTGGAATCAGATGCAGCACTCCTCACTAAACAAACATAATAGGTATTCCAAATAAAAAAAGAGCATGCAATCGGTTGAAAAAAAATTCCAAACCTTGTCTGCAAAACTGAAAAAAGAACATCTTTGGTTTTTCTCGTTGGATGAGTGGAGCATTCTCTTCTTCAAAGTAACTGATAACGTCTGCTTCGCAAAGACGATTGTTGTCAACACCAACAAACCAATCTTTGTTTTGATCTGTGTAAATAACACTGCTGTATGTTGGTTGTTTGAGTGATCATCTTTAGAATTAGTCCTTATTCCTAACTACCAAGAAAAACTTCAGACAAAATTTCTCCAAAAACTGCCCTTGGCTAAGAATTCAGTAGGACTATTACTAAAATAGCTTGTAGACAGGAATGTTTGTATTATTTGGACTTTAGACCAACCGATCACAGTATGGCAGAAACTGGTTTGTTTATGAGAGTGTCTAAAAATACCACAGTCTTTTGGCTAATTGTCTTCTATATCGGCCTACCCATAAAAGTTGAGAACAGTTCAGGAAAAAATAAGTCAAACAAGTTTGCACACTGAGGCTTGGCGAGTCAAAAGCATAGTGATAGAAAATTAAACACAAATTAAATAATTTTATTTTTATAAATTACTTTCCACTCTTAAACGCTCTGGCAACAATCGATTAACTAACACAAAAAAATATATATACAACTGTAAAAATAGCAACTAAACACTGATATGATTACCTCGATCTCCGTGGCTGCCAATGAAAACCAAGAACATAGGTGCAAGTTTATTTTCTCTTGATGATGTAAATTCTTTTAGGCATTGACGAATATCCTGGAAATAGTTAACACTTTAGATTTTTGTATTTAATTGATTGGTCACTATGGAAATCCATACGTTTGCAGTAAGATTCTCATAGGAATCCACTTTGAAGCCCAGCTGTTGAAGAAGACTTTTAAGATTTATTGAATCCTTGACAGCACCTTCCCTTGCTGCAACACGTGGACCAAACTGTACATTGTTTATAATCAGTGCACGGCTGCTTCCCCAATTTTTGACTGGATACACCTTGATAAAATCAAATTTGGTTGTGTTGCCATTTATGAGCACATTAGAAACCTATTGCCATGTGATTAATTTGTTCATTATTAAAAAAGTAATTTTTGAAAAAAAGTAAACTCCCACCTTGCTGTCACGGGATCCATTTTCATACTGCTCAGCATCAACTGGTTTTACATCAACTTTGTCCAATTTAAATTCATTTGTGCCAGAAAAAAACACATCTAAAACAACCAAAGTAAGTTTTATTCAGACCTTTTTTAATGTAAGGTTAAGGAAGTGGTTCCCAATGTAAGGGCTTCACCTCTCAAGGGGGTGCTGGCATCTCAATGGGCGATTGAGGTGTGGGATAATAGTTTCATGCTTCGATTTACTTATTTTACATTCCTGTTTTACGGTTGCATAGTCTGAGAATTTTTGGTTAATCCTATAATTAAATAATAATACATTTATATAACATTTATCAGTCCCACTAATTCCTATTGTTACGTCAGTAGACTAATTCCAACACTATTGTGTCATATTTATTAGTGAACCGGTACCTAGGTATAGTTATTTTATTCAGTTATTAGAGTGCTAAATATTGAGTTCAGCCAAACCAAAATGCAGGCAATACAGTTCAATTTATCGCTAGTATGGATTTATTCCAGCCCCAACCAGTATGGATTTATTCCAGCCCCAAAATTACAGCGGATGCATTTGGTATGCTCTAAGGTGTTTTATAATGAAGCGATAAAGCGGTCCAGACTTTCAAAGCTTTTAACAAAAATTCACCAAGAGAAAGTAGGTAAGAATGCAACATTTTTTCAAATGCTTTGGGACAATTTAACGGAAATCCGTTGGCAAGATATTTTTAAACCTTTCCTAAACAAGTAATAATGGAGTATGTATGTTGTGCATCTTACAATTTGTCTTTCTTGATCTTTGAAGTAAAGGCAAGCAACATACGATCGGCGAAGAATTGATATTGCCATCAGTGAAGGAAGTTTAGACAGTGTTATGCATCACAAGGCCTCTTCTACAAGTATTAAATCTGTTCCTCTGACTCTGAGTGATAATACTGTACAGAGGCGGGTGGAGATGGCTACCGATAAAGAAGATAGCTTATGTAGCATCATCAAGAATGCCAGGAAATGAGTCATTCAGAGGCGGGTGGAGATGGCTACCGATAAAGAAGATAGCTTATGTAGCATCATCAAGAATGCCAGGAAATGAGTCATTACTTGGGTTTTGGTAATGATGAGTTTTACATGGGGTGAAACAGTATTTTAAGAAGTTAAACCAGACTTTGAAAAAACAATCCACTTATCATTGTCGCAGTGTGTGCAACTGTAGGTGACCCATTTATGATGGACCGTTACCGTGGCTTTATGGCATTCCTAAAAGCGGCGAATCCAAATGTGCTTACAATTCATTGTGTGATTCATTGGCAGCATTTGATGGGCCAGCATATCAGTGGTCGTCTTAACCTCTTATTAAAGACTGCCATCAAGGCAGTAAATTAAATTAAAGCTCATGCGGTCTTAATACACTTAATACATACTTGTTTAAGCAACTGTCTAAAGAAAACGACAAGGCCTTTGAATGCTTTCTTCTACACACTGAAGTAAGATGGCTCTCCAAGGAAAACTGCCTGCACTGTTAGATACTGTTGTGGAATCTTGAAATGTATGACCCTGGATTTGCCAAAGAAACTATTGCTTTAAAATTGATGTCGCAACTTGTTAGATAGTCCACACAGCATAGTGTGGATTCAAAAATAAGCTTGCGATGTATTGGCAAAATTTAGCCAGACGCGAATTGTTCCAGTTTTCCAGCTTTTTTTTTCTTCCAGTTTTCCAGCAACAACTTGCTATCAGCGACAAAGGAATTTCTACTGTTGATCTTAAGACATACAGAACTCATATTCAGGAATTGTATGAAGACATGGTAGTTCTTTTTCGGGTGTAATACAATTGGAGATTCCTGACTGCAAATTCATTGGTATTTCGAAGGGATGTTTAAAGAGGAACTTATAACCTTGCAAATGATTTTGAACTCAAACCAAAACGCGAAATAAATGCACTTTCCAGTTCATACTTAATAGAGCGTGCGCTCAGTGCCGTAACAATTCTTCTCAATAACAAAAGAAACCACCTGGACAGAGCGAGACATGATTTGTTGAAGTGCATAAAATAAACCAACCGTGTAAATGCAGCACTAATTAACTTGAACAGAATAAAATTACATGTAAATTTTGAAAAAGTTAGATGTAAATTTTGAAAGAACAACAATATTATCTGTAGATAATATTCAACTTTGGATTTCATCAACTAATTACTGGATGTAAGAAAACCTCATTTTTTTCTCCAGTACTAATACTATGTATTTTAGATTTTATTGCCATTGATTTTACAACGGTGGTTACAGACTTCTGTGTTGGAGAAGGAATTGGCGGCATCCTTTACTGATTTGAAAAAAATGTAGAAATATGTGTACCCAGCAGTAATGAAAAAAGTGCACCAACATTCAGATATAGAAGTTTTTTATGTTGCTGATTAGGGACTGTACATTAATCAAGAATAAATTTAAATAAAAGCCAGACTGCACATTAAAACAAGAATAAATTCAAGCATTTTTAAATCTAATTCAGTGTTTTGTTACAAAAAAGTACACTAAAAATAACAAAATCATTACCATTCATATCCAGTTTTTCAAGAATCTTTGGTTTCCCTGAAGTGTAAAAAGTTTTTATAAATTAATTAACAAATAAATTATTAATGACTTTGACTTATATATTTAAAAACATTTTCTCACACCTTAAAAAACGTTATGAAAACATCAAACTTTGTGTTTTCGGTAATTATTTAAATAAAATAACATTAAGACTTTTTGTTAATTATCTTAATTCTAGATAAATTTTATCTTAATTTTAGATAAATTTTATGTGTTTTCAACCTAAAGTGTATATTGTATTCCTAAGAGATTAAACATTTTAAGAAAATTACACCTACCTTGAACAGTGGAAATAGAAAGCTTGGCATTTTGGTTGTCATATTTCACTTCATGTGTAGGCATGATATTGGATTGGACAAAAGTACCACCAGATATTTGAACAGAAGCTTTGGTTCCATACACTTCTTTTGTATGTTGTTGTCCATGTGTTGGAACATTTCCACCAAAAGATGCTGGTCCTTCAGCCCTGACACTGCTTCCAGGTCCACTGGAACTTAACAATTACACTAATTTTACTACTCCATGGTGTACTATATTTAATCAGAAGTGTTTATCTAGTCTAGAATAATTATCCATAAGTTCACTATATATAAATAAATATTATATATTGGTACTAACTGAGTTGTTTAGTCATGGATGCAAAATGTAAGACAAACAAAAAATAAAATCTTACTTAGTATCATAAAAACCCGTAGCATCACTTGCAATTGTTCCAGTTAAAACAGGTGTAGCCATGTGCCCTCCTTCTTTTTTAACTATTTCCAAGGCACATTTACATGGGTCAGATGCCGAAAGTATGGAAAAAGCACCCTGTCAAGATTGTATTTCACCATTGGAAATGTATATTTAGTTAAATTTAGTATAACTAATAATATAAAACTTAATCAATTAAATACCCTTATTGTTTTTACACCAATATATAATACTGTGTATATGGTTGTTTGTAAATTTGTGGGCAACTAAAGTAATGGATAGTAAAATTGCATTTATCAATTTATAATTTAAATTATTTTTTAAACTTTGCAGAAAGACACCTAGATTCTAGTAAATGCTACAAGATATGGACTGAATGCCTATAAATTTGTGAGCTTAAATGTCTATTTATGTTTTGTTCTGTAGGATCTTAACATTACTGTATATATTCATACTTTTCGCAACACTGGCAGAATCAGCTTAAAGATGTTGAATGATGAACTATCCACAATTCTCTCAATTGTATTGATATCTGCACATGCAAGTTCTTGAGGAGTCCTTATGTTCTCTGAAAAATATATAGATAAGAAAATTTAGCGCAAAGATTATTGAGATATTTTTAGACAACTTGCATTATAGACATTTGGCTATTCATTATTATCTATGAAAACAAAAACTTTTTTTGTACACACCCAATTGCATTATCAGTCTCTATACATTAAATAGAAAAAATGGTGTAAAATGTAAAAATAACCTTGTATTTGACACAATTATATAAAGTCAATCAAAAGTCCTATTTTTAGAATAATATTTTCTTAAAATGTGAGAAGATTGGCCTTTAATTAATAAATGTAATGTACGAGCTAAAAAAAAGAATATTTTATGACAAGAATTTCTAACTTTCGTTTAGCTTTCAGTTTAATTTAAAAAAGGAAAATAACTCAATAAAGCCATGGGTACAAGGTTGGGGTGCTGTCAAGAAAGTTACATGACACCATTTGGAAATGCAAATAATATTACAAAGATTTTAAGCATAACTTGTGATTTTAGATAGCTTGCACTACATTGGAACTACATAATGGCTACAAAATACAAATGCTTATTTTACTAAAATTTAAACTTAAACATACAAATGGTTACACAAAGCCATACACATTAGGAAATTAAACCCTGCTCCAAAATATAGTTTGCATATATTACCTTGCCATAACTGTTGTGCTGCACAACCACGAACACCCAACTTTTGTATAAATGAGGAAAACTCAAGGGATACATCCATATTTGTGATGTATTCTTGGTAATTTTGTACACTAACTTACTCAAGGGCTTCAAAAACGGTATTATAAAAAGGAACTGAAAAACAACCTATTGTTGTATTAAACCAAAAGAAAGCCAACATTTATTTTTTATTTTTTTAAAGTTTAAAGACGAGGCCTATCTACAATGAATACAGTACATATAAATTAAGGTTTATACTTTTTAAATTTGAACTAATTTTCGTTATCCTAGCACCAAATAACTTGGCACAAAAAACAACTGAAGGTTCCTCTTAGTGTTTTTCAACAAAGCTCTCTTTGCAACATACAAGTCAAAACGGGAGAGTACGATAAGGGGCTTCCCCATTTAATATTTCCCGTTGGCGACTCACCTTATTAGCATACAGCGGTTCACATTTTAAGAGATTGGTCACATTTTATTCGCAGGACGTGGGTAACATGGATTACTTTTATTACTCATAAGTAGGGCAATTATTTTTTGACCAAAAAATAAGAAATTTTGAACTGAAAAATTAAAATTTTGACAAATTTTGACCTTAAAAAATATTTTTTTAACAAAATTTTGACCTATGAGATATACATTGATTTAAAGACATTTTTGATGCTTTGCTGGCTACTGGTCGAACACAAATCAGTTATATTTCAGGTTTATGCAAAACTCATGAAAATGCTTAGTTAATATTTTTGTCATTTCAAAAAGATAAACCACAAAAAAATTGCAATAGGAACAACTGTATAAACTTTATTATACTATAAAGCAAAAACGAATCATATATCGTAAATTACTTAAGTGAAAATTGAATACGCCTAAAATGTCATTGAATTTAAATCAAACCGAATTTTTTTCTGATAGACAATTTTAAAAAGCTGAATATAGTTTGACGTAATAAGAATATCAAAGCCCATACAGAAGTAGGTATCATTTTGGACGTTTCGAATAACTCTTTATTCATTTTCAACATCAAAATGAATAAAGAGTTATTCGAAACGTCCAAAATGATACCTACTTCTGTATGGGCTTTGATATTCTTATTACGTCTTACTACAACCTCCAACCATTATGCTCCAATGAATATAGTTTGTTTTTAAATTTTAGCGATTTATATGTATTTTCTATCGATTTTCATTTAAAATAATTTTGACAAAATTGTGACTTTTTTTGACCCGTCAAAATATAAAAAAAAGTTTAAAGGCAGTTCCTAAAATTGTTGTAGTTGTTAAAAACATTTTTTAACTAAACTGTATAGGTTGTATACGTACATAGGCCTATAGACCAAGTCTTAAATAGTGAGATTGTTTAATCGAAAGCGGATAAAATGTCTCCTTGTGCATATCACGTCAAAGTTGCTTAAGAGTTTATGCTAATTGAGAAGTGCATGTGCATTGTGCATCCTACAGCTAAATAAGTAAAATTATCAATTTATGGATAGCTGGTTAAAGAATTTGAACAAAAACGGAATAAACCTGCTGTTGTTCATTTTTCAGCAGCGGTAGAGGCAGATACATCACCGACTTGCACAGTAAAAGGCACAAAAGCAAGAAATTGAGGCTAAAGTCATACCAAAAGGAGAATGAATATCGAAACATTTTGCAAAATGGTTTCCCTTTAATTTCAATAACAATCAACACCGTTCACTTTGTTTGATTTTCAATAAAGTGTTGGCAATTGAGAGTTTTAAGCTATCAAGTTGAAACGGCGGGAACACACAAAAATCTACAAGGCAACAATATTTAAGGCAGAATAATCTATAAATATAATACCATAGTATTAAGACCAACAACATAATAAAGCCAAATGCACAATAATATCCACGACAGAATAAAATCTAAATCTTCTGAATTAGACCTAAACCTGTCGAAATAAGTTCTAAATCCATCGTAATAAGGCCTAAATGGCCAAAATAATGCCTGAACTATAGGGAAAGGTTATTGGACGATCGGGGGGCGTCGTTTTAGCACTGGGTTGTTTGCCCCTGTTTTGTGGTTAGTAGTGGCTAAAAACTAGGTTAAATGGTAAAATTTATTAGAGGAGTTATAGTGATGTACTTAGGGGTGGCGTTTGGGGTTAGGCAAAACGTTGTCTAGGCCTCATTATGGCCGTTTAGGTCTTATTCTGACGAATATAAGCCTTGTTCCGATTAACAGCGAGTTAGCCAGGTCACTGCCTTTAGTGGCTGATGCTCGAAGTGGTCGATCAGTTTGTCAGTAGCAGCCTATCGGTATTGCTGCTGTCGTAGTTGACTTTACTACCGTTTAATTAGGTTTTAGATAAGTTGTATCACACGACAAACTATTTGTTGGAGTCGACAGGATTCAGCTGTGGGACATACCTCCAGCTCGACAGACCTCCAGGAAACGGCAACAGCAGTCGCTTTATTTAAAGCATGCAGATAGCAGGCAATTGTCTACGTAAAAATTACGGTTAACAAAATTACTCTCGGTGGGAAAAATGTCACTTCCAAATTGTTTTGTGTTTTGTTTCAGAGCCAACGCAGCACAATTTGGTTAAGACGTTGCGCCAAACAAATGAACCCCCATTCGATGCGGAATAGGCTGTACCCAGCAAACAATTTACCGTTGCGAAAACGTTTTTTATTGGACTATTTAAACTACCAATAACGTTGTTCCGGACAGTTGTTTTGCCGTAAAGTGTAGACTCCCAAGATCGTTTTTAAAACGACATATATTACGTCAATTCTGACTTTCCTATAACGTTGCACAAAAATGTCGTATGGACGTTATTGTGTAGACTCTAATTACCGTTTCTAAAACGATAAATATTACGTCAATTCTACCTTTCTAAAAACATTTATTACTGACTTTCCTATAACGTTGTACAGAAATGTTGTATGGACGTAATTGTGTAGACTCTAACTACCGTTTGTAAAACGATAAATATTACAAACGTAAAACGCAAACGTTTATTACTGACTTTCCTTAACGTTGTACGAAAATGTTGTAAGGTGTAAATGTGTCGACTACCAGAAACGTACTCACAACGTTGTGTTTGCAAAATTTTATTACAAATCAAAGTTGGGAAAAGTAACGAAACAGTAGAGCCGAGGTATTATTCGTGTTTGGATGGCATATTAGGTGACATCTGACGTAAACTAAAAAGATATTAGTCTCGCCCAACGAATCTTCATCAATGGCATTTTTAATCGGATTCATCCAACGTAGGGAATAATAGCCTACTGCTGTGCAGGATGAGGACATGTCGCTGCTGGATACTGGCATCTCGATGTTCCTAAAAATAACTCTGTGTTATAATGCAAATAAAATAACGAAATTCGGAAATATATATCTGTTAGATATACATTTCTATATGATTACGATTTATTTGCTCAAGTCAGGGTTTAAGTCAATCTTGATAATTTGGAAAAAATGTTAAATAATAGGGTCAATGGGGGATAAATGTTAAAATACTAAAATGCAGTTTTAAGCCATATCATCTGATAAATACACAAAAAAATAACTAGGTGTTGTCAAATACATTTTGTCCTATTATAAGAAAGTGCCACACAACACAATTAACACATTTTTTTTGTTCAAGCCTTTTGTGCTGCTTGGTAAGAAACGTAATCTGTGATGTAGGCTATACTTGGTTATAAACGTAATCTGTTAAGCAGTCCTGTAAATCTGCCTTAAATTTTAGTTAAAATCTATAATATATAGTGCAATACAAGATTGCTTTTAATGTGTATATTTTTCAATATTTAAACTGCATTTATATATAATATTTAAAAATCCTAACGTTTACTTGTGGGTAAAAGTTAAACAAATGTGGCATCCTTCACGCTTACATTAAAAAATATTTTAAATGAAGTAATTTGTCATAGTTTGTGAAGGCATCCCATGATTTCTATCCTGGTGACATTTTGTGCCTGTTACTAAAAATGAGAGCTTGGATCATCCAAAAATAAAGAAAAGTAAATGCTGTAGGGATGCTGTGTGTGTAAAAATTTTGCACGTGCAAAATTCTGAAAGGGGCAATGAACATGTGTCTTATAATAGGGCACAACTCAAATATAAGAATAAAGTCTTAAAAGTGTTAAAAAAATCTGTTGCCCATATAAAATGAATAAAAATCATACATGTTATGTAATAAATTTATTAAGTATGCTATTTAGGTAAATGAAGATTAAAAAATATTACAACATTACCTTGATTAGCAGCCGACTTAATTAAGAACATCTAAAATGTGTGTCTTCAAATTCCACAGAACAATCTCTATTTAATGACACTTTTTGCCGATATATCCATTGTCAATATCACAGATATGCAAACTTTCCACAGATATAATAAAGCTTGTTTCAAACGTTAGATCTAGTTGCAATATGTGGCGCTCTTTCACTATTGTACGTGAAAAGTTATGCTAAAAAAAATAATAATACTGCATACCTGTTGCGCCGCACCGCGACCTGTGCAGTGGGGCCTGGCCTCTGACCCCATACAGTTGCCCGGCGGGACGCAACCGCGTGAGTTCTTGTTGTTTGCAAAGGTTTCTGGTCAGATATGCTATCTGTCATAACCACAACTAAAATTCCAATCAAAAGTATATTGTTACAACGAATTAAAACGTTATCAAATAGCATTAGTGAACGTTATTTTCAAGTTAATGTGAGACAGACAGCCACCGCCTATTGCAGCGACTGTCGGCTAAGACTTCGCAAAAGACTTCTCTAGAAAAAAGCCCAAAGCCGTTAAGAAACGACATGTATATAGCCAATACGTAAAAAAAAGAACACGAAAAGTTACGTCATATTTGGCCAATAAGACTGGCCGGCACTCTAAAACATGGCTAGGGATGACAGCGGCCATTCTAAGGCCAAATTGCAGCGGGAGTAAGAGGCCAGCAAAACAAGTGGCTTGTTTTGCAGAACGTGAGAATATCGCCCACAAGACTGACAGTTATAGATTACGAGATTAAAGGTTACATGTCAAGTTTGAAACGAGGCGAACTAAAGCAGAAAAACTTAGGAATTTTACACACAACAATACGGAAAACTTTACATCGTCAAATATGATATTATGTAACTGAAGAACATATTTAGCAAACGAAAGCTGAAACGCGTAATCTAAAACCCTATTTATCACATCGTAAAATCACTTAATGAACTCTAAGATTTGGCTTATGGCAGTTAATCAATGTGGGTGTTTAACGTGTTGATAAACACGTAAAAATACCACAACGCATATTGTTTGGGTTAGGGTGCGGGTTAGCGTTTGGGTGAGGGTGGGTCAAGCAATATTATGTTTATTATTAATAATAACTTGACCCACCCTCAACCAAACGCTAACCAGCACCCTAACCCAAACAATATGTGTTGCGGTATGCGGCATTTGAAGAAAAAAAAATTTTTATTAATTTTTACGTACAATAGTGAAAGAGCGCCCAATATTTTCATAAACATCACAAAATTCATCATATTCAATAAACACTTCACCATTTTACCTAGAAACCTGTAAAGGAAGCTAAGAAATACAACTTAGCCTATTAACCTAAACACGTATTTGATAATAAAGTTTAAGTTTTAGGCGAATAAGATAAACCGCTGACAGCAAACTCCAGCGCGAAGCTGCCCTAACTTACACTTCCCTAAAGTTCAAATGTTCGCGCAAAACACGTTCAAACTTGATTGTGATGATGTCATCCGCATATCGGCCAATCGGACGTCGTGTGGAGTAAAATTATATGCGCGGCAGCGAAGCGGGACGGGATGGGAGGTCGTTGCGAGCCAGCAGGAGGCCATTCATACCAATAGCGCCGTTTCCCGCGGGGCACAACAAAATTACATGCGATTTGTTTGATGTCAAGGCAAGGTTAACGAATATAATATCTTTAAATACAGCAACATATATCTATTGTCAGAATATATGCAATATGCTGCATAAACTTACCAAATAAGTGTTTGTTTGACAAATCACTTGAATAAGAAAAATACAATTTATATGGCACGTAAATTTTTTCAAACAATCAATTTGGTAATGTTTTTTTCGCACCTTAAATGTTAAATTAACTCGATTCCAACTGTTAGGATTCTAAACGTAATTGCCCCAAAATTAAAGTGAGCTACACATCTAAATGTTACTTCGGAACAAAGAGGTTGAAATCTGTTTGTTGAAACGCTTTAAATAACGCATATTTTTTCAAAATATAGACGTTTAATCATATACGTTAAATAGGATCATAAGCAAAACGTTTTTAAGAGTTTATCATACGTTAAAATGACGCTAATATATTTAAATGTTTCCTACGATGGTTTAAATAACGTTTTTGTCAAAATTCCAACGTTTAATGATATCCGTAAAATAAGTCCAAGTAAAACGTTATATAAGAATGACTTTACATTATACATTTATAAATTTTATGTAAACGTTTAGCTAACGGTATTCTATTCACAACTTAAACGTTTAAATAACTCCGTTGAAAGAGTACGGATTTTAAACGTATTTATAATTAGAATAATATTATATTTTATAACATTACTCAGCAAGGTTTACATAAAGTCCGTTTTTTTCAAAACTTTAACGTTGAACGATATACGTAAATAAGGTCTTAAGTAAAACGTTTATAAGCGTGACTTTATTTTGTAGGTGTATAAGTTATATATAAACGTTTAAGTAACGGTATTTTATTCACAACTCACTCAGACGTTTAAACAACTCTGTTAAAAAGGTACGGATTTTAAATGTTTTTAACGATTATAACAAAGCTATATCAATTTAAAGTTACTTATTAAGGTTTACATGACGTTTTTTATAACATTAACGTCTAATCAAATGGGATCTTTAGTAAAACCTATAGTGTGTTACGTTTTTTCAAGTAATATAAAATAAAAATAAAAACTATAACATATAATATATAACGGCTGATGAAGACGTTCTGCATAGCACGTCAAAAACGTCGATCTATTATATATATTCTGCTGGAAGAGCAACACTCCGTTACAAAAACTACTGTTTATGTGTTGCTTTATAGCGTTGACATAACATAATTAAATTCTTATCATTAACGTATGATTAAATACCTTTAAAATCTACGACTTTTAAACGTTATGGAAAAAATGTTAAAAAATTTGCATTTAAATGTTGCCTATTAAAGTCACAATAACGTCATAAAAAACGCAACGTTAACGTCCTAATAAATGTTCAGGACTTGCGATTTTAAACGCTTGTTTTAACGTTACATAAGCGTATTTTTCGGTTTTTTAAAAACTTTATGTTCACGTTATAATAACGTTGGAACATTAGTTTTTGCTTGGTAAACAGAACAACGTTCGGGAAAAACCAATATATAACATTTACTATGTTGTGTTTCGACGTATTACCGCTTTACAACCAATTGGTAACGCTGTAAAATGGTTGTATAACGTTTTGTGTTTGCTGGGTCCCAAGTTTCCATTCGGACACCAAAGAAACCTTAAGGCACCGCGGGGCTCGCGGGGTTCCACGGACACTTATGAAACATTGACGCGATGTCAGCCGCCAAGACAATTTGTTAATTCCGGAATCGAGTCAACACACCCACAAGGTTGTTGCAAGATGAGGCCCTTGCATATACTTTTTGTGGAGCAGTGGAAAACCACGCGGAGCTTATCTGGTTTATGTGGGTTAAAAACGGTATTGTGCGGTAGATACCAGAACGTAAGGTGCTCAGTTTTAAGTTCCTCGTCTGGTATTTGCTCAGCAAAAAAATAAAGTGATGATTTTTAAGGAAAAAAAATCAGATTTGGTCTATTATTTTTGAAACGACATCTGGATTTTAAAATTATGCCATTTGTAACATGTGGTGGGTTACAAGCAAAAACGTTTAAGAAGCTCTGATCAAAACTATTATAAACGTGCAAATAAAATATCTCTTTTTCCCCGAAACTTGTCGATATAGATTATAGAGGATATCACGTAATCAACATTGCAAACAACTCATTTTGGAAAGGATCCAAGTCGCAGTCAAGTATAATTTAAAAAAAATATGTAAGTCTAAGCTTTTTGCCAAAAAGAGCAAGTCAAGTACTAGTTTAATGCGTCAATCACCGCGAAGTCAAGTCATTTATAGAGCAAGTCAACTTCAAGTCAAGTCTATTACATAAAATAAATCGTTAAACTATTAAAATTGGTATAAATCTGAAATAAGAGCAAAAAAAAAAGCAAGCGGATCGGCAACCTTTCGTATGCAATATGCCAGTTTATAAATAATGTCAAAATATAAAACTCGCGTTTCAAACATTTTTCTACGTTTGGTTTTGCACTAGCAAACAGGGCTGTGGATTCGGTTGAACCCGAGCCCGACTCCATTACTTGAGGTCGACTCCGTAGTCCTGCTGTTATCTGCTAATTTACGAATGACGAGTGATCTGACATCTAATTTACGTTTCTTGGGAGACGCCACCAAATTTCATAAGTAAAATTTTGGGAGCTGGACCAGAATCCTATACCACATTTTGTCCGGGGGTTTATATTGCTGACAATATTTGGGTTAGGGTGAGAGTTAGCGTTTGGATTTGAGTTTGGGTGGGTCCAGTATTATTATTATTAGGCCTATATTTATTCTTACATATTTGCGCCTTCTTATAATTTTACATTTGACACCTCGTTTCGTAGTGGTAAAATAAATATGGTAGGCATGTAATACTGTGCTGCCCGCTATTTTGGAATGTACTTCGACGCGTTTCAGCCGATACCTAAGTGTTTACTATCAGTTACTCTTTTAGCTTAACGATTTTATGAATAGAGATCAGTTGCTTTAACACAGTAAACATCATGCCACTTTTTAGGCATTGTGACGTAATGCGAACGGTTAGTCGTAAACAACAAGTTTTACGCCCACAAAAATAATGTTAAATACAACAGTTAAGACACTAATTTGTGACACGGACACTGCAAATCGAAATTAGTGATGAAATATTAATGTTAATGATGTAGTAATGATGTAAATGGTCCACACGTGGCACGCGTGCCAGGGGTTCCCGGATCCGGTCCGCCAAGCAATTTAATCCGGCCCGCTGCCTACTTTTCTTAAAATACATAGTCTAAGCAAAAACAAGAGCAAGTTTCTCTGTGTTTGGTTGTATCTTAAACACTCTTTTCAGGGAGGGATCTAGTCATGACCCCGCCAAACTCTATGTTAAGACTGTTTTAACTTTTAAACACTAAAACGGAAATTTGTTTTTCTCGTATATTTTACGCGATTTTTTAGTAGCTTTAAAGACAAACAGCGCCCTATGCACTATGGCACTCTCTCCAACGAAAGTATTACCGGTACAAACTTTGTCTACATTTTTAGCGCTTCGGTTGAAAGTGTTTCATCTTTAAAATAAGAACAAAATACCGACGGTTTTCTAAACCCTTAAATGTACCGTCGTTCACATTTTGTCAAACCGATTATTCAATGTCATTATGTGTGTTTCTCCCGATATATACCGGCTTTGCAATATGGCCGTTGTTCCGCAAGAAACAAATCGGTAACTTAAAGCCTTATAAGTTATACCGGTACAAAACATTTTTCGTTTTTTTTTGTGCGAAATATTTATGTATTTTAATCTTAACCTTTGGGTCAACGTTCCCCGCAACCTAATAAACGCCGATTTATCAAACAATGACGTCTTGTGGGCTTCTTTAAGTTTGACGTATATTTGCACATTTTCGCACAACTACAAACGTAATAACGAGGTCGCTAGCTTATTTGTTTTATACCGTCAGAGTATTAATGTGTATTTGAGATCCTATTTTTGACCCGGCCCGCCACAATATTTTAAGTGTCTCATGCGGCCCGCGTTTGAAAATTAATGTCCACCGCTGCTCTATAGAAGTTATCAGTAATTTTCCATCAGGTAGCATCCAAAGGTGGCATAAATAGCGCTTAAGTGGTCATTTACAGCGCGAAAGGGCGTAAACAGCAACACATTTGAAGTTAACGCGATACGATAAATGTTCCATTACATGTTATATTATACACTTTTACTTTGTTGTGCTACACACTGCTCTATATGTACAATACAGTGTAGTAGTGCTCATTGGGTGTCAGCGCAGCTAAGTGGTCCATCGAGTAATTTGAACAAAAGTATGGTTAATGGAACGCAAAAGAATGAGAATCATTGTTCTAAACTGAATCGTAATTTGATTAAAGTTTTCATTGGCGCTCGGTTCGGAACACAGATGGATCCTAAAGCGTTTTTTGACGTCATTTAGTGTTTTTTTGACGTCATTTACAGACTTAGTTTTTGTTGTAATGGAGCATAAAAGTTAAAATTAAATTACAATATTTCAAATACAATATTGTAGGCTAATGGAATCAAAACACATAATACTCAATAACACACTTAGGAACCTTTGTCTCTGGAAGAACACAAGTTAGAAAATTTTGCATTGTTGGCCTACAAGATCGTGGTGGCGTATATTTATCGTTAGTATTTTTGCAAATTTTTTACAAGTTTCCATTTGCCGATTAGTTGGATTATTCTTTAATGCTCAATGACGCAGTCGAGAGAGTTAAGTAAAATTTTTTTTTTATTTGACTGCTGCTCCGACTCGTGTGTCATTGAATCAACTCTACGGGTCTGGTTGCAGTCTTCTATTCGTTTAGATAAGTCCTTGTTTATTGCACACTTGAATTATTAAAAGGTTTCCATAATTAAACTGGGCGTCAAACACTGATCTCTATGGATTCATAGTTATATGATAAACCACCCAAGCGTGTAAACATGTGCTCTTGTTATTTTTTAATAAAAAGAAGAATGGAACGTATAAACGCTAAATTCTAATTCCTAACGGCCTATTACTGTTATCTTAATGTTTCTGTGTCCGTCATGTTGCCTAGTCCAGCTGTCTGCGCTGAAGAATCTCGCCAGGAAAACAAATTGACTTACGAATCTTCGCAAAAGACGAAATGCCACTACTCATGTGCGATCGAAGGATGTGATGCTAGTTTTGCCAAACGTCGGTTTTTAACTCAACATTCAATTGTTCACACTGGTCGCCTGCCTTTTAAGTGTGAAAAATGTGACAAACGATTTAGAACGCAAAGTCACCGAAACAGGCACACAAAAGTGCACAATGGCTACCCTTGTCGTCAATGTGACTTCGTGTTGGAAACCTGGACTGCCCTAAGAAGCCATATTGCCAACACGCATCCAAAACAATACAAATGTTCTCAATGTGAAAAAACATTTAAAATTGCTTGCAGATTAAAAGAACACAAAGAAGTTCACAATGAACTACGAAGTGTATTTAAGTGCCCAAACTGCAGTAAAACTTTTGTAAAAAAATGTAATTTAAAATATCATATCCGGGTTGTTCATGATCAGCAAAAGCTGTTTCCCTGCCCTAACGAAGATTGTGATAAGAAGTTTGCATACAAACACAGCCTTGAAAAACACATGAAAGTGCACGAGGTTGGTTATGTACCTTCAGTTAAAAAACGAATTCAAAAGGGAAAGAAACGAATAACACTTGTGTCAAGAATTACTGGAATTGATCCAAAAAAATCATCTAATACCTTTGCTAAATGTGTTGCAGTTTTAAACTGATGGATTTTTGTTTTTTAGAACAGTTTTTCTTTCATGCAATGTTTAACTGAATAAAGAAAAGTAAAACTAAAACCTCAATCATTTCATAAATATTTTTTTTATGAAACTATATGTATTCTTAACAATTTTTTCTCATTGAGTTAAACATTAGATATACTAGATATAAATTTTGATTTTATGTTAAGCTCTGGATGTGTTTTCTATGTTTAACGTTTGTTAATAAGTAATGATATTTATTTGTTTCTTTTATTAAATGTTGTGCATTACAACATTTTTTTCTGACAAGTATAGTAACTATGGTGTAACTGTTGGTGCCTTGTTTTTGTGAAAAGGAACATTATATGCTGCTTACAGTTTTTGTTCAATGTTTTTGATATCTGACATTGTAATTAAATGATATATTGTGTATTGACTGATTAAGTTTAAAATTCATTACAAAATCCTTCAGCATTTACACTAACTTTTGTCTGATTTAGAGATTTAAACTATAGATAGATCATAAGACCCCTATAGATTTTTGCACTAGTTGGTTGCAGTAATGGGTTTGACAAAACAATACCTTCGTTACAATCCATCTGCTCAATTTGGTGTGGTTGCAAGTCAGCGTGGAAACATTGTATTTTTAAACATCCGAAACACACAATCAAGATATGTTGCCGTTGGTGCATGTGAAAATGTCAATATTTGGGACACAAGAACACAAGAAAAGGTACAACATTTAGCTAAATTAACCTTATCTCAACAATAAGGACAATACATATATCAGTTTATATTCCTGATAAATTTTGGACAAAATTGAAATTTTTTAAAAAGTTTTTAAGAGCAAATGTGATATATATACTTTCATTTGCATTATTGATACTACCTAATTGCATTCATCGACTACTTTTGAAAAACTACATATTGCTTGTTTTTAGGTCTTAGTTCTACAATGTGGAAACCATGAAGTTTCCCAACTTGCAGCAAGTCCGAAGGGTGGCCAGTTGGCGGTTGGATGCACTGATGGATCAATTCAGATATTCAATCTTATAACAGGAGAGTCAAATGTCACCTTTACGGGGCACCGCTCCCCAATTTCGTGTTTGGCGTATGACAAGGATGGAATGAGATTAGCTTCTGGGTCTCATGTAAGATATAAATTTGTTATCTATTATACCAGTGGTTCTCAACCTTTTATGGCTTGCGGAACCCCTCCTAAATAATTAATAGATTTTGGTACCCTTCTGTTTTGACTGTATGTTAAGCTGCCCAAAAGCGCTTAAACCTTAAAACAGTGGGTATTTGCTCAACTTGACAAACATAAAAGTGCGTGAAGGATAGTTTTTGTTTTTGGTATTTACTCTCTTTCAATCACTAACATAAATAATTAGTTCAGTGGTTTTTAACCGCCGGTCTGCCAAATATATTGCAATTTTATGTCTAATTTGCAAAATACAAGATGTTGAAGGGCGCTAATCCATCAAATTTAGAACTTTGCCAGATTCTTTAATTGGCAGCATTGTGA
Organism: Ascidiella aspersa; assembly: GCF_963924565.1. Taxonomy (NCBI): domain Eukaryota; kingdom Metazoa; phylum Chordata; class Ascidiacea; order Phlebobranchia; family Ascidiidae; genus Ascidiella; species Ascidiella aspersa. The sequence continues at coordinate 20,042,055 of NC_139453.1, forward strand.
CTTAACATAGAGTTAATGGTCTACTTAGGACTTTATCGTACGTCACAAATTTTAAGACCAAGTATATGTGAAAAACTTCAATAGAACCACATATAACATGTATGTATGATATCAAAAAACCACAGCAAATTGCTTGTTAAGTAGCTCAAACCTCATGTAGCTCAAATAAAACTAATATGTATATGGACATGCCCCAAATAAAACTTCTTTTGGGCACTTTTATCATATGTAGTTGGGACCAGTGTTCCCGCTAAGCGTATTTTTTTGCGCAACATTTTGGGCACTTGCACTTTTTTTCACGGAAGTGTGCAAGCAAAAAAAAAAATTGAAAGTTGTTTTTTTACTTCAATTCGACCTCCAGTCGTCTCCTCAAGTCCCCATTATCACTATTTTGCAAGATTATTACATATAATACCTTATGTACCCCATTTTTGCTTCACGAAAGTTTCGAATAAGTGTCCAAATTAGTTTTATTCGAGCTACGTACAAACCAAAAAGTTCCCAAATCAGTTTTATTTAAGCTACGTACGAACAGAAAAGTGCCCAAATTAGTTTTATGTAAGCTACGTACGACCAAAAAAGTGCCCAGATTAGTTTTATTCGAGCTACGTACAACCAAAAAATTGCCCAAATTAGTTTTATCCGAGCTACGTACGGACAAAAAAGTGCCCCAATTAGTTTTATTTGAGCTACATATGACCAAAAAGGGCCTAAATTAGTTTTGTTCAAGCTACGTACGACCAAAAAGTGCCTAAATTAGTTTTGTTTTAGCTAGGTACGACCAAAAAATTGCCCAAGTTAGTTTTATTTGAGCTACATACGACCAAAAAAGGGCCTAAATTAGTTTTGTTTGAGCTACGTACGGAACAAAAAAGTGCCCAAGTTCTCGCGTCGCAAGTTCTGCTATAAATATTAACTCACTAAAAACTATGAGATAGATTTAATAATACTTGACCCACCAGAACCCAAATGATAACCAGTTCCCTAACTCAAATAATGTGCGTTAATTTAATAATTATTTAAATGCTAGGAAAAAGCCCAAACTCTGGTGGGCATAAGATAATTTCTAGTCCAGGTTATATATATAGGATTGTTACGTCACACATTGATGTATTCGGACCGAAAGTGTTTATTACCGCTTTTTTGGCCCGCAAACTGATAGCCATATTTGCTTCTATCTAGCAATATCACTTCAATTTTTGTTATTGTAAATAACAAAAAAACTTCGTGAATGATCCTTTGTGATTTCATAACTACCGTAGCTGAACAAAGGTGTACATCTATAAAGTTAGTATATATGCCATAGGCCAGCGGTTCGTAACCTGGTCAGTGGTCATGTTTTGAAACAAGATAACGTACTATTTAAATCAATGTGTCGAGCACGAGCAATTTGTTGTGTGGCCAATACGAAAAGCCTCTTGAATTTACAGTTTAGCGCGAATTCAACCAATTAAACTAAAAAGAATTTCGCGCTTTGCGCCACCTACGACATGCTTTCCTTTTTTCAAATTGTCTAAGTGAAAATTCCGAATTGCTTTTTGTAGGGGGGCGAAAGGCATTGGAAAATTACCAAAGGAGGTGTGGCTGAAAAAAGGTTAAAAACCACTGCCATAGGCTATGTATAATTTGCCAGCAATAAGCCTCAGAATCGCTATTTAAAAACTTTGGCCCGCAAGATAAAAAAAATTGTTTTTGGCCCGCGATGAAAAGAAGTTGGACCACGCTGGTTTATATCATACCTAAATCAATGCACATTATTTGGGTTAGGGTGCTCGTTAGCGTATGGGCTCGGCTGGCAGGTATTATTAAATTTAATCTTCTTAAGCAGATTTGTTAAGTCAAATTAGTACATTGTCCCAAGACTTCAAAGTCTCAAAGTCAGACTTTTCCATTCTTTGGATGTCCTAATTGCTGTATACCTTTGCAAAGAACTCCACTAATTCCTGACATATCGGGTGGTAGTTTGGTAACTGTAAAATTTGAAGATAGGCTTATTTTTTGGTAAAACAGTGTACAAAGCAAATTTACAATATACCCCGAATAAGCAAAGTTATGTCAATATGAACAGCAAAGACGTGAAGGACAAAGCAAATTACAATATACCCCGAATAAGCAAAGTTATGTTAATATGAACAGCAAAGACGTGAAGGCCAAATAGGTTTCTAATTAAAGTTTTCACTTTAAAAAAATGCGTAACCCGTTTAAAAGGCTGTACTACACCTGATAATTACCTCGACCATTAGGCGGTTACACAGCGCTACGCTTGGCTAAGTCCGCCACACAAACTACCAAGCGAAATCGCGTATCAAGCGAGCGCAATTCTCCAAATAAAGAGACTCATATTTGTGTCTGGGAGAAATGAATTAAGATTATTGCGACGCCTCTCGTGCTCTCCCGCGCAGATTGCTCCTCTCCATTGCAACGAAAGCATCCGTCCGACAAAGCAAGCGGAAAATAATTACAGATTACATTTAAAAACTAAAAAAACAAAACAACTAATTATTATTAAGGAACGTAAATTGGCAATATTAACAGACTGAAAATAGTGAAGACCAAAGAAAAAAAAGGTCTCCCGCGTATCCAATTTGGGCACCATTTTTTTGTTGAAAATTTTGGGCACTTTGCGCACTTATTTTCGGCTTGTGCGCAAAATTTTGGGCACCTGCGCACACAGTAAAAAAATAGCGGGAACACTGGTTGGGACAAATTATTTAGGGACTTTTTAATCATACTGTTGGGAAATTTTTTTTTTGGTTAAAATGTTTCATCATACAAAGTGTATTGTGTTATGTATTTTACTTTACATCACACATTTCTGCAAATATTTCGCTCATGTTCTCCAAATTTTGGTAGTTCCTAAATCTTAATACATTAACTATTATGATAATATGGAGTTTATTTAAATGTATGCTATTTTTTATATTTTAAATGCCATTTTTGTAAATTTTTTAGGACACAGGAATCGTGGTTTGGGATTTGGTCAATGAAAGTGGGCTTTATCGCTTAAAGGGACACAAAGGAATTGTTACACATTGTGCTTTTCTTAATAGCAGAAATATTTTGATATCAAGGTATGGTCTTAATACTGGTAGAGTGGTATATAGTAGTACTACTACTACTTAGTTTTGCATAACATGTGAATAATAGTAAACTTAAATGTATAAACATATATATTGTTAAAAAATTTTGATAACTTTGCTTCTTATTTATCAAGGTTTTATTATTCCACTCAATTTTTTGTGTGCCATGCATTAATATGATAAGTCAAAATTTTGTCAAAAAAGATTAATTTTTAAGATGATACTTCTTCTTTATGAACCCTGAAAAGTTGATAATAAAATTTTGTTTACTTTGGTGCAAATACAATTTTATTAGGTAATCCTGTAAATGACCAACAGTACAAATAGTTTGACTTTGCACTTGCCTTCAAAAAGAGCACAAATTTGTAAAAATCCGATATTAAATATGTAAGATATTAGCAAAAACAACAAATGAATATTGCATGCTAGTGATAAATTCATGTTAATTTCAAAGTGCGATATCCTAAAAACTATTTGACCAATATTTTTTTTAATTTTAAATGTTAGTTTATTTTATTATCCCTGACCTGCTGTAAATCTCATTTAATTTAAAAAGGGCCAGGTCAGATATGTGATTCAAATTGGGTGATTTGATATAAAATCACTTCAGTATTTATTTCAATTTTAACTATGTTTACCAGTTCGAAAGATACTTTCATTAAATGGTGGGATTTGAACACACAACATTGTTTCAAAACTATGGTGACTCACAGAGCTGAAGTAAGTTATTTTTTACTTTCAACATTACAAAACATATTGTTATATGTGATTAGTATAATAAAATATACTTTCTAAGAAAGTTTTCTCTATTGCATGTTTATCGTTGTTTTCACAAAAATTGTAACAATAATTTGTTCGATTAACAAAGGTTTGGGCATTTGTAACTACCCCAGATGGTAGAAGATTAATAACGGGAAGTGCAGACAGTGAACTACGTGTGTGGAGTTTGGAATTATTGAAGGACCAAGTGAGAACATTATATTTCAATCTGATGATTATAAAATTGATGGATGTTTTCAGTGGCACAATCGCTAATAATTTAAGGAACTGGCAAGGAACCGTTCCGAACAAATTTAGATATTTTCCTGTATAATAACAACATCACCAGTTTTTATTTTCAATGGAATGTATTTTAATTATATATTTGTTAACATTAGACAAAGCTTATTATCAACATAATTATTTGTTGTTTGCTTAATTGTAAATTTAATTTTATTTATTAAGGATCCAGCAGCCCCACCTGCACCTAAAATCCATAAAACCTTTGAAGACGCAGAGAACAAGGAAGTAACTATTGACAGCGATAATGATGGTTTGTTGACAAAGTTGCTTTTTGTAGTAAACTGTCTATCACATACTAATGTGTTGATTTTTTCATATACATATTTTACCTTAGTATTTGGCAGAACTGGCAATATATCCAGATATTGCACACACCGTCAAGTTTACTACTGATTTTGCCCTTAATAAGTCACACATGCTGACTATCCTTCTTAAAATTTGGGTCTTATGAACGATATTTGAATTCATTCTACTAAACTTGTTGCAGAACAAACCAGCGAACGATATGTGGAATGTACTAAACTGGGTTCTCTGATGCGTAAAGGCCGGGATAGAGTTGTCAGCCTGACCATAAGTAAAGACGGAAAACACCTTGCATGTCATGTAAGATGAACTTACCAGGATTTTTATGATTTAAATTTATACTCTATACTTCGACCGAAGATCCATGACTTAGATCAGCGATGCAGAATTTTTATAATTTAAATTTATACTCTACATTTTGAATGAAGATCCATGACTTAGATCAGCGATGCAGGGTTTTTATCATTTAAATTTATACTCTATATTTTGAACGGAGATCCATGACTTAGATCAGCGATGCTAGAAACTGTGTGCCACAGAAATTTAGAAAATAAAAAAACATTATCACATTTTTATTACCCTGTTACTTGTACTTTTGACGTTGAACTGCAACATAAACCAAATATTTTAAATGTAGGATTATTTGCCAATCCGATACCAATTTAAATTAGACTTTTTTCACCAATGTAGCAAATATGGATAATTTTTTAGAGTTACTAACTTGAAACTTTATTGAACTTCCCACATTTATTGTTTGACGCATTAAATAATAAAAAAGGTAAAAGTTGGGGGTTCGGACCCCCCCCCACCCTTTTCGTAAGTGACAATATCGTTTTTTGTTCGTTTTTGTCAGCGTTTAAACTCACCGTCCGAAGCTGCGTGTTTTTAAATGTAATTGGGTCACGCGTCTTAAGCTATTGCGAAACCAAAATCAAAAGCAAAACGCCGTTTTTCGTCTTTTGTTTGGTCGACCGTAAACGCTAGATAGTTTTTCTCTTTCGCCTTTCGTTATTCGTTCGGGTTGGCCAATCAGCAAGTGTGTGTTTGACAATTAATAATATAAATCAAGCGGTTTCCGCTTTTTTCTCTCTGAAAACATCGAGTTAGACGGTGCTGATGTTTCTCGCTGCTTGTTGTCTGCGTTAATATCAGATGTTGGTGTAAGACTGGGGTCGGCAACCTACTGTATCGGGCCTGTTTCAAATACTTTTTGACTATTTTAACTACGCAAGTGCGAAAATTTTTCGCGCTTCGCGCGTGATCTTACTACGTCCCATTTGTTAACGTTTTACTGCTGTATTTTGAACTAGATCAGCGCTTCTTAACCGTTGCGCCATGGAAAGCTACCAATTGCGTCGCGGACAAACCAAAAACGTATTCAAAAATATTTGACATATATTTTTTAACATTTTTCATTTTCGGCATTGTAATAAAAACTTGCAAGAAATTTAAAGAAACGCCGTCATAACCAAAAAAAAATCACGCTCGCTTCGATCGCCAGGTGCGCCCAAACTTAAAACGGTTATCAAACGCTGAACTAAATTGACTAACTATTAAAGTTAGACCGTATTTTCGAAATAGTTTTATATATCGCGCTAATCGAAAAAACACCCGGGAAAAACGATCTCCGTTTAGTATTGCAGATGGCGAAAGACGTGCTTGTAATATAGCCTAGTCCCGTACATGGACCCGCCTGAGGTTACGATTGCACACTAAAGCGGTGTCGCAGCTGGCGCCTGGCAGGATTGTCGATAACGCACGTGTTCGCTTTCCGTCTAAATGTTCGCTTTTGCTGGACGTTAATTGGCTGTTTCGGATGATTTTTTTTCTTCTTTATGACGTCATTACCATCGCTATTTTATGACGTCCTATCCGTCACTATTTTATGACGTCATTAACGTCAGACGAAAAAACAACGGGGAATTCCCTAAGTTGAAAACTCGTACCCCCCCCTTTTTGAATTCCTGGATACGCCCCTGGACTGGGCTGTAACCTAAAAAAGTTTGGAAAACCATTGATTTACATTTAGACCAGAAAAACCCGCATGATTTGAATTTTGCTAGGTTTTTATGGAATTACTGTTGGTTTATAAATAGTTCTGCACATCGTCTAATAAAATTTGTTCATATTTTGTGTTCTATAGGGAAATGACAAGTTTGTGGAACTCTTTCACCTTTTTTCGGATGCAGAAGTTGAACTTAAGCTTAAAAAAAAGCTGAAAAGGGCAAGAAAAAAAATGAAACAAGTTACCAATTCGGCTGAAGGAATGGAAGGTGAAATATTTGTAATAGTATTTGGAAATATTTCTCTGTAATACAACTATGGCTAAAGTATTAGACATGCCAACAATCAAATGCCAAAACTAAATAAGTGTTTTATTTCAGTTTCTGGGGATATTGTAGTTGAGAGAGAGCTTGAAGATGAAATGACACATTCTGGCATGTGTACATGTGCAGGAAAAATCTGGTAATTTCATATAACCCATTAAATTTGAAAATAATTTAGTTTCGATAACTAATAAGCATTGGAGACATGTTGTACTTTTCATGTAAATTAGTAAAACATTGAAGAAGTCAAAAAGTTTCCAGTTTTAGTTTGTCGTATTGTAAGGCTTTTTTTTATAAATTTACGTTACCTACTGTAACAGGCCAAAAACTGTATATGTTATTAATTTTGACGCAGGACTGTCTTACTATAGACAGCATAGATATTGAGGTTAGCTTGAACAGTATCTTTGAAGCACAACCTTGAGATCTTGTTAAGAGATGTAATATAATAAAATGTATTATAGCTCAATCGACATTGCGGACGGCAAAACACAGGATGAAGTGGTTTTGTCCGTACTGCTCCGCAACAACCAAACCGAAACTTTTGTGGCCAACACCCAGTCGGCGCAGCCAGTTGTAACCGGTTTGAAGCGGCTTGCATTGCCTGGCCATCGGTCGGAGAGCAGATCCTTGTGCTTTACATCAGACGGCTTGGCTCTGCTCTCGGCTGCTGCACAAAGTGCCAAGTTGTGGAACAGGTGTTTGAAAGTATTCTATTATTTTTTCGTAGGATATTAAAACCAGTAGTTTCCTTTTTTACCACCGTTGTCCAGTTGCTCTAAAATTTCCTTACCGATAGAAGTGGACATAATTTTACACTTCATCACAGGTTGAAACTTCCTAATATGTAACTTGAGCATAAACATCACTAGGTTTGAACAACACTATTTTTTCTAATAAAAGTAAGAGTTCTTAGTTTACAATTACCATTTATTAATAAGGGAATACCACAGGCGAAAACGTTTTTTTAATATTCTGAAGATGGCCAACCGAACGTTGTCGACTAATCTGCAACTCAACCTGATTTAAACCTTGTTTTAATGATTAATCAATCACACATAAAATACATAACATAATGCGAATCAATCTACACAGGAATAGCAACCAATGCATCCGAACGGTGAAAAGTGTCCATGTTCAGTGCTGTCTTATCGTTCCTGGCAATCGACAAGTGCTACTCGCCTCGCAAAGTGGTTCTATTGAAATTCACGACGTGGCCTCTGGTGAGTAACGGTTTGTACCTTATACTTGTGATGACGTGGAGATTTATCAAACAATGCCCAAAGCCCATTTCCGAACTTAATGGCATACAGATCTATTCTAAAAATAATTTTATTTATATTACTTTGCTGTGTGTAACACGGAGCATAAACCTTTGGTCGTAGTACCCTATTCTGGTATGATTTTATTTTAACATCGGGATAAATTTTTGGTGCAATTCGCATGGTTAGGTTTATGTATTTGCTGAGTTTATTGCAGTTACCGAAAAATGTGTTTACAGTTGTAATAAATCGCATTTTGAATGTTTTCCGTTTTCTCTTTCAACCGATAATGTTTTCAGGCGCTTTGCTGGAGTCGATTGCAGCACACAATGGTAGTGTGTCATGTATGTGTCTTGCGCCTGACAGAAGTGGAGTTGTGACTGGCGGAAAAGACAAGACCATTAAATTTTGGGATTTCGATCTTCTTGCCGACGAAAACCGCCCCGGGTATGTCGTTTGTTGATTATAGCAAACAAAAAGGTTACTTTTATGATTTTTAGTGAGTCCTCGTCTGGGGTGTTACTGGCATCTTGCATTACATTATTTGCCATTTTATTTAGAATTGCATATAGATTAAATGTTAAAACTTGTTTGTTCTGTTTTTAATACTTCATAGTGAAATCGTACCCCAATGTCAAAGGTTATCGGTGTGCGTATCCCTTATAAAATGTTCGTTTATCAGGTTTTATAAAATATAAAAGGGACTACGTGTTCGATCCGTTTGAATTTGTTGCCAACATACGAAGTTTGCCGCATCAACCAATAAATAAAAAATCATGCTGACTACATTTCACGCAGGGTACCAGGTTGGCCAGATCCCCGTCAGTGAATTTGGCCTCGTCCAGTACCTGCAAAATCAAATCAGCAACTTTCTAATGTGTTTCAGCGTTTTGCTGTACACAATCTTTAGGCAGTTGCGGGCAACTCGAGCGCCGCATTACAATCTTAATGCGTTGACTCGATTGCTACACACTAAAATGTTTTAATATTATTAATAATATTTTACCTAGTGCTTACAGCTATTAACAAAAAGCACGTCTTCGCTATGAATACAATATTACTCAAATATTTTGTGTTTAAAAGTTGTTTTCTAAAAAAATAAAAAAATTGAACTTCGAAGAAACCAATTTGATATTTGTCAAGGTCAAAGCGCCTGACCTTGAGCCACACTCGTACATTGGAGTTGGATGATCAAGTGCTTGATGTGGCAATGACGTCAAACCGAAAGCACATAGCGGTCGCCCTGTTAGATTGCACAGTTACGATATTCTACGTGGACACGCTTAAGGTAAAACATTTTTACCAGATATTTCTGCTTGCTTATAGGCATATGCTATGCCAGTGATTCTCAAACTGCCTCAAAAGATTGTCAAGTATGCTGCCGCCGCCGCCGCGGAACTTTTTGTAATTTTGCAATAGTGACCAATTTGTATTACAAATAGACATACAAGCAAACGTTCGAGACTTGACTGTACAGCACAAGTACAATATACATTATGAACCAAAAGTTGTGAAACATTTAGTTTGTGTTGTGTAATCGTTACCACGTTTTATATAGACAGATTCAGGAGAAATATAATATTCTGCTCTCGAATTATTGTTACAGTTTTTTCTCTCGTTGTATGGCCATTCTCTTCCGGTTCGCAGCATCAGTATTTCTTCCGACTCTACCCTTATCGTCACCGGTTCAACCGACCGTAATGTTAAGATATGGGGTCTCGACTTTGGTGACTGCCACAGGTAACTTTTAAGGAGGTGACATTTTAACTTTATCTGACTCGAAGTTTTATCTGTCGTGCTTTTTGTATAAATAGTGCTCTCAAAATATTTCTTCCATTCAGAGAAGTGTTGTTTATTGTATAATGAAAAAAATCATAAAATACGAACTAAGCGTATTTTAATACATATCTGGTTTGCAGGTCATTGTTCGCTCATGACGATGACGTCACTAGCGTGCAGTTTGTTCCCGACACTCACTTATTCTTCAGCGCTGGCAAAGATGGCGTCATCAAACAATGGGATGCAGACAAGTTTACATTGATACAGATTTTGAAGGTTTGATTTTTTAAAGTAGAATTGTTAATCACTTTTTCTTGTTGCTGCAAAAAGACTCACAAAAAGTATTTATTTAGAAACTAATGCACGCTTGCGACGGTGCGACCCTATAACTTTTTGCGTGACCCTCTGGCGACTTCGAATTTAGGAAACTCTGCTTAAATTCAACATAAAATCCGGCTAATTTTTACAGATAACATGCATTTTACTCACTCACAGTAAGACATATAATATCCTCACAGTTTGAGAAGCAGTTTCAAATTATTTGAGCATAACCGCTAAAGGTTGTATTTAAATATAAATCCCTTACAAAACTAGGTGGTATATTTGAACGTTTCGAAAATATTAAAATTTATTTAGGATTTTACCAAAACGTCAAACCACGCGCCTAGCTTCAAAACAGTTTTGCGACGAAATGCTAGCCTTCTTACTTTAGGATTTTTTGATGCAAGTGCTTTATTTAATTGTGTAAGCATTCTATTACTTGCGGTCAAATGGTCAAAGGTCACTGAACACATGGTGCCTTGACATTGTAGTTGTCTCTACGGCATTTGTTTTTTCTACATTTTCATGGTAGGAGTTGGGCGATTATGCTTAACAAAGCCCGTTTATATGCACGTTTAGGCCGGATTCGAATGTATTTCGTTATTTCATTCACTCTCGTTTTGGCGCTGGAATGAATTAAGTTCTCTCGTTTCTTAATCGGTCAAAAGGAGTGATTTCAATCCGTTCGCCGCTGAATCTGTTCGTTTCGCTGACGGCCGAAATCGTTTAATGTAGAATGACCTGCTTTATCGCAGTAAACATCACGCCACTTTTGGGACATTATGACGTAACACGAACGGCTAGTCGTAAACAAAACAACAAGTTTAGCGCATAAGGAAAGATTATTACGTTCACTCGTTAGATACTAATTTGTGACTGAGGCGCTGGTTTAGAATCCAAAAAAAAATAATCAAAATCGAACATTATTTGGGTTAGGATGCGGGTTTGGGTAGGTTTAAATAGTAATACTTGGCCCAACTTCACCCAAATGTTGTACATTGCTTTAATAATTGTCTCAACGCTGTGATAGGATTCTAGGCCAGCGCCAAATATCGTTTTCATTAGCCATGGTTGGTACATCTTATCACCTTCTTTTGTCCACTCTGCCTTGTATATAGCGTTGACCAGCACACTTAAGCTTAACTTTCTTGCATTCTGTGTGCCAGGTAAACAGAAGCACTATTCAGTAAAAAACGTACTTAATCGGCAAACCTAACTCAAGTGATTCTTGTTTTTGTTTTTTCAATTTTAGGTTAATAAAAACGAACAAGCAGCAATAGACCGTAAGGAGTAGCTTAAACCGAAAAATCGGTTGTGCGTCAGGTTTACTAGAAAATTACGTAATAATGCGTATCAGTGCAGTTTGTACACTCAAGCTGGAGCTGGCTTGAATTTTGCGCCATGTAATTACGTCTCTGGAACGGATTACTTTTCAATCCGGATTGAACCTTAATATAATCTTTTCGCGAAAGGTGCGTATAAACGGGCTTAATGATGCTGTTTCTGTTTCAATAACATTGTTTTGTATTCATTCGAATTAATATATGAATCCACGTGTGTAAGCTCTAGTGTTTTAATAAATTCCTGTACACTGATAAAGACTTCAGTATCGGATCAGATCCATTAGTTTTTAGTGTTCATGCTGACATAAAAAGTAGAAAAAATATTTTTAACCTATTCATTATTCCAGGGTCACATCGGACCCGTTTTGGCGCTTGCAGTGAGTCATGATGGCGATCATTTGGCATCGAGCGGAAAGGATCGATCCCTTCGCTTCTGGCAGAGGTCGCTTGAAGTTGTGATCCCGGATGAGGAGCGCGAAAGGGAAAGAGAAGAGGCCGAAGAGGAGACTGTGCTTCCGAAGAGTCAGGAAGCGCAAGTAAATGTTAAAGTGTATTTTTTGTTTGGCAGAAATTAGAGATATAGTGATATCGGTCGATCTCTAACCGAAATTACAACCCCTGAATAACTCACCCACTGGTTGATTTTTTATTTCTCTGTACCGTGGTGTGTTGTTACTGTACGTTAAAGATATTAAGAAGAGGACACGAATGTTAACTTATCCGACGAGTTCAAGCAAAACACGAGACGTCTAAAAGATTTGCATCTGAGATATTGAGTTTGCTCATTCAAGTCTTTTTGTATTAAAGTGTCCAGGTTTTGAACAAATATAATGTGCACAACTCTTAAGGTACAATTACGAAAAGTACCCTTAGTCCGATTTTTAAAATTTGCTAAAGATTAAAGTTCCAGTTTTTAACTAGAAATTCACGAATAGGAGCTCATTTTTTAAACCCCTTTAGATTCCCGGAGAAGCAGTGGATCAGGAAGTTGGTCTTCCAAGCATGACAACAATTGAGAGCGTCAAAGGGGCCGAAAGGATCATGGAATCAATCGAGGTCCCTTACATTTTTCAAATATTTTATTTTAGTGCTGTTTTTCACAAGATAAAAGGACACGCATATATTAAAGATTTTCAACAAAACAGTTATAGGTGGACTGCTTTACTTAATATGAAATTGTAACTAAACCAGCAGAAACAGTTTTTATGCAATTTACTTTAATGGATTTTTCATGTTGTTTTTTTGCTTTAGCTTTACCGTGATGAATGCGACCGAGAAGCCGAGCATAAGAAAGAACACAAGGACCACGACGTAAGAATCGATTCGTATTATTAAATGAATCTGTGAAAATAGCGGAACGGCGAACAGACTAAGACAACCAGATTTATTTTAACTTTTCAAAACTAGATTAGAATTAAAATTAGATCATTTTGAGTATTCTCAAATTAGATTAGAATTAGAATTACTGAATTCTTGCAAAAAACTAAGGAGGCCTATAAACTAGAATTTGACCTAGGATTACATTTAATTATTCACATTAAATTTAGTTTAAATCGCAATTTATTCTAATCAGAATGTAAATTTCAAATATATCTCGGCTCTTTTTACGGTTTTGGCTTTTAGGCTGTATTAGATTAGAATTGGAATTGGTCGCATTTTGCTCTAATTCATTAAATAAGAAGACTAGAATTATCAAGCTATGCAAGTCTGTGTCGGGTTCGGGACTAGCGTTAGTTTACCGGATTCCCGAATCCGAAGTGCGCCTGCGCAGTACCGAAATTCGAAACTGATACGGCAGCGAACTGTAAATTGTGAAGGCTGAATATCGTGTATGGTTGAATATTTTCCAGCTATGTATTGTAAATTGATGGATTAAATGACATGCACCTATTGATTGCTGGACATTCATCTGATTTTAGTTACGTAAATGGGTGAAATACAGGCTGTCGCACCTGGAGTCGCAGCCGGGGTAACGACGAAATCGCACATTTGGTCGCAGTCAGACTCGGTTTATTTTTAACCGACTCCACAGCTCTGGTAGATAGGACTTTCCAAAACCTTAGCGGCATACACACAGAATGCAACCTTATAGGCATAATAGTGAACCACGTTTTGTAAACCTACGCAAGCGCCAGCGGTGCTTTTTCCCGCCGAAACTGGTGAAAAACACGCTGAAAAAGAAAACTGACTTCTTTGGAAGTAGTTTTTTTTAAATGTGTGTGTTGCTCACCAGCCTGAGTTCGAAATCGCAGCTAAAATGTGGACATCGGCCCATGTCACAATTTCCTTGTTTCGTGAAAGTTTATAGTTAACTTGTTAATGACTAGTAATGGCGTCGGGTAAAAAAATTCAAAATACCGATCGAAATCTTAATGTTATTTTTCAACATCTTTCAGCATTTGCCCTACTGTCTATTAGCATTTTCCCTTACTTTTGTTCTTTGGCAGGTGCCTTACGTCTCCGAGCACCCGATCCTAAAAGCCTACGGAAATATTTCTGTAAGTAGTTTGTTTTCTTTTTTTATGACATCGAACTATGCATTGGTTAACGGCTAACTGTTTCTTGGTGTTGCTTAGTGTAGGGGTTCCCAACCTTTTTACGATCTCGTACCACTTGGACGCTCTGTACTGCCACGCGTACCACTTCTTGCAGAAAAACTAATTGATCGAATCATATTTTATTCAGAAGAATCATATTGGCCTACTAAAAATAGCTTACACCTAGCATTATTCAACGCTGTTTGTAGCTTACGCCATAAAACAGTAGATGGTATCTATCAAGAGCAACCATTTGAGACATAATTAACGCCCACTGTCCCAAAGCGTTCTACGGCTTTCCAAAGCAACTGTGCTCCTTGTTGACAAATCACATGACCTGTATTTTGAAGATCGTAATGATACGAAACAGTGTTACGTAACAGAAGACTAGGCCTCGAAAATTTTGTTCTTGTTAACAAAATAAAAAGTTGTGAACCTTGGTTTTTGTGAAAAAAAACGGAAGCTAATCGCGTACCACCTGAAAAACCTTCCCATACCACTAGGGGTACGCGCAACACAAGTTGGGAACCCCTGGCTAAGTGGCTTACTATAAGCACTAAATATTGAGTTACTTCATACTGCCTATTAAATATATTTCAGGTGGATCGTTACGCGCTTCAAGTCCTGCGCAAAATCAAATCAAGGTTCGCTCTATTTTATTTTAAATAGGCTATATATATATTTTTTTTTTTTTCTTTTTTTTTAAATATATTTTTATTTAATCAATATATCGTGCCATTACCGAAACTGCTTTATGAATACTACAACATTTAGTTTTACGTTATTTAGTGTATCACATACGATTTATCTTTGCGAAATTGCCATAACACTTACCAGTATACATATTGTATGATTAAAACCGACCTGCACACAAGGCAAAAGATATTATTTGACGTAAAGACCTTTGAAAAATTAACGCGAAATAGTATGTTATGATTAGTCACCACTCCCGAAAAGCTGGGAGCGTCTGTTGTATAAAATGATAACAAAGATGCGATCTAAAGAGACACATAATAGTGTCCACAAAACGGTAATCTTAATCGGAGCTTGGAAGCGAAAAAGTTAATACGTCTTGGTTTATTGACACTGGGCGTATTTTACAGATATATCAATTTCTTGCTGTTAACCTCTTTTCTAACATTACCCAGTATTATAATTGTTCCTTTGTACGGTTGAATATCCAGTGAACTGGAGGAATCTCTGCTCGTACTTCCCTTCTCATACGTTCCTGACCTTTTGACCTTGCTGAACAAGTTCGTCACAAGAGGGCGTGAAGTGGAGCTCGTGTGCCGATCGATGTTTTTTCTGCTCCGGTAAGATTTGTTTGCCACATGTTGCTTTATCCTAAAGTCGTGTTGTTTACGTTTCGAACCAAATACACTTTTACTGGCACTTCAAGTCGCCGTAGTAATACACAATCCAGTCTTTATTCACCCGTTTATTATCGAGTCTTTATTGACCCGTTATCATCTAAAAATTCAATATCTATAAAATACCGCCTAACTACTGCCCAGGAAAAACTACTAAGCCTTTCGCGTTAATTAGCGGAGCAATGATGACCAATTTCCTTACTCATCTGAGTAACGTATGATGCAAAAAATATCCTTCCTCTAAGAAGTTCTGAGCTCCAAGAATTTATTTGAACTTATAATAAAAAGTTTTCTGATATTTCAATGCTTTCATGGGTACACTGTGCAGTGTGCACGGATCTGTATCGAGATGATGTCGACCTTTACTCGACCTTTTGGCTTTGCAACTCGTATTAATGCTTTCAAGTGTTAAAGACTACATTTACCTGCTGACTTAATAACTCTCATATTATGTTTAAATTTCTAACCAGAATTCATCATGGTCGAATCACGTCAAATGAGATGCTGATCGACGTAATGGACGATCTGAGAATTAACACAGAACGTCAAGTTGGCCAACTGAGGGTAATTTATTTATCGCTTTTGAGTTTCTGCTGTTTGGAAATTAAAAAAACGACGTTAAAAAGTTGAATACATTAAATAAGTGGTCGGCAAACTGTGGGCTTCGGCACAAATGTCTGCCTTTCAGCAATTTTTAGTAAACCTCGAGCTATTTTTTATTATTTCAGATTTCAGTTTGTTGTGGACTGCTAAGAGCCGTTCATTCATTGAACTATTGTAAAATTTGGTGTACCTAAGAGTTTTCTTGGCTCACTGTTTCATTGCAGGGCTAACAAAGCTATGCACCCCTCCCATCTAAAAAAGCTCGCAAAACTATTCTCCATTTTAATTAATTATTTTCAGCCTAAAGGCGCTACGCATTCTGTGGCTTATTGCGCTGCATGGCTCGTAACCTCTGTACGAAGTGCAATTTTTTTTAAATTAGATTAGACTATAAAGGTCATTTTTTCGAGCAAATGGCTAATCTCTTTCCTGTACCTCATGCTTCACTTATGCCCTTATAATTATAGCTTTTCGAATTTAAAGCGAATAAATGCAATTTTTTGCGCTATGACACTGGCCTTAAGGCTGAATAGCAGCGCACGAGAGTTCTAGAGAACAACCGGTTTTATTAGGATTACCTTTTTGGTTACGACATATCTTGTAGTGTCATTTTAAAAATTGTCAGGCCAACCCAAACAAAATTCCTATACCCCGCCCCTGTTTTCACAAAACTTTACGTAGTGGGCTTTCAATAGCTCTTAAAAGAGTATTTTTGCCGCTTCATAAAACGCTTGCCGAACACTGCATTAAATGCTTACAGATGCTTGGCGAATGGCCCAAAATGGATTTTTTGCACTTAAAACTTTCTGGCGGATTAGGTATTTGATTGTTGTCAGTGGTGACCAAGATTTTCAATTTTTCGAACAAACACATTGTTTTTGAAGTAACTTGTATCTAAGTACTGTTTAAACTTCATTTGTTATTTGCTTTCTAGGATCGCATCGGTTTTAACTTGGCCGGCCTTGATCACGTGAGGCGACGTATCGAGGCTCGCAATGACGTCACGCTCTTCTCTGACGCCACCCAGCTGCAGAAAGAAAAAAGCAAAAAGAAACGCAAACGTGAAAAGTTGCAGCGTGCCATTATTGCGGTTTGATAAATAAAACAGTTTCGTCGATGTATATTGTGTTCGTTTTTTAAATTTTTTTGATTGCTGTTTGGAAATTCAACAGATGTCTTGATGAATGTTTTAGCAGCTTAGCATATATTTTTGGCAATTTCATCATGGTATTGTGAATAACATATTTCTTTAGTGATGAATTGAAATTGCAAAACACAGGTTTTACGGTTCGAAACTATATCTTTGGTCAATCTGCTTGAAATCAAAAAAATACACTTTTACCCCGTTGACGTGTAAAAAATGTTCTGAAAAAAACTTCATTTACAATACATAATCGGCAATAGGGATGTCCGATAGTTGACATTTTAATCTGATACCCGATATTTTAGGCCAAAAATGTCTATGCCATCCTATTCTTAATGACGCCATTACTATGACACGCGAGATAGATCGAACGTTTTTAAAGGCATGTTTTCCCTGTTAAGGCCACAACGTGTTTTAGCGTTAATAAGTATATTTCTGACCAGTTCGTAACCTTCCATTTTTTGATAAATTTAGCTTTCAGGGTGGATCATTGCATTGTTCGTAAATCTTATTTGAAATTACCTAATAATTGTTTATCGGATTGCCACATTACAACCTTAATATCGGAGGAGTACCGATACTACAACTTGGCAGTTGGCATCGGGTATCGGCCTGATTCGATATTATTGGACATTTCTAATCCGCCTTAAGACAAGCTGAAATTCACTACATTTACGGTAGTTGCGACAGGAACACTTCATACAAAATAATAATAAATAATACCATAGTATTAAGACCAAGGTCGCAATAAAACCAAAATACGCAGGTATATCCGTGACAGAATAAGGTCTAAAATTTGAATGCGACCATGTCGGAATAACTTCAACATTTATCGGAATATGGCTCCACTGTTTTGAAACCTGTTTGGTGTTAGTGGTTGGTAATGGGTGGTGTGATAAATTGGGTTTGGGTTATTATATAATAGAAATTATAGGAGTTAGTGACGGGGCTGCGGAGTCGGTTAAAAGTAACCCGAGTCCGACTCCGGCGAAAAAAATAAACCCGAGTCCGACTCCGGTCAAATGTGCAATTTCGTCGAGTCCCGAGTCCAGCCCTGACTCTATAGCATGTATTACGCCAATTTACGTAACTGAAATAACGTGGATATTCAGCAATCAACTTATAGGGGTGTCGTATAATTTATTCACTCACAATACCTGGTTGGAAAGTAGTACACCATATGCTATTTCACCTTTACAATTCCAATTTTGCGGCGATAGCAGTCTTAAAATTTGGTAGGCCTACTACGCATGCGCATGTCGGACTCGAGACTCGGGTAGTTTTACGTGGTCTTACTCGAGTCTCGAGTCCGACTCCGACTCCGCAGCCCTGCTTAGGGGTTTTGGGTGGGTTTAGATGAAACGTTGCATAGGATTCTGATCATTTAGGTCAGGGTTTGTTGAACTTTTGTTTTATAGCCACTAAAAGCCCCTAGTGATTATAGCCTACATTATATAGGCAGCGTTTTCATGACAATATAAAGTGCGCTTTGTGCAAATAGATGTGCTATTGGCTAAAGAAAATTAGACTGAAAACATTGATCTACATTTAGGTCGATTTTTTTACTGTAGTTTCAGACTTAGTATGACGTAAATTAAGCCTTTCGATTACAGGGTTGTCCAACTTAAACATGCCAACGTACCATTTTTATCTTAACTTCTCCCCGTGACAAAGTTTTGCAACCAATTATTTCTAATATCAAAAGCGCTTTTTTAGAAAACTTTTTTTTAACTAGATCAATTTTGCTAAAATTGCATCATGGAAAGGGTCACGGCGTTAGCCTTTAGTCACAGTGAAAACCTGTAAAACTACTAACTTTCCAGACGCGCGATATATTTTATCGTGCATTTACTTTAAATTGCAAAAATAATCTTTTATATAGGGTCGTACTTTTTATGTTGTATTCATGTAAAAAAAGACGGAAAACAAAACACAAATATAACTTATAATTTCGCAAAAAAGCCTTTTTAAAAAGTTCCATATATGACATACTGCGACTAAAAAAACGGTCTAACATGCAAAAAATTAGTCTTTCTTGCCAACCCCTGGATTCGAACTTTATGGGTGACAGGAAACTGGTCTATTTATTGGTGTAACCGGAAAATGTCACATAGTTCTATTAAAAATACATTGATTTAAACAACACATTGTTGTTTGAAGTACTGCATTAATGTCTTGGCGTCGTCAACGACATAGAATAAACTGACCACCGGTCGAACGCAAATCAGTTATTTTTTCGAGTCAAGCAAAACTCATGAAACTTCATAAATTTGTTATTTGAAAGAGACAAATAAACGAGACGCATGTTAGTTTTTTAATTTTTGTACTGCAAGTTAAATTATGACAAACCCTAAACAAGCAAGATTATATATTTTTTTATCAAATGAGGAGTTGCACGTAAATATCTTTTTCCTAGCGCTAAACCTACTGTGAAAACACACTTGTTTTAAGTTGTTTAAAGTCTAATTGTTTTGCTAGACACAAATTGTTTATTGGCCAAAATTGCTATAATAAACATTATCTCTTTTAAAGATTCGAGCTGAGTTAAATTTATTTACACTAAAAAATGTAAATTCACGAGTTAAATACAAGTGAAATATCCATGCGTCAGAAATTGTTGAATTTGAATGGAAAGCAGAAAATTTAGTTTGCAACCCAGGCACGTATATCTCAGTTTCATACAAATGTAGCGCGGAAATAAAATCTCACATCAGTTCTGATAAACAAAATTGTGTAAAGGAAAAAAAGTATGTCTGGCCTGTTTTGTTGAAATCGGATCAGCCAGAATGCGCGGTGCATCATCGAAAATAAAAAAAATGAGCAACTTAAACTACATACAAAGACACGCAGCACGCCATTGTTTTCCATCTTTTAATACAAAAATACGTCACGTTTTAACATAACTTTTTGACGTCATTTCTGAGTTATTTTTAGGTCCCTTATCTGGACTTGGCCAATGCAAGCGTGGTAAGTTTGTCAGTTAAGGATAACAATTAGCACGCATATATTTACCATTCACACTCTTATTACAAAAATTTACGATTTAAATCGCAAATAATTTAAAAAATATATAATTTTTGTAAATTTACCTAAAAAATGCTAATGTGCAATACTGTACAGTTTGTATATAGTAAGTATCGTGTAACATTCAAATTAGTTTAATTAGATCTACAAAACTGGAAAATCAAATTTATCACCAAGGAGAATTAAGATTAGTGATTGGCAGAAAACAATGTGATGTGCCAGTCGCGTCAAAAAGTAGTTTGAAAAATATATTCGTGTTTTCCAAACTTCATAATGAATAAAAGAATGAATTTTTTTTAGTGATACCTTTACGTCCTACCATGGGGCTCGCCTCCTAGTTTAAGAACTCCTGATTTAGTCTTATTTCAACAGGTTTAGGAACTTATACCGATCAAGACGGTATTACGACTATTAAGCATTAGTCCTATTTTGGTCAAAAAAAATTCCGAACTGTGTCTTATTCTAACATTGGTGCTGTTCTTATTTCGGTCTTATGGCTGGAAGCAATGTGAAAGCTCGATTGTTGCGAAACAAATAATAATGACTTTCAAGTGCGAGAAGAAAGTTTTAAAACAAAACGTTTCTTATATTGCTACTGAAAATAGCATTCCACCAGTTAAGCAATCCAATAACAAAGCAAGACAATTCTTATACTTCTTTGCTATTTGCGTAAATAAATTTTGAATGGCAGGCTAAATTGAAAAAAGAAACTGAAAGAGGACCATAGTTTGTTAAAAACTAATCGATATTCCAACAATAACCTGGTATTATAGCGCGCGAAGATTATGTATAAAAATATTCATTGCAAAATATAGGCTATCGTCTAAATCTAAATCGTCATTCAGCCACCTTGTTTCCAGCAAATCACGCGCGAAACGTGTTTTCCTTCACGAAAAAACAAAGATGCTCAGGGCGTATTTGCGACCGCGCCCCAAAGAGGTTATCGTCGCCGTCACGTTTTCGTTATCGCATTTCCAGGTCATTGCCCCTCGCGTGTTGCATTGTCATAACTTCGTGCTTCGATTTGGGCGGGCGGCGGATCCGGTACTTACCGTTATTCGCCCATTTTAACTTAAAGCGTCGTGGGCTGAGCCTGCCTGCTGCCAAAGCAATTTAGTCTACTTGGCGGCAATTTATTTTCGGCTATAACGCACTATTTTGGTCGATATAATTTTATTTCGGTCCGCCACTTTCAAAGTCGGGTCGCAAAGGGTATGTTAATAACAAGAATATTTCACCAACGGCGTATTATACATATTAACCCTGCTTAGGGTGGCGATACGTGTACACTCTTAAAATTTGAGTCGTTTGCAAGTGATCTACAGGGGCGAAACCAAATATTTTTTTTCTACCAAAAAAATAGAATTTCGTTTATTTGGTTAAAATTCAGCATTAAAAGTAATGTAGTACATTGCTCGGTATAATAGCAGTTTTCAAGATGATTTTGGTAATTTTTAAACGTCATTGATTGCACAATTAGGGTGAATGGACATATAAGCAATTAGGTTTTGAAACATACACTGGATTTATCCCCTTTTAAAGTTATACTAACGAGTGTGTGTGTGTACTGTGTGTGTGTAACGAGTGTGTGTACCCAATGTATTTGTATATCCGCACTCAGTGATTCGGGATAGAGATAAAAAAAAAACGGGTAGGCCTATACTTTGCTAAGATTTCGTTATTGATTGCATGACGTTAACTTTATAGATAATAGTGTAAAATATAAAACAAGATTACAAAACTGATAAAAACGTGAATATAGTTGTAAGTCTCAGCAAACATTTGAAAAAAATTAGGTTTTTTCTGTAAATGTAGAAAGTAGTACGCAACTAAAAAACGAAAGCACAGACATGTGCTCAAGACCCCATCCTGATTAAACTATAACAGCCTATATTCTTCATTCAGCTTTTTATTTACGTTACTTTGTTTCACAATTAAAAAAGCAATTGTTTAGTGAACCCAACGTTATCAGGTCATCACGTATAACTTTTTTGAAATGCTGGCATTTCTATTTTCAGCAAACAGAAGATTACGAAGACTTGTTTATTGCATCTAACAACGCAAAACTGCATATTCATGAAAATAGTTCTAATACCAAAAAGAGAACGAAAGAAACAAAGAGGGAAAAAGGAAAAAAAAGCAAGCGGCCACATTGACTTGTTGTTATGAGGGGGTTGTAGGATTATCGTTTCCCACGCGGCAGAAGGTATTTAGCGTCTAGGTACTTTCAGTTACCCTTCGCATCATCTGCCCTTTTGTTTAAAAGGATGTTAATCACTAGTCACGAAGTACATATAACGTATCCAACAAAACTATTCTACGAGCACAATTTGTTAGGCATGCATAAAAACACGAAACAGAGCACCTATTGCGTAAGGTGCCGCGAAAACTCTGTTTACGAATTGTCTCGATAACCGAAAATTTGAACCGCTGATAAACATCAGTTTCAGACAACCTGCTGAACCCGAGTTTTTTGTTTTGACTGCAAATAAATCTTGGATTGTTTAGCTCCTGTGGGTAATATAGCCACCAGACAGTGGCACGTTATCTATCATTGCACGAAACTTGCATTGCTCACGTACATTGCAATCGATAAGACACTAAGAGTTTTTAAAAGAAAATATCGATAAAAATAAATACTTTTGACAACAACAAAGCAAATTGGAGTATAAATAAAAATAAAAATTTCAAGCATGCAACGACATTCATCTTAAATTAGATGACATTTATGAAACATGTCAGTAAATAAATATCAGAACCAATTGAAATGTGTCCACACAAGCTGACAAAGTTTATTCCGTCAAAACTAAGTATTACCCAGAATATTTATAATTGCAATAATACAGTATACTGATAAACAATTCCAAAGGCCCAAGAGAATGCAATAATACGTATAATTCACGACAATGTCTAATAATAATTCACTTTAGCAGTTTTCATTTAAAAGCAGACACTGTTAAATGCTTTCAATAAACCCCCGGTGTCCGGCGCCAGTGGTTCCGGTGGTTTCCACTTTGTACAGTTGAGTCGCACAAATTCAGCTCAGCATCGTAGGTACTGGCAAATCTGACAGGTAACCCTCGGCTTGATGGTGAGTAAGTCTCTCACTGTGAATCGAGCTGGCGACCTTTTGAGGCGGAATCGACGAAGTCGGGGATGGCGGACGGACGATGCTCGCTTTTTGTAAAACGAACCATTTCCACCTGTCAAAAATAGTATTGTTATATTTCAACTGCAGTACAACTTTTTATGGAAATCAAAGATGTATTACATTTGTTAGGATTAAAATTACAAGATGTATTAGATTTGCAAGATATATTACATTTGTTAGGATAAAAATTAAAAGATGTATTAGATTTGCAAAGTATATTATATTTGTTAGGATAAATAACTATTTATTTTATGTTTGTTGAAAGTTTGTGCCCTGTTGGAAAACAAACTGTAAATATTACATTTGAAATACGTTCGCATTCGCATGTTGATCTTGAATCGAAAGAAATCGAACAACGGAATCACATTAGATTTACATTCTTAGGCTTACGAGTATGATATTCGCATATACGCACGTCTTTACGTCACATGCTACGACAAACGTTACAAAACGCGTAATCGTCTTGCACGAAAACACATTAGAGCGGTTAGGGTTAAGGCGATGGCGCGGCTCGATACCCAATTGTTTGGTTGTTGACAGGATCGAATTTTAATTTAACATGTTGCACATATCGTCAACACGTAAATCAACGATAACCACAGCCCATATTTAATCTTCCCAAACATTTTGTCAGTTTTCGAAAACTCACGCGACCCCCCACATTTTGTGGAATAAAGGTATGCCGAAGTCAATTAGAAAAATATCAAGTTACGGTTTAGGGCTCCATTCGCGCCATTACCACATTTTAATCTCAATGAAGAATATGCATTGTTTGCTTATGAAAGGCAATGGAAAATTGACCTTCCGTAAACAACTAACTTAAGCTAAACAATAGAGATTTATTCACTTTTGCTTTAAAATTTCAAGTTCAAGACTAAAGTTGTCGTAATATCTTTTTAGCTTTAATTCATGCCCTTAAGGGCCAAATAAAAGTGCTTTTGTGTATTTCACATTTCCTTCAAGAGTTGCATGCCAGTCAATAAGCCATTGAGCCAAACAAGCTTTAACACGAATATGTAAATAAGTTTGTATATCCAAATTTTTTCTACCTTGAAGTGCTCTAGTCAGATTGCATGTGTGCTTGATGCTTCTACACGCCCGGTAAACTCTTGCTGTACATTCCAAGCTTTTCAGACCAACACCGCTTTTCCTGAAAATAAAATAACTGTTACCAAAAATGCAATGTTAACAAATGTAAATTTATATATTTTTCCTTACGCAAGAATGTTTGCTATGCGAGCCGTCAGTTAACTAACATTATGAATAACAACTTACTGTCTTAAAATGTATCGTGACCATTTGTTAGTTGGTAAAGATCTTCCAGAAGCATTTTGTGTCATCACAACGACAGATATCACGATAAATGAAAAGATGGCGAATGTATGTCGGCAGTTCATATTGTAAGGCTCGATTTTTGCACTGTTTGTTATAAAGATATATCTGAGAAAAAAATAAAAGTTTATTAGCTTAAAGTAAATTAATAAAGCAAAACGTGGTATGCTATTTACAAAACATTTTATATATTGACGATCCGATTTTTCTTTAACAATATCAAAACTAAAGAATTCATAAAAAGTATAAAAGGATTTTTTACGGTGGTCACACTTCTAAATTTTCTTTTATATTTGCACCCCAACAGTACCTTTGCCTAAACAATTTGTTACCTCTCATGTATTTTACATTACCACTGCTAGTAAGCCAAACTGAGAATGCTACATTTTCAAGTCAGTGATACTCGCTTTTATGCAGCACGCCGCGAATCAAAATTACAGAAAAAATTCTTTAAACTTGAGTTTGATTCTCCTTACCGTCAACCCCGACCGATTTAGAGCGTCGGCAATTCCCAACCCTGACACGGCCAACTGTACGACCAGTTTTGTAACGCAATTATGGGTATAACAAGCCTCTAAACTCCGCGAGGTATTTTTCCACTACCAAAATGAAATTGCTCTGCAGTGAACCGCTTTATTTATTTTGTTTGTCGCTCAGTTTGGCGTGTGAGCTTGATGACTGGTAACACGTTTGCGCCCAAAATTGCTCGACACGGCGCCTGATAATCTGCAATAGTACCAACATATGTTATATTTTAAACTAGGCAAAGCACAGGTATTATTTTAGTACACATACATTTTTTGATGGCCGTGTTCATATAGGTTACTTTAAATATATCGAATATACCTACACCAAATAAACAAACCATCCCTGGTGGGTTTATGTCATTCTGACAACCGACTTTTAACAGCTAGAAGAAAATGAAATCTTGAAAATGAAAGCAACAAAAACTATTCACAATATTATTTAATTTAGAGTACAATGGACCTATAAAACTTTGGTTCGAAAAGGTGATTTATCAAATGAAATTTAAGCGGTTTTTTCGTTTCCTGAAAGGTTAGCGGTTTCGGGAAATTTTAACGGAGAACGCTTGTTGATTCACGTTTGCGATGAATTTAGAATTATCATCACGTTTGCGATGAATTTAGAAAAGCACTCTTGTTATTTGCTGTGAACTGACTCGTGAAGAAAATGTGACATAGCAAAAAATCCGGGAATTTGAGTTTGGAGTTGTCGAAATTGGGTAAGTCCTATTACGTATCCGAAATAAAAACCAACTCACACCTAACGCTATGACGAGAAAAGTGCCCCAATAGTGACGAATATATTTTACAGATATTTTTATCAGTTTAAGGATTGACGTGAACATAGGGAGTATAGATCACTATTATCTTTCAATTCCCATGGCAAAATAGCAATTGTGTACCGTACAGGAAAGTATATATGCAAACAAACATTTCGTAAATGTTTTTGTGTTTTTATGATGACATCACCGAACTCATTTGGTACGTTACGTAGCGCATTTTCTTTAAATTGGATATGATAATCGCCTTGTCAGTTAAATCATTATTTTGCACGTTTTCGCATACCGTTTCTTTTGTGTTCAGATTGCAAAAGACTTTAAAAAATTGAGTACTTTAACCAAAAGTTTTGCGAACAAATGGTATTTAATTTGCTGGCATTCCCCGACATTCCCCAACAGCGTCATCGATTAAAATCATATCGTCCCTTGTAAATCCTAATATTAGATAAGATTAGGTTTTCTGGTGAACTTGCGTTAAATGCTTTAAAAATCTTTATTAAAATCTTAAATCGTAGGTTATAACATGGTTTACCATGATTAAAGATTTAAACAATTCTCATAACTCTATTATATTGCATTATACATCTCTTCATAACAGATTTAGGTGTTGTTTATCACCCAGATTAAATATGCGGATTCAGACACATTCTGTTATTCGAAAGAAAATACTGATTATATTGTTTATGGCCGCCTTATATAAGTATGTTAGTCAAGTTATAACGTTCTTCTGAATAAACATTTGTACAGCAGTTGCCGCGACAATATAGGCTATAACAAAATATTTTGCAATTTTCCATTCATAAATCGTTAGCATACCAAACAAGTCTTTGAAATAGTGTATGAGTGGAAAACAACAACTCGCTAAATTATTAATTTGTAAAAAATGTATTTGTGTCTAATAAAATTCCATGTTAATATTATTTAAAGTTAATTACGAGTAATCCCACATAGGTAGCTTAAATTGTGGCGTAAAAGGTAATTTACGGTGGAAAAACATGACAAAATTGCTCCGACAAGCCTTTTAAATCAAAAAATTAAAATCAGCATGATACCTTATATTTTATGCTGACATTAGATCATTAAAAACCCGCATGCATGGTATTGCTAGGAATCCAATATCAATTTAAAAATTTGCAAAATAAATTTACGTTTCACTCTCACGTAAACCCTTACTCAGCTTTTAGAAATTTTAAAATGTACTAAATTAGCCTCAGGAATAACTGCGAAATTTTCGTTGTTTAATGTCTGCGTGTGCTTATAGTAGTCAGTGAGTAAAAATAGGCACGCTTGCCAAAAATGGTTCAGACAAGCCAAAAATAAATCACTTGTTGCCATCTGATAAGGGAAGAGCGAATGCATTCGATTGCAGATAACAGCAAGAGCGTGCAATGTTTAATGTTGCCAAAATAGCGCTGCTATAGTGTTATTTTAGGCCACAAGGTGAATAATGACAAGGTCAAGTCGACCATTAAATTACTCAATTGCGCGTTTCTCCAAATAAATTAAAAGAAACATAACGCAATATATGAATCCAGATATTAATATTAGCCAAAGACGGTTTGATTTCCATAATTGGCATGTTGAGAAGATTTGGGGTCATTGTGTAATATGACATAGCCGTAGTTATTTCTATCAAACCACTAATGTCTTACTACTATAATGATAAATGACGATACTAAGTAACAATTGTGCATCTTCGGAAGGCCTGCCGAGAGTTTATTGTATATCTATTCTAGCTATTCCAAGAAAAATACACAAAACTGGAAGTGCATAACATTTGGTAGATTTGACATAAACAATTTTGTGCTGTAAATGCACTAATATGGAGCCCACTATTTATGTATAGTTTGGTTCAATTTATGGAACACCTAACGTCTCATCCAGTTTTTTTAACTAAGCAGAATTGGTCAAGGTACACTTTCCTTCATGGACACAAAGTATATTAATTGAATTCGGGACAGGTCAGGGTTAGTCCAGGCGTATAACAACCCTAGAGTTTTTACAATTTATCCACACTCCACGTTTATGTCTATAGCGGCCTGTCGATCATATGATGCTACAAAAAATACTTTTAAAATTATGAATTTCTTACGTTGAACAATAGCATCGAGTCATGCATATGACCAATATAAAACATAAAAACAGATCACGTTTGTGTTGAATGTTGTTTTTAAAGTTTAAATTTTCACAAATTAATCGCGTTGAATAACGCAAGGCGCCATAGATTGCAATCGTATAGGTATATAGGGCGTGACCATGATATCAACATTAGATACGGCTCATTGTCTGATCGAAAGCAGAATGTGGGCATAAATATTTTATTAATCTTTACATAAATCTACTTTGCCGGATGTAATTGTGATACCATATTTGAACATCACACAGGCAAACGCATTTTTCAATAATTAAAAAAGTTTTTTTCAATCGTTATAAGTCTTATTAGTTTACTTATAATTAGGGCTAACTTTTGACATAGGCCAAATGTATTCAACAGTATTTGCTGTGTCTTATTTCGGTGGTGATTTGCAATTAGGTATAAATTTATTTTCCTATTTCGATAATATGTTTGATATTTTGTTGCACTAATTTTTACCTTGTATTTCAACCTAACTGTTTGCTCAACAATTTTGCTAAATGACCAACGTCTTAATTTTTTGCATTTTTATAGTTGTTAGTCTTTTTTATGAGGCAAAAAAATACCAAAAGTTAAAAAAAAAAGGTTTTCCATGAATCAGAAAAAATAACTGATTTGTGTAATGTTCTGAAGCAGGGTGGTCCAACTTCTTTTAATCGCGGGCCAAAAACAAGGTTTATTTTATCTTGCGGGCCAATATTTTTAAATTGCTATTCTTAGGCTTATTGCTGGCAAATTATACATAGTCTATGGCAGGGGTGGGCAACGTGCGGCCCTATTCCATTTTTCCAGCTATTTTTACCTAAATAAGGCTGGGGAATGAGCACTATGTTGGGTATCTTGCCCTATCAGTTTCCTGTTTGAAGTGCAATGGCTACACCGCTACACTAATGCAGTTCTACTCGAATGGGGAGCATCTATTACAAAACAATCTTCATTCATAAAGTTTTACTTGTGACACGTTGTTATGATAAAGAATTGTTTTGCAACAATTACACTTGTCTAGTACGGTCAAGGTGTATGTAACAGACTTTTGCCACGCATATTGACTGAAATGGTATGTTTAACAGCTGGGAATTAAGACTGTTGATTAAATTATACTCAGCCGATCCGTACGAGAAAGGCGTCAGTGGAATTGTAGGAAAAGTTATTTCCGAATTCACAAGACAGCACTGACAAAACTGCCGTAGTTGCAGCCTAGTAGCTCATTAGTTTTTCTAGTAAAAGCTGAAAATATGAATTAGTGTTATTTGATGTGAGGCCCTCCTGTAAGAATTACTTTTCCTAACTGGGCCCTTGTGTTAAAAAGGTTGCCCATCCCTGGTCTATGGCATATATACTAACTTTGTGGAATGTATACCTTTGTTCAGTTACGGTAGTTATGAAATAATTTCAACACCAAAATATTAAAAAAACACAAATTGAAGTAATATTGCCAGATTGAACCAAAGCTGACTATCAGTTTGCGGGCCAAAAAGGCTGAACTCGCGGGCCAAGATGCAGTTGGACCACGCTGTTCTGAAGTATTAAGGAAATCTTGCTCAGAACCAATCGCAATACATCTGATTATGTGAAATTTACTGCAGTCGAAAACCCAATTTTAAGGTTGCTATACCCAAGGGTTTATGACCACTAATTTAACGATTCTCGCATTGTATAAACAGATTTATATAGGGGTTGGCAGATGCAGTGTCGAATTTTTAATGACATGCTAATATAGCATGTTATACTAGCTTGATAACAAAAATTTTCTAGTACGTTAAGAAAGGGATACGGTCGAACATTTATCCACCCGTTTACTTTCAAATATCAGGTTTGGAAGGTATTTTCTCTTTATAACCTTATCGCTACATCAGAAAGATCTTGTTTTACCAGTTACAAAAAATTGGCATGAAACGCATGAGAAAACTGATTTGCAAACGATTTGGTTTTACGCGGGCATTCCAACAACAATGCTGGGCTTGAAGGACTTAAAAGATTCTAGTTTGGCATAAAATTCCAATACTTTTTGCTCTACGGTTATTACATACTAGGCATGATCCAACAAAATCAGTGACCCATACTTTGTTACGATGCCCTACGTTAACATGCACTTTTCATTCAGCAAGTGATATGGACTAGACACAATGCTGAAATATGTTGACATAAAGCATTCATACACTACGCTTTTATATATAAAAAGTTTCCGCTATTAAAACCAAAATTTGTTTCGAAAATCAGTATGTCACCCTACACACAACATGTTTGTATTGGAAAATTTAAGTTGTGCATAAACTTAGTCACCAACAAGGGCGGATCAAGGATTTTTGTTAGGTAAAGCCATGGACAATTTTAGAGATTTTGTCATATATTTAATGTGATTGGATTACGCAATAAAAAAGGCAACCTATAAATAAAAGCACTTTGTCTTTAATACATTTAAAGAGGAGACGGCAAAGCGTACGCACGAAGCGCTAAAAATTATTTTAATTGGTTTAAAATGAACTTTTATTTATAAGGAGTCGTGACGTTTCAAGTACACAATCAAGATTCGAACATTCTTTAATGGAACTTACCAAACCTCAATGACATTCAACCAATTATATTACTATAAGTTTAGCGTGTTCTCCTTTTTCGGGATTCGTTTATTGCTGTTGTTTCTTTGTTAATTTAGTGGATTTTAGTGGAAAAACTGATTAGAGCAAAGTAAGAACTTCTATACGTGCCTATATTCAGTCAAGTTTCTAACTATACTATACATTAAAGTTTTGCCTGAACGATTTTTTTGCGTTTCGCGCGATCAGATTTAACATAATTTTTTGTTTGCGGAATGCTTTGTGCGAGGGCAGCAAGTTTCTTGACGGTTCAGACACGTTATGACGTCATTTTTATGCCCCCAAACAATATTCTTGTCAGGTATTGGGCGTTAATAAATGGTTACTCTGCTGTAGATGCCAGATGTCCTCACTTTAACGAGAGTCACGAACACAAATATTCCTGGTGGCTATATGAAAACATGGCTTTTAAGGTTTTTATAAAAACATGCATTTAAGGTTTCTTTGATGTTTTAGGTTTCGATTTATTTCATATTTGTGCATAAGTTCGAACTTAAAACCACATGTCTCAGAACTCTACTTGTTTTATGACGTCATCTTATAATACATTTTATTAAAAAATACGTTAGGAGCCAAGTTTAAAAACGTTTAAGAATCCCTGATGTAGATTATTTACGCAAGGGCCACATTAACTGCATGGTCCAACTATCGCGGGTCATAAGAAGCAATTTATTTCATACGGCGGGTAATGTCGCATATAGGATCTGTAGCCTGCTGTGTTATCTCTGCTGGCTAATTAAACACAATAATTACAAGAATATCTAAATTTAAAGCATTGTTTTATCATGAAGTGTTTTCAACAATCAATATAGATACAGTAATCAATTAATTTAAAACAAACATTTTTTTAGTTAGCACTAAGCCTTTTACTTGAAATAATCCCAAGGCAGATAATCCAGCAAACTTCAGCCATAAGACCGAAATAAGAGGAACACATATACGTCAGAATAAAGCACACTTTTAAAAGACCAAAATAGGAAAAATACCTAGAAGTCGTGGTAACATCTAAATCGGAATAAGTCTAAAAACCATCGGAATAAGAACAACACTTTGCCTAACGTCTAATCTCACCCCGTAGTGCATCACAATTTCCTTAATAATTTCAACCCTAATCCAAATTATAACCTCAACCATAACCCATCACTAACTCCAAACAGAGGCAAACAATCCGGTGCCAAAAACAGCGGCGCCCCAACGGTGCCGTTGAAACTAGGTCGCCAAATACCGACATCAAAACGGTTGGCCTTGATTGTCCCATACAGTTTTAGTCTTTATTTTGGCCATTTAGGTTAATTCCGATGCATTTAGGACTTATTCCGACAGGTTTAAGTCTTATTCAGACGATTTAGATCTCAGTCTGTCGCGGATCCTGCGTATTTGGCTTTATTGTGACGCTGGTCTTGATACTATGGTATTATAGATTGTTCTGCTTTAGATATTGTTGCCTAGTAGGTTTTATTGTGTGATCCCGAACCAGTGGCACCCTTCATCGAAGATACGAACACATTATGACATATGTGTTCAATGGGATCAAGTACTTCTGGAGCTGCTTTTTGACCAACGATTACGGCTTACGTATCATTATTATACACCGAAAGCCATCGCAGACTCACCAAGTCTGTCTATCGATGATGCAAGAAAGGCAGGCTGGAAAAACAACGAGCCTGCAGTGAGCTTCGAACTCACGACCTCCGGCCATACCCAGACTGTCGCTGTTATCAACTGAGCTACACAGGCGAGTCGAGAAACATCCGTACCCCAATGCTTGCATCTTCCTGTTATCAACTTCACAATGTAGGGGGCAGTGAACTTCATCTGAAGGGGATCTACAATACCATGTATTATCATTCAATGAAAGATATTCGTAAAACAATTAACAACTAGACGAGGTGTGGTGTTATTCTATTTTTTTCCCAGCGGGGTAGAGCGCGGTGGGTGTATTTTGTAGTGCTACTATTGCCAGATGGTTGTTTCTTTATTTTCTAATTTGCACAAAAACGACTAAATATTTAACTTAATTTGTTTTTAATTCCCTTAAATACACATTTTTGCTTTAAGAAGTAAATTATTTTTAATTTTTTGGAAACTTAAATGTTTGGCTAACCTTCGAGAAAAGTTTAGATTTCTATGTGATTTCCTTGTATGCTTAACATATAATTGAAATTACGTTAAGTACATTTTCAAGTTAACAAAACTTTGTTACTTAACCTTGTTTGTAATATTTTCGCTATCTTTTTTTTCACCTCTAAAAAGCTCCTTGTTCCAAAATACCAAAGAATGACACTTTTACCCCCCTAAAAACCACTCCTAAATTCAGGTGCAGGAAAAGTTTGCCAAAAAAGTAAAGCTTGAAATTGAGGGGCCTATAGTTACTTTTCTTGTGAACAAAAGAATCTTCCTTAATCCGAATCAGAAAAAAACAAACGATTCTGCTTGCACATCAATGGACGAATAAACTAAATACAAAACTTACATAACTGAAAATCGTTTTTTGTTTTAGTATAGCTTAATTTGGTGTCAATCTCGCATGCATCCTTATTTAAATAAAGACAGCCTATAAATTGCAAAATGGCAATGAATTTTCTATTGGCTCAGAAATACTAATACACACGAGACACTGAAAAATATTAATTATATTTAAAAAAAATAATTAATTAATTATATTTTTTCAAGTGCGTTGCAGCAACGCTTGTATATAAGTTATATACGGGCGTTGGTTGCAGCTCGTACAAAATGTTTTTAAGGGCTGTGTGTGGACCACAGTTGAGACCCTTGCACTATAATATGTATTGGCAAAGAAACTAGAAATGTGTGATTTCGTTTATGACAATGTATTACTGACTTGTTTTATTATTTAAATTCTAAATTTTCAAAACAAGCTTGCACTCTTTCGTATTTATGACGTGATTACCTTTCTAATCTCGTCAAAATGTGTATTGTTTACTGAAACGACAGTGAATCAGCAGAAGATGTAAGATAGACCTTAATTGCAAAGCTTAAGCCACAAACGGTGAGGTAATGGGCTGCGCCCTTATCAAGTTATCCTGTCTTATTGGGGATTATCGCACTGCAATGTTGGCTCCTGCCGATTTAATCTTTGTTATGAAAATTCCTTCTAAACGAGAGTGTTGTGTGTTATTGGTTCTATATATTTAATAAAATTCCAGTACCACATTGCTCTATCATGCCATCATGCGTATTTTCCATTTTGGTATTGATAGGCTAAAACTAAAAGAAAGTTTAGTAGAATTGGAATATTCTTAAGCCATTTGCAAAATATTCTGTAGTGATGGATAAAGCATAAGTGTTTTCTGAAAATAGGTTATGGCCCTTATGGGCGATTTGAGTAATAGTATCTGCTCCAGTAGCGGTATATTACAACAAACGTATCTAAATTTGTCTTCATTTAAAAACAAAAACAAAATATCAACATTAACCTCCTTGTACAGTATATGATGTCATGGTTGAAGACATGTGTCATGTAAATCTGCTTTTTTAGTTTTACAATGGAAAAATAACAAGTGTTGAATGATATCATTTAAATTGGACGTTTTGTTTCTGAGTAACAAAATGATAACTTTTATTCCGTTATTCATGTATGTTTTTATTACAACTCTTTTATATGGTCATGGACCAGAGGTTGCCAACAATTTTCTTTCGCGCCCCCCCCCCCCCCCAAAAAAAAATGAGTTTTTGATCACAATAAAGAAAAATGTGATGTGCACCTGTGACGCAAAAATGAAAAATTGACGTAAACTCGTAAGCATAAACTCGTAAAGTAAAAATTCAACTAAACAATAGGGATTTATTTATTTGTAATTCTAAGTCGAAAACCAACGTGATCTAATTATTTATGAGAATATTTCGTATAGCATATGACTATGAAAATTTTTGTTTGTATATTATCTCATTTTTTTATTTAAATTGGTTTCTTGTTAATTTTTTCTTTCACAAATGTTACACGATATTCCTTAGTTTGACAGCTACTGCCGCGTGAACTCTATTCTAAATGAAAATTTTGCTAATCAATATAAAAATATTAATTAGTACATATTTCCAACTTTGCTAAAATATGGTCTCTCCATCGTAAGTAACGCTATCTATTCAAAATTAATCATTTTACAAAACAATAACTGCGTGTTTTTATTGTGATTCAAGGAAATATTTTACATTTTTTGTGCATATATGCCAATAGCCCATAACTTGTTTGCAAAATTATTAAAAATGCTATATAATCGAGAAATCTGCAAATCTCTGGCGTGTGCTGTCCACCACGCTGTTTTTAAAATGATAGTTTTACCTACCACGCAGAACATTTTGTTTGTTAAGCGAACAAAAACCATAGTTCTGATTCTGAAACCTGGAGTGTTTTTTTGTTAGGGACTGGAATAAATTTAAAAGTGGCAACCATCTTGATATTAGGCCTGATATATGAGGTATGTTGTCTGAAAGGATATTTTTCCTTGCTGTCAAAATGTAAAACAGCAGTAAGTATTAGTGTGTTTTATTTGAAAAATGACCTGTAAAGTTTTTAATCATTGTCATAAGCAATGCTCAATAAAATCGGTCCAACTCATGCTTTTTACGTGTGCTGTAGTACCCTCTGGTGGGCGTTAAAGAGTTACTAGGGGCGTTGTGAGCCCTTTCCCCATTTTGTGGGGCTTTAAATACACAAATGGGGCGTTTATCAAAATGCTATTCGGTCACATTAAGTTAAACTATGTAAAACGCTGTACAACCTACAAAACACCTATTGCTACCTAAATTTCATTATAAACTGTACTGTTAAACTTTATATATCGGGGTATGGCCAACTTGTAAGCGACCAAGAGCCTTATTTCCTCTGTAAACGTTCTTGGTTAGTTGCCAAGAGCCACACATTACTTTGGCGATAACTTAGGCAACCTGAACTATCTAGTGATCACTACACATAAACGCTTCGTGGGTC
Source organism: Ascidiella aspersa (assembly GCF_963924565.1). Lineage (NCBI taxonomy): Eukaryota > Metazoa > Chordata > Ascidiacea > Phlebobranchia > Ascidiidae > Ascidiella > Ascidiella aspersa. The sequence goes on from NC_139453.1 coordinate 20,077,672, forward strand.
TTACGAGTTGTATAAGCCTGCACACCGGTAGAATTGATTTTATCCTGATTTCGCTCTATGATTTGCTTGCTGCAGTTTATTTATATCTAAAAGACGGTTTGTGCGCGGTAAGAACAAGAAAGGCGCGTGGTTACAATTGCATTAATTATAAAGCGCAAAGTAATCATTCAAACAATTTATCAGTAATTGCTTACATGTAAGCAAATGGTTGCAAATAATGTCAAACTGTATAATGAATTATTAGAAAAAACACCTTCAAAGGTAGCATACAATATATTAACAACTTCCGGTTTATTTTATCTTGTTTTGATATTTAGTAACCATTATCATCATCAAAACTAAATTACAAACCTTGCTTTACTTTATTTTTGCCAATTTAGACCAAATCTAAAATGTCTTTCGCCATCTTGCAAGAAAATAATTTCTGAAAATGTCTTTCGCCATCGTGCAAGAAAAAAATCGCCATCGTGCAAGTAAAATAGAAGATAGTTTTTTGGATATGCACCTGACTCCTGAGGTTTTATGATATCTTTTTTGTACAAAAACCAAAAACAAGATATACTTTAAATACATATTGCGATGAAAAACCTACTTCAACGAATGTACACGAATTAGACGCAAAAAACCTTGATTCTAACCTTTTATAGTTACAGGTTCAGGCCTTTTTTTAACGATGTGTAAATGTCTTAGGATGGTTTATTTGTAATAGATATAATGTGTATTTAAGTTTAAAATGGTTGCGCGTGCGCTTATTGCTAATACAACTTCATTTCTAAAATTACAAAAGCTTTCGCGCCACACTTGACAATCCCTCGAGGCAAACACGTGTGTACAAAAAGCATATTTCTGGTGAATGTTTTTTATTTTAATAAAAATATAAAAGCCATAATATTTGATAAAAGCGACATTTCGCAATTTACAGACGTTTCAGCAATAACTCATGCCATTATCAGTGTAAAAATCAAGTGAAAATAAAAAGCGAAATGTCACTTTTATCAAATATTATGGCTTTTATATTTTTATTGAAATTACTAAAGAAACCCGTTTATTGTGTTCCAAAGTTTTTTATTTTGTTTGTTGAATGGAAAATATGGCACTGCAGTTGCTGATGTGGCGATGCAATTAGACAAAGTTAAGGCCATTTGTTTGTTATTTTGCAAAATTACTAAATAAAACTAAATCTTTTGAGGAAGCGATGAAACAATACAAAGTAGTATAACAAATAATCAATATTTTTTATCATTAGCCTCTTAGTCAATTAATTACAGGACCACAGATTCGTGTGATGTTATTAAAAAACTAAATAATCGCCACATAGGTGGACTCTTGCATTGGGAAATTAGCACATCGAAGACTGGGGCAAGGTTGAAATTTTAAGCTTGTACTATAATTTTTAACTGCGAAAAAGCTGTAATTCTGGCTATACGAAGCGACAATTAAAGTGTAAATTTTAATTTGTTTGCGACTATTTACATTTTCTTTTACTATTTTACATTTTCTTAATAATACGTTTTAGAAATATTCTATAATCTACATACTTCAGAAAAATAATAAAAACATTATTCTCAAACAATAAAAAGGTGTTTTGTAGTAAAATTTGGTCCCTGTTCCATGCATATTGCCCTCAAAGGGGTTTGCTTTTTCTTACAATCTTGAATGAAAGTGTTTTTAAACAAAAAAGTTGTATATTTAACTTATTGTTGTGATAACAGTAAAAAAAAATATTGATGATGACATTTACATTTGTTTTATAAAATTAATAAGCCCAGTTTTAAGTGCAATCATCTAAAACGTCAGTACATGACCAAAAACACTTATATTAATGTTTTTCGCAACGATATGTTAGCAGTTTTGTATTACACTGAAAGGATTCGACACACGTATGTTTATGTATCTTTTATTCTGTTTTGCAATATTATATTGCCGCTAATAATGTCAGGCATTTCAGATCGACCTACGGTTTAAAATAACAAATTATAATGTGTCCACACGAACGAACGTAATCCATTGAAAATACCACTACTTACTGGTACATCGCACCTTTCAAAATCAGTTAAGAGACGAAGTTTCGACCCTCAGTGTATCTGGTTGCGTGATTTTGCAGATGGATGTGCGATGACTTTTTTCCATGCATACATTAATGCTGTTAAGCATGTTAAGTGTAGCACATTTGAAGCTCAGGTTTCCAAACAGCACAGTACGTGTTGACAATAGACTAAACACGGCAACGAACGTGCATACTTGAATACCTTTCATTATAAAACTTTACTGAAACAAATTCTTACAAAACAAAATGTAGCTAAAGGTTTTTTCAACTTTGGGTTTATTTTTAAGTCAACTAATTGCGTTGCCGTTTTTACTGTGGCGATTTTACGACACGTACCGAACGGAAAAGACATGGCCTTTTCTTATTAGTACTTTTTTTTTTCTTTTTTCTTTCACAATTGTTTTGCACGGTTCATTTTTGTGCACTCCAAAGAGTATTTGCTCGCTAGAAAAAACACACGATATTCGTAGTTTAGTACTTAACCACGCACTCGTTTTTTTTTTTTCGTTTTCCAAGTATAGACACGTAACAGGACACAAATAAAACAAGTGGTACAAGGTTTCCTTGGCGTTTTTGCAAAAAGTACAACAGTAACTTTGTTGTTTTATATTGTTTAGCTAACGGTAGCACCTCTGCTGGAAATCTGGTTTAAAAAATGCCACAGCAAGTTGGCGTCGGTGAGATTGAAATTTACCAATAGAAAAGTTTTACAGGCGCATTGAAATGCATCACTCGCTCCTTTGAAAATATCATGTAGGATTTTTTGGTATTACCTTTTTGGGGTAACACGAACGTAAAAAAACTCCTTCAAAACAGCAAACGGTCATTCTCCTGACCAACCGTTCAATGTTAAATAAACATATCTGGTCGACTAAATTCAACGATTATATAGATTATTTTAAAAACGGCTTTAAAATAAACATATTAAAATCTTTGACAAAGCAAATGTTCCACACGATCAATATTTTATATACAACAACTTGACGAAATGACGGTGTTCCTAGGTTAAATTTAAGATATTACCCAGTTTTAGTACTTTAAGGAATGACCTAACATTTCGCATGATCAAAGGCAACTTGGTCTTATGAGTCTATCTAGGAGACGTCTTGGTCTTTTTCAAAGGATTGGTCTTTTCAACAACGTTGCAAAAGCGAATATAACGTTGCAAAAGTGATGGTGTTAACTCACGTTTTTGTGCGCGGAACCCTAATGCATGGTGAGGTTTGGCGATCGGATATAACGCTCATTCTCAAATGACGTATGCTGTTTTTTTTATCTTATGGCGCGAGGAAAGATGGACGATATGCTCCATCTACACGGCTCATCTTATATTCTTTCGGCAAATAAACAGGCTCGATCTGCTTTGACACCTCATATAACCAACAGACGCAGGATAGAGAACTGGTATTATCTATGACAAAATGTCATCTTGCGAACAATGTTTCCTAGTTTTGCAATGAAATAATCTCCGGCTATATTGGAGCAGGAGGGCTGCTTTTCGTAACATAAAATATATTAAAATTGTTAATAAAAGGAAAAAAAAACTGTTTTTTTTTTTTCTTCGCTGAGCTCTAATTGCTTCGCTTAGCTCTACAAAGTGCGTTTATTTATTTTAAACTAAAAAATCTTAACTTTTAAAGAAGTGACGCTTTCGACACAAAGAAATGCCATTTGATTTTGTTGAAAGATTTTAGCAAACAAGTTGCGGGTCATTTAACCAACAGCTAAATGGAAGTTTTTGACTGAAGAAGTATAGCTCACGATGAAATGATGATATTGTATTTGTGCAAAATGTTTGTTGTCTAAACCAGGGCCGGCAACCTTTTTTGCATCGCGCACCGCCATAAAACTAAAACTTTATCGCCGACCGGCCTTAAAAACAAGAAATGTTTAGTTATGGAAACTTATTACAATTTTAATCAATGACAACCTTGAGCTTGTTTTACTGCAACAAGATCTAAATATTTAATAAGCCAGCAAATTGCGTCTTAGGAAAACTAATATATTTGTTTTACGAAAAGTATACGAAAAGTAGAAAGGGTAGAAAGGGCAGACCGCCTCAAGTATGTTGTAGACCTGGGAACGGTAACAATTTTCTCGCTGACAGGCACCTGGCCGACATTACGACATGTAGGCCCAAAAGATTCTGTAAATCATACTTAACATTAACTACGATTTGGGCAAAGCAAGAAAAATAATTAAATACAAGTTTAGTTAAAATGTAGAAGCCTGTAGTTCGAAGTGGTATATGGCTATACTCCCCATGGATGGACTTGAGTAAATATTGGTAAATTTTTTGAAAAACTTATGTATCCGTGGTTTGTCACATCTAACGATCCAGCTAAGTATTTTTAAATCTTTAAACCGCTGTAGATAATGTAATTGCCGACCGGGCGAATGAACGAATGAACTTTCGCTGTGGAGCATTTTACGAAACGCCACTCAAGCTCAATGAGTTCTCTACATTCAGATCGCGGGTCGGATGAGGCCCGCTGCATATAGCCCTAATAAAGATAAAATACGGTTAAAATATTGTCGGATGCAAACCCCAACTGTATATTTTAATAAAACTTGGACTTAATGGTAATTCCATATACCTTATTTCATTTTTGATCAAATTTTTGAATATGTTTTCTTTGCTTAAGATAATCAAGTTAATAAAGCTAAGCACAAAATTTTATTCCTGCCAGCGATCTTTAGGCCCTATACGAAAAAAGCTTGATGATTAATAAAACTAACACGTGATGTAATGCAATCTCCTTGATCCAATGTTATAACGGCGCAAGTCATGTGTCGTTCAAACTTTTTCTTGGCATAAAATCCGTCTTACCAGCAACTTGATACAAGGCAGCTATGTAGGGTCGCGATTGCTGTTTAATATTTTATACACCAGTCCCGAACGCTTGCATTCTGATGGCACTCGATAGAATGTCACCCGACACCGCTGTATTATGAGGTCACAAAAGACTTTGATAGATAATTTTCGGGCCAGCGAACTGACTCAATGAAATTATAGGTCGTTTAACGATTCTGTCGCATGTCGAAATGTCTACAGATGCCCTCGACTTGAGTATGTCGCGGCCCAACGAGAACCAAATCAAATGTGCCGCCATTTAACATTATAAAATGTTGTTTTAGTGAAAAAATTTGTAAATCGATACTTACTGAAGAAAAACTCCGAAAGGTATGATTTTTAAAAAACATCTAAAAGCTATTTTGATTTTAGCAGATTTTAAACAATGTTTGAAATACGCGTCTTAAAAAAAATTGCACTCAGCTTTTGTGTCAGTTTTCCCCTTACAAACAACTCCGATTTATTGTTTCGTAGCAATACCAGACAACATGCATGGATGACGGAATTTGTCATTGTGTGATAATTTTTATGTAAGTGCACTTGAACCAAGGTTTGTTTTATTACTCCCTGTAAAGCTTAGCAATGGTATTAATAGAAAACCAATTTAATGTGAAAAAAACATTCCGGGGTTTTTCTATTATATTTTATATCAAATTGAATTATAAAATGCTTTTTTTCACAAATCAATGTATATAGTAATTTTTTTATTTATAATTTGTTTGTCTATAATTCGTCTATTGAGGATGCGTTCAATTTGTTATCACTTTGGAAGGATAGTCATTACCTGAGAAGCATCAATGGTCAAAATACTGCAAAATCCTTTAAAAATTAACGTATAGCCTACTTTTGGAGTTTACAATTTACTATATTTACACTGCAAATTACTTATTTCGATGCAACTGATTAAATGTTTTTCTGGGCGGTTCTAGCAGTCTAAATAAAGATGATTTTCCTGCCTTCAAATCAAAGTAATCATAAAAACTTTAAATTGAAATAATTAAATTGCAAAGGGTTTAACACTCAATAAAAACATATTTCGATGCACATAACTTGTGCGTACCTAAAAATTATACATAGATTGCTATATGCAGCACAGCGGAGTCTATATGAAAAAACTTGAATCCGATTCCGGCCAAAAAAAATATTCGAGTCTGCATAGCAATCATTCCCGAGTACGACTCACGATTCCTCAGAGTCCGTAGCTTTGTTTCTATTGCTGCCTTAATGGTTCTTGTTAAGGAATCTTTATAAATGGACATTGTAATAGGTAAAAACCTATACCTTGGAAGAGTTGGTTTTCAACTAATAATTCTGACTTTTAGACAGTACCTTTTAAAAAAACCCTGACCATATAATTATACCCTCTAATTTACCGTAAAATTTGCATAATAACCCAACGTTTAAAACCAAGTGTTACATTCATATTTACGCTTTCTATTATTACGAAATTAAAATTACCATAATCTGGTTCGTTAATATATAGGATTACAGTAGGATTAGAGTTTATTGTTTCACGGAAATGGTTTGGTACGAAATAGTACGTGAAAATAAACGTAACGACGATGGAAATAAATAGATGCGACTTTCAATTAGCAAAAAAGAACAATCGACGTTTACAATTAAATAGCTTAACACACTTTTTATTCTCAGAAGGATGACTGTTAAAAATAAGTTGTATACTTATAACGTTGTGAATAGGGTTACAAATATTACACGGCTAATCGACACATTTTGGGTTTGTTTATCGTAATGAAAAAATATATCTTAGATTGCAAATAATAATTATCTGAGGTGAATTGCGTCATGCGGCGATTTACAACAAAGGCAGAAAGAAAACAAACAACAAACAAAGCGAATAACGAGTAAAAATAAAAATTAAACAAAAATAATAAACGTACTATAAACTGAAGAATTGTCACGCAAGCTGGTTGAACGTCATTCATGACGTCACCAGCAGAATCGGTTGCACGCTCGACAACTCACATGGAATCTTCGACTGGAACGCTTCTGTATTACGTGTAGAATTTCACTTTGGCCTAAAAATACAATGATTAAGAATTAAAAAATAGAAAATGGTATCAAAAGTTAAAAACGAGTAAACCACAGCAAAGATACGTAATAGTTTTAAAAATATCATAATTGTCATTCTAATTAGTATTTTGTCTATTCTAATTTGATATTTTTACTCGTGCGAAGTAATAAAATAAACTTCCACCGGTCGCATATATTACTCTCTTGTCATCAATCTTTTGAACTTGTTTTTATATAATAATGTTTGTTTTAAGTATGTATGCGATTTTGTGCGAAAATCCAGCAACTTTCAGTTTGTAAGTGGCGGTGGGGAACGCTTATTTGACTTGATTTAGCGCGACCGCAGTGTTCAATGCGGTTGATCGTATTCAATTAAATTGCGGTTATTCTTGATGCCTTGCATTGATGAAGATTACGTGCAGACGCATGCGTGCGACATTCCACTCTGTCCGTGGTGCCAATTCGCTCTCTGCGCCGTCCAACATAGATATAAGCCTTCAAGCGCTTCCAAGGTGGCCCAGTGGGTATTAAATCGCCGCACGCTGCCAGACAGTTGGGGATTATTGTGGCGAGATTACTGGCGGTTCGTTTATGGCTAACCGCCGAATTGGCAAGCCGCCAGCCTGACTTCAGTCGAATCGCGCTTTCGCTAGGGTCAACAGAAAATTGTCGTCGGTGTTTTACAACAAGCGCTATTCTATCGCAATCCGTTATTTGCGTAAGGGATGAGGGGTCACCTCGCCGACCTGGTCGCAAGCAAATTATAAGGCTCGCGCACGCTTCAGCGCTACCACAGAAACAAACACGCCGATTGAAATACGTTTATTTCTAAGGTTAATCCTCAATGTGCGTTTGCTTGGAGATAGCCCTCGTCTCACATCGCCATTTACCGGGAAGCGCTCACACAAGGGCCTGTGAACCGTATCCGATTTCGGGGGGTCTGCTGATGGAGGCAAACCCGAAAGTATACTAACGCAAGAAAAATGGTCTCGTAATTTACACTATTTTTCGCAAAATCTCGTCATTATTGCAAGCTGATCCCACTGTTGCCTGGAAATGGAGCGGTTCATGCTTTGGGTTTATTGATTTATGTCCATGGTTTCTCGCATCGTTTACCGAGTAGTGCGAAAATGCAACTAGTGGATGGCGAAAAGATCGAAGCGATGAACTTCTATTTTGACCATATACATAAAATAAAGGGTTATTCGTAGGGTATGCGTCCATCGTGCAAATTTGTCATAAAAGCAAAAAGAGCGTTGCGGCCATTTTATTTTTTTTGTAAAAACTGTTTTATTTAAAAACATTCAGTCGCGTTAATTCCCCCCTAATAACTGTTATGGGCTAAGATAAAAAAGTGTGGTGCGCTGACTATAAAGTTCAAAGGGTAAGGCGATTGTAAACACAAGAGCGTTTGGTCCCACAAGAGTGACCTACGGCGTTTGTAGAAGCTTACATCACAAAGCCCCTTGTTCACGGTTGGCCTTTCAACGGGTCAGCTGAAGGCTCGCTCCTTTCTAATCGCCCTTGACTAAGGCGAAATGCCGAAATTGAACCTTGGCTTTCTGGTCAAGCGTTGGTTTTGGGTGTCGGACATTACGGCGCTTATCGCCGTTTGCGGTTTGTTGTTTTTAGTTTGTTTTCGCCTAAACTTGTACGTGGCGACGGTTCGAAGTCATTTTTTCTACGACGCTAAACAGAAAAACGCAACATCGACAGTTTGATACTTTGCTGTTTTGCGAGAAGAAATGATGCCTAAAGGGGTATTTTAAATAATTAAACGCAGTTTTCGTTGCAGGTATCGTCGCATTACAGGTCGAGTGCGGTAATGTCGCTGTCACGATCGTCAGAAAATCCTTACCTCACCTGACACTATGCGTTTGCGAGTTTGAACGGCACCTTGACCGCAACAAGCCCAGGTGCCATACCGAGTACACAAGTTTTTCTCGTATTTGGCGTTTCCGTAAATAGAGGCGTCACATTTCTGCATCGGGAAGGCAGAATACAAGGTTGCGTGATGCATAATTAATAGCGATAAACGATGCTGGATAGAGCGAGTTTAGATAAACACTTTTATATCGCAAGATAAACATCTTATCAAACATGCTTTTACGAATTTGACATTTTGGCGCATTAATGGCAACATATAGTGTTTACTTTTGTTATAGAATAAACAGGAATGTTTAAACTCTTTTAATGGCTTACAGATAAAATTACTCAAAATGGAAGTGAAACAAACGTGTCGATTAAATATTGCTAAAAGGGTGAAAAATATAAAGTCCAGCGTAAGGAATTTGACTAAAAATTGAATAAGTTATATTAAATTTTGTGGTATATGAGAATTCCCTATTTTACAAATACAATGTAATAAAACTCGTTTTGTAATTTTTTTTAAGCAGATATCTGACAATGAGCTTAAGCTTCGGTTCTTAAGCCGGACGGTAATCACGCCAAATTCGCACTTGTGCCTATTTTCTGCTTCCTATAAATGCGAAAATGCGGATTTGCCGAATGATCAATTTGCACTTGTGTGTTCTCACCTTGCTCTTCCGAATCGATGCTACGTCGCTTGAGAACCCGCGGGTTGCAGTAGTTGGACATGTAGGCACACCTTAACTTCATTATGCCTTTGCAGCGACCCACTCTTATCCTGCAAAATAAAATTCGGTTTGAAGACTTTTTCGGAGTTTTAGAAATGATATATATTTTTTGTTACATATCGAAAAATTATTCTGTGTTAGTTTTTTTAGCGTCAGTTTCGCAGCCAGAAGTTTTAAATAGGATAATTTGTGTTGTTCTCAAATATAAATTCTTATTGTGTGCATCTCCCGACTGGAATTTTAGTTTTCTGTAATATTCTTTAAAGCTGATGCAGAACTATTAACGCGCACAACAGTTCAAAATATACAAACAGAAAATAATAAAGCTGGCGATATATTTATCCAAATCAAGTAAACCGATACAAGGATAAAATATCGTAAAACTTATCACTTTTTTTAATACAAAGTACAATTTTATCTGCTTAAACTTAAATTAGAAAATGGAAAACTGACGATACTACATTGGCCCGATAAAATCTTACAATAAAAAATTATTGTCTGAGCCTTGGATAACTTTTTTCAGTGTATCGCGATAAATGTTTTGCGATAAATGTACCGCGATATACCTTTATAAGCTTACCAGAAACGCTGCGAGAAACCAGCTGCTTCTGTCGTAACAACAGAACAGCACAATAATATCGCAAGAAAGTATATCATCGTAACTGAAGGCGAACTTCCTTTAGTTTTCGAACTTCGTTTGATATCACGCTCGTATCCGGAAAACTTCGTTTTGTAATGTTTGTACTCCATCATGCAGCCTAGCTATTATCTTTTCAACTTCTCTTTTCGTATTTGCAAGCACCAACAGGCACCCAGAAATTATTTTCACTGTTCTTTCGTGGAAAATGTGGCTATGTGGAGGCGCCAGGCGACGTTTTATACCTCGCCCGTGACGTCATACGCTGGGTGCGCATAAGACCGTCGAGCATTTTTTCTGCTAAACCGAGAGAGACGATTATGTCGGGCGAGGCGGGTACGAAGAAGGCCTGGCGTAAATAAAGCGGAGTGCAGCTATGTGCGGGCGCTTGCTGCCGCGTGACGACGATTGACCAGCTCTTTCCTCAGCGAATCAGCCCCAGGGTTGATTTCCACGCGCGCGTCTGGTGAGCGATCGCGCGAAGTTTGTGCGATTTCGCGCCCAGCCGACCGATCGATTTTTCAGGTGACGCGCTTATGACCTCGCCGTCGTCGTGGACCGTCCACAAGAGGGGCGACTGTTTGTAAGCAAGTGTCGGCTGAATCTCCGCCTAAAAAAAAACAAGCGTAACTTCGCGCGACGAGGAATACGCGTTAGGCCACGCGATGTCAAGAGCGCGCAACGTCCCTGTGCGGCGATTACGTGTATCACGGAAAACTTGTACCAAATCGTAAACACTAACGTGCAGCTCAGCGTTCTGGATTTGAGAGGGTATGCGCCTCTTTAAAGTGATTCAACCTTTTTTTGTCGACAAGAGTGAAAATCAATTACCGTTCGTACAATTTTTTTGATGCAACCAAGCTTCGTATCTTTGATTTGCCAACTCGATTATAAAAAAAAATAATTTAATCTAACTCAATAAGTGAGTCGTGTAAATTTTCGCTGACAGAAGGAATTGTTGCTGGCCTCGTTGTTTGACCCACGATGGCATGTTTGAGGCGTGCGTGGAGCGCCAATCGACTGCCAAAGGCTGCCAGTAAGTCGCCAAAACCTAACGAGACATCACTCAAGTTAAGAACCCTAATTCGATTCCGAACTTGTCCTGCCATCTTATATGCAGGAAGCTTGGATGTCTTGGAGGTTCGGCCCAGCAATGTTGTTGGTATAAACTCGTGAATCCGATTACCTTTCACTGTATGGATGGCGCTGAAACGTGGATGAAACGAGAGTTTTGCTCTGCAAGTTCTTAATATGCAGCCTTCTAGGGTACATATAGGTTTATAAATTTAAAAGGCAAAGTTATTTCATTTGTAAAAACAGTTGAAGTATTTCTAAGAAACGCTTATACAGCTAGCAACGCCTATCAGGGCATTTCACGTGGATTGAACTTTCCGATGTCTATAATCAGTTGACATCATCGCGATGCTTCAACACCACCAACCCTTATCGCCACCTTTCGCGGTGTTAATGCTGCGAAACCTAAACGCATGAATATTCCAGACGCCCCGGTTAATGTTGCAACTTTACCCCGGATAATGGTGCGTCGTAGTATTTGGCGCGATATTATCAAGTCCATCACCACACGAACGGTCGGGGATCTGTGATGTATATGCATCTGCTGGCATGCGCTCAAGCCGCCCGTCACTTACCGCGCCAAATCACCTGTGACATCGCGATCTTAAATCGAAGTACCTGTAAAGCTGCCGTTCCCAATTGATTGGAACCGAGAATTTAAACGCGGCTTAACTTAGTAAGTTGACCGGGCAACTGATTCGAATCCAACCGTTGTCCAAGGGAACCCAGCTGGATTATTTTTGTAATTTGTCGCGTTTGACTATAATAGCGATGTCGTATTAAACCCTTTTTGTTACCGTTATCCCCAGTTCATTTCACAATTCGAATCGCATTCTTGCTTGTTTCACAACACGGTTTGTATATTTCACACTTACACAAAACTCAAGGCTAGAACAAAAATGTTATTTGTTTACACACCGATGATGTACATTGTACAGGATTTTTAAATTGCGCCTTGTGTGTGATATGTGGGGTTAAGTGGAGGTGGGTGGGCTCGCAAGAAATGTATATACAAAATGTAAGAAATGTTTTCGAGCAAATTTGATTTCATAACATTTCATTTGTTGCTAAAATTCAAAGCTGATAATACCATCAAAAATAAGTAAAATATTTTAACAAAAAATCACTTTAGGATGATCTTACAAGTAATGAAGTGTACTAATGCCCCTACTAATTTGGTTAAATATGAGATCTTTTATTCCTATGCTTTGTTTTAAGGTGTGCATTGTGCAAGTCCGGGACTTAATGAGCAATTACGTTAAGACTGCTTGTTTTATGGAGAATTGCCTACAACTTTACTAAGGAACAATATAAACAACCCGCGGTCTCTCTATAACAAACAAGAATAACAAATACAAACAAGAATAACAAATTTGCTTTGACTGCACGAGTGCACATCTGCCTTTGACGTCATGCAAAACTGTTATTAATTTAATGTGCGTTGCAGTCGTAATGATAGCGACGTAACAATTAAATCCCGTGACGTAAGTTCAAGAGTTTTGAGTGACTGGCGGAAACTCGACACAAATTGATGTGAGGGCATTCGGTGATTTATAAATCAAAAAAATAAACAATTTAGACTACAATGACGGGGTAGGCTGGAATACGGGGATTTACTCATTTTTAGAAAAAAGAGAAAAATGCACGCCAATTTAATTTGCTTTGCATGAATAATACACGCGGAGACGCTATGGGAGGGCATTCAACGAGGACCAAAAAATTGTTCTATTTCATTTTACGAAAATATAAAGCGTAAGGTCATGGCGCCATTTGATAGAATATAGAGTATAGACATGTTTGTTGTTGTTTTTAGGTGGAAAACGATTCACTATACTTAACTTAGTCACTTTGCCCGCACCCCCCGAAAGATCAGAGAAACGCCAATAATTCGGATGAACCTGTTGGCCAAAGTTGCCGCAGACGCCACATCGTAGTCAGGCGGGACTAATCGATTCGTAAAACTGATTCGTTCTGTATCGAAATACTCGAGGTTTGCCAAAGTAACAATCGTCATTTAATTTTATCTATGCGACAATTCCTTTCTCAAACATCCTGATAACGTGTAGAATCCTAAAAAACAGTCAACTGAGATAAAGTTTTTCCACAACTTTAGGGCGTAATACGTAAATCTTACGTTACTGTTAGTATTATAGTATTCCACACAAGCAAATAAATGAAAACCTTAACTGCAAATATAACGTCTTTGATAATATTAATCTGCCGAAGCTTCAAACAATTTTTGTAATTTTAAATATCATTGGTTTGCAATTTGCCTAGGCTTGGGGTTACATTTTCAAGGCATCGTTTGGAGTTATTTCCATTTGTTTCACAATCCATCTCTAAACCGGTATGCAAAGCTGGGTAACGAAATATCCGCAAATACGCATTGGCCATCATATTTTTTCCGGCGTTTCCGGCGTTTCAGGCGTCGTTTTACGATACTTGACACTTTTTACCTTCGATGGTCCCCGTTAACGCACTAGCGTGCTTGAAATTTGGTATTTATAAGGATCACGTAAACCCTGTTTATGGTGTTGTATTGTGACGTAATCCTTGTTTATGGTGTTGTATTGTGACGTAATTCCAGTGTATGGTGTTGTTTTAATATAAGTGGGTATATAAGACAAGATTGTTCATCACCTTTCGTGCAAAACGTCATCAAATGATTGCCGGGTTTGATGATTACGTAAATTTAACAAGTAAACGAGTTTGTACCGCCACTTTTATGTTTAACAATGTTGTTTTGTTTATTGTTAACCCAAAAGCCTTTAAAAAGTTTTTTCTTTTCTGGTATAGGTGTTATATTTAACTGTAAAATATGTTTTAGACTGTTTTAACTGTGAGTGCATATAGAAAGAAACAAACAACAAATTATGATGCCAGTTAAATTTAACTTATAATGTGAACAACAATTGTTTTTTTATGCAAACGAGTACAATTTTTCACATGTAGAAATATTTTTAAACTAAACTAATTAATTTAGCAAACTTGTTCATATTTCCTGTACACAAATAAAAATAATTGTAAATATATATATATATATATTTATTTTTTTGAAATATTTTTATTGGGTTATAGACGTCCTAATGTAATAAATTTCTATACATGTTAGGAAATCCGATATTTACACTATTGTTACTAGGCTAATAATATCATACATTGACAAAGGAAAAAGATTCTTTGATGAATGGGTGAGTCATCAAAACGTCGGAGACCCAATCAGATAAGGTAACAAAATCATCTCAATTTCAATCTATCAGTAGTCGAAACTGTGAGATTCCTGAAGCGGAAGAAACTGGCTACGTCATTTGATCAAACGTCGTCGGTCGGGGCGTTTATTGACTTGTGTCGGTGCTCCATGTGTGTGGGAGTCGGCATTAGCCACGCGCCGACAGTTGTCGTGAATTTGCAGCCGGCCTAGGGCTACTTTCCCAAGCCCGGATTAGTGGCAACATGGCTGTGATATAAGTCCGTGTAGCCACGGCGACTCTTCTACAAGACAAATGGAAAAAGCAATCCCTTCTACTTTAAGAAAAAATTCGTACACTAGAATAGATCGCCTGACAGACATATCGCTTAAAAGGCTTTGCGAGAACAACTAATGAAAACAAGTGGTTTGTGATTGGATTAGAATGGCAAATCTGTGACAAGGTGACGAAACAGAACGTACACACAACCCTGTTTTTAAATCCTGGCCAATGGCAAAGACACTGTTTTACTGTTATCTTTATCGTTTAAGGATCGTGCCCCATACAACAAATGAAACGCCGTTAAATTTGACAAAGTGATGAGTAAGCACTGCCCATATTAAAACACGTGCAGTGGTGCAAGCTAAAATACAAAAACATAAAGGTGCTTTTTTAGAAAATCAGTAAAATCTTTTGTTGACTTCACGTTTAGAAAATGTTATACTGGATTATATTACTTCAAATTTTGTTTCAACAAATATCGTGTTTGGTAAACCATTATAACTGAAATATTTAAAGACGTATTTTAATGTTGGTCTAGGGTTCTAGGCAAAAGGTTTTTTGTTACCACATTGGTGTCACGTGAACGATTTTTTTACGTAGAATTACTTTGACTTTTGTCTATTAGGAGATGTGTGGGATGTCTACCCATTTTCGCATTTTGTGGCTTTCTGTTGTATTCTGCAACATATTATGTAGGCCTAGTCACTAATTAGTAATTTAGTAATTTTGATTTTTACGTAATGCAACGCTGTCAAAAATACGGCTGACCATTTTTTAAGGTAAAAATAGGAGATCTATTTTGTTTATGTAAAGTCTTGAGTTGATGTGTTCTGCTAAAGTTTAAAATGTTTTTGCTTCCCGTTAAAAATGTTGTTTGATTCTCTTAAAATTGTTTACTTTCGGTATAAATTGCGTCTGCAATTTTGTTTTATTTCATTGATCAAACAGTAGTGTACGATTTCACATTGCCACTTAAATTAGGTTGCGGTTTTAAGTGTTTTTCTGTCGACTCTCGAATGTCAATTAATATTATATTATAAACTTGGATAGCGGTATGAATGATCAAATGGCGCAGCTATGCTACATTGAATAATATGATTAAATTCATTGCGACTGAAGTGAAAATAAATCTATTGATCTGATATGCAAAGTCTCGCACTTCATTATTCTGTTGACCTTCACCCTTACTTTTCGTATTGGAATCGATTTTCTACATGTGAATATTTTTACCAGGTAATTGAATAAGACAAACCCTGATTAACGCTCGCCCGTATTTTAGTTCCGCTGTTCGCGTCAGTTCGATCTGTAAAAAATTAAGGTAAAATAGTCTGTGCCAGTATTGGTCAAGTTATTTAAGTTACAAACACAACATTTCAAGTAGAAGTAAAGTGGATTCCGAACACAGTAATTAACCCTGGTGACAGAACGTATTGCAAAGAGTGTTAGGTGTTAAATTAAATAAAACAAGCCACCTTTAACTTATAAGCAAGCTGTTCGTCGTAAATCATTTGACCGAAGTGAAGTCATAAAGTCCAACGAATTTAACTACCCAAGCCATGCTCACAAAAGTACTGAACAATGCGTTGAACATGTCGCTGGTTTTAAACCCCTAACAAGACCAAACGCAATATTTAGTAAATATAGCTTCATGATTACAGACATAAACCATGGCACTTTCTAGGTCTTTGGTTTAATTTAAACATTTGTTCATGAAGAACAAATTGGTTGATGTAAGTTCATGGCATTGCTGAACGAGTGCGGTTTTCAATAAATAAGCATTATGGTGTTTAGTTAAACTAGTTTATATTCGAATGCAGCTCCTTACAAAAAGTTTTTAAATTTAACATTCAGTCAATTTCACAGGTGAGGGGATTTGTATTTTGGGTTAAGGTACTATTTTGTTATAATTAGCTTTTGCGAAAGCTTGTACAGTTTTATACTTTAATCTAGACTTGATTTTACAGTTTAATATTTGTGTGCGTTGTTTCAAAACAAGTCAGAACATAAGTAACGCTTGCAAACTCAGAACTCAAATAGGTCTTGTTCAAAATGTGTCTTGCGTCAGAGGTTACGCCTGTGACGCCACAATTGAGCGCCGAAACATGCACCGCTGAGGTTTGTTAGGCCTTTGGCCGGAAACAATAGCGATCCAAAAATAAGGACACATTTCTTGCCACAGGACCGTTTTGGGCTGGCGACTTCCTGAACCCAAGGGCGCTCAGACCATTAAGTTTAATTGTGCTGGTATTCGAAGTTACTTCTGTTTGTTGGGCGCATTTTTTTTCATCACTTTGAAATATTTTCTGTTGTTGGTATAACTTGACGACTTTATGGTTACCAATTTTACAATCCTGGGTTGAGCATTCGTGATTTTCTGTGCGTTTGCCTATTTATCGCAGCAAAAAAGGCTAGTTCGTTGATCTGTAAGTATTTAGCTACAAAAAATCGAACTTTGTTGACACAAAGTAAGTTGCATTAAATACAGGATTTCAATGTTTTCGGAAAGGAAAGATTAAATTTAGAAAACTTCGAGTGATATGTATTGAACAAAACCTGCATAGGCCGACACAAGAAACAAACAGTTTAAATTAAGCCGATTTAGAGTGATGAGTTGTTGCTGGAAGCTCAAAAGATCAAGTGCGTTTCACCAAAGTGGCGCCTGCTCTTGTGGATAGCGCGCAGAACTCATTTATGAATTCACATATTCCAATCCGCCACGAAATTGCATCTTAAATATATAAACGAGGCTCAAAGTTAATCTCATCACGACGCCGTAATGCGTTTTAGTACCTCGAGCGTTTGTTTGCGAAGTATTAGAGTCCATCGACTTCCCGGCCCGTATAATGCGAATTCTTTGGCAAGGATTTATGCAACGAACAAACAACAATGTAAACGAATGTTCATCGTACACAGAACGTGTATAGAGGTCGTCTTCGTAGGTTGGTCGACACTCTATCAAACCCTCTTCTTGACGAATTCGCCTGACAAATAAACCGTCAGCGCGAAACAACAAACGTCACATTAACTATCGTCGCAGGAAGGAGTTAACCTTTAAAAATCGCCCGGATCGTTGACGCTTTGGGTGGTATAATCTGACTTGGCAGTAATAGCGGTAATTTAGTTGCTTTCGCTAATTCTGCCAGACGAGTCCAGGTGCTGTGGCTCGCATATTTAGAAATCCATCAAACAAACCGCTTAATGCAATTGGCAAGATATTTAAATTTATTCTTTAATGTTTTTTATATAGGTCACTAGTTTTTATGCTCGTTAGCGCTTGCTCAGGGACCTTAAAGGTTTTTTTGTAGCGTGCTTGCCTTCAAAGCGGTTCTCGACACAGGACTAGTTCCGTCCGCATTATTTTGCCAGCAGACAAAGCTGGTCATATAAGTGGCGCTGTAAATCAATACGCTTACAAACGCGCCGTAGCCACCGCCCTCCCAACCAAATAGATTTATAAAAACCTATAGTCGCTCTTCTTCCTAAATCAACCATTAGTTTTTTGCATGCTCTCATTCCCCATTTAATGCTACTTTGGTAGGAAAAGCGCGAAAATAGTGATACGCTTTAAACGACTTTTTGAGTTCACAAGATTCCGGTGATTTACGCATGATCGATGGAACGTTTAGCACATCTTTGAGCCACCGCTGACGACCTAATTTTCCACATAAAACGCCCATTTTACGGAATGACGCAAAACATTTCGGGCATTTAATCTTGTCATGATTAACAACATTTACAATTTTTGTCGAAGTTCAACGTGATGAAATTAAATTTATAGCATTTACATAATAAAGCAAAACCCCTATATAGGATTAGCTTAAGTATTTTCGAGCTTTATATCTTATAGTTGTGACTGTTTAAAATAGCCCAAATTGTTAGCAAGACAGTGGTGGAAAGTAAAATACAATTTTTTTTATTCGTTACCATCACATTTTATTAGCAGCACGGAAATACGAAATGATTTATTACACTTGCCAGTTCAGTTATTTTGACATTACATTTGTTGCTGTTTTTTCGTAGCACCTGCGCCAGCGTAACGTAACGACGTGTCATTAAGATCGGGTTCGTCGTTTTTGCGATTGTCCGTTGACTGCATGAGTAGGTTTCTCATGTTATTGCAATAAAACTTGTCAGGGTCTTCACCCTCTAATTAACCCCAAGTGCGTCGCCGCGTCACGTTTTTCGCAGCGTGCGACCGTGCGTGCATAGTTTTTGGCAAACGCGATAGCGTCAATTGCGACTTCAACGTTTAGGATTTTTAAATGTTTTATTTTTGATTGACACGCAGCTATTTTAGTGCCAACAACACACTCCTGGGTCTTTTATCGAATTGGGAATTACTGTTGCGTAGATCACGTTTGTTATTACAAGTATTTTCGCTTGACCGTATGTCTTGTAGATGTGATGTGAACAAAAAAAAATACGTTAGGTTACGTTCCTGAAACGTGGTGGCATGCAGACAAATTTAGTGTTTTTCACAAAAAAAGTTAAAACATTGAAATTTCATGACTCAATTCAAAGAATTTAATTTCAGTTATTCTGGTATGCTTAATGTTAACTAGCTTTGTAAAAAGCGTCACTAAAACATTATCAGAGTCGACCGTGCGTGGTGTCAGATTGCCTGCGTCGTAATTGCATCTCCACGTCGAGCACGCGCTTCCATTTTAAGCTAAATAGGCCATAATCCGGGTGACGTTTTCAACAAAAAGAACGATGCAGCCATGTGATACTTTTTAAAAGAACTTAAAAAAATGAGTAGGTGTACATGGTAAGGAGAACAATGCAATAAATCCGGGTATTTCGGTAAATGTAATCCTAGTGGAATATCTCGCTTTGCGTGCCATGCGTGGACAATGCAGATATTGCCACGTGCTACAGCAGTCGCCATGACTTGTAGTGACGTTATTGTGGCCTGTTGTGACCAAGGAAACCATGCTCAAATATGTGTGTGTTTCCCCCAACTACTTTCCTTGTTCATTTGTTACACGGGATTAAGGTTTGCCGCAGATTTGTCTTTGGCTAAGCCGACTAAGTGCCTTTTTAAATGAGGCTCCAGTTTGTCAGAGATCAGTGAGGAACAAACTTTCCGCAGCTTAGTTTGTTTTGTTTGTGCATGATGACGTTTTTGTTGAAATTGACAGCCACCCGACTTTGGCATGCCAAATACTCGGGGTTGGCCCTTTGCTTTAGTCATCACTTGGTTCTTCTGCACTTGTCAATCAATTGTTCAAAGGCGACACAAATAGAGCATCATCCTCTGGTGGTATCGTCGGATGTTATTATCGTATAGGCTACAGAATTTTTGAAACTTTTACCGGTATTTGACTCCACTTTACATCCAATAAAGAAATTGGGTCATGAGCTCTCAACCGTTTTTAAGTATAAGGAGATCAAAACGCATATTTAACATTTTTGTACGTTACGAAAAAAACCTTTATCTATTTTCAAGATCTTAAGTATAAATATGTCATTTAAATTTGTTACTGTAAATTCAGAAAAATTATTGTAAACAAATTGAACACCAAAATTAATACTATCTACTTAAGTAAATCCCAATAACAAGGTGGTTAAATGATTTTAACGATTTTAACATGTTTTCTTTTAAGATCATACTAGAATTTCACAATGATAATTGCCGCTTGATTTACGGCTAACGATGTATGTGCCAACTGCCAACATCACACCCGCTTAGGCACCTATCGCAAAACTTGAGGAGAAATGCTTTCTGGAATAGAAAAAGTTCTGTCGGACCTTTCTCTACGTGTTCACAGGAGTGTGCACCAAGATATAGAGCCCGGATTAGACCGCATCAAGCTACCGCAAAAAGCACACGAAGCAAGCAAGGAAAATCGATCATCCTTCTTGGGCGAAGTTGATTCCAACTCTTCCGCAAAAGAACACTTTCGGCAGCAAGGTTAATTATTTTCTATTATACACGAGAAGTCCAAAACTAAAATCTATCGCAACACTGTTCACTCTTAGTCAGTGGTTTCCAACCTTATTGTTTTCGCGACCCCTCTTTACAGTTTTCGAAAACTTACGCAACCCCCAATTTCGGTGTATTATACAAAAGCCAGATTAAGTAGAGTCACATTTTCCAGATTTATGCCAAAACTATGCTCAACTAACTGAAGTTAAGCCTTCATTCGCGACATTGCGACATTTTATCCCTAAAAAGAAATTTAATGTGTTTTTGCGATCTAACAATTAAAATTTAATAAAAAATTACATTACATAAACTCGTAAACTAACTTGAAGTAAACAATAAGAGTTTGTTACTTCAGGTTTGTAATTCTAAACCCAAAACTAAACTGATGTACATATAGATTAAGACGATATATTTTATCATTAATTTATTGGTTGTTTTTTTCTTCTCTGAATATAGTTTAAGTGGAAAAATTGTTGCAAATTGTATGTAAATGCTGTAACAAAGAGTTTTAAGGAGTTTACCAAAACGGAACTTTTCGTTGAGGAAAGCTCCTACAAAAAACTTCTCTGTGGCCATATCGCCATGTATAGAAATATAAAAAAAGCATGCGAACTTAAACAATAAAAAAAATTCATTTACGCGCGTAGCACACACATAATCTTTAAAGTGTGTGCGTGCGTGCGTGCATGCATATGGACGTACGATAGTGTGAGCGCGTGTCACATTTCCTAACTAATGTAAGATCTCCTCATATTAAAGTTTTGTCAACTGAAACGCTTTGCACGAAGCCTTTATCGCAACCAACCTAAATGTATGCTTTTATGGAATATTTTTTATTTTTGTCAAAGCAAACAACCAAATTAAAAGAGCAAAAAATAAAAAATAAGGCAGCGATTATATAAATACGATAAATTAGACATACTCCATTCTAAAACGATTTTTTTTCGCGCGCCCGTAATCCCCTTGAAGCTTATTTATCTAGCCTTCCGAACCCTGGAACGCCTTATTCGTGTCACTCATTGCCAGTTAAGCTGACTGGCATTTTCGGTCCGACCCCTTCGTTTTTTCTGCTTGTCTTAATACTGATGAACAACAGTGTTGTAAAATTTGTCGAACTGTTGATGCATAAAAAGAAAGCCTTCTGGTGTGTAATTCTAGGATCAGGCTAAATCGTGGATTTCCTTTTCCATTGCGGCTTTTAATGACAAAACACTTGTCTGCAGGTCAACGTTTGCATTTGGTTAAAACGCGTTTCTCCAGAGTAAAATAGCAATGCCGTTTAACAAGTTTATCACATGCTAAAAGTGTGAATGGTTTGAAAACCATATCTCGTATTTAGTGCTATTAATAACACTTTAAAATAGGCATCATTGCAATTAAGTTATCTTTAGCTGTTAAAATTTATTCAATAGTTTGAATTGTTACAGTATACGTTAACCCCTAAACTGTTACCCGAACCCGCAAATTCGCGCTCCCAGTATGAAAAGTGCGGGCTTACGCTAAGCCGTGGCAATCCTGATCAATATCGTCGAAAAAAATGCGGTTACGTGGGCTATCATGTGGATACGGATCACATAAGACATAACCACCGGCGAAATTAATATGTCATAAGATATGCTTGTGGAGAACAGCGATACACCGCAAAAGTAGAGCTAAATTTCGCCTACACCATCTTAAAACAAGCCTTTAGAAAAGCACGCCTGTGGCTACAAATAGCTTTTGCATCGTCTTGGCGTCGTGTTGTTTTAACTATACATAGCAGCGTTTTTAACAGTGTTGTGTAACCACAACTCTAATATAGGGCGTTGACATGTACATACCGTACGTTATAGTGGTAAACATAATTTTTAAAAGCCTAATGCTTTATGTTCTTTATATTTTCTAATATTTCCAGCAACTAACCTGCAGAAATATGAATTTCGCCTTCCACGAACAAGAATAAGTGTTAGTAACTCTTATTTTCGATATGGTACAAATAAGCTCACGCATATATTCAAACAAAACCACAAAGGTTGTAAAAAAGATCCAAAACAACTTTATTCAACAAAAGCAAAATACTATATAGTTAGTCAAAGAGCATCGTCAATTCTGCTAAGATTCTTATTCAAATAGAATTTATATAGTATTCTGCTTTTGTTGAATAAAGTTGTTTTGGATCTTTTTTACAACCTTTGTGGTTTTGTTTGGATCGTACGATATGGAAAAAAGATCAACAACTACAAATGTCGGAGCAGGCTTAGATCCCGATATTAACAAAAATATATATAGTATTATTATTTCATCAACTAAGCCAATGCAGTGTCGATAATGGTTGCTTCCTAAGACGTTATCATATCGTTGAAAAGTTGTCAATCGTTGAAAGCGCAGTTCGTTCTGTGGTTAACACTTGCCGAAAGACTAGCGTGTTTGTTTCTTTCAAAGATTAACCAATTAACGCTTGGCAGGGCGATGCTTTGAAGCGAGGAAGCCCAAAAATCTCTTCGGCTTTGCCAGAGATCCACATCGAGCTAATTATGACAAACGATCATTAGCTATAGCTTGAAGGGGTCAGCTACCCGTTCGCAGATACTGCAGCTCCTATCGTATTGACCCCGTAAACACTTACTTTCAGGCGTCTTCCCAGCAAATGAAGAACCCCCTTTCTTTACGAGCGACGCCGTTACAGGGATTCTCATTGCGTGCCTTGTCCTGGGAACGATGCTCGTGGCATTTCTGTGCTTAAAATGCTGCAAGAAATGGTGAGACGTTTTCTTTATCGTTGAGCGTCTCTTGTTTAAACAAAAGGTCTGTCAAGTTGAAACATAAGTTAGAGCGCTTCAAACGTTTTGCTTAGGGCTAATATTTCGTCCGCCATGCCACCATATGGAACATGCACTGATTTTAGTATACATTTTGAAAACATAAAAATCAGCGAAAATCTAAAGATTTTTTCACTCATTTTAGTAGTCCTAATATTATAACGATTTCTACTAAAACACTTATAATTTAATATTGCATTCAGTATTGGTCAATATCTTTTGAGTTTTGATATAAAAAAATAAGTGTATTTTTTAATGACGTGTTTGCAGGCCATCTCGCTTATTGTAGCGATGTTGCTGTTGCCTAAGAAATTCTAAGAACTTTACCGCATGGGTCGATTTGGTCGATAAACTCGGCGGTGCTATACTGAAATCTGATAATTGTGGTAAACATGCAAAATGTGGTTTCCCTTTCCTCGATTGCTGTGTAACTGGGCACCCATTTGCAAATAGCGTTGCCTTGCAAATGGGATCTTTTCGGATCGCGACACAAGGCAACAAGGTTAAATTTGCGGCAACTGAAATTGCCGCAACCCACTAATGAGGGTTTGTTGGTTATGTAATATAGAAACATTAAACATGTGACCGGCATTTAAGTGTAATGTAACGTGTAGTGGTTTCGTGTTACATATTTTCTCTTCGTGTTTACACACAAAGCACGTCTGACCTGCAACCTGCTAAAGAGCATCGGTGTTGTGCGTTTTGTCCTTACTCTACTTTAACGATTTCACCTCCGACCAAACTAGTAAATTTAACACTCCCGCCACCCACGAAATGTCTTCAGGAAAAAAAGGTGTTCGTTTACCGCCGACTGTCCAAGAAACTCTAATCCTGGCTTGAAATTTGACTGACACATGTCTTGTAAAAAGCATGATATCTGCCAAGTGGTTCAAGAATACAAACCATTGATCCCTTTTCGCGAGTAAGGGAGAGAGGGGATTTATTTAATCGCGTTAAGGACTTAATCACTTTACGTTAAAGCATCTCTATAGCGTTGAGCGGCAACACATGTGTTGTGACACCTATCATTTTAATCTGGTTTTGTTGTTTGTGTTTTTGCAAGACAAAACGGGTTTAAGGTATGTTAGCCAAAAACGTAACAATGCTGAACATTTTTTTTGTATAGTGTTCCCGTTCGCGAACATGAGAACGAGACATGCATTCGCCAAATGATAGGACATATATATTTTTATCTAGAGTGACAATTTGGATGTGAGTTTTAAAACCGCAATTCTGTCACTTATTCTCTTCTGTCAATCTTTCTCCAAATAAATTAATATTTCGTTAAGGGTATTAGAAAAGCACGATGTGTTAAAGGTTGCGAGTTATTACGCTTGCAACTGTTCCACCAGGGTTTTTTTGCGGTGGATTTTATATGTAGATCACTCGGCGGGAAGTCAACAACACCAAAAAATGCAACGTTTATTTTATAATGTTTAAAAATGTGTGTTTAACGACACTTTTGTAAAATGAAGAAAATCAACAGATAACAGGGTTGTTAAATGTCTAAAGATTTTTTCCCTCTAAATAAATTTTTCATTTTTTGTCTATAGTCTTGCTAAAAGAAGAATGAAAAACTTTCAGCATCGCAGTAAACAGAAAAAGGAAGATGAAATTGAACTTTGTGTCGAAGACCACGAGCTTTCAAATGACAGCTTCATCAGAAGAAAATGTGAAAAAAAGCCCAAAGGGAAACGCGAATCTCCTGTGCAGCGTGATACCGTTGTTGTGGATGTTAACAACCGCATTCCAATTTGGCAGGCAGGGTGTGGAAACAGACAACCTTCACCCCCAAGATCGGTGACTTCATGTGCCCCTCTTTTGGAGAATATGGCTTACGATGACCTTATAACATCTGTGCAAGGTAAACATGTCAAAATTGTTCACTTTTATGCTTTAAGGTAACTTTTAAGAAAGGTATATCTACGGTGCGGAAGAGTATAAAGAACACTTTGCAAAGATTTACCTAAAATGTCATAAATCTAACGTAAAATGACATGATGCTGCGTGTGACAGCTGGCTGGCCAAACATCCACAAATTGTGAAATGGTGTACTTAAATTAAACTTTGATTTGTCCCCCAAATTTTCTAGTTTTTACAGTTGATTTTGACCAAGGTTAAAATGCTGGATTTGGCTTCATTTAAAATACCTTGTAAATGCAAGATAACATATGCATCATTGCCCACGATGGTTCAACTTTGTGTAATAAATTGTTGCATCACAATTTTAGTTTTGCGTTTCAATCAGTATTCATTCTTAAAAAAGAACTAATTACATATCATGATAATCCCGCGCCTGCATACCACACCGATCTGCTTGTCTGCTGGTACCGCGCTGTCTGGCCAACTTGTGTTCTACCACTCCGATTAAAACTGCATTGAATTTGTAAACACGATTATCTCGACTATTACACACAAATACCAATCGCTGCCAGGCGCGGATCTAGGATTTTTCTTAAGGGGCATGACATCTTTTAGAGTTGACGTCACAGAGTTACGTCACAACGTGAAGTAACAAATTTACGTCAAAATTTGACACAAAATAACATCTAATCGTGATGTCATGAAAAGATACCTGAAGGACACCACGCAGTTATTTTTTGTCAACGTTTTAGGTTGGAGAGGTGTTAACTTTCAATACAAAAGATGTTATCGAGTCGCGCAAAACGAACAAAACACTTTTATATTGTTTAAGTTTCCAAACTTAATTTTCAAGACGCCAACGCTTTTGGGATAAAACGATTTAATTAGAACGGGCTATGACATTCTAAATCCTACTTTAGATTTTAACATAGGCAAAAAATATTCTTTTTGTGGGCCATGATTTCTGCTCTTTTGAAAGGCGAATTGACAACAGTCACTTGCAGAAGTGGCCAACTATATAGTCAAAGACCAGCAGCCACGTTCCTTACTTGGTTAATTACAAAGAATCACACCTTGCATGTGGGCAGAAATGAACTGCTTATTCCTCAGTTGACCACATACCTTTCATTTAGATTTGTTACAGATGTTGCACAAACAATATTGTTTAAGCTACATCAAAGCGACTTTTTATTCACACTACATGACTTCTTAAATAAATTCCATCACGCTGTCAAGGTTTCTAAAATGTGTTGACTTGGTTTACAAAAAGAATAGGAGCTGGATAGGGAGTTTTTTTTAAATAAATCTTGTTCGTAAATATGCAACTGAAATTGAACATAAATTCTTTCAAGGCTAAGGCGAAAAAAGTTGTAGGCTTTTAAAAGTTAGCAAACATCCATAAGATGACGGTGTTTCTATGCTGACAAAATTTCTTTAAACTTAGAAAGAAATATTAGAAAGTTACTCAAGTTTTGCGCAAAGCGGGCCAGCGAACTTTGTTTGATTTTTATGAAAGTGCTTCAACACATTTCTTGCTACATTAATAGCGGGTACACTAAACTTGGAGTTGTTTTGAGCCAAAGCTCATCATTTCTATGTTTAAAGCGTCCACACAATCCTTACGTTTGGTTACAACATCCAGTTTTATAAAACCAATCGATTTTCATAAAATAAATTGCAAAACCATTGGAATAAAAAAGCTTTTTACCATCCGTCAACATACTCTAATTTTCAATCTAGTTACCTATCGATTGTAGGTGAAACAATGAGACGACAAAATAAACATGGAAGTGGTGAGACTTTGCCTACGAATCCGATGCAGAAATTTTGTAATGCTAAAAAGCCTTCAACGGAAGAACAGAATTCTTGTGCAGAGTACATGAACCTTGGACCCCGCGCATTTCGCAACAGGAGGTAAGAAACTAAGAACTCAACTTCGTTTGATTGTGGTCTTAAAAATGCCTTGCTAAAATATAACTTTGCTTACTCAGAACATTGTGGGTTGAATTTTTTATCGAAAGTTTAGTTGTTTCGGAAAGTAGCCATGTTTGTTTGTTAGGCAAGAAAATTCTTCGTGGCACTCCAATTGTCAAAAAAGTTCATCAAAAAAAATCAAAAAAAATTGAAGGATTTTGCTGGGGTAGTAAACCGCAATAAAGACCGTGTACCAAGGGTTTTACCCTATAATTCTAAGTATATGATTTTAATAGGTTCAACAGTTTTCCATCGCATGTAAATGCTTGGTTTTAAAAATATGTAACTAATATGAGAATCTGTCAGTTTAAATACAGTCGTCGTATATCTGAAATCTGTTTTACAATACAAGCATTTTGCGATATTTTGTGTAACTTACTTTCGGTGTAAACTGGTTGGCGGTTCCGACATCACTGACGCCCGACATTACGTCACAGTTCTTGTAACTAGTTTGAATTCTCAGTAACGAATTTCGGTTTCGCAACTGTGTTTACAGCCTCCGAAATAAAATAACACCATTATGAAAAGCAATTGCGCCAGTTACCGGGTTTTCGTCATTTTGGTTTGATATGACTACTACAGCAAGACAAGTGACATCGCGGTCATTAACGCTTGATCTGAATTCTAGATTGGAAGACGATACACTGTGTTTTGTAGCCTTATGGAAACATGATAGCAGCCGCAGGGTGGAAAACGTTTAGCCACAGCGAGATGTTGCTTTCCTATTTTTTGCGCTTTTCGGAAGTTTTGGGCTAGCTTTTGAAGCCTGAAATGTTGTATTGTTTCCGGCAGCGCGAAACAGCGCTTTGTTCGGGCAGGTTGTCCTATCGACAGGATGTCTGTCCCGGTATCTTGCCGGACTTTCAATCGATCTTATCTGCTATGATTGTGCGAACCTACCCACACTTTATAAGCGTAGGAGAAATCTACACTTGAGTGTTGAACATAATATTTGCTCGGTCCGTTACTCCAGCACGTTCAAAAGGCTGACAAACATATACTTCTTTCCGCAATTTTGGATCTTTTAAGAAGTCGCTTGATAACGTGTAACTGTGCAAAAGCTGTTCCAATACGCCATTTTATCACGTCAGAATAAATTCGTTATTTATATTGTTTACCACTTTGAATTAACAAGCAAACGTTACACATTGTTTCGTTTTGGGTTATGCTTTTCTTTCTCTTAAAATTTTGTATGCAGAACAATAAACTTGTGATTACAGTATTCTAGAAGGCATCAATTGACTTCTGATTCTACGATTGTTGAAAATTAAACGACTGTGTGCCAACCCAACAGTATTTTCAGTGGTTGCCGAAATCGGATTTGCTTTATTTTGTTTGGGAATGCTAACAAGCGCAACTATTGCTTAATCGTAATATTAGAAGTTTTAGCTTCTTTTTAACGAAAGTTTATAATATTGCCAATACAAAACATATCGAGAAGCTTTTATTTGTTCACCTATAGTATACGCGTGCCAATAGGATGTTCATGGTTTTTGCTTACTTCTTTGTGGAAACTCTAACGACCTAACGTGTATCGTCCACCGTGAAGTGCTATGATACATATTACATAATGCAAAAACTCCTTAATCTCTTTTCGCTCGTTTAAATATTATTTTTTGCAAAAATTTTCAAGAAATATTATTACATAATACAATACAGAATACAATAAAGCCTAAGGAGCGAGTGTTGTTTCGATATCACTCGCAACAATCAAGTTTAGAGCTTTTAAGACTGTCCAATTTATCCGTCGTCGACAATCATTGACGTCACAACATAAGCGGCAGGCTTCCGCTCACGTCAAGGACGCCGTCCAAAGCGGATACGTGGTCTGCTCGTGGGGCGGTTTGACAAGAGTTTGCCCTGCGTTGTCGGAAGTTGTGGCTTCTGACGGATCCCGCTTCTGGCAGTTATCCCTCGCAGCTGTGGTGGCGAACGGTGTTCGAAAGCTCATTTTCTTAAACAACAATTGCAAAGCGACTTTTTAAGGCTGTTCGCGATAAGAGTTCTTAATCGTGAATTTCCATAATATACCTTCTGCATAGTAGCCTATGCGTAGCCCATTAAGGTCAACACTACGTGTTTGAAACAACACATTTTCTCATTGTAGGAAAGCATCATTTTATTTTATAGGTAATATTATTCATTTAGACCAGTGGTCGGCAAACTTTTTTTGTCGTGGCCCGAATAACATAGTTAAAGTTATCGTTGACAGGCACTCACAGGGCAACGTTTGGCACGTGGGCCTTAACCACGCTGTGAAAATATAAAAATGTTAGCCGCACCAACTTTTAAAATACAATAATATATGTACAGCATTCACGCAGCCCACAACTACATGATAAATTAAAAAGTAGTTTGCGGCTAACTAAAACTGGCTGTGCGGTCCACATTTGGGTCGTGGCCCACAGTTTGCCGACCACTGATTTAGACGTTAGAGGCAGACATTTTTGTTTTACTTTGAACAAATCAATTCAAAATGGTGGCAGTCAAGTTAATAACATTCAACTCAGAAAGCTATTCGAGTCTTGGCTACGTTTGTGCCGGCTGCGAAACCTGACTAAAAAGACTGGCCGGTTTCCAAACAACTGTCGGCGAACAGTCTGTGAAATGTTACAAGTCGTCAGCTATTTTCACTTGTTCGCAGACGCGAGCACGCTTACGAGACGATAGAGCTTGCTGCAAACGGCGTCAAGATAGCAGGAAGGCTCAACCCGCCTCCAAGCCCGATACAGATTAAACGCCAATCGAAGAGCGAAGGTAAGCCCAACCCAAGTTGAGCATCGTCAACAGTCGCTTGCTTCGATAACTCTCTCCGATTTGCCGCTTGTCACACATTGGCAAGGAAACATGTTCAGGTGCCAGCAATGTAAAGCAGCCATGTCAAGTAAATTTCGCAGTGTTGTTGGTGGTGAAGCTAAAATTAAATATTCATGAAATTCGGAATTTCGTTCAAAACGGTGTTTAAAACAACGGTCTACTAAAAATCCGAAATTTACGAACATTGAAAGGGTTAAATGTTTAGGACAAGGGTTCCGAAACTGGGGGAGGCGCACACCCCTTGGGGAGGGGGTAAAGATCTGCGAAAGGGGGAGCAAAGACTCCTTGGGGAAAAATAATATATATATAGTATCAAGTTTTGAAAACACGATTATATTTCCTAAACTGCTTAACTGTGATTGATACAAAACTGCTTAACTGTGATTGATGCATATTATTTTATTCCAATCGCTTAATCTTTCCCCCGTTTCTTATATTTAGTTACAGTGTCCTGAGTGCGAAACGACATTTAGTATAGGCTGCATACTAACAGTGCGTTGTAAGATTGATCGTTTTCAAGGGGTGAGGGACACTAGACTGTGTCCCCCAAACTATGTTTTTTGCCACATTTTGGAATCTAAACGCTAAATTGTTTTACGCTTTTCGCAAACCTTTGACCTTTTTCGTTTTTTTTTGGTTTAAAGGAAATCATTTCTGCCCAAATGCGCCGTGTATGCAATGTGTATGGTATGTTGCGCCGTAAAAACATATACTCTAATGGCAATTATGTTGCATATTTGAACATCAGTTCGCCCGGGAGCTTTAAGTTTTTTTAAAGATTGGTTGTTTTATGACTTTACATTATGACGCAACTTTGTGACATAATTTCTAAAAAATGTTATGCCCCCCACCAAACAGATATCTTGCATTCGTCCCGGGTCCTGCCTAAAAAAGAACCCCTGGTTTAAGAGAAGGCGACTCAGGTCCACTAATTTTCGCAATGGCTTGGATTATGTAGGGGCGAATCCGTACGTTACATTTTATATCAACCACAAAAAAACACAATAATAATCAAAACAGCTCTTCTGGTAATTGTAATTGTTAACCAACGTTTCGGCAATCTATATTTAAATGGCCTTTTTCAGGGTGAAACACAATAACTAAATGTTAAACTGTTATCGGGATTGTCTATCTAGCCTGCATGACTAGTCACATTGGTCAAGGACTGTCAAACCTTTCATTCAGTCTGTGATTTTTACAACCTTTGAACTAGTTAACTTGCCGCAACCCTTCACGTTGGACAATGGTAAAGAAATACTTTTTGTTTTCTGCTTCTGCAACCATTTTCCAATAGTACTATATTTGCGTTAATTTAGAGTAAAGACTCATTATCACAAAAAATAGATATAATAAGTAAAATTAAATATTTATTTTTCTACTGATTGAACAATTTATGTAAAATTAATGTATAGGCCTACTGGCGACACTAAAAATGATTACGCGACCCCCTGCGAAGTCGCCGGCGCTAGTTAAGCTCTGGTGGAGACTATGTATATTTAGGCATATATTTAAAGTTAACAGATATTGTCTTTGTTGTTTCATAAATATGTAATAGTGTTGTCCAAAGACATTGGGTCATGCTTAACGACCTGTCAGAAAACTAAGCGCTTTAAGAGGCGCCTTTACAATTGTAAGAAAAATAAGCGGCCAGCGTCTAAAAAAAAAAATTATTTCATTTGGCATGTCAATATTGCGAGTTAAATTGTGGGTAGAAACTTTGTATGGGAATGCTTCTAATGAGGTTTTGTGACGCCATGCGTTGAAATGTACCGTATTCACAACAAATAACCTACTTATACAGTGATATCTACTTTTGTATTATTCTAGTTTTTAATAACTTTAGGCTTTTTCAATGATATTGAAAAAAAATTGTTCTTTAGCACCACCATGTGGTTAATTGCAGATATTTCTACTTTAACGGTAAAATTTTAACCACCTTTACGATTTCTAATTAATTGATTAATTGACTTACTTGTTAAAAAGTCAGCACGTAAAAGACGCACATTTTATAATTTGTTTGCAAATAAATTCCAGACCTCACCATATTTCCTTTTACACCGACGCAACCCAACGGCGAGGATCTGGCGAAAAAAAGAACCGAACCTTTGTCTAATAATCCGGAGAAGCAAATGAAAAGGCCAATGCCATTGCCAAACAAACCCTCAATTACGTCAAGGTCATCCATGTGCGTTGCATCTCGCACACATAACGTTGAGCCTTCACCATACCTCCTGCGTACATGGAGCGCTCCAGATACCGCAACCATAGAAGTTCGACCGCGGAAAAAAGAGGCCAAGCCACCAACACCAGAAAAAGCTCGATTTCGTCAAAAAGTCTTACCGCCTCGACTGAGGCTGTCGAAAACTAAGGTAAGGATATTTGCTTACTCGCCATGCTATTTTTGTAAGGAGTGCCGATCAACATTAACAATAATAATAGTATATAACGAGTACACCGAGTACTTACATTACACAGCGTTACTGAAATTACACAACGACGTACTGTTTGGGGCGTCAAATTACTGTGTTATTTTACCGCCTGTTTGATAGAGCAACATTGTTTTTAATTTTAATTTAGCTTAAATTTTAACGAAGGCTATAGCGTTTTACTGGTGGATAAATTGTGGAAGTAATCTGTTTTAAATATTATACAAAGAATATCATCTCACATCGTGTTGCTGTTTTGCATGCATTTCGTTTTTAAGCGTACTTGACGAATGAAGGGGCAGATCTGTTTTATGTCAATTTAAAAAAAATCACTTCGTGTTCTTGTTTGACTCTGATAAACACCACTGATCTAAATTTTCGGAAATTAACTGTTCAAACACCGGGCGTATTTGAACTTGCTGATGGGCGCATAGCCCTTTGAAGAGAGACCGTACGAGCACTACACTAAGTAAACAAAGCAAGGGGTGATTGGATGGGGTTTCTGTCGGACAACACTTAACACAACAGGCATAGTTTGAAAGCTTGCTTGGTCAATGGAAAGGGGAAAATACCATCGACCTTCTCCTGTTACATCAGTCAATTTATCGAAAGAAGCAGCAATCATTCCATTAGTAGGATTACGAAGCTTTAAAACCCTATATGCTTTTGACAGTTTCAGTATGACAGCCGACTAACCTAAAATCCGAGCGTCTGTAATGTTGCCGAGTGGTAAAAAATTTGGCTGGCAATTAACATGCGAAAAAAGAAAACTTTGTTTTAGTAAAACAAGTCTAATGGTTGACGTGTTGAAAAAAAAAACAAGCCTAATGGTTGACGTGTGATCATCGTTTAATATAGCGTTTAAAACCACAATAATAACAAAAAATGTTGTTTGTACAGTCTATTTGAATATAACGTACTCCCTAAAATCGGCAATACTCGCTGACAGCATTAGTTTTGTTGCTGTCGGTCTCGATAAATAACTAAGGTCAGTTTGAACTCGACCCCTATCCAATCAACGTCACCCTGTCAGTCATCTTTGTGTTGATATGTTGTTTAATCCTCATCGCGGAATAAGGATTAGGAAAAACCACTTATCCTTTATAAGTAGCTCTCTAAAAGTATAATCACCTGTCAACGCACTTTTGTATTTCGAATGAATTTTACGTTTTTTTGCATAGACCATTATAAAAATGCGCATACCCAAAAAATTTTTGCATATCATGATGACAAATGAATGTTCCTTCAAATGCCTTTTTGTTCTAACGAACGTTCCAACCATTGTTATTTCCACCATTACCCTGCTTCTAACGTAACTAAAACTCTTCTAGATAAAAGCTCGAATAGCCGACGTCATCGAGCGAACGATTGAAGGTCAAGCCAATCTCAGAACTAACAGGGAGCCTTCAACACACCATCAACGAACAGGGTAATATTCTCTTTTGTTTAATTGCAGAAAGCATTCTGAACAAAATGTCCTTAGCACAATTATTATAATAGTTTTAACTTTAACGCCAAACTTATATTTTGTTATTCTATTCCTAAAGTAAAATGCTTAAAAGCATCTAGCACAGTGCCTCTTAAACTTTTTTAGTTTTGTTCACCCCTAGCATCTATCTCCATATTTCATTCAACCTTGTCTCATGATATGGTAAAACTATCTCGTTTATATATAAAAGCACACAATGATTTAGGTTGTTACGCCAGCTATCATCCATTTCTAACGGTTCACCCTTATTCACCCTTTTTGGTTGGTTCACCACTGCAAAGAACTTATTCACCCTGGGGTGAACCATTCACCTGATTAAGAAACACTGATCTAGCATACACGAGTGACGGAATTTGTACAAATATTTTAACTAATTTTTTTTTCGAAAGGTCTAAAAATATCCGCCTGATCAGCCAGAGGCCGCGCTCCATGCGCAGAAGGATAAAGCACAAGGTTCGCAAGAAGCGACGAGTGCACGACGAGCGTCGGCGTCAGGGAATCCAGCTGCTGCGAGCACGAGACGACCCTGGACGACTGAGTGACAACATTACTGGAGGTCACAACCGATGGCCGCTACCCGGAGTCTATTTCGACAGTAGCAGCGGAAGCAGCAGTGACGTCATGAGAATTCGAGCTCCGTTTTTGCGCAGCAATGCGCATCGTGACCCGTCGGCGCGCGAGGCCTCCCTTTTGGAAGATATATGGTGCCATTTGGATGAATTAACGCAAAGGACAGACAAAATAAAAGGTAGCCATTTATCTTTTGATTTTTTTTTCTTTTATAAGTACAGTCCTTTTTTGATTCTTTATTTAAATTTACGAGGATTTGCTAAGTCTTAAATCGGATTTCCTCATTTAAAGACATTGAACTGTCTAACCAACTTCTATCGTGTTTCAGAATCGCATTCTTCCCGACGTGCGTCAGATTCTTTGTCCAGCCTAAGTGATGACCTTATTATTCACAACAGTTCAGATTATCCAGTCAGTACCCTTAGTCCAATCAGCACCGGGCGGTTCGCTTCACATGATAGTGGTTCTGATCGAGGGTATTGCACCTACAAGAAGTATTTTGCAAGATCTTCGGGATTAAGGAAAATTATCAGCACACATAGACATCCAGCTTCGCAACAAGGAGAGCACAACGTTGTCAGTGTAACATCCAGTGGCCTGAGCACACTAACCGATAACGGCACTGGTGCGTGGATGTCAAGCAGTGCCACGCGATACAGCAGTTTCTCTAGTTCGAGAAACAATTCGCTATTTGGCTTAAGACCAATGGCGTTGAGCAATTTTAACTTTGGAATGAAAACCTTTAATATTCCAAGAATAACGATTACTGGTCCAAACGATTTTATACCTAAAAAAGACGTAGCGTGCCCGATGATTGTCGAGGTACAGACCGATTATCTTGAAGTGCTTAATTTGTATCTTGGTTCAAAGTGTGGCGATCCCATCTACGAGGAACTGGTGGATTGTGTCACCGCGCCATCTGGCGGATGTGATATGACGAACAAGTACAAGGACACAGGTCCCAGCGCGATTTACTCGCACATTAAACGTGAAAACGCAAAGTACGCCGTGATAAAGAAGGGCCCGCGTTTGCAAGAGGCCACATTGATTGATGCAGTTGTCTGCGAACCAGTTTATGGGACACTAAGAATAAATCACGAAGAAATTAAACCAGCTGGCCACATTTATGATGCCGATGGTACCTCAGACACTATCCATAACGAATGCGTCGATGAAATCATTCCGCATTTTGCCGACACTTTGCCCAAGGCAAAGCACGTTGTTGTTGAAAGAAGCAGTAAGAACTACGTTGTAGTGGCACCGAAGCTGTTCTGCAAGCGTGTTGCTGCATGTGCCCAAGGTTTTTCCCACGTCACGTCCAGCTTAGCCGATGTATCGCCAAGTAAAACTCGCAACGTTAGCAGCGAATGTATTCAAATCCACGAAGACAGCGCCTCGTTTTCTGTGTTTATGGAAATGAATGTGTGACGTATCTGTACTGTCGCTTGTCATGACGCATTTCGACAAAGTGCAAAAAAGCGCCAGAAAAATGGCGCCCAACAAACTAAATGGCCCTTTATCTGCCGACGCTCCAAACTGTGACTCTTCGGTTTTAAAACTTCGTTTTTCAATTTTTACAAGCTTTAGGTTTTCTTAAAAAGTGATTTTATTTTAAACTTTAAATGCATTATTTGCAAACGTTATTAAAGTATACAAAATACGAAGCATATTAGTGTTTTTAGTTTCAAAAGAAGCATTTTAGCTCAACATCTGTTATAACCTAAACATCCATTAATGAGTTTAATATATTTTTTATTCTGAAATTTTTTTGGTAAAGATTCCATTATGATTTGAAAGTAGAGCAAATTTTGTATTTATTTGAAAAACTAAGTGCTTTGTCGCCAATTACGCCCACTCTGACATAAATTCTCTCCGTGCCACGTTATGTTACGCTGCAAATTGACCGCTTGAGGGCGCTGTGCTTGTCCAATGCCGTTGAAGGTGTGTTGAGAAATAGAAGAATCGTTGTTGAGCTGGAAAGTAATGGTACAAAAGTTTTGTCACAATATTAACCAAATATGGCCCTTCATTACAAATTTAGTTTGTAGGAGTTACGGACAATATTGTTAACGAGGTGAGAATGAGATGGCTCTCGAACTGGTGCAACTCATTAAACCAGTGTACGCCTACCTTAGAACCGGAAGAAGGTTGATCCATCTTGCGTTTTGTTTCGTGTAGATAAATTCGCGGTAGGTAATCTTCTAAAGATGCAGTTGTAAGAGTTACAAACAGCGATTAACGTAAATTGAAACTGATTGAGCCTTACTTATAGCAATTCTCACCTTTTACTGGACTTGCTTGTAAAGAGTTTACACATTGTTGGAAAGTACCAAGGAACCTAATAAAACACTGATATAAAGAAGAATTCGAAAAGAGACTGTCATGGCAAATACAAAATGAAAACTAATAATCGAAACAACTATGTTTAATGCTCAATCATGCAATCTCACTGGTTGTCTTTAACTTCAATTATCTTCTTTCGGCTGGCGTTTATAACACAACAGTAACACGCCACAGCGAGGCTAAGTATTGCTGCGAGACAGATAAGTACAGCGACGGCGCTGAATAAGATCATGCTGCGATCTCCTCTGTACTGACATTTGTTGCCCAAGAAGGACCATATGTGTGACGTCAGGCATCTTTAAAAACAAAAAAAATATAATATTTAGATTTGATAAAATAAAATCAGTTTGTAAATTCCTGATTGAAAAACTAAATTTGAATGTTTGTGCCGTAATTGCAGTTAGATGGTTTGACAATAAACGTTAGTTCCAGCTTTAAATTCTGACAAAATTGCAGTTTTTAGACTTTGGTATTTTATCGCAGTGGAATGCCCTACTAAAATAGGGCAAGTTTTTTTTTTCAGGAATATAACTTAGCTGTTATAGTTGGTCCTATAGACAGTTCAAGTAGAACAAAGGACACCGTGCGTCTTATTAAAGTAAAAAAGATAGTTTAGACAAGTTAAACAACATAAAGGCGTTTTTCACCCTGTGCACGTAAGTTTTACATATTTTAGCATAAAAACTTCGTGTAAACTATATTTGCCACCTTCAACTATAGCTCAGGGATGGCGAACCACTAACACACGGTTTACAAAACGACACATTACAGATTTCAAGCCACCGATTTAATATTATAAAAGAACAAAATGTAACCAATTAGTTTAGAAAAGAATATGTTTCTCAAAAATATTTGTATTCCCAGCATAGGGGCCAAACCCACGGTTAAAAACTTTTTAGGGGTTCAGGTCTCGTTTGTGTCCAGCGCAATAAAAAGATTTGTCGTCCCTGAACTAGATAAACAATGCAATTTATTGATTTCAAGATATTTTTCTCCACTTATTAGACCGTAGACTGCGATGTGACTCTTCCAAAAAATTGTAATTTCTGCCAAATTTACCATGTCACTTCTTGGTTACAACTTTTGGACGTCGTGTTTAGATATAACTTTGTAAGGTTATCTATAAAATTTTCATATATAACGAACAAAAATTGTGAATCCGATCATGAACCAACTTAAACAATTAATCGGACTTTAAACCTTCCACGTGTGCTATAAAGTTTTGTTTTTATAATACAATTGATAAAAATGTTGAATTCTAGAGGTTTCCGGCTAATTGAGTTGAACCTGCAAGCTGCTCCACTTCCTTCTTTTATAAAACACTTTCCATCATGTTCACAAAAGTCCTTCTCCAGTATGCATCTTGAAATGCATGCGCCGGTTGAAGTAACTCGCCTGTAAAATAATGATTATGGCGTTACGTTTAATCCATGTAAGTCTTAAAACTTGAGAAAATTTGAACATGTGTAAAGAAGTTAACGTTTTTGCTAACTCACACATTTTAGAAATGTACAGTTACATGCAGATTAATCCGTGTTACGCAACCTAATTTATCTAAAAAGTTTTTGGTATAAAATCGATGCGGCAACAATTAATAAAGTTATCCGTTAACTCGTTAAAAAGGGCCTTGCTACTGAAACCATAGGTCTATGTAAATTGTGGTTGCAGATATTACCATAGGCGTTGCAGTGCAAATATTTTCAACAGAAAATTTAATACCTGGTCCCAGGGGCGCCCGCTGAAAATTTTCCAGGGACGGGCAATCAGGGGCGTAACCAGAAAATCAAAAAGGGAGGTCCTGAATTGGCAACTTAGGGAATTCTCCTACTTTTCGTCTGACATTAATAAATAATGACGTCATAAAACAGTGACAGTATGACGTCATAAGGGTGATTACAAGACGTGATAAAAAAAACTAGCCAAATACGTCCAGCAAAAGCGACCCTGTGCGTCGTCGACAATCCTGTCAGGCGCCAGCTGCGAAATCACGGTGTACAATCGTTAACTTCAGGCAAAAAAACAACCAAGACCGTGAAATATGTGTGATTAATTGTGGTAGAATCACACATAATTCGACTGTCAACAGCGCAGCTTTCAAGTTCCCTGAACGGAACGAGCGCCAAATTACAAGCACGTCTTTCACCACCTGCAATACTAAACGAAGATCGTTTTTTCCGGGTGTTATTAGGGCAACATCTGCGCCGAGCTGTGAGCCAAGTCAGCTAAATTACAAGCTGCGGTTGAGGGGAAATAAGTTGTGTCCATTGAACACTTAGCACGTGGTCTTAGTGTATGCTTAAAGAGCATAATTTTGCGTTAACCATCATTACTTAAAAATGGAGAATTTGAAACGCGCACGACAGTCACCATTATACCTCCTTTTAAGAATCTGCTTCAGTTAAACAAATTTCGATGTTACACCAACATTGGATATTAGCGCAGAGACCGAACAGCGAGGAACATACTGCGTATAACTCGTTTTTTAGCGAGAAAAAAAGAATGAAGGTTTGACTTTTGTCAATTGTCGAATACACACTTGCTAATCATAGTCAACCTAAACAAATAAAAAAACGAAAGAGAAAAACAGCGTTTACGGTCGACCAAACAAAAGACGAAAAACGGCGTTTTGCGCTCGATTTTGGTTTCGCATTAGACTAAGACGCGTGACCCAATTACTTAAAAAGCACGCCGCTTCGAACAGTTTGTTGAACCATGACAAAAACGAACAAAAAGGATAGAATCGCTTACCAAAAGGAGGTAAGAACTCCCGCCCACCTGGATACGCCACTGGGGGCAATGGATAATGTATAATATTTTTAACCTTCATAAGTAATACATATTACACTTAGATAATACTAATAATCTCATTTTGAAATTCCAGGGGGAGGCAAGTGTCCTTACAGTTAGCCAGTTAGCTGACCCTTTATGAAATCTTTACCAATTCAAAGTTGGTCTAATAACTTAAAAAAAAGGCAGTAACGCGAAAAAAGTTGCATTTGTTTTGTTAAAAATTTCTACTATATGTTTTGTTAAATTTTTTTCTATACCGGTATGTATAGCGAGTTGGTGAAATTGCTATAGTTCCGGTTCAATCGATCCATTTTTACTCACGTTACTTAATCTTGTCAAAATAATTGAAACGCTTTAATCGCTTTTGAGGCCTCTCAAAACCTAAATTAAAACAATATTGCGTGCCAATTAGTAAAATTTGGCAGCTTTGTTTAAAATTACAGTGAGATCAGACTCTCCAATTATTATCCACGAGGGTGATTGCGTTGTTCTCGCTATACAGTCACGTTGTTAGTATCACATTTTTTCTAATATTTTTTTTATATTATTGTACTTACTTATATCCTGGAAGACATACGCATTTCATCTGTTGGTTTTCATCCAAAATACAGCGAGAATGTAGTTGGCAGGTTACGAGAAGACAACCGTTAATTTCTGAGTCTAAAATTATGTAAAAGCCGTTTAAATAATACTTTATTTATTAAGTATTGCAATTTAGCTAGTGCTGAAAAATGTGTTATACTTTTTTTAATGTTCACTTAACATATAGCCTTGCCGCGATATAGGCTTAAACTACACTTAAATCACTCCAAGAAACATATGTGTATATAAACGTATAATTATTTATATGAAAGTTGCAAAAATGTAAGGCGACATTAAAAGAATGACCTTCAAAACATGTTGTTCGTTTAAAGTCTATAGCGACCGAAGTGTTGTTTGCGTAAATGACACTGGTTGCCATGTAATTCTTTATCGTGGAGGTAAAATTGACTGGTGTTGGGCCACGATATAACAACTCTTGATGAACAAAAAGGCTTCCAGAAGAGAATCCGATTGTATTGATGCTTTCGATTCCATGCAGCCTAGCATATATTGGCCAAAACGCCTAAAATAAATTCAATAATATTTTGCTTACTTTCCGCGACTTTTACGAAGGGTTAATACACTTTAGGAAGGCCATTTTGCTTCTTTAAAATAATAAAGGACCCTATAAATCAGTGATTCCCAAACTGTGTGCGCAGGCACTTTAGACTTAAATACACAACCCATTACAAATTAATCATATTGAGAGATTTACATGTAGTTTGTCGTGGGTTAAGGGCGATTGTAAAATGACTGTATTGTTTTGTTGAAAGTGTGCCGGGGCGAAACATTTAAGATATTTTTAGAGTGCTGCGAGCCAAAAAATTTTAGGAACCACTGCTATAAATTTTTAAAATAAGGAGCTTTTGAAGCATCAAGGTGCAACAATATTTTAA
The DNA here is from genome assembly GCF_963924565.1 of Ascidiella aspersa. Taxonomy (NCBI): domain Eukaryota; kingdom Metazoa; phylum Chordata; class Ascidiacea; order Phlebobranchia; family Ascidiidae; genus Ascidiella; species Ascidiella aspersa. The sequence goes on from NC_139453.1 coordinate 20,118,859, forward strand.
CATTAAATGCAGTACACCTATTGTATACAATCTGTAAAATCATTTCTTAACATAAAAACGAATAGAAAAACGTGGTCAGGTCAGAATAGCGTCTATTTAGTAGCTATCTGTATTCTAGTATACTAGCCTAAGCTGCCGTAACAAACTAACTAAATGGATATTTACCTTTTTAACAGCTGCCTATCTATATAAACAAGATGGTATCCCATAAATTAAAAAATATTTAACAGTTGTTAGTTATTAAGAATGTTTTAAGTTTCTCACTTTGTTGAAAACGTTTTTCAGAAGATTGAAACGATTACTATTGGAATTTCCTAGATCCTTTGTGTAGATAAAATTTTCAACGCAAATCGTCATGAAGTACGTCGTTAACCTGTAATGCATTGTTAAATATGGAAAAGCACGTTGTATCATGAGAGTGTTTCAATATAATTGGTCTTAAGAGGCAAACCCACTCATCCCCACTGCCACTATCGTCGATTTTGCTATAATTGTTTCCTTTATTTTCAAAAGGTTGCAAACTAAACGAGTTAGTTTGTACGTGGTTGCTAGAGCTCCATCTTATTAGCGGATCTTTTGGCAAATCGCTACTCAGTGATTGATTTTCTTGCGCGACGTCGGGTGCTGCTAACGTGGAACTTTCAACCTGAAAAGAGTTTTATTAATTTCACATTACGCTATTTAAGTTTTAAAGTAAGATTGTGATGCACATGGAAGGCTAATGGCATGGCAAGAAAAAAGTAATATTATAGCCTGCCAGTTGATAAATAGCACATTATGTTACGATTAAAATTAAGAGGAACGTTAAATCAACCAAATTTTGGTTAACGACGTTTAAACGGTATTCACCTAACATTCTACAAAGCATCCATAAGGTCTTGTTTTGTTATTTCTTTTAAAAAGCTTTATTTAATATACTTAAAACAATCGTTACGAAAAAAGTTTTTTGTTGTCTTACCTCTTTAGAATTATGTGTCCCTTGCATGGATAAATTGGCAAATGATTTTCGATAATTGGTAAACCATTCTGCAATCCTTGTTCGATTAGATTCGTTAATGCACTTTTTCAGAAACCATTCGCGTTCATCGACGGTCGGATCCCGAGAGAAAAACGTTTGAAAGCCGATCCTTATCGTTTTATCACAATCTTAATAGGGTACATAAAGTTTGTAAATGATTCAAACGAATCGGAAACATAAACAATTTAATAGTAAAATGCCCTATACAAAGCAGCTTGCACCATACAGCAAAATATTGTTAAGGTTAGGCCTATATAGTTGAACAATATAAAGTGATTTTGGCGTGTTCAATTGTACATTTTTGTGCTTAAATTGATTTCAAATTTTGTTTGTTGTTGAAAAAAAATAAACTATTAGTTTCAAGATATGTGGCAAACTGGGCACAAACAAAGAAGTCGCAAATTTATGTACACCAGTGGTTCTTAACTTGTTATATACCTTTTTGTAAGTTCATCAGGGGCTGATTTTATATTTTTTAGGGGGACTAGGAATTTTTAAGATGACGTCACAGCGTTAAGTCGTAACGTGGCGTCCTAATACAATTAAATATAACAAACCCGTTGTTATCGAGCGAACTTGTGCGAACATATGAAACTATTAAGTAATCTCTTAACCACGCAAACTTGAAAATAATTGCGTTTATTTGATTGCAATGGACAAAATTTTTAATTTAGAAATACACATGAAACATTGGGTAGAAGAAAATTTGCACATTGATCGATATATATCGTTTATTAAGATAATATCGACATACTTATTGTGAGGGTCATTAATCCACAGCTGCAAGGCTATATAGAACCCAAGTAAAAAAGTCGTTGATTAAGATTTGGAAATTTGAAATTAGATTACGTATACTTTTGATTTATGTATTATAAAAGAATATGTCTTTAAAGAAGAATAAACACAACTACAACTAAAATATTTGTCCGGAGCGCTTAATTATTTTTAATTTACATTGTTAAAGATTCAAAAATATTATTTGGTTCTATGCACACATAGATCTCCATCAACTGTGTGTGATTGTTATGATTAAAAGTAAAATGTAGCCAGAAAGCTCGCAACATTATGGACTTTTCAAGTTAGAAATCCATTGGATCGCAAATCATGATTTATTTTTTCATATTAATGTGCTATCGGATTGGCGATACCACCTTGATATTGGACGAGTACCAAAACTACCACTTGGCATCGGGGATCAGTTCGTATCCCATTTATCAAACAACCCTAATCGATATACTTACAATTGTAGTTAAACACATTTATTAGGGAATCCGAAAACTGCAATTGGCTTGAAGGTTTCCATTCATTTTCTGCTTCTGGAAGTAATGCAAACAAAATTCATTTTTGCTGTTCGAAAAAAAAATGCTAAAGCTTTACCTGCGGTGGATTGTTGTGTTCGCCTAAATCGCAGAAAATTGTACTCTCGGACACTTTCTGAAAAAAGACACCTTATTTAGTAAACTAATACGCCTGCTCTATTGGCGGTATAATGTTACAATCCTATGGTTTTCGATCAAAAATTGTTATAAAGACTAATCTGATAATCATAACAATACATTTATTAACCTCGCTGTTTAAAAGGAATTCAAAAAAGACTATAGTAATGAATAAAAAAACTTATTTAGAGTATGACTACAACATTTAACAAAGCATCCTATAGGATCCCTAATTTAAAATATCGGTATATAACAAGACTTTTTTAATTTCTTACCTAAATTTGAGTTTTCTATCTTTAGGTGGAGTAAAACAAACACAAAAACTGTTATTAAAGAAGCAAGCAGCAAATTTAAGTAAATTGTTTGTTTAAATGCCCCGTTCATTGTCTGAAAATATGAATATAATTAATCGCATAAAAGCTGTTATACACAACTATTCAGTCAACAAAAACATCAATGTAACACCAAATTCTTTGTTTGACTAGCATTTTTAACGCAGACTGTATCAACTACTTGATTGTGCTTTAATTCTGTTTGTAGTACGCATTTTAAGCGGGTATTTAACTGGCTGTTTCGCTCGCGATACGTGCACACTTGAAACCTATCGACCGGGTTTGGAGTCTCAGGTTTAACTACGCGTGAGAACACTTCATTAACTAATGGTAAGTAAGCATAGCTTAATATGTCTAAAGGAGATTGTTCGAGAACATATACCTTACTTATGGCAATAACCTAACCAATTATTCGCCAATGTATGTTGAGGCAAAAATACAATTGGTCCAAAATAAACAAAACTAAACCGCAAACACACAACAAAACCGCAATTTAAAATTAGGAAATAAAGCTGGTTTTCCGAAACCTAGGGGTTATAGGCTACAATTGCCAGAAAATGTATCCGTTTTATGTTAGGCCATTTTTTGACATAAACCTTCGATCTATAGTGTTTCCAAAACCCTACGATAAAATTGAAATCAGACAAGTAATCCCTTGATTTAGCGAAGGTCATTTAAAGATGAATATAACAATAAAATCAACTTTTAAATTTAGGTACACTTATGCACGGATCTGTATTGTAGCTTGATAATGAATCTCAAAGCCAAAACTATGATGAACTGATTATGGTAAGTAAGCATCGAAACGTCTCTACTAAGTTAATGTCGATTTACTCGTTTTTAGCTTTCAGATTCATTATCCAGAACTTTTAAAATTTAAGTCATTTTTGGTAGAAGCTCGTAACTTTTCGACTATTACCCCTTGGCCCGACTGCACTCTATAAATAAATTGGCGACCGCCAAAGATTCACGCCAACTTTTTTGCCCAAAAAAAATTTATATATGCCACAAGGCTATTTTTATTGTAAATTCGTTAGGCCGGTGATATTTCACGCCAGTTGTCTTCACTGGCGGGGGTTCAAGGATTTATGTCAAAGATATTTGGCGAAAAGGGACGGGAATTCAATCGGGCCTCCCGGTACAAACGAGTGCACCTAGTGAAATTACAATATATCTTTAACAAAATAGTAATGAATTGAATTGCAGGTTTATATTGAAACCGGTAGAGAAGATCCTACTTGGCAACGATCTGGCGCTGGTCTATTGTGAACGTTTAGTTTTGTATTAAACGTCTTTTACAGCAAATTATGTTGGCGTATGCAGTAATTAGCTAACATTACCCCTCAGCGTTGCCTAGTCTGATGTCCTTTAATATCACGTGACCGATGTCCACTAACGTGTGACCGAAAATCAAAGCGTGTGGTCACTGCGATTTGCGATTCTATTCTACTCTGCTTTAGTCAGGCGGCTTGAATTACTGGGTTACGTTATTGTGTGTCCCAAAATTTATCTGTCAATATACTTAACGAGCGGTATTAACTGAGTGATGAGACTTTGTCTTGAGTTCAGGAAGTTACAAGTACAGGTGTTGTGGCAGCCTGTTACGTTAAAGTCCTAGAGTTAAAGACTATAGGCTAGCATAGCTATAGTCAGGGTTGCCATCGACAGGGACTAAAAATATGGACAACCGAAAAATTAGATTAGCATTTAAAAAACGTTTCTGGACATGCATTGTACTTGTACGAGCCGTGCAATATCACATTCCATACTTTTGGCCAGAAACAATCTGCTCAAGCAATTTATCAAGGTTTATGGTTTGTTTTTCGGTCTACTCCTGTTAATGTTGCTTGAAGAACGCTATTTTAAAAATCTGATACATAACACGTTCGACCAGGTGAAATGTGGCGATCAAACAGTCGATCGCGATTGAAGTGTTGGCCACTTCTGCGTATAGCTTTAATGATTTAATCAAAGTCTCGACTGCATTGCACTCTTTTCCCCAATACCAACCACTTCGCAAAAAAATGCTGCCTTCGAAAGTAAGATAAAATAAGGACAAATCTTAGAAATAAGGACGGTATGGCAACCCTGGCTTTAGCAATGAGGTAGGCTAGTATTGCCAGGTAAGATGTTGTTTAAATCTTTATTTACGAACTGTCCAATTTTTGCTTAACATATGCTTAATTTAAATTTGAGTAATTTTATTTCATCTGAGTTATTTTAAAAGTGGTCATCGTTACATTAGATTACATCAGAATTCGACAGACTACAACAAATTACAGCAAAACATGTAAAATCTCCGAAAGTTAATCATTAACTTTCCGCAGGTTGAAGTGGTAAACAAATAGAAATTTTACCTGTTGCGATGATGTTAGGTATATTTCCTACCGGCAATATTGAAAATATGTCTGAAAGATGATATGGTGTTAAAAACGAAATATCTGTCAATTTTATTAAAAAAAAATTCAAAAATTGTGTTTTTACTTATCAACTGAAGATGAAATTATTTTTCGGAACCAGTATGATAAAAAAATAACAGGTATATTTCGCATTGCAGGGATATAAAGGGCGAGTTTTTATGCGGTATATTCTCAAAAGTCAATACCATGAAAGTGATTTTGGTTGGCTATCCTAAAACGGGCACCAAGACGATGGCTACAGCTATGTCCATGCTTGGTTACAAGGTTTACGATTTTATGGAACATTTCTGGTATCATGAAAAAGAGTGGAAGAAAATTTTGACTAGCGGAGGTTGTGTGGAAGACTTTCGGAAAATGTATGCTGACGTCGACGTTATAGTCGACACCCCTACTTACTTTTTCTGGGAGCAAATCCTTGAAGCATTTCCTAGGGCAAAGGTAAGTTAAATTAAATCATATTTAAGTAAAATGCTTAGGCTTTTGTTTGGTAGGTCTGTAACAAATATAGCTGCTTTATTGTTTTTGTATTTAAACTAACGGAGTAAATTGGCAAACAAATATGTGATAAAATAATAATTAAATCTTGAAAAAACGGGCAAAGTGTGACAGATAACGAGCAACGTGTACACCAGTCAAACTATTGTGTTTAGGATGTTTTTGTCAAAGCAGCGCTGTCGTATCTCATAAAAATTAGAGAGCATTTCAAAATGTTTTTATAAAATTATTCTGCCAACTGATTACGCGAAAAATACGTACGAGCAGGAAAACTGGCTTTTACAGTTGTATGGATACAAGAAAAAACGTCGGGCTGTTTAATTCTTATATTTTAAATTCAGGGGAAAACTGCAAGAAACAATTTTAAACAACGTCTTTAGTTTTGTAATACTAATTTTACATAAATATATTTTGTATATATATGCGTTTAACTGTTTTGGTATAGCGTATAATTATTATTTTATTTGGGTAATATATTAACTCTATGTGGACATTTAAGGTAATATTAACTCTACGTGACGAGGACGCATGGGCGAAAAGTTGGTGCAATCAAATGTCCCAACTAAACAGGGGAATTCACCACAGGTTGATATGGTGTTTATCACCACTCGGAGTCCGCTATTATGGACATTTTGCGAGAGGTGGTACGTTTCGTTTCATGATTATAGGTTATATTGTTCTTCTCTACATTAATTACTACACAAAGTGATCGTGGTGGTGTGTCCTGCAACTGTTATTTGCAAGGAGATCCTACCTTAGTGGTGGAACAAAGGAGATTATAATAGTGGCATTTGCTTACTGTGCGAGTCCATACTTATGTTGTTGTATTTCCTAAATATTTAATATTTGCACATGTTATAGCTACGGCCTGTTTCGGCTTTACATTAAACTACCCGTGGACAATGGTTCCCCAAAATGAAATGATGATGAGGGTACGATACAGACAACACAATCTACATGTTTTAAAGGTATTCTTTCGTTAAAGTGAAACGTTTAACGTTCAGTAGTTAGCCTAGATGAGTAACAATAATTCCACATCCACTACATTAAAATAATGTAAAATGTTCATCTAAACCCGCAAATGTTAAATAAGGGTTAAAAGGTTATCAGGAAAACAAGTATAGGCCTATTTTATTCAGTTTTTTTTTAATTTTTGTAAATCTGCAACTGAAAAACTGGTTTCAATATATACCTCTATTTAGATCTAATATACTTATTTCTACTATACCCCCTCCAGTAACCTTAAAATAAACAAATTTATTTATTTCACTCCCAACCAGTGGTATATTTTTAACGCAACCCTTTTTTACAGTTGTCTCGTGTCTTGCGCCCCCGCCCCCCACCTTAGCTATGAAATATGTATCAAACCAAAAGCAATTCGGAATGTCGATTACCTAAGTGTGAAACAACATGAAAATACTAAAGTTGGCTCCTAATTGCGCGGAGCGCAGAATAGATTGCGGTCATTTGGTTTACATTGGTTTAATTATATATTTAATTCTGGACACATGGGGCATTGGGCATAAAAAAGTTAGCACATTGCCTGAATGCGCGTGCTCGATATAATGTATTTTGCTAAGGTAATATTGACAAACAGTTTATCAGGGCCATGTGGCCATGCTCACCCTAAATTGATAAAATCGTTCATTTTAACACAATCGTTTGCCCCAAAAGCGCCGTGCACCCCACCGCACCCTCGAAAAGTAAAGTGTGGGCAAGTGAAACGATATAAAATTGCTCACATCTTGTAGTTTGTAGCTTTTGTATGGAAAATGACACCTCGAACAAAATACTTAAACAAAATAAGCTTGGGGGATGCGATACCCAGGTCGGGAACAACTGGTATAGCTGCAAAGAGACATGTCTACAAAACAAAAAAGTGTCTGCAAAACAGGAAAATGACAAAACATAATAAAAGATTCGCGCGAAGCGCAAAAAGGTTTGGCAGTAACATTTGCTTTTTGGAAAAAAAGCTATAATTTATTGGAGGGACTTGCCTAGTGCCCACCTTAGATCTCCAACTCTTCTAACCAATGCGTAGGGAAAATCGGCCAAGTAAAGTAAGAAACATTTATAGTTAACCAAATACCAAGAACTTATTAAAAACTAGAGGCTCAAAAAAGTGCAAATCGCAGAAACATATTTCGAGTGATTTAATTACACATTTGTAATTTTGATGTAGGCCTAAGCATATGGACAGCTAAAAGCAGAATGAAAATCAAAAACTATCAAAATCACTATCCTCAAAGTTAAATATTGTAGTACAGCATAAACCCCACTGAGAATTGGCGCCGGTGCTTAACTATACAAAATAATTTATCTTTTTTTCCCTTGAGTTATCTTTTTTCCCATGATTTTATCCTGTATCAATAGCGTTTCGTTTTAGAACGCACCTCCTGATCAGCTGCTGGTCTATCAAGTACAGGATGGTTGGAACACACTTTGCAAGTTTCTAGACCGAAAAGTTCCCAGTGAGCCATTTCCTTACAAGAATGCCAAGGGGTCAATTTTCGAAATGATGAAGAAAGAGAATAAAATATTGCAACGCCTGACCCGTGACACTTATATTTTTGGATTCCTTTGGCTTACTGTTGGCGTTTTTGGCGCGTATAAATTATTTCGCAGTGATCACCTACAGAGATTTTTTGAACGTTTACAATTTTAGGCCGCCTTTCATTAGAATGTTAAGCACAGTAATTATACCTTTTGTTGTTAATAATTGTTTTCATATTTTACTTGTATACAGGTAATTCAACCTGCAAATTTAATTGATATCTGATGGGATCGCGATGCTTTAGGTTCTAACAATCGAGTATCGGAATAAAATGTTGGACATTCCTAGCTAGCGAAGCTAAGCTATTTAAAAATAATAGTAGAAAGAATTTTTTACAACTGTTGCTACCAGACATAGTAATATAAATGAAAAAACAGCTCCTCTGGTAATTTCAATTCGTTGGTAAAGAAATAATAAATGACTGCCATTTAGAATTAATACATTTTGTTGGGGCAAATCGGACCCAACACGCAAGGTAGTTAGTTATTACTAGTGTAACTCAACTTAAAACTTTACATTTTTAATTTTTTATGAGCGTTTTAGTAAGACATTTTCGAACTGAAATAAAATAACTTGATTAATATATCATTATTTTATGTTTATATCAGTTTTGCAGGAAGGCTCCACCGACCAGATTTGACGCAAATCTTACGCACATCAGTCGGACACGACTAAACGTGTTTTTAGCGAGATAGCGCATGCAATACTTTTTACCGTGACTTAAGATGTTTTAAAATAGATACCACGAGTTCTTTTACGGATTTTCGTTGGTTTTATATTGGGACTGTTATTTTGAAAGGTTTAGCAGTTGTTCATTTTAAATATTATAAAAAAACATAATGGAACGGTAGATAAGCTTTTCCTAGTTTTGCATAACGTTTAAAGACTGTTTGTATTTTCACAATCTTAAATTGTATTTTTCCCAAACTTGAAAAGGAATTTAATCTACTACAATTTTAACTTTGAAAGGCTAACTAATCTATGGCACAAAAATATTTTAATAATATTTTACATTTGGTAATTGTAACACAATTCTTCCTTACCCAGTACTAGTGTTGCCGCATAAACCGCTTGTTATGTTTCCAAATCCATATTACTGCCCAAATTTCCATTTTATTGGCCTCTGCCATGATCACGACTAAATTACGAAGCCTAGTTTTTCGCGCTTCCGATGTCGCTTTCAGACACGACGCAACAAGTCATCAGTCAGACATGTTTCGTTGCGTCGTGTCGTATGTTTTTTTTTTTGTATGGTTTGGCCTACTAAAATATATTATAAAATTTTTTTAACGCAGCGGTTCACAAACTTTTCTAAAAAATTAGCTTGGTGGACCCGTTGCAATTATTTTGATATTTCGCGGCCCTATAAAAATTCAAGGGTCACCTGACCCATGTTTCTTGTGGACACTCTCGTACAGTCACTATTCTTTCTAATGTAATAACTTTCTTAAAAAATGCGAACGATTCGCTGATAGCAGGTAGTACAGTACAGCATAATAGATGCCTAATGATGTAACAAGAGACATCATAAAACACGCTATGCTATATTATGGAATAATTAAGCATAACTAAAGATAATAATGATGGGTAGAAAAAAGGGGAAGAGCCACTGTTATACAAGAAGTGGTACGCGTGGCGTTAGAAAACGTCCAAGTGTTACGGGATTGAAAGAGGCAGTGACGTGCGGTGACGTTCCTAGATGGTGAGGCACTATTTTTTCAAGCCACGCTTTTCTTTAACAATCACAAAAACGGTATCGTACTAATAAAGATAAAAAAAATTAGCGGCATGCTTTTGTGGGGCGCAGCCACAATGAAAAAATGTTTATAGAATGTTTAATGTTTACATTCTTTCATTGTGGCTGCGCCCCACACTTTCACGTTTATTACAAAAATGAAAATAAAAAAAAGACAATTGAAGTTCTGGCATGCCTGTGATAGACTTTTGTGGTACTGCAAAAATATTATTTAGAGTACACAATATTTATAAATTTTTAAGGGGTCATGGCCTCTGTGGCCCCCTGGCTGAGCCTATGACAGTAACATCCACTCCTTTTTTACCAATCTCTTTGAAAGTTGCGTGTTATTTTTTTGTCCAGTCGTCTGATGCGAACCTTTTAAATGGGAAACATATTTGCCTTTATTTATGACACTTTAGATTGATTGAAAGTGTAAATTTTCCTTCATTTTAGTTAAATTTTATATAAAAAACAATCCGTTACACAGCAAGAAGTCAATGTAGAAATGCTTCATAGCTGGGACGTCACATTTGAGGCATGCCTCAAATCCTAGCTAAATCGTTTATCATGTTTTCCGAGAGAATTGGGAAAGAAAAGGGCACGCATAATGCAGTACATAGAACTTTTGTGATCTGAAGAGAGGCACAGCTTGGCACTGCCTCTCTTCGCGTATTTCAACGATTTTGAACGCTTGATATTGACGCAGGCGGGGCTAATTCAAGTCTCATTAGTGTCTTTAGTCTCAATGATTCACTTCACTTGTTCGTGGTAAAGTCTTATTCAAATTGAATTGTTCATCTTCTGCTTCATACTTCTAATATGCTTCGTATTAAATCCTAGCTCAGAAAACATTCACTCAACCTTGCAGCAGCAACCATTCTGTTTATTAACTGGACAAGACTGGTCTGGTGTATATTGATATAACGCGCTGCTTATAAAAGGTGATAATTTGCATGAACAAAAACAAAGGCGACACAGAAAAGAGGAAATGTTTCATATCCCGAAGCCTTTTTGTCAGCCGGGAACTGTTACAATAACGCGTTCACACAGGTGAAATACTTTTATCTATAACGGAAATATGTGTCACGATATAACATTATTCATGTGTGAAACAGCCGAATGCTTTGTTCTCAGAATGACAGCGAGTGTTTGGTAAAAGGCGTGAAAAAGTGACAAATCATAAAGCGTAACATATTTGATAAATACACAATGCAATAAATTCCAAATTATCCACTAATTATTACTTATAACGCTACAATATAAATAACGCAACAGAAATTGGAAATAATACACTTTAGGTATAGAAGTGTAAAATTTGCGGGATAAGGAGTGTGGACTACAGGAATCCATTCGAATTAAAGCACCCAAAAACATGAAATGTGTACTGTACTTTAGCAAATAATATTTATTCTGTGATAAACATCTCTTTAATATACGTTTTGCTTTGCCAGATGTTGGCACTGCCTCACCTGCCTCCCCTGACCGCACGTCCCTGGAAAGAGGTTGGGAACCCATGCAGTACAGTGATCGGCGGCCATCGATCTGGCATCGGTTTTGGAAAATTATTCCAATTTAGAGTTAGGAAATTATTCCAATTTAGACAGTACAAGGTATTAGTTCTATTTTGTTCTTATTCCAAACTGTGTTTTAACCCGACGTTGATGTTGTTCTTATCTCGGTTTTAGGGCTTGGAGTCCCTTTATTTTTTAAAGACTAATGTTTAAAAACATTCGCTAAATCCTATCTACAAAAGACTAATTCACCTTGCGGACCCTCTGAAACTGTTGTACGGACCCCAGTTGGTCCGCGAACCCCAGTTCGGGAACCGCCGTTTTAACGTATGAGGCGCCATGTATACCATTTCTTGAATTATGATGTCACGTGGTACTTGTGACAACATCTCTGACAATGGAAACACTCAATAGGACGTACAAAGCAACAACATCTACATCGAAATCATCTGCTATACTCAAGCAACCAACCCACCACTAGATCAATACATGCTATATTAAGGTAAGAAATTAATTCATATTCAACGCAAGGAAATAAAAATGCACATCAGGTAACACCTTCATCAAGTTGGGAAAACAGGCAAATCACACCAAACATATATCCATGTTCGTATGGCATTTGTTGGCTGACTAATAAGCGGGACATTTAGGTTGACTATACTGTAATCGGGGCGCGGTACCGGTACTGGCAAAAAATCGCTAAATATAGTGAACTGTCCCGCCTAAATCGGGACGTATGGTAATTATGTCATTATGCTTTAACATAGTTTTGCGCAATACCCAATGATAGTTGAATAATGCATTGAAGTAAACAACACAAAAACAATTAATTCACTCTACGTTTTATATGGCCTGTTTGGATACAAAAAAAAATTAATATTCGGGCTATATTCACGTTGGCATCACTATTTCGGGCTGTATTACACTTTGGCAGCAATCCCACTCAAGTACAATTGTTACACAACAATAAATGAAGAAACTTCCGATAAACATTTAAACTGGTAAATTAATTACTTTTATAAAAAAGTGAATGTTTTAAAGTTTACAAGTTGTCAACATTTTAAAACTTATTACCCCATGTCCAAGGTCTTGACTAAAATCCAAAGATCTCGGAAAATTTCCCAAAGAATGCTAAAGTGAGTTAAATTAATGTTTAAATTCAATTTTTTATAAAAGGCACTTATGCGTGACTAAAACTACTCATGCGTACTAATACTTGTAAAAAAACTCAACGTATGCAGGCTGCAGTGATAGTAATTATTTTTATGACGAAATATTACAACATTTGTCAAAATCGAGCCGATATTGCACCACGATTTAAACAAAAAACAGATCAACACATAATATGGCATTTGTAGCGAGCGAGCATCTGTGATTCTGATTATCATGTATTATTATTGGGCGCTCTTTCACTATTGTAGGTAAAAATTAATAAAAAAAAATTTCTTTAACTGCCGCATACAACGCATATTGTTTGGGTTAGGGTGCGGGTTAGCGTTTGGTTGAGAGTGGGTCAAGTTATTATTAATAATAAACATAATATTACTTGACCCACCCTCACAAAGTTGCGTTTTTCTCATTTTTTAGTTCAGTTATTGCTCATAATCGTACGAGATTAAAAATTCCAATAGTTCAACGTTTTATTTTTACGACAAGGACGTGAGTGAAGTTGACTTGCTCTAATTATGACTTGAACTGGGACTTGACTTGTTATTTATTCAAAAAGACTTGACTTGGACTTAAGTTATTTTACAAATAACTTGACTGGGACTTAAGTCATTTCAAAATGACTTGTTTACAACACTGGAAAATACACTCAACTCAACTAGACACAACAATTATATTGCAATACTTTCAACGGCATTTTGCTCCTGCTCCGCTGTGAGCTGTATTCGAAAGCAGTGCTGATTTTTTTTTCTTTTTAAGAAGTATCCACCATATTTAGTTATTTAAATTGGCGGAATACAGGCTCAAGCGTCTGAGCCTGACTGAGGTTTTTTTTTTGCCGGATTAGGACTGACTTCGCAGCTCTGGCAGGTGCATACCTCATATTTCTAAAGAAATTTATGTGCATACCTGAGTTGGTATATTGCACCTTTAAATTTTGAAAAAAAGTTAAATTGTGGCAGGATTTCCAACCTAAGGTTTGCAAAAAACAATTACACACCTGCACCAGATTGGAAACTTTGGATTTTGCGCGGGGGAGAAGATTCTGCAGCTTGAAATTGCGCGGCTGTAATAACATTTCCGTCGAAATTTGCGCGGCTGTAATCACCTTATTTGTAAAATTTGCACGGCTAAAAATGGAGTACTATCCCGGCACCTGCACACTGAAAAAAACTCCTAAAGTGCCATGAAATGCTGACTGGCTCTATGGTCAATGTCTGCTTTAAAATAGACATATTTTTAATATTGTATATATATTTTTAGTGTGCATTTTCAATATGTGTTAATAAATTACATGTCATGGATAAAACACTCATATTTTCAAAACGCAAGGGTGCCACTTTAAGTAAATCAGACTTAAGCAAGAAAGGCTCTGTGGACTTTTTAATTAAAGACCTTGTTGGATTCATTAATGATCAACCACATTACTACACAACAAGTTGCTGTTCTGGTAGAATTATTCTTATATCAGATAGTTTTTCCTCGCCAGCACCCCAAAAGAAGAACTGCAAATGGTTTTTGACATCACACCAGCAAGTCAGTCATGTTGACTTACTTAACGTTTTAAGTGGAGTCAAAGAATGTTCAAAGTTAAAGTTTGAACCTTTTATAATGCATGTGCAATGTCTATCTATTGAACATGCTCATACTGTCCTAAAATCTGCGATTGTAACTGGATTTAAAAACTCTGGAATTACTTTTGGCAAAAATTGTAAAAATCCCATGGTTGCTGTTAGGGCTACACTGTGTCTTGAAATCCCATTGACTGGAGAAGGTGGAATAAGATTAACTTCTGATGAATATGTGGAGCATATTACAAATATTGCTAACATTAAAATGAAGAACAATGAAGACAGGATCATTGCTTTTGAAAAGTGCTTTAGAAGCAGTGTATGTTACAATTCAAAACTTGAAAAAAAAATTAAAGTTAATAGGTATAAGTCTACCAAACTCAAGACTGATCCTGAAGCAACTAAAATTAAAGAGAATGTTGAAGAATTATTTTCAGATGCTTGTTTTTTATTTAATCCGTAATATTTTTCTCCAGGGTCTTTCTGTTTAATATCAATTGTATATTACTTGAATAATCTAATTTTACAATACCTTGTTAAAAAATTCAGCCGGGTATATAAATATATGCAGGATCATAAACCTTGTGTCCATTATTTTAACCAATATTATGCAAGTCTGCATTTCATGGCACTTAACGCCAAGATCTTGGGTGTGGATTAACCAAATTTTGAGGTATGCAGGTGTCCAATTAAGGTTTTATGCACACCCAAAATTTAGAAATCTAGCACAAGTCAACCTTTTACTGGAATTTAGGTGTACATTGTACAAGTTACTAATTCAAATGTGCAGACAAATGTCTTTTTTGTAAAAAATATTGGGTGTGCACCTGGTACAGAATGCAGAGTGGCATCTGTGACAGGTGCATATAAGTTACATTTTTATATAAATTTTTGTATGCACCTGAAATAGTCAACTAAGCAGCCAAACTTTAGAAAAAAACATGATTTTACTCCTGCACACCTGAAACAACTGTGGCGCTGCACACCTAAGAAATTAGCAAGAATTGTCATGAAATGCAGACTGGATAATATGGATACCCT
Source organism: Ascidiella aspersa (assembly GCF_963924565.1). Lineage (NCBI taxonomy): Eukaryota > Metazoa > Chordata > Ascidiacea > Phlebobranchia > Ascidiidae > Ascidiella > Ascidiella aspersa. The sequence continues at coordinate 20,134,142 of NC_139453.1, forward strand.
TAAATAATATTTTCTCTTGTATGAAGTACTCTATTTGTATACATTACAATTAACAAATGACAATTACTTATATTTGTTTTAAGGGTATTAAGCATCAAAATAAAAAAAAATAAAAAATGTCATCCAATGTAATGCCAATACTGTTTTACAACTTGGGTGGAGAAATGATGTATGTTATTGAACAGCGTTTGAGAGCGCAGCAAATTGATAGTAACAAGTCAAGCAAGGTTTTATCTGATATAGTTTGCACAATGTTCAATTCTGAATTTGTCGAAGATATAATGAAGCCACAAGCCCTATACAACAAGCAAGCAATGCGATTGATGTTTTCAAGGCTTGTGCACTCTTCTATTATGAAAGTAAATAAAGAAAGTATGGACAAACTGTATGACCTCATGGTGATGGCTTTGAAATACCAAGTGACTCAATGTATGCACCCTCGTAGCATTTTGTGTGTAACATTTAACCATTTTGATTGCATTCTTGATTTTATATCTGAGCATTCTGAGGCTTCAAGCAAAGTAAAAGATGTATTTAATAAGTTTGTTGCAACTTATGCATCACTTACGGATGGAGAATTTGTCCTGATACGCCAATCACTGCTTTCATTTTTACAGGACACAAATAACAAAGTTTCAATTTATCTTCAAGAAAATGTGCAAAACAATGAAGGCAAGTTTGTGATAAACACTCAAGGTGAAATTCCATACGGATCAGATGTTCCTGGAACAATAAGATTGTTTAAAGGGGATACAGAAGAAACAGTATGCTTTAAAACCTCTGGCAAGTACAAACCAAGTCATCAAATATTGCACATCTCGTACAGTCCTGGTGGAGTAAGAACGACAAAACTTGGTTGTAATATCTATAGTGGCAAGTCTGCTTGTTTGATTGGAAATGAAACTAAAGGGTTTGATTTGGATGGTCATCTCATGGCAAAAGCAGAACTGGGTCTTTTAGCGAAATTGATTGGCTCTAAGAAAACCCCCAAAAAAATTGAATTCCGGTTGCAGCTATTTAATGCTGACAAATCAACCCAAAATGTAAGTTTAAGTCAACCCTTTCAGCCGCAACCTAAAGGTAATGTTGTGGAAATAAAGGCCTCACCTACAGGAAAAGAAGAACTTTCTAAAATTGTTAGCGGCCTAACTGTTTCTTCTTCATCGCAGTCAACATCAAGGGGTGAAGATTTGTTGTCATTGATGGACTTGTAGCATATTTGGACATAATAAACCTTGAATGAGAAATTAAATACGTCCAGATTCTGAAAAATCAGTTTAGCATTCAAACAAACACCAAAACCAAAAATCATTAAGGAGTTATTTTCTTATACAACAGTAAAGTAGAAGGTATTTATTCAGAATATGTGAAACTGTACACTAACGGGAAATTCCCACATAAAATTCCCCAAAAATGTCCATAACTAGTAATATTTAATTATACTTAGAATAATGTTTTTAAAACTCCCTCTGAAATTATGTTTTAATCCTCTTCTACATAATGTTTGCCTTATAATATTAATTCAATTTGTATCATATACTTTACTGATAGCTTCAATTTTTTAATGCAATCTCAGGTTTATCATTTGAAAATAGATGCATTTTTGTGTATGTGCAGTTTTGTGCACCTTTTATTACATTTCAAATTTACAAAATACAAAACAACAAATACTTCTTTAGTCAATTTAATACTGCCTGTATAGAACTTATTAGGGGGTTTGACTGTTGGTCACAATGATTTTATATGTTTTAGGTTCATATACAAGTATAACATAATTATATATATATATATTTGCTAAAATAATTATGTATTGCATTGCATTACACTGTGCATTGGATAAAGGTACTTTATTATTTTTTTATTGTTTTCTTACAAATATATGTCTGGTTGGTGCATGTTGTAAAAATTCTGTGAATTTTTTGATGATGCATTTCCATGTTTTTGTGGTTATTTTTATACTGTACTGTGATATATGTAATTTACAATTGCTATTAGCACATGTGTGTATCTTCTTTGCCCAGACCTTATTTTACACCAGTGGTTCTCAACCTTTATGGCTTATGGCACCCCAAGTGGAATTTGTGTTGAGTATTTTACTGAAATGTCATTATAATGGAACTGGAACAACACAATGAACGTAAAACATGTAGAAAAATTTCATTTAATATTATGGTCTCCAATCGTACACAAATAGCTGCATCAAGAAGCTTACCAATTAAGCAAAAATCTGATAAAAAAAAATTCTGAAATATCTATCGGCACCGTTGAGCTTTATAAATAGCACACCAGGGTGCTGCTGCACCCCGGTTAAGAAACACTGTTTTACGCAGTCAATATTTGTAAACTGGTACCATTGACTTGTATACACTTACATGGTTTATTATTATTATTTTTTTAATATTGTTTCTTAACTCTTAGGTTAACTTTGACTTGTAAACGATTAGAAAATGTTGCGATGAAAGAAGCTGAACTGGAACAACTGAACTCGCAATTATCTACTAACAGTTATTTGGTTGGATTTAAACCATCACAAAAAGATTTGGAGTAAGTTGTTTTCAACATGCTTTTTGTGAAATGAATTATATTATTGTAGCTTGATAATAAATTGCAAAGCCAAAAAAGTGGCGTAGAGCAACAATTTGTATATATATTTAAGTTAATGGCTTTGCAATTCGTTATCAAGCTACATTACAGATCTGCGCATAGTGTACCCAATTAGTTATATTATTAAAATCAAATTTTGTAAAAATCAGTTACATAATACACTTTGGTGGAAGTGTACAGGTTGTGCCCCTTCCGTGTTTGCTTTGTTTCTAATTTAATCGATTTACTTCAAGAACTGCTGATTGTGCCTGGATTATAAGAAATTGACTAACACAGGCTTGGTAAAATATAAAATATTTATAGGAAATACAAAGAATTATTTAAAAACATAATTAGCGAAAATACAGACACTTAACAATTAACTGATGTTGTAAAGCCACTAATTCATTCCTCTATAAAACATTTCAGTGTTTAAATACACGTCTTTCTAACATGTGAAAATTAGTCAAAATACTATTTTTCAGTTAAAATTTGTCAAAATTTTAATTTTTTATGTCAATTTTAAAAAGCAATAAGTTTTTGATATAATGTTTTTAGCACTCTTCAAATCTTGCCAAAAGACCTACCGAATCATTTAGTTCACATTCTTCGCTGGAAAAAACATCTGGAAAAATTGTTACAAGCTGGAAAATTAGGTAATTACCCAGCATAGTTACTCAGTTACCTTAAAAAAAAAGAAGAACATTTGTTTAGCTTCCGACCACTTGTGCTTCTTTTACTTTTTGCCAAGTGGTTATTTGTTATGTCATAACAAACAAACTTGAAAATGTACACAAGGTGAAAAAAAAACATTTTAGATTTGTTGCATCACAACTGTAAATAAGAAAAATTAAAAATGGAATCTGAATAGATTTAAAAAACTTTTGGCACCCGTAAGCTTCAGAAACGGCATCATAATGTGCTGCAACACCCAGTTTAGGAATAACTGTGTTGGACTGTGGTGACTCTCCTATCATTTTGCTAGTTTTTGTAATTACTATACAATACATAATACCAATTCTTTTATGTAAAAGAACATATCAAGATGCCATCATTAAGTTTTGAAGAAAAAAAGGATCTCATCAAACGAAACCTACAGGTAATGTGTATTTTGCAGTAGTTTAAAATTTGTGTAAATGTATCTATACACCAGACAAAATACCCAAAAATGTGCAGGCTTATGTGTCAGTTTAAATCTATTATATTTACCATTTTAGCATTATTTGGAACCTCCAGCCTTACACAGTATTTTAAGGTTCGCACTTTTTACCTTAACAGTGGGCTTTTAATTTGATCTTAATATTAGTCAAGATTTATTCAACTTACTTGCTATACATGCTGACCAACAGTTATTGTGACCAACAGTTATGGTATCCTCATAATAATATGACTCTTGCTTAAGAACTGCTAACAGTCAAAATCTAGTTATTTTGTGGCTTTTCAGGGCTTGATCAGTTGTTAACGACAACCAAGTTACTCAACCTAGAAGTTAACATGCTCATTTCAGTGGCTTATACCTGTTGTTACGCAAAAAGTTCTGCAAAAATTAAATATTGAAAAACTATTAACTGTTTGGAACACAATAAACAGGTTTTTTTAGTAACTTCAATAAAAATATAAAAGCAATAATATTTGATAAAAGCGTTATTGATGAAACGTCTGTACATTGCGAAATGTCGCTCAAATATTATGGCTTTTATATTTTTATTGAAGTTATAAACTGTTGTTCTTAAAATGTACCGTTTATTTATGAAAATCATCTAATTTTTGGTAAACGTTGTCGAAAATGCTAGTTAGTTTATTTTTTAGGAAATTGTTGGGGAAGACAGGATGGATGAGATATTAAAGGCAGACAAAGAATTTAAAATCTATTGGGGAACTGCAACCACTGGAAGACCACACATTGCTTATTTTGTTGCCATGTCAAAAATTGCAGATTTTTTAAAAGCAGGATGCCAGGTCTTGTATTTTCTATAATATTAGTAATGTTTTAATTGAGTATTCTAATATAAATGTGCTAAACAAATTTCTGGTAATTTAGACATAAATTTATTTATAAATGTAAAGTGGTAGTACAAAAAAACTACATATATATTTAATATATATAAGCAACAAAATAATCTAAACAGAATGATGTACAAGGCATTCTTTTTATGTTTTTTTTTTATTTTTTTTTTATTAGGTAACAATTTTGTTTGCTGACCTTCATGCTTACCTTGACAACATGAAAGCACCATGGGATCTACTTGCTTTGAGATCAAAGTAAGAACTTTAGGAAACCACCTCACCCAAAATTAGTCGTATTACGTGTTCCCAACATTTTTATTAGCATTACAGGTTTCATTGTTGATGATCAGTACATCTTAGAATGAATGAGATATTAAATTTATAATAACATTAGGACCATTTATGACCATGTGTATGGTTGCCTTAAGAGTTTAAGTTAACACATGTATTTGGTATGGTCTTAATTTACTACTTGTAAAATTAACATTAGGTTAACAAGCTTGTGTTATTTTTTTAACTGGTTGACAAGTATATTACATACTGTAATTTTAACTTTTGTGCAGGTACTATGAAAATGTGATAAAAGCAATGTTGAAATCTATAAATGTCCCACTAGAAAAACTTCAATTTGTACAAGGGACAGATTATCAACTCAGTAAAGAATACACACTTGATGTTTACCGATTGTCATCTGTTGTGACAGAGGTTGGTTTAATGTTAACTTTATTACCACTTGTTACATATGTCACTAGTTTACCACATATGTTTGAATCGAGGTTTTCCCAATGTATAAAACATACACAAGTTTTCCTGTTATGCCCTTAATATAAGACTCAATATAAGTTTACGTTATCAACAATAAGGATTCTTGTTCGGTGTTTGATTTCACTGACCTTTTCTATAAATTGATATATTATATCATATGGAAGAAAGGTATCATGCAGAAGGTAATTCAATGTCTACCAAATATAAATTAAACAAACATATTGATTTGTTTTGTTATTTTTTCTAGCATTGGCATCTGTGTTTTAATAAAAATTGGTCTTATATTCGTTTTTAGATGAATTTTAGCACCTAAAAATATTTCAATTTTGTAATTTAATTTCTAAAATCTAAACAGCATGATGCAAAGAAGGCAGGGGCTGAGGTGGTAAAGCAAGTAGATCATCCATTGCTAAGTGGACTTCTTTATCCAGGACTTCAAGTAAGACAAAAGTTATTTCTTGTGTCACTAATTTGTGTTATTGCCTTATATACCTGATGGTATATTGATTAAAATATTTTGCTTCCAACTATTTTTAAGTGTATGACTGTTAACCAGGCATGGTAATATAAATCAAAAACAGCTCCTCTGGTAATTGTAATTGTTAACCAATGTTTCGGCAACCTATACAAGCCGCCTTTGTCAGGGTGAATGACACTGAACGCTCGTACAATAAATGGAAAGCAAAAAGGAAAAAAGCAGAAATAAACGCGAGCAACGAAACGATTAGAAAATAATTAGCGACTGCCTCTAGTTCTTTAGCAGGTGCTTGTAGCAGAAAGCATCACATCAGTTTTGACGTTCATGGTGTTACCCTTCTTATGGATGTTCCACGATTCCAATTATTTTTCAGTGTCATTCACCCTGACGAAGGCGGCTTGTATAGGTTGCCGAAACGTTGGTTAACAATTACAATTACCAGAGGAGCTGTTTTTGATTTATATTACCATGCCTGGTAGCAACATTTTATATATGACTGTTAAGTATATGGCTGATTCTTTCTTGCAATGCAATAATTTGTAGTTTTTTTTACAAGATTGGCTAACCATAAAAGTGTTTACTTGTCTATAAAAGAATGCGCCTGTTCAAACTATACCAAGTATAGTATTGTTAATGAAACAAGTGATTTTAATGGACTCGGAATTAAATTGAAAGAAGGGGGTTTAGTTACAAAGCCATTATTTCTGCTTCATTAACTATAAACAGACTCATAACCTACAAATGGCTAAATTAAAAAAATATATGTTTAGCATTTTTGGATCATAAGGTTAGAATCGTTTCTATTTAGGCACTCGATGAAGAGTATTTGAAGGTAGATGCTCAATTTGGTGGCGTAGATCAGCGGAAAATCTTTATGTTTGCTGAAAAGGTATGTTTAGTATTGTAGATTGTAATAGTACTTCCAAAAAAATGTTATTGGAGCTGAAATACCATATAAAAGGAGGTTGTTCTGTTGTACTAAAAGTGTTTATCTGGTGTTGTGGGATATATGTGATATTGATCGCAGTTTGGTGCCAAGCTAAGATTTGCAGTTTTGTTATGATTTAAAAAATTTAGTACCACTGTTTATAAATTATTTGCATGCTGTTATATATATTTTAAATATTTTGCAATCTTATATTTTGTTGTTTGATCACAATTGATGACTTATATCACCTTATGTGTGGTTCAGTGATATATCCATTATTAAATAACATTTCTTGATATAAACTTAAGTTTATTTTCCGCTAAGTAAAATATTTTTCTTATAGTATATGCCTGCATTGGGGTACAAAAAGCGTGTTCATTTGATGAATCCAATGGTTCCAGGCCTGACTGGCACAAAGATGAGTTCTTCTGAAGAGGTGTGCTCAAAATACTGTTTTCCTAAATGTTAACACAATTTTGGTGTCTGTTTATTGAGTACAAAGTATGATATATTTTCTGATTACTAACAATTTCTTTTTGAAAGGATTCAAAAATTGATTTGTTAGACGAGCCTTCAGCAATTAAACGGAAACTGAAAAAAGCTTTCTGTGAACCTGGAAATATTGAAAACAATGGAATTCTGGCCTTTGCAAAACATGTAGTGTTTCCAATTTTTTCCGGTAAACTTGTGTTTTCAGATCTTTATGTTGGTGTATTACACCTTAAGTAGTATATGATTTTTAAGGTGTTACTATGCAAATAATAATTTAGTAAATATTTGAGTAAAGTGCCTTTTATACTTGCAAGTGACAAAACTGTTTACTGTGAACTACTACCTTTTATTATTTTTCCACAGAATTTGAGGTTATACGTGGTGATCAATTTGGTGGAAACAAGCAATACACCAGTTATCAAGACCTAGAGCAAGATTTTGCTAAAGAGGTTTGGGAGTTGAATAGGCTTTAAAAAAATTACAACTTGTTTCTAAAATTACAACTTGTCCGAAAATAATTATGCCAAACTTTTCATTTAAAACCGATTTTAATATTCCACTTTAACGTAACTTGCCTTTCAGTAAATAATAAGCAAAAAGCACGAAATGCAGGTAAATGAAATATAAAATGCATTTAAATGAAATCATAAGTGTACTATAAATCAGAAACTCTAAGGACCGAATTTACAATGTGACAAAATTACTACACTAATGTAAGCAATGTTGTTCTTTACACAAAATAGTTTTCTTATTGTTAAGGCTAACGTTGACAAACAAGATTTACACATTTTCAAAAAGACATGACAACCTCATTAATCCGTACATTTTATATTAAATCTCTATATATGGTTTTGTTATACATGTTTTAGGCTGGATAAATTTTGTTCTGTACTATTTATTTTAAATCAGATTGTTCTTCACAGGAGCTACACCCTGGTGATTTGAAGAACTCCATGGGAATAATAATAAACAAACTTCTACAGCCTATTATTGAAACTTTTAAACAGCCTGAGTTGGTTAAGTTAACAAATGCAGCTTATCCGCCAAAACCTAAAGGTAACAACATAAATAATTTTTTGTCATTATTTTATGTGTAACGGATCTCTTATAAAAAATGACAAAGTTAGTCCGCCGGTCTCCATATATTCGCCGCTCGGTCGCTTACATGTGATTTTAAAAAGGCACACACATACATCGCAGCCGAGCGAAAGGAGCGGCGCCGTCCACTGTGCTCTCGATTTAGGGAGTGAATCGTCGCCTAACAAAAGTATCAGCGACTTCAAAGTGCGCTCGCTTCTCCGAAAAAAAAAACACACACATACATCAAATGGTTACATGTAAATTGTCGCATTCTTCTTTCATAGTCATGATCTATTAACGCGGCAAACACATTTTTATGAGGTTCTAAATTTAAAGGGACATGTTACAACGTAATATACAATAGTGATAAGGAGCCAACATCTTAATTTTTTTACGTATAAGCCGAACCACGCAAAATTTAGCCAGATTTGTCAAACTATTGCTTATTGCAGTGTTAATTGGTTTACATCGACGGAATAACGCCAATAGTCCTTTACCTGGTAGAATCAAACGGGTAAATACTGCGTTTATTGCGGCAGTTTTAACAGAAAGCAATACTTTGTCGCATTGTATAAAAAAAACTGTGTAAAAAAGTAATATAATCTCCCAAGACAAAGAATGGAATTTGATTTTTTTTTACAGTCACGCAGATTAGAGCGATAATAGTAATTTATACCACGCCAGTCGATTCAATGTAACTTCCACACAGAACTTATCCTTATATAAGGTGATGTCTTATTGTGGAAGAGCATTAAGCTAACCCGTTTCAGACACTATTAACGGCAAACAGTCATCGTACGAACAGCGTTTTTTTGCTGTTTTACAATAGGCTACACGTAAACGCAAAAAACACATTACATGTTATGAAATTTATTGTTACCGAACGTGTGCACCGTTCCAAGTAAATACATAAATATAAAACTTCTAGCAGTATATTTAACCACGCTTAGACATAAATATAAAACTTCTAGCAGTATATTTAACCAAATTTAGACAGACCAAAACATCGAGTTTGTTGTCGCAGGTTGAACAGTAAGCAATTTATATTTTAAACGGGTTACGGGTTTGTCTAAATTTGCACGCAGCTTAATATGGCGTTTAGTGCAGAGGATTAGCAAACTTTTACAAACGATACGGATTTTTCTTGGGTTGTACGCCATTTGGCTCCGGAATTATGTGTTTGCTTAAATATTACACAAGTCTACCACACGGGTCGTATACTAATTATACTTTGATCAAACATCAGAAAACCTGCACAGATATCGTACAACAAACCTTCCCAAAAATAATTTGAAAATTATTGAGACCAAAACCTTATAGCTTCTCACAATGTGATTTAACCACGCAACATTTAACAAAGTTCGCAATAATATTGCGTTTATTGCAGCAGTTTAACTTTAAGCAAACTTTTATTTTCAATGGAGACTTTTCCAACGTTTGACGCAGTATTTGCTTAAATGTAATGCTATCAAACAAGTCTAAGCAATTGCTGTTACAACCAAGTTTTACGTCCGAGAGTTATTCCCAATTGACAAATGTCAGAGGTTTCGTTACTTAAAATATGACCTGCTTATCCAGGTGTTGTGCTCGTGTGCTTTATAGTCGATTGTTTATTTCTACCATTTTAAAAACATCACACAACATTCCACTTTGGTTGCATGGTAAATCCAAAGGCCACGCGTGCTACTTCTCGCAAAACCTCTTGACGTAAAACGTTTCCAACATTTATAGGGCAATAACCTACGTGACCGTAAAAATCAAGTCAATAAATTGCCTTGGTAAAACTAAAAATTTTATATGGCAAGGCTTAGAATTTTATTTTTATTGGCTTCTTGCAGTCTGTTTAACCACATAAAAGATAGTCAATCGTCGCAAAATATTGCGTTTATTGCAGCGTTTTCCTTAACATTATTTTATTAGGCATCAAGAAACTTACATACCGACCATAAACTACGCAACATTTGAACTGAGTTTGCAAAATATCGCGTTTATTGCAGCGGTTTGAATACTAAGCAAATTTACTTTTAAACGGGATTTTCTTTGGTTGGACGCCGTATGGTACCTACCGGGATAGTGTATTTGCTTGAATTTTCGCGCAATTTTTTTAACAATTCCTGCTTCGACTCTAGGTTTTACGTTTGTTGGTGAGCTCGATATATATATTTCACGGGATTTCCTTACGTAAAATATGCGAGACCTGTTTAGCCAAGGTTGTGCGTTTAGTAGCTCAAGTTAAACAAAACACACTACGTTATATGCCAATTGAAAAAATAGTTTTGCATTATTTATGCCTCTGACGAAAATCTTACGCTATCCGTAAACTTATTTATTGGGTATGTGTTGATTACCACATTTATCTTTCATAATCAAGGGCTATAACTTAATGCTAGCAGTTTAACATTTTACAACGTAATGTGATTGTTTCATTTTGTTTAACAAGACAAAATTCAGGTTTAGACTTCGTTATCGTGATTATTGTAGGTGTAGTTATTTTTTACCAGTTAGAATTAAACTGGTATATACTTTATTAAACCTGGGAAACGCCGGGCATTTATCTAGTTGTCTTACAATTGGAATAGTCTTTCGATATGTCATCTAATAAAATGTTGAATGTAAGGCCATCAGTTCCCTTTCTATGTGTTCAAATTCATTAAAGTAAAGGTAGCCCAGTTGCTAAATTTTACGACCGTTTTATGCTACGGTATAGTTGAGTGTTTAACTTTCGTACTAATATACGTTTTTTTTTGTTTTTTTTTTATGTAGATCATTGGTAGGCAAACTGTCGGCATGTGGCTCTTTTAGCAATTTTAATGGACAGCGAGCTTTCAATTATAATTTCAGTTTTATCATGTAGTTGTGGGCCGCATGATAGCTGCACATTCATTGTACTGTATTTTAAAAGTTGGTGTGACTACGTGTTTTCATTTTTCCTCATTATTGCATTATAATCTCCCCAAACTATTTAAATATGCGAAAACAATTTTTTTTCAAGGATTCGCGCGAATTTTGTCAGTCATGTTCTATTCAGCCCATCGGCGTTTTGTATACTATGGCATGTTGCACCGTAGGACTCAGAACTCTACCAAGACCAATTTGACTAAAATGCCTTATGCGTGTCCGTTTGAAGTTTCGCCAAACTAAAACAAATAAACGTTCGTGCTACACGCGGTTTGACTGGATTTCACCTGTATAATTGCTCACGAGTTTGCTCGCGAACAATGTTTTCAAAATAATTGTTGTATGACGTCATATTATAAGTTGCGACGCCATTCTAAAACAATTATTGCTCCCCAAACCGTAACCTTGTCATCAAACCACCCTGGTGTTGTGGTGGTTTCAAATTGGCCTTCAATAGCCATTGAAAGAGTAATTTGGACCGCGACAATTGTACTTAGGAGGGTTGAAAGTATTCTGGTTAAAGTTACATTAATTTAAGCCTGTTGATTTTTCTTTTCAGTAAAACCGAGCAAAAAACCTGCTCAGCCAGTTGATGACCAGCCGCTGTTCGGAAAATTGGACTTGCGTGTTGGAAAAATTATCACAGCTGAAAAGGTAACTCGCTTTTATATATAAATATATACAAAAATACAACAGAATATGCTCAAGATTCGACAGATTCTGACGTGCGCTTGCCCGGTAGCAAGTTAACAACTGACAAGGTCGTACACTGTAAATTGTAAAGTTTTCTTTATATAGTTATCTTTCTTTCATTGTGTTCCTAAGTCGAACTTGGCTTAATTTACTTGGCTTTAGTGGGAGATTGGAGTCTAGAGTTATTCAAAAGCAGCTACATAGTCCTGATTTAAAGTCAGCACCAGAAGTGTTTTAATTACAGCGATACGTATTCGCCCTACCAGTTGCGTATATGTTAAAATCCAATTACTCGATATGCACGACAGATTTAGATTCGGATACCTTGAGATTCCCAGCCGTAGTATGTGATATTTTACTTTAACCATCCCAAGTTGTATCTTACAGTTGTATGTAATTTGCTCTTTATTCCATTAACCTGGCTATACTTTGTTTTTCAGCATCCAGATGCAGACTCTCTCTATCTCGAAAAGATTGACTTTGGGGAAGAGACTGGACCTCGCACTGTGGTTTCGGGTCTAGCTGGATTTGTTCCGTTGGAATCACTGCAGGATAAATTGGTTGTCTGTTTGTGCAACTTAAAACCTCAGAAAATGCGAGGAATTGAGTCGCAAGCAATGCTTTTGTGCGCGGTTGTAAAGTATGTCACTTGTTTCTGTCAACAAAGTTTATATTTTAATTGGGAATGCTTGATGGTATTAATTGCCATGTGGGGAAAAATCCAACTTACCACATCAGTCTCCAATTTAAATTTATACTATCTGGCCAGGAAGACCGTTGGTGAATTTTATAGTCTGAAAACAATATTTGCACAGGAATATTTGCCATTCACATTCATACAGAAATAAATTCCACTTTAAACTAAATTTATTGTTAAATTGGAAGTTATAGGATTCTAGTTTTTCAGTATCAAGAATTAAAAAATTTTAAAGAAAAAAATGATATGTTCTATTTTAATTCTAAACCAATGGAAAAAGACAAAAATATAAATACTCTAATTTTGTTTGTTACATGATTTTTTTAGGCCTAAAATTTATCTAGTATTCTAAGTCTGCGTCGAGCCCAAACTACATATATCAAAGTTACAATTTACGAAGCACTACTTCTTTTTCTAGAAGTGAGACTTCCAAGGTTGTGGAAGTACTTGATGTGCCCCACAATTCAAACGTGGGTGATCGCGTGTTTGCTGAAAACTGTGGCCAAACAACGCCCGATGAGCGACTAAATCCTAAAAAAAAAGTGTGGGAAAAAGTTCAGGTTAGAATATAGTTGATTGTCCAATATTTTTGACAGCGGGCGGCATGAGAAAATGAAAATGTCCTGGCGAGCGGTGTCTCAAAGAGGGTCCAAATTACACATAATACAGTTTGTAGTTTTTTTTTAAATGAGTGTTAAAATATCCTTATTTCGGCAAGCTGGTAAGAGTAGGAATAGGTGAGGGTGCCATACAGGAGTAATGTATTCGATAATTTTTCCTGTGCCCAGGTCTGGATTAGTACGTATCGTAATGCTCACCGGAGCTGCGGAGTATCTCATTACAGACCAAGTCCGATTTCGGCGGAAAATTAAACAACAGTCAGTGTCCGACTTAGTTACAAATCGCCTGAGTTAATAATCCGGCTTCCACTTATTACTGTCTGTATATAAACCATGAAGAGACATATGTGATTAAAAAATATTGCACAATGTTCTATTCTAAGTTAATAATTTGTAGTTTTGCGGAAACAATTTCGAATTCGGTACTACCTATGTGCACGTCCGACTTTAGCGAAATCAATCGGCTCGGTGGGGTCGGACTCTTGATTCCGAAACCCTGATGGTAAACATACTAAAAAAATAATTTCTGAACAGAAGTAAAGTGGATAATTTAAAATATTATTTCTTAATTGATTTGCCCGTTTAAAAAGGGGAATCGTATTTTATATTATTTCTTAATTGATTTGCCCGTTTAAAAAGGGGAATCGTATTTTTAGACAAGATTTTGCCCACGTACTTTACTAAGTTAAAGAAAAAACAAAAACAAAAAAGACAACCTTCTTTAGGAATTTGACAAATGCAATTTTCAGCAAAGTTTGAAAAAAATAATAGTTGTGGTTTATTTTTTTCGTACTAAAGGCAAAATTATTTTGGAAATCTACAGATTGTTTTCGTTATAGGTTGACCTAAAGGTCTCAAGTGATGGTGTTGCCAGATGGAAGAACGAAAAATTAATAACCTCCATTGGCGAAGTGACTGCAGCCAGTTTTCGTGATGCACTTATTAGCTAGTGTTTGTAATTACCTGATGGGTTATGTTTTAGATATTTTAGGTGAGTTTGTTTGGAAATAGAAAGGAAAGGTGGTACAGATCGTGAATTGAATTTTTCCATGTTCTTTTTGAAACTCTTTTTGAAAATTTCATACTTTCAACGTTACTTTTTACATTAACTATATTTCTGCTACATTTATTGTTTTGCTTGTTCACATCTTTTATTCGCTACAAAATTGCAAGACTCAAAGGAAATATTGAACTGACAATTATTTTAGGAATTCAGTACTGTTTAAATGTGTTAAATTGCGTTAAAATAAATCATCTTTTGGCCTGGCATATATAATGAGAGGGTTAGCTTCGAATCCTAAGGCGAAATGGGGGCTATTTTAAAAGTATGCCATTTTAGTTGCAGCATTTCGAACATGTCAAGGCTATCTAAATAGAGCCACGCGCATCACAAGAGCACGCAAGACTCCTAATAAACAATAAATTTCGACTTTCTGTAAGTGAAGTCTTTAATAACAGCAAAGTTGTGAGGGTAGGACTATTCAAGGTTGTTTCTTTAATTACGTTACAACTGGAGAAATAACTCTCATGGGCAACTTTTGCTGTTAATACACGTCACGAGAATAATTATCGCGTTTCTTGGAATTATTATCCTGGTTTAACGCAAAATTACTAGTTCGGCATGTGTTGATACATAAATCAACCTTTGGAGATGGGGATGCGAGCCTTTTTTTTTCTCACAATCTTCTCGTCGAAGCTGCGCACATTTTTTAAGTGAAAAGAGTCTATTTTGCCATTTGCAAATCACGAAAATATGGGTGCATATTTGGACGTGCAGGTTTTGTCGCACAGAACAAAAATTATAAAGCGAAGTTTAAATAATTTATAAACTTTAACTGGTAAAAACACATTACATTTTTTTATTGAAATAGATATGACCCAAATCTCCATGAATCCAAACCTAAACCGCATAAGCAAGGATGCATAACCTGCGCCTGCCGTTGACAGTAAATTATTCGGCCGTGCACATGTTTGAGAAAACACGTGTTGGCGGCCGCACGGTAATGCACAGTTTTTGTTCCCTTTATGCGGAAGTTATAGGCTTCCTAAACTGGTCTAAAAAGAACACAGGTTTTTATGGTAGGCCGTAAGGCTAGGTAGACATGTACCTTCATTAGTCAGTTTTCAAGTTGACTGAGATCAGTGTGGAGTAGGAATGCAAATATATTTACGGCACAATGCATGATGACATGATTCGCCATATTGTGAAGAGCGTATTTTTAAATGATTTTAGATATAAGAAGGCATCTAACGTAGCCTACTAAGATCCTATCAATGTATTTTTAAACCAATACTAATTAGGTCCACGCAAAAAACACGCTTTAAAAGATTAAAATATTGTTATTATTTAATGGCAAAAATAGGTCCTCTTAAGATTTTAAACCTACTTAATAAAATGAACATTAGGTTTAAAGGATAAATTACGAGTTGATCAGTTTGGATGTCATTACTTAATGCAAGTATTTTTCGCGGTTCGCATGAACTATTTACGTGGCTTCTGTGCAGCCCTACACTTGTGTAACTGATTTCATAATTAATTGCTATAATCACAAAAGTGTTTCGATTAAAGGCATTAAAGAAATTATAAACCTTGGGTCCACAACTTTTTTCCAAGTTGCGGGGCAAAGCTAAGCTAAGCTCAAAAAGGTTTCGCGGGTGGTAATAAAATATTACTCTATTTTTGTTGTTTAAAAGGTATTTTTAAGCATGTTGTTATAACAACTGCAAAGGAAGAGCAAACCTTAGCCTTATAATAAATGTTTACATTTAAGCGTAATAAAAATAATTTAGACATAAGTTGCGATACTTCCCCTGTTAATAGTCCAGGAAGCACGGCACCCTTCAGACTGCAAAGTTTCGCCAAACGCATACGTATGCTACTGGATGCATAATTTAGCATCACGCAGAAAAGTTTAGCAGTAAAGTAGTGGAAATAGCCAAAAAATCTAACAATAGCCACGTGCCTAGCACGTAAAAGACGTGGCCGAACAATATACATTGGCCGGCCAACCCCGATAAAGAGCAGTGTGGGAAAGTCGACAACCCCTGGCACACGTGTCACTTACAGCAGGGGTCGGCAACCTTTTTTACACTGCGGACCGGTTTAAAACTGAAATTTTGTCACGGACCGGCCTTAAAAACAACAAATGTTCAGTAAAGGAAATTTATAACAACTTTTTTTTAATGTCCTAATTAAAATGCATGTGTTTTTTTGAAATTTCCTATCTGAACATCAACATTGTTTATAAACATTGTTTGCATGATTCGACTCTATTGCACTTTAGGGTGATCACGCTTGAACATCAAAAAAACATTATATATTGCCCGTTTTCGATATATTGTACGTACGAGGAGTTAGATTTTACAATAAAAAAAATCGGGCTTTGAACAAAATATTATCTGGAAACCCTGCTACGGACCGGTAATGAACTCCTCGCGGACCGGTGCCGGTCCGGCGATTGCCGACTACTGACTACAGCACGCGAGACAATTTTTTAGGGCACACCAAATGATTTAACGCGCACGTTATATCACCTTAGGAAAGTGCAACCATTACATCAGTGCTACCACAATTTACCATATCATTAACATTAACATTACATCACTAACACTAGCGCTAAAATGGTTGCACACATTTCCAGTTCGTGTCACAAATTAGAAATCTCTTCACTGTTTCATTATTTTCTGTAGGCATTAAACTTGTTGTTTACGACTAACCGTTCGTATTACGTCAAATGCTCAAACGTGACTTACTGATAGTTAACACTTATAGGTATCGGCTGAAAAGCGTCGAAGAATATTTCAAAGCGGGCATATTATTGTGTCCGTGACAGTTCGTTTTTTCAGCAGGGTTAGGGGATATTTAGAGAATTTAACTTATGAAATTATGGTTAGTGGCGTCTCCCAAGATACTTAAATTAGATATCAAATCATTTCAAGAATCCTGAACGACAGATTTTGGTTTTTGTTTGTCGAGATAACCGAGTATGTGCACTGCTGTGTTGTCAAAACGTCGTTTGTCGAACATCAAGCATAAAACGACATTCAAAACGAAGCACGAGAAATCTTCCAAGGACGAGTCAGAGAAGATCGAATCACTAAAAAGGGCAGTATCTAGCTACGAAACACAAAGCAGCATTTTCAAGAAGGTGATTCACAGCAGAATCAGACAATCGAACTTCCAGATACAGCTGATCGATTTCAAAGTATCGTTTGTGTGGACATCGAAATTGTTCAAATTTCGGAAATCGCTGGAAATGATCGAAAACAAACAAACAGGCATTGACATGTTGGAAATATTTTTTCAGGGAAATTTTAGCGGTCTCACGAAGATGTCGATAGCTTGTTATCTGCATTTGGATGTATTCATTTGTGTGAACAATTGGTGGCACATGAATTTTATTCTCAGTCTACATCGCAGCCGACTTACGGAAGATCATGCGTAATCAAGTGTTTTACTAAAGTGTTCAAATATAATCCTAATACTACAGAACTAGGCAAAGACAAGGACCTCATTTAAAAGTGACTTTTGTGACTGCACACGGTGTTATCCAATAAATTGATAAAACAATATTTTTGTCTCTTGTCTGTTAATATAGTCAACTTAACTGTTTAATTTTTCAATCAGATAGTTGCCAGCAGGGCTGCTGACAAATTAAAGCTAAAATGCACCAACTCTAAATTGAAGGTGGAATATTTTACAACCATGCAGAGGCGTAGCTAGGGGGGTGCGGGGGGTACATATGTCCCCGGGCGCCAAGGTAGAGAGGGGCGCCAAAATGAGGCTTAGACATTTTTCACAGCAAGGGTAAAAAAACGACCACAAGCAAGATCGCACCAGCGGCTGTGGCAGACGTCATCTGATACGCCACCCACACCCAGACTGATGCAGTTACCAGCCATCACAGCAGCCAAGATACTGATTCTGCGTGCAGCTGGTTTCGTCTAGCTTAGTGGTTCTTAACCTTTATTAAACCGTGTATATTAGTTGGACAACATAATAATGAGTAAATGTGTATCGTTGGTCGCACGTAGCGCGAAAAAGTTCTGTTTATTTGGTTAAATTAGCTAAAAGAAGGTTCGTGTCCGTGTTTCTATAGCCTGTTAGCATATATAAAATAGTTGGAAAAGGTATAACTTTTATCGTTTATCTATAAGTTAGCCAAACTATAAGTTACATAGGACCGTTTTTTTTTTCCGAAAAACATGCAATGGTACTCACAAAGACTTTTTGCTAAATACAATTGTCAACAAAACAGGAAAAAAAACAAGAAAATAAACGAGAACCTTTTTGAAGTTTCAATCGTTAAGTTGGCAAAAAACCAGAGTTTGTACAGGCGTAATAGTGATGCCAATTAAACCCAATTGCACACTTATACCATACGGTATAATTGTTCCGACTAAACATAGCCCTAATCGGTCGTAAAAGTAGCAATTATAGTCCACCAACTAAAAAACTATTAAAAATTAGTAGCAAAGCTCCCAAATCGCAAATCCATGAGATATGTCTTCAGTCACATAGTCTACACGTGTAATTTTAATGTAAAGTATAGGACATCATAAAAAAACAGAATGAACACAAAACTAAACCATTAAAATCACTATAAAAGCCAAGACTAATTTCGTGATGATTTAAGCCAAGCTGCTGTATAACAGGCCAAAAAAAATTACTCGTCTGGTGATTGAGGTGGAAAAAAGAATCAGGCGACGTAAGAGAATGCCTGGAGAACTGGCAAGAGATGCAGGACTTTCATCAGAAGAAGAAATTGTGTGCGTTATAAAGAATGTATTTGATCGGCTCCAACATGAGATGTCAACACGTTTTTTCACGTCTAAAAGACCTGAACAACAAATTTGGATTTTTGCTGGACGTTAAGACTCTTCTGACACAGATGAGGATGCAATGCGTCGAAATTGTGCAGATTTGTACGACACGGACATCAATGGCAACGATTTTCATTGAAATTGGTGATAGCCGAATGCTGCTCAGTAACTGAACTGAAGCGCTACCAAAAACTCCTTTGGAATTTCTTGGTTTTATGGAGATGACTTATTTCCGAATCTGCGAATTCCGCTACAAATTCTGTTAACAATAGCAGTTTCAATTCCAAGCTGTGAGCGGTCATTCAGCAAATTGAAACTTATTTTGTCTTACCTGCGTGCATCAATGGGACAGGATCGTCTCAGTAATCTTGCTATTCTTAGCGTTGAACGAGAAACTTTGGAAACAACAGATTTCGATGACGTGATTAACCAGTTGCGACAGTGAAATCAAGAAAAATAATCTATAGTTGTAAATCATTCATGTTTGACAGTGACTAAGTGAGTCATACGTGTAGTTTGTATGACCAAAACGCTTCTTCTTTGTATACCGCAGTGTTGTAAACAAGTCATTTTATAATAACTTAAGTCCCAGTCAAGTCATTTGAAAAATAACTTCAGTCCAAGTCAAGTCTTTTGCGAAAATAACAAGTCAAGTCCCAGTTATCGGTTGCCCAAGTCAGGTCATTATGAGAGCAAGTCAATTTCAAGTCATGTCATTGACATAAAAGTAAATTGTTAAACTATTGAAATTGGTAAAATTGTCCGATCATAAGCAACAATTTAACTAAAAAACTAACACAAACGCAATATACAGCACTTAAAGTGTTTAATGTGCAAAACTTAAAATAAATTTTAATGAAAAACACTTAATTTAATCCCAAGTTATTTGACATAATGACTTAAGTCCACGTCAAGTCATTTGTCCAAAAGACTTAAGTCAAGTCAAGTCATTTTGGTCAAAAGACTTAAGTCAAGTCAATGACTTAAGTCATTACAACACTGGTATACCGTACCATGTTCTGCTAAAATTTGTACTGTTTTCCGTATAAAGTTAGGTATATTTTGTTAAAAAAATGTGATTAAACATGGAGAAGGGGGCGCCAAATTTATAGTTTGCCCCCGGGCGCAAAATACCCTCGCTACGCCTCTGCAACCATGTAGCCTATTGTGGTTCGATGAATTGTATGCAAAATATCCATCGTATTTTAGTTACGTAAATGGGTAATCTCCAGACTGTAGAGTCGGAGCTGGTCTCGGAACTCGACAAAATGGCTTATTTGGCGTCGAACTCTGGTTCAATTTTTTGGCCGGAGTCGTACTTGCGTTCTTTTTAACCGACCGCGCAGCCCTGGTTGGCACTTGCCAGTGCAAAAACAAACCTAGAAAAATGTTTGGCACGCGAGTTGTTGATATTTTTTATTATAACTGACACACTGCATACAAAAGGTTGCCAACCCCTATACTTAGTACTTACCTCATGTGAGTCAAGTATCTTTACAAAAGTTTTTTGCCTTGGTGAAAATATTTACGTTTATACTTATGGTAAGTAAGTCGCGGTTATACTTATGGTAAGTAAGTTATCTTTGTAAATCAAGACTTTTTTATTACCCCTATAACAATAATCCGGTTTGTCGGGGATTGTGCGATTTCACATATGGCAATCCTAGTCTACATGTAAGGTGATCGGAAGAAGTTAAGACTTTGAATATCGTTTTACCGTCAATTTGGTTCTCCGTTTCTGATAAGACTTAATACAGTAACTTTGATTTTATTGTTCGTAATGCGAAATTTTATGTTTTCTAGAAAAATAGAAGCTTAACACATTGCAGATACCCACCTATAACACAGGTAACAGATGTAATTATATAAGTCACAGTTGATGCTGACAATAATATTAAAAAACTGTGCGGATAAGGCACCGATTTCCAATTACAGATAAGTCAAAGTGTACCATTGTGAATGATACCTTCATGCGGATCGCAGTACTTATTACAGTTGACACTCTTTTTGTCACATAGTTTTTAGATAACTCTAAATGATTTGTCATTCAATTTAAAAGTAAATTGGAAACAGAGTGATATATGTCATTCATAATGTTACGCTTACATAAGATTTTTCTTTTTTTGTAGAAAATGTTGTGTATGATCTATTTGCAGGTTTATAATAGTCATCTGGTGCATGGCAAACAAATTCTACACAAGCTAGATCATGCAATGTGTCATCTTCTGGTCCAAGGTAAAAACAGCTAGGGTCAAATGGTTCATTTCTGCTGTAGTTTGAAGTGGGCAATAGCCAGTTAAATGCAACGCATTTTTTGCAATATGGATTTGTCATAAATCCTGAACACTGAGCGAAGTAAGTCTGGTGGTCATCACTGTCCACAACAGCCACAATGTCTCCTCTCTGAAAATATTGACCATTATAAAATATTGATGAGGTAACAGTGTTTGCGACTTTGCTGGAGCCACTTTTACTAAACTTAGTTTTAAAAATACTTCTTCTGCTTTTTCCTTTTGGAACCAGCTTGCTTCTGGTCAATTTGAGGCGAACCAAACTGTTTTTGGAACACTTTCCATTTTTTGCTTTGCCATTAAGCATGTCCATTTGCACTTGGTCTTTTTTCTCTTTTTTTAAAAGTTCTTGTTCAACAAAGCAAGAGTGACAAATTAATTCATTGTTTGAATCCTTTCTCCAAATTGAGCTTGATATAGAATTGCACTTCTTGCACTCAGGTTGTGCCTCTCCAAAAGGCATGTTTTTAAAAATCAGCAAAGATATGTGTTAACACTGTATAAAAACACAGAGAATTTAAATCCAAATTATTTTTGCATTTTTTTTTACCAATTTTCATACTTGTTTAATATTAGTTAACCGACACTAGGTGTGTGCAATAATATCAGATAATAACCGATACCCGATTCCAAGTGGCAGTATAGGTACTCGTCCGGTCCGATACTAAGGTGACATTGGTACCGATCAGATAACAAATTAGTATAGGAATTTCAGTCATGATTTCTGATTCAACATAATGTCTAACCTGAAAGGTAAATTATCAAAAAAATAGTTGGTTTACAATAGAGATAACTCAAATTTTGGTCTAATAACCTGGAAAAAATTACCTTTTAGCGTTTTATTGATATCTACTTTGCTTATTTTAGTATACTGATGATGTCATTTGGTATCGGATTGCAATACTTTATGTTTAATAATCGGGTATCAGTATTGTGCTAAAACTATGGGATCTCTAACCGACACATATAGCATGCACTGCAACACACATGCTAAACCAGGGTTTTTCGTTTAAGAGTGTAGAATTTTTATACTAACTAATTTGCTAGTCTGGTCTACAAGTGGAAGAGAACTTTTAGTGTCAAATTGGTTTATAATTACTTCTTGAAATACAGCCTTAGATTATAATCGTGTGATTTAGATATAATTGTTCATATATATAATATATATATTTACATACTTAACTACCAATCAACTTCCTAAAGTGACTCAAGCTAATGAAGAGGTTATTAGCAGCCAACCCTAGGTACCACGGTGATCTTGGTGTACGCATACCAATTCTCTGACTTTTACAGTGTCTTATCTCCAAAAGTTGAGCTGTTAATAAGTTTTTACACATTCCTTGTCATTCTTTCAGCTATCCAGCAAACCCGCTTTTAGCGAAACACATTAATTAAATATTCATTATCATAAATACTGATATTCAACCCCAACTGTCGAGATAACAAGTCCATATTTTACTGGTTTAAATTAGGGTTCCTCTCCGGGAATGTTTCGACGGGATTTCCCGCGAATTAACGATACCGAATCCCGGGAAATTTTTTTTATAATCCTGGGTATTCGGCAACATAGCAAAACTTTAAAAAAGATTGTCGTTTTTGAGTACCGTCATGAGCGGCTACTTTAAACAGCACTCCCACTTTGAACACTAATTTAAAAAATTCATTGCACCATACATGGTCTGTAAAATACACAATATAAATCGGTTTCCCTGAAAATTTCATGAAAGAGACTTCAATACCCGCTCTTTCCGAATATTTTTAAACAAGATTTCTATGTTGACAGTAAGGACTGCTTTGGTACTAAACTGCACCACGTGACTTTTAACAACATTTGGTACTTTGTAAGTAGTAACTCCGCATGAACTAATGCTCAAAATCCTTGTTTTACTTCACGATAGGCGGTGGTCACCTGGGGATTCGTAAAAAATGTGCCAAGGTCGTTGAAAGACACGTCTGGCCAGACTGGCGTGAGAAGACTGAACGGTATTGCATAGAATGTCATGAGTGTGGATTAAATAAGAAACCCTCAAAAACACCAAAAACCCCTTGGTAACATCTTGCGAAGAACCCTTTAGAAAGGGTAGAAATCGACATCATTTGACCACTAACTTTAACACGCCACGGATACCAATGTGTCCTCGTGGCCTGTGATGTGTTTACCAAATATGTCCGATCATGGCCCCTTTCTGACGGTGTGTTCATCATTAGGGTAGACCCAGCACAAGGGCAACTACACAATTCTAAATTCGGGCAAAAAGCCGAAATATTGTGGTAGGATTCTAGACTTGCGCACGTCAATGCCATTTGGTATGCTAGGCGGCCGTAGATATTCCAGCAAAATTACCCCCTCAAAGAATGGTCTCTGTAAAAAAAGGCTAATGCACTAAGCACTCATAGTTACGTTTTAGGAATAGAATAAAGCTACCCCAAGACTCGACCAGAGTTTTTGTGCTGCCACCTAGTGACAAGAATTTTATAATATAGGGTACGCTAAGAGTTCCGCTAGGCGTCGCACCATGCATATAGGGGTTTATTTTTGCTCTCGCTGTACAGAAGAGGGTTGGTTCTTTTTGACGGTGTGTTCATCATTAGGGTACACCCAGCACAACGGCAACTACACAATTCTAAATTCGGGCAAAATGCAAACATAAATGACCGTGAACCTGCAATAAAATACGCCAGGTGTCGCCACTTGCAAGATAATACCCCCTGTACAAATTTATTGGGAAAATGCTTTCACCTTTGGGAAAAATATGACCAGCCTAACCAGCTTTATTGTAACCTTTGGAATTTAAATTTTAAAACAAAATTTTGCTACTGTACCTTCTGTCTCTAAAAAAAATTTTCCTGAGTTGCTTTATTCGCTCTTAACAGCGGAAAAACTTAATTAAATTTATTTTACCAATAAAAAAGCTAAATTTATTCTACCAATTATTTCTACCAAATAAAAGCGCTTTTTTTTAAATAAAAACATATAAGGGTGCTGACTTTAATACGAGAAGGTCTTGTAAGATTGCAGAAGCAATACTATAGAACATAAATGGGCGCTTCTTCAGTTATGAACGTATTAATTAATACAAAAACGGTCCTCAAATACCGCATACCACAAGGCATATTATTTGGATTAGGGTGCGGGTTAGCGTTTGGGTGAGGGTTGGTCAAGCATTATTATTAATAATAAACATAATAATACTTGACCAACCCTCGCCCAAACACTAACCCAAACAATACGAGTTGCGGTAGGCGGTATTTTTTTGTTTTGTTTTTTTGCATAACTTTCCACGCACATAAGTGAAAGGACGCCCATAAATGAGCTTAATTAAATGTTTGGTGCTAAAATAAAAAAAATTCAAACGTCATAGTGACGTAATTTTATGTATAATTTAAAAATAAATTCAAAAAATATGATCGCGAGCTTTGTTATATTGCAGTTTTGTAAATTGCTATTTAACTAAAAACGGAAAAATACACATTGCTTGCAGAAAACTGTTCCAGTATCTAATTTTCAGAACATTCATTCAAAAAATATAAACGTTGAGATATTTTCAACAACTTAGATTTTGCGTCAGAACATTCGTTGCGATTCCGTACATGGCTTTTGGTATTTGGCTAAGCGTAGGCCTACATGTTTTTGGGCTAAACAAAGGTCAAATTCAACAACTTTGTAAACTGAGAAATTTTTTTTCTAATTTTAACACGGCCTAGCTGAAACTAGTCCCAACATTACCCCTTTTTCAAGTGGGGTGATGTTGTAGAAGCCATTTTGTCATATTGTGTTTACACAGAGAATTTTTGTTTTAATCGATGTGTCGTAACGGAAAATTTTCAGTAAAAATCTATGGCCTAAATTCTTTGTAACCATATTCTAATGTTTACGTTACTCCTTGCAGCCAATGTGCAAACGATAAGCGGAAAGTTTTCGGTAAAATTCCGTTACGTAGATTTCTTGCAACCACATAATATTTGCAGCGAATTTGCAAAATTCAAATTGTTGACACCAATTTTTATGCGTCAAGTTATTTACATCCGTTTTTTGTATATGTTTCAAAACACCGCGGTCTGAACATTAGTCGGTTTCCCCGGTTGTGTGATTTTTAAACTGTTGACATTTTAACTGGAGGCAGAGGCTGTTTCGCAATCGCATTTTGACGTAAAATTTGTATGTTTCGCGTCAGAAATAAGTGTGAAAAAGGTTTAAACCACGCCTTGTTATCACGTGATATTTTGTTAAGTATTATAAGAATTAATGACGTAAATCTTTCTTTATCGCAGAAATTTTCTTAACTGATTCTCGTCTATAAATAGCGTGTTCAATCAATATAAACCGGAAAAAGAGAGAGAGAAAGAGAGAAGAGGCTTTTATAGCTTCTACTCAGACAGCAAACTTGAGTGCTTTTGTGACTGAACCAGTATCAACCAGTATCAACCAGTATCAACCAGTATCAACCAGTATCAACCAGTATCACCCAGTACTGCCTAGTGCAGGGAGAAAATACTAAGACAGCAAAATTGACTGTTCATGTATCTGAACTAAAGGAAGAATTGGACCTGAATGGCCTCACGAAGACAGGCCATCTCAAATCTTGTAGGAGTGTGGTCGATTCATCTTGGCAATTATATAAATGAAGACTCATTTAATCGGACCCATCCTCCACAATGTTAAGACATCTTTTGGCTACGTTATGTGACGGTTGAACAAGTATTCTGCGGAAAATCCATTTCATTAAAATAACCTAAATCACGAATTTAAAATAAAAGTGGGATGATGTTAATACACGTTTGGCTATGTTATTTTGCAATTTAAGAAAATCCTCGGTTCGGAATGTTGTTTTATTTTGCATCACTTTAGCGCCAATATGTGCTTCGCCAAATCGCAATAATCCGATATATAACCAGGGCTGCGGAGTCGGACTCGAGACTCGACGGAGTCGGTTTGTTTTGCCGGAGTCGGACTCGGGACTCGAGTAAGACCGCGTAAAACTACCCTAGTCCGACGTGCGCATGCGACGTATCAAATTTTTAAACCTTTAAGGCGGCAAAATGTAAGTTGTAAAAGTGTAATAGCAAATGTGAAATATTTTTTAACCATGTAATGCGGGTGGATCATTTATGACACCAATATGAGTGGATTGCAGAAAATCTACCTTAATTTAGTTGCGTAAATGGGTAAAATACAGGCTGTAGAGTCAGAGCTGGACTCGGGACTCGGCAAAATCTTACATTTGACCGGAGTCGGACTCGGGTTGTTTTTAACCGACCCGCAGCCCTGTATATAACCCACAGAAAACGAAAGTTAATTTTATAACATTATGTTTTTGTCCTAATAGGTCTACATGTAAAGTTACAGGCTGGCTGTTTTTGTTGTTTCACGTGACAATTTTTAGTTTAACACTAAACCTCCAAAACATTGATTTTTGTGGTATGCGCTTCTTAAAGCCTTTAAAAAAACAAGTATTTTGCAGAAAAGGACAATGGTATTTCCATAGAGTACTAATTAATTAATATTCTATGGTATTTTCTGGCATATGAAAAGTTTTTCGCGGAATACTAATTTTTTTTTCAAAATCTAAAAAACATAGACCGTTCTTAAGACGGTGGCAACAATTTTTTTCGAAAAAATTATACGTAAATAAGTTTATTTCGACGTTGATATAATCTGCCAGAAGTTGTTTGCTGACTAGCTTTTGGTGCAGAAAAGCTATTATTTTATTTTAACACTTTGAATAGTTTAGTTATAGATTTGGCGCTGGTCTAGAATCCTACCACAACGCAAATTATTTGGGTTAGGGTGGGTTCAGTATTTTTATTAATAATACTTGTAACGTTGACCCCTTTTTTATGCTTTCAAATGGTCACTGACCCCTAACATATTTCTGGTGTGATATCTGCGTTTTGTTCTTTTTAGTAAAACATTATGTCTGCCTAGTGCACCTTGTGTTGAGTAAAGTAACACACAACACCAATTTACTTTATGACACGGGATTTCTGCTTTATTGACATAAGTGGGCTAAAAAACAAAATAGGAAGAGACAATTTCCCCGGCAACCCGCTGCCGTACTTCAAATTTCTAAGTTATTTTCTATATTTTTTCATTTTAGAATAATGAGCCGGTCACCAAAATTTGAAATTTAAAGTTCGGTAAACGGCTAGTGCCTTCTTCTGTACAATATTTTCACCTTGTGGTAGGATTAAGATCAGCGCCAAAAACAAATAAGAAAAATCCAATAACAAGTTGTATAATTTAACGTTATTTGGTAAATAACTCCATAGCACGTGTCTGAACCCCATAATTTTCTTTTTTACTAAAATATCCTACTTTCCCCTACAAAGTACACTTTTCCCCGTAGGTATTCCCTGCCCCCTACTTTAGGCGAAAATACCCTACCGTAGGATAATATCCCTACGAGTGGCAGACTTGAGTACATATGAACTGTTGTAATTCTGCCTTCAATTTTACAATCTATTGTGTTACATTACAATGGAAGTGTCTGTCACACTTGCGATTTACAAAATGTTACAATGTAATTTTATCACTTACCAAGATTGTGATTAAGCATGTTACCAAGCCTTAGTTATTTCCAAGCGTTCATTTAATTAATAGTGGTATATGTATAAGTTTTTGTGGACCCCCCGAAAACGTTTGCGGACCCCCGGTTGAGAACCACTGTTTTAGAGTGTTCGTGTCAAAACTTTTTACTGTCATCCTGTCAGTATCACCACATTAACTTCAGCTGTCACCCATTTAGTAAAACGATGTAACAAATTTTATGAGATCTTGTCACCTATTTGGTGACACCCTGTCACTGATTACTGACAACCTGTAACCGAATTGGTGACACCCTGTCAACGCTTTTGTGACAGCCTGTCAGTAGTTTTTTTGCTAATCTTTCAGTAATTTGGAGATACCCTTCGCCGATTTGGTGACATCATTTCAGCAATTTGGTGGACATCATGTCACCGACTTCAAAAAAGCTTTAATAGGCCTTAGTGTGTTTTAGCAGGACTTCGTCAGTTCACACCAAAAACAATTAAATGACTGTCGACATCAAGAGGTCTAATGCAGTAATTAATACAACAAAGCTTTGTTTAAATCAATGTTGTCTATTTCTATATGGTCCAAATGTTTTTAGTATAAAATTCGTCATAACTTTAAATATGGGTCGGTGAACTACTGAATGTTAATGTTGAGGCTGATTTGAAGCAAACCGACGCCCTTTTTTTCAAGTTAACCGGCTGAAAGCGTTTTTAATAAAAAAAACATTGGGGTTTTGAGGCATACACTATCACCGCGAATGTTGCTCTGCACCATAATGGTTTGCAAACAACTTTTGCGTTATGGCACCAACCCTAAGTTGCCAAGTAGGCCTAGTCAAGCGAAAGCGGTTAACGTAACCTGTGCAAAGCAACAATCGAAAACAAACTCGGCTCACGATTGATTTACAATTTTTAAGCAATTGTAGCAGCAACGTATTTGCTTTTTTCATTTAACAAAATTAAATCTATAACCAAGGAATTTCTCTGAAAATCCCGCAGAAACCTTAGGCCTAGCCATTCATTTTGTGTGTGTCCCGTGATCAGTGGTAAAAAAAAATAGTTTTCTCATCGAAACGCATAAAAAATTAATGTCACAAAAGTTACCTAATAAGAAAACACACCAAAGCATTTTTTCATTACCGGTATATAATTTTATTTTATAAAATTATTTTCTTTTTTAAGTTATACACCAAGATTATAACTAAGACTTCATGGACCCCCTAAAACTAGTCCACGTCACGGACCCCAGTTCAAGAACACCTGCGTTAGATGAACCATAAAGTCTTTCGTCAAGATGATGTTTTTCAAATCGTAAGTCCGCAGGTCATTATTTCAAATCACAATTTTGCACTTTTTGTTTCAATCCAGAGTACAGCTTTCGGGAAGGGAAACATTTTATTGCAAAATAATTGAAAACAAAGTTAAACAAAACAAACTTGGTTGAATAAATAGGCAATAGCACTATTAATAGCGGTGCAAAAAAACACGGTTGACTCTTCAGATTTAACATGCGATTTAGTCTCTTCAACTTGATACACACGTCGGAGACGTCAAATCAAAGTTTATATTGTACGCGGCCCATTGCACAGGCGACCAGCCACTAAGACCAAATAAGTTTGTAAGGTAGGTGACTTGGTTGTCTTGGCATCGCGCTGACTTGCGAATGTTGGAAAATATTCCGCGAACAACATACGGTGAGCAGCGGTCATCTGGGTTTTCGGGACACAGAACGGGACTTCCACTGTCGAGCTGAAACGTTTTGAAAAACTTAATACCTTACAGAGTCAGTCGCAAAGTAACCCAAGTCGTGGTCACTGCTTATTCATACCATACCAAGCCAAAGTCAATGTTTAGACTTTAGATGTCATAGACGATTATAAATTATGTTAATATTTGTCCAGGTGTTATTTCTAAAACGTTTATTATTTTCTTTAATGTATTGTACATAATAATAAAAGAAATTAGTTTTAAATCAGATGCGTGACAAGTTAGTTCAGATGTGTAACAAGATTTTATTTTCCTTTTGTTTTATTTGCTTATAAATTTTATTTTCTTTAAGAAAACGTACTCTAATACGATTAAAACTGGCTTAAAATACTCCAATAGCATTTATTTGTATTACCAAACCTTGCAGCCTGCGGTTCCAGTCGCCGAGTAAACGCAAGCATGCACGTTGGAAAGAACCTCTTTGTGATGACCAAACATATTTTTGCAGCTTGCTGCGTCCCGTAAAATCACCGGTACCTTTTGTAGGCGTGAACTTCCAAGTCGAGTTGCATCTAAAAAAACGTGAGTGCACTAAGCCTAAACTGTTAAAGGTGCTTTATTTCACTCAGGGATATGGACTTAATCGATCCATTATTCAAACAATATTTAATGCGTAGATAACCAGGTATGAAAAGTGGTTCAACAAAATTGTGATTTGCAATTTGCTTTTCATTTATCAATTCGACATACTTGTGCCTGTTGCGCCGTGCCCGATACTATAACAATTCCTTGTTGCGTTTGCTTCAATTTCTGTATGGGTCATGCAGGCAATCTGATTTTTTGTTGGCCTTCTAAGTTGGACCAACGCTACATCGTATCTATGTAAAACATAATTATGCAGTACTTTTCGTGAAAAAAAGCATTTGGTTTAACTTACCCCTTGAATATTTAATTAATATGCCTACATTTTAAATATTTTTTAAAACATTTTTTTCTTTTGTTTTTCAAATCAATTTCAATAATGGGCCTAGCGTTTTGTGATTTTCGAAATCACAACATGAATATTTCAAAGTGTAAAACGGCTCGCATGCTATGATAAATAATTAGTATAATGTTCTTACTGATTCATTCCCGTTCTAGTAATCCTAAAACTTTCGTGGCACGCAAGGGAAATGGCTTCCATCAGGCCAGGAAGATATCTTCGAATACCATCTGAGTTGAGTCGAATGTCAGTCTCTCCGACGGAAACCCTATAGTTTCCCAATGATGGGCTCCCGCTTAAAAGAGTTACATATGCACACAATAAGATGTATAGTTTATCATTAAGTGTTATAGATGAAGCATAGAATCTTATTTACCGATTGAATTTCTTTAAGATCAGATCGGGCTTTATCTAAACTGTTTCTTGATATGTTTACTTACTTGAGTTGAAGTTATTCAGCGGAGAGTTTAGTTGACATCGACAAAATTAGTATTATTGTATTGATGTCGCTATAACGTGGGAGACACACTATTATTCTAAGGAAACTTCGTCTAAGTTCCCATGTATATGATTATTAATAAAAAAATAAAAATAACTATACTGTAAAGCAAAAATAACTATACTGTAAAGCATATTGTTATTGTTAATTTAGTCTGGCAACGTTCATAGTGGCAACAAGATTGTTATTAAAACCTTCTGCATACCACTCACCATTTTGGAGTCCTTAAGCACAACCGAGCAAAGCAGTGTGCCGCAGTTAAAATGTGCTGATCAGACACGAGGACTCCACCACAAATGTATCTCCATCCAATATTAACGCGCTTCCAAATGGTTGCATGCCAGGGAAACTCCCCGTGATTCGCGTTCTCTCCTCCTTCGCAAACAAAACAGTAAAAGTGAAAGCGAATATAAATTGGTAAAATATTATTTTTATGAAACTTTATATTGTATTGGTGTACTTGAAATATACCAAGTTTAGGTGTTGACTGAACACATTATTTTATCAGCTACTTATGCCAGAAAAACAAGTCTGCAAGAGCGACTACACGGCCGAAGCAGCGGACGCCTCAACCAAATTTAAAAAAGTAGATGGACTAAAAGCTGACCCATTGGCAACAAAACTTTACGTTTAAAGCACTTAAGGAACAATATTTTTGTTTAAATAATTACTTCACCAGTTAACCATTGAGTTGATCAACATTTTGGTAGGAGTTTAAGCCTTTTACCATTTGGCTAAATATATAATATTAACTTTTTAAATGGGGGGTTTTTGAAGGGGGTGCTTCCACAGTACCCTACCCAAAGGATGTGAATAAATTTTTACCAAACTTGATATTTAGTAAAAAGAAATGTCCAATCTTGTTTGTAACTGATTTCAAATGCGGAAACAAAACGACTAAGATTTCTTTTAAATTGGTCGTGCGTGACGTAGCATTGAATGACAATTGAACGAACAAGATATAGATGTGGCAAGTAGAAGACCGAAAGTTGGGTTACTTATTAAAGACTATAGAAATTTAAACAAATTTAATATAAAAAGAGTATAACATAAAAACCCTGCGTATAAGTAAGACGAGTTTCATACGTCAAGTTATCACATAAATTGAACA
The DNA here is from genome assembly GCF_963924565.1 of Ascidiella aspersa. NCBI lineage: Eukaryota > Metazoa > Chordata > Ascidiacea > Phlebobranchia > Ascidiidae > Ascidiella > Ascidiella aspersa. The sequence goes on from NC_139453.1 coordinate 20,166,330, forward strand.
AAGAGTTTATTTACGGAGCGCAACTTTTTACTAATTGACAGCCGCAATAAATTCGTTATTTTTCTGAGTCCACACAACGCTGAAAAACGGTTCGGGTTCGGTTACTTTTAGGAAAAATTGGCCTAAAACTAGTTCATAAAGTTCCGGTTCGACTTCCTGCTTACAACTACTAAATCAGACGGAAAAAAAAAAGTTATAGCTATTAATAAAAAACAGACTGCAGCAGTATTAAACAATCAAACATGTGACGTAATTGACGTAATTGTCGTAAGATAATTAGCCAATTCCAAACAACAGTTCGCGGGTGACGTAAAACTGCATTAAGTTTTCCTGGTAAGATGAAAAGCAACAGGGGACGTGTTGTTGTTTTGCACAATGTGCGCACAGATAGTCAGGTCTACGTTTAGGTCATTGTGGGCAAATAGATTCCCGAGAAAATTTAACTAGAGCCCACCTGGAACTCTTTTAGTAGTTCTTCTGCAACATCTGTGACCACACATTTTACACGAGTTGTTAATTGTGACGTTGAGGCCCTGAGTCTTGTCGTATCCTTAATGGAGTAAAATTCACGTAAATGGTTAGACATTTTGACGCGTATACGTCAATCTTAGTTAAACCATGACACCATTTTACAGTGGATTAAAATTGTTAAACAAGCAAAAACTCAATTCATTACTCCACGGGACAATTTTACCTGTTAAGCACTGCAATGGAGTTGATTCGGATTTCTGAATGTTTCCCGCGTCCTCTATTAACTCCCTTCAGTTGAAAATTACGTGTTTATCAATAAGTGGCTACATGTACTTTACAACTGTTTTGTTACCTTTAATATGAATTTAAAAACATTTCTTTTACAAGCTTTAACAACACTTGCGACTGGCTCGGCTTTACGTTTAAAAGTCAGTTGTAAACCAATTTAATTCTACACTAAATACTACAATTGCTTGTGTTGCCTTAAATTTAGTTCAATAGGCCAAATTCTTATGAATTTTTTCTGAGTTTTATATTATGTGTCAGAAGTCCTTAAACTGTGAGTCGCGGCGCCTTGGTGCATCGTTTTAATTTTTCAAGGGCGTTGCATATATACTCTGTTTCGTATCCTGGCCTAATTATCAAAAAATTACAGCGACGGTGTTTTAAATTATCTTATAAACAAACAAATGAATATAAATTATTAAAATTCCTATACCTGGCAAGTCAAACAAACTTTTTCAAACGTGCCGCAAGAAAAAAAGTTAGAGACTTTTTAACTTCTTTACATAGATAAAATTTCATCACAACTTACTTACATTGAACGAATCCGTAGATCTTTGTTAACTTTTGATTTCGAGTAGCTCACTTCTTTGAAATCTCCATTTATTCTGTCTAAAATAAAATGGTATGTTTGTCTAACATACGTACAACTAAGTTAAACAATGCTTCAAATATTCAGGCTAGAAAGCTATTTCATATTCAGGCTAGAAAGTTTACAACAGAGGTCGGCAACCTTTTCCAAGTCGCGGACCAAAACCAAGCTCAAAAAGGTTTCGGCGGTATTTATTATTATTACATTCAACTGACTATTTTGTTGTTAAAACTTGATCTGTTATCGAGAACAAATATAGTATTTTTGCTAAACTTTTAAGAAGAAGAAGGTGAAGCCGTTTGCGCAATACGAAAAAAAAAATGGTTTTCGGTTTATGGTGTAATTTATATTCATTGAAAAAAACAATGAATTCGTCGGAAACGCAATGGAAAGCAATCGGATATACAAAGTTAACTTTCATTCATAGCGAAACTTTAATTTATAGTTTTAAGATTTTGGGAGCACCTTTAGGGAGTAAATATTCCCAAAACGCAAACATACTGTATCTAAAATTTACATACGCGCGACGTGCAAAAAAACGTTTGCTTGTCCGTATAGACAAAATAGCCTAAAAATAGGGGGAATGGCCTCGGCCTTTTCAAGCTTTCAGGAATAATGTCATAAAATAAAATAAAAAAAACTTAAAAACACCTATTTTTGTATGCGCAAAACGTAGCTTAATCGCGCGAAACACGAAAAAAATGCGTTTATTTGCTTGAAATTGGCAAGTTTATCACCCTTATTTATTGCAAGCTTTGTTAACTATTCTCAGAGCGCACCGGTACACCCTTTAAAACGTGGTGCATGGCAGCATCCCTGCAGCTGACCCTGCCTGCCCTGTAGTCAAGTTTAGTTCACTTGGCGGAGTTTAGCTCGTAATAAAATTATTCATTGAATGATTTACTGAAATGCTTCTAGCATTTCTTTTGTTGTTGTAACATTGTGTTTTCCATAGTCTATGGGCTGATTTCACAACCACAATAACAGCAATGATCATAGCTTTTTCCCTTTCGACTTCATTTGACATTAGAAATTTCATTTTCATGTTAATCACAAAAAACGTGCATATGCTGACGTATTCTCTTTTAAAATATTTTGTCTGTACTGACCCACGTATGCCTGGACCTAAAATGTCAGTCCTCACATCAAGCCAAAAGTTTACTTGATTGCTAAAGCAAACTACCACACTTAGGCTACAATGTACTTTTTAGACAAAAACAATCAAAATCCATTGTTATTATGTAATTTAATGCACTGTTGTTATAATCTGGAAACCTGGTTAATATACATAAATGAAGTCTCTCACTCCTCCGTCAATGTAAAAAAATTGGTAAAGAACTTTTTAGAAACTAAAATAAGACAAGTTAAGCACACACCTCTAAAATAAGAACGCTTCTTAGAAATAGGCACATTTGTGTTTTCTAAGACACTGCACCCAAAAATAAGCACAAATCTTAGAAAAAGCACAATATGGCGACCCTGTTTATAGGCACTCTACGGAAAAACAATACCCTTAAACACACATATTTACCTGCTGATGTTTGATAATTTGTTTGTTGAAATTGTTCTTGTAAAATCTCCGTTATTTCAACATTTTCTTTTGTTCTGCATATCAAAGATTGAGATTTTAATTATCGAAGGCAGTTTTTATTAGATATTATCCATGTTGTTTGATATGTAAATTATTAATTGTTTGACGGTTTGACTTACAAAGTAACCTAATAGTAAATTTATTTTCGGACCCTGTAAGTGTTGGTTAGGAATAGTAGTTGTCAACCCAGCCTCTTACTCTTAACCATCTTTTTTGTGGCTCTAATTTAGTCAATTTACCTTGGATTTTAACAAAGTGGTTTGTTTGTCTCTCAAAATGTTTTTTTGATCGCATGCTTATTTCTTTGCGATACCCATTAAAATCGACTGTTTAAATTTCGTTCAGATACTAACAAAGGCTGGTTTAAAAGCTGAAACTTTGACTAAAAGCTGTCGTTATAGGCAAATATCCTGATCAGAGCGTTAACCTGAAAAACAACCACAGCACATTAACATGAATAATAAATATTATACTGTGTTTTAAAATCCTCAGCTGCGAGTATCATATTCCTAATCACCCGGTATAGCCGAGAAAGAAATTGAAAACTGATAAACATTTTTTTTTTTTTGATTAATTTGTTAGTGGTGCATTTGACAATAGCACCGCTTAAAAGCCTTTCTTAACCTAGGGTAAATTTACCCCTGGGGGTAAATTTCCTCGTTTTATAGGGGGTAAATAAGGTATCAATCAAAATATCCACATCAATTGACGGGACAGAAAAATTTTACCGCCTGTAGGAATCGATAGCCTACCTTCCTAGTTCAGATCAACTAATTCGAAGCTGGCCGAGTATGTCCTAGTGATTCTTTATCGTCTAGTCTGCAGGGGTGGGCAATTATTTTTAGCCGCGGGCCGCATGAGAAACCTAAAATATTGTGGCGGGCTGGGTCAAATATAGGATCTAAAATACATACAATATGACGTCATACTCTGACGGTGTAAAACAAATAATCAACCAATTTGTTATTACGTTTAGAGTTGTGCGAAAATGTGCAATTTAAGTCGGATTTAAAGAAGGCCACGAAACGTCGCGCGAAGCGCGAAAAATTTGCGACTATGTTTGTTTGAAAATGCAAACTTTAATTTAGATTTAGATGGTACGTGAAGCATTGAGCACCGACTAAAAATGTATATTGCTTGATGTATTAGCGTTTATTAAGTTGTGGGGCGCGTTGAAATACGTGAAAATTTTGTACGAAAAACTTGCCTATATGTAAAAGAATTTCCGTTTTAGCATTTAGAACAGGCCAAAAATCGAATTTGACGGGGTCTTGACAAGATCTGTCAAACTTGCCCTGGTTTTCGCTTAGCCTATGTATTTTATTGAAAATAAGCCGCGGGCCGGATTAAACTGCTTGGCGGGCCGGATCCGGCCCGCGGGCCGTATGTTGCCCAGGTCTGTTCTAGTGTGTCGGTAACGTAATTCTTCGCTGTTATTGATACTTTTTTTTAGTTTATTGGCACCATCGCTGTCTCTTAGTTATACGTCATTTGTCATTGCCAAAACGCAAGGGCAGCCGTTTTTAACTGATGTAATTCGTTAATTTCGTTTTTTTTATAAATGAGCACCATTTTATGTATTGCGGGTACATCTGATATCCATATCTGTTAGAAGGGTAAAACATAGAAAAAAGGTTAAAAACCCCTGGCTTAAAAAGTGCTGTATTGTGACAACATAGGTGTATCGACGTTTTAAGTAAAACGTTTTCTTCAGGGCAATGACAACACGTTGTTTCACAATAAAAACTATATTTGCCTAAAGAAGTTTTTACATACATAAATACTAACACCGAGGTTTAATAAATACAAGTATTTGCAGTTTTCTGTCCCATAAGGCAGTGGATGGCGACCCCCGAGAAATTTTAGGCGACCCTCCTTGAGGTTGCGACCCACAGGTTGGAAAACATTGCCGTAAGGTATATGAGGTTAGTAAAAGGCAGTTTATTTTTACAACTAAATTTAGGTTTCACTACACTTTTTAAGTTGAGGCATAATTGTTCAAACGAACTTTTTGCCAATTTTTTATTGATTACATAAAATAACGCTTTATAAAAAATTAATTAAGTTTATAAGACCAACGGCTACGAGCTGAAGTTAACAGGACTCGACATAAAAGTTTGTGTATTTATCTAAAACCGCCGAAAAAACGAAACTCAATTTGTTTGAAATATTGTATACGTTTTGTGTATACCGCTACCAAACAGTTTCTGGTTGTTCTTGCAAACATTTACAGCAGCCAATTTGCATTCAAAGTATGCCTCTGGTATTGTTTAATTATATAAGAACTGCCATCGGAATCAAGGCAAATTAAAAAATAATTCATTGAAAAGTTGACGCAAAACATGGATTCCCATATTGCCTTTTTTAAAATGCAATTATTTTGCCGATAATTTATTTATATTATTTTTTCTTACTTAAACTTACATAGAAAAAATGCACCATATGTCAATTGGTAATAGAACGTAACACCCCCATGAATGCAACTTTATAGCACTGCTGGAGCTGAGTGGAAATTCAGTAAACATTTTGATCCCTGCTTTAGGATTACATAAGCCGTTAAAGATTGCCAAGTTGTTATAAAATATCTAACGTTGTAGTTAAGTCACCTTTAATAAACGGTTTATACGTTTTACAAGGTTTGGCTACGTATTAAGTAGCAAAACCTTATATTAAGAAGTACAATTGCAAAATTATAATAAAATTCAAATCAATACGGGTATCAATGAATAATAATATCTGTATATGCCTTTAATTTACCGTCTTGTATCAGCCTTGTCTATCTTCATTGATAACATCCATACTATTCCGGTCAGTAGAGAAGCAAATCGAGGAGGCATTGTGCTACTAATTTAATATATGTTATATTAAATCAGTTCGTGTCTGGGAACAGATAAACACTTCGTTCTTATGTTACTTTAATGATTTTTTAAATTTACTCAATGTTGAGGGGACACCTGGAATTCTTCAGTAAATAATATTAATTTTGATAGTGTTTATTATTTGGAAAAGAATGATTTCACAATAATTTTTGTCGTTATATATAATGTCAAAACTGCCACCTCCATAGTTTGTCGTAAAATATGTTTAGTGCACTACAACAACAATTACAATAGTTTGCTTTTAATGATAGTTTTATTGTTTATCTATGAGGTTCTCCAACCATGCGTCGTGACGCCCTGGTGCGTCTTCCCAGTGCGTGGCTCAGTGCATAATTTCTTCGAACTTAACTGCAGTTTTGAAGGTGGTCGTCCTGTAAGCTAAACCCATTGGGTTTTGTTTGAAGGTTTAGCGCTCTGCCTAGACGTTATACTTTTGTGCATGACCACATCTCATTCACCACACATGTTGTCTGAATTACTTAAATTTTGTGCTTTTTACATACAAATGAAACAAATCTTATTTAAATTCTTATCGCTAGTTGCGTCGCAAGATCGACAAACTTTTACAAGGGCGCCCGGAAAAAAGTTTGAAAAATGGTTTAAGTAATAATAAAGGTTTCTATTTTTTTCGAGTTTAATTGTATACTTGGCCGTTGACTTTGTCGATCAATATGCACCAACAACGTCCCCTTGAATTGCATTTATTTTGTTACTGTTTGTTTTTGCTTGTGTTTAATCTTCTTTACCGTTCTATCGGATGAAGGATATCGCTGGCACAAGTATACATGCTGAAATAATATTGTATTATAATCAAAAAATTATGTCTGCACGCACTTTGATAGGAAGCGACACACCCTACTTTTAATACGTCTAGTATGCCAAATTATTTCTTTCATCATAACATAATATAGAAAATTTATATTGAACAAATCAAACTCGGTCGAAATCTCGGCTCAACAGCATTTCATTTCTTGGCTGCCGCTAGTCAGCATTTTGTTGCAAACCGTTTCGAACTTTAACTCAAGCCTTAAAGAAAAAAGTGCAAACTGTCGTTTCATTCCTAAATGTTGTTTCCTTCCTAAATTGGTAACGTCGCTTGTTAAGCTAAACCGGAACGCGTCCGATTATCGGGCGTTCGCTGCTTTTATGGCAAACGTAAAAGTAAAGGTTAAACTGGCGTCTCGGGCTTGGTTATCGTTTTTACGTTTCGCGTCAGTAAATATTACAAGAGATGCTGGCACGTTGCCGGTCTCCCTAAGGAACGTAGATGACTCGTTGCGGGATGGTTATACGCTTTCCTGACAGCTTTAACACGCAGAACGAGCTCACAATCTTCAACATGTCACTGTCTACCGCTGGTGGTTTAACTTTTGACCAACAAAACTTGTTGAATAGCAGTTACGTGTGCTTCGACGAGCTAGACCCGACATAAAAAAGACCTGACAGAAACCGCATCTTAAGATCTGGCTGTAAACGCAAAATTTGCACACTCATGCTGTCTTCCGACCGTGCGTTCTAAACATTTTTTTTCAAGAATTTTGAAGCTTGTCAAACTCGGTATTGGTGACTAATGCGATGCTATTCCGGTCACACATATTATGGCAAAATCGTGATGCCGCATTAACCTTTCCGTAGATTATTGCTATGATTATTTCATGAAATAAAATTCCTTACAAAAATTAAATTAAACATGACAACACTGTATTTGTGTTCGTCGTAAAAATGCTTTTCGGCTAACCTGAATTTGCAGTAACTAACGATTATATAAATGCTTTGATTCAAACTTTTTTATGTTTGAGAATTAAAAAAAAAAAAAGTGTTTTTTTGTATGCTGATTAATTCCATAAAATACGAAACATACGGGCTCTTGATAAAAACAGTGCATTCAAAACTCATTTAAAATAATATATATTTGCCACGTTGTAAGGAATCTTCAGCAAAAAAAAGTATAAAAAAAAGCAAAAAAAAGGCATAACGGAACCTGATATAAACTGTTGCTACCAGGCATGGTAATATAAATCAAAAACAGCAGTTTTTGATTTATATAACGGAACCTTGTTCAGTCTTGAGACTACTTATCGGTATTCACGATTTGAATTTGTTAAAAAACTTTGGCGTTGCAAGATGGATAAAGCATGAATAACGTTTCTTGGATAAGGCGTTATTTCATTTTCTTTATTGATTTGCAAGATGAAACATCTTGCTGCAAAATGACTCGACATAAGTGAATGAATAACAATCCCTGGAGTAGGCCCACCGTCAGGTCACGAAATGCATCCTAAGCGTTGGGTAAATATATATTGATGACTGTCAACCACAGATGCTGAAAAATCATAAAAAACAGTTGTGGTATACAGGTTATACATAACTGAAACTTAAAAAGGTGGCCACAACTGCTGGATATATTTTAAACTATATTTTGTGAAACAGAAATAAGTATTGGTAATAGTCAGAGAATTTGTAAGTATTATATGCAATGTAACTTCCAGGCCTATATATCTACCGTAGTGTGTAATTAAAACTGATATATACGCATGCAATATATCTCGGGATTTTTCCCCTGTATATGCGTTTGTATTTCAGAATGCTTCAGAATAATAGGAAGTCCCTACGACGTTAGGTGATAATTTCAAACACATACTAACTATTATTTTTAAAATATGTTTGCCTTGTTTTGATCGCATATGGACGGCCTATATTTATAAACAAAGTGAAAAAAATGATACAGTTTTTATATCTACCAATATTATATATAAGAGTTTTACACCACTAAGCGTTGGTGCGAGTTTGTAATCGCACGATTTGTTATTTGTCGCTTTATAAGGAATCTGTTTTGCATGATATGTCAGTATCCTGATGAAGGCGTTCTGTATAGGACGTCGAAACTTCGTTTGATTATATATTACTGCTGGGTGAGCAAAACTCGGTTATATATTATGCCTGGCACCAATAGCTTATGTCATTTATAGAGAGGTTTAAGTTAATACAAAATTTATTTCAACTGGGCCATTCTTGAGGTCAAAGGCGTCCGACCGCCTCGAATTTTTTTATTAAACACTAAGGCACCATGGAAAATTCGGCTTCGAAAATTCCTGTCCTTCCCTTGGTGCCATAAGCACGTGCTTATTTTGTTGATTGGTTAATCCAGCCCTGTCGCACCACGTGCAAGGCTTGCAGACTCCGTATCCTGCAGCAACTTATCCTGACACCACCCGAATAGGGTGCTGCGTTGCGTAACAGGATGCTTTAAGTTTTATAACAAAAGCCTTGTATTCCAACAAGAAAATAACCGAAAAGTAATAAACTTACGTCACTAATTTCTACATAATATATGGTGGTTGTCATATCTCCGGATTTCCATTCAACTGTTATCCGTAATTGGAACTTTAAAATTTGACTAATTCAAAAATCAGTTTAGCTATTGCAGCATAGATTGTGTCAAGACTTAAACTGTCAAAAAATGTTTTTTTATTGCCTATGACGAAAGTATGGAATTTTTGTTTTCTGATAGGCCAAATATGATTTTTTAAAGAAAATTTGTACACTTTATTTTCCTTCATAACGGGAAAAGTATTTAGGTTGGGGTTTGTGCACCCAAACCGCCAATGCTTAATATTTAAAAACACGCAAATGCCTAACCAAACGTGCCGAGCAGCAGTACAATTTACATCCTGCACACAAAGTTTACGTTACTGCTTTATCATACTTATCGACTTTGAAAGTGAAGCTAATTCTACCTATGCTTGTGCACTCATAAAATGTAGAAATACGTGTAGTATTGGTTTCACCATATGTGTCCAAAGTAAATTCTCATTTCTAAATATGGTAATAAACTGTACCCTACTGAGTTGAGCTATTCAGAGACCCGGAACTTGACTAACTGATGTAGCGACGAGATCGATGATTAGTAACAGGAACACAATGTCAGAATACATCGGGGATGCAAGGGCTGCATTGTTTACAGATTCTACGGGGCTTTAACCTGATTGATAAATGCCATAGCACCAGTATTAGCATCACTATGCCTATTAATTTTTGTAAAGTAAGTAAGAAGTTTGAATCATGGTGCAATTTCTGACTGTTTCTATTCAAAGTTTATGAATAAGTCGAAGTCGGGTGTTCAAATCTTTAACAGACTAGATTTTCTGCCGGGTAATGCATTGCTTGCAAATAACATTGTTTTCTGCTCTGTAATTTTCGATAATAATTCGACAATCTGATGTTCTAGTGACACGAAGCTCTAATTGACAGTCAGTTCGATCTCAGTTAGTAATCTACTCGTTTGTATATTGGTGAATAATGTAGTAAACCTATTAATGGTGGACATGAATGATAATTATTTGGTTTACGTTGCGCATATTAAATTAGTTTTAATCTGAGCTTGTTATGTGTCCCAAAAACGTTTCATAAAAACATCTTACACTAATTTTAACACGTATTTTTTCTTGCTGCCAACATTACAGGTAATATAAACTAGGATTATAAATTAACTTTAACTAGAAAATAACCTATCGACACCTATTTCCCTTATTTGAAAACATTTTAATATTGCATGTCGAGCTATTAAATTACCACCGAAACTAAAATGGTTTTTAAAATATCAAGTACTATAAAACCTTAAGCGGATCAGAAACGTTAGGGTAGAGCAGCCACAGAACCGCTGGATCATTAAGTCAAATTCGATATTTTAAACAAGCAGTAAGGGCAGGTGAGTTAATGCTAAAACTAGACCTAAACTCCCCAAAATAAGTGGATACAGCCAGGGTAAGTAGCCAAAAACCTGTTGAGCCATGGAGTGATATTAGAAAATCCGAACAGACAGTGAGGGCAGGCGAGTTTAGGCTAAAATTATGATAAACATCCTAAGCCAAGCGGGGTAATACGTTTGGGGAAGCCAGGAAACTGTAACCGTTTTAATTCAGATTGAAAATCGTTTACCGAGCAGTGCTCACCGCAAGCTGAAGGCACTTTGGTGTTAATAATTGAAATTTTCGTATAACGGTGGCCATAAAACTGTCTATATAGTTTGCGTACAACGTTGTAAGCACGCCATTTTCATAATATACGTAATCTGTCTCATAGTGTACTTCCGCATAACTTGTTTACTAATGATTCTAATACAGGGTTCGCAACCTGTGGTACGCGCACCATCAGTGGTACGCGAAGGTTTTCAGGTGGTACGCGAGTAGTTCTTCGTTTTTAAAAACCTGGATTCACAACTTTTATATTTTGTTTATTTGTTGTTTTACAAATAAAATCCTGAAGCCTATTCATTGTTACGTAACTATCCCCGTTGTGGCGTGCCCGTACAACGCAAAAGCCGTACAACGTTGTGGGACAGTGGGCCCTAGCTATGGGGCGCCAAGCAATTCTTAGGCAGGCGCAAGGTCTACCTTCCAATATTTAACTTTTTATACTGATTTTATCAGTTTCACGTTGCGATAGGTATTAAATATGCTGACCCTATGCATAACATCAAAATTACATATGTTTGAAAAATTAACTAAAAATAAATTGATAATTTTGCAAATTGCGAACCTCGAGGCTACTTATATTAAGTTTGGCTGAAGTGTAATTTTGTTATTAGTACGTCACAATGCGCTTTGTCTTCTCTTTATTATTTACAACGATTGCATATAGTTGTCATCAAAATACCAATCGGCGAAGTAGATTACTAACAAATCGATACTTACATAGCGGTTAAAGAGCTTGCGATTTTAATGAGTTTATACTCTCTTCGTATTGACAAATTAACAGGGAGTTTTTTTAGGAGGGGGGGTGTCTTTAGCCCATTTTGCTAAATTCATTTCAGGCCAAAAGGCGCCACACGTCTAATTGCACTGCCTATAAAAATGAAAGCTTTTGTATTGAAGTAACACCTCCCAACCAGGGGCGGCAGGAGCGTAACCAGAAAATCAAAAAGGGGGGGGGTCCTGAATTTTCAACTTAGGGAATTCCCCTATTTTTCGTCTGACGTTAATGCATGATGACGTCATAAAACAGTGACAGTATGACGTCATAGAATGGTAATTGCAAGACGTGATAAAAAAACTAATTAGAAACAGCCAAATACGTCGTCCAGCAAAAGCGACTGGTGCGTCGTCGACAATCCTGTCAGGCGCCAGCTGCGAAATCACAGTGTGCAAACTTGGGGCGAAAAAACAAACGAAGACTGTGAAATATGTGGGACTAATTGTGGTAGAATCACACATAATTCGACTATCAGAAGCGCAGTTTTCAAGGTTCATGAACGGAACGAGGTCTAAATTACAAGCACGCCTTTCACCACCTGCAATACTAAACGAAGATCGTTTTTTCCGGGTGTTATTATGCCACGATTAGCGCAACATCTGCGCCGAGCTGGGTGCCAAGGTCAGCTAAATTACAAGCTGCGGTTGAGGGTAAATAAGTTGTGTCTATTGCACACTTAGCCCGTGGTCTTACAGTATGCGTAAAGAGCATAATTTTGCGTTAACCAGTATTACTTAAAAATGGAGACTTTGAAACGCGCACGACAGTCACCATTATACCTCCTTTTAAGAATCTGCTTCAGGATGTTACACCAACATCGGATATTAGCGCAGAGACCGAACAGCGTGGAACATACTGCGTATAACTCGACGTTATTTAGCGAGGAAAAAAGAAAGAAGGTTTGACTTAGCGTTGTCAATTGTCGAATACACACTTCCTAATCAGTCAACCTAAACAAATAACGAAAGAGAAAAACTTCCAGCGTTTACGGTCGACCAAACAAAAGACGAAAAACGGCGTTTTGCGCTCGATTTTGGTTTCGCATTAGAATAGAATAAGACGCGTGACCCAATTACTTAAAAAGCACGCCGCTTCGAACAGTTTGTTAAACCATGACAAAAACGAACAAAAAACGATAATATCACTTACAAAAGGGGGTAAGAACTCCCGCGCCCCTGGATACGCCACTGGGGGCAATGGATAATGTATAATAGTTTTAATCCTTATAAGTAATACATATTACACTTATAAATAATACTAATAATCGCATTTTGAAATTCCAGGTGGGGGGGGGGGGGAAGTTCCCCGCCCCCTTGCCCCGTGCGGGCGCCCATGCTACCAACCTAAACCTTTAAGCAAAACAAAGGAACCGTGTGGTGTTCTTTAGGTTACTTGTTCGTGACGTAACGTGTCAACGTAGCTTAGTATGGTTCGTCATGACTTAACGTTGTGACCCCATCCATGAAAAAGTTCCATGGCCGGCCCAAACGTAAATCCAAGATCCCTAGAAATAATCCGTGGGGCCATTTTTATATTTCCTAGAACTATCGTTGAAAACCAACAAAATTTTGCATGAACCGCTGAATGTTGCCCTCAAAATGACCTTGAATATTTTAATAACCCTGTAGCGTACTTTATGCGTTTTTTTTTGCAACTTAACCCCCCTAAAGGAAATTGCAAAACCGTTGCAACTGGCACTGCGCACTAGTTGCTCGCCTAACAGCATTTCGGACACTTAATGAATAGGCAAAGGTAGCAGCAAGTAATAATTGGCCGCCCGAAAACGCCGCACTGCATGGCTATTGGCTACGTATGAAGCAGAACAGTAATTGTTTCGCCACAGAGAAAGGCGTTTAACCAAACTTGCCACTGCCGAACGACCAATTAGGCACAAAAAAAAAAAAAAAAAAAATTAAGTTAACTGGTAAATTTTGAAAATAAGGACACTTTGGTTTTCGCAATATCTAGCTAGAGAGTTATGGCCGTGGCCCTCCAATGACCGTTCCGTGGCCCCTCAGGGGGCCGAGGGCCACGGTTGAGAAACCCTGTTCTAGACGAATCAAATCTGCCTAATAAAAATAAAAAAAACTTTAAAGAAGACAAGGAATTGATACCATATTGCCATATTGCATCGAAACCTTAGGCGTAGCAAGGGGGTCCACATTAAGAGTACAATATTTAAAAATTATAATATGTTTTGTAGCATTTATGTGCAGTACCACACCAGTCGATTACAAGCAAGCCACACCTTCAATTGTTACGTTACAAACGATGTAGTTATTACGTTTGCTACACTTATTAATGTAGTTTTACTACTTTTTAGTAATTTTTTTGTGCTCTTTGAATGGTTTTTGAGCAGGGAGTCGAACCGTTTGATTTTTCCGATTCAGGTTCGATTCGGGTTCAAGGTTTTTTTCGGAGTCCGGTTCAGTTCCGGTTTCGGTTTCGAGCAATTTAAAAGTTCCGGTTCAGCTCCGGTTCGACCGTGGTTATTTTAAAACCGGTTCATAAAGTTCCGGTTCGGATACAATATAAGTTGCGTTAAATCTAAAAATGTGTAAATCTTTGAATTTAATCTAAGTAACGTGACCACAGGCGCCTAAAGTGGGTGTTCAGAGCGTTTTTAGACGCCCTGGAATTTCACCAAGTTACACGCGCAACTAGTATGCAAATTTCTAATATGAAAAAATTTTAATAAAGACACGCCGTTAGTTACACACTTTAGGTTTACTTAGATAATGTGCCAACTTACAGCGTGGGGGAAGTGCCCTTTCGCACCTAAAAATATTTAAGTGCTAAACTCGCAAAATACGGCCCGCCAATATGCAAATCATCCCGGCCTACAACCTTTTACAAACTGAGCGGAAGGCTATTTCCCATATTGTTTTAGGTATTTTAACTGCGGAAATGCATTTTTTCGCTCTTAGCGCAAATCTGCATCTGGTAATTAAGTAGCGTTTTGGGGGAAATATTTTACCCTAAATGCGCCATGCATTCCCTGGAACTATAAACAATCAAAGTTTTCCCAACTTCGTATATCTTAATAAACTTTACCGTCTTTTATTTTTATAATTAGAATTGTCAGTTAAACTTTAATACACGCGCGGTGAGCATTTCAGGGTTTGGTTTGAAATGCGTCTAAAAGTTTGCTAAGCATATAGGCTGATAAGAATTTTGTGTTTGGGGTTAAACCTCTAATGGTAAAGTCTGCTTCAACTAAAAGGGCAGAGCTCTCAACCCGTTGTTTTCTAACTTTGATGCGCCGTACAACACACTGTTTCGTGTAACGTGTAAATATTCGTAAATATTGAAATACGCTGTGATGCTCGGTCGCTCAATATGATAACAAAACGTTAATCCAAAGACACCAACATAAAACAAAATTTTTGTTCAGTTCTTTGAAAATAAAAAAGAAATGGGGCCTATGTAATAAATACTTGCAAACCATTAAAAAATAATCATATGCTGCAAAATATTCGTTAGCTCGTCATGTCTTCAGGTAGGTTACGATTTTGTCAGCAAGTATAACTTAACCGCCTATATAATTAGCTGTTGTAAATAATCATGGTGCATCGTAAAAGTATTATATTGTTCACTGGCAGACAGCGCTTAGCTAATTTATTTGTTATGAGAGTAGATCGCCACTACAGCACAGTATATTGTCCTTCATTGTTTTAGAGCGCGCATTTGCAATTGGTTATTGCGAAATTACGAGAGACTCAACGAATTTTTTGAATGATTTACACTGTAGAGCTAATCCGCTTTCCCAAGTACAGTTATGTTTTGTTAGTGATTACCGGTAGGCCTATACTAATTACTGATAAGTAAGCATTTTGTACTAATTGAAAAAAAACGCCCTAGAATTTTTAAAGTTCGGCGCCTATGTGACATATTAAAAAGACAGCAACTCGTAATTCAAATATCTAAAAAATAAAAAATCCACGTTTTATTTATCAATATTCATATTTTTTTTCATAAAATATCGAACATGGCGTAGCTCGACTCGTAACTTTGCGTAGCTCGACTCGTAAAAAAAAAAAGTTCTGTGTAAAATTTGTTACAGACCTTTTAATTTTGTTCTGGCTAGTTTAAACCAAACAAACGAATGTTTCTTCACGCGTAAATACTTTGTGTCCACCTCCTTGAATTTAAATTAAGATATCAGTTGCATATTTACGCAAGAGATCGACGGCAACCTCATGTTTCTTAAGATAACACGATATATCACGCCCAGTTAAGTAACTTTGGGAGTCTTTTTCATGCGTTTCGGTAAGGTATATTATTCTACTTTTATCTCAAATAGGAGGCCATAC
Organism: Ascidiella aspersa; assembly: GCF_963924565.1. NCBI lineage: Eukaryota > Metazoa > Chordata > Ascidiacea > Phlebobranchia > Ascidiidae > Ascidiella > Ascidiella aspersa. The sequence goes on from NC_139453.1 coordinate 20,182,209, forward strand.
TACTCTACTTTTAGGCCCAAATACCATTCTACTTTTAGGCCCAAATAGGAGGCCGTCAGTTATAGTCACGCATATGCTGTAAACATAACACACTATGTGGAATGATACCATAATACAAAGTGGTGGGACCCCATTAAATTTCACTTTCTTTCCCTCTCAATTAGCCAATAGAAACACGCGGTTTGATTTAAAGTCATTCTGCGTTTTTATTAGTTTTAGACGTTTAAAAATTACTATAAAAGTGTCAAATTTTATATATTACTGTTTAATTTAATTAAATTTAGTGAAATGTTACAAGTTGGACAGGGATGCATGTTATTCGATAAGATTGGGTCGCGACCCTGTCAAACAATTTTATTTAGTATTTTTCAGAATATTAGGCTTATTTTGAATGAATAAAGATATTCAAATTCTGTAAACACAAGTCCTAAAACGAAATTTGAGTATGATTATAAGTATAGGCATATTAGTAAGTTCTCTGCTGGTTACATGTAACACCCTTATCGGTAAGTTGAATCACGATTTTTAAATGTGAAAAACCTTCAAAAGTTAACAAATCGGCTTATTTTTCAGCAACGTGCAATACCAATTTTTCCGATTTAAAATATTCCATCAGCCAAGTCATTTGCCCGCCCAACTGTTGGAAACAAAGTTCCGATCTTTGTGGGACAGACTCATATGCCAAAGGCTCAATATGTTTGGCAGCAATGCACAGCGGTTTAATCGATGGTAAGAGATTAGTAAATCACAGAGAGATGGTAGGATCATTGGAATTGGTCGGAAGTATATTTGCGAACCTCGGATATGCATGTTAAATAGTATTGCGGCACGGTACTAAACATTTTGTTAGCAAATGCATTGTTTTGTAACTGTCCTACTATTCCATGTTAATTATAAAAATGTTTTCAACAAAACAGTGCATAATATTTTTTCAGAATAACGAATAAATGCGCCGTGTATTAAAAAAGACTTTAGAATGGCGCGTGTGGTATTGCAGTAAAGGAGAGATTTAAAAAAGACAAAGCGCGAACCAATTTTTACGCTGCCATTTTTAACAAATCACGTATATTCACTCTTAGCTGATCTGGTTTTGGCAAAAGAAGAGATGCCCCTTAACAAAATGCCAGTTTTTAGTTTTGTTTTTGCAGAATTTGCAACACCTTGGTAGTATGCTGAAGGTTAATAAAGGATAACGTAGCACTAATGTAGCCTGTTGCAGTATACCGGTAGCCGTTTGTACTTTTTGGCATAAAAAGGCAACAAATACACGGTGTTGGTGTTTTAATTTATTTATTTTTCTTAAAAAAGAAAATTATATATTTTGCAAAACAATTGGCATTGAATTATTTGTTGTAGGATCTGTGCCTGTTAAGCTTTATCTTCAAAATACTGAATTTTTTTTCTCAAGTCAAGCGATACAACAGTCAATGAAATAGCCATACTCGTGATCACCACCTAACGGAAAATCGGTGCACGCGCTTGTATGCGAGCGTTGACAGTTTGTCACTGTAATGCTGTGCGAATGTATTTAAGCGTTGTTTCGTGGCCATATCTTAACACTGGGAGAACATTTTTATATACCTGCTTAGTGATATTCGATTTTTTTAGATGTCGGTGGTTACGTTGAAGTCTTTTCCAGCGACTCGATAGGAAGTTACAATGGAAGTACCCGTTATGCTGTAGTAAGTCACACCTGCACCTCATCCGGCCTGACGTACACCTTCACAAGTGGGTAGCATTGTTTGAAATTTATAAATACACTAGCTGGGGCCTAAAAGAAAGTCATAAGTTTCTGCTTTGCGGTCTGCATGTTAAAATCCAAGCCTAAAAAAGAAACAGAAACCGAAAATGATGAGTCAGTTTAAAACAACTGGAGTCCGACCAGACCTCGAAATTAAAGTTGTCTGGAATTCCCGAATCCGAGTACAGCTTTTCCGAGTTTTAACTATACCGGTACGCCGTGTCCTGAGCCTGTTTCAAACATTATAGACTTTCCCGAAGCACGTTACTAAAAATGAGTAGGATATACAGAAATCCAGTCATAGAAGCATTGTGTAGATCAGTGATTCTTTAACGTTTTTCTGCGATGCCGGTACCATTGTGCCAATTAAAATAAAAACGACGCACAGTTTGAGAAATACAGGTATAGCTTTTCCAAAAATACTAACGTTTATCTATGCTATTGGAAATTTAGCTAAAATCCAAACGGTAAATTTTCATACTTTTTTAAGTGAAATGTTCAACCAATGGAAACAGCGAATACGCTTTGAACAAAGTAAAGTGTCCATCAGGATGTCAATCATTAGCACCACGTTTATGCGGAAACATTTTTTATAGCACCACATCTCCAGTGTGCACTGCAGCGGTCCACAATGGAAACATTAAAGGTAATTGGTCGCCAAATATGTCCACACTTTTTGAGATTTTTTTTTTCTTGTTTACTTACATAACATGGATGTAAGCGTTTATTTTCTTACTACCTTGTTATTTCAATATTTCGTATTTAGATGTTGGTGGAGAAGTGACTTTTTATCATTTGAAGGCAAGAACTGTATTCAATGGATCATCAAAAAACAGCATAACGTCACGCAGTTGTAAGACAGCTAACTCGTCTTTTAGCTTTTTTAGTAAGTATAGGTTGCGTTTTATTTTTGTTTTCACTCAGTTGTTCGAACTTTTGTTAGAAGTTGCATAGTGGGTATAATATTGTTACAAATTAAAAGCTACGCAGCACACAGTGAAAGGCTTTCTTACTATAAACTAGATTTAACTTAAAACGTTTTGCAAAATCCTAAGATTGCGGTACACTATACAAATTTGTCATGGTCAGTGCGTGCATTTTCGTTTTTGACATATTTTGTGCTGATAACAAAACAATATAGATAGACCTTGCAGTTGTCGTTTGAAAGGTTGAATCACACAATCAACATCATCTAACATTCTGTTTCATTTCAATACTATTTTAAACATATTTGCTTGAATTCGCAATGTACTACCTGGAAACAGTTAAAGATATTAATGGCCGAATAATTTACTGTATGTTTTAGTTTGGGATCAATTTGGCCAAGGTTCGATCGGCCCAACTGGTCCACAGGGAATCGTGGGGATTCCAGGGTTGTCTGGACCTATCGGAACATTTGGTACAAAAGGAAAGACTGGACCACCAGGTCCGATTGGACCCCAAGGACCAATTGGGCCCAACGCTTCCATTTCTGAAATTGACAAGCGAATAAAATTAAAAATAAACGGTAGGGAAACAAAAGTGAGATAGTTTAGCATAGTTTCCAACATGGTTGAAACCAATTTTTCTTAACCCTTTGTGCGTATAGGCCAACTTTCATCAAACTTTCTTATTTCGCACCCATTTCCACTGAGAATTGATTTTAGTGCCCACCATAAGGTCATGTTTTGGAAAGTCAAAGTAAATTCTAATGCGAAACATCTAAATATTTAATACTAAAAGTATGTTTTTTAATTAATTCGTAACGAATTACGTAAAATATATTAGGTTTAATAGTCAAACAAGTGACAGCCTCAATATTTACAACTAAAATTGAAATACTAGCAAAGCGCAAAAATACATTCCAGTTGGCGGAACGGTATTACAGAAAATTATATAAATCTGCATCATATAAAATTAAATCCTTGTTTCTTGCAAACCAGTGGTTTTTAAACTTTTGAACTCTTTTTGATTCTTTGGCATATTTGAGGACCCAATTAAGTTTTAAAATGTGTAAAACTAATTAATATGGCCGTACAATTTTAAGATGCAGATAAAGGAGACTAAATGTGCTCCTACTAATATAATAATTTATAATTAGCTGAATTTAAACCAAGTTAAGCTAACCTCAAACTTTATGACATAAGTTTGAAACTTCAAGACCCCTTAAAACTTCAAGGCCTAATGTTTGAAAAAACACTGATATAAACTATTAGGAAAGCAGGCATTATATAGTTCTAGGAAACCGTCTTCAGTTTTTCTTAGTTTGGGTTAGTTTACAAGCCAAAAATCCTCCAATTTAGCGACTAAAAAGTGTAAAAAATGTTTTTTTTTAAATATTTTTTGTAGAATATTTGAAATGCTCTGGTATTATCATCAACCACACTTGCTTCTGGCTTCCCACTACAGTCACTGCTTTTAACCATGGTACTCGTAAAGATGATGCATTCAAGCTTTGCAAGTTTTTTAAGGGGTCGCTGGTCGATATCGAAAGCGAAACTATGTACAACAAGCTGTACACATACATTCAGTTTGCGTGGAATATGTATATTGACAAGGCAACTCTTGATTATGTGGACATATGGTTGGCTTCGACGTTTGAGGTGCCTATTAAAGTTATGGTTTAAAGTGCAATCACTGCCGTGTCAATTAATTAACAATATATTTTACTGTATTGTTATTCAAATCTATTTTCTTTTATGAATAGTGGTAAAGCATAAATGTTAAAAATGGTTGAAAAATTGGTCCCCGTGTGTTATAGTTAGTTGAAGCGTTTACCAAAAGTAAAGTTTTTAATTTTGGCTTGCATCGGAAATTGCGCAAGTCGTTAACGTTATTATATTTTAGAAGAACTTCTTGTAACATTAAAAAAAATTGTTACAGAATAATACTGTGCTGAGCTCGACAGGAAGTCCTACTTACGTCCGTTGGTCTAACGGCAGTCCAACACAAGGTCCAGTCGTTATGTGGCAAGTAGCTACGAATCCCACATTGGCTTCCAGCAAAATTGGTTTATTCACCGGTAGCAACACAGTGCACACTGGCCCGGTTGCATTGTGCAAGAGAATTGCCTTTTAAACCATATTATGATTGACTTCTATAACTAAACGAAATACTCAGCGTTGCCCAGGTTAAATAATAATTACCAGTTAAATTCAACTGGTTAAGGACGAATGGCGTTGTACTGGCGATGTGAATCCATTACAATTGCAATAAGCGCGATAATTAAAAAATTTCCCCGAATTTTGCGTGGTTAAACACAATGTAATAATCTTCATAAATATTGCATATTACTTTGTAACGTACGTGGCCGTAATTTTTTGTCGCTGCCGATTGTGTCCGAAATTGGTTAGCTAAATGTTTTACGTAATGAGACACGAAATAGGCTACCCGTCGTTGCCCATATGTTAAAATGAGTATTCCCTTGCTTAATTCTAACCTGGCGTTCGTCAGGTTATATAGAGCAGTGGTCTTCAACCTTTTTAACGAGCGACCCCATTTTGAAATCTGAATTTCCATTGCGACCCCATTTTGTGTCAGATATGAATAAAAATATTTCAATTAATGCTGGAACAAAGTAACACGATTGAACATGAGTAAATTAAACACAATTCCAGAGAACTGTGGCTACACATGTTCGAACATATAAATTTGATTTTAACAAACCAACGATCACAAAAAATTCCTTTTTCAACAGTATATTGCGCTCAGTGCGATGGTTGCGCTTGCACAGTATCCCCTAATTTTTGCAAACGCGTCTCCACGCATGTCATACTTTACTTTCAAGCGAGTACGATGTTTCGTTTTTGTTATTACGCTCATTGCGCTGAATGCAGCTTCACAAAGCCATGTGGTTAAAAACGGAATTAGTATTTCAATGACATAATTAGACAGAGTGGATTCGTTGATTGCACCACATTTATTTGGCAGCTCTTAAGAGCTAAAAACAGCAATTTTATCTAGAACAAACGAAAGCTTGTCACGTTTATTAGTTTGACGTTATCGTACAGAAAACTAAATACATAAATCGTACTAAAACAGCAGGAATATGATGAGGTATGGCCACCGCACAAAAATTTTAGGCGACCCCACTCGGGGTCGCGACCCACAGGTTGAAGACCACTGATATAGAGTATATACCTGTACGAAGTTAATTTTAACCCGGCGTTGGCAAGGTTAAGTATATAGATTGTTTACCGCAGTATAATTCTAACTGGTAAAGAATTACTGGCGTTATTCCGGCAATAAGGCTATAGTTTTCGAAATGATATTTAAATTTTGCGTGTTTATTGAAAATGAAACAAGTCATTATGCTGTAATCTGTTTATCACTATATCCGATTATTCTAAACTACGTTTGTGAGAATTGACATTAACCAAAAAAAAAAAAAAAAAAGTGGTTATCGGAGAAAACGTAGCCTGCATTGTAAAAAACAAAAAAGCGTTGGTCGTCCGGTAACTGTTTTCCGTGTCTGAGGCCGCATGCTGTTACAGCAGATGATTTAAAAAAATGTGACAATTTAACAAGCAACCAAATTGCAATGTTGTGTTTTGTTTCTGAAATAGTACGACTGAATACTCGACAATAGACACAGCACTTTGCTAGGCACGTCACACATATTTTACGTACCGAACACCCTATCGTAAAATTTGTCGAGTTTGCGTGATAGCGTAACATTCAAGCAAATACGCGATCCCGGTACCAAATGAGTCAAACCTAAAAATAAAGTTGCTTACTACTGTTCGAACTGCTGGAATAAACGCGATATATTAAGAACTCTTTCTAAATTTTGCGTGGATAAATGTTACACAGAATACTTTATTCGTTTTGTATGTGTTGCTTTCACCATTTTTCACTTGTTTCTCACTTATCTTCACTCTTGTGGCACATTACATTTCACCTGTTTTATTTCTTATCTTTCACGTTTTGCATTGACACCTTTTTCTCATCGCTTAGGCTTTTGGTAAAGATTGTGTGGATGAAGACAGCTAGGTTTGAGGAGAGAAGATTCATTCGAAACTACCACAAAACGTTCGAGCCCTCTTGGTGTCGCTGGCTGCAAACCGTTTTCGCCTTTATGATTTCGCATGTGTTCTGACTGCATTTAATACAAATATTAGACGCCCCGTGTAGCGTTCAGGCATCTGTAAGGCCGTTAATTTAAAGTTATTTAAACACTGTTTGAAGCCATTACGTTTTGGCCTACCTCACTATCAAATTATACTCGGAAAGATTGTCTGATATCCGTGTATGTTTCCTGATGCTCAAGCAAAGTATGTTGATGACAACCCGTGTTGCAGAAGTATTTGTTCGACTTGAGAGATATTCAAGCAAACACGTAATACCGATACCAGTGCCGAATAGCATACAATGTAAGGATCAGTATACCGAGCTTAAAATTAAAAAATGCTTATTTTGGATGGGTAAGCACTAAACATAACATACTGTGAGAAAGCAAATTAGCTTAAACCCGTGACCGGTTGAAAGTAAGAATTGCAATAACATTTTTTAAAAGAATAGCAAAGTCGCTCGCTTGAGCCGCGCCAATCGCTCGATTCTCTGAGAAAAAGAGACTTTTTTACTGTTTTAAACACCAATACGTGTTTTACCATTTTTGTATACCTTTGCTAAAGCCCATAATTTGAGCATTGTGGTAATTTAACATGCGACCAAATTGCAATTGTAAAGCGGCCTGTACTGGAAGTAGCTAGGTTCCTAGCTGCGTCTCACGCTGCCTCTGCTTTTAAGGTGTAACACCGATCGTGGTCAAAGTATTCACAAAAAATGTAAATCCTCTAACGAATTACTTTATTTTGATTGAAACAATCAGGAACAGTTTTTAAACCGTGTCCTTATAGCCCACAGTGGCAGCGCAGCAAGCTGTGAAAACATGATTGTCAATAGCGTAACGCAAAACTATGACGTAACTAAGTCACCGATGTGGTAACGAAGAATTAGTAAAAAACAATAAATCTTACCGAGTTATCGACAGTTTCAGGCAAAAAAAACAGTTCACTGCAAAATGTGCATATACAGCCAAAATGTACATACATCTGCAGTATACAAATGCAGTTACTTTAATAAACTTATCATGATGGTTTACTTTTACTTAAACACCTTTAAGTACATCACCAGTCAACAACAAGCAAAATAACTTTCAACGAATTTAACTAGAACAGCTTACAACAAAATGACTGAACAAAATCATGAACAATATCACGATACGCAACCATGCATCAAATGTATTATTTTAACAGTAGGGGAGCGTGGAGAAATTCTTACGCAATGTTGGGTCATGTTTCCGAAATGGAAAGGATTCTAAATACTCCGCTATACAACACAACACTTGGCTAAGCATGTGGCACTTCAACGTACGTAATAAAAAACCTTCACATAGATCGATCGTGAATCAATAACAAACGTAAAACCTGTTGTAGCAGCAATTTTTCGACCTGCGTGATATTTGAGCAAAATGTAATCCAGGTTAAAAATTGTGTCAAACGTAAGAAAAAAATCAGTTTTGAAAATAAAATTGCTTTATAAACCAAATCTTTAAAGCAAACACAAAAAACGAGCAAAATTAAAAAAATAAATAATTAGATTGTACAATGGGATGGTTTCCACCACTAGAGGCGTTGCGTGAGTCAGATGAACGGTTGCGAGCGCCTATCTTTTCCATTGGTTATTCGTTGTTTTCAGTTACGTGTTTTCGCGCTTTGTTTTTGTAGAATCTATTGTGAAGCTAATTATTCGTTTTAAGTTAACTTTAATTCATATCTATAATCATTTTTTATTCTCAATTTCTTCAAATACTGGTAGCGAGAAGTTGTTAAACATGTACTGTTACAACTTTAATTTTGTACTTAAAATAGGGTTTCGGTTAAAACCAGGAAGCATTTGCGTCAACTTTAAATTATAAACAAAATGTAATAGAATATTTATGGTCAGCTAGTTGCAAACAAAGTTGAAATAAGCATTTTTATGAGGGAATATTGTAGTTTTTGTGGTACTGCTGTTTTTTAACCTATAACTTTGCATTTTGCAAGTTGTTTCATTCACAATTTTTAACAGACGTTTTTAATTCAAAAATATATCTTCTATATGGTATTCTAAACAACATTGTATTGTTTGTGCACTTAAAATTTTCACCAGATATTTATTTTGTACTCAACATTAATTTAACACCTTTTAATACAAGATACCTCACATCTTAGGAAAATATTCGAGTGATCCACATCCTTTTAAAACAATTAACTATTTGTACTGTTTTGAAATAGGTGTAATTTTGTAAATGTTATCTTATTATAGCCTTTTTCACAAGTGACCCCATGTGGTTTTACAAAAGTTGAATAAATATAGCCTGGAGCCCTAGAGCAGACACTATCATGCAAGCTTGTGTATTTGGCTGAAAAATCAAGCACTTGCTGAATTCCAAAGAATATTTTAGCTACAGAACTGAAATCTTACATCTTGAGTCACAAAGAAACCGTATATTTGTGGAACAACGCCAGGACAATGAAAGAAGTTTGTCAGTTTCCAATGTTACAAACAAGTCACAACTACAATGAATCTTATCATTCTTTAAACAGTAGTAAAATCTCTAGAATAATATTGTACTGATTTTAATATGAAATTTAATTCGCAGCGTTTAGATCAACTGTATAATTTTGTTTCATTTCGTATCATACAAAAAATAAATGCATATCATGAAGTTTAATAAAACAAGCAAAACTGTTGACTTTTTGTTAGGTGTGAACTGTAGTATGTGACATCAAGAACATGATTAAAAGTGTTTTTTTAATGCAGGCTCGTTTGAATCTTCCCTCGTAGAAGTTGTATTTCCAGATTTGTCTGTTTTGATTCCAAACCTATAAAAAAGGTATAAATAATTTTTATAAGATAATGATTATTATTTATTTCAACTAAATGAAACACTGTTAAAGAATCCCACAACTTAATAAAAACTGCATATAACAAACTAATTTAATCAGCGAGCACTAGAGGTAAAAAATAAACTTTTACCTGTTAGATCACTTGGAAAGCAGCATCTGCTTAAATTGTATTCCAGTACCAGTTTCTTTAGTTCCATAAATTGTTAACCCAGGGAGAGAATGCATAGCAGGTTTAATATTACCAAACAAGTATTTTCTAGAAGTTTACACAAAATTCTCACTAACTTCAGAAAATTATAAACAACATTATTAGTAAAAATTGACCAATATATCTAACTTCATTATGGTAAACCCTTTCACTTGGTAAATGCATGTTAGTTTAATGCACTTTCTGGATCAATAACTAGAAGCTTACCCCAAAACATACCACAGCCACCTTGCCAACCAAATTTCTCGTGAAAGATTTTCTGAGTGTGACAACAAGCTAAGATCGTGAACTAACTTCAATAACAATCCAGTCTTTGATTCGGGGAATGGAAAGGGCGTAAATTACAACAATTTATTGCCAGGACAGTTTGATGACTGGAAAAAGCAATATTCATATACTTGTCTTTGCGATAAAAATTAAAAAAATGGTCTGATAGTGACTACAGGGATAAACTTACCAGTTAAACCGGTCAAAATGTCGCAAATGGCCCTGATAACTGAATTATCGACCAAATAGTGCCATTCTCAGACCTATCGCCATTGTAAAAAAATGCGTCTTCATCTGAGTCGGTCCGCGCGACCCCTAGTGGTGGAAACCATCTCTTTGGCTTAAACCAACCCAATTTGTTTTAAATATTCGATAAAAGCATTCTAACATTAGGGCTACCATATTTTCAGCACCCAAAAAGAGGACATGTTTTACTGACAAGTAAAACGAAAGTAGAACTTTTACGTTTTAGTTTGACGATGTTTTATATTTCCTTCGTAATTGCTGGCAAAAGTTACAAAAAAAGCAAAGCAAAAGTTACAAAAACAGCAAATCAAATTTATTTTTTAGATTCAACCCATGAATAATTTGCGGTTCCCTTACCTTTTGCCAATATAATTTTTAACGAAATCGGGAAATTTTTTACACGAAATATTATTGAAATTATATACAACGGAACCAAGATGCTCAAAAATAATGCAATTAGGCTGTCTCTTTCTTTGCACCATTGTGGCTGCATCAAGGGAAAAATGCGTTCAACATTTACACTTGAAGAAACAAGACTTGTTACAAGACGTAATGGAACACTAAGGAATATTCTTAATGCCAAGAACGTCTCTGTTAAGACCTTGCCTTCAATAGATGTTGGAGTATGACTTGATCGCCACACGAACACGTCTCCTGGTTCGTTGTTGGCTTGCAGAGAATGCACAGCCACAATTCCAAGATTGTCTATATTGCTGATATGCCGGAATTCTCTGATGCTAGGAATAGCAAAATGGTCAAAGGCCGTCCTCTTGATAATGGCCTCAAAAGATCCGTTTTGAAGTCTGATTTGTTGGGTAGTTACTGCACGAGCTTTGAAATAAGAATCGACAAAAGGGCAAGATTCCTGATTTTCAAGTAGCCGATCGGAAGCAATTTGCTCTCTTGATGTGCCTGCACTAAACGGGACGTGGATTCGCCACGAAGGTCTTGGAGCTGGCGGGAGATACAGTTCGTAAGAATCTTCGGATTCCGGGGAACGTTCGTGGCTATTTCTTCTGTAATTGTTTCTTCTTTCCGATGGATATCTTCTTATTGGTGGTGATCTTCTGCTTGATTGTGATCTTCTGCTTGATGGTGATCTAGATCTTATGGGCGATCTGGATCCTGAAATTCGTCTAATCAAAGGTGGAGTTCTTGGACCTCGAGATGGCTTGCTCAATTGTATTTTCGCTGTATGATTAGCAGCTGCTGAAGTAGATGCTTGAAGTCTATCAAGATTAACGAAGGGTTTACGTACCTTCTGGACAGGAGAATTTCTGCTTGAATCTGAGCTCGCAGAACTGATTGGCGAGAACTCTGGTTCTCGGCGTACAAACCCTGTTCTGTCCGCTTGCTGCGGTTCGGGTGAGTAGCCTCTATCTGGTTCAGTCACAAAAGCACTCGAGTTTGCTGTCTGAGTAGTAGCTATAAAAAGCCCCTATCTCTCTCTCTCTCTCTCTCTCTCTCTCTCTCTGGTTCATATTGATTGAACACGCTATTTATAGACGAGAATCAGTTAAGAAAATTTCTGCGATAAAGAAAGATTTACGTCATTAATTCTTATAATACTTAACAAAATATCACGTGATAACAAGGCGTGGTCTAAACCTTTTTCTCTCGACTCTTATAGACGGAAATAATATTTTTGTCCAAATATGGCTTGAACAAAAGCGCTTCGCTCTACATTGCGACGTAACTGGCGTTCGATTCTAAAATAATGGATTGTTGACAATAAGGCGAATTTCAAAACAAAGCGCTCACATTAAACGGATATACGTAACATCACATACAGCTCTGACGCATAAAAATTGGTGTAACAAGGCATTCGTTGCAAACTCTAGCAAGAGATATCGGCAATCGAATTTAAACAAAAACTTTCCGTGACGTAACATTAAGGCGATAAAACAAAGAATTAATTTGATGTGCTGACGTGTTGCGACAAATACTCCCTTTGCAAAGGTTTTGCAGTCATTTCGAATATATAGGAATGACATTATTTTCCAATTGTTTTCGTGTGTTGTGTTTCAGCTGTTGTGAAATGCTTATGGAGCATTGGACGCGAAATTGTCCGATCATTCAACGCATTTGCGCAATTGTTTTTGGTTCGATTCCTGATTCCTCGAGAAAATTTTCGTTTGTGCCTGAACTGGCAAGGAGGATTTTGATGTCAGCCTTCGCTGGTTGCTTGAAATGTGTTTCATCGACACGCCAGAGCAGTTTGCTGTGGCTTTTTGCTTTTCAGGAAATCTGTGCGGCTTGCAGGAGAAAATCCCTGCACGGTGCGTTGCAATTCTGACGTCACCAGGAAGCCGTTGTTTTTGCGCGTTGCATCTCGATCTATCGCTTTGTCCAACGCTTGTTGTGTTTGTTTGCTGAAATTTCAAAATATTTTTCCGGCAGATGTGTGTTCGAAATTATCTGTAGCAACACTCAGTATTCAAGTTATTTAAATTTTGGTTATAGACACACATATTTTCTATACTTATATATATATATATATAGGCACGACAGGTTACATTTAAAGTTTGAGACAATTAATTACTGGAATATATATTTACTCACGTTACACATCTTTTGCAATTCAATACAATTTTAAATTTTATTGATTTTTAACATTGAGCAACATTTCCTTAAAAATTTTGCATTTTTTAGTTTGCACAATTTGTTCAATGTAAGTTTTAAAATAACGACGCATCACAAGAAAATACGCTTTGAAATTGCTGCTTTTTCACTATTAATTTTAACAAAGGCAGGTAATGGGCTTATCCCTAATTCGTGTTTATAGACTTACACGATTTTGAAGCATATATTTCGCGTGTGGAAAAAATCATTATGCTTTTCTTCGAGGTATTTAAACTCGTGTGTAAACGCGGCTGCGTGATGAGAGAAAAACAGACAAAAACCCAAAACGTACCAAATGTTTTAAAGAATTCGGAAATTTAACACGAAATTATTTCGTGCACAACAAAATTAAGTCGTGATTCACAAGTTTAACGCGTTGATTTCAAACTATTGAGCTCCAAGAACAAAAATTAAGCTCTTTTAACATTTGTCAAAAGATCGTGCGATCGACGTTTAAGCTTAGACTTCATAGATATAGACTATACATAATTTGCGAAATGCGATACATAATGGTTTGATAAACAGTCGCATAAAAACAATTTACAGACCTTTCAGTCGATATTTTTACTTATTATATATATATATATATATATTAAAAGTATAATAGATTTTCACCTGATAAACTAGGCAGAATCAGTTATTGTGAAATCCATAATTCCGTTTCGTTTTCCATGATTCCAAACGGTGGTGATGTCTTTATCGGCAACGCTTGTTTGTATTTCGTGTTTCGAATTCCAAGCAAATGCTTTGCTGACGCTATGGAGCGTCTCTTCACGTATCTTTCGATGAGATTATTTTCTTCTAAAGCTGGCTTCTTGCAAGTTCCAAACATGACAGTTTTTAGGCGGTCGCTTGTAGCTGGAAGGCACATCTTTTCTTGTCCATAAGATATATGCGGGAAAATAGAGTTCGTCGTCCGGCTTCTTGGGAAAGCAGTTTGCAAGTGGTCCGCGTCGTCGATTGCAAAGTATTTGTTCGATTTGAGGTCCAACTTTTACTTGAGCTTCGTTCGGCACTCGCGGGCATCAATTTGAGGAGGTATGGGTCCGATTAATGAGTCTTCATTTATATAATTGCCAAGATGAATCGACCACACTCCTACAAGATTTGAGATGGCCTGTCTTCGTGAGGCCATTCAGGTCCAATTCTTTCCTTTAGTTCAGATACATGAACAGTCAATTTTTGCTGTCTTCAGTCAAAGCTGTAAAAGCCTCTCTTCTGGTTCATATTGATTGAACACGCTATTTATAGACGAGAATCAGTTAAGAAAATTTCTGCGATAAAGAAAGATTTACGTCATTAATTCTTATAATACTTAACAAAATATCACGTGATAACAAGGCGTGGTCTAAACCTTTTTCTCTCGACTCTTATAGACGGAAATAATATTTTTGTCCAAATATGGCTTGAACAAAAGCGCTTCGCTCTACATTGCGACGTAACTGGCGTTCGATTCTAAAATAATGGATTGTTGACAATAAGGCGAATTTCAAAACAAAGCGCTCACATTAAACGGATATACGTAACATCACATACAGCTCTGACGCATAAAAATTGGTGTAACAAGGCATTCGTTGCAAACTCTAGCAAGAGATATCGGCAATCGAATTTAAACAAAAACTTTCCGTGACGTAACATTAAGGCGATAAAACAAAGAATTAATTTGATGTGCTGACGTGTTGCGACACACTGTTGGTTATAATGCTAAAGTAAAATTGCGCGATCTTTAACAGATCACTAAACATTTCTTTGGTTCTGGAATGCTGGAAATATTACCGGTCATGCAGTAACACTGATAGTTGTAGGCTAGGCCTACAAAACTCACATCTCACACCTTTGGGCCTTTTTACATGTGAGGTTCTGTTGTCTCTGGCGCAATGTTTGCAACAATGTTTTGCAAATACCAATCAAGAAGGTATAGGGCTGGTAGGGCAGTTTGTTGGAAAACCTTTGTTAAACCAGTAATTCAGCATGTTTCATGGCTACGCAGTAATATTTTGGAACAAAATACAACGTCCTAACATACAGCAATAACTGGCCTAACATGCGGCAATAAGTCAAGTCTTTGTGTAAGTGACAGTCAAGCAAATTTATGGTATCGTTGGTCCACCGGACGTTTTTACTCATCGACAACTCATATGATTATTATTATAGACAAGAAAAATAACGACACAAACTTAAGGTTACTTTAGAAAAGAGGTTGACTTGAAGTTGCATGTTGCCAAATAGGAATCTACCATATGAAACATCAATTTAGTACATACAATTTATTCACGAAAGATGTAGCAATGTATCGACTTCGTTAGATCTTGCGTTCCGAAATACAAAAAAAAAATCTGGATCAACAAGTGAATTTAAAAAAACGCGGCAGATTCTATGTTTGGAATGCAACCCGGTTTTTACCCAATTGTGTTACAGTATTTTGCACGTTGAACGTATGACCAAGTGTTGCCATTCGTGCTAAAAATGCGTAATGCAAGTGTGACTTAAAGACCAGTTGTATGTGAAAAACATTAGAACCACGTATAACACGTATGATATCAAAAAGACAGCAGCAAATTGCTCTTAAATTGAAGTTTCCATTATTTGCTTTTAAGTTGCATACTTGTGTCGTAATTCCTTGTGGCTTGAATTTTCAAGGTCTACCGGTCCGCAAAATTTGTTTTGAAATTGTACCGGTCCGTAAGCTATTTAAAGTTTGAGAACGACTCTAGATCAACGTCTTGCCTTCTTCGCATAACGATGTATCCCAGTGACTTTTCAAACGTTTGAATATACACTCTGACATTTAAATCAGTACTCATAAACTATACGCAATGCTGTTCAAAAGCTGTAAAATAATTATTTATAATATATTATATTCATTAAAACTCAAAATCAGTAGGATGTGTTCCAGCTTGTATTATTTAGCCAGTAGGCTACATTTAAAATATGTTGTGCAAACCACCTAAAATATTCGCACGAAGAGTACTTTGACCATTGGTCTACACTACATCAAGGTTTATAAACTTTTTAACAAAGATCATTAAGAAATACTTTTGATTTGCCGGAACAGGATTGTAATGACATTCTGTTCACATTATAAAACAAAAAGACCAATTTTGAGTTTTTTGAATAAGGACATTGTGATTTCATCCCAACAAGAGTTAGATCTAAAATGAATGGTTTCTTGGTTCAATTGAAGTCGTTCACAATTAGCAATCAACCATGGAGGTCCATTGAGAGCTAATTTGAGAGCCAGTTAAATTAAGATCAAATTATTATGACTTGACAATGCTGAAAAAATGCTGAAAAGTCTATCCAAATAAAAAGCATTGTAACAACTTTTGTTTGCATCAAAAAAGTCATCCAGACAAATTACAATACAAGCATATAACGTTTTAATATATCCAGAATTATGTCATGTATCATAAATATGCGGCGCCATAATCGCAAAAATATTTATGTCCAGATTGGTTTTGCATTTTTAGTATATTTAAAGACAAGTTTGTAGAATAGATTAATGTTAAGTTTAAAATACTGCCCAACCATTTTTTCCTACAACTTGGTTATTGTCTAAATAAAACAAAAATAAATGTTTCTTGAATTTTAATTTGCAGAACTTTGCAATGTTAGATGGTTTTGTAATGTTTAAAATATTTCTAAAGAAGAAAAAGATTATCATTTTGACTGCATTTCTTTTTACTGTTATTTTTTTTGCTTTTTATATCACAAATATTAATAATCTCAAAAGAAGAGCTACAGATACAAAGGACGATTCTGTTTTAAGCCATCTGACTTTTAAATCAACATTCAACAAACTTCGTTGGACAAACAAAAATCAAACAAATAATTTGTTGAACAACAACACTTTATTGCAAATCATTCAACAAGTAAATTTAATTTTTAAATATAGATATTGGTATTACTCTGTTGTGATACGTCTTTATATAAATTGTCTTTTCAGAACAAGGTAAAACCATTTGTTCCAGAAGATAAGTTTTCTTTAAACTACAATGTCCATGCATTTTATTACTGCTGGTATGGAAATCCGATAAATGATGAGCAATGGTACCACTGGAATCACCGGTTCTTGCCGCATTGGGAGAAACGAATTTCCAAGTTGTTTGCAACAGGCCAAAGACACCAACCACCAGATGATATTGGTAATTTTGCATGTGTTAACCTATTATTTTGTTTTTAAATATAAAAGTAGGTGGTAGTATAAATGTCAAATAAAATATTTACTTTCAGGTGCAAATTATTTTCCCTTGCTCGGAACCTACAGTTCTCTTGATCCTAAAGTCATCAGTATACACATGCAGTATTTCCAAAGAGCTGGTATAGGTAACTTAAACCATTTGCTTTAAATATATTTTGTGGGGCTTTAAAATTGTAGTGAATACAGTAAGGTGGATATCACACAAGGGTACCTGATAATAAAATAATTTACAGTACCTTAAACCTGCTTAATGCTATCCCAACCCAACATTCTCCAGGAAAGCAATCTGCAATTCAAATTTGATTCAAATGCCTCCAAAAAGCCATTGCATTGTATCAAACAATGTAACAACATTATAGGATTGTCCAAAAGTTTTGCAATTCTTGCCCGACTGATTATTTTGGAATGTTGTGTGTTTTGATCTCCTTTAAATTATTGGCTAATTATCTTTAAAGGTAATGTTTATTTCACTCCACTTTTCAGAACAATAGTTTCTGATTTTGTAAAATAAGTCTAGCTTCAAAATTTCAATAGAAATTGTTATGTAACAATTGTTATGTAAGTCTAATGTTAAACAGATGATAAATTTGACGCTGTAATTGCTAATAAAAGTGTATGTTTATAAGGATTGGTATCCACTGTAAAAGAGCATTATATCTGCTCCAGTTTCAAAGCAGTAAAACACTTAATCACTCTACCAATCACTCTGGCATGTTTCATTATTAACGCTAAAGCAAGAATTGTTTAGTTTGCGATAGGCTACCCACTGTTTAGAGCTTTAGCTTTTTTTATAAAAAATTACTTCCGATTTGGCCTCCCGAAAATAATCTAATTAGACTCAGCTCTGACTTCAGCTTCATAAAAATGCTTGGCTCTGAAGCTCTGTCACCTCTGAGCAGCCCTGCACCCATATCCCGCTTTGAAGGAAAAATAAATGAGAGTCAAATAAACCATGCCTACTGCACATCATAATTCAGTGCCATGCCTGAGCCAGGCTTTGGCTGCCTTGAAACACTGTTTTCTCCATATGTGACTATCTCTTGCCAACTCAAAAATATTCTCTGCTTTGATGTCTAGAAAGTCCCTAAGTTGATTAAAGCATTTTTGTTTGCCGTCCAGGTGAACTATTTCCACATATTGTGCAACACAAAATTATGTAATCTTGTTTTTGTTGTCTGGTTATGCCTACTACTACTAACCCCCCTAAATCCCAGGATTTAATTTCTGGTCACTTAGCTAATCAATTGATTTATAATAGAGCATTTATACATTAGTAGATGTTATTTAAATAGCAACCAAAATGATATCCTTTTGAATTATTTCAGGTGTTCTAGCCCTCTCTTGGTATCCACCTGGAAAATCAGATGAAGAAGGTAAACCAACTAACCAGTATGTTACAATTCTTTTAGATGCTGCACAGGAACATAATATAAAAGTTAGTAGACCTACTAGACCATATTACAAATTTAAAAGGAATAACAAATTATGTGAACTCTTTAATTATGTATTACAGTTGTGTTTTCATATTGAACCCTACCTATGGAGAAATGCAAACTCTGTTGGTGATGATATAAAATACATTATTAACAGGTAATAAATAATTTGTTTGTAAACCATATTTAAAATGCTTACTTTAACAATGTTTACTATGAATAATCCTTTTCAGTTATGGCAGTCATCCTGCATTTTACACAACAAGCAATCCAGCAAGCTCAAACAAGAATGTTTTGCCCCTTATCTATATTTATGATTCATACCTTACACCTACTTCAGAATGGAATGCTGTACTTTCTCTTGAGGGAAGTAATACCATCAGGCAAACAAAATATGATGCCATAGTGATTGGGCTGCTGGTTAAAAAACAACACAAGTAAAACATTTGTATACTAACTACTAATTATAATTTTTCGCCATTTTTATCATATAGAGAAGGGCCAAGGTGAACTATTAAATAGATTTGCAAAATTACTACATTTGTTTCCACTGCAGTGGTTTCCAAACTTTTTCAGTAAGATCAAAATTTGAAATTTGTAAACATCTTGCGACCCAAGACATGGACCACTAGTTTTAGTTAGTAAATTGTTAAACAATTCATCCTAAAACTTACAAGCAAAATGTATAGAAAGAGCATACTAATCACCGAAAGTGCCTGTTTCCAAGATACGCTTGTTTGGCTAAAACCTAGCAAAATTTTAAGTTAGGGGTGTGAGACGCCTAAAGCACATAAAAGACACTCGCATATTGCCTAAAATATCGGCTATTTGTCTAATTTAACAGAATTTGTAGAGTTTTCCCACCACCTAATTATGCCATTTAATTAAATGCAAGAAATACACGTTCCTTTTAGTTAATTAGTTTTTGTATTCAAATAAACCAAAATTTAACAGTGATATACAACGATTACTTTTCAGGTTTGATTTATTGAATGGCGGATTTGATGGCTTTTATACCTACTTTGCATCTAATGGTTTTAGCTATGGCAGTAACACTTTAAATTGGAAGGTGTTAGCTGCATTTGCATCTGAAAATAAATTGCTCTTTATTCCAAGCGTCGGCCCAGGGTACATCGACACCAATGTCAGGTAGGTCATTTAAAGGCATTTATTCAACATTGTTGTAATTTATTCTATATAATAAATACAATTGTCCCTCTGACCATAGACGCCAAGCTTTCAAATTTCAAGGGCGTTTTTTTTAACCAGAACAAAATGCTTAATTGCCAACAAAACGTTACAGCTCTTGCAAAAAACATTTTTGAGCTTCCGCATATTATCATTGGAACAATGCGGTTGGGTCTCCTAGAATTTGGTCAGAACAAATCGTTCTTTGCTAAAGCGAAAATAGGTCCATGATACTTCCCCGCCCTAATTCAGGAAAAATATCGCACACTGTTAATGTCTACCTACACTGTGTTACTGGCGGCAAAAATTTTCGTTTGCCAATTATGTTTTATCGCATGTAACTTGGTCGAACCAGGGCTTCACACTTACGTTCGGCGCCTTTGCCCTTTTACCGTTTGTCCCCCTGTCCGTTCGCCTGCTAACATTTATAGCCTTTGCTACTACCTTGGAAAATATTTGCCTGTCGACGAAACAAAAGGACCAACAGAATATCTGTGGAAGTTCTACTCATTTTATAAATCGCACGCATGTTAAACATCGCAAAACCTTTCGACGTGTAGCGGTGGTCGTTGCATTGGAAAGCGGAAAAAAGAAAATCGGACTAAGATTTGTCATGACAGAAAAAGCTTGTTTGTAAACCGCTTAACATCTAAAAAAAATCCTTACGTAATGTATATTATGCGTTCTTTTAATATTCCACCCTGTAACATTCACCTGTGCACATTTGAGTGTGTACCCTACTTTCCACTGCGCACGTCAGTTGTGGAACTCGAGTGGTTTTACTCGATTTTAACAAAATAAGCCGATTCGAGTCAGTCCTGGTTCAAACAATATTTATGTTAGTAGGAAATTTGCATTGTTTTTCATTTCAAATCAATCCCAAGTTAAACACCAAATAATTACTTTATATTCCAAAACTTTTAATAACACACAACAAAATGTTTATCGCGCGAAGCTCACCACTTGTTGAACAATTTTGCGAAATTTTTGCGAAATTTTTTTTTTCGTGATGGTACGCACTTGTGCGGATGAAAAAATTGTAATGCGGATGACAAACGTCGTGCGGATAAATGTGCGGATGAAAATGGAAAATGTCATTATTGTTTATCATGTGGAATATAGTAATCAAATAAACTGGTACGCCCTCTTATGCGTTACAGGTACAGTAATATAGTCTCGTAGAGTGGTTCATTACAAATTAAGCTATCTATTTTATATCGTATTATATTAGGCATGCGGTTTTATTACACAAACCTTTCATTGTTCACAATTAAAACTAATGGCCGCAAACTTACTGCGCTTGTTTCGTGTGGATGGAAATTTTAAAGGTTGAAAAGCACTGATATACACTATAGACTCTAATAGAGAAAAAGGATTCAAGAGCTTATCTATATATTTAACCCACAAAAAACATACCTGTTCGTAAAATATAATTAACGACACATAGTTATATCAATCCTGTTTGTATGTAAAATTACTTTTTTATATAAAACAGCTAAGAAATATATTATAATTACTACACTAATGTTGTCAGTAAAGACAGTAATAGTATAATCTCGCGTCCACTGGTTGGGAAAGCATTGTGATGCCAGTAAGAGTACATTTTTTATTGGTTAACCGTAAAGCACCACACCTTAAATGTAGGCAGAAATCGATATTACTGTTTTTTTTCTCAGTAATTACAAGCATACTACAGTACCTTTGTAGTTGTGTAGGCCATATTCGCCCCCCAAGATTTACGACGTGCCTACCGTGGCAAGATTCACCTACAAAAACTTAAGCACATAAGAATTACCACTGACAATCCTAAAAACGAAATACAACATGAACGTAAGGGCCGCATAAAATTGCTTATAAGAGCCGCAAGACGCGTTTTGGCTATCCCTGATATAGGATATTTGACGTAATACCCGGCGTTTTGTGTATTGTTTCCAAAACCAAATACTCGACTAAAACACAAAAAACGTGACATTTATCGATCTGGACTCACGAACAAACGCAAATATTTATGTTTTATCGGCAATTGTTAGGCTTCCGTATTATTTAGCAAACTGCGTCAAATATGCAAAATCCCCTTAAAAATTGCTCACCGCTTAAACAGCAAACTGTTGCCTGAATTTCGCGGGTTTGAACGCACTAATGCGCTCTGGTCTCATTTCACAACGTGTAAATCTTTCGCCTTTTACTAAATAAAAACAAAAAAACGCACTAATGCGACGCTCTCAGTCTCAGTTAACGCGGGCGCTCATTGCCCCCTGTCTCTACTCTACCTAGAAATTTTTTTCTTTATACCATCCTAGGCCATGGAATGGAGGAAACACAAAGATGCGTAATAAAGGAAGATATTATGAAAATTCATGGGAAGCTGCAATAAATCAAGCTCAGGCCAAAATTGTTTCAATCACATCTTTTAATGAATGGCACGAAGGAACACAAATCGAACCTGCAGAATCAGACAAAACCGTCGAAGTAGAATATTTATTGGGAAAGCGAAAGCGAGGACCATTCACTTATTTAAGTTATGACCAGGACCCATTTTTATACTTGGATTTAACTAGAACTTGGGTGAAAAAGCTTGGATACTAAGTATGCATATTTAATAAAATATGTATTTAAATAATATTGGATTTTCTCCTTTGGGGGATAGTCGATTTCGGTTTATAACGCTTGCACCCCCAGTAAAACAAATTCGTTTATTGCTTGCTAAGTTTAGTCGAAACAAGCTTTTAATGACCTTCGGAAAATAACTACCGCCTCTTGGGTCAAGAACTAACTATAAAATATCCTGGTTCCCGCGTAGTTTGTTTACGTCACTCCATACATTTTTTTGATTTTAAACACAAAGCAAGGCGGTGGAAACTCCGCAATTCAAGTTTGAACAACTCTGTGCAAACGTCGTTCTTAGGTACGTCGGACTCGTGCTTAAAAAACCCTTTTCCGAATAATATTGTTTGAAGTTGAACATGACGTGCTGCACTTTTTATTATGTAACACGAAGTTGTCGATTTACGTCAATAATTAAACCATCATATGCCGAAACAACTTGTCCATTGAAGCTGGCCTCAGCTTCAGTTTTGAGCAAATCGGAGGTCATATCGTCCTCTTTAACATCATGTAGATGAGGGTCCTTGTATCTTTAGAAGAAAATCGTAGATTTATTATTAATTCATTTTTAACACTATTTTTTACTTTTTTACCTTTGACTACAGTGCGTCAGAACAAGAATTTGTGCGTTTACTGCAGAGGCAAATGTTGCAGCCATTTCAGGTGTCGAGTGGCCATTTGATACACACTTTTCCTGGTGCGAATTTTGATTAGTCGCTTCATGAATAAGAACGTCACAATTTGAGCAGGAATCCCTCATTGACCAGGAATCACAAGTGTCCTGTAGAATTGCAACCTGCGAATAAAAAATGTGTAATGTTGAAAGTGCAGAGAGTTGGTCAGAGATTGACTACGGCCGAATTTTGCTGAGTCCCCACTCTACAGCTAAAATTCATGGGTGTCATAACGCTTATCATCCCACAATTCATGGTTGGAAAATATTTTGCGCATACGCGTTTCGGAGTCCCGACTCTGACGAAAAGACAATAGTTATAGTCTTTTTATATTGTAATTTGAATTTATACCTTACGGCCTTGTTGGGCAGGGCCAATAAAATCTGCCGGATTAATCACCCGACCATTTTCAAGAGTTACTTTTTCTCCATTCTTTATTCTCCCAAACATAGGTCCTAGAAATGTACAATTTTTTTAGTGTTGTTTTTTAGGATACTAAAAAGTACAAAAAGCTTACCTTTTGGCACACCAAAATTCGCTAACTTTTCAGTATTCAACTTTCCTGGCTTTGTCGTTTCTTGGAAAACATATCCAAAACTTGGTATTCTGTGTTTAAGTTGGCCGGCAGTTATAGTAAAGTTTTTTGTCTGGCATACCAACCAATGGTTTTGTGCGGAGTCATGGAAGATTGCCCTTCCGCTATCCAATTCACATGGATGTGGCTTACCTGTTTAACAATTTCCAGAATTACACAAAACTGAAAAGAAAGTAAAGTTGCCAATAATTGCTAGTAATCGATCGAACAGTCGTACATTCAGTTGTGACGAAATAAAGGATCTTTTTCATGTTGACGCTCAACAGCCTACTTTATCATCGCGCACTCCACGCATAAGACCAAAAGTCCAAATAAGATCAAAATAGGACTAATGCCTATTAGCTGTAATAACGTCTAAATGGCCAGAATACGGCCTATAAAACCTTTTACCTAACCCCAACCCTGACTTCATCACCAACTCCCCTCATAATTTTAACCCTAACGAGATTTCTAACCACACTCATTGCGGCCCAAAACCCCAAAACAGCCTCATGACGTTAAAACTAAGGCAAGGAAACGGCCCACGCCAGACATGTTCTCCAGTCATTACACTAGTTAAGCTGGCGCGCGTTGTCACGGTGATCATCACATTCCTAGTCTAAATTTTTTTTTTTTTTTTTGGTGCATTTAAAGTGGCGCCTTTAAAAATACAACATTTTTGTTGAAAAGTAATTTTGCCAATGCACACTTTATGAGTTTATATAATTTTTATCAGGTTTGCTGTGCGGACCACAAATCTTCCAATGGAAAAGTGTAACTATTTGTATTACCCTGATACTCACCCATTGCCATATGGTCTGGATTCCATATATTCCAATCTAATTCTTCCATTTTATTTCCATCAAACTGTTGCTTTAAAGCAATTAGCTCATGGACCACATAAGTAAATGATGTTATTGAGCGTGATAAGTGTAAAGCTTCTCTAATAAATCTGTACAAAAAAAATATTAGTGTATTGTTTAGCATAAATTTACAAAATGTAAAATGTTTCACATTTAGATTCACTAGAAATGCTAAATTTTAGCAGAAATGAAATTGTGTAATTTAATATTCTTGGCATATTTTAGGCTTTAATGTGTACACACAAAGTTATATCTGTAAAAAAAATAAACCTCCGCAATCCAAGTGGACCATAAATTTCAATTGTGGGAAGTTTGAATTTTGATTCTCTTGTATTTAAATCCTCACAATCAATTGGATTAAAAGCCTGACTCATTGTACACAATAAACCTTCCTTAACACAATAAAAAGGTACAAAATCATGAAAAGCAGTCTAAATTCAAAGCATTGTGTACCATAAAACAGTTTTTTGAAAACATTCCTTTGCAAATTATTGTGGTATTTACATGTGCTTCTTGGTGAAAAAAAACAGTTAACCTTTAAAACTGAAAAATTGACAGCAACCTTCAATAATAACATGTTTGTTAACCCATAACATCAGCAAAATGAAATAAATAGTGGGTGTAAAAAAAAAGATTACCTGGTAAACCAAATGTGTGATCCCCATGCAGGTGCGTTATAAAGATCTTTGTAATATTTCCAGGTTTTACAGACTTTAATTTCATAATCTGTGTTTGAGTACCTTCCCCACAATCAACCATCCACACTTCGCCCTCATATCGCAAAGCAATAGCTGAAGCACCTGCATCAAGAAACATTTAATGTATAGTACTATTTTATCTATTATACAAAATAACTTTATGATAAGAATTGGTTTACCTCTACTGGGGGTTGGGAATCCAGAGCCAGTACCCAGAAATGCAATTTCCATCACAAAGGGATAACTTTAATAATATTAATAATACAAAAATAATACCTTAACAATTTACTTAATTTTTTGTAATCTGTAAAAAACGTTGTTTTATGTGGTATATAATATCACCCCATCCGTTAGAAATCAGTGCATTTCTAAGCAAAAAGGTCTACGACAATCAGGGCATCCAATGGCAGAAAAGTCTAGACTTTTAGACCTCGAGGTCCTGGCAATGCACTGATTTGGACCTTTAGGTAAACTCCCGGCGAAGATAAATTAAAAAGATTCATTAAAAGTTCAGAAAAGATAACAAAAAATATGAGATAGGATTAATAACACTTGACCCACCTAAACCCTAACGCTAACCCAAATAATGTGCGTTATTTCAATAATTCTTTAAATGCTGGGAAAAAAAGCCCAAACTCGGATGGTTTCTCGTCCATTGTATTTAAGATTTTTACGTCACAAATTGAGGTATTGGGGCCTGAAGCGTTATAACTTATAATTATTAAATTATCGCACATTATTTGGGTTAGTGCGCTGGTTAACGTTTGGGTTTGGTTGGGTCAAGTATTGTTAAACTTAATCTTCTTATGCACATTTGTTAATGCAAATTAGTGCATTGTCCAAGACCTCAAAGTCTAAAAGTCGGACTTTTTGATCCTTTGAATGCACTGATTGTCGTAGACCTTTTTGCTTAGAACTGCACTGATTTCTGACGGATGGGGTGATATATATACAAAACTTGGCGCTCTTTCACTATTGTACGTAAAAATTATTAAAAAAAAAATTTCTTTAAATGCCGCTTACCACAACGCATATTGTTTGGGTTAGGGTTAGCGTTTGGTTGAGGGTGGGTCAAGTTATTATTAATAATAAACATAATATTACTTGACCCACCCTCACCCAAACGCTAACCCGCACCCTAAACCAAACAATATGCCTTGTGGTATGCGGTATTATTGTTATTTTTTTTTTGCATAATTTTTCACGTACAATAGTGAAAAAGCGCCCAAAACTTTATATATTTTTTAGCTGACAGACAATTGGGCGCTGGCCTAGAATCCTACCACAATGTACATTAAATATAAGTTAGAGCGTGAGTTTGGATGGGTCAAGCATTATTATTATTAAATAATTAATGTAATTATATTTGACCCACCCACACCCTAACCCGAATAATGTGCGTTAATTTAATAATTGTTTCAACTCTGTGGTAGGATTCTAGACCAGCGCCACGCGTGGGCAAGTCTAGAATCCTACCACAATATTTCGGCATTTCGCCCGAATTTAGAATTGTGTAGTTGCCCTTGTGCTGGGTCTACCCAAAGAGATTTAGTTAAAGTCTCTTTGGTCTACCCTAATGATGAACACACCGTCAGAAAGAGCCAACCCTCTTCTGTACGGCGAGAGAAAAATAAACCCCTATATGCATGGTGCGACGCCTAGCGGAACTCTGAACTTACCCTATATTAAAAAAATACTTGTCACTAGGTGGCAGCACAGAAACTCCGGTCGAGTCTTGTGATAGCCTTATTCTATTCCTAAAACGTAACTATGAGTGCCTAGTGCAACGGTGTCCAACCTGCGGCCGTCAATGAAAAATTTTGCGGCCGTTTACACGTATTTTAATCAGCATGTGTTGGCCGCCGTGCCCGTACTGGCATGCGTTAATGGTTGATATACTGAATCCAGATTAGAAACGTGTTAAGGGAAAGGGAGTGCAGTTAAATTAGTAAGCTAAGCTCTTTCGCTACACTGTCACTGAATCAAAGGTTGATTTCATTGATGGATTGGCGCAAAAAGCAAGTAGAAAATTTGTAACAATCTGAATTGTGATGTCTCAAAGATAAAATAGATATTCATGATAAATAATTAACGGCTGAGCAGTTATGTGTTATGCGAGTTGTGAGTGGAATTATGGCAAAACTGTGGGACAGGCTAAGCGGTAGGTATAGAAATCCTTGTTTAAACGAACAACTTTGTATGAGTAAGTCTTAAACTGTTATTGAGCAAATGGAGAGAGAATACATTGAGGATTAAAATGGCCAGACACAAAAAAATTCTGTATTGTGTTAGTACCAAAAAACAAAGAAGAATAAATCATAAACCACACACAGTAGCAAGAGTCGTTAAGTACTTGCCAAACCTAGGAGAGAAAGCATACTGTTTCAAACTCTGCTTAAAAAGCTTAAGTTCCACCATTGTTAACTTAATTTATAAGTTTTGTAGGCTAGGGTATTTTGTAAAGGTAGCCTACATTGCATTATGTTCTTAGAAAAAAGAAAAAGAACAGTAGCAGAGGAGAAAAGGGTATTTAATTCCAAATGGGAGTTGGATTATTTTATGATCGAGACGGCAAAGCATACCATGATGTGTCTGATATGCAGTCAAGTAGTAAAAACTGTTAAAGGGGATAATGCAAAGCAGCATTTTCGTCATCATATGTCACACAATTACGCAAATTTAAAAGGCGAGTCGAGGAAGATCTGGCTGGAAAATTTGAAGGAATGTGTGCGACAGCAGACATCTTGCATGTCCACTTTTATTCAGTCAGACAATAATCGCTGCGAAGCTTCTTATAGAGTCGCATATCATCTTGGTGTAGCGGGAAAGCCTTATTCGGATGGAGAACTCGTTAAGCGATGTCTCATAGACGTTGTCAAGTGCATTCATCCTGGTAAGGAAACTGACTATTCTTTAATTGCTCTCTCGCGAAATACAATTCAACGTCGCCAAGATGATATCGCCAAACAGTTGACCCTCTCCCTGCAAACAAAAGTTAACAACGAAGCAACTTTGTTCTCACTGGCAATCGATGAATCGACTGACATTAAGGACTCTGCGCAACTATTGATCTTCATTCGTTCTCTGTCTCCAAATTTTGATCTCTGTGAAGATCTCCTTTCAATGGAAACCCTCTCTTCTCGCACTCGTGGTGAAGACATATTTGTGGCGGTTAAGAATGCTTGTATCACAATAGATTAAACTTAACAAATCTTCGTGGTATTTGCACAGATGGAGCACCTGCAATGATAGGTAACACCCAAGGCTTTGTGGCAAGATTTGCTGAGTTTGTATCAAAAGAGTACGATAATAAGAAGCTCACAAACCTTCATTGCATTATCCACCAAGAAGCCCTGAGTGTCAAATCTGTTGCCTTAAATGACACTTTAAAAGACGTAAATCGAATAATTTTGTATATTCGTGCGAATGCTCTTCATCATAGGCAATTTTGAGAACTTCTGCAAATAAGCGAAACGTCTGCGGAAGACATTCTCTATCACACCGCAGCTCGCTGGTTGTCTCAAGGGGAAACATCTCGCCGTGTTCTATTCCACAAAAAAACAAAGACTGTCCTTTACAAAATAAGGGCTTCCTCACATCTCTGGCCTTTCTGGTGGATTTTCTGTCCCATGTCAACAATTTAAACCGAAGCCTGCAAGGAAAAGGTACGACAATATGTAACTACACAAAATAGTTTTGGATTTTCGTGACAAGTATCTTCTTCTTAAAAATCACCTTCAGCAGCGTAATTTTTTCTTTTTTACACAACTTACGGCTCTCATCGACAGCTGCGAAATACAGGTCGACAATTTTTCGGGTGTTTTTGATACTGTGTTGCAAGATTTTGCTAATCGTTTTCAAGATTTTCAAAAAATTTCGCCAACATTGCGACTCGTTGCCTTTCCACACCTGGTTGAAACCGAAAGTTTTCCGTTACATCTTCAGATGGAACTGGTGGAATTAAAAAATAATGAGCGCCTTGTGATGAAGTTCAAGTGCGAAGAAAATTTGCTTGACACGTGGAAAAGTGCACTTGATTATCCAATGTTGCGAGAATTGGCAAGGGAAACTCTTGTTCTTTTCGGAAGCACTTACGTGTGCGAGTCTGCCTTTTCACAAATGAATTACCTGAAAAACGAGTACCGAACGCGATTGTTGGACGGAAACCTGGAGTCTCAACTAAGACTGATGGTATCCCGCGAGGTTCCCAACTTTGCAAATTTATCTGCTTGTATGCAAAAGCAAGCGAGTCACTAGTTGCAACGTCGCAGACTTTTATTGAATAAATTCGTTTCAAACTGTGTTTGATTTTTCATAGCACTATTAAGTATAGGTATGATAAGTTTAGTAGATATTCACGACGAAATTCGTCTCTCAGATAACGCAGATTAACTTGCGGCCGTGCTTTATAGAATTAATCTGAATGCGGCCGGCAATAGCAAAAAGGTTGGACACCCCTGGCCTAGTGCATTAGGCTTTCTTTACAGAGTCGATTCGTGCCTCTCTTCAGATCACAAAACTTCCATACACTGCATTATGCGTGCCTTTTTATGTGGCCCGAAAAAAAAAATTTTTTTTTGGACACATGTTGTTTATGTCCGAATTATTATGTGGCCCGAAAAAAAAAAATTTTTTTTTTTTCAGTCAATTTTTTTGTTGTTCACTTTTGACAAGGAAAAAAACATAGTTGGAACATGAAATTTTCACAACTGGTAAATACCCTCCCAAAGTTGTTTCTAATATAAAATTTTTGTGCACAAGATCTAAGGGGAGGTTTTTAGGGGGGCAAAACTGTCATTTTTTACTAATTTTGGTTTTAAGCACTTTTCAGAGATAAAAAAATGTAAAAAAATCCGATATATTTATGGATGATGGATACATGACATATACAATGCTAAGTAACAAAATTTTAAACCTTACTCCTGAACTTTTCATCCGGGGGGTCAAAATGCACAACACTTTAGGAAATTTTAATGATATATTTACACTAGAAGGAAATGACATAAACATCTGAAAATTTCACAAATGTTAGAGAACCATTTAAAGCTGATGTTAAAATAAACATTTTACCTCTTGAAAAAAAGGGGAGTAATTTAGGGGGGTAAAATTAAAATTCGGCCGTTTTTGTGTTTAGAGGTGTCTAAAAAACTAAAGAAAACATTGTTAAATAGTTTTCAATTATAAAGACAAATTATAGATTGCTCCTCAGGCCAATTTTGAACTTCAATTTAAAATAATTAACCTATGGGGGAAAACAACTAAACAAAAATATAGAAATTAAAGTGATTTCATTCATAGAATAAAAACTGGAAACAGAGTGGTGTACACTGCCTCCACAATTTTTCATTTCAATCTGCGGCGGTAAAATATGTTGTTTTGTAAAAGCAATAAGTTAATTTACTAAGAGAAGCCTCTTTTTAAAAGGCAAGTCGCACGCGCTTAGTTTCACTGAGACAAGCCACTTCGCACAATGAATGTTGCACGCGCTGGACAAAAAAAGCACAGTAGGCAGCCAGACGCTTCGCGGCCAGAATAAAGCAAGCGATATGAACAAATTCTGCATTAAAGGTTTTCTGCCGCTAGGTTAGAGTATATAGCTGTAAAGAACTAAATCGATTACGTCACACTATTGACTTTTGTCCCCAATGAGAGGCGTACAGGGGTGCAAGAAAAAATTGTCAAATATTTTTTAATTATAAAGACAAGTTATAGGTTTGCTTCGCAGCCAAATTTATATTAAGACCACTGGCAATCATTCTTGTAAAAGTGCACCATGTCCAACCTATACCACGCAACTTCGGGCCACATCCGCTTTTGCCTGCTAAAGCACCGAAACTGGAAGCACAACATTGGGAGTATATGGACACTGACAAATAAGACCCGTTTAAAGAATATAGAATAACTAAGGAATGACACCCTGGTAAAGTATAGTAGAACTGCGCTGTACCCCCCTGGTATAATATAGTAGAACCGCACCATACCCCCTGATATAATATAGTAGAACCGCGCTATACCCCCTGGAAAAATATACAAAAACCGCACACCCTGTCTAGTTTCTTTTGCGAATTCTCTCGGAAAACATGATGAACAATTTAGCCATGATTTGAGGCATGCCTCAATTGTGACGTCCAAGCTATGAAACCTTTCTTTGTCCAGCTTGAATTCACGCATAGTGCGCGTACAATCTTGTAGTGTAAAGCTCTAAAGTTGAAGTCATAAATAAAGGCAGAGACCTGTTGCAAATTTAAAAGTTTTAAATCAGACGACTGGACGAAAAAGACGACACGCAACTTTCAAAGAGATTGATAAAAAAATAGTGGCTGTGTGGATGTCAGGGGCGTAGCCAGGGGGCCATGGGCCGCCAATAATTTATAAATATTGTACTCTTGATAATAATTTGTTTTGTAGCATTTATGAGCAGTAGCCTTCCATAACAGTCAATCATAGGCGTGTCACACCTTTAATTGTCATGCACAGTTACGTCATAAACGATGTAGTCATTATTACGTTTGTTATATTAATGTTGTTTTACTACTTTTTAGTCATTTTTTTGCTCTCTGAATGTAGTATTGCGCTAAAAAACTAAGTCAGTTGCTTCTCGAAACGGTTTGCTAGCATATTTATTTGTGTTCGATACGCAGTTCATACAATGCCAAAAGCTTAACAAAAAAAGTTCAAACTTTTTTTTATTTTCATTAGTACTATACCGTGTTTGTGTTGGGGTTGTTACAGAAAAACGTGACAAGTAAAAGGATTTTGAAGTTTATATTAAAATCTCTGACTACTTTATAATGGAACTCAGCTGTTGCATTATCTGTTTGACAGTAAAACAAAATGTTGTACATTGAAAAACTGTATTGAGGATTTCTGACGATGTCTGCATGAGTGTCCTCAAAAAAGCGATCCGGGTCGCGCTGCCGGCGCCACATAAACTCATCTAGGTAGCCTGGTATGAGGTGTGCCGGAGCGCCGTTCACACTTTTTATGTAGCGTTTTGCTGCACACCCAGGGCCGGATTAAGGGTACTGTGGGCCTAAGGCTATTTACCAGGGAAGGGCCTAATTTTGCAAACGAGGCTACAAAAAGTAGTAAAAATCCAAGCATGAAAAATTGGAATTATATAGGCTACTGCAAAATAACACAAACATAATATAAAAACACGTAATAAATGTAATTAAGTGTCATAGACTCATTGTAGGGGAGCTGTGGGACCAGTTGGTCACCTTTGACGTTTTTGCATCTGCAGTTGTTTTATTTAACTCGTAAAATAAGATTTTGAGGTCGCTACTCTTCAACATACCACAGCATTTAACTCAAAATGTAAGAAGAGAAAAGTAGAATAAGTGCACCTACTTTCTAATTATTTAACAAATCAGTCGTTTTAAATTAAACTAAATTAGTTAGTCATTGCCAGGCATGTTTTGGGACTCCGACGAGGTTTTTTTAACTAATGTTTTGTCACTACATTCGCCGAGATGATTCCTAGATTTTTATTTTAATAATGCGTTGCTATTGTTTGGCAAATACGCTGTGCATAAGCTAGCTCAGGGGCAGAAACCTATGTCTAGTCGCGGGCCCAAACTCAGAAAGTCCTCCGCGGGCCGCACAAAATGTTAACTAAGAATTGTGTTATTAAAATGTTAGAACAGCTGTAAATCAGGCGGGCCTCTGATCTTTTTTGCAGCCAAAGATGTGTTTAATTACATTTACGGAGGAAGTAAAGTGTTGGCGCAAAATAAAATTCGAGTCCAAACCTCGTTATTCATACTACTTAAAAAAAATTTCGCACTTAGGTAAAAGTCAAAAAAATAGGCCTATTTGAAATGGACTGTACCTTACGCGTTTCACGATGGAATGTTTTTTTGCAAACTCTTTAAGGAAATTGGGAAATCTCTGCACCAGGAATTGCAAGTTAGTTGCTTGCCCAACAGCATTTAAAGATTTAGGACGGAAACTTAAAGATTAGGCGAAGGTTATCGTCAAGTAATTGGCTGCCCGAAAAAACGCTGACACATGGCTACATATAAAGCAACACAGTAATGGGCAGACCTTTATCCCACAATCTTGCCACTCGCAAACGTACGATTAGGCGTAAAACTTTGCGAAAAAATGTAATAAAAGGATACAACATTCTACTTCGAACATCCCTACTTTGCAAGTAAATCAAAAAACGTGTCAGAAAAATGAGTATTGTTGTACGTTACAAGAAAGGTCATAACTAAAATCACAAATTTAAGTTAACAGGCAAATTTTATAAATAAAGACACTTGTGTAGTTGGTTTTTGCAAACTACGACCTAGCTAGAGAGGGGCCGAGAGCCACGATTGAGAAAGCCTGTTCTAGATTCTAGAACAAAATACAAATTCTATTAGATTACATTTTAAATGGAAAAAGGAAAACAGCTCTCGAGTTACTGGTCCCACATCTCCCCTATTACAATGTAGCTTATATGAAAAATTACATTTTCCTTGCCTTACAGCTAGCAGTATAGGTTGGTTCACACTAAATGCGTTTTGCCTCTAGCGTCGTCTGTCGCAAAACGCTAGCGTTGTACAGATCATACTTAAACGGTTGCTAGCGTTAACGGCAAATTTCCTTGTTCCGAACCAAAAGCGTCAAAGTTGAACTGTTTCAACTGTTTTCAACTGTTTGAACTGTTTCAACTTCCGCAACCGAAATTAAAAAAAACAACATTTTGCGTTAACGCCAGACGCGTCTAGTGTTGACACCAGCCTTATGAATGATGTCATCGACATTCAAACCTCTAAGAACATCACTATCTATGCTTAAAAGGGACTCCAGCCATTAGGACCGAAATAGAAGTCTAAAACCCGTCAGAATAAGGCCTAAACAGCACTTTACCTATCCTCGAACCTCACCCCTAAGTACATCACTAACTCCCCTAATATTTTTTGTCTAACCCCATCCATTACCCACCAATAGCCCCAAACAGGGCCAAAAATCCAATGCAAAAACAGCGGCGCCCTAATGGCGCAGGTCAAACTAGGGCGTCCGAACGTCGACACCAAAGCGACCCATCCCAGAACTAACACAGCGCCCGATCGACCCATACCCTCTCCCTACAGTTTCAGGTGTTATTTTGCCCGTTTAAGGCAATATTACGATGAATTTAGGACGTATTTTGACAGATTTAGGTCTTATTCAGACGATTTTGGTCTCATTATGTACTGGTGTATTTAAGCTTTATGTCATTGGTCTTTATTCCATCGATTTATAATTTTTTCTGCTTTAGGTATTGTTGCTTTTTAGGTTTTATTGTGTGTTCCTTTTAAAAGTGATAGCACAGAACGTAAATAGTTCTTAACTGGTTTGCAGCATAAATAAAACGATTTATTTACCTACTCACACACAAGACACATTGACTCGACTCAGTTATTAGTTTTGAAGCAAACACTGTACTGTACCGATACTGGTTCTGTATCACTATCAGCCTTACAAAAATTTAACCTTAAAAAATTGAGGGCCGAATTTTTCCAGGGCCTAAGGCTATAGCCTTATTAGCCTATTGGTTAATCCGGCCCTGTGCACACCATAAATTTTTTTTGTCTCGTGCTGAAACCCTATAGCTGAAAAAAAATATTATCTTATCAATTATTTTTTTTATAAACGGGAATAGTGCAACAGCTAAAGCTCAAAGCCTCTACAATGTCGCCTATCATTGCCCCTGTAGCTAGTAAATCTTGTGAACAAATTTGTGAAAAACATAATTTTTATAAAACATAATTTTTTTACAAACACGCACTCACGCATAGTCGCATACATATACACACAAACACTAGGGTTGTTCAGATTTTGAAATTTTTTGAAAAGTTTAGCTAATCAAAGTTTTTCCCATGGTTTGGACCTTAAAAATAGGATTGACAAAGAAACTTTTTAATTTGGGTTATGATTTCGCCCTCCTCAAAGCCCCCAAAGTTTAGCAGTTAAAACATCAAAATATGGGAATTCCCCTATTGCGAAAACTTGCTAAATTGGTTCTATTGTAACCAAACGATGACAAATAGTGTTGTAAAATGTTATTTGTGCTATATTAATGACGAATATGCATATATAACACAATAAAGCATTGCAAATTAGCTAAATAAAAACATTTTTAAGTCTGAAAACTATTACCGGTGTTCTACGACTTGCAGGAGGCTAGCGTGCTGCTGCGCATCATCAGTGATGTTTGCTGAGTAATCAGTGTTTAACTTGACCATTCTATCAGTAACATCATTAACAACTTGAAGGTATTTACAAATATTTACGCGACTTGGTAGTCTTTATCTTGCGTCCAATTACAAACTGGATGCCTCAGCAAGTTGCAATTAATGCTCAGAAAAGAAACAAGAAACCAGGAGTCCTAGCCGACTAAATGTTTTAATTCTGGTGCGTCCTGTTTCTTTTGAACGCATCACTGGCAACCCCAGGCGAAATTTACTTGGCTTGGGTGTATCCAAAGTTTTTCTTGCCAATGCCGCTTTCCTATCTTCGTCCATAGTAGGGTGTTAACTGAACATATAAAACAATACAGTTAAACAGTTAAAAAGATGGGGCATGGCATCATGTACAGTTTGTAAAAGAGTTTGCAGGTCGGATAATTTTCACTGGAGGGCCGTAGGTTTCCGACCTCTGTTTTATACATGAAGTTACATTAACACAAGGACGTTAAACAACTCTACTTTGTCCGGCCTAACTCTAAGCGCCAAGCGCAACCAGATTGCCTGCATCTGGTTTTAGTGAGTAAAACTTTTCATTAAAAAAGATGGACGATGCTTGACCACACTAATAAATATGTTTTCGCAAACATAAAGTTTCGCGTACAGCGTCAATATAGCTTGTTTATATCGCTGTAGCATTTATCTTGCAATATTACTTGATATTGGCTAATTCTACGTCACTATACACGTGACCGTTGTCCACTGAAGCGTGACCTACCGCCGAATCGTGCGCTTTGATCGTTTCGCAAGCTATTCTATTTTATACGTCTTACTAATAGCGGCTTGAATCACCGCTCCGTTTATCGTATGTACTGCTGCGAAAAACAGCAAAATGCGAAAATAAAGGACATTTTCTAATGTCATAGTGTCATATCAGCTTTGTATGAGTGTATAAAGCGGCGGACGGCGGTGCATAGGATTCCGTTATGTAAGGCCTTAAATGTGTATTTGCATATCTGCGCATAGGCATCGACTTTAAATGTCTAACCCACGCCTGTACAACTTCCGGACTGAATTGTAGCAATACATTATAATATTTAACATCTGTTACTTTACGTAAACAAAGTTACATATATAAGCTCATATAAACTTTGGATGTTGCTTGGGAAAAAAACCTTTCTCTTGTTGCGTCCCTTGTACCATTTTTAATTGACTAATCCTGGTTATCATTCTGTTTGATTGCAATTCTTTCAGCAAATAAGTCCTGTTAAAGGGAATTATCAAAACCCTAATATATTTCATTAGGTATATATTCTCTGTTCTGTTTACATTAGATAGCGTAATAAAAATCAATGTTTAAATAGATTTGCAATTTCCACTATTACCGCTTTTTTTTCAAAATTCTTCAAGTTACAATTACCAAAAGTATACCCTTGAGTTCGCATGATTGATTTATTTGACGAAGGAAGAGAAATAACGGGCCCAAGGGAAAATATGCATGAAATTAATAAAACAGTGGACAGTGGTCGACAAACTGTGGGCTGCGGGCCAAATGTGGGAATTTGAGCAATTATTAGTGGGCCCCTGGTTATTTTTTAATATTTCAGTTTCGTCATGTAGTTGTGGGCCGCGTGATAGTAGTACAATCACTGTACTGAATTTTAAAAATGGAAAAAAATGGACAATGTTTGGCTGTCAAAATGTTTGTTGAGAACCGTTTGTAAAATTAAATAATACCATCATTTGTGAGCCAATAGCGAATTCATTATTTTTGTTTGGGGAAGCCATACCAATGTGAAGGAAGCCGCCATTGCTCTGACCATGTTTGTCACCATATTTAAAAAAAAAATGTTTAACTCGCACAAAAAACTAATCTGCAGACTCTTACGTGGCAAAAGCACGTCTATATTTAAAATGAAGTTTTTTAATCAAAATACGTTATTACATGCTCGGGCGTACGCGGAAAGCATAAAAGGTTGCGCATCTGTATGTTGTGTTGACCTCGCCGCAGTGCATCCGGATTTTGTAACATGTCTATTTTGACTGTATGCAACAATTTGTTACTTTTCAAGTATTCAAACTTTTCCAAACCTATGTTACTTTTATCCAGCGGTAACCCAACTACCGTCCGCGTGAGTTCCCCCTCGTGGTTTAAGGCTAGAGGCATGTTGTGTTAATGTATGATAAAAAAAAAAAACTAAATTTTGATTTTATTGTGAACTGAACGACATATTTGTAAAGCTCATTATATATATTAGTTTTACATTTTTTGTATGTGTTAAGTTAAGTAATAATCAAGTCTAGAAACTACGACACAAATTTTAAATATTGCGCATTAATGTTTTCCATTCTTATATTAATACAGCCTTTTATAAAAAAACGTTTAGTGACCACTTTAGAGGGGTTAACTAAGGCAAAAAATTCAAAGGAGTTTAAGCGTTTTTTTTTTCAGATGAGAATTAAGCGCAAGATTACAAAACAACTCAGTACAATACAAAGCATATTTTTTTGCATTAAATTATAAAACATTGCTGTGCTCTCGGCTGGTTGTAATATTAGCTCGTTTGCTTATCGTAGTGTATTTCTGTAGGTTTTCCGCCAAAAACGTTCTATCCTGATGGAGTGCATTTCTATTTTTCGACAGTCTGAAAATGAAATTTTCGGTTTGACCCTACAGGGACTACGTTATCCCTTAGTAAAGCCGAGTCGCCGACGTTAAATGCGATGTCGTCTGTGTTTCTGTTGAAATGCGCCTCCATTTGCTGGCCCTGCTTGACGAGGTTAGTCCGAAAAACATCTTCGGCACGAACAAGACGGTCGTGAAGACTCTTGATATTATCGTTTATGAAATGCGACTCTTCCGATCCTGCTCCGACCAAGTCCGCAGGTAACCGCAATTGTCGATCTGTTAACAAGAAATGTGGTGAAAATCCCGTACTTTCGTGGGTACTCGCATTGTACGACGCCACAACAGCAAACAGTGCTTCATCCCAGGAGTGTTCATTTTTTTGGACGTAATTTTGAATCATCGAGAATATCGTCCTGTTATTTCGTTTAACACCTCCGTTGCCAGCGGATTGGTAGTCGTGCGTGACTTATCGCAACCCATCACCTGAAGCAACTCCTTGAGCATCTTGCTTTCAAAATTCCCGCCATCCAGCAGCTGTACAATACGCTGGCCGTTTCGGTTACTGTTTGCGTACAAACGGGCCAAGCTCGGACATATTTAGTAAACACACCACAAGCAACAAGGACATATTGGACCGCCCCCTAGCTTTGCATCGTGAAGTAAATCGAAGATTTTGGGCCTTAGTTCACGCGGAGTTAAGAGTCTTAAAAATGTTTTATCCTGGTCATAGAAATGAATGACCCCGTCTCTAAGTTTTAATTGGCCAAAGTGACTCCATAAGTGCCTGGTCATACGTGATGCATTTAACATAGCGTTATATGGGGGTCTGCGTCCTTGGTTTAACCATTGGAAAGCTGGAGCTATTTTTGGGTCTTGCTCCTGTGCTTGCGCAATCTCACCCATTGTCAAACCACTAGAGGCACGAACATCGATAGTGGCATTTTTCGGCGCATCGTTAACTGGTCTTCGCCTATTCGACTAAGAGCGTCTGCATTTTTATGCTTGACACCCGGACGATGTATAGGATTAAAATCGTATTGCGACAAGTGCTCGACCCATCGGGAACACTGGCCATAGAGGTCCTTGGACTGATATAGCCACTTAAGAGAAGCGTGGTCAGTGCGCAAAGGGAAAGCTTGGCCTATAGCAGGTAGCAGCGAAATAACTTGGTGGCATGAAAGACCGCTAATATTAATTGTTTGCGAGTGGTAGAATAATTTCGTTCTTGGGTACACTATGCACGGATCTGTAATGTAGCTTAATAATAAAAGCCAAAAAGGCCAAAAAGGTCGAGTAGATCGACAGCATCTTGATTAAGACGACACTAACTGAAGATGATACAAGTTCATATCGAAACGTCTTAATCAAGATGCTGTCGATCTACTCGACCTTTTTGGCTTTGAAAAATATTAAAATTTCGTTCTGTTTTTTGGTTAAAGTTCTGCTGCTATAGGCTATAACGTGTTTTTTCCCTCGTGCCACTGCGCTAACACGCATCCAATGGCAAAATCAGACGCGTCGGTGCATACTACGAAAGGCTTCTGGAAATCAGGGTAGCGAAGAACTGGTGATCTTTTCAAAGACGATTTTAGTTTGGCAAAGCTTGTCTGACACTCGTACGACCATGCGAATGGCCTCGACTTTTCTGTTAGACGGTGAAGCGGCGCAGCTATTTTGGTCACGTATGAACTTGCGGTAATAAGACGTTAAACCAACGAACTGTTGTACTTGCTTTGTATTCTTTGGGGTCGGCAATGATTTTACTGAAGCGAGTTTTTCAGGGTCACACAAAACACCTTCGGCAGAAACAATGGCCTAAAAATTTTACCTCTTTCTTGAAAAGATCGCACTTCTTGGGCTTTAGTGTCAGGCCCGCGTCGGCAAGTCGTTGTAGCACGCCCTCCAATCGCTCCATATGCTTCTGTAAGGTGCGCCCATACACAATGATATCATTCAAATAAGCAAGTACTCCTTGCCATTCTATGCCATTCAAAACAATACGAATTAGTCGCTGGAAACTAGCAGCGGAATTGCAAAGAACCATTGGCATCACATTGAACTCGAAGAGACCCATGTGGCTCGCGAAAGCGGTCTTTTCGCAGGAACTTTTATCCATGGGTATTTGCCAATACCCAGATTTTAAATCTAGTGTACTAAAATAGGTGGAGTTAGATAAAAGATCGAGGTTTTCGTCTACTCCTGGTATAGGGTAGCTGTTTTTCTTTGTCACCTCATTAAGGCCCCGATATCCAATGCAAAAACGAGTTTCACCTAATTTTTCCTCACGAGTACGATCGGGCTCGACCATGATAATAATGATGGACGTATAAGACGTTGGGTCTTCATCTCGTGTACGATTTCCTCCACTTTCTTCTTTTTGGGCAGTGCCATTCGACGATAGGGTTGTCCCACTGGTCGAGCGTTTCCGGTGTTAATCACATGTTCGGCGAGATCTGTTCGTCCAATTTTTGCAGAGTGGGTTGCGAATTTTGCGATACTGAATTGCGATACTGTTGCAGCAAGTTCTGTATTCGTGCGAGCTCGCTTGTTGTAAGACCGTCGCCAATTTCAATATCGTCTGTAAAAATCCAGGTTTTCTTCAGTTGGGTATACGGAGCTGACGCTCTGTTGGGTAAACGTCCACGCATCTTTGGTCATTACAATAACATGGGTGTGTTAACGACTCGACTGTGACACAAATACCACTTCGAATAAAAGCGACATCCCCGGAAATTAGAATGGGTGAAAGTGTGGCATCCCAAGTGCCTTCAGGCAGCTCGATAGCGTCGTTAGTCAAATTCGCTATTCGAGCCTGGAATAAACAGTCTTTAGTTGTCGCTAAATATGACCCAATCATTGTACCATATTTATCAATTATCTCGGGTTTACCTTCAATAAGTACAGAATGGGTAGGTACTGGGCGACGTTCAGAACTATGAGTAAAATAGGCTGGAACACAAACCTCTGTGGACGGTGGGATTAAGACTTTATCTTCGAGAAAGACTTCCCGGCTTACCAGCTTGAATTGCATATCGAGTGCAGTTGTCCATCTTCAAGATCTTGTTTCGGTAACAAACGGCGCACTCCTGCGTTTCTAGGAAATCTATCCCAAGAATGCAATCGAATGAAATAGAATCGCAAACAAAAACATTCATACATAACTCTTTAGCAGCTACTGTAAGTTGTGCTGGGAGTAAACCATCCATATTTAGTTTGTGGTTGTCAGCATGGGCAAATGACAGGATTTCGGGACACTTCGACAGGTTACGTTTAACCTTAGCCTTCAAACAGCTCTAAACGTTTCTCGTAATGATGGTAACTGCTGAACAAGGACGCACACTGGCAAGTTTTCGATCATAATCTTAACGAAGGAATAAGGCCTTTGACCAGATTCGATTTGTACGATAGACTGTTTAGGTAAATCACAGAGGTCAAACATGCTGGCGTCCTGGTCCACTGGCTGGTATTGGCCGGAGCAAAGGTCGGCTACCTCTTGTCGCAGAAGGTCGATCGTTTCCATAAAATCCCCCATTTGGCGTTGGAATTTCAATCGGAAAGCTGAAAAGACGGGGTCTGCAGTAACACTCTCCATCGTAGCATTATTGCTAATGTGGCCTACATTCTGTGAGGGTTGGCACGCAATACTTGCGTGGACAGCCATCTTCGCGGCTTTAGTAAAGTCGCGGTTTATTGAAGCGTCCTTACTAATTGCAGTGGCGAGTGTTCTGTCGCTCAAGCCGCGCAGTAGAACCATATACATAACCTCATTTTTATAGGCTTGTCGCCGCTGTCTGGGTAAGCTTGTTTGCCAAGGGTTTGCAAACTATAAACGTATTCCCTTATGCCTTCTGTAACCATTTGACCCCTTTCTAGCAACTCGTCACGTTTATCAACGTCACATTTTTTGCCGTTAGCCGCTAAAGCAAGTTCAATTATAGCGCTAGACGATAGTTCGTACAGGCTATTTGCGCCGTCAATTATATCAAACAAAAAATCACGGTCGAGACATGTCAATAATAAATGTTTTTTAACATCTTCATTTGCTGAAATGCTCTTACAATACGATTCAAAAACTGGTAAAAACGATTTAAAATCGTTGCCTGATCTATAAAAAAAAGGGTGTGTGTGTCAAACGTAACTAATTATTAGGTGCCAACGGAAATCGTGTTAAGATAAGAAATAAAGCGTGAAAGTTGAGGTGCAAAAGTTGAAAAGCGATATAATATACGTGAGTCAGAAACAAAGAGGAAAACGAAATCACGCGTACGAACGATAAAACTGAGAAACAATAACGCACACACAAAGGATAAAATCGGTTCAACATCTGCATTGTAATACGACATGAAATACGATGTTAAGAGTTCCGCTAGGCGTCGCACCATGCATATAGGGGTGTATTCTTTCTCTCGCCGTACAGAAGAGGGCTGGTTCTTTCTGACGGTGTGTTTATCATTAGGGTAGACCCAGCACAAGGGCAACTACACAATTCTAAATTCGGGAAAAATGCCGAAATATTGTGGTAGGATTCTAGACTTGCGCACGTCAATGCAATTGCGTATGCTAGGCGGCCGTAGATTTCCCAGCAAAATTACCCCCAATAAATCGACTGTATAAAGAAAGCCTAGGCACTCATAGTTACGTTTTACGAATAGAATAAGGCTACCCAAAGACTCAACCGGAGTTTCTGTGTTGCCACCTAGTGACAAGTATTTTTTAATATAGGTACCTTAAGAGTCCCGCTAGGCGTCGCACCATGCATATATAGGGGTTTGTAAGATTTTATGAGCCGAACCAGAACTAAACCAAATAATTTGGAATAACGTGAAACATAACCGAACCCGAACCTGTAAACAAAAGTCGTTCAATCCAGCATGACGTAACAACCGAGTCAAGTTACGCCAAGCTCGAAATTTTATGAAAAAAAAAAGAATTTTGATTAAATAAAGCGTTTATTTTTTATTTTTATGACATTCCAATATAATGAGTGCTAGGTTTTTTTATTATGTCCACAAACTCAGATTAAATGACTTACAATTCAAAGATTATTTTCTACGTTTAGTGACCCACATTTTTAGATTCCACCCAACTTATATTGTATCCAAAAAAACGCAATTTTTATTTATCTGCACCTTAATTCAGTTTCAAGACTGCAGCACCAAATTGAACGTCGACACATTGTTAACTCCGGTGTCTTTGTTCACCTAGCTTACCATTTTCTCCGCATTAA
Source organism: Ascidiella aspersa (assembly GCF_963924565.1). Classification (NCBI taxonomy): domain Eukaryota; kingdom Metazoa; phylum Chordata; class Ascidiacea; order Phlebobranchia; family Ascidiidae; genus Ascidiella; species Ascidiella aspersa. The sequence goes on from NC_139453.1 coordinate 20,225,415, forward strand.
GCTTAATATGAAGTACTTAGCTTACTGTCATTGTCCTCGTGACGTTAAGTAATTATTATAGCAGAAAATGCAATTTTTTCAAATCATTTAACAAAATTGTGTGGTATTCGGATATTTTACTACGGTACAAAGTCGGTACATGAATGCAAACACTTTAGCACTTCGGAAAGTCTATGCACTTTCCAGGCCCTAGAGCAGTGTTTCTTAACGTTTTTTACTTAGGGGCGCACCTAAAGACGTATGAAAACGTGGCGGCGCACCTTACGAGCGAAGCGAGATACATTTTAAATATATTACGTTTTTATCAGGTGTAGGCTACTGGTATTTCTCTTCACTTGCTGCATTTTTTATTATATGGGTTTTATAGTGCATATCTTTAAAATAACTTCCAGCTTTTGAGACTAAAAACGTTATTTTGTCCATTAAAGTCTTCCGATTTAAATTAATCCGATTAATTTTGAACTTATTTTGGCATGTTTTTTTCCTTTCGCTCGCGGCGCACCTAGCAACCTTCCATGGCGCACCGGTTGAGAAACGCTGCCCTAGAAGGTCACTAGAATTACCGCGTGGTGGACATAACTATAGAATGATCGTGAGCGATCAAAATGACCGTTTGCCAATAAATAAAAAAATAATAACAATTTAGCTTTATTTTACGCTATAAGTTTTTTTTTACTAATGATTGACCTAAACCTTTGTGGGTGTGAGATTGATACGCTGTGAGATTGATACGCGGCTCTATTATAATGTCAGGTTCTGAAATATACTTCTTAGCCATATCTATACGAATTAATGCATTGTCGGCCTTCAACCGGCTTTTTAGCTGCGAAGAGGGAGTTTGTTTTGTTTGCTTGTCTTTACAACTAACATAAAAATTGAAATTATTTGAAACACAATAGGCTAGTTTTTTTAACCAAGCTAAAAATATCAAATGACTATTTTTTTAATTTGCTGCTTGTAACATGGACCACAAGTAGCTATCCAAGAGCATAAAAGAACCAAAAAAATAGCAGCGCTTAGCCCAATCAACACATTGAACTTTCACACAACTTGTAGCAGGCCTACACTTTCGCACCTTACAATACACAGCATCTACAACACATTTTTGCACTTTTATTTTGTTGATAGTTTTCATTAGTTTGGAATTACTTTCGCTTTCTGCTTCCGCCAAGAATAGAATTTTGAAAAAAAAATTTGGTTTACAATTATGAACTCGCTATAGTAACTAACTGTTACCGCAGCTACTGCAGCTATTGTTCCATGATTGCATTAAAACAATACCACAACAAACGGCTATCGCGTAAGACAGGGGTTTATAAATATAGGCATGGGCCCCTTGGTGGTACGTGAACTCGTAGGGTCCATGTAAGCCAAATTGAAAGATTAGTGTATATTTGAGTAATTACATTTTTAAAGAAATAAGTTTAAATAAAAATAAAACTTTTTGCACTGAATGTATTCAGACTCCACTTTTACATTTTTGGACTAAAAAAGGAGATTTCTAAAGTGTATTTGTATTGTGACGTAATTTTTTGAAGTCATCCCTAAAAATGTCTTCCCTAACATGGTCCATGCATAGGAAAAAATTCTTTAGGGGTCCGCAGAAAAAAGTCTAAGAACCCCTGATGTAAGGCGATGATAATTTAAGGTAAATCGATTCCTATCTCACACTGTGGTTATTCTAATAAACTAAAAATATACATGACAAAATATTTTATAGACATAGGAAATATCGGGAAGTTCAAGTTACCTATAAGCAAAATGACCACACCGGTAATTCTAGTGCCAAGCAGTCCGTTTAGAAAGAAAATGTTTAGCCCAAAGGCATCGTATGTCTCATGCATTCTTCTAAAATAATAGTCTAACCAACTTGAACGATTTTGGTGCCGTCAGGGCCAATAACATGATAGAGATATAGCAAAGAGATAAAAGTGCTGTTAGAATAAAATCGCAGCTTGCTGACTGTTTGCTCGAAGCGGTATGCTTCTCAGGTTATTAAATTTTGTTTTTGTTAAGCATACTAAGAAAGTATTTCTGCCTTTGTTAATTGCAACTTTGGGACAAAGTGTATATTTTACATCCTATAGCTAATAAAACAACCCCAAAAAAAGTTTTATAGTAGCCAACTAGCCATGTTTATCTCTTCATAAAAACGACAAAGGCAGTAAAAAAAAGTTTAATTGGACAAAAAGGACCAGGTACGGGTAAGGAAATTTGTTTTGAGAGGGGGTAGTGGTGGGATTCAACCGGTTCGCATCGGTTCCATAAAACTGTTTCACTAAATTTTATGAGATCAGCGAACCGGTTAGTATTACTGGGTACTGTCAATTGATTTTTGCATCTTATCTGACACACCGACTTTTACGATTCAAGTAGTACGTGTTTTTTTCAAAATGTACAATGCTCAAGCTCGCACGTTAAGCAGTGTTAATTTTTTATAATTGTAATAATTTTCCTTCTGTAGATTTAGTTTAGAGGTCTTGATTTGTTGGCCTTTTTCCATCGTAATTGAGTCTTGCTTTGCCGCTCTTTTGTCTTTTAAGATAATTTGGTAAATAATTCTGTAAATTTGAGGCAGTTTCTTAAACATTAAAGGATTCTGTATATTTTCTAGTTTTTAGAAAGATTTCATATGTGTTACACTGCAAAGAAACTGTTAAGATAGGATATATGAATATTGAATATCATGTTTGACATTACGTCATAGATGTGTTTTGTGACGATGAGCGTGTATGAACAGAACGGTGGGCGGCATCCAATCATCCTATGGGGTCTTTCAATGATTAAACCAACTTATCTTATCGAAAAAGGGCGTGCCTTTTGAGTTGGTATATTTCCATTTGCGATTGTACATCGTGTCGTTAGTCTCACCTTGGAGCCGTGCAAATTCTACTTTTGATTTTCTCAAACGTGAAACGTTGAAAATTGAAAAAGATGGGAAATTTGGAATCAACAGTAAGTGACTTTGTATATGTGATTTATAAAATAGAAACGAATACTAAAATAAGTTAGCATTGGAAAAGTAGAAAATTGAATAGTTTCTTTCATCGTTAGTTGAAACTAATAGTCACTTCTGCATTATTCAGCCTACAGTAACTCCAGACGAGGACTTTGATCCAGATCGTGATGTTAATCGTCTTCACGATGCCATGGATGGTGCTGGAACTAGCGAAAGAGTGATAATCCGAATTCTTGCCAACAGGTGAAAAACAAAATATTATAACGACAAACTTTCATTTGCTACTTCTATTTAAGTTATTTCTGTTTTACGTCATCAAAAAATGTATGTTGTAAAAGCTAACAGTGATAAACGCCAATAAGCCAACATTGATAGGACATCTGTCTAATTTAAAAAGTTACCGACATAGTTTCGGGCACGCGTCCTTTTATTTTTCTCGGCGACCTTTTATTTTTTTTATCGCACCCCTTTTAAACATGTCCATAATAACATTTAGATCCCTTCTTCTCTAAATAAAGTCTTAGTTTTTATTTTATTTTTGTTGGCCTATAAATATACAAAAAATTGGGCCATGTTAATATTTTATGCGCCGTAACGCGCAGCTCCTACGGGTAGTAACTGATATTTCATCACTCGTGTTTGAACAGGATTTTACAGACTGAATAAACTAGCCTGTGTTTACATTGCACATTGCTGGTTATAACAATGTTTGCCATCGTCTGTGTGACTTCGCACGAAACATAACCGTCGCACGAAATTGAAAAACGCAGATTTTAATGTTTAAAAGTTATTCTCGCGGATTTTGTGATATATGTCGCATTCTGTGACAAATTGTTAAGTTTTTACCTCTAAACTAAAAACCTCTAAATGTATAATCAATTTTTTTAAAGACGCGGACGACGTTACTTACGTCACGATTTTGTTATGCTACCTTAAATTTAACTTTAATGTCCCACATTCACCCAAACCTTTGATATAATACAATTGTGAACAAACCTAAAAATTGCTATTACAATTCCGTTAATAGCCCACTTGGTCGCCTCATGAATTGTCCGGTTCAATTATATAAAACGGGGACTTGTAAAGTGCTTTAAATGTTGTGTCAAAGTTTTCATATGTTACCATTATTTAAAGAAAGGGTGTCAAAAAAACGTTTTGAAAAGAAGTGAACACGAAAAAAGTGTCTGCAACCAAAATTAGGTTGGTGTTGACTGCTAGGACTATAACAGACTTCTCGGAGGCAATCAGTTTGAACCGGGAATTTAATTTGTCCAAAATCTTGACTAGTTTTTCGCCTAATTATTGAAACAGCCGAAAAGAAATAATTCAAAACTAGGGATGTTCACCAATCCCATGCAAAGACTTTCGTTTTGTTGTTACACCAATGTCATGTAAAGACTTTCGTTTTGATACGGATGCTTATCGTCATTCAAACAAAAGCTACCGCGACAGCTTTGATAGTTAATTATTGGCCTATTCGGATACTTTCGTCATGTCACGATAAAAATCAAGTTACCTTCTTTATAATGACGCAATCCTCTGTTGATAGAAATATAGGTCTAGATTCGGGGAAAAAAAACGAAGCGGCGGCGTCGACAAACACGTTTCTAGACTGACGTTGACATGGTTTAGTGCTGTGGTGTTTGTAAAATACCGTGTTTGATCGTTTGTCCAATCGCTTACGACAGACTAGGTAGTGTCCTAGACTTGGGTTTTGTCGATATTATACCCGCATATATACACACTATATAGACACACAAATGTACACACACACACACACACTGACACACACTGACACACACTGACACACACACACACAAACACACACACACACACACATACACACACACACACACACACACACACATAAACACTTATTTTTGGACTGATTAAACAAAACTATGTTACAATAGCACACAACGTCTAACGATTTTACAGGAAAAATTAGGTGCTCAGAGCTCATAAACTGGAATAAAGGCTTTAAATGTTGTTCTAGAAATCTAGCATGATAATTCGGATTTAAAAAAGCGGATTATATTTATCAGATCTTCGCTACAGCGACACATTCTAAAGGAAAGGTACCAGGAAGAATTTGGAGATGACCTAGTAGACACGCTCAGGAGTGAACTAACAGGAGATTTCGAAGAGACAATTACAGCAGTCATGGATGTGTGTATAAAAAATGAAAAAACTAGTTATTCCTCCTTATCTATAGTATCTATTAAATATAATTATAGTATAAATATTTGATTACCTGTACCAATTTCGCGTGGTTTTCCGAACGTAAACAAACCTTTATCACTGGTGGCAATTTGAATGATATATTGACATCATACACAGGATAAACCTTATTTGTCGGTCATTATTAAAAGAGGTCTAGGTTATATTTTGTTGTTACATTGGCTTATTGTCTTATAGCCAAGAGCGGTGTACGACGCCAAGCAATTGCGTAAAGCCATGAGAGGACCAGGAACAAATGATGAAATTCTGATTGAGATTTTATGCACCAGACCAAACGAGCAGCTCAATCGCATCAGAGTAAATATTCAAGTTACCTATATTCTATTTATCTACAAGGACTTTACTGCTAACAGTTGGTAAAACTTGTAATTCACCTTGTTTCCGCCTCAGTCAGAATAGAAGTTTGCAAAACTGGCCGTGTTAGCATGCCTTCCAATCAGATTAATAATCAATATACGAATATGTTAATCTGGTTAACAATTTGGGATACTTTTTTTTAAATATTAAACTGTTTTGTATCTTTTTTGAACAATTTGTCGTGTAAAGCACACTAAAAAATATAGCGTATTTTATTAGCTGGCTTACGCTGAAATCTTTGAAAGAAGTCTAGCAGACGACATCAGAGATGAAACTTCCGGTGATTTCAAACACTTGCTAATGGCGATGATATTAGGGGAAAGAGATGAACTATTTGAAGTCGACGAAGACCAAGCAGAGGCGGACGCAAGAGCTATTTTTGAGGTACAGACCATGAAACAAGTGTAGCACCTTATCATCGCTTTTCAACATGCAAAACCAAAGATCGGAAGAAAATGACGCCAAAGCCTAGATTTTTAACAACTATTTGTGCTGCATTTTAACAGGCTGGCGAAAACCGTTGGTTTGGAACGGACGAAGATGAGTTCACGAAAATCCTAGCAACAAGAAGCTATCTGCAACTTCGAATTATTTTCAACAAGTATGAGGACGTAAGTAGGCATAGATATGAATTTTGTTGCAAAACCTAATCTAAAATTGCTCAACATTGCTAACAAAATATGGACAGGTTGCTGGAAACTCTTTCGAGGACGCCATAGATTCAGAAACTTCTGGCAACCTTCACGATGCCTACAGGGCAATTGTGGCCATTGCCAGTGACCACCTGGGCTACTATGCACAAAAGCTGTATGATTCGATGCGTGGCATTGGAACCGACGACGATGCGCTGATCAGACACATCGTGGGAAGATCAGAGGTAAAAGACCTTTTTATCTTCTCTTTGCAAGACGGTATTTTTATATTTAGAGTAAAACTATAAACGAATCTCAATTTACCACATTTTACTTTTTTATGTATTATGGCTTGAGGAATGTTTTCATAATAACAGATGAACAAAAAAAACTAAAATATATAATATTTACATGACAGTCTAGTATTCCATCTGATCTCACGTACCACAATTTGTGCAGATTGACTTAGGAGATATCAAGGACAAATACGTAGATATGTTTGGAAAAACATTGTACGAAGATATCTCAGATGACTGCTCTGGAGACTACAAACGCATGCTGCTCGCCCTTATTCGGGAGTAGAAGATCGCATCATTCATGTGACCTTTGCATGTGTTTTACACATTCTCCTATCGTTTCTAATTACGCTTTAATAATTGAAAAGAAGTTTTAATTAAAAACAGAGAATTGTACTTGATATTTACGGCAAAATAAATAAATGTACCATTACATTGGATTGTCGGGTTTATGCTTGTCTTTTAAGCGTACGGAAAGGTATGGAATTAAAACAAGCTATAGTTGGTATTTTTTATTAACTAATCTAACGACAACAATCATCAAGTTTTTATGTTTATAATATGACTAAAACTTCTTATCAACATTTCAAAATTAAAACGCAGGACCTAAAACATTTTAATAGAAATTATACGCAACAGTTGCGACATCAAAGCACTTTTAAATCAAACTTTATACTAGAGATTTAGTTAAATATGGATCTAAATTACTTAACCCCAGATTTAACCCTAACACTACTGAATTTAAAAGACATTAATTAGAATTTTTTAACAAAGACGATAAGTTGCCTCGAGTAGTCTTACTCGAGCCTCGAGTCTGACTTCAGTTAATAAACCGCCTTCGTCGACTTCGGGCCCGACTCAAGTCTTGATTAGCGGAGATATTATTAAAAAGTTTTATACATTTAGGTTAATTGCATCCTTTCGTATGGGAAAGTACAACGTCTTAGGATCTGCAAACTTTAACACTCATACGTGAGTGGGAGATTTGTCTTAGTTGAGGAGGAATTTACAGTGATTATAAACACTCACTGTGTAATCGAAACGTTGCATTAAAGTCAGCTTTGTTTCACTACAATGTGCAATTCCTTGTTTTTGTATAATAGATATGACAGCAATTTTTAACATTGTGGTGTTAATTATATCTTCAAGTATTAACTTACTTTCTTGTGCTCTTTTTTTGTGCTTAATCCCCAATGTTGTCTTATAGGTGGACGCATATGTGGTAAGTGCAATAAGTTAAAGAAGCGGTTTTTTAAACAGGAAGCTTTTAAACAATAGAGGTTTAAACCTTTGAAAAAGGTCGTGGTGTATTATTTAGCTTCCGTTCCTCGATCAGTTTGTTATAATATATACGGAAGGTCATGCGGTTAATTTTAGGCTTTTGATTGTTATTTGCAAACCAAAGCGCAATGTGACACACTGATTAACCTCTTTTGGCAATTACTCTATTTAGCTTTCCTTTTTTTGGCCGATATAAAAAAAAGTTTTAAACAGTTTTCAACGCACAGTTCGTAACATCAATTTGCGAGTAACATCAGTGAAAACTCAACTTAGCAACTAAAATGGGAAACCTTCAAGCAATAGTGAGTATTTTAATAAAGTGTTATGAAGATAAATTAATATGAGTTACCTGCAAAAGATAGTTTAACCCCGATAAACAATGCATATAACAAATTATGGTTGTGCCATATTTTTAGGACATTTTTGTGATTGAGTATGTAAATTGCTAAATGTAGCAAATGTACACAAAAAATAAATTCTCCCAAACAAAATAATTTTGCAAAATTTGTTTTAGACCAATTACTGATGAAGACGTTTTTGTTATTTTGCATATATATATTTTTTCTTCAGCCTACTGTTACACCAGATCCCAACTTTAACCCCGAGCTTGACTGCAATCTTCTCTTCGAAGCTATGGATGGAATTGGAACGAACGAGCTAACCCTTATTCGAATTCTTGCTAACAGGCAGGTGCAGGGGGGGTGCCAAAAATAGTGGCACGTGACCATGCCCCCCAAAAAAAATCGCATTTTTTGCCTATTATTACTAAGAAAATTAAAAAAAACCGCGCTCCCCGCGATTCTAATTATTTTGCTTAAATGTCTAAATCCATTGCATTAAAATTGTTTATCCCGAAGGCATCGTACGTTCTATTACAACATGGATAAAAAACTGTCATGCCTGGCTTTAAGTAAAGTTTTTTTTTACTTTTGGTTAGCATACTTAGCTCTGGGATCAAATACCATTCTATATATATGTATTTGTTAAAACTATTTAGGTTAATGTGTTTTTATCGAATCGAATGCATAAAATATTCTCTTATATATGTTTTCATAGATTGAAAATTTCCAGAACTAGGTAAAAAATATCCGCATGCGTCTCATCGCACCCTCTTAATAGTTTTGACAATTTAAACTATAGAAGGGCGTTTAATCGCTTTACGCAAATCAATAACGTCTTTGTAATGTAGCTTTTGTATTAAAGGTAACATCTCTCCAACCTAAAACTTTGACAAAATAAACGAACTGCGTGTTTTTTTAAGGCTACTTCTTTATGACCCCACATTTATACGTAACTTTGTAACGTCACATGTATATTTTAAGACCGCTTTGAACTTTTCAGTGCCTTATATTTTGCGAGAAAACCAAAAACTTTTTAATCTGACTAGCTAAATATTTGCACATTACTGGTACAACATTTTTTTAAATTCCATAAAAAGGAAACAATTTTTGTGACACCATACGGCCATACGCCATAAAGGCTTTTCTAAAACAGACTTTCACTTGAAATTAAACAGACTATAATTAAATATAGTCACTATAGTAACGGAATGTAAACACTGTGCCAGTTTTTCAAAAGTAGTAGCCTGAAGGATTTTTTTATTTAGGTCTAGCCTCCAACGAGCTATTCTTAAAGACAGATTCCTGGAAATGTTTGGCGAGAGTTTGGTTGATAAACTGAGGAGCGAGGTGTCTGGAGGTTTTAAAGAAGTCATCACATCAGTTATGGACGTATGTTAATAACTTTACTTTTAGTGTCACCATTATAACGCTATTAAACCTAATTTTTGGATAAAAGGGTTTTGCTTTTTTAACGCTCAAGTTTTTTTCCTATAATTGTTTTTATATTATAAGTGGAAAGCGACTTAAATTAAATTTAGAAGTACTCTGTTTTTTTCAGTTTGTTGGATACATTAATTGTTGTAATTACGTTAGTTTAACAAAAAGGTCCAATTTGGGATAATGACGGGCATTGTTAGTTCCGAATTTAAAATCCAATAATATATACAATAAGTAAATTGCACCCTTCCGGTAAAATGAAATTGTTTAAAGACTATGTTGTTCTATTGACTTAACTATTGGACAATCAGAGTTTGACTTAGTAGCCTGGTCAACATAAGAATGGTTCTCAGTTGTTCTTTTTACGACCTTTCTCGCAAACTTTGATGACCTTATTTGTGTACGGAAATATCGTTAATAATAATAGCGTGTTTGTTTTACAACAGACCTGGCCAAGATACGACCCCGTTAAGCAGGGGCCGGTCGCCAAGTAGTTTAATCTGCCCCCGGCCTAAAACATTTTCAAAATAAAAACAACGCTTAACCTCAATTAATGTTTATATCTTAATTTTGGGATATAATATAAAATAAAAGTATATTTTCTAAATACACTCACCAGGTTTTTAAAACAATGCTATTTACAGATTTCTTTCAAAAAGAATCACACATATGGATATTTTCGATCGTTTTTTAATCCGGCGCAAAAAACATTTTCTTATTCTCACGCGGCCCCTGTAGAAATAATTTCCCATTACTGTTTTAGTAACGCCACGCATTGCAACACTAAGTAACGCCACGCATTGCAACATTGCTACATATTATAGTGCGATCTTACTTACTTTGTTAGATTTTAATACCAAAAACATATTAATTTTATGAATTGCAGCCAGCAGTGGTTTACGACGCAAAACAACTTCGAAGGGCGATGCGAGGTGTTGGGACTGACGAAGAGATTTTAATCGAGATTTTATGCACGAGAACCAATGAACAAGTGGATCGCATAAGTGTAAGTATATCCTACTACTAACAGAATGTAGCAAGCACTGGCGTATGGTTGTTTCTCGACTTCCGCCTCTGTAGCTCAGTTAGTAAAGTTGTTTCCGTATCACCATAGGTCTTGAGCTGCAGCCTTGTTGTTTTTGGCCTGCCTTACTTGCATCATTGATCAATTTCAGTGAGAAAAAATATCGTTTTAAATCAGAACATTTTCAACCCTTATTAAATGCCCAATGCTTTTTATACATTTTACCATGTAGAATTTGTAAATCGTCAAATTGCACATAAGGTTAAATAAATCTAATTTTGTTTGTATATAGAAGGCTATAACACAGTTTTCCTTTTTTTAAATTGTCACTATCTATCCATAGCAGCGACTAACCAATTTTCTCATAACGCACTTACGTTGTTAGGCTGCCTACGCCGAGATATTCGGTCGATGTTTGGTGGACGATGTCCGTGATGAAACCTCGGGCGACTTCAAACAGTTGCTTATGGCTATGCTCCTGGCCAAAAGAGATGAACTTTACGAAGTGGACGAAGCCGCCGCTTTGGTAGATGCGATCGCAATTTTTGAGGTACAAAAATCCAGATCGTTGCGGCTAAATGCTCGAACTATACAAATAACAGAGTTCTTTATTTTCAATTTACCAAACCGCAATTATTTTATTGCACCGAAATTAACGGTATACAAAGGAAACATAGCTTTAACTTCTTCTTTAGGCCGGAGAGAATCGCTGGTTGTGCACTGACGAAAACGTTTTTACGAACATCCTGGCAACAAGAAGCTATCTTCAGCTGAGACTCATATTTGAGAAATATCAGGATGTAAGTTATTCAGTACGCTTGCCGTGTAAACTTTTGTGGAACACAGACACAATGGCTTTATTTGTCAAACGTCGCCTAACATTATTTTCCTATATATTATTTATATTTAGAATAATTGTATTTGTTAGGTATTTAGTTGACAAAACGCCTGTTTGTTGTACTTTTTCTACATTGTCACTTATGGCAGTGGTTCTCAACCGACCAGTGCCGGTCCGCGTCAACCTTTCTGCCGGTCCGCCGAATATATTACAATTTTATATTTCAATTGAAAAATACAATATGTTGAAAGATTGTCCATCAAATTTAGATCTTCGTCGTTCCATAATTTTCAGCATTGGTACGTGACATAGAGTTAATTGTCTACTTTGGATATTATCTTACGTCACAATGCTACAAGTGTTGTGCCCAACCGTTAAAAAGTAGACTACAACGCGTTCAAGGCTTAAACTGTAAGGCCAGTTGTATGTGAAAGACTTCAATAGAACCACGTATAACACGTAAGACATATTAAAAAGACAACAGCAAATTACTTATTAAATTCAAGCTTTTACATACTTTTGTCGTAACTACATTCTGGGTTAATTTTGATTTTTGAAGGTTCACCGATTCGCAAAGTTTGTTTTGAAATTTTACCGGTTTCTAAAAAGGTTGAGAACCACTGACCTAGGGGAAAACATCCTGAATCTGGCCAATTGGATAAACAATTGTTTTGAGCGTCCACTTGATTTGTCAAATTGCTATTGAATCCAGGGGTTTTGAATTGATTTACCAATATATTTCGTGGTATTGAGTCAGGTTGCTGGCCACTCGTTCGTCCATGCCGTGAATGCTGAGACAAGCGGTGACCTGCGTAAAGCCTACAGGACTATTGTGGCCATCACCACCGACCATCTCGCCTACTATGCTCAAAAGCTGTACGACTCCATGCGTGGTCTAGGAACGGACGACGCTGCTTTGATTCGACACATCGTTGGAAGATCCGAGGTTTTTTTAAATACTTCTAAGCAAGAACGGTTTGGATAATCCCATTACTAAGTTATCACAAAGTGTATTGTGATCTACGTTTTGTATAAGTAAAAGTTCAATTGATTATACCAGGAGTGTGCAACCTGGTGCCTTCACAGTTAAAACTTGTCGCCCGCGACAGGTTGTTGGTTAAACTTTAAGCCAACGACACGAAATCGTTGACGATTGGTTTTGGGCAAATTTAAATGAGGCACTGCAATCACACAAGAAATTTGAACCTATTAATTGATTATTACCAGAACTTTATTGTATCGCAGCTTCCTTAGTTACATCTTTGCAAGATAGTTTGGTGAAACCATTTCAATAAATTAACAAGCAAGACATCGCAATAGCCCACTATTAAATTAGCCATTGCCTTTATATTTCTCCAACTGCAATGCTTTCAATATTTTTGCCTGGCTTAAATAGTACTTCGATTATTGTTTTAGATTGATTTGGGAAACATCAAGGACAAATATGTGGCAATGTTTGGCAAAACATTGTGGCAAGATATCTCAGATGACTGCTCCGGAGACTATAAACGCATGCTGCTGGCGCTTATTAGGGAATAGCCGAAAACTTCTCGTACACATAAATTGATATAAGAAGTACAGTATGAATCACACAACATATAACTGGCGTTTCTATATGTATTCAAGAATAAAATATTCGACTTTTTCTGTTTGCTGCTCAGGTTTTGGTTACCAAATTCATTATAAACGTTTAGCGTTTGTAATTAACAGACTTTTTTAGCCGTAGCTCAAGGCTATTAGAATGCTTGTAGGGTTATCATATATGATAACACAATCCCTGACAAACCGTATTAATGTTTGCAGGCCATAAAATCTGGTTGTCTGCCAATCACGCAACTGAAATTGATGATGATGGAAAACGAGAATTTTTTTTCGTTAAGGCAATACGTTCAAATTTAGATTTTGAAAGGATACGATAGGCAGCTAATAAAAGTTTCGCACATTGCCCGATCTAAAGGATTTTATACCAATGATTTGCCAAACAAGTTGTTATGGCCGTGTTCGTTAACTCAGCCGAATACAGACTAACAAAATAAAAGAAGATTCGCGCCAGAAGCAAAGCATTTTAAATATTTAGAATACCTGCCTCTTAGCAACATTTTAGCGATTCTCCCTGACGCAGATTTCAACACTGAATTTGCTGACTGCTGGATATAGTGGGCCAACTAAATATATCTAAACATGTTAAGCATTCTAAATGATAAAAAAACATCGCGTAAAAAAGTTTACATATTAATACCACTTTATTGGACTCCAGCCAGAGGACCAAAATAACAATAACATCAAACAGAATAAAACGCAGTTCGAATTAAGACCAAAATAGGACTAAAAACAGAGTCAAAAATTCCGTGACAAAACAGTGCATCCAAACGTCACCACCAAAACGGCCGATGCCACACCGACGGCCCCCTATCGTCCCATACCATCTATCTACAGTTTCAGGAGTTATTTTGAGCATTGAGCCTTATTCCGATGAATTTATGATGTATTCCAGCAGGTTTTGGTCTTATTCAGACGATTTCGATCTTATTCTCTACGTCTACTGGATACTACTGTGTATTTGGCGTTATTATGTCGTTGGTCTTAATACTATGGTTTTAAAGATCACGGGTTATAGTTTGATAATACAGAAAAAAAATTGCATAACGCAAGCAATACGAAGAGGGTTAAAAAAGTATCGATCTGGGACTTTTTGAGTAATTCAAAAATGTTATATTTAATAGCCTTAATTGTCTGCATATACGAGTTTGGCAGCTGCACTGAGAAAACCGTCACAATGCATCACATATATCCTTTCTGTTAAAACATTTCTCATTGAACACAAGGCAGTCAGTCTAATTTCGATATAACGCTGATCACCGCTAACAATCTTTTGCAGCTCAGGGAACTTTGGTCGGCGAACTGGAGCGAACGTGTTGCGGTGATGGGCTTTTGGTTCGCAATGTCTCAGACCTAAAAACAAGCGAAAGAAACGCGGTACTAGCCGTATAGGTGTAGAATGATAGACCGCTAACATATATTTGACGAATGATTGTTGTGTAAAGATTTCTTATACATAGGCATGACAAAAAAAGCTGCAGGTCAAGTATTGGTCAGCATCTGCCTAGTGGTAACAACAAAACCATTTGGAATAACGTTTATGTAAACGTTGTGTCTTAGTCGAATGAAAGATAACGCCAAATTAAAAAACAATGAAACCAACTTCCTAACTTTAAGCTAAAGTATACCCTTCAAAGCAATATTTTTTTATATTTTTTTTTATATATTTTTCCTTGTTTATTGAGGTACGTAAGGAAAAATGTTGTTAAATCGTGGATCAGATTAAAAGTTTGCACTGGTCTTATGTTGTGTACACCCGCGCTTAACCTATTATAAAGTTTACGTGGTCGGTTGCTTCTCCTCATGATCGCTGGATAAATGTGGAGCAGCCGTTTGTCTACTTTTAGGTCGACGCGCCTCATCACTTTCTGTTTCGTCCGAACGTTTTGCCAGGTTTTCTGGAAACAGCAATTTGTCGATCAATGTAATTTAATGACTCCAAAAAAGTTCAATTTCGTTTATGTAACTAAGTTTTAAAAAACTAAATACAAATTTGTCTTCAAAAAGTGGTGGCAATTTTCCTGCTGTAATAGGCCTATGCGAAAGTCAAACATTCCGTAACATGGTTCTCAGATATGTTTAAGTTTACAAAAGTTTTAGTTGCGAGATGCATTTGTGTAGTTCAAAATCTGAAAATTGGGTTGCACTGTTGAACTACAAATTGTATTATAATATTGAAAATGTGTCGTTCAAAAGTTCCACTTGGATGTTAAAATTTCACTTTTCAGGTTTACACCGTTTACCAGGAGACTGGAGTCTACTTCTTGACCTTCGTGCCCTCTTTCTGTGCCTTCGATGTTCATCTAAAATAATTGATTATATATTGAGAACATTACTTACAGTTGTTATCATATCATATACTTGGCAAAAAGATTTTGGCATTTTGTACATTGCATTTTTTCTTTAAAGTCAAGCTATAACTTTAGCTTAGAGCAGGGGTGTCCAACAAGCGGCACTTGGCACGCGACCAAATAAAAAATGGCACGCAGGCCTCCCTAAATTAGTTAATTTGCTATTCAGTCAATTGTAAAATACCTAATTTTTCATACAGTAAATTTCCATTGTTTATTTATGATATAAAACAATCGCTGCAATCACGACAACTAACTTCTAATACTATAACATTATATTGTAGTGGAGACTAGCATTCACATAACTATAAAGTTTGATGTGAAGAAACAAAGAGTCAGCTCACCGACGGACATTTAGATGCAGTAATGCGCACTGCTAGCTACACGTTTTTATTATTTGTAAAAAAACGCTTTTATTATTAGAAAGAATTACATAACTGAAGTTTGGCGCGGGGCTGAAGTTATAGGATAAAAATTGGCACGCCGACATGTTTGAGTTGGACGCCCCAGGCTTAGAGTCATATTTGAAATTAACCAAGATGTAATGCAGAAGGGAGTAGGATTCTCCTGTATGCGTTGGGCTTTTTCTGTAAACTCAGGGAGTAAAACACAAGCAAATCCTACACTTAATTGACATAGTGTCGATATTCAGAATTTTTAGCTTAATTTGTAGCGAGGCTGTTTCGGATAACCTCACCGCAGGCAAGTTTTCATAGCATGGGCTTGCATCACAATTATTTGATCGAAAATTTAATTCAGAGGTTATTACAATGTCCATCGCGACTTGATTAATGCTATTCAAGTTCGATTGACCTCATAAATTGCTTCGAAATATATCAATTTCTATTTGATTAGAAATAATTGTTACGAAAAAAAGCTTAGCGAATAATTGTGATCCTCTGTTACAAACAAATAAATAAATAAAAATAACAAAAATTTCTGTCACTTGGTTCGTCGCCCAGTTTAACAAACTTCAGCATGAGGAAAATATGTATTAACGAATAATAGAATTGGTCGATTTTAATTTCATCGCTTTTTTACATAATAAAAAGGCTGCTCTTAATTACTAGAGAAGTATATTATATTTATTAAAGGATATTGCTTGAACTTTACTTGGCGGGATGCTATATTTTTTATAAATATGTTGCTATTGGTAGACTGGTTTGGTTAATACCCTAAGGGCTACCGGTGTAGTTAAAAGTAGTAATAAACAGACGAAATACTAAAAAATGTACGCAATTTTCTGACCTGGCGGGGAGCCATAGCGGCCGTAATGCCCTTCCATTCCAGTGTTTGCAAAAAGCGCTTCCTCAAAAGCTGAGTGGTGAAACTGCGAGTGAGTATTTCCGGGTCTAAAATATCAAGGTAGTGATTACATCAAAACGGTAAAGCGAAAAGTTTAGTTGTGCCCACCCGTATTACAACAACAAAATCGGCATTATAATTTACCTGTACATAGAAAGGAAAAGTTCAGCAGCCTGCTTGGCTGGTAATGCCATTACTGCAACGTGGCCTGGTTCAAGATCATCGCCAGGCGCTACACGAGATGAGTGAAAACCGCCATTTTCTCTTGCCCGTAACTGCGTGTTATAATAGATTTAAAAAGGCTGATAATAAACTAAGATCCCGTTTAAAATGGTAGTATAATTTTATCAGTTGATCAAATACAGTAGGCCTAATCGATAGGGTTTATTTTCTATTTTCCAAAATAATGAATTGTAATTCAGAATCAAAAACGGATTTAAAACCTGTACCAAAGATGACATATGGGGCTAGAAAGTGGCATGATTTATGCAGTAAAAGCTAACCCAGCTTCTGTTTTTTCGCCAGGCGTACAGGGCGCAAGATCTTATTGGGCTGCATACCCCGAACTTATTGTGTATAAAAATAGTTTTCTTGGATTAAAATTTTCTTTACAGTATAGATTTGTGACAAAAAATAAGATAAATGTATTTTGACCTGAAGTATACATTTTAGTTTGCGACACGTTTCGTTAGCCGAGAGGTTACTTACTATTCTGATTTTGCCTTGAGCAAAAAATCGAGTGATTAGTGATATGTTTTTTTTCAATTCTAAGGCCTTACATCAGTAATACTTTAACACCTTAAAAATCCCCTTAAGTGTGCTGCAAAACATTTTGTAATTGGGGAAAATAAATTAATTCTATTACGAACAAGCATGCACGAAAGTAAGTATAGACAATTCGCAATATACTCATACATTTTAACCTTATCAATACAGCACAACAGCAAGGTTTTACGTTTCCAACGATTTGATCAACGGCTGAAATAATGAACATGTAAACTAGAGTTGAAAAATAGTGCCCCTAAAAATATGGACTTACTTTAGTGTTGCAGCAACGGGGGCCAATCGCGTTAAAACAAATAACGAAAGAAATTGTGGAGTTAACAAGCTCCAAGAAGGCTACAAAGGTAGTGACGGCTCCAACAATCAACTGAAATCATGAAGACGAAGTAGAACATTAATTTGGAAAAAAAATGCACGTTAAATTTATACTCTATATTCTAAGGCTTTGTATATAATTTAATAGAATTAGCGGCAGCGCTATAAATACTCCATAAAGCAGTGGTTCTAATTTTTTAATTGCTCACGGTCCCCTTAAAAAATATACGCCAATAAACGCAAAATTACACGTTTTTGATACCGTATTAAGTATTGTAACGCGGCCTTTTATAGAAGTGGCTAAGTTTCTAACTTCGTCACACGCTGCCTCTGCTTTTCAGATATAAAACCGATCGTGATCGAAATCTCCACAGAAAATGTGAAACCTCTAACGAATCGCTTTTTTGAGTAAAGCAATTACGAACAGTTCTAAAACCGTGACCGTATAGTCTACAGTGGCAGCGCAGCAAGCTACAAAAAACGTAATTCTCATTAGCACACACAAGACTATGACGTCACAATGCACAATTCAAATCAAAGCATGCAATTACGCGAATGAAATGAACAGCCAATCGTGCTTTGCAGTCTCAGAAAATTGTCTCGCGGACCCCAGCATGAGAACCACTGCCATAAAGAGACGAAATTGTATTTCGAATCTTGATAGTCGGTACAGGTAATCAACTTGGACGTTAAGTAAGGTATGCGATGATGGATTAGTAGTTAAAAAGTTTATCATAGTATTTTTCGTGCAAAAAGCAATTAAAGTCAACTTTAGCTAAGTCTACAGCACCAAACGGAGAGCTGCTGCTTTTATTTTTCTTGGGCAGCTTTTAACTGGTGCACCATTAAACGCCGCGGGCAATATTTAAAAATTTAAACATATGTTTTTTACCAATTTTTACTTTCTCTTTCGGCTTAGTCATTAATCCTACAGTTATTTAAAGATAAAGCAACTATAAGATCAATAAAATGCAAACTGGCAAGTATTTTAAAAGAAATGCCGTTCTGACCAAACAATTACAGCGCGATTCGCTCGCCATCTTCAAAAATCAAAATCAATCCAAAATGTAATTGCGACAAAATATGCACCTTTAAAGCAAATAATTCAACTTCAACTTAATGAAGCAATTTGCTGCTGTTTTTGATATAATACGTGTTATAAGTGATTCTATTGAAGTTTTTCACATACAACTACAGTCCTGAAGTTTAAGACTTACACGAGTTGTAGCCTTATTTTCAACAGTTGGGCACAACTCTTGCAGCATTGTGACGTACGATAAAGTCCAAAGTAGACCAGCTTAGTGTATTTAAGACTAATATACAGCAATATGTACTATTTTCCAGAATTATTACAGTATGATACCTGTTTAGCATTGGTTGTGTTGCCTGATTCGTCCGCCACTGCAAGTCCGCAATAAATCGCAATTGCCAACGAGCCAATGGCACTTGCAATAGATAAGTTCATGAACCAAGCAATGAGCTTAAGTCGATTAGTTTTGTCAGACATAATCGAAAGAATCCCGCAAATAGGAAACTGCAAAGACACACAAAATGTACCTGGAATGTTTTTCATCTACCATACAGGCTAAACAACCTATGAAGTTATTCGACGTTTTTTCTTTGATATAGCCTAGGTCTTTAGCCGCAAAAGTTTAAAAAGAATCCTATAACCGTGTTGTTATAGTTTGATAATAAATGTAAAGCCAAAAAGGTCGAGTAGATCGACAGAATCTATATTGAGACATTTCGATACCGACTTGTATCATTTTTATGTAATGTGATTGAGTAAATCAAAAGAATCACTTATGAAAGGTGGGACGCAGTTGTCATCATTTATTTCATTATCAAGCTACTTTTCAGAAGCGTGCATAGTGTACCCAAATTATATTGTAATTTTGAAAAGTATTCGCACAAATGTGCTTCATCAGGTCAAAGTGGGCCTATATCAGGGATGGCGAACCACTGACCCGCGGGTCACGACCCAACACACATTTTTTTTCTCGAAATGTTATCATCAATCATTTTCAGAAAAGGATAAAAGTAAAAAACAATTCTTGGTTAGATAGCGGCCTACATTAACTGTACTTCAAAACAAATGCGTGCAGAAAAACAGACAACTAAAAGCATTTTGTTTATAGCTGTAAAACGTAAAGGGTGTCGATCCTTTAGGAAAAATGAACAGCTCGCAGACTAAAAACTCTAAAAAACCTGGTTAAACCGAGCTGAAAAGCTTTCTGATGAACATCTGAAATCCTATAAAAAATGCTAAAGCATTTGTTAACTATTTAGGTTCTTACTATTCGTTGGAATCCGAATTTGGAAATCGTCCCAAAACCTTAAATTGCCAACCCAGGCAACAACACTTAAAACAACGCAGCAAAGTTTCTCGTAAAATTGGCAATTGTTAAATATATGACCCACTGTATTTTGTAAAGATTAAGGTCGTGTTTGTAACCCGTGCGATAAAAAGGTTCGCCATCCGTGGTCAATATGAACATATAATGACTATACTCCTATTAATACCTGATGAACTACAATTGTACAAAAGCTTGTCAAAATTACAATAGAATACATTTTGTCATTCGACAAAGCCACTTGTTTTCAGGTTTTAAAATAAGTCCTAGTAAAAAGGACTTCATCCAGAAAGGGTATTTTAAAAGATTTTTTATCGATATATTGCGTTTAAACCAGTGGTTCTCAACCTTTTTGTTCTCGCGACCCCCTTTAAGTTTTCGATAACTTGCGCGACCTCCCAGTTATAGTGTATGATAAATAAACCTGAGTAAATAAAAAAACACATTTAAAATTTGGCAAAAGTGAAAGAATCTAGTTTAGGATTGTATCAATATTTGGCTAAAATGTGCTATGCACAACAAGCTTAAGTTACGGTTTGAGCCAGGGTTGCCAGAGATTGACATTTTAAGTCAAATAATATTTAGCATGAACCTAGTGCGAGACTAAAGGTGATCAATGGAGGTAACTGTTCTTGGTGAGCAGCCAAAATTCCTTACAAATTTACAAAACAGTTAGTCGTTAACAGCAGTGCAATAATAAACCTGTCTGTAAATTCTATTTCTCTTTGCCAAAACGGCAAGACCAAAATTTTATTACCGGTATTCTGTGGATGTTTTGGAAGAGGCTATATAAAATGTTATGATATCGCTGCAAAGTAGAAATACTTTGCCTGTAACCTATTGTAAACCTAGCACAAATTTCATTGTTACTTGGCCTAAATTTCAATTTGGAACTAAAGCGCCCTATACTACACCTGACGCTTTAGTACGGCAGAAAATTATTGCAGAAATACGCATCAAAATCGCGCGAATCGCAAACAATTTTATTAATTAACGTTGTTAAATTTGGTATAAACAAAGTTTATAGGCCTCGTGAGCCCGTGGTTTTACTATAGGCCTCGTGAGCCCGTGGTTTTACATCCCACAATGTTTCAAATAAATTCGGCCAAATTAGGACAGAAAGCTTACTGTCCTAATGATAAAGCAAACCATCGGACACAGCAGTTAAATTAGGACAATCTATTGTTTTTGGTTCAAATTTTAGGCCTTCTGGCAATCCTGGTTTTAGCGTCCATTCATTTGTTTTTATTTTTTTTCCTTCTATACTGCTAAACTGTTAGTTCATATTGTCTAATTCTTATGATTATTTCCTTAATGAAATTGTACATGGCGACCCCCAGGTTGAGAACCACTGGTTTAAACAAACCTAAATAAAGCAGCATGGTATTTTCTCATAAAATGTGAATTGTTTCAATAAACTGTATTAGAATAATAAAATAAGCCATCACGCTTATGGTAACATTAATTGTACTACACAAAACCCTTTTAATATTCCCAACGGAAATTCTATTCAAAAACGCACTAACAAATGTCTAACTCGACTTACCGGAATTGATGCCCATATTGGAAGTCCAGTAAGACCCAAAAATGAAATAACAGACTGTCCCTCTTGTGATCTGATCCATATAGCTGCTATACCCAGAATTGTACAACAAGCCCAAATAGCAATGTGTAGTACAGCTATAGTTGAAACCACTGCAGTGGTTACTTTGAATAGTGAAGTAGTTTTACTTGGTTGCATTTGTACATTTTAGGTATCTACTAATAAAGGAAAACATCCATTCTCATACAAAGTCCTGCTTGGATTTAACCTTTATTTATAAATTGTATATTTTCTAGTCACTAGAGTTGAAACCTGAGGACACAAAGCCACGTCACTGCAAACTACATTTATGAGTATACTTCGTCTTCTTAAGAAGCAAAATTGCTTCGCGCAACCTTTATTTGACTTTCTAGCAAGCTTTAGTTCACTATAATTTTTTCATATCTAGCACATTGGGAAAGTAAGCTATTAAAACAATTTTTTGTTATAATTCTTCTTACGTCTTTACAATGTGGCCATTAGATATAAGTCACACCTCTCAAAAACTCATTGCGTTTTATTAATTATGGGCGGTTCCGACAATCTTTTGCATTTTTGTATTACAAATACCATGGAAATGTGCAAATCTTTTTTTTATTGGATGCCCAATGCGCCATTATTTCTTTGGCGTCTTTTATTTTGACGTATTTTTATCTAATTTCAGTTTCATGGGTGGACGATCCCAAACAGGTAGGCCTACATAAGGTTTTAGAGAGTAATTTGTTTTTAGACGTTATGATGTTGTTTAATGACCTTCCTTTCCTAAATTGTTCATTACCGCAAAACAAATATGCTGAATATACTTGATATTTATCTTTACTTAACTTAGCTACACCTACAGATCCCCGCTGTTACTGTGAAACTGAGGCAGAAACATCCTTTAACCTTATATTTTTACCGTACATTATATGATTTTATAAAATAAATGATATTTTATAGACTAGCTTAAACTATAGGCTTACACAACATGGCTGTTGCTGTACCCTATCTTTGGTTTGACCAAAACTACTGGACTGTTCTGTTGAGTGACAACAATGCAGAGACATTTCGGTAGTATCATTTTACCGATTTACGGTATCGTTTTTGTGCTGCCTTTTGTTTATCATGTGGTACCTGTGTTGTTCGGGCGGGCAAATTCTTGTAAGAGGCGTACAACTCGTTCACTAGTTCTTTGTTTGTGAAATAAAATACTTCGCATCGCTTTTGGCTCATATATTTCTCGTAACAGGTTGTGTAAATCAGTATTTTATATCCATACGGAAATATATTTTTTGAAGCGAGACATAACATTTTTTAATTTTTAGAGAGGTTTCAACTTGGGGTACAAGTAACCAGCAAAATGTTTCAACTTGGGGAACAAGTAACCAGCAAAATGTTTCAACTTGGGGAACAAGTAACCAGCAGATGATGCGGGTTTAACGAGCTACTTAACTGCAAGTAAATTCTCACTTATTGAGTTCTTGGCTGACGTCAATGGTTACTCGTTAAATGGCGAGAGCTGTTGAAGTGCTCTCTGTGGCTTGATTATACACAATGAAAAACACCGTAAGTCTGAAACGAAAATCCTCGGAGAAAAGACTATACACAACTACGACTAATTATGAGGACAAACCTAAATGCGTGATATCCAATCAGGTTTGTTAATTTTATGTAAAAACTGACATAAAAATAAACATTGTTTTTATAATCATCACATGTTATTTATAAAGTAAAAGGGTTTACAAAAATTCCTAAAAACTCTAATAAAAACCGCGGGCTTTAGTGACACATCAGTGCCACACTCAGTGCCCGACTGTACGCAACATACAATGGTCTACAAAAACACGGAAATGTTGTTGAAACGCGTGTGACCGAAAGTGTCTAATTCAAAGGACATAACATCGTTTGTCAAAGAGATCAGCCATATACAAAAGGGAGCTTTGGGTGGTAAAGTCGCTGTCGATGGTAAATGCGATGGGCGTTAGCTTGAAACGATTTAGGCAGTCCCTGGTTGTTGAATTGCTGTATTGGTTCAAGGTCACTAAGCAACGACCGCGAAACTGACTTGACTCCAGATCTAAAATCACAAGAAAATCTTTTAGGAACAATAAAATCTTTTCTTATGATATATACTTCTCGCGAGCGCTTTGACTAAAAGTCCTTTAACAACATTACAGTACCTTGTACTTTTCAATCTTCTAAGTTTAGTCAGGCATGCCAGATAATTAAAGCATGGCGTCGGATTATTTTATTAATTTTAGAAAGCGTTTTAAGCAATATAAAACAAAACAATCACCTCATAGAAAGTGTGACACACGTTTGTTGATTTTCAACATCGTTTGCGTCAAGATGCACACTCGGAAGTCGCACTGTCACCAAATTCTTGCCAGCATTACTCACTTTCTCCAATGTCTTTCCATTTTGCTGAACAGCCAGTTGCCGGCGAATGGAACGATTGATGAAATCACGTTTGCTTGCGGCTCGCCTGAGACTCGAAAGTTCAGCGGCTAAAGATTCGTTGTTGTGCAAATGTTTAACATTGAGATGGCCGGGTGGGCCTTTCTGCTGAACTGTATTACTGTTTTCACGGGGCAGTCGAGTTGGTTGACCAAATAGCTGCGTGCTGGAACAATCACGACTCACGTTTGTACAATTTCCAACTGAAACCGGCTTGTCCCGCGTTTTAAGCTTATTTTCACCAACTCCAGACTTTGACGATTGGGTGGCTCGTAAATGCCTCACAACGTGGCCGTAACTGCATTGTGACCTTTCGCTTGCAATTAGGTCTAGGATAACCCGATGAAAGTCGTTTTGGGTGGCAATTGGCGCTAAATTTACTTTGTGGATGCTTCTACTCGTTTCGGAAGCTGCACGCCTAGCTCTACCAATGCCAGACCACCTTCTACTGCGCTCCACCGACTGCTTAATTTCTCTCGAGGTCACGTAGGAAGACGGGCGCGTGGATACCAGTACACATTCTCTCAAATCGATAGATTCCATAAAGTATCTTACTAAACTATCTTGTTTTAAACGTTTATCTTCTTTCGAGTTCTTTACTGCTGTGCCATCTTGACCAAGCGATGCACGCATTAACGCTTTGCGAATGTCAATTTTCCGTGTAGAATCTGGATCGTATTCCATAATTATTCCAAAGAAGTAAAATTTATTAGAGAAACGGTAAATTACAGAATTGAATTGCAGCAACGGACAACTTAAGAGTTCAGATTTTCTTTCTTTCTTCACCTTCGTTATTAAATAGGCGACGCGATTCGACCCGCAACATATGTTACACAATCGAAGCAGAGTTCTCCACAAACAGTGCCTACTTACCTCACTGCCAAGCGTAAGCTTTTATTTGCTTAGCCCAAGCGAATGTCGTCGGCCGTTCCCAACAGTCGTTACGTCACGACCATTTATCACTTACCAAATTTTGACGATTGGAGATGCGTAACCCTAGCCATCTCATTGTCATGAAGGCTGGCCCTTCGATATTGCTTACATTTCTATTATTATATACATCATTATGGTGTCCTAAAGTTCCAGTACTGCTGAAAGAAGGTAAAAAGTGATTATATTTGGTTTTTCGATGCTTTTTACATTCTCGTTTGTTTTCCTTTAACAACATTTAGGTTACGCTTGATATCAGTTGTTGATTATATGTAACATGTTTTACATGAAACGGATACAAATCGGATGTGGCTATAGCTTGTTACATTTCTGTAACTTTTAACGTCAAGAATGTTTTGATCACTTACTTTAGTTTAGTAATATAATGCTGTGTTATCGTAGGCCTACTATATTGATCGGAGAAAGCTATGATACTTTCATAATGCGCTGCATAAAATATGTTTCAATTAAAAAAAAATCGCCTATTTACATGGCAACCTGGTTATTATACATGGCAAAAGAAAACTTAAAACATTGGTTCCTAATTAAAAATTATAAGCAATAAACCAAACTAGGTAATTATTGCCAAACTAGGTAATTATTTTAACACTGACTGTGAACAATTCAGGCAATCATGGTTATTTTAAATTAAATAAATACATAAATATTAATTTCCGCCCTTGTGGGAAATCTCATAATAAAATCAACGTAATATCAGCGTCATCCCTTTCAACCTTCCAAATAGCTTTCTGCGCAAACTTAAAACAAAGTTGGTATAATATATTTGGGGCCTCAAATGGTAAAACATACAAAATGAAGCGCTAGCGTTGGTCATAGGGTAGCTCAAACATGATTGTTGTGGATGCCTACTTCCTTGCGCTGGGAATCAAATGGGTAACATAATTATTTGATGACAGTTATTAGGTGCCTCGGAAAAAGCTGGAAAGGATAGGCGACAATGAATTATAATATTGGCTTCGGAGAAGTCTGTCTCCTCTTTCTCTAAAAGCCCGAAAACTGATTCTCTTGCAAACTGTCAAAAAACAATCAAGGACTGCAAACATTTTATTAGCATAATGTTCACAAACCTAGGAAACGGCAGCTAGACCGTTGTGGATCAGGTTCAATACCATAAACAAACCTTTTTATGAATAGTATGTTAACGCTGTCATATTGGATTACGGGCATTTTATCAACAACACATTCTAGGAATATAAGTCCTACGATAAATTTGGCACTTTCCCTGAAATAAATGACCTATCCACAGTTGACAAAGTTGTACTAAATTGCTAGTAAAACCGTGGTGTTACTGATAGTTGCTGTGAGATGTTTTTCAGATATTAACGGTTTACCTGTGGTTTTTGAAAACTTATCTGAGCGCGGTGAGCAATTGAAGTTAGATGAAAGGTATCCGGCAGAGGTGTGGTGCAATATGAATACTACTCGTCTCTGGCGTCCGCTTCGGCCTCGACCATTTCGAATCGTCGTTGCTTTTTATGGGCGCTTCTATTCAATCACCTCTTTTAGGGTACTTCTTCTCCTGCTTCGCGCTATAGTATAAGCCAATTTATTTTTCCGCAGCACAAAATGATTTGCAGCAGCGAGTGTTCCCTCTAAGAAAATTTTCTGCTGCGCAAATAGTTTTTGTTGTGCGCAAGAATATTTTAATGCTGCGTTGGCAAGGGCCCAGCGGCAGATCAATGTTTTTTTGTTCTGGGGCGAGGCGTGATAATTGTAAAGATGACGTCATGAAACAAATATTATCAAGAAACTTGTATGTGCAACTACAATCGAGTTAAATATGTTCAAGGATATGGCAACAAAGCGGTCGCGCGTAAAAATATCCGAATATTTGTGTTAAATTGACAAAATGGCTGTTTAAAAATAGAATGCGTGATGCCATTAGCGCACAAACAAGAATCACGAACAATTCGCTCATTTGCATTTATCAAGAAGATTTTGTCAATTTGTGAGAGACATTATTGACCCCACAACTGTATCTACACAGAAATCTGCAATTGTGTTAAAAATTTACGTCCTAAAAATGCATTTCGGTTTCATGATCCCAAATTATTGTCAAACACTCCACTGCTGTTTTCGGCACTGTTCTAAACTAATTTTTTTCTTTAAGCTTGATTTTCCTGAGTAGACGTTTAATTCTACGTGAGATAAAAAAAAACCTACACAGCATGGATGATGAAATCCGATTAATCGTCAATGCGGATTTGATTTGTTTACTTGCATTTAACTGCAAAGTGCAAACATTAACGAAAAAATGGCCAATGCGAAATGCTTAAACTGTTGTGACCAAAAAGTAAAGATATTTTTAGCTTTACGGTGAGAATGATGTAGGTGTGCAAAAGCAAATTATACTGCGCAGTTTGTCGGACGTGGCTGCGCAATTGCGCACCTTAGAGGGAACACTGGCAGCAGCTGCCTAATTTATCTTCCGCGTGTTGTACCTTTTTCTTTAAGATGTCGAGTTTTACTGTCTATAAGCCGTGCCCTTCGCTTGGAGCAAGTGTGTAGTCAGCCATGCAAGCTTGAACTGAACTCAACTACGACGTATCTCACTTTACAACGAGCTCGTGGAAATTTGGCTAGAATAAATTCACTGACAATTTTTGAGCAGTTGACGAAGAATGGGCCTTTTCTAGACTGCTAAACCATTGCACTATTTGATTAAATTATACTCTCCCTACCACCCCCTGTGAAACACCGTCTACAGCAGAGTGTCAGTTTCCATCATGGTATTGCATAGATCAGCGCTTCTCAACCGGTGCGCCATGGAATTTAATACATATAAAACATTTATTTTTTACATTCCTATTAAGCTTAGCCCATTGATTCCACAGTACTTTCAAGTGAAAAACACAATTTGACCTACAAAGCAACAATATATGACCTACAAAGTAAGATCTACAACGCAACTATCAGCAGCGATCTAATAACGCCAATTTCGTAGTAATAACCACGACAGACTAAAATCTAAAATAGTCTAGATAAGGCCTATACATGGCGTAATAAGTCCAAAATTAATCGGAATACCACTAAACTAGACTGTATAGGGAAAGGGTATGGGATGATCGGGGACACCTGTCTGGCAATGGCCGTTTGCTGTCGACATTTGGGCTCCGCTGTTTTGGCCCTGGATTTTTGTCCCTGTTTGGGCTAATGGGCGGGTAGTTTGTAGTGTTAGCAATTGGGTTAGGTTTGAAAATATTTGGGGAGTTTTTTGGGGTTTTTGGGGAGTGATAGTTATAGGTGGGGTTTGGGGTTAGGTTAAAGGTTGTATAGGCCTTAATTTGCCATTTAGGTCTGATTCCGACTTCGTCATTATTGCGACTATTAGGTATTAGTCCTATTTTCGCGTTATTCCTAACTGTCTTTTGTTCCGAAGTTGATATTGTTTTTATTTTGGTCTCAAGGCTGAAGTCCCTTTAAAGATATACAACTATAAAGCCTATATAACAAAAAATTGCAAGCGATTTAAGAGAAATACTCAAAAATTTCGCGCTCGCTTCGATCGCAAAGTGCGCCGCCACTCTTTGAAAGTCTCTAGGTGAGCCCCCAAGTCAAAAAGGTTGAGAAACACTGGCAGATATCCATGACAAGGGCAAATTCCGAAGTCACTTTTGGAAAAAATCGACGGGGTGGAATAGCGCCCTCAGGTATAATTACCGGCACTAGATTTGCAATACGTAACTAACTCGCTGGAAAAGTCTTTATTGCTACTACAATTGATATCTCATCGACAAACATGATGAGTATAAGGTTTTAAAACGATGTAACAGACCTGGCATAAAAGTTATACGTCCTCGCTAAAAATTTGACAAAATTATACCATATCAATTTGAAACCGTTTACAAAATTACTAAAAACTAAGATATTATTTTTTTACATCGACAGATTTCACCCCGCGAACTTGGTTTATGTTCTTAGGGCCCGCTCGAACTTTCATTTTTGTTGATTTTTTATCTGGTTATATTTCCTTGGCATTTGTATAGTTCTTTGTCTTTTTTTTCAAAATCACGTCATGGACGACGCAAAAAAACAATGCAATACTTTATACAAGAATGCGTTGTTTAAATTAATGCTTTCCAAACAGGTCAAATTTTGTTAAAATTTAATTTAGGCCAAATGACAATCGCCCTACTTTTAAGTAATATACGGCGATTATTATTTAACTTGTCAAAAAAAGTAAAAATCGATTAAAAATTCACATAAATCGTTTACACAATTAAAAACTATAGTCAGCTTTTTGAAACTGTCGTTTTGTAAAACTTAATCAAAAATTTTTAGTTTTTAATTAAACAACATTTTAACTGTAGCCTATTATATATTCATTAGAGCAATATTCGTTTTTGCATTATATTGTTGTTTACCTCTGATTTGGACAGTTGCATTGAACAGTATTTGTTGTCTTTTTTCACTTGTGATTTGTAATTATCCCATTTATTTCGATACGTAGGCTATTTTCATGAGTTTTGCATCAACCCGAAAAAAATAGCTGATTTGTATTCGACCGATAGTCAGTAAAACATCTAATACGTATAGTTTTTTAAATCACTGTAGCCTACTTTTAATAGGTGAAAATATGTCACAAAAGTATATTTTGAGGTCGAGATGTGGTAAAACTTCAATATTTTTGGTCAAAATTTCTTGTTTTTTAGGTCGAAAATTAATCGCCCTGGTTATAACACGTTTGTAATACTTAAACCCTACCCTCAAATTGGATCTGCATTAGTAGTGTAGAGGTCCCACCGTCTGTATTTGTTATTTACTGTGTTCGTTGTGCGTGTGCTAAATGCCTGTTTAAGTCGTTCTGGTATATTTCCTTTCCCTGCATCCTGCTCGTTAACTGGCCAGTTTTAATCCTAAAAGCATTCGCTTTTACTGCAACGTTAGTCGTGTCCTTTCTACTGCAAGACAGTCAACAATGCACGCCTTACTGGCAACACGTGTTTTTGCTGCGCTGTAAGCTCTTTTATTGAAAGCGAACTATGATAAATTATGTGAATGTACAATAAATCTATAAGAGACCTGACAGTATGCACTTTGAAATGCTACGACAGTTCGTTTAGTTTCGATTTAGTGGAGTTCAGATAGCACGGTGGTCATGTCTCCCCGTTGAAATATACAGTAGGCAATCTGTGTAATCACAAATTTACATAAAAGACTTCTACGATCTGTATACCCTAATTGCATAAAAAAAGTAAAAAAATAATTTTTATCAAAGCTGGGCAATCCCCGAAACAAAACACTGTGGTAAAAAAATCAAGTGCAAAGTTTTTAATACAAGCTTGCAACAACATTATTTTATTAAGTACCTGAGTTGGTAATTACCGCAAACGAATATCGATTACTTTATAAGTATCATCGGAATGAAGCAGGTTCGTTTGCTAATGCTTTGTTGTAAATTTTGGTTCAAAGTAGTTTTCAATTATTAAGGTCTAATAATAAATAGGCACTCGTCTAGAATCCTAACACAACCCACATTATTTGGGTTAGCGTTTGGGTTATGGTGGGTCAAGTATTAAATAATAAATATAATAATACCTGACACACCCCAGGTCAAACGCTAACCACCACCTTAACCCCAATAATGTGCGTTGATTTCAATTGTTTGTTCGCTGTGGTAGGATTCTAGATCAGCACCTAAGTTTTATAAAAATCTTTCCGTTCCATCATTACCAAAAATATTACTTTTTTACATAAACCATCAGTATATAGAATGTCTTAATTATATTTTTCAGGATTTACAAAATGCTTTGACTAATCTATTTGCAAAACACAATAAACAGTTTGATGATAAAATTAAAGATGATTTACCAAGTAAATGGGAAAAACATGGTGATTTTATATTGTTTCCAGAAACATCTTTCACCCTGGACATTTGGTCCAGTTTTGGTATGTTGTAAATTAATGCAGAACTGCCGGGGCCCCAGATTGGAAACTATGGATATTTTGCTGCGGAGACGATTTGACAGCTTAAAATTGCTAAATACGACAATTTTGCAGCATAAATTTACCAAAATTTGCGCTGTTATTTCTAATTTTTTACTGGCTAAAAAAAATGCTATATATATACTGAAATCCATTAACCCACCAAAGTTTGCACGCTTGTGCCACTTTTCGCGTCTTATTGCATCTTACTGCGATTTTTCACGAAATGCATGGCCATGGTCATCTCTGAGCCAGTATATTCTGTGGCAAATGCACATCCCTGATTGGAGAATTTCCCTGTAAATTTGCACTGTTATCTGTTGCTGTTACAGTTTGTTAACAATCACCATGAATTGTGTCGGAATGTTAATCAAATCCGTAAACCTACAGTCATGCTTATGTTTTTTTGGTCGCAATATATCTACTGCCCGGCAAGTTTTATTAAATTAAATACTCTACAGAGCCTGTCCAAATTTTAACAGTTACTTTTAGACTGCACAATCTCAGGATGCATGAACTTATCCCACTCGCAATTTCCAAATTTTACAATCTGGTGCACACATAATTTAGTAAATTTTTCACCTGAATATCCCTATCCTGTTAGTACAAAGCACATCAATTGTGTATTAACCTTGAATGCAAACATGAACAGTGAACACCTAAAAATTTGGCACTGTACTTCTCAGATCTCAGTGTAAATTACCATAAAAATAAGACTGGCTGGGCCTAAGGTGTGTTTGATCTGTCAATTATATTGCATCCATTGACTAGGTTTAATAAGTTTAAAATTGATTTGACTCTTTATTTGTTTTATTATTTGGTGAAACACTATTGTATATATTATTAATATATATTAGAAATGTCAACATTATATATTTTAGCTCAAATAAAATGTATTTTAAAATTGTCTTTAGAACAAGAAGAGTTATGGAAATGTGTAGCACAAAGCTTTCGTGTAAACAGAATTGCCAAGCAAGCTGCTATTGTCAACAATGACTACCGCAGTCCCAATATTGTTATGTTACATGGCAGAAATACCGAAGTTATTCACATCGACAATAAAATAAAGTTTAAAATTTTATTTTGAACTAAGTGCAATATGTGTATATATAACATAAACCAAGAAATTATTTTAGTAGTTTTTAAAAGATTATATATCTGATAAAATATTTGAGATTTCTATTACTATTTATCTACCAGATATATTTTACAATATATTACATTGTACATATCTATAATAACTTCTGGATAAATTTTAAATATATTTTATAGATATAAATTTGATGTTACGAAGTGTATGTTTTCATCTGGTAACATCACAGAAAAAATCCGTTTGTCAAAACTTGATTGTCATGATGAGGTTGTGGTGGATATGTTTGCAGGTTTATATATATCTTTATATTTAAAAAAAGTATTTTTATAACATATGTACATTTAAGATACTTAAAATAAACAAAAATAAAAACAAATTCATCAAACCAAAAAAAAAATAAAAAATAATGTTTATTCTCAAGACGTTGTAATTACTTTACAGGGATTGGATATTTTTCTCTCCCGTTTTTAGTGCATGCCAAAGCGAAACACTTACATGCATGTGAATGGAACCCAGACGCAGTTAAAGCTTTAAAGCAAAACTTAGTTTTAAATAAAGTTTCAGAACGATGTTCTGTATATGAAGGTGATAACAGAGTGGTAAGTTTTACATTAATTTTATGTCAAATTATAAATAGTGGTAAAATATCCAAGGCTAAAGCAATATATGTTTTACTGTAAATC
This sequence comes from Ascidiella aspersa, assembly GCF_963924565.1. NCBI lineage: Eukaryota > Metazoa > Chordata > Ascidiacea > Phlebobranchia > Ascidiidae > Ascidiella > Ascidiella aspersa. Next base: position 20,258,198 of record NC_139453.1, read on the forward strand.
TTTAATCAGCAGGCCTATTAGGGATTTAGGGTCTTCAAGTGCACTATTGCTACATATTTCTTTGGAACCAGATAGATACATATATATTTTTTTCATATTTGATAACACAAAATTCCTGACAAACGGGATTATTGTTTGAATGCACCATAACTAGTCTGCATTCTGAAGAACCTATTATTCTAGCGAAAGCAATGCGCAAACAACAGATTGAATTTCATTTAGCCCAAATAAATTATTTATGGCTAAACTTTAAATATAGATTTTACAATGATACTATTACACATTAGCCACATAAAAGTTTCACACATTGCTCTATGAAATCAATGCACATTATTTAAGTTGGGATGTGAATCAGCTATTGGGTTTGGGGGTCAATTATTATTAAATTTAATCTCCCAGTTTTAATAAATATAAAGTAATGAAATTAACTAATTATTAAAAAAAGATACAAGGATTGAATATTATTGTTAAAGTCTGTTGAAATGTTGTTGGATGCAATTCAATACTAAATTATCCGGAATGCGATGGTCAGGCCATACAGTAATCCGTCCCTTTAAGAAAAAGGTTTGGCGACTACTGATCTACACCATAATAAAAGATAGAGATAATATAAAAAACCGAAAGTATATTGAGAAATTTGTTTATATATACAATGTGTCATGTACTTGGATTTACCAAATTTTACAATAATTTGCAGGTTTGTCCAGTTGGTATTGCTGACCGGGTAAACCTTGGCCTTATTCCAACAGCAGAAGCCAGCTACTATGCTGCCGGTAAAGCATTAAACAAGAAAAGGGGTGGAGTTTTACATGTGCATGGAAATGTATCTTCTGGCAAAGATTCTGTGTCCTGCAGAAGCTCCTCTGAACATCACACAAATATAAAATATTTTAACACCACTTGTAATCGAACTCTGAAAAGGAGTTGGTTAAACTGGGGAGTGGACACCGCTAAAAAATTTTTAGACATTTTGCAAACAATAAGCCCAAATTTGACGTGGACAATCACAGTTGTTCACATTGAAAGAGTTAAGTCTTATGGGCCACGTGTAGATCATCTGGTGGTTGACCTGGATTGCAGAACACGCAAAACATAATAATTTATAGATTAATGACTATAGATTTAAGTTTTCTTTAAACGGGAACATCAAACACCTCTTTAGATTGAAATTGAACTATAGTTTAAGTTGTTTTATCAAGAGAGTATTTTTGAAAGACCGGCTATTAACCCTACAGTATTTTTTTCTTCCTGTGTACCCCTTAACCGATATTCCAACTAAATTAACCCTTGAAGAAAAACAGCACCTGCAAATGCACCTAGAAATAAGCAAACAGAGTATGACCTTTTAAAATGTAAACTTTCGAGCCGCCATATTAGTACTAAATTGTTAGTAATCAACTTGGCTAAAATACATTTTAATGAAAACAATATTTCCTTAGGTATTGTAAATAGCAGTGTTGTAATGGCCTAAAATCCAGTAGCATACTTGACTTGAGTTCACTTAAGTTTTTAAATGACATGACTTGGACTTAGACATTTTGTACAATGGCTTCGGTTAAAATTAAATGTTTTTGTTCTATTGTTTTTAATTAAATTGACCTATTTATCATCGTCGCAAACTGGGTGCCAAAACGTCGACACCAAAACACCCGGTGTTGACAAATGTTCCCAATCGATACCCTTGCCTCTCACTACAGTTAAATGCGTTCTTTTGACCATTTAATTTAGGCCTTATTTCGATAGGATTAGGTCTTATTCAGACGATGTTTGATGTTATTATGTCGTAGATATTATTGCGAATTTTAATTTATTATGTCATCGGTCTTAATACTGCTGATTATTCTGCCTTAGATATTGTTACTTTGTAGGCCTTACTGTGTGTTCCCGTTTAAACCTCTATTCGTCACATTACGATTTTTATTAGACAGCAATATTTAGCTTAAGCTATTCTTGTATCGGACAACTGTGATTGTCCACATCAAAGTCCTAAACCTGTCGGAATAAGACTTAAAAGGCCAAAATCAGGCCGATACAACCTTTCGCTAAACCCCAAACTCTATCCATAAGTACACCACTAACTTCCCCAATATTTCAACCTTAACCTAATTTTCAACCCTACCCGTTACCCACCTCCAGGGCTGCGTAGTCATTAAAAACAACGAGTCGATTCAAACAAATATTGTGCGATTTCGTCGAGTCACGAGTCCGGCTGCGACCCTACACCGTGCAGCTGACTGAAAGGTCTATTTCGACCCATCGCTGCTCTGGCCGTATGGCCTGAATTTGTTTTCTGTTATTCTTTGTGTATTTTGATTCATCGTGAACGGAAAATAAACTTTACTTATTTACTACCGCCTGTATTTCACCTTTTTTCTTTTGGACGTTTTTTACTCTCCTGTTTTATGTCTGGGCAGTTTTCATTGACTTACGTTTAAATACACTGCATTAGCTCAGCCAGATTATCACAATATCTAAAATTCGTGAATGTTTCGATTAATAATTGCGCAGCTGTGTCAGCAAAAGGTGTAGCAAGCATTGATAGCCCATACGTTTCAAGAATAATACAGAAAAACATGTAAGAATGTGATGTAGTATAAAAGTTGGACTGATTTTAAATACCACATCTAAACCATTAAAGAAAGTGCTGAAACCTTGTTTAAGTATTATCCAGATGAACTGGAAGAATCACTGCCTGAAGAGATCTGCTAAAATAACACCATTTTAGCGTAAAAAGCAGCAAATACGCTAAGGCGTTTAGATTTAATAATGAAAATAAGGTATCTTTTGTATTAAGAATGTATCTGTGTCTGATGTTTGAATCTAATGCGTTAGTCTATGGACCAAAATAGGTTGCATTCCTTAGCTCTACTTTTGCATAAAAAACGAGATTTTAGAGAAAAAATATACAGCGATGAATTATAAACAGCTGGAAAAACACGTTAATTGGTTCAGTTTGATAAGTGAATAAAGCAATGTTATTTTATGGTAGTTGTGGTAGTGGCATAGCCAGCCGAATTTTTTTTGGGGGGAGCCAAAAAGTTTGAACTTTTTTGTTTAGCTTTTACCAGTGTATCAACTGCCGTAACCAACCCAAATAACAATGCTAGCAAACCGTTTCGAGCAGCAACTGACGAAGTTTTAACGCAAGACTCAAACAGCAACTGCCGAAAAGCAGTAAAACTACATTATTGTATAGGAAACGTTATATTAACTACATCGTTTATGACGTAACAGTGCATGACAATTAAAGGTGTGGCATGCCTGTGATCGACTGTTGTTGTACTGCTCATAAATCCTACAAAACAATTATTAGGAAGAAAATATCAATAATTTTTTGGGGGGACATGGCCCCTGTGCCCCCTGGGTACGCCTATGAATTGTGGTTGGAACAATAAACAAAATGAAAATAGACCAATAGGCCTCTGACTACCATACAACCCCAGGTCCATGAAAACCTTAATCCGGCCCTGGGGCCACTTGTAGGCAGTTGTCACCCCCCATAAGACCTAAATATGAATAAGGCCTAAATCAGTGGTTTTCAACTTTATTCATACCGCGACCCATTTTAACAACACAATGTATCTAACGATCACCTTCCAAAAATTTTGATTCTGGCATTTGTGTATGCGAAATAGCACGAAAAATATAATTAAAAATAACATAAATGATAATATCACTCTGGAACACTATATACGGATCTGTTCATAAGTTTAACCGTTATTTTCACCAATATCACTCTGTTTAAAAAAATACTCATTTATAATAAGGCAGCATCAGTGAGATAGCTGGTGTTGCATCTAGGCGTCAAGCTTGTCTATGCGTGGCGCTGTTGTTGCCAAAGCAAACCTTAGATCTGGCCCTACCGTCATGAGGGGCTACTTTGAACAGCACTCTAACTTTGAACACTAATCTAAAAAATCCATCGCACCATACATTAAGGTCTGTAAAATACACAATATAAATCGGTTTTCCCTGAAAATTTCATGAAATAGACTTCAATACCCGCTCTTTCCGAATATTTTAAAACAAGATTTCTATGTTGACAGTAAGGACTGCTTTGATACTAAAAGAGGTTTTGATCTATTTTTTTTCAGTGAAGTGCTAAGAATTGTATTAGCACACGAAAGATAATTCAAAACTGGGTTTATGTTGAGAATACCGTTCATTATCTAAAAATTACTAAAGTGGGTCGTCTTTTTATTTTGGTGTGTCTAACTTTGAACAGTGTTGAAAGTATCCCCACCTACTTTTTTGGCGACATCAGTACGTTTTTAGTGTTGTTCAAAGTAGCCTATACGTGTTGTTGTTGCATTAAAGTATCATTGATAAATAATGTCCTACTTTAGAATCGTCATACCTTAGTGGTACTTCCGTTGACCATGCAAATGATATGCATACGGAAGTTTAATTTTTTTTTCAGCATAAAAATACATCCATTAATTCATCATATTTTATGAACTAGATTATTGATAAGCACTGTAAAACATAGTTCGTGCATACAAACGATCACTTGGATCACGAAACTATACACTACAGCCTATTCGAGTCAAACATTGTCAACAGCGATGGGGGCGGTTCAGAAAAAGTCTATGTCGTTAGTTAGAGAAAGCAAGCAAAATGCAAAACATTTTTTTGGGAACGTTGAGCAACAAACACACTGGTACTACCGGCCATCTAACAGTTTTTAGCGAAGTGGAAGAAGATGCGTTCGTTGAACACATCCAAATCGTTGGAAAATGGGGTTTTGCACATGAGAATTATAGAGGGTCAAATTTCTCTTGAAAGGTGATAGAAATGGCTAAGGAAGGTGCCAGGGTTTCTACATTAGCAAAGTATGGTAAAGGTTGGCGATGGCCATACTGTTTTGACGAGGTTGTATGACTATGAGTGGGATAAAGAAGCACAACATAGTAGATACCAGCATTAACAAACGCGGATTTTTCGGGTTTCCTGATCCTAAAAATGAGCGGGGCCCTAAATATTGTGTTTGCATAAGCAATTGTTTTAGCTGTTCGTTGTTCTTTTAGATGTATTGTTATTGAACTTTTATTAAATAAAAAGATTTATTTTTCTATCCACGCGGTGTTTTTTTGTGTGTGTTTGGGGGGGATATTTGATTTTTTAGAAAGTGCGGCCCTTCTTCCTTAAAAGTACCCTTTTTTGGCAATTATTTCACTAAACCTGTTTTAAACACCCAAGTTTTTTTACTAATAATGCTATGTGAACTGTTAACTTTGAACAGAGCTTGTCAATTAGGCCCTAAAGTGCTTGTAATACGTAGTGTTCAAAGTTAGAATACCCCCTACCTAACTTTGAACACATATAAATTTGGCGGTAAATCTCCCAAAATTAGATATTTTAAACAAGAAAAAACTACCATTTGAAACATCTATACACAGCCCCAATTTTGACCAAATTTCAGATAATCAGCATAAAAAGTAAAAAAAAATACAGAACAATAACTTCAAAAAGTGTTCAAAGTAGCCCCCCTTGACGGTACTTGTGACATCATACCCAAATATTTCTCGGGATAATAATTGTTATTGTGATGTAATACCTGACTCTTGTTTCAACAGTTAAAAGATTTTTGCAGTTCAGTAAACACTTGTTTAGCTTGTGGTTTCTGTCTTTATTGAGTTTGAGGATAAACATAGCGCAATATAAATAATTGTAACTTGACTTACAAGGTTAGAGTTTTTACTTAGTTCTTTGGCAAATTGCAAGGACTGGTGTGTACAAGTTCTTCAGTGAACGTAAAGATGTGTACTGTTCCAAAAAATGTTGAAAAGCAATTTCGTAAGCTTAGGCTAGCTATGATTGATCACAGACTCAATAGTAAGTCTACACTGTTAAAATAATAACAATTTTCTTTCCGACTGCTAACTGTTTGAACATTAACTGTCAGCAACATTCACTAACATCATTACAGTAATTGTTTTATGCTAATTAGATGGCATTCTCGTAATAGTTATTGGTATTTAATTGTCGTCTTCGCGACTCCCAGAGAAAAGGCAAACGACCCACCCGGGGGTCGCGACTACAAGGTTTAAAACCACTTGCCTAAATGGACAAAATGATCCCTAAAAATGTAAGGAGAATGTATGAGATGATCGGGGTCATCGGTCTAACATTGGATGTTTTGGTGTCGACGTTTCGGCGTTCTACTTTCAACGGCGATTACAGCGCCGTTAAGGCGTCCCTGCTTTAGCATTGGGTTGTTTCCCCTGTTTGGGGTTAGTGGTGTGTATCGAGTGGAGTTAAACATTAGGTTAGGGTTGGAATTATAAGAGGAGTTAGTGATGAATTTAGGGGTAGGGTTTGAGGTTAGGCAAAAGGTTATATAGGCCTTATTCTCGACATTTAGGTCCTATTCCGACAGGTTAGGACTTATTCCAATTTACACGTTATTATACGACTATATAGGTACTATTCGTACTTGTTAAGGTTTCTAATTTTAGACATCCATGTTAAGGTTTCTCATTTTAGACCAGCGCTCGTTCGGTATAGGCCAGGTCGGAACAACAAACGGCCCGCGTGCGACCCACTATGTATTAACATTTTTCAATTTACTACATTATTTTTATTTTTGATGATTGCGGACTTGCTTGTTTAACGCAAGATGGCACATAATAATTGCTGTAATGTTTGGCAAAAAACTACGAAGCGCATAGTTTTGTCACGTATAACCTATAGTAGGGTGACTTAATGTTCAATTCAGGGATGATCAAAGATTAACTCCCCCATTTCAAATTCAGTACGTTAATAAATTTACGTGAGTGGAGAATTTTTGCCGGGCCAGAGTACGAGTAGTAGTAGTCTGTTGCGGGGCTGCAACACAACGAGTTTGTAACAACATGGTCTCAAACAGGGTAAGGTCCAGGAGGGCAAGTAGCCTATGCCGCAAAAAATGTATTTTGTACTATATCTTATATAGGCTACTTAACGAAAATATATTCAGCCCCAAATCGCTAAGCATAGGCTAATACGGTTTGTTGCACCGCTTGACATAAAATCTCTTTGCATATTTTGTTAAATTAGAGTTAGACTATAAATAACGGTATACCGAGAAATATGCAAGTCACTTTTGTATCCTTCTTTTGCTATTTTGCTGATAAACGACGAACGGAATTTGAGTCTAATTTTCTTACCAAGAATGGCTTTCAGCTGAGCATTTCTCAGACGTTGCTGGTAAATAAGAAGTTGATCAACATCCATAACTTTTTCGTTATTAAATGGCAAAAATATATTTGCGAAGGAAGCAAACGGACCAAATGTGGCATACACTAAATTAAACTATGTTGTCACACGCTAGTGTTTTAAAACACCTACAGGTATTTTTGCAGCTACGCCCAAAGTTAACATGGTGCATTTATGGAATCTGTGTGGCCAGCAGCAGGTTTTTTTCTAAGGTTTGGTTTGGGTGACCGCTAAGTAGTTTTAAGAGACCACAAGTGTTTCATTTAAATACCAAAAAGTTGCAAGTCCAAAATTTGGGAAACCGCTGGAGAAATTTGGGGGACCGTTTCGGTCCCCCGAAATACCTCGAAAAAACACTGACCCAGCAGTATGTTAGCGAAACAAAGCCAAGTTCTCCATACGCGCAACTTGAAAACCCTTGACTTTATGGCAAGCAACGAGCGCGCTGCGGTCTTGTTCCATTATGAGTACTAGGCCTACATCGTAAACCGCAATTACACCAGTGTTTTTATGTAAGCCAGTTTTAATGTAAAATATGATTACGTTACGCTTGAGGTAATTTTGACAAATATCTCAGTCCTACACTTTTTCTTTTGCATTTGGGGTATTTGCTCACACCCTCAACGTGTGATGCAATATGTTATAATAAACAGTTGCAATATCTCATTTTTGTTTTTGTTGTCATTCACCAAATATCATGGTTTTGCCTCTGAACTCTGCACTGCAGGTGTTTATAATGTAATAGGCGGTTTTATCTATAACAACATTTTGGCTTGTTTATGTGTGCAGAAACTGAGATGTTCGTTTCTATGTCGAAAATTTGCTTCCAAGTTTTATGGAACTATTTTACGCCATATTTTTTGCCAAACAGTCTGCTCTTAATATTAAATGGTTCGACAACAAGAATCTCTTCTTTACATTTAATTGTTTGCGGGAACACTCCTTACAGACGAATTGTATCAGATGTATAAAACCTAGTCGTTTTAATTACCGGTACTCAATCTAGAAGTACATCACATTACCCGATTATGAATTATAATTTTATAATAAGATTAAACTGAAGAACTTATTATATTTACAATTTTATCCTAAAATAATTGAAACAAAATAAGACATAAAAATAAAGTCCAGTCCTTTTCACATTGAATGCTTCAGTTTATTTGGAAAATAAGGCACATTTATTAAATGCAGCAATTCATTAAAAAACTTATATGCGCATCTGCTCATCAATAAAGGACTCACATAATAAATGCTGCCAAGTTTAAAATACACAGTACTTTATACCGAAAGGTGACAATACTTACGCGCTTCAATAAATCTCTGGGAAAAAAAAATTGTTGCTCTGTTTAAGCTTTATGATCAACATAGACATATGTTTTTCATGAAAATCAGTAAATAATCCTAAAACTTTAGGACAAAATGTTCCAACCATCAACATATATAAAAACACTTCTTTCACACAAACAGCATTTTAAGTCAGATACAAGTTTAAATATTTGCAATGATTTTAAAAATGTTTTATCAGGTTTTATTATTCTTAACATTAAATCGATATGTGTTTTGCTTAATAGATTTTTTATGGGTATAACGGTATACACAGTACCCCCAAATAAAAATGGTATTTACAGAAAAAAATAATCGGCTGTAAAAACTATTTACAACTAGGGGCGTATCCAGAAATCCAAAAATTGGGGTCCCGAATTTTCAACCAAGGGAGTTCCCCTATTTTTTTTATTGGTCGTTAATTAATAAAGACGACATAAAATAGTGACGGGTATGACATAATAGTGATTTTAATGCCGTTATGAATAGGAAAAACTAACCAAAAAGAACCAATTAACGTCCAACAAAAGCAAACACGTGCGGTCGTGCGTCGTCGACTCTCTTGCCAGGCGTATGCTAAATAACAAGCACGTCTCTCGCCACCTGCAATACTAAACCAAGATCGTTTTTCCCGGGTGTTATTTTGACACGATTAGCGCAACAACTACGCAGTGTGCCAAGTCAGCTAAAATACAAACTGTCGTTAAGTGAAAAAAAGTTGATAAATTGCACACTAAACACGTGGTCTTAAATTAATTTTGCAGTAACTACTATAACATAACAATATGACTTTATAACGCGCACGCCAGTCACAGTTAGACCTTCTTTAAGAGAATCTTATTCAGTTAAAAAATGCCATTTCATCTGAGATTTGCGTATAGAGCGAACAGCAAGGATTTTGAGCTGCGCCTAACTCGACGTTTTTAGATAGAAAAAAATGAAGAAGGTTTTACTTAGCGTTGTCAATTGTCCTCCAATACACACCGCCGTCCTTAATAACAAAAAAAACAATACACACCGCATTCCGAATAACAAAAAAAATAATATTCTGCGTTTACCGTCGTCCAAGGTACAGTACAAGCAAGATACGTTTTACGTTTGATGGTGGTTTCGTATTAGCTTAAGACGCGTTACCCGAATACCCGAATACGGTAAAAAGATTGCCGCATCGGGCAGTGAGTTAAACCCTGCCATAAACGAACAATCAACGATAATATCACTTACAAAAGGAGGGTACGAACCCCCGCCACCCCCCCCCCCCCCTGGATACGCCACTGTTTACAACCAAGTGGATTTTCTGAAGCAAAGCTTCAGGTTAACACCAAGGACTTTAATAAAAATGAATCACAGCATATGTTCTTCAAAAAGAAAAAATTACTACAATAACCCCAAAAACAATGCTTAATAATTATTTTAAACTTTTGTGCCAACAAAGTTAAGTCCCCATGGTTTTTGTAATAAAGTTACAATTCAAAACACCTAATAGTGTAACTATATAAAATTATAAAGTGTCAATCGCCATAATTTTTATTTGGTATGTTGTAGATTACAGTGGTAAAACAAAACTTTCATCATAATGAAGATTCTGTTCTTGAAATTGCAAACTTATGAAATTTAGTACACTTGTCCCAAACATCCTTGTTGGCATCATTGCCTCTTGTTAGTTTTGTTGCAAAAAATCTATAAAATAATTTCGACTTAATAATTTTTTTTATTAGCAAAATTACCAAACATTGGTAATGATAATTTATTTTATTTTGGCGTTTGTAAAAATTCAAATTGGTGTGCAAAGATATACAATATTAATGTTAAATATCAAACAATTAAAAATTGGGAACTAAAATATCATCAACACGTTTATGAGGTTATAACAAGTGAATTTATATTAAACTTTACACATAAAATGTTTCAATAACTTACCTATTTCATTATATAAATTGTTGACTTGATTATCCATTGTTTCTGACATTGGATTCAAATTCGAATCTGTCGTTTTCTGTGAAGTGACACTAATGCTTGGAGACACAACAGAGCCATCACTCAACTTAAAACAAATTGTATGTATTGAAAAAGGAAGTTTGTACTGTAGCCTTCTATTACTTTTATGCAATATAAAGTTTCTTGTAAATAAAAGTAAAGTTAATTACAAATCACATTAAATTGTAAAAAGTTACAACTAGTAATGTGTTTACTGACCTGGTTGGCAAAAGGATAAAATATATCCTTCTGGGCAATTGGGTGGTGGTTCCTGTTGGATTGTATCTTAAAACACAATGTTCAATTATAGGGTTTGAAAACGTTTTCTGGTACAGCGTTCCATTTTTTTTTCAGTTTTGAAGGTGCTCAAACTTTTGCGCGTTAGTCGTAAAACAGTGTGTAAAGTGCCCAAATCATCGAACACAGGGGTCAGGGGTAGATGTTAAAACAATATTATATGGTGCCCATGAAACTACAACCAAAAGTATTCAGCATTTATGGCTCGCTTACCCAAAAAGGTTCCGGACTCCTGATCTAAGGTATAAAGTAACTTTGCGGAATACTTTTTTTAGGTCTTTAAGCTTTTAATAACCCAAAAAATAATAAAATGTTGGAGGTCGAGAAAGATAATAGTTAAAGCAAGGGTATGGCCAATTATGTGGTTTGCAGGAGACAATTGGTGTACAAAACTTGTAAAAAAAACTAATTTAAAAAAAATAAATACATGTTTTGTTGGCGCACCAAAAGTTTGCGGATTCACCCAAAAAAAGTGCTTAACAGTAACAATCCACAGGCTTAAAATGCCCATTATTACATTATGCACATTGCCTAAACTCCCTTTGTTTTTAAGTACTATATTGATTTAGTAATGATGCAACTAGCCCAAGTAATCACATATATTTAACCAAGCATAAATAAAAGATTGCATTAAGTATGTATTTTGGGAGCAAACTGTAGACAAAGTAGTAGGTTATATAAAATCTAGCTAAAAATATATTTTACCTGGTCTTCTTGAATGCTGTTCTGTTGATATTTACAGCTTGGCATGAATGCTGTTAATAGAAATGAATTTATTAATAATATTTGTTAGACTGGCCATCAAAGAGACTATATTTAAAGGCAAAATGTCTTTATAATTGTTATGCCTACATAAACAACAGAAAAATTACAACACAACTTTAATATAAATTACCGTTCACTTTATCAGAATTAAGATTTGCCATTTGTTGATCAGGAATAAGACCAGTTGAGATAGCCATTGCATGATGAGGGTTTTTATGAAGGTAAGTTTGCAGTGTTCCAACTGGGTCATTTGTCTACATAAATCGTTATGCAAGTGCTTAGCAAATAGATTTTTATTTCATAAAGTGATTTTCCACCTAGTCTGTGGTTTCCTTATTTCAGTCAGACATGTTTAAAACTATTAATAACCTTAAAGACACAACAAAATTAAAATAATTTTTCAAAACTACATATAAATTTATAAGTACCAACAAACTATTATTGCAATGTTTCATTTGTATTAAAAAACATGTTACAATCAGAAATTATTGCTTTACAGTGTACCTAATGACACCGTTACAAGAATTATTTTAACTCCACTAATTAGATATTGTCAAAAAACAAATTAATCCTTTTAAACGGAATTAATGTTACCACACTATAGTATGTTTAGCAGTAATATTCAAATCTATAAAAATTTGGATCAAAATGTTCTCAGTAGATACAATTGTAACAACCACAAAAAAGTTTTTACTAAAATTTATATTTTGTTCCGCTTTAAAAAATAGCTTGCATTTTTTATCAACACCTCAAATTTTGCTACAAGTTATATAACTTACATTACAATGGAATGATTGAGATAAATATTAACTGTACCTGAAATTCAGCAGCAATCTTGTTTAGGTCAAATTGAATTTCATTGTCTTGTTGGCCAACATAGCTATAATCATTCGAGTTTGCTGGCAGTGGGATTTCGTTGTTGTAGTTTTTATCTTGTTGTTGTGTGTGATTATTCTAAAAATTGTGTCATCAGTTATTTTACACATTTTCTAATATATATTTTTTTAAGAATAAATAACACTGCTGTAAGGCTTATTTGTCCACTATCTGCCAAACAAATTATTTGGTGATCTATGATGGTATATAGTAATACCTTACATAACAAGCAACATTTGTGAAGCTCAAAAAAGGATCTGATTTTTACCAAAATTTCAAATAGCTTTTTTAGTATGATAATATTTTATGTTCTACTTATTGGCCTGCAAAAACTAGGTTTAATAAATATTATTAGATCAATTATAAAAAACACAACTTTAATATTTACTAGAATAGTTATACTAATGCTAGGACTTAGTTTTATTCCCATAGGAATTTAATATTGCATTATATTTGTACTGCTATTTGCTTTTAATAGTAATCTAACTTAAATTTAAACCTATTATCGCTAAAATATTTTATTTTATTGTGAAATTTGCAACCAGTCTACTACTGAAATAATGTTATGTTAAGGCATTTATATCAGCTTTATTATTTTCGGGTTATCTTTGAGCTTATTAAAAATGTCAACATATGAATATTCATTTTAACACTTTGGTGCATAGTGGTTAAACAATGTTGTAATGACCTGTCAATGACTTGGCTTAACCTAATTGTCTTGTACAAATGACTTGACTCTAATTCATTGTGTCAAATGTATTGGGTTGAAATGTGTTTTCATTAATTTTATTCAAAAAAAAAAAAAAAATTGCACCTAAAAATATTTGCATGCTATATATTTTAATTTGTTAATTTCTAGTTGATATATTGCTCAAACACAAACAAGTTTATTAATTTTAATAGTTTTAATGTTCTACTTGTATTACAATGACTTGATTTGAAGTTGACATGCTCAGATAACACCTTGAATGAACCTAGATTTTTGATGACTTGGACTGGGACTTGATTGGTTATTTATTCAAATGATTTAACTTGAGTTAAAGTCATTTTTTTAAATGAATTGACTGGGACTTAAGTCGTTTTAAAAAGTCTTGTTGACAACACAGTGGTGACATCTGTTGCTAAATGGATAGTTTCATTATTTAGTCAAATGGAACTGACCTATTAATTATTGCCGTTCGCCCAGATGACCTTAAAAAATAACTTTAAAACAATATTATGTTGTTATTTAATTGCTTCGATGTAGTAAATCTAATAGTACTTATTCCTTCAGTGTGGTATGGTAATTTATGTTTACCTGTATATTATTTTGTTGTTGTTGAGAAGTGTATGTGGATTTTATTGACATTGAAGAGAATACATTAGGATTTTGGGCAAAATTTAATTGTGGAGTATTGTCCATTTCAAGAGGTTGGTTTAAATTTGCAGAGTTGTCAACATTCAGTTGATGCTGACTTCTTCCATTGGGATTTTTGAAAATAATACTTCTTTGCAAGGGACTAGGTCCTTTATTGCAGTTCATCTCATTGTTGTTGTAAGACGGAAAGGGTTGCGGCGTGATTGGAACCATTTCTGATTTAGGCATTGTCTTTCCAATTGAATGACACTGAGGGCTCCATTGTTCTGAAGAAGGACTATTACTAAAATTACAACTCATCGGAGATCCACTATCAGATTTTTCATATGGATATGGCCGTTTCATGGATTTAAATGAACTATTGCTGCTTTGATTCATGTATGTAATTTTTTTATCTAAAGGTTCATGACTTAATGGTGGTGGTTCTTGGTTTATCATTTCATTATATTTTGTAGGAGCTTGGTACTGATGTCGAATAGCATCTTCAAATGACATGTTGCTAGGCACAAACGTTTGGTCTTGTGGCACTTCATTACCGATTGGATAGAAGTGAATGTCAGAATCATGGATGAGGGAGTTGTTTTCATCAAAAAGTGCTGCTTCATAGGGTTCTAACTTTAATGCCTCCGCAATTAGTCCAGACTTTGCAAAAAGGTTAGCAGATTGGTTTCCACTGTATATTTGCATTTCCTGCATGGATTGTGCACCATACAATGTCTTCCGGTCTATAGAGTCAGGAGAACTGCTCTCTGAACCATTGGAAATTTTCATTTTCTTGGCAGCAGGGGGTTCTTGCAATTCAAGGCCTTCATTCAATACATTTTTTTCAGGCCCACCTCGTGTTCCAGTTGGGTTTACTTCACCATATAATATAGCATCACCAGTGAAATCAAAACGGAATGCTTCACTACGCTTTTTCATATGATCTACACCTTCTTGATCCCTAAAATGCAGGTTTGTTAGGCAACATAATATTTGTTTATGTTATTTTTGTTATTTTAATCTAGCCATATATATAAATTATTTTTAAATTAGTGTAGCCTAATACAAAAATTATATTCCAAACCTAATATATGTCATGACAAACCACACAATTTTTTTTAAACAGAGGCATTATAAATGCAAAGTTATAAAACAACTTAGAAACAAACAACATAACAATAAACTGTAAAATAAAAAAAATTATTTTACATATACAAACATATATATATATTAACCATACTTTTATGCACCTATATTCAATTTACTCAAGCTAACTTAATAAAACACTACGGACATAGTGCAGTGGTTCTTAATCTTTTTTCTAGCACCCTCCTCTTGGAAATGTTCCGTGCCTTGCATATTTTGAATAGGAAATATTATCTATTATATGTTTATTAAGACCCAAAACATACAATCCTATATGCATAGAGACTTTCAGCTAAAGTATGTAGAACAAAACAAAACTGTAAAACAAAAGATTTCATTGTTCTGACCAAACACAGCCCAAACGTTGGTGAAAGCAGCAAATACAATTTAGAGGCGCCTAGGCACTATAATTCAAGGGCATCAAGATGAAATTAAAAAAAAATCAGTAGCTAAAAAACTTGCAAAACGCAAATCATGAACCATACTTCGCGGTTAATTAACTACTAATGGGTGAAACTTTATTGTAAATTATAGGACAGCAAAAGGCAAATTTAGTACCAAGAGTAACATGTACTCATAAAACTCCACACAAAAAAATAAAATAATTTAGCAGTACTGGTACCCACCCCCCCCCCCCTCCCCAAGAGGGGGAGCCCACATAGGTTAAGAACCACTGTTAGCGTGTGTATACATACGGAATAGGTCTGTGAGTTGAAATAATATAATCTGGACGTCCATTGCGAAACACAACTCTAGCAGATGCAGTGACCCAAAGCCATTTGTTGTTTTTGTGGAGTAACCTAAACACTGTCAGTCCACTTTCTCCCTTGTTCATTACTGCCAAGCAAAAAATTAGTGGTAATATTTGGGCAATTTTCCTGATACCACAAAATCACACTGAAGTTTGAAAAACTAAATTCATTGAAAAATCTTTTTAAGTGCGTTGTGTGGCTTTAAGAACAAGCATTTCATTTTCGAATTGTAAATTTTACCAAATTAAACGCACACAGGCACTTAATATTTACTACCCTACAGCAGGGTGAACAATTCTTAATAAATGACAATTGTATGCAACAGTTTGGGAGCAATTGATTTGATGAGAAATAAAATAGAGTCTAAAATGTAGCAATAAAACTCACACTTTGTGTGAGCATCTGCACAATGCATCATGTCAGCAGAATGTATAAACTCATATCCAGAACGTTGTCGTAATTGCTGCTCATTGTACCCAAGGACAATTTTTCCTCTAAAACAAGAAACAAGTTTTAATACACTAAATATCTTACATAATATTTATTAAATTTTGCCATATATTTTCCCAGGATGTTTAAGAATGGTTTAACAAGTTAGAAACACAAAATAATGAATAAAAATGTATATTACTTAGCATCTATTCCTAAAGGAGTATAATCCAGCTTGTGCTTGGTCCTAAAAATAAAGTTCTTGGTGCGAATTTCCAAGATGGATGGTGTATGAAGAGGCGATGCAAGAAGAAAAAGCCCTGTTTCTGGAGGAAGAAGAACATTTCCCTCCCCTCTCCTGTTTTGACCAGGTACAAGACGCAAATGTCCAGTGAAATGCAGGGCCTTTTTTAATAAACAAGGACAGGGTATTAACTGCAAGTAGTTGTACTTGTTAATGACATGTAGAACCTTTTAAAAATGTTATTTAAAATCATATGTTTACTGTGACTATAGCTTAAATCAGGCCAATTTTATATAACTGGTATGACACTGTTTAAATGATAAATTTAAGCAGCCTGTTGACCAAAATATTACCAAAAATCCAGATGAATTGTCTAGTAAACAACGAAGCCTGCAAATAAATGATCGATGAAGCATCCCTTTGTCAGATAATTCTGAAAGAAACATTTTTTTCTTTAATAAATATACATGAAAACTAATAAATATCCTAGTAAAAATACCTTTCTCAATAGAAAATTTCTTGTAATTTTTTTGTGCACAATTTTTAAAACATTTACGATAACTCCAAATCCTTAATTAAACAAACTTCATTATTTTCGTTCAGCTTGTTTTACAATTTTTTGTGTTTTAAAATTCAATTTAATTTTTCATAAATGCACTCCATACATGCAAGCAAAAATGCTCAAAAAAGTTTTACAGCTAGAATGTACATTATAAGAGATTTGATAGTTTTTGTATAATATCACCTTTAAACATTTCTGGAGAAAATCCATACTTTGAATATTCAGGTACAGCTGGTGGATCCCCCTCTTGTACAGGCTCTGGGGCTGCTTGCTTTGGGTTTAATTGCATATGCCGCATGAAAATATACCTGTCTTCAGCATGAATTAAATCCAGCATTGATTGGTTCATCACATCACACTGAAAATAATGGTAATTATTTTTGGCAATTCTTGTACATAGGGTTACTAACATTTTATATTGTTGTTTCAATGTTTAATAATAGTTTTTTAGTGTTTTTTATGTGTAAGGTAGCATATTCAATAGGAATATGCAAATGCCATTATATACCTGAGGAAATCCTAGGTAATCTTGTACAGTATCTGTCACATGGAAAATATTATAGTCTTGAGTAACTATAATGATGAAACCATGTAGAGCCTGAACAAAATTAATTGAATGGTTGTAAATAATATAGCATTTGGATTTTCACAATTAAAATTAATATTTTATTTTCTAAAAAAAATATCAAGAATATTCGAATCTGTCTTATATTTAATAAAGTGTATTTAATAAATAAAGCTATTTTAAATTATTACTATTAGTAAAATCATCATTTTAATTCTTGCATATATGTTAGGAACAACTGCATTCGCGTTGATTGTAAATCCACACATTACAATTTACATGCATCACCTGTTAAATTGCTTAGTTTAAAATACTTGCCATGAGTGAGAGCATACTCTCAGTTTCAACTGGTAGGGGATCTTTAGGAACAAGTTGACCATGTCCAATACCAGGTTCAATCTGGTTGCCTTCTAATGAACCTAAACATATTTGATAACATATTTGGCATTTGTTCTAAAGATTTGTGCAATTCAGAATATTGCAATTAAAAAGGTAGGGTTTCAAACAGTAAAACATTCAACCATAAAAGAACGATTTTTAATGGTTGAACGTTGAAATTGCCAAAGTGGGTAAAAGAGTGAATGACAAACACTAAAATCCAACATAAGATATCCTTCTACACCTTGAAGTTGTGTGTTAATATATTGTTTGAATGACCTAGAAACAGGTTGTTGAAAATATCTCTCACTGACTTTCACAGAATTTAAAATGTTGTTAGTTTTAATAAACATTTGTGCCAAAACCAGTTTGTATCAACTTAGATGTTTAAAGTATGTGTTTTCTAATTTGTTTAAACCCAAATTAAAACGAATGTGAATTAGCTTAATGTACAGGGTATTAGGACAGAAACTCGTAAAGTTTGGGAAGCATTGTGTAAGTTGTACACTACCAGGGTAATTATTGAAGTGTTTTTGCATTTTACCAAGGGGGTAGAAAATGCTGGTTTTACTCCCATGATATTGAACCATAAGCACTTTCAAGTTATTGTGTTGCTTGAGCCGCGGGCGACGTGGTCACCAGTGCGAAACGCCGTTGCGTGCGAACCATTGGGCTCTCCTATCGCGCTGCGCCGAAGCAGTTCTCTTTCTTTTACGCTCAGTGCAGAAAAAGTTCTCTCTAGAGACTTCGCTTGATTGGGCAGAGACGAAAGAAGTGTAATTTGAAAAAGTAACCTGCAGTTGGCCCAGAAAGTGCGCTTTCCAGTTGCGTCCCAGGCACAGGGGTTTACCTAGTAGTAAGGCAAGTCGTCAAACAATTATTACAAGCAGGGACACTGAAATCATTCGCCCATTTCGAGATGAAATTACCCAACCAATGCCACCGTTGCGAAAACTAAGCTATGGTGCAAAAACTAGCAGACTTCGTTCGCAGCCCGCCAACTTGTCGTGTTATTGTAAGCCTCCTTGATGATTTGGCGACAAAGGGAATGTCTCGCCTAGTTGGCAAGATGGATGTCATTGTTGCGCTTAAAATGTGTTTGTAAAAACTCTATTGCACTTGTTCTGGCCTGATATGACCTGGTTTGAGATCCAACCACACACATACTTTCGGTGTCTCTAATCACGTATAAGTGCACATGGCTTGCTGCTTGCAATTTATCGGTGTTTCGAAGCATGAGTTTGCTTGTATTATGTTGCTGCTCGAACTTTTTGTTTTCTTTTGACCTAGTTGGAAGAAGCAGACAAAAGGCAAGATGGTGGATTATCGCTTGTAAATCATCAAATGACCTTTTTTAAGGTTCCACACAAGACGATGCAGAATGTATTAAGAGGTTTTATCGCTTTCGTTGATTAAAGGAATCGTTGCCATACAAATATGTGGCCGACTTGTACGGTAGCCTACCCTCCGGCAGTAGTTTTGTATGGCAAGTCTGTCATTAGGTTGCTATCACTTAAGGATGTGACGTTCATTACAATCTTCGCCTCGGAATCGAACTAAAATTAATTTTACAATAAATGTTATAGGTGTAGGATTTGTTAGTGACCTGGAAGGTCATTTACAAGATAGTGTGAAAACCCCACACCAATACTTTGGCCACTTATCAAAGTTTAATATATTTCAACAGGCTGGTTTAATGTAATACGTTTAAACCTATTTCTGTAGTTTAATAAATGCAGTGAAAATTGATACTGCATACAAAAATCAACTTTTTACATGGAAACTGTTTAAACCACTAAATTATGCTGA
Organism: Ascidiella aspersa; assembly: GCF_963924565.1. Taxonomy (NCBI): domain Eukaryota; kingdom Metazoa; phylum Chordata; class Ascidiacea; order Phlebobranchia; family Ascidiidae; genus Ascidiella; species Ascidiella aspersa. Next base: position 20,277,857 of record NC_139453.1, read on the forward strand.
TTTATCATCGACCATTTTTTATTGGAATAATTCTCATTAGGATTTTTTATGGTACTGAAGTTAAATTATGTGGTTAAATATATAAATATACGTGTAAACGTCCATTAGACTTTTTCGGCTCTAGCTATATATCATATATAAATTCACGTTTCGTCAACTTTAAAACAGAAGTTTCGTTTTTATTTCAAGAAACCAAACTGACCACAATGGCCTTGAAACGATATACCTAACTCTGTCATAAGGTGATGTTAAGAAAAAGCTTAGCTTTAACTTCATTATACTGTACTTGTAATTCTTGTATGCTCATTTTACCATGAAGAGTTTTTTTGGCGCCCAGAAGATTCTGGATTTTAGTTGACTTACTTCGCCTCTTTAAACAGTGAAGCTGGTAATATCATTCCATTCGACTTTTTTTTTTTACAAAATAAAGATGGTAAACTGTTTTTCACCCGATTGCTAAGACATGATAATGGTTTATCTCCACTTTAAGGTCCTGACGTTCTTTGTTTAGTAGCCTACTTTTCTGAATGACAGATTCGTAGCACAAGATTTTACGATGGCGGCAGCTACTTTGGCGGGCGATTTTAGTCTGGTCTGCACGCCACAATGTAAACAAATTTGTCCACGGTTACTTCCATTTCAGTTTACAGACGAGCCATTTGAAAATGACTGGGGAAACCGTTTCCTGTCTCTTTCTTGTACCTTTTGTTCCATGCATAAACTGGAACAACTATTACTTGGTGCATAAGATATATCGGAGTGACTTAGGTTTTACAAACTGTATATTATGTTAGCAACAAATATGATTCATGAAATTTGTTTTTTTGCCTTGTTTGCCAATATAAACACCGCATTACGGTACAAGTACCTATTGCTCTTCAAACCAAATGCATTGCCAAACCAAAGAAAATCAAACCATGGTTGATCAGACCTTATCCCAAACCAAAGTAATTGGGTATACGATCATTGCAATATGGACGTGTTTGATGTATTGCCGAGCCGTTGAACGTAGATGTAGGCAATAATGAGTCACCGCGTTTAACTTGATGCTCTTTGATTTAAATTGATTTGTCAGCGCCTTTTGATTGTAAAGGAAATCGTTGTACAGACAACTTGCAATATGGCATTGGCAACTGCTTTCCGCTTGAACTCCCGGAGTAAAACTAATCGAGACGAATACACGGACAAGTCAAATTGCTTAAACAAATCCAGACTGTATATATAAACTAATATATATATATTTATATATATTATATATATATTAAAACGATTTTCCTAGGTTCATGGTTTATTTAACACATATTTTAAAGTAGAAAATTCACACACGATTATTTAGCATAGTTAACCTAATAATTTTATTATTCTTTGCTGCTACAAAAAAAAGTGTTTGAAATAACGCTTCACATGTTTGCTAAACTGGTTTGACACGATGGCGCAGTCTGTCAGTTTCGGGCTGGCTGCAACATTTTGAAGCAATACCTGCGTGGTAGTTCTTGTTGCGAAAGTAGGACACCGCGAGCCTGAGAATGGAAAGCTTGTCAAGTTTGTTAAGCACTTCTTCGGGAAACGGAATAAGCTTTGCAAGGTGATCGAGTTCATGGTTGAGCCTATCTCTATGCCTCTTGCTCGGGTTGGTTTTGCCCTCTTGCTGCGCGTCCTTTTCCCTGTGCAAAACCGACATAAACTTATTAATAATGCATTGGCTTCCGGCTTCTGTCGCGGGAAATGAAGGCGAGCGACGCACTGGACTCGACCACACATCATCAATCGACTTGAATGGTTTTAAGGCGACTTGTGTAATGTTTTGTCAGCTTACGTAATTCTATAGGATACGCCACTTACCTGTTTAGGGTGGTTTTAAAGTGTTCTCCAAGAAAGTCAATTTTAGGGTCGGAAGAGTTGGCTGTTATACAAATACGCGATTTTCTATTATAAGTTTAAACAAGTGGTCGTATCTATCCGCTTGTGAACTTCTAGATAAGGTAACTGTTTATTTGTCGCTACAAATGCGAACACAGTAGCAAAGGATCAATGTAGAGCCATAAAATGCTTTACAGTTGACCCTACAGGTTTGAGAAATTCAGGTTACAACAATAAAAAACAAAACTATTAAGGACGAAATATAGATGTTTGAAAACAAACGATAGCCTACAGACAGGATATCAGCAGAAAAAAATCTTTAACGGCGAACGGTTATGAGAACTTAGAGCACAAATGAGGAAAGAAATAGTCACACGCCAGAAAATCTACCCAACGATATTTCGCCTGCTGTCAGTACTAATCCACTACTGTTAAACCACATTTCACGAAAAACATTCGAAGCTGAATTTTAATGAATATTTACTCATGCAGGCAAATCATATCAATAAGTAAGCAACGCCGTGATATAATTGAGAAAAACAACGCCGTGATATAATAAGAGAAATTTTGACCTAAAAATTTTAAATTCTGACATATTTTGACCTACAAATATGTTTTTTGACAAAATTTTGACCTACAAATATTTTTTTTAAAAATTTTGACCTAGCAGGAATACATTGATTTAAACAATGCCTTTTCGTATAAAGTACTACATTAGTGTTTTGGCGTCGTTAGTCACTCGTTATTGGTGTTTTACTGACGGTCGGTTGAACGCAAATCAGTCATTTTTCGGGTTTGAAATGTAAATCTCTTAAAAGTGCATATCGTTGATATTTTTGGCATATCAAAAAAAACTATAAAAATACAAAATAAAAACAATGAAAATTGTTAAATAATCAGTTCAGCCAAAATACTAGGTAAAAATAATTTTCAAAAATTAATAAAGCACGATGGTAGATTATCGAAATAGTAAATTGGTTAATTGCAAATCACCACCGAGAGAACACACAGCAAATACTGCACAAAACAGTTGTCCAAATCTGAGATACAAAACTATCTAAAGCAAAATAGAAGTTTGATGATCCTAACGCGTTTATATATCGTATATTGCTCTAATGCAAATATAACACAGTTTAATTTTTTTTGGATCAGATGTAAATCTAAATTTTGATAAAATTTTAACTAAACGACAATTTCAAGCAGCGTATCGCATATTTGTTAATACTTTGTGTGGATTTTTAGGCAGTTTGTAAACGATTTTTGAATTTTAACAAATTTTGACCAAACGTGTAAATTTTGACAAAATTTTGACTTTTTTTGACAAGTCAAAAAATAATCGCCCACTGATGCATTGCAGTAAAAACACCCTTTGTTTAACCAAAAGCCACGAAGTATATTAACACGGCGCGACAATAGGTGAATACCATAATATTATCAGTCAAATCTCACATGCTTGTTTGCTGTGTGTAAATATAAATATTTTTCGGCAAATGGGCAATTTTTTTATGGCACACAGGAGTCTACCAAACACACAATTTGAGTATTAGTGGTCCAGACTTTTAGTTGAGGTTTTAAGTATTAATGTATTGTAGTGTTTCGTAACATATTTATGTTAGGGCGCACTTTGTGTAGACCTCTGAAAATGTGGTGGTGCACGTGCACCTGAAGGAAGCCCATCTAGAAGCTGAGTTTATCCGTATTTTTGTTGAATTACCTGCAGGTTTTTATTACATAGGCTATGTAATGTCTATGCTCAATGAAATAAGCGGAAGAATAAAATAACACAAATTAAGTATTTCTACTTTTGCTTGGGCCCACCCCACAACCATTCAAGGCTTTTTATCATTCTATAGACATATCCATGTACAACACGTTGTACAACAACGACCTTACAATGCAACCGTGTTGAAAACGAACACAATTGCTCGCATCTCTGCGCAGCAAAGCTTTACCGAACGTGACCCCAACAAGCGTGTCAAAATTCACCCTGATGACGTACTTTTTGCAGATTAAAGATGCTAACAGTCATTTCAGTTTAGTAGCTGTTTTCCGATTTCAAGTAATATTAAAAGTTTAGGCAACTTGACAAAGCAACACTGTAGCCAACAAAACGATGAACGGCAGTTTTGAAGCCGTGTGAAATATAAGAATTTTGAGTACACGTTTTGCTTGGTCTGTTCCATTATAAAATACTAATCCTAAACGAAATAGTTTATTTTTGTTATCATAAGCCCTATTTATTAGTCTTTATTCTGATGGAAATTGTTGCTGTAATATTTGGTAATTGTAAGACTATTTCATAAATAAAAGACATTTCAATCAACGTTATTGAATAAATGTGTTTCCGACTTTGTTCTATTTATCAGGTAGTAAGTTTGACTCGTTAGCAAACTTCAGCTGCTAAATCGTACTTAAAAATATAGAAAGAAGTGGCTTAAAAAAATTGTAACGGTGAACGAACCTTAAGTAGCGATAAACGAAAAATAAGTCCACATTTTCACGATACGCTACGACGGACAACACAAGCCATTTTAACCAGTTACAGTTTCTCATGAAAAAGTCATATCTTCAATCTTCATGCTTCAGTGACCTATCACGACACAAATGACTCAGCAACTGCCAGATAAGCGACCTTCGTGTAAACTTTTTAACATACTTTTAGCACTAACAGTTAAATGATGCTCAACACATTCAATTTCGTGATAATTGAGCGTTACCGTCAAATGTCAATCGTTGTATATTTCTTGACCAAGAATATTTGGACAATTAGGCGTTATTTGTTTGCTACGACGAGGCGCGGATCTAGGAATTTTGTTTGAGACGGAGGGGCACTACCATTTTTTCAGAAATGACGTCATAATCGTTTAAGTTGTCTTAACTTTTATTTTCTTCGATAGGACGTACGACGTCTTTGGGCTAAAACAAATTTATCAAAATAGGCTAAGATTTGCTAGCAACATAATTGCGGAGTGCTAAAAACAATTTGAATTTACTTAGTTGAAACAGACCAAAATATACTTTTTGAGGGGGCATGGTCGCGTGACTAAGACATTCTAGAAACATAATTAGATTCGAGCAAAGCGCGAGAAACTTTTTGAATTTACTTAGTTAAAATCGGCCAAAATATATTTTTTTGTGGGGGCGTGGCCAGTTGGTCCTACTTTTGATCCGTCACTGGCTACGATCACGTCTCACCGCAGCAAAAGTTTTTAAATAAAAGGAGATATTCACATTTCGTTTGAACATGTTTTTTGTAAGATGCCCAGTGCACCGAAACATAACAAAACAGGCATAGTATGTGCAACCGGTTCTTCAATTAGCAAAACGAATTCATACGGAGCAGGCCAGTTAAATCAGTTTGCAACAAACAAACAATTTACCGTTCGCGGGATGTTCAATAATGGCGCAATTAGTTTTTCCATGGTCGTTACAAAGCATATTATTTCTAAATTTAAGTATTATTATTGATAAATAGTTGTTTTGTTGTGAAGGGATCATTTGAATGAATTGTTAAAAGTAAGATATCAAAACAGGTAAAAGTGAGCTAAATAATCTTTATGCGCACAAAAACATATAAGGTTTTCGGTGGTTTCTATTGTGGCTGAACGGTTCGCTTTCTTCGAGCGGCGTGAAACGTGCGAGCAACTATATCGATATTACAGTTGCAGAAGGCAAAAATGAGAAAGAGAAACAAAGAAAAAAAAGAGGCAAGGGGAGAGATTGGGAAAAAATACGTGTGTTATAAAAATGTTTTGCCGCCCTTGTTTACCACCGAAAGTCGATTTCATTTGTATGGCCGGGGTTGTTCAACAAAGTTGCAGTGCTAGTTTTCTTTGTAGGCCAACTAACTTGGTTTAATAACAAGCTTGCGGTGACACAGTTGAGTTTGTGTAAAGCTTGTATTTTGACCAGAGGCATTTCATAAGCCGATCTGTATTGACAATTTGTGTAAATAATACGCTAAAGGCAAATCGGAATTGAAAACGAAAGCGCAAAAAAAACCTTAATTTAAATAAACCTTACTTGTTATATCATTCCTGTATATTTGAGCATCTAAATTCAAAATTTTATACCACGCAAAACCTATACAAATAAGAACATTGTTTTTATTGGTCGACATAAAAACATTGATTATTTGTTTGCACACCACGGTCGTCTGTAAGTCAATAGGGCAAAAAGTAACAACGTCATTGGGCATGCTTTAAAAAGATTTCAGTTATCGGGACTGTATCGTTGGAGCTTAACAATTGACAGGTGATCGAGGGACGCTACATAACACTAAAAACAATTGAAATGCCCTGTCGCCCACGTCACTTTTCGTGACGTCAATGAGGTTTAAAGTGTAGCACAGGGGCCGCTTCCGTCGATATCAAAAGCCAAAAATAACAAGGTGCGTACACAACATGCTAGCGGAAACCGACAGCAAGTTTGCCATTAGGCATTTTTTTTTCACGTGATGTTTGCTGTCTTTTGAAAACAATTTTAGTTCTTTCACACAAGATTTTCTTCGCATCGCTTTTGTTGTGTGTAATATTAGTTAAAGAAAATTGGGTCACGCAGAATTTAAAATACGGTCAAACCACACGTAAAAAGCAGTGCCATAAGTTTTTAAGTGACTGAGTTACGCACATAATCTAGTGTCGGCCACAGTGACTGCAAATACAACAACCCTCGGGATTGATAGACATGGTCGATGGGTGCACAGTGCACACATTCCGAAAAACAACTTCCCTACGCTAGAACTGTTTACTTTACTACATCGCTTCAACGTCCAACAAAGGTGAATAAACATTGGGACGGTTTGGCATAAAAAAGTAAAACTCTCGACTCATATATAGCACGTAAGTTTGTCAAAACGTTGTGGACCATGTTTCATGAAATGGTAATGGTACATATATCTTTGTTCCACATGAAAACGCCTTTTTTCGAGTCTAATAGTGTAATGTAGTGATTTCACAAAATGTAAAATTAAGCAACGTTTTAAATTTGATAACATTAAAAAAGGTAAAACAGAAGCGTTTGAACAACGTTTAAAGTTTCGATCCAAATGGCTTTGTAATCTGTGTAGTCGATTGAGGTATTGCGTTTACTAATGGCAAAGTATAACTAAAAACATGCGTGATACTCCTCCAGCAGGCCTGTAGCCTACCGGTCAAAATGGTACAAGGGACGCATCAATAAAAACTTATAACTTTTTTTTTAACTTTAAAGTTTACCTTCGAAACGTACTATTAACATTTGGTTGTTGATATAATGCAGTACATAAACATGTCGGCACTTATTTGAAATTGAATTAAAAAACGGAAAATATATCACGTCCCGCGGTCCGCATGTTGTGCAGGCCGTTTTTAAGGTCTACTACACCACGTATTATGGAATTTTATCAGTCTTACGAATATTTGAGGTTTTGGTAAGTAAGCCTACTTGACTTGTCGTTTAATTAAATTGCAATGTTTCACTTCGCTTTTTTAGGCCAATAAAGGTCAAAATCAGATCACAGCACGAAGCAGACAAATTTGAACAAACGCCTAGCTTAGTTTCGCCACTTCCTTCCTATCATAATTACCTCATCTCAAAACTAACAGCCTCTTGGTATACGACACTTTATCAAAAGTTTGCTTTGGTTGGTAGCGAAGCATTTATATCGTTAATTAAAAATTCGTTCGTATTGGAGTGCTATGATAAGTTAGAAATGGCTTAACAAGAGATTTACAATATTTCGTTGACATTGTAAAGACAAAAGAGCAAGATCCGTATGAATAAGCGCCGAACGTGGGTGACTGGGTGTGCAGACCGTTTTTTGACGCCCTGGATTTTTGGCAGGGTGTGTTAAAACGCCATTGCACTTCATTAATTTTGCAAATTCCACTTGTGACAAAATATAATAAAGATACTCCACGAGCTGCACAGTTTAGATTCACAAAAAATAATTTGCGAAACTTACAGCGTGGGGAAGCATCCGTTGGCAGATATATAAACCGAAGTGCTCGCAAAATATTGCCCGCCATTGTAAATTATTCGGCCTGCAACCTTTTCACAAACTGGGCAAGAGACGGTTCAGCCGTGCCCCATAATTATTTTATGTATTTTAACAACGTGAATGCATTTTTTTGCGCTTTACGTGTCATTTATAAGGACGTTCTCACTCTAAATGCGTCATCAATACCCTGAAACTTTAACCTTCCAAGTTTCGTCAACTTCGTACATCTTAATGAATTTTACCGCCTTCTTCCTAATTTAAAAAAGACCAATTTTTAATTGTAAACAAACAATATTACCAACTTAAATTTATTACGGGCCCTCTGATACATTTTACACCCTAAAGTATGTCAAGCTCATAGACTGATTTCTGTTGGGGTGAAACCTCCACTAATAAAATCTGCATCAACTCATTAACTAAGCCTGAAATAGACAGAACTGTCAACCTGTTTTTACGTTAAATACGCCGCATAACACTGCCTCGTGTGACGTAACAAATCATAAATTTTAAACACTCTGTGACGTTTAGTTTTCCACGATAAGAAAACGTCAATTCAAAGCAAAAGCTTTCAATTGCAACCAACATGAAACAAATTTGTCGTTCATTACTTTAACGATACCGCAACGATGAGGCCTATGTAAAAAACACTAGCAAGAAAATAAAAAATAATACTGGTATGCCACAAAAATTTGATACCACCCTAGTTTCGGACGAGTATCGATACCAATACCATTACTTCATATCGGGTATAAGCCCCGATTCGATTTTATCGGAATCCCTACTTGTATCAGACTATTATGAATCGGCCATCGCTCTAATTCACACTTCGTGAGTTCTACGAGAGTGTAAAAGAAACATTCTACATAAAAATTTGTAAAGGCATTTTTATGTACACACTGCAAAAAAACAGTGCATTCTCGTTTAGAGCTGACTATAGTTTATGTTTTTAAGATAGCATTAAGTCCATCGGCTATCGACAGAGTCGTAAACAAGTTATTTTGAAATGACTTAAGTACAAGTCAATGCAAGTCAAGTATTTTAAATAAATAACAAGCCATGTTCCAGTCTAAGTCATCGGCTGGCCAAGGCAAGTCATAAATAGAGTCAAGTTCTTGTTGCAAAAAAAGTTTAAACTATTAAAACAGGTACCCTCGTCCAATTATGAGCAACAACTCAAGCAAAAAATAACATAAACGTAACATATAGCAAGAAAATTGTTTAATGTGCAAAAATTAGGATAAATAACCCAATTTTATAAATAATTGCCCAATAAAAACGCTAAATTTTAACCCAAGTCGTTTGCCCTGGCGCAACTGCTGAGTGTTGTGCATCTGCCAGGTCTCGCAGTGCTCATACTAGCCGCATCGACACAACGCTTAACGAAGCCTTGCGTATTGTCACAGTGTGTCTGCTGAGGCCAACATCAACTGCCTGTCTACCGATCCTTGCAGGTATTCCACCGGCTGATCTTCGCCGCAAAGGAGCAACTTTATATCTGGCCCGTCGAGAACTTGATTCAAACCATTTGCTTCACTCCGTGTTGGCCTCCCCGCCAAAGGGAGCACCCCGTCTCAAGCATCGACGCCCATTCGTGCAAGCCGCCTTGAGCTAACGAAAATCCTTAACGATCTTGGTACCAACGTGGCCTACTGGACGAACCACAATTGGAATATGGAGTAACATTCGGTCGACAACACAGACTTCGCAACTTCATCCCTGCTGCTGGATCCTACCCATGGGAAATGTCTCTACCTAGAGCTTTATGGGTTAGGCCCAACCGGTTAAAAACGGGTGTTGGGCGTTTCAGCTCATTAGTGTACAAATCGGGTCTGAACCCGTTGGGAGACTGTGAGTGCGGTGCCATAAGAACAAACCTTAGTTCACGTCATTGGAGATTGCTCAATACTAAGAGCACCGCATGGGGTGCATGGTCTGAAGACTTTGAACGACCCAGCGATAAACTGGCTGGCCAAGAAGCGCCCCGAAATATAGCCCGGAATATCGGAAAATCTTGGCGCACACGAAACAACAACAACATTTATCCAAAAGACTTACGTCAAGTTATTTTGGAAAAAAATACATAAGTGAAGTTATGACTTAAATGCACTCCAAGTCATTGAGTGCAGTCGTAACAACACTGGCTATAGGTTGATATGTGCATTTTATGCTATTGTAAAAGAAACTTGAATTTGGCTGAAAACATGCCGCTTTTGGTGGTCCCGTTAACTGGGGAAAAAGGTGTTGGGATACGACATTGCGTGTCAAACGGGCGTCGCGCTCACTGTGCGTGTTTTTTTATTCCGCCCTATCATTCTATTTCGTCCTTTGTTGACGTTCCACTCGCTGCGTTCGCTCTTTAATTTATTGTATACGCATTACAGAAATAGCAAGGTGTCCTCCCGACCGACGCTCTGCCTACATTAAGAAACAGACGGCTATAGCTGAAAACCGTCGTTGAAAAAAGTCAGTCTTTCCAGGATTCGCGATTTGGCCTGAAAATGACGGGTTGTACACGCCGTTGCGGATTTGTTTAGTAAAGTTCGGTCATCCGATCCGTTACCAATTACAAAAATCAAAGCAATGTAATTGGACGGCATGGAACCATTGTAACTGTAATATTTTCTGAAATTGCGATTCGCGTTTACAAACCTAAAGTTTCCCACAAAAATTATAATTCGAGTTGTTGGTAATCTGCTTCACCTTAAATACCGTCATTAATTGTGTAGCAAACGTATGCTGGGATTACAGCATGCCAAAAAGGTACCAGGTATGCTTTTCATCCGATATAATTAGACGATCCTAACACGTGCGTTGAAATCGTGCACAAGATATCACGACAAAGCATTAAGATGAGTTTAGTATATAAATTGTTTCTACAAGTAGGAACAAAAATAATAAATTGAACCAACTATTCGTGTTTATGTCAAACACTTGCACATAAACCCATTTTAAAAGCTGCTTTTAATAAACCAAACTGCGAAACAACGTAACAGAGAGCTTCAAAAACTCTCAGCAAATTGCATATACATCTAAAAATTGTTTACGATAGTAGGAAAAAAGAGAAAGAGAAACTTGCAAATAAACATTTCAGGTTTTAAATAACTTTTTACTTGAACAGGTTTGTTCCAACGACGTCTCCTGGGAATCAATTATTTATAAGTAACCTTTTCTTTCCCTAAACATCTTCCATGACGGTTGTGTGCTTATTAATGCCAGCCTTACAACTAAACAACACTTCGACTGAAAAAAACACACAGAAACATCCAGTAAATTTCGATAAAAAGTAAATGCGATCTAGTTAAAGCCAACACATATTCCCGTTAAACGTATTTTTAGCAATTTAGGATAACTAATGTCTCATGTTGTGTTTGACAACAGTCCCTTTTCTACGCAACATTAAGCAGACCCGACTTAATCAACGCTGTTTACACGTGGCTGTTTTGCAAATCTGGCATTTTGTGAGATTGTTAAACAACGTCATAGGCATGGCAAAAGAACAACAAAGGTTAAAGAATACCCAAATCAACTTTATTAAAAGACGGAATAAGGATATTTACTAGGATAGCCTATATCTCAAAATAAAAAATATTCCTGACATTTTGGCGTTATTCGAAGTTTTGTAGTCGGTTGTTCTTAACTATAGTAAACAATTAAAAAGATAAAAAGACATCACTTACTTTTTCGGCTGTGGTCGGCGGCGCTTTTTGGCGGCGTACTGTGTTCCAACTTGGTTTGTATTGCTCCCTGGCAATGATGACATATTTACACAGGACAGGTTATGGGGCTAAATCGTATCGTTATGCTTTTTCACTTTTATGCATAACCTATGCCAGCCGTAGGTAAATGCACGTACTTAAAGTTCGAAAAGCTGGGATTTTGTATATATTTAACCGTTATACCTAATTTTTCACTAGTTAGCGTAATATCTAAAAATCAAAGATCCGTTATTATTTTTGATATAGGTAGGTATGGCGCCTACCCTAAACGTTTAACTTTCTAGCGCAAAACAACAGCCTTAAGGCAGCCATATAACTTTGTCGGCGCCGAGATGGAACTGTGCGATTTCTGCCCTTTTTCGCAAACCAGCATTCAGGCTCTTTCGTGCGCCGCGCAACCGCACATACATGCGCCAGTGCACACCCACGTCTAGCACGAATCGATCACGTAAACATGTTAAAACTTTTTCCTCAATTCTTGCTTTTGTTATTGATGAACCTTATTTAAGCTAGCCTGCGGCATTCATACAAGTCTGTTTGTAATTGCGATTTCAGCAGGCAATTTTTGCTAGCTCGGCGGCGGTCTTAGGCTGTAGACTTTTATTTTAATATTTGTGATTTTTTTGACTAGTAATGTTTACAACAGTGAATTTCCGCCTATGTTACCTCTTTCACGGATTTTATTCATTCAGCAAACATAATTTACTGTGCGATTACACCTGGTTTTTCATAAACTGACCTTTTTTATATATACCAATTTTCTTTTGTTGTGGGAAAATAAGGCCACAGATGTTTATCCTGTACAAAGGGCCTACATACAATGTTATATATGTTGCGTTGTCAACGACCTTTTGTGTCAGGACAGTGGCTTTTCTGTTTATCATTCGAGGGTAAATGATTAACCATTTACGAACTGTAACCCACCACACGTGTTATCAAGCCTTTTGATTCTTTCGTAACAGAGCCATTCATACGAAATCTATTGCGTTTTGGAAAGCTAAGGGACATTTTTTACGGCATCCTTGTTTTTGTTTATTTCAAATTCGATTTTCGAGAAGTAAATCGGCTGAAGCCCATTTCCAGGCCTGAAGTTAAAATACTATTCATGAGCATACCAACTAAATTGAAAGGTCACAGTACTCACAGTACAGTTTGATATAGAGGAAATATGTATTTAAGAAAAATTGTTGCAAGACCACCAGTAAAAACAACGCAGTTTATCAACATTTCACACTGCACAGTTTGATTAGAGCAAAACACAAATAGTCCAAATACGCTTCGCATTATTTCAACGAAGACGTACAATGTTTTTGACTACGACATTTCTGCATTAATTTTGTAGGCTTAACAAATAAACTTAACAATTTCAAACATGTGGACCAACAATAAAAATATCAAAAGACTAGTGTTTTTTTAGTGTATAAAAAAGTTAGATCATATTTCCCGTCAAATCGTTTAGCCTAGTACACAACGAAATTTAATTTCTTGGTACTAGGGCAAAAGGCAGTGTTCCTTCCAAGCCTTAAGGTGTGCAAATGGAGAGCACCACCAAAACTATTGCGCAGTAAAATTTGCCTTTCGTGTCATACATCACAAAAAGACTTTTCATATTTTTCTATGTTTACTAAAACAAGTTTCTATGTTTACTAAAACAAACGTTTGCTAAATATGGAATTTTTCGGATGGAAAACTACTAGTACAAAGTAAATACCGGGTAATATGTTAACGAACAGAGGTAGAATGAAAAACTAAGAGTTTAGGACAAAATCACAAAAAATGGGTAAATGGCACCTTTTCGTATTGCATTGCTGTGTATAATTACGTTACTTTCTCTTAATCCGTAAACAACAACAGTTAACACGCGGAAAAAAGGTTTACACCTCTCTGGCACAAAACGTGTTTGTTTTCCATCCTGGATGTCTTTCCTGCGCCAGCTTGTCGTTTTTTACCTCGTCGCCCCACTGGAACAACATGAAAGAAAAGAAAAGCACCATGACGCTTCACGCTTGGTCGCACTGTTTCGTGCGTCCGCAATGCGGAGTCACCATTAACAATTGTAGGGCTCGACACGCATCACAAATGCCCATGCTGCTGCTGTTGCCTCTACTGCTCCACCGATCGCCTATTTTCAATGCCAGCGCTTACTATTATCCGGTTGACTTGTTTCGGCTTCAGCTATTGGCTACACCTTGCGTACAAAAACTCTGCCCGGGAGAGGAAGTATTGTGTCTGAAAAACAAGCTCTTGACTCATTGGTTAGCTCAGTGACGCGTACAGTCCAACGGGAACGTTCCTGGTTATACGAACTTTCTAGGTGATACGTCATCAGTCACCACACGTTTTGAACATAACATTGGTTGACAAACGTTTCCATACTAAATTTTGCGCAGATTTCTAATAAAGTTGAATACTGCTCCTACTTTTAAATTCTAAGTGAAAAACACGTCAATTGTGAGTGCATTTCGTTATCTAACATTTCTAGTGATCCGGTTGACTTGTCAAAACGTGGTTTGCCATTTCCGATCTAATATTTATTTTTTCTGGAGCTCAACGTTCCGTGTGTCCTTCAGCAATTTTTTTCTCCAATTTTTTTCTGCATCTGTTACCACTGCTTGTCTGGCAATACGTTTTAATGAGACATTCTGCATTTCCTCTGAAACTGGTGTTCGTAAATTTACGCAAAACACTTACACAAAAATATTTTAACCTGTAGCCACATATTGAACCAAACTAAGAAAGGTAATTACTTGTGGTATTGCTATAAGTTGTTTCAACCAATAACTATCTAATCAATATTATAAATCATATTTGTCATTCGATACAAAATTAAAAACATTTTAAACCATAAAATAAGAAGCAACAGCAGAGAGATTGCGTTAAACCTTAACTATGGGAAGCTACGTATATATTTTACATATATAATTACACTTTTTTGTTGTTTTATGTAGTAAAAGTGACATAATTGTTTAAACTTCGCTTTACAGGCATGTACAATACTTAACTCTGAAAGAACTTTAACATTAACGGAAGTTTAACGTCGCACCAAGCGCGTGTTTCACAATTTTTTTGTAGTTTCCCAGCCAAGCAATATTAGTATTTGCAACAGATCCAGTTGGAGTGTGCGGCAGTAATTGCATCAACCGCATCCTATTTTACCAGGTCGAGACTTTCGCCCACATCACTTGTAGTGTATTTGGCGCCATAATGACAGGTTGAGCTTCTCAGCCGCCACAAAGCCAGTGTGCCAACGTGGACCGTAATTTTACTACAATTAAGTACTTCAGGTCAAACGGCCCGACATCGTATTATATCTGTTCAGGCTGACTGGTCCTTTTTTGATGGAATTTAGCCGTTTAAGCCACACCTGCTTTAAATTGTTGACTTGCCTGAAGGCGTATTACGAACTGACATCAACAAACAACTCCGTATGGTTGCTTACAGATATGCGACTGATTGCTGGTTCACAAGGCAGCTAACATAAACACCATCCTAATGAACACAAACAAGCTATTTATGCATTTCTCGATTAAAATGTAAATTATTTCTTTTTACTGTCAACTCTGAGAAACCTTGGTACATAAACATTCGAACGTGACTAAATAAATAACAGAACAACAGGATTTTAGGGGCCTGTGGATAGAATGAAACTTAGTAATGTTTGGTAAAAATAATCGCTCAAAAGAGTCAAACTTGAAAAAATTTACACGTTGTGTAAAAAATTGTCAACTTCGTAAAATTGTGACAACAGTGAAAAGCACAGAAACTGTACAAATTCGACAGGATCGTTTAATATTTGAACAAACTTTTGGTCACGAGGGTGAAGATGAAAATAAAGTACTTGATCACAGAATAGAGTGCAAAATCACAAAAAAATATATATATATTTATCGTAAGGCAGGGATCCGCAAATACATTTTAGCGCTAACCAAAATGACTATATATAGGCCTAGTCCAAAAGTTTAACGACCCAAATATACTTCGCCAGTTGTTATTTTTTAAATAGCTTCGTTAAAAGTGTGTGTTTAGCAATGTTTTATTACATTGTAAAAGTTAGTAGGCTACAAAAATAATAACGTATTGTGTATCGAATTATAATGATAAGTGTTCTGCCTTTTGTTTATTTTAAAAGAAAAGGTTTCAATAGCATTTCAACATAACTAAATTAAATTTAAGCTAAAAAATATTTTCTGACATTATGTATGAGTTTTCTGACATTATGTATGCCATATTACGATGACAAAATTTACTTAGGATCTCATATTATTTCTCAGTGTTTGCAGCCCCATCAACACGCGCCATAATTAGGTACGGGATTCTCTTTGAGGTTAATGTAATAATCACTGACCAGAAAAAATGTGACGTCATAACGCAATAATGGTTAAAACGTCATAATACAAGAAGTTCACTTTAGAGAACCCTTCTTTGTTCAGCCAAACTCTTTCGCACAAATGCGCAAAGCGCGAACAAATTACCTGTATCTGGTTTCGGTTGTCAAAACTTTTCATTTATATGGACAAACGACTCATTGGTAGCACAAATTGTCATTTTAATACAGCCAATTCCATATTCTTATCTAAATCCATATTCTTATCTAGATTAGGCTTACATAAGGTTTAGTTTATTGAGTTCAACGTGCTCAAGACGCTTTGATTTCAGAGTAAGGAATGAAAAACAAATATTTTCTCTAACAAAACGTCGAAATCAAAATAAGGTTCCAGCTATACAAATGAGTTTGGTATTTCGGTAGTAAGGTTAGCCAAAATAGCATTTGGGTGCAAGGTCTCGTCCAATCCCGTAGCCCGAACTACGTCATTACGACATTTTACTAAGCTTATCGTGTATGTGTCTTGTGACAATGCTTGCCACGCTTGGTGTAAATAAGTTTAACACGGGGGCCCAGGGGGGCTCTCTTAGTATTTAGTTTTGTATACAACATAAACAAAAAAACTTTGTGTTTTGTTGTGTGATCAGTTTAGTAAATATAAGGTAGAAATATTGGTCCTACGTTTTAAATTTTGGTAAGGAATGAAGTAAAATTTTTCAGGCCGTTGAATCGCAGAAGGGTCAGTTTTCGCAACAAATAAAGGCTTGGATATGTTAAAATTTAACCCTCTTTATACTTCACGCTTTTAAAACACAGTCATTGCATTTGAAACTTAATAATCTAAAATCATGGCTATATGAGGTGCATTTATTATGTCTGATTTTCCAAAATATTGTTTGTCATAACTGCGCTTGCTATCACGAGTTCACTGAGTTGCATCCTAGGGTTTCGCCGGAAATATAATTACCTAGCGGTTAAAATTGATTCCAAGGCACTTGAACGTATGACGCCAAGAACATTATATGCCAACTTTAATGTCGCAAATTCACTGTCAACTACGTTTGATAACTGTAGTTTATTCAAGAGGATTACAACCTCCGATCAGATCCGTGGGGTATATGCTTGCTTTATAATGACGGCGAACGCCCCGGCCACATCAACAAACAAGCGACTTATCGCTGGCATCGGCAACAAAAACATGCAAGATTCGCTTCTCAAATTCGCATCAGAACCTCCCTCTTCCACCGAGTCTAATTCATCAATGTCACGGTGATAGCAACATGCACTTATATTCAGGCTGATGATCAGATTCAGGTCGGATCATGTTGACATTGACTGTAAAGCAATAAGGTTAAGTTGTTATTTATTCTGAAGTCACAGCTTGTTTAGCCTTAAAATTGCAAAGTGTGCAGATTGTTTAGCCTTAAAATTGCGCCAGAAAGTTATACAACCAAAATTCACGCACTATTGACAAATCTCTAATTGATAATATATATCACAAAGTTAAAATGCTGGATATGACATTATCTAATAGACATATTTCAAAGCTCATGAACGAAGAATGATAACAACAAATGCTTTGAAGTTTTGAGATACAGCCTACCTCGAAAACTGTCGAAAATACTTAATATGACACGGACACCTGATGGTAGCGTTTTCCTATGAAACTGCATAAATACATATAACGATAGATTTATTGAAGTGTTGACACACTAACAATATTCAAGCGTAGACATTACATCTTTTTTATCTATCCAGTCAAATTTTCCATTATATCGAGCAACGGGCTTAACTTGTTTGCTCAACACGTCATAAAACCTTCAAAATTACCTTTAAAAATGTAACCATTCAGGGTAAAAAAACATTGAGGGTATACGGAAAATACTTTTTTGCCTTTCCAAACATATAAAAATTTTACCCGTTTAACGAAATGAAGCAAGTATTTAGTTGGGGATGAGATTTGCCTTCATATGCATATTTGGCCACTGTAAAATCTAAGAAGCGATGCAAATATTTTTGTAAAGATTGACAAAACTTAAGTGCACAGTTCTTTATTATTACGTCATACTGCGCTATATGCTTGTTCCCTGTTATTTATTACTACAGCTTAACATTAAATCAGGTTTTACATTATATCATGGCATTATACCATAGGAGCTGCTTGCGGTTAATATTATATGGTTTATAACACATCATCAACGAAGTTTATTACGAATAAGTTTGTAATATAAATTCGGCTCAAATGCTTTTGGAAAAAGCTTGTAGGCCTACCTGCTTTTATAGTGGCATATTTCTAGGGTTATTTGTAGGCGCTGTTTTAGGGGAGCAATTGAGCTAAATTAGTGGTTGAAAGAGTCCACGGAATAAAAAAAGGTTATGAACCATTTGTGTAGGCATTTCTAACTGCTATATAAAACCAACTAAGACATAGTTAGCATACAAGGGCTTCTATACCAATAACAAGAATACCCATTGAATCTGTGTGCACAGTTCTGCTTACATAATGTATTGCTGGTAATGGTTTATGAGTAACGCAGTCCATTGCTGAAACACATATCGACACGCTTTGATGCGTTTTCTTGCTTGGAAAGATGCCATGGGCGACTGCCGACAGTGTTAGTTTAGTAAACAAGTTTAAAAAGTTTTTTTGTCCAGTCCTCACCGGATTACTATTAGAAACTTCTAGAGAAAAAGTGTTATTTACGACATTTTAATTTTACGAATCTGGATACGGAATAAGCTAAAATGAAATATTTGAAAAGCTGTTAAATATTCGACGTTTTAAGCAAAAGTGTAGCGTCAAGAGAAGAAAATAGTACATTATTAAAACCTAGCTTGCTTTGTAAGAAAATTTTCACTGTGAATCTTTTAATCTTTCCCATATGTGTCACCCTTTTTAGCACCAAAAGGAGCCCTATGTACTGAAGCACTCTTTTAACCAAAAGTTTGTTAAAGATAATGTATTTTTCGCGCTTCGATGAAACACATTCCTATATAAACAAAAATTAGGATCTGCCGTTTTTCAAATCTCTGAAACATCCCGACGTTTTGCTTCCAACCACATTTAAATCGCCGCAATTTGCTCAGAAAATAATTCATCTTCGTACAGAGTTTTAGGTGAAGAAAAGGTTATCGAAAAAATAATCTCTGAAAAGCTTAGCAAAAAATATTAAAATTGTGTCGTTTTTCGTGTTTTATGAAAAAACAATAGTGGAGCAAATTGCATCATACTGCCATAAAAGACGACCAGCATCTGAATTTCTTTAATTACTGACACGGTTACCAGTGCGAGACATCTAGCGCTACGATGTCCCCAGCAGCTCCAGCATCGCAGAAAACAAAACAGTATTTTGTCAGATACTTCGTAATATAATCGACCAATCTGAACCACTTGCTATAGTGAATCGCACAATGATACTCAAGATCGTTTGACATTCCATACATGAAAGGATGCACTAGCGACCCGTCAGCATAATCTAGCACTCGAGAAATGACAGTTGGAGTTTAATTGCGCATTGTTCGCAAAGGTAATTGCTTGTTTTGTTAAGCAGTCAAGGTCAGGCGGTCACCAACCACATAACTGGCTGTTCTTTGTTTCGATAAAGGTCGTAAAGTTTAAAGTACCGATATACGTAAAAACAGTTGTATTGTGTAGCTTTTAAAATTACTTACAACCACGTATAAGCTTCCGAACGAAACTCATTTAATGCAATTGAATTAAAAAAATGGTATATTAGAAAAAATGTGTTTCGCTTACCGTTTCTGTTCTGCCTTGCAGTATAATTTAATTTAGCAGATAAACCGTCATAATTGTTAACTGGCAGGAAAAATGTTTAACTGCGAGTAAAAAATGTGATTAATATGGTTGCAGTAAATAAAACAAGTTTTCACCGTTTTGTGACACGCTTACATTTAATGTTGTCGCAAGGTGGCGTACATTATCTGAAATGTTTTAAAGCGAATGAAAGACAGTGATTTTAGCACATCCCTACCAAAGCTATTTACGATTTAATACAAAGATCTTCACAAATTCTTCACAACAAAACCTCACCTGAATTGTCATCGGACATTAGGATTCTGGGATGCAAGTCTGCCGTGGAAAAGCATTAATTTTAACTCGTACAATGCAACGATAGACAACGAACAAAGAAGCTTCCAAACAAATCAATCTTGGGTACTATTGGAGCAAATGATTTCCATTATTCGTTTGGTAAAATAGGATTTAACCAATGTGCTTAAAAAAGGATGAACTAGGATGCTATCAATGCAAACACAACAAAATCGTGCACCATATTTGTGTCTCGTTACGTTGCCTAATTACTGGGCAAACGTGAAAGTTGAGAGACTATTCTATATTAGCCTGTTTATAAAATTGGTTTCAAATTCTCTAAGCTAATCGGAATTAGGACTGCGTTTTTACGATTATAAAATGAAGTCTTTTTATCCGCTACCATTCAAACAAACTAAAAAAAGACTGTTTTTTACCATCTTTTACAAAAGAGCTTTGTACAGTCTTACTGTTAAAAAATACTGTTAATTTTACTAAATTCATTGGCAGCAAATCTACAGACCGTCATTATATAGTTTTTTAGATTTAATCGTGTCCATTGTGAAAGTTAATACGCACGGTTATTGTCGTTGACTTCAAAGTTTGTTCATATTACTATGATTTTTGTTATATAATTTAAAAAAGTTTCTGGCATCAAATTAGCATGAGAACCTGTGAACTTTACGGAACATAGGAAACAGTTTTGTTTTTAGAACTGTATTCTGGGAGTCACGCACACCGAATTATATGTGATGTTTAAAAGTTTTAATGCCGATAAAAGAAATATTTTTTTCAATCTATTTTAAACAGGCATCTTTTTTAAGCTTACACAAATTATTTTATGATCCCAGATAAATATGAATAGTGGATAGAAAGTATTGCATTGATTTTGGAATATGTGTAATAACAAATACTTTTGTAAACGCGATATTATTAGGCGAAACTTTTTGTTGTTGATAGTTTTATAGTAAGCATGGCGCCTTTAGTCTGAAGAAATTCACTCATAAAGACATACAAGTGCTGCAGATTCGAACAATGTTTAATCAGTTTAATATTTTTTAGACAAAATGCTTGTATCGTAAAAAAAAGGGGCCATTATCTATAATTATACAAGCCATAGTGTTTAAAAATAACGAACATTAAGAAATTTTAATTGTTCAGTTTTCGGGTTTATTATCGCATTATTAAAGAATAACCGAACCATTGTTGATATAAGATTTCTAAACAATAACTGTGTGTGTGTGTTTTTCATTGAAAACAAAAGACGCTTATAAAAAAATGGTGTGTCGATTTTAAATGTAATCGCTTTCCGTCAGTCATTTTCTAACTAAAACTAAAGCAATATTTTTGTTTTTGAATTTTTGATTCTGACATATTCTAAGAATTGTTTATCCGCTTTTTAAAAAGTTTCAAAGTTTACAATTAGATGTTTCACAGTCACGCAGATAAATTTAATAATTTATAACGCGCCATTCGATTAAATGTGGCTTCAACAAAGGTTGAAGGTGCACAGTGACTCAAATTGTGGCGAAGCATTTCGTTAACCCATTTCAGGGACAATCAGCGAAAATAGTCCAGGGACGACCAACACATATGCTGTATAACAATTTATACTACCATTTTTCCATGACCGGCGAAATTCAAAAACCGCATCACATGTTTTAAAATGTCTATTTACCGAACGTGTAGTGCCACGATAGTGCAACGTTTAGGGTTAAGTAAAATATTAAGGTTTAGGTTTGTTAGTTATTCCCGATCGCTTTACATATCAGGAAATTTCGTTGCGTTGGAGCTGGTTAGGTTAGCGCC
This sequence comes from Ascidiella aspersa, assembly GCF_963924565.1. NCBI lineage: Eukaryota > Metazoa > Chordata > Ascidiacea > Phlebobranchia > Ascidiidae > Ascidiella > Ascidiella aspersa. Next base: position 20,299,594 of record NC_139453.1, read on the forward strand.
TATTTACTAAACACTTCCGAGAATGATAGGGCGCAGGAAACACGTATTTGTTAGGGCCGACCATCGCCTTCGCTAAATCACAATGGTGTTGCAACTACAATACTACAATGCCCGTATCCTTAAATGGTTTTATTTTAAATGTGCATTTTCACGAACTATTATAGACACAATGCATAATTAACTTTCGGTTACATGCGAAATAGCCACAAGTAATTTTTAAATCATCGGCTATAAAGCGAGATATGAGCACATTGAAACGTTGTGGGTCAACATAATAGGTAATGGTGATTAACAGGGAACAACTTGATGGCCACCCGAGAACGAGTTGGTACCGGGATTACATATTTGTTTTAAATATGACGCCAATCGACCATTTGCCGCTTTCACACAGGTCGTTTTCAAATAAGGTCTTACTGGTATTGTTGGAAATCATTTTTTATTTTACACACAATTAGTGGCATAGTGACGATCTGCTTCCAGTGCCATTGTTGTTTTACTATTATACGCTATCCGATCATTGCGAAATACCCATAAAGCACATAATACAAAATTCATTTTACCTAACGCGTCTCAAGCGAGCGTCGTTGCAACACTCTTGAAACATCGTCCTGGCAATTTTCACTTTTAAACGATCACGGGTTGCAAACTTCCTTATGGTATGCTATCTCACGCAAAAGTTATCAGAGTTTGCAAAATATCGCGTTTAATGCGGTGATTAACAAGTAAGCAATTTTTACTTTTGAACACGATCCTGATTTTTCTTAGATTGTACGCCGGGTTTGCTTAAATATCATAACAGTTGTATCCCAAGCTTTTCGGGTATTGTAGAACAAACTTTCGTTTTTCCACAAAAACTTTTTTCCACAATTTGACAGTGATTTAAGCTAAAGCCTAATTGCTTCTCATAGTGGGTTTAACCACTCAAAATTTAGGCAGAGTTCGCAAAATATCGCGTTTATTACAGCGGTTTTAACAGTAAGCAATTTTACTTTTTGGTTCATATGTATACAAAGACTAATCTTGTCTTAAAAGACCAAGAATTGAATTTGATTTTTTACAGTCGCGCGGATAATAGCGATAATAATGCATTCCACGCCGGTCGATTTAATGTAGCTTTCATTAACTCAGACTTCATCATATAAGGAGGTATTTTTATTGTGGTAAACCATTAAGTTGGCCCGGTTCACAGGAAAAATCTTTGCGAAGTTAAGACTTTCGTGCTCAGTGTTTTCAAAACAGTGTGGAATTGTCAGTACTTTGCGGATTAGTTTGTTAATGTTGCGTTTTCAAGCAAAATTCATACTTTCGTCACGTTTAAATGCAGTGTATTGTCTTATGATAGCCAACGTGGCTTCAGCAAAATGACTACAATTTACTGAGATGTTTATCGCCATGAATTACACTTAAGGGCGATAGACGTTGGAGGCCATATGTATTACCGCCTCTTTATTAAACCTATACCCGACAATAACATGCAATAGTGATGAAGCGACGACAGTACTATAATGGATTGTTTTATTTTGTTTAACCACGCAAATTTCAGATTATAATTTACATATCCAGTATACCTATATCAGTCGTTTATTAATTAGAGTTAGACTGGTATATACTTTATATAACCTGGGCAACGCCGGGTATTTCATGTATAGCTTTTATTATGTGACGACTTTTTGCTGTGAGAAGTTTTGGTCGAAAATAATCTATTGAAACAAAACAAAAAATGTTGTGCACAATTTAATGGTAAAAATACTTTTTATTTGTTTGTAAATTATTTTATAGAGTATAGGTCGGGGGTTCTTAACCAGGGGTAGGTTTACCACTTGGTGGTACGAAGCACCAAACCAGGGGGTAAGACATGCAGTGTGAAACTATGTGCTATTTACACATACTTCAAAGTGTACGAGCTCTAAAAAGGTTAAGAAACACTGGTATAGATTGATATACACCTATATAGCTTCATTGCTAACCGCCATAAAGTTATAGGTTTGCCAGTAGAAAACTTGCTTGGATATTGGTTGGTTTAAGCCGATTTAAAATAATATATTAAATTGGCTTTCTTTGAGATTCACGTTTGTCACTTCACGGGTCCGGGCCCACATCGGGAAACGCCAGTATTTTATGGGCACGTCCAAAAATTTACAAAAAATACAGAAAAAACGTAATAGCTGTATCCGGCTTGCAAACCGTGGGTTGGTGACCCTTGATAAAATTGTTGGACAAAAAGTCGAAAAGATATTACTGTAAGCCCTATTTAATTACAGTTACAAGTAAAAAACAAAATAAGTGCCAAGTAATTTGCAAATGTATTTCACTGTAATGCAATCTACGAAGCAAAAAAATAGCCTATACGTACAAAACCTAAATCACGGAGATGGGGCGTTCTAATTAACACAGCAGAAACCTATGAAGAGCACGAAGTGTAAGAAATAAGAAAGTTTTTGTACAAATTCTGACAAGTGTATTTATTACTGTGCACTTTTCTTCATATGGTGTAGTTTCGAAGAATGTTTGATCAATTTAAACTTTTGTGGACAAAATGCATGTATCGTAAAAAACTGCAAACAGTCGACTTATTCTATAGCAGAGAATTATCATCATAGGCCCTATAAGTTATATAAGCCAAAGTGCCGAAGATTAGAGAACAGTCTTACCAAATACAAAATGAGGAAATTTTAATTGTTCTGTTTTGGTGTTCTATTGCATGATCAAATATATAGAGAAACCGAAACATTTTTCATTATAGGAGTTCTAAGCAAAGAATTGTGTGGGAATTTCATTGAAAAAGATTGACGCTTAATATAAAATCTGTATGCCAGTTTTAAATTTAATTGCTTCGCGCCAGTCCTTTTCTAACTAAAAATATTTTTATTTTGATATTTTTGTTTCAGATATATAATAAGAATTGTTTATCAATATAGCCGCTTTTTAATAAATTTCAAAGTTTGTCTGAAAATCGCCGGACGGCGGTCGACGCCATATGCTCTTTCTAAAGAACTATTTTATTCTAAGAACTGTTATTCAATATGGCCGTTTTATCGGCTGGTCGTTTCCAACATGTGACATTATTCATATGTGACGACTCTCTTGGTGATAAAAGTTTTGGCCAAAAAAGTATTTATAGAATCAAGAAATAGAAACAATTTTAGGTAAAATCCAATGGTGACCGTACTTTTTATTTATAGCTATTTTTTTAATTTATAGTATTTATAGATAAATCGCCCTTCTGCTGATGTTCCTCATCAGGGTTCATAATCAAAACGAGAATGCGTTAGCCAGTATATATAAGAATAAAAAATAAATAGACTATGATAAAAAATAATACATTTAAACGACCCAGAAGTATTTTATTATTATTAAGCCTGATAAGGTCACCTGCTATCTGCTGCCGAAACGTCGGTTTATATTTCGTTAACACCGGGAGTGCGATTTATATTTTGCACGTTGGGGCTAACTCTATTTGTACTTTTCATTTGTTTGTAAATTCTCTTTAAGAGTGTAGATTGATGTTCACCTTATAGCTTCATTGCTAGCTGCCATAAAGTTATATGTTTGCCAGTATAAAAGTTGTTCTCGAAACGGTTATTGCCCATGAATACTGAAACAAATAATTTACCTGTTTCAATCAATTTAAAGTCCTTAATAGAAATAAATTGTAACTTGAAAGCCACGTGAAGGCTGGAAATATCCTATAGACAACAACTGGCAACAACACCGAAATTCGTATATTATGATCGTAGCAACAAAACACCACAGGGGTGCGTACGAGGTCTTGGGTCTCGGGATAAACTACTCGACAAAGTCTTGTTTAGCCATCGTAGGACTCAGGACTCGGGACTCCAGCAAGATTACGTAAGACAACCTGAGAGTCCCGAGTCCGACGTGCGCATGCGCAGTACTAACATTTGGAAACTGCTAAGATCATAAATTGTAAATTCTATAAGTGGATTAGCATACGATGAAACTTTTTAAAACAGTGTATTGTGAGTCGAGAGCCGAATTTGGGACTCGACGAAATCGCAAGTTCTAAACTTCGAGAATTAACAACACATTCTAACCCAAAAGCAAACCACCAAAAGCAACAGCTCAGTGACAAAATGGTGACAAGCAAACGACAATGCAAGACTGGCCGACGCCAAGATGGTGGGGTTAAATCGTCCCTTGCTATATTTCTACGAATTTAACGTTTTTGGCCATTGTGATATTATACCGATCGGTTTTTGACTTATTCTGACTGGCTTAGATCATATTGTGTCGCAGATATTACTACTATTCGGTGTTAATATTTTCGGGCAATATTTTTGCTAATATAAAAGCGTTTCTGTATAAATAACGAGGTGTATGTTAAAAGTGAATAAAATTTACTCTTTAGTTCTCGTGGAAATGTTTTCACAAGCGTAAACTAAATTTCCGTTCAATAAATATTCTGCCTCGTCGCGATGAAAAAGTCCAACGACTCCAAATTGTTTATATTTTATGCTTCACGAAAAAACCCTCCAGCAAAATTTCTCCGGCAAATAACAATTTTTTTTAATGGTAAAAAATGTTATTTTAACTAGGTCTTATACCCTTTTAACCAGGCCATCTCTCCATAGTCTTAAATGTATTTCAACCTAGATTCTAGTTGCATGTTTGTGTACTACGTCGAACTATAACTTAAGGCTTGGTTTGAGTGGCTTGTTTTAAACTCCCTGTTATAACAAAATTTTGTGACGTCATTTATCGTTTTTGGTACAAAAATTATTCTATTTTCACCACTTGCTGGATAGTCATATGCGATTAAACTAAACTTGACTGTCCCGCGGTTGGAATCTAGAACATTGACAACATATTTTGTTTAACGTTTAACGCTATGAGGTCCAATAAACCGACTTGTGTAATATTTTCGTTCCTTGAAAATTTATGGATCACAAATCAAACGAAATTGCTTTCAAATTTTATTATACTTTGCAGTATATACCAAATATCAACTTAGTGATGCTGTTGATCCATCTCGTTTAACATTTCAACATGTTCTTGTGCCTCTTCTGAGAACAAGTCTTTCATATCTAGAGAGTTGTCTAGTCGAGAATCCTCTTCAGACATCTTCTCATTATCTGTCCAAACATTTTTAGACGCATCAAATTAATAAATTTTAATTGGATAAGTAACTTTAAATTAACTTGCAACCAGAACAACCGCAATTATTTATGAACTAAAATAACCATAAAAATTCGAAACGTATGTCCTTTATCAGACACAAAAAATAACTAACTTGCACTATCGTAGCGCCTTCGGGAGTAGTACCTTCTTCTTCGGCTCAACCAATGGAAGAGAAATGCGTCAACATTTGCGGTGGAGATAACCAAAACCAATAGCAGAAGCAAGCAAAGTTTGTCCATCTAAAAGTACAAAAAATTTCAGTTATATAAATTGAAAACAACAACATTAGTGGTTATTTGTTAGAGTTAACATAAACTTAAATAATAGTATAAAAAAGTTACAAAAACTTCTGTTATCTCTGTGATTCACGAAGTGTCTCATCTAACTTACCTTGAAGTGCTGTTGCAAGTCAATAGTGCCAGATTATAGCTATGCCCCTTTTATATAACGCTGGCGCAGCTGTTCAAATTTGTTATTGGCTGGAGAAGGGTTTTTCCGTGAAGCATATAAGGTCAACAATTTGGAGTCGTTGGACTTTTTCATCGCGACGAGGCAGAATATTATTGAACGGAAATTTAGTGTTACACTTGTTAAAATATTTCCACGAGAACTAAAAAATAAATTTTATTCACTTTGAACATACACCTCGTTATCTATACAGAAACGCTTTTATATCAGCAAAAATATTGCCCGAAAATATTAACACCGAATCGTAGTAATATCTGCGACACAATATGATCTAAGCCAGTCAGAATAAGCTAAAAACCGATCGTTATAATATCGCAATGGCCAAAAACGTTAAATTCGTATAAATATAGTAAGGGATGATTTAACCCCATCATCTTGGCGTCGGCCATTATTGCATTGTCGTTTGCTTGTCACCATTTTGTCACTGAGCTGTTGCTTTTGGTGGTTTGATTTTGGGTTAGAATGTGTTGTTAATTCTCGAAGTTTAATTCTACGCGATTTCGTCGAGTCCCAAATCGGCTCTCTATAGCCTATATTTCACCCAGTAAGGTAACCAAAGTAAGATGAGTATTCAGCAATCCACTCACTTGGGTTTAATATAACTCATCGACTCACAATACACTGTTTAAAAAAGTTTTATCGTATGCTAATCCACTTTTAGAATTTATAATTTGTGACCTTAGCAGTTTCCAAATGTTGGTACTGCGCATGCGCACGTCCGACTCGGGACTCAGCTTGTCTTATGTAATTTTCCTGGACTCCCGAGTCCTGAGTCCTACGATGGTAAAGCAAAGACTTTGTCGAGTAGCTCATCCCGAGACCCGAGACCGCGTACGCAGCCCTGTGGTGTTTTGTGGCTACGATCATAATATACGCACTCCCGATGTTAACGAAATATAACCCGACGTTGCGGCAGCAGAAACCAGCTGACCGCATCAGGATTAATAATAATTAAATACTTCAGCGTCGTCTATAGATGGATTATTTTTTGTCTATATAGTCTTTTTGTTTTTTTACTCTTATATATACTGGCTAACGCATTCTCGTTTTAATTATTAATCCTAATGAGGTACACCAGAAGAGCGATTTATCTAGAAATATATAAATTAAAAAAAAATAGCTAAAATAAAAATTACGGTCACCATTGGATTTCACCTAAAATTGTTTCTATTTCTTGTTTCTGTAGATTATATTTTGGCCGAAACTTTTGTCACCAAGAAAGTCGTCACATATTAATAATGCCACATGTTGGAAACGACTGGACGAATAAACGGCCATATTGAATAACAGTACTCAGAATAAAACAGTTGTTTAGAAAGAGCATATGGCTTCGACCGCCGACCGGCGATTTTCGGACAAACTTTAAAATTGATTAAAAAGTGGCTATATTGATAAACAATTCTTAGAATATATCTGAATGAAAAATTCCAAAACCAAAATATTGCTTAACTTTTAGTTAGAAAAGGACTGACGAGAAGCGATTAAATTGAAAATCGACATACAGATTTTATATAAACGTCTAGTTTTTTCAATAAAAGCATACACCCATAATTATTTGTTTAGAACTTCCATAATGAAAAATGTTTCGGTTATTCTATATATTTGATCATGCAATAGAAATCCAAAACTGAACAATTGAAATTTCCTAATTTTGTATTTGGTAAAACTGTTCTTTAATCTTTGGCACTTTGGCTTGTATAAATGATCAGGCCTATGATGAAAATTCTCACCTAAAATAAGTCGACTGTTTGCAGTTTTTTACGATACATGCATTTTGTCCACAAAAGTTTAAATTGATCAAACATTCTTCGAAACTACACCATAAGAAAAAAATTGCACAGTAAAAATACACTTGTCAGATATTGTATAAAACTTTTTTATTTCTTACACTTCATGCTCTTCATAGGTTTCTGCTGTGTTAGTTAGAACGCCCCATCTCCGTGATGCCAATTACTTGGCACTTATTTTGTATTTTGCTTGTGACTGTAATTAAATAGGGCTTACAGTAATATCAACTTTTTGTCCAACAATTTTATCAAGGGTCACCAACCCACGGTTCGCAAGCCGCATACAGCTATTATGTTTATACTGTATTTTTTATAATTTTTTTGAGGTGCCCATAAAATACTGGCGGTCCCAGATGTGGGTCCGGACCTGTGAAATAATCAATGTGAATCTAAAAAAACGCCAATTTAAAATATTATTTTAAATCGGTTAAAACAAACCAAAAGCCAAGCAAGTTTTCTACTGGCAAACCTATACCTTTATGGCGGTTAGCACTAAATCTATTAGTGTATGTTAATCTTTACAAGGGTTTCTTAAAATTTTTAGCGCTCATACCCTTTGAAATATGCCTAAACAGCACATATTTTACACTGCATGTCGTACCCCCTGCTTTGGACCAAAATTCTCACACCAAAAATCGTCAAATAATAAAAGCTATATACATGAATTTCCTGGCGTTGCCTACGTTATATAGAGTATATACCAGTCTAATTCTAGTTAATAAACGGATGATATAGTTATACTGGATATGTAAATTATAATCTGAAATTTGCGTGGTTAAACAAAATAAAACAAGCCATTATAGTACTGTCGTCGCTTCATCACTATTGAATGTTATTGTCGGGTAGGTTTAATAAAGAGGGGGTGAAACATTTGGCCTCCAACGTATATCGCCCTTAAGTGTGATATATGGCGATGCACCTCTCAGTTATTGGAGTCATTTTGCTGAAGCCACGTAGGTTATCATAAGACAATACGCTGCATTTAAACGTGAAGAGGGTATGAATTTTCCATGAAAGGGCAACACTAACAAAGTAATCCGCAAAGTACTGACAATTTCGCACTGTTTTGAAGCACGGAGCATACAAATCTTACTTTCACAAAGGCAAGACTTTAATTTGATTTTTACGAATACGAAATAGCTGCGTCTAACGCCAGACAAACCCGTCACCCAATTAAAATAAAAATTGCTTACTGTTAAAACCTTTTCAATAAACGCGATATTTTGAACTCTGCCCAAATTGTGTGCGGTTAAACACACTATATAAAAAGCCAATAGGCTTGGCCTAAATCAGTATCAAATTGTTAGCGGGAAGGTTTGTTGGGCGCTATCCGTGTAAGTTTCCTAGTGGCTATTAAAAGTATGTTTAGAATACGACCGGTGGCGTGTAATAGCAGTCCTATTTGTCCGACTTGTGTAGTATTAAAGCAACCCGTAATCCCGGTACCAAATGGCGAACGAAGTAAGAAAAAATCTGATCGGACTTTAAAATTACATCTGCTTGCTATATTTTTCAAACTTTCAATTTAACGTGTGCTAAACATACTATAAGAGCTAAAAGTTCTAAAATTGTAAATTGTTAGACGATGTTTAAACCCCAAACTATAATCCAGGTATTTACGGAAAGTATATTATAATTGCACACTGTTTTGAACACCCCGAGCATGAAAGTCTTAACTTCGCAAAAATGATGACTTTAGTTTTTGTACCATGCGTAAAATTATGTAACCAAAAAGTAAAGTTGCTTAACTGTTAAAACCGCTGTAATAAACGCGATATTTTGCGAACTCTGCCTAAATTTTGAATGGTTAAACCCACTGTTAGAAGCCATTAGGCTTTTGCCTAAATCACTGTTAAACTGTGGAAAAAAGTTTTTGTGAAAAAATGACGTTTGTTGTACAATACCCGAGTAAGTTTAGGATACGTTTTATATATGTGTTTCATAGCAAAACAGTAATGGCACTCGCAGCTGGTCGTCCCTATGCCGCTGATTGTGTGTGAAATAAAAACAATATTTTCCCACAATACCGGTAAGACCTTATATGGAAACAGCCTGTGTTTCAAAAAACGGCAAATGATCGATTGGCACCATATTTAAAATAAATATGTAATGCCGCGGTGCCAAATCGTTCTCGGGTGGCCATTAGGTCGTTCCCTGTTAATTGCCATTACATATTATGTTGATAGACAACGTTTCAATGTGCTCATATCTCGCTTTATAACCGATGATATAAAATCTACTAGTGGCCATTTCGCATGTAATCAAAAGTTAATTATGCATAGTGTCCATAATAGTTCGTGAAAATACTCACTTAAATAAAACCGTTTAAGGATGCGAATGTTGTAGTATAGTAGTGGCTCCAACGCAACGAAATTTCGTGATATGTATAGCGATTGGAAGTAACTAACAAACCTAAACCTTATTTTTTTATTTAACCCTAAACGTTGCACTGCGTGGCACTACACGTTCGGTAAATAGACATTTTAAAACATTTGATGCGGTTTTTGAATTTCGCCGGTCATGGAAAACTTGTAGTATAAATTGTTATACAGCATATGTGTTGGTCGTCCCTGGACTATTTTCGCTGATTGTCCCTGAAATGGGTTAAAGAAATGCTTCCCCACAACTTAAGTCACACCTTTAACCTGTGTTGAAGCGGCATTTAGTCGGATGGCGCGTTATGGCATTTATCTGCTTGACTGTGAAACTTCTGATTGTTCGTCTTCGTAAACTAAAATTTCCATAAATTTAATATTTTGTAATATGTAGCCTTGTAATGTTGTGTGTTTAGTAATATTGTGCGTTGGTCTGTCTGCCTCTTTAAGTTTACATGCCAGCGACCGAATATGCCGTATCGCCCAGCTAGTCGTTGTTAAACACGTCAAAATACCAGGTGTTTAGCATAAAATCGTTCAGGTGTTTATAATTTAACACCAACACTAAAATTAAACACAAAGGTGTTTAAATTAGGTGTTTAAGTGTTTAGATTTTAAACGTGTATAGACCGTTTTGGTGTTCAGATTTAAAAACCGTTCTACTTATACAACAGTATAAGCTAAGTTGTTCAGTCTTTCTCGTAATTTTTATTTTGTCTGGAGCATATGACTTGCTTTCTCGGCAAACATATGGCGTCGACCGCCGTCCGGCGATATTCGGACAAACTTTGAAATTTATTAAAAAGCGGCTATATTAATAAACTATTCTTAGAATATATCACAATCAACAATTCCAAAAAGATAATATTGCTTTAGTTTTAGTTAGAAAATGATTGACGGAAAGCGAATACATTGAAAATCGGCATACGAATTTTTTATGAGCGTCTTTTGTTTTCAGTGAAAACCACACACAATTCTTGTTTAGAAATCTTATATCAACAACAGTTCGGGTATTCTGTCAATTTTTGCAATGCGATAGAACCCGAAAACCGAACAATTAATTTTTTTAATTCTGTATTTGGTAAGACTGTTCGTTATTCTTAAACACTATGGCTTTTATAACTATAATAATAGCCTATGGCGAAAATTCTCTTCTAAAACAAGTTGACTGTTTGTAGTTTTTTTTTTACAAGCATTTTGCCTAAAAAATATTAAATTGATTAACGTTGTTTGAATCTACATCACTTAAAGAAAATTGTACAGTAAGAATGCCCTTTAACGACATATACACTTGCCAGAGTTTGTACCTAACTTTCCATCCGACCCGCCTCCTATTTTACAAAGTATGGGTACGAGGCCATTTCCCATATTGTTTAATTCTTTTGATCTAATTAAACCTTTAACAGCGGACTTCGTAAAATTAACATGAAGAAATCTAACAACTATATAATGACGGTCTGTAGACTTGCTGCCAAAGAAGTTAGTAAAATTAACAGTATTTGTTTTAACAGTGAGACAGTACAAAGCTCTTTTGAAAGAGATGGTAAAAAACAGTCGTTTTTGAGTTTGCTTGATTGGTAACGGATATAATATTTTATTTTATTATCGCAAAAACGCAGTCCTAATTCCTAATAGCTGAGAGAAATTTAGACCAATTTCGTAAATAGGCTGATATAGATTTTTTTTCAAATTTTCCCATATTTTTTAACAACTTTTCCCATATTAACTGCTGCACCTAAATTCAACCAATATCTTATTTGTTGCACCGTTTTTTTTATTTTACTCAACATATCGATTTACGAAAAACTTTTTTACTTTTTAACAGAATATATAACACTGGTTTACAAATTTAAACTCATTGAAAGCTACCGCCTCCCTATTAGGCGTTTCCCCCTATTTCGAGGTCACTGATTCCGAAAATGGCAGTAGTTTTTCCCTATCACGTCAGGTTTTTCTGTACAGAATTTTTTGTTACGACATTATTATGTACTCTGAAGAAGAATTAGTGAAATTCTAAAAAAATGTCTTGTTTAGAATCAGTATATTTTTGTAATGCGTTTAATACAGACTGTCTTCCAGTATAGTTGGAAGCATATATAGTAGGGGGGGTCACGAAATCACTTTTATTTCGAATCCACCTGCCTCGTATGGATTTTGATAGATAGACACCTAAAACCATTGTATACAAAATTGAAGCTGATTTGAACATGTATTGGTGTGAGGAAATCGAGTTGAATTTTTGCGGAAATTCGCAAAATCGGGTAAAAATGCGAAATTTTAGGTTATGTTTCACCTATATTTTCGAGTGAAATCCATCTACTGTGACCTAATATTTGTTTTTTTAGACATTTATGGAATAACTAAAGCAAGAAAGATCTGCAGAGTTTGCATTTTATCATTTATTTGCAGAAGTATTGAAAATTAAATTTGTGACGAAAATCAAAATTTTATAAAAAAGGCAAAATTTTGGATTTGCCTTTAATTTGTACATTTTAGGTAAAACATGACTTTAAATTAATGTTTATGGAAGATAAAACTCATTACAAATAGATATATCGGCAGGAGACTGTGTTTTAATGCTAATATGGCCAGTATTAAAAATTGAATTTCTGCCGAAAATGTCAAAACAATAAAATTTGTCCATTGTTGCCTGTCACTGCAAATGACATAAAGTTCTGCTTTTATTTAGAATTTTAGATGATGCATGGATTTTTTCTGGAGTTCAACTTGGAAAGAATAATTTCCTTTTCTTATTTTATTTACAAACAAATTTACTTGCTGCTATTAGATTCTATTAGCTCTTTCCATTGACTGGGAATAATGCGCAATTTTACTAAACATTATTACAAGTTTTGGAGCATAATGGTTGAAAGTTGTAGTAAGACGTAGTAAGAATATGAAAGCCCATTCAGAAGTAGGGGGCATTTTAAACGTTTCGAATAACTCTTTATTCATTTTCATTATGTATTATATAACCTTTCTGATGTTTTCCAACTGATGTGGGCCTCCTTTAGTAAACTGGTTCTGTTGGATATTTCCAGTTTGTCATTTCGTTATAATCCACCGATTTAAATTTAGTGTTTTGGTATATTGAACTGTTTCACAATGTCATCTCCAAATCAATTTTGGCCATGTATCTATTTTAGATTATGGACCGCTTTTCCTCGTAATATTGGATCATTGTCAGCCCCTTACCAATGTTACAATTGCTCCCCGGTAGGCTACTCTATCCTTCATTTTATATAAAAAAGCCAAAGTGTGCATGATTTGGCGGAATTACAGTGAAAAGTTCATCTTACTGCAAAATTTAAATCTCTAATAAGACTGTGTTTTATAAAATGGAATAACAATTTTTTATAAATTATGATTTAAGTCCCCTTTTTATATGTTCAACGAAATATTCGTTTTCAAAAAAGGTTGCCACCTTGGCTGGAGCAAATTTGCTGTAAACCAGTGTAATAATTGATAACGTTATTTCGACAAGTTTCAAAAACATTTCTTGTCGTTTTTTTACTGGCCCAATTCTACATTACTTTTTTAGTATAAATCATAGGGTTTGATAGACTTGAAAAAAGGTAAAAAAAACAAAACCAAAAAGTGATTACTTAAAATAACTTTTGTTACATTAATAATGAAATCTGTACGCTTGACGTTTCATCATTTCAACGGCGCTGGGACGTCCACCGAAAGTCTCCTTTCTTTTGCATTTGCCATTTTCAAGCTTTTTCACCGAACTGATTAAAGCTATACACCGCACCAAACACGAAAAAACAGCAAGCATTTCGTTAATCGTTATTTTGGCAGAATCTGCATTTGTGGAGAGTCTGAAATTTTAAACGTTCACTTAAGTTTTTTGAAAACAATGACAAAACGTCTTTAATTCATACTTTGTTTTTTCTTGTAGAATTTTTCTTGTCTCTGATCTTTCAACGATAATTTTTAAGATAGCCTTTTTTCACGTTTTTCCAGTAATTAGACAACGTAAAAGGATACAAATATGGTGCACGATTTTGTTCTGCGTACATTGATAGCATCCTATTTTATCATTTTTTAAGCACATTGGTTAAATCCTATTTTACCAAACGAATAATGGAAATCATTTGCTCCAATTACACCCAAGATTGATTTGTTTTGGAAACTTCTTTGTTTGTTGTCTATCGTTGCATTGTACGAATTAAATTAAATGCTTTTCTACGGCGTGCATCACCGTATCTTAATGTCCGGTGACAATCCAGTTGAGGTTTTGGTGTGAAGAATTGTTTTTTGTATTAAGTCGTAAACATTTTTTTTTTGCTTTAAAACATTTCAGATGCTGTACGCCACCTTGCGACAACTTGATGCGGGAGTTCTAAACAGAGAATTGTGTGTGTGCTTTCATTGAAAAAAATCGTCATGCCGATTTTAAATTTAATCGCTTACCGTCATGGCTTTTCTAACCAACACACAAGCAATATTTTCGTTTTGAAATGTTTGAGTGTGGCACATTCTAAGAACTGTTTATCAATATAGCTGTTTCTAAGGGAGGCCGTTTTTAGGATGTGACATTTTTAATGGGTGACGATGTTCTTGGTGAGAGAACTTTTAGTCAAAAAATAATCTATAGAAACAAGGAATAAAAACAATGTTAAGTAAAATTCAATGGTGAATGTACTTTTTATTTGCTTTTAAAATCTTTTTCAGAGTATAGATGGGTCTCCAGCCATTAGACGGAGATAAAAACAATACCAACGTCAGAAAAAAACACAATTTGGGATAAGGCCAAAATAGAACTAATATATGATGGTATTAGTACTGTCTAAATCGGAATAAGTATTAAATCAGTCGGAATTAGACCTAAAATGTCAGAACCAGGTCTAAACAACACTTTAACCAACTCCAAACCCCACCCCAAAGTACATCACTAAATCCCCTAATAATTTAAACACTAACCAATTATCTAACCCCACCCATCACCAGACGATAACCCCAAACAGGACCAAAAATGGGGTGCTCTGACGGCGCCGGTCAGACTAAAGTGTCCAAAATAGTCACCACAAACACCGATTGCATCCGATTGTACCATATCCTCTACCGACAGGTTCGGGCGTTATTTTGGCCATATTTACACCTTCTTCCGATGAATTTAGGCCTTATTCTGATGAATGTAGAACTTACTTCGACGATTTTAGGACTTATTCCGATTAATTTAGGCATTATTCCGATGAATGTAGAACTTATTCCGATGAATTTGGGACTTATGTAAAATCCGCATGCCGATTTTAAATGTAATCGCTTCTTGTCAGTCCTAAACTAAAACTAAAGCAATATTTTCGTTTTGGAATTTTTATTCTCACATATTCTAAGAACTGTTAATCAATATAGCCGTTTCTTAGGGTGGTCGTTAGGGATGTTCAGATTTAACTTTTTTTTGAAAATTTATGCTTCCTGCTTGAATTCCCATTATGTGTCACATAAAAATCAGTTTCACAAGTTTTCAAAACAATTGGACAACATTTAGGGGCTCCGCAGGAATTATTTAAAACCTGTTCATGATCGCCTGTGATCTTCAACAGCCTGTAGCAAGCTTGCACGTTGCTGAGGATTGTCATTTAACATAGCAGCATATTCATCGATTAATGTTTTTAACAAACACATGGTCAGCATAATCATGGAACTTGTCCATAATCGCAGCTTTGTTTTAAGACAAACAACGGCGGCTCCATCAAAGCAGGTTATGTCGCCTTAGAAACGGCATGCTTCAGGGATTAGTTCTGGCTCCTTTGCTGTTTAAAGTTTATTACAGTGATCTGCCCGCCACAGTCTCCTAGCATACGTTGATGACTGGCGTTCTTGCATGCTGAAGGGAATTGGCGCAGTGTTGAGAGGACTCTTAGTCCACCTCAATAACAAGGAAATTAAACGTGTGTTGTCCGTCAAATGGATGAACTTTGGATTTCCACGTCTACATACCTCGCATTGCATCTGGCAGGACACTCACATTCCGACCCTGGCAGGCATCTAGCCCGCTGAGCTTCGCCCCAGAGGAGCCACAATACCAAAGGCTACTATCCTCGAGATGCCCCTTTGTACCAGATGTACTCAAATCACTGCAGAAATGTGAAAGCTCTGGTATAGGTGAATGGATGGCCAGCAAATGGAACGAGGGGGAAGATTACCCCTCTCCCACCACTATTGCCCCACCACCTCCAATAAGCCTTAGGGTTTTGGCCTGTCTATTCGAGCCTGGACTCGCCTTAACAGGCTGAGAAGAACAGGGGTCGGGTGTACCAGGTCTTCAATGAATAAATGTGGCTTCTGTGACTGTGGTTTGGAGGAACAGACTGCAGATCACATAGTCTCACGGTGCTGATATATCGCCAACCAAGTGGGACAAATGGTCTGACACTCTTGGACGATGAGACTATCCGCTGGCATCTCGACTTCTGCCCGGACATTTGAACTGGAATAATAAGATCGTCCATACGAAAGAAGAAGACGATCAAGCAGGTGTAACACACAGTACAAGGTGGATGGGACAAGTTTTCTATGGCCAAAAATGTTTATGTGGTCTGAACAGTTGGGTAATGATGCTATTTTTCTAGACAAACTTGTCACATTTTCCTTGTTTAGTAATCACCCACAAATGACCAAGGACACAAAGGCAGCAATTGCCCGACAACTTCTTGCAACTGCAAAACCTGAAGATTTTCGCATCATAAAATCAACACTTTAGAGGATTTGATTGGCACAGATTCCTGGTTTATTTTTACGCTACTCAATCAGATATGTGATTGGCTGACGCATTCTCCCGATTCATGGTGCCCATAATGGGTACAACTAGTTAAAGTCTTCATGTACTGTTAAAGTTGTGAATGATGCCGCAGAAAGGGGGGTTAAAAGTAAACACAGATTGTGCTGCTATATTAACCGACAATCCACAGCAACAAACAATTTGTTGCAAGCTGTTGAAGATCCAGGCGATCATACCCAGATTTTCTAAAAAAAAAACTTTGCTAAAAAGTAAAAAAAGCTATTATTCATTGATGTTCTTTTTACATTTTTTAACTATGACATTGGTATACTTTTGCTATACTCCTTCTTTATCCACTGTTGATTAAAATACTTTGCTTTTCACAATATACAATTTGTTTTATTGTACATATGTGATAAATTGAATGTCAGCTCCAAAAATGGGGTAAAGTGGGGGCTTTAACAATACATTTTAAGTTAATAAAACTGGAAAATAAATTAGTAATGCTTTCTTGCCATTGTTTAATATAAAAATTACAAGGTTTCTGTGTGTTTTAAGAAAAACGTACAGTATCGTGTTATGGGAAGTCCCAGATTTTAGCAATTTCAGTGTGATAACTTTGAGGTGTCTGCGGAGCCCCTAAATGTTGTCCAATTGTTTTGAAAACTTACGAAACTCATTTTTATGTGACACATAATGGGAAATCAAGCAGGAAGCATAAATTTTCAAAAAAAAGTTAAATCTGAACAACCCTAGTGGTCGTTATAAGCATGTGCCATTACTAATATGTGCCGACTTTCTTGGTGAGAAAAGTTTTGGCCGAAGTATAATCTATCAAAACAAGAAATAAAAACAACAGTTATTTGCAAAAAAATGTAGAATTCAATGGTGAACGTATACCGTACTTTTTATTTATAGATACAAGTAGCTCTTCTGGTGTAAATGAAGTATCTCATCAGGGTTAATAATTAAAACGGATGCCTTAGCCAGTATGTATACCAAAGAGTAAAAATCAAAAGACTGTAGAACGGTTATTACCCATACTAAGATAAATGATTACTTATTTCAATCAATTTGAAGTCCCTAACAGAGGTGTATTCAAACAATGTTTTGTGGGTCGATGAGTTATATTGAACCCCAATGTGTCGATTGCTGAATTTCCATCTTACTTTGGTTACTTAAGAGGTTCAATACAGGCTGTTAAGAGCCTAATTCCAAGTTCAATGAAATCGCTAAGTTGGCCTAAGTAAAAAAGGTTAATAAGAAATAAGATCAAAACTTCGAGAATAAACAAACATTCTAACCAAAAACCCAAACAAAGGCAACAGTTCAGTGACAAAATAGTGACTCGCAAACGACGTAACCAAAACGGATGACGACAAGATGGGGCTTCAAATCGTCATTTCACCTTCCTCAAATTTAACATTTTTAAGCCATTTAGATATTATGACGATATGTTTGTGGCTTATTCTGACAGGCTTTAACTTATATATTACTGTGATTTGTTGTTAATAACTTTTTACAATAGTTTGCGATATTTCTGTGTAGATTATTACGAGGTGCATGTTAAAAGTGAATATAACTTACTCAATAGTTTTCGTGGAAATTTTACACAAGGGTATCTATAAATTTCCTTTCAATAAATATTCTGCCTCCTCGAACGACTCTAAATTGTTTACCTTTTCTGCATCACGAGAAAAATCCTTCTCCAACAAAAAAACAATTTGAACAGCTGCACCAGCGTTATATAAGTGACTATAGACGAAATACCCGACGTTGCCCAGGTTAAATAGAATATTTACCAGTTATTTTAACTGGTTCAAAGTTAATTACACCACAACTATCGCCATAATGTACGAAGTCTACCTGAATTTTGTCTGGTTAAACAAAATGAAACAATCCAACATACTGTGGGCTCATTATCACAATTGTACGTTACGTTGTTACATGTCAAATTGCTGGCCTCATGTTATTTACCATGAACATTTTTTTAATGTCTAACAAATTTGCTTATGCCTAAACGTTTGCACTGCGTGTCACTAAATAGAAGTTTCAAATCATGTCATGTGTTTCAAATCATGTCATGTCATGTGTTTCAAATCATGTCATATCGTGTGTCTAAAAAAAACGTTAACCTAATGCTTCCCCACAATCAGAGTAACACCCCACAGCCTGTGTGAAAGCGGCATTAATGGAATGTCGTGTTTAATTATGTGACTTATCTGCGTGGCTCTAAAGATCTAATTCTTGGTCTCCGTAAATTGCCATTAAATTTTGCATTTGGTTAAAACAGTGTAAAACTAACGTATAAAAAGCAGTTTTGTGTCAGAAATGAGTCGCTAAAGGTAGGGCGCGAACGCGCTCTGACGATTTAATCACTAATCACGTGTTACCAGCATTGTATAATCTTCTTCCTGAAGCCACTATATGTTGTAGCCGATAATTTAAAAAATACATTTAACATCAAAACAAATTACAACGTTGTGTGTTTTTTAAAATGAAGCTACTAAGCACACAACTTTGGCTAAAGACGTCCCGCATATTTTACGTAACGAAAACCCGTGACATATGTCGATCAAAAATTACCAACAAACATGAAAAAGTCGTAACACCAATTGTTCAAATCGCGCGAAATTCAAGCAAATACGTAATCCCGGTAGGTAGCATATTGCATCCAACGAAAATAAATCCCGTTTGAAAAGAAAATTTGCTTGCTGTTCAAACCGCTGTAATAAACGACATATTTTGCAAACTCAGTCCATATGTTGCGTAGAATATACTCGGTTAGGGTTGCTGTGCGTTGTCTGTGTGAGCGTCCTAATGCCTCATAAATGTTAAGGAAACCGCTGCAATAAACGTAATATTTTACGCAACAAACACCCGTGACATATGTTGATCGAAAATCACTAACAAACGTAAAAAAGTCGTATCAGCAATTGTTTAAAATGCGCGAAATTTAAGAAAATACGTAATCCCGGTAGGTACCATGCATCCAACGAAAGAAAATCCCGTTTGAAAAGACAATTTGCTTAGTGTTCAAACCGCTGCACACGATATTTTGCAAACTTAGGCCAAATGTTGCGTAGTTTATATTCGGTTTGGTTAGGGTTGCTGTACGTGTCTGTGTAAGTGTCTTAATACCTCATGAAAGAATCCTAAAAACGCAATATTTTGCGAACTCTGCCAAGAAATGCGTGGATAAACACATTGTAAGAAGCCATTAGGGTTAGGCCTCAATCACTGTCACAATATTGTTGGTAAGGTTTGTTGTCGATATCCGTGTAGGTTTCCTGATGTTTATTCAAAGTATGTTTATAAAAGTGAAGAATGGTAAACCTTTGCACTAAACGCCTGATTAAGCTGCGTCCAACGTCAGAAAAACCCGTAACTCTTGCTTTTTACGTAATCCCGGTACCATACTTCTTCCAACGTATAAGTAAATTCTCGCTTGAAACTGAAAATTGGCTACTATTTAACCGCTGCAAGGACTAAATAGCCAACGGCTAAGCACGTCAAACATCTTTTAAGTTAAATACATTAAAATTTAGTTTTGATTAGGGCAATATACTTATATTGATTTTTTATGAAACGCAGGTAATTGCGACCAAAAATAAAGTTTTGCGCGGTTACGTTCTAAATTTTACGCGGTAACAGAAATCAATAAGTTCCTAAACTTAATAGTCTTTAGCTGGAAACATGTAACCTTACTTTGTTAAGGAAATATACTTACGTTGATTTTTTTATGTCCAGGAAGATAATTGCGCTACTTAATTTGATTTTTTATGTACAGGCAGGTAATTGCGCTTTTTACGTAATCCCGGTACCATACTTCTTATTTGAACGTAAGTAAAATCTCGCTTGAAACTGAAAATTGGCTACTATTAAAACCGCTGCAAGGACCAAATACACAACGGCTAAGCACGTCAAACATATTTTAGGTTTAAAACAATAAAACATATTTTTGTAGGGGCAATATACCTAATTTGATTTTTGATGTCAACGCAGGTTATTGCGCTTGAACAAAGGGTGTTGCGCGGTTACGTTATGAGGTTTTCCTAAACATAATATTCTTTAGTTGTTAACGTTAAAATTTTACTTTATTAAGGAAAAATACTTAATTTTATTTTTTTATTTCCAGGAAGATAATTGGGCTTGAAAAAAGTTTTGCACGGATACGTTAAATAGTTTTATTAAACCAATATACTTAATTTGATTTTTATGTCCAGACAGGTAAATGCACTTGAAAAAAAGTTTTGCGCGGATATGTAAAACTTGGACTATCTTTTACGTACTGCGACAACAAACGCGATATTTTGCAAACTCTGCCTAAATTTGGCACTGTTGAACTTAAGTCTTTACTTGGATAGTTGCATACGTTTGTTAACATAAATATTAACATGTGTTATGTCGCTCGCGCGCCCTGGGAGAGGCAAGCACACGGCGGGGAGTCGCCGCTCCTTTTGTTAGCCGACGACCCCTTGCAATGCCAGCGACTGTAGTCGATGACGGCGTTTGCTCTGCCAGCGACGGTTAGTCAACGGACCGGGCGAACATCTTGCCACACACACACACACACACATCTCACAAATCTTTTCTTTTATTATGTAGATGCATAACGATAATCTGGCACTATTGACTTGCAATAGCACATCAAGTTAAGTTAGATGAGTGACTTCGTGAGAGTTGACAAAGTCGTTGTCACTTTTATTTATACTGGTAATTAGGTTTCTGTTAAATCTAACAAATGACCAGTATTGTTGGTTTTTCAATTCAAAAACCTGAAACCCATTTTGTAAGTTTAGAATCTAAACTTTAGATGGACAAACTCCGCCTATTTCTGCTATTGGTGTTGGTTGTCAACGCCGTAACTGTTGACGCGTGGTGGCACTATTGGTATACCCGAAGAAGGAGACGCTGGGATGGTGAAAGTTAGTCGTATTTTTGTTTATGATAACAACAGACGTTTCGTAATGTTATAATTGTTATTTTAGTTCAAACACATCCCAAGTTGTCCTGGTTGCATGTTAATGAAAAGTTACTTAAGTTTATCCAATTAAAATATGGTAATTTTTTTGCGTTTAAAAATATTTTAACAGTTCATAAAAATATGTCCAAAGAGGATGCTCAAATAGAGAACTTTCTAGATACGGAAGAAGACTTGCTGCCAGATGAGGCACAAGAACTTATTGAAATGTTCAACGAGGTGGATCAACAGCATCACTAAGTTGATATTTGATACATACTGCAAAGTATAATAAAATTTAAAAGCAATGGCGTTTCTTTGTGTTGCATAAACTTTCAAGAAACTCAAATTTTAAACTAATCGGTTTATTGAACCTCATTGCGTTAAACGTTAAACAAAATATGTTGTCATTGTTCTAGACTCCCTCCGGGACAGTCACGTTTGGTTTAATCACATATGACTATCGAGCAGGGGTGAAAGTAGAATATTTTTGCCAAAACTAAAAAGATGAGATGACGTCACACAATTAGGTTATGACGGGAAATTTAAACAAACAGCCTATATATAGAAAGCTTATCGTTCGACTTAGTACACAAACATAAACATGCAACTGGAATCTAGTTTTTCAAGACTATAACGGGATAACCTAATGGCAAAGTGATTAGACCAAGTAAAAATAAATTTTTTTACCGGTACTGCGTACCTGCAAAAATTATTTCTTAGAAATCCTTTCGGACGGCAAATCTTTTACCGTTCCGGACCGTCCCGCTTACTTTTACCACTGCTAAAGAGTCGACCCTCAACCCAACGTTTTAAGGTCGTGTCATATAAAAAAAAATATTGCTTTGTTTTACTTTGAACATAAAAAGCGCCCAGGATATTATATATCAATAGAAAAAGGTCAAAGTGGTAGAGATATTCTTCTGCGGGCAAAACTTGTGCAAAAAACGATAATGTGCTCGATATCAAATAGTTGTTACAAAAGTCTGGCATACTATTAAAACATTTTTTTCATGTAATGTAAATGAGAAATATAATTAGCCTATAATATTAATTATCATCAATATATGTTTGCAAACCATAAGGCATTGTCGTTATTTGCATCGGCGAATCTATATTTTTTTATAAACACTTAATTTGTTATTAAGCCCCGCAGCTGCGATTAACATGACAGAATTAGACGGGGTTGCGGTTGTTGTATATAGGCAGGGGTATATTTTCAGAGGGTGGCTTTCATGGGTGGTTTGGAAGTGCCAGTGGGCTGTTGTGAATAGCGTTACTTTAAACATTATTTAATTTAGCTTTTTAGTAGTATATACCTTGCGTGTTCTATAGTTTTCTTAACTTGTTTCTGTAAGCAAAAACCGATATGGGCCGAAAACTTCCCGCCTTAACTGATGGATTAGGTGCGAAAGGGGTAGTTGCCAGGGATTTATTTTCTTAAACGTTAATTTGGTAAAGGCTATGTAAAATTAATTTCTTAGGATCATTTTGCAATTAAAATATTCACTAATATATTTTGATTTTTACCGACTTCAAACAAAAACCCCATTCCCAGAGCAGTAACAAACTGGCACTTGACGGAAGTGGTGTATCCAGGGTGGTTTTATGTGTTTGGGCCACGCGTCCTAAGCTAATGCGAAAGCGAAATCAAACGCAAAACACCGTTTTTCGTCTTTTGTTTGCACAAGGGTCGACCATCGCAGGATATTTCCGCTGTTTTGCCTTTTGTTATTCGTACAGGTTGGCTGATTTGCAAGTCCAGCTTTCTTCCTTTTTCTAAAAACGTCAGAGTTAGGCGCATTTAAAATTCCTCGCTGTTCACTGTCAGCGCAAATATTCGGTGCAATGGCATTTTTTTAACTAAAGCAGATTTTGTCAAAAGGTGGTCTAACTATGACTATCGTTCGCGCTTCAAAGTCGGGAGTTCTATTTAGTGATAGTTAACGCAAAATTATTAGCTTTAAGCATAGTATAAGACCACGTGTTTAGTGTGCAATTGACACAACTTATTTTCCCTCAACCGGACACAATATTCTGGCGACACAGTTCATAAACGCTCATATAAATAAAGTTTTTCGCAATGCTTCCCTGCGTTCCACGATGGATGAAACTTTATTACACCTTGCCTCTTTATTTATTACAGCGACACTAAATTCAATTACCACGAGATAATTGCGGATTTCGAAAAATAAATTTGATAAATAGATTTTATGCATATGTTATTACTGCGTCGTATTACATAAATGTATAGATTTTATTTATTGTATTATTTACGTTTCTTCCAATCGTTTTTGATTTACGTTGAAGAGCCTTACAAAATAACTTGACGTCACACTATTTAAAGGGAAAAAAATAAGACCCTTATAATTTTGAACCTATAAACCCAATTTGTATAATAGACCTAAATGTTCAACATGAAAGCAAAACATGTTAAATTTCAAAGTTTAGCTTTATAAGAACCAGCTTATAAACTTCATAACTATTTCTGTAGCCACTATTAACTATATAAATGCAAAATATTTTTCGTGAAATATATTTTAGGCGCAAAACACAAAAAACACAAAATGTTAACTAATAATTGTGTTATTAACATGTTAGAAATGTGGATCAGGCAGGCCTCGGATCGTTTTCGCACTTAAAAACGTGTTTAATTACATTTAAGGAGGCAGTAAAGTGTTGACGCAAAGCGCGAAAAAAAGCGTTTGTTTGGTTTAAAATTAGAGTTCACACGTCGTCATCCGTGCAACGAATGAAAAGTCCAATAAAACTACTTGGATGGAACGCGATAACACTTTATCTATAGCCCAGTGTTTGTTAACCTTTTGGGTCAAAGTAGATCTGGCGAGCGAAGCGAACGCGATTTTTTTGTTGTATACGGGCATTTCTTTTAAATTTCTTGCAAGTTTTCATACATTGCCGAAAATGAAAAATAAATAAATGTTAAAAAATATATGTCCAATATTTTAGAATAAGTATGTTTTCCGTTTTTCCGCGACGCACTTGGCAACCTTCCACGGCGCAACGGTAATAAAGAGCTAATCTAGTTCAAAAGACAGCATCAAAACGTAAACAAACCGGACGCAGAATGGTCATTCGCGCGAAGCGCGAAAATTTTTCGTTCTTACGTAGTTAAAATAGTCAAAAAGTATGTGAAATAGACTCGTTTCTAATTTATCAAAGAGGCGGCGGGCCGGATCAATTTCATCGGCGGGCCGACCCCTGATATAAACAATAAAAAAAAACATTAACCTATGCTGCTTGTTTTCGCACTGTCTCGCGTGAAAACAGTAAGTCCCTTTATAAAAAATAAACGTTGTTGTGTAATTTCAAGCACGTAAAAGCTTCCAGTTCACATTAAGCGTATTCAATTCATTTTGTTTAGTATCGAAAAAGTTTAATGAAAAAAAAAGTTGTTATCGAAAAAGTTTGATGCCACGAATGTTGGGCTTAATCGAGATTTGGGCTTTATGTCGCATTACGCCATATAACACGCTTCACTACACCCAGCGCACTTTTAAGCGCAGACCTCGAGTAATTAGTGTTTGTTTTTTTGGTCAGTTGCACACGTCTTTGCGATCATGTGCCTGTGGATATAATATACGTCACCACTCTTATCGCATTTTATTCACGCGTGTGTGTACGCTACAATAAACAGAAATCAGTTTAGGTCACTCGGTGTCTGCGTTTTGACCGCCCTGTTCGACAAGGCCATCAGTTTCACAATAATGCAGCCAACCAAAAAACATTCATGCTTGCAACAGAGCAGTAGAAACTTCCCTAGACTGCGCCCCACTGTGACATAAAGGATGAACGACGCTGATAAATAATATTTTTGTTTTAAAACTGATTTTCTTAAACTCCTATGAACATAATATTATTTTTACTTTAAAATATCTATTTCCACTTAAACATTTAAACCAGAATTGGCAAGTTTGTTACAGAGGGCGGCATGAGATACAATGTTTTTGGTAAAACGTTATGTAACCGCGCAAAAAATCCTTTAAACCGAGCCAAATCATACTAGGTCTACAAGGTTATACAAGATTAGCTTTTAGTGTAGAATTCATAAAGCCGTTACATATAGCGTTTTAAGTTTGTCTATGTTAGCAACAAATGAGAACGAGCACCTAAGCACTTTCAGAGTGACGTAATACATTTCAAAAAAATAAGGTATACTTCGGTTTGCCTAATAAATTAATGATAAATAAAAAAACACAAATCTAACGACCTATAACCACGGTTCTTAACAACTTATAACAGCGGTTATTAATAAAACTCTTCCTTCGCGCTTCGCGCGACCGACAGCAAACTTCACTATTTTCAAGTTGTCTTAGTAATATTTAATTGAAAATGCCGGTTTTCGTGCGGGGGCCCAAGGCATATGAATATTACGAAAGCGGGCGCGACTAAAAAAGGGTTAAGAACCAGTGGCTTATAAAAATTGGACACTTTTCAAAATTGCTTATAACAGCCGATGGCAGAGAAGTTGTTTAGGTTTCGGACATTGACCTTCTTGCTTCTGGAGTTCCAATGAAAACGCACTCCTTTAATGAAATCTCTTACGTTGCTTTTACAGTGCCCCTTTGTCGCGTATTAAGTCTGTACAACCAGGGTCGTTTTAACCAAGTCATTTTTAGGAAATATCGCTACCGCTAGATAGTAGTACAGAGCTAAGCGGTTGTTGTACAATTTGACATGGGTTGTTTTACAGAGCCTTATTTTCATGGGTGCATCAATATTTGCGTCATTATAAATAAGGTTATTTGCCAGGTTAATTCATGTATTATTACACATTACGCTTTACTTGGTTTTAGGGTATATATTAAGTGATATTTTCCTCTGACTCGTTTGTGCAAGCAAAAAAATATGGGACAAGTTTCCAGCCTTCACTTATGACATAGATGCAACATTTATTTTAATTTTTTGTTATATCCTACTTAAAAAGTAAGCCTAATAATTTCTCGGCAGTATTTACTACCAACTCCATCCAAAAAACAATATCACAAATTTTTCTTATAATTCATTTAGCCTACATAAAGAAATATTATAAAATTTATTGTTTTTTTGTTCACATCGACCAAAAAAAAAACATTTTAAAAAATATTCTTATAAATCAACTTTTTGTATTCAATTGCCATAAAACCACACAATTTTTATTTGTTTTCACCTAAAAAACAAACAAGGAATTCGCAGTATCATATTTTGATGGTTTATTAGCTTTTAAAAAATAGCACAGTGGCAAACACAGCAAAAGAAGTTAGATTACGATACATTACTACCGCTAAGTAGGGGTAGAGATCTTTAAATAACTTGACATCACATTATTTAACGGCGAAAATATACGACCCACTCATAATTTTGAACTCGTAACACAATTATTATATTAAATATAAATTTTAAACATGAAAGCCGAATCTTCGTGCGAATGGTAACCTTGAATGTACTAATTCCATTCCCAACAACATAGGAGTGTGAATCTGCATTTTCGGCACTACTTTTCATTAAGCCAAAGGCTAGAAACCGTTTGGATGCGATTCATGGAGGGTTGCGTTGTCCATAACGGAACCAAACATAGCCGAGCAGCGAGCTAATAGCAAAGAAGCAAGTGCATCCGCCCTATTGATACCACTAAAAACAACGTGTTATTTTGTGTTTATTTGTGTATATTTTTAAGTGGACCGTGAGCGTTTCTAGGGGACCGCTGCGTAATTTTTTTAAAAAAGTTTAAGAACCACATTGGTCTAAGGAGAATACAAAGCTTTGGCGTAATCTGTTTTCTTGCAATCATAGTGCACGTTTGGGGACCGCTGGGATAAAGTTTCAATGCGTATAGGCACCATACCGCTTCCATACCGCCAAACCAGTTTTTTTTACTAGGTCCTTTTATTACCAGGCCATCCATTCATAGTCTCGAATTTATTTAAACCTAGATACCATTTGCATGTTTGTGTACTACGTTAAACGATACTCTTATAGGCTTTCTATATGTAGGTTGCTTGTTTTAAACTCCCCCTAATAACGTAACTTTGTCATCTCAATTTTTTTATTGTTTTGATAAGAAAATTATTTTACTTTCACCCCTGCTCGATAGTCATATGCGATTAAACCAAACTTGACTGTCCCAGTTGGAATCTAGAACTTTGACAACGTATTAAGTTCAACGTTTAACGTTTAGTAAATCGCGGTGTGTAAAAACTGGGTACCTTGAAAGTTTATGCAACACAAAGAAAACGCCATTGCTTTCAAATTTTATTATACTTTGCAGTATATACCAAATATCAACTTAGTGCTGTTGTTGATCCACCTCGTTGACCATTTCAACAAGTTCTTGTGCCTCCTCTGGCAGCAAGTCGTCTTTCATATCTAGAGACTTCTCTAATTGAGAATCATCTTCAGACATCTTTTCATTATCTGGCGAAACATTTTTTAAACGCAACAAATTACCATATTTTAATTGGATAAACTTAAGTAAGTTTAAGCTAACATGCAACCAGAACAACCGTGAATGTTTTTGAACTATCAGACACAAAAATCGACTAACTTGCAACATCGTAGCGCCTTCTGCGATAGTAGTAGTAGTACCTTCTTCGGGAGTAGTACCTTCTTCTTCGAGAGTACCACCACCATGCGTCGACATTAACGGTGGAGATAGCCAACACTAATAGCAAAAGCAAGCAGAGTTTGTCCATCTAAAAATACAAAAAGGGTTTCAATTTTTTTTAAGCAACACTACTAGTCATCTGATATATTTAACACAAACTGATTAAAAGCACAAATAAAAGATGCAACAACTTCTGTTAACTCTGTGATTCACGTCACTCATCTAACTTACCTTGAACTGCAGTTGCAAGTCCGTAGTGCAAGATCATAGCTATGCAACCTTATATAACGCTGGTGCAGCTGTTCAAATTTTAGGGTTCTCCCGTGACGCATAAAAGGTAAACAATTTAGAGTCGTTGGACTTATCCATGGCGAGGAGGCAGAATATTTATTGAAAGGAAATTTAAAGTTACCCTTGTGATAAAATTTCCACGAAAACTATTGAGAAAATTTTATTTACTTTTAAAATACACCGATTTATCTAAATACAGAAACGTTTCTATATCGGCCAAATTGTTGCCTGAAATTAATAACACCGAATCGCAGTAATATCTACAGCAAAATTGTATCTAAACCAGTCAGAAGATGCCTCAAACACATCGGTGTAATATCTCAATGGTCCAAAGACGCTAAAACCGTAGGAAGATAGTAAGGGACGATTTGATGCCCCCATCTTGGCGTCGGCCGTTTTGGTATGCGAGTCTCTATTTTGGCACTGGACTGTTGCCTTTGTTTGTGTTTTGGGGTTTGAATGTTTTGTTCAGTTTGGAAGTTTAAATCTTATTTCTTACTATAACCTTATTCCGACTGTCAGGTATAAGTCCTATTTTTGTTTTAGTGTGAATTGTATTTTACAGGGCTGCGGACCTGCGGTGTTGGCAAAAAGAAATTTTACAATTGATCCAACTCTGCTGGGGTTTAGTAGAACTCATCGACCCACAATACACAGGTACAACATAGTTCACCATATGCTTTTCCACATTTTCAATTAACAGTTTGCGACCTTATCAGTTTAAAAATGTTGGTACTGCGCATGCGCACGTCGGACCCTGGACACAGGTAGTCTCACGTAATCTTGCTTGAGTCCCAAGTCCTGAGCTCGACCATTGAAAAACAAAGACTTCGTCGAGTCCCTAATCCCAAGACCAAGTACGCAGACCTGGTGTTTCATTGCGACTTTTATGTTAGGCGAATTTCGGTTTTGATGCCGCAGTTGTTCTCTATAAGACAGTTCCAGGCTTCTTGTGGCTTTGAACTTTAGATACTTCTATTGGGAACTTCAAATTGATTGAACTAAGTAAATTATTTATTAGTATTCATGGGTAATAACCGTAAACTTTTTACTGTCAAACATATAATTTTATGGGGGTTAGCAACGAAGCTGTTGGGTGTACTGTACATCAATCTATACTCTAAAAACGAATTTACAAACAAACGAAAAGTACATTGACGATTAAACTTAACTTAACATTGGTTTTATTTTGTCGTTTCTATGATTATCTATGGACTAAAAATATTCTAACCGAAAAAGTTGCCACGTCTTAATAATACCACATGCTGAAAACGATAAGCTTAAGAAACGGCTATATTGATGAGAATTCTTAGAATTTGTCAGAATCAAATATTCCAAAACCAAAAAATTGCTTTAGTTTTAGTTAGAAAAGCCGTGACGGGAAGCGATTAAATTTAAGATTGGCATACGGATGGAAGTGTCTATTTTTTTCAATGAAAACACACACACATTTTTTGTTTAGAACTCCCGTATCAACAACGGTTTGGCTACTTTATCTATTTGATCATTCGATAATAACTGAGGTCGATTTGAAGAAAAAGCGACACAAATGCAGTGCGAAGTGCGAAAAACTCGCGTCTATTTCGTTTAAAATGCAAACTGGGGCTGTAGTTTGCCCAGGTGTGGCTTAAACTAAAGATAAACAAACTTATTTCTTCGCATTCTTATGTGCTCTCAACAAAAAATAGCTGAATTGATTTAACTCGACTAAAGTTGCTTCTTTACGATGTTTTCTAACATTATAACAGTTAAAAGTTACACCTACCAATTAAGCACCCCTAAATCCGTTCCCGGGTGTGTTATACCAAGTGACACGCTGTTTTTTTACAGGAATCTTTCGAGTCGAAGCGGGTAAATCATGGTTCAGTTCAAACTATATACCCTACTCATTTTATGTCTTCGTTTTTTATATAATCTGCTTTTATTATTCGCATGTAATTCTTGATACGCTTCGCTTTATATATCTGTCATCAATTCGCCATAAACCAAGCGATCCTTCCGAATATTAATTTCGTTCTACGGGCAAATTTGTTACTTTTTGGTTTAAAATTCAAGCTTTCATTTAGAATGTATAGATGAACAAGACGCATAAAGAACAGATGAATATAAATCTCGTAAAATGGTAGCCTATTAACTATTGGGTTAAAATATGTCAATCTTGATGTTATAAGAGATTGTATGTGGTCGATATACTAAATTTTGTTATAGCTTAATGACGGAATACATTCGATCAAAGCGTAAAAACTACATTTTAAAATTTTAATTTTTTAACAGTACAGAGGGCGCTTTTAGTTTCTTAAGGTGTCAAAAGTAAAACATATTCGGAAGACAGCTGAGATTGGCGAATCACAAAACTCCATTTATGTACTTTAGACAAGCAAAAAATAAAGTTTAGGGCGGCATGCCTGGATCAGGTCCTGGTAAGCCCAGTAGTGGTCCACGAGACAATTTTCAGTGGGATATGGAGCTCTTTGAAAATCTTGTTTGTATATAATTTAATTTACTAAATATAGTGTGCCCGCCAATAAATATTATCGACCGCCGACTATTTGGCGGGTTTCTGTAGATTATTTTTTGACTAAAAGTTTTCACACCAAGAAAGGCGTCACATATTGATCATAATGGCCCATGCTGAAAACGACCAGCCTTAAGAAACGGCTATATTGATAAACAGTTCTTAGAATATGTCCGAATCAAATATTCCAAAAACAAAATATTGCTTTAGTATTAGTTAGAAAAACCATGACGAGAAGCAAACAAATTAAAAATCGGCCTATGGATATTATATAGAAGTGTCTATTTTTTCAAGGAAAATGCACACACAATTCTTTGTTTAAAACTCCCGTATCAACAACGGTTCGGCTACTCTATATTCTATTTGATCATGCAATAGAACCCGAAAACTAAACAAATAACATTTCTTAATTTTGTATTTGTTAAGACTGTTCTTCAACCTTAAACACTTTGGCTGGCACAACTAATAAAGCCTATAGTGATAATTTATTTCCTTCCTAAAACCAGTCGACTGATGACAGTTTTTTTTTACGATACAGGTATTTTGTCCACAAAAGATTAAATTGACTAAACATTGTTCAAATGAAAACCACATGAAGAAAATTACACAGTAAATTACCCTTTAACAACAAATACACTAGTCGGAGTTGGTACATAACTTTTTTAATTCCTTGCACTGCTGTGTTAATTACAACTCCCTATTTTCCTGATTTAAGATTTAAAGGAAGACTGTTTTTGCTTCTTATGAAACAGTGCAATAATATATATCTGCAATTTTTTTTGTTTTACTCGTATGTTAACAAATAGAGCTTAAGGCAATGCAGTTAATTTCCTTTTAACTTTTTGTCCAACAAAGTTATCTAGGGTCGCCAACCCACGGTCCGCAAGCCGCATACAGCTTTTATAATGTGTTTATGATTGTTTGGACCGACAATATAACTTTGCCCAGAAAATACACCCCGTCGTCCAGGTAGAATAGAGTCACAAACCGGCGCGGATTTAAGGGGACAATCATGTTGCATCAACTCTCAAAATTTTATGTTAAATTGGCATGGCACGTCACGAAAAAGTTTAGTCGGAACGTAACGTAACAAAGCAGGCATTTTCTCGAGACCAGCTGTTCTTGGATCTTCCCATGAGCAAATGGGCAACTTCATAGGCTGAATAAAAGAAATAGCTATTCGATTTATGCAGGTGTACTCAACTGGCGGACCCCGATTCGGGTCCGGACATGTGGAGTGTTGAACGTGATTCTCAAAGAATGCCCAATGTACTAAAAAATATTTAAATGTGGTACGATTGAATGACATTTTCGACGAACTTGCTAAGAGGCATATGACCATTGACCAACCCTTAAGCAGAAAGGCCGCATTGCCACACAAATTTTGATGAGCCGCCAAACCCATTAAATTAAAGGAGACGACGTCATAAGTTACGTGATATTGTGACGTCATAAAAACAACTTAACATATAAACACCCGCTCTTCCAGTGTGAAGTCGAGCGCAAATATGCACGTAAATGTCGGCCTAGTTTAAAGTAGTTTAGGAAACGCTGTTGGCCACACTGCTATAGGTTTCTTTCATTATTCTTGATCGGACTACGACGTGGCCCGCTTTGCTGAATTAGCCTAAGACCACCTTTCGTGAGGCCCACAGTTCTTGAACAGTTGACATGACGGCAATTTATAATTAAACCTTTTACTCAAACAATATAATCAATTTGTCACGCAGACGTCAAATAATGCACTCGGCCGAAACAAAATATAAAATATTGTTCAAAAATGCAAACATTCCGATGTTAATATGACTTACAAACAGTTTTATGTATCCATCTTGTATGGTACGTGTATTGGTTCTACACTGTCATAAAATAAATCTTGCGATGACTTTAAGTTACACGACAAATACCAAATACATAGGTCGATTTAAAATGTTAAGGAATTTTGTGTGTTAAGTACATTTATTATTTAATGCTGTTGGGCATTCAAACTATAGTTGACAAACCTTAAGATATTTAGCCTGCTTCTGTATTATATCATCCTCCACATCTGGATAATCCTTATGATAAACATTTTGGTAATTCTTTTATATGAATACTTTTGCACAGCGTCAAAATTTCCAAAAAAGTGCTGCTTGTTTCACACCGTCCTAATTAAGGTTTACCCATATCCAAGGAAAACGAATTAATTGTGTGGTTAACCTGACGCGTGACTATACTCGTCAGAATATTCGTGTCCCTGTCGCGCGCCACGTATTGTCGCCCTACAGGCAACAGTTTGAACACCACTGGTTGAATGGGGTATTTAACAGATTTGTAATAAAGGCCCAATCGAATCTTAACATTCAAAATGTGCGCAAACGCTTGGTATAGTGACAGGGTTATATAAACACTTTCGCATCGTTTCAGAAATATATTTTTCATTCTCAGCAAGGAAAATAGCTGATGCAAAATTACAGTTGTATAATAGGAGTTTTACTTTCTATGGTATAACTGATTTATAAAATATTAGTCCCCAATTTTCTGTAATTGGAGACATTGTTTCACAGCGGGGGTCGCACTTGCTGGTTGTACGTGACATTTATAGACATAATTTATTAACAGTATAGTTTAAATATATCCACTTGGTTGAATCGAAATCTTTAAAAGGTTCATTTTTCGCGTTTTATGACTAATGTTCACGGAACAAATAAGTATTAGTCTACAAACATTTCGTTAGGATGTTTTGCAATAACATTTGTATGTTTTCTGTAAAACAGCGCCTTTTTCCAGAGAAACAAAATTTTAATTTTTACCCTACTTATATGGGCCCTTTTTCACAATAAAATTTGGGTTATATAATACAGTATATTGCTAATGTTTGTAAGCCCAACTCAGTAAATTTGCATAGGTTAACTATAAATACATTTTGTCATGTTGATTGCAGCTGCGGAGCTCAATAACAAATTGAGACGTCACAATATCACGTAACTTATGACGTCGTCTCCTTTAATTTAATGGGTTTGGAGGCTCATCAAAATTTTTAAAGTGGCAATGCGGCCTTTCTGCTTAAGGGTTGGTCAATGGTCATATGCCTCTTAGCAAGTTCGTCGAAAATGTCATTCAATCGTACCACATTTAAATATTTTTTAGTACATTGGGCATTCTTTGAGAATCACGTTCAACACTCCACAGGTCCGGATCCGAATCGGGGTCCGCCAGTTGAGTACACCTGCATAAATCGAATAGCTATTTCTTTTATTCAGCCTATGAAGTTGCCCATTTGCTCATGGGAAGATCCAAGAACAGCTGGTCTCGAGAAAATGCCTGCTTTGTTACGTCACGTTCCGACTAAACTTTTTCGTGCCGTGCCATGCCAATTTAACATAAAATTTTGAGAGTTGATGCAACATGATTGTCCCCTTAAATCCGCGCCGGTTTGTGACTGTATTCTACCTGGACGACGGGGTGTATTTTCTAGGCAAATAAGCAAAGTTATATCGTCGGTCCAAACAATCATAAACACATTATAAAAGCTGTATGCGGCTTGCGGACCGTGGGTTGGCGACCCTAGATAACTTTGTTGGACAAAAAGTTAAAAGGAAATTAACTGCATTGCCTTAAGCTCTATTTGTTAACATACGAGTAAAACAAAAAAAATTGCAAATATATATTGCACTGTTTCATAAGAAGCAAAAACAGTCTTCCTTTAAATCTTAAATCAGGAAATAGGGAGTTGTATATAACACAGCAGTGCAAGGAATTAAAAAAGTTATGTACCAACTCCGACTAGTGTATTTGTTGTTAAAGGGTAATTTACTGTGTAATTTTCTTCATGTGGTTTACATTTGAACAATGTTTAGTCAATTTAATCTTTTGTGGACAAAATACCTGTATCGTAAACAAAAACTGTCATCAGTCGACTGGTTTTAGGAAGGAATTAAATTATCACTATAGGCTTTATTAGTTATGCCAGCCAAAGTGTTTAAGGTTGAAGAACAGTCTTAACAAATACAAAATTAGGAAATTTTATTTGTTTAGTTTTCGGGTTCTATTGCATGATCAAATAGAATATAGAGTAGCCGAACCGATGTTGATACGGGAGTTTGAAACAAAGAATTGTGTGTGCATTTTCCTTGAAAAAATAGACACTTCTATATAATATCCATAGGCCGATTTTTAATTTGTTTGCTTCTCGTCATGGTTTTTCTAACTAATACTAAAGCAATATTTTGTTTTTGGAATATTTGATTCGGACATATTCTAAGAACTGTTTATCAATATAGCCGTTTCTTAAGGCTGGTCGTTTTCAGCATGGGCCATTATTATCAATATGTGACGCCTTTCTTGGTGAGAAAATTTTAGTCAAAAAATAATCGACAGGAACCCGCCAAATAGTCGGCGGTCGATAATATTTATTGGCGGGCACACTATATTTAGTAAATTAAATTATATACAAACAAGATTTTCAAAGAGCTCCATATCCCACTGAAAATTGTCTCGTGGACCACTACTGGGCTTACCAGGACCTGATCCAGGCATGCCGCCCTAAACTTTATTTTTTGCTTGTCTAAAGTACATAAATGGAGTTTTGTGATTCGACAATCTCAGCTGTCTTCCGAATATGTTTTACTTTTGACACGTTAAGAAACTAAAAGCGCCCTCTGTACTGTTAAAAAATTAAAATTTTTAAATGTAGTTTTACGCTTTGATCGAATGTATTCCGTCATTAAGCTATAACAAAATTTAGTATATCGACCACATACAATCTCTTATAACATCAAGATTGACATATTTTAACCCAATAGTTAATAGGCTACCATTTTTCGAGATTTATCTTTATCTGTTCTTTATGCGTCTTGTTTATCTATACATTCTAAATGAAAGCTTGCATTTTAAACCAAAAAGTAACAAATTTGCCCGTAGAACGAAATTAATATTCGGAAGGATCGCTTGGTTTATGGCGAATTGATGACAGATATATAAAGCGAAGCGTATCAAGAATTACATGCGAATAATAAAAGCAGATTATATAAAAAACAAAAAACGAAGACATAAAATGAGTAGGGTATATAGTTTGAACTGAACCATGATTTACCCGCTTCGACTCGAAAGATTCCTGTAAAAAAACAGCGTGTCACTTGGTATAACACACCCGGGAACGGATTTAGGGGTGCTTAATTGGTAGGTGTAACTTTTAACTGTTATAATGTTAGAAAACATCGTAAAGAAGCAACTTTAATTGAGTTAAATCAATTCAGCTATTTTTTGTTGAGAGCACATAAGAATGCGAAGAAATAAGTTTGTTTATCTTTAGTTTAAGCCACACCTGGGCAAACTACAGCCCCAGTTTGCATTTTAAATGAAATAGACGCGAGTTTTTCGCACTTCGCACTGCATTTGTGTCGCTTTTTCTTCAAATCGACCTCAGTTATTGATCAAATAGAAAAAGTAGCCAAACCGTTGTTGATACGGGAGTTCTAAACAAAAAATGTGTGTGTGTTTTCATTGAAAAAAATAGACACTTCCATCCGTATGCCAATCTTAAATTTAATCGCTTCCCGTCTCGGCTTTTCTAACTAAAACTAAAGCAATTTTTTGGTTTTGGAATATTTGATTCTGACAAATTCTAAGAATTCTCATCAATATAGCCGTTTCTTAGGCTTATCGTTTTCAGCATATGGTATTATTAAGACGTGGCAACTTTTTCGGTTAGAATATTTTTAGTCCATAGATAATCATAGAAACGACAAAATAAAACCAATGTTAAGTTAAGTTTAATCGTCAATGTACTTTTCTTTTGTTTGTAAATTCGTTTTTAGAGTATAGATTGATGTACAGTACACCCAACAGCTTCGTTGCTAACCCCCATAAAATTATATGTTTGACAGTAAACAGTTTACGGTTATTACCCATGAATACTATAATAAATAATTTACTTATTTCAATCAATTTGAAGTTCCCAATAGAAGTATCTAAAGTTTAAAGCCACAAGAAGCCTGGAACTGTCTTATAGAGAACAACTGCGGCATCAAAACCGAAATTCGCCTAACATAAAAGTCGCAATGAAACACCAGGTCTGCGTACTTGGTCTTGGGATTAGGGACTCGAGGAAGTTTGTGTTTTTCAATGGTCGAGCTCAGGAATTGGGACTCAAGCAAGATTACGTAAGACTACCTGTGTCCAGGGTCCGACGTGCGCATGCGCAGTACCATCATTTCGACACTGATAAGGTAGCAAACTGGGAATTTTAATGTGGAAATGCATATGGTGAACTATTTTCCACCTATGTATAGTGGGTCGAGGAGTTCTACTAAACCCCAGCAGATTTGGATCAATTGTAAAATTTCTTTCTGCCAACACCGCAGGTCCGCAGCCCTGTAAAATACAATTCACAGTAAAATAAAAATAGGACTAATAGCTGACAGTCGGAATAAGGTTAGCAAGAAATAAGATTTAAACTTCCCCCCAAAAAAACATTCTAACCCAAAATCCAAACAAAGGCAATAGTCCAGTGCCATGGTGACTCGCATACCAAAACGGCCGACGCCAAGATGGGGGCATCAAATCGTCCCTTACTATCTTCCTACGGTTTTAGCGTTTTTGGACCATAGAGATATTACACCAACGTGTTTGAGGCATCTTCTGACTGGTTTAGATACAATTTTGCCGTAGATGTTACTGCGATTCGGTATTATTAATTTCAGGCAACAATTTTGCCGATATAGAAACGTTTCTGTTATAAATAAATCGGTGTATTTTAAAAGTAATTAAAATTTTCTCAATAGTTTTCGTGGAAATTTTATCACAAGGGTAACTATAAATTTCCTTTCAATAAATATTCTGCCTCCTTGCCATGGATAAGTCCAACGACTCTAAATTGTTTACCTTTTATGCGTCATGGTAGAACCCTAAAATTTGAACAGCTGCACCAGCGTTATATAAGGATGCATAACTATGATCTTGAACTACTGACTTGCAACTGCACTTCAAGGTAAGTTAGATGAGAGACGTGAATCACAGAGTTAACAGAAGTTGTTGTAACTTTTATTTGTGCTTTTAATCAGTTTATGTTAAATATATCAGATGACCAGTAGTGTTGCTTAAAAAAAATTGAAACCCTTTTTGTATTTTTAGATGGACAAACTCTGCTTGCTTTTGCTATTAGTGTTGGCTATCTCCACCGTTAATGTCGACGCATGGTGGTGGTACTCTCGAAGAAGAAGGTACTACTCCCGAAGAAGGTACTACTACTACTATCGCAGAAGGCGCTACGATGTTGCAAGTTAGTCGATTTTTGTGTCTGATAGTTCAAAAACATTCACGGTTGTTCTGGTTGCATGTTAGCTTAAACTTACTTAAGTTCATCCAATTTAAATATGGTAATTTGTTGCGTTTAAAAAATTTTTCGACAGATAATGAAAAGATGTCTGAAGAGGATTCTCAATTAGAGAAGTCTCTAGATATGAAAGACGACTTGCTGCCAGAGGAGGCACAGAAACTTGTTGAAATGGTCAACGAGGTGGATCAACAACAGCACTAAGTTGATATTTGGTGTATCCTGCAAAGTATAATAAAAAAGCAATGGCGTTTCCTTTGTGTTGCATAAACTTTCAAGGTACCCAGTTTTTACACACGGCGATTTACTGAACGTTAAACGTTAAACAAAATATGTTGACAAAGTTCTAGATTCCAACCGGGACAGTCAAGTTTGGTTTAATCGCATATGACTATCGAGCAGGGGTGAAAGTAAAATAATTTTCTTACCAAAACAATAAAAAAATTGAGATGACGTCACAAAGTTACGCTATTAGGGGGAGTTTAAAACAAGCAACCTATATATAGAAAGCCTAAGGGTATCGTTCAACGTAGTACACAAACATACACCTGGAATCTAGGTTTAAATAAATTCGAGACTATGAATGGGTGGCCTGGTAAAAAAAGGACCTAGTAAAAAAAAACTTTTTTGGCGCTATGGAAGCGGTATGGTGCGTATACGCATTGAACCTTTATCCCAGCGGTCCCCAAACTTTTCTGAAAAATTTACCTGGTGGAACCTTTGCAATTATTTTGTTTTTTCGCGTCGCTATAAAAATCAAGGAATGCTATGGGAAAAATGCAAGAAAACACATCAATGAAAGAAAAAGCAAAAACTATCAAATACGGAAAGCGTTTAAAGAATGGGTGCATTTTTTTGCTGCAATTCACTCATCATTGTACCTGAAAAAGTTTTATCGAATCACACTTATATTGCTGCACATTTTGAACCCTCGGAAAGTGCTTCAAAGCTTTAAAGAATGATTTTCATTGCTGACCCTCTGAAACTGCTGTACGGACCCAAGTTGGTCCGCAAACCCCAGTTTGAAAACCGCTGCTATATCCATACTTTGTTGCCGACGGATGTGAATTATCCTAATATTGGCACAAGGGTTGCGCTTCGACTCGCTGGCCTTGTATACACTATGATGTCATCCAAATAAGCGAGTATTTCTTTCCATTCTATGCCACTCAAAACAATACGCATTAATCGCTGAAAACTATAGCAGCGGAATTGCGAAGACCCATTGGCATCACATTGAACTCGACCAGACTTATGTGGCTCGCGAAAGCGGTCTTTTCGCGGGAACTCTTATCCATATAGGAATTTGCCAATACCCAGATTCTAAATCGAGTGCACTAAAATAGGTGGAGTTAGAGAAAAGATCGAGGCTTTCGTCTACTCGTGGTAGGGTAGCTGTTTTTCTTTGTCACCCCATTAAGGCCCCGATAATCAATGCAAAAACGATTTTCACCTGACTTTTTCCTCACAAGTACAATCGGGCTCGACCATGGGGACGATGATGGACGTATAAGGCTCTGGGTCTTCATCTCGTGGATGATTTCCTCCACTTTCTTCTTCTCGGGTGGTGCCATCCGACAAAAGGGTCGTCGTACTGGGCAAGCATCTCCGGTGTTAATCACATGCTCGGCGAGATCAGTTCGTCCGATTTGCGATACTGTTGCAGTAGATCCTGTACCAGTACGATCTCGCTTGTTGTAAGACCGCCACCAATTTCAATTTCGTCTGTAAAATCCCTGTTTCCTTCAGTTGGGTATACGGTGCTGACGCTCTGTTTGGTAGGACAAGAAAAGTCCACGCATCCCTGGTCATTACAATAACATGTGTGTGTTAACGACTCGACTATGACACATGTACCACTTTGAATACATGCGACATCCCCGGATTTTAGAATGGGTGAAAGTTTGGCAACCCAAGTGCCTTCAGGCAGCTCGATAGCGTCGTCGGTCAAATTTGCTATTCGAGTCAGGACTAAACAGCCTTTAGCTGTCGCTAAGTATGACCCAATCATTGTACCATATTTATCCATTATCTCGGGTCTCCCTTCAATAAGTATACAGAATGGGTAGGAACTGGGCGACGTTCAGAATTATGAATAAAATAAGCTGGAACACAAACCTCTGTGGACGGTGGGATCAGGACTTTATCACTTTATCGTCGAGAATGACTTTATCGTCGAGAAAGACGTCTTGGCTTCCCAGCTTAAATGACATATCAAGCAGAGGTAAGCTGCTGTTGTCGATTTTCAAGGTCTTTTAGCGGCAACAAACGGCGCACTCCTACGTTTCTAGAAAATCTATCCCAAGAATGCAATCGAATGAAATCACAAACGAAAACATTCATACGTAATTCTTTAGCAGCTACTGGAAGTTGTACTGGAAGTAAACCATCCGTATTTAGTTTGTGGCCGCCAGCATTGGCAAATGACAGGGTCTCGGGACACTTCTACAAGTTACGTTTAATTTTAGCCTTTTAACAGTTCCATAGTTTGCTCGTAATGATGGTAACTGCTGAACCCATATCAACAAGGGCGCATACTGGCATGTTTTCGATCATAATATTTATGAAGGAATGATCGAGGCCTTTGACCAGATGAGATTTGTACTATAGGCTGTTAAGTTAAATCTCTGAGGTCAAACCTGCTTACGTCCCGGTCCAGTTACTGGTGTTGGCCGGAACGAAGGTCGGCTACCTCTTGTCGTAGATGGTCGATTGTTTCCATGAAATCCCCCATTTGGCGTTGGAACTCCATTTGGAAATCTGCAAAGACGGGGTCTGCAGCGACACTCTCCATCGTAGCAGTACTGTTAATGTGGCCTACATCCTGCAAGGGCTGGCACGAGATGCTGGCGTGGACAGCCATCTTAGTGGCTTTGGTAAAGTCGCGCTTCATAGACGTGTCCTGACTGATTGCAGTGGCGAGTGTTGTGTTGCTCAAGCCGCGCAGTATAACCATATACATAACCTCATTTTTTATAGGCTTGTCTCCGCCGTTAGGGTAAGCTTGTTCGCCAAGAGTTTGCAAACTATAAACGTATTCTCTTATGCTTTCGTTAACCATTTGAACCCTTTCTATAGCAACTGATCTCGTTTATCAGCGCCTTATTTTACGCCGTTGGTCGCTAAAGCAAGTTCAATTATAGCGCTAGTCGATAGGTTGTACAGTCTACTTGCACCGTCAATTCTACCAAACAGAAAATCACGGTCGAGACATGTCAATATTGAATGTTTTTTAATATCTTTATTGACTGCAATGCTCTTACAATACGATTCAAAAACTGGTTAAAACGATTTAAAATTGTCGCCCGATGTATGAGAAGGTGGTGGCAACGTAAAAGACAAGCTGCATGTAGCGCTTCTCCCCTCGACAGTAGAGTCCTGGCGAGCTCGCCAATTTGGATGACATCATTGTGTATGTGCGCATTTTTCAGGAGCATCTGGAGCGATTGGAGGGCGTGCTACAACGATTTGCCGACGCGGGCCTGACACTCAAACCCAAGAAGTGCGCCCTTTTCAAGAAAGAGGTAAACTTTTTAGGCCACATTGTTTCTGCCGAAGGTGTTTTGTGTGACACCGAAAAAAGCGCTGCAGCAAAATCATGGCCGGCCCCGAAGAATGCAAAACAAGTACGACAGTTCGTGGGTTTAACTTGTTTTTACCGCAAGTCTATACGTGATTATGTCAAAATAGCTGTGCGTCGTTCATGCCACCAAGTTATTTCGCTGCTATACCTCCTAGGCCAAGGTTTCATTTTGCGCACTGACCACGCTTCACTTAAGTGGCTTTATCAGTCTAACGACGTCTAAGGCCAGTGTGCCCGATGGATCGAGTGCCTGTCACAATACGATTTTAATCTAATGCATCGTCCGGGAGTCAAACGTAAAAATGCAGACGCTCTTAGTCGAAAAGGCGAAGACCAGTTGACCGATGCGCCGAAGGTTGCCACTATCGATGTTCGTGACTCTAGTGATTTGACAATGGGTAAGATTGCGCAAGCACAGGAGCAAGACCCAGAAATAGCTCCAGCTTTCCAAAGGTTAAGGCAAGGACACCGACCCCCATATAACGATGTAGGACACATAAAATGAGTAGGGTATATAGTTTGAACTGAACCATGACTTACCCGCTTCGACTCGAGAGATTCCTGTAAAAAAACAGCGTGTCACTTGGTATAACACACCCGGGAACAGATTTAGGGGTGCTTAATTGGTAGGTGAAGGTAACTTTTAACTGTTATAATGTTAGAAAACATCGTAAAGAAGCAACTTTAGTCGAGTTAAATACATTCAGCTATTTTTTGTTGAGAGCACATAAGAAGGCGAAGAAATAAGTGTGTTTATCTATAGTTTAATCCACACCTGGACAAACTACGGTCCCAGTTTGCATTTCAAACCAAATAGACGCGAGTTTTTTGCATTTCGCACTGCATTTTTGCCGTCTTTTCTTCAAATCGACCTCAGTTACTATCGAATAATCAAAAAGATTAAGTAGCTAAACCGTTGTTGATACGGAAGTTCTATAAACAAAACAATATGTGTGCGTTTTCCTTGAAAAAAAATAGACACTTCCATCCGTATGCCAATCTTAAATGTAATCGCTTCCCGTCATGGCTTTTCTAACTAAAACTAAAGCAATATTTGGGTTTTGGAATATTTGATTCTGACAAATTCCAAGAATTCTCATCAATATAGCCGTTTCTTAGGATTATCGTTTTCAGCATGTGGTATTATTAAGACGTGGCAACTTTTTCGGTGAGAAAACTTTTAGTCCATAGATAATCATAGAAACGACAAAATAAAACCAATGTTAAGTTAAGTTTAATCGTCAATGTACTTTTCGTTTGTTTGTAAATTCGTTTGTAGAGTATAGATTGATGTACACCCAACAGCTTCGTTGCTAACCCCATAAAATTATATGTTTGGCAGTAAAAAGTTTACGGTTATTACTCATGAATACTATAATATATAATTGATTTATTTTAACCAATTGGAAGCTCCTAATATAGAAGTATATATTTCTTTAAAGCCACAATAAGCCTGGAACTGTCTTATAGAGAACAACTGCAATAATAAAACCGAAATTCGTCTAACATGATCGTCGCAATGAAACACCAGGTCTGCGTACTTGGTTTTAGGATTAGAGACTCGACGGAGTCTTTGTTTTGCCATGGTCGAGCTCAGGAATTGGGACTCAAGAAAGATTTACGTAAGACTACCTGTGTCCAGGGTCCGACGTGCGCATGCGCAGAACCAACATTTCTAAACTGATAAGGTCGCAAACT
This sequence comes from Ascidiella aspersa, assembly GCF_963924565.1. NCBI lineage: Eukaryota > Metazoa > Chordata > Ascidiacea > Phlebobranchia > Ascidiidae > Ascidiella > Ascidiella aspersa. The sequence goes on from NC_139453.1 coordinate 20,343,062, forward strand.
GTTAATTGAAAATGTGGAAAAGCATATGGTGACTCGCATACCAAAACAGCCGACGCCAAGATGGAGGCATCAAATCGTCCCTTACTTTCTTCCTACGGTTTTAACGATTTTGGACTATTGAGATATTACACCGATGTGTTTGAGGCTTATTTTGACTGGTTTAGATACAATTTTGTCGTATATATTATTGCGATTCGGTGTTATTAATTTCAGGCAATAATTTTGCCGATATAGAAACGTTTCTGTATATAGATTAATCGGTTTATGTTAAAAGTAAATAAAAATTTCTCAATAGTTTTCGTGGAAATTTTATCACAAGGGTAACTATATATTTCCTTTCAATAAATATTCTGCTTCCTCGCCATGCATAAATCCAACGACTCTAAATTGTTTACCTTTTATGCGTCATGGGAGAACCCTAAAATTTGAACAGCTGCACCAGCGTTATATAAGGATGCATAGCTATGATCCCGCACTATTGTCTTGCAACTGCACTTCGAGGTAAGTTAGATGAGAGACCTGAATCACAGAGTTAACAGAAGTTGTTGCAACTTTTATTTATACTGTTAATCAGTTTGTGTTAAATATATAAGATGACCAGTAGTGTTGCTTAAAAAAAAATTGAAACCCTTTTTGTATTTTTAGATGGACAAACTCTGCTTGCTTTTGCTATTAGTGTTGGTTGTCTCCACCGTGAATGTTGATGCATGGTGGAGTTGGTCCCGAAGAAGGTACTATTCCCGAAGAAGGTACTACTCCCGAAGAAGGTACTACTACTATCATCGCAGAAGGCGCTACGACGCAGGCTACTACGATGCAGGTTGGTCGATTTTTGTATCTGATAAACGACAGGCGTTCCGTAATGTTTTATTGTTATTTTAGTTCAAAAACATTCACGGTTGTTCTGGTTGCATGTTAGCTTAAACTTACTTAAGTTCATCCAATTTAAATATGGTAATTTATTGCGTTTAAAAATGTTTCGACAGATAATGAAAAGATGTCTGAAGAGGATTCTCAATTAGAGAAGTCTCTAGATATGAAAGACGACTTGCTGCCAGAGGAGGCACAAGAACTTGTTGAAATGGTCAACGAGGTGGATCAACAACAGCACTAAGTTGATATTTGGTATATACTGCAAAGTATAATAAAATTTGAAAGCAATGTCGTTTTCTTTGTGTTGCATAAACTTTCAAGGTACCCAGTGTTTACTCACGGCGATTTAGTAAACGTTGAACTTAATACGTTGTCAAAGTTCTAGATTCCAACTGGGACAGTCAAGTTTGGTTTAATCGCATATGACTATCGAGCAGGGGTGACAGTAAAATCATTTTCTTACCAAAACAATAAAAAAATTATGATGACGTCACAAAGTTGTGTTATTAGGGGGAGTTGGAAACAAGCAACATATAATAGCAAGCCTGAGGTTAACGTTCTACGTACCTAGTGCACAAACATGCAACTGGAATCTATAGGTTTAAATTATACCAAGACTGTGACGGGATGGCCTGGTAAAAAAGGGACCAAGTAAAAAAAGTACATTTTTTTTATTTACCGAAACACCGTTTTCGAACCGTTCCAGCTTACTTTAACAATTGCTAAATGGCCAACCTAATTATTTAAGCCTAATTTTTTACAACCTAACGTTTTAGGTTCGCATCATATAAAAAAAAATTGTATTGCATGATTTCACATTTAACATCAAAAAGCGCCTAGGATATATATATATCAAAAAAAAAAGGGTCAATAAACTCTTCTGTTGCCGAAACTTTAAAAAACGAAAATGAGCTCGATATCAAATAGTTCTAAAAATATGACATACTATTGAAACATTTTTTTCATGTAAGGTGAATCATAAAAAAATATTTTTTGCTAAACATATGGCATTGTCGTCAATTGCACCGGCGACGCTATATTTTTTTATAAACATTTAATTTGCATAATTCCTAAGGATTTTAAAGTATTAGAGTAATTTTTTTTTTTAGAGTAATTTTTAAGTCGCGTATTATAAGCCTTAAAAAACAACGAAATAACCCGCAAAATCACTGATTAATTATGCTTTATAATTTCAAAATGTTTGGAAGGCATAAAAGTCTATAAAAAGCGATACCTTTAATTTAATTTTACAGTCACAAAAAAGCTATGACCAACGTCGGACAAACCCGTAAAAGATTGTATTGTTCGTCTTGTGAGCTTAAATTACTTTTGCGCTTACTATGTACACAGTTTTTTCTACAATGCAAAAAAGGTTCGCAACCTAAAATACGAAGACGATGTTTTAAAAAGTTGTGACAATTTAACATGCAACCTAAGTACAATGTTGTGTGATGTTTTTGAAACGATAAGACTAAATAATCGACCAGAGCATACAACACTGGACTCAGCGTGTCAAACATCTTTTAGATAAGAAAAATGCGTGATATTTATCGACCGGGAATCACATTCAGACCTAAAACTTCAGGTCGTTGCAGGCGTTGCATGAATTGTTTGGGACAATAAACATGGCTGATAGCATGATATTCCAGTAAATACGTCCAATCCCGGTGCCAAACTGCGTTAAATGTAAAAAAATCTCCCTTGAAACCAAAATTGCTTTTTGGCAAACTGCTGCAATAAACGCAATATTTAGCGAACCCTGCCTAATTTTAGGGTGGTTTGAACACATTGTAGAAATACATTGGGCTTTGACCTTAATCACTGTCAAATTATTCTTGGGAAGGATTGTTGACGATATCCGTGCAGGTCCCGCGCGGTAGCATTTTTTGGTGCGATATTCAAGCAAGAACGCAATCCTTGTACCAAATAGCGTATAACGTAAGAAAAATTTGTATTGTGTTTAAAAATAAAAATTGCTTAAATACTGCAATAAACGCCATATTTTGCAAACACTAATAAACTTTGCGGTAAACAAACTGTCTTGTAATAAACCCTTGACCGTGTAATAAACCCTTTGAACTATGACCATTTTTAAGACTATCCGTTTTTATATCAAAGAACCTGACGCTTTTGAGAAAGCTGTGTGCACGACGTTACTCTAAGATTGTCCGTATTTTGTTCTTATTCGTACAGATGTTACAACAAATTTTGTTGAATTACTTAGAAGATGGTCGTTATGTTGTGGATTGTAGGCTATTCCGTCGTAAATGTGCTTGCTTCGTAGGCCTTAGTGTGTGTTACTGTTTGAGGCAGTGTTTAGGCTGGAGTAAATAATTAACTTGGCTTGTTTGTAGTCCAACTTAATTTACACTACAATGCTAGGCTCCTTGCTATACATAAATAGCTTAAGCTTGTATTTTATGTTACATATAAGATTCATTGAGTTATTCTAAAACAATTGCAGGTTATAGTAAATCAATGTAAAGCAAGACACTATACTTAATAGAGATAAGAACAAATAATAATGGAAGTCCGACTGGGAACATTTCCATTAACTTTTCCTGGACCTTATCTACAGCAATTACAGCATTGCAACCATCTTCTCGAAAGTCAAATTGGTTTGCGAAATGAAATCAAGACCAAAGGGTAAGCTTTAGCACACGAAATTAGAAATAATTGTATATAGAAGTGGTGAAGGTCGGATCCAGGGCTGTTCCATGCCACCACATTAAACGAATAAACGCAGGGTGTGATTATAGTCAGTTGCATAATGGCGCGCGAATTCCTCAGTTCGCCATGACACTTAAGCGTATAAGCTTTGAACCTTTATCCCAGGTTTTCTAAAAAAATTGCCTGGGGGAACCTTTGCAATTATTTTGATTTTTCGCGGCCCTATAACAATCAAAAAGTGTTATGGGAAAAATGCAAAAAACACGCCAATGAAAGAAAAAGCAAAAACTATCAAATACGGTAAGCGTTTAAAGAATGGGTGCACTTGTTTTGCTGGAATTCACTCATCAATGTACCTGAAAAATCTTTATTATCGAATCACACTTAAATTGCTGTACATTTCGAACCCTCGGAAAGTGCTTTAAAGAATAATTTTCATTGCTGACCCTTTGAAACTGCTGTACGGACCCAAGTTGGTCCGCAAACCCTAGTTCGAAAACCGCTGCTTTATCCATACTTTGTTGCCGACGGATGTGAATTATCCTAATAATGGCACCAGGGCTGCGCTTCGACTCGCTGGCCTTGTATTTTAACCCCTTAATTTTTTTCAAAAACCTATGTTTTGATTTTGATTTACAGTACCTTAAATAAAGGGAAAATGTACACCTAACATTCAGTCAAATATAAAAATTGTACGTTTTTATTTTTTAGCTAAAGAATTAGTAATGATACTCGTTTTATGTTTTCGCCCTAACTTCTTATTCTTTAATTTAAAAAACAAGTTTTTGATTTATTACTAGTTTAATTGGGCTTGAGTGTAAAAATCCAACAATACCACAGCAAAAAACCCTAAAATACAATAATAATAAAGAAAAAAATATTTTTACACCGATAACATTTTTAGCAGCACAATATAGTTTAATTTACATGTAGTTTAAACGATGAACTTTTTATAATTACATTTTGTATTTGTTTCAGTGATTTGTATTTGTGGGGGGTCAGTGAACGGCGTTATTCAAGTGCTGTAATGTTGTTGTTCGCCAATAAAATATTCTGACATTTAATTGTTTAGTTTCAAAGGTCTAAAACAGGGGCGTGCAAATGTTTATCGCAGCGGGCTATAATGTATAACTATGATGGTGGTGCGGGCCGGACAATCGAACAACAGATATATTTTTTTAAACAAATTTTTTATTGGAAAACTGCGTAGAATCAAGTTACTCATTAAGCGATTAATGAGATGTGTGATATCTTCTCTCACCAGAGATCTTGTTAGTTTTGGCAGAAGTGCCAACTCGAAGATCACTTAACAAGTGCTCATCTGTGAGCTGATTCCTGAATTTTGTCTTGAACAGGCTTTCCTTTTTCGGCAATTGCTTTCGATAACTTATAGCCCAGTTTTGTAACAAGCTCAACGTCTTTCTTATAACAATGAAATACCTCTTGTTGTTTGCTCAAAGACTTTTTCAATTGCAGCATTTTATCAACCCGCAATTGACCTACAAGGCTATCATAATTAGAAGAGTGTTTTTAACTATAGTGTCCCTTAGAAATTATACTCTTTTATTACTGATATAACGTTTTGACAAAGGAGGCAAACTACATCTTGCTTGAATTTCCACCTTTAATAATCAACCTTTCTTTTTTGCCAGCAAAACAAGGCAGTTTTACTACAATGCAGACTATGACGCAATAATGGAGGTTCGGACAGTGTGACGTAATACAAATTGATAAATGCCAATGATTCCGTTCCAAATAACTTCTTAAACAGTGAAAAATTTAAAAAAACAATGGGCTACTTGACGTAGTCTGTGCGGGCCACGTAAATAGGTCTCGCGGGCCGTGCTGTGGCCTTTGCACGCCTCTGGTCTAAAACATTGCAAATAATTCACCATTTCTGCACTTGATATATATGTCCCACAGAAAGTTTACCTTTCACATATAAATTGTTGCTACCGGCATAATTTTCAAAGAATATAGCTCCTCTAGTAGCTATATTTGTTGTCCAACCTTTCGACGTGCTATGCTCTTTTCCTGTACTTGCATTTTCGTGAACTTTAACTAAAATCAATACGGTTGCCATGTGTAGCCTGCAAGGCCAGGTTTTTTTGCGTCGTTGTTGTCGACATTATGTTGGTGTGTTTTTTTTGACGAGTATTGAATGACCTTCTAGTATTCCCGATTAGACAATCGACACAGGGAATTTAGAAGACATAACATATTAATCGCGAAAAAGGCATGTGGTAAGTTAGCAAACTTTGATGACAGAGTGTTATGCAACGCATTGGGAATTTTGAACAAAACGATTTCGTCAAACGGGCTAAAAGACCCCAAAAGCGAAATTGCTAGTATATTTCGTTCAAATATTCATAATAATACAGTTTGGAAAGATGCCATGGTCGCGAGCAGTTTAAAATATCATCTTTAGAAAAGCTATAGCTTAATTTTTTTTTTATGGATTTAACGACAATCAGGTGGCAGTCTTACGACTGAAGAAACCTTTTGTTGCGACACCAATTATAACGAAGAACAAACGGTTTTAAGAAACAACACGTAATGACTCAATATTGGACACTAGAAAGAATTTACATCAAAATCTACGAGAAGCTAACAAAAAGTCATGAACAGCGTTAAATAAAACGAGAGATTCAGAGCAAATTAAATCACGATGTCCGAACAGAAGGTATAATTCAACAAAGTAGCATGAGACAAAGAATACAACGCAGTCGGTGACGTTACAGAATTATCGACAAACAGAGAACAAATTGCGCTTAAAACGTACCTTTCGGAGGTTAAAAGTGGACACTCAAAAAAACAAATGCATTGGAGTTTCAGAAGCTCCGCAATAGCTATAGCTTACTTTTATCTGTGAGATAAATTCAAAACAGAGGTATGACGTCATTAGACGAGCCATGTTAATGCCATAGGTTCCCTACCGCTTTTAAAGGGCTTCCATTGTCACGATGGCAACAATAACCTAGACTAGTCGGTATCTTTGTAATTTTTATAATAATAACAACCAAGAGTACCATAGCTGTATGCTTGGGATATTCTGACCTAAGCTAAACAAATCCGCAAGCCAGACAACAACCGGAAGCCATCGAGCTCTTTTTTTTTATTCGACTGTAGCCTAATTTGCCAAAATTTAAGGAATGGAAGATAAAAACGTTTATGGATGTCAAACCGTATGAACCTGACATTGCAAACTTTATCTGCCTTTCAGTTTTTTAATGCTCAGATATTCCATATTATTACTTGTACTTTAGATGCAATAGGTAAAACATTTAAATTTCACCTTCTAAATAATCTTGAAAACAAGACAATTTGAAAAAACAAAAACAGACATGTCAAGTTCGAAGTTTTCAGTTATTCTTCAATGAGCAGAAAAACGACCTTACGAAAGAGGCCATAACTCCGATTGGTAATTTTATCAGAAAAAAGAATTGCTCTTATAATTTTTCTAACAAATTTTAGAATGTGAAACCATGGGTTCATGGCCTGTTGAATTGCCCCGCTATTAATGCTTCAGCCCACCACAACATCTTGTGTTTCTCATGCGCCGCCAGTTAAAATTAATTGCACCCCTAATCTGCATGTCTAATTCTAGTCTATTGTCTACATTTCTTCATTATTTTCAGATATGTATACCTTAAAGACTTCCATCCACGGCAAGAAGTCCTAAGTGCAAAGAATGTCGTTTTAAACTATATCAATGAACAGGTACGAGGAGACCCGACGACGCAGTGTTTGTTGTATAAAGGTCACTTTGAAGTAAAAAAAGTAGCCTACTATGCTTCGTAAATGTTATTTTTGTGAAAACGGAAAACGGTCCTCATAATAACAAAATACTAGTTTTCCTGTTTGCTTACAAATCTGGGTTTTTTTAGACAAGACTGTAAGTTTATTTTAAGTTGGTAGGCAAATTTCAACCCTTGGCAGTCTTTAGTTTTTATGGCTTCTGTCATGCAATTAACGACATCGCAAATTAGAAAAGCATGGTTGAAAATTTTACCTTTTATTGTAATATGCGCATTATTCTAAAATGTTATTAAACCGATATTTAAAAAGCTTCGGTTTAATTGGCTGGCTCCGACGTGCACTTGTTCAATAACAAATACGGAACCAATAAATCCGCCAATGTAAATCGAAATCAAGCCATAATAGCGAAATTAGAACAACATCAACGTCGAAGTAACAGTTTGAAAAATTACCAAAATAGGAAAAATATATTTGGTAATGGTAATAACGCCTGAATACCAAGCCATTACCCGATCCTAACATCAAGAGCAAACAATCCGATGAAAAACAACGGCGCCCCTACGGCGTCGGTCAACCCAGGGAGCCAAAACGGCCGATGCCACACAGGTGTCCCTCAATCGTTCCAACCCTCTACCTACACTATTGCGTGTTTGGTTTTATTATGTGGTTGGTTTAAATACTATATTTTATAGATTAATAAACTTGACATATTGAAGCTTTGTAAGTTTGTATAGGTCTTATTGTGTGTTCCCTGTACTTCGTGAATGTGAAATGGTATACAGTAAAAACACTTTCCACACGTGTATTTTGGTTTCATGAAGCTAAAGTCGCCTATATAACTGCTTTGCTGTAAATTAAGTCCACTCAGATAATTTTTTTATAGTTTGCTTTACACTACTTTTGTTTATCTGTGTGCACTTGTCGTAAGACAAACTTGGGAGTCGAATTTACTTTTTTCCCCAGCAGACCGAGCAACACCCCGTTATATATAATGCCTGCCATGGCAGCAATTAATAGCTTATTCTGGTTAGCTATCAACCATAGTCAGAAATAGCATGTCATATCTTTGTTAAAACCAGCCTACAAAAAAAATCCTTCGTTGGAGCAGGGGCGTATACAGAGTATGGCCACGTGGCCATGTACCCCCTTGGTTTGTGTCTCAGACCGTTTTGTCGAAATCAGTTAAGTCAAAAGGCGTCGTGCGTTTCATGGCACCCTTTAAAATGAAAGTTGTGAAACTTAAACTACACATAGTAACCGTTCTTTTCACTCTACCTGCGATTGTTTTTGTCTTTAAATATTAAAATTAAATTCGTTACATTTTGATGTAACATTGAGACGTTACTTGTGACGTCACTTTATGTCATAACTTTGTGATGTCATTCCTGGATTTGTATTGCCCCCCACTAAAAACATATTGTATCCGACCCTGCTTTGGTACTTATAGTTAAACAAAAATATTTTTAACTGGTTCCAGATTTCTATCGGTTTTCATTACCAGAGTTTTAAATACATATGTTATTACAAAATCTTACAGGGAAAAGATATCCTCAATACAGATACACACACGGTGGGGGAAGGTGTGTTAAATCCCCGATGTGGCTTGGGCTGCTTGCCATTTATGGAGGGAAAAAATCGTATCACGCACAGCAATCAAATGAAGAAGGTTATCGAGGGAGATCATGGTCAGTGCATTAATTAAATAGCTTTATTCCGTTACATCCTATACCAAATATAATTGCCTTTCCTCTTATGTATTTTATAGCATATCGTGCTGTTCCCAGTATCTACTTCTATTAATTTTAAGACTTAGAAGTTTTGCTTTTCTCATGAACCATAAGATTTCATATTTGTTATAATGTCACACGTACTTTATTTTCGATGGCAACTAAAACCAATTTTTGAAAGAAACCAAGTCCCAGTGAACTAATTTACAAACAAATTTAAGTCATGTCAACAGGTTTGCAAAAATAAAAAGTCACGATATCGTCATAGCAATCCATTGACATTAAAAAAATTGTTAACGCGCAATTTATTGTGGTTTGCAAAACAACAAATTCTAACATATAGCAAGATTATAAAGCTCAATACCTCTGTTTTGCAATCATTTCAAAAATCACCTAGGTCCCGAAGAATTTAGTTCAGTGGTTCCGAACCGTTTTGTTGTCGCGAGCCCCTTTCCAGTTTTCAAAAACCTCCGCTACACCCCAATTCTGATGTATTTCGTATCATCCAGTTTTTAATCATACCAGTTGGCGAAACGTTCACAGGTCGTTTCATATTTTGGCCAGAAGCATGCACAAGACTAAAAGTTGCGGTTTTAGGTTTGTTTGCGTCGTTAAAAACTTTTGAAAAACGATGTTGTGCGTATACGGCGTAGCCTACCAATAGAACATTAACTTCCAGTAAACTCTTAAAGTAACTTGAACAAAACATTAAGAATTGATTACTTTAGTTTTTGTAAAAATAAAGCAACCCTAATATAGATCAAGAAGATAGTTTATATGAGTATTTCTATGCAGGCTGCCTCTTTAATTAGTTTGGCTATATCTCTGAATTGTTTAAGTGTGGCAAACGTTTGCGGGGAAATCAATTATCACAAATGTCGTTAGCGAGTTTTTTTGTGTCAGAAAATGAGTGTTTAAGGCCATTAAACTGAAGCTATACTTACCCTGTTGAAGTCGCGACCACCAGGTTGGGAACTATACTGCTTTAGTATAATTCGAGTATTTTATTTTCTAGGCCAAGGATACTTTTTTGCGAAATAGACTCTTAATTCGTTAGTTGCACGTACAGTATTTATATTTAGTGTTTAGATTTTTTGAAAAGTACTTTGGAGAAAAAGCAATCACATTTGACTTCAAATGGTTGCGGGCAATGCACTCAGATGGGTATACCGGAGCACATGTTGACAGGTTCTTGCCACATATCGAATAAAATAAATATATAAATGTCTGCCAATAAATACTCCTAAAATACAAACCGTGTTTATTGCATTTTGGTTTAGAGTTTACATGTCCAGAGGCTCTCAAGATCTGTTAACAATGTGGACTCCCTTGGGTGATATTCCCGCTAATATGGGCGTATTAGCAGTTTGCGAAGGATCGAACCATGATGCATGGTAGGAGTTATATATGGTTTAGATGTAACTTTTGAGCTGATCAATGTAGAGTTCTGACAGTGTTGTAATGCAATCACAGTTTCGGTAAACTACAAACAACGTACGGTAATTGCGATTTGGAAGCAGAAGGTGTAACCGGTTCGGGATGGTTTACTGAGGATCCGCATGAGATCACCAAAATCGGAGGAACTTGGAAGACTAGCAACTTCCAAGCTGGAGATGTGATTATTTTTGATATGAGGTTCGGTGGACAGTTCTTTTGTATTAATCTAGTCTAAACCACACTCCGCTCCGCTAGTTTTTCTTCCTTCTTTTTGAAAATGCTTGACGATGAGAAATATTAGTATAATTCGTGAATTTCGTTTAAAAATTAAAAAAAAAATGTTTATCTAACGGAGTTCGTTTTTTTTTGTTCGGAGACAGGTTATAGTTAGTTCGTTTGGTAAAACATTTTAGGTTGAAAGCACGGGTCGGCAACCTTTTTTACACTGCGGACCGGTTTAAAACTGATTTTTTGTCGCGGACCGGCCTTAAAAACAACAAATGTTCAGTAAAGGAACAACTTTTTTCAATGTCCTAATTAAAATGCATGCGTTTTTTCTAAAATTTTCTGTCTGAACATCAACATTGTTTATAAACATTGTTTGCATGATTTAAATCTATTGCACTTTGGGGTGAGCACGCTTGAACATCAAAAAAATATTATATATGGCCCGTTTTCGATATATTGTACGTACGAGTAGTTAGATTTTTATCAAAATATCTTCTGGAAACCCTGCTACGGACCGGTGATGAACTCTTCGCGGACCGGCGATTGCCGACCACTGGTTTAAAGGACGTTCAAGCGCTATCGCACTTTTCGCCATCTTGTTTAGGTTGGTTCACATGTCGACGACCAACCTGACGAAATTCGTTCGTCTTAGTTGTGACACAAGGTGGCAACCAGCTTCTCATAAAGCAGACGAACGTTTTGTGGGAGAAAAGGTTGGTGTTGAACAGCCGAAATTCGGTGTACATGGTGCATGTGGAGGACGGACAAAGACCATTGAAAATTTGAAGCCTTCATGGGGTTTTGCCAGTAGCATCTAATTGTAATGTTAGTTGTGTTTTACTAAATTTTGATTTTTGCTTTTTTATGTTTGCAGTTTTGTTTGTCGTTGACCGTTTTCTTTCTATTCATAACATTACTTGTAGTACAAAAAAAACAGGTAATCAACTCTTGTTATTTGTTGGGCTTATCTTTTCTTTGCTTATTTGTTTACTTGTTTGACAATTAGTTGAATATTTTAGTAAAAAGCAAGTTTTGTTACTTTGAAAATAAGTTGTGTAACAGTTAAGTGGTTGACAAAACAATAAAACAATTATTCTAATCTAGGTAACATGAATGTTAAAATGAAAATTGACAGGTATATACGTTGTGCTTTACGTTGTGAAACAACTAGTTATTTTCATTACTAGGGACTCTAACAAGATGGATGTCGAGTTTAGGATCTATTTATTTAAATTAGATTATCTTCTTTCTTCGAAACCTTTTTATTAGGCGTAAATACTTTCATTAGCTTGCAGTTAGAGAAAAATTGAGCTTTTATTCTACGGTTGAAACATGGTATCGATTTCATACAACTCTTAAACAAATAACGAAAAATAGATAGGTTTATGGAATGCTGTTGCATCAGTTCTACTCTCAATAGTAGAGTTTCGGTTTACAAAGCAGTTCGTAAACCAAGTTCCTAAAAGTGACACTGAACCTCATTATAGTGAAACTGAGCTGAGCTTGACACCATCACCATTAACATCGTTTGATTCTAATTAAATGTTACGCCAATTAGTTAAGTTTTCTGCGAACGATCGTCGCTGAACGGATGCCACACACAAGTTTAAAAATATAATTTTTTAAAAGACATGGCGCAAACGTCAACGCCAACGCTAAACTCAATCTTTAGCAAAGCGGCTAGCGCGTACGCTAGTTCGCTTGCTGCTAAAAAAAATATATATAATACAAAGCCAAAAATAAGACGGGGGAAGTTTATTTTGTTTAAGCAGTTTCTGAAACAAAATAGTTCCCCTTCAGCACTAAAACAAAAGTGTAAAACTATTAGGGTTCATAAGTGAAAACCGAAAGTGGAAAGGCAACAGGCAGTAAGGAAGGACAAACCTCAAACAATAACTTTAGTTCTTGTTTTTTTTGCTTATGTTGTTTTTTGCTTATGTTCTTAGCAATTTTTATACAATTGTTCAAAGTATGAACATTTTGCTAATTTGTATAGGTTATGATTTTAATCTGATTGGGGGTCACGTATTTTTTCAAAAGATGTGTGGAAACGGCTATAGCTATATTGTTAAACAACAGGACCGCAATGGCATTCAATATAAGAAAACACAATGGAGATTAATCAATTACATACCAAGCAACAATGTTTACTTAGCCCGTATAAAATCATACAATCGCGTGCGACCGTCATACACCTGGGAGTTTAAATTGCAGTGTTTTACAACTTTCCACGCCCTTAGTGGTTATCATCAGGCCTGTTCCATGTTACAGGTAACTTCGCTTTATTCGTTTGATATCAAAATCAATTTTCGCTCTAAAATTCGCAATTCCAATTACGTGGTAAGAATAGCGGCCATTGAATAACAGATTAAAGATATGTACGATCACACAAAGTCTTCTTGATAAGCAATAACTATATGATACCTAAATTATTATTAGACACACTGTGCGAAACATAGGCAATAAAAAAATTTAGCTTGGCGAATTACTACATTAGGAGATAAAAACTATTTATAAAAACACAATTTGGTCCTGATAAAGGTTGTAAGATATTAATACACAATTAGATTCAGTATGCCAAATATTTGTAGGCGAACTGTCGCCACAAATACGTCCCTCAGATCATGTTTCCTCAGTGCGTGTTTATGCAATAGCATGGTAAAGCGTGCGAATGCAAGGTGCAATCTTACTACGGCCTCTCCCCGTAAGTCTAGCACCATTTTCCTTTTATTCATGTCGCCGTAATTCGGTGCCAGCCGATATGGAGGTTAGTCTTGTATGCTGCTTTTCCGCACCGAAAAGCGCTTGGTTCACGTGCCCATATATCTCACATGGCAAAAGCAAACTTTTTTAACGTTTTTCATATCTGATAAGATAGTGGCCAAGTTCAGCCACAAACTTGCACTCACGTTTGCTACAAGATCCCTACCGCTTTGCTACAAATTTTGTTGTATATATGCATCATGTAGGATTCGGGTGAATAAATTCCCATATATATATAAATGGTTAATTGATTCAATATCCTTTATCCTTTTATTTAAATAGATTTTGAAAACTTATTGAAGCAGCACTATCGTCCTAGAATGAGGGTAAAGTGATAAACTTCTCTTCGAGCTGCTAAAATGAATATAACTCGGTAGATAGTAACCGAAAAGCAGAAATCGGTAGACATGACACACAGTGTCAGGAGAAACTTTTAATACTACCATACAATTATGTTGGATATGTTTATTTTAAAAGCGCAAGAACGAAACTTAAATTCATTTTTTAAGCTAATCTAATGGAGGTAAATGCATCGTGCAACGGTAGCGGAATTCTACACGAATATATCGTATTCGACGTTGGGCTGGGCAAACGAATGGGGACATTGTGCTAATTCTTACACCGAAAGGGGCCATTTGACAGTGTCGGCATACCTTCGTTACGTCACAGAGTTGACCTATCTCAGTTCACGGGGTGCAGTCGGGCGGAACGCGCAGGCCTTCGCTTTACAGTGGAGATAAAAGCATTTGAACGAGCCCCACGCCAGCGACGATATGCTGCTCATTCGGCGACTAAGTGGCCAACAACGACATTTTATCTGACTAGTGCTAGAACAATTTGGCTGATCGTTAAATAACACAATAATTACCCGAATGGAAAGTCAGCTTTTATCAAGTAACCTCCGCGAAGCACAGAAGAAAACTATAAAGGGATCGCATCAGAATAGTGGGTACCGTATTACGTGATCCCAGTACTGGTGTTGGTAAATGGCTATAAAATGTTGAGAGAGGTTCTGTTTGCTTAATAAAGCGTAAAGTGTAGTAGAGTTTGCGGCCGTACTTTAAAAGTTAAGGCGCCCGCTTGGTATTTAATCTCACGTTACACCCCGCACACACGCGCTATTATCGGAAATTGACTAAGGTTACAGTCTGGTCACTTGAAGCCATACAACGCTTTTTTTCATGACGACGCTGCGGTTGCCCTCGCACTTATGAATAATTCAAAGGAAATGCTTATTGTAAACATAGGTTGCAGCTATTCATATGAAACGATATGTTACCAATCAGGTTGATAATGATGTTCATATAATTAAGATTTATTCAAATGCCATTCTCAGTGAAGCATGCGTTAATTGGTGCAATACGTTATTTGCAAATACTTTAACTGAAAGTTATGTTAGATTTGTAAAACCTTACTTATTATAATAACTTACAACTCACCTAATTTAGCGTTTTTTGTATTTTCATAAAAAAGTAATTATAAAAGACTCACTGTTTTATTTTTATCAGCAAGTATAAACATTTTGAGACGACAATGCAAATTGCTCTTTAATGTGAGTATATTATGTGTGTGAGCTTGTAGTACGGTAACGGCAAAGGAAATGTTTGGCAATGACGCAATGACTAAAATGTTAGGCGATGCTGTCACATTGTTTTATCTCAACGAGATTTAAATGTATAAATTGTGCAGCGTCGTTGCGTTAATTCGTTTTCCATTGTTCTTATATTAATTGTTTTGGATATTAATTTCTTTTAACCGTACAATTCAAACTTGAATTTGTTACCTAAACCAAAGACCGCTGAAAAAAAATGGCTGACATGTGAACACTCAATGTGGCCTCTTCGGAATATTTATTTAGCTAATTCAGGTTGTAAGTTTTATTATATTCAATAAGCCCGTTATATTGTTAAACGTAAATTATTGACAATTGTAGATATCGATTTCCTAATACTTTGAACCAAGAAGTATTAATTTGTTGTACAGGTCCATGGTTCATTTTGGCGGCCATTTTGCAAACGCTTTTATTTTCGGGGGAAAATTAGCAAGTAGGAAAAATTTTGTTTATGTCCGTTCAGCTTAATTCAGTGTTTGGTGTATTATTGTTTGTTGACAGGTTTTTGAAACAATTATGTTGCAGACATCTTTGCGATGCTATATATAATATGACAAATGATAATAGTTTAAATAGCTGGTACTGCGGAGTGCATTTTTGTCGATGGCTGATTGTTGCGACAATTTTATATATAATTTACATTTTTCGGCAAAAAACATCAAATGTAAATGCATTAAACGGCCCTGTGTCTTGGCCAATCTTTGGAAATTTACTGCAGATTGGTGCTATGGGCCACATAACATTGAACGAAATGCGGCGTTACTACGGGGACGTATTTCGCGTTTATTTCGGATCAAAATTGGTGGTGGTGGTCGCCGGGCCACAGGCGGTCGACGAATGCCTAAAGAAACAATCGCTATTATTTTCTGCCCGGCCCAACTTCGCTGGCAGTGAATACGTTCTGCAGAACAAAAGCATCACATTTTCCGAAATGGAGTCTGCCACTCATCGGCGCTATAGACAATTGGCAATGCGAGCCATCAGGGAAGTGGTACAAGGTAGAAGAAAACCATCGACGTTTTCAGAGGAATCGAGCTCTTCCAACCAATGCGATTTCGAGCTTTCATATGTGGAACGCATTCTTCAAGAAGAAGCCTACATACTCGGCAGAATTTTATCAGATATTTCAATCGCAAATAACGACCAAGAACGGACCGGAAGTATCAAGAGCAGCATACTACTTACCGTATGTAACCTCAACTCAACCATCCTTTTTGGAAAAAGGTTAATATATTTAACTTCGCTTTTCGGGGTACAGATATAGATTTACTCATTAAGAATCCCAGCTACATTCGCAAAAATGTGAAACCTTAGCTCGTGTGACACAATGGACCGCACACATTCATTGTGTGCTTTGTTTTCTTGGTCCTATAGTTGAAAAAGGTAATTGCCTATTCCGATATGCACTATAACAGTAAAATTACCGAAATAAATGGAATCTAACGTCGATAAAAACTTCATTGTGAGGTTTGGAATAAGCCAATTATGAAATAAAGATATCATAAATAGATTGGTTAAACGGCCCAGTTATTCAGATTATGACAAATGTTGTTTCGTGACCGGAAAACAAATCAAATATTCAAGGGTTAAATCTTTTTTATTTCGGTTGTTTAGGTATGAACGAAGTGATCCAGAACTGCAAGACATGGCCAAACTAGCTAACGATCTGCAGGCAACAGACTTATATCTGACCCTCGTTAATTTTATGCCCTGGATTGGCAAATTATGGCCATTTGGAATGTACCGCACCGCAAAACTAAACAAGCAATTTGAAAGGTTTTTATTTGTTGATTAGTTATATTATTACATTATGCAGAAGTTCTCAAACAGGTGGTCGTTTTCAATTTCTAAGGGCGTCGCACAATGATTGCGTTTTGTATCTAAACTCCACAGCGATTTTAAATGCTTGCAAAACTCATTGTTACCAAAAAAATGAGCAACTAATTATGATTTCAGGTACAAACAAATGATAAATAAATAAAGTTGAGATTAATTCCTATCACTGGGTGCGTCGCAATTCCACTTCCAACAAGTATTTTCAAAGGTGTCACAAAGTAATTTGATAACCACTGACACAATGAAAGAACAGTTAAATTTGTTTATCAAGTGTCGCACAACTTATTGTAAAGTAAATATAATTGCAAAGTTGACCACGAGTTGTTACTATACTACTGGAATAAAAATAGAACCTATAGTCTATATATTTCACTATCCAGAAATTTAAAAATAAAATAAGATATATAATACACGTAGTCAAAAACATTTTTTTATTAATTTAGTATGCATGTTTAACTTTTTTTGATTAATTAGTACATGTTTATCACGCTTGGATGTCCATAGCAATCTCCAAATCCTAACGACCCGTCCTGAATTTTGCAACCGTACCTGTGTGTGTGTGAATAAGCAATTTGTTTGTCTCAGAAATATCTTTCACCGTGCCGACATACATCAAAACTCCAACCCTGGATTTCACGAAGTTACAAACAGCGAAGTAAAAAAACCCAGCACTGTGCTGGAGTTCCTACTGCAAGTACTTAACGTCGAAATCACTGATGAGGTTTACGACAGTGAAAGAACCTTACTGCTGGTATTTTTTTTCCTATGTTGTAACTGTTGTGATTTTAAGGGCTTTGCGCCTTAAAACCTTAAACCATATCTAAAAATGTATTTTAAAGTGTAATATGACAAATTCTAATCCAATTTTAAGTTGGAAGTTAAAGCTTGAATTACCAACCTAGGGCATATGGAATAATCAAACAGCTCTCGCGCCAATGGAGAACGACATTTACGTTTTAATATGCTAACCTTTGTTGAATTGAAGTACAAATTTATTCTATTTACCATTGTCTGAATTCTAAAATAACAATTGAAGCCATAGTACGACCCTAAATAGTACTTTTATAAAACGCTGAGAAGCAACATAAACTTACAGCGTTTGTGTTTTGTCCTAACAATGTTAATAAATTTTATTTAAAAGCATTTGCCCTCGAAAATACCATTAAAAATACAGTTGCTTGTAAGAACACAACGAGTTATTCTTTTATTTAAAACTTACAATCAGGGCTATGTCCAATGCTGATGCCTTTGGGTGGCCAGAGTTGTTCGTGTGTGGAGTTGTCCCGCCTTTTATTTTAGAAATGCCGACAGTACTTCAGCAGTCCCACTCCGTGTAACCGCGCACTTACGGCAAACTTGATAAAATATAGCGTGCTAAGCGTTTAACATTGGAGAAGGGGTGTTTCAAAATTGCCTATTTTTGATAATTGTGACATCGATTACTTAATTTACAACACTGTCAACTTTAAAAGGCCCAGATCAGATTAATTACAACAGACCATATATATTTTAACATTACCTTTCCTGTGAACCACTGAGTAAAAGCAAACTATAAATTAAATCCGTGAATTTGCTTCCTGTGTTAAACTATTGGTTCGAAACTGTTTCCGTATTACATTTATATAAACATAGCCTACTTGCGTGTTTGCTGTATATTACAATAGGGGCGTATTTGTTTACTGTTATTTTTTATTAAACGTTAGCTATATTCCAATTAAAAATGTAAAAACGAACGAAATTCAGAATGCTACACCGTTTGGCCTAAGTTGTGGCTGCTGGCTGAACAGACAAGTAGCTGCACTCCTTAAGGGAATAAGGGAGTAACTTCAGCAGGCCAACGTTAAACACATCGTTGAAAACTGGGCTAATGCAGCATGGGAAACCAGTACGAAGCACCATACCGATTTAGGATTAATGCATATTTGTTTCGCAGTTAGGGGACCTTCTGGGTGCTGGTACAGACACGATGAGCACCGCCCTTGCATGGCTGATCATCTACATTGCCACATATCAAGATACTCAAATGAAGGTGCGACGAGAGGTGCGCAGGTTCCACCAAGATTTCGGCAGGTTGCCATCGTAAGTAGAATTTATAACAAGCATTTTTATGGATGGGCAAGGCCATAAAGGTAAAACGGAACAGTTCTTTTACTGCCATTTGTGATAATTTGTTTTTAACTTTGTGTTAAAAATATATGCACAGTAATTAAACCCTAAAACGCCTAAGTGGGTCTAAAATTAAATGACCTACCTGTACTACTGTATTTTATACAGTACATCTGTTTGGGCGTTTACCAAAGTGTGTGACTTCTAGTATTCTTAACGCATTTTTTATTTTCCCTTTTATAATTTATATTTTGGTTTATATTTGATTAGTGGAGTGTAACTGAGGCTTTAAATCAAAAACCTCGGAGACCTATGCTAGGTAGTTGTGCAACTTTTTTCAACTTATTTTGTCAGAAATTAAATACATTTGTTTTAGCATTTTGCGATTGCTTCATAACTGTTGGAATAGTACAGTATCGACGCACAGGGCGACCAGTCCAGTCGACAGCTGTTTTTGAAACATTCGATTTTATCTATTGTATTTTATACTTAATTTTGTCGTACCTACATTTGCTGTTTCGCATTTGCTTGCAAGGTAGGGTTGGCACTTGGCAGTAACATGATCAGTAGCAGGTAATATCGCAATTGTTTTTCATTCTTTAAACGAAGGTAGACCTTATTTTTTGTTATGCAAATCCTACTCACTGCCAATTATTACTTATGTATTAAACTGTATTTTAAAATGCAGGAATGCCCTACGGAGAACTCGTCTATATAAAATTTTATGGCTGGTTCCTATATTTTATTTCTGGTTTACAGTTTTGTAAACAAGTCATTTTGAAATGACTTCAGTCCCAATCAACTTATTCGTAAAATAACTGCAAGTCAAGTCTTTTCCAAGAATATTAAGTCAAGTCCCAGTCAAAGTCATTATGATCAAGCCAGTTTCAAGTTATGTCACTCACATAAAAGTAAACTGTTAAACCATTAAAATTGGCAAACCAATCCGATCATGAGCAACATTTCAGCTAAAAAAATGAACAAACTCAATATACATGAAATTGTTTGATATGCAAAAACTTGATACATTTTAATGAAAAACACTAAATTTAATCGCAAGATATTTGACAAAGTGACTTAAGTCCAAGTCAAATCATTTGTCCAAAATACTAATAAGTCAAGTCAAGTCATTCGGGTCAATAACTTAAGTCAAGTTAAGTGAGTTGAAAACAGTGACTTCAGTGCACTCCAATCCAGTCAATGACTAAAGTCATCACAACACTGCTGATTTAATGTGTATCACCAAGTTTCTTGTTGAATTGTTATGCAGTTATGCAGAGCGCAAGAACGTACCTTTCCTGCTGTCGTTTCTGAGCGAAGTGTTACGTCACAGCAGCTTTGTGCCTTTCACCATCCCACACGCGCCCTCCAGTGACGCGAACTTGTGTGGATTTCCGATCGCAAAGGGGACATTGGTGTTGGCAAGCCTTTGGTCGATTAATCGCGACAAAAAACTGTGGCACCACCCGGATCGCTTCATGTAAGTCCTTACTTATGTAATATATAATACTAAGGTAGTTTTGTTTTGAAACTCTGATTAACACTTAACTGAAGAAAACAACTTAACCAAAACTTAACCAAAAAACAAAAATACTTGAAAAAAAAACTTGTTTGGGAGTGAAACTATGAATAGTTTCACTCCATAACAAGTTGTTTTCCTATTTTTACCACGTTTCCATTTCTCAAAAAAAAAAATTAATAATCAACTATTGTAAACTAGAATCTAATTTTAGTATTTTTATGTGAAGGTAAGAACCAGCAAACGGCTATGTACAAAATACAGTTATTTAGTTAAGGATCGGAAAATAGCAATACGGGTGAAAATAGTGTATTTGGATCGCAAGAAACTGCATTGTCATATACGGTTAGATAAATATAATTGTAAATTCTAGCTAATATAAAATGATCGGCGTTACTCTACTAATCGCTTACTGTCACTATATTTGTTGAATCACGGAAAATTGCTTTATTACGTTACAATAGTGATTTGAAAAGTTAAACATTTAACCACGGAAACGCTGGATATCTCTTATATACATTGTAAAATGTTTCGCGTTGCTTTCAGGCCGGAACGTTTCATTCGTGATGGCCAATTCGACCATTCTAAAGCGGATCAAGTGCTTGTATTTGGCAGCGGACGTCGAAGATGCGCCGGGGAACTTTTGGCCAGGATCGAGTTGTTCGTGTTCGCTGTTGCTTTTATGGATGCGTTTAAGTTTCGCAGGGTCAGGGGCGCTACCAATTTTCCAAAATCCGAACTGGCCTTGTCCATACGGCCAAAAACTATTGACGTGATTACCGAAATCAGCTCGTATAGTTGTCGGTAATATTTTATCTCCCTAAAAGTTAAAATTCGGCGGTGAAAATGGAGAGTACATCCTTGACGTGAAATGTCTGGTATAAGCTTTGTTTGAAAGGTATTGGAACCCATAACAATCCTTTTGGTCATGTGGAGGTGTCATGTTATTTATAATTGGCCGCTGAAATGTCGTGATGCCATACTTTCCAATAGCCTTCACGCAACTCCTATAGTTTTTCTCAGCATACTGCCCCATAGCGCTTGCAATAGTTGTGCATTTAACTTTATGTACTATATCTATTTGCCCTTATTTTGATGGCGTTAAATCAATCCCTTGCTATTTTCAACAGATATCAGTTAGTGATTTTCATATATATGATTCTCTTTAATTCTCTTTAGTTTTTTAATTTTATGAGCATATGTACATTTTGTTGACAGTATTATTTGTTCTGTAGTCTTTTAAGCAATTTGTCGATCTAATTTTTTTAATCTACAATGGTCGATTAGCCGTAAACATATAGTTTGTAAAGTCGAAATACGTTTA
The DNA here is from genome assembly GCF_963924565.1 of Ascidiella aspersa. NCBI lineage: Eukaryota > Metazoa > Chordata > Ascidiacea > Phlebobranchia > Ascidiidae > Ascidiella > Ascidiella aspersa. Next base: position 20,364,916 of record NC_139453.1, read on the forward strand.
CCGCTTCTATCCTAACGGCAGGCATTCGATTATTTGCTTAAAAGTATTATATATATATAACTTGTAAAACAAACTTATTGAAAACCGAGCTTAATAAGATTTTGTTTTGTATGCATAATTTTTTAAATCCAAATTTATTTATTCTATAGATGTTGTGCGGTACCGATTTATGGCAAATTGTCTGCCTTTTATTTACAAAATTTTTATGTAAATATTTATACAATTATTATTTTCATTAAATTAATATATGTTTTTGTTTTTAACCCTATCTTTCACTATGGATCATTTAATGACGTAATACTCTTACTATAGACTAACTATAGTTATCATAAATTGTTTAAATGTTATTTGATTTTTTTAGTGATTCAAAAAGCTTTTTTGTTGTTATACCATAACAGAGTTGCAGTAAAATAGGTCCGACACAACAATGATATAAAATTCGTCTATTCGTCTACAACTGGCATGTATACTATTGAAATTTTCCTTACAATTATGGAAACTGGAGATAATTTAACCAGATGTGCCTAAAGCTAAAACAGAAAAATGAAGATAAATTCAAGTTTAAAACTTATTTTTGTATTTATTTGCCGTCATTCGAGATGGGTTTGCAGTGTGGACTTTGGTGATCTTGCAATAAAGAAACATTTTGTCAAAAATCACTAAAGATGATTTACTGAATTTAGCAGTAGGTTTAACGTGCGCAAAGGACCCTTCAAATACTAGCGAGAAACCAATCCTACATGCTCTGAACGCAGAGCCTTTTACGATGGCAAACCACATCTTTTCGTTACGGCATTAGGTGTCACCAATTGTAATGGAAAACCATTTATCACATTTTGGAGAGGTTTTAATCCACTGTCTAATGTGCCATTTTTGCTTTATTAAATGCTATTTGTAAACGCTGCTAAGATGTCCTACGATGATTCACAGAAGCATAAATTACATGCCCAACTCTTTTTTTTTTGCAGTTTCATATTACAAAAGTTGTCGAAATGTTTAAGATGTTCTTATTGTCTGCCACCGGCAATTACAGACTGAAAAACTGAAGGTCGAAAGGTTCGCACGCGACTACAGTTCCACATTAACAGTTGTTTTAACTGTAGCATCTGCCCCGAACAGCTATTTGGCTGTTAAGTGTTAGTGCTAAGGTAACGACACGACAAACTTCTAAGCACATTTATTAGGCGAATAAATGTGTTTGTTAATCCAGTGGTCGGCAACCGCCGGTCCACGGACCGGTGCCGGTCCGCGAGGAGTTTGCTACCGGTCCGTAGCAGGGTTGCCAATTTAAAATTTTGATTTAAACCCAAACTGTAAACACCTTGAATAAACTAAAACAAAGTGTATTTTTATTAATAAAACAAGCTAAATTTCGTTCTAACATGCTCCATGGTTGATTGGTATGATCGAAAATCACCATTAGTATCAAGCTCTCGTGAGGTTCAAAACAACTAGTGTTCTGTAGCCATATACGTTACATATAGCCTATAGCACGTTCACAACATCCAAAAATGCATATTTTTAATGCAAAATCTAACTCCTAGTACTTACAATATATCAAAAAATCGGCCAAAATATCATCTTTTTTTATATTTAAGCGTCCTGACCAAAAAGTGCAATAGAATAAGTTCATGCAAACAATGTTTGTAAACAATGTCCAATAATGAAATAATTTATTGTTTTGATATTTAAACAGGAAAAGTTTCGAAAAAATGTATGCTTTTTAATTAGTCTTGGCAAGTTTAAGCCTCTATCTACAGTTTTAGCCTCTATAAATTTAGTTTTTGCCTCTATAAAAATGCCAGAAAACGGCCTGATTATTTTTCTGACATCAACCACGTTTAAAATATGCCAGATGTTTGAAATTTGTTGTCAAAAAATTCAATCCGGCATTCTTGTACTTATGTCTATTTTATACTTTTTAGGTGTTGGTATGTGCTTTGTACTTTTTTATATAAGCATTATTTTATATTTTGTAATCAAAGTGTCGTGTACGGTCTGGTCAAAAAAGGGATCTAAAATACATTATATATAATACAAAGTGTAACTTATTTTAAAAGAATGCTTTAAATACTCTTATTTTAACAAGCTGGTAGAAGTATAGGAATAGGTAATAATGGTGTACAAGCAGTGGTGCATTCAGCCGGTTCGCACCGGTTCTATAGAACCGATCGACTCACAAAGATCATCCAACCGTTAGCATTACTGTCAATGGATTTTTGCATCTAATCTTGATACACCGATTTTTGAGATCCAAGTAGCTCAAGTGTTTTTTTCAAAATGTGCGATAGTCTAGTTCGCACGTAACAGTTATACATGGTGTTAATTTTTATAGTTTTGGTAATTTTCCTTTTGTGATTGTTTGTCTGGGGACGACTGCTGGTTTATTTTGCTATTGCACTGTCTTCTATTTATCTTCGTAAAACAAAGTTCTGCCGTATATATAAAAATAAATATCAGTTTATTTGCCGAATAATATGACTTTTGATAACAGAACCAGCTGAAAAATATGACATTTCTGATAGAACCGGCTGACAAAATTAGAATCCTACCACTGTATACAAGTGTAATTTAAAAAAAAAACGTTAAAGGCTTAAAAGTTTTATTGAAATGGGCAGCGGGATTGGTTAAATTGCCAAGTTCAATAATTCCCAGACGAGAAAAGCTCTTTGAGCAAAACACGCTTAAAGTTCGCATTGAAAAAAGTTGTAATAATTTTCCGTTACTAAACATTTGTCTTTTAAGGCCGGTCCGCGACAAACTTTTTAGTTTTAAACCGGTCCGCATTGCAAAAAAAGGTTGCCGACCCCTGGGTTAATCAACCTATTGTATTTTTGATTTTAAGTCGTTATATTGCATAGTCCTTTTTCAACCCGAACTTTTGCCAACATCAGCTACATAAACGATTTAATTTATCACGAAGTCTTTCTGATAATATTTTTACTATAGGTATAAGCAGTTTACATGCGGTCACATCCGCAACGTGGCAAATAAAATTAATAAAGTTATTGCAGTTTTGCGAGTTGCGCGAGTATGTTTTTTACTCAGCCAGGAACATTTTTACGAGGCTAACCCACCACCTCCTTTTTTTAGTTTAGTTACACATTTCTGCTCGACATTAAACGATAGCATCAGGTTTCTAATGTTACCGGTTTAGGACATCCCGACATCCCGCTATGAAATAACTTTGTGACGCCATCTCTAAGCTTATCACACGTCACGGTAAGAAAGAAAATATTTCATCTTTCTGGTCAAGAGGCTATTTTACTTTCACCCGTGCTCTTTGGTAACAGTTTTAGAAGGGTTCCAACATAAAATTCTTTTTTAGGGTTGGGAACTACTGCTTTAAACAATAAAGTGTAAATTTGATATATATAAATCAATTTCGACAAAAAAAAACATATGGTTGAAACATAACGATTTGACGAACTTTTACAAAAAAAAGTCAAAAAGTTACAAATATTTTTACATCCTGAAAATAATGTCAGTCAACCATACCTGTTTGGCAAAAGTTAACGCATATTAAGTTTGCTTTGTTATTTCTTTGAAAGAGATAAAAAAAATGATAAAATTACATTGGATTTTTAACATTACATTGGACCTAAGGCAAAACTGTAAAAACACAATTAAACTTCCAGTTTAATCATTATACGAAAATTTCAACGAAACATTCTCTATGTCAAGCGATACCAGGTAACCCATCACCAAAGGCTGCGTTGACTCGATGAAGCGTAAGATATCGTTAAGACGGGCTGAAATTCGCAAGTTCACGCGAACTCGTGACTGTATCGGGGTCACGTTGATCTTCACTGAGGTTGCTCAGTTCGAATGAACTCGGTATGTGAGGTCACATAGACGCCGGCATCTCTAAAATTATCCTTCCAAAAACCTTTCAGGTATAGGTAACAAAATTCTTACGGCAAAATAGGTTGTTAGGTGATCAGCGAATACCTAAAGGCAGCGTAGGCACCATGTTTCTTTAAATATTATTGGCGTAATAAAACTAATGGCGTAATAAAACTAAAAAGTAATACTTAACTGTTTATTTCGGAGGTTAACCACGCACCTCAAAAAAATAATATCATTGCATTCGATAAAACGTCATCAATTGGTTAAGGTCGTTTTACATTTTCAACCTTGCAACAGAGTTTTGACAGACTTTATTTTAAAGACAAATAAAGATAAAGTTTTTTTTTCGTGAGTTCATGGGAACTTGTCTATAGGTCAGACGCTGGTCGACCTCTTAAGCTTGAGTGACCTCATTTTTTCACGCATACGCGACTTCATTTGTTATCTCGAACGGCCATAGTGGCGTTAAGGCTACAGGGTAAACGACTAAAAGCACTTTCTTGTTCACGGCAGAACCAGAGAAAACGAAGCGATTGCTCGATTTTTACAGGCTCACAGCATTCGAAACAGCACAAGTAAAGATTTAAACGGATTACGATTGTAGGTCAATCCATTTCTAAAAGAGTCTTGACTAATTTGATAAAACAAACTACTTTTAAATTTATTATTAGTTGGCTTATATGAAAGACGTTAAATTATTTTATTTTTTTTATTTTTCAATTTTTATTGTTTCATATTCATTTTTTAATTTTTACTTTTTATTTTTTATTTTATGCTTCTTATTTTTTAATATTTTGTATTTTGTTTTGTGCATTTTATATTATATATTTCATATTTTGTTTTTCATTTCCCTAACTTGTTTCTGCAAGCAAAAACAGATATGGGCCGAAAACTTCCCCACTTAACTTATGCCTTTGATGCGAAAGGGGTTCAAATATGGCGTAGTATTTGGGTAATGATCGAAACATATATTTGATAAATAGAATTTACGTAGATAATGTGTATGGCGATTTTATTACATTTTGGCCAGCTAACGTGTTTGAAAAGCAAATATTATCATTCTCCTAAAGACTTAAAATGGTTTAACGCCAATGGTTTGCAATACTTTTGCAAACTTTTACTCGGTAAATTTTTACCATGGCTTGGTCCGAGCAATCACTGTTAAAACAGACTTTAAATCTGTGGTTTCAAACAATATAAAACACACTATTATGTGCCTTATACGCAAACTATTAAATCGAAAGTTCTGCTAGTTGTTTAGGCCTGATGTTGGCATGCTGGTTGAAGCAAGATGCACAACAGGTGCTAACAGAGAGGCGTAGACTGCCTCAAGATTTCGCATTTAAATTTGCGGCGGTAAATACACCCTATTGACACTTGATTATTAGGCGAAGCTTATCGCAAAGTAATTGGTCGCCCGAAAAAATGCTGACGCCGCATTTAAAGCAAGCATTATAAATGAGTCGCCGATTTTCTGCTTTGAACATCTCTACTCGCAATGCTTCCCTCCGTTAATTGTACGGTGGGTGAAACTTTATTCACGGCCTTACCTCTTTTTGCATTACCGCGACAATACGATGAAATACGATTTGGAGAATATTGGAAAAATCGTATTTGGAGAATATTTGCTATTTGCACCTGTTCTGTATGTTACTCCAATCCAACATATCAACACACAAAAAAGTTATGTATAATAATATAATAACTTATGGCTTTGAAGCGAAAGGGGTTCAAATATGGCGTAGATTTTGGGAAATGATCGAAACATATATTTGATCAAAAAAAATTTACGTAGACAATGCTTACGGCCATGTTATTACATTTTGGTCAGCTAGCATGTTTGAAAAGCCAATATTTTCATTCTCTCTAAATGATTTAACATCTATGGTTTGCTATATGTTTTCCAACTTTTACTGGGTAAATTTTTACCATGCCTTGGTCTGAGCAATCACTGTTGAAACAGACTTTAAATCTGTAGTTTTGAGCAATATGCAAACACGTTTATGTGCCTAATAAGCCACATTTTATATTGAAAGTTTTGCCAATTTAAATCCAATAAACACAAGATTTATTTATTTATGACGCCATGTTATGACGTAGCTTTGTAACGTCGTCGTTAAGAATGCGTTAAACTTAAGCTTTTTGTTGTTGCGGCCCTTGTATAATTATATTTGTTTAGGCCTGGTGTTAATATGTTTGAATGGTGCAACAATTACAACAGGTCCTAACAGAGATGTGTCCACTGCCTCAAGGCTCCGCATTTAAATTTGCGGTGGTAAAATATTTTGTGTTGTAAGAGCAATAGTTTTTTTTACTTAGAGAGGCCTCTTTATGAAAGGCAAGTCCCATGCGCCTAGTTTTACTAGGCAAGCCACTTCGAACAAAAACGTTGCACGCGCAGGACAATGAGACACAGCAGGGATGCCAGCAGCCGCCTCGTCAAGACGCGAGCTCAATAAAGCAAGTGAATAAAAGCATTCTGTATTGAAGTTTTTCTACCGCTAGATAGTAGTAGATAGCTGTTATAAACTAAAACGATGACGTAACACTTTTGTTTTTTGTCCCCCAATTGGAGGTGCCTAGGGGTGCAGCCTCATAAACCTCTACATAGCACCTTCATACCACTCTACGCCATGTCTGAAAATTTGAAAGTTCTACGATGTTCACTTTTTCTGTAATGCTCTGGACAAAAATCGGTCTGAAACATGCCATAGCAAACCATAGCAAACCATAGCAAACCATAGCAAACCATAGCAAACCATAGCAAACCATAGCAAACCATAGCAAACCATAGCAAACCATAGCAAACCATAGCAAACCATAGCAAACCATAGCAAACCATAGCAAACCATAGCAAACCATAGCAAACCATAGCAAACCATAGCAAACCATAGCAAACCATAGCAAACCATAGCAAACCATAGCAAACCATAGCAAACCATAGCAAACCATATAAACCAAAAAAAATAGCGGCAAAAACAAGATATGTCCCGAAAATAAATTATCGGCCCATATCATAACGGCAAAAACAAGATATGTCCCGAAAATAAATTTTTGGCCCATATAATAAACAAATGCATTAACTGTATAAATTTTGCGATATTAGCATTTTGGAAAAGGTTTAAGTCAATGCGGCACTATAGCCTCTATTTTCACACAGAAAACTTAAAAAATGTATATTTATTCAGTTTGCGTTGGCAAAATTGGAGTTTAAATATGGACGAAGAGCTTTGGTAAAACTTATTCTGTCCGTACTCGTTTTGATGTTTAGCGTGTCCCAAGTAAAATTTCGGTTGTGAGTCGGACGTTTGTTACCAAGAAAGGAACTGGTCATGGTTGTTTAATACAAAGGCAAAAAAGCATCACAATACAAATTATAAAGGTATAATCAGGCAGCAAACGAGCTTAATCTTTTTAAACTTGTATATCGCTCAGAAGTACAGAACACAGCATCGCAATTAAACGTCACATACAAGGCATTTAAAAACATTTATAATTTGACTAGCCACATGCACTGTGTCGTAAAGCGTTTTGCATTGTTTCTCCACAGCGCTGTTGGATCTGACGTTACTCAGCACAAATAATCAATATTTTTTAAATAATTTTACCACTATATTACGAATGGTTTATACCAAGGGTATTCAGATGATTTCTGCCATGATCCATAACAGCCAAACCTGAGAACATAATGATCTACTAACATACGAATAGTAAACGTTCAGTAAAAATAAATTTCATAATATGTGAAGCGTTTGTTGCGTTTACCTGTAGCCTATTGTAAAATAAGCAAACACGCTGGTCGCCCCTTGCAGCTGATTGTGTCTGAAACCGGTAACTTAATACGTTCCAACAAATAAGCATGCTACTTTTTTGAATCAACTGGCGTTGTAAGAAAAAAGAAAAAACAATTGACCCGTCACGGCACCATAAAAAGGTGTAGCCCTTGATCAAACCTTTCTCACGATTCCACACATGACACAATGACAATTGAGGCCATGCGTTTAAATCGTCGATAACCGATACTAATATTTATAACCGATTGCGGTAATTTTTAAACGCATGTGGCTTGCCTTATTGAAATCAAATCGAACAAAATCTTGCAAGACACTTCTACTATCATATAATGTAATCATGATAAAGTATGTGTTATATGGCAAATTATTATCCCCGCAACATCAGACCGATATAGGCCGAAATAATCAATTACGCACCAAGAGACCAATAAATTCGGGTACCCCGGATCAAACCTTTCGAACAATGTCACACATGACGCAAAAAATTGAGGTTATGGTTTTAATCGTCGATAACCAATACTGGTATTCATAACCGATAGAGGTAATTTTTGAACTAGTGTTGCTATGAATATTAGTAAAGTGTTTTCGAAAAAAAAAATATATTATTATGTTTACTGATTTTTTTGCTAAATTTTTGTTTGTGCTGAATAAACTGATCTAATAACTGGTCTGTTTTACCGCGAAAAGGGTAGGATTGTCTTATTAAAAAGTAATTTACCTCCGACATCTACGACTAATTCGCCGTATTTGTTACCGCCTGCCCTTATGTAACCTATGTAACCTTATACATAAGTTAGATGGATAATTTGTTACGGCAAATTATTATGGCTTTACGCTTTCAATGTCGTGCGTGAGCTGTGGTTTTCTATATAAATTAAATTCTAAAGTTTTTACATTACTTCTTTCAAACATAAACAAAGATAAACAATGTAAAATAGTTTTGCCTCTTTGACCAAATCCTACTTAAGTTATTCGCCAATCAGTGGAGAATACTGTACTTTAGGACAATGGTGGTTTGTTTGACGAAATGTCGTTTAGCATGGATAAAAACACTCATATTTTCTAACTTTCCCCAATTAAAATACTGTATAGTTTCCAGTTCTGAATTCATAATGCACAAATCATTTAAGTTAGTCGTGTGACAAAACATTCGATTGTTTGTTTGTTTTGTACACTTCAATATTGATCTGTCGCAATCGCCTGTTACACTTTCGTTTCAAAATGTTCAAACCGTTTATACCAGGGATGTCCAACCCGCGGCCCGCCTGATGTTTACGTGCGGCCCACCTCATATTCCTATTTCAGTAGCCTTTATTTAAAAACATCGTTTCGACTCTCATAAAAATGTGTAATCGAGTCTAATGTCGCATTTCAACATCCATTCAACACTTGTGCACCCATCATTGTCAAGTAAGATGCCTCTTTTCTCTTGAATGTGCGTTTTTGCGGACCGTTTTAAGGAAATATATCAGCCCAAAGCTGGTGTCGTACCATGGCATGATACGGCATGTAAACTCAAATTTTCGCGTTTCGCGGGATAAGACCGATGTTCACTGGCATATTTGCGCACGAGTTCACTCTTGAAGAGCAGGTGTTTATAAGTTAAGTTGTTTTATGACGTCACGATATGGCGTAACTTATGACGTCGCTCTTTTAAATGAATGGGTTTTGAGGCGCATCAAAATTTTTAAAGTGACAATGCGGCCCATTCTGCTAAAAGGTTGGAAATTCCTGGTATAAACCAATTTAAGAACAACAATGTTACTGTTATTTTTACTGTATTTTGCAAATGCACATTAAATAACTCTAATTATGTTGCTGGTCCATCTCGTTGACCATCTCGGGCATTACGTCTTCACCCATTTCAGGAGACCTCTCGATTTCAGCATCCTCCTCATTCACATCACCATCGTAGTAGTAGTAGTAACGTCTTCTAGAGTAGTACCTTCTTCGGGAATAGTATCCCTCAACATTCACGGTAGAGACTACCAACAATAGTACCAAAAGCAAGAAGAGCTTGGTCATCTAAAAAAGAGAAACGAAAAAGCTTTCAGTATGATATTCTCGGAAATATTAGGTTATGTGCGGCAAATATTGTGCCTTAACATTTACGGTAAAGAAAACTAACAATACTACCAAAAATTCATAGAGCTTGTTCATATAAAAATGACAAATAAAAAAACATTAAGTTTGATTTTATGGTTACAACCTTTGTTTTAACCTATTGGTAATTTGAGAAGTGCAACATCAATTTCAAAATATTAAACGAATTCTATCCTCGCCAGAACTTACCTTGATGTGCTGTAGCAGATCAATATTGTCTGAAATACTGTTTTTTTTTCAACCTTTTATATAGCGAATATTGATAAAATGGAATACCCAAAACTAAACGTAAGTTTGATAATATAAATAAAGGCATAAAATAAAGCCTTATTTATACTAAGAAATCGAGGGACCGAGGATAAACTTGACATCCTGCTAAAAATATTTATAGAACCACTGGTTAGTATATTTCCAAGAAAATAAAAATGTTTATTTCACAAATTGTTTTTCGATGAGATGCATTACTGGAAAATCGTTTAGTCCAGGGTTTCCCAAACTTTTTTGAACAAAGGACCACTATTTGTGAATCTTTTTTTGCGGACCACAATACAATTAAAGGTAAGTTACTGAACTTAACAACTCATCAAATGGCAGTGTAATTAATTACACAATTGTATTTTGAATTATCCAATAACTTCACTTAGTTTCATATCTCTGCCTCACAACAAACTATTTACTCACTGATCTTCGCGCAACAAGAAAGATTTACGATACTGGATAGCAAAATATTTCGAAATCATTAAGTTGTGAACAACTGCGGCACTTATTGAAAGGGTACATACTGTACAGCGTATATGTGTGACTTTTTAATTTCTTGTCATATCGCCACAGACCTCCTGTGCAGTCGTCGCGGACCACCAATGGTCCGCGAACCACAGTTTGGAAAACGCTGGTCTAGTGTATGTATTTCCTTTCTAATAAAACGAAAACAAAATCGCTAATTTAGTTATTTTGGGCTTATTTAAGATTAAACTTGTCTGAACCTGCATGTATTTGTGCAATTCGGAAACACAAATTACTCTTGTTGCACATACTTTTCAATATATCTCAGATATTGGTACACTTTTTATAAGCTGCCCTTATTTTGATGAATTACAGTTGGCTAAATACAACCCCAGACCGCATCCAGTCAAATTTGTCGACTTAGGCTTCTACTCTAAAACCCTAATTTAAAAAAAATGCAACAATCTACCTTTAGGGGTGTCATATAACTTATCCACCTACAATACGTGATTAAAAAACTTTCCATCTTAAGCTTTCTCACCTCGAAAATGTATAGTTTGCGGCCGTTTAATACTGCGCATGCGCACGTCGGAAATCGTATCTCGGTTAATAATTTGCGCGAACTTATTCTTTCTGTTTCAATTGTGATTTGCTTGCCCCACGGTTACGGTAACTAAATTAGTCGAGCAAAGTTTTTCAAGCCTGGCTTGTATTGCCTAAAATTGATCGAGTGATTTGATTAGCATCTTCTTCCAGTGAAATATGATACGACTTCCGGTGTAATATGATACAAGTTGTTAATGCTGATCAAAACGACGACTTTTGAAGGTCGAGATCACAGGCGTCGTACAGGTTTTGGTAAGTTTATTGTATACAAAGTTACTAAAGGTGTACACCGGGAAAATATGGTTAAACAGCGCAGATCTTAGGCTGTAGCTTTGCCTAAAACAATTTACAAATACTTTTCATCTTATTTTAAAAATACTTTTTACTTTTTTTTAACCTTTACCCAAAATACGTAACTTCACCATGTCTCAAACCAGTCCATAAAAAGTTCACGCGAAATTATTACCTTCATATAGTGTCCGTCAGCAAAGCTTAATATGGGAAGGCCATGATGCACACGAATGTGGTGTTAAGAACGAGGAGTTGTTGTCATAATAAAGCGCATACATTGGTATAGGTATCAATTTGACAGTTTTGAATAGCTCTTAATTCATTTTCAATATAATAAATAAAATATAGTTATACGAAATGTACAAAATAAAACCTACTTTTGTATATGATTTATATTCTCCCTACGTTTTACTACAACCTTCAAACATTATGCTCAAATGTTGTCATCTTGTTAATCTACGTCGCGAGAATAACACGCTTCGAATTGGCAGATAAGCACATGTTTTTTTCAGAATTTTAATGTAGATATAAACCAGTAGAAGATGCTTATTATCAATTTGCTTAAGTGTAGCTTACAGCATCAGATGGAGATCTTTCCTATCATTTGACATTTTCAAAAATAGGCGAATTCCAAACTATTTTCAGAAAAATAAACAATAGGCAAATTGAAGACTGTTTTCATAAAAGTAAAGTGAAAACTGGTACTTTTTATTGAACCACTTCCACATGAGCTTTATGGGCCTACTCAATTTCCTTGAAAATAATCGGAATTTTGTCAGCGTTTTCGCAATGTTGAAAAACAACCTATAATTATATCCAATTTTATTCGCAAATTTCGTTTTGCTGTTTTAACCACAGTATTGTTTTTTATTTTATGAAGGCCATCTCTATTTCCACTCATTAGAGTTAGCATATACAAAACGACGTGGAGCTAAATTTCAAAAATTATCTCAATACAATCACAACACAATATTAACAAATTCACTCTCAAATTACTTTACATCACAGTGTTAATTCATGAACTTTAACGGGTAAATAATGAAGAGGTTTGACTAACAAGCATCACAAGGGTTTGCGAAGTCGTGTTGAAAACCACATATTTGAGTGGAAAATACTAAATATTGTGACACCAGAGCTTCGCAATACTACGACAGAGCTACTTAATGAAGGCCACCTCTCCTTGCGGATCTGTGGTTAAGTTACACCGATCTAGGTTATGGTAATTTACATGAAATAACACCTCCTGTTGACGGATTAAGGGTTTTTTAGGACAACCTTTTTCAGGAAGGCAATTTTTTTTAGAATGCGATATAAAGTTACTTTATAGAACAAAGTGCGTTTGTTATCTGGTAAAGCAAAAGATATATCAAGCAAAAGTTATATTATAGTTTTCTCTCTACCGCAAATTTTACGTTTCTGTAACTGAAGCGAGCTTTATTTTTTTCTTCTATTTATTTTGCGTTATTCATATCAAGCGTTAACACGGTCAAAATCATTGAAATAGTGCCAAGCCGTGCCTCTCTTCAGACCACGAAAGTGCCATACACTGCATTATGCGTGCCTTTTTCTTTCGCGAATTCTCTCGGAAAACATGATGAACGATTTAGCTATGATTTGAGTCATGCGTCAAATGTGACGTCCCAGCTATGAAACCTTTCTTCGGCCAGCTTGAATGCCCACATAGTACGTGTACATTGACTTCTTGTAGCATAAAGCTCGAAGGTTGAAGTCATAAGGAAGACCTGTTGCAAATTTAAAAGCTTTGTAGCAGACGACTGGACAATAAAAATAACACGCGTAATAAGGAAAACTTATGAAAATCTGTTAACTAAATTGTTACCAAACAATTGCTTGACCAATATGTTTTTAAAGGTGTGTAATAACATGTGTTAAAATGTTGAAGTTCAAGTATTGTGGGAAACCCAGGAAAAAAGCTGTTAAATTTCGAGAAATAAAAAATAAATAAAATTTTTAAAATAATTTTTTTTTTGTTCGCCCGTAAGTTACTTCGGAGGGGTTAAATAAAGTTTTTTCATGATTCTCGATTGATTGTTAACATTTATTTTTGACTGCAGAATCTCCTTTGTTAAAAAAACGCCAACTCACTTTTAAATTTACGCACAAATAAATAGCTTTTAATTCCTATAGATGTATGTTACTCAAGAGTTATTTCTCATTCACAATGTCAGAAGTTTCAACAGCCATTGTCTATGCCTTCTTCAAACTCAATATTATCGTAAAAGCCATTTTCGCATGTAATGCCTGACATAATCCACAGGCCTAGATGCATGTGACCCCATTCTTCTTGCAGCTGCATCGCCGGATGTTGCAATCTCCATAAGGAATACAGTTCGTGAAATGCAATAGCTCATCAGGAGCCATCGCCCAGTGTTGGAACTGGCTCATATCCATGCACCTATTGTCTATCCATGACAGGCGAAAAAGAAGTGTAGGTACCTATTCTGTGTTTTCGAGACATTCTTTAATATTTCGAACGTCATAAAACAAAGAAGTTAAAGATGTGGTTAAGAAGAATGGATGATGACTGTCCGAGCTATGGTGCACAAGCAATACCAGGACGTCTGCATCTTCTGCCCGCACCTGTAGATATAACAACGTTTACAACAGATAACAATTTCCATCTGTCTGAGTTATCTTGTTCATATTACTCCATTCCTTTCCCAGGCTCCATCCAATAGTTATACTAACTGAAGCATAAATGTTACTGACCTCAACAGATCCATCTGAAGCAGCAGTAAGTACTTCTCTCACAATCGAAGCATTGTCACACTGCTCCACAGTGTTGTGATGTTTTCGAAAGATTTAAGAGAGAAGGTGAATGAGCTCAGTCTTGTTATGGGTGTTGTCCAGAAACTTTTCTCTTGGGGTTCAGTTTGACATATCCGGTCGAATGTGATGATTACAACAGGAATTCTTGGTACGCAGATGTGGTCGTGTATTTGTAAGCAGTTTCTAGTTCCTTTATGAGTTGGAAAATACAGCCGTGCTCAAACACTTGTACTACTGGGTCTGAGTGTCTGGCTCCCATCAGCCGCCATCTCCATGAAGGACTTCATGTCACCACGTTCATCCTTACTGAAGGCAAGTTTCATGATGTGTTGATAGATGGCTGCATCGATGAGGAGGTGAGCACAAATTGCCTTGTCCAAACATCCTCCTTCCATGATGTGGCTGGCGGCCTTGCTTCCAGGATAGATCAACTGGATCACATCTAGTAGCCCGGATTCTTCCATTATGTTACCAAGTGATCAAAGATAACATTTTAGCAGGTGAAAACGACCCCATCTTGGAATGACGGGTAGATTTGCCTGCTTTATTAAATTCACAGCCAAATCGAAGATCAAAGGTCACTATAGAAATCCCTGCGAGCCGTATGCACTCTTTTATAGTGGTAAAGATGGTGTTGAGGTCATTAGGGTCGCTTTCGATAACTAGGAATAACTCGATATGTGTGCAGTGTTGCACCATTGGCATGGATTCTCTTCCCCAGCCATTCTAGTTGAACTGTGGAAACTCAGGTGCGTTGGCTTTGATAACCCACCCTGCTGCCAAGAGTGTGTCACCTGGAGTGACGAGTGGCTGATTATAAGCCAGGGAGGATGAAAGCTCAACGATTGGGGAAAACGTGATCGCGTTCGTTCCTATTTGTTCCCTGTTTCATAAATGGAATAATAATCTTGGAGTGATTACATGAATAGAGACACTGTTTAAATCTATATTATCTCTAATAAACTGAGAGACTGCATTGCTCGTTTCTCCAACATCCACAAAGACCACCGGATCATTACTTGACAACTCGCTTGACTTGCACTTCGGCTGTCATCACTGATTGATGGTTTAAGCAAACCATCAATCGCAACCTCATCATTGCTCTCTTTGTCAGTTTCCTGCACAATGGTATCAAGAGTGTCAGAAGTGTATGGAAATTTTCGTGTTGCTTTTTTTTTCATGCAAATTCTCAACTTCTATATATGCAAGAGCTGTATATGAATAAAATCAGTTGGTGTCTAGTCAATAAAATAGAACGGTTGTGGCTTGCTCAATACCAGCCAACAAACACTTCGTGGACTTGTATCAGACTCAGACAATCCCATTGAAGAAGAAAGGTTAATTGACCGAGGCAAAAGACTTTAATGATTATCATAATCAACCCACTCCGTCAAGTCTTTTCATCTCCGGGGTCAAGATTAGCATGATGCTGTCGCATAATCTTGTCGGTGTTATCTTTGAGGGAGTGTATCTGCCCTTATTTTCTATATTTCTTTGAAGTTTTATCTTTAGCCAATGCTTGAAATAAGAAACGCTCTTATCTGGTGACTGATCAAACTCCTGCAGCTTTTCATGGACTTTGCCCATGTCCATTATTACCCCATGCTCTATTTCTGAGTAAAACCATTCGCAGAATTCAATAAAAACTGCCTCTTGCTCCTAATACTTCTCTGTCCCCTCTTCCTTATTTCTTTCTCATCAGTTTTAGACAAACTGTCACATCTCGTAAACATGGTACAGTGTTTCTTCTGCTACCAAGACGTTGGCCCCTCCAGGTATCCCCTGTCTTTAGCAAACTTGCCGTCAGTCTATCTGTAGTCAAATTATCTAGCACTCTGTATTTCTTTCTAGCTAGTTCTGGATTATTTTTGTAGAGCTGCGCTGGTTTGTTGCAAAGAATGCATACATCATTATATAGGAGGTTAGCTGCCTGTGTTTTTGTAGAACTGCAGCCAGTTGATGAACTGGACTGACAGGTTATGCGTCCTCTCTTAAATTTTGATAACTCTTTATCTGACTTTGATGTTTGAGCTGACTTCTTGGTGGTTGAAAGAAAGTTGTTGTACAGATCATTTTTACACTTCTGGTGGTACCTCAGCTTTCCTTCTTTTTGATCGAAACTTCATACGTTTTCTGCAATATTAGCATTTCGGACAGTTTCTGCTTGTTTCAATAAAGTTGATTATACCTTTGTAGTTGCTTATATGAGCCTTTTAGCTGATGTATCCGAGCGAGGACAGATGAAGCAATTGAGCACAAGCGAAGTAACGGCTTCATCCATTTTGCTAGATTATTTATTATATATTTTAGGAGTCGGCAAACCCTGGCACTCGATTTCTTGGGCACGCCAAATGACTTAACCCGCACGTTATATCACCTTAAGAAAGTGCAACCATAACATCACTACCACATGCAGGGCCGGATTAACCAATAGGCTAAAAAGGCTATAATCTTAGGCGCTGGAAAGAATCGGCCCTCAATTTTTTAAGGTTAAATTTTTGTAAGGCCGATAGTGATACAGATCCAGTACCAGTGCAGTACAGTTTTTGCTTAAAAACGAATGACTGAGTCGAGTCAATATGTGCCTTGTGTGTGAATAGATAAATATATCGTTTCATTTATGATGCAAACGAGTCAAGAACTATCTATGTTATGTGCTTTTACTTTTAAGGGAAACACACAATAAAACCTAAAAAGCAGCACTCAATATCTAAAGCAGAAAAAACTATAAACTCATACTACCGGTATTAAGAACAACGACATAATAAAGCCAAATACGCCGATTACTGCCCAGCACAGAATAAGATCAAAATCGTCCCAACAAGACCTAAATCTGTCCAAATACGTCCTAAATTCATCGTGATATTACCAACATGGCTAAAATACTGCCTGAAACTGAGTCGATCGGGTGCTGTGAAACTGAGTCGATCGGTTGCAAATATGAGTCGATTGGGTGCTGTGTTAGGTTTGGCATCGGTTGTTTTGGTGTCGACGTTTGGATGCCCTAGGTTTACCGGCCCCATTAGCGCACCGCTGCTTCTGCATTTGGGGTTATTGGGAAGTAATGGGCGGGGTTAAAACATTGGAAGGGGTTACAATTATTAGGGGAGTTAGTGATGTACTTAGGGGTGAGGTTTGAGGTTAGGTAAATGTTGTTTAGGCCTGATTCTGGCCATTTCGGTCTTATTCTGACAGGTTTAGGACTTATTCCGATTTAGACTGAACGTTTAACAAAAACGCTTATGGTTTCGGAAGTTGGATCAGTCAACTTTGACGCTTTCTGTTAGGAGCGAGGAACGCCAAACGCTAAAAGCAAAACGCGTCTAGTGTGAACCAAAAACGTATACGTATGGTAAGGAAAATGTAATTTTAAATATAGGCTACATCAGGGGTCGGAAACCCCTGGCACGCGTGCCAAAAGTGGCACGCAAGATGATTTTTCCGGGCACGCCAAATGATTTAACGCGCACGTTATTAACCTCAAGATAGTGCAACCATTACACCAATACCAGATTAACTTTATTATTACATAACTAACACTAGTGCCAACTAAATGTTTGCACACATTTCCAGTTCGTGTCACAATTTAGTGTCTTAACTGTTGTATTTAACATTGTTTTTGGTGGGCGTTAAACTTGTTGGCAACGACTAGCCGTTCCTATTGCGTCACAAAGGGCATTCTACATTGAAAGTAAGCGCGTGTGTTTTTGTGCGACTAAGAAACCAAAATAAAAGCGAAACTGATAGTTAACACTAGTAGGTATCGGCCGAAAAGCGTCGAAGTGTATTCGAAAATAGCGGGCACAGTATTATTGTGTTAGTGACAGTTCGTTTTCTTTCAGCAGGGTTAGGGTGTTTTTATACAATTCAACTTATGAAATTAGGTTGATTGGCGTCCCCCAAGATGCGTAAATTAAATGTCAGATGATTTGTAAAAGGTGGAATAGCAAATGGTGGCATATTTTCTATCAACCCTATAAGTATATTGCAATTCTTATTTTAGTTACGTAAATCGGTGAAATACCGGCTGTAGAGCACGGTCGACAACCTACGGCCCGCGGGCCGGATCCGGCCCACCGATGTAATTCGTTCGGCCCGCCGCCTCTTTGCCAAATTTGACCTCTTTGACACGAGTCTATTTGACATACTTTTTGACTATTTTAACTACGTAATTGCGAAAAAAATTCATGTTCATTATATGTCCGGTTTGTTTACGTTTTGATGCTGCATTTTCAACTATATCACCGATTCTTTACCGTTGCGCCGTGGAAGACGTAGATTCTATTTTACGGCGCAAATAAAACCCCCAGATGCAAAAACGTTAAAAATGACCACTGTTCCCACATCTTGCCTAAACTGTGAGTCTAGGGCACTTAATTGTATTTATTACATGTTTATATTATGTTTGTGTTATTTTTTTGTAGCTTCGTTTGCAAAATTAGGCCCTTCCCAGGAAAATAGCCTTAGGCCTACAGTACCCTTAATCTGGCCCTGACCACATGACCAACATTATTATTACATCACTAATACTTTAGCGCTAACTAAATGGTTGCACACATTTCCAGTTCGTGTCACAAATTAGTGTCTTAACTTTTGTATTTAAAATTATTTTCTGTGGGCGTTAAACTTGTTGTTTACGACTAACCGTTTGTATTCTACTTTACATTACATTAAAAGTAAGCACGTGTGTGTTTGTGCGACTGAAAATCCCAGCTTAAAGCGAAATTGGTAGTTAACACTTCTAGGTAACGGCTGAAAAAGGTCAAAGTATATATTCGAAAATTGCGGGCTCAGTATTGTGTTTGTGACAGCAGACTGTGACCTATAAGGTGGTTTACTGAATATCCATCTTAATTTAGGTACGTAAATGGATGAAATACAAGCTGTAGAGTCGGACCCAGGTTAGGGATTCGACGAAATCGCAGATTTGCCTGGACTCGGATTGTTTTTAACCGACTCCGCAGTCCTGGTTGCTGTAGTACAATATAAATGTTAACAATTAATTGAGAATCATAATAAACCATTATTTAACCTCTTCAAAGTTACTTAAGGGCGATTATTATTATTTTTTTTTTTTAATTTTGATTTTTTTTAATTCTCGAAATTTAATAGTTTTTTTTCTGGGTTTCCCACAAGACTTGAACTTCAACATTTTAACACAGGTTATTACACACCGTTACAAACATATTGGTCAAGAAATTGTTTGGTAACAATTTAGTTAACAGATTTGTGAAATATTTTATAAAATGCCCTTATTAGCGAAGAGATTGGTAAAAAAGGAGTGCATGTGTGACTGTCATAGGCGTAGCCAGGGGGGCCATGGCCACCCAAAAAATATAAATATTGTACTCTTAATAATAATGTGTTTTTTAGCTTTTTGAGCAGTAGCCTACCACAATAATCTATCACAGGCATGCCACACCTTCAATTGTTATGCACTGTGACATCATAAACGATGTGGTCATTATTACGTTTGCTATATAAAGTAGTTTCACTAATTTTTAGTCAATTTCTTTTGCTCTCTTTATGAGTTTTGCGCTAAAACTCAGTCAGTTGGTACTCGAAACGGTTGCTAGCATATTTATTTGTGTTCGATACGCAGTTCATACAATGGCAAAAGCTAAACAAAAAAGGTCAAACTTTTTTTTTTAATTTGTATTAGTAGAGGCCATGGGCGCCCGCACGGGGGGTCAAGGGGTGTATTACGTATGAAGGTTAACCCCCCCCCCTCTTTTGTAAGTGATATTATCGTTCTTGGTTCGTTTTTGTCATGGTTTAACAAACTGTTCGAAACAGGGTGCTTTATAAGTAATTGGGTCACGCGTCTTAATCTAATGCGAAACCAAAATCGAGCGCAAAACGCCGTTTTTCGTCTTTAGTTTGGACGACCGTAAAAGCTGGATAGTTTCTCTTTTTCGTTATTTGTTTATGTCAGTGGTTTTCAACCTTTTTTCTTTCGTGGCCCATTTGCGTTACAAAAAAATTCTGTGGCCCAATAGAATTTTTATGAAAGAAAAAACTTTAAAATAGGTTTAGAACAAAACACCGATGAACATATTTCAAAACAGATTATTTAATCAACGTGCATTAGTGAGATACTTGCGGCTGAACAATAATTTTACATTCTTTTTTAATTTCTCCCAAACGATTATTCCTTTAAAATTAAATATAATGACACAAATGATTTTAAATTGGTCTGTGGCCCACCTCAAATGTTCTTATGGCCCCACTGGTTGAGAAGCGCTGGTTTAGATTGACTGATTAGCAAGTGTGTATTCGACAATTGACAACGCTAAGTCAAACCTTATTTCTTTTTTATGCGCAGTATGTTTCTCGCTGTTCGGTCTTTGTGCTAATATCAGATGTTGCAGGGTTTTAACTTGGCAAAAGCGATGACTTTAGTTTATTTTTTACGGTCACAATAAGCTGCGTCTAACGTCAACGAACACGTAACACATTTGAAAAAAAAATACCAAACTTTGTTTGTTTGTTTAAAATATTAATCTGTCGCAGTCGCCTGTAAAACTTTCGTTTCAAAATGGTCAAATCGTTTATACCAGGGATGTCCAACACGCGGCCCGCCTGATGTTTACGTGCGGCTCATCACTTATTCTTATTTCAGTAGCCTTTATTTAAAAACATCGTTTCGAATCTCATAAAAAATGTGTAATCGAGTCTAATGTCTCATTTCAACATCCATCGAACACTTGTGCACCCATCATTGTCAAGTAAGGTGCCTCTTTTTTCTTGAATGTGCGTTTTTGCGCTCCGTTTTAAGGAAATATATCAGCCTTAAGGTGTCGTACCTCGGCATGATACGGCATGTAAACTCAAATTTTCGCGTTTCGCGGGATAAGACCGATATTCACTGGCATATTTGCGCACGAGTTCACTCTTGAAGAGCAGGTGTTTATAAGTTAAGTTGTTTTATGACGTCACGATATGACGTAACTTATAACATCACCCTTTTAATTGAATGGGTTTTGCGGCGCATCGAAACTTTTAAAGTGACAATGCGGCCCATTCTGCTAAAAGGTTGGAAATTCCTGCTTTAAACCAATTTAAGAACAACAATGTTACTGTTATTTTTACTTTATTTTGCAATGCACATTAAATAACCCATTTAATTGTGTTGCTGGTCCATCTCGTTGAACATCTCAACAAGATGCTGTGCCTCCTCGGGCATTATGTCTTCACCCATTTCAGGAGACCTCTCGATTTCAGCATCCTTCTTATTCACATCACCATCGTAGTGGTAGTGGTAGTAGTAACGTCTTCTAGAGTAGTACCTTCTTCGTGAATAGTATCCCTCAACATTCACGGTAGAGACTACCAACAATAGAGCCAAAAGCAAGAAGAGCTTGTTCATCTAAAAAAGAGAAAAGAAAAAGCCTTCAGTATGACATTCTCGGAAATATTAGGTTATGTGCGACAAATATTGTGTCTAACATTTACGGTGAAGAAAACCAACAATACAACCAAAAATAAATAGAGCTTGTTCATCTAAAAATGACAAATAAAAAAACATTAAGTTATATTTTATTGTTATAACCGTTGTTTTAACCTCTTGGTAATTTGAGAACTGCAACATCAATTTCAAAATATTAAACGAATTCTATCCTCGCCAGAACTTACCTTGAAGTGCTGTAGCAGATCAATAGTGACTGCAATGCTGTTTCAACCTTTTATATAGCGAATATTGATAAAATGGAATACCCAAAACTAAACGTAAGTTTGATAATATAAATAAAGGCATAACATAATGCGTTAATTATACTAAGAAATTGAGGGACCAAGGATAAACTTGACATCCTGCTAAAAATATTTATAAAACCAGTGGTTAGTATATTTCCAAGAAAATAAACAATGTTTATTTCAAAAAAGTTTTTCGATGAGATGCATTACTGGAAAATCGTTTAGTCCAGGGTTTCTCAAATTTTTTGAACAATGGACCACTCGTTGTGAATCTTTTGACCACCTGTGCCACCTGTGCATTCGTCGTGGACCACAGTTTGGAAAACGCTAGTCTAGTCTATGTATTTCCTTTCTAATAAAACGAAAACAAAATCGCTAATTTAGTAATTATTTTGGGCTTATTTAAGATTAAAATTTGTCTGATGCACAAATACCTGCATGTATTTGTGCAATTCGGAAACAAAAATTCCCCTTGTTGCACATACTTTTCAATGCATCTGAGATATCTCTCAATGTTTTATAAGCTGCCCTTGTTTTAATGAATTACAGTTTGCTAAAAACAACCCCAGTCCACTCCAGTCAAATTTGGCGACTTGGGTTCTTAATTTTATTTACCGTTGCATTATCTAATACAGTGGTTGCCAAACTTTTTTCTTCCGTTGCCCAATTTTGTTTTTGCAAAACAGATCGTGGCCCATCGCTTTTTTCACCTCTGGTAATGACTATTGCATATTGATTAACAAAAGTTTGCCAATATTATAAGGATATTTATTCCTTGCAACAAATGGAGTATTTTCCATAATGCTAAAACTATTTTAGTATCATCAAATGCATAGTTGCAATATTTTTAAATAGCTCTTTGGCCCACTTAAAATAGACTCATTTCCCACTACTGGGCCATGGCCCACAGTTTGGGAACCACTGATCTAATATATATTGTTGTTTTTAAATGGTGTTGCCTCGATAAAAGTACATGACTTTTAATCATTAGTTTTAGTTCGATGCTAATTGTGTGCAACCAGAAGAGTTTTTTACGAATAAAACCAAAGGACGTCCTTAGATTTAAATAGACATTGGATTTTCCAAAGAATTCCAGAAATGATTTTTTCAATTTGCGTTTGTTATAACTAAATTCACCGGTAATATAGGGCGATTTTCCAGTAATGAATCTCATCAAGAAATTTTTAATGTTGATTTTCTAGGAAATATATTCACAACTGGCTACGCAAATATTTTTGAAAAGGAATTTGGGTTTTTCTGGTCTCTCAATTTCAAAGTATAATTTGGGCATTGTTTATTATCTTATTCAATTAGAAAAATACTGGCGCTGGTCTAGAATCCTCCAGTATCACTATTTTTTTACAATAACGAAACGAGTTGTCAAAATTAAAGTTGGAGTAAAAACAAATATGGGAAAATAAATATAATAATAATATTTAACCCACCCGAACTCAAACACTAACTCGCACCCTAACCCAAATAATGTTAGCAATATAAACCTCGGACCAAAATGTGGTAGGATTCTAGACCAGCGCCAAATTACGTTTAGATTAGTGTTTAGAGCAGGGGTCGGCAACCTTTTTGTAGTCGCGGGCCAAAACCAAATTCAGAAAGGTCTCTGCGGGCCGCACAAAATGTTGACAAAGAATTATGTTGTTAAAATGTTAAAACTACCCTGAATCAGGCGGACCTCGGATCTTTTTTGCGCCTAAAAACGTGTTTAATTACATTTAAGGAGGCAGTAATTAAGTATTGGCACAAAGCGCGAATAAAATGCGTTTGTTCGGTTTAAAATCCGAGTCCACACATCGCCATCCATACAACTAATGAAAAGTGTAATAAAAGTACTTTGAGGAAACGCAATAACAATAGTTAATCTAGTTGAGTGTTTGTCAACCTTTGAAAGTCCGGGAACACCTGGCGAGCGAAGCGAGCGCGATTTTATTTCGGCATAACGCCATTTCTTGCAAGTTTTCGTTAGCCTACATTGCCGACAATAAAAAATAAAAAAATGCTAAAAAATATATGTCTAATATTTGTGAATACGTTTTCCGTTTGTCCGCGACGCACTTGGCAGACTTTCACGGTACAACGGTAAAGAAGCGCTAATCTATATTTCAAAAGACAACGTCAAAACGTAAACAAACCGAATGGAGAAGGATCATTCGCGCGTAGCGCGAAAATTTTTCGCACTTACGTAGTTAAAATAGTTAAAAAGTATTTGAAATGGAATCGTGCCTAGTTTGTCAAAGAGGCGGCGGGCCGGATAAATTTTATCGGAAGGCCGGATTCGGCCCGCGGGCCGTAGGTTGCCGACCCCTGGTTTAGAGAGTCGAATAACCTCTATATCAATCCTTAAAATGCTGTTTCAGACACAATTGATCTGCTACAGCACTTCCGAGTAGGTTTCGCGCAGCCAGTTTCGATGTATTTTTGAAATACTTTGATTGAATCTCAGGTTTCTTAGGCCTAAATCATTGGTTATTAACATGAAAATCGAATTTAAAACCATTACTATAAACCAGTGGTTGTCAAACTCGTTTCAGCTTATACCCCTGGTGGCGCGGACGAATACTTTTTTTATAAAATTTTATTTATAGTAAATCTTTTGTCAGATTGTGTATAGTAATTATAGTCGTTAGTACCGAACTGTATGTCAGAGTAATTTTTGTCCCGTAAAAGTTAAATGTTCGCTGTTTTTAACAGCAAAGGGGCCCCATTGTTTTATAAAGCATATTGGGTTTGCAAGATGAAAAATGTTGAGAACCACTTCCCTAAGCAAAAAATGTTTTATTATGGGCACGTTTTGTTTTTAGATGAGCAGGCTTATCTTTCTTTTGATATTATTGTTAGTTGCCATACAAAGGGTATTAACTTGGCAAAAGCGATGACTTTAGTTTATTTTTTACAGTCACAAAAAAGCTGCGTCCAACGTCAACGAACACGTAAACCTTTTGAAATAAAAATACCTAACTGTTAAACGTGCTGCAATAAACAAGATATTGTGCGAACTCCGCCTAAATTTGCGTAGCGAAACATACAGCAAGAATCCTTTGAACCTTAGAGTCTGGACCTTACACGTTGCACTATGTGACTCTACACGTTCGGTTAATATTAATTTATTACATGTGTTGTTGTTTTTGCGTTTACGTGTAGTAGCCTATTATGAAATCTAAGGGCTCTGGTAGTCCCTTAACAGTTTGCCGCTAATTGTTTCTTCATTCATTCGAGTGCGCGTTACATATACATCACAATACAATGCACGCTATACATTGTACTAGCATGTAAGTCTGTAAAGTAGTGAGAGTTTTTTATGTCAAACCTTATTTTCTTTTTTTATTCTCGCTGTTCGGTCTCTGCGCTAATATCCGATGTTGGTGTAACATCGACATTTGTTTAAATGAAGCAGATTCTTTAAAGGAGGTATAATGGAAACTGTCGTGCGCGTTTTAAAGTATAAATTTTAAGTAATGATATTTAACGCAAAATTATGCTCTTTAAGCATACTCTAAGACAGTGGTTCTCAAACGTTTTTAAAAAAATTACGAAACGGTCCCCCAGCTTTTGTTTTAATTGCTCACGGTCCCTTAAAAATATACCCAATAAACACAAAACAACACATTGTTTTTAATGGTATTAATGGGACTGGTGCACTTGCTTCTTTACTTTATGCTCGGCTATGTTAACCTCTAACGAATCACTTTATTTTAGTAAATAAATCACGAACAGCTTTAAAACCGTGGCCGATTGACCGTACAGTACAACCCACAGTGGCACTGGCAGCGCAGCAAACTGTAAAAAACGTATTTCTCATTAGCAGAACGAACACGTAACACATTTGAAAAAAATACCAAACTTTGTTTGTTTGTTTGGGACACTAAAATATTGATCTGTCGCAGTCGCCTGTTAAACTTTCCTTTCAAAATGGTCAAACCGTTTATACCAGGGATGTCCAACACGCGGCCCGCCTGATGTTTACGTGCGGCTCATCACTTATTCTTATTTCAGTAGGCTTTATTTAAAAACATCGTTTCGAATCTCATAAAAAATGTGTAATCGAGTCTAATGTCTCATTTCAACATCCATCGAACACTTGTGCACCCATCATTGTCAAGTAAGATGCCTCTTTTTTCTTGAATGTGAATTTTTGCGCTCCGTTTTAAGGAAATATATCAGCCTAAAGGTGTCGTACCTCGGCATGATACGGCATGTAAACTCAAATTTTCGCGTTTCGCGGGATAAGACCGATATTCACTGGCATATTTGCGCACGAGTTCACTCTTAAAGAGCAGGTGTTTAT
This sequence comes from Ascidiella aspersa, assembly GCF_963924565.1. NCBI lineage: Eukaryota > Metazoa > Chordata > Ascidiacea > Phlebobranchia > Ascidiidae > Ascidiella > Ascidiella aspersa. The sequence goes on from NC_139453.1 coordinate 20,391,067, forward strand.
AAGTTAAGTTGTTTTATGACGTCACGATATGACGTAACTTATAACATCACCCTTTTAATTGAATGGGTTTTGCGGCGCATCGAAATTTTTAAAGTGACAATTTAAACCAATTTAAGAACAACAATGTTACTGTTATTTTTACTTTATTTTGCAATGCACATTAAATAACTCATTTAATTGTGTTGCTGGTCCATCTCGTTGAACATCTCAACAAGTTGCTGCGCCTCCTCGGGCATTATGTCTTCACCCATTTCAGGAGACCTCTCGATTTCAGCATCCTTCTTATTCACATCACCATCGTAGTAGTGGTGGTAGTAGTAACGTCTTCTAGAGTAGTACCTTCTTCGTGAATAGTATCCCTCAACATTCACGGTAGAGACTACCAACAATAGTACCAAAAGCAAGAAGAGCTTGTTCATCTAAAAAAGAGAAAAGAAATAGCCTTCAGTATGACATTCTCGGAAATATTAGGTTATGTGGGACAAATATTGTGTCTAACATTTACAGGGAAGAAAACCAACAATACAACCAAAAATAAATAGAGCTTTTTCATCTAAAAATGACAAATAAAAAAACATTAAGTTATATTTTATTGTTATAACCGTTGTTTTAACCTCTTGGTAATTTGAGAAGTGCAACATCAATTTCAAAATATTAAACGAATTCTATCCTCGCCAGAACTTACCTTGAAGTGCTGTAGCAGATCAATAGTGACTGCAATGCTGTTTCAACCTTTTATATAGCGAATATTGATAAAATGGAATACCCAAAACAAGTTTGATAATATAAATAAAGGCATAAAATAATGCCTTATTTATACTAAGAAATTGAGGGACCAAGGATAAACTTGACATCCTGCTAAAAATATTTATAGAACCAGTGGTTAGTATATTTCCAAGAAAATAAACAATGTTTCTTTCAAAAAAGTTTTTCGATGAGATGCATTACTGGAAAATCGTTTAGTCCAGGGTTTCTCAAATTTTTTGAACAATGGACCACTCGTTGTGAATCTTTTGACCACCTGTGCCACCTGTGCATTCGTCGCGGACCACAGTTTGGAAAACGCTAGTCTAGTCTATGTATTTCCTTTCTAATAAAACGAAAACAAAATCGCTAATTTAGTAATTATTTTGGGCTTATTCAAGATTAAAATTTGTCTGATGCACAAATACCTGCATGTATTTGTGCAATACGGAAACACAAATTGCTCTTGTTGCACATACTTTTCAATGCATCTGAGATATCTCTCAATGTTTTATAAGCTGCCCTTGTTTTAATGAATTACAGTTTGCTAAAAACAACCCCAGTCCACTCCAGTCAAATTTGGCGACTTAGGCTTCTACTCTAAAACCCTGTATATACCTATACAACCATCCACCTAATTTAAAAAAAAATACAACAAACTACCTTTAGGGGTCATATAACTTATCCACCTACAATACGTCATTTAAAACCTCCTTAAGCTTTTTTACCTCGAAAACATATAGTTTTCGGCCGTTTAATACTGCGCATGCGCACGTCGGAAATCGTGTCTCGATTTGTCTTTTGAAGTCATACTTTGCACAAACTTATTCTTTCTGTTTTAATTGTGGTTTGCTTGCCCCACGGTTACGGTAGCTAAATTAGTGGAGCAAAGTTTTTCAAGCCGGCCTGTATTGCCTAAAATTGACCGACTGATTGGATTAGCATCTTCTTCCGGTGAAATATAATACGACTTCCGGTGAAATATAATACAAGTTGTTAATGCTAATTAAAACGACGACTTTTGAAGGTCGAGATCACAGGCGTCGTACAGGTTTTGGTAAGTATATTGAGTACAAAGTTACTAAAAAGGTACACCGGAAAAATATGGTTGAACAGCGCAGATCTTAGGCGGTAGCTGTGCCTAAAACAATTAACAAACACTTTTTATCTTATTTTAAAAATAAGTTTTACCTTTTTTTAACCTTTACCCCAAATACGTAACTTCACCATGTCTCAAACCAGTCCATAAAAAGTTCACGCGAAATTATTATCTTCATGTAGTGTCCGTCAGCAAAGCTTACGAATGTGAGAAGGCCATGATGGACACGAATTTGGTGTTAAGAACGAGGAGTTGTTGTCATAATAAAGCTCATACAGTGGTAGGTATCAATTTGAAAGTTTTGAATAGCTCTTTATTCATTCTCAATACCGGTATAATAAATAAAATAATACGAAATGTTCAAAATGAAACCTACTTTTGTATATGATTTATATTCTCACTACGTCTTACTACAACCTTCAACCATTTTGCTCCAATGTTGTCATTTTGTTTATTTGCGTCGCGAGAATAACAAGCTTCGAATTGGCAGATAAGCACATGTTTTTTTCAGAATTTTAATGTAGATATAAACCAGGAGAAGGTGCTTATTCACAATTTGCTTAAGTGTAGCTTGCAGCATCAGCTGGAGATCTTTCCTATCATTTGACATTTTCAAAAATAGGCGAATTGAAAACTATTTTCAGAAAAATAAACAATAGGCAAATTGAAGACTGTTTTCAGAAAAGTAAATTGGGAACTGGTACTGTTTATTGAACCACTTCCACATGGGCTTTATGGGCCTACTCAATTTCCTTGAAAATAATCGGAATTTGGTCAGCGTTTTCGCAATGTTGAAAAACAACCTATAATTATATCCAATTTTATTCGCAAATTTCGTTTAGCTGTTTTAACCACAGTATTGTTTTTTATTTTATAAAGGCCATCTCTATTTCCACTCATTAGAGTTAGCATATACAAAACGACGTGGAGCTAAATTTCAAAAATTATCTTAATACAATCACAACAAAATATTAACAAATTTACTCACAAATTACTTTACATCACAGTGTTAATTCATGAACTTTAACGGGAAAATAATGAAGAGGTTTGACTAACAAGCATCACAAGGGTTTGCGAAGTTTTGTTGAAAACCACATATTTGAGTGGAACATACTAAATATTGTGACACCAGAGCTTTGCAATACTACGACAGAGCTACATAATGAAGGCCACCTCTCCTTGTGGATCTGTGGTTAAGTTACACCGATCTAGGTTATGGTAATTTACATAAAATAACACCTCCTGTTGACGGATTAAGGGTTATTAGGACAACTTTTTTCAGGAAGGCAATTTTTTTTAGAATACGATGAAAAGTTACTTTTGAATGTGACGTCTTAAAGAAGTCACCTTAAGAACAGAACAAAGTGCGTTTGTTTTGTATGTGTTTGGTAAGAGACGTTTTAATTAGAACACAAATTCACATTACAATTATGTTTTTATTCGCGGAAAGGGAAGATTCATTTTTATCAAGTGGCCAAAAGTTTTATTTTGAAGACATTCCAGAAACATAATTTAGAAGAGCCAAAATGTTCCTAGTTTGGATGCATGCACCTATATGATTAATTTCCTCCATTTATATTGGCTTGTGTTATTGGTGCATAAGGTAATTTTCTTCGAAGTTTTCCTGTTTTTTTGCATTATTATGGTTTGATCAAAATACAACTTCAATTAAGTATGGGTTCTTGATTTTATTTACCGTTGCATTATCTAATACAGTGGTTGCCAAACGTTTTTCTTCCGTTGCCCAATTTTGTTTTTGCAAAACAGATCGTGGCCCATCGTTTTTTCACCTCTGGTAATGACTATTGCATATTGATCAACAAAAGTTTGCCAATATTATAAGGATATTTATTCCTTTCAACAAATGGAGTATTTTCCATAATGCTAAAACTATTTTATTACCACCAAATGCATAGTTGCAATATTTTTAAATAGATCTTTGGCCCACTTAAAATAGACTCATTTCCCACTACTCGGCCATGGCCCACAGTTTGGGAACCACTGATCTAATAAATATTGTTGTTTTTAAATATTGTTGCCTCGATAAAAGTACATGACTTTTAATCATTAGTTTTAGTTCGATCCTAATTGTGTGCAACCAGAAGAGTTTTTTACGAATAAAACCAAAGGACGTCCTTAGATTTAAATTGACATTGAATTTTCCAAAGAATTCCAGAAATGATTTTTTCAATTTGCATTTGTTAAAAATTTGAGCGATTTTCCAGTAATGAATCTCATCAAGAAATTTTTAATGTTGATTTTCTAGGAAATATACTCACCACTGGCTACGCAAATATTTTTGAAAAGGAATTTGGGTTTTTCTGGTCTCTCAATTTCAAAGTATAATTTGGGCATTGTTTATTATCTTATTCAATTAGAAAAATACTGGCGCTGGTCTAGAATCCTCCAGTATCACTATTTTTTTACAATAACGAAACGAGTTGTCAAAATTAAAGTTGGAGTAAAAACAAATATGGGAAAATAAATATAATAATAATATTTAACCCACCCGAACTCAAACACTAACTCGCACCCTAACCCAAATAATGTTAGCAATATAAACCTCGGACCAAAATGTGGTAGGATTATAGACCAGCGCCAAATTACGTTTAGATTAGTGTTTAGAGCAGGGGTCTGCAACCTTTTCGTAGTCGCGGGCCAAAACCAAATTCAGAAAGGTCTCTGCGGGCCGCACAAAATGTTGACTAAGAATTATGTTGTTAAAATGTTAAAACTACCCTGAATCAGGCGGACCTCGGATCTTTTTTGCGCCTAAAAACGTGTTTAATTACATTTAAGGAGGCAGTAATTAAGTATTGGCACAAATCGCGAATAAAATACGTCTGTTCGGTTTAAAATCCGAGTCCACACATCGCCATCCATACAACTAATGAAAAGTGTAATAAAACTACTTTGAGGAAACGCAATAACAATAGTTAATCTAGTTGAGTGTTTGTCAACCTTTGAAAGTCCGGGAACACCTGGCGAGCGAAGCGAGCGCGATTTTTATTTGGCATAACGCCATTTCTTGCAAGTTTTCATTAGCCTACATTGCCGACAATAAAAAATAAAAAAATGCTAACAAATATATGTCTAATATTTGTGAATACGTTTTCCGTTTGTCCGCGACGCACTTGGCAGCCTTTCACGGCACAACGGTAAAGAAGCGCTAATCTATATTTCAAAAGACAGCGTCAAAACGTAAACAAACCGAATGGAGAAGGATCATTCGCGCGAAGCGCGAAAATTTTTCGCACTTACGTAGTTAAAATAGTTAAAAGGTATTTGAAATGGAATCGTGCCTAGTTTGTCAAAGAGGCGGCGGGCCGGATAAATTTCATCGGAAGGCCGGATTCGGCCCGCGGGCCGTAGGTTGCCGACCCCTGGTTTCGAGAGTCGAATAACCTCTATATCAATCCTTAAAATGTTGTTTCAGACACAATTGATCTGCTACAGCACTTCCAAGTAGGTTTCGCGCAGCCAGTTTCGATGTATTTTTGAAATACTTTGATTGAATCTCAGGTTTCTTAGGCCTAAATCATTGGTTATTAACATGAAAATCGAATTTAAAACCATTACTATAAACCAGTGGTTGTCAAACTCGTTTCAGCTTATACCCCTGGTGGCGCGGACGAATACTTTTTTTATAAAATTTCATTTATAGTAAATCTTTTGTCAGATTGTGTATAGTAATTATAGTCGTTAGTACCGAACTGTATGTCAGAGTAATTTTTGTCCCGTAAAAGTTAAATGTTCGCTGTTTTTAACAGCAAAGGGGCCCCATTGTTTTATAAAGCATATTGGGTTTGCAAGATGAAAAATGTTGAGAACCACTTCCCTAAGCAAAAAATGTTTTATTATGGGCACGTTTTGTTTTTAGATGAGCAGGCTTATCTTGCTTTTGATATTATTGTTAGTTGCCATACAAAGGGTATAAACTTGGCAAAAGCGATGACTTTAGTTTATTTTTTACAGGCACAAAAAAGCTGCGTCCAACGTCAACGAACACGTAAACCTTTTGAAATAAAAATACTTAACTGTTAAACGTGCTGCAATAAACACGATATTGTGCGAACTCCGCCTAAATTTGCGTAGCGAAACATACAGCAAGAATCCTTTGAACCTTAGAGTCTGGACCTTACACGTTGCACTATGTGGCTCTACACGTTCGGTTAATATTAATTTATTACATGTGTTGTTGTTTTTTGCGTTTACGTGTAGTAGCCTATTATGAAATCTAAGGGCTCTGGTAGTCCCTTAACAGTTTGCCGCTAATTGTTTTTTCATTCATTTGAGTGCGCGTTACATATACATCACAATACAATGCACGCGTCACTATACATTGCACTAGCATGTAAGTCTGTAAAGTAGTGAGAGTTTTTTATGTCAAACCTTATTTTCTTTTTTTATTCTCGCTGTTCGGTCTCTGCGCTAATATCCGATGTTGGTGTAACATCGACATTTGTTTAAATGTAGCAGATTCTTTAAAGGAGGTATAATGGAAACTGTCGTGCGCGTTTTAAAGTATAAATTTTAAGTAATGATATTTAACGCAAAATTATGCTCTTTAGGCATACTCTAAGACAGTGGTTCTCAAACGTTTTTAAAAAAATTACGAAACGGTCCCCCAGCATTTGTTTTAATTGCTCACGGTCCCTTAAAAATATACCCAATAAACACAAAACAACACATTGTTTTTAATGGTATTAATGGAACTGGTGCACTTGCTTCTTTACTTTATGCTCGGGGATGTTAACCTCTAACGAATCACTTTATTTTAGTAAATAAATCACGAACAGCTTTAAAACCGTGGCCGATTGACCGTACTGCCCACAGTGGCACTTGCAGCGCAGCAAACTGTAAAACACGTAATTCACATTAGCAGAACGCAACATTATGACGTCATAATGGATAATTCAACTTAAAGCGGGCAATACCGTGAATGGAAACTAATGATAATAATCAGCTTGGTTTTGAAACGTAAGTTGCCTGAAAATTTGTTTGCACAAAAAATTTTCTTCTTAGGAGCGTCGTGTTGATTTTTCGGTGCTTTGCGGTCGCAGAAAATTGTCTCGCGGACCCCACTTTGAGAACCAGTGCTCTAAGACCACGTGCTAAGTGTGCAATGGACACGACTTTTTTCCCCTCAACCACAGCTTGTAATTTAGCTGACTTGGGATACAGCTCGGCGCAGATGTTGCGCCAATCGTGACATAATAACACCCGGTGAAAACGATCTTCGTTTATTATTGCACGCGGTGAAAGTTGTGCTTGAAATTTAGCGCTTGTTCCGTTCATGGAACTTGAAAACTGCGCGGCAGATAGTCGAATTATGTTTGATTCTGTGGTTTCGCAGCTGGAGCCTGACAGGATTGTCGATGACGCACATGCTCGCTTTTGCTGGACGTTGTTGGGTTTTTTCTATCACGTCTTGCAATCACCATTCTATGACGTCATACTGTCACTCTTTTAATGACGTCATTATTCATTAACGTCAGGCGAAAAATAGGGGAATTCCCTAAGTTGAAAATTTAGGGCCCCTTTTATGATTTTCTGGTTACGCCCCTGATTGCCCGCCCTGGAAACTTTTCTGCGGTCGCCCCTGGTAGAGGCTACGATACCGTCTTTGTGGTTGCTAAAGAGAAACGTGACTCGAAAAAATGTGTGCCTCACCATCTAGGAACCTCACCGCACGTCACTGGTTCTCTGTCTGTCTGTCTCTCTATGTGAACATACGCCGGCGGATAAACAATGCCTACACCTTAAACGTGCCTTAATGTTACCTGCAAGACGCCACACAGTACACATAAATAAATGGTGAAGCCAAATACTCATAGTTGTATTACCTTGAGAGCCATATAATATTTTTAATATGTATATTTATAGTTGGAAAAAGTATAGTAATTTGAGCGGGGCCTTTAATTTTGTTCTAGACAGGACATACTTAGCGCGAAAAAAGAATTAGTTGAGCCTGCACAACTTTGATTACAGAATTCCGTTGGAAGAGTGTAACGAGATTCTTTTAAACAGGATGACAGTACCGAAAATAGTGATCACAGTCTTTGTACACGTTTGCGTCGTTTGGCTTACAATGTTTCTACAGGGGTACTAAGAAATGTATTATGCTTCTACCTATTTTTTTAGAATTCTAATGTACAGATAACCAGTAGAACTACATGTTTAAATGTAGTTTACAGCATCAGATGGAGATCTTATATTTATGACATATTTTAAAACAACAAGCACAATGAAAATTATTTTCAAAAATCTAAGAAACTGGTACTTTTATCTGAACCACTTCCATGTAGGCTTCATAAAACTGCTCAATTTCCTTCTCGATAAACGGAATTTCGTCGGCGTTTTAGGATATTAAAACACAACCTAATATCATAATGTGCAAAATTCGTTTGGCTGTTTTAGCCACATTACTGTTTTTTTTAAACGACCTCTTTATTCCCACAGTTTTGCACATACCAAGTGACCTGGAGCTAAAATGCAAAACTGCAGCTTAGCAAGTCCATAGGATTTTCAAATAACTAATATGGTAAAAATAACTAATATGGTGACACCGGAGCTTTGCAATATTACAACAGAACTACCTAGTAAAGGCCACCTCTCCTTGTGGACCTGGTTAAGTTATTTCAATCTAGGTTATATTAATCTTCGCGAAATAACACCTCATGTTGAGGGACCCAGGATTTTGTTAAATTAAGGAGCAATTTTTTATAGAATAAGTCGTAAAGTTACACTAAAATGTGACGTCATAATGAAGTTTGTTTGAGAACCCAACAAAGTGCGTTTGTTTTGCATGTGTTTGGTAAGAGACGTTTTACTTAAAACACAAGCCAGGTATTTTGTGTTATCAAAATGCAACTTCAATTAAAAGTGGTTGTTAATTTTATTTTCCTTTTGCATTTTCCAATGTATATTGTTCTTTTAATTATTGTCGCCTCGAGAAAAGTGTTATGCTTTTTTAATCATTAGTTTAGTTCGATCCTAATTACGTGAAACCAGAATAGGTTTTTACGAATCAAAACCCAGCACGTCCTAATTTTTAAAGGGAATGTTTCTGAAGAATCTCAGAAATGTTATTTCAATGTGCGTTAAAATCCACCGGTGAGATTGGGAGATTTTTTAGTAATGCGTATCATCACAAGAATTTTTTATGATGTTTGTTTTCTAGGAAATATACTCACCACTGGGTACGTACGCGGTATTTTAAAACGAATTTGGGTTGCTTCCTAGGCTCTCTATTTCAAAGTATAATTGGGGCATTGTTTATTATCCAATTTAATTAAAAAAAATACGGCATTGGTGTAGAATCCTCCCAGTATATTGGGAATATAAATATAATAATAATACTTCACCCACCTGAACCCAAACGCTAGCTCCCTCCCTAACCCTAATAATATTAGCAATATAAAACCCCGGACAAAAATGTGGTAGCCTAGGATCCTGGATGAGCATCAAATTACGATTAGGTTGGTGTTTAGATCAGAGGGTTCCAAACCTGTGGTACGCGAGTTGCTTCGTTTTTTCAACAAAAACCTGGATTAACAACGTTATATTTTGTTTATCTGGTCCTATTCATTGTTTTGTAACTATTCCTGTTGTTTCGTTCATTAAGATCTTTAAAATACAGGTCATGTCAATTGTCAAAAGGAGCACAGTTGTTTTGAAAAGACGTTCAACACTGTGGGACAGTGGTCTTAAACTATGTCAAACGATTGCTCTTGGTGGATATCATCTACCGTTTTAAATCTTAAGCTACAAATAGCATTGAATAATGCTAGTTGTAAGCTAAAAATAGATAAAAGTGGAGTACAAAGCGTCCAAGTGGTATGAGATCATAAAAAGTTGGGAACCCCTGATTTAAAGCATTGGTTCTCAACATTTAATGTGCTGTTTGAATCTCGTTCATTGTACGTATTGTTAAAATATCTTACATTACCTTAAAGTATAAACAATGGTTAGGCCTATTAACCTGAAAATCGAATTTTAAACCATGATAAACTAAATCTGTCACCTGCTGAAGGACTAGAGGCAATCGCTAATTATCGCTAATTATTTTCTTATCGTTTCGTTGCTCGCGTTTATTTCTGCTTTTTTCCTTTTGTGCTTTCCATTTATTGTACGAGCGTTCAGTGTCATTCGACCTGACGAAGGCGGCTTGCATAGGTTGTTGAAACCTTGGTATAGAATTAAAATTACCAGAGGAGCTGTTCTTGATTTATATACGCGATGCATGATAAAATAAATTCGAGTGGTACTGTAAACAATGGCATTTATATTCTAATTTAAAATAAATTTGACTTTAGAGTGCATCATTTACACAACGCAATACGCCATATAATGCATATCGCCTTTGGGATGAATATATTTAGGCAAAACGGAAAAAAAGTTTGCGCTAAGCACAAAAACATTATATTTTCTATTAAACTTGACTATAAAAGTATAGTTTTGGAGGGCCATGATCTGAAAGCCCTGTGATGCAACAATTAGGAGCCAAAATAAAAACTCTTAGCCGCACCAACTTTTGAAATACAGTACAACGCATTTACACCACACGGCCACGCGGCGGACAGCAACTATATAATGACAAAACTTTTTTACAATACAGGTTTTGTTAGGAGTTCCACTAGACGTCGCACCATATTATATATATACTGGTTTCTATTTTATTTTGCTGTATAAAAAAGGGGCGACTCTTTCTGACTATGTATTCATAAGCATAGACCTTACTCATGATCAACTAAATAATTCACGTCAAGATGTAGCTTTGCGGCGTCACATTTCGAAGTAACTTTGTAACGTCACGTTATGACGTAATTTTGTGACGCAACGTCTCAAAAAACAAGAATCCTGGATTTGCGCCTGATAAAACGTTGTCTGATTCGGGACATGGCGATTATTTCAACGTGCCAGTTGATAGCGCCAATCCTATATTTAAGCATCCTATCGTATTTCTGTTATAAGCGCACCAATATTTCGACAAGCGGTCGGTTGGCGATATCTAAATCTAAGAACACTATGTTGGCGTTTTTTTCTTTTTTTTAATTCTATGATTTCATTTTATTTATTCTTGTTGAAGTTGTATAACATTTAGCATGGGTAATATATACCAGGTTTAATTTTAACATTGTTAATAAAAGAGGTATCGAAAAAGTTACGTGCTGGTTAATATATCTTGTACCTCAATGTTTCAGCTAATATTCTTTATTATGAGGCGGTGAAGGCTGCGCAAGGTCGAACACGGCGTACCATCCAGGAAACTATAATTGTCAATCCATATTATTGAGGGATAAGGGTTTACTGAATTATATGTCACTCTTCATAGCATTTGTTCTTAACCCGGGGGTACGCGAACCCCCAGAAGTTTATGGTAAGATTTCCAAGGTGGTATTTAATGGTTGCAAGTTTTATTTAATATTACTAACATGGCGTACTTAATAAAGAGCTTAGTTCGGATTTATGGAGATTAACTGTTAGTGCTAGTTACGTATTACCATTTTTTGTCTGTCAACTTACAAAAGGTTTGCTTTGGCGAACAACTTATCAGAAAAAATTGGAAACACTGAACTATAGAATAATACAAGAAACTGAAATTATATTCAGAATGACAAGCGCTCGTGAAGTCAAAATGAAACGAGTTATTACCATTCTTTATTAGAAAGGGAAAAAAAGATTTATATAAATACCTGAGAATACATATGTGATAGGCATAAAATAATATGTGCTGCACTTATACCCTTCACACGTCCCGGTTTAAGAACCCCTGGTATAGATAAATCTATTCGAAATAAAGACAAATTTCGTTACCATCTTGCGAATCATACTTTTGTATTATTTGAAACGTTTAGGCATAACAATGTTTGTATAAGATCATCTAACAAAAAAGTTTAAAGATAATAGCAAAAGAGTGTTGAATAAGGTTTAAATTAGACATGAAATTGTAATATACAGTAATTAAAATCTAAAATCATTTTTAAAAAAAGCGTCTCTTTACAGCAGTGCTTTTCAACCTTTTTGCTGGAGTGGAACCCTATGGAAGCATTTCACTGGCTCGAGGAACCCCAGTGCAATAATTCCACTGGTGCGAAGAACCCCAGTGTAATGAACACACCCCAATTAGCTACACAATTTAGAAATGGCGGAACACCTGGCCAGTACTAGCGGAACCCTTAGGTTCCGCGGAACCCTTGTTGAAAACCACTGCATTACAGTCTACCTTCCTCGAATACAATTTTATAACATGTTTGCAATATGACCGTTGGTAACATCTTTCCAACCTAAAACTTTAACAATGTACAGGCGTTGTTTGCTTTTAATGTGCATTGACCAAACTGGCATTGAGCAAATATAGCTAATAATATGATGTAAAACCTACTAAGAATGTAAGAATATTTGTATGTACCAAATGCGTCAAATGTCTTAAAAGCTTGCTAATTTAAACCAAACAAGAGCGAATTAGTTTCCCCCATTGGAATACGTAACCGACAATCTCCTAGGTATATTTATACTCTATAGCAGGGGTGGGCAATTATTTTTAGACGCGGGCCGCATGAGAAACCTAAAATATTGTGGCGGGCGTCATACTCTGACGGTGTAAAATAAATAATCAACCAATTTATTATTACGTAAAAAATTTGCGACTATATGTTTGTTTGAAAATGCAAACTTTAATTTAGATTTAGATGGTACGTGAAGCATTGAGCACCGACTAAAAATGTACATTGCTTGATATATTAGCGTTTATTAAGTTGTGGGGCGTGTTGACCCAAAGCTTTAAAATACGTGAAAATTTCGTACGAAAAACTTAACTATATGTTTTTTCTTCTTGTTTAAAACTTTAAGTTACCGATGTGTTACAAAGTTTAACAAACTTAGCCTAATATTTATATATATTTTAAATATTAGGCTAAGTTTGTTAAACTTTCGTTGGAGAGAGTGCCACTGAGCAGAGGACGCTGTTTGTCAGTGAAGTTGCCAAAAAATCGCGTGGAACATAGAGCAACACAGAAGAGATTCGCGCTTAAAGAACTTCCGTTTTAGCATTTAGAACAGGCTAAAAATCGAATTTGGCGGGGTCTTGACAAGATCTGTTGCCCTGGTTTTCGCTTAGTCTATGTATTTTATTGAAAATAAGCCGCGGGCCGGATAAAACTGCTTGGCGGGCCGGATCCGGCCCGCGGGCCGTATGTTGCCCAGGTCTGCTCTATAGGCTGAATTTTCGTGGTATATTTGTGCAAAGTTTGACTGGGCACAGTAGCTTTTTTAGGGTTACGTTTTATGACATTACTTTCTTTTTTGTACAGTCAACTCTTCCCATAATTACATTATTGATCCTTCCTGAAGTAAACAACTAACTGGTTTAAAATCTATATCTTTAAAGCCGCGTAAATAAACAGACAAAAGTTAAGTAGCTGTATTTTAGCACTTATTACTCGATATTATTTCATACTTTTCTGAAACGTGCAACAATAGGTTATAACAGTGCGTTAAAAGTTCGATTAAAAATATTTAGGTCTTACGACCTGAAACATTAAAAGTCGATTAAAAAATATTTAGGTGTTACGACCTGAATGGTATAACGGTATAGAAATGATGTTTTCTTATTAGTAAAAGGAAGCTATAATCCCCGTTAACTTCTCGGGTTTATGTTCTCCATTTCACGCAACTGCCTTCTTAAAATCTTGCCACTGGCCGTTTTGGGAATTGAGCTTAGGAACTCCACTCCGCCCTTCAGTAACTTGAATTTTGAAAGTTGACCTGGGAAAAAGTTCTTTCTTTTATCGATATATTGTTTTCACATTTACAAAAAAATGTTTTCACAAGAACAAAAATCGTATATTGCAATGGCAATTGCAATACCGTGTTACAGGTAAAAGGCCAAAGTTTTTAATTTCTAAATTTTACCGATACACGTTATCCAAAAAATTCAACATTATTCCACTAAACTAAAAAAGTATAGAAACTTAAAAATATAAAAAAAAATCATTATATTCTTAAGTTAATTATAGTTCATACCTAAATTTTAAAATTACCAATACATAGCCTACAATCATGCACTTCAAAACTGGTAAAAAAACTCATCAGACAAAATTCACAAAAAAAAAATTTTTTGATTTAATATTACAAGCCCAATCGAATTAAAGGAGGGTAATCAAACAAGTAGTCTCACTGTGTCGTTTGGCTTGCAAGGCTCGATAAATGCTTGGCATTACCAACCTTTCATATAGTCGTGAACTTGCTCCTCTGTAAGCGTCTGGTCTTTCTTAACAATAAATGCTTTTGGCAATTCTCCGGCCTCGCTGTCACTCACACCTATAACACCTGCGTCAGCGATTTTAGGATGGCGCAACAAAGTTTCTTCCAACTCGGCAGGGGCAACCTATGTATTTGTAAAACATAATTCTCTTTTAGAAAACCTGGACAGCCAGAACAATTCGAATATTATTCAAACATTGATATTATTTTTTGCCTAAACTGAAGAGGAAAGCCTTACGGACTTAGAAATAACCTGCGCCACACTATACAATTAAGTGCGGCCCCGCATTGAAATTTTGTGAATGTACAAAACCACAAAAGAAAACCTAACAAATGTTTATACAGAAGCATTCCCTGGGGTTGGTTTCGCCAGTGTCAGGGACTAACAGCATTCTGCCGAATCGTGACAAACTTTTTTTTAAAGAAATACCAAAAATTAATCTGCTATATAAGTGCGATATAATTTAGGCCAGTAAGTCTAGGTAAAAAGGCCTAAACTTCGTACTAATTGCAACAGAATGCTTTCTTGTCGATTTATCACGGGAAAGATCACACAAAAAATAAAAAAAGTTAAAAAAAAATATCGTTTCTAAGACGACATAATGACTTTATCCATATTTATTTTTCCAAGAATTTTTTTTGTTACACCTCTATCGTCTTAGTTGTGTTCTGATTTTGCAATATATTTATGTTTAATTTAAAACCAAAACGAATTAAGCACCTTTGCTATATAGTGCAACCCATTCGAAACATTACTAAATATGCTTTCCATTTTTGCAAAGTTTGAAGCAAACAACAGCTGCCACAGATATGGTAAGTTTACTCATAAATCACCTGAAAACCTTTAACTTTAATCAATTCTTTCAGTCTATCGATGACAAACACAAATCCTTTCTTGTCATAATGACCAATGTCGCCAGTGTGAAGCCAACCATCCGTGTCAATACATTCTGCAGTGGCCGTCGGATTTTTGTAATAGCCCTTCATTACCTGTCAAACGTAATTAAACATGCATTACTACATGTAATTTGGTACGGGTAACTTTGATAATGGCTTTTCATGTTAGCTGAGCAAGGCTAGAAAAAGTACGTTGCCAATTTAAACTAACCACTACGGCCATACTATGACCGTCTTTCCGATACCACATTAAAGCAAGAATTTCAGCCATAATTTATCAAGCAACGCAGCGAACCTTTTAAAAGACGTAGGTTGGCAAATAGATAACTAAACTTGTTAACGCTCAAGCAAGTTTTGGCCAAACAAATATTTTTTTGGTTTGTTTTCTTTAATAAACATAGTAAGACGTCATTTGGTATTGAATCGGATCGCGATATGTTTTGTTCAAAATATCGGGTATCGGAATAAAATGTCAAGTATCGGACATTCCTATTAAGTTGTAAAACATGTCAAAACCAACCGGGGACCGGCCAAGCGCTAGTTTTAGTACCACACCTGTACTAGGATTGTGTTGGTGCTGATCTGATGCTAGACATTTGCTCTATAGTTCAATTAGAAATACTTTTAACAAAACTTAAGATAACTAAGCTTCCGGCGCTAAACCAAAGTTTTACTAGATAATGGTAAAAAGTTATATCTTTAAATGTTTAGTTTTATCAATTTCGCTTATATGATCATAGTAATGATGACTTTTTTATACGATACAAAGATACGAAGTGTCGGATACAGATTACACGAATTTCAACAACTTGGCTATACCAGGGTAATCTTCCGGACAAACAATTTTGGACACTTAACGATTGTTTACCGGATCCCCCAAATCAGTTGGCCTACAGATGCAAGTTCAACAGGGCTAAAACATAATACTTGAGGTGAGATTTCAACACATACCATCCAACAAACTGCAACCGTGGCTATACCCTGACATTTGCAAATTCACACGTAACAGTAATTTCTCAAACCTGCGGCCCTTTCATGCAAAGTTCGCCATCCTGATTAGGGCCGACTTCGTCTTGGGTTTCCACATCTATAACCTGAATAGAGGTACAAGCCAACCCGGATAAATTTGTTATACAATACAATGCTGGCGTGAATACATCGATATTATTACGGTATGGCCTAAACTAGATAACGGCACCAAAAAACACACTTTTCGGAAAAAACGTAATGTATGGAAACAGCAACACGTCTTGGTTACCATACTGGCAGCTATACATTTTTAAGAAACATTTTGTGTGCCAAAAATAGAAAGATTAAAGCAAAGATTTCCAAATTGAATTAAGATATTTATGAATTGGGCCACAAAACGTTTTTTGTAATTTTGGGAATAATCTTTTGCAAATAGGCGTGCAGGCAGGGCAAAAATAAACAAAAATCCTTGATGCGCCATTTTCATACAGCAAGGCAACTAAATTATCTTTTATTAGTAGGATCCGTTTTGCCCAGCCAGAGGTGCATTTTGCCCCGTGCAAAATCGGCAAAAAGGTTAATTTCTTCAGAAGGTATACTTCTTTCAGTTGTTTGTTTTGGCATTGGAGTAACCTACCATAAGACCTTCGGTTGCTACAATACTGATAAAAATATTTTGTAAAACTTGAAAAATAGGATTTATCCCAAGGGGCCGTTTTTCTCACCTTTTCCTAATAAGCGATAAGAGTATGGAAACAACAACTACATGAATTGGATAGCATATACCTGCAGCAATACATTTGATTGTAAGTTATAATTGTACGATTTATATATATCCGTTCGCAAACTTATTTTCTATTCTAATTCTGCTAAAATAGTTTGAGAACGACTGGTTTGTCACAAATAATAAATGCGATTTCTTTTGTGGGCGTTGCAATAAGTCAAATATATATTGTAAGTTAAAAACAAAATAAGGTTTAGTTTTACCCACTTTAAGTTGTGTGTTCGGGACAACCACTCCAACAGATTTCATGGGGTAAACCTGGCTGACAGATGCAGTTGCAGGTACACCCTCTGTCATACCCCAAGCTACAAGCAAAAACAATAAATTTAAACGTATGTCGTAAAAATTGATTTACACCAATATTTCTGCAATTATTATTTTTCACATTCAAAGAGTATCCAGACTCTTTAGAGGCGGTGTATCTAAATCTTATACAAAATATTACTACACAAACAAAAAATCCATTTATGTTTTGGAGCATTTACCCTGTACAAGGTGGAATCCAAATTTTTTAGTAACCGACAGCGCCACACCGCTTGGGAGTGGGGCAGCCCCGCTCAAAACCTGTTTCAGAGACGACGTGTCATACTTTGATGAAATCGTGGTTTTATCCATGGCCACGAGTATAGGGGGGACGGCAAGAAAATAGGTAACCTTTGGAAAGATAAAAAGGAATAAATCTTTAACTAAATTTTGCTGATGTTGCGTTTATTATTACCATTAGTCGTTTAAAAACAAGGAATAGTTATTATCAGTGTTGTAATGACTTAAGTCACTGTTTTCAAAATCACTTGACTTGACGTAAGTCTTTTGGACGAAGGACTTGACTTGGACTTCAGTCATTTTGTCAAATAACTTGGGAGTAAATCAAGTGTTTTTTTTTAATAAAAGTGTTGCACATTAAACACTCTTATTGCTGTATACTGCGTTTGTGTTTTTTTAGTTAAACTATTGTTTATAATCGGGCGAGTTTACAATTTTAATAATTTACTTTTATGTCAATGACATGACTTGAAATCTACTTGCTCTCATAATGACTTGACTTGGGCAATCGATGACTTGGACTGGGACTTGACTTGTTATTTTTGCAAAAGACTTGACTTGGACTTCAGTTATTTTTCCAATGACTTGACTTGGACTTAAGTCTTTTTTTTAAAATGACTACTTTACAACACTGGTTATTAATTACTATATACATAAAAAATGGAATATGAAACGCAGAAATACCCTGTGTTTCTCGATTGCGATAAAGAGGCCCTCCAAGTCAAATCTCCTGTCAAGAACGATAGTAGAGCCTTGACACAAGCTCAGCAAAGTAAAGAGGATTCCGTAAATGTGAAATTGTGGCAGTATAAGATAAAGGACGTCGAGCGTAGAAAGGTGAAGAGATATTCTAAAAAAACAGACTTTTAACGCAAAGTGCGTACAACATTTTTACACAACCTAATAGTTCTGACATGAACCGTCAAAGTATAAAAACTAT
Source organism: Ascidiella aspersa (assembly GCF_963924565.1). Lineage (NCBI taxonomy): Eukaryota > Metazoa > Chordata > Ascidiacea > Phlebobranchia > Ascidiidae > Ascidiella > Ascidiella aspersa. The sequence continues at coordinate 20,409,310 of NC_139453.1, forward strand.
ACCTATACCGTTATGCAGCACAAATTTCTTTTAATGTTTAAATTTTAATGTAAAAGAGTGTGGCGAATTTTATTATTGGTTTTGAAGTAAGAAATAAACCTATAAGTAATAAAACCTGAAACAAAAAACTATAGCAGAGCACTATACTTTAATTAGGCCATACGATCACTCAACAGGCCAATATACATTAAGCAGACTTTTATTTAAATTTATGTTGGACATGAAGCAATATCCAAATCCAGTAACCAAAATTAAGGTGCCCATATGAATCATAGTGAAAATAAATAAAACATTGAATAAACAGTCATCAGTTATTCGTTCAGGACAGTGGTCGGCAACCGTGGGCCGCGGCCCAAATGTGGGCCTTTACCTAAGTTTAGTGGGAGCGAGCTATTTTTAATAGGTAGTTTTATCATGTGGTTGTTGGCCGCGTGACTAATAACTGTACATTTATTGTACTAAATTTTAAATATAATTGTGTGCGGCGTACCATTGTGACGTCACTTTAAAAATGTGCATGTCCCCGGCTTTATACAAAAATCCTGGATTGTCCCCTGTTGTCGTTATGGTTTTACGTAATGGGTCTTTTAATAGCTCTGCAAACAGCATGTCGGGCCGCGTAGAAAAAGTTTGCCGACCACTGGTTTAGGAGATAATGTTTCGGAATTTTCGGCAGATTCAGGGCCACGATGCGCCATTCTGGTATAAAAGTGATGACCGTTTGGTTTCATTTTGCATTATGCGCAATCCTGTACGTGTTTCGCCTAATAAATTTTAACTGTGGATTCACAAAACAATACAAACAACTCATCCGAAATTGTGTTTTTTTATATAAACAACAAATGTGGCCAAATTGGTGTAATGGGTCGTATTTGATTTCAAAGAGGTTTGTGCAAATATTTATAATATATATATTATTTTAATTCTGCAAATTAGCCTACATGTTAGTTATAGTATTGTGTGGTTATAAACAAAGTCATGTTACATCGAAATAAAATCACGGCCACTGGGTTAAGATAAAAAGCTTAAAATAAAACTAAGCCATACAGCAGTGATTCTTAAATTTTTTTCACCCAAAGGAGGGGGGCATATATATTGTATTATTCAATGAGGAAAAAAAGATACTACGTGAACTCATTGAGCATTTCACGAGGATCCCACGAATAAACCATTTCTACAAAGGAAAGAAAGACAAACAAAGGAGCAAAACCTTAAATGGTTGTTTTCAATTGCATAAGAAGTTGTGTAAAATTCCAACCTGCATATATTTATAATAGCGTTGATGTTTTGACTAGTAAGCATGACTCCTTTTGGTGTTCCTGTTGTTCCACTAGAATAAGGGAGCAGTGTCACGTCATCAACACTAAGTTGGACTTCAGGAAAGTCTAAATTCAGTATACCAAACAATGAAAAAATCAAGTACCGTGGTATTTTGTTTGTTAAAATCGGTAGGCCTAAAAACTATATCATAATTTCCGCAAAACTCAAACAGACCTTTATCAGAAACTCCATCAATTAGGTCAGTAGCAGATTTAAACTCTGCATTCTTTTTTATTGTGAACAGCTCCTGGTAAAATAAGTTTAAGTTAAAAAAATTGAGTAGCCATTATATTCTATCCATGTCCACTGTAATTACAATATTTGACTTAACCATAAAATAATAATAAATTATTCATATTTCTTGTAAACAAACCAACAGTTAATATGTAATTCCCGAAAGACGCACTAGTTTGAAATGACCCCAGCGTTTCAAATCAGATTACATCAGGTTACATTTACTTATCTAAGGAAACAAGTAAATACAAAAAACAAAACAGACGATGATTCATGCAAATAAGGTCGAAACCGTATTGCTATTTAGCAGTTCACAACATTTTCTAAATTAATTAATCCGACCGACCTGGATAGAGTTTACGGAATCTTTAACCACTTTCATCTTTTCAGCATGACAAGAGTCGAAGAACACGAACTTGGGTTCAGAGTGAGTAAGTTGCGCGGTTATTTCAACTGAAATCATGTTAAAAATATTGTATAACACGAAAATAGAGCTTACAGTGTGTGTTTTAAAGTACAAACATTTGTACTTCAGCATTTGTGTTTTAAGAACAGTTTCCCTTTAAGAATTTCGGAATACAATAGCCAAGTATTAAATTTGCCGAAGTCCATCATCTTACGTAGGCTATCAAGTTCAACCGATGTCAATCATTGAAACACGCTTCTTATCAGTCAAGGTTTAAACCACATAACCAAGATTTACACGATTACCTCTTTTCTCATATCATATGGGATTTAATTTATATTCGTGCCTAAGAAAACTATCCCACCTGGCGTGTATTGCGGGTTGCACGTCGTGATAATAGCTCCACAGCACCAAGCCCCTATTACAATAATAATGTAATCGGCACAGTTCAGACTGCACATCGCAACGACGTCACCCTTTTGTAGGCCGAGTTTGTGCAAGGCAGCGGCGCAACGCATCGACTGTTCTCGTACGTCCGCCAACGTCAAGACCTTTCCTGAACCGTCGTCAACCTGAAACGGCAATGTTTTACCAAAATATATATTTATTTACACTGTTGAATTGCACCAACGAAATTTAAAATTCTTCTGTTTTATTGACTCTTTAAAAATTAAAAATGTTACATCAACATTGCAAATCGTCTTTCCGGTGTTGTGGTCTAATTATCAGTACAGCGTGTTTTTTAATCATAGTTGGTAACACCATTAGGCGTCATTTAATCACCGGCAAACACGTTAAATAGCATTTAGCGTCCATAAATCAAATAAAATTATTTTTTAATTTTTTTAAATTTAGAAAATACTTACAAAACAAAAACATTTGACAAAAAAATTAAAAACTGAATGGCAAAACTCAAAAGAAAAACATTCCACAAAGTGATTTTGATAAGGTGTGTTCGATAGCAGTGGTACTTAAAAACCATTGAATAAAATAACTAATTGTGAGTCAAATAAATAGGCTAGTACAGTGCTTTTCAACCCGTGGAATGGTACGCACTGGTGCGGATGAAAAAAATTGTAACGCGGATGACAAACGTCGTGCGGATAAATGTGCGGAAAAATGGTACATGTTATTAGTTTTTAGTATGTGTAATACAGTAAACAAATAAGCTGGGGTGCCCGTAGCAATTACAGTAATATAGCCTCGTATAGTGGTTCATTGCAGCTTAAGCTATCTATTTTATATCGGTCAAGGCTTAGGCACACGGTTTTAATACACAAACCCTTTCATTGTTATTTCACAAATAAAACTAAAGTTTGCAAACTTACTGTGCTTGTTCCGTGCGGATGAAAGTTATCCGCAATAAAAAAGTGCTGATGGAAACATTTAAGGTTGAAAAGCACTGGGCTAGAATAACTTTTAATACAAACAAAACATACCATGGCAGTAGCATCTTGATTGTGCACTTTCATGCTCTCTAGTATATACAAGCCAAGTGGAACTTGTGGGATGACAACATCTGGAAACGTACTTTTTAACACCATAGCAAAACAACCCTTGCTTTTCAATTGTATCAGAATAAACTTAACAACTAAAACAGGTTTGCGGTATCAACTGTCAAAAACTAACAAATAATTATCAGACATTTGGTAATCGCTTTACAAAAAATGAAAGGCTAAAATGTACCTTGCCTAACTTGGTAAAATCGAATACAATATGGTCTCTTATATTTATTCTTTTTAGCACTAGATCAATAGATGTGATTTTGTTCGAAACAACTATACGACGAAATCAAGCTCGTTGTGAAATATTCGACGTTCCACTGATCATATTAATTGGCATTACAGCTATCTAAATACTTTTGCAGTGGGAATACAATATTGGGTTAACTCGTTCGTGTCCTAACTGCAGCCTATACAGAGCGTAACATAGCGATTTCAGCGGTCAGCTATAAACAAAGTTTTGTTACGCCGCCGGCGGTTGCTTAGGAAATAAATAGCTTTATAATCGCGCCCTTCTGTTTCAAACAATTAAGACATTGTACGCCGCTTTTGTAATCCAGTGTAGATGCTATAACAGAGAACGAATTTTCAAATTTTTTTCTCCATTTATAATACGTTGAATTCTTATATGAAATTGTATTAAAACAAAAGTAGCTTTGTGAGTTGTTTTAGTTTATCTTTCTGAAATTGTGGCACGCATTCATCTACTCGCCAGCCTTTGATTTCCCGTTTAGAAGCGTGATTGGAAGTTATTTGTAGGTGCTGACCGATCCCTTGTTAAAAAATAACACCGTTCCTTACAATTTATACACAACTAGTAAATCTCTTAAAGTTGGTTCACACTAGATTTTGCTTTAGGCGTTAGCGTCTGGCGCAAAACGCTAGCGTCGTACAGTTCACACACGACGCGTTGCCAGCACTAACGGCAAGTTTTCTCTCATCTAACCGAAAGCGTCAAACTTAAAATATTTCAACTTTTCGCAACCGAAATCGTTTAAAAAAAAACTTTCACCCCTTGTCAGCAGTTCCACTAATGAAGGATATCGACATATAACATTATCATTTAATAACGGTTGTATTTTTGTGAAGAGGTGGACAATTTCGTTATAAATCGATTGGTAAAATAAAGTCACACGACAGAACATTAACAATCAAGTTACAGATTAAAGTGTGCTGTGCCAAGCCAAATAAAAAAAAATTGCGACTATGTTTGTTTGTTTGAAAATGCAAACTTTAATTTAGATTTAGAGGGGACGTGAAGCATTGAGCACCGACACAAAATGTACATTGCTTGATATATTGGCGTTTATCAGGTTGTGGGCGCGTTGACCCAAACGTTAAGATTAAAATGTGTGAAAATTTCGTACAAAAGCATACCTACAATTTTTTTCTTCTTTTTTAAAGCTTTAATTTACCGATGTGTTACTTGAAGTACAACGGCAAAGACGATATAAATCAGGAGAAATACACTTGACGCGCAAAAATGTATAAATATTAGGCTAAGTTTGTTAAACTTTCGTTGGAGAGCGTGCCACAGTGCAAAGGACGCTATTTGTCTGTAACGTTGCCAAAAAATCGCGTGGAACACACGAGAAAGACAGAAATTCGCACTAGCAGTTGACTTCCCCTTAAAGCATTTTTTTAACTTAATTTTCTTGAAACGTCCAAGCCAACTATGTTTGAATGAACAACAAGTGGTCACAGGCAAGTCATAATTAGAACTTTTTTAGCAATTCTACTTTTTTAGACACATAGTTCACACGAAAATCCTTCACAAACAGCTGAAAGAACTTTTATCTCGCTTATTTTGACCAAATTTACACGTTACATGAAAACATTTTCTTTCGCCCTCCTACTAGATTGCAAATGGAACACACAATAAAACGAATAAAGCAGCACTATCTACAGCGGAATTATCTATTGCTTTACCAGTGGTAGAACTTGTTTGAATTTATATCGCCATAGTAATACTGAACTAGCTAATGCAGTTTTTTTTTCGTAAACCCTATTAACCGCGATTTAAAACTCAATTCCCCCAAAGAAAAAAGTGTAGGGAACGTCTTACCCTACAAAAGCACTTGCAAATTAAAAAAAAATATATATACGACAATAGAAAAGAAAGTGTATTTGAATTGGAAGCTTTTGATTTGCTACCCTATTAGTACCAAATTAATAGTGATCGGCTTCGCGGAATGATATTTTAATAAAATCAATACGCTGTATAGACTCATCACAGAAAGCACTCATAGTGCATTGTGACGTAACAATAAGGAACTGTAGATTTCAATCAAATCATTTAATTCGCTCACGAAAACCAAAATTTAATTGAAGTAGAAATGGAATTACTGCTGCCGGTAATCAGTGTACCACGAATGACATAAATATCACCAAGAACAGGCAAACTAACATAATTTATAGACAAACTAAAGAGTAATGCTTGATGTTATTTTGCTGGTTCCAGTATTAGCCTATAACCTGTAAAATCCGTACTGTTTTTGTTGTTTCTTTTCTAATTCAAAAAACGCAAGGTATTTAATGAAAACACTACATTTCAACCAAATTAGAACCCAAGTTATTTAGCACGACGACTTCAGTTCAAGTCAAATTATTTTTTTAAAAGACTATTTAAAGATATGCCAAGTCCAGTGATCTTGCCCAAAAGACTTAAGCCAGGTCAAGCAAATTAAAAAAAGTGACTTAAGTGCACTTAAGTAAAGTCATTAATTCAAACAGGGCTCTTTATTTAACGGTACAAGTTTATAGCGATTTGCTTGTCTCCATTTCTCTAAGTTGCTTAAAGCACGTTGCTGAATTGCCTGTTTCGCAGATTAACTAATCAGTGCTGAAGTCGCGTTTTGGTCTGCAAATATATCCGCCCTACAGTGCCATAACCGACGTGCGTTGTCAGACGCCTCTTGTATTTACATTTAGAAATATGATAATTGACTATTAATTAATAGTAGGCCTACGAAGATGCACATGACAAGTTTCAAGGATTAACAACCAATGTACACCACAAGTTTTTATATAACTTTTTTTCTTCCATAACTAATCGTTAATAGTAGCCTATACCATTGTAATAATGCTGTATGAAATGGAAACTTTAGTTCACTAGGCTACGAGTAATACCTACATGTTTGCAAAATTTACTGATTTCCATTTTGCAAGTCTTGTGATACAAATAAAAAAGTTTTGCACAGAAATATATAATGTTTTTTTTAGGTTGTATAGGCTATATACCGTACTCACGCAAAAAAGAAAACTAATTGAAAACACCATTCTAAATAGTTTATTCGTACTTATTACTTTACCATCCATAATTTCATGAATATTAATGTTATACGTTCCTACGTTCCAGCAGGTTGTTATGGCTGATCCAACTCACAAAAGGAAGCTATATGGTGACGTTTCCTTTTTCGCTTTCGTCCATTTTAAACATTGTGACACACGAAATGTCACGATCAACATGCCCTATAAAACCTGTGTATCCTTTTTTAGGTCTCGATGTGGCAGCATTAGTGTTACTTTTGTAAATAGGTATAGCTGCGATATTGTTTATAAGTATATTGCAACTTAACTATGGGAGCACATTTGGAAACGTATTCGAAAAGGAGACAATTCAGCACCAACCGAATCAGCTTAATCGGAAGGTAAGAGAATTATTTACTTATTTAGTTGTTTGTTTAGGAGTAACAAATTCAAAAAATGCAACAAATTGCCTTAAGAACAGAAAAAATTAAACAAACATATTACGTGGACTTTTCGCCTGCAATCCTTATCCTTAGTTTATCGCCCTAAATCAAGCATACGGCTGGTTGTAGCCTACATGATATTGTCGTGTCAAATAATACTCTAAAATTAACATTACCATTTCTTGCAACATGGGCTGCAAAACTATCTTTTATTTGGGTAAACATAAAGTATCTGGCCTAATGGCTTCATTCATTATGAAGCTTAGAGACAGTTCATGGGTATCGAGTAATACAAGGGGACAGAGTTTGATACACTTTTCTGAGCCAAATTTTCTCAGTCTCCTTTTGAATAGTCTCGTAAAGCACTGCTGGTGTTTTTTTTAGAACAGGCCAATTGCAGGGTTTTTGATGCCTGTAACAACAGGGTTTTGTACCCCCTATCTATTCTATGGACTCGTAACCGGTTTAGGTCCATCAGACCGGTCAAGAAAATCACCTAGTCGCACGACTGTCCATAATTTTAGTTTTCATTAAAATTTCTCATAATATTGCACCGACAAGTTAAGTGTTCTGATAAGTTAATAAATAGACTCCGAAAACTAGGAAATAATAATTTACTGATAAGCTGAGATACCCTTGCACTTTTGTTACAAGCGGTTCACCCCATCCGTCAGAAATCAGTGCAGTTCTAAGCAAAAAGGTCTACGACAATCAGTGCATTCAAAGGATCAAAAAGTCCGACTTTTAGACTTTGAGGTCTTGGACAATGCACTAATTTGCATTAACAAATGTGCATAAGAAGATTAAGTTTAACAATACTTGACCCAACCAAACCCAAACGCTAACCAGCGCCCTAACCCAAATAATGTGCGATAATTTAATAATTATAACGCTTCAGGCCCCAATACCTCAATTTGTGACGTAATAATCTTAAATACAATGGACGAGAAACCATCTTATGCCCATCCGAGTTTTGGCTTTTTTCCCCAGCATTTAAAGAATTATTAAAATAACGCACATTATTTGGGTTAGGATTCGGGTTAGCGATAGGGTTTAGGTGGGTCAAGTGTTATTAATCCTATCTCATACTTTTTGTTATATTTTCTGAACTTTTAATGAATCTTTTTAATTTATCTACGCCGGGAGTTTACCTAAAGGTCCAAATCAGTGCATTGCCAGGACCTCAAGGTCTAAAAGTCTAGACTTTTTTGCCATTGGATGCCCTGATTGTCCTAGACCTTTTTGCTTAGAAATGCACTGATTTCTAACGGATCGGGTGAGCGGTTACAGGCGGATATTACACTATAACCTTCTAACTTTAAAGTGTATAGGTCTGCTTACTTCGCGCCCAAATAGTTTTCTTAATTACTTTAGGTCATATTATAAAATAAACTCACGATACCTGTGTTCCCTAAAACAACAAGAATTCTACTTTCTAGAAAGGTATAACAGTGCACATCAGAAAGTCGACCAAAGTGGGCATTTCTACTGTTATTAAATGTTGCACATGTATTTAAGTTTTGACAACAGTACGCATTACCGCCTCTTGTAACCAGCGTTCCGCGACGAAACATTGCTATACGGTACAGCATTTATGAAAATTATAACTTACATATTAAAGTCAGACAGTGTATATTTATTTGGACATTTTAATCTGTTTTCCTCCGACCCTAATATATTATTAATGGTTTTCTAAATCCTCGTGAATACAACCTCTATATTATGTATATCGTATAAACATGTGTATGTAGAATAGCATGTGTTTTCCGCGCAGTGTACTGTGGTTGCCAAAACATCGTTGTTTTTCGTAGCAAAACATTCTTATTAGAGCTACACAATAATAACGTTAAGACAAGTGATTCGCAGGTATGTAATTTCCCAGTTATGGCATCAGAAACCAATTATCGCTTGCATCAGTGGTGCGTATAAATGAAATCGATAAAACGAAATCCAGAGGTGAGATAATATCGATTACTTCGAGCATGTCGATTACTCTTCGATAGCCAGTGCGTTAGGAAAGAGCAGCAACTCGGAGGTACGGGTTTACAATCAAGGCTTGTTCAAGTAGTTGGCAATATAATACTATAAGTTCTAGTTTAGAGGAACGTTTTAAAGTATAGGTGAGCTAAAAATTAGGCGCTTTGACGCAATTTAAAATTAAGTTATTAATAATATGTAAACGAATACAGACACTGTACTAATACTTTTCAGCCGCGAATGATAAGACATGCCCATTGCCCGAGCTTATCGCTTAGCATCAAGACTCTTGCCTATTTTGTAACAAACAAGGCGAAACCGTACATATTTTGGGCATTCTGCTAAAGAGGACACTGAACGCAAAGCACAGTAATTAACGACAGTCTATTGCAAATATAGATTTTAATAGTAAGTTTATATTTATCGCAGGAGCAAGCAATTTGTTGCAATTTACACAGTGGTATAGCTAGCATTCAGGCCCATACTATAAATATTAAGTCTTGTATTTCTTTCTAGAACTTTTAATTTACACGGCTGAAATGTTAAATCCGCTACGTTGGTTTTAGTTAAAAAGCGGACCAAATCAATTTTGAGATAGAATATGAGAAATATAAGAGCATCTGGTGCCATCCACTACCACAATTCAGCATAACATAGGCTTATAAGCTAAGTAGTCCACCTTGTTAGAACAACTTTACAATAGCCATGGAGCGCAAACGAAGCATTAGAAACCGTGCTCACTCAAAAAGGGAGTCATCCAGTGGCATTCATGTGATTGATTTTATGAGCTGGATGACGGGGTAAGTAAATTTCTCAAGGAAGGATTTTCAATGTACTTTTTACATCGTTTTTTTTACATTTTGTCTGCTTTTATATCCGTAGTTTTACTCACAATTATTTTCAAATTGGTTTCGTAATTTTGTGGCGTGGTATGAACAAATCAATGAAGGCCAAAATATACCCCCAACATATGAGCAGATGTTCGTAGTAAAAGCGAATGGGATTATTGTGTACTGCTAATCGCGCCTATCGAAAACGTCAGAAGTATATATCACTGCGTGAAAATCCATTTAGAAAGTGCAAAATCGTACATCCCTTTTTTTAAATGAATTTAGAATATAAATTTAAAAAAATGTGAAATTTGGCCTATTTTAAGATTAAATCGTACAACCCTTCTGAGTATAGTTCCACTGGTGGGTACAAAGTGTTTGTTTATGACATCATGTCATAACGTAAATTTAACAAATATTGTTGAATTTTTATGTCCTTCTCTTTAAACACACTTTGTCTTCATATATTACAATTGTAAGCTACCAGTATTATGAAAAAAAAAAACACAATATATTTTTAGGTCAAGTAAAACGCAACGAAGTTAAATAGTTTTTACCAAGTTTAAGCATTAATACGAGAAAGGAGGTAAATTTCTATTGCACGCACGTACGCACGTAATTGCAATCACTTATGCATGACTTTCGAAAAATGTTTTTTTTTTAGTTGAGGGGATTCTATTCTTCGAAAACAAGCTCTATTAAGGGAAGGTTAAGCTTAAAACGTCTACAGAAGAATAACAGTAAAAAACGACTAACTGGAGGCTAGGCTATAGTTTAAAAGTTGAAAAATTATTAATCTCAGCCGAATGTAAGTTAATCATACAGAGAGTGTGTTGTGCTGTGAGTTGTGTGCTTGGTTGCACTAACCAAGCATTTATATCAGCATCGGGCGCATGCACCGACTAATATCGATTTTCATCGCACTTCTCGAGTTTTGTTTGGGGCAAGTCAAGAAAACAGAGACGCTCAGTTAATCAGTAGATGACTCTTGTTTCCAATGTTGACGTTCATTAGGACCGTGCTACAGAAGGCAAAAATTGTGTAAAACAGAATAACGCGAATGTTATTGATCTGACCATCTTTGTCCGATCTCGCTTCGTTTATTTATTGAAGCTTTTATAACTCACAGTTTTCAAAATAAAACAACTTTACAAATTAATAGGAGGAGGTGGTGTAGCCAAACGCGAAATAAGTACATTTATAATATTAGATGGCGTAATCTTATTTGAAGACTATATATATAGATAAAAAGATAGCGTGAACCATATGCAACCCTATTTTCTGATCTATGTTAACATGATTCTAATGAGTATTTAACGACGATCTATAACACATAAAATATATGAATTACCTGTCGGGCAATTTTATTGTTCATTCAATAATAAATATTTTGTCTATGGTACCATTATAAAACGACAGCGAAAAAACAATTACACTATTAATTCAAAATAAAAAAACAAACTTTTAATTCATTTCATAAACGTTTTATAAATGGATTTGGACATTTTTCCACGGTGAGTTTGGGAAATTTCTATTAATTTTTCACTTATATTTATGATTTGTTCATTATATGTAGACATATATAGCTGCAGCCTTACTGTCCTCTGATAAACCTTGCTTGCATAGTTTGAGATGCGTTGCTATTAAGCAATACGAATCAATAATAAACAATATATAAACCAAACCCTTCCCAAAGTTGCTGGCATTATTGGCTACCAGGTTAAACCAACTAATGTATGACGTCATTGTGTTTAAGATGGCCAATCGCTCGCAGACGCCCATGCATTTTTAATACCATGTAATTTAAATTCAAACACGCTGTAAAAGCGCAGACAGCCGAAGAATAAGTTACTGCCAATAATTGATAATATTCATGTAGAGCTTCTGCTTTTGCGACAGTTTTACCGTGTATTGCAAATACTTTTCTTTAATAAATAGTGTCACAACACATAAAACATTTCAACAGAATCCTCTTGTATCACAAATCAGTTGGGACATACACCGATTTAAATTAATTTCGGAACAACGGTATATATATTTAAAATATCTAAATATTAAATGCGTCCGTAGTTCCCAGGGTGCGGCCAAAGATTGGACAAAGAAGTAAAATGGACAACCCGAAAGAACTATCCGATTTTATTGATATTGACCCCATACAATATCCCGTCTAGAATATCCCGTTTTTTTACTTTTATGCTTTCCTGCATTATTTGCCTGGCCCAACGCGTCTTTTATTACAAGATAGTTATAAAAGAGCCAATCTGTTACAATTTCTATATTGATTATAAAGCAACTCTTGATTCAATATTGATTTAACGGCAAATCAGATTTCAAAATACAGGGTATTGAGAATGGTACTTATCCAAGTAGACTTCAACACACTTCAAGGGAAAATAGTTTAGTTTATAATAAATACTTTATTCATTAGGTAAACACAAAATTCTGGCAGAATGACCTATTGGCTTAGAAATTAAACCCATTGTAAATATAGAATTTTATATATAATAATCATGTTTGCCTTCCCAAAATCATTTACGAAACCTTATCTTGTGAAATTGCGTTCATAACCTGATTTTTTAAATAGCCTACAGTTTAAGCGAAAATGTTTCCAGTATCTCTTAATTCCCATAACAAGCTTTAATTTATTATTTAAGCGACTCGAAAGGCCACGGGCGCCCTAGGACCATCTTCGGAGACGGCGGTCGGCGTTCCACGGGCCGGCGAACCTTGCACGGCCGACGGCGATTGCAAGAACAGTACGAGAGTAGGCGACTGACTGGCTTTAGCGCCACGGAGATCGCGGACATTCGACAGATTTTCGAGTTCTACGACGTGGATAACACAAAGACAATGGATTTAAGGTGCAATTTCCAATAACGCTTGTTATCTACGTTAAAGTTCGAAGGCAATTACTTTGTATGTGTTATGACACCTTATTTTATTTTTAAAAATATGGAAATACTAAACATTCCCTTGTGCTTTATAAAATCACAACTTCATTTTTGCGGGACAAACGCAAACTTTGTTTGCTAAAAGCGAACAAGTCATAAAATGTCCTCGCCCAGTTAGAAGTGTTCGATGATATACATGCTTGTCGAGATTTTTCCGCCATCCGGCCTGGTTGAGCGCAATTAGCCTCATGCGAGCGGCCCTATATATTATTGCAAATAGTTTGACAAAACAACTAAATTTATCACAGACCACAGAAAAAGTATCATGTCTTGGTCGCTGAAATTGGGAACTCCCTTAGTTATATCTATGACGCGCTTATCCTGCAGATGTAGCGTCCTGTGGCGATGTGCAGTATTTAGTCATCAGTCCATTGTAGACACAATACAAACCATTTAGCTGTGCTTACGTGTTAAATTACCACAATCACTTTGTTAGCTTGCCACAGTCAAGTCATCTGCTAAAACACGCTGATTCAGAAAAATTACAAGCGGATGGTAAAACAGCCCTGTCTGGAGAACAATTTGGCACCGGGAGTGCGTATTTGTTTTGAATCCTTATGACAGTTGATTGAATTTCGCTTCACCACACGTGCCTTAAAGCAGCCGCTTTTAGAAGTGCGCTGCGACACACTGGTGAATTATGATTGGAGGTTGCCAGGTGCACGCAGAAAAAAAAACAATATTGAAACACTTATATTTTATATATTTTTTGAATTTTCTTTTTCGGCTTAGTTCATTGAATATTATAGTACTTTAGAAAAATTAGACAACTATGCGACCCGTGTAATAAACAACTTGCAATCAATTCGAGAGAAAAGCTGTGACATAGCGAAAAAAGACGCGTTCGCTTTGCTCGCTAATTGCACCGACAGACACCATTTTAAAGACTAATACACTATACAGGTACGTTCTGGCATTACAAAGGTAACACTGTTATAAGGTACTCTTATCGCAAAGTATTTAGTCAACCCATATCAGACGCAATCAGATCGACAACCTTAAATACGCCCACAGTACATTAGCTGTATCGTTTTTTGATCAACGCCAAAAGCAAAACAGACAAAACATTATGCGAATTCTTACCGAACGTTTAGCACCTCGCATTGAAACGTTTAGGGTGATATAATAATGTTATGCTATTACAAACTAATAGTTTAGAATCACCGGCCGTTAACCACCAGCAAACTTACACCGACACGGTCCAACATAATATGTAGTAGTGATTACTAAAAGAAATATGAACACCAATTAAGCCGGTGCTTGATAGATCACCATCGCATAATATGGTGTACAAGTGTACATAAATGTGTAATTTAACATGTAACCGAAAGTAATGTTCCGTGTTGTGTACAAATTGAGTCGAGTACTTTCTCACAATTAAAGTAGGATGCGGTTCTTATGAAAGAAATAATAATAACAGGCCAAACATATTGGCAAAGGCGCTGTGTCCATAAAATATGCGTATCCCCCGGGCTAAATCATTCTCGAGCATATAGCTTAAACAAAATGTAAGATTCCATCAAGCTGCGGCCTCCTAATAACTATTATATATTGTGTTGCAGCCTACCTTGCGCCATTTGCTAAGCCGCGTGTCATTGTCAAAGATTTAAAAAGGCAATTTACGAAGTTGCTAAAAAGTAATGATACTATAGTAGTGTACTATCATGGCTAGAGTGCTAAATAGTGTGTAAAGTGGTAAAACATTTTATTTTCCCTAATCGTTGCACTACGTTGCTACTACACGTTCGGTAAAATAATTTCTGTTATGTTTTTTCTGGTATTTCGAATGATCGGATAGCTTATGGTAAAACAGCAATGGCGCTGGCAGCTGGTCGTCCCTATGCCTAATTTTATCACGTGGTGAGCCACGAATCACTATTAAATAGGCATTTGGGTTTGAGAACGCCTAACCTAAACCTATAAAGCACCCAATAACCCTGTAGAATACTATACTTCTTTGAAAGTGTTTTTAATTATTGACTATCCCTAGTTGCCTCAGTAAATAATCGTGCCTTACAAAAATATGGTTACCGGTCCGCCCGTGTGAACGGTTTATGCTGGTCTAGTTTAATCTCGTGGGGCACATTACATCGAGCGATTCAGCAATATACGGATGGCCAGTTTACAGTACAGGCCAAAATTTAATAATATTGCTTTATTAGGCGTACGAAAAATGTTGGCAACTTCCAAGAGTATAGTTTTATTTGTGGTAGAGCCTTTTAGACTACCGGTATAAGACTTAAAAATACAAATGCTTATTTCTTGACAGTGAGCTGGATGTAGCACTAAGGGCCCTGGGATACAACCTTTCGGTTTCCGACGTTGATAAACTTACGTCACTTATGGATGTGGATGGGGACAGCAGCGTTGATTTCGGGGAGTTCTGCATGATTCTGGAACACCTCAAGGAAATGCAAGGAGATACAGGAGATCTAAGGTAAAACGGAAGGCTTCTGTAACAAACGTAGCTGTTTAATGATCAAATCGATGTTTATTAGCATTCGCGTTTTAACAATTTGAGTAGGTTTTTATTTTGGAAAACGTCGATAAACATTGAAGAACCGGTTGGGAATTGTAGCCTGACGTTAACAGAATAAAATATTGAAGACATTAAGCAGGTAACTTTAGGTTTTTTTCCTTACCTGTTATAAGTAAATCATTCATACACAAGTGAGCAAGGCCAGGGTAGAAAAACTACTAAAGCCTTTGTTGAGATTCGAACTTTTGCTTGCACGAATTCTTATATGTTTCAACTGATTTTGGTTTGTCCTTCTATTAAGGCTCCCGGAGTTCTTTAATATATGCTTGCCGGAATCGCTGGTAAGTAAGATTTCTGTAGAGCCTTATCGCAGTTTTACAAACTTGTTGGTGAATGTTTCAGTAATTTAATATGGCACTGAAGATTCCTTTTTATAAAAAGTTGTGCATACGAACACGATACAGCAGGAAATGGTGCTATGGTTGTTTTTCGACTTAATTGCTGACCTCTGAGGTAGTGTAAGGTCAGTTGGTAAAACTACTGTATGGCCGGAGGTCGTGGATTCGAACCTCGCCGCTCCTGAAGGCTACCGGTATATTATCTGGTATAAATGGAAAACCTTCGAACTAGAGGATTCTTTTCCTCAATAATGTTTGGAATTTTGTTTTGACTTTGTGTTCTTTTGGCCGCCCTTGCGCAAGTAAAGTCTTACGAAACACAATAAGTTACAAGTCGACCTCGATTTGCAGATTACGTAGTGCCTATAGATATTTTTTGGTAATAGTAGCTTAAAGTTATTACTATAAGCATAAACGTTACAATTTTTTTGCCAATAATCGTAACTAAATGTCTTAAGCGATGCCTTTTTACTTGCAGGGATTCGTTTCGCAGTCTTGATCACAACGAAGATGGTACGATCACAACATCCGACCTAGTTAACTTACTCACAACCAAAGGAGAAGACATAACGCTTAAAGAAGCTTACGAGCTAATCAGGTATTTAGGGCGATATGACGTTTATAATTCTGATATCAATCATCCCTTTTGAACAGCGGACAACGATGTAAAAGATTTTCGTTAAATTGTATACAGGTTTTTAATGTACACCGACAGCCATTGCAGAATCACCGAATCTGTCGATCAATGTTTTTAATGTATTGACTTTTTTTACCTTTTAACGAACTGATAATTACATTAACAAATATTAATTACAATTTCAGTTTTGCCGATCGATATGAGAACGGAACAATCGACTATCATTACTTAGTGGAAGCATTGCAGATCCACGATGTCAAGAAAAAAAGCTTAGCAACCAGCGTCGTAGCTTCAAAGTCTCAATCTTCTTACGCTACGCCTTCGCAATCGTCCACCGGTGTCAGTGAAACCAAGAAATCTCAAGTTGAGTCTAAGAAAACAAAGGTTTCAGCTGGAACGGATATTGAAAGTGGTAGGCAATAAAATAAATTATATGTTAGTTAGAAGTTGATTTAAGATGTAAACGTTGTCTCTCGGTTTCTGATGCAAACTCCATTATAGACCGCCCATGGTTCTGTACATCATAAATTATTGATTAAGCTGTACTTTCCGGCACATTAAATATTTCTTGCTATAGCTATGTTTCGCAAAATGAAGATACATTAATAGGCCTACCACAACAACAACTAAATATTTGCGTTTATTTGGTTTCAGTCGAGAATACAGTCGAGAATACTTTGTTAAGGAAACTTGGCAAATTGGGCACATAAAACGATTAGCATTATAGACTTCACAGCTAAACGGCTGCATCGCACCAACGTATAAAATCGCACGAAATTATCTTTTGTGTTTATCGTGTTAAAAAAGGAAGTGAGACAGATCTTTTTCAACATACAACGTCCATATATTGCGAAGACTTAAATTTTAAAAGACCACAAATTTTCGCAAACGGCAATAACTATAGATAGTTTGGCAGAACTTGCATTTGTAGAGTCTAAATCCACACAGCGGCAACGCTAGGTTGTGGATTAGGAGGGCTCGGCATTCGGCAACCTTTTGCTGGTCGCGAACAAAACCAAGATATATTAAAATGGTGAAAATTTCATTGTTGGTAGCTGCAAATGATTCACGTCACGTTAAGGTTGAAAAAGTTTCATTAAAGTGCAAACACACCTGGAGTATATATACAGGTTTCGCGGGCGTTTAAGTTTTTTTTATTGAAGTTTTTTATTGAAGTTGGAGTATATATACAGGTTTCGCGGGCGTTTAAGTTTTTTTTATTTAAGTTCAGTTAAAATATCAACAAAATTTAGGAATGTCCCTTGCCCAGTTTGTATTTTAGAAATAGGCAAAAATATTATGTAAATGAAAGAAGGTTTTGAGATTTGTATTATTTTAGGTATAGGTAAAGAGCAAAAATGTGCTTTGTGGGGGAGCATGGCCTTGTTGTTATCTATATTGTATAAGACACGCTTACGCAACACCAAAGTTATTATACATCCGTGTTTTGAGGTATTGGAATAACAGAACTAACAAATATACTGTCTGTAAACGTACCTTAATTTGCTTCATTGAAATCGTTTGTTTCAGCATTTCTTTGCCTTGTACCTATAAGTTATATAAACTGACCAACATGTACTGACGGCAAAATACTACAATCTAATGGCAAAAAATTAAACATACCGAATTTAAAGATTTTGACCATAAAATGATCTCGCGCAGCATCTGGTCCATGACATCTTAAATTTCACATTTTTTGTAAAAAACACTGTGGGCTCCTATTTTGGGTGGGGCTGAGGCCGAGGCCCTATTAGGCAATCCTGTATATTATGTATCCTGTTCAATCGTCACGAACCAATGTTGCAAGCGATTTAATAAATACGATAACCAATGCCATTTCGTAGAATGTTTAATCTCCAATATATTTTTCAAAGACGTTGTGGTGGAAGATATATTTGTCTGGGAAACAAATAGAAACGCGGTAAACAGATTTGGCAGAACAATTTGCCACAAAAAATAAAAAATACACAATATTCAAAGAAACTTAATACAAGTAATCGCTTGTATGTTAAGGTAAACCCCTAGGAAACTTTCTAAAAGAAGATTTTTATTTACTCATTCAAAAGCAATTCCATAAGATTGTTACTGCGTCAAACATCTTCAAGTTTATTTCATACACGGCATTTCGCAAAAGCATTTCTTTAAAGTCATTGTTTTACATTGCATAACTTTTAAAGGATTGTTGGCCATCTGCAGAATTTTACAATGGATAAATGGACGGGTGTAGGCCCGCGGAGTCGGTTTAAAACAAGTCGAGTCTTCTACCCCAGTCTGACTCCGGACTAGAAAATAAAGTCGAATCCCTAGTCAGGTTCCGTCGAGTCCCAAGTACGTTTATGGTTTCAAAGACCTGAATTTCACCAACTCGCGTTACTAAAGTAGGGTAGAACACAGAAATCCTCTCATAGGAGCTTTCTATTGGATCGAAAAGGATGGCTTAAATACCTATATCAATTTGAAATAAAATCGGCGACAATATAACCCTAGTTTCATCAGCTTATACACGATATTATCGCGTCATCATGATCTTGCTTATATCTTTTCTGTATGAAAAAAGTTTTTGAAACAATTGTACGTGTTTCTATACACAATAATTACAAGTTTATTTTTATCGGAAAGTCTTTACAATAAATTACAGCAATGCGCGGCGCCCTGGTTCTGAATCTATTGGCTGTAGTAACGGCCCTTGGTTCAAACCAGGTTCCTAAGGTTGGGAAAGTTTGCCGCTTGTATGGGTGCCTTGGTAAGTGCTTGCCAGCACGAAAATTGTTTCCTATAGGTACAAACTTCAAAGCAACTTATGAGCCTATACCAGACAGTGTTGTAATGACTTGAATTAAGTGCACTTAAGTCACTGTTTTTAAATGACTTGATTTAGACCTTCTGGCCAAAATGACTTGACTTGACAAGTTAAGCCTTCCGGACAAATGACTTAAGTTGGACTTAAGTCATTGTGCCGTATAACTTAGGTTTAATTAGGTGTTTTCATTAATTTTTTTTTTGATAAACATTTTGCACGTAACAAAAATTGCTAGGTGTATACTGCGTTTTGTTTTCATTTTCAGTCGAGTTGGTGCTCATATAAGCGGACGAGTTTACCCATTTCATAGCTAAACGTTTAATTTTTTATGTCAATGACTTGAAGTTGACTTTCTCTCAAAATGACTTGACTGAGAATTGACTTGGACTGGGATTTTACCTGTTATTTTAGCTAATGCCTTTTATTTTACAAATGACTTGACTGGGTCTTAAATCGTTTCAAAATGACTTGCTTACAACACTGCTACCAGGCAACAGGTGCAAATTGTCGCTTAAGTCATTACATTTACAATTTCATGTCGAATTTAAACTTTTTAGGTGGGCTATAGTCTCAAACTACCATTTTATATTTTAGCTGCCCGATACGTTGAGCCGGTGAACAGCGTCATAAAGGCACTGGTTGGCCCAATTCTTCTCAACAGTGCCATCATTATTACTTCACAAACAGGTAGGAAGAAGCCGGGCAAGTGGGCTTGTATCAAACGCGCCCTAAAGACAAAAAGGTAGGTATAATTTAGATTTGTAGATCTTGTCTGCTAAATCGGGGTCCATAGCCTGAACTTTAAAGTCTTAATATAAAATCTAAATTACAACTTATTTGTAGCGTGTACTTCGGCGTGTGCAATTTATTGCATGATTTGTGTAGCATAGGTCGAACAATTTTTACTTGCGGTGATTTATAAAAGGTTGCCACTGGTTAGTCATATTTATCTAAATACACAAAATGGTCCTAAAAATTGCTTTTACCTTTTTTTCATTTGCCCTTTCTCTCTTGTTTAAATCTGATTTTGGCAAACCCCATTTAGAAGCAATGTCCTATAAATAAGCTTTTTATTTTATTATTACTTTGTTAAACATCTTTGGGTTGAGAAAACCGAATCCATTCAAACACGGTTTGTACTTTGTAGTATTTAAAAAAATAAATTTAGAGTGGTTTGAATGTATGGAAAATAGGTGAAAAAAGTTTGTTTAGCTTGCGGTTCACTAAAAAACTAAATAATTCGCTGCACACTTGACACAAGCAATGCACGAAAAGCAAGAGGTATATCTTAAATATCGATTATGTAGCCTAGTCTAATAAAATGCTCCGCAACAATTATTTATTTGCGACACACCGACAGAGCTAAAATAATTCGGCTGCACATTTATGAAATTAACATAGTTCGACAACAGACAACGTCGCCAAATATCGTAGGCAGCTAATTGAAAATAATCAATTTATAATAAAACGCGCCAAAGTCGCGAAAGATTTTACGTATTACCTTCCTCTATCTTATGATTTTGCCGTTTTATAGACTTTTGAAAATTTGAAAAATTTGTACTCCCTTGCATTAGCTGATTAGAGAACAGAGAGCTTTCAGTAGCATCTGGAAAATTAAACCGGACATCCGTGCCATTTTTTAGCTTTAGTTACTTTTCAAATCAACTCCCAAGACTACAATTATATGTTATGGGTTTCAAGCGTATGGTTAATCCCTTTCCACTTAGGTGTAAGTTTGAAATCAATGGTTCTATGTTTATACTTCTGCTAGTTTCTGATAGTTTAGTCACGAGATTTACACTTTATTAGTTAGTTCAACTGATAATTAAAAAGCACCAATAAAACATAAGTAACACAACTCCGGGAACGTAGTGGCAGCCAGTTGCGGTTGCGGCCGGAGCACTGGTCTAATACACTGGGTCTCAAACTTATATTCTTGCGACGCCTTTGAATAACTTTGCTGAACTTCAACGTATTAAGAAAAGGGGCTTTGTAAATTTTGACTAGAAAATTATAACTTTTATGCGCAGTGTTTTCAAAAAAACAGTGCTGGCTTTTCGAGAGAAGTTCATATTTTCGTCAAGTTAAATGTTGCGTATTGGCTTATAATACTGGCTTTGGCAAAACCACTCTGGTGTTATGTAAAAGAAGTTGTATCGTCGTGTAGTGCAACAATAAGGGCGATTATGTCGGAGGCCGTAAGCGTTACCGTCTCTTTATTAAACCTAGGCTTACCCGACAATTACGTAATATGCAATAGTGATAAAGAGACAACAGCATATTGGATTGCTTTATTTTGTTTAACCACGCAAAATTAAGGTTAATAAGGAAAATTACCGCTATTTAGTTCACATAGCCGGTAAAACTTCAACGCCGGGTATTTTATCTAGTATTTTATAAAACTACAAAAATCTTGCAACACACTTGGAAACTTTTCTAGACATGCTTGTGTGCCGCGGCATAGAACCACTAGTTTACAGCCTCAATTGTACATATTCGAATTAAGCTGCGTTTATTTTTCGTATTTTTAGCGAAAGTTCATTTAACAACAAACAAGTTGTGGAAATCTCATCCGAAGAAGACAGCGAAGAATTCGGGCTACTGGAAAAAAATCCAGTGCAAGTAGTAATCACTACTGAGGGCTGAAACAACTAAATACAATTTTCTAATGAGTCGTGACATTTATCAGCTTGGTCCTTGGCGCTGCTTGAATATTATGCTTTTCCTGCATTAAAAAACACAATTTTCGCCAATAGATCTCGACATGCACAGTTGCACACATGCTTTTACCCCTTCAAACACAAAAACATATTCTCCACGAAAACATATTCTATACGAAAACATATATCTAAGTATAACATTTCTAGTAAACATACACGCTGTATTATTGTGGTTTGCCTGCCTTTGGTATTGCAAAGAGTTTTCTGGTGAATAAATAATCGAGGTGATTGTTGAATTGGTAAAATGCAACTGGACAAGGCAGTTGATTTTTTTTTAGAAAAGATGTAAGAGAAATTTTCAAAGACTTTTATCGTTTATCCAAGTTAAAGTGTCTATAAAACATGAAAAAATGATAGTCAGAATTAAACGAAAAATGTTGCATTTTGTTGAAAGTGGTGAAAATATAGTTCAGACCTAGGAGATGACACGGTTTTGTACCCAACGCATGTGCACAACTTATATCGCCTTCAATTGTACCTGATTGTTCGGACCTATAATATACCGCACCGGTAATCCAAATTAGTCGTAAAATATGGCAAATATATATAAACAGGACACATTCGCCGAAAGTGTAAATTGAAAAATCACAAATCACATTTTACAGTTATCTAACCTTATTTCTGTAAATTTTGTGTGAAGTATAGTATAGGCAGCCTTCAGAATTGAAACCTAGCGTAGCATGAAATACATTTACAGATAAACGCTTGTTGTGAAAGGCTTTTTGATAAAGAAACTTGATAAAGAGTTCTTTATGCGTTTTTATTTCCTTGCTATAAATGTGAGTATAATTGTAACGTACGTATAGCGTACAGGCACAATTAGCAAAATTGCTTTTTGTGCACTTACAATATTCCCAGTGTTAAAAATCAAAATCAAACATATTTTGGCCACAACAGTTTTAAGCATTTTGCCGAGGCCATTTTTATTTAAATCCTGTAAATTGCAAGTAAACAAAGGAAATCCGCATTGAAGATTATGGCGTATTACACGATTTCGCTGCAATTTACCTTTCCTAATTGATTTTCATCATTCAATGTGTGTTTCATATCTGACGTAAAAGTAAAATTTCTGCAGTGAAAAACAAGGCTAAACGAAATAAAATAAAATTTAAAGTGGCCTGACTAAACACAGCAGTGGAATGTGACATAATATGGGGATCTTGGAACTGAAATTAATCAACCAGCCAAACCAGTGGTCCAAAAATATGTTTTTACTTGCTAACTAACAGAGCTAAAAAAACTAGGAAAATACATTTTTGTCTATTGCATTCGGTCGAAAATCCGGTCTTGGTGTAGGCTACTCTTTTTGTGTTGATTCTACGAAAAACATGCACCTGGAAAAAAATGCAAGTAAAACCTCTGGTAAGGCCTAACACCGCGGCACACACGGTATATTATATGGCACACTGGTTGCGCCTATCACTATGCCAGACGATCTGAAATCTACATGTATTCTGCGTCAAACAGCGTAATGTTCTATTAGTTTGTCAGGAAGTGGCTTCTGACAGTCATTTTGAGAGAAACAAGTAGCCTAGGCTATTTTGAGTGTATAACTGTATATAGTCTATAGTATAGCCTATAACCTAACCCAATAAAATTATATTTGAATTAAAAGTTACAATGAAGCATTAGCTGGGCTAGTTCAAACTACAGTTGGCGCATATGTAAATTCAAAAAGATATACTTCAACGTAGTTTTGGTTAAAAAAATGCATTATATTAGCGTTAATAATAATGTTAAGGAAATCGCTGCTATACAAACGAAATATTTTGCAAACTTAGACTATCTTTTACGTGGTTAAACAAACTGTTTAAAGCCATTAAACATAAAAGTATAAACTTTGCCAAAATTGGTCAGGCCTACTATTGAAACCGCTGGAAGGACTAAGTACCCAATGGCTAAATAGGCCTCAAGCACATCAAACATATTTTAAGTTGAAAACGCAATGTAGGGCCCACCTAATTTTTTTTTTATGAAAAAATGTCTCGCGCGCGCCAGTGGAGAAGCGAGCACGGTGGGGAGTCGCCGGTCCTTTTGTTAGGCGACGATTCACTTCCAACTTGAGCACATGGGTGTCGCCGGTTCTTTGTAAAGCGACGACAACGTTGCTTTGGCAGCGAACGACCGGGCGAAAAAATGCCGTCCGGTGGACAAACTTTCTCATTTATATTTATCGAGATAATAAACATTTTTGGTTACTTTGAGTTTCGATTTAATAGAGCCAAAAATACGGTGGTCATTATTTCCCTTGTAGAAGTCTACATTTGTAGATAGACTGAAGGTATAGCTTTCAACCCAAAAAACACGTGTTTTGTCTTTTTAATTTAATAATTTCAAGCTCTACGTCGTGCATCCAGATAATTTTAAACGGTATGCAGCTGAAAAAAGTTTTAGGACCCTGACAAATATAGTATCATTAGTGGCACCGACTGCGTAACTATGATTTGTATTTGTCATGGACTTGGGGATTCCCAAAAAGTATTACGATAGTAGTTTACTACTTTGGCGTTGATAAACTTTTAAGTTTAAGTTCCTTTAAAGCTGCAAATAACTAGTTTCTTGAGACGTAATAAAAATAAGTAAGTTTCAATTGGACCGGATTGCTCTTGTACCAATACGTGATTATTTATTGACTTGGGTTAGGGCTGTAAAAGTCTGCTTGGTGGTAGTATTAGATTTAATTTTCGAGTTTTGAATAATTTTAAAGATTTTTTTTTCTAAAATCGGTTTCTACTTTGTTAGGCAGGTAAAGAGCCTCACAAGGTGTCTGTTGCCTTTTAAACCATTTTGCTTCTTTACGCTTGCACCCTTTAGTAATTATAGTTATATATGTCAATTTGATTAGCTTTCCCAGACTTCCATAAGGTGCATGAATAGCATATACCTACAATAAAAATAATTTCAGCCGTAGGGTTCCAATGCCTTTTTTATTTATAGGTTGCTCCGTTTGACTTAAGATTACTGTACCTCAGGTTAAAGCAAAATATTGAGAAATATATCAGGAAAATTGGTTAGGTAATTTGATTTTTGGGCGCTGGTCTAGAGTCCTACCACATTTAAGATACTACCTGAAAAAATTTAGAACTGTCTTCTTTCGTTGGTATTTGTGTCAGGGACGTTATATTGCTAACATTATTTGGGTTATTTGGGGTGCAAGTTAGCATTTGGGTTTGGGTGATTCAGTATAAATATTATATTTGTTCTCTCATATTTATTTATTTCTTTCAATTTTGATTTTGACAACTCATTACTGCAAAAAAAGGTGAAGGCCCGTCATAATAAAATGCACATATATATAATTAAGTATAAATTTCTTCATTTTTCTGAATAATAGAAGGGAAGTGCTGTTAATTTTAGGAAACTGTACAATGGCTGCTAAAGCAAAGAAAAGTGCTGGTGATTTTTTGGTGGAAAAAAGAAATACTAGGTAAGTGGAAAACAATAAAACGAACGCAATTATTACTTTTCTTTATGAGGTTGTGCAAATGGATTTATATATTGTATATATAAATGAAATGTTATGGTAAATTATATAATTTTCAGTTAAAATATAATATTCTGTTGTTGTTCTATTGCATATGTAATGTAATATGCAGCAAGTGCATCATTCATGACTTGTGCCATATAATATTTAGGATAGTTGGCGGTTCTTTGTATACAAGAGTTGCTACAATTTATTGAATTCAAAAAATGATTATTGGCTTAACATTCAATGTTTTATTTAAAGTCGGCGTTGTCTTAAGGAATACCGGTTGAACTACAATTTTTGTCAACTTATATTAAACAATATATGTATCCTGTTTCATTTTCATTTTTTATGGGACAACAGACAAGTGCCAGGTTCAGGGGGCTTAAATTGCCCTTCACTCAAATTTATATATAATATTTTTTGCAATATGGCTACATTATGTCTCTGTATCCTTTTTTCACCTTTTGAAACAAGATATGCCATGTTTAGTTTTTTTTTTCTTTACACAAACTTGATATTACTTAAACTTGATATTACTTGCCAGAACATATGTTTGTCAAAATTTGAATTATGAATTACACTATCATGAGCACAAGCATTTGGAAGTTTTATCTGCCTCGTAGATTAAAGTGTACACTTGACTTAAGTCTTTAAGACAAAGACTTTACTTGGACTAGAGTCATTGTTTTAAATATCTGGGGATTAAATTAAGTATTTTTCATTTGAGTTTATCTGAAGTTTTGTACATTGAACAATTTTATTGCTGTATATTCTGTTAATGTAATTTTTTAATTGAATTGTTGCTCATAACTGGACAAGTTAACCAACTTTTATAGTTTAATAGTTTACTTTTAGTTCATTAATATGACTTGAAATTGACTTGCTCTCATATTTACTTGACGTGGGGAACCGATGACTTGGACTGGGACTTGACTTGTAACTTTTGCAACAAAGACTTGACTTGGATTTAAGTTATTTTTCAAATGACTAAAAAAAACGACTTGTTTACAATGCTGTATTCTGCGCTTCATATGATCAAGATTAAATTTTAACATTTTTGTTATTTTATGTTTTCTTACTGATCTGTAATTACCAAAAACAGAATTGTATTTGACGTGATGCTTATTTAAAAAAAAAAAAAAAAAAAAATTAAAATTTAATCTTGATCATAGGCAGAAGGCACAGTATATACACAAAACACTGCCCTATTGAAATGATATTTTCTAGTGTTGCTTTGATATATATATTTCATTTAAATAATCCAAAGTGTGATAATCTTCATATCTCAGTTTACACTGACAGCTTTTAAGAGAAACAAAAATTGGCATTATAAATGTTTTTAACACTAGTTACTAAAATATCAAATCTAGAAACTGCAAAACAAAAAAAAACTGTTTCAATTAAATTCAGTGTGAAAATAGTATGTTTTATGTGCATTATGCATGTTTCATAATTGATTTAAGTGTTGAAGAAGACGAGAAAATCCCTGCTGGAGAAGTTCTTCAATCATACTCAAATACAGAAACATTCAAGGAAAGCATAGAAACTATCCAAAATTCGTAAGTTATTTTCTCTATTATGCAGTATTTTACCATACCTTGTTTAATTTGATCAGCGGAAAAGCAAAATTAGTAGGTTGACCTAAGCTCTAAAATACATACAGCAATTAAGTATTGAAATTGTATCATTGTAAATCCCATTTTTTTTGTTTGATAGCTAGTTATTATTTACAAACTATAAAATAAATTTTTGTGTTAAAAATAGTTTATGTTTTTACATTTTATTTTTATCGGTTTACACACAAAATAATACTTGTAGCTTGCCTGATGTTGTATTGAATATATATTTTTATGTTGTATATATAGTACATCTACTGTTGATGGTTTGGGATTTCAAGATAAGCAATTCTTTCAAGTCACTGATAATTCAAAATTTGAACAATTCACCTATAAAATGAATCATAAGGAAAGGGGATGTTTTCTAATATTTAATCAAGAGGTTTGATTTGTTTCTAGATTATGCATTGTAGTATGATATCGTACTTTGATTATTAAGGACACTATTATTTTCTTACTATTGTACTTATAAATAATTTTTACTTTTGTACTTATTACCAGCTTATTATAACAATTTAAATAAACTTAAGTTGATTTGATCTTAAATCATTTTTACATTGATTAGTTTTACCCTTTGACACAAAAAATCAATGGCTAACAATAATAACATGTTTAAAAGTTCAATAAAATAAATGTTCAGCAAGGCTCCTGTTACGGCCTCCTAAGGTAATTAATAGGAAACAATTAAACCCCTAGCTAAACCATGTTCTTAGATTCGGGTATTAAATTACCTTGATACTAAAAGTTTATATTACAGACCACACAATTAACCCAAGCAACCAAATGTATTAGATGAGAAAGTTGTATAACACCACACCAACGCTTATAATACTTAAACAAAAGTTACTTACAGCCAATAGCATAACACAAACGTTCTGCCCGCTAAACCACATAGGCCTGCTTCCCAAATCCAGTGACTTTTTGACATCCGAGCGCTGGTTAGTATACACATACTAAAACTAGTCGTTACACAATGAAATATCTCCCGAAATGCCTAAGCTTAAAAAGCTCTAAATCCTAATATTAAAGTAAAGGCGATATGATAAATTAAGGCAATTTGATAATTAAGGTTAGAATTCGCAGTTCGCATAATAGCAAAATGACAAATGGAGACGCTACAGGTCCTATAACGTTTTTTAACATACCCTGTTAATTTAAAGTTGGGGTATATATATATCTTTTTTGGATTTTCGGATAATTTTATTTTTAGAATTTTGATGGCAATGTTACGCCTAGAGTGGGATCAAGAATAGATGCAAGAAACATTTTTGAAGCTGTCAGCCACTTAGGATTTAACTATGTCAATACTTTTCATGACCTCAGAAGACAAGAGATTTTGCAATGGATTACCAGGGGTTGGTAATCTTATTTTGTCATCAAATTTTTCAATATTCAATTGTATATGCAATTTACCAAATGTATACTTTGCTAAACAGCTAACTGGTTTATTTTATATGTATACATTATTTTTTAAAGGTACATTAATATAATATTATTATTTTTTTTATATATCCAGGGGTTTTGTGGTTTGAATGTTCTTGTTGAAATGAATTGCTACTGATTTTCTTCACTATTTCCTTTCTTTTGAGCAGTAGCAAAGGCGAGTCATGCAAACTATGATTGTTTTGGTTGTGCCATTCTTAGTCACGGTGAAGAAGGAGATGCTATACACGTAAAAGATGGACTGGTCAGCCTTACCGAACTAACTGAACCATTTAATGCAAAGAATTGCCCTTCTCTTGCTGGAAAACCAAAGCTTTTTTTTGTACAGGTACAAACTCAATATTATATAGAGCTTTTTTTGTACAGGTACAAACCAAGTATGTAGGTTGTTAGTTTGTGTTTAGTAATTTTTTTATGCACTCTAACACTTGATCCCAACTCATTATTATCAATATTGAGATTTATTGGAAGGACAAGCTGGAAATACCATAGGTATACATATACAATTGTACATTTTTATCCAATTTTTGGATTATTTTGTATTGAATTGCAATCAACAGCTCTTTAATACCTTAAGTAAAAAACACTACCTGTGATTGTTTGTGTGTGTGTGTTGTCTGCACAAACAATTTAAAGAGTTTTTTGCAACGAACTTGGTCACTGGCAGTAATGTGTTTTTGGCAAATTTTTACCTACGTGTAGATTTTAATAAAATTTTGATTTTTTTTTGACAAGTAAAAAAATAATTAGTAATTACTATATTAGCTGTATTTCGCATTAATATAATTTACATTGTGATATTATCCTTAATAATCAACATTTTTTTGTCTTTAATTAGAATAAAAAAATTGTTAATACTAAAAAAGCTTGAAACTGTGTTGTGCAATATTTTTTAGGCCTGCAGAGGAACCAAGTTTGATGAAGGTATGAAACTAGAGGGTCGTGACGTAACCGATGGTTTCGCCAATATGGATGACAACTACAAAACAATTCCTGTTGAGTCTGACTTCCTGATCGCACACTCCACTGTGTCAGGTTTGTTAATTTGGCCTTTGATTGATAAATACCCAATGTGCATTTAATTGTCAACAAATATAAAATTGTGAATAATAGAGATAAAGGGCCTTGTGTTTAATCAACAGTGTAATATCTATGCAAACATCATAAACAGGAACTAACTTATGTTTAATTTAAGCTACTAGGGCAAGTGGAAATATATTACTGTTTGCTTTACTTTCCACAAGTAATCTCACAAAGAGAAAATATCAGATTTTTTTTAGTTGTTGGCTAGTCTAAGTAAAACTAAATAAAAAAAATACACTTTTGAATTTGATAATTTCACCAGACAAAGGTGAACCATGTAATGGCTAAAATATATAGACTAGCATGTTTAAATTTGTGTTTACAACTAATTTAAAGTTTAATATATAAGATGATGAGTCAGTTAACTTTATGTTATTTGTGTCATAAATAAAACAGAAAGCTTCTTCAAAAGTTATCATACTTTTTTTAATCTAACAAGGTTATGTTGCCTGGCTGAATTCTGCTAATGGGTCTTGGTTCATACAATGCTTGTGTATTTGCATTCTTCAATTTGGCAAAACTTTAGACTTTCTAAAGGTATGTAATTTTTATGCATACCTGTTAGTTTTTGGTAAACCAGATATATGTAAAACTTTTGAGGTGTTTTGTAAATACTATCCAAACAAATTAATTTATACAAACAAGAAACAAATGACTTTTGCAATATTTAATTAACTAAGTATCAGACTACATCTGTGTTATTCTGATATGCCATTGTGTTCAGTACACAAATGAATATAACTTGATTTATTACTGAATACCCAACTCACGTTTATACGAGTTTGTTTTACATGTTTGTTAATGTGCCCAGTAAAGAAATTTATGACTACACATTAACAAACATACTTCTCGCCATTTTGCAATATAAGTGAGTATATAATACTGTAAATAAAAAAGAACAACTTGTGTATGGTTATTTTATAGCCTTGAGTGAATATAACGAAGTAGGTTGCATGTAGGTGTGTATTTATTTGTTATATATTAAAAAAATTGTACCTTCCTAAACATAAAGGTTATGACAAGGGTCAACAACATGGTTTCTTATGGCTTTGAATCTTCATCAACAAATAGCGATGATAAATTTAAGCAGGTCCCTTCAATTACGACCCGACTTACGGCTGATTTGTGTTTCGGGAAGCATGCAAGTGAAACTTCTAATAGCAACAATGGCCACGCTAATAACAATGAGGTAAGTAAAAAAATACCTAAAGAAAACGTATGTCCATGGCATATCACCTCAAAAAGTATTGACAATTATTTATGAACTCCAGTCATAAGACCGAAATAAGAACAACATTAACTTCGGATTAAACATAGTTTGAAATAAGACCAAAATAGAACTAATACCTAATAGTCGTAACACAACAAAATCGGAATAAGACCTAAACCCGTCGGAATAACACCTAAATGGCCAGAATCAGGTCTAAACAACACTTTCGCTAACACCAAACCCTACCCCCAATTACATCACTAACTCCCCTAATAATTTCAACCCTTATTGTGTGTTTTCTTATTTATTCCTAAATAAAATTATTTTTATTTGTGGTATTAACAAGATATTTTCTGTAATATTAAAAATTAAAAATGTTGTTTGTGACCTAAATGGTGTATTGCAGCATATGTTATTGTGGAAACACAACAAGATATTATTTTTCATGCATATTATATTACAGATTAGGTCCAATTCATCTTCCAACAATAAAGAAACTCATCACCCGAACCAAGCAACTGTATCCAGTGAGATAGAAATTAGTGAGCCCAGGTGGGAGATTCCCTGATAAATAAACTAATTTTTAAAGTTTTGATAATTATCATTTAAATTTTGCAGCCAATTATAATAATCAATTACAAGAAATATTCGAGTTTTTTAGGCTATATAGAGTATTTAACATCTTAAATATAAATATCAATCTATTGCATAAAACTTTAAGTTTTGTACACAATAAGTTTTCTAAGTATGCATTTGACTTGTTCCCGTATGTGCGGTATTTACTGTTTTTATAAGTTTTCATTGAACTTTTTTCATCCTATGTAATTACATACCACATCATAACGGTCCACCCTTGCCTTCGAAAAGGCTTATCGAAAGCAGTCGGCTTATTTAGAATTATAGTGTGAGCAAGGTCAGGCCAGAAAACAAGGCCAACCTGGTCCTTGAAGACCGACTGCTTACGGTAAAAATTTTATTTTGCAAACAATATTTTTCCTGCTTTGACTAATTGATCAAGAAACAAGATATCCAACAGAAACAGAACAGTTTTTACAAAAAAAGTACTATTAGAAACGCTTTTTGCGGCCTGAGAAAACCTGTTTAATTATCGTAAATGATAGACAATTTTACTTTCGGAATTTCGAATTAGACATATGCGCCTTTTAAAAAAAGATTATTGCAATTTTACGAATAGTGTGAAATTCTGCATCTGCCTTATAATTAGGCGTTTGCCCTAAAGTACTTAATGGTCACCTATTGATGTTTACCCGAAGGATGTCTTGATCGTAAGCAAGTGATCGCCCGTGAACCCTGGCGTTTCACTAAATAAACATATTTAAAACAAGCGCTATAAATATTTTAACACAGCAACAAGCACTTACGCGTAGTTGTCACCAATATATATTTAAATCAGAAGCAATCTTTCGCGTTAAAGTGGTGCGTTTTAAATGTGTTTTAACAGACTCTATTACCCGATAAAAACGGCAGACTTGAATTGAGTACATTGCAATTGGAACGCTGGTTTCCAATATTCGTCTTTAGATTTTGCTAGCATATAGACACGAAAACAATTGTATAACGCTGTTGTTTACCCCCGCTAATCAACGAAAAACCTTGCAGGGATCTGGCTGAAGAAACCCCACCTATCAAGCCAAAGAAAAGTACTCTAATGTCAAGACTTCGCAAGAGCTTTAGACGAAAGCGGTGATCTATTCTGTCATACTAAACGTTTTTTCGAAAACCAGGACAAGTGTTTGAATTGGTGTTGATCGCTTGATGCGTTTGCGTAATTTTTCCAGCGGACAAGATCCTTGTTTTGTAACTTGCACTTACCAATTTGCTCTCTGCTCTATCTTCAAATACTACCTTATTTTTATGCAAAAAACCTGCACGCAATGTTTGCTTCAATTCGCCTACAAACGCTTTGTTAATTTATTTTTATTTTCAGTAATCTTCTACCCGTCTTATTTGACGACATAAAACAAACAAGTGTTTCTTTGGTCTACGTTTATTTAACGAATTTAGTTTTTAACAAATTACTATTTTTATCATTTCGCTTTACGCCAATCTGAGTGACAAATGTTACGTTTCCTAAAAAAATCACCTGCCATTCCTCTGTCTGTGTTGAAATTATCAAACTTGCTGTTTCCGTGTAATACTTGAGTAAGCTGTCGATCGTTTTTAACTTTTTTACAGTCGATTTTAAGTGAATTTGCAAAATGTAATTCTGCCTTGCCAAGTGCAATTGCTTAACTAAAAAGTAGAGTCCTATTACTGCAGCATTTTTCTATAATGGTAGCATCGGCTATTATTGTAAAGTTTGATTTATGAAAGTTTGACACCGGGTTATTTCGCATAAAAATTAACACAACATAAGGGTCACTTCGTAGAATAGTACTATTTTAAAGAAGCCTTTTAAGTACCATATTTCAATGTTTTCACACGATCAATCGATTTTGATACTGGTAAATGTGTGCGTTTTATCAGTCATAGTTTTGATTTTTATATTATAAAAATAAGTTTTATAATGTAGTGGTCTGCGCACATAAACATCCAATCAGCCTGGAATTAGCAGACGGGAGGCCTCAACTGTATGTCACCACCGTCCAAGCAATATTTGCATAATGAATTAGTCTGTTAGCTCAATTTAAGCTGTTCTTTATATAATGCAAAATATGTAAGGCATGTTGCTGAGAATTTTTTAAACATATATGTTACTGCCGTTTGGTTTGTTCCTTGTTTTATTCAAGTACATTCATGTTTTCCATTTTTAATTTTGGTACATTCGCAAAAATAAAATTGCGTTGCCCAGAATGCGTCTTCGTCAGACTATAGCAAGTAGCTTGGGTTAATGTTTAATGAACTTTTTCGTTTTGCAAACAAGTAACAAAACAGAGCTAAAACATATGTCATGCAAACGTAGGTCAAGTTATTCTGATATTAAATTAAGTCAAACGGTCGATCTTTCACATATAGCTAAAACCTAAAAAGATATGCAGTTGGCTATATAAACATTAATAAATTTAATATGAAAAAAAATTTAAAAGTTAAAACTAAATGACTTGCCTAAAATGTACTGTAGACACGAACATTCTCTGGTTGTTTATTGGCATGGTCACTAATGTCACAAAAATAATATGTTTTTTACTGAAAACAAACATGTGCGTATGCGTCATACTTGCATTTTATAGACTCACAAGGGTGTATAAACCATGATGGTTTTTGTGCGTGATTGAGGGATTTGGCTTTAGCTGGGAATACGGATAACAATTTGGCAAGATCAACTTGCGTGACCTACATAAAAAAAACCTAGGCCTATTGAGATACTCCGACCATTATTGCCGCATGCTTTATGGGTTTGGGTTAAATAACAACATTACTTATATATTTAGAATAACCTGGTATAGTTCTATGTCATTAGTGTGAGTTTGTTATAGTATAAAGTAACAACGCCTATAATGCGTAGAAAATACAAACACAACAACCCTTTTACATGTGAGTCCTCTTTTTAACTGTCCTGTGCCTTTGTCTTTCTCAACATATCAAATAAGTTTCACACAAAAAGCATTTATGTATTTTCCGAGTAGGCCTACAGTGGTAGGCCTAAGAACACCCTAAAACACGTAGCCTAAGTTGATTTACCGCGAATAGCAAATAATGCCTTTATTTGTAAATATAAAAAAATGAAAGAATTTGTGTGACATGTGGAATTGGTGAAACAAAAATTTTTGCACATTGCTCGATATATGGAGTATGGACCATACACCAAGCTGATTTTAGCCGTTGACTGAACAGCTGCGACAATGACCGGATTAACCAATAGGCTAATAAGGATAGCCTTCAGGGCCCTCTGTTATTGGGGTTATAATTTGTTGTAACGCTGATAGTGATACAGATTCAGTTTTTGCTTAAAAACGAATGACTGAATCGAGTCAAAATTAGGACTACCATATTTTCAGCACCCAAAAGAGGACATTTTTGCCGGCAAGTATAGAAGAGGTGCCTTCGTTGGATTTATAGCTATAAATGGTGCTTCATTGTATGAAATGCCTTCGGCAGCTGCAACTTCGCCCCCTGATTTTACAAAAATAGTGGGTCACTTTAGATCAGTTATTCTTAACCTTTTTTCAGATGCGCAAATAGTTCTAAAAAGAGATAACTTTTATGGTTTATGTATAAGTTAGAAAAACTGTAATTAAATAGGGCCGTTATACCTTCGATGATATGTGTATTACTAATAAACAGAAAACTTAGAATAACACTTAAAGACACTTTATTACAAAAAAAAGTCAACAAAAGTAGAAAATTCGCGCCGAGCGCGAAAATTTTTTGCAGTTTCAATGTTAAAGTTGGCAAAATCAGAGTTGGACAGCTGTAGCAGTGGTGCCCAACCCAAACGAAACCATTAAAATCACTGCAAAAGTTTGCGCCTCCTAAGAGCGGTTCTTAACTCCCCGATTAAGAACCACTGCTTTAGATCAGAGGTACCGCCCCCTTGTGAGCGTTGGCGAGTTACAAGGGGGCGTTTTGGGTCTTTTTCTCATTTGGCGGGCGCTGAACACACATAAGGGGGCGTTACATCAAACTACTTTTCGCAAAATTTTATCAAAAGTTAACAGCACTGTAGGTAACATTTAAGCTTAAATGGAAACTTTCGTATTGCCAACTTGTGGTAGTTTTTAGCTAATTGGTAACTTCTGGCTAACAATTGGCTTTCTTATGTAACGTTATTGGTTATTGTTGCGTTTCACTGTTTTATACGCGGCAAAATGTTGTATATTTAAAGCAGGGGTCGCCAACCTACGGCCCGCCGCCTCTTTGACAACTAGACACGAGTCCATTTTAAATACTTTTTGACTATTTTAACTACGTACGTACAAAAGTTTTCGCGCTTGGCGCGAATTATCTTCTACGTCCGGTTTGTTTACAGTTTGATGCTGTCTTTTGACCTAGATCAGCGCTTCTTTAGCGTTGCACCATGAAACGTTGCAAAGTATTGTACGTCGCGGACAAACGGAAAACGTATTCAACTTTTGGAGATATTTTTTAACATTTTTCAATTTTTTTTCGACAATTTAATAAAAACTAGCAAGAAATATAAAAGAAATGCCGGTATTCCCAAAAATAATCGGGCTCGCTTCGCTCGCCAGGTGCGCCCGGACTTCAAAAGGTTAACAAACCCTGAAATAACTATTAACGTTATCGCGTTTTCTCAAAGTAGTTTTATTGCACGTTTCATTATTAGTATGGATGACGACGTGGGGAATTTTAAACCAAACAAACGTTTTTTTGCGCTTTCCGCCAACATTTTGTTACTGCCTCCTTAAATGTAATTATAAACGTTTTTAGGTGAAAAAAAAATCCGAGGCCCGCCTGAATCACAGTTGTTCTGACATTTTAATAACATAATTCTTAGTTACCATTTTGTACGGCCCGCAGAGACCTTTCTGAGTTTGGTTGGTGCCCGCGACTAGAAAAGGTTGCCAACCCCTGATTTAAAGTCTTGGTGCAGAAATTTGATTTTTTTCTGGTAATGACACATAACCTTGTGAAATAATGTATGTATATTATGAATTTATCTTTATGTTGAATGACAAAAATGGATTTTATTATTAAACAATATGTTGAATCGTCAGAAATTTTAATTGCAGTAGCGCAGAGTAGTTTGCACAAGTGTGTTTAAACCTTAACGCAATTATTGTTGTATGTAAATTATATGTTCTATTACCTACATGCCTTAGTTTTCTAATGGGCACCTACGTCATGAATTTAGCTTAATTTATACACATGCTCACGTAAATTCCTATAGTGAATGTATCTTAGACAACCTAAAATATGACTGACAGCTCAAAGAAACAAAAGTGAAGACAATATGTTGTTACGATTAATATAATACTTTACTGTAAAGCAAGATAAGGAGGGCGATATGAAATAATATGGAGCCCAAGGGGGCACTGGAGTAAAAAAGGTTGGGAAACACTGCTTTAGATGAAGATGATGCTTCATTTTCACCTCGAAGAGCCTGCTTATGCTTCGTGGTTTTTAAATGGTCTTAGAGGCTAACACTACCTTTGTTTGCCACAGAAATAAACGTGCCATATCCACAAGTAATGCATTCAGCTATGAAATTAATACGTCCTTTTCTGAAACAAGAATACTTCATGCGTAGCCCATCAGTAAACAGAGTTTTCCTCTTCGGGATTATAATTTTTAGCTTATTTTGTTTTATGGTTGTCTAAATTTAAAGATGATAAAGAAAAATGACTATAGACCAGTGGTTGGCAAACTTTTTTTGTCGCGGCACAAAGCACTGTTTTCAAAGCTATTAAAGGCCTACAACGTAAAATAACTACTAAACAGTGGCGGATTCAGGATATTTGATTTTAGGGTAAAATATTTCACGGTGCATCTTTTCCCAAATCACTGGTATATCATGATGTAAAACATATTATAAAACGAAGAATATAAGCGGGAAGCTAGAATTTGTTTTCCATTACATACAGTTTAAGTTGGCAAAAACTATAGTTCGACAGGCTCTTAGGATCACATTTGGCACGTAGGCCTTTCCAAGCTGAGCAAATTTAAAAATTCTATACCACACAAACTTTTTAAATAAAGTGCAATGAACTATCACGCGGCCCACAACTACATTATATAAACACTAAGCTATTCAAAAGTAACTCGCGGCTCACTAAAAATGGCTTTTCGGCCCACATTTGGGCCGCGGCCCACAGTTTGCCGACCGCTGCTATAGACCAGGCATAGACTAACTATACAAGCTTCTGTAAGAAATAAGAACCTCGCCTACCATATAGTAACACTGATAATAGGCTAGGCCTACAAAACTCAAACTTTTGCTTTATTAATAGGCCTCGATCTTTACATGTGAGGTTTGCTTGCAATTTTTCTGGCGCAATGTTTAAACCAGCAATTCAGCATGTTTAATGGCTACAGCAATTTTTCGGAAATAAATACAACGTCTCGCCTAAAAGTCTTTTTGAAAGTATACGCAACTAACTCGAAATGCGAAAAAAGAGAACAGTCTCTACGGGCCACATAAAATGTTAGAGAACAAATGTAAATCAGGCGGGCCCCGTTTTTTTTTTGCACTGTGTTACATTTAAGGAGGCAGTAAATTGTTTTTTCGAGTCCACACCTCGTCATCAATACTGCTAATGAAAGTGTAATAAACCTACTTCGAAACACGATAAAATAGATAGCGAAAAAAACGAACAAGAAAAACCAAATCAAAATAGTGAAGCTCTCAAGCAGCTAACGACCATTTACTTTTGTGTTTTGTCATACTTCCTCTTTTTAAAGACGAATATCGCTCGGAAGTTCGCACAGAAGATAGCAACAGTAAAAAGCGTAACATAGTCGGGACAGTGTCGGCATATTTACATTAATAAATAACATATCGCGCGCATAAAAGGGCACAATTCACAAATGTTTTGCACGGTTCGTTTTTGTGCACTCCAAAGAGTAATTGCTCGCGGGAAAAAACACTCGATATTCGTAGTTTAGTACTTAACCACGCACTCACGTTTTCCCAGTATAGACCGTGGCCTTTTTGCAAAAAGTACATTGGTTAGATTCGGTTTTACCGCACGAATAAAGGGAGTCATTTGTAACATTGCACCCTAGTTAAACTTTATCTGAAAGCTTCTTAGTTTGTTTTCGATTGTTGAATTGTAGAGGTTGCGGTAAATTTTCTCCCATGGCAGACGTGCACTGCCGCAATTTAAGGTCCAGTGCCATTTTAATTGAGCTTTTGGAGGAAAGAGAATTGTTGTTTGTATTTTTTCGTAAACCGATTTGGTGGAGTTATACTGCTGGATAAATAAATTTAATGTTTGGGTTCTATACGATCGGAACGTTGTTGCGCTACCCGAATCCCATTCTTCTGGGAGACTCGATATTAATTTTATGAATTGGACAAAATCTGTGTTGTTAGGTGTAAAGTTAAATTTATTTACTAATGAGTCATATTGTAGGTATTGGCCGTTTCTATTCAATAAATCCTGGTGAAAAATTATATTGGAATCTATAAGTGATGGCATAAAAAAAACATTTGAGCGGAATTTTACTTTTTTGTTTAGCCAAAGCGGACGGCTGTTTGACTTTGGATCTATAATTTCCAAGAGTTGTTTGCACGCCGTTATTGCGCAACGTAACGTTCGCATAGGAAGTATACGCCTTGTGATTGCATTGTTTGTTCCTATGTTCCCATTAAGAAGCGCTTCTAATCTGTTACCTTGGATAAAGGGGCCTTCGATTTGTTTCCAATCAGCTTCCGCGTTTTCGTCAAGTAGTTTAGAGATCCATTTCGTATGTAAGGCTAACAAGTAATTATCTAGATTGATCATTCCTGCCCCTTCCCCCCCCATTTGCAATACTCGCACTCAAAGTCTCTCTTTTCACCCTCTCCCATTTGGACCCCCATAAGAATGTAAAGAGGATTCGTTTAACTTTTAACTGAGATAAAGCATTTGGGTATATTAACCGGGACAACACTCATTTTAAAGGTTAGGATTGGAATCATGAGGGTCTTGATAACTGTTATTTTTCCGAGAAGAGAGAGACCCTTCGCGGACCAAATATTTGATACTATTTTAATTTTTTTCACAAGTGGTGTGAAGTGTTTTTCAATTAGATCGGCGTCGTTACTCGAGCTAGTGGGAATTTCAACGCCTAAGTATTTAATAGTGCCTGATGGCCATAGACCACTTTGTTCCATGGGTTTGTGACAGTTTTCACGATTTGTTCCGAAAAAAGGGCGTTTGATTTGGACATGTTGACCTTGCAGCCTGAGTTAATCTAACTTTAATGGTTAATAACTTTAATGGTCAATCTGGGCGCACCTGGCGAGCGAAGCGAGCGCAATTCTTTTTTTGGTATACTTTTTTTGGTATATGTTTAATTTCTTACAAGTTTTTATACAAAAAAAATTGCCAAAAATACTAAATAGTTAAAAAATGTATGTCCAATATTTTAAATTCGTTTTCCGTTTGTCCGCGGCGCACTTGTCAGCCTTCCCCGCCACAACGGTAAAGCGCTGTTCTACAAAAGAGCATCAAAGCGTAAACAAACCGAATGTACAAAGATGATTCGCGCGAAGCGCGACACTTTTTCGTCCTTACGTATGGGTAAGTAGTCAAAAAGTATGAAAAATTTAAACATGTCTATCGTTTGTCAAATAGGCGGCGGGCCGGATGAACTGCATTTGAGGCGGATCCGGCCGTAGGTTTGCCTCATTATTATCGCTGATTGGGTCTGGATTTAGGCCGTCACACAGCTAGTAAATGAACTGTTTCGTCACACAAGCAAATAAATAGCATTGTTACGTCACATAAGTAAACACATAGAAAGCAAACCAAGTTTGTCGCTCTAAAACAGTGGTTCCCAACCTGGGGTCCACGGACCCCTTGGGGGTCCGTGAGAAAGCATTTGGGGGTCCGTGATTACCTTGATGAATTTTAGGAAAAAAAAACGAAAAGCGATATTTTTACTTTAGATGCACATGTGTCAAGTTCAAGCCCGCAAGAATAAACTGTACCGGTAATCGGTATGCATTAAGATAAATCTATGCTGCTGCCTACAGTGTGTATACTGTACATTGACCTTACACTACAACACTATATCAACCACAACGCATGTCGATTACAGTCAAATCCGGATTGGCTCGTCTAATACGTAGTACAAAAGCATGCGGTGCAACCAAACTTTGCCTCATAGTGGCGGGAACGACACCACTGCTTGTAGTTGGAGACTGCGCTGTACTGGTAGGCCAGTAGATATGTACCGATAAGCATATAGGTAAGTGGTATGCATAGTTATAGCCAAGCGAGCCCACCTAGGGGGGAGCCAAGAAATTTTTAGGGGGACGCGAGCTCTACTTTAATATTTATTTTTTTTGCAGTGATTTTATTCGTTTTGTTTGGGTTGGGCACCACTCCTACAGCTGTACCATCTTTGTTTTTGTTGCCAACTTTAACATTAAAACTGCAAAAAAAATTCGCGCATCTCACTTTTGTTGACATTTTTTTATAGCAACAGGGGACTCGATCTTTGTTGCGCGAATCCATAATGTTTTTCCAATATTGCCGTTGTATTGTGTATCGTCACACCTTTTGAATCACGATAACGCAAGGATTAGTTTTTGTGCTTGACATTTTTATTTGCGTTCAAATTCACAGCCTTACAACTGTGGAGTATTTGCCCTCACAACACGTTTGTCAATACCAGCTCGAAAAAAAT
Source organism: Ascidiella aspersa (assembly GCF_963924565.1). Lineage (NCBI taxonomy): Eukaryota > Metazoa > Chordata > Ascidiacea > Phlebobranchia > Ascidiidae > Ascidiella > Ascidiella aspersa. The sequence continues at coordinate 20,450,334 of NC_139453.1, forward strand.
CAATGTGTATAGCACGAGCAATTTGTTGTATGCCCAATGCGATAAGCCTTCTTAAATTACAGTTTAGCGCTAATTCATCTAATAAAATTTTTTTCGCGCTTGGCACGACCCATAACAGACTTCACTACTTTCAAGTTGTGTCAGTGATATTTGCTTAAAAATGCCAAATTACTTTTCGTAGGGGGACACAATGCATAGGAAAATTACCAAAGGGGACGCAGCTGAAAAAAGGTTAAGAACCACTGCACTAATGGGTTTACGCTCGTAGACAAGCAGCACCTGGCAGCGAAAGATTGTTAATAATTATGTCAATTGATGCCAATGGTGTATTCAACTTTTTTTCGTTCTTTCTTTCTTCAACAACAACAACAATTTGACACAGCGCTGTAGTTGAGTAGCTTAATTATTACAATTTAGGTAGGGGTCCGCAGAATTAATAATTTGAATAAAGGGGTCCGTGACAACAAAAAGGTTGGGAACCACTGCTCTAAAACAATGTATGATCAATTAATCATTTATGAGTGTATGCGTACCAGCACAAGCCAGGCAAATAGCCACTTCCTTATTCCTTTTAGGAAATAGGTCCTTAAATATAGGTAAAAATAATATTTGTAATTTTAACCTGGTAATGAATTAAAATTCCCAAGATATGGAACGAATATCCCCAGATCCCAAGACTCGAGGGCCTAGGCTGAAATCCCAAGATCTTGGGATAAATCCCAAGGAGTAGCAGCCCTGGCTGTGCCTCTTCTCAGATTACAAAGTTCCATACACTGCACTGTATTATGCGTGCCTTTTTCTTTCACAAAATCGTCCATAAAACACATCTTCTTCGTCCAGCTCGAATGCCCACATAGTACGCGTACAGCGACTTCTTGCAGTGTAAAGGATTGTTTTTTGTTTATAAAATTTAACTAAAATAGGGAAGATTTAGTATCTTAGCTGAGCGATTTTTTTAAAGTTGAAGTCATACATAAAGGAAGACCCTGTTCTATATTTAAAAGGTTTACATCATACGACAGGACAAAAAACTCTGCGCTTAAAAAAAATCGTCTTTTTCTGCTTTCCTGGTCTCTTGTTTTTCAATTTTTAAATTAATGTGAAAGAAGGCTGCTAATAGTACAATACCGTTTTTTGTGGTTGTTGAAAAAATTATTGTAAACGGACTTAAACAAATGGTGCCTCACCATGTAAATAGGAACCTCATCGCACGTCACAGGTAATTAGTTACGTCAGCCACCCACTTTCCACCACCAACCGACTTTGCTTTCCTGTGATGTGCGTAATTCGATTTTTCTGCTTTATAACGGCTAAAGAGACTCGACTAACGCCATGCTAAAGTGTCTACCGAAAAATTCAAGCTAATGATGAGAGTATTTCTTCCAATTTACGTGTTGATCGCGTTTCAATGGAAAACAGGTAGGCCTTTGTGTGATATAATCAGCGAAATAAAAAAATAATAACTTTACGAAATCAAAATTGTTTGGATTTCATTCAAATTAATAAACCAACTGTATATCAACAACAGAATAATAGGAAGCAAAATTATAGAAGATGGCTTTTTAATCTGGCTTTATATTTAAAATAGATTGTAGGCCTAATGGCATCGGTCTATCAATGCAACGTTTTTTAGTAGTTCTATTTCTTGATAATCCAAAATGTAAAGTACAGTATAGTGCACCTGAAAACTAATGAAATTATATATTTTGGATTAATATCATTTACAAGTTTCAACGTTTATAACTTCTTCATTTTAAGCAAATTCTCGCCGGATAATCACCCAATGGCAATTTGATTTAGATCAGAGGGTCCCAACGTGGGCGGTACCGCCCCCTTGTGGGCGTTGGCGAGTTACGAGGGGGCGTTTTGGGTCTTTTCATGATTTGGGGTGCGCTGAACGCATATAAGGGGCGTTACGTGAAAGTACTTACTGCAAAGTTTTATAAACAGTTCACATAAAAATAGTAACAAACCGCATTGTAATACGTAACATTTAAGCTTAAATGGCAACATTGGTACTAAGAACTTGTAGTTTTTGCACCCATTGTTAACTTATGACGTAACAATTAGCTTTTTTATGTAAGGTTGTTGGTTGTTGTTGCCTTTCACCGTTTTATACGCGGCAAAATGTTTGTTTATTTAAAGCAGTGGTCTGCAAAATGTGGGCCGCGAGTTACTTTTGAATATCATGTAGTTGTGCGTGAAAGACGTACATTCATTGCACTGTATTTCAAAAGTTGGTGTGGCTAAGAATTTTTATATTGTCTCAGTCTTGGCGTGGTTCAGGCCCGCGTGCCAAATGTGGCCCTGAGTGTCTGTCAAACTATATTTTTTGCCAAATTCATATTTGTAAACGAAATCGAAATCATTTTTTGGCGTTTTGTGCGATAAACTTGATTTAGTTGCATAATCCCACACCGGTTTGTTTGAGAACAACGTACGTTTCTTTATATTTATGTACTTTTTTAAGTCTAATATTAGACAACAATTAAAAGACAGCTATCTATTAAGCTACTACAGGCATACATGTAATACCGTATCAGTAAAGCAAGATGGGGGCGGGCGATATGAAATAATATGGAGCCCAAGGGGGCACTAGTATAAAAAGGTTGGGAAACACCGAATTAGATAAACAAACTTTTATGATTGCTTTCGAGAAAAAAAACAATAACAATTTAACTAACAATATTTTGCGATTAAAATGCACCGAAAAAAAAATACACATGCCAGCAACAAGATTAAAGTGTTAAAAAAATACAATGATCACTCTTTTCTCTGCTTGTAGGTGGTGCCCTACTCGATGCTAAAACCGATAAGAAAGTCTACAACGCAACCGAAGGCGAGTCTATTGGTATTTACATAACCGTAAACCTGACTGGTTCACCTCTTACCCTTCAATTAACAAATGAAAATAATGCTGCATTTTTTACAAATGTGAGCATTGGCTCCAATGGAAGCGGAATCATAACGATTTCCGAAATCAAAACACATGATTCCGGGAATTACATATTAATATATGAAGGCACACAAGTCGGATACTTCAGAATACACGTCAATTGTGAGTATTCCGCGAAATAAAGTTCATAACTATTCTAATGTGTGCAAATAGTTTTCTTGCTGTAATAATTAAAAATTATTGCTTGCTGAGGAATTTTTTTTTTTGCTAAGGAAATTTCAAACAAATGTTTGCCATACAAGTGGTATTTTTACTAGCTTTTAAACAACAATTGTTTTGTAAACGTATTTTATTTTAATTAGATTTATCGGGCATCAGCTTTTACCAGCTGACCAAGGATAAATTTGTGGAATACGTCAAATGTGAAGCAAGCGGGTTTCCAAGACCTGAAATAAATTGGATTGTGTCAAATAGTTCTTGCTATTCTACAGGTAATTTTACTTTATTTATAGGTGGGGTTTATGTAATAAAGGGTTATATAACGCAGCTGGTCGGGTTTCTGAAGCCATAACTTATAAACAAACATCCCTAACCAACTATTACTAAACCACATTGCAATCTTAAAATGAGACACGATTTTTAACATTACAGGGAATTTTACTGAAGAAGCAACTATTTACGGAAACTTATCGGACTTAAGTTTTGTTTCAAGTCGTCTGATAAAATTTACTTCTTTAAATAAAAGTCTAACCGGAGAATTCGTGTGCATTGCTAACAATGGAGATACTCGTAACCGATCCTTGCTGCTTCAAGGTATAGTTTGATTTCACTTTACAACGTTTTAACATTAATCTCAACTTCACTCGAATGATAACTTATAAGATGTGATATAATTAATTGTTGCGGTACATTTTTCAGGTAACGTTGAGATCACAAAACATTTATCCACAGTTTTCATTAGCTCAACAGATGCCAGTATTGATTTAAAGGTTATTCCTCAAATATCAGATTCTACCCTTTTGAGGTTCAAGGTTTGTGCAATAAAATCGTATTTATACAGAAAATATATTTTTTATTCTAACAACCAAAACAAAAAAATTCGCCACCAACCATATTTAAGCTACATTAGTGTTTTTTTTTACATCAGTAGTATGTTTTTGGTATAGCGGATTTCTTTTGAATTGATTACTATTTGTTTTTTGGATTGTTTTTATGTCTAATTTGGATTCGCAATGCGCAATTTTAGTTCGGATATTTTAATAAATTAGTGGTTGTTTTTACTAGACGTCCGAAACTGTTAATTTTAGGTACATTTGCATTCACGGCTTCAACAGTCAGTTTGCGTGGACCGAGAATATCTTTTGCTTTACCCACAATTTAAGGTACAAATTTCGGATATTTGCAAGGGAACTTCTTATGATCTTCAGGTATGCCATATGCCATTTGTGGGTTTATTGGTAAGAAAAATATAAACTACAGTATTACGGAGTATAACAACGCCAAAAAAGCATTTTACTATTTAAACTTTTTTTTCTGTAAATTGGTTCAGAATCAAGCAATTTATATTTTTCCAGGTTAAATTGGCAACGGATTATTGTCCTGAAGTGACTGATGTGTTATATAACGATACGATTTTCTTAGGTACGTGAGACAGAAAATACTATTTGTAACTTATAATCTTTATTAATTGAAAAAAGCTTTTTTTTCTATTGCGATTTGGTCCGTTTTTGAACTATACCCACTGCTACAAATATCTTTTTGAAACGCAATACCTTGTTAAATGACCGAAAAAAGTTCGTAAATTAGCCCTTTTTCAAACGTTTACAGATTTTTTTTTTTAATTCTTACAGATTATTCTGATAAAGTTCCAGGAGGGACAATTGCGTCAATTGTACTCTCAGCTTTACTAACATGTCTTCTTGTGGTATTTTGTTGTACCAGGTGAGTTTGGATTACCTAATAACCGATAGTTATAACGAGTATAGGTCGTTTACCCTTTTGTTGTATGCATTTAACGTGTGTTGTTTAACGCACTTATCAACATTTTTGACCTTTACCAATTGATTATCATCAGGATTAGAGATCAAAAAAATAAGAGGATAAAGGATTTTCAGTTCCTTCCTAATATTTCTGCATCTCAAAACACTTGGCGTGAGAGTTTTGCGCCGTCGGAACTAGCATCAAGCGTAATAGAATTACAGGACTCCGCTAGTGTTCACAACAACATACCGGGGCAGTTGCGGACTTCCAAACAAGAAAGTCTTTACCTGGCAGCTTCTGACGTTCCATCCCCCAAACGCGAAAGTCTTTACGTGGCAGCGTCAGATGCTTCCTCCAATAAACGTGAAAGTCTTTACTTGGCTGCTTTAGATGTTTCGTCTCCCAAAAGAGAAAGTCTTTACGTGGCAGCTTCTGACGTTTTCTTACCAAAACGTGAAAGTCTTTTGGCTGCAAGAGGTGTCCAGACACATCAGCGAAGCAGCATGTACAAAGACAAAACCAGAGAGGAAAACAACGTGAAAAAGGTAATTTAAAAGTAACCAACTGTGGAAATTAGTATGTCTGTGATCGGGCCACTAGGTATACATAAAGAGTAGACCGATTCCATCGCGAATTTTTATACTACAGTTTTCGTAACAAATATATTTGGTTGGCCCTTTCGAAGGTATACTCGGTATAATATTCATAATTATTCGATTTGGCTGTTCACCATAAGTTCATTCAGGGATTTTAGGGGTTCACAGAGGTATAAAGGTTCACACCAGTGCAAAATTGTTTGATCCGATTATCAAATATGGGATATACTGTGAATCATTTTTACATATACTTCTTTATATATTTATTAAGTAATGTCGGTAATATTTTCCATATTCTACGTTTCGAAGCGACCCAATTTTCGAGCAGCATACAAACAAGAAGATTTATGTTTGCGTGTTTAGACCAGACCCGATTCACGTAAGATTCAGATCATCCGTAGTGACTCGGATGGTGATTACGCGATCCCCTACACTCCTCCAAAGGACACAAGAGCAAGATCTTTCGAGTCTCTCGTCCCAACTGGACTTGACAGTCAATCAATCAGATCCAACTCTATGTTTCTTATGGACGGATCCGGGTACGCTGCCGCCGAGTTTCGTCCAGCTGCTGAGCATGACGTCGCTTTACGACCTGGCACGTCAAGGAACCGCCCGGTGTCGATGTACTCGGGCCAAATGCGAAGGACCAAACGAGGTGATTACGTCACCATGCGCAAAGCTGTGTCCACTGGTGAGCGAAATATTGTTGATTTGTCATACCATTTGAATTGCATCAGAACGTTTTCCTTTTTTTGCTAATTTATATAAACTTTTGCGAATTTTATATAAAGAAAGATTGCCTAGAAAAGAACACATAGGTATAATGTAATATTCAAGACCCTTAATTTAGATCAGTTATTTTGTTAATGCTTTCTGTTTGGTACTAAGGAGAAACGGCTTTTCACAATGTTAAAGAATATATGCGCTAATATTGAATGTTTTGTGACACCTGTAAACCAGGGCTGCGGAGTCGGTTAAAAATAACCCGAGTCCGACTCCGGCCAAATGTGAGATTTCGTCGTGTCCCGGGCCCGGCTCAGACTCTACAGCGGCTCAGACTCTGTATTCCGCCAATTTACGTAACGAAACAAGGTGGATATTCAGCAATCCACATATGGGTGTCATATAATTCATCCACTCACAATACTGGGTTGGAAAATATCCACCATATGCTATTCCGCCTTCATAATTTACAGTTGCCGGCCATATCAGTTTCAAAACTTGGTACTGCATATGCGCACGTCGGACTCAGGACTCGGGTTGTTTTATTAGATAATCTTGCTCGAGTACCGAGTCCGACTCCAGCAAAACAAACCGACTCCGACTCCGACTCCGACTCCGCAGCCCTGCTGTAAAGCATATCACAATAAATAATTAAAATTTGCATTTCAGGTGATCATTTGTGTCTTCCAAGCTCTCCACGACGACAACGTGCCAGACCATTGAGCCACATATAGAAAGAAATATGTGTTAATAGCAAAAATGAACTCTACTCTTTCAGACAATGTTGATTAAATTTAGTTTAGACTGTATTATGTTTGGAAGCTTGCACGGAATTTTAAAGAGTCGGATGTAACTTTTATTAATGGTCTTCATCTTTCACGTGGAAGGTTTACTTATTTGGCAATAGAACTAGAAAAAGTGGAAACGAATTTAACCACTGTATGTGTTTTCCTAAATGTTAACATTGGGTCATTGGAAGGGAATTCCGATGCCTGATATTTTGGACAAAAAAATATCGCGCGATTCAATTCAATACAAATGATGGCAAAATTTGCCTTTTACATAGAAATCATTGCGTATAGAAGCGCAAATCATGTCTAAAATTCCTATATTATTATTTTTTTTTTTTTTGTAAACTCAAAGCAAAAAAGGCAATAATAAAATATTAAAAAAAAAAAAAAAAATTTTTTAATAATTCCTATATTAATTGAGTGTCGGAATTTTGGTATCGGCACCAATACACCATATAGCGGTCATGTTCAAATGACGGATCGCGATTCGGTTCCGGATCTTTTCAACCTCTTGTGCGGATCTTCTAATGTAGCCTAGTCTTGAAAACATAAACTTTCTACAGTGTCTTATGTAAATATCTGTCAGTGTTGATGAATTTTGTAAAATATCAAGCATAGAACGAGACTTCCAAATTCTAATCTTTGTAAGTGTTTGAGGATATCAGTAAGCGACAGAAAGCCCCAATTCGATGCTATTCTAAGACCTGGCCCGCGGGCCGGATGTGCCCCGCCAATGCAATTCATTCGGTCCGCCCCCTCTTTGACAAACTAGATACGAGTCCATTTCAAATACTTTTTGACTATTTTTTCTAAACAAAAACGTAAGTGCGAAAAAAAGAAAGCCTTTTTCGCGTTCAATATGTTGTAGCTTGTAGGGTACATTTACATAAATAAAGCACCATAAAAATTAAAGCGTGTCTAATATGTTTACTATTCGTATTTGGTGGATCATCATGTTGTCAGGTTTGACTGTGGTGGATCATGGCAGAAATCATTTGAACGCCCCTGCCCTATAGCATAGAAAGACTTCCGATAATACCACTTGGTATTGGCCATCGGCTCGCCGATCCGTTATTATCGTAATGCAGGTGTCGGCAACCCCTGGCATGCGTGCCACTTGTGGCACGCAAGGTGGTTTTGCATGGCACGCCAATTGATTTAACGCGCACGTTATGTGCAACCATTACATCACTACCACATCATTAACATTACTATTACATTACTAACACTAGCGCTAACTAAATGGTTGCACACATTGCCAGTTCGTGTCACAAATAAGTGTCTTAACTATGTTGTATTTAATATTATTTTTTGTGGGCGTACTTGTTGTTTACCACTACCCGTTCGTATTACGTCACAATGCAAAATGACTTTGAAATTTGCCGTAACGTTTACTACGTTAAAGCAGGGCATTCTACACCAGTGGTTCTCAACCGCCGGTCCGCGTCAACTTTCCTGCCGGTTCGCCCAATATATTACAAATTTATATTTCAATTGCAAAAAGCAAGATGTTGAAGGTGGCTTGTCCATCAAATTTAGAACTTATAAGCCAGTTCCATAATTTGCAGCATTGTGACGTAACATAGAGTTAATGGTCTACTTTGGACTTCATCTTACGTCACAATGCTGCAAGTGTTGTGCTCAACTGTTTTAAAGTAGGCTACAACTCGTTTAAATCCTAAACTTTAAGACCAGTTGTACGTGAAAAAAATCAATAGAACCACGTACAACACGTATGATATCAAAAAGACAGCAGCAAATTTCTCATTACATAGAAGTTTTCGTTATTTGCTTTCAAGTTGCATAATTTTGTCATAATTACATTTTGGATTGACTTTAATTTTTGAAGGTCCACCGGTTGGCAAAAATTGTTTTATAATTTTACCGGTTCGTAAGCTAAAAAGGTTGAGAACCACTGTTCTACATTAAAAGTAAGCACGTGTGTTTTTGTGCGACTGAGAAACCAACAAAAAGCGAAACTGATAGTTAACACTTCTAGGTATCGGCTTAAAAGCATCGAAGTGTATTTCGAAAAAGATACATAAATTAGATGTCAGATCACAGCACGGCTGCTGAGTCGAACTCAGGACTCGAGTAAGACCAGGTAAAACTACCCGAGTCCGACGTGTGCGGCATGCGCAGTACCAAATTTCGAAACTGATAAGGCAGCAAACTGTAAATTGTTAAGGTGGAATACCATATGCTCGTGGCATATTTTCCATAACCCTAGAGTGGATTGCGGTATATCCACCTTAATTTAGTTATATAAATTGGTGAAATACAGAGGCTGAGTCGGACTCGGGACGCGATGAAATCTCATATTCGGCCAGAGTCGGACACGGATTGTTTTAACCAACTCCGCATCCCTGATTGCCAGTGCGAAACCAAACATAGAAAAATGTTTGGCACGCGAGTTGTTAACATTTTGTCATTATTCATAAACTGGCACACTGCGTACGAAAGGTTGACAATCCCTGGTGTAATGTATAGTTTAAAATCGAGAAACAGAATAAAAACGAGAAACGTACACGGAGTCAGGCATTTTGTCCATATACAATAAATCACGAACTTCCTTGAAGATTAAAAACCTATAAAATATATGTTAGTTTCAATCGCGCATTTTATTATTTTATGAAAAAAGTTTAAAATTCCTCAATTTTCTTCACCATAAAAGTGAGGCAACTTTCACGACTTCGAGTGATCTTACGTTTTAATTTTAGGAAGACCGCATAAGATGCAATTTTAAATAATAAAGGTAACAGGTTTTAGGGAGGCTTCTGTGAATTTAACCATAAAACTGTTCTTCGATTCTGTGCCGTTTGTCTTTTTTGTTATACTGTTTGTAGGTGTGTCGCCAACTTTTTATAACCCTGTTATTGTGCCGCTTGACGAAAAAAAATATTGTGCCGCTTGACAAAAGTTTGCGGAGCACTAATGTTCGGTATATGTTTTTGTTTCCTGTTTTACTGTGAAGAGATATTCCAAACTTTGAAAAATATACATATTTTTTTTTTATATTCTTCCTACATTTTGTTTGTTTACGATTTTCTGAATCGTACGGTTATATCCAATATACTGTACATTCTGATATATACGTTTGACCATTATCTTGATACTGTAAATGGTAGTATTTTAACATGCAAAAGCCGCCTCTGCTTGTTACGGTAAGGTCGCATCGGCGTTTGCAATTCCAGTGAATTGTCATAGCCTTGTTTTTCTGATTTAGATATTACCCATAAATCATTATCCTAAAGCAGGCAATATGACTGCGTTTATACACTTCGTCTATTTCTGAAATTTATTTAGTTTTGTTTATTATTTTTGGCAATCTATATTTTGATAACGCACGAACCAAATGGAAATTTAAATATCGATTATTTTACAGTTTACTTGCGTGTGTATCATGTAAGACTGTAAACGTTTTCATTTTTTTGTTTTAATTTCCCGAGTCAAATTACATTGACGTCGTTAGGGTTTCTGTTTGTTGTGTGTTTAATGTTTACACAAACCGCGTGTTTGCCTTGCACCGGACTGCCATCGTTCGCGGTCAAACATTGTGGCTAAAAAAACCGGAGGAAGTGATTATATTCAACCCAACAGCCGTTGTTATTATCTATGATTTGTGTATTGCTGAGATAGCTATAGGCTGCCATTGCGACTGGTTCAAACCAGCATGGAGTTTTACACTCGAGTGGTCACGCAATCTGACGAAAATGAACTGAAACGTTTTCTTCGAATGTACACGGAAAATGAACCCGCAGCAAAATTTATTGGATTGTCAAAAGAAGATCAAAAAATTTACAATGACTGGGCGTTGCAGGTTAGACTTTTCTTTTGCTTAGTATTTTAATTGCAGTTATTTTCATAGTTAAGTAAACATTACTGTAATTAAAATAAAAGTTTTATATCTCGTAATGTTTCGTTTTTAAAAATCCACACAGGATACGCGTACAAACTTACGCTATACAAAACAGCAAATTATACAACTGAAGTCCCGTTTTTATAAACGACTGTTTAAATCAGTCCCCAAAGTACGCTAATCTTTATTTTTTTTTATTTAGGATGCGATTCCACAAGGTTTGTCATTAGGAGTCTTCGAGAAAACTTCGGGAAAAATGTGCGGACTTGCTATAAACACAAATGGGGATAATCGAATAGAACCTGTACATGAAGAATATAACAAACAACACATGTCCAAAAAACTTCAGCAGCTTAGTCGGGTATGATTTGTGGCTGGCGTAAGCATTCTATAAGCTTTTTTATAAGCCTAGTTTAACTTTATAAAAAACGAATTTACAAAAGATTTTCACACTTGTTTAACTTTAAACCAATGCGAAACCCTTTAAAACGCTATAGCCATAGTTTTGTGAACTGAATGAATCCGATCAGTGGTCATATAAAGTGTACAAATGCAAAAAGATTGCAGAACAATGTTTGACATGCCATTACTGATTTACTACAAAGTCTACTAATGCAACGAGTTTACAAAAGCTTCATCTATTCGATCAACAAGTAAACAATATGCTCAACGAATTTGGAACACGAGCCCATAAATCTACTACGTTAATTTCAAAGCATGGGGTTAAACTATGCTGGTTGTAAAATTATGATATACAACTGTGGTAGGGAATCCTGCGTTATTTGTAATTGTTGTTGAGCGGCCTGCAACCGAGGTAATTCCACTGAAGCGTCACCATTCTCAGCCAACCCCACTTTTGCCGCCATTGATTGCAGTCGCCATTGTATAATGGAAGTATAATGATTTTTTTAGTTTGATGAACACATGGAACAAGCAATTAGCGAACGATTTAGAGACGAAAACCATCTCATGCTTGAAACAATTGTCATTGACCCCATGTTTTTGCGGAAAGGACTTGCAAAGCAACTGCATGTGAGGTATGTTGTTAGGCTAACTTTAAACTGAAGTTACGGTATATTTGCAAAACTAGTTTATTTTACCGTAGGCTACATATGTATTTTTAATAAAAAACAGCGTTAATTAAGTGTGATATGAAAAAATCCCCTATGGTTGGTTCAGATGTCAATTAAAAATTAATAAATTAAGTTGCGCCTTATGACTTGTTTTGTAATCCAACGCAGAGCTTTCCCTTTTAAAGCTTGCTTTTAGAAAATAACTTTTTAATAGTTGATTAAGTTTCCAAACACCAATGCAAATTTTGCTTAAAAAAATAAATTTCCCCCGATTAGCAAAAAAAACAACAAAGGTCATCCATTCACTTTTAATACCAACAAGGTTAAATTATTTATAACGAATCAGTTAATTAAGATCAGTAGAAATCAAATCACAAGCTTGTAACATATCACAAACAAACAGCAAAATTAATGATGATGGAAAAGTAGGGAAAAATATGTTTCGAACTAACGTAATCAATTTTTATGTTTTTTGCGTCACGCTCTTCTAAAAAAAGAATCGACAGAATCTAGTGTTTCAGCTAAGCTTGAGATATCTATCATGACATTCATATGTTATGTATGACAACCAGTTGCTTCTTGCCAAAATTAGAATGTTATTATAGGTTGATAGGCCTAGTGTTTGTTGTATATTTTTAAACCATTTAAGACTGTAGGCAATGCGTACAAACAGCATTTGTAATAAACCATTTACCCTTACATTTACCCCAATTTGTTGGTACATTTTATTCACCTTGGCCTGAACCATTTCCACTTCAAGAAACTCTGTTCTAAACAAAGGTGCTTAAAACGTATAAACAATGTTTCGTTTTAGCGTTGAAAAACTAGCGGCGGTAAAGGGATATAACCTTTTGATAGCAGTCGGCAACTCGCACTACTCACAAGGACTTCTTCAAAGTTTTAACTTCAAACCAATAAAGACAGTGCTTTACCGGGATTACCGCGATTCTGATAATGATGAGGCAATATTCCGGGACATTCCACCACCCCACACAAGCGCCATGTTGTGTTACAAGAGACTTTTTTCATCTCATCTATAGTGATATATCTGCTTAACAATTTATCTTCTGTACGTTATTTATTGTGTTGCGTTTAAGTGATGTCGATTCAGTTATGTGAAAGATGTGCTATTGTTGGAAGCAAATAGTTTCCTAACATGCATAAACCTGATTTACGTTAACACAATACGTTCTTTTCAATTTTCCGCTTTCTAGTAAGTTTGAATTATAAATTAATTAACAGTACAAGCAGAGTAACGGGGAAAAATCGCATAGTAATGTTTGTTCCTGTGATTCTATTACCGAACTGGTCGACCGTGAGTCAAGTTAGTCACCTCTGTTTATTGCGACTATAGCTATGCACAAAAGCAACTTTTAAGTATATGTATTGTACTGTATCCAATGAACAACGAGAAGTCTACCACAAACCAATATTTTCTTGCAAAAATTCTAAAATGAGACACGAATCAAGAAATGTAAAAATAAAAGTCAGTCTTTTTAACATTTTTGGCGGTTAAAAATGACAAAAAGGATGAAAATATGTTCAAAGTGAAACAGACGGCTAACCTAAAATACTAACGGGTCAAAAGAATGGTAAAAAAACTAACACAAATGTATTACATTTTATAGTAAGGTATTGACTGACTACAAGTAATCATTTTAAAACACACAGTAAAAATTGTTTCATTCTTTAGTCCACATAACGATACACTAGTGGTTTTTAAAGTGGGCGATATCGCTTTCCTGGGGACGAAAGAGAAACTATGGGAGCGAAAACAATAGCGAGGGTTGCAGTAGGTCGATAACGCATAGTCAAGTTGTTTTAACCCAAGAGACAACCTAATCTGAGCATCCCTGATCTGCTAGGATGAGAACCCAAAACGGCGTCTATGTCAGCAAGCTCTCGGCTGGCCGTAATGCTAATACCTTGGTAATAAGCAGTTTGTTATAATATATTTCAATCAGGGACTTGTTTAAAGTTAATTCGTTCACTTGTATATTGCTGCACAAAAATATAGTGAAAAGTTATGATAAAGCACAAAAATAGTAAATTAATCTTGTTAAATTTTCTTGATTGAACTCGGAGAGGTGTTACTTACGTTAGAAATGAACATATTGTAAATACGTTAAAGTGCACAACTTTTATTTCGCAGACGTTGCATGCTTGAAAATGTTTGGATTCACAAAAATTCATGGTCACAAAGAAAAGGCTGTAACATAAACACTTAAGGGAAGCGAAATAATTGTAATTGTTACTGTTTTACGGTTTCTTCGATTAGGGCCGATATACTTTCGATGTTATGTCACATTTAACCACACGTATTCACGCAAAGTGCGAAAAATACTTATAGACTATGCGTTGGCAAAAACTTTCATTGATGACTGTTCGGTGGTGTACGTCACGCCCGGCTGTAAGGTTCTTGTAAACTACACGAACAGTAAAATAAGATTGACGAAGAGCGAAAAAATGTAATATAGCCAAAATATTGCGTCGTGCCTACATTGGAAAAGAGGCGGCGGGTCGAATGATTTCAGTTGTCGCGCCTCGGGCCGTAGGTTGCCCAGCACACCTGATTAACCTATATTTAGCATTTTCGGCCAGTCTTGAAGTTTTTTATTATGTCTTTAAATTATATTTTTAGCAAAAACACAAAATTGTCTTAACACGCCTTAACATCGTGCAATGTGCGAAAGATTTTTATGGGCTTAAGAATACGTTACGTCGACCTCTAATTTAAAAATTTAACCGATTGAACATTAATAAGTTTTATGATATGAGAAAACTTTGCGAAAAGCCACCCAAAAGTTCCTGCGCCTGCGAATCGCAAAATTACAGCATCACTTTACATTCCTCTGAGACGGATGTGCATGGTTTTGCTTTCTGGGCGTCGGGTAGCAGGAATCCTGAATTTCCAATAGTCGTCTGATACGCTACAAAAGAGAGAACAATAAATGTTCTCTTTTTGTTTTTACTTAACACAAACGGTATTACTTATTTTCTTTGAAATTAAAGCATTTGTTATCGATTTTAGTTGTACTTTTGTTTGGTTGCACATTATACAGAGCATTTTAAAGAGCACAACTTACTTTAACACAACTTACTTTTTTCTCTGGTTTGTGAAGATACTTTTACCCAACAAGCCCGCCTGATTCACAGTTGTTCTAACATTTTAATAACACAATTCTTAGTTAACATTTTGTTCGGCCCGCAAAGATCTTTTTGAGTTTGGTTTTGGCCCGCGACTAGAAAAAGGTTGCCGACCTTTGCTGTATACTATATTTTCTTCAAGAAAATAGAAGGGCACACTGTACGGGAAAATGCAAACCGCAAGGTTGAAAGCCATTTGTTTGGGGCTATATAGGCTATCGAATACTTATGGTAAACACCCGAGTATTCTAGCTTGCCATCGCTTGCATAAAAGCAAGGTGTTTGTAAAACGTCAGACCAAGCACGTAGATACTCCATCAAAAGCGCTCGCACCGCGTCCGGATACGACACTGTAGCCTCTGGTGTCCATGGACCGGCTGATGCATACCCTCGTTTCTTTAGCGTCGCAATCATACTGCCATTACCTAATACTGGACCCTCGGCCAAACGTTCAATAATACCACGTCGCTTCAATATGTCCATATGTTTTTAAACAACTTTAGGCCTTTGATTATACTCAGATTATACTAATGCCACCAGCTGAAAAGTTTGTTAAAGTATTATTTGCTCAGTATTTTCCAGAAGTCGACATGTATCTATACAGTGGATAGATCTGTTTTTTTATTTATTCTTTTTTCTTCTCGTTGGTAGTTGAAAGACAATAAGCAAGACAGTCAAAGATAGTTATTTGCGAAAAAAACAATTCTTCAAAACCAGATTGTATTATGGGTGAGAATAGTTCCACAAAAAAGAAATCTTTAGGTGTGGTCACGCACCTGTTCTGGGCCACTTAAGTTTGCTTAGTCAAGTTTTAGGAAAATGCGTTTTTTTTCTGTTAAAGCTTGAACTTAGGTCCGCTGAAATGTACCACATTTATGCCAAACAATGTTATGTCCACACAATATCTTCTTTCTCAACTTGAAGCTTCACGCACCCCTTAATTTGCTCTAAACGAGCGACTTTCGCGGTCAGACATGATTGTATAAATTTGAAAGGCAAATAAATATATATTTAGATACACTTTGCACAGATCCTTAATGTAGCTTGCAAATGAAAAATAAGTATAGAGTGTACTGATTTTGATTTAGCGCGAAACAAATTAGGTTAGCGCCTTTTTACCTGTATTACCAACCCTGCGATTATAACTATAGTATTTTGCTGTTGTCCATAGTTTATTCTGGTTCACATATATCTAAGATTGTCAAATACAACAGTGTTAACAGCTTTGATAAAAAAAGTGTGAAGATCTTAAAATGTTGTTTCAATAATAAAAGTCTAGTTTACAAGAAAATACCGGCATACATCATGCGCGGTCGGCGGTCGCTTCCGCTTAGCTTGTTAGGAGATCCATCGAATTTACAAAGATCTACTGGTGCGCTCATATAAATAAAACAGTAAATAAAACATTGGAAAACACTCGTCTACTCTATTCGAGAACGTGAAAACAATTTTCATACAAGCCTACAGGGACATACCGTAAATTGAGTGAGCTTTCAAATCTTCATATATGCTTACAGCTGTACAAAAATCCCAGGAGAACACTGTCGATCCCCAGCGGACGGTGATGGTCAAACTGTGTGTCGAGGCACACCAGTCTCTAATGGGTTCAAAAGAGGTCGCAGAACGTTTTTGTCATTTCGGAAAACAGCCTATTTGTATCAGAAACCGGCGTACAGGGGGAAAGTATACGAGGCTTTATGAGTGAATATACACTTAGTGTGTACATCTGGTACAAGATAACAGATAATTTTCGATAGATGACTTTGCTATGCAGTTTTGGTGAAGTTATTAGTGTTTTATTTGCATAAAGTTTTCAAAAGCCAAGGCCTTATGGCTTATGTCATGTCGTAAATCGACATCACGCATTTTAAAAGGAAGATACTTTATAACTATAGGGCGATAATGTGTAACCTAAAACGTTTAATTTTTGACCCATACAGAAACTTTTTGTGACAAACTTCTGACATACCAAGAATACATTGATTTAACAACGCATTGCTGTTTAAAAGCTGTGTTTAGTGCTCTATATGTCGTCCGTCTCTGGAGGTAAATGCATTTTATGGTGTTTTGCTGACGGCTGTTGGATGGCTAATTAGTTGGTTTCGCAGGTACCTTATATGCAAAAATCCTAAAGCTTTCTCACGTAAATCTGATTTTACTGTCGTGATTGATTTTTACGGCTTAAAAACATAACAAAAAGGAAAAAAATGATTTTTTACGAAAATGGGTGTAGCCTACGTCAGGGTAAGAAGAATGACAAAAATAACAGAGACCTAGCATATTTTGTAGAAGGAAATGAGCCTATTGCAAGTCACCACCAAAACAACAGAGGCAAAACCGCTTAATAAATTTATCCAAATTAAAGATACAGTACTATAAAGCTATGGTATTCAGCCGGTTAGCGCGAAACGGTTGTTAGAAGGTTCGTATTTTAAGAAGACAAAATGTTTCTAGAAACTGTTTCGAACTTTCTTATTTTTTCCTTATATTAGCCTACTCGCGCGGGGTTACTGTCGTTGATGTTAACCGAAGGTGCTAAACGGCATAAAGTAACGATATATTTTAATTAGTCAGTATTTTATGGAAAATTTTCGTACATGATTTGTATAACTATCTAAAGCGGATTTATCGATAATGCCATAGTATTTTAGTGGTAGGAATCAACAGGTTTGCACCGGCTCTTACGAATCCTTTCCTAAAAGTAAAAAGTTTGCTAAACTGTTTCTTTGACAAATTCCTAATAGTAGATTTAGTGATCCTTACATGCGTCCAAATGCGATATAATTGTTTAAATATCAACGAATTTTATCGTTTATCCAAGTTAAATTTTTTTCGTTTTTAAAACTTTTATGTGACTGCGCCTCGTATGCACAGTGCCTTTGGGCTAACACGATTGCCTCCCAGACAGCAAGCTAAAACGCATTGCCAAGCTAAATGGGGACATTTTTTGTGTTTAATAATAATATCACTCATATGATAGGTTTTGTCCTAAACAAATAAACCTACTATTTACTCTTGTAGAAATGCTTGCTACGTCGAAATCGTGCATGTTGCATACATTTTATTTTGTTATTGAAATTATTTTGTCCAAATGTAAACATTGCGAAGCCTGAAAAACATTATTTACTGAAAAACATTAGGAAGTACAAAAGTGTTTGAAACGGAGTTCTTCGTTAGGCTAATACAAATTTACTGTAATGTTAAATTTGAATACACAAATAGCAAAATATTTAAAAAAGTATAGTTTTAGTGAATCATGGCCTGGTGCCCGCTTTGCAGTTAATATCATATTCACACTTGAGGCTTAATCGTTTAAGTCAAAGCGTGAACCAAAACGCCACACAATAAAACTGCTATGTTTCCAATAAAACTGCTATGGATTCCTTTATGATTCCAATGTGACTGCTTCTAATAAAAGTACAGCTATATACCACTTATTGTCGGTGTTTCGGTATTTGCGCAACTTTTGTGACAGCATTTTCCTATTCCTTTAAAAAATAACGAAATTTGTTTTTGTCAGACGCGAAATATCAAAAAAATGCTATTTAATATTGTTGCCATCTGTCTGTGCTGCATGGCAGTGAGTGACGGTCAGCGATGTAGCTACGTCACAGTACCAGTCTGTGAAACCGACGTCACCATATCTCCCGGAACGTTGATGAACACGAATGGAACCAAGGGCGACCGGGGTCCACCTGGACCGACCGGAAACCCCGGAAAACATGGCCCCAAGGGAGACCCCGGAATAGAAGGGGCGAAGGGTGAACCGGGGGACGACGGGCCGATTAACGAGCAAGCTGTTGAAAAAGTTTGGACTAAACTAAGAGGTACTTTGCGACAATCTCTTAAAAAAGTGTTCAGAATATCCTGCCCGTTGCAATCAGTTTACATGATCGTTATGTTTTGTAATTTTTGTGGTTAAGGTTCGGCGTAAAAACACAATATTTTTTAATTGAACGTTTCAATAAATACTTCGATCGGAGTGCGACTTTCCACACCTTTTCTTGGGCTAAACTCAGAGGTACTTTGCGACAATCTTTAAACAAATGTTTGTACAGAATAGCTTGTCCGTTGCAATTACTATATGATCGTTGTATATTATAGATTTTAGAAAAGGTTCGCCTTTGAAAACGTAAAAACATATAACTTAAACGTTATATTACTTAATTAAATCCAGGCCTTGTATTTTAGCAATTAAATCAACAAGCCCTTTTCGGTAACGATTGGTAAGCGTATAAACGTAAACTTTGTTTTTTTTTACTCTTCTATTGTGTTGAGTGCAGTTGAAACATTTGTATCCCTGGCACACATCAACAGATGTATAGAAAAATGGAAAAGGCACAAATCTTTGTCACAAGCAAACGCATATTAATTCAGATTTGGAGATTCAACTGACGACAAATACAAGTTGTGCTAAATCGTCTATGAACGGAAGGCAAACATTTCGCGGAGGCTTGGAAGCTTATTGCGAAGATGGGTGGACGGTACATATCATCAATATCATAGTTCTTTATACGCGTTTTTTGAAATACCGGTAGTTTTAAAATAACTTGTTCCACAGGGTTTTGTCAGTTGCGGATTTTTTTGCTTTAGGATTTTTAGCTTTAAACGCAAAAATGTAGTTTGTAGTTAATTAATGATTTGTGGGTGGCGTTTGCATACCTTTTCGTGCATTTTTATAAGTGACCGTAATAGTAATAGACACTACGAAGCTAATGCACTTACTTTACGAAAGTTTGTCTTATATTCATTTATATTGTGATTTTAATCAATTGTGTTTAGTTTAGCAAAGCAAATTAAAAACAAATTTCAAAACGACAACTGCTAACTTATTACAACTACTGTTGCCTTCAGGTGTTTCAGAGACGATTTAATGGAATTGTCGATTTCAATCGCAACTGGTATGAATACTCAAGCGGATTTGGAAGTCTTAGCGGGGAATTTTGGCTAGGTTCGAGATACTTAGAAATTTTATATGCAAAATCATTTAAAACAGTGGTTTTTAACTGCCAATGCGTCTGAAGTTGGTGTTGCAAAACTATGTTTTTGGCGAGGTTTGACTGCGTAAACGCAAAAAATTGCTCGATTTCTATTGCCCCTATTTCATGCTAAATTTGGGGGAGTATTTTGAGCACAATAGCACAATCAGTAGTTCATCGCACTCCAGCTTTAAATTATAATGTATATACCTACTTAAATGACGTTTATGCCAGAATTACAATATCTAATCGGTACCTAAAGCACTAAACTAAAATATTGAACAACTCTGTATAATATTGCACAGTTAATGTTTGTTTAAGAATAACTAGCCCTATAGTGTCTTCAAATTTTTGGTTGCCGTTCCGTAAAATTATTCTATATTTTTACTGGTCCGGGAGTGTCAAAAGGTGAGAGGTGAGGAACTAACGGTAGGCCTATTCAACAATTTAAAGGTTTCACTATTTAACGTTTCATAGGTTTAGAAAAACTACACCAACAAACCGCCGCTAGGCAATGCAGGCTCCGGATTGATTTAACGGATTTCGATGACAATGAGGCATTTGCGGAATACAGGTAATATGTGAAGTTTACTGTCGGTAAATTAAACTAAGTTATCAATTTCACTATTTTAAATCACATTTTGTTGCCACTTTTATCAATATAAAAGTCAAATTTAAATCAAATTTTGTTGCCGCCGTTTACCAATATACTAAATGCTGCTTACAAAAGTCTGTACAACGTATATAAAAAGGAAAAAATAAGGTCCCGTACGGTATTTACGTGATTGAAAAAGAAGTAAAACTATGCGTTGTAGCCTATACTAGTCTTGTTAAATTTATATTATTTAAATAAGAAAAAGATTTTGAAAATGATTGTTAACCACATTGATCAAACAGAAATATTTAATGGGCCCTAATTGGGATCGATGGTAGACTATAGCCGCTTTCTAACTTTAAAATGGGCCCGCAATAGGTGTGCGGGTGGTTTTGGGTGAGTATACGTTTTATTCTTCTAATGATTTTTAATAATAATTTATTCAGCTCGTTTTCTGTTGAAAACGCGGAAAACAAATTCAGACTACATATAGCTGGGTATAGTGGTACAGCTGGAGACAGTATGATGCATTCGGCATCCAGCCTCAACGAAATGTATTTCTCAACAAAAGATCGCGACCATGATCGGTTAGTTGACAGAATATCATAATGTATAACATAGAAGTGTAACAAACGTATATAGTTATAACAATCCTATGATCTTTTATTGAGGGCATCGTTCACATTTCTTATAACTCGAGTATTGTGTAGTGGGGCTGGAAGTTGTGCTAGCTCGTGGAAAGCTGGCTGGTGGTTCAACGACTGTTCAAGAACTGATCTCAACGCTCCATGGGGAAGGTCAACTGGTGTCTGGAGCAAAATATTCTGGTTCACCTGGAGGGGCAACAGCCAATCGTTGAAAGCTACCACAATGAAATTCCGATGTGATTGATTGATAGTGTAGCCTACATCGACTGTATTCCCTGCGTTACTATATATAGGTTACAATGGAATCACAAAAAAGCAACGAAAATAGGAGATTGTATAGAAAACTGTAACAGAAAAAAACAGAATATTTTGATATCATTAGTAAGAGACAATTTTGTTTTATCCTCTGTTATCAATCGGTGGGTTTTCAAGGAATTTGTTTGAACAAATTGGCATTTTTCATCCGAATTATTGAAAACAACATTATTGAAACACGTGATAATAGAATCAAATTTAGTTGGGTGCACATATTCGTCACTTTCGGGTCATTTGCTTGATTCCTATAATCAGTAAATTTTAGTTAAGACTTGAAAGGATCAGCAAGCAACAGATAAAAATGTCACGCTATTTAAAACATTTGCTTATGTAACAAATAACGTTTGGTGTATATCTTTTTTCTACCAATTTGTATGCATGAATAATTAGGTTCGTAACATGACTTTATCATCCCAGTGGCCTTGGTTTAAATTGCATGACTTTATGTTTTCTTGTATTGCATTCATTAGATTTTATTTCGTTAAATCTAGGATCTGCTTTATTGAAGTGATATTTGCGATGACACATAACAGGGGATCAAATCTGGTTTAAAAACAGTTTTGTTAATAGATGTCTTTTCAAATGTAGTAATTTTGAAATGCACACTGGTCTTTAAATATTGGAAATTACTTTGCTTATGTATATTTCGTCTTATTAGCCAGCAAGCTATTTACAATGTTTTATTTGGGGTGAGGTGCCTATAATTGCCAATATAACTAAATGAATTATTTTAATGCGTGTTTTAAATAATACTTTGTGTGTAAATTGTTATTCAGATTTGTTGTTAAAGTACCAAATATTTCATTTTCATTTTTTGTGTCATAGTTTACATTATAACATGCTTAAAATATACTTACTTCGTTCTTGTTATATCTTGTGCATTTTACAACCCTAGGACAGCAAATAAATGGAGCGTAATCGAAACAGGCGAATCAACCATAACTGAGTGACAATAGGACCAAGTGCTGGAATTTGCAAACGATGGTTGCCTGAAAACTATACTTTTCATGCAACTACTCTACCAATGTTGGCTAAAGGTCCTGCCAGAAAACCCCGGCCTTGCTGCAAAAGCCTTAAAAACTTTGCTACCATTTCCGACATCTTACTTATGGGAGTCTGCAGGACTTTCTGTGATGGCATCAACAAAAACGAAACCGCGAAACAGACTCGACGCGAGGGACACGTTGCGGCTTTCATAAAGTTCAATAATTCCTAGGTGAGAGCATCCCGTTTTGGCAAAACAAGCTCAAAGTTTTCATTGAAAAAAAGTTGTAATTCCTTTACTAAACATTTGTTTTTTAAACGCCGGTCTGTGATAAAAATCCTAGTTTTTAACCGGTCTGCAGTGCAAAAAGGTCGCCGACCCCTGCTATATATTAAGAGGGGTGTAAACTATTTATACGTAATTTATGGAGCCATAAATATTTTATGGATTGTGTCAAATCTTATCGTTTGACTAGTTTAATTTTGATAGGGCGATATGTTCTCAAAATTGTGTTCATATCTGGATTAGAGTAAGCAGTCATGTGAAGTGCGAATAGATTCTATTAAATAAACGTTTCCCCATGACGAGTTAAAAAAACAATCAAAGCAAGAAAACATTGACGCCAAAGCGTTTATTTTTTAGCAAGAATTTTCCAAAAAAATTACAAATATATATATTTGGCGGAATTAAAAACAATGCTTTGGCGCCTTTGTGAAGCGTGATTCCTATTATTGTCACGTGTTCTCTAAACCAGTGTTTCTCAAACGTTTTCACCTGACTTATTTTCTAAGACCCAACTAAGTACTTATATAAATTACTGATAAATACATTTTTATGAAATGCTTTTAGGAAATTTATATATGTAAAGGATGTTGCACATACAACTTAAAACTTCCTAACGGTGACTTCCCCCAAATAAAATCAAACAGGGAACCCATGGTGATTTTTAAACAGTCGTTCTCAACCATGTGTCGCCCTTTGAATTGGTTGGGTTGACGACTGCACTTTAGTTCATATGGCTATAATTATATTGGTTTCGAAAAGTTAAAAACAGTAAAATAATAACTTTTTATACTGCTACGTTTAATATTTTTGTAAGCGCTTTCTTAAAACATGGTTTTCGATGAGCTTCTTAAACTATCAGACTGAGGTATAGCTTTTTGCATATTTGTGTGTAAACCAAAGCCTGTGGCCTTTCACAAGTCCATGACTTCTTACAGTTTTAACATTGTATTTTCGGTGTTCACAACTACTACGTCTGAACGCTAGACTTTTCATTGCCGCCTATAAAATCAAAATGTCTGGTTTTTCCTAAATATTCTATCCATGAAACAAGTCCATCATCATTTGTGTCGGTTTCCTCCAAAATGCTTTCAACAGCTCCTATACACAATGCAAAAAAGTTTTTTTGTTTATGGTTGTCATTAAGATTGATTGGTTAACACTGAGGATGTCCAAAAATTTTCGATACCAAGACAACAGAGCATTATGTAACAGGCGCGGATCTAGGATTTCAGTTTGGGGAGGGCCATGCATTTTTTTCAGATATGACGTCACAATGTTTTGAGATATGACGTCACAAAAGTATACCATTGCGTGACGTCATAATAGAGGTAAAAATAACATCGGATGGCCGAATAAACTAACTCCGGCAAAATAACGCGAAAAACAGAACTTTTAAAAGCACGAAAAAGTAATAAGGTTATCCTCTACAGTGGGCCGGTTTCCTAGTTTGACCCGGTAGGAAGAATATCGCTGAAAGACGCTACCATGTCTATTGTCTACACATCTTGCTTTTTCCCGAAAAGGCGAGAGCAACCGCACATGCCATCGAAAAAGCGCCGAGGCCACGTCGCAATAACACCATAGCGTTGTCTGCTGCGGTCAACTGTGGTTCTTTCATGACAATTCTCTCAATTTTTAAGTTACTGTAGTTGGTTTTTGCCAAATAAGGTTGCTGGAATGAGCAAAACTCTATATTCAAATCCTTAAACAATAAGGGTCGACAACCTTTGTGTACTAGTCGCGGGCCAAAACCAAACTCAGAAAGGTCTCTGCGGGCCGCACAACATATGTTAAATGAGATTTTGTGTTATTTCAACAATTGTGAATCAGGTGGGCCTTTTGAGAAAACGCGATAAATTTTATAGTTAATCTATTTTAGTGTTTGTTAACCATTTGGGGCAAACTTGGCGAGCGAAGCAAGCGCGATTTTTTTGGTATACCGGTATTTCTTTTAAATTTCTTGTTTTTGTTACATTTAAAAAAAATGGTTAAAAAATATTTGTCGATTATGTTTGAATACGTTTTCCGTTTGTCCGCGACGCACTTGGCAGCTTTCCACAGCGCAACAGTAAAGAAGCGCTATTCTATGCAAAAAGAGCATCCAAACGTAAACACACTGGATGTATGAAGATCATTAGCGCGAAGCGCGAAAATTTTTCGCATTTACACACTTAAAATAGTCAAAAAGTATTTAAAATGGACTCGTGTCTAATTTGTCAAAGGGGCGGCGGGCCGGATGAAGTATATTGGCAGGCTGGTTCTGATACAGATTTGCACTAACAACACAAAAGCTTTTAATTGTACTTGGATTTAAGTTAGTTATTATATAGTCGAGGTCAGCGTACGAATTTTACAATTTTTTTGAAATATTCATTATATGGCGCCATAAGCTCGTACACCACTACAAAACTTAAAAATATGTCTTATTTTGGCGAAAATAGGCCATACTACCTAGGGAACCGCGAAAATAAGCTGCCTATTAAGTAAAAAAAATGTACATATTTTTTAGTTTGGGGGGGCCATGGCCATATCGACCCCCCACCACCCCCTAGATCCGCCCCTGTTATGTAAGTTGGCCATTTACAAAAACAATAATAATGCACCAAATACAAGTGTAATAAACCAATGATATTTTGTTCAAGCTTGGTTTATCCATTGTTGCGTTTTGTTTTTAGTTATACGTCATAGTTGTGTCGCCAAATTAATTACTGCTGTACAATACAAAGTCTGTGAAGTCTGTGAAACGCATGTAAAACATGTTCCAAAGCACTGGAATAAATTCTTTCACTATTTTAGTTTATAATAATTTTAAATATATTTTGATGATAATAATAATAATTAATATTTTTTCGTGTGGTATATGGAACTTAAAACAGGTTTTGTTAATTTTAAACAAATCTTGTAGGTTTCAATAGTTTAACATTTTTGCGCTTTCGAATTTAGCAATTAATAGAGCTAAGTAAAATAATTGATGAAGGTTTACCGTCATTTTTGTGTAAACAGAAAACTTACCAATTAAATACTCCTCTGCGGTTGAAAGTGTATAATTCGCGCCCCCTTTCTCAAAAGATGCCTCACTAAGCGCCATAAATAGTTCGTTTCCGTCTAAACTTCGGTCTTTGTTGATATCGTGCAAGCTATATTAATATACTATCAAAAATAAAAAATAAAATGATTATGTATTTTTTATGTGATTGTATTACCTGAAGAAGTAAAATTCCATATGTTCTTTACTGATGTTGTCAATGGCCAAATCAATTAAATTTCCCAATTCTTTCTGAAGGTGTCTGAAAATTAGGTATCGGCTAGATGCGAATGAAATTGACAGACGAAAAACCACGGGAAAATGAAATACAAATGCATTTTTACATAGCAAACAAATTAGTTTTATCAACAGTTAGCATGTTCATTATTTTTTTAAAAGGCCTATATGATAGCTAAATATTTTGTTTTAACTATATGCCGATAAATTTTAGAAAATAACCCAATGGCATTACGTACAATGCACTCAAGCAGACTTGGACAAGTAGATTTATTTTAGCTTTTTAAGATTAGATTAGAATTAAAATTAGATCGTTTTGAGTTTTCTCAAATTAGAGTAGAATTAGAATTACCGAATTCCTAAAAAATCAAATTTCAATTAGAATTTGAACTAGAATCACATTTATTTTTTAAGACCAATTTAATTTAAGCGCAATTTATTCTTATAAGAACGTGAATGGTAAATATGTGTGTGCTAATTTTCATGCTTTTTAGACTGTAAAATTTACATAGCCTACAAGTCGTTCCAAATAAATTTAAAAATTCTGTTTTTGAACTGAGAGACTGAAAATGCCGTTGGACAAAGTAGCATTTTTTGTAAAATACAAATTAGACTAGAATTAGAATAAGCCACATTTTGCTCTAATTCAATGAATTAGAAAACTAGAATTATCTAGTTCTCCAAGTCTGCACTCAAGCATGCCTGTGATTTTGTTTTAGTACGTTGCAAGTTTAAATAAAAGTAAAAATAACCACGGTAAACGGTGATTGCGGTCGAGCCATCCATAGGAGATTACAAAAGCCCCTCCGTATCTTATCCACCAATATTGACCACGTATGTAAACAGCGGCCAAATGAACATTTAAAGAAAACAGGCAATTTTTTTATGTCGTTTGATTGAAATAAAGTAACTTAAAAATAGTAACCTAAAGTGCATTGATTTATGTCATTACAACACAAAGTATGTGTTCCAATACGAGTGCCCTATATTGTACACAAAGAATACGTCTTTCCGATAAAACTAATTACAACGTCATTAACGTGATTAAATCCCAAAATTTATGAAATTGAAAAATACAAACGTTTTTTTACCACGGTGTTGAATGATTTTACGGTTATATAAAGAGGTTAGGTTACCTTTTGTTGTTTTACTCTTTTCTGTCGAATTTTGCAAACGAGATTGAATACGCTGTATTGCATCAAACACGAGCTACAAATGCGTTAACATTATTCTGGTATTTAATTTGCACCCATTCTAAAATATAAAACTTCTCTAGGCAATGTACCGGTTTAACTCTATGAATACCCCACGTTAGTAACGACCTACTTTCTTATCTACTGCACGACCTACTTTTATTGCAATGCGTGCTGTACTTGAACTAACAGGTGCGCTAAGAACTAAGTGACACTTACTCTTTGTCTTGAATCAATTTGCCATTTTTCAAGCTGTAAGAGGTTCCAGTGCCAAAAGCTTGTTGCACATGAGCGAAGAACGCAATAATTAAAATCATTAAACTTAACATTTTACAGAGGTGAAGCACTATCTTAAAATGTCATTAAGCGCAACCAATCGTAAATTTGAATTGTTGACCGACATCTGCTGACTTTCCCACAATAGTTATTGTGAATAGAACAACTCGTACAGCTTCAAGTCACTAAAACATTGGAAAAGGGTTTAAGACAAATTAAAAGTGTGTGCGTTTTTTTTATCTAAATGTTATTTTGCATTCTAGTCACCTAATTTGGTTTTACCATTTTAGATTTTTAATTTGCAGCGATTGACGATGCAGTGGCCGGTTGCCACATTGATACGCATGATTGGTGACAGCTCTCTTTCTCCTCTCCGGCGCTCGTCAGCGCCATTTTTGCAGAGAAGCGCCTTCGTGTATTTCTTTTTTATGCTGATCTGCTGCGCCTCGAACGAAAGTTGAAGTTGTACAAAGAAATCAGCCGGCAATAAAAAAAAATTTACAATCTATTGCAAGTATGTTAGCCCAGAACATTTTTTAAGTCTTTTAGCTTTGTTTTCCAGTTTCCTAAGTTGTAAAAAAGTCAAAAAACGAGTTGTGTGTGACGAGCTTTGCTGGGCGCGCAGCGCTCATCGTCACAAAAGAGAGGGAAACGCCCGAGCGCCATCTTGCTCTCGTTGGAGAGAAACTGTTAAAATAGGGTGGGTTTTGCTTTCGCCCTGGGCAGCTCTCAAATTCCATTTTTAACGCCAACTTTATCCAATGGTTGATTAAGGAAACGCAAAAGAAAACTAAACATATTGTTTATTTTATTGCTCCCGCGAATTTTTTACCGTATAAAAAAATAAAAATAAAGACGTTTCAGTTTTCGTTCGTTAGCAGTGTGTGAATACGATTTCTTGTCCGCGTGTAAAGCGATTTGCCTCGTACCTAATGAGTATGCGGTGATGTGGCTGGCTCATGAGCTCGCCTACGCCGAGCGGGCATCGTTTTTAGCAAGATAAGAAACGAGGCCAGGAGCCAGCAGACAGAGGGGAGTATTGTCGTTCTGGCTTGCTGGCCGGGCGAGGAAGGAGCATTGTTTAAAGGAAACTGATGGGCGAGTCGGGGGAGCATCTTAAATATTCTGTTTTCGTTCGGAGATTAGCGCCTCTCTTCGGGTGCTCTGGCGAGTGTTTACTTCATTCGCGATGCACGTGGGTCCAATTTTTCAAACGAAAATTAAGGCGCGAGTTTGCCTGAGTTGCCATGCGTACGCTGTGCGAGGGACATCGCAACGCCAAAACACCGACAAATTTCATGCGTGCCTGTACTTTTTTACGCAGGCACGAATTTGCTAAGGAATGATGCTAGCCGGGCCCAACCACACCGGAGTCTACACCGTCAGTATCAACCCGTCTATGACGTCACACGGAGTGTCCCAGTCGGCTCCTCTTACTGTCCCGGCGCTAAACATCCAAGCTCCCACCCAACCGATGCTCTCGCCCAGACCAAACGCGCAGCCTCTCGTAACAACTCCTGGTCAACTGGTCAATGTCACCGCAGTTCGATCTTCGCCAATCGTCAAATCGCACGCTTGCTCTTACTGCCAAAAGTCATTTAGTTCAAGGTCAGCTCACACCAACTGTACTTAAGTCGATTGTTTGTTAATGGAAACTGTTATTTGCATTGTTTGTCATGTCACCTACATTTACTAGTGCCTTGAGACAGTTTGTTGTTATTAATCTTAAACTTGATTTATGGCATTATGTTATTATATAGTAAAAACACAAGCTGTAATTTCCTTTTAAGATAAACTAAGTAATAGTAAGATTGTATTATCCAAAACACCTTCCACACCACAGTTTTCCAAGTATTTAGAAATGTATAATAAAAAATACCTTACATAAACAATAACCTTCACACATTTTAGTAGTTCTAATGTTACATTTACCCTTTAATCTCCCAAGTGTTTCTAGTTTGTTAGTTAAGATTTTTTTGTCATTTAAGCCTAATATTATTTCTCCTAAGATACAATGTCAATCGTCATGAAAAAATCTGTAAACTCAACACAAATGCTCCAGTGGCAGAGGTTGTTGTGCAGCAGCAGTTACCACAACACAACAAGGAGAGTCCAGCTAAGATGTATATGTGCCACTTGTGTCAAAAAACTTTCACATCAGCTGATTCACTCAATAGACATCAAAAGAAATGCAAGGTACAAGTGTTTTATTGAAATAATATACATATCAAAATTTCACAACTGTTTTACACAAACTTTGCCTTTAAATAAATAAAACAGGATCAAAGGGGTATAGTTGGCTTGCCCCATTCTTCTTCTATGGGTTCTGGCCAGCAACGTCGACTTCATATTTGCAAGTATTGTGCTAAAGACTTTAGTACCAAATGGAATGTAATCCGGCATGAACGTCTTTTTCACAAGCCAGGAGATCCAATTGTTGTACCAGAAACCATCCTAAATGGAACCATTGCTGATGTACCAATCCCAGCCCCGGTTATTGGCAAACCAGAAAGGTAATTCGCTACAGCTCTGTAATTCCATCTTCTATATCAGGGTAGGCAAAAACAAAAAGGTTGCAAACCACTCATATATATGGAAGTTTTTAGTACTCCATCCATTTTGTATGTAGAAATGAACGCAAAAAACGGCAGCGCACATTATTTAGTTTAGGGTGTGGGATTGGGTTTGGGTGTTTCAAGCATTATTATTTATAATAAATAATAATACTTGACCCACCCACACCCAAACGCTAACCAACACCTTAACCCAAATAATGTACGTTGCGGTATATGCTATTTAGACCTTCTTTTGTGTTAATTTCCATGTACCAAATAGAAAGAGACCAAAGTTTTTAACTGTACAAATCGGACATATACAATCTCTATTAAAGTAATATACTTCCAATCAGTATGGTCGCCATGCATATCATTATATACTAACTTATTAGGTTACTCTTGCTTTTAAGTCATATTTTGAAAGTGTATATAATGAAATAAA
Source organism: Ascidiella aspersa (assembly GCF_963924565.1). Lineage (NCBI taxonomy): Eukaryota > Metazoa > Chordata > Ascidiacea > Phlebobranchia > Ascidiidae > Ascidiella > Ascidiella aspersa. The sequence goes on from NC_139453.1 coordinate 20,480,933, forward strand.
TGCCAACCAATAATGTTTATAACTCTCTAATTTCCAAAAGCGATACCTTAATATTGAATTCAAAAGTTTAAACCATGGTCATCCAAGATTGTCACCATCTGGTGCTTTAGTAAAGTAGATGTAGCTCCAAATAACAGAAAACATTTTATGCCTCTTGAAAATATATATATATCTCTATTGATAAATCAATGGTTGATACTTCTGCTGCAATTTTACATTAAAAAAGATTGTAACATTTCTATGATAAACAGTGTTCAGTTTCATGCAAAGTTAATACTTAAACTAGAGTTTTATAATGAAATATGTAATAAAATAAATGTTTAAATTTGCAGTACTGTATATTATTAAAAAAATGTATGTATTGGTTGAGAATAAATGAGAAACTTTGAAATGGGACCTTAAGAAATGTATTATGCAGAAAAGTTGGTAATAGTATTTCACGCTAGCCATTGTGTGTAATGTAACTTTCCTAGATATTATGAGGTAATCTTAAGGGCTAAATCAACGTACAGTAACGTTACACTAATTTTTTTGCAAGATTGTGGATAAGTTGCACAATAAGAATGATGATATATATATATATATATAGTTGTTAATTAAATAAGTTGATATGGTGTCTACAATATTGTTCTTCTGTTTTTTTCTTGATATTATTTCTATGTTCTGCCTATGATTTAGATATTGTCGTTTCTGTGGGAACTATTTTAGTTCCAAATACAATGCACATCGTCATGAGAAGATTTGCACCAGGATCAAAGATGGTGTGGAGATTCAAACAAGCACTCATAACCCAGAAGATTTGCAAAAACCAATGCAGGTTGGCTTTGATCAAACAACCCCTCATAAATACTTTATCGGTTCTATTGAATTTTATGTACCGGTACTATTTAAAAAAACTGTGAATAATTGAAAAAAAATCTAGTTTTAAAATTTGGAGATTTGTATATTCATAAGTTTGTACTATTAATGTGTTAAAAGTAGGGTTGGCAAGCCGGTCAATTGACCGGTCAAATACGGTCAATTGACCGCACTTTATTTAACTGGTCAAATACTCATATTGGATTCAAATGTTGTAAATTTTTGTTTTTGTGATTTGAGTTTTTAATAAACTTGATTGTAACTTTTAGAATTCAAATATAAAGTGGCAGGGTTTACCTGATTCAAACACATGTTCTGTGCTAATAACAAGTGTTTGTAATAGCAAATTAGATTTATTTTGTTTAGAATAAATCCAGGTATATGATGAATCGCATTTGTCATAAAAGGAAATACTAGTCGGGATCTAGAAATTTAGGAGAACCAAATCCCTTGTCTCCAGTGGACCCTGGTGATGATTTAGAAAATTCAGATAGTCGCAAAAGTATTTTTTTACTGATGCATTTACTTGTTGTTAAATTTCGTTAATGAACTTGTTGGCTTAACTGGTTTTGCTTTGTAAGATGGACATGGTTTTGCAAAAATTCTTATTAATAGTCATAAAATTATTGTTTTTTGTTTACAAACCATTGTACTTGAGCCAAAACGTTCACATATTTATTTAAAGTTAAAATCAAGGTTTATTTTGAACTTCAATTGCATTTTGATAGTGTGTATAGTATTTGACCTATTTGACGAGTATTTGACCGGTCAATTGACCGGATCTTATTTGACCGGTCAAATGCCCAACCCTAGTTAAAAGCCATATGGTATTTTAAAGGTGTAACCACGATGTATTGCAAACTAACTAGCACCTAGTTTTTAATTGTTTATTGATTCCAAAAAAGGGGTTTGTAGAAATCAAAATAAAAAAATCAATGCTCCTTTAGGTCGGTTGGGTTAATATTAATGGAAATAATTTAGGAAACCTGCAAGTTAAGTCTATGACTAATTGTACATTCATCGCCATGTTTATTTTTTGTGTTTTTGAAATGATGATTATTGTTTTTCAGAAATCCACATTTTAAGTTTTCAAAAATTTTATGATTTTACATTTCAGGTAATGTTCAGCACTGCACAGTCACCCCCTATTTCGCTCACACTTTCCTCGCAAACCCACCAGCTGCAGCAGCACACACCACAGCGCCAGCAGATAACACAGCAACAGGCACAGCAGCAGCAGCAGCAACAACAAATTACCCAGCAACAGCAACAACAGAACTTGGCAACACAACAGCAGCAACAACAACAACAACAAGTGCAGCACCAGCACACTATACAAACTGTGCAAGGACACCAATTATTGCCTCAGCAGGTACAAGTTAATATTTGCCTTTACAGTGTCATTGGCAAAAAAAAACTAAAATTGAAGCAAAATGTTTGGAATTTAGAAATTTTAATAACTCTATTAAATGTCATTAAATGACACTGATCCACCATGGCAAAATAGATATATACTTTTGTTGTTTTAGCATATCGGAAATTTTTGAGACAGGATTTGGTGTGGCACAATTTTTTTCACTTTTTACATTAACAGTCCAATCATTTTTAATGCATTTCATGTCAATCCTGTGTCATTAATTAATTATTTTGCTTTCGGTTTAGTGTGAAAACTTTCACAATTTTGATTACCAGAAGTACAACAGTTACATATTCGTCGAATTATTACTTAATGTTTTATAAATCATTTAACTCACAATTCCCATACATGAAAATCAATGAAAACCTAATTTCAAACTATAAAGCCTTTTTTTTACTTCTAAGTCGCTTTACTGCTAAGTTGCACACAGGGACATCAATTGACTTTATAAACTTATGTTAAACTATTAAGATTTACCTTTTTAAACCAAAACCACTGGCTGTAATCAAAACATATCTGAAGTTAACATTGTTTTACTCCACTTGTGGAAAAGATTTAATGGAGGGAGCCATAAGGCTGGACCTTACATTTTGTACATGAGAACCCAGCTGGATTGTGTACAGTTCGGAAGTCGGATAATGCTTGGCTATAAAACCTTTTTGCTTTATCAATCATTTTAATACTTGTATAGCTTTCGGGAGTGTTAAGCAAGCAATAAAGGATCTTGGAGAAAAGTATTTCAATTGTATATTAGTAAAAAGTCCAATATTATTTGTACAGACAATGCTGCTGATTGACCCTCACCACTTGCAGCCGTTCCATGTGTGCAAGTTTTGCAACAAGCAGATGAGCACACGCTGTGATGCCGTGGACAGCCAAACACTATCCAACGTCCAAACTGTAGCAACGGTCACTGGACAGCACATGCAGCTACCAGCTGGTTCCTCTGCGCAACTTACCAGCCTTATGGCTCCTGTCATGGCATCTTTGCCGCAAGTGGTATGTTTACTTCACATTTGTTTAGTTGTTGTAAGTAGAGTTTTGAGTACTGAATTTATTGTTTAACATTGAGTTTACATAAAAAAGTCAAGTAAAGTATTAAAACTTATCATGATTATATTTATTAAATTTGCTGGGTTCATTTAAAGATTGTTTAACATCCTTTTAAACCACTTATTTTTTGTCGGTAAATACAATTAGCCTTAGCATTGAGTAAGCAGCTAATGATCTAATATTTTATGCAATATTTAAAACGTTAAAAAAAATCGAAACTAGTGTTATAAATTAATATATGTTACTACTAATAGGCTCTGGTTCAACCTCATGGTCAACTGCCTATGATACAGCAACAAAGTCATTTGCAACAACAACAACAGCAGCAACAGGTTAAACCACAGCAATCACAACAAACAAACCAACTACAGACAAGTACTCGTGGCCAGCAAGGCTCCCAACAGCAACAACAACAACAGCAGCAGCAGCTAGCGCTTCAACAACAACTCAGCTTGCAACAGCACCAGACCCAGATGTCTCAGGGTCAACAGCAGATTACACAGTTGCAACCCATGCAGCAAGTGCAGACGCAAAATCAACAGGTGCAGCAGCCCCAGCAGCAAATCCAACAAGACCAGAATCAACAGCAAAACTTTCCCCATCACCAGCAACAACAGCAGCAGGCAAATGTGGAGAGGCCACATGCCTGTCGGTATTGCGACAAGCACTTTGCTACCAAGTGGTACCTGGACCAGCATGAGCGGATTCACACCGGAGAGGCTGACATGTGCAAGCAGTGTGGCAAGTATTTTGTCACACGCTGGCATCTTGAAAAACACATGCGTGTTCATCTGCCAGGCCAGGCTAGGAAAATGAAAAAAGATAGCCAGACGTCATCCTCATCAGCTGTTGCTGTTGTAAGTGAACAAACGTCCCTACCAACAGAAATAAAAGACCTCCCGTTTTCCCAGCAAATGATCATAGGCTCCAATACAGTGGTTGTGTCGGGCGATGGCCAACACATTGCATCCTCTGTCAGTGTGAGCAGTACCTCCGAAAGCATAAGAGCACTCAGTGAAAGGCCGCAGTCTGCCACATATGTTCTATCTGCAGATCATACACAGTATTTTTTACCTGGCCTGGGTTCGGGCACGCCACAAGTAGCGGTAGTTCCATCATCAGCAAGCCAAGAGCAGGATCATAATGACCAATCACAGCAAGCTTCCACCATTGACAAGAGCCAAATAAGCATCACTTACTAACGTAATTAGCATTACCTTTTGTGTGTTTTAATATTAGATCATGTTTTGGTTCAGGCCATTGAATTTGCACATTAAATCATTGCTATTGCCATGAATCATCTATTGCCAATTTATTGCTTGTTAGGGTTGCCACTAAGGTTTAAAAGAACCTTCAAATGTATTTTAATTGGTTTGCTTATTTAAATGTCTTTGAAAAGTAGTGCCACAGTAAAACAAATTTGTAAACAATTTGTTATGTGTTGAACATGGCATATATACCGTATTCAAAACATGTGGAGTGATTTAGGTGTTTAAAAACCTATTCATTCTTAAAAAGGTGTGGCAACCCTGGTATTTGTGGCTGAAGCCGGATTTAACTTCTTTGTATTGATAATAGCCGCTTAATTAGATACTTTCTGGTAACAATTTAATAGGTATAGGACAAACCATTTTTTTATTCTTGTGAAAAGATAAGGCTTCATTTCTCAACACCAATGTGGTGCTTTTTAGTATCACACCAAATAACAGTTTACACTTATTTTATTACTTTGTTGTAATCATGAGTTGTCTGATTGAACTTTGTTGCAAACTCAATTTAATATTTATCAGGTGCTATTGTAGCTTTTTTTGTAATTTTGTTGTAAATTTAAAGTGTGCCGGTGGTGCTGTTGAAGCAATCTAAATTCAAACAATTAAAATTAGGTTTTCAAACTTCGTTGGAACGTTATTCTTTGTTTGCTTGTTTTTAAGCAATAAAATTCACAAAAAGCACTGAATTGCTTTTATAGCGTTTTACATCCATTGTGTATTTAATGCAAATAAACATTGTACTGGGCTACAGCATGACTGTTTTTCTTTATTCAAGTGCAGATTTTAGAACTTACAAATAAGACAATTTAGTTTTTTTTTAATTGCGCTCAACAATCATATTAATCATGAAGTCCTTATCAAAGATTTTTTGCAATCTTTTTTTAACACCAAACACAATTGTTCTTCCCAGCCGTTCAACAACTTGCTCTTGTTTTGCTTTTGTGCATCCCAACACAAATAAAATGTTTAGAACGCCATTTTCTTCTTTCCACTCCTCTATTGCAACACTTGTAATATAGGGCATTTCGTCTGCAAGATTTTCAAGAAGGGTGGATCGCATAACACCTTTTGCAATTTCATAAGGGCTTTGATCTGTTTGAACCTTACTGTGAAAACGCCACTGCTCGGGCACAGCCTTTGACAGTAAATAACTTTTCAGTTGTTCTAGTTGTTCACCCTTTAAGGCAGACACTATAAACACTTGCTTAAAGTCTGGCCACCCACTACACTGTTTTAGCTCTTTTAGAATCCTATGTTCATTTTGAAGAGCGGTACGTATTTTTGAAACATCAGTTATGTGTTCGACATTCTCAAAAGTTTTGACAACCTCAGTTTTCAAGGGTGGTAACGGTAATGAATCAACAGTTACAGTATTGTCAGGGCCACAGGGCACTCCATCAACCATGCCATTTGTCATGGTTTCGATAATTGGTAAAAGATCCATTCGTTTGTAAATTCTGTCAACCTTGTTCAGAACCAATATTGAGGGTACATGCTTGTGTTTCATTAGATGAAGTAGCGTTTCTGCGTGTAGTCTTCCAGCACTTCCAACACTTGTGAGTAAATCCACAACAACCATTGACAAATGTGCATCTTCCATACACAAATCGGGAAGCTTTGAATGTTCATACTTAAGTTTATGCTTGTTGCAGTTGGCTTTACTTCGAATTCCCGGGGAATCGAAAAATTCCAGTTGAGTGTCCTTTGCGGTAAGAACAGCTAAAGTATTGTTGACTGTGGTATCTATTTTTGTTGATGTTGGAAGCAGTGACGTGCCTGTTAGGGCATTAATTAATGTTGATTTTCCGGCATTTGGTTTACCAACAACTGCAACCCTTAGTCGTTTCGAGTTGAGTGGGTTGTTAGGCTTGCTGGCAAGCAACGTTAGTTGCTCTGCTTCCGAGCTTGGAACGGTGGACTTGTAGTTTTCTAATCGCAGCTGTGTAGAAGTGTGATGCAAAAACTTCTTAACAATCTGAACCACATGTCGAGGCTTTGCCGTTTGTAATTCCAACCAACACTTTGTAAGCTTAGGAACAACTACCATTTTAAATTGCGTGATAAACAATAAAAAGTATGTGTATTATGTTATACATACACTTAACATGAGGTAACATCATGAACCATAGAAACCTTACTAGCTTGATTAAATTAACTTACACCACCACTGATTTGCACAAACCCAGGCGATTGTAGTAGTTATGTTCAACCTCAAATTGAAATTAATTATTGTTTTAAGGTAAATACCCTAGCAAAATAACCATTGGGCTGTTTATATAAAAAAAATATTAGCAATTTTTTTTCGTAAAAGAATTTGGTGCACAAAACATGATATGTGATAAAACATCAGGAATACCGGTACCTATAATACCATATAATTGTATCATTGATCCAATAGAGAGGCTAAAAAAAATGTGCACATTGTGCACCGAATGTGCAGTATTATCACTATAAGCCAAAGAGATTATAATCATGAGGACAAACTGTGACGTAGCCCATTGTTCTACTTTCGACAGCGTTCCGCTCTAATGCATAATAGTAAAACGTAAACATCTGGGCTTTACTTGCATGTTGGTGAGCTAAAATTTTGGAGCAACCGGCTTATATATATTAAGGTTCGACATTTCTGACAGGTTAAAAGTTATGTTTGAATTAAGTGTCAAACTTTCATTGCCGAGTTTCGTGTAAACACACTTAAAAATCCTGTAAGGCAAAAGTACTATATCATATGGTAACACACTCGTTGGCGCGCCAACGTCGTCCAGTTAATGACTGCGGAAGCGTACAACGCGTTGCTGTAGAGTAGACCAGTGGTTCCAAACCGAAGTGCCGGAGAGGAATTTACATTTTTTTATTATTACCAGTAAGCCTTTTGGTACAACTTTTTGTGTTCGCTTATATAGTACCACAATAAACAAAATTTTACAATATTGTTTAAAGTTATTTTTATTGCCCCAGTTTCGTTTATTTTAGCATTACAGTAAAACACTTATTAGAGTAGGGATCTTGTAATACATTCAATTATTTTTTAGTTTTGGTGTTAATAGGCTGCTTACAGCACAACAAATGGTAAAAGAGGGGAAAATTTGAAGGAATTTATTGTGTTTTACTCTTTAAATAATCTGCTCATTCTGTGACCAGAACTTTTCAAGTGGAGGTTCCCAATCAGTTTTCCAACCTGTATAATAGAAAAACAGTGTAACATACTAAATTAAAAAAATATTTTAAATAAATAAATTCTTTTGGTATGTTAATGTCAAATTATGTAACGCACATTACTTCAATAAATGCATGCCAAGGCAGAAATCGAGAAATGTTATTTTTTAAACTGTTAAACCTAGGTGGTCAAAAAGTTTAATATAATAAAAGAGGTCACAGCCTGAAAACTTTGGGTAGCCCTAAACTAGATAAACTTTACCCATGGACAGTTAGCAGTTTAAGGTTTTTTTTATAAGTAAAATAAATACTCTATTCTGTAATGGTTTGCATTATGATCTCACACTATGATCTCATTGTCACAATAATCTTACCAGAGGTTTGTTGTATCTTTCAGGAATAGACTGACTTTTTTTTTTTTCCCCCAGTGTACTGTTGATATGTCTTTAAGCAATGTCCAACATATTCCCAGAATGGCTGAATCACAGTTACAAACGAATATGTGTTCTTATTATAGTTCAACTAGTAACCAGGGCTGCGGAGTCGGTTAAAATAAACCCGAGTCCGACTCCGGCCAAAAAAATAAACCCGAGTCCGACTCCCGAGTCCGACTCCGGCCAAATGTCGAACTATTTTTTATCCATGTTTTATTTAATTGGATAACAGGCTGGCAACAGGACACTCAAACTTTTTCGCGCGAATCGATAATGTTTTTGCAATTTTGCTGCTGTTGTTGTGTTGTGTTATCACATCTTTTGAAACACGACAACGCAAAGTTTAATTTTTGCGCTTACTTTTTTATTTGCGCTGACATCGCAGCCTTACAACCCTGGAGTGAACACGTTTGTCAAAATCAACTCGTGCACGAGCAATTTATTATGTGTCCAATGCTAAAATCCTTCTGAATTTACAGTTTAGCGCCAATTAAACCCAATTTTTTTCGCGTTTTCTCGACCGACGACAAACTTCACTATTTTTAGTTGTCTCAGTGATATTTAATTAAAAATGCCGAAGTGCTCTTCGTAGAGAGGGGGACGCAAGGCACGGGAAAATTACCAAGGGGGACACGGCTGAAAAAAATAAAAATAAAATAAAAAGCAAAATATAAGCTATACATTATAATGTTAAAAAGGAAAACTCTGTTTATTGATGAGCTACGCCAGAAGTATCCGTGTTTCAGAAAAGGACGTGTTAATTTTGAAGCTGAATGCAATATACTTAGATATGGCACGTTTTTCTCAAACGTAACAATTCTACTTTCGTTTTACTTGCAGGCAAGAAAATGTCCTCTTTTAAGGTGCTGAAAATATGGTAGCCCTACTCTACAGCCTGTATTTTTGCCTATTTACGCAACTAAATTAAGGTGGATTTTTTTGCAATCCACTCATATTGATGTCATAATTGATCCACCCGCATTACATGGTTTAAAAATATTTCACGATTTGCTATTACACTTTTACAACTTACATTTTGCCGCCTTAACAGTTTTAAAATTTGATACTGCGCATGCGCACCTCGGACTCGGGACTCGGGTAGTTTTACGTGGTCTTACCCGAGTCCCGAGTCCGACTCCGGCAAAACAAACCGACTCCGTCGAGTCCCGAGTCCCGAGTCCGACTCCGACTCCGCAGCCCTGCTAGTAACTATGAGCAAGTTCTATAAAAATAAACCAAGTGGAGAAGTTTAACATTATAATAACATACTCCAATAGTGAGCAATCAAACATAATATAATTTGCAAAATTATTAACTGCATTCAGTGACATCTGGTAACTACTGATTCCTTAGAAATGCTAATTGTTTGCTTCACTCTCACCAACAGCACACCACCAATAATATTTGCTAGTTAAATATTACACACAGCAAACTGAGGTGCAAAAAATTTTCGTTTGAACGATGTTTTCAAAGAATTTGGTATTAATTTTCAGTTTACGGTATCAATTTCAATGTGTTTTAATTTGTAACACTGGAACAAGTATATAGAAGACTATTTAGAGCAGCAGTACGGCATAAATTTAATTTGCACACTGAACACTGGCATACTGAAGAAAAATTACTGTATGGAAAGTACATATTCTTTAGGATAAGGATATATTTGCGTGAAGAACATTTCCTAAATGAGCAATGGCTTTTACCATTTACCAAGCACAGCAAATTTGTTTATTTAAATTAAATTGGCATACAACCAAATATTATTCCAACTAACTTTATGTAAGAAAAGCTGGCAAATTACTAATTTTTAAGCTTAATTACCACCAAGGGGCAGACAAAATTTTTAACTTCAAAAAATTTTTCGCAAGCTGCATAGCACCACTGCACCCCACCGCTAAATTTGGGATCTTAAACAGTAGTATAGAAATAGATACATTTGTATTCCAATAGTAATGTAAGGCAGTGGTTCGCAAACTTTTTTGCCACGCCCTCGAAAAATAATTTTAATTTGCGGCACACTCATCAAATTTGGAATTCTGGCTTGCAATTTTTTCTAAAATTTGTACACTAAAGCCAATTCATTTATGGGTTTGGTTTACCAAAAGTTGCTTTTTCTGTAATAGGCTCTGTACAGTGTAGCCTACAATGAAAAATACCAATATCATTTACATTAAGAAGTTAACAATTAACACCACCATATAATTAAGTTTAATGAGTTCGGCACCTTGAGATTTACAACAAACTAAGTGGTGTTAATTTAATTTATTAGGCAATTCCTCACATAAATCTTAACGCCTAGAAGTGGAAACCAAGGCGCTCCATCGAATTGGTACGTAGAAAGTAACGCAAAAAAGTCAACAAATACCACAAACCGCAACGCACATTATTTGGGTTACTGTGCGGGTTTGAGTTTGGGTTGGTCGAGCATTATGATTAATAATAAAATAACAATGTTCGTTGCGTTATGCGGCTTTTGTAGACCGTTTTTTGCGTTACTTTCTACGTACCAAATGGAAAAAGCCCCGAAATCAACGACATAGCTCAATCGCGTACATTTTAACAGTAATACACCTTTCAAAAAAGTACAGTAGGGTCCCAAGAAAGTTTAACGCAACTTGTGATAACCTTGCCTGTCCTACCAACTCAATTTTGTAAACAGAAAACGGTTTAAATTAGGACTAGGGGTCATTAAACAACAGATTACGCCAAAAGCGTACATTTTTATAACAGGCTGTTTTTCTTATTGTGAATCAGACCGTGGCGGCTTTCGAAAGTAGAATGCATTGCTTAAAGGCAAAAGAAAAAGTGAGAGTTTTTCCTCATTGTTATAATCTCATTGCTATAAGCCAGCGTTTCTCAACCGGTGCGCCGTGGAAGGTGGCCTGGTGCGCCGCGAGGAAATGAAAAAATTATGCAAAAATTCTATATTAATTTAGAATTAGCAACTGAAAGTGAATTCCAACAATAAGATCTAAATTAACCATTAACGTCGGAATAAAACACAGTTCGAAATAGCTAAAAGTCGGAATAAGACCTAAAACATAGGACTTAAACAATGTTTTGCGTCAATCCAAAGCCCTCATAACGTCACCACTTACTCCCCCAAAAAATCCACTCTGAACCAAAATTCCATCCCTACCCTACCCAAACCTCTATCGAGGGCAAACAGTCCCGTGTCAAAACACCGTCCCCAAAAGCCGCCGTTTAAAACATGGAGCATGTAGGCCTACGTCAACACAACAACAGCCAATGCCACGTACGGAGGCGGCGCCGAATCGTCATAAATACTCATTCCCTGCGGATTTGGATATTATTTAGGCCACTTAGATGTTATGGGCTACCAAAAATGTATTGGGTTTTATGAGGGCGTTGGCCGTTGGTGTTATTAATATGGTATGATTTAACCTTCGAAAGATTTGTTTAATCTAAACTCTGGAATTCAAAATTGATGTATTTAAGTCACATATTCCAATACTTGACTTACTATTTTCTATCTATAAACACTGAACAATATGACTGGATTCGGGTAGCCCTTTCATTGAAATCCTATTGGCTGAGAAAGAGAAATAGTAATAATCAACATATCTAGCGGGATCCAGTCATAGGACCAAAATTAGAACAACATTAATGTCGGCATAAAAAAATAGGTCTTATACCTAATGGTCGTAATAGCGTTTGAATCGAAGTTCATCGGAACAAGACCCAAATGTCCAGAATCAGGTCTTTGCAACCTTTTATCCAACCCCAAACAGAGACAAACACTCCGGCATCAAAACAGCGGCTCTTTTGAAACTAGGGCGCCCAAACCTCCATACCAAAACGGCCGATGCCAAAAATGTTTGCCCCAACCGTCCCATTTCCTGTCCCTACCGTTTTGGGAGTTATTTTTTCTAGTTAGATATTATTCCGTTACATTTTGGACTTAATCCGACAGATTTAGGTCTTATTCAGACAATTTTAGATATCATTCTGTCGTGGTTATTTCTGCGTATTTGGCTCGATGTCGTTAGTCTTAATGCTATGGTTAATATAGAATATTCTGGTTAAAATGTTGTTGCTTTGTGAGTCTTATTGTGTGTTTCCATCCAGCTCTAACTAACATACTGTGTGTTTCCACAATTTACAGTCCAGGGCTGCGGAGTCGGTTAAAAATAACCCGAACCGAGTCCCGAGTCCGACTCCAGCACAAAAAATTAAACCCGAGTCCGACTCCGATCAAATGTGCGATTTTGTCGAGTCCCGAGTCCGGCCCGGACTGTACAACCTGTATTTCACCAATTTACGTAACTAAAATAACGTGGATATTCAGCAATCCACTTATGGGGGTGTGGTATAATTCATTCACTCACAATACATGGTTGGAAAATATTCCACCATATAATATTTCACCTTTACAATTTCCATTTGGCGGCCAAACTTGCCAGCAATCGAAGAGATATAACAAGATATATTTGACAAATTAGACACGAGTCCATTTCACATACTATTTGATTATTTTAACTAAGCAATTGCGCAAATATTTTTGCGCTTTACGCGAATGATTTTTATATGTATTGTTTGTTTTCGTTTTAATGTTGTGCTTTGATCGAGATCAGCGCTTCTTTACCGTTGCGGTGTGAACGGCTGACAAGTGCGTGGCGGAAAAAAAAATTAAAAAAATTGGACATATATTTTTTAACAGTTGAAAATACCGGTATACCAAAAAAACAAATACTGAACTAGATTCCCCTTAAAAGTTATCGCGCTTCTTCAAATTAGATTTTATTACACTTTTTATTAGCAGTTTGGATAACGACGTGTGGACTCGAATTTTAAACCACACAGACGTTTATTTCGCGCTATTTGCCAACATTTTACTGCCTCCTTAAATGTAATTAAACACGTCTTTAAGTGCAAAAAATATCCGAGGCCCGCCTGATTTACAGTTGTTTTAACATTTTAATAACGCAATTATTTGTTAACAAGGTTGCCGACCCATGCTCTAAAAAGTTGCCATCTTTTGACCTAAAACGTGAAACAACGCCATAATAGCGTAAAAATTATTTAAAAAAAAATATTTACGAAAAACAACTTGCATTACAATGTGGAACATATGTACGGTAGAAAAAAGTGTTTTTTTGATTTATCCTTTCTAATGACAAAACTTCTTAAGTCGCTTGTGTCTAAAACTCTAAATCAATGTTACTCAATGAAAAGTTAAACGAGGAATCTATTTCGCCTCAAAAATTGGCATCGTCAGTCACTAAAAAAAACAACACAATGCAAACCTAATATAAAAGCTATAGTAGGCCTACCATATGTAGTCTTTTACAGTGACGTGCGGTGACGTTCCTAGATGGTGAGGCACTAATTTTTTCAAGCCACGCTTTTCTTTAACAATCACAAAAACGGTATCGTACTCATAAAAATAAAAAAATTAGCGGCATGCTTTTGTGGGGCGCAGCCACAATGAAAAAATGTTTATAGAATGTTTGATGTTTACATTCTTTCATTGTGGCTGCGCCCCACACTTTCATGTTTATTACAAAAATAAAAATAAGAAACAGGGAAAGTATAAAAGGCGATATTTTTAAAGAACAGCCACCGGTAGCGTTGCCAGCCAAAAATTTAGGAAGGTGGGGTCTGGGCAAAAAGTTTAAACTTTTGTTGTTTAGCTTTTGCCATTGTATGAACTGCGTATCGAACACAAATAAATACGCTAGCAAACCGTTTCGAGCAGCAATTTACTGAGTTTTAGCGCAATACCAAAAAATCATTCAGAGAGCAAAAACAAAATGACTAAAAAGTAAAACTACACCAATAAGTAGCCTATAGCGAATTTAATAATAACTAAATCGTTTATGACGTAACAGGGCATGACAATTAAAGTTCTGGCATGCCTTTAATCGACTTTTGTGGTACTGCAAAACAAATATTATTTAGAGTACACAATATTTATAAATTTTTAGGGGGTCATGCCCTCTGTGGCCCCCTGGCTGAGCCTATTACAGTCACATCCACTCTTTTTTTTTACCAATCTCTTAGTTGCGTGTTATTTTTTGTCCAGTCGTCTGATGCAAACCTTTTAAATGGGAAACAGATTTGCCTTTATTTATGACTCTAACTTTAGATTGATGGAAAGTGTAAATTTTCCTCCATTTTAGTTAAATTTTATATAAAAAACAATCCTTTACACTGCAAGAAGTCAATGTAGAAATGCTTCATAGCTGGGATGTCACATTTGAGGTATGCCTCAAACTCAAATCCTAGCTAAATCGTTTATCATGTTTTCCGAGAGAATTGGGAAAGAAAAAAGCACTCATAATGCAGTACATAGAACTTTTGTAATCTGAAGAGAGGCACAGCTTGGCACTGCCTCTCTTCGCGTATTTCAACGATTTTGAACACTGATATGAATAACGCAACATAAATTGGAAACAATAATAACGCTTTAGGTATAAAAGTGTAAAATTTGCGGGAGAAGGAGTATGGACTACAGGAATCCATTCAAATTAAAGCACCCAAAAGCATGCAATGTTTACTGTACTTTAGCAAATAATATTTATTCTGTGATAAACATCTCTTTAATATACGTTTTGCTTTGCCAGATGTTGCTTCGAGGACGCTCAAAAATGCCCAAATGCCCTCTTTTTTCGCATTTCGTGTTAGTTGCTTACTTTCAACAAGACTTTTAGGCGAATACTGTAAAATTACTTGTTTAAAAAAGGTTTTCCAACAAATTGCCCGACCAGCCCTATCCTCTTAAATGTTATTGCAAACATTGCGCCAGAAAAATTGCCTATTAATAAAGCAAAGGTGTGAGTTTTGTAGGCCTAGCCTACTATCAGTGTCATTGTAACATTTCCAGAATTCCATAACCGTAGAAGTGTTTAGTGAACTGTTAAAGATTGCGCAATTTTACTTTAGCATTGTGGCCCATAATGCAAATGTTGAAGGCATTTTTTCTTCGATGCAGCCACAATGGTGCTAAGAAAGAGACAGCCTATTAGTTGGATCAGTTTCAAACATCCTGACGGTTGTATATAATTTCAATTATATTTCGTATAAACAATTTTACGATCTAGTTAAAAATGATCATTCCTTTTTGGCAAAAGTTAAGGGAACCGCAAAGTATTCATTGGCTGAATTAAAAATAAATAAATTTGATATGTTGTTTTTATAACTTTTGCCCCCAACTTCCAAGGGGAATGTGAAACATCATCAAACTCAAACGTAACACTTCTACTATCGTTTTACTTGCCGGTAGAAAAATGTTCTCTTTTTGGGTGCTGAAAACATTGTAGCCCTAGTTAAAAGTGTGCCGCGAAATCGTTATTTTTTTCGTGTGCCGCGAGTCAAAAAAGTTAAACCATTGCACTAAACTGTTTAGTCACTTATAACTAAGTGGTCTTCTACAAGCTCGAAAAATGTCTATAAGTTTAATAAGAATAAATGCAGTTTACCGGAAACTAGCAGACAGTCTGTACGAATTTTGTGTAATCGGCCCTCAGTATTACAGACACAGTAGTTTTATTCAACTATGTTATTAAAGTCTGATATTGTTGCAAAATGAGAAAAAAAACAGATAAAAAGATCATTAAACTGTTATTCAAGTTACAAGTCAGAGTTCATAAACGAGATTATGAGGTCATGAATGCTATCAACCAATGATACCAAGAAATGGAAAAATATTATAATTCCTTTGGAAAATGCTATAGAGAAAAGGAAGCAATTTCGTGTAAATATTATACATTTCACGTTAAATTGTTCATTTCCATTATTGCGCTACCATTTTGCATTAAAATGGGTTTTTGTAGTGATTGCGGAGATATGATTGATTTGCGAAATGCTGTCCGCAGAAATGGGTGGAGTGACCCTAGATTTCAGCAGGTAAGTAATAAATATGGGTTACTTTGAGTAGAAGCATGGACCA
The DNA here is from genome assembly GCF_963924565.1 of Ascidiella aspersa. Classification (NCBI taxonomy): domain Eukaryota; kingdom Metazoa; phylum Chordata; class Ascidiacea; order Phlebobranchia; family Ascidiidae; genus Ascidiella; species Ascidiella aspersa. Next base: position 20,497,031 of record NC_139453.1, read on the forward strand.
CATATATATTTAGATTTATAATATATTGTAGACTATATTCAAATCCAGTTAAATAATATAACTATTTATAAATATGCTGTTCTGTAAAAAGGTATATTGGGCTACGTTAATCAAGGAAACGTTTGTATAGCGCAGTATTGTTGGTGTTTTTTGTAGGTCCTTTGTTGGGTCTACATGATATTTAATATTGTGACGCTGTTTGCTGTCGAAGTTCCATCGATACAAGGAGTGTGGGCTACTATTTTGGCTGCGGTAAGTGCACCTATGTTTTTTTATAGTAAACATTTCTTACAAATATTACGTTTTCGAAAGCATCAGTGCTCAGCAAGACTCCCAAATAATTGATTAGTTCAGTGCTTCCCAAACTGTGGTACCGTACCACCGGTGGTACGCGAGAGTCCTTCTGGTGGTACGCGACTAACTTCAGCATACGTAGAAATTTGCGCTAACTTTCAACTTTTAAAACTTCAACTTTTACATCTTTAAGAATGGGTAATTTGCAATGTTTCGTTTTGGTTACCTTTAATTTGAGGTTTAACACGTTTATGACGTAACACTTTGCTCAAGATAATAAAGCGCTAATTGTTAGCTGGTTTAGTATTCATTAACTGATAGAAGCAGCAAGCAGGGTAGCCAGCTGTTTAATTTATGGCTTTTATGTCTTTCTGGAATGACGTTTGTTAAACCTTAATACAGCTGCACGCTCATTTTCTTATCTATGTGCTAAAATAGTTATAGTTTGAGATATTCTAGTCGGATGTTACTTAGGTGGTACATGAACACTGTACAAAAGCTCAAAATGGTGCGCGAGAAAAAAAAGTTTGGGAAACACTGGATTAGTTAAATGAAAAACTTTTAGTTATATTTATGGTTTGACTTTGTAGTTAGTTAAGCAAATTCGTCCAATAAAAATGGAATGTTCCTTTTTAGATTGCTAGCGTCGTCATTGGTGCGTTCCTCACCCTGTTAGTGATCGTTACGTCATCGGACCCAACTTTTGACAGCCTAAAGCAAAATATTTACAAAAGCGATCGAATTATTCCCCAGTTTGTCCGATCGGCGACTCATCGTCATGTGGTGTCCAGAGGTTACTGCTTCGTTTGTTTTGTGTAAGTAATAGCAGAAGTATGGTTACCTGTATTTGCGATTAAAAGTTGCTAATCATTTCCGCTGACTTACAATCTATTTTTTTATCAAATTATATTTTGCTTTGGAACAATATTTTCCCAGACACAATGCAAAACATTGCAAGAACTGCAACAAGTGTATCCCTGGATTCGACCACCATTGCCCCTGGATCAATAACTGCATTGGTCGACATAATCACAAGTAAATCGAAATGTATATAGAATTAATTTATAATACTTATTTTTAGAAAACAAAAAAGGGAATGTTGCAACTAATTAAATATATAAAGCGCCTGTTTAAATTTAAGGGAGTTTACTAACAAATAACGCACTATATGGTTTTAATAAAATACATAGCATATTCTTTATATTTAATGTTGATTTGCATTATATTTTTAAGGACCTTCTATGGTTTACTGATTTTATGGCTAACCGCTAATGTTGTGATGCTTGCATCTTGTACCTTTGTCTTCATCAACTGTTTTCTAAAAAAGAACATACTGGCATCAGGTAAACATAAGTAGAATATACTGATATAGCCTAAGTTCAATGTAAAAATATTTCTTTTTGCAACCGTAGTCCAAAATCGGTTTTTGATGAGCGGTAAAGAATTAGGAAAATCGCTTTATATATCTCTGCAGATTTCTATTGGATAAGCTTTGAAAGACATATCGCTGAACAATTTATATTGGGATTCAAGATCGCTTTTCTCTTGTTGGTAACTGGTTACCTCGTATGCTGTGTCAAGTTTCATAGATATTTACGTAAGTAAATATTTCGTTCGAAAAAAATAAAAAAAAATAATAAAAAAAAAATAATATCCAATTCGAAAGTGCAAAATCACACTATTTAAGTCAGAAATCTTTATTTGCGCTTTCGTTTTGCTTAAACCGTATCTTAATCAACGCCTTATTTTATTTGTAAAATATTTTCACAATATAGTAAATGTTTCGGAATACTTTTCAAGGTTGTTGCAAGTTTGCTGTAAAGGTTTGCCAGACAATAAAACATATTTACTTTTTCCTTGTAACACCAATAGTGTTTGAATCTATTTTATAACGGCATAGGTTAAACAAATTTAAATCGTTTATTTTCAGTCAGGGAGAACCTCACCACTTACCGAGTAATCACGTCATTGGGAAATCAGGACGAGTATGTAGATGACGTTGTAGAGGGTGGGGCTAATCCCGAGCCGGTAACAGACTTAGCCGAGATGCGTTTGGGAGCGAGAATGTGCCTCCTCTTTCTTCTCAAGGCCACCGCCATTAATTATCTGGAACAGCTGACCGATCTGACCATTGCTTTCTCAGGTACTTACTTTTTGCTGTGTTTATTTAATGAGAATTGTTTAACAGAGGATTTTCGTGGTGTAAAACCGACCTAGTGTTATTAAATGCATTTGGACCTGGAAAGCCATTTCAACAGATTTAGGCTACTTGGTTTTACTTACACTACGGTATATCTTTTTATAATGATAACATTTTTATACGTTTACAGTTACTTTGCGGAAGTTTACGAGATTCTTTAACAAGAAGTGCAACCCTGTCACGCCCCTCAACACAGACCTGAATGTTTTACTTTCGAATTCACCCGAATAACTTGGACTTCCCATCTCACCTGCGATTGGTCCTGCGCATATTCTAACCTGTTGGTTATTGGATTGGGCAACAATTCGACTTGTAAACCTTGCTGAGCATTGCCCATTCTAAATCAAAACTTTCAAACTTTCTTCTGCCTATCAAATGCCGCAATAAGCATTGTTGCTTCTGGGACCATGAGATTTTAGTTATACGCAATTATTTAAAATAGTTCATTGAACTTTAATGTGAAAACTTGCGCATAGAAAAATTGTGACACAGTTTTTAATGTATCGTTTTAATTTCGCAATTTTCATGTGCTTGCAGTGGTTGATGTCCCGAGGTCTAATTCTATTTATCAAATATAGTTTACCTTCATTCGCCAAATAGATCGCCGAATTTCAATTTACTATCGTGATAATAAATGAAGGGGCAGGCCAGCATGTATTAAAGTTCCACCCATTTTAGAAAGCAGGGAGCATTGCTATGACGTTCGTGAACTATGTCGTCAGATTGAACCATAAGTCAAAAAAGCCTGAAAATTTTCTTAAAGGTAAAGCTTTTAGGCGTCAAGTGAATAACATCGAAATAGACCATTGCAAAGCTCTGTCAAATAATGCACAGCAAATGCTGTTCAATGCAATCGTTCTAAACTTAAGGACCTATTCCTAAAGCAAAAACGAATTTTGAGCGAAACATAAATGCGATAAACTAGGCCTGCGTGGATAATTTTTGACGTGTATACTATGTATTACTCTAAAGAAGATAATACAGTTCAAATTTTGTTAGTTGTAATTCAAAACTGAATTTGATAGGACTTTACCTCAACGAAAATTTTACAAACATCACCACAGTTTTTTGTAAATTTTGTAAACGATTTTTGTACATTTTGTATTCGATATTGACCAACAAAGACATTTTTCGTAATATGACTAGCGTGGCGCTGGTTATGACAATTTAGCAATGCTTTAAACTTCAAAATAATTTTTGTGGTTGGTGAACCTTTTCATAACGTGGGTCACGAACGAGACATTAATCATACATTAAATTACATGGTAACTTAAATGCTTAACTTGCTGCTGCATCGTTTTTTCCACATAATACTGTCTTTGGCTGGTAATTCACAAGTGGATTGAAACGATTTGATTTCAGTCACGAAAATAAGCATTCGCGACTCGCGTATTGTTGACAACCAAGAAAGTTAACAAAACCACAAGTATATATTTTAATGATATTAAAATAATTTGATAGAAAACTTAATTGCGTCAAACATGGTTTTAACTAGTGCCTTATTGCAGATATTTAGTAAAAAATGTATTAAACATTTGTGTTTTGGTTATTTTTTAGTTTGTGAATGGTTACGTTGATTTGAGGCTAGTGGTTCCGCTATCTACTTAATAATGTCCTTTAATAAATTATCTGTATTGAAGATTTTGATTTAATTTGCCGATTTATAGATTATATCAAAGAAGATTAGATATTTAAAATGCACGTTATAGTTATGCACTAATTTAGTGATTTCCAAACTGTATGCCGCGACACACTAGTGTGCCTCGCGAGATTGTCAAGTGTGGCGCGAGACTTTTTGTAATCTCGTAAGACAGAGTATTTGTATTACCAATAAGCACACACGAATAGGAATTTTAGACTTAATTACGCAGTATTCATTACAAATTAATAATTTTGAGATATTTACACAGCCTATAGTTTGTCGTGTGTTAAAAACGATTGTAAAATTACACTATTGTTGTTCAATGTATTTCTCTTAAAAACTTATAAATGTCTGACTTCAATTACGACAGAATAGTCAAAGATATTTTACTCCACATAATGTCATGGTGGTCATTTACTTTTAAGGGGAAGGAGCTTTCTACTTGTTTTTTGACATTTAATGATTTTTACAAAACGACTATAGGCATTCGATAATATAATATTGTAGTACAAGAAGGCAGATGAAGCATCAGCAGCACACGGTGTAGCTTACACCGTTGTCTAATCTTCGTCGTTGAAGAATGTTTCCCTGTAGTTACGGATCGAACGTTGGCGGGAAAAACGCTCTCTTGCCATCACGTTTATAGATGGCGGGGTTAGAAAGAGACCAGACCTGGAAGACAATGTCCAATAGTCGGGCTATATGTGATAACTTTAATGACAGCTCTATGCTTTATTGCAGGGGTCGGCAACCCCTCGCACGCGTGCCAAAAGTGGCACGCGAGCTGATTTTCCAGGGCACGCGAAATGATTTAACTCGCACGTTATACCGCCTTAAGAAAGTGCAACCATTCTATCACTACTACATCATTAACATTATTATTACATTACCAACACTTGCACCAACCAAATGGTTACACACATTTCCAGCTCGTGTCACGAATTAGTATCTTAACTGTTGTATTTAACATTATTTTTGTGGGCGTTAAACTTGTTGCTTACGACTAATAACGACTGGCCGTTCGTATTACGTCACAAGGCCCTAAAATTGGCGTGAAGTTTAGTGCGTTAAAGCAGGACATTCTAAATTAAATGTTAGAACATGTGCTTTTGTGCGACAGGGAAACCAAGCTTAAAGCTAAACTGGTAACACTTCTGACACTTCTGATTTGGCATTGCATGACAAACCTTTTATTTATGTTTATGTTATAGGCCTTCTGAACAATACATTGCTTGCAGATATGATCTGGGAGACATGCATTCAGAAAAATTATCACCCAATTCTAGTTTGCTCACTTGTTGCATTCCTCGGGAATTTGAGGTGCATTTGGATGAGGAGGTTTCATATGGAATCGCTGCAAGATGGTGACTGTAAAGAAGAACATCTCCATCTTTGCGATGTGCTCGCCAATGCAATTTCGGGCACCTGGTAATAAGCAAAAATCCGTCTACACCCACCAAGTGATGGCATTAAATTTGAACACTGAATACGGCATTATATTTTGTTTACCTTTTTTGTGAAAGACAAAGCAAAAGTTTTGTTTGGTTACTGGAAAAACAACGTTATTTTAGTCGCAATTAACAATTAATTGAGAATAAAATAATAATAATTGCTCTAAATCAGGGGCGGGCAACTTCTCCGGTCGGCGGGCCAGATATGGCCAAATGAAATACTTGGCGGGCCGGATTAAGTACTGTCAAAGCTTGCATGTTTTGTCGCATAATAGAGACTAACGTTGTACTCGTTAAACATGGCAACATTTTTTTGCCGACTTAAAGAATAAACTAAGTACAACTTTATAAACCGAAAATCGGTTTGTTTAGATGTTATGAGATAAATAATTACACGTTAGGTAAAAATTTCTCAAAATTATTTCAAGTCAAAAACAATTAAAAATGCACATAAATCGTTATACGCGAGCTTCCAGAATTAACCACCCTGTCCAAGTTTATCGCAATAGGCTCAGCTTCGTTTTTGCATTATACAGTTGTTTATTTCTGATTTGGACAAATGTATTGAACAGTATTTGCTGTTTTTTTTTCTCTTGACAACATTTTCTAAAATAACCAGCGTCTTTGCTTTTTCGGCAATTTATAGTTATTCGACTTTTTGCAATGACAAAAATATCAACTAAGGATTTCAATAATTTTGCATAAACCCGAAAAAATAGCTGATTTGTGTTCGACCGATATCAGTCAGTAAAACATCAAAAACGTGTTGCTGACGACGCTAAGACACTAATGCTGTTGTTTAAAATAATCAATATATTTATAATAGGTCAAAATGTTGTCAAAAAAAATATATTTTTAGGTCAAAATTTCTTTTTTTAGGCCAAAAAATAATCGCCCTACTGATGATGCTGTTATTAGCGAATTATATTTATCTCCTAACAACCAAACATTCTTTATTATCATTGATGTTCAACCAGAATCATTTGTTTTTCAACATTCGGATTTTGTTATTCAAAAGAAAATACTGATTCTTGCCGATTTGAGTGAAAAAGTAATTGGACATTCAATCATTGTTAAATTTGCGACACTCCTTCTCAAACTTACATTTCTAGGCAAATCCATATGAAAATATTTCTTGTAAATCCTTATATAATATGGACCCGGCCCGCGGGCCATATGTTGCCCGCCCCTGCTCTAAATAATAAGTGTTAATATCAGGGGAACAAATAATAAAATACATTCCATTTTCATGCAACTTGTCATTCAAAAAAGCTAAACAAACTTGCCAATAGAGAAAGGCAATAGTTTTGGCGATGGCTTAAACTTCCCATCCGTGATAAACCTTTCTGGTCTAAATTCTTCAGGATCTTCCCAAAACTGTGGGCTGTGATGTATAGCCCACAGATTTGAAATCACATCCGAGTTCTGGAGAAAATTCATTAACATGTAGTCCACAGGCAGAACACTAAACCAAGCATAAGTTCCTCTTGTAACAACAAGGTAGAAAGTTTATAAATAGTCGAAAAAGAACTAATGTTTTTAATAGAATAATTAAAAAATATTCACTTTAGCTTTATCAAAAGCAATTTAAGATTTTTTGACAGCATCCTATCTTGTTTATCAAACTATTTTAAACAGATTTTTTCCATCTAACGCGACTGTTTTAAAGAATAAAATTGGAAAATTATTGAAAGATTTATTTCATTGAAAGACGTAGTGTACTAGAAACTTCGGAAACAAAATGTAAATATGATATCCCTTAAAATTAAAATTGGGTCTATATTTAACGAAATAAAGGCACATTGTTCGCTTTGTGGAAGTCAGTAAGAAATGTCTTTTCGTTCCATGTGTGCAAGGTGTGGCTCCTTGCGGTTAACCAAGTAACAAATGCGGCTAATTGGTATCTGATTAGTTGGCCACTCCTGCAGTCCTGCTCTATAGTTATCAAACGACTTACGGCCGGAATGTCATATCCACTGATGGTTGAGTCGGCAATGGTGCGATGTGCAACACCTTGAGGCCCGGGAGTTCGAAACCTCATGCATTCACTGAACACAGCCTGAAAAACATATCCCAAATATTCTAAAACCATGAAAAAACAGCAAAAAGGACTAAAAATCTCAAAATGAGTTTTTGGCCATCACGATTTGTTTGAACAAAAATAATGTTTTTTCATGTCCAATCTGGAGATCTTAACATTCAATTCGTTAAGGTTCTATTGTTTACAAAATAATTATTGTAAGCAATATAATGTAGTGCATTCATTAACAAAAAGTTTATCAAGAAATACAGAGTTAATTGATATATTTTTTCGCTGAACAATAATTTATTGTTTTTCACCAGAGTATTTTTACCCTTGTGTAATGCATTTCCTCCAAGTGAATCATCTTTGGATGTCCATCTGGTCCAATCACTCTGTCAATTTCCTTTTGAATCTGGATTTGTAATTAATAAATATACATTTTGGGTTAAATAAAACGAAGCTTATCCCTAAAAAGGTGTTAGTATTGCTAATTTAACTAAAATTTATCGTCGAACGATTGCTACAATATTTCGTAAGCCTGGTGACATTTTCAGGAGAAAATGGCTGACAACTTGACTCGAAACATTTTTAGTTTATGTTGAAAATGAAAGAGTTATTCGAAACGTTCAAAATGATACCTACTTCTGTATGGGCTTTGATATTCTTATTACGTCTTACTACAACCTCCAACCATTATGCTCCAAAATTTTTAGTTTAACTTTGGGTTTATATGCAATTTTCCCATAAAGCAATCTTGTACTATAACTATACATACTGGTACCTTATTTTATAACAAATTAGCTCTGGTCTAATATATTTGTTGTTTTAAAAACGTTTATTGTTCTTATGAAGTTTGCGAGTCATTACTTGGAAACGCTACTTTGTAAAACGTTGAAAAAATTCCAAATACATTTTTTATTGGTCCTATGGAAAACATCCAGCCAAAAACGGTAAACAACACAAAGCATTACTTACTTTCTTTTGTACCACGGGCCGGTTTATAAGAAAAATGAAGGTCCAGCAAACGGTAGTAACCGTGGTGTCTGTGCCGGCAACGAACAGGTCTCGAATAAAACCGGTTAGCTCCTCATCTACCAAAGTATAAGTTGAGCACACCAGTAGCCTAAATACAACTTAATCTACGGGGAAAAACAATATCTCAATTAATACGGTAGCTTTTGCTTTTGACCTAACATACTGACACCACATCAGTGGTCACTTATTTTAGGGTGTACCTTAACGCAAAATAAAAAGGGGTTCTCATAGAGAGATTTGCGTTCCGACAGAACGGCGGTAACGTAGTTTTAAAGTGGCTAAACCCGCTTTGAAAAAAGGCGTCATCCTAATCGGTTTATACGAAAGGCGCTTCACGATAAAAAAACCATTTTACACACTATCTTATGTGCTATTCGTACGTTCACTTAAGCAAGTAAACCAGTACGAGGAAAATATTTATTTAAATGAATAAAATTGTTTGATCTTATTAAAAGAAAATAGGAAAATTACATATAAGCTCAAGGCCCGAAAATCCCCGCGTTATTTGCGTTTATCTAATCATCTGAGTAGTTTGTTCGGTTATGAGACAAGTAACCAGCGAGTGCAAAATTCAGATAGTAATTGCCTATATCTCCGAATATTTAGATAGTACTTGTGAACGAATTGCGAACCAAATAGATTGAAATTAACCTGTGAAAACCGAATGTTCCTTTTTCTTATCGATTTCCTGAATAAAGGCGTCGGCGAAATCTCTACAGTCGTTAGGATCGTAACTTTCCCGATGTTTTGCGATAAATCTTCGGACGAGTTTGTAAAGCTGGAATGTATCGAATAAAGTAATGCATTTTACGTGTTGTGATCCAGGCAAGTCATGTGGGGAACTTAAAAAGAATTCCGTGATCTTTTAATTAATGTGAACTGTTGTAAGACATGTACTTTTAATCTTTGTTTGTGGGGCACACCAATTTTCAGATATGACCTCAAATTTACGTCATCACGTGATGTTACAATTTATGTAAGAAGCTTGCTATTTTTTCGTTGACAAAATGCTTTTCTTTTTGTCAACGAAGAACAAGACCTGACGCATAAGCCACATTAAAAAATAGTCAATATCGACTCCACAGCTAAAAGAGGCAGCACCGTAGTCCCTTAAAAAGTTTGCATGAACCGCAAGAAGCATATATAACTTTTTTCTGGTTTAAAAATTAAAAACAACAAAAATAGGTCTAGTGATGAATCGGAAGAAATTAAATTTTGTATTATATCTTAGTCTTTTGTAAAGAGTTGTGCAACGCTAGTATGTGGAAACAGAAAGAGAGAAAACATTACATGCTTTTGGATGAAAATATTTCCTTGAAATGGACTAAACAAGGTACAGACAATCAAAAAAAACTTAAAACCAAAAACTGCATGCATGTATAGGTTATTTAAGTAGTAATGTTTTTTTTTTATATATTTTTGTGAAACAATGTATAAACAACTAATGTTTGTAGCAGAAAATTCTTGGTAAACGTTATACCTTCTCCATTGACTTCGTCATGCTTCCAACTGTACCAGCATAGGGAGGAATAAACCGTAAATAAGGAGCAAAGACCAGGGTCTAAAGAAAAACTTATGTTAGAGGAGTCGCTATATGTCTTACATAGAGTGCAGACACTTTCTGAACGTAGTACATAACATTTTATTAGTTAGCTTGTTTGCGTTTTTGTTCTTTCTATATTTCCGTGAGAAAATAGCAACGGGGTTTAGAAACAGGTGAATAAGAAGTTTGCGAAAAATTATGAAATATTTTAAAAACAATTAATTTAACAAGTCATCAGACACTCTGAACCGCATAAAATTGCGAATCCCATTTTCCTCAAAATAAGTTTGACACGATATACCTATTTTTCGGGTAAACGTTGTCCTACCATGAAAGCGTTGGAGTTTTCTGCAAACCACTCATACATGGCTTTAGTTCCCTCTCTGAATTCCTGATCGTCAAACGAATATCTTTCGCTAAAGCAAAGCCGACAAACAATGTTTGCAGAGAAATGCATTACCAGGTCCTAAACAAAAGAAAGATTTGCACAACAAGCATGTTTTTTTGAAAAAAAACAACCTTTTTCTTAAATTTAAAATATTGAAAAGAAACCCTTGTAAGGCATCCCCGCCTACTTACCCTTACCAGATTGTCAAAACAAGAACACATATACCACTATTTGAAAAAAATCACACTTTGCATTATGTATATTTCAGATCCTCATTTGACCGGCCCTTAATAACATTTTCTTTTTCTTAATAATATTCCCACATATGAAATCAAGGAAAGGGTATATTTCAAGCAAATACCTTGGAAATTGTGTTATATCGATTAATAACTTAAAACATTAAATCTTGGGCGTGCATTAAAGTTGCTACGTTCCATAATTGTATCATGGAATTACTAACACGCTCGTGATTATATAATATGTATGTATACCGTGTTTCCATTTCACTCACGTTTAGTCGGATTGACTGTTTTTTGTATTCTTTCAGTCTGTCACACACGAGCAGGGCCTCTTCCTGTTGTCAAATAAAACAACACGAAACGTTAAAAGTTTATCCGACCATTCATATGAGTTCGTCGTCCCGACTTTCATGTTAATCTCCGTGTTTTACGTTTAAAACAAATGAAAAACATTACACGCTAATGATGTGACTGTTGATAATAAGTATAATCGGTTGGTTGCCTAATAATGTGTTAAGTCAAAATGTAAAGTTGGGATTTTGCTAGCAATGATTTAAGATTTCCCTATTTTGATTATAAATCGATCCTAAACTTATTTTACTAACATATCAATCAGTATACGAAACGAAATTGTTAATTCGCGGTATGTCAAAATGTACCTTTAAAGTCGAAAATATACCTTTATATTTTTTTTATATTTTATCCGATTGCCTTCTCCTCTGATAGATAATGCTTAACGCTTGCACGTTTTAGGTTTTCGAGTGTTGTGCACAAGCACAAAATATAATCACATACTAATATTTTTTGATAATTTGTAAAAATAATCCTTACTAAAACCCAGTTTTCCATCACTTGTCCTTTAGTGCCTAACATACGAAATGCCGCCATTCCAAATTTCCGATTTTCCTTCCACTTCCAACCACTAGTTCCAACGACACCTGATAACAGAGCAGATTTTTAATTCAAATAGTTGACGTTTCAAATGGCAAAACTAAAAAAAATTGAGGACAAGCCTTTTTGTAAAGACTACTTTTGCCTGGCTTTAAAATTAAGGTTTCAAATAGAATACATTACTGTTATTATTGTCACGCTGTCACAGATCAGTGAAAAAGTGTGTAGCCTAAACGTTACTATTATTTAAACTACAATGATAAATTTGAGAATAATCAACCGATGGAACCGCTGAATGTGGTAAACATAACGGAATTGGGACGTCCGGAAAATTCCAATCCGTTTTTGACAAACGCCTGTGTTAGTGGTTCCGGATCACTGATCACAACTGTTAGCTTGCCAAATATCTTGACCCCCATCACAGGTCCGTACTGCCGACTGAGAGCCTAAATTGTACAGAGAATAAATGTTTCAGTAATCGTATTTATAGGGCTTAGCGTCATCATGTACATGGAACGTTCGCTGTTGTAATCGTTGCTTCTTAATTCTACAATAAATTAAGACAAACTATTTAGGTGTATTTTTTATTAGACAATATGTTATTGGGTATCCGGATTACACTTTCCGTATAAAAACTTAGACTATATTGTAGAAAAAGCGATATATCTTAGTGTTTGTCAAAAACACCATTATTTAACGCATATAAATGGCAATTACACTACACACATATAAATAGCTCTAATACATATCTGTGTACTACGTTTACCCTTCGAGCCTTATTCCTTACCATTAAGTCTAGTTCTGGTCGTGACGTCAGCATATATGCAGATCCAATGAGTGGTAGGCCGATGGGGCCGGGGGGAAAGTTCCTCGGGCGTCTTAGCCAATTTCCGATCACCCATATCAGGCAAAGCAAAATCGTAGCCGGTAAAATAAGTGCCTCAAACATTTTCTCGTAATGCACTGTCGTTCGACAAAACAACTAAACCAGAACTGCAAACTTATTTTACTTTACACTAACAGCCTATAAACCTCAAGCTTTAACAATATGCAAAATACAAGCTTCTGTTAACGTCGCCAAACGAGCAAAGGAAATGTCGCGGAAATTCTTTCGTACCAAAAACTGGGTTCCACTATATTTCGCCTTTTTAAATTAAAATAACCCCACCACACTCTTATCTCGTTTAAAAGTGTCGTTTCGACAATTTCCCGAAATTCTAGTAATGTAGCGATTTACGACTTTTATATACATTATATTTTTATCGTCTTCGCAATACTGAAATGTAAATTGGCTGTATGTTAGGCTTTAAATGTTACTTTATTCATAATTTTTTTTACCTTTAAACGATTCTATGGTCTTAAGTCCATCTCAAACATGTACTTTTCGTATTTTATCTAATATATTCGTTTTTATTGAAAAACACCATTGTTTCGTTTTATTGATTTTACTTTGACGTAAAATGAGTATAAGGATACTTTACGAATTGCGAAGAATTATAGGCTAAATACAAATAAAAAGATTTAATTTTATCTTAAACCATTTCATTTTTACCAGCATAAAAAAAAACTTAACTAACATATTTTGACACATCGCGTGTTATACAAAATATCCTCGGTAAAAATAAAGTGCTAAGCCACAAGGCGCAATGTGTTGTCCGAAGCAACGTTCTAATCTCATATAACAACAGTTGGTCACACAATTACTTTTCGGCCGCTGTGTAGCCGTACATCACCCGTCTTCAAACGATAGGCTTCACCGAACAGAAAGCATCATCTTTCCCAATAAAGCCCATTTTGTGGCGTCATTTGTTTGCCGTTAAAGTCGGAACACTTCCCGAACCCCACTTGCAAGCTATTGTGTCCACTAGGACAAAGATTAAAAGGGTAACTGACCAAACAGTAATGCTCTGTGTTTTTTAGGTTGGCTTAAAGCAGTGGTTCTCGATCTGTTTTACTTGTGCCATACTTAAAATAAATAAAAAATTCGCGGCACACTTTTTACAAAACCATACAACTATAATTTTCAATCACCCTTATCTAATTGTTCTAATGGATAGTGTGCATTCTCGCGTGTTTATCTACCATGCTTTTTTGTTAAACAAACAAATATTTTCCAGAATACAAGTTCCGTGGCAAACAGTTTGAGAATCACTGGACTAAGCAATTTAATAACTTAACATAATAAAAAGACAGACGTGTTATTTAAAAATACCTTGCTACTTCACGTCCAGGTTATCGGTAGACACCTCAATATTGGTAACTAAGAATAGTGTGAAGTCTCGCCAACTTTCCTGCTTACTAAGTCTCGCGTGGTTTGCGGCATATTGGAATACCGATAAGTTATTTTTTAAAATAGCTTATAGGGACGCAAGTACACCTATTTCGACTAGAGTGGTCTGATCCTGGTAAACCTAACAGGTTACACGCTTTACACCTAGGTAATGTATTTGTTAAAATAAAAACAACAGCCTTGTTGTCGACCTATGTAGAAAGTTTAAAAAATGTTGAAGACATAATAATGTTCCGGTAAAATTACTGATGAAAATTAACAATCTTAAAAGGTTGTATATACAATTTTTAGTTTAAAATGTAATATCTAAGAAAAATAACTTTTGATACATTACATCGTAAAAAATAAATAAAGCGCCACAAAAAGCAACTGTTCGACTAATCGCGATCGTTAATGTAAAATGCGATGCAACTTTTTGAATGACAATAACCCGGAAATAAAAGCATGTAATTATATTAAAAAAACAGAGGCATCACCAACATGTAAAACCGGCGACAACTGAGTGCACTTTATGTTGGCATAGCTAGAGTAAAATGGAACAACATTTTAGTCCATTTTATTATTTGTCAAAAAAGAACCCAGTTAGGAAAAAATGTTATAGACACGTTGCGTACATCAGCCAATTACGTGACATCGCGCATGTCCGGACATCCACATTTTATATTTCATTTAGCGTTACAGTTGTTTTGTTATAATGGTTTTCAACCTTTGTGTTGTCTTGGCCCCTTTTCAGATTAACCCAGGTTTTATCCCTTGTGGCCCCCTTCGAAAGGCTTTTAATTCTCGTGGCCCCCTAGATTATAGAAAATAGCTAAAGTTTGTGGCGGCATCTTTCTTTCTTCAGGGATGCTTTTTATCACAGTGATTTTTAAGTTTTTGAGGGTAGTAATGGCGCATTTAACATCACCACCGAGCAGTGCAGACACTGCGCACAATTATGGCCGTCTCGTCTAACTTTTGTGAAGCCAAAAGAGACGTAACTCTCGCACCATTTGCGAATTTTCGACATTTAATAACACAAAACCTTGTTTAAGCTTTGTGTAAAAACGTATTTTCAATAGTAAACCTCCGAAAGTAACTGCAATTCAACCTTCCTTCGTTGTGTTAGGCTTGCTTTGACCACTTAACACAATTAATTTTACAACAAAATTTATCAATGGAACAACAACAAATCTATCTCTACGAGCCAAAATGGTAGTATCGTTATTTGACGTTTTCTGAAAAAATGTTTAACTTGCTTGTATTAGTTTTGCTACCATTCTAACTTGCGGTTTACAAACTAATTAAAATGCTGGTTAAACGAAAAATTTTCGTGCACCATATCGCACGCTCGAAAAAAATCTATGACAACTTAAACAATATAAATGCGTATTTTTAGTTATGCACGAAACAGAAAAATATAATTTCAATAAAAATATAAAAGCCATAATATTTGATAAAAGCGACATTTCGCAATTTACAGACGTTTCAGCAATAACTCATGCCATCATCAGTGTAAAAATCAAGTGAAGATAAAAGCGACAAAACGTAAAAAGAAGGGAAATTATTTTTGTCCTTTTTTCCTTTCTTTTTACGTTTTATCGCTTTTATCTTCACTTGATTTTTACACTGATGATGGCATGAGTTATTGCTGAAACGTCTGTAAATTGCGAAATGTCGCTTTTATCAAATATTATGGCTTTTATATTTTCATTGGAAGGCCTTATTCCGATGAATTAAGGACTTATTCCGATGAATTTACAATGGGCCTTATTCCAATGAATTTAGGACTTATTCCGATGCATTTAGGCCTTGTTGTCGAAAACTGTTGTCGAAAACTAAAAAAAAGGGTTCGCGAGAACTAAAATGTTGGGAACCACTGATTTAGACTTTAGGGTAACACCTCTCCAACCTCAAACTTCGCTTTGTGGGAGTGAGTAAGAAATGGAGTGATAGGCTATTCTTTTCTTTACATGTGTTAGGTGTGGCTTTTTGCGGTTAACCAAGTAACAAATGCAGCTCTTGGTAACCGATTGGTTGGTCAACGCTGGTTTAGGCCACCCTACATGGGGTCGCGCCGCATAGGTTTGAGACCACTGGTTTTCATGACTAGATATATTAGGATTGATTCGTAGCTCAAAAATTTAAGAAACCTGCAGAAAGAATACAATAATATAGTGCTCATTTATTTATGTTTGACTTATTTATACTTTTACTTTATAGGAGTTTAGATCACCTCAAACTTAAAATTAAAAAAAACGGCTTTCCTGTGATACATACGCTTAGTCGCCGCAAAAAGTAAAAATACTGATTTATGATGGTTCGCCGACTGTTTATAATTGAGGACTAAACACAGAAAAAAAACGTTGCATTTTGGCGCAGGAAGGCCGGTTTCGGAGTGCCAATGGCAGCCCAATGTATGTTCGTGTGAGAAGGCAATAATCTCCTCGCAGAATTACGTCAATGGCGCTAACGGTCAGGGCGAGAGCTTCGATGCCCGAATTGCATAGCGGTTATTACATACCGCCCACCAGGGACAGCTACGGCGTGCCTTTCTGTCGCCTTTAAAGAGTTGACCGTAAAATTGTATTGAACGCGGATAATTGCTTCGCATGCTTCAATAAAAAGAAAACATTTTTGAATTGTCGATATGTTGTCCAACCGATAGTTTGGTAAGGTTATTTGAGCTAAAGCCAACATGCCTGTGTTGTTTCTTTTAAAATAAAAAACAGCTCCTTTGGTAATTGTGATTGTTTGTTAACGTTTGGGCAGCCTATGCAAGTCTCGACTCGACTTGCATAGGCTGCCCAAACGTTGGTGAAGAATTACAATTACCAGAGGAACTATTTTTGATTTATATTACTATGTCTGGTAGCAATAGTTTATAAGTGGTTGGATTTTGTTTAGTCTGTTTCACTTACCACTTTGCTGTGTATGTGAGTCAACATGAGCGAAAGTTAGTGAATGTGACTAAATGTGAGTGAATGTGAGTGAATGTGGGTGAATGTGAGTGAAAGTGAGTGAATGTGAGTGAATGTGAGTGAATGGGAGTGAATGTGAGTGAATGTGAGTGAATGTGAGCGAATGTGAGCGAATGTGAGCGAATGTGAGCGAATGTGAGCAAATGTGAGTGAATGTGAGAGAATGTGAGTGAATGTGAGTGAATGTGAGTGAATGTGAGTGAATGTGAGTGAATGTGAGAGAATGTGAGTGAATGTGAGTGAATGTGAGTGAATGTGAGTGAATGTGAGTGAATGTGAGTGAATGTGAGTGAATGTGAGTGAATGTGAGTGAATGTGAGTGAATGTGAGCGAATGTGAGTGAATGTGAGTGAATGTGAGTGAATGTGAGTGAATATGATTTAATGTTCGTGAAAGTGAGTTAAGGTGATTTAACGTGAGTGAAAGTGAGTGAAAGTGAGTGAATGTGAGTGAATGTGAGTGAATGTGAGTGAACGTGAGTGAACGTGAGTGAACGTGAGTGAATGTGAGTGAATGTGAGTGAATGTGAGTGAATGTGAGTGAATGTGAGTGAATGTGAGTGAATGTGAGTGAATGTGAGTGAATGTGAGTGAATGTGAGTGAATGTGAGTGAATGTGAGTGAATGTGAGTGAATGTGAGTGAATGTGAGTGAATGTGAGTGAATGTGAGTGAATGTGAGTGAATGTGAGTGAATGTGAGTGAATGTGAGTGAATGTGAGTGAATGTGAGTGAATGTGAGTGAATGTGAGTGAATGTGAGTGAATGTGAGTGAATGTGAGTGAATGTGAGTGAACGTGAGTGAATGTGAGTGAATGTGAGTGAATGTGAGTGAATGTGAGTGAATGTGAGTTAATGTGAGTGAATGGGAGTGAATGGGATTTAATGTGAGTTAATGTGAGTGAATGGGATTTAATGTGAGTGAATGTTAGTGAATATGGTAGAATGTGAGTGAATGTGAGTGAATGTGAGTGAATGTGAGTGAATATGAGTGAATGTGAGTGAATGTGAGTGAATGTGAGTGAATGTGAGTGAATGTGAGTGAATGTGAGTGAATGTGAGTGAATGTGAGTGAATGTGAGTGAATGTGAGTGAATGTGAGTGAATGTGAGTAAATGTGAGTGAATGTGAGTGAATGTGAGTGAACGTGAGTGAATGTGAGTGAATGTGATTTAATGTGAGTGAAAGTGAGTGAATGTGAGTTAATGTGAGTGAATGGGATTTAATGTGAGTTAATGTGAGTGAATGGGATTTAATGTGAGTGAATGTTAGTGAATATGGTAGAATGTGAGTGAATGTGAGTGAATTGTTTGTGAATGTGAGTGAATGTGAGTGAATGTGAGTGAATGTGAGTGAATGTGAGTGAATGTGAGTGAATGTGAGTGAATGTGAGTGAATGTGAGTGAATGTGAGTGAATGTGAGTGAATGTGAGTGAATGTGAGTGAATGTGAGTGAATGTGAGTGAATGTGAGTGAATGTGAGTGAATGTGAGTGAATGTGAGAGAATGTGAGTGAATGTGAGTGAATGTGAGTGAATGTGAGTGAATGTGAGTGAATGTGAGTGAATGTGAGTGAATGTGAGTGAATGTGAGTGAATGTGAGTGAATGTGAGTAAATGTGAGTGAATGTGAGTGAATGTGAGTGAATGTGAGTGAATGTGAGTGAATGTGAGTGAATGTGAGTGAATGTGATTTAATGTGAGTGAAAGTGAGTGAATGTGAGTTAATGTGAGTGAATGGGATTTAATGTGAGTTAATGTGAGTGAATATGGTAGAATGTGAGCGATAGTTGGTGAATATGAGTGAATGTGAATGTACGAAGGTGATATTGCTTGAATGTGACGTATGCGAGTCAAGATGAGCGATAGTTAATGAATATGAGTGAATTTGAATGTTTGCTAATGCAAGTGAATCTGAGTGCATGTGAGCGAATGTGTGTGATTTTTTGTCAATGTGAGTAAATGTGAATGAATGTAATTTAATGTGAATTGATGTAAGTGAGTGTGAGTATATGTAAGTAAGTTTGCTTGAATGTGTCGTATATGAGTCAAATTGAGCGATAGTTAGTGAATGTGAGAGTAGGTAAGTGAAATTGCTTGAATGTGACGTTCATGAGTCAACATGAGCTAGTAAGTTAAATTGCTTAAATGTGACGTTGAACGATAGTTAGGGAATGTGTGTGAATGTGAGGGTATGTAAGTGAAATTGCTTGAATGTGACCTTTGTGAGTCAAATTGAACGATAGTTAGTGAATGTAAGTGATTGTGAGTGAACTTGGGTGTATAAAAGTGAATTTGAGTGCACGTGAGTGAATTTGAATATGGATGAATGTGAATAAATATGAGTGAATATGAGGGTATGTAAGTGAAATTGCTTGGATGTGAAGTACATTACTGTCAATTTTATCTTCTCAGTCATCATCGCACAACAAATATGTAAAAAAAATCTCGATGATTGAGTGAATTTGAATATGGATGAATGTGAATAAATATGAGTGAATATGAGGGTATGTAAGTGAAATTGCTTGGATGTGAAGTACATTACTGTCAATTTTATCTTCTCAGTCATCATCACACAACAAATATGTAAAAAAAATCTCGATGATTGTATTTTTTGAACCGATATATTCGTGCTTCGTATTGCGAAACCAATAAAAGCTGTAAAAGCAATCGTTTTTGTGCTATTTGTTTTGCAGGTTACACACATCGGAGCTGATTTTATTTCGTGGATTATGCAGTACTGTGCTGAACCAAGAGTCTAAATTCGTAAATCACCCTGATTTATTAGTAAATCAGCCTGATTTGTACAAAGCAAAGGTATTTTATACCGGCAGGGTGTAAAAGTTGCTAATATAACAGGTTTACAAGTCTAAATTTTCCTAATACCTCTACAGACCCCTTCCATTACCAGTAGGTTACATTGTACAGTGAAAAACAACAGAACATACTTTTTTAACCTTGGTCGTTTTTATTTAGAAATGGGCAAAGGTTTTAAAACTAGCATGATGTAAAAAGACGCGTGCAAAACAAATGGACCCAAGGTATTATTGTTTAACTAAGGAAATTTTATTCCTATACACAATGTGTATTATCTGTGATCAATCCCTTCTGGAGTCGTACCGACTAAGCATAACGGTACACATAGTCGAGTACACATGATGCCTCCGGAATGTCTCACCGAAATCGATTGGCCTTCGAGATTCCTGATTAGGCCGACTGGTTTCGGAAAGCTCTGCCGAAAGCTTGATATGTGCATCCGCAGAGCTGCGGAATGGCAATCGGACGCAAGACTCGACGGAATCGGTTTGTTTTGCTGGAGTCGGACTCGGGACTCGAGTAAGACCACGTAAAACTACCTGAGTTGCTAGTCCGACGTGCGCGTGCGCAGTTTCAAATTTAAAACTGATTCTATCAATCGTAAAAATGTAACAGAAAATAGTGGAATATTTTTCAACCATGTGTTGTGAGTAAATTAATTATATGACACTCTTATGCGTGGATTGTTGAAAATCGACCTTAATTCAGTTACCTAAATTGGTGAAATACGTGCTGTAGAGTCGGAGCCTGATTTGGGAATCGGAACTCGGGACTCGAACTCAGGTTGATTTTAATGGCCGGAGTCGGACTCGGGAGTTGGATTTGGGTTAATTAATTTTAGGCTAAAACTAGTGTACTGGCATTTTCGACCAGCGTGCCACAAGAGAAACATAAAATGTCTGGGCAAAAATGGGACCTAAAATGCATATAATATTAATAAAAGCATGGTTTGAAAGATAGAATCTGTAATAGCATTGTTTTGTATAACTGATTAGATGAGAAAAAGCTAAGGTTACTTTATTACGTATAATATATTTAAAATAATATTCGATAAAAAATGATTCAAGGCCAATTTTCTGAATTTTTTTATAGAAAATAAGATACGGACTAAATAAAATGCTTTGCGGGCCAAATCCAAACTATTGAGCTCTATTTTGTCCAGGTCTGTTTCATGCATTCGCCAAAAACTTTAGCGAATATAAAGCATATTAAACTGCCCTTAAGGTCTAACCGGGGGTCAAATTTGGGCATTAAATTTCCCGCCCTATAAAGTTTCTTGTTTAAAAGATAATAAAGTATTTTTTAAATTGTCATGCTATTAGTTTTTTTATCGCCAAATCAATTATTTTTTTGATTTATTTTGTTTTACTCGCCAAATCTTTTTTTGATTCATCTTTCTAGCGTTGGCCTGCTTTGGTTTCGTCTTTGGTCTTTGGAAGTTTCGAAACGATGGTGCGAGTAGAAAAGGACGAGGCGCCAAAAGATACGAAATCTCTCTCCACAGTAGAAACCGTTTGCTACCTGATCTATCAGTCGTGAACCATTTTGACAAAGGTGCGCTTCGTTTTTAGTTTTTAGTCATGGTCCTGAAATGTTTTATCAGGCTTTTTGGTGTTGTTCCTAAAAACGTCTTTAGAATTGACTTGCGCATTAAAAAGTGTTTAAAAAGCCTGTTTTTTTTGTAAGACTTTGTTTAGAATAAAAAATGTGAAATTTATTTCTTGCACTTTTTAAGTTATGTTTTTATTTGTTAATGTGTTGGCCAACGCATGCATACTGTTGTTTTCCGAATTGCATTAAAAATACGTCAAATCGTCCGAATTTGAGTCCTAGAAAAACCCTTGAAAAACTTTAATTTAATTCACAGAAATGTGTTACAACTATGTTTGTTTTTTCTCTCAAGGTATTGTCATTTAAAATCGAGCTTTTGAACATTTTTTGTGTTGTAAGCAAGTCATTTTGAAATGACTCGACGATACAAGTTTTAAGCAATGATGCAAGTTTACTTATAAAACATAAAAGTTTTTTTTTTATATAATGAAATCCGATATCGATAATATAGTATACATATGTGAAAAAAAAATCTGCATTGGTTAACGAATATTTTGGTGATACTAATAGCAGTGGCCAGAGACGTAAAGAACATTGCTTTGATCTTTATTAAGATATACAAAACACTTTTTGTAGGTTAATATGATTTTTTATCTGATTTATCAGCCAAAAATCCATACCTGTACATGTTTGAATTGCCCTAACAGCAACTTTTGTCAATATTTTTCGAAATCTTATTCTCCGTTTTCCTATAATTATGGTTGGCACCCACGAATTTACGAATTACATGTTAATGTCCTTGATGTTTTCTTGCCTAACGTATTTTTATCTGCAAGTATATGTTTGGTATTCGACCCAGTATTGTACTTCGTTATTTGACTTTCTCGCCTTAACTGTAGGCCTATGTCACTCTCTTAAAAACATTTCGGTTAAAAAAAACTTGAATTAATACACAAATTACCCTACGTTAACGATAGTTATTTGGTTAAAGAACCTGTCTGCTGATAAAAAGTTTTAATTAAAATGTGTCAATCTCTTGACTCACGTAAACACACTCCTGTTTTATTTTTAGCTTCTGTACTTGCTTAGAAAATATTACCCATAAAGAACAAATTTAATACTTCAATGTAAAATAATATTTTAAAGTAAATTATTTAGTTCACTTGCTATTTCGGCCGACCGACCATCAGCGTTTTGTCAATCTAGTTACGATTTGATAAAAATAATAACTTTCCACACAAATAATTTGTAATTTCAACACTGACAAAACATAAAAACAGCAAATCAGTTTAACAAGTATTTAAATTAAGTTATATGATGTTTTTACTACAGTAATACATATTTTTTTATGTGTTTGCACAACTTAGGAATATATATATTGTTTTGGGAGTCTCCAAATTGGAAGTTACTTATAAAATGAAACTTGTATTTCTACAGACGAATTATCCATAGTAAATCATAAAACAATACAATTACGGTAAAATGTTTGTTTCACTGTTAGCATTCCACGAAAAGATATAATACAATAACCGTTTAAAATAGAAGAAATATAAGGATAATTTTCGTTTTACGGTTTAAACCACTATAAACCTCGATTATCCGACATTTCTGAAACGCGTTTCATATTTTATTAATTTATATTAAAAAAGACAGCTTTCATTAAACATCAATCATTTTATGATATTCTCCAATAATTGTCCGCATATTTGTTATGCTATTTCTCCAATACCTTGTCCACCTTTATGTGTTTCTATTTTACGGTCCAAGCATTTTATCTCGGTAACGTTTGATAGATTTGTCCCTTGAAAAGCGTTCTTTGAAGACAACCTTGTACTCAGGAGAGATCAGAAACTGTCCAGATCTAAACAGTATGTGTTACTGGTGATGGATTTTTCTTTGTAGTTAAAGTATTTTTATCATAACCTCGTGACATGATGAACCATCATGTGTACATTTATTTATAGTATAGAAAAAAGTCACGACTTCGCTCAAACAGACCAAAATGGTTAACTTAAAACGTTCATAAGCTGTATTACCATGTTTATTTTACAACGGGTATCCACTCCGATCCGCTTTATTATCAAAAATCCCTATAATAACTTAGGAAATCACTATTTAGATCAAATTAGTGCAAGACTTTTTCGTTGGCAGGAAAACCTATTTGACATCAATCAACGCCACAAGTGCTTTCATATCGGATGCGCATTTTTAGAACAGAACCAAAAATCCGTGTTAAACATTTTTTTATAGTGTGGATGGCAAGCTATACTTCCGTACTTTGAGCTCTCTTCGCTGACTGTGACGTTTGCCGATTCCTGATGTAAATGAAAACGCTGCAGGATAGAAACCGTGAAAAGGAAGAACTCCATCATTGCGATTGACTCTCCCATGCAGTGACGTGCGCCTATCAGTATTATTATGAAATAAATCAATTTACTGTATAGTGAATGTTAAAATTATGCAACTAAATCAAAAAGCTCGATAATTCTATCTGCCAAATTGATCATAGGTTGGTAATTAGTTTTGAACATATGCATATCTAATGTATAATATTTGACTACAAGAAAAGTGCAAGGCTGATTTGGGAAAGGTATCGACGTCTTAGAATACAGTGGATTCTGTTTTATTATTTTTCAGCGTAATTTTGTTTTAATTTGTACCCAAATTAACCAGCCTTAGTCACATCTGAACCATTTTTAAGAGCAAAATAGCAGTTCGTGAAGTGTTGTAAGTTTTTTAACCTGCTGAAAAGGCGAATGAGTTAGGTGAAGGCTCAAACACCCCATCCTCATCCAGGAATCTTTCTGGGTCGAATTTTTCCGGTTCTTCCCAAAGCTTAGGATCGTGGTGGATTGCCCACAGGTTAGCAATCACTTGGGTGTCCTGGAATGATTAAAATTTTCAAGAAGTAGGCTATAGGAGAACTTATAGTCTTACATTTAGATAACGTCAACTTATTAAGAGGTCGATGGTGCACATTCTTATTAATAATGTAGTGACAAAAATAACAGTTACTAACCTGAATTAAAACTTTGGACACTATACGTTATTATCTTACATTTAAATTGTACTCACTCCCTAATGTAAAATATAAATTACCTTTGGTATGTTGTATCCCATTAGTGTTGTGTCCCTAATGGCACGATGAGCTAGTCCAAGAGGCCCCGGAGTCCGGAATCTAAGCATTTCATGCATGAAAGCCTGTTACGTAACAAAAAACGTTTACATTGCAGTTGGTCTTCGCAAAAAAAATGCAGTTTGAAAAGGTTTGTTTCCCCAGGTGAAATAATCTACCTTAAGCTGTGAATATGGTCGACAATTTGTTTGTTAGAAAACTAAAATGAATAAAGTAATTTCCATGTACAATAATTAAATTAAAATTAACCAAAAATAAGGTACTATTACAAAACCATAGTAGAATAATATTCTAAAACAAAATTTTCCACCACATAAAGACTATGCGCTTTAACAGAGATGTTTGGCATAAATTATTTAAACAATTAACCTCAAACTATCCGTGCCAGTGTTATATGTACATAAGCCAATAAATAACTAGGCTTGACTGCGAAATATTGCCTATTCGTGCAACGGTCAGTATACCTTCGTAAAATGCATTTCCTCTAAATGTGTCATTTTCGGCCTGGCATCTGGTCCAATAACAATGTCAATTTCGTTCTGGATCTGCGAAGAAACATATATATTTCACCGAGGGGTTGGTGGTTTAGTGTTGATCAACGCCGTGGCTTCAAATATACTCAAAAAGATAGGCTAAAACGTTTTTACGCTTGCAAAAAGTCTTTCTTTTAAATCATTAGCTCGATTTACCATTTATCAACGCGTCAAAACGTCTAATCATTTTTATCATTTACACCAAAATGGAACACAAAAATATACCAGAGCCTCAGGCAATAACAATATAACAAATTAGGCCATTTAACGTGGTATTTTTCTTTCACATTAAAAAATAACATAGTTATGTACGAAAAGACGATTTGAACGTAAAATGATAATATAATACCATTAAATCATATCTTAGTTAAGTTCTGAAAGACTATGTAGCTTTAGCCCTAACGTACAGTAAAACTATAATACGACTTTCGAGTTAATTCGAGTGCCATTGCATTAGAAACCCTTAACATTATTGTTTTGCCATCGTGAGGTGTAACCATTAAGACAAGTCCCAAAACTTAGCGGCGTATCGAGATTATATTTTTGACTGGGATCGGATTTGGTTTATTTTTACCCGACTCTGTAGCCACTAGCCATGGTCAAACGATAAGGTTTACAACACGATTGTGTTTTTCTAATTTGTGTTTAGCGTTCCTAATATAAATTTCTCCTGAACTGTTTGAATTGTATTTCTCGCTTTTTTGAATGTGTGCGCTAAATACAAGTTACAGGATAGCTGAATATTGCTCAAAAAATCATATGGCAAAAACGCGAATAGAACTACCGAGGGCTGTTTTTAGTGTTTGTCCAAAATCATAAAAAAGGCTTTACTAGAAATTAATATTATTCCATTTTTAAGTGCCTTGTGAATTTGAAAATGATTTTATTAAAAACAAATATACTTTTTTTTGTCATCTGAAACTCAACATTATTTCCTACAAAACCAACGCCTAATCCATTAATATGTGAATTACATGATACCTTCCGTTGTAATTTCGGACGGTTTAGTAGGAAGATCATGCTCCAGCGCAATGTCGAAACTGTGGTATCAGTTCCAGCAACAAACAGATCTCGTACATAACCTCGAAGGTCATCATCTACCAAAGAGGAATGGTTGTTTTGCCAGACTTACTTATTGGTTTCCAGCAATAGTCTGATTTGTGTGTTGTTGTGTAAAACTTGTTTAATTAACATTAGGAAAATATACTATATAGTTTAACCACCACCTTGTTTTAAAATGTTTACCCGTTTCATCCAGGTGTGATGGAATATTTAACTCGGGTTAATCGTTCGAAGAGTTTAACATGGTGGCAAATAAATTAAAAAATAGTGAACCATTTCTACCATTAAAGACTGTGTTGGGGTCTGAAGCAGTTTTCTTCATCTGCTGCAGATAAGCTTCTACGAAGTCACGGTATTCGTTTTCGGACAAAGTGTCCTTGTGTCTCTGGATGATGGGTTTCATCATATTGTAAACCTACAACAAGCCATATAAATGTTTTGTTATTGATTCAATGGTCAAAAGAAAGAATTTGTTATTATGTTATTGTAAAAGTTTGTATACAATGCAAATTGCTACTAAGTAACTTTATTCACTATATTTGCGGTTTAAACTTCTTAAAAAAGCTCTTCGGTCCTGCTTGATTTAGTCTAATTTCATCAAGCATAAGTGGCAAAAACCTAACTTACTTTTTCCTTTGATTTCTCTAAACCCTCCACAGCGGTTTTGAACGGACGGATATGACGCAGAAACGGCGCAAACACCAACATCTGCAAATAATTCAATAAACAATATTTAACCAAAGTTCAGCTTTTCTTATGACGACTTATAAGTAAACACCGAGCACATTTCCTTTATAAAATGACCGAAATTTAAACAGTTTAATACAGTGCTTCCCAACCAATGGGTCGCGACCCATTGGTGGGTCGCGAAGCATTTCCAAATGTTAGAATTTTCCATTAGTTCGGCAAATTATTGCATTATCATTACGTAACTTTCATGCAACAATGATGTGTTGTTTCGCGAATGTCCTATTTCCTCATTATTTGTTTTTTATTCGTTTGGTCATATTGCATTGTAGGTCGCACAATAAAACTTGCATTAAAAGTGGGTTGCGAACTGAAAAAGGTTGGGAAGCACTGGTTTAATAGATACCATGACAAACTACGGACACTTTTTGTTTGTTATACGGCCTTCGTCTAAAATTGTTGCCCTACCCTGGATTAAGAGATATAGTGTAGTGCTTTAACCCAATAACCCACAATAACTTAAATGTATTTTTTAACTTATTGCTCAACACGACTTTGATCCCAATTTAGAAATCAGCTATTGCAAATAGGCCTACAAAGTTTGTAGTTGTATACCATAAATATATTGGAGTTATCGGCAAACCAATCGACCAGAGCAGTCGAGGACTTAACAAATTCCTTGTCATCGTAAGAGAATCGCTCCCCAACCACCAAACGACAGATCACGTTCGCAATGGCGTGCATCATCAGTTTCTGTGACAAAATCCATTTAAGAAAAATTGTATGAAATAATACTAATAGAGGTGCAAAGAGTAGGTATGCTGTGTTTAGACATTACGTTTTTAAGGCAGACCCAGTTTAATTGCGCAGGCCAGTTATTCATATAAACATTTTTCTGAATTAATTTCGTAAATTGGAATATGTTCTAATAAATATATTGTTCTAAATATGATATCTATATTCATTTGTCGCTTAGTTTGTAGGGGAAATGAGGCCATGGGAATTTTAATTATAGTTTTTTGGCATTTTTAACTACCGGTACATAAAAAATCGCGCTATTCCGAACTACAATTGCTTTACCATTAGGACCACCAAATACAAGTTTGCCAATGCTGTCATTATTTTATTCATGTTTTGCTTGTACCATATAAACATTGTACCGAACTGTACAGACAAAAAGCTATTCAAAACCTCATACAGTGTAACTCGTTAAACAATTACACATTTTTGCCTACGATCGATCAAGCAGAGGATTAAAGCTTACTTAATTTATGGCGTTATGTTATGACTTAATTTTGTAACGCAAGCCCTTAAATGTATTCTTCCCTTGTTTCTTGACAGGACCCGTTAATAAATTATTGCAGGTTTCGCCACTGCATTTATAAGCAAGCTTCTTTGACCAAGCGGAGAATTACTTCTAGCCTCGGTATCAACAACACTGATTGGTAATGTGGGTTGGTCTAATTCATCCTTTTTAGTAAAAGTTAAATTATACAAACACTTTACACACAGCAATTTATGCCTGCTGTATTGCTTACGCTTAGGCGAACAGGCGCTCCTTGTCTTGACTGCAATTCTTCACAGAGACACATACCTTCTTCCTACCATAACAACATAGGCGTTAATAATTAAACATTATAAAAAATACTCAACCTAAAATGCCTTAAAATATGATAGAAAAATACTATTTTGCCTATCAGAAATTCGCTGTAATTTATCTTAAAAACTTGCCACGATCCAATCTTCCATGACAGTTCTTCCCACTCCGAGGTTCCTCATAATCACAATTCCAAATCGCCTGTTCTCTTTCCACTTTGGTCCATCGATTCCAGCTATACCTGAAAACAGAAAATATAAATGCGTTAATTCTGTGGAAAAAGAGATTTAGCAGAAATAAAGATCCCTCTTTTCCTGTTTTAAAATTCCCCTTTTTACGCAATCGTCACTTTTGAGCATTTGTCGAAGTGGTGGGTGAATAACAATTGCAAGCCGAAATTATCAGGCTGATAATTTACCAACGCAGTTTACGAGCTTTCGTTACTGGTGGAGTGCGAAAAAAAAGAAAATTGATGAAACACCAGACTTGCCTTAAGTGCATTTAAGTTCCTATTTTCAGATGACTTGGCCTGAATTTAGTCAAATGAGAAAATAAATTAAAGACTTAGTTGGTTCAAATTGCTATATTTTGTGCAGACAGTCAAATGTCAATTTTGGTATCGCTGAAGATTTAGATTTTGTAGTTGGCTGAACTTTATCTAATTGCAAGGGTTGGCAACTTTATTCTAGTGGGAAAAACCAAACTCAGAAAGGTCTTTGCGTGCCATTAAACTTTAACGGTGAGACCAAGGGAGGGTAACTTCTCTAGTCCGCGGGCCCCATATGGGAAACGCGGGTCGCTCAAAATACAAAAAGGATCTAACTGCATGTACTTGCACTCGATGCAGGAACAAGATTTGTGCCAAGCGCAAAAAAGTTGCTTATAGTTAGTTTAAGTAGCAAAAAAATATTAGGAATGGCTTCCCGCCCAGTTTGTAACGGGCCGGATGATTTGCGTTGGCGGGCCGAATCTGTCCCGCGGGCTGTACATTGTCTTATTAGGTCAAATATATAAGTTGCATGCAGTAGCTTTATATGTTACCCCTTTTGTCTGTAAGAGTCTCGAACATTATGCTATTTGGACGGCCAGAAAAGTCGTTTCCTTTCTTCACAAGTGCTTCCTGAATGGCCTCCCGGGAACTTAATATCACAGTGAAGTTGCCAACTATCTTCAAGCCCATTACACCACCGTATTTCTCGCTGAGTTTCTAGAAAAAATGTTTTTTAACGTTTCAATGCTGTACTGAAATAGGGCTGTGACCTTTGTTTGCTTAGGGTTAAAAACATAATAATTGCCAACTTATTTTTCATAAAAAAGAAGATTTAGTGCAAACGTCCCGCGTTCCAATATAATTTTTTGTTCCAATATAAATTCCTTAAAACACCCTAAATTCTTATAACATTTTAAGATTTTGTTTTAAACGTAGTTTTTCCCTAATGGAAGCATATCTTGAAAATTTGATGCGTAATTTTGTTGCTACGGTATCTTAAATAATAATATGTCATCCGATAAATTGTCTTACGCAGTGCTGCGTTTCTGTCCGCCTAATTGCTTACCATCAGTCCAACTTCTGATCTCTTTCCCAACTGCAAGGCAGACCCAACAACCGGCAGGCCCACCGGCCCAGGTGGAAAGTTCTTCGGACGCTTTCTCCACTGTCTTATGCTCAGTAGAGTGCAAGTGATAGACAGGACGATGATGACTAGCCAGCTTAGCATTTTGATTAAACTAAAAGGAATAGACTGCAGGCAGTAACACAATGGCAAGGAGGATTATCAGATGACACATTATAGAGTTTAAAAAAACGAAAGTAACTGATAAACCAGCCATTTCCAAATTGATAAACTAACGAGCGCTAGTCAATTTTTGATTCATTTTTTCCAATATTATTGTAAAAGCATAGATGAAACAAGTTAGTTAAATATTTTTTAAATTGGCGTTGTTAAACAAATGGAACAATATTTACAACCTACTTCTTGGTTTGTTATCTTTTTTAAACATTTATTGTACGCACTAGTACTATGTATACAAAGTTTAGTTACAACTTTTTTTTTTATTTGATTCGCAGGCGCCTTATTTTGAACCGACGCTTAAACTTTCATTTCTCAAGTGTGTCACAGTATCGTGAGGTGGTTCAATAAACATAATTGTCAAAGTTATGTATGAACCTGCGTTCTATTACAGTGTTAAACATGGTTTCCTAATATAATATTTGCAATTGACTGTATTTTTGGTTTTTATTCTTCTTTTTGTGTGCATTTTGTTGTCAAATATTTGTTTCTTTGTCCTGAAATTTTCGCTATAACTATCCAATGTTTTATAAAGTTATTTTGTCAACACAGGGCATCATAACAACAAACTTCGCATGAAAACATAAAAATCAAAACGAAGTTTCATTTCACTTTAAATTTAAATAATTTTAGAGCTAACCACTGTAAATATAATGACACCATCAAACGTGATGAAGCACGGTTGTGCGAAAGCTCGTCAACAGTTAAAAATATACACTTTGTCAACAGTGTCACTTGTTCTCATGTTTTAAACAAGACAAATGCGGCTATCAACCAAACTGGCCCTATTTCAAATAACCATACAAAAAAATAAAAAAAGAGTGACACCAGTCTGACTAATACCTTTATGTAATACGTATCAAGCCTATTGCTATTTTAAATCTTATTTAAATTTTAGGCGGATCCAGCGTAAAGTTCACCACTCGATCGTCTGACCACAACTGCAGCACGCTTCTCTGCTGTATGGAAATTTACGTTATTGGGAGTTAGAAATTGCAATGATGATTATAGCAACAACGTTAGATGATTTGTCATGATCTGTATGTGTCTCGGCCACACCGGGCTTCATCATGTAAACAGGATAACGCTACAGGCAAGCAATAGACAGATCTCCATGTTTCCTAATCTCGAAGCGGTTAAACGCGATCCATTTACCTGGTATTAACAACGCAAACGCTCTGGTGGCAATATGCACAAGACGGCTTCCTCACATTTACATCGACCACCGGGTGTCTTTAAAGGTGATATTTGCGATGCTGATTGGTTGTCTGATTTTTTCGTCTTAGAAAACGTACAAACATTTTTTCTGTCGGCGTGCTTTGTCACGTAATATTTTTTCCGGAAAATGGCTCGGTGTAATATAACCTGGCTAGAGATGTTGTATTAATTGATTGTTGGTTTATATTGTTTAATTTGCTTTGCATCACTTTACTTCACTAAGCTTATTGCGTATCTTGCTTTTACCTTTACGTTTCGCAATTAATCACTCATTGTTTTACACTTTTTTTTAGCCCTAAAGGAGCATTCCTTAGTTTGAAGCGCAATTGGCTTCAAATAAACAGAGAAGTCTTGTTTTTTGCGTGGTGTGACACGGTCGTCTTTAGGAGCAAGTGAGCTAGCATTTGCGCCAGCCGCATTCGCTAAAAAAAGAAGAGCTTATTTAGCTTTGGCTTTCGCCCCACACGGCCTGTCACACGATAATTTTTTATATTGCAGTTGTGTGCGAAAAACAAGGTTCGCGACAGGCCTTTTAAGCAGGAACCAAAATTTGACGTAAGAGAAATTTATCACTTTGTTATACTTGCATCATTCGTGAGCAAAAGACAAAATAACCTCTTGTTTATCTTTTATACTTTATATTGTGTCCTATCGCTTTACAAATATTTGCGCATGACTTAATTTGGTCGTATTTGTCTATGATAAAAAAATTTTTGTTTATAGTAAAATAAAAAACCTTTCACACAAATTTCATAAAACAAGCACCCAGGTGTGTCTTATATATAATACATAGTCCGCAAGCACGGCCGCGTCGACCGGTCAGTTACTTGGTGCAAATTACTATAGTTCATTGACAAGTTTGAAACTGGAACGTTTAGCATTTTATGAGACTTTTTGACAAATGACTTTTTTTTTTTTTTATAAAATGGAGTTATTTATCTTACGTTTTCTACGTAAAAAAACTAACTTGGTATATTTTGCGTTTTGGGTAATTTTCTAGTTAACTATAATTGACAAGAGTTTACTAATGTTGATAGTTTAACGTTTAATTTTGATGACTTAAGATTTTTTTAAATGACTTGACTTTGACTTAATTTTTTTAAAATGACTTGACTGGGACTGTTTACACCACTGTTAAATACTCATATATATACCGAAGTTTCGTTAGTATCGTGAAACCAAGTTGTAAAAAGAAGGACACATGTAAATAACTCATGCGTGACTGACACCTAGGCTGGTACCGGTAGATGTATTGTTTTCTTTGCGTAGAAAATTTTCTTGTACAGCGGATCGCACGTACTATGCTGCCTCAAAACAAGATGAATTGAATATAATAATTTTAACCAATAAGACTTAAGGTTATATACATGCAAGAGAAAGAACTAGTTTAAATAGCGAAAAGGTGGCTGCCGACTATTGAGCATTGTAAAGCAGTGCGTGTAGATTTGGTTAAACCAAATCAGTGCAGAATACTTTGGATTTAATCGAACAAAACTTTAAACCACACTTGTGTTATTTTAGTTTGTTTTTAATTATTATTTTTGTAGCTGTTTGGTGTGAATTCTGTCTTACCATTTAACAAAACGCGAATTGTCGTGTTGAAGTATGTGTATAGCAACCAAAGAAAAAGTCCTCGACTAATCGTCCTTTGTTAGCTTTTCACTTGTAGAGGAATGGCATTTAAACAAAGTATAAATTATTTACTAATCCAATTTGTAAATCAGCAGCAGCCCAGTTCGCGAGAGCATAAATTGTTTTTCGCATCGTTGTTAAACTTGCAGTTTCGACTTTTTTTTCTGTTTAGAGGTTAGGTTGTCCAATATTAGAAAACAACTCCACAAGTAAGCCTAAAATGGATAAAAAGGTGAAGATAAAAGTAATATATTGTGGTGGATGAGGTTACTTGTCAAAGTACGAAGCTCTCAAGTTGGATCTCGATTCAGACTTTCCTGGTGAGCTTTTCTACGAGCCAGAGGCAACACAGAACACGTCTGGCTACCTTGAAGTTTTTGTCAATGATAAATTGGTCCATTCAAAGAAAAACGGCGATGGCTATATAGATAACGATGCTAAGTATAAAAAGATCACCGCAGCTGTTGAAGCTGTCCTTCAGTAAAATTTCTACACACGAATTTGCAATGTACTAGGCAAAAATATTTTCATCGTCTTTGTGAAATCGATAAATTCAGTACTACCATTGAGTGCTTTGTGCTTTAATTCGTAACCTTGTCAAGTTTATTTTGCTTAAAGTTCTGTTTCTATTTAATGGTTAATATGAATCTTGTGAAGGGCTGCATTTAAAGCTTTGTCAGGTGTGGCCTGGATGTTTATTCTTAATACCATATAAATGTTGCACATGAATACATTTTGCCTCTGCTTGATTTATATTGTCAACAAGTTGTTTTGTTTTGCTGGATTTTGCAGAAAACGTTTACATATTCCAAACACTATATTCCCAAACTCGAAACTATAGGATATTTGAAAGCTGAACTCATGTAAAACGCGATACGATTAACAGGATGTTACACAACAGGATCTCGGTGTGTGGAACAGCTACTTAAAGGCTAAGAGGAGTTGAATGTTGCTGAACAAACACTTATTCGTGTAAAACATGCCAGTTGGCCTACACTATAAGAATGGAATTAAAGTATTTAACAAAAATGGTTCAATTGTGTACCCGCGTTACCTACTTTTGAAGTTACCCTATTAATGCGACAAGTTGTGTAATCTTTAGCAACTAAACTAAAGGACAATGTATTTAGCCATTCTAGTATCGTTTGCAAATAAGTACAAATGCCCTTTAAATAACGCTCGTGAACTATTTTACGTTATAGTTCTTTCTATGTGCGTAAAGTGCGCGACCTGTTTTTTAAATATATACAAACATTAAGTGCACAAAACACGCTCCACAACAGTAAGTCAACCAGGTAGAATTTTATTGTTAGAGCTATGAATATGTACAAATCAACATGTGTTGTATAGGGTTTTGTCGCACCTGTAAAATGCCCAGGCAGTGTTAAAGGAACAAAATGTAAGAGACATGTAGATTTAATTCAATCGTTTTCCGATGGGGACTGTTAATGATTAACAGACTAAGAGTCCTTTCAAAGTTTAACTTGCCGTAGATTTAAAGAAAACCTTAATAGTTATTATCTCTAAAACCGTGTTAACGCAGTAAATCTATTGGATAATTTTACAAAATGCGACTCTTCGTGATGTATGTTTTCTGTGAATACGGTTTAAAATCCAGTATACGGTTTTAAAATCATGTAAACAAAATATATAATTTAATGCCCTAAACGTACGCCTACTTAAATTGCACCAGACAACCCTGCAAAATTATATTATTTGAATCTTTTACTATATAAATGTCATTTTTTCGCCTTTTAGTACGTTTGTTCACGATTGAGTATTTTGTTTAACCTTAAGGCACACTGAAATCACTGCCTGTATAATGCAGATTATTGTGGCTACCAAACATAATATTCGAAGAGTATGCGCCGGTTTTAATAACTAGTTTCAAGGGGTAGCGCCCCCAAAATTTTAGGAACCCCTCTTACAGCATTAAGGGTGACGGGATAGTATACCAAAGTCGCAGTAGGCCTAATGTCGAGGGTATAAAATTAATAAATACATTTAAATGGAATATGCCAACGACTAAGAATACACCGACAATGCTTAACCCAGTGGTTCTCAACCTTTTTTGTTCCGTGGCCCATTTTCGTTGCACAAAAATTCTGTGGCCCGATAAATGTTTATGGAAAAAAACAACTATGAAATAGGTTTAAAACAAAAAAACAGCAGAATATGTTTCAAAACAGATTATTTCTTTAACCGTGCATTAGTGAGATACTAGCTGCTGAACAATAAATTTACATTCCTTCTAAATTCCATCCCAAGCCATTATTTCTGCAAAATTAAGTGTAGTGACACAAATAAAACTTAATTCTTCATTAAATCTAGATTTATAAAATTGGTCTGTGGCCTACTCAAAATGTTCCCATGGCCCACTAGTGAGCCATGGCCCACTGGTTGAGAACCGCTGGCTTAACCAAACAACAAAAACAATGAACCATCAGTATGGGTTACCCATCTTAGGCGAATCAATATTGCATCTAATAGGCGTAATTCAAACAACAAATCCAAATGGTGGACTACGGAAGCAAGATAAAACTTGCGGTTAGAGTGACTTTACACTACACATATAGTAATGATGGAATATTTACTAAATTTTGTGAGGGATAAACGTATATAAAACCCTAGATTCGCACCTATGAAACGACCGCCTGTGAATAAATTTTACCGTAACCGTATGAAAGTAACGCACTAAAAATTTAGATTATTCTAAAAGGTTATGACACGTTAAACATAATCAATTTTGTTTTTATTAAACTTCATATTACATGAAACCGCTCATCGAAAGAGCTATTTAAAATTATTTGTTATGATTGACAGATAAGTTGATCGAGAACTTCATAAAAACTTTGGGTCACTCGATCTGCCTCTTCACAATTAGTTTGCTTGTTTGTAAGAAAGTGTTATCCAGGGCCAAGTGTACATCTTCCACCACTTGTTCAACCACACGATCGACGTGCTGTAGGGACCTGTTTCAAAGAAATAGGTTTTGGGTTCGGGTTCTTATACACAGAGCATTGTTTTACATTATACTGTTCCAAATCAAGGCCCAACAGCTTTATCTGTGGCCTGCAAAACATTGTTTATTTAAAGACACCAATTATTTTCGTCTTGGTGTACCATAATGAGGCTTCGTTCAGTGTTCGTGTAAAAACGCATTTCAAAAAACTTTTAAAATTGAAAAATCTACGACGCTTAACAAAGTAAACTAGACGGGGGTGCGGTTGTTGTATATTTTGTCAGGGGGTATATTTTCAGGGCTTGGTGTTTTTTTTTTAATTTCAAATTTAATTTTTTTTTTTTAATTTTTTAATTTTTTTTTATATATTTTGTATTGTATATTTTATATTATGTATTTGATTTTTTTCCCTAACTTGTTTCTGCAAGCAAAAACAGATATGGGCCGAAAACTTCCTCACTTAACTTCGGGCTTTGATGCGAAAGGGGTTCAAATATGCCGTCGTAGTATTTGGGAAATGATCGAAACATATATTTGATAAATAGAATTTACGTAGATAATGCGTACAGCCGTACAAGCATGTTATTACACTTTGGCCAGCTAACATGTTTAAAAAGCAAATATTATCAATCTCTTAAAATGGTTTAACGTCCATGGTTTGCTATACTTTTTCCAACTTTTACTGGGTAAATTTTTACCATGGCTTGGTCCGAGCTTGAAAGTTTTGCCAATTGAAATCCAATAAACGCAGTGTTCTTAATATTTATTTTAGTATGACGCCATAACGTAGCGTTGTAACGTCCTTCCTATCAATTAATGCATTCAGCTTTATGTTTTGCTTGCTGCGCCCTTGTACAATTTTAATTTGTTTAGGCCTGGTGTTGATATGTTTGATTGGAGTAACATGCGCAACAGGTGCAAATAGAGAGGCGTACACTGCAACCAGATTTCGTATTTATATTTGCGACGCTCAATATGTTGTTTCGTAGGAGCGATAAGTTATTTTACTAAGCGCACCCTCTTTTCAAAAGGCTAGTCGCATGCGTCCACTTTTGCTAGACAAGCCACTTCGCACAATAAGTCACGCTTGGTGTTGATATGTTTGGATGGAGCAACAATTACAACAGGTGCTAACAGAGAGGTGTACACTGCCTCCAGGATTCGCATTTAAATTTGTGGCCGTAAAATATGTTGTGTTGTAAGAGCAATAATTTTTTTTTACTAAGAGAAGCTTTTTTCTAAAATGCAAGTCGCACGCGGCCAGTTTTGGACGAGCCACTTCGCAC
Source organism: Ascidiella aspersa (assembly GCF_963924565.1). Lineage (NCBI taxonomy): Eukaryota > Metazoa > Chordata > Ascidiacea > Phlebobranchia > Ascidiidae > Ascidiella > Ascidiella aspersa. The sequence continues at coordinate 20,534,255 of NC_139453.1, forward strand.
AATAAAAGTTTCACGCGCGGGACAATAAAGCGCAGCAGGCGTCAGTCCTTCGTCACTTCACAAGCTGGACAAAGCAAGCGAATATGGACATTCTGTATGAAAGTTTATCTGCTGCTAGATGGCAGTCGTTAGCTACAGAGAGCTAAAACGCAATATTTCAGGTTCTTGCTCCCCAAGCAACGGCCCCTGGGGGTGCAGCCTCATAAACTTCTGCAAAGCACCTCCATACCACTCTACGCCATGTCTGAAAATTTAAAGGTTCTACGATGTATACTTTTTCTATAAAGCTTCGGACAAAAATCGGTCTGAAACATGCCATAGAAAACCATAGGAAACCATGGGAAACCAAAAAAGAACAGCGGCAAAAACAAGATATGTCCCGAAAATAAATTTTCGGCCCATATAATGAATAACAAACAAATCTCGGGTCAGTGTTACGAATATTAAATTGAATTATGATATTGAATATATTTATGATAATTTATGCCCTTATCTGTCGTAAAATTTCTATTATTGCAGGCAAGTAGAACAACAGTTATGTCTCCTGCTCGACTTAAGGGCCTAATAAGGAAAACTTATCGGGTTGAAAGTTTGAAGTCATCCAAACATGTTAAATCGGCTGTACGGGCCGGCAAACAGAAATGTTGAAAAACTTAGCGGTGGAGCTCAAACTTTTTCTGTCGAGAAAAAAACTGTCTGACGAGCCGATTTGGGAGCACTTTTACGTTTAATAATTTGGGCACTTACATTTTGAGCACATGGCGCAAAATTTTATCGCATGCGCACGTGGTAAAAATCAGATGGAACACTGATAGGCACCCAAAAACAAAGTTGGTGGAAACCTATTAGGAATAATAAAATGGCAGTTTGTATTTTTTTTACGTAACTCATCAATAACATTTGTGACCATTCAATAAAAACATTTAGAGTAGACATTTTATAGGCATCGGTGTTTCCACTAAGCGTCTACTAGAGCCAACACAATCACTATTTCGCCAGGAAGGTATTGAATATAATACCATCAGTAGTCAGTACCAATCTCATTTCACCTAATTTTCAAAAAAGTGCCCAAATTACTTTTATTCGAGCTATACATACGATCAAAAAAGGTTTAAATTAGTTTTACTTAAGCTATACGTGAAAATAAAATGCCAACTTTTATTCAAGCATTTTTCTTTACCTGTGTGTGTTTTTATTTTAGGAAGTATTGACCGGTATTAAAGGACTACTCGAGTTTTCCCCGTCAGAGGTCCAAATAATGCTTAAATATATTTGGAAATGACATAGCATTAATAATTATGCCTCAAAGTTACGCGGTAATCCGACATGTAGTCCATACGTTGCAAAACACCGAAGGCGCCGGTCGTCCTTAAGTTGTTTGCCACCCACAATAGGATTAATACGCTTTAAGGCTACAGCCAATATGAAAGAGGCATTTAATCGACTTGCGTGGTATAAATTGTTATCTGCGTGACTGTAAAAATCCAACCTAAATTCAAAACATATAGAAAACCTCTTGGCGTAAAAGCGGTAATTTTTTTTAAACGAAATTATCACAGTTATCTGCGTCACCGTAAAACAAGGGCTTTTTAATGCTGTTTTTTAAAACAGTGAAGTTAAAACTTTTACCATTACTGTTTTGTTAATCAAATACAAAATAATTTAAAAGTAAAGAGCCACGCTGTGTGTTGTATTTGAAATAATTTGACTAAATGATCAGTATGAATTTATGTTATTATAAACGAGAGAGACGCCAGTCTAATTTTAATTAAAGCTATCGAGCTATGGCCGTATAATCACTAATACGCATTGTGCTATGTCGGTATATGTTTTCTGAGGGTTTGTGTTATGGTCAATGTTTACAAAATTGTTTAGAGAAATGCAATTTAGCATGTAATCAAATTACAATATTATGTGTTGTGTCTAAAATCGATCGACTAAATACCCGGCTATAACACGCAACACTTGGGCTTTTCGGGAACGAAAATCCGGGTCAGAAATCGATCGGGAATCACTTAATAACATAAACCCTTAAGGATACGACCGATGCGGTAGTAACAATTGTTGCGTAATATTCAAGCAAACGCGTAATCTCGCTGCTAAACTGCATCAACGTAAAAAAACATAATTACTTACAACAATTTTTTTTTGCGTGGTTACATTTTCTAAATTTTGCGTCATTACATATTACAAGACAGGCATAAGGCTTAACATGCTGTTCGAAGTCGTTACTATATACTAAGGCGCCACACTTGAAAAAGTCCGAAGCACAAACTACCAAGCGAAATCGCGTCTCAAGCAAGGGCAATACTTTAAATCAAGAGAGCTTTTTTTCTGTCGAGAAAAAAACTGTCTGGCGAGCCGATTTGGGAGCACTTTTACGTTTAATAATTTGGGCACTTACATTTTGAGCACATGGCGCAAAATTTTATCGCATGCGCACGTGGTAAAAATCAGATGGAACACTGATAGGCACCCAAAAACAAAGTTGGTGGAAACCTATTAGGAATAATAAATTGGCAGTTTGTATTTTTTTACGTAAATTGTAGTGTATACTTAAGTACAAGACTTCCAGCGAGTGTGCAAATAAAGCAATACGATCCTACTTCACACAATTCAAATTGGGCTTGATATTGATCTGTTGCTTTTGATATTGAGTCGATTTCTACTGATTATTACTTCTCAGTGGTTTGATGTTTGTTTGGTTGGAGCCTATACCGCTTTTGACGAGTTGTCGAAATAAAATAATACAAGTGTTTATCAACTCATTTTGCTTTGAAACGCCTATACACGCAGAATAATACGGAACATCACGCGAATTTCTCTGTTCTTAAATAGTGTCCTGTATTGCGCGTTTTTCAGTTTTTCTACTTTTTAGCATGGCTCATTTAGCTTCCCCGAGGAAATTTATGCACCAGAAAAATTTTGTTCAGATTTAAAATATAACTTGGCTCCATTAACCAATGACTCGGCCTCACGGTTTATGATATAACTATACTTTTAGGTTACGCGTGGAATTACCATGATCACTTTTAATATTATCGGCTATAACGCGTAGCTTCAGCCAAGGAAATGACATAAATTTCTAAACTTTTTTAAGTTAGGGCGCACCTGGTGTATCTGTAAAAGTGGCGCACGTGTCAAACAAAGCAAGCACGAAATTTGGGGTATATCTATTTTTCTCTTGAATTGCTTTCAAATTGTTATTACAAATAGGCTTAGTACATTGTCTTATACCAGTGCTTCCCAAGCGTTTTTGTATGCGACCAAAATCTAAGTTTTGTGAACATCTCACAAACCAAGACAATGACAACCAGTATCTAGTAAGCTATAGTTTCAGATTATATTGGATAAAACGAACTCAAATGGAAGCAATCAAACAGTCTATTTTGCAGATTTTTATTGTCACTAGGCGACCCATTGTTTCAGCACTGGCGGCACAATTAGGGTCGCGACCCATACTTTTGGAACCACTGTCTTATACTGTGGGCTCAATAAGCTTAAATAAAATAAAATGTAAAAAAATTTCAAAAAATAAATGTCCAATGTTTGTTTGTTGTTCTGTTACGCACCTGGTAGCCCCTGATATAGACCGGTTTACTCTTGATATAGAGGCGATACAGTTATGGCTTTTAAATTTTGTTAATGTAGAAAAATATCGCTGTTATCTTAACGGATAATTTATTAACTCACATGGTCAGGGCAAAGCCGGTAATTATTTTCATGCCATGTTTTAGGCTATACACTGAAGTGTTAAAACTTGTAAAGTTCGCATTAACCCAACGCCAAGCATAGCGTCCTGCTTATGTTCGGTAATACAATCTAAGGATTCTAAGCTTCTAATCACATGGAAGCTTTTTAACCCTTATTTCGTAAGATGTATAAAAAGCTATTTATCACGTTCCCTAATCATAAAAATGTAGAATATCTTACCTCATCTCGATTACCAAAGAAGACTGCGTCGTTTTTCTTTTTTATTTCCCGCTAAACGCGATACATCTTTTTATAAAACCTGGTAAATTCCATATTTCAAAGTGGCAAAGCCGAGATTACTTTTGAGAGAAAATAAATTTCATTTTTATCACTGTTCATTATTTCAATAGACCAACATTTTTGCAAAGTAGGACATTGTTATTGCATCCGTCTTCTCTCTATTACTGGTCATGGAAATAAATTCATTTATTGAGTCTGTGACTTTATATTAAGCCAGTTGGTGGTATTTTTTTTAATTAAAAGCCAAACAAAGAGTTGACATTTTACAAGACCCTAGCCTGAATTTACAACAGTGAAATTGCAGTCAAATGCAGTTATGAGGATTGTTGAATAGCGTTTACGCGATAAAATGAGGTTAAAGATCACGCCCTTAAATACATTAAACGAAGTATCTCGGAACACGCTATTTGCTTCGCACCACATTATTGGCACCACGCCAGACAGTGCCTTTTTCTCTAGAAAAATTATACGCGTTACCTGTCGTTTGATCTTTCATTGGTTTGTCATAAAGTTCGAAGCGCTTGTAAAAGCGAGCACTTATCCAAAGCCGTTGAATTTAACGACAACAATCTGGAATTTACGACCGTGACAGAGCGTATTGTGTTAACCTGCCTTACATCTGACGTCTTTCAATTAAATTCTTTCTCGGAAATACTAGATGGAATTCGCTTTGATGTTTTTTTTTGTTCGGGAAATCGTTTGGATCAAACATATAGTGGAAATCATTCAGGATATTCTTAACTACTGTGACGAAGGTGGGCACGTCTTTTCAGTTTTTTTTTTTTATTTAAAACGTAGCAGATCGAGGCTGGCCTTATTGTTTTAAATCTAGCAATTTGCCTTTACCTTTGTCCATGCATTTACATTACGTTGACTATTTTATGATCCTTTTTATTACTTTTATGATCTTTTTTTTTTTGTTTGTTTGTTATAATTTAAGGTTTTAGAGGTGTTACTTTTAATACAAAGGTTACATTATAAGGATGTTATCGATTCATGCAAGCGACAAAACGCCTTTGTATCGTTTAGGTTGCCAACACTTTGGGCTGAAATTATTTTAGAAATAAGCTTAGGCTTATTAGAAACACATTACAGTTAAAATCATTTGGCATTAAGTAGACAAATAAGGCAATAATTTCCAGTTCGGGTGGAGGTGTATGCTTACCATAAAGCAAATTACCAATCGATTTGTTATCGGTAAAGAGATATAATAAACAAATCTGTTAATCTGTTTTTTTAAATGTACGACTACAGCCACTTCGTTTTTTTTAGATGTTTGTTTTCTTCAGACAAATCAAGAGTTTTATTTACGAGATTTATGGTTTGTATACTTAACGACTAACTTTTGTCCTTTTTTTAAGTCCCGATTTAAGCATTGCACAACACACCCCGGCTTTACTTTGCAATTTACCTCTAAAATGTGACACATGGGCCTAACAGTGAGAATAGGAAAGTCCGATAGGCTATACTTCATTTTATTTCGATACCTGATATTTTTGGCAAAACATTTGCGATCCTATATCAAATGACGTCATTACTATATGGTGAACAAGCGAACTTTGATGTAATATTTTCTCAGATATTTATCCTTCAAAGTAGAAAAGTTTCCGTTGTATTAAAAGAAATGCTGAAATACACAAATTACATCGGTTTCGGATCGGTAGTGGAATTGGCAAAAGTTAAGGTGCTCTCGTACCCATCTAGAACCTTACGAGCACTCAAAGGAGGCCGCGGAATCGGGGTTGACTAACACTGGCCTACAGTAATATACATGGAGAATTTAATATTTATGGAAGCTTTATTCGGTGCAATATCGCCAACAGCAAATAAAAAAATGGAAAATTACATTAAATCTATATGACGTCAATGTATAAAAAACATACATGATGTCAAGTCAACATAATACACGAACAGTACACAAACTATTTTATAAATTTAATCCGTGTCGTTGGTACTGAAAATATAGCGAGTAAAAGTCATTAAACAACAACGACAATTTTAACCCAAAGATTCAAGGGATTTGTTAAGATACAATAAAACAGACAAAGATGCAAAATAAACTTCTTTACTACAAAAGTCATTAACACAGCAATACCGAAAATAAAAACAGCAATAAACTGTTTTTTGTACGAGTTATAAAAGTTCGATGCATTATGTGCCTGTTTTGTTCTGAAACAACAATTCAAGGATTTAACAGCGTATTGTCTTTCTATAGTTTATCATCTTCAAATTCGCCTTCGACCGTGGTAGCCTTGTTGTCATAGAAACAGTCAGAGTCAATTCCAGATGACAGCGAGTTTTTGTAGGAACCAGCATATTTGTTGTGAATGTCATCATTGTTTTTGGTGTCGACTGTGATTATTATCTAAAATATAAGGGTAAGGGTATATTTGCATTTACTGAACCTCGATAGGTCATCTATTAAGTTAGCAAAGTATAGCAAATCTTAGTTCTGGTTCTGTCAAGCCAAATGAATCACTAGACGAAACACGTACTATGACCTCCTGCCTGCCTCCAATAAAAGCACCGCAATATTTCTGGTTATCGTTACAAATGCCTGTAATTTTGTCATATCGACATTACTCTACGTCATGTAAAGTGGCAACATTAGCACACCGCTTAGCCTATACTTATGACGACACGTAACAGCGCCTTGCAAAAAAAAAGAATTTTACCGCAATGTCCGGATTGCTTTTCTTTTCTGGAAGAACCATCACCTCGACTCCTTGCTCAGACTTTCTGAAGGCGAACCACGATCCAACGCATAATACAAACAACCAGATGGTCATGATGTAAGCGTGCATCACTGCAAGAATTCACACAATTTTGCTATGAGGACAAACAGCAGCAAGCCGATCCTTATTTAAGAAACATCGCGTGAAATACTTTTCTAACGATGCCTAATAATTAGTCGACAAAAGTATTATGCTCGACAATAATGTTACATATATAGTCAGTTTTGTAATGACCTAAGTAACCCTTTTTAAATGACTTAACTTCACTTGATTTCAGTCATTTAGTCAAAATTACTTGACCTGGTTTAGGTCGTTCGGACAAAAGACTTTGAAATAAATGTTTTAATTAAATATATTTGATAAAATTGGGTTGTTTAATTTTTTTTTTTTTTAAAGCAACTTGCCTGCTATATGTTGAAATAATGTAAAACAGTTGAGATACCGGTGCTAAATACACGAACGAGTTAACCAAAATTCTAAGTGATAACATTTTTTATGTTAATGACTTGAATTGGAGTCGACTCGCTCCAATAATGATTTGACTGGGATTTGACTTGTCTTGACATGAACTTGAGGTGTTTTTTAAATAACTTAACTGAAACTTAAGCCATTTTAGAGTGACTTGTTTACAAAACCCGCATATAGTGCTAAGTGCTCAACAAGTAATCGCGCAATATCGTTACTTAGCAACTTAATTTCTGGGAAGAAATTTTAGTTTTCAAATATTTGACACTTTGCAACATGCAATGACTTACGGTAAGCTTGTTGTTTGTCAGGGTAGGGAAAGCCGCAGGGAAGGGCGTCAGCTCTCTGCATGACACCAAGCACAAAGTTCTGAATCGTGTTTACGCCCACCACAAGCTGGAGACAAACGTACTTGCCTGTGTGAATGGACCAAAATGACATGTTTAAACACCCGATCCGCCAGAAAATAGTTTAGTTATAAGCAAAAAGGTCTACGACAATTAGGGCATCCAAAGGATCAAAAAGTCTGACTTTTAGACCTTGATGTCTTGGACAATGCACTAGCTTGTCTTAACAAATCGGGTTTAAAATGGTAATGAGGTCAAAGATATCATACTATGGATACAACAATAAACTATAAATATGTTATCAAAATATCAAAGTCGAGTCCTGCATTTAATATATATATTTTTTAATATGACAATTCTATTATATTACAATTCATTTATCTTACCTCTTATCCCGAAGCCTTGAAGACTTTCTCTTGAAGACTTGCAAAAAATGACAAAGCTGTAAACGGCCATAAAGCTGGACAAACCACCCAAGTACCCAAAGAAACCAATCAGCAGTTTCTGCAAACAACGTTTTTTTTTAATTCCTATAGCATATGATAATAATTTACCATTAATATACCCTGATAATGTATAACTTATACTACATATATTCACTAACTTTCGAAAATGGCAAATTTTACCACAAATGTTTCCAAAGGCATAAACTTTTTTAGCGAGGACACGTTAAAAAAATCGTTTTTAAATTGAAATATATTGTAGTCGAAATCTCATGTAAACCACAAGGTTTACTCACTCCATATGTGATCCTGGATAGACCTTCGGCAATCATCAATGTCTGACAGAAGTAGATAATCGGAAAAGCGAATATGACTTGATGCGCCACCCCGTGAAGCTGGTTAACCCGCGCCCTTTCGAAAAATAAACATTAATTTTGGGCTTTATACCACTGTTGACTTACGGTAAATACTCCACCTTAGTGCACTTAAGTCACTGTTTATAACGTTCTTGACTTAGGTATTTGGGTGAAATGACTTGTATTGGAAGTAAGTGTATTATTTGCTTAATGATATTACAGTTTGCTTGCAACATATCTGGAGTGAATTAAAAAAAAATCTTATGAAACTTTTCTAAATGGCGAATAAAATATTTACCACATATCATCAATCGGGTAAAAAACATTTAATGGCAAGCAATTTCGTGCCAAAATTCCTGCTTACATATGATGAAAAAATATTGCTACTACTTCATGCTGTTCCCAATACTTACATTGACATTGGCTTGTTCCTGCAAAAGCATACAACAAAACAGCATGGAAATGGATTGTGGGAGACGCAGTGCTCGTGGGCAAGGGCGTGCACCATTCCACGCTTGCCACCGTAATAGTTAATCACCAGCTCGCAAAACTTCTTCATCGCAACCGCAAAGTAGCTGCACAAACCAGACGATTAACAGCGAAAACCGTCAATGCTTAACTATTGTTCATTTAATTCGGAAACTCAAACGCTTTTTAATGTACGTCCAATTTGTAACTTCAGAGGAGAAAGCGAATGCGCCAACAAGAGCAGGAATAATTAACTTAAGTCCAATATATTGAGATCAAACTGAGTCCAATACATCCGAATACAACTAATTAATTAAAAAAAGTAAAAAAAAAAGATGTGCATTTTATGACGAATCTACCAGCAACGCTTTGAGTGAATAACGTCACTTAAACCTGCCGTGTGTATGTGTATGGGTCAAGGTTAATTAATGGCTATGTGCTTTGACAATATTGGTTTACGTTGATCATGTTTGTTAAAAGTTCGATAAATGACATGTACAACGCCAAAAACATCGCCAGCAAACACGGAATGAATTTACAGATTTCTTTTTAACTGTTTCAATTTTATTCAACTTACTATTTGTTTGAGATACCGACAACCCATGAAGTTGCCGGCATAAATATGGCCATTGTGTTGAGAACGCCAGCGACCTAAATACAAAACAAAATGTATTAATCATTGATCCGACAAATTACGTCAAAACAAAGCACTCTTCGAAAAAAACGGAGGGTCACGTGTTAAGTTTCATAGAGAAATTGCGTATTTAGAAGTTTAGTTTTTCCAACCTCATTTTATTGTTGACGCACATCGATATAAATAAGTACATCGCTATCAGTTTGGTTTTGAAATTGATGTAAATTTGAAATATGGGTACACTACGCACGGATCTGCAATGTAGCTTGTTAATAAATTGCAAAGCCACAAAGGTCGAGTAGATGGACATTATTTTGATTAAATCGACATCATCTTGTATCATCTTCAGTTATAATATACATGAACTAAATATGATTCAAGCTCGTATCGAAAAGTTTTAATCAAGAAGACGTCGATCTACTCGACCTTTACGGCTTTGCAATTTTAAATTTGATGTAAAAAATTTCAAGGAATATCGTCACTCACCGGAAACGAACCCAAGATCCAGGCGTAAAAGGCTCGTCTTTTCCAATGGCAACCGTCTCTCTTGAAGAAAATCATTAGGTCGATGTAGAGCACAAACATGATAAAAGCGAGGATGGGAACAACCGTCATCGGCCCGATGTAGCTGGGGCCGGCAACTAAATATATGAACAAAATGTTAAAAATGCAACAAGTTAGGTTGATAAGTTACTTATGTTAAATAAACCTAGGTAAAAAGTTTATAAGACTGTGCTAAATACATAAGGAAATAGTAAATAATATTTTTTTACCTAATTATACACCACGTATAAAGAAAAAAGTAAGTTTCATTTTATAATACAAAACGTTTACAGTCATTAATAGGTAGAAAGACAGAACAAACTTTTAGGCTATGGCCAATGCATTGGAGTCGTCGCCATTCCTAGGCAGTATATTTTATCGCTTTGTTTAACTTTTACCCGTACTTGACTTGCTATTTGTTACAAACCAGACTTGGACTAGACTTGGGCAATTTTTAAAAATGGACTCAATTCATTCAAAATGGCTCGTTTTTTATACAATTAAAATCAATGTACCGCGCAAAGGGAGCCATATCCTCGATTACTCTACAGTACATAGGCTAATTAGTGGATTAACCGTAAAATGTAACGGCTATAGAATCAGAAATACTTGACACTAATACATTAAAAAAGACCAAACAAGGGAAATAGGTATTAAAAAAAATTAGGGTCACATAAAAAGCTTAGTAGAATCGTTTACGGTTTAAAACCAAGTCTGGTTTCAAATACAAAAAATACAAAGAGGAGCACACGAAGCTATCAAACCCGTTAAAAGTAACGGCGGATTTTTGTTAAGTAATAAAAACTTTACAAGTACCTACTAGAAAAGCTACAACGCTTACCTTTCAACAGCATTAACAAGGTCGTTGCATTTGGGCTTCCTGGCGCTTTACAACTCCAGGGAAGCCCTGAGGGTTGTGCAGTGGTTCCCTCAGTGGAGTTGCTTTCATTAAAGACCGAGTCTAATATTTGGGGCTCAAAATTATCCTCCGGAAGCTGCCATAGATCAAATAGAGCAGCCATTTGTTATTTTGAGTAGATTTTAGATTGTGGTTTCAAATTTTTACAGAGATATCGACGCAATTTTAATATGTCGGATGTGGTTAAAATGCAACGGCAATGAAAATGTGGTTTTCATGATCGATCTTTTATAGCCGAACCTGTTAAACCTTTACGATTGAAAGATGAACGACGTTGAACATTTACGAGGGGAAAAAATGAGGGCCGAAATGTAGCAATTGAACGTTGACGCGATTGAACAATTTTTATTTTACATTGCAACGAACGAAATGGGTAATAAAATTAATGTTCTACGTATGCAGATCGTTGGAAGTTGTTGACGACGAATCTTCAAAGTAGGATTTTAACAAAATTATGGAGCGTTTTTCCCGAAACAGGTCTCGCAGAAAATGTTTTTCGGGTAGCCACAGCTCAGTTTGTTGTTAACTGCGCTAGATTACAGACTTACCAAAAGATTGCAAAACCAAAAAGATTGCAAAATAAAGACATTCAAAAAGACTCTTGTCCGCAAACGGAAAATTACTACAGAAATTTAGTCAGTTTTATATAAATTTGAAGGCAGAATTAGTTTTCTGGAATATGAAGGTATGGGTTGTAACACAACGTGCTAGCGACATTTAAATCTAAATGCCTCCAGAATATAAAAATAAAAGATGCGATTATTACACTATTACTAACGGTTCGAATGTTACCAGTCAAAAAAATAATAAAAAAGGCAAAAAACTTTACATGTTCCACTAAAGCGCATCGCGTGACCAATATAAAGCTGATATCCAGACTCCGCTGTAAAAGGACTAAAGTTGTTTGGTTTGACGTAATTTTGACGAGCGGGCGCATTTGGGCGAAGGCTTTAATGAGGTCATAAAACCGCCTGTGATGTCGTAATGTGCAGGTGGGATTATTCATAAAATGCCATAAAAAAGCGACAGTCCCCTAATCGGTCAGTCACCTGTATATTGCCCGTAAAACTAATGTTTTACGTGAGCATAGGTTATCTATGACTGGAATGTTATTTGTCAATACGATCTCATCGCTATTGCGTCGGTTTGATTTAATCAATAATTATTTTACCAGACAAGTATTCTTTCACAATACGATTACCACTGTTGAATAATGCGATTTACAAATTTGCAAATATCAAATCTATATTTCATTTCGTTCACTTAATAGACAGCCAAAGGTGAATTCGAGGAGTGGCTTCTCAACTATTTTTTTGGTTAACCATTACTATTAAATAGAAAAAAATACAAAACTATTTTCAGTCAAAACGCGCCGTGCATATTATGTTAGGTTGCTCCATATGAACTCGTCCAATTACTGCCAAATTAATTTATCAATGCCATTATCAGCAATATTCGAATCTCGTTTATGTGCCTATAGTGCGTTAATTTTATTTTTAATTAGACGAGACGTATAATTCAAACTTATTAAATGATCTATCGCGTGACAAGACTTAACTTAAGGTGGATTTTCTTTTAATTAAGTCGTTGCGTTTTTTGGGGGGATTTCGCACACAAGTTTACTTGGTAACAGCAGGTGTTTCTAAGTTTTTATAACTCACGATACAACTTAACTTTGTGATGCTCTCAGGGAATGTTCAATCCCTCCATAACAAAAGTCCTAGTTCCGGTCCTGTGAACAGCATAAATATGATCGTTGCCCGCCGCCTCTTTGACAAATTAGACAAGAGTCCATTTCACATACTTGTTGACTATTTTAACAAGTGCAAAAAATTTTCGCGCTTCGCGCCAATTTCACTTATAGTTCGGCGCTTCATTGCCGTTGCGCCGTGGAAGGCCGCCAAATACGTAACGGATAAACGGAAAACGTATTCAAAATGTTGGACATATTTTTTTTAACAATATTTTTCTGCAATTTAATAAAAACTTGCAAGAAATTTAAAATAAATGCCCCTATACTCAAAAAAATCGCGCTCGCTTCGCTCGCAAGGTCTGTCCTCACTTAAAAATGTTAACAATCACTTAGCTAGATTAACGTTAAATGTTATCGCGTCACTTTACTTCCACCACGAAATTAAACACGTTTCAAAGTGTAAAAACCATCCGATGCCCCGCTGATTTATTGTTACATTAAAACAGTGTTTCTCAACCTTTTTTACTTGAGGGCGCACCTAGAGACATATGAAAACGTGGCGGCGCACCTTGTGAGCAAAGCGAGTGCGAAAGTTTTGAGGTGTACCGGTATTTGTTTTAAATTGCTTGCAATTTTTCATTATATAGGTTTTTTAGTTGCAAATCTTTAAAGGGATTCCATGCAGCCTTGAGACCAAAATTGGAACAACATCAACTTCGGAATGAAAGACAGTTAGGAATAAGGCGTAAATAGGACTAATACCTAATAGTCGTAAAAATGACGAAATTGAAATCAGACCTAAATGTCCCAAATAAGGCCTATACAACCTTTTGTCTAATCCCAAATCCAACCCATAAATATTACTGACTATCCTAATATTTTCAGCCCTAACCAAATTGCTAACATACCATGAGCCAAAACAGGTGCAAAAAATCCGTGGCTAAAATAGCTGCGCCCAAATGTCGACAGCGAACGGCCAATGCCAGACAGGTGTCCCCCAATCATCCTATACCCTTTCTCTACAGTCTTAGGCGTTATTTTGTTCATTAAAGTCTTATTCAGGTTAACTTTGGACTTTTTTCGACATGTTTAGGTCTTATCTAGACTATTTTAGATCTTATTCTGTCGTGGTTATTACTGCACATTTGGCGTTTATGTCGGTGGTCTCATTACTATGGTATCATAGATTATATCTGATTTAGATATTGCTGCTTTGTAATTCTTATTATGTCTTCTACTTTAAATATAACTGTGAAATCAATGAGCTAAGCTTAATAGGAAAGTAAACAATATATATATGTTTTATTTATCATATTTTTCCTTTTGCTCGCGGCGCACCTGGCAACGCGGCGCACCGGTTGAGAAGCGCTGCATTAAAATAACACAAATTCTGAGTTATCATTTTGTGCGGCCCGCAGAGATCTTTCCGAGTTTATTTTGGCCCGCGACTAGAAAAAGGTTGCCGACCCCTGGTATAAATGAATGTGTAATCGTAACCGAAAGTAATGTTCCGTATTGCGTATAAAATTGGTCGTTACTTTCTCACAATTAAAGTAGGATGCGGCCCGTGTGAAAGCAGCAACAATATTAGGCCTTACATATTGGCAAAGGCGCTGTGTCCATAACAAATGCGTATTCCCCGGGCCAAATCATTCTTGTGTATAGCTTGTTAAACAAAATGTAAGATTCCATCAAGCTGGCCTGTTAAAACTATTACATATTATGTTGTACCCTGTGCCATTTTCTTGAGCCGCGTGTTATTCCCGATGATTTAAAAAAGGCATGTTACTAAATAGGCCTATGTAGTAATGATACGGAAATGGTAATATCCTGGCTAGAATGCTAAATATAGTGCGAAAATTCCTAGCTCGGTAAATTTTTACCATAGTTCGTGCAATAACCGTTAAAAACAGACTCTAAATCTGTTGTTTCGAGCAATATGCAAAACTATTTTATGTGCCTAATACGCCACATTTTAAATAAAAAGTTTTGCCAATTTAAATTAAATCAGCGCAGAATTATTTTTGTATGACGCCCTGTTATGACGTAGCTCTGTAACTTCGTCGCTAAACATGCATTCAACTTTAGCAATTTGCTCACACTGCCCTCCAGATTTTTTGCCTTTAAATTTACTGTGGTAAAATATGTTGTGTTGTAATAGCAATAAATTTTTTTTACTAAAAGAAGCATAATTCTAAAAGGTAAGTTGCACGCGCCGCTTATTTCCCCAGTGACAATAAAACACGCAACATGGTGCCAGCCGCATAGCAAACTCAACATAGCAAGCGAATAGGGACGAATTCTGTATTGAAGTTTTCCAACCGCTAGATGGGAGTCGATAGCTACCACGAACTAAAACAATGACGTCACATTATTGTTTTTTGTCTCCCAATCAAAGGCTCGTATGTGTGCAGCCTTATAAGCCTCTTATGTGCATCTACATACCACTCTACGTGTCTAAAAATTTGAAACTTCTACGATGTCTACTTTTTCTGTAAAGCTTCCGACAAAAATCGGTCTGAACATACGATAGAAAACCATCGCAAACCATAGAAAGCCATACCAAACCATAGCAAAACAAAACATAACAAGAAATGTTCCGAAAATAAATTTTCGGCCCATAAAATAAGACCCCTGTTGATGAGCGACATCTAGCGGATAATAAGCGAATAGAATTATGTTGACTACTAGTGTTGTTCATATTTAAAGCAAACACTTACACTACGCTGATCATTACTGAGAACTGGCCATTGTTGGTTACTTTAGAAATCAATTCTCATAGTAACAATTAAGGTTATACACTTGAAAAACAACTATTAAACCAGGGTTTTAGAGTCCGATTCTGGGCAAAAAAATCAATCCTAGTCCGACTCCTGCCAAATAGGAGATTTCGTCGAGGCCCCAGTTCTGAGCAGTGTTCCCACTAGGCGCATTTTTTGCACATTTCCGCAACATTTTCGGCACTTGCGCACTTTTTTCATCTTTTTTAGATATATATATATATATATTATTTTTTTCATATTTTGCAAAGATTATCACATGATATACTACCTTAGGCACCCCATTTTACTGTACAAAAGTTTCGAAAAACCCAAACTATAGTTCCACTTGAGCTACGTACAGACAAAAAGTGTCCTAATTAGTTTGCTTTGGGATATACGCGCGAAAAAAGTGTTTTTTAACTAGGAGAGGCGCTTCCCCCTAAATAGAGCGCCGACAAATTCTCAAGGCGTCGCAAGTACTGTTATAAATAGTTTATATTTTGTGCAGTAATTTTTATAGTTAGATGTTACTCCTGGTGTGATTTATGCCAATATCCGGTGTCATAAAAGCAACCCACTAATTGGACCTTTAGGTAAACTCCCGACCGAGATAAGTAGAAAATATTTGCTGAAAAATCACAAAAAACTATGAGATAGAATTAATTATACTTGACTCACCCGAACCCAAACGCTAAACAGCGCCCTAACTGAAATGATGTGCGTTGATTTAATAATTATTTCAACGCTGAGAAAACGCGCAAACTCGGGTGGGCATAAGATAATTTATATAGGATTGTTACGTCACACATTGATGTACTAGGTCCGAAAGCGTTTATATAATTATAAAATTAACGCACATTATTTGGGTTAGGTTGCATGTTAGCGTTTGGGTTCAAGTGGGCAAGTACTATTGCTGAACTAAACTTTCAGGATACCTACTTTACGGTCTGTCTTATGCCAAGCGTTACACGTGTCGTAACTTTATTAATATAAGACAATGTAAATACATCCATAAAACGCATAAAACAAAAAGAGCGGCCAGCGATACAAAGAGTGCTCTGACGTAGAAATACGAAAGGTTCTCCCAGCCTGCCCAAACTTGACTGTAATCATCCACACAATCTTTACTAAAAGTTTAAGCAATAAGAAAAATGTGTCAGTGCAGAAGGTGGCCAACGATAAGAAGGTATCAAAGTAAAACGTGAAAAGATAATAAATACACAGGTAAAATACAAGTTGCCAAGAGTGAAGGTAAGTAAGAAAGCAAGTGAAAATGCTATGGTGCAAACAACACATACAAACGAATAACATATTCCGTGTATCACATGCGCCTTACCAAATTTTAAAACTGATATGTCCGTCAATTGGAAATTGGAAAGGACGAATAACATGTGTATTGTGAGCGAATGAATTGTAAGACACACCTATAAGTGGATTGCTGAATATCCACGTGATTTTAGTTACGTAAATTGGCGGAATATGTGCTGTAGAGTCAGGGTCGACGAAATCCCACACTTGACCGGACTCGGGAATTGAGAGTCGGACTCGGGTTTATTTTTTTGGCTGCCCTGTTTAAAACTTCAACTAATATTAAAATAAACTTCAAACCAATATAATTTCATTTAGATGGTCTTCCTTTTTCAGTTTCAGAGGACACAATGCATTCCAAATGTAAATAGTTGAAATAGACAAAGTTTGTTCGTCATTCGCTTTTAACCACACCATGCTTTTATAATCAGTTATACAAATTGGTAAGGGATGGCGATCCACTGAACCGTGATCCTTTTTCGAAACGTAAATGTGGCGATCCTTTATGGGAAATTACGAGCTCGCAGACTAAAAATTCTGAAAACCCTGGGTAAACCATGCTGAAAAGATTTCTGCTGAATTCCTGTTATCCCACAGGTTCTCAATCTTCGTGGGAATACTAAATTGGAAATCGTACAAAAACTTTAAATTACCAATCAAGACGATAGCATTTGAAACGACGCAGCTTGATTCTTTTAAAACGTGAGTCATCGCCAAATATGGTTAAACGTGCCCATGATTCAACTTGGAATAAATCTACCAAAAGAAACAAAAATACGTTTTGATAAAAAGTAATTTACAATAGTTCTTTACAGCGAGAAGTTAAATTATGGTAAATTACGAGCAAATAAATTTAATAAAATATCTGTTCTAAACCATATTACAAAGAAAAACCTTATTAAAAAAGTCATAATAATATTTACCTAAACATTTTTCTAAAATATATGATATTTGAAAAGATAGAATCGATTGCATAAAAAAACTGATTTTATTGATCTTTGAGCATCGCATACGTAACAGGTATCAATTACAAGTATATGTGTACTGTATAACCTATAAGAGCAATCCAACACACTAAAAGGTGTAGTTTTTGCTGTCGTTGTAAATTAGCTTATGCACCGACCACAGAACGGCGCACGGGTTTAAGTTGGTGTGTGTACGGTTTGCATTAACAAAATGTTTAATATACGTGCAATAAGCCCAAAAGTGTAAAAATATTCAATAAATAATAATGTTTCAGAACATAAAGCGCACAGCACAACACCGAAATCCTGAAAGTAAGCCAATGATTTGCATTTGTCGAGAAAAGGCGATTTGATATAATAGAAATGTGAAAAATGCTAAACGAAGGAAAAATGCATCAACAAATTAAAATTAAGCGGTGAGAAGCTTATAATTCCCATACTTGTACGACACGTAACCATTAAGAAACACGAGCAAAAACATAATAAAGCAGCTTGGCACAATTACAGATTAGTTCCATTACGCCGTAAGTGATATTCAATTAATAAGAGTAAGATTGCAAAAAAATATTTCACGTTGCACAGTTTAGATGAAAGAATCCTAATAAATATCCCGATAACCCTAAGAATAAACAAAAGACCCGCGAGATGACTTCTAAAACGCAATATTATTTTATCGTTACTATAAACATAGACAAAAGTGTAAAATTTAAACTTGCAGTTAATCAAAATGTACATTACTTAGCCTAAAAACTATCACAAAATTAAGTGAAAATTGTAGAGGCCTATAGTATAAAATTGTTTGTGCAAAATTGTACAGTATAAAATTGTTGTGTTCCTTAAAATAGTAATAGTTAATGGTTGCAAGCGTAAAAAAGCCTAAATAGTGGTTTGCTGCTAAAATAATTTAACTGGTTTTAATTTGTTTAAAGTCAGGCAGAACGCAACTGACTATGAAACAGTAAAAAAGCGAAAATATAGTTTTGTGGCTTTCCGGAAATCACGCATAATTTGAATTAGTTATAGCGCTATCGCTAATCGAGGGGGTTGGAATTACAGGTCAACTGTCTCTTCTTTGATTCCGTTGTTTTGCTGCGGTTTTACTTCGCTTGCATCAGCCGCTTCGCTTGTATTCGGTAGCGCATCAGGGACATCACCGTTTTCTGTTTTTTCTGTGTCATCCTTTTTTAACTTTTTCGTAGCTGGAAGATAAAAGTCAGTCGTTTATTACGGACATTTCTTGTACAATGCGGATACACTCCAGTTAAAATGTCCTAACCATTGATCCTTTAATAATTACATTTTATGCTTAGTTTACTAAAACAAATTGGTAAATGCTTAACAAACTAGTAGGTACATAAAAAATTATTAAGGTCGAATACGTAAAAAAGTATCTATTTTTACAATTTTTTACATGTTGGTCATTAAAGTGTATAACATTGAGATACGTTTCATAAAAAGCTATTGAGCTTTTTCTACAAAAAAACGCGAAAGCGTGTTTAGTTTGGATGAAAATTGTTTGATTACACGAAGACTTGTTATATGAATTTTCGATAACCAATTGACCCGACAATATCCCGGAGATATTAGAAGATTAAAATCATATCAAAAAGTACACTATAAAGGGCAGAAATCGCCGGGGTAAAAATGTTTTGGCATAACTATCAACATAAATACCATATAAATCAGAGACGTACGAGAAAAACATGTATACTCTCTGCATGCCGTAACGACAAGACGCTATTGATCCATCGTACATCCTTACGCAAATACGTGAATATACCCGTAGTCATATAACTACAGGGATACGTGGTGCCGTGGTGTGTTTTACAACATCCACGATTCCACGGGTTCATAATGCGATACACCCGTGATTTCGTCCGCAAACCTTGACAGCTTAATTCGGATAAAAAACGTCACGTTGTTGAATAGATTTGGGTAAAAATAGAAAAGGGTCGTTGGCCTATAAATCGATGGCGCGAAAATGAAAACTAAAGTGATAGCAGCGTCAAGTAGACAGATAGCATGGCGGCGTCGTTATTTGTTAAGACAACACATGAATCACGATAAAGACATCGCACTTATACAGATGCCTGTTCGAGTGGTTGCAAACAAAACACGCGGTCGCCGCCGCTGAGAATGCGGGTCTCAAACATAAGGATTGCGGCTGTATCCGATTTGCGTCACTTGCGTTTCATTTTCCAGTAAATTAACGCAGGCGCCACTTTTCCGCCTCCTTAGCTAATACTGATTGTGAGCCATGTGTTATGATCCACAACCTTTGATCGGAATTTTTTGTCGGTGCATTCGCTGCTACCGAAAAATGTCTACCGCCTCTGAGCAAGTCAGAAAACAAAAAAATGAAATACGCGCAATTTAAGATAACCAAAACCGTGACGATTGGCAGTTAGATTCGCAACATTATTGTTTCAATTACATAAGAAAAACCGAAATAAGAAAAGCAATCTTAAAGTTAAAAAAGTAGTAATCAATTTGTATTTTTAAAGACGTCGTAAGAAAATGAGCTTTCAAAAAACATTTTTAAAATTGCTTCAATGAAACGTTGTTGCCATTAGTTAATATTTTTAGATCATACAAAACGCACTAACGAAACAGTTTCTTTTTCAACAAAATCTATAACACCATGGTGAGCAACCTTTTCTCTTATTTCAATTGTAATTATATTACGTCATGATAGGGCGATTACTTTTGGACAAAAAAAATGGAAATTTTGACCTGAAAAATTTAAATTTTGAAAAATTTTGACCTAAAAATAATTGATTTTAACCTGTTAAAAATACATTGATTTA
This sequence comes from Ascidiella aspersa, assembly GCF_963924565.1. Classification (NCBI taxonomy): domain Eukaryota; kingdom Metazoa; phylum Chordata; class Ascidiacea; order Phlebobranchia; family Ascidiidae; genus Ascidiella; species Ascidiella aspersa. The sequence continues at coordinate 20,554,693 of NC_139453.1, forward strand.
AACAACGTATTGTTGTTTAACGTACTGCATTAGTTTCTTGGCGTCGTCAATCATGTTTTTTTATATTTTACCGACTACCGGTCGAACACAAATCAGTTATTTTTCGGGTTAATGAAAAACTCGTGAAAATACTCAGTTGATATTTTTGACATTTCAAAAACACAAACAACTATAAAAATGCCAAATTATAAAAATATAGGCGCAGTTTTTGAAATAGGAAATAGGCAATTGCAAATCACAAGCGAAAAAAGACAGCAAATACTGTTCAATATATTTGTCCAATTTAGAGAGCCCTCGGTGGTTAATTCTTCGCGTATACCATATTTTGCTCTAATGAAGATATAGTACAGTTAAAATGTCGTTGAATATAAATCAAAACTACATTATTTTGAAAAAATTGAACGACAAATTTCACAAAAACTGAACGAAAATTTTAAAAAGCTGACTTATAGATGTTTTTTCATTTTGTAAAGAATTTAAGTGCATTTATATTCGATTCCTACTTGAAATAATTTTGACAAATTTTGACCTAACGTGTAAATTTTGACAAAATTTGACTTTTTTAGTTAAGTCAAAACATAATCGCCCTAGTCATGATACAATAAAACTAGTAAACTGATTCAATTTAATGATCGTTTAAACAGTAATCAATGAGAAGTATATAAAGTCCGCCAAATATGTTTAAAATAAAGAAAAAGGAATTATTGGCTATCGACTTATGTTTATAGAGGCCGTATAATGTAAGAAGGTAGTATGTTGTATCGCATTTCTCATTCATTTCGGTCATGGTTTGTTCTAGTTTTCGTTGAAAAAAAAAACAAGGTGGCAAACAATATAAATAACATAGAAACTGTTTGACTCTTGAGTGAGCTGTCAAGAGTTTCGGCAAAGGGAAAATTAAATTGGTAATTCGTGGAAATTTTTGTCTAGCTGTGAAAATAATAATTGGTCAGTGCTAATACGCGAGCTATTTGTCACCGAAACACATTTAATCTAGTTCAAATAAACACGACTAATATAACGTAAATCTTTTTGTGCCTTAAGGAATAAATATGTAAACTTTTTGCTACAACCAAATTGTTTTTTTAAGAAAATACATATTTCGTATTTTTTTAGCATGTAAATAGCAGAAATAGCTGTGTAGCAATTTCACCAAACGCAAATAAAAATGCGCACCCATACAATATTTGAGATTCATTAAATTTAGAACTTTCTGACTAGGAAATAAGCCGTTAAGTTGACAGTAATTTAACAAATAAGGGCAGTGTTTTTAAAAAGCGAATTGCGATTAGACAATGAAGGTGCATATACTTTAAAATGCGAAAGAGTTAATTTTGTTAGTCAAGGAGTGATAATAATGAATAAGAAAAGTGCATTTTTAAGCATTTTTTAACTCGCATATCAAATCACTATATTAGCGGCAATTTTGTGACCTCATAATTAGCGGTAACTGCGAAAATCAAAAGTAGGCGTCTATGTTTCTATACCACGATTTTTTTGCAATATTCGTCATTTGCGAAATCTCTATTTTGAATTGGTGCCCTTACAACACAGAGAACTTGAGCGAAGTTAATAATTATAAAAACACAAGGATGAAAGCAAACCCACCTCTTTCTTTAACAGCTTCGCTCGCTAAACTGATCACCGTTGCCATGTAAGCCAATCCGAAGAGGATCCAAAAGTAGACCATAGGTCTATAGATGGTGGGGTACGTCAAGTCAGGATTTGTACCTAAAATGTTTGACTGACATTTTGCTTTATTTTTTTGGTAAGGCTAACATATTTCCTTCAATTTTTATCTTCGGACTCCATTTTTAGATAATTCTATCAACTGAGATTATTACCTTATAGATTAGTAATATCTGAAAGGATTATTGATCACACAAGTGCTTTTAAACGTTGTCAGAAAGGATGTCCGACAAAATCGGATCGTACTTGTCCGATACTACTATAGTGTCTGGTATCGATGCCGATCCGATAACAAATTTATGTAGAAAGTTTTGAAATGGTTTTATAAAACAATAAAAAATCGGATTGATTTTTGAAAATGTTTCCAAAATATTATTGCAAAACGTAGGAATATCTCTGAGAAAGTTATTTATCACATGACCATCGTTGATTTAATTTTAAAATATTGTAAATGCATAATGAGAAACAAATTCCTCCGAAAAGGTTGAGAGCAATATGCGTTAAAAATAATACAGTATAGCTCTTTGATATGAGCGAACTTGCTTTTTGAAGCATGACCTACCTACAACGTAATCCCCAAATCCGATAGTTGTAAGTGTAATAAACGAATAGTAGAATGCTATATGGTAAGTCCAGCCTTCCACCGCCACGAAGATAAAGGAGGGAATGATGCAGCAAAAAAGGAAGAGGGACGTAAGTGTGATTACAATAACGATAAGCCGCCGCGTCAAACGACGTTTCGTCTGTAAGTACACAATACAAATGTTGCCTTTCTCACAAAGCGGAAAATGGACAATATCAACCGAGAAATTTTGAGGGTTAAAGTTCGGTCAAACAGGTTGACAAACGATTTGTTGCGGCCCAAAAAAGTACGGCCGGCATCTATGGTCAAATATTTGATGACAGAAATTGCCCTTGGTATTGATGACAGAAATTGCACAGGTCCGGTCCATAGTTTGCCGACCACTGCTCTAAGGCTTAAGCCAAACAAAGGGTGAAATAGAGGGTATGGTTCTATACCACCCGGGTATTCAGTGCGTTTTGTACAATTCGCGAGACTATACAAAATTAATAAAACCACCGAACTTCATAATACATGACAGGAAAACTCACAATAGCGCAAATTTATATTAAAAGTGAAAATTTTACAGCTGGGGCCAAATTTACGCTTTATTACATATTGATATCGAGTAACATTTGAAAAAAAAATGTGGGCCTAATGAGATTTAAAACTTAAAACAAAATATTCTTTTAGTTGACGATTGCGTATAAGTTCAACTTACCTTTGATCCCAGTTTCTTGTCCAGTTTTTTAAACACCTTAGCAATTTTGTCACCAATTGCTGAAAACATGATTCCAAAAAACGGAATTCCAACGAAGGCGTAGAATATGCAGAACGATTGACCGCCTGCTGTGTTAGGGGTGATGTTACCATAACCTGAAATCAAAATAATTTATTAATACAAACTATTGTTGGCGTACAAACAAAAGTGGGCGTATTTCAACTGTGTGATTATTATATTAGTTTTTTAAACGAGATTGCAAATACGCCTCGTGTTATTACAGGCGTAGTAGTACGTGGAGTTAGATTCAAGAAAAAGTTAAACATTTATAGTAAACAGCGTAAAAATATATTGCTAGATTTTTAGCCAGATAAACCATGAATGGTATTCGAGTGGGGATTAATAAATGATTAACACATTCTTAACTGCACAGGGACGCCACGAAGTTCCCCGCCTCACTACTGGTGATTGTGAAGATGTTTGTACATGTTACTAAGAATTCGCCATGGCAACAAATAATCCATACTGTACAAACTGTAAGTTTATTATACCCCCGTTATGGTACGATTCGTCAAATTGCCAATTTGGATTTATTTAATCCATGTATGCACAAATAATGTTAATAAATACTTAATTTCAGTTTTTCTAGCATTTTAACTTTAACATTGTGAATGGTAAATGGTCGAAGTTTGTACGCTATATCGATAATAATAATAATCAATATTAATAAAACCCAAACCATATAAAACAACACATATTATTATTCTGTTAAACTGGGTCGCGTTTAAGGCACCCACCTATTGTGGTTGCAACAGTCCCGGCAAAAAAGAAGGCATTTTGCAAATTCCAGTTGTGGGCGCAACTTGGAGTTTGGTTGTTGTTAAACTGCACTCCGTTGCTTGGTGCTTCCCGAATTAGCTGAGAAAACAAAATCATAAGATAATATAAAATAATAAACATATTATATGATTTAGGAAAATTCTTTCATTTAAAATCTGTATTAAGTTACTTTTTTTACAAAGTGAAATGAAGACATATATTGAGAGTGTATACAAGGAATATTAAAACGGCAAAAAATAAATTAGATATTATTGTTAACGGTATTAAACACTTATTTTTAGGTAGCGCATTTTCGTTGCATTTAACAGAAAAAAATGAGGCAAAAAAATAACTAAAAAAGAAAACACTCGTTCATAAAGTATAAGTACAGTATTGCCACTCATAGAATATGAAAATAGGGTTTCATTAGCCCAATATTATAAAATATTTGGTACAATCCTGGGGGTAATTCACCTCGAGTGACCAAGAAAAAACATGCATCAAATTTTTAAAATAGTCTTCTTTGAGTTGTGTGCCCTATAACTCGGCAATTAAGGCGAGATGATGCACATGTTTCATGTCATGCGTGTTATGCGTCTCTTAGTTTTGGTCAATGAAGCTCGGCCTCGGTACTAGTCGAATGCAAGCCGACATGCGTACACCAGCGAATTACTTCCCCTCTTAGCTTTCGACTTTAACTATTGAATTACCATGTGACATCTAAATATGTAGGGCTGAAATTGTTTTGACAAGTACGGTCAATAAAATCAAAGTGGGCACGGTCGTAATTAGGGATTATATTGTAATACCAAAGTTGGTAAAATTGATATTAAATTTTATATAGACCCTCTACCGGTTTAATTCACATAATTTTATATTCAATTAAATAGCAGAGGATCTTTTTGTTTTAGCTTGTCTTTGCGCTATTTCGTATTGCCACACTTTTGGTTCGTAAAATTCTCAGTTCAGAAACCCGTCACACGATCAGGTCGAATATTTTATTGCGATTGGGCACGAAATACGCAATAAAATTAGAAGAAAATTAAAAAAAATTACGAAAGCAGAATTTACAAATTCTTAAACTGTGGGCCGTGACACACTAATGTGCCTCGATGTATTCTTTTCAAAAGAAACGATTCAATTTACTAATAGGCATGTAAGACATCATGCGAGAGTTTATTAAACACTATACTGGTGAAACAAGTATAGGAACGGTTCCGGTAAAAGAAATTTTCGCACAGTTCATTTCGCCGCTCCTTGAGTGTATTTACACAAGATTTTAGTTGCATCATTGTGCACTGCATGAACAAAAACCTTAGGTATCCTAAAGTTTTCCGTTATGACGTAACTTGTGACGCCATCTTTAAAAAAATATATGCATTTCGGTACGATATATTTTCATCGTTCCGGTAAGAAAACTATTCATCTTTGACCACTGATGTACACTGTTTGAAAAAAATGATTATATTATGGTATTTCCTGATTACTGCGCCTTTTTTAAGCCTTTGAATTTTTTTGATTTTCTTTGTGTGCTGCGAGCCAAGAAAGTTTTATAAACACCGTTAACAACCTATAAGAAAATGTATGCGACTTAAGAATTTCAAATCTCTTGTTGTCCGAAATGGAATCACAACTGTTATAGAATATAGATAGAGTGACATCATGTACTTAACTCGTTACAGTAGAGATAAGGCTTATTTTAAAGATAAAATTATATAGCTTACCTTTATTAGATTTCGCAGGTCTTCTCCGGTTAAACTTCGCGTCGCACTGGAATTTACTTTTGCAAAAGCTTTTTCGATTTCCGAAATGGTAGTGGCACACGTATCTTTTTCGTGCGAATATTCTAAAGCGTAGAATATGGACATACCGATCAGCAGGTAGATCGCGTACATTACAATCATAACAAGAATGTATCTCCAACGCATGGTGACTTGTTTTGTTTCAGTTGGCTACAGCTGAACGTTTCACAACTAACACAAATTTATAAACCTTAAATTTTGCCTATATGGTAAATAGCCGAATGTAACAAATTATTATAACTGCATATTATTGTTTGATAATTTCAACCGCAAGCCTTAATTTAAAATTTGTTTCGGCATGTCAGTTTGGCTTTTAACCTATGTTAAATTTTCAGATTTTTTTGTAGCGTAGCAGCATGCCAAACGCTTTTGCGAATATAGTTCATCAGTAATTGATCACATACCCAAAGCAGGATGTGTGCCGTTTCGCATAGACTGAAACCTTCGTACGCATTCACCGTATGTTGATAACACATTGTGACTGTCAAACGTTCCTGAATGGACAGCAGGGCTGTTACGCACTCGTCTATTAAGTCACATGTCTGACTAGTGCTTTCTGTAGTCAATATACTCCGGTTACATTAGTTCGTGGTATATAAATTTGGAAGTTTGGCAAAAGACAAACTAGAAAACAACGCGGCAGATTGTTACATGTACCAAAGCCGAACTTTTGCTCTTAAGAAAAGCCGACTTCACTATTACATCATTTTGGGTTCAAATAAATGTCGTTACGGTTATGCACCATCGAATCCGAAATAGCCCACAAGGCATTCGAGGTTGGATTTAAATAAAGGCGATTCGAACCACTTTCCAGTATTTGTAAACAAATAATATTTTGCTTATCTCCATATCGATTTAGCAAAAAATCACAAAATTCAAGTTTCTGTGATTTCATTTTCGGCTAGAAAGAGAAAGTATGGTCTATACATCGATTGTAAGGTACCCATTTTCAGTTCGCTCAGTTCCTGTTGTCTGAAATGCCACCTAAAGGATGAAGGCAATAACAATGCCTGGCATTTCTGCTTCTTTTGTGTGTGCCCGTATTAGGCTAGGGTGTGAATGGCTGCGTCACAAAGAGCGTCTAAAATTTAAGGCTGAACTTTCTTACTATTTTTATAACTGCTTTTAAACGTACCAAACAACATGTTACACTGTATATAAATGTTGCCAAATAGACATTTTTCCTGTAAATCCGTAGGCGTACACTGTACAGTTGCCCGAGGTGTTGAAACACAGGTACAAAATAAAACTGCATTATAAGTTAGTATCTTGTTTTATGACGTTAGCTTATATTTTAGATAACAACTGTTTGAACTAGTACCAGAACAATTCTAAGTTTTAAAACTTTACGTTTGCGGTTGACCACTACGGCTTATGTGCTATCTAGCATCATGTACTTACACGTGTAGGCCTACTGGCGTTTACTCTCTATGTGATGGCGTTCACTCTTTTTAATCCTTATCGCCTAAAACATAATAATATGAAGATAAATAAATGCATTGCACCATTTTACGTTTTTTAGCACTTAGCTGTTTGTTTCTGACACTATAGCCAAGCATAAATAAACCCTCTAACGCTCTAAATAACGGAACTGGCATGCGGCCAACACGTTTGACGTAGGCTGTAGAAATGATCGCCTGACTTACTGTCAAAAGACGAAGCAGTCTCCACGTAAGACAGTCAGTCACAAGTGCCAAAATACTTTCTATTAACTGATTATGATACAAGCTCTATCGAAACGTCTTAATTAAGATGATGTCGCTACATTATCTATTATCGAAATGCAACAAACCTGTAGTGTAGGTGTACTTAAATCACGACAATTACTGTATTTAAGACTACTATTCTATTCATCCTAAGTTAGGGTTGCCCTACGCCAGGACTTTTCCTGACATGTCAGGGAATTTAATGTTGAAATATGCGTCAGGGAGAAATGGCAAGATCTATTTATATTATATGTCCAGGATATAACCGTACTGTATGAAGTATTTCGCCAATACATTCACAATATCGAAAACGATATTTGTTACTACTAAAATTAGCTTAAATTTTTGTTCTGTTTAGTAAAGAGCTTTGTATTCACAAGACGTAACTTGTGCGTGAAATGTTACGTCACACACGTTTAATACCTTTTAATCAAGTTGTTTTCGCTTTAGAAAATATATGTTGTGTATTGCGTTCTAAACAAGCAAGATTATATAGTTTTTTTTTTAGCAAACATAAAACTACATAAAAAAGGTGTTGGAAACTAATTGTCTTAGCCCATTGATGACCAACCTTTTAGCAAAATGGACCGCACTGCCACTTTAAAACTGTCGATGGGCCACTAAATTCAAAGGGTGACGTCATAAAACAACTTTAAGAGAAGAGGCACTTGTCCTAACATGGAATTTCAAAATGCGATTATCAATACTGTTTATCAGTGTAATATGTTCTTACTAGGTTAAAAAATAGCCTATACATTATCCTTTGCCCCCCTGCAAAATTTTCTGCAGGCGTCTCTGCCCTATATCCTAAGTACCGGTACGAACGCGTTATAGAAATTGTCCACTACTGTGTTTGTCTATTGATATTAGTTCATACGAATGTTTAATCGTACAGTCTGAGTTTTATTCACCAAAAAAAGTTGGGAATCTGTATCAGGGAAGGGATAGACCGAGAATGATATAATTTCAGGAGATATAATGGCTTACTTGGAAGACGAAAAACAAAATCTTAACGAGACCAATACACTGGATTGCGAATGCTATGAACCCTGTACTAAATCGGCATTTGAAAAAGTTTCAATTCTTTAACGAGCCAACAGTTTCCCTTATTCATACAGTTTCACAGAAGGTAGGGCCACCATAAGTCCTCTTTTAAGAAGATTCGTTCATTTTTTCTAAGAAAATTTAATGTCCCACAGAGGAGCCTGGAAATGCCCAACTGTCCTTTGTTTTTAAATTTTTACTTTTTATTTTGCTTACCTTTCAACAGAGATATAGTTAAGTCAAATTATTTTTCGGTTGCAGAACGCGTTCTAATTATTTTTCTGGTGAATTTAAGAAAACAAATTTCTCGTTTTTTGTGTTAGTTAGGTTGTTACTTTTGCTAGATGTTCGATCAACTATCCAAAAAGATGTGATAAATTCTTTAAGGGTGAACATCTATTTGAATTGTACTTTTTGTACTTTTTTTTAGAAATCGTCCTCTGTTTTCGCGATACAAATATGGTAGGCCTATACACATGTGCACAAATTTGAACGATAAACTCCGGTTTTCTTGATTGCTTGTTTTTGACGATCATTATGACGTAACTTTGTGTCGTCATCTGTGTAACTAACATGCTTTTCAGTTAGAAAATCTTTCATCATTTCGCTAAGAAAATTAGTCTTTACCAGAGTTTGATCAATTGTAATTGATGTAATTAATTAAAGTTTTTAATGAAATTGTAATTGTAATGTAATTGAGGCTTTTTCCTTCTGAAATGCCTCAATTACATTATAATTACAATTAAAACTCATGTGGCAAGTAAACTTGGCAGCAAGGACGAAGAGAGTTAAATCCTTTAAAAAAGTCAAAGCTGCTTAACTTTATGGAAGAAGGTTTAAAATAGAAAAAAACAAAAAAACTCAGAAAGTGAAGTAGATAGCTTTTGGGGAAGAAATTTTGCATTTTAATGAAGACCCATTAATGTATTGGAAGAATAAATCAGACGAATTTCCCACGCTTGCTTCTTCAGAAAAAGATTATGCGGGACTAACAGCAACAACAGACCCTTCAGAAAGAGTTTTTTCAATTGCGAGTAACTTTTATACGGCAAGAAGAAATTTACTGGGGTCAGAAACTTTTTGCAGCCTAATGTTCATTGAGTGCAATCCAACAGATTTTGAGAAAGTGAAAATATAAATACAAACCAAAATGTTATAATTTGTAATTAATTAATAAAATGTTTTGTTTACGAATAATTGTAATTAGTAAATAATTTTTAAACACGTGGCTGTTATAATTGTAATGTAATTGAAAGATTTAAGGGAGTAGCCTAATTGTAATTGAACTGAATTAATGTCATTGATCCAACTCTGGTCTTCACCGTTTCTTGTTACAGCTAAAAGCCAAATATAACCTAATAATTCATAAGGGTAAAGTAAATGGGATATATTTTGACCAGGCAAGTATCGCACCACAGCAATCGTACTAAACTCAGGTGAGATAGTCATCCAAACAAAGAAAAATTTTCCGCGACAGACAATCCAATGAATCAGGCAAGCCAGAAGATTTTTGTGCGATGTCAAAAATCACCATCTAAATCTCGGAATTTGCGTATTCATACACAAGCTCGGCAGGGTTGCTTTAAATAAAACTATTTGTTCATTAGTTTTGGAATACAAGCAAACATAGAACATTTTAATAATCTTTACCCCCGCCGTGCGGAAGCCTGTATATATAGATGTGTTTAACGATTTTTTTTATTTTGATGGAGTCCTTTTTAAAGGAGAATTGGTGACGACTTGCTTTTTAAGAAAACAAAACCGACCTAAAATGAGTTTAAAAATGGAATCATAGTCTTACATGAATAACCTTTTATCCTTGTTTCTACGTTCTTTTATACATCGTTTATATATGTTTTTGAACTAGATATTGCCATTCGAAATTGTGTTAAAAGAAAATAATAAAAAATAGTTAAAACTTTGTTATTCACACAAATCATACTCTTTTGGGTGACCAACTAAATATGTTGAAATTAACTGAAATCAAATTATAGATTATTAATAAGGGTGGGATTTTACTCCACATTCGTTTGATAAACACTGAATGAAATTGCACAATTGCTTCAATGGATAAGGACCAGGGAAAGAAGTGAAAATAGTGATTCGTACTGGAATCTGGTAGAAATAGTGAGCCAATATTAGACACTCTATTAAAATGTTTTTTCGTTCACCGTCTTGTGCAAGGCTGATTTGGTGGGTTCGCAATAAACATCTTTATGGTCTACTCTACCCAGTGGCTAAGCTGGAACGGTCCGCTAAAGATATGTTTTTTTCAAGAGGCCATCTTCTATAGCTGCATCTTTGTGCACGGATGTTAAGGTTGCATGCTTACGAGATTCGTTTAATGACGTAAATTTGGGGCGTCATTCCTGAAAATTTTCATTCGTTCCTGAAAATTGTCAAATTGTCAACACAAAATTTTGCACAAATAAACATAAGTATCTTTGCTGTTTACACTGCACAGGTTCTCCGTCAATCGCGAAAGAAAAAATGATATTTTTTTACTTTACCCCATATGAAGCGCCACGTAGTGTAAATTTGAGTCAAAACATTTAATGTTATTCCTTTTCAACATCACTTTCCATCTATCGCCTATACAACTAACTATTGCTTTTCATAACACGCCAAATGGCTTAATAAACTCATCATAATTATTTCGCACATTTACTACTTTTTGATGGCATGTTAAATGGCCAAGATTACTTGTGGACATTATCGGCTAAAGCAGTGCTTCTAACCGGTGGGGCGCGACTCATTGGTGGTTGGTGGTGGGTTGCAAAGCTATTTCTGGTGGGTCGCAAAGCATTTCTAAATGTTACATTTTTCTACTAGATCGGAAAATTATTGCATCATCATTACGTAACATTTATGCAACAATGTAACAAATATACGTAACACTTAGATGTGTTGTGTCGCATTAACTATTTCAGTACGTACGGCAGTAGTAAATATGCAGGTTTTATGTGACTGATAATCTTATTTTTAATTAGTTGCATTTTAAATTAATGCTATACAAGGGTTAATGTAATTTATTTGAACTCTCTAATTTTGCTTGATTCTTTTTATATTCACAAAATGGATAGTTTTGAGTTTTGTCGTTGATTTGTTTTTATTCGTTTGGTGTAATATCTCATTGTGAGTTGCACAATAAAACCTGCATCAAAAAGTGGGTCGCGAACTGAAAAAGGTTGGGAAGCACTGGGCTAAAGCACGTAGCTTTAGCATAACCTATACGACATGACACAACATACTATGCAATAAGTAAATCACAGCCTATGGCTTCTGATATTTTGTGCAACCACGCAAAATTAGTGTAAAACTAGCGAAATATCACCACCCCAAGTAAATACTTTACATCAAATTGCATCGCTTGGTCAACGTTGGTAGATTTTTTCATACAAAGATTAAGGCGAGTTCATATAAACATTGGTAAATACCAATTTAAACAAAATGAAAACAAGAAAGCCAAAACTTGCATAAAACAAAGTGGCCGATAACAACAAGAACGTGATTGCAACATACATCATCTGCCCAAACGTCTTCCACTCGCGCCACTGGGGGGCCTTGTATTTCTGTTTGGCCTTCTTTGTTGCTGCCCAGCGCCGGAGGATTTCTGGCTCATTTTTACCACAAAATACAAAAGTCCAAGAAGAAGAACGCCCTGAAGGCCAAATATGAGCAACACGGCAAGAAACATTACTGTCATGATGGGTTCCACTACATGGCTTCCAACGTTCCATCTTGGTATTCCCAGTTCAAGGAGTTTCTGGTTCCAGGTGTCAAATATGGTGGGTCCGCCATCTGGGTTGTTAAAGACCCCACCCCGGCCTTCATATTGGGGGTCATCATTGTTGGTGTTGTTTACATAACCCTACAAGAAATGAAAAAAATTAGTACCATCTAAAATCACCCTAAAGTAGGGGTTTCCAACCTGGGGCCCATGGCCCCCTAGGCCCTAGGGGACCATAAGCTTTTTTCAAGGGGGCCACGAAAAATTCAAAAAAAAATTTTTTTTAATTTGTCATCTCTAAGTCTACTCCACTATAACAAAAGAAAAAAATGAATTTTATTAAAAATTCTAGTACAGCAATAATCTACTTCTTGAGCTTGAGTTTACTTTGTTTTACTTTTAGATTAAATAATATCAATATTTTAAAATTTGTGCAATGACCACCCCTGCTAAAAGAAGGAAGCATTCTATTAAAGTTATCTAAGCTTAGCTTTACATATCTACATCGCAAAGGAGTGTGTAAGTCTGCAAACCACATCATTTTAACCACCGATACTGTTTTTTTTTAATTAAAATGACGTTTCTTATTTTTTTCAAAAGGTTGAAAATAAATAGGGGGGTCATTAATTTATCACAAAATTTTCTGGGGCGGCTACGGTGTAAAAAAGGTTGGGAACCCCTGCACTAAAGGGTACTACACAATAGAGCATAATTAGAGTTTTGTGATTACGAATAGTAAGCAAATTAAACAGGACATCAAAAATTTACTTGGGAAAAATGACAAACAAATTTGTAATTAAAACCTAAATTTTATGAGAATTATATCTGGAAAAGGCACAAATAAGCCTTACTTTTTTACCTCTAAAACAATGGTTAAAAAAAAATTATAGAACTAGTTTAGGTATGTAATTTTAATAGTTCTGATTATCCTTATCAAGAAACTATTAAAACAATTAGCAAAATTTTAGTTTTGTGCATTGGCCTCAACCAGGGTGTAGTTGCATTCTGTGGTGCTATTTAAATGCTCAATGGTGCTGACAAAGTGTTGGGAAATCTCTAAGAAGGGTGTTTTGCTCTATTAAAAAGCCTTTTAATACAACTCTTTTATGTACAATTAGGGCAGTTTTTCTTAACACACCATGGAAGGCTGCCAGGTGCGTTGCAAATAAAAGAAAAAAAAATAATATAAAACATATATTTTTTTACTTTCTTATTAAGCTTAGCTCATTGATTACACAGTACTTGAGGGTGAACACACAATAAGATCTACAAAGCAACAATATCTAAATAAAAATAATCTAAAATACGATAGTATATGATAACAGACATAATAAAGCCAAATTCACAGTAATACCCACGGAAATAAGATCTAAAACCGTTTGAAAAGGACCTAAACATTTTGGAATAAGTCCTAAATTAATCTAAATAAGGCCAAATGAACAAAATAACTGTAAGGCGAGGGTAGTGGAAGATTGGAGGACACCTGGCTGGCTTTGGCCGTTTTGCTGTGGACGTTTGGGTGCCGCTGTTTTGGCACCAGATTTTGAGAGTTAGTGATAGTTATGGGTGGGGTTTGAGGTTAGATAAAAGGTTTTCTAGGCCTTATTGTGGCCATTTAGGTATTATTCTGACTATAAGGTTTTAGTCCTATTTAGGCAATATTCTTAACTGCATTTTATTGTGTCGTTGCTGTTATAAGATATGCAACTACAAAGCCTATGTAAAAAAAATTGAAAGCAATTTAAGAGAAATACTGACTCAAAATTTTGGTAATACTGGGCAGCAAGCGTATTTTTTTTATTCCGCCAACAGACAAGCAACATACTCACATATCTGTTTCTTGAACTAGTATTGTTTTGTGGTACTCTTGGGTCATCATCCTGGACTATTTCACCATTGGCTAAAATTCTAACCATTTTTCACAATTAGTCTGACCTGTAAACATATAACAAATATATTTTATATATAAAATGGACAGTAATACAAAATATATCTTTGTATGCAACGCATAACATGACACCCCAATCAATATTGATTTAGTTGGTTGAGTATAAAATGAAAAGTTGCAAGCTCTTGGAGCTTTTCAGAGGTTTATGTTGTTTTAGAAAAAATAACTTCAAAACACTTCAAAAAATCCTACATAAAAACGCGAATAAAGGTTTCATTTTTGGCAACTATGTATTATAGGTATATAGCATAGGCTACTCCAGTAAATCAGTGTTTCTCAACTTTTCTGCCTACATACCACCTAATGGCTTTTTACTGTCAATGTAAACCACTTGGTCTTGAAAGAAACGAGTTTACTTAAAGTTACGTATTGGCAAAAATTAACACTCCCAGTAAATTTATCCACGAACAGTCGAACATGTATAACAAGTTGAGAACCACAGAGTTATTTAAATAGATGTTAGTAATAAATAACAACAAGAAAAATTATAATTTCTATGAGAGACACAATATAAAACATATACATATTTTTTATGAAGTTACATAGATTATATACTATATATATTAGTCACATAAAAGAGTGGTATTGACTTGTGAAAGCTTGATGTATGTAAATATATACCAAACAACACCAATCAAACGAAAAACTCAAATATAAAAAAACATTGCACGTAACCTTTATAAATATTAAAGAAACATGTCTGATCTTAGTATCTAGATTTCACCAGACAAATGTTTGAGTTGTTAAGGATTTGAGGTCAACCTAATTTATAAACTTAAAATTATTTTAATTGGTTAACACCTTCCAAGTTAGAAACTGCTTGACACAGTTCATCATCAGAAACATCAAACACATGATTGTTTGATTCATTTTCTTCAATTAGCATAACAGACAACAACAAATCATCATCTGAAATATCAGACAAAAGTTGTACATTTTTATTCTCTTGTAGAGCATTGGACATTTCACCATCAATGACAACTGATTTGTTGCTGTCAATTACCTCAAGGGATTCCACAGTTTCCAATAGTAGGCTGTCATCACAATCAGCAAATAAATCTGTCTTGCACTGCAGCACCTTTCTAACTATTTCCAATGGGAATGCAATTGGGTTTGACCGAAAGTCAATTTGCCGACAAACAGGGTCATAGCATTTCTGATAAACAGAGAGGTTGCTTAAGTCTGCCACATACATAATGCCATTGCTTTTATGTTCACGTTGAATATTATGACAAAACCTACAATTTTTTATATCATATAATATCATGTTATTAGATGAAAAGTATGTCCATTTCTTAACTGCGCCATTTGGATTAGTAACTTGTACCACTTCTACAACAAATTCAAGTATCTGTTTCAAAACTGACTGAAAATTGTGATCCGGAATTTCAGGCAAATTAACATTTGAATTATGACTAACAGTAGTTAATTGGTCGCTTTTAGTACTTATAATCCTACTGTTAGATTGATGTGGTGAAAGTGCTGCCATTTCGCAGATTGTTAGACAATCATTATATTTTACATTCGTAATAAGCGATGCTAAAAATATCAGTTGATTGATGGGTGTTATTTTATCTTTCATAACCTTCCAAGGTTTTAAAGAATTACTGTGAAAGACACAGCAAGAATTTGATGGGTCAAGTTGTTGCAGTTTAAATTGGCATGATGCAGCATGACTTAGTTCAGTTGATTTGCCCAACTTACTTGACAAAAATAACCGAAAATTACGATTTTTAGTGTAAACTCCCTGATCAACAAATAGCTCTTTGCTGTCATCAGCTTTGGTAATCATCAAATGATGGAGGTCAGACAAACCATACAAATTAGTAGATTTATCAGTTTTACTACTTTTTATATGTTCTAATAAGTTTTTGCAAATAAAATGTACAAAACAACCGACTTCTATGTTGTTTTTAAAAACAGCATTCGGAAGATGCCAAATCAGATGTTGACTAAACTTTAATGAAGTTGTTGAATCCAATTGAAGAACATTTCCAATGCCTGTTATTATGTTAAACTCTTTTAGAATACAATGTCCTACATAACAAATCCAACTTTTAACCATTTGATGTCCATCTTTATCAATGTTTGTGGTTTTGTCGAATTCCAAATCAAAGTACAAATGACATGCAGTTTCAGCTTGAATAACTTCATAGAAGTGTCTTTTCCCATAAGGCAAACTTTTATAGTAAAACCAAAATTCATCAATTCCTGAGACTATAAACTTTCTTGCTCCAGTATTGCCAATCTTTGTCAGGGCATTTTCAACAGCAAACACAAGGGTTTCTTGATTTAACGATTGTGAAAATCTTATAGCATCGTTTTGCTTGTAGAAAACACTCCACACTGGTGCTTGGGCATGTGTTTCACTGAGCCTTGGTTTGTAACTCTTTACAACTGGATGTGTTTCATAGTGTTTACAAAGTTTTTCCAGCCGAAGTTTTACATTTTTTGGCATGGCATTGGGATCATTACCGATGTAATCTTGAATAAAAAACGTGTTTTTAATGTTAAATGGCGCCAAGGTCACGCAGTGAATGGTTGTGAATAGCTGGCCAAGTTAAAACAAAAACAACACCATCCACGATTTAGTTTCATACTTACCTCAGTCCTCAACAGGTTTTGTAATTGGTAAAAACAACTTGTTTCTGTGACTGTGTTGTTTAGGAATTAGCGCTGGTCTACAATTCTATCACATTTTCGTCCGGGGGTTATATTTTGCTAATATTATTTGGGTTGGGGTGCGGGTTAGCGTATTAGTTGGGGTGGGTCAAACACTATTATTACCGGTAATGTAATTCTTCCATATTTATTTTTTCCTTCAATCTCTGTTTTGACATCTTGTTTCGTTACTGTAAAAACAAAGTGGCAGGATTCTAGCAATAGAATTATTATATACTTCCACATAATTATAAAAGTATAACAACATAATGCAAAAACAATGGCATACTGCCACGTGCAGTGCCCATTCGGATGTGTTTGAAGGCGTCTCGAGACACTTTTAAGGAAGGGGCCGTACGCTATTCCTATCCATAACGCTCGCTCTATCCATCGCGTCTACAAGAGAACATTTCGGGGTGGGGGGTTGGCTCTCGACCGAGCGCGAAGCATCGGGAAAGCATATGTGGACGTGCGTTGTGACGTAACTCCGTCTTGCGCGTGTGTAGATTCACCTATCGAAGTAGATCCGCCAATCAGCGATCGAATACCGGACAGAATGAACCATCTCACACATCCACGATTATTTCATTCGCAAGACAATTTGTACCTTTGATAATAGAATATATTTTCGTTTGTGGGGCTTGCAAGTTAAATGTTTGCAGTCAAGTAGGCTAACTGTTGTTGAAAACAGTGTGAGTTTATAAATCGCGTAGACTTCAGCATTGAAAAAAGTTTAGCAATTAATGTAAAACGTTGACCGAAAAACTTTTATTTATTAACCTAACTTTTTACACGCTGGTTAATTTGGATAATAATGAAGACATACAGTAGCATTCGTATCAGAGATAAGATTAAAAGGTGTAGCCGCCTGAAGAGATAAGCCGTAGTCTATACCTCAACCAGTATCAAAGGTTGATCCAGGATTTTTATTGGGGAAACATGCAAATTTTTGTCAGACATGACGTCACTAATTTACGTTAGAATGTGTTGTTCTCTAGCAAACTCGTTCGCAAGTATGCGAATCACATAATATACAGTGTAATCGCACGAAGTAAAAAATATGCGTTTATAATTCACTGAAAAAAAGTGATGCGTTTATAAATATTGGCACACTTTAAATTATTAGGATACGTTACGCCTTGACACATAAAAGATATTCGCGCATTCTTTGAAATAACGACATTTAACAGGAACTACACTTCATTGAGTTTAACGCGAGTAGGGGAAAGCGGGGAAAAACGGACCCCTCACCTTTCACGTTAACGAAAATTGCCAGCGTCAATATTTGTTTTCTGAACAGTGACTATCGTCGAAAAAACGTTTGTCGACAAAAATCAGACTGATTCGATTTTGCACAAACCAGGGAGGGGAGAAAATGTGTTTGGGGATATTGATATAAGGATAGCGCAGTAAAATGATGCGTTTATTAGTAAAGTTCAAGTATAGATGGAGTTACTTTTTTCGCTAAATAATTTGTAGGTAAGGGTGTGTTTATTAATCCGAAACAGTTGGCGTTTCAAGTTAAACGATTTTAAAGAAACCAGGTTTTCATGCGACTGATAGTGTTGGGGCAAAACGGACCACTCACAAGTTAATCTGTTATTACTAGCCTCAAACTGCACTGTTTGTATTTTTGATTAGCCAAATTGAATAAAATTAAATAATAAATCATTATTTTATATGTTTAGATCAGTTTTGTAGGAAGGCCACACAATCAGAAATTTCAGCAATATCTGTTGTAAAAAAGCTCGACTGCTATTTGTTTTAATGCTTATGAGTTGGTATACATTAAGATAAATATAAGGCAGTTTACGTACGGTACGGCCTATTTATAACCATGTAACTTATAGCGAGTGACAATGCTACCAGTACTTAGTATAGTGCTAATTTTGTTTGTTTTTTGTATGTTTTGGCTTTTATAGTATGTTTTGACTTTTATAGTTAAACATTTTTAAGCTATAAAGGCGCCATGTATAGCATTACTTAAATTGTGACGTCACGTTGTGACGTAACTTGTGACAATATCTCTGAAAATTTCTACTCGTCACTTGAACACAAATCCTTGATCCGGCATTTTTACACAACAAGGCACATAAATTATATTTTATAAGTGGGGTCCGTTTTGCCCCGTGAAAAAATCGACAACAAAAGTTAATTTATTCAGAAGGTATGCTTCTTTCAGTTGTTTTTTTAGCATAGGAGTAACTTTCAGTAAGACCTTTCGGTTGATACGCTATTCATCAAAAAATATTTTGTGAAACTCGTAATATAGAATTTATCCCTTAAGGGGTCCGTTTTGCCCCGCCTTCCCCTACTATGCTCAAACAGGCAAAATCAGGAAAAGTTATTAGGCTAAACCAGGGGTCGGCAACCTTTTTGTAGTCGCGCGCCAAAGCCAAACTCAAAAGTTCTCTGCGGGCCGCACAAAATGATAACTAAGTGTTATTAACATTTTAGAACAATTGTGAATCAGGGGGGCCTTGGGTAGTTTTTGCACTTAAAATGTGTTTATTTAAGTTTAAGGAGGCCGTAAAGTGTTGGCGCAAAGCGCGAAAAAAAGCGTTTGTTTGGTTCAAAATTCGAGTTCACACGTTGTCATCCATACTACTAATGAAAAGTGTAATACAACTACTTAGGGGAACGCGATAACATTTAAAGTTAAGTTAGCTCAGTGTTTGTAAACGCTTTTAAGTCAAGGCACAACTAGCGAACGAACCAAACGCGATTTTTTTTTGGTATACCGGCATTTCTTTTAAATTCTTGCAAGTTTTTATTACATTGCCGACAATAAAAAATAAAAAAATGTTAAAAAAGATATGTCCAATATTTTTGAATACGTTTTCCGTTTTTCCGCGACGCACTTTGGTTGCTGTCCACCGCGCAACGGTAAAGAAGTGCTCTATAGTTTAAAAGACAGCATCAAAACGTGAACAAACCGGACGTAGAATGATCATTCGCGCAAAGCGCGAAAATTTTGAACTAATATAGCCTAGTTAAAATAGTCAAAAAGTATGAAATAGTGTCCAATTTGTCAAAGAGGCGGCGGGCCGGATGAATTACATCGGCGGGCCGGATCTGGCCCGCGGGCCGTAGGTCGCCGACCCCTGGGCTAAACCTTTCCTTAGCGTTATAAATTTATTTTTCCTTCAGCAGTATAGGTAATTTATTTTTTTTAATTAACCTTTACAGATATGCTGGGTAGGATAGAAAATTACTGCTAAAATTGCAATGTTAGTTTGTTATCGGATAGACACAGATACCACCCTGCGGTATCCAACGAATACCGGTTCTCCAACTTAGCATCTGATATTCTATCAGCTTCGAAGCGATACCAAATTTAAATTTCCCAAACCATGTATGTATAGCGCCTTTAAAATACTAAACATATTAAAGGCAGTTAAAAGTTCTCGAAAAGCGCAAAAATGTTTGGTGTTTACAGAAGTTGGCAAAAAAATAGCTTCTTTTCGGGGAAGGGTGCAATCTTTTAGAAAACTTACAAATAAAATGCTTTCATTATTCTATATACATTTATAGATTGTCAGTTTTAGGTTTACCGAGGCTACTATAGGATGCTTAACCCTAACCAGAGATTTAGGCTATAAACTGGTTTGGGAGTATAGGCCTATAGTCAGGGTTACCGTATGCTTAGACCAAATAATAAGCACGCTACTGAAAAAAATAAGCACACTACTAAAAAAAATAGGCGCGCTACTGAAAGCCAGGGCCAGATCCAGGATTGCGGGGGTGAAATCCAAGCTTTCAGGAATAATCCAAATTATGGGCTCCGAACTTGCTTAACTGCGCGAGTGCACGTCAGACTTGTGTCAGGTATAGTCTTACTCGAGACCCAAGGACCCAGTCATATGACCAACTCCAGCTAAATGAATCGACCCATTTGAGTCTCGAGTCCGACTGCCACTCTGTGGCCTTGTTAATTAAGTTGATTGTCTTACACATGTTAAGGCTACAATGCAATAAACAAATTTAAAAAACATCGCTAGATTCTAAAATAGAAAACATTTCTAAAAAACTACTTTTTCCAGTAGTTGAATTTAAAACAAAGCGACTCGTGTAGGTAAAGCGACTCGTGTAGGTAAAGCGACTCAAAAAGCTCATTAAGAGATGCGAGCATACGAGCAGCTTATATTTAACTCCGCTGCGTCTTAACAATGTTTGACCAAAATATGTAGGCTTTTAAATGGACTTACAATATAATAAAGCTGACAGTTTTTGTGATAGGGATACGATTTTTTTCAAAGTTATACGTAAAGATTTTTCATACTAGGATTATTATCGCTATAGATTCTAATTATATGCAAAGTCAGGCTAATGAATATACCCTAACAAGGGTATGGTATGAAACCAGGCCTTTTGGTTTTACTTGGTGTTATTGTAGGCTGGAAATAAAAAAAACGTATATTTCTAAGCGTGACAACTCAGTTAAAAAAATCTTTAGTTTAAGATTAAAACCGTTTTATTCTAGAATTTGGTTCAGTGGTTTTCCGTGTAACTTTACAGTCTCAAGGTTTTATGGTGGCAAGTTGGGTTGTAAAACTGATAGTTTAGAACAGGGGTCGGCAACCTTTTTCTAGTCGCGGGCCAAAACCAAACTGAGAAAGGTGTCTAAGGGCCGCACAAAATATTAACTGAGAATTGTGTTATTAAAATGTTGAAACAACAGTGAATTAGACGGGTCTCGGATCTCTTTTTGCACTTAAAAACGTGTTTAATTAGATTTAAGGAGGCAGTCAAGTGTTGGCGAAAAGCGCAAAAAAACGTTCGTTTGATTTAAAATTAGAGTCTACACGTCGTCATCCATCCTACTTATGAAAAGTGTAATAAAACTACTTTAAGGAAACACGATAAATATAATATTGATCTAGTTCAGTGTTTGTTAACCATTTCAAGTCAGGGCACAGCTGGCGAGCGAAGCGAGCGTGATTTTTTTGGGTTATGTTAATGTTATGTTTTAGTTATGTTTTTTTGGGTTAATATATTTCTTTTAAGAATTTAAGACCGGTCCGTAAGCTAAAAAGGTTGATAATCACTACCTACATCATTCCGTTATCTCTTTAAATGAAACTTTTACTTTAGCTGCATATTTATGCACAAAACTGAAGGACAACCACAGATTTCCAAAGATAACCGTTTTTGGTGACGTCATCTGTTGAACACCCGCGCATAATCCATGTGTAATATTCGTACTTCACTTTAATAACAACCATATTGATTTTATCACATTTGGAACTATTTTTGAAGTATTAAGAGACTGAATCAATTTTGAATATCTACAAAAACAAATCCATGGTGTTTCGTTGTGTTTAACTAAACGAACAACTAGTTGTTTGGATTTAGAAAAGAGATAACCATAAACTTTTATTGTTATTTTTTTTTATAACGAATTGCAACAAACGAATTGTGTGCAGACAACACTTGCTTTTCCATTTAAAACAAATAGATTGGTAATTAACTATTCATTAACCAGCAGGTTAACTTCCACTCTTAAAAATAACTTTGATTCGTTGACAAAAAAAAACATTTTGTGGTTGTTGGTAAACGTTGACCAAATTAATCTTGCGAAGTAGTATATTTAATAGAAATAGGAGGCAACCATTAGACAAGAAGTTCAGTGGGTATGTTGAGATCAAGTATTGGATGATTCTGAGATAACAGGACAAAAATGTTTAACACAATCCCATCGACCACAATTTTCGCATTGAACACCAGCACATTTGTCTATTTGCTACAGGCGTGATTATTGCCCGACAACCATTAAAGATTGTAAACTCCAAATCTCTCCATGAACTTAAAACATTGGGTATCATTACCAGGGGCAGGACCATGAACTGCAAAAGATTAAAAACCGTTGCGTCTGATGGTTCGGTAAATCGATAGCCTCGTGTAATAAATTAACGCGAGGATTTAACGATGGTTCATAAGTATTTAGAATTGAAGTAACGCGGGAAGCCTGCGTCGTAAATCGTTATTTGATTATTACGTGGTCTCGGACATCAGCGACCTGCGGTCCGCGATACCTTCTGAAAAGTTTTAAAATTAGTATAAGCTAAATTGTTACCCATTCATTGCTAAATAACTTGTAACCCGCACAGGAAAGCAAAAAAATTCCAGGGGCTAATGGTTGGGCAGGGGTGTCTTCAAAAAAAAAACTCGATTCGCTATCTGATAACAAAAAGTCTTCTACTGTTTTTTTTTACTTAAATATTCAATGTGGTTTTTAGGATACCACTTAAACTGTTTTAAGGATTTGAGGGTTAGTAATCATCAGTTGCCAATCTATTTAATACTTGACACATTCAATAATACAGGATGTTAAAATGAGGTATCTTTATTTGGCTGTGTTGCGTAAAGCAAAAGTTGTTATGAAACGCACAACTCGGTGCCAACTATTTGACTGTGTGCTATCATGCAAAGAAATCACACTTCGCACTTAGATAGCAAAATCGTCACAAGACGCTAAAAGCGATCAACTGGACAAATCATTTTTCGGAGGGTTCCCACCCGTCATCACACGGAGCACTTTCAACCGGTGCGCCGCGCCGTTTTTTTATCTCTAGAAAATTCGACCCAAAGTTTAAAATCGGACAACCTTCTTCTTCTTTTTGGCGACTTTCGGAGCCGGATCGACGTCCTCGTAAAGGCTCATTTCGTCATCGACACTTACGTGTACCGCCCGACTTCGCTTTCGGTCAATTCCGGCCGACGGAGGAGCAACGGACTTGAAGCGGTATGCAGTGACCTCGTTTTTGACCTTGCGATCAGGACAGTCCTTCTTGTAGTGTTCTACGGAGCCGCAGAGCTGGCAACAACCGCCGTCGGGGTAAAGACCTCGGGGGTTGTCGGGGCAGGACTTGGACAGATGGCCTACCTCGCCGCACACGAAGCATTTGGCGAAGAGAAACTCCTTTCCTGTTAACGTGCGGTAAACAGATTACGTTGACCTTACTTATGTATGATTCAAAGCTAAAAACCTTGACAAGGTAGCTCGAACATTCATTTTTAGTTATAAAAATTTACATGTAAAACAAAGGTTCGTTATGTATATATAACTTATTAGATACAGTTTTTCCAAATTGGAATACGAGAAATGGTTTCGCAATTTAGTGAAAAACATGTTATATGCGTTACAAAATACTAAGTACGTCCGTCGGGGCAATTTAGTGGCGAGAAACCAGTTGGGCAATGATAACAAATCGAAGACAAGTATTCTCAAAAGTCACTGTGTACAAGTCATTACAGGACGAGTTATCCATCATATTTAAAAAGCCGCATGCGTTAAAATGTGTGGTATACCGTTTAACGGTTCTTCAACTCAACCTTATATACCTACAAGTCCTACATATTAGATATACTAGGGTGGGCCGGATTCGGCGATAATATAATCCAACTTTTATTGTGGTCATGGATGTCGCCGTGTGGACTCGCATATTGCACCAGAATTTGCATTTTTTATCGCGGTTCGCGCTAGCGCAATGTTGCCTTCTTTTCAAATGACGTAATTGGGCTATAACACAGTGGCTGAAAACTAAATGTTGAAACAATAAATTTGTCAGTTCAAAACATTACGACCCTCCGCGACCTTTCTGATTGACTTTGGCCCATGACTAGGAAAAAGTTGCCGACCCTCGTTTTCTACAAATCAATGAAAATAAACTGCTGAAGCAAAATATTAGCAATGAGATATATACTATATTTTCGGCAAACGAACTAGCCGTGCTTCAAAAGTGATATGTAGTCAAAAATATATATATTTCGGCAAACAAACTAGTCGTGCTTCATTAAACGCAGGTTGTTATTATTAATATGGTCATTTCCTGTTATTAATATACATCTTATCATCCAAGCTTGTTGGATTTAAGAGATATCTTTCTCACAAGATACACGCCAATACCCAAGCAAAAGCAACACAGTATTCAACAGAAGTTTGGTAAAGTAACACAACAAAATGTAGTCTTGCCTTTAGTGACTTTGGCAGTGCACACTGTAGCCTTGTGTTCTGTTGAACCACATTTGAAGCATATATCAGTTCCCTGTTCAACATCATCCTTCAGCATTGGACAGTCAGCCATACCATGACCAGGCATTCTACAGTGAAAGCACACCTGGGACATAAAAGTAAATAATTCATAACCAAGTCAGTGATATTGTGATTATGGTAAATCACAACCCTGATAGTACAAATACAAAATACAATCCTAAATATTTTCAAGCACATTGATGCAACACATACCCAATGTAAATCATTATATAGGTCTGGGTGCGAAACATTTTTAACCAAGAATTTAATGGCACATTTAAAATGACATGTTATTATTACAGCGTGTTCTCAGAATCCGAAAATCAGTTAGGCAGAATCTGGTCGATGAAAATGTGTTTAGCTAATCCTCATAACACATATTTGACCCATGAGTTAATCTGAATACACATATTTAGACCATTGGTTTAAAAGATTGCTCACCCCTAGTATAGGTTATTGGTAAGCTGTAACAAAAACGACTAAGATATCACTTAAGTTGACTAGGAAGACATACAGGTTTATAGTATTTTAAACTTGTTTTAACCTTTTTAGCCTCCATTTGCCGAACTCTCTTTAAACGTCGATTTTCTCTTCTTTTGTCTTTTTTTACAGCTGTTTCCTCAGCATTTTGTAATTGTTCTTGCCTCCAACTCTCCAATAATGAGGATTTTTGAGCTGGGGTTAAACATATAATTTAATTTGATTAATGCAGATTTTAATAATAAACCTGACATTTTGGAAAATCAAAGCTTGATTGAATATTTTTTTTATTTTGACTGACAATGTTATTTATAAAATTATAAAAAAAAATTTAGTCCTTGTACATATAATTCAAATTTCATACATACCAGAAGGGTCATTGACCTTAGATGTGGCTTTTTGCTTTTGGAGATCTTTCCAAGTGGATGCTTGGTGTGTTGATGCACTTTTGGTGATTCCAGCTCTTGCCCATCTTGTCATTTTTGTTTTTGACCTATTTGCTACCTAGGCTATTACATGCAAACTGTCAAGAGCCTTTAACAAAGCAAAATGGCAGTAATAAAGTTGGTCCAACTCTGTACTGTCAGCCAACAAACAAGCAATTCTACTTTGTGATGGTCGATATACATTATTTATATTTTTATTACAATTTACAGAAAGCATAGTATCATCTATCAATTCCATGAACAATGACGGAATGATTTAAACGTGTTCACTTCAACAAAACTTAATCAATTAAATATCACTTTATATAAAGTTAACATAAGTAAGTTGAAGATATTAACATCTTTAAAGCACACATTTTTAAACCAATATCATAGCTAGTAGGACTTTTTAAGTGTGTATCGAAAAGCTAAATCATGTTTTATAGTAAATAGTATACACAGTATAAAAAATAAAGAATGTGCGCAAAATTAATAAAAAAAAATAGTTTGTAACACTGCTTACTTTTTACAGTTAATACACACAGTGAACCTCATGACTAGGACACAATCAGTCAGAAAACATCTTCACTGCACAATACAGGGGTAATATTTTTAGGTAATGTCAAGAAATTACTATATTTCCATATGTTATTTCCATATAAAGTTCTCCAGCCACAACTTTAAGGCAAACTTAGTCCCAGTGCTTACCCTTTCATTTCTGTTATCCTTGATTATGCTAAGCATTGGATCAAAAGGAATGTGATTAGTTTGTATTGTACATCCATCTGTTATCGTTGTACCATGTAAGCCATTACCATTTAATACTAAATGGTGACAGCACTTTGAAGAGCATGCACTGTGTGCTTTATTCAATGAGAATTGTAAATCTGAGGCAACTATCTTCTCTGCAAGACAGGCACATATCCATGCAGAGCATTTCACTTCATCTGCCTGGAGCTTTATTAATGAATTTACTTCTGCAGATGTTTTTTTGCCTTTAACATGCAGGTACACAACAACATGATGCCGCCTTGGTAGACCAGAGTTCAGCCATGGAGGGTACACAGATTCCCAAAGGCCAACCAGCTTGGCTGAGGAATTATGGTCTGTACCTGCTGGAGGCCTAACCCCTATTTCTTCATACATTTCTCTGAAAGCTGCCTCTTCAAATGTCTCTCCAGGGTCAATGTGACCACCAGGTGGTACCCAAACATTGGGAAATGTCCGCATATGTTCTGCTCTTTGCGTAAGAAGGATGTTGTTGTCAGAGCTCTCATATAATAACGAAACCCCAACATTGACCCCCCGAAGACGGGTCTGGGGGGATAAGTTCAGCAAATGATTTTCATCAAGCTGTTTGATGGGACAAAACGGAGGCCTAGCAAGGATGCCACAGCTGTAGGACTCACCATTTTCAACAGGGGCTGAGAGAATTAGTCTGTTGTCCTCCAAATAACAGGACACTTTGACCTCGTTAGCAGAGACTGTTGATCCAACATGCTCTCGTTGCAAAATGTCAACCAGGCTTTCAGAGAACTTTGCAACAACTGAAGTCTCAGCATACCTAGGGATATGGTGGACCAACAGTTTGACTGCTTTTGCCATGTTTTGCTTTTCAATTTAGGGAAAATCCTATTATAGTGAAGTCTGCAAACTGCTTACCAATAATAATAATAAATTAATGAAAGATATCTTGATGATACTGTAATTAAAAAGCAGAACGCCAGTTGTGTATGATTATAATTTTCATAACTCACAATTTAAAACAGGTCACCACATTTACAAATAAAGACTTGAAATACATAAATTAATTGTTAGAAAATAAACAGTGTTCGGGCATAAATAATAATAGTCAACAGTCTAAATTAACCACCTCAAACTTTTTCCGCATATGTTAGCAATATAAATCTTTAAAAACGTCCTTTGAATTTTACCAAGCAATGTATATTACTAACAATGTGGTTGACTAAACTTCGTAACTAGCAACTGTTCATTTTTGCTTGTCTCATTAAGTATTAACAAGTAACAGAATCTCTATCAACGCTTCGTCCTCTTGACAAGGAACTCTCCTGTCCCTCGAAGAAATTTCTATGAGCAAATATTTTTTTTGGTTAGCGTGGCTGTGAATATTTGAGACTGACCTGTTTATATGTTATTGGGCCGAGGCAGGGACGCAACCAGAAAATCAAAAAGGGGTTCCTGAATTTTCAACTTAGGGAATTCCCCTACATTTCGTCTGATTTAAAAAAAAATATAGACGTCATAAAACAGTGACAGTATGACGTCATAGAATGGTGATTGCAAGACGTCATAAACAAACTAATCAGAAACAGCCAAATACGTCCAGCAAAAGCCACCACGTGCGTCGTCGACAATCCTGTCAGGCGCCAGCTGCGAAACCAAAGTGTGCAATCGTTAACTTCAGGCGAAAAAATAAACCAAGACCGTAAAATATGTGTGATTAATTGTGGTAGAATCACACATAATTTCGACTATCAGCGAAGGTTTCAAGTTCCATGAACGGAACTAGCGCTAAATTACAAGCACGCCACCCGCAATACTAAACGAAGAACGTTTTTTCCCGGGTGTTAATATGCCACGATTAGCGCAACATCTGCGCCGAGCTGTGTGCCAAGTCAGATAAATTACAAGCTGCGGTTGAGGAGAAATAAGTTGTGTCCATTGCACACTTAGCACGTGGTCTTAGAGTAGGGGTCGGCAACCTTTCATATGTAGTGTGCCAGTTTAGGAATAATTTCAAAATATCAACAACTCACGTGCCAAACATTTTTCTATGTTTCGTTTTGCACTGGCCAGAAATCCGGAGTCTGTTAAAACAACCCTAGTCCGACTCCGGCCAAATGTGCAATTTCATCAGGTCCCATGTCCTGCTCAGACTCTACAGCCTGTATTTCACCGGTTTATCAGTTTCGAATTTTAGTACTGCGCATGCGCACACGTCGAACTCGGATAGTTTTACCTAGTCTTACTCGAATCCGACTTCGCAGCCCTGCTGTGATCTGACATCCAGTTTACGAATGATCTGAGGTCTATTTACGTATCTTGGGAGACGCCATTAATCCTCATTTCATAAGTTAAATTCTGTAAAGACCCTGCTAAAAAAGGAACATAATACTGTGCCCGCTATTTCGGAATGGAATATACTTCGACGCTTTTTAGTCGATGTCTAGAAGACATAATTGTTAACTATCACTTTCGCTTTTAGCTTGGTTTCTCATTCGCACAAGAACTAGGCTTGCCATTTTTTAGAAAGGTAAATCCGGGACGCATATTGAAAACTGTAAATAAACTTAATGTAAACTAATACACAAAAAATGTATACAACTAATTAACTTAACGGTGTTGCGGTTGTTTTATATTTTGTCAGGGAGTATTTTCAGGACCCTATTTTTAAGGGTGGTTTGTCTAAGTAATTTAAATTGTAACCGAAAGTAATTTTCAGTATTGTGAAAAAAATGAGTCGGGTAAATACGTTCTACAATTAAAGTAGGATGCGGCTCTCGTGAAAGCAGCAACAATATTAGTCCGTACATGTTGGCAAAGGCGCTGTGTCCATAACAAATTCGTATATCCCCGGACCAAACCATTCTCAACAATAGATTAAACAAAATGTAAGATTCCATCAAGCTGGCCTCTAAAAATTATTACATATCATGTTGTACTTTGCGAAATTTGCTTAAGCCGCGTGTTATTGCCGATGATTTAAAAAGGTAATTTACCATGTTACTAAAAAGTAATGTTACGGATAGCGTAATATCCTGGCTTGAGTGCTAAATAGTGCGTAAAGTGGTAAACATTTTAATTTTTTCTAACTAAAACATTTTAATTTCTCTATTCGTTAATTGTTATACAGCATATATGTTGGTAGTCCCTGACTATTTTTTTGCTTATTGTGCCTCAAATGGGTTAACTAAATGCTTCTCCACAAATGGAGTCACATTCTTTAGCCTGTGTGGAAGCAGCATTTAATCGTAAAAACCATACTGCGTACAACTACAACGTAAGTAAAATCTCGTTCGAAACTGAAAATTGGTTACTATTAAAACCTCCGCTTTAAATGCGAAATTTTGCAAACTCTACCTAAATTTTGCGCGTTAACCGACACCAAGAAGTTTTTAAACATATAAGTCTTAAGTTGGAAACATTAAAAAAAAAGTTAAGGCAATCAGTATGTTGACTTCAATTTGATTTGTAATGCTGAAAACCCGCGACATTTATCGATATAGAATTACTAACAAACGCTAAACTTTAAGTTGTAACAGCAATTGTTTACACTTGAGTAATATTCAAGCAAATAATACTGGCATCAAACTGCGTCATACGTGAAAAAAAATCTTTTAAAATAAAAATTGCTTAATGGTGACCGGGTTGCGACGGCGCTCGCTTACTTTCCTCAAAATGATATCTCCCAGCACCCGCCGGATAATATCCATTTAAATTTATTTACTCACCACACACAAAAAGAAACTATAGCCCCAGCAACCTCACCCCCAGAAAAATATTTCTTAACACTCGCTGGAAAAATAATTAATTTATGTTAAAAAATTTTGCTTGACAGCCTTATCAACCAAAAATGAAAAGTAAAAAGTATTACTTAGTTTTGAGAAAGAATTGCTATATGGCTAACTCAAAAGTTTTTACATTTTTTAATTTTTTTTTTGTTAATCTCAAATTGAAAAATCCGGGACAAATTGGTTAACCGGGCGGGACACCGGGACAAGGCCTTAAAACTGGGACTGTCCCAGCTAAACCGGGAAGTATGTTAAGCCTAACAAGAACACATGTTATTACTTTTAATTTAGAATGCCCTGCTTCAACGCAGGGTTGCCAGATGGCAAAAATAAAAAACACACTCCGTTTCGAAAAGTTTGTTAAACCATGACAAAAGCGAACCAAAAACGATAATATCACTTACAAAAAGGGGGCTAAGAACTCCCGCCCCCTGGATACGCCACTGGGGTCAATGGATAATATTTTCAACCTTTATAAGTAATACATATTACACTTACAATTAATACCAATAATCGCATTTTTGAATTCCAAACTAATGATTTTAAAAGACTTTCTAATTAAATAGCCAAAACGTTTAGTTTGAAAGCAGGGCTGACTCGTGACGCATTTGGCAAACAATCAAGATTCGTGCATTGCGTACATTACTCGATCATTGGCATTCATCAAGGCGGCACAATGGAAAGACGTGCGACTTATTCGACTGGCGATGGCAAATTATAAATCAAAACCTAACCTCGTTATTTACTTTAATTTGGTAAGTTTAATAGGGAAGTTATGCGCTGCGTGCTCTGTTCAACGGCGATAAATTACAGCTGTGCTAGAAATATGCTCCCAAAATACATTCCGGTTCATGATCCCGAAGCATTGGCTTAACTAATTTTTACCCTTTAGCTTGATTTTCTTGTACAAGTATTACTTCGTCAGATAAAATACACATCGTGGATGATAAACTCCGACTGGAAGTCAACCTAAACAAAGCTATATGAAAAAAAGTTCTAAGCGAAATGTTTGTTGTTGTAAAAAAAATAATTATTTTATAGTTTTACATTAGATATATTGTAAATGTGCAAATGCAATTTTTACTGCAAATTGTGTCGCGCCTCAGCGGAAATACGGACTGCGAGATGTAACTTTTTTGCACTACGTCACTGTAAGAGCTGAAGGCTACCTAGACTACTGTCGTCATACACACAAAATGTAGGCGAAAATATATTCACGCGAACTCATTCTGCGGTGGAAACACACACCGGGAGCGCCACTAGCGGATAAATAGAGTTCAATAAAATTTTCTTCCAGTTGCAAAAATTTCATTTTCAGAAAAACGAAAGAATCGGCGAGAGAAACGCTGTATCGCAAAAACTGCCATCGCACAACGCTAATAATTGTTTGGATAATATCGGGTTTTCTTACCGCTTTTTGTATGTCTGTATGATTCTACGCAAGACGAAAAAACGAGATTACTCTTTGGAAGAACGCTGGTTCAAAGGAAAAGAAGCGTGATACATGCAAAACATCAACAAACGTCATCGAGAGAACAATAAAATAAAAAGTAAGAAAGGGAACAACACGGCGCTCGGGATTAATCTAAACAGCAGATTTCGCCACTCAGGTTCTCAGCCCACCAGGTCGATTTATATTTGCATAAGCGTCGTTTGCATCCGCGCTTCAACAAATTGCTAAATGAAAATATCGCAAAGTGACGATCAAAAGTCTATTGATTGAAAAAAAATCAATAAATACTGGTTGGGTAATCCACTTTGAACAGCGGCGCAGTTGACTACTGCGAAATTCGCCAATAACTGTGTGGTGCGAAGCGTATATTTTGCGCAATAGAATACAAAGTCGCAATTGAGCACCGACGATAAGACATAAATTGGATATAATAAATTAATAATTATTAATTTGCGATAAAACAATGTTTCCTTAAATTTGTAACAGCAGTAAGTTTTCAAGTTTTTTGCCTGTTAATCGCAGACAAACATTCGCGCAAGCCCCTAAACCGATCGTTTGCTGTAGTCAGCCAAGCAGTGTTAAAAAAACGACACAAGTTTTTCCTTAGTGGCTTAGAAATACGAAACAACCACAGGCTGTAACAAAGAAACACGTACTACCATGTCGAGTAAGTCTCGAGCAAGCCGTTGTCGTCCTTGGGATTTCTAGAAGTTAAGCAGCAACCTTAAGGTCAAGATAATACGTTTTAGGAAAGCTTGCCGAACGGGGGAAGACGGAAATATGTTTTGCCTTGGCGCTAAGCAGTATACCACCAAGCAATTACGCGAGCATCACAACATTTACATAATACTTGAGGGCTCTGAAAACTGGCAGAACAAAGAGATTGCCACTGTACAGAAGCAGGTAAGACAAGCAACCTCTTTCTCTAGATTCTTCGTGATGACGATTTTTGCTGTTTTCTTTCAGTTATCGTCATTTAAAATTCGACCAGGTTTGCTGAAATGAAAAAGGCTAGCGTAATATTTAAGCGCTTTAATACGGCGACGCAAGAAAGACTAAGCGCAAAGGTGATTTCGTGCTGCTCTATAACTTTAATATTTCGCTCATCCGTCAGCTTATTCGTAGAAAAGGCGAATAAATGTTATCTATACTATTGAAACTTTTGACAAAAAAAACTTCTCAAACTAATATGCGTTATTTTACCGATGATCAACTTAGTCGTCGATAACAGGGGTGGGGCCAACCAGTCCTTAATTTCATGGTTTATGTAGTTATACAGTTGGAGCAAATTGTAATTTGAATAGGGTCTTTATTCATTCGATGTTTTGTTCATATTTGAAAACATTCAAAAGGAGTGTGCTAAAATGATTCTCTCTAAATGAGCCTATAGATCAGACCTGGGCAACATACGGCCCGCCAATCAGTTTAATCCGGCCCGCAGCTTATTTTCATTAAAATACGAAGTCTAAGCGAAAACAAGGGCAAGTTTGTACATGCTTGGTTGTATCGTAGGCTAAACACCTTTTCCAGGGACGGATTTAGTAATGACCCCGCCAACTTCCATTTTTAGCTTGTTTTGAATACTAAAACGGAAGTTGTTTTCGCGCTCAGCGCGAATCGCTTCTGTCTTTCTCGTATGTTCCACGCGATTTTTGCCGAATTTACAGACAAATAGCGTCCTCTGCTCTGTGGCACTCTCTTCAACGAAAGTTTAACAAACTTAGCCTAATATTTGTATATTTTGCGCGTCGAAAATTTCCGTCTATAAAATATGAACGAAATAGTGAACGTTTTCTAAACTCTGAAATATACCGATTCACCTTTGTCAACCTAATTTAGTTAATGCCATGTTTTTAAACTTAACTTTTGAGTCAATGCGCCCCACAACTTGATAAACGCCAATATCAAGCAGTGTACTTTTTTGTCTGTGCTCAATGCTTTACGACCCCCTCTAAATCTAAATAAAAGTTTGCATTTTAAAACAAATATATTCGCAATTTTTTCACGCTTCGCGCGACGTCTTATTGGAGCCTTTTTAAATTCATTTACATTGCACATTCATGCACAAGTCCAAACATAATAACAAATTCGTCAGCTTAGGTGTCTTATACCGTCAGTGTATGACGTCACAATGCGTGTAATTGAGATCCTCACTTTCGACCCGGCCCGCCACAACATTTTTAAATTCTCATGCGGCCCGTGGCTAAAAATAATTGCCCACCCCTGCTATAGATCATCCTACAAAGACAAAGAACAAATTTGTTTGCATCAACGTAATAAACATAGACAAAAATATACTTTTTTTGGGGGGACATGATCCTTAGTCTCTTTGCATCCGCCTTGCTCACACACATACACATTTTTTCCGGTAGATGCACATACAATATTAGGTATGGGCTACATGAACGCGTATTTTTATTCAGGCTGCTCGATTTCTTAAATAAATCTATTCACGTTGTCGAAATTTCTAAAATTTACTGGATTCTACTAAAAGGCAAAGAGTCATGAGTCGGAACCGCAACATGAACGTAAGAGCCGCATATAACTGGGCGTGTAGAGCCGCGTGTTGGCCACCCCTGGTCTAGAATTGAACAAATTACATGGAATTTGTGAGGCGAGAAGTTCAGGGATTATCTAGTCCACGGGCACCTAACAAACAAAAACAGGCGTCAAAGCGAGCACTAAACACAAAGGTTCGGTCGCTATGTCTACAGTGAAACATCGCGGCCCAAAAAATGATAAAAAACTAGACCGATAAAACACGGCGGGCGTGTGCTATACCGCTCGAACTTGCCAAATTTATGTTTTAAAACATGTTTTACCGGTTGGAACCTTAACGAACGGGTTCTCCGCGAATCCGTCATGATTTTCACCGTCGGTGCCGTTCATCGGTACTTTGTCGCAGTCGAGCAGCGCGTCGAAGGTCTTGCCGTTGTGCTCAGCGTTCGGGACGAGTTGGTGGTCCTCACAGGCGTTTTGTGCGGACTGTTCAAAGGCTTCCACGGGAGATGGGGCCGACTGACCGACGGTTGTCGACTCTGGAGGCATTTCTATGGTCGGTATCTCACTGGCCTCCGTATGATCACCATCTTCCGTCGGATAGGCGGCAGAAATTGGGGCCTGGGAGTTGTCCTGTTGTGTTTTTTCCGCATGATTTGACGAACTGGTGCAAGAATACAATCGTATGATGTCAAGAACACGATAGAGCAGGGGTCGGCAACCTACGGCCGCGGGGTTAATAAAACCATCCGCATTTTAAAGTGCTTAGCAAGAATTTAGTGCGACTTTTAGGAAGATAACATCGGGAGTTTAACAGACCTATTCCAATACATTGTTAAGTACAATAATAATTAAATTTTGTTTTTCCCTAAAGTATTTTATGACGCCTCTTCATTGTGATCGCGGATGACGCATTTGACACACAACAAACGTATTTTTTTATTTTTACCGCCGTGCTATTAATGTAATTAGATCTATTATCTGAAGCTAAAAAAATTCTAGGAACAACCCCTTATTAACAGTTATCATAAATTAATTAAAAGCAAAGGTTGCCGACTACCCAAGTTCAACCGGTGCGCATGCGCAGTACCAAAATTAGAAACTGTAAATTGTTAAGGCGGAATAGCAGATGATGGCATATTTTCCATGACCCACATGAGTGGATTGCTGAATATCTACCGTATTTAGTTACGTAAATCGGTGAAATACAGGCTGTGCAGACTGAGCAGGACTCGGGACTCGATGAAATTGCACATTTGGCCGGAGTCGGACTCGGGTTGTTTTTAACAGACTCCGGGTCCCTGGTTAGAAAAATGTTTGGCACGCGAGTTGTTGAGATTTTAAAATTATACCTAAACTGGTACACTCCCTACGAAAAGGTTGCGACCCCTGCAATTGACGAACAATTGTCAACTCTTAAATAGAACATAGATGTTAGTCA
Source organism: Ascidiella aspersa (assembly GCF_963924565.1). Lineage (NCBI taxonomy): Eukaryota > Metazoa > Chordata > Ascidiacea > Phlebobranchia > Ascidiidae > Ascidiella > Ascidiella aspersa. The sequence continues at coordinate 20,590,240 of NC_139453.1, forward strand.
ATCGAAGAATAATTTGCGTAAATAGATGAAAAGATAGTCCACTTGACCAATCAAGATAATTTTAAAGCGTTAACTTTTAGCAAATGATACTGAATGTTTATTTTACTGACATCACACAAAATGGAACGGGCAATTTTAGATGACAGGTTTGCCCGACACAATACTACACTAAGATAAATATTTTGTAGCAAGAATTACCCATCTGCTAAAGCCGGGGGTGAATCGACCGTCACCGGCGAGACCACACGATCTGGAGTAATCGAGTTCTGCGGAGAGCGCCCTCCAGTGGGCGTAACGTTCGCCGGCGAGCTGTCGCCAGACGGCGTGCTGCTAGAGTTGGTGGCACCAGGAGTGGGCGATTCCCCGCCACGGGTTCTTCGCATTATCATTTCGAGACGCTAATTAGGAGACAAAATACAATGATTAATTAGTTAAACAGTGTGGTACTGGTACACCCTCTTTGTAAAAGTCAGTGACTGGTAGTTTTTTGGTGTTTGGCAACTTTTTTATTTTGTTTTTATGCTGGTATCCTGATGTTTTATGTTAAGATGTGTATTTCTTTAATAGCTAGCTGACCTTTTTCCTTTGAAGTCTTTCTTCCTCTTTCTTTTGAGCGGCCGCTTCGCGTTCTTTGCGAACTTTTTCGGCCTCCTCTTTTGCCCGTTGCTCTATCTTCTCCTTTTGTTCTCTAAGTAAAAGGAAAAAAACTATTCAACGTATATTACAGTCATATTACAAACGACGTATTTTAAACTGCAAAAATGAAAACAGCATTTATCGTTAAACGTGCAATATATTTTTGAAAATTAGTTCAAAGCTTTAAATCAGGGGCTCCCAACCTTTTTTACATCGAGGCCCTTTTAAATTTTTTGATAAATCAATGGTCTCCCTACCTTTTTAAAGCTTTAAAAAAAATTGGAAAGGACATTTCACCTAAAAAAAATGGTTTATACAGTAACCGGTATTTAAAATGATAAAAATTATAAATACATCACAGATATGTTTCATTATATTGTCTTCTTTTAGCAGGGAAAATTTTAAAATTTAATAATATTAAATCTAACTAAAAGTATAACAAATAAAAGTAAACGCAAGATCAAAAAGTAGCTTATTGCTGTACTAGCATTTTTATTAAATTTAAATGTATTCATTTTGTTATAGTGGAGTAGACTTAAAGCGGATAAAATAAAATAAAGAATATTCTTTTCAAATTGTTATGGTCGCCTTGAAAAAGGCTCATGGCCCCCAGGATGGGAACACCTGGTAAATACCCAGGGTTGCCTTCGACATGGACCCAAAAATAGAGACAAACGAAAATTAGATTAGCATTTAAAAAACGTTTTTGAATATGCATCGTATTTATACGAGCCGTGTCATAACACATTCTATAATTTTTGCCAGAAACAATCTGCTCCTGCAATTTATCAAGGTTTATGGTTTTGTTTTTCTGTGTCTAAATGTGGCGATCACACGGTCGATCGCGACTTCAGTGCACCCATTTCCCCATTACCAATCACTTCGCAAATAAAATTCTTAGAAATAAGGACATTTAAGTTTTCTAAGATCTGGCCCCTTCAAAATAAGCAGAAATCTTAGAAATAAGGACGGTATGGCAACCCCATTTGAAATACCATAACAAATTTACCGTAAGAACTCCTCATGTTTCCTGTTTTGCTCTTCCAGTTCAAGTTTTTTCTTCAGTTCCTCTTCTTCCTGAATTCGCCGCTCTTCCGCCAATTGCTTCTGCTCTTCCTCAACCCTCTTCTCCTCTTCCAACCTCGCTTCCTCGGCCATCTGTCGCGCAATCTCGACGCGACGATTCCGCTCCTCAGCTTCTAACCTGCAAAATCATAAAGCGAAAGGTTGAGAGCAAGAAAAACCTTTAATTACGACCAATTTTTTTATTTTGAAGGGTGCATAGATAATTTGGTCTTGTAAATAAGATTGTGTTTGAATTTTGATAACATCGTCTAAAACTATAATATTTTATATTTTAAGTGTTTTTCACAATGTGCTTGTTTTTTGGTCCATGTTGATGGCAAACCCTCTACATGACGTTTAAGGAAAAAGGGTTTAAGGAAAAGAAAGGTTTGAGCAATGCGAATGTGAAGGACAAACATACAAAATACCTATTATAAAAAATCGAAACCATCACTACCCGTGTTATCATAACATATTGATCAACTTATAATGACTAAGACTTAGGTCAATAGCAAGTTATAATTTATATATAAATAGCTCGTCTTTCTCTCTATGCCGAATTATTAAACAAAAACGGAATTCTACGTAGTAAAACGACCTCTAGTCAGGTTGGTAGTGTCTGGCAATTCTGGCAACAATACATTGAGGTTACGTCACAGCGTTATTAAACTTATCTCTTTCATGTTAAAAACAGTGCTTTTTTCATCAACCCAATGAATTTACCCGGCCATGCCCATTTCGGCCACTACACTTGTGCAACCGGTAAATAGCTGCTATTCATACTGAATAAAATTTACGAAAGATTGCTAGCGCATTCGACATTACACTTCGGAGGTACATGTGTTCTCATTGATTGTAAAACAATTTTGAACTCTTTTGCTCTGAACTCATGTGCCGCACGATTTTAAAAATATACGCTACTTTAATAACCAGTTTCACGAACTCAATCTTTGTGTTTGTGTTTCGAACGTATCAATTAAGTGTTGATTTAAAGTTAAATTACGTAATATGGAGTTGGGTAAGTATTAAATGTATTACAAGTTAAGGCAACAACGTTGCTAAAGCAATTTATTTATCTAAAATTAAAAAACATAAATCTTCGAGTTAGTAACAATCAGACAGATTTTATTAGAAAACTATTTTTATAATGTGAAAAGAACACTAACTTTTTCCTTTCCTGACGTTCCAGTTCTTCCTTCTCCCGTTTTTCTTTAGCCTCTCTTCGCTTTGTTGCCATTGCTTCTTTATAAGCCTGCTCCTCAGGTGTAAGTTTCTACAAAAAATAAAAATAAAACCCTTTTAAACTTAGAGACAAAAACAAGTGCACTAAAAAAAGCCAAAACATTGACAGTATTTATATTAATTTATCATTAAAATTAAGGCCTAATGTACCTTTTCTTTCTTTTTCGTTTCAGCAGGAATAGGAGCTGGTTCTACGACGGGTTTGACTGGAAGATCAACTTGTTGAACAGCTGGGGTTTCAACGATTTCAGGACTAATTTCAACAACTGGAGAAGGTGTTTCTTCCTGAGCTGCTGGCTTATCGTCATTTAGAGTAACTGGCTTATAGTCATTTACAGCTTCTTCCTGAGCTGCTGGCTTATCATCATTTACAGTAACGCATATATCTGTTGAATCTTTTGTCGATTCCTCCAAAACCACTTCCTTTTGATCTTTAAGTATAGTTTGAGTTAAGGTTTCATTATCTGTTGAAGAAGAAACGATGTTTGCTTTGTCTTTGGTCGCTATTTTATCATTCTCATAATCAGTTTTGTCATGCTCGTGATCCTCTTCGTCCAAGGAGTCTTCAAGTTGAGTTGTTTCTTGTTCCTTGTCTTGTTGGTTTATATCACTGCTTGGTTCGTGATTTGAGGACTGGTGTACTTCCTGTACATCTTGGCTTTCTAAAGGCATTGTCGGTTTAGCATTATTTTGAACTTCGATGTAAGATTTTGCCTTATCAGTTTCAGGGTCAATAATGCTTTCTTCTTGAGTGGGTAAATCCTCGGTTTCACCTTGTTCAAGTCGTTCCACCGAAGTTTCTTCCAAATTCACTAAATGCGAGCTTTTCTCCTCAACATGAAGGTTATCTGGTGCAGGCAAAACTTCTTTCTGAAGCTGTTCTGTTGAGGGCGTCGAAACCAAGTTTGCGGAATCAGAGGATTCTTGGTGCAAATATTGATCAGCTGATGTAGTTGGAGCCTCGTCTTCATGGACATTGTGATGCACCTCGCGTTCTTCATTGACTTCCGACGATGCAACTTCCGAGGCGATTAAAGCGGCAGGCAAGCTCGCCTCTGTATTCTTGATATCTTCGAGAGAATTCTCTTGATCCTTCAAGATAACAAGGGACATTGTTACTTAGAGACATAACAACAGTTTTAAACAACTAAACCGCAGTAAATATTTTTGTCAAAGCCAAGCGAAGTTAAAAACTGTGATTTAAACGAATTTCACAACTTTTCTCTGTTAGTTATTTTTTAAATTTGTTCTTGGTAAAGAGAAAAAAATGTTTTTAGCACAATTCATTTTACTAAAGCACGAAAACACTAGTATGTACGGACAAAGTAAACAACACAATAAACTAGGTATAATCATAGCATGGTTAAAATAGTAAGCTTGTCAACGTAAAAAAACAAGGGTTGTAACATAAAAATCAAAGGTTGTTAACCAAAAAACAGTGAAATGCTAGCAAACAAAGTAGCAAAGATAAAGAGGCTTTCGGCATCAGCAGTTAACCCAAGGGAAAACCCAACCTAACCAGATGCTTACCACAACCACAGGTGCATCAGCTGTCTGTTGGATCCCTTCCGGTGCATCCACGTCACGGCTTTTTTCCACTTGGTTCTCGGCATTAGGGATGTTTTCAGGGACTTGGTGATCCTCTACTTTTTCGGTATTTTCTTTAGGATTTTTACGAGCTGCTGCATCTGGTTGATTCTCTTTGACTGGAGAATTTTTAATATCTTCTTGTAAGTTTAGGACGATAAAATGTTTATGAATATTTCAACGAATGACCAAATAGATTGAATGAGTTTAACATTGTTAGACCCGCAAAGAAGCATTTTGCAGAAAGCTTTGCTTCCAGCATTTTTGTTTTACATTTCTGTATGTTAATATACTTTATATATGTAAAATACTTCAATGCTATAAAACGTTGCATTAAATGCCGAGAAATCGAACTCTGATTATCCCTTTAAATACATCTTTAATCTTGACCCTCACTGTTAGGATATTTTGCATACATATAATGCTATAGTTTTAGCTTTAAACTATTAATATACAAATGCTTATATGTTTAATTTAAAGAAATTAGTCAAAGTTTTACCTGAGAGAGCAAGTTTTGGAACTGGTTGTTTTGGTTTAGTTTTAGATGGCACTTTCTCTTTCTTTTCAGGTTTAGACTTGGCAATAACAGATGGTGAAAATGACGATTTTGGTCGACTGGATGCCGGTGAAGGCCTAAGTGTTTGTTTGATGACAGGTGGTGTTGATTTGCTGGACTGGCCACCTGCGTCTGAAATAATAAGTAAATGCAATCAGGTTTTAAAACAGATGGTCATATGCTAAATTTTCAAACGCTAAGCAGAGTCTATGACGTTTGGTAAATATGAAACAGATCAAACATATGCATCAGTAGTTGGCTGGTTTGTTTAAAATACATTTTATTGGGCTCATCTAGAGCAACACAGTTTTTTAAGAGGGCGTAAATTACACTCTAATATTTAACTTTTTTAATAAAGATTTTATTAATTCCATGTTTAGTTTGGTGTTAATTTTCCGACTATGTTGTACATCGAAATTACACAATGCATAGTTAGATAACTGAAGAATTGCTTTATGATTTGCGAATTGTTGGCTCTGAGGAAGTAAAAAAAAACTATGTACTTGGACAAGTTTAAAACAATTAAACAAAACATAACCTTTACCAGTTTTAAATTAGAAAGAACTGCTCACAACAAACCACACCTGAAACAAATTTTTGGCCTAAATGGTCCTACCTAAAGCAAAAAAGGACATCCAATGGCCCTAATCATTCTAGTTTATCTACAAATTTAAAAAAGTTGAGTTTAAACCACCCTACTAAGATTTTATAAAATAACTTGCGGTAAAACCTGAACTAGGTACCTGTTCTTATAGGGGTCCTTTTTGACCCAGATGAAGATGGTCTAGAAGAAATAGGTGATTGTCTTGCTGGGGAAACCCCTCTTGATGATTTCCCAGAGCTGCTTTGGCTGTTCAGGGAACTCCTTCCACTAGCTGGTGAAGGTGCACGACGAGCTCTGTAATCAACATTATAGTGTTTTTTAGTTACACTTATTTCACAATTTGTGACAAAAACGAATTAGCAACAGTCAGCGTCAAACAACAGAAAAGTGTTAAAAATTGCATGTTGATTGTTTCGGACTAATAGCACAAAACAGGTTTTTCATAATGGATTTGTTTTTTATAGTTGTAATTTGCTTGGTAGTTTAAGTCAAAACGCTGAATAAAAAGTAAATGCTATGTGTAAAACTTAAACATAACTGTCTAAAAAAAGTCCATCAAATGTTTTATAAATGGTTTGACTTTGAAACGGATTAAGTTTCACAGCAAACGTTTTAGAAAAATTAAATGATTAAGAAAGTTACATTTTAAAATAGATCAAACTTCAGAATAAGGTTAACTTAGTTCCGTGAAACACTTTCTAAGCAGCACAAAAAACAGTAAAATGACGTACCCTGTTCTAAGCTGTGGAGATTCTCCCCGCGTTGCCTGAGCCAAGTTGGGTGAAGATGAATACTGGACATCTGGTTTGGAGGATTTTGCTTTGTGTAGAGAAGGTGAAGGGGTCCTGCCAATCGGACGGGACTTTGGAGTAGTTGAAGCAGACGTACGCGGCGAATGGGAAGAGCTGCTGCTGGTGTCTGACCTGGATAAAAAAACTACACGTTGCATTTTCTTGAAAATAAAAAATTGTTAAAAGGTAATACACAGAACTTTGAACCAATCAAGGTAAATTTAAGCTCATCTCTAAGTTAAAGTTTGTCCAACCTATTGTTTTCGAATATTACAATTTATGCATTTACTTTCTTCATTGTTTTGGGCTGTCTAAAGAAAACTAACAAATCTTTTTTTGCTTGACACAAGGAATTGTTGTTGTTTATTTTGTGGTCTACTAAATTTGTGTAAGTGAATAGGGCTTTTATGGTGTGTGGTAGTTAATAGCAAAATGCACCAAAATTAGGTAGGATATATAAAAAAAATAGCTGAAGATTTTAAGGCTGGTACGCAATGTATTCTAATCATTACTAAAAGTAAAATAAAAAAAAACATGCCTTATGTTTAAATTTTAGGCTGTTTTTAGAATTTATTTTCTTAAAACTGAAGATGAAATTGTCATATTCAACTTTGTATTTGACTGAAAGATAGATCTACAACAATATCTCTCTTGTGAAATGTAATGATGCATGTGTCACACTTTTAATGAGTTCAGTATTCTTCTCTAAATAATTAAACACCAATTTTTGTAGATGCTACGTACGTGATCAAGGCCTATATGGTTTACCTAACACAAGATCACATGGTTAAAGGCAATCAAACATAAGGCTTTATGCAAACATCCCAAAACAAACAGACTATATATAAGACACACTGATGCTATTGATATGTGCTGTGCAGTGCTTGGTAACCTCCAGTGTGCCTTATATTAGATAATTTCACATCAAATTATAATCTTTGGCAAAACGCTGTCGCAAAGGGATAAATTACTAAAATCAGGAGACTATTGGGTAAAACTGTGTTTTTACTCACCTTCCTGATGTTGGTCTTTCTATAGTAGTTTTCCGGTCTATGCTTCTACTTCTCACAGGAGTACCTACACCAAGCACAGGTTTAATTGGCATGGAAAAATTGTTGCAAAAATTTATAACAGTTCATCAATACATCATATGAAAAAAAAATTGGCAAAATGCCATGCTATAATTTATAGTTATAATTTACTCACTTTCCTCAGAATCTGCTTGTTTTGATCTTGCCAATGAAGCCCTAGTTGGGGCCAGAAGACGAGAACTTAATGAAACTGGCTCTGTTAGTTGAGGCGATGAGTTGGTAGCTGCTGGAAAAATAATCAAACAAGTATATCACAATCCATGCATGTGTTTTTTATGCAATCTTAACAGTCAACATAAAGCAAAACAAAAACTAGAAATACTTTAACATGTAGCCTGAAGAATATAACTAATTTATTGATCGTACCAATCCAAGAAAACAAAGTCAAGCTTCTGTAAAAGTAAAGAACGAAACAACATGCATTGATTTATCACTAAGTTTCAAGAAGCAAGTAGTTCAAATTTATAAAATAATACAGAGAAATAGTCAGCAATGCATTAATCTTAAATAATATCCAAAGCAGACAATAAATATAAAAATTGATAAAACTACCTTTTATCTTTACTAGCACATAATAACAACCTTGACTCACACTGTTTATAAGTATTTCTGGATGTTGTTTATCAAATAAATGCAGCTTTGGTGTATGTGTTTTATTTACATCGATGCATTAACTAAAATTAGAAGGACATATTTCCGTTTTAAATGCTGCTTACAGTACAAGGGCCATAGACTGGCTGCTATTTGATATGAAAATAATTTTTATTTCAATGAAATTTATTTGATGTGTTTAAGACTGCATTTTATAGAAACAATTGTAGATAACTTTTTGAGGTACTAACATCCACTAATTTTTTTTACTAAATATGTCAAAAGAATACTATAGCTAAGTTTATGTTCTGTAATAACGTATAGCAGCAATAGCGGCTAATTTGTGAATCAGTGTCATTATTTAGTAAATAAATAACTGTACTTTAAATCTAAAATCAGATCCGATCCTATCAGCTTATTAGAGAATGGTAAATGTTAGTAGAAGTCTAGTGCTGCATGCACATACTTGTAACATCCGAGAATCTAAAAGTATGATGCTCTGTGCTGAATAGTAGTCTAAATTTAATGCTGCAAGGCAAGTCTAACATATAAATTAACTATAAAACAAGAGAGGTGCAAAGTAAAAATACAGCATGCAAAATTGCTGAAACTGTTGCTTAAAGTCTCATCATGCAATATATGCCAAAATGCAAAGTCAGAACTGAGAGTAACATGGCATCATCCAGGAACAGACCTTTAGGTCTCTTTAGGCTTTCACTTTGCCGGGCAGCAGGGGACCGACCCCGGGGTGATTTTTTTTGAAGTTTTCCATCAACACCTGTAATCGAACCCTGGGAGTTTCCCTTTCGTGACTTGGTCCTGGTATCACTCGACCTTGACCTCACACTTCTTGGAGTCGATGCTTTTGTCAATCACAGTTATATTAGGCTAAATTTTACAGGTCAAACACCACCACACAGCCATATAACAATGGCTCCCGGTTACATTGACACTGGTTAATTGTTTGTTTTGTCAATGAATTTTAGCAGTTCAAGCGGTGTAATGCTTTGTAATTCATCAAAGAAATGTGCATGCATTCGCAAAAATGTAAAAGTATTGGTGGCTAGCTTCCTGGGCCTTGTTTTTGAAAAACATTTTATTGTTTTGTTAAAAGCATTATCCTGTAAGACTACCACAACAGCAAACCACTGTTTGCTACTGGCGAGTTGTCAAAAATGTTTAAAGACTAAAGAGTAATTGTGATTTATGACTGCAGACAGTGTACCAATAAAGCCATTCTGTTAAAAAACAACAACACTAACAACAACAAAACCACCATCCATGGACACTGGACAGTTCCAATGCAGTTGGTAAGACATGTTTATCAAGACTTTTTTATAAACTTTTCTAAAATATTGTTCAAAAGGGAAAATTAAGGTATACCATGGAAAATGTAGCTGACACCAAAGTAAACTGGTATACGCAAATAAATTTACCAGGTGAGGATGGCTTGCTTGAGTTGGACACAGGAGAAGAATCGTAAGAGCGCAGTCCTGACGCAAATGTCATATGAGCCGTGCTGAGCAGCAAGGGGCTTTTTGAAAACCTGCTGTCCTGTTGCTGGCTACTGCTGCTGGCACTCGGGGAGCCTACAGCAAAGTAAAGCAAATCAATTACCAGCGAAGTGCTACTGCGTCCCCTGGGTTCAAAACAGCAACATATCAGCAGGCACTATTATTGCAATTGCAATGCAAAACTAGTAGTTAGACTTTCAGGGTTACAATCATTGGGGAAAAAACAAAAAAAATGTTAGTTTGGACAGAGTTAATTGTAGAAAACAATTTTGGCACAAAATAATAAATTGAATTTTTATATACTGCCACAATTTTTATATATGGTTAAAAATATAAATACCCATATCTTCAAAAAAGAACTACATAAGTAATATTGGAAAATCCTAAATTGTAAACTCAGCATAGAGAGAGTTTATATGTTACATCATGATTATGAAAAACCCTGAAGTAGTTCCTGATTGCTGAGACAAGTGGATTTTGGACTTTTTCAGCACAAGCATTGAACGTGGCATTTAAAAAGTTCATGGATTTTAGAGTGTAAAACAAATACCATACATTTTTAAGTGCAAAACCAACAACCCAAAACTTTAGTTGGATTATATTCCTTATGTTATGTAGTGTGTTTTAAAGTTTAGTTAGAAACACAATTTGTTGGGAAATCATAAAAAAAGTTTTAACAAAGTCATAAATGTAAAATGTTTAAAAAAAATGTAATGTTAAAAGTCATTTAAATACATAGATCAATATAGTTGAACATTGTACAATATTTACATAAAAAACTTTAGCAACACTGCTTGGTGAATAATCATAATCATATTCATAATATTTTATGGTGAGCCAGTTCACCCCAATCAATAATTTTCACTGATGTATTGTATTGGGAAAGTGGCAAACTTGGTCTAATAAGTGCTAACTAACTAAACATTTATTTCCGAGGCTAACATGCTCAATTCTACAATGTGAAGACATGGCATGCAGCTACTAACCAAAACCAAACGGACCAGTTGTGGTGCTAGAGGAAGATGGCTTATCGTCATCACCTGTAAACAACTACTTGTCAAACGCCACCACACAGTACCTTTTACTCACAGTTACAACTGAAAGTAGTCAATAAGATACCATATTGCATTAGGGATTTTGCACTAAAGTAATGTTTATCTAAGTTCCAAGATAAGCTTAAGATTCATGTTTGGTAATTAAGTGAATAGGACAACATCTGTTTTGATATGACATAACATTTAAATGTTGTGTCTTTAATTGTCTGCTGCTTTGGATTGTGTGTTGTAACATTTAGTCTAGAAGGTGTATACTTTTCTCGAGTACAAAGCCAAGGTATTTTTTACATGTTGATGAAGTTTTTTTGGAATGCTATCTGGGATGCCGAAAAAATACCAAAATTTAAAACATAAAACATATTAAGCCCAAGACAGTGTGGTATAACGTAAATAATAGCATGCGGCGGTACAAATTTTAGACCAAACAACTGAAATCAAGAAGGTCTTTTACTGTTTTAATCAAAAAATATTATTTATCATAAATGCTGTAAACATAAACAATATGTTTTGGAGATAACAAAGTACATGTTTCAGTTTTAATATAAAAACAGAGTTACACATGCATCAACTTTGATTTCCACATACTAAACAAAAAGTATTTTTAGTAAGAGTTAGACATGCACTCACCATCAGTCAACTGTGACAAATCAAAACAACTAGAGGTGACGACCTGTGAGCGAGCCGAGCCAATAAGTCCTGTTTGTAAATCAAGACATGCTTTATCATGCAGTTAACCAAAGGTAAAAAAGCAAAATCTGTTATACAGTTCAAACAAAAACACAAAACTCATCTTTACACACACACATATATATATATATGTTAATGGGTTTAGAGTTTAGAAAAAAAAAAGTTAAGCATATTTTGAAAAAAATATTTCTTTTACCATTGATAAAAACTATTTACTCGTTTATAACTACCACTATATCAGCAAACATGGCATTCTTTATTTGATTTGATTTAGATATTTTTTTGTTTGATTGGTGTCCGTAGATATTTCATGCAGCAAAACCATGCAAGTCCACAAATTTTTGTCATTGTTTACGCCCATTTGTCAGAGCCAATTTCAAATTAACTTTGCTTGCATTTAAAAGCAATTAAACGAACAGCATCCAGCAAACTTAGGGAGCAAACAGCTAAGTTTGTAGTAGGGCCACCGTTATTACCAGATGAAGGTTGATGTTTCGTCATTCTGTTAGCATCAAGGTAGTGGAAGGGTCCCGGAGCAGTGTCAACGCTAGTAGCATATGCAAAGCCCCCTCCTCCTCCCCCATAGCCTTGTTAATAGATCAAGTAGACAAAAACATGCATGTCAAAGCAACACAAATCAAGTGAGGGTTACGTACAAAAGCTGTCAATGTAATGCTGTCGATGTTAGAAAACACATGCGCATAATCAAACCAATCTACTTTTGTTTTAACTGCACTGCAAATTGTTATTTACAAATCTACACAATAAAAGTTTACAATTCAACTGCATAAAAAAGCAACAAAAATCAAAGGCAATTACCAAATATATAAATTGGGTATGACACAAATTTAAAAAAAGCTTTATTAAAACACAATTATTTTTTAATGTATCGGACAACTTACAAAATTAAAATGGAGTATAAATCTATCTATCGGTATATTAGTTACAATAACCAAACATATGCATGCAAATTGGCAATGTAACTGCACATGTTTTAAAGCACTTTACCTCCTGCTCCCCAAGACCATCTTTTTGTCCTGTCAGTAGATGCAGTTCTTTTTCTTCGGAGCACTACAGTGGCCTGTTGGTCAGTACGGGCAACAATTGCCTCTGCCTTTTTCTGCAAATACAAATCACAATATTGTTACACAAAAGGTGAAGCAATAGTAAACAGTTAAAAAAAATAAAAAAATACATTTAGTTTGTTTTTTGGATAAGTGTACTTGAGCAGAAAACAGACTAGTCAAAATACACAACCAAATAAGTGGTTCGAATATGGCTCCTTGTTGAGACATTATTCATCGAACTATGCCACAAACTTCTAAACATTTACAAAACAAAATCAATTGGCAATAGAATGTGAACAACATGTTTTGCTAAAAAAACAAATATAAATCCGAATGACTAGGTCTTAATTTTTTTATAAAGTGGCACCGATATAGCTATGTTATGCATACAATTTAGCAAGCTTTGTAAAATTACACGTTCTGAAACCTACTCTTTTCGACTATAAAAGGCATGGCAGAATGCTAGTGACTCTCTGACTATGTAGGGTGAATATTCAGTCAAAATTTAAAAAAAAGAAACAAATAATAATTCAATGTAATAATTATATTTTGTTTAAATGTCACATTTTAATTATATTAATCAGCCAAATCAAAGTAAAGCTAAACAAAGCACAATTCAAAGGGCAATGCACAACAAAATAACTTTACAATTAAATCAATATAAGTTTAATTCATACTTTATCCTCATCAAGACGCTGCTTCTTTCGCAACTCCACCTCTTTCCTACGATTTTCCTCCTTTTCTTTATTTTCTTCCATTTTCTTTCGTCTCTCATTTTGACTCTGCTCCCATTTTGCTAGAGCAAGTTCATCTCTTACCTTGCGAATGTTTGCTTCCCTTTCTGCAGTTTAAAAAAAAAAAAAGATTTGAAAAATATCTTTGGCCATAACAGTTTCTTTACTTGAAATAAATATATATATATAGATAAAGAGGCAGATTATTAAACACAATAGAGTTAAATCATATATTTGACTTAAATATTTTAAACCATGGAGGTCAACAAAACAAAGCCCAATGTACTTATTCTGTTTATATCATATGTATAATAAGGTAAGGTGAATTCAAACAGTAAGGAGCAAGCATGCATGTGTGATTCTTCACTGAAAGGAAAAATCAAATAAATAAATGAAAACTGGTCTGTCCTGTTATGTTAGTACTGCAGCACATAGGAAAATAGAAATTCTTGTTCAACCAAATTTACATATATGCATTCCCTGTCACAAAGTTGATATATTGTAATGGTATTAGTATCATTGCATAACTGCCAAAGAGAAAAATGTAGCTAAAGCCTTATTTTACCATTTTTAATAATTTTGGATATGTCATGAGTTCAGCCATTTTTATTTTAACCTAAAAAAAATTTTTTTTGACTTTATTTTTATCAAATTTTAACTTTATTTTAACCAACGAAATTGCTTATTTGTAGAGGCTACAGTTCTTTCTTGAATTGATGCCAGCTACCCAAACATAATATTTTGTTAATTTCAGCCCAAACGTAATATTTTGTCGAAGTCAAGATGTTTCATGGATTCAAAAAGTGCGTCGGGTTTTCTGGCGTTAGATTTAGCTTGCTTAGGCATTTTTGTATTACAGAATGTCAGTAAGCTATTCCTAAGATCCAAACTGTTGATCTTCGAAAAGACCATGTTTATGAAGTGGAAGTGTATTAGAAGAATTATTTAAATGCATAACTATGAATAAAAAAATGAACAATTTGCGGTTAAGGTTACTGCTGATCCAAGTAGTCATTATGACATATTTTCTGCTTTTATGGGTTAATTTTTTTTTGTGTCGCAGTTCCTGATTTACAATGCTTCCACAACGACTTTTACAAAAACTACTTTCAAGAAACACAAAAACTTTGTCAAAAACCATAATTTGACAAATTTTGACTTTATAGTAAATTTTAACTTTATTTTAACCTATAAACTTCCTAGAAACAGTACCCTACGTGCTGAAAACAACTTTATTCCTTGATTCGTGGACAGACGAGCTCCATAAGAAATTTTGACTTTATTGACTTTTTTGGGCCCTAGTCATGAGTCATGACCATTAAAACTATAAAGATCAATTGTTTGGCCTACAAAACTCAAGTAAAAAATACACATCAATACAATGCAAGTAACACTGTTACCCTTACTGATAAACCGTTAACTAGAAAATGTTTTTTTTTTTAATTGTAAACTTCCTTCTAGAGAAATTTAATAGTATTTTCTGATTCCTGGTTGTCAGGTCATAATTATGATTATACAATTTTTTTTTTATTTAGTAACATCATAATTAAAATATTTATTATCAATTTAAACATAATAGTTAGTTTTACCTCCAAGTTACAAACCAAATTTATCAATCTTGCTTTCCTAAGATTTTTGGGGCCAAGATAGTAATTTATAGAATAACAACTGTGGCCCTGTTTAACTATTTTATATATAGTTCAAATACTTTTGTTGATGAGTAATCTCCCCATGTATATAACAAATCTAAAGATTCTTGTTTGGAGTCAGTTGAAAATTTTAATTATTTAATAAAAGCAGGTAATATTCTATAAATATGTGTAGAATATTTTTTTAAAATTACAATGCAGCTATTTGATCCAATAGCTCAGATGTTGTTAAACTGTTCTTCACAAGACCTGATGCACAGTTTTATTTTACAAGGGCACCACACAACTGATTCTGTTTGTATCTAAACTCAATTGCGGTAATAAAATGCTTTTAATTATTTTTTGACAGTTGTATTATAAATCTTTGTCACAGAAAACTACCTAATTTTGACTTTCTGATACAAACAAACAGATAAAAAAATTGAAATGCCATCTCAAGTCCAAAAGTATTTTTCAAAGGCGACACACAAAAAAGTTTTTGAATCCTTGCCATAACTAAAAAACAAGAGACAAAACCCAAATGAAATGTTTAGTACTTCATTGCATAGTTAGGCAAATTTATAATTATTGATCTTTGTTTCTGCAAGTAAGTATGTATTAAAAGCAAAACTTATTGAGGTACTTTGCTTAAAATGTTTTATGCAACAATATGTGAAAATGTTAATATATATAAATATATATAGGTTTCAAAATAAAAAAAAATATGATATGTAAAACATTGTTTAATGACAACAAGCAGAAGTTTAGGAAATGCAGCACATGCAAGATGCAACAGTTAGCATCAAGATCTGCTTTATCTGACCATGCTTAATAACAAACCTAAAATGTTATGATCTGGAACAATTGGATTTCCTGAAAGCAATGTGAGGAACAATACACATTATATAATTAAATGGGCATAACATAATATCTAAACTTAACTTACTATCTAACTAAATGAACAAAACAAATCATAAAGTTATGTAAAATGGATACATGAGGTTGTTTGTACCTATTACCTTGACTAGTTGAAAAAAGCTTTAATAAGTGAAAAAAAATAAAAGAGTTTCAAATAAAAATACATTGAGTAAGTGGGTTAATTAAAAGTAACAGCTGATTAAAAATTAACAATTTAAGTAACAGGTAGACTTGTTTTACCAAAGGCCTGTTGGTTTTGCAATCTTCTTTCTCGGACAAGAGCAATTCTCTCATCCACATTAGATCGCTTAAGCTTGGAAGCATCCAGTACGGGTTGTGCATATGGTGCTTTTAAATTTTGTTGATTCTCAGTGTGTGCGGATTCAAAGTTCTCACTTGCAGCTTTGTTTGCACCTAGTAATAAACAATAAGCTTGATTCAAAATGAGTAACTCAGTAAAATCGGTACAGCCCAAGTTGTGAAAGTTGAACTTTCCCTAATTTACCATTTATGCCATCGCCATCTACATACCTTAATTAAGTTGGATATACAGCAATCCACTTATAGGGGACAGGGGTGTCATATAACTAATCCAATGACAACACATGGTTAAAAAATATCCACCCTATGCTATTCCACATTTACAATTTGCAGTTTGCGGCCTTACTGCGCAGTGCTCATGCGCACGTCACACTCGGGTAGTTTTACATTGTTTTACCAGAGTCCTAAGTTCGACTCCGCAGCTGTGTGCTAGCCCAGATGAAATAACACTTTGCAAAACTGTTAGTGTGTCATCTGCGAATTTACATCCCACACCTAATTTTATTTAACAATGATTATAAAATCCCTCTATATTAGAGTGTTCACATAGTTTTTATGTCAACAGCTTTAGTTGTTTACTTAACTATTGAATGTGTAGTCCCATTGGTTGGCATTTGAGTGCAAAATCCTATCCATAACATATAAAATAAACAAACTGACTTGTGATTTCTTAATCACTTAAAGTTCTATTAAAACTATATTATGTGGATGTTCTGAAACATTTTTCCAACAAATTCTTAAAAATTGTAAAATCCAGGGCATGAGCCTTATTCAACATAATGAAATAAATCCTTCAAAATGGATAAGTTAGAAAGATATGAAAAAGTAGAAGTGCAAACCTTTAGAGTTTTCCTTATTGTCTCCAACATGTAGTGCATAAGGTGTGTTTGATTGTTTTCTTTGATTAACTTTGCTGTCATCAGTTCCATTACTTGCTTCGTGGCCATTTACATCCAAGCTTGGGTCATTTTGCATATCCATATTAGGTTTGTTACGAAACAATGTCACATTACAACACCACACTAAACATTGCAAACTATAAACAAAATTTAATCACTTATCCAGTTAAAACTGATGATGTCGGAAACAAAATTGACCAATGTCAACAAAAACATTATAAAATGTTTTAAACATTAAAGTATATTTTAACCAATTAACGAAACTAACAAAATTATTTGATTGATAATTTTAAGTACTGAAAGTAGTAAAGTTCACCAAGGTAGTGATATAGCTATTAATAAATAAACATAAAGGGTTCCCTGACAAAAGCAATAGAACAATTTTTTTTAAGAATTTTTGTGAAACGCATATTTTACCTTGAATGACACCTTATTTTCTTATTTAACAATGTTGCCTTACAAAATATTTTACAATCTAAACATATTTTACAATCTTATAATACTATTTATAGGATTTACTTATTGCCGTTGTTAATGTTTTTTTAGCAGTAACAACAAGGACAATAAGTAAATCATTAAACAACTTTTGTTAAATTTCTAAGGTCATATAACACCTAAAGTTGTAACAAAACATGATACGACCTAAATGTAATTTGAGATCTTTTCAAGAGGTTTGATACAAAGAAAATCAGTGTATTACGCATTCTAACATATGTACAAAAACCCTATCATTGTACAAAAAAAACAGTACAATGCTTACTTCTGTCGCTTCAACGTCGCAGACTATGACATCATGCAAAAGTCTACAAAGCCTGGTCGCTGTCTAGATCTGTCTGCCTTTTTGCAATATAACGGTTACTGAACGTTCTGCTGTTGACATTGGAAACGGCACCTGACCGGTGGTTTAGCGGAGACATATGGTGTTTAACAATCGCATTAAGAACGAGGCAATTCAAACATTTTGGCAATCTGCCGAAACGATTTCAACGGCAGACAACAAATACAAAAATTAACGCGTTACGGTTATCTAACGCTGCAAAGGGCTTAACTATGCCACGCCCGCCGTTTCCATGTCAAGGACAGATCTAAGCTGGGTGGAAAATATTCGATTGCCATTTCTGCATGTTGTTTAAAAATCAATAAATAACATGCTGCTAGTGGCACGTAAAACCTAGGCTGCTTTGGTGAATAACTAACTTAGCATTGTGCTTGAAACAACATGAGTGAGTTAACCACAAGCAACGCTACGAACATATGCTGTTGGCAAGATTCTAATTACCATCGTCGGAAAACAAATAAAAGTTTGTCATCTTCCGGTTATCGCAGACAGGCACGGCCTTTCGCCATTAATCCATGATTAGAGGTATCCATATTCGCTTTGGAAATGATTTAAGATTAGAGTGGCTTACGAAGGACAGTAATTACCCTAATCGCTTCGTAATGGATTTAATCAAATGCCACTTTTCGACTACCATTAACAATTTGTCACCTTCTAGTTGAGAGGACGACATAAAAATTGAAATTATGTGACACCCTGTTCTTACAATAGGTAACAAATAAGTAACGAAAAAACATGTATTATTTGTCTTATGAGTTTACCTTTTGGTTATTAATTTCACATTAAAGGAATCGAACCGGCTCTGTCAGTTTTGTTTAGTTATTTGAAAACAATAGCCAAACTACAGTGTTTTAGACGGGTAATGTTGGTTCTGGTAAAAATGCATGACGGTTACTTAACTAGTTTTAGCAAAAGGCAATAAAGAGATTGCGAATGCAACATGTCTTGGCAGCATAGGGCAATTTATTATTCTGTTAGTCAGCTCTTGGGAGTAACTGTTTCTTTTCTAATTTCTCGAAAATGTCACCTAATCGTAAGGCAAAGCAGTTTTATAATGGTACCCGGTATTCATCAATTTTTCGGTAAGCTGAACATTTGCACTTTAATGGTCCGGATACATATCGCGGTTCGCCCGAAAAGATGTATTTAATGAACAATGCGTCAAAAACTCGAATTCATTTTTCAGTGTATTTTTGCTGATCAGTTGCTAAATAAACATGAACAACATACACGAATAAGTGTTAAGTTTTCAACAAATTAATAAATTCGATGTATTCATACCCGACCTATGAGAAAAAAAACACACATCCAACTATCGAGAGGAAGTTTGTAACGTACAAATGTTAGCCATTACGCATGCATCACTATTTCTGTTATTATACAAGTTTAGCTTTCAGCTACGCATTTGGTAACATTTTTATGCCTAACGTCGTAATAAACGATGTTTCTTACACCAGTTTACGCGCTATATAAATAGTTAAATACTTGACATACCGAATAAGTTACATTTGTTGAGTGAAAATAGGCAAATAAAGGTAAGATTACTTTTTTAAAAGTGTCCAGTTAGAAAAACAAACGGCACGCGAACAATAGCTATTGTTAACATATCGCTATTGTGCTGATACCGCGAATAGCAAAGTGCGACTAAGGGGGGTGAGAAAATCTTTTCGCGTACTTAATATCAGATACGGCTTAAAAGTTCACAAATTCCACTGTCGTCGTGTTTTTTTTCCGAATCTAATTTCCAGGGTGTTAAAAAACGCAGATTGCTTTGTTCTTCAAGAACAGAGCAAGCAGAAAGGCGCATGGAATCAGTTTTATGACAACACATGTCAGTTTCCTGGCGACTCGGGGGAAAAAAGTTCGTCTCTGCGGCTAATGGGTAGTACGCGTCACTGAGTTGAACACGTCAGCACCCCGAGGCACTTGGAGGGCAGTCAGAAGCTGTCTGACACTTGCAGCAACTAGATGACTTAAAATAATCCCTTTTTCCGAACTGAGCTACTCCATCAGTGCAAAAACACATATTAAAAGGCAAACCTTACACTTTGTTTTGAAATAACTTTCTTACACTGTAATGAAAAAAACTTTCACTGAAATACTAATTGTGCTAGGCTAACACCAGTTCTGTTTGGGTATAGTAAAACCTTTAATTGTTACATTTAAACAAAAAGTACATCTGAAATATCCTCCAATCAAAGTTGCTTTTAAATTAATAAAATACATTTAGCAAACATCAACAGACATATGTTAAATGTGTTACATATAAAGGACACTTTATGCAACTACAAACATATTCAATGTCAATGGCTTTCGGTGTACTAATTATACCTAAGCCGTAATCGTTGGTCAAAAAGCAGCTTTAGAAGGGCTAGATCTCAGTTGCATGTTTCATTGAACATATTTAATGTCTTATGACACTGTTGCATATCAACCATCTTTCATGTTATGAGCATTAAAATCTTCATATCTAAAGCTGTTTATCCATGTAAACCTTATTATGTTAATATTGTTAGTACAGTGAATAATTAATCCACACATAAAGTAAAGCATCTTTGCATTACAATGAAAATATAAATATTTTAAAACGTTTTCCATAATTTGGCCAGCTTATAAGTACAATTTTGTTATCATGTTCCTGTGTTGTTTGTATTCATAAGCAGGACAATAAAAGAGCATCTCGGTAAAAAAACACATTTAACTAGTTGTCAAAAAAGACAGTTTTCTTTAAAGAAGTTCTATATACTGGTAGTACAAGCAAAAAATTAGTAATTAGGGCTTAACAGCAAACACTAATGGATTTTTTATGACATTGGGAAAAAAGAAAATGATTTAAGATAGCTCCAAGTTTGAATACAAAACAAGTGTATTTTTATTTTAAACAATTATGGTATACTCTTGATATATGTCCTCAATTTTATGGTCAATTCAAAATAGTAAAGTTACTAGTACAATTACATAGAAACTGTTAACAAGTGTTGACCAGATCATATCCACCAACTAACATAATTGCCACACACTTCTATCCGGGGAGACTTGGTACACACCTGCAAATTATATTTAGTAGCAGCTATACATTTTCAGGAAGTTTTCTATAAAAAAGAAAGTTTTCTATAAAAGCAACTTTCGAATTTTAAAAATGATTGCAACAACATAGTAGTTAGAAATAAGGAAGCAAACAACAAGCCACTTTCCCAATATATTCTCACTACAAGTCTTATCATAACAAAGCTGACTTGTGGAGACAACTTGGTAAACAATTTAAGTGTTATCTATATAGGCCCAGTTATACAACTTTTGAAAAGGTTTTATGTATTTAAGGAAATGCTACATTTTGTAAGCTGTGGCCTATCATGCATTTTTTGTTCCAGTAATATCAAAATATAATTGAATAAATATATTTTTATGTTTTATGAACTTTTAAACACCCAATCCTATGCATATTTACAACTGTAGAGGTGACCTTAGTTTTCTTTAAATTTTAAACCACTAATTGCCTTTATTATAGAACTGCCAACAATAATTGGCAACCCAAACCAAGCATTTCACTTTCTTTTAATCTTTTTTATTCAGTTTTGTCAATCAATTTGTCAGAAAAAGAAAGCTTCCGATTTGGAAATACAGGGCCTTCCAGCGAAATATCTTAATCATTGGATTCTTGCCAAAAACACTGCAGCTGAATAGCCTACTCATTACCACCTGCTTACCTGACTGGTAAGATATTTAATTTGTTGATCTGTGAAAAATTATTACATACATTGCTCACCATATATGCTTGGCAACTGCAACAACATATTAAGCAAACATATCACAAAAAAAGGTATATGGTTGTAGCATTTAGCCTACTTTTACGTCACTATACACGTGACCATTGTCCACTGACGTGTGACCGCCGCACCTAGCGAATTGCTTTTCCGCATTTGACAATTCATTCTACTTTATACGTCTTACTGATTAGCGGCTTGAATCGCCGCTCTGTTTATCGCTGTATTTCTGAGATTTGTGAATATACTCTAAGAGCAACTATCTACTGAGTGGATTGTCTTTGCTTAGAGTACAAGAAGTTAAGGACAGGAATTCTAGCGGCCTGCTCCTTTGGAGTCGGATTAAGAACTTGTAAGAGACTTAGGCAGCCGTCGGCCCTCGTCTATAGGGTCAGCAGCCTTCTTATAGCTCCCTACAACCCTCCACGCTTCAATGGTCCACTGTGGAAAGTATGGCAAGTACATCCGCTAGTTTTTTTCAACCTTCTGAAATGGCACCACAAAAAAATCTGCTGTACCCTTAATATTGCTTATGTGCAAACCTTTGTTGCACCCTGTCACCCGGATTATTATGGCCAGGTATCCCAGAGATCTTGCCGAGATCTGCCATACTTTCCAGACTGGTAAGATGGTCACTAGTTGCAATTTAGTTATTATGCTTAGCACTTGATTTGTTATTAAAATTTAAATGACTGAGCTAGAACATAAATTCGCAGATGGTGTTCCAACATTTATAGTGAGTGTAACTTTTTTAGTAGGCACTTATAGCGATAGGTCAATTCAATAACTACCCTAAAATGTGCTTGTGCATTATTATTTAAATTAGCCCAACTTTTGCCAACAAGTTTAAAATAGACACAAAATACAAGGCTTGTTTCAAGCATAGATTATTACTAAATGTTGTCAAGCTATACATGTTCAAAAAAGTCAGATTTAAGACATAAATGACAATATTTGATACCAACAGCACAGGCACAATAAACACCTGTTGATTATAGAAATATAAACAAACGTTTTGCTGAATCACAAATTACAATGATATTTTATTACATTATTTGATTTTAAAAAGTTATTCGACATCTTGTTGCCTAATCATCATAATGTCTTGCATATGTTCAGGCTTAAATGTCGTGTATAAAATTTGCCAAAAAAGTAATCGATTTAGTGAAAGTGAACACCATACGCCAACTTGATTAACAGTTAACACTAAAGCGACTACCCAGTTAAATCAAAATAGTTATAACTAATCCAATGCTTTCATCTTTATATTTTTTTTTGTTCCCATATGCCATTTGACAACAAAGTTTAGACAACGATACACTTTCCTAACCGAGCCCATCAACAAACATCGTTGCGAGTGCGACGATATAACGAAATGGCAGTTATTTTTAAGTGCGTCAACTCATAGGTTTTGCGATTACCAGCCATATTTTGTCCGTACGTCTTCTATTTGTTTTACTTTACAGCAACCTTGGGTTTGGTAAGCTTTTATGGTCAAAATCTCACATCCGTCAATCAATAAATTTTAAGACAATAATACGTCACGCATTCTTTTTATTTGAAAGTTTTGCCAATTTAAAACAATTGAACGCATTTTTTGCGCTACGCACGATGATACTGGATTCCAGGCTGCGGATTTGCGCAAGAATTCTTTCGTGAAACAACAATGTTTGTATGATCAATTGTTTTATGACCTAACTTCCATAGCGTCATTCTAAAAATTTTCGTGTAGCCCAAACAAAATATTTGGTCCGCCCTAGTTGTGGTTTTACAAAGTGGCAGTGTTGAAATGACTTAAGTCAATGACTTGACTTAAAAGTTCACTTAAATCACCGTTTTTAAATGACTTAACTTGACTAAAGTTATTTTGGACAATGTATTTGGGTTAAAATAAAAGGTTTTCCTTAATCATTTTTGTTATAAAATTGAGCTATTTATCCTAAACATAAAATGATGTACTTATGTTGCGTTTTTGTTCTTACATTTTAGTTTAGTTATCGTTTATAATCCTGCGACTTTAACAATTCCAAGTGTGTAAAGGCTGGTTCACACTAGACGCGTCTAGAGTTAACGTCAAAAGTCTTTAAAAAACGCTTTCGGTTGCGGAAAAGTTGAAATATATGAACTTTGCCGTTAACGCGTTATGTGTGAACTGGACGACGTTAGCCGTTAACGCGTCTAGTGTGAACCAGCCTTTATGTTTCTTTTTTATAACAAGGACCTGACTTGAAATTGATTTGCTGAAATCATGACTTGACTTGGGCAACTGATGACTTGCACTTGGACTTGACTTGTTATTTACTCAAAAACAAAGAGATTATAACCATATAATATATTTTTTCAAAAAGACTTGACTTTGACTTGAGTTGTTTTACAAATTACTTGACTGAAACTTAAGTCGATTCAAAATGACTTGTTTACAACACTGTAAAGCAGGGAGTCAAACCGTTGGAGGTTCCGCTCGGGTTCAAGGATTTTTTTCGGAATCCGGTTCAGATCAGGTTTCGGTTTCAAGCAAATTAAAAGTTCCGGTTCAGCTCCGGTTCGACCGTCCTTATTTTAAAACCGCTTCATAAAGTTCCGCTTCGGATACAATATAAGTTACGTTAAATCTAAAAATGTGGGTCAATAAATGTAGAGAATAATCTTTGAATTGTAAGTCATTTAATACAAGTTAAAGAAACAGCAACTCATTATTGAAATATTTTGATCTGGGGCGACCATATTATTTGAGGATAGTTAGCATACACAGTGTGATAGGTTACAAAACTAAAAACTAGTCCAACATGCGCACGCGCAGTACCAACTTGACCGCAAATTGTAAAGGTGGAATAGCAAATACAGGCCTAGTTGAATATTTTCCAACCATAAATTGTGGGGGGTGAGCTATATAACACTTCTTTGAGTGGATTGCTATATATCCACCCCATTTTAGTTATATAAAGGGATGTATACGCAGGCTGTACAGTCGGAGTCAGACAATCGGCGAAATCTCAAAGTTAGCCGGATTTGGACTCGGGTTTATTTTTTTGACCGTAGTCGGACTTGAGAGTCAGACTTGGGTTATTTTTAACCAACTCCGCAGCCCTATGTCTAGCAATAATACCTATATTTTGACTAACCTTAAAAAATGATGTGAAAAGATCTTACAGTTCATTTTATTTGATTGCACAAATTTGAAAATAACATATATCGTAAAATTTCGCTTGACTATACAAGTTAATGCACAATATTTTAAAGATATGATTATTGAATAGGATTCCTTATTGCACAAACAAAGTAAAAACGTCTTAATTACACTGATTGCTAAAATATACAATTAAAAAATTAAAAAGGCATAAAAACAGATTGTAGTACAAAAATTGCACATTCTAAAATAAACAATACAAAATATCTAGAAAAGCGTTTATAAACCATAATGGTTTGACACAACTGAACTCGATTTTTCTACAAATAAAACACATTATTCTGGGCGAATAAAATTGAGCAATTAAAATCTCAACGTATAGAAAATCGTAAGTAATAAAACCTTCATGAAGCACTAAATATGAATAAAAACAAAAGTGTAAATATATGTGACGTATTATATATGAAGAGTTAAGTATATTACACGTAGAACGTCATGCATTGTATAGTTCGAAAACTGCCAATGAACGTATACCTCTATGATATCACTGGTGGGGCAGCACGGTTGAGTGAATCCAGTATTTGGACCATGACGTCGTCAAGTTCGGTAAATCGTTGCAAAAAGTCGGAAACGCCGTTCCTAGAAAGTCGTGGGATAATAAGTAGTGGTTTTTACGCTTCATGATGATAGTAGGAAAAGGGATTTATTGTCCACAAGGCCGTATTTCAAATGGGAAGTTATACCGAAAATTTAGTAGCAATTCAAAAATGTTGTGAGGGTCAACGATTGACAAGTTCCATCTTTGCTTGACAAATGGTTTATATTTGCTTAGCTTTATAGAATCACAAAACATAATATTTGAATATTATTAATAGTTAGTTACCACAATCTCGCTTAAGAGTATAAATTATGCTTGAAGTTACAATCACACCTGCATAATGACGCTACTGTTTCAGATTTTCTGTGTCGCAGCAGGTTGAAGATACACCTCACAGCGTGGGCATTGCTATTTGAACCGCATTTGGTCAAGTACTCCGTTAGTGGGTTGATGTGTTGCAACTGAAATCAAAACAAAAAAGTCACAAGCCAGCGTCTGACAAATAATTCTTAAGTTACGTGGTTTTAGAAAAATACCGAAAGAGTCAAGTTCAAGTTCAATTGAAAAGTTATGTACAAGTTAAGTCAAAGGCATAGCAATTAAGTGTTGAAACTTAATAAGTAACATGTTTCCAAGCGTTACTGGAAACACACACTATATAGAAGACAAAAAAGCGTTGTTTCTCTGTTAAAAGTTCAAGCAAAACAAACATATTTTACAAAAAATAGAAGCGGAGAGCCCAAAAGTTCACAGCACTGTCCAAAAAGTCTGTCAACATAATAGTTCGCTTATTAAAATGATAAAAAAACATTTCATAACATTTTCACTGCAAGTCATGTTGCAGTGTTTGACAGTATGCAAGTTTTATAGGCGGGGAGTAAAAATATTTCAAGTGAAAACGTGCAACGTACCAGCAAGGCTGCGTGGGCCGGGTGGGCTGAGAAGTTGGCAGCTGCGCGAATAAGCTGTACGGACACATAATCAGGCTGACCTGCCTTTAGCTGGGACAGAACCGCCCTCAAGCTGGATTGCAGTAGCACCTGTTGTAGAGTAACATTTTGAAAACCTCGCGCTGGCAAAATTTAATTTTTTTCGGCTTTTCTTTTTTTGCCAGTTTGAACACTGCGAGTGGATGACAGTGTTGTAAACAAGTCATTGAAAATGACTTGGTTCACAGTTAAGTGATTTGTAGAATAACTTAAGTCCAAGACAATTCTTTTTGAATAAATTACAAGTCCCAGTCCAAGTCATCAGTTGCGCAAGTCACGTCTCTGCCATAAATATGAAACGTGAAACTATTGGAATGTTAAAACTCGTACGATAATGAGAAATAACTAAACCAAGAAAAAGGAAAACGCAACATGCAGCAAAATTGTTTTATGTGCTAAAATTTGAATAAATAGCGCAATTTTATAAAAAAAAATACCTAAACTTCATTTCAACCCAAGTCATTAGTCCGAATGACTTAAGTATAGTCAAGTCATTTGAAAACAGTGACTTAAGTGCATTTAAGTCAAGTCGTTGACTTAACTACTGTTTGGCATTTTCGTTCTACACACTTCAGTTGCTGCACTGATTTCCGTTCGGACACTGTACTAAAGGCCTTATTTTTATTGTCGTTAGTCTTGTGTTAGGCGTTTGGCAAATGGTCGAATTTACAAAGCATTTGTGCCAGTGATTAAAACTATTCCGATGCTGTGTACAACACCAGGTCGTTGGGAAAAAGCCCAATGAAATTATGTCAGCGGTGTAGCTCTTGCAAATACGTGTTACCTGGTCTCTCTCGCTTGTGGCAAGGTTGGCGATGGCGCTTGCCGCGTTCGCGTTGATTTGCATGTTGTTGTGCTTCGACTGTAGAGCCTGGGCAATCACTCCACCGCAAGTAGCGTCTTCCGAAGAAATCCTGAATAAAACTGGTCGATGAACATCACGCAAAAAGTTTTTACGACCAAAGATTTTGACTGTATAAAGTTTTAACATGAAAAGGGCGCTTAGATTTTGTGAAAATCTTTTTTGGATGCTATACCACGAGTAATATTGTACAGCGAAAAACTTTAAGCTATTGAAGAAAGCTGACAGTTAAAAACCATTGTATTTTTTGCCTGTGTGCCAATGAGCATTTTAAGAGCAAACCTAATCAAACAAATAAACCTTAACAAGTTGGCTTTACTTGGAAACACCTAAATACACTAGGGGTAATTCCATGTCAAAGCAACCAACCTATTTAACCCATAGGTTTTAAAAATTGCTCAAATTGTGTACATGTGTAGAGTTTTTCAACCTGGTTACAATAAACTTTGTTTTACCAAAAATTTTTAAGGGGTTAAAAAGTTATGCTGTTTTGAAATATTTGGTATTTTGTGCTCGCTGAACCGTGAAATTTATTGATTTTTACTTATGCAAACTTCAATCTAGCATAACTTTGTATTGAATTGGAGTTTTACTTTAAAATAAAGTTTATTTAAAAGATAATAATCTAATGTTACATTTGTTACATTGTTTTGTTGTTTCAGACCAAAGGTCAAAGGTCAAGTACAGGTTAAACTAATGTGTATTTTAAAAATCAGTCAAGCGGAACAAATCTTTGACATAAAATATCTCAAAAGGGTTGAATTAAATTTTTTTGTGTACGGTGTCTATGGAAAGCTTATTCCAAGTACTTTCATTTAAACCAGGTTTCATTGCTCCTTTCAAGGAATACCACTGTCATATGAGCTGTGTAACACAGCCATCTAAAAAATAGTATTTTGGTTCGAATTACAAATTTTTTTAACACAAGGTCTGAATTACATTAGTTTATCAACTACAAAACTGTGACATTGTTTTTTAAATTGATTATTTTCACAATATATATTTTATTCCTAAAGTGTCTATGGAAATTATATTCCAAATATTTTTTTAAAACATAGGTGAATGAAGTGCATGATTTCTTGTTTTTTTATTTATTTCAGATTCATTACAAGTTTATAAATTCTGTAGTTTTGTAAATTGTTTATCTAAAATTATCAAAAAAGTTCTCATCCAGTTATGGAAAACCCAGTTAATGAAGAGTTTAGTGCTTGCAGTGTTGGTTTACACACAAATGGGAATTCTGACTGCCATAAACTAACTATGGTAAAAGAACGTGGGCATATTCTATTTGCTGAACTATCTACAAAAGATAAATCATTGCTATTAATAAGAGCCAACTTATTGGAAACAGAAAATTTGATGGATAAAATTTGCTTGTACCATCATGCTTTTTACCTAAAGAAATATGAACTGTGTCAAAAAATATGCTGCAATCCATTTAAATCACATAAAAGAAATATTATGGTTAAATTACAAACAATACAACTTGATTTTTCACAAAAAATTAGACAAAATAATTTTAGGCTTATTCCCGGACAGAAAATTTGTAGTAATTGCAAAACAAAGCTAAATTTAATTTGTGATGAAAGTGGAAGCATTTCATCAGAATCATCAATTGATATGAATGTTAGTGTAGCTGGCTCGAGCACTAGTGACAACAGCGATTTTATGATTTCAATTGCTGTCAAGCATATTACTTTTAAATACAGGTATTTGAGGTAGCACGACTGTAAAAAATTCGCCAGTTCCACTCAAGAACAAAATTACATTACAAGTACTACATTTCTGAGGATTTCTTCCGAATCCCTTAGACTCACTTGCCCACTGGTGCCCAAAGTGGGTCCGTCGTCCAACTGGGGACCATTAAACAGTTTTAGGGGGTCCACGACAGATAAGTTTTACTTCTAAACACAGCCCGAAACAAGTAAATGGAATAAGGCAAATAAATTGAGCAAATTAAATAAACGTTGCACTATACGTCATGGAGTGCGAATCATTACAGAAAATAGCAAGGTGTTGGTCAAGAATTTTGTTTAACGGTTTACAAACCGCTGGACTAGCGGGGGCCATTATGTTAGATACAAGCATACAACACAGAACAAGAACCCCTGCGATAAACAGAAATAAATGTTATGGACTTACACATGTTTGGTGTTCTCAGTTCCAGCAGAAAGAACAACAATAACTCGAAGGACATGTTCGGTGACCTATCATGCACAAAAAAAATGGTTTCTCGTATACATATTGATACTAAATATTGTATAGTTACATTAATGTTTCACGAATGTCAGAACTACACATCTTAATATGAAGGATGTTTATTGAATAATTGCATTCCATCGAAACATGGTAACAATTAAAATATGCTATTGAGCGAAACATACAAACCAGCACGCAACCGAAAGTGACTTCCACGTTTTATTTGAACATTGTGTTAAAGGTGTTAGTAACCAGATATTACCCAAAGTCATGATGGCACAAAGTTAAAATTGGATGGACAATGCAGTAGATGGGTGCACGCAATAAGGTGGTAGCTTTGTAATAGAGACATACCAGTTTGGTGCTCCATCAACATATACTGGTTCTATAATAATTCAGTAATACCTGCTCGTCTGGCGATTGCACAACCTTGTATAACATTGATCTCAGTGCGTTTTGCTCGTTGATGATAACTGCCTGGTTGGCCTGGCACTCTGCCAGCAGACACAGTGTTGTGGTGGCAACCAGTGAAACACTTGGCTCAGTATGGTTGCACAAAACCAGAAGAGAGGGAAGGCAGCCTGATTGGACCGCTAAAGTGGAACAAAACAACGGACTTCACTGATTTGTTATTATTAGGGCGATTATTTTTTGACTTGTTAAAAAAAGTCAAAATTTTGTCTTTATTTATACGTTAGGTTAAAATTAGAAAAAATTATTTCAAGTCAAAATCGAAAAAAATGATAATAAACGGTTTACAACACTAAAACAATTATAGTCAGCTTTTTTAAATTGTCGTTTAGTTAAAACTTTAGCAAAAAATAACATAGTTTCGAGATATATTTTAGCCAAGGGTTGCCAAAATGTGAAACGAGTTTGTTATTTTGTAATATGAAGCAGTATACATCTTCATATGATAGAGATTTTTCAGAGCGAAATAAGTTTTTAAGGGCTGATTTCAAATTTAACAAACCAATTAAGAAAAAATATGAACTTTGAAAATACAAAATAGGGGTAATTTTGGTGCTTTATGTAGGATTTAAGTTTATAAATATCTATAGCCAGTATAGAATTAAAAATCGCCACCTGCTATTTTTAGGTTGTCGTTTGCTTTAAGAAACAACCTGAGTGCACTCAGAGTATCTGTGATCACAGGAACCGCTTGTCCAGGTATTGCTAGGTTGCATAATTCTAGAAGTTTTCCGATGGCCTCAATTGCACCGATGCCAGCTAACCAAGTGACAAGGCTGGAGTGGCGAACAAGAGAATGGAGACTGTTAGCAATGTGCACCTAAATCAATAAAACAAATAATGAAGTGACTCTTAACTTGCTTTGCATTGTCATCCCTGTAGAACAAATTCACTGATTTTCTAAAAATATATTCATTTACTGAAACGTACATACACACAATTTGTACTCTGTGATCAAACCCTCGGGGGTTGTCACACACTGTATAGTACACTGGATGTCTTTGAAAAGGCTTCTCAAAATCAGTCAGCCTGATCAGGAATAGAGTGCAATTAACATCAGGCTAAAGAAACAACTAGCCTGGAGTGAGGTTTGAACTCACAACAGAGGTCATACCGGCACCATCAATCTACCAACTGAGCTACACAAGATCAGATTCAGAGGGGAGCATATCAAGAAGCAATGTATGTAGGAAACAGGATGCAGCAGGCAATCGAGGTATGTTTTTTTCTTAATGTGCTCCCCTCTGAAAAAAATTAGATCTTACCAATGTTTGAATATGATTTGGACTTTTCTTCTTTGTCAAATAAATAAGCATATGGGCACCACCAAGCGAAATAACAGAAGCTGGAGAATCTCTGCACAAGTCGGACAATCCAGTGACAGCACGCAGGTGAAATGCCTTTCAATAGTAGAATAAAAATAACAATTATATTTATATAAGTAGTTGATTATAATTATATATACAATTATACATATATACACCAATACAAATAGAAGTTTTTGTGTATGATAGTCATTGAGGTATGAAAATGACAAATATATATTAAATTGGTTTAGTTAGAAGCATGATTTACATTGTAGCTCATATTTAATTCTTAGCCAACAAACTAGCAACAATAAAGAATAGTTATGCTTAAGATTAAGTAATATTTTAAAAAATTTACAGGGTCATTCGAGTAGGACATTGTAACACACGTTGCAACAGGAACACATGCTCGACAAACTCGCTCCGGGGAATCCAAGCCATATTGAGGGAGTGG
Source organism: Ascidiella aspersa (assembly GCF_963924565.1). Classification (NCBI taxonomy): domain Eukaryota; kingdom Metazoa; phylum Chordata; class Ascidiacea; order Phlebobranchia; family Ascidiidae; genus Ascidiella; species Ascidiella aspersa. Next base: position 20,621,835 of record NC_139453.1, read on the forward strand.
AACCTTTTCCGTACAACATTTATTGCACAGTACCTGTCCACAACACCTAAAACAAAGTTACAATGTGTGACATAACACAATATTGCTAACCATGAAGAGAAAAAAAAAATTATACCTGCAATGATGCTTTCTTCTTAATTGGTTGAACTTGCTTCTGCACACAGCACAGAAAATTGCTGATTCATCAGATATCCACCTAAAATTACAGATGTAATAAGTATTATATACAAATGTATTAATACTTTATAAAAAACAAAAATATATAAGTGAAAAATAATAATGTTTGACCTTTTATCTAACCATCTTGTGAAACCAGTATAAAATTAAAATCTATTGCTAACTTATGGGAGAAGGATGTAGCAATGAGAGCCCTTCTCCAGGGTTGATCATGGCAATACTCATATATAGCAAAAGCAATTTTCACTTTAACATGCAAAACTTAGGCAGAGTTTGCAAATATCGCATTTTTGCAGCATGTTTAACAGTAAGCATTTACATATAGAAATATATCTTATTTATTCCAGTAGGTTTAACCGAAAAAGTACTATAAGGGAAAATAAAAATACTTTGCAATTTATATAGTATTTCTGTTGCGCTTAATAGAGAGCAACATCCAACTTTTAATGTGAAAAAGTATTTTACCTTTTGGTTACAAGTTAAGAATAATTTATTTATTTAAATCATCGGGTATAACATGAGGTACCAGCAAACTTATGTTGAAATGGCACAATACAATGGTGAACAACTGGAAATTGGGGCTTTGCTTGTAAAATATTGGGCCCATTGCAACATAGTATTGTTCACAAGTAAATGCCCTGCTTAGGGCAACGCCAGGGCATTTCTTTAAGCTAGGGCAACGCCAGGCATTTTCTTTAAGCTACATATAAAAATGTATTAATTCTTTTGTGAAATTTCATGACTATAATATAGTAAAAATTTTGCTAAAAATCATTTTTGGTTCTGGTGCAATTTTTTCATAGTAAAAATGATTTTCGTAAAAGTGTTACAAGTAAAATGTTGCAAGTGTATGACCGCAAAAAAACAGGGTGATTAGATGCACCAAACTATAAGTGCACCACACCTTCACACAGGAAAATCATGGAGCATATTTAACTTATTTCAGTACAGGTTGGTTTTAGTGAAAAAAACTTTGGGTATATTTCCTTTTATCAATGGTGAATTACAAAGCGTAATGCATAGTTACCTGGACTTTTTCAATGTGAATTCCTGACCTTGAAATGCAGTTTGGTTTGTTGAGTCAATCTCGGCAGGAACTACATCACAAGAATCAATCCGAAGCATTTTACTGCAGAGTTAATGGGTCACAAACCAAAAAAAAACAAATTATTTATTATAAAAATCATTTAGCTTGGACACAAATTTATCGCACATACAAATTCCAAGAAAAATCTTTGCTAGTGGACCCGACTGCATACCACAATTTGTGGCCGCTAAACATTTATCAAATTTTTTTGGCTGAAATGCGATGCCAAAATAGGATGATACATCTGTCAAAACGACAATTTTTTGTCTAAATTCACTAGACCGGAGATATTTCATGCAAAACGGCGCAGTTTTGAGCGAGTACTTTTATTAGAATGCAATTGGGTAGTGGTAAGAGATATTTTGTACTGGAGGATGTAAAAGCACAAAACACTACATAAAAAAATGAACGCTAGTCTAGAATCTTATCATGCTTTTAAATAATTATAAATCAACACACATTATTTGGGTATTGGGTTCGCGTGTGTCAAGTATTATTAAAGAGTTTTTTCCCAGTTTGCAAGTTTAATTTATCCAAATGGTTTCGTCACTGTACCTAAAAAATGGTACAATTCTATACCAGCGCCAAAAAAGGCTCGCAATAACAACATAATTATAAAATTTTAAGGAAACTAAAGTTTTCTATTTGCTTTCATAATGGTCCACTGCATTATATTGGTCACGTGTTAATTTGTAAAAATATCTGGAGACTGATTTAAATATATTTATAAGATCGTTTATATTACATTTTATACTTAATAAAATTATATGGGTATAAATGAAAATATTACAATTGTTTGCTATATATATTATACTTGCTTTATTAGATAGTTTTTAACTGAATTGGTTACGTAATAAGTATCACAATAGGTGGTTACCCTAAGGAAAATCGTGCTTTAATGATGAATCAGCGAAAAGGTAGTATACCGATTACCGAATGCAAACTTTGTAACGTTTTTCGTCCAGCAATCAAGTGCTATTAAAAAGATTTAAGTCGTTGACTGGCTACTTCGTAGTGTGTGACTGCGGACCTCATGAATTGCAATTATTTGTACTACCACCGCATGAATCACAATGAATAGAAGTGCTTGGTTATGTATGGTTACTTTTAATAGCAAGTTTTAAATGTTCAGCAATATTGTAAAGTGATGCTGCTGGTATTAGGACAGCAACACAGCACTGACCAGGTAGGGAGTGTTTTTATGCTCATGTAACACCATGTAATATGTTTTAGACAAAAGTCTTATGATTAAATGTATACCTTGCTATTGTTTTCATTAAATTTCATTTTCAACTTTGTAGCCAAATTTTTTTTCATAAAACATTTAGGTTTGGGTTTAATGTATAACTCAAAAAATGTCGTTAAACGCTTCTATTTTATCCAATTTTCTTGTTGGAGTTAACAGTGTTGTCATTTTGTATCAGGTTTTGTTGCTATTTGTTGAGCAGTATTATACATGCCTAACCTACCTACAACCATAAAAACACTGTTTTTTATTTTTACTTTATATTTTCAAGGAGTATGACATTTATACAAATGAATTAGAAATCGTACACGGCTAACAAAGTTAAGAAACCCCTGTCCTAATCAATTTAATTACTCTTTTACACGGTTGCGCTACACACACAAACACACCGATTATTAATTATGAATCAATTTACCTTACTTTACCATCCAGGTAAATAGCCTTGTGAATTATATTTATTCTTCAGATGAAGTCCTTATACCAGCAGCACCACAAAACTCTCATATCAGCTCAAGATGAAAAACCCTAATATAATTTTTCCTATGGGCCAGATTAAATGAACAAAATTTCCTAAGTGTTGCTAAAACTATGAACCCTAATTATTTCTAACCAAGATTTTATCAATTAGGTTTGCTAAAAACTAAATAACTTTCTTCAATGTGCTTCATACAATGTTTAATATAACATGAGGATGTCAAGTTTGTTAAAAGTGCAATTCCCTATATTAATGTATATATTATAGGTAGTCTTTTTTTATAAAAACAATTTGAGTTATTAAAATAACTATGGATAAATTCCCCCCTATGAAAAATGATCTAATTTTGCGTGCTGCAAAGTGCCAGGAAGTTGAAAGAGTTCCAATATGGGTGATGCGGCAAGCAGGAAGGTAACCCAATTAAAACATTTTAAAAAACTTTCATTTTTGAAGGATATTTTCTCTCTTAGTAACTTGAATAACCTATTTTACGAACACTAAAAGCCAACCTTACCATATTTATTAAAATTAGTAATATTTGCTTTGAGTGTAGATATATTAACTTAATGACAGTATTGCAATGACCTTATTTAATTGCACTAAAATATCAGTTTTGAATTGATTTGGATTGGAATATAAGTCGGTTTTAAAAAACATTTCTATAAGTTACCATAAAGTTACTTGAATGGTGGTTTTATTAGACTTCCTGGGTTTAAATAGTGTGAACTTTTAAATAATAGTTTTCCAGAGTGAAATGACTATATTGTTTCCAACTGTATTCAGATATTTGCCAGAGTTTCAGGAGGTCAGAAGCAAGCATGACTTTTTTACTGTTTGCCGAACACCAGAACTGGCATGTGAAGTAACACTTCAGCCCCTAAGAAGAATGGATCTGGATGCTGCAATTATCTTCTCTGATATACTTGTGATTCCCCAGGCACTTGGGATGGAAGTACAAATGGTCAAGGGAAAGGGTCCCGTATTCCCAAAGTAAAATAAAATACTTTACCAAATATATTATTATTATTATTATCATTAGGTATATCTTAACAAATAGATTACAACCTATGTTTAAGAAGAGGACAAGTTAATATTCGGTATCCTACCAAAAAAAAATTCAGTGTACATTTTTAAACAAAATTCGTGTTTTTTTTACTTTCAGTCCACTACTGTCCCCTGATGACATGAAGAGATTAAATCACTCTCCAGATGTTGACAAAGAGCTTGGGTATGTTTTTGAAGCCCTCACCCTAACAAGACATAAACTGGAAGGGAAAGTACCTCTAATTGGATTTAGTGGTGCACCTTGGACACTAATGTCATACATGATTGAAGGTAAATGCTTTAAATTATGCAATTCACCATCAAATCGCATTAATAATTTACACAATTTCCCGCCAATGAGTTCTCATCTAATAATATAGTAACTGAACCGTATGTCCAACAAATAAACTTCAAGTCAGCCATCCATGGATAGTGTTTAATACTGTTTATGTGTTCGTTTGTAAATAAACTATGTTTATTTCATTTTGCCAATAAACAAATCGGCCATATATAAAATCTATCTTTACTATGTTTGGTAATGGGTAAAATGATTGTTAATTTAGTATTGTTAAAATGTTTGTAATTAAATGTGTTTTTTGAAAAATATAGATCTCATGATTTTGGGAAACTTTACGTGACTTTTTCAGGTTCAGGTTCCACAACTTTCCCAAAATCTCGAGCCTGGCTCTATCGCCACCCTGAGGAAAGCAAGAAGCTGCTCAACCTTTTAGCTGACGTCATAATTACATATTTAGTTGGTCAAGCCAAGGCAGGTGCACAGCTGTTGCAGGCAAGTATATCAATATACAACTGTGGCACAGACCAATACATTTTTTCATTAGCTGTTTTCCTGGCAATCTTTTTGTAGAGTTGACACACTTGGTTTAAGGTTTAAAAGATAGTCAACTGAACATTAGGCACTATTTATATAAATTAGTTCCCCAAACATTGAAATATTTATACAAAAAACGAAATATTATTTTAAGAGCCGTTGAAAAAAGTACTATCGAAACAAGGTGCAACTTTGTTTTGCCAAACATGCAGAAATTTTGGTTTTCACACAAAAAAACCCGCCTTGCCTGTGCCTAGATTAGAACAAGGTAAACTGTTGGTATCATTGTCATGCCTGCGCCTCTGTTAGTTAAAAAAGCACATTATTTCACATATTTGTATGCCATTTTCGGATGGCGATCCAGGAAACTTTTTGTGTTAACGGTTATTTGTTTTTCATTAAATGCGCAGCTCTTCGAAAGTCACGGCGGGCTCATGGGAGAGGAAACGTTTGCGGAATTTTCGCTGGCCTATTTAAGTCGGATAGCGTCCGAGGTAAAGCAGCGCCTGAGAGAGCAAGGTGTTGAGCCTCCACCAATGACCGTCTTCGCTAAGGGCGCCCACTACGCTCTCGAGGCACTAGCCGACACTGAATATGACATAATAGGCTTGGACTGGACCATCGACCCCGTCAAAGCGCGACAGATCGCAGACAAGCACGGAAAAGCGTTGCAAGGCAACCTGGACCCAGCCGCACTTTATGGCTCCGTTGAGAGCATTGGTCAGCGAGCCGACAAAATGGTGGGCAAATTCGGGACACGCGGCTACATTGCCAACTTGGGACACGGAATGCACCCGGACATGGACCCAGAGCATCTCAAGGCCTTTGTGAACGCGGTTCACGAGAGTTCAGAGGCGCTTATTCGATCGCCAAAGTGTAATTGACGCACACCATGAGGCGTCGGTTGAATGCTAGGATTCGCCACTGCCGGAAATTATTGCACCCTATTTACACACCAGTGCCGTTATCTTGTGTCGGGTGGATTTACGTCAAAATCTCACCTTTTCAAGTTCCGCTTGCTTATTTTGTTCGCAAAGCTTATATGGTAAAGAATTTAAAATTGTGATGAGGTTATTTATTGATTTTCGTACTGTTTGTTTTTAATTTGCGAGGCAGTAAAACACAGCTTATACAATGTTATTGATTGTTTCTATTCTGGGGTTGCAGCGTTGTGAAATGGCTTTAATACTTTCCAGTGCTAGCTGACCGATTTGTTTCACAAACAAGTATACTTGCGAAACAAGTAAATTATTTGGTAAATAATTTAAATAAACAGGACCGCAGCTTAGCCAATGGTTCTTCACTTTTTTAGCCTACATCACATTGAAAAAAATGCGCGTCACATTTTACAGAACCAATCTACCATAAACAATCACCCTATAACTAAACGGCAAGGTAGTAGTTATATATAATTATTTTTTAGTTTTTAAGTCATAGTGAACGAAGAGTTTATTTTCAAAAATCCGAAAATGTTCGGCGGCTCACAGTTCGAGGCCCACTAATCTTAGCACACTAAGTGACCGTACGTAGTAAATACGTTTACAAGAGTTGAACATAAAATCTTTCAAACTCAACTTATGTATTAATTGCATTTTAAGTATTCGAAAGACGGTTTTGCGTAGCATATCTTTGTAATTTTTTCTGTACTGAAAAAATACCCACGTTAAAAAACATTACCGTCTTTCTTACACGCCAAACTCTGAAACCTAGTAAATTCTGCAGTTTTATAAGGTCGCAGCACCAACTTTACGATGTTTTTCTTTAGGACGTCGCTGTCACCATTTAAAGTCGATCCCAACCTGTCGGTAAAACTCCCGGTTAAACGGCTCGTAAAAGTCGCGCAACCTCTGCAAGGTCTTCTCTTCGGCCGCAAGCCTTCCATTCCGGGTGCGTCCCTTGCCCCCGTGTAGACACTTAAGGTCGCCAAGGGGCGGCGAGTCGCTGCCATCAAGAAAGCAAGTCGGTTTCTCGCGAAGATAGCAGAAGTAGCCAGTGTCGGGCCGTCGCACAAAGTCCCGTCGCAGCAGGACCTTGGGTAGACCCAGGAAATCCTGCAGCCTTTCCATTTCGGTTCCCGGATCGTTTAGGAAGCTATTTCCGTTGATGATCAGCAAGCTTGAACGGTTAAAGTGGCGCATCCAGCGGCCCCAGTGTGCTGCGTAGATGCCGTTGCTCAGAAGTGAGGCGGCCTCCTCGCGACGAAAGAACTCGACAAATTTGGAACTCATCTTTTCCGAAACGTCATGACCCTCCTCCCAGTCGCGCGTCAAAGCTTGCACTTTGGGCAGATGCTTGTCGACGTACTTTTCGAACGTGTCGTAGTCCTTTATCAGCGGGTCGTTGTAGAGGTTAAATCGTATTCTCTATAACATATGCTGTAGCTTGTGACTGAACTGCATACTGAAAGTATTTGTAAGTGTATATAGTAGAGATTGACCAATATAACTTTTTTGAATCGGTGCGATAGTGATAACATTTTTTTCATAAACCTGACATCCGGTAATAATTTAAATAATTGAAAATATAATGCAAATAACATATCATACAAGTTTTTTACATATTTACTTTGCATTATATGTTGACACCGTTAACCAAACATTACGTTAAATTAGGCAGCCATAAAATAAAAGCGAAGGACAAAATTGCAACTTAAAAAGATAGAAAATTTGCTTGTTTGTAAGGAAAAACTTTTGTATGTTTTCATGGTAAAATATCGTATTAAGTGCTTCGATACTGATATATCAGTATAGGAGCGGAATATCGGTTAACCGTATTGTCTATGAAGTTCACGATTTTTGATGTTGAATTATTGCAATGCACCAATATTGGGTTTAATAAAGAAAATGAGTGTCGTTTACACAAATCAATTTGTTTTTTCTTTTGCATTGTGAATATTGATTTGGTTGAATATATATTTTTTAATTTTGGAAAACTTGTACATCTTTGCATTATGCAAAAACAATATTAAAGTTTGCAGGATAATGACAGAAGCGTTGTTTTTAAGTTGCGATATTGTACTTGCATTAAACTGCCATAATTTCAGGAGAAATTCTGCCTTTAATTAAAAATAAAGGTACCTCGTGGACGTAATCCGAAAAAGCCCTCTCTGCTGGATCACAAACTATCAGGAAAAGCTTTACTCCTGGCACTAATTCCTTGATCAGTCGCGGTATGCTTTCCGGTGGTGCCAGGTAGTACACGGGAGTCTTTTCCATGGCGAACTGCCTTTCGTTTGTAAGTGGCATCCGTTTTCTAGAGAATTAAAGCGTTTCACTATTCTCATGATTATTTCTTACTCTAATGATGAAAATAACGGCCCAAATAGACGTTAAAAGCGACATGCTTTATTTTCAAACGTTTCGGCAATTTTTAATGCCATCATCAGTGATCATTTCTTACTCTGTTCCTCATTAAAATTATTTCGTAAAAGCTGGGCATACAAATCGCTCCAAAACGTAACGGTTTTTTCTTATATAGTGGGATTCATACACTTTATATCAGTGCTCTTCAACCTTTTTTGATTTGGTGAACCCTGTTGTTGTGACGATAACTCATGCACCCTGTTTACTTAAAAGGTAAACTGAGGTAAAACGCGATGTGAAAAAGCATTATATGCGTATCAACATCATGTCGATTAACTGAGCGGAGCTGCCAAGTTTTACACACGATCGGTGAGAGTTCGATTATGGCTGCAGGTTGCTTTTGCGAGTACTATTGCAAGTCATAAAACATCATTTAAACAAACTTTTCTATCCTCAATGTCAAATATCAATAGTTCATTAAAAGTTTGTGATGCACCCTTGTATACCTTTTCGTACTGGTGCACCCCGTGCATATTTTGATGCACCCTAGGGTGCACCGTGGTTGACGGGCACTGCTTTATATGACCAACACCCTATCAACACAACTTTCTTCGAGATGAACGTATATTTTCAAATCATATAATCGAACTAGTGATGTACTTGTAATAGTCAATTCCTCGTCTGAAGCCGTTCGTGAAGTAAAATGTTTCCTGGCCTTCAACCACCTTAACTAGAGGATGGTGTTCTAGGAATCGTAGAACTCCATCGGTTCCACATTTCTTTACGCCAATACCGATCATTCGAGGTAAGCGACGCTTTTCACCCTTTAAAAAGTCAAAATTAAAAAAGTTTGACATATACTTGTTTTATCAACCAGTCATAACTTAACTAATGTCAAAAACACCTTCTGTTTTAGATTGCGCTAAAGACGCAATGGGCACATAAAATAAGTTAATAATTTGGTAGAGGTTGCCATTGGAGAGCGTATTACCTAACACAAAAAAACATGTCACACTGTGTACGATGCCTTCTAAGAAGATTTTTTTAAACAGTCAAAAACTTATAAAACATTTGCAACACCAAGCACGACAAGAAAGTAGTTTAAAAAAAGGTACAACTTAATAAATAGATTATAAAAGAGTCTTCGCGCCCCCTTGGTAACCCTTCACGCCCCACCAGGGGTGCGCGCCTAAAAAGCAACAATACCCAAAGCAAAAAAATCTGTAAAACCATAGTATTAAGACCAACGACATTCATAATACAGCCAAATAAGCAGTAATTTCCAGTACAGCATAAGATCACCATCGTAAATTCATCGAAATAAGACAGTGGTTCTCAACCTTTTTGTTCTCGCGACCCCTTTTAAGTTTTCGATAACTTGCGCGACCCCCCAATTATAGTGCATAATAAATAAACTTAAGTATGTTAAACCACATTTTAAAATTAGCACAAACAATTGTTTTAAAATTTAAAAATTTGGCTAAAATGTACTATGCACAACAAACTAAAGTTACGGTTTGAGCCAGGGTTACCAGATGCTTGGTTTAGGATTAGAACATTGTTGGTGTGAAATTCGGACAAAAAAGGGAATTAATTGAGTTAAATGTTCTTGGTGAGTGGCCAAAATTCCTTACAAATTTACAAAACGGTTAGTCGTTAACAGCAGTGCATTAATAAAGCTTTCCATAAATTCTATTTCATTTTTCCAAAACTGCAACACCAAAATTTGATTACCGGAATTCTGTGGATTTTTGGAAAAAGCTATGTAAAAAGTTATGATACCGCTAAAAAGTAGAAATACTTTGCCTGTAACCTATTGTAAGCCTAGCACAACGATTTGTTGTAAGTTGGCCTAAATTTTAATTTGGAACTAAAGCGCCCTATACCGGTACTACACCTGACGCTTTTGTGCTGCACATAATTATTGTTGAAATACGCACCAAATTCGCCCGCGAACAATTTTTGGATTTACGTTGTTCAAATTGGTATAAATAAAGTTTGAAGGCCTCGTGAGCCCGTGATTTTACTTCATCCCACAATGTTTTAAATAAATACGGCCAAATTAGGACAGAAAGCTTACCGTCGGACACAGCAGGTAAAATTAGGACATTTATCGTTTTGTTCCGAATTTTAGGCCATCTCATTGTTTGACTGAAGCAAGGCCTGATTCATTAATTGAAAAGTGTAATGGTGACGTCATAAACACGACTGGTTCAATGCAGCAAAAGCCACACAAAGACAAATGTTAGACTGGCGGTTGCTTTTTCTCCTTCTAAACTTTTATTTAATATCGCCTGATTGTTATTACTATTTTCTTTTTGAAATGCTACACGGCGACCCCCCCAGACAATCCCCTTCATCGAAATAAGGCCTAATTTTATCGGAGGAAAGCCTAAATGGACAAAATAACGCCCGACCTGTGGGTAGATGCTATGGAACGATTGGGGGCCATCGTTCTGGCATCGGCCGTTTTGGTGACTACGTTTAGACACCCTAGTCTGACCGGCGCCATCAGGGCGCCGCTCTTTAGGCACCGGATTTCTGGTCATGTTTGGGGTTATTGGTGGGTAATGGATGGGGTTATAGAAAATGGGTTAGTGTTTAAATTACTAGGGGAGTTAGTGATGAACTTAGGGGTGGGGTTTGGGGTTAGTTAAAGTGTTGTTTAGGCCTGATTCTGACCTTTTAGGTCTTATTCCGACGGATTTAGAACTTACTCCGACTTGGACGGCACTAATACCATTAGGTATTGGTCCTATTTTGGCCTTGATCAGAGTTGTGTTTTATTCTGACGTTGGTGTTGTTCTTACCTTACCTAGGTCTTATGGCTGGAGGCCGTAGGGTATCTGTATGGTTGTACAAAACTTAAGTAGTTGTTACTTCACACCGATTTTTTGTGATTTAAATGACAACTAAACGGATGGTCATTTGGATGAAATTTACTGGTAAACCAAAATTGCCTATTAACCTACCTTGGCGTGATTCTTGTTGAATTCTTCCAATGTTTCAAATAATCTTTCTCTTGTTTTCAAAATTCCGTTGCTTCCTGTTATTTTACGATTGGTTAACTAAATTATAACATAGCGTGAACTACAGACGTTTTGTTCTCCGCTAAAGCGGTTGTTGACACAAAATCGCAACTTTTAACCACTTACGTACTTTTGAACTCCAAATATTGCACGAAAACAGTTCCTATACAAATAATCCACAGGACGGCCACCAGATACGTAGTCACAGCAGAGCGTGATCTATTTTGAAATAGCTTTTTCAGCCAACGATTAATCATTTCTTACTTTTGTTCGCCGCAGCCGAAAGAATAGCGTACTTTTAGCGTCTTATTTAAAGATTTTTAAATGAACAAAAGCAATTGTTTCCAAAGTAATTGTCAAACCCTTTGTTAAAATGAAGAAATTTAACTTATAATAGTAAGTTATTAGTTGTTCTAAATGTAGAAAAACTAGCATTAATAATACGTATGTATAAACTAATCCTCTTATTTATTTAATAAAAGTAAGTTAAGTCAGCAATAGTTGCAAGCCTAAAATCAGTGATTAACCCAGTGTTTTTCTTAACCTTTTACGGCTAGCAACATTCCTCAGAAATAACAAATAGATTGCAGCACCCCTACACGATTTTTCTGGTAATTTCACTGCTTACTACTAGAATGTCACAATAAACGGAACTGGAACAACACACATCTACTCTACAAAACGTAGGAAGTTATAATTAGATTTATTGCACTCTGATCTTTACAAAAAATTGTTGAGCAAAAATCAGATTCTTGAAGGTTCTTAAATATCTCTCGACACCCTTGAGCATTAGAAGTGGCACCCCAGGGTGCCGCGGCACCCCGGTTGAGAATCTCTGAATAAACCGAACGAAGTCCTTTAAAACCACCAAATAGAGGTTAATGTTTGCGTTAGACTTGGTCTATTAGATAATTCTATACGTAGGTATATTAAAAGAATTAGAGCTAATTAAAATAATATAAATGACTAATTATAATTCTGATCAAATTTGTGAACAGCCTGTGTGCTCTAATTCTAGTTCTAATTAAATTGAAGTTTTACAAAAAAATGCTAGGCCTACTTCTTCCAGCGACAATTAGGCTAAATAGGCTCTCTGTCGAAACAAAGAGATTATAACCAAGAGGACAAACTGTGACGTAGCCGATTGTTTTACTTTGGACAGCGTTCCGCTCTGCCTCTAGACTTGTTACAGTCTAGTTCAGGGGTGGGCAATTATTTTTAGCCGCGGGCCGCTTGAGAAACCTAAAATACCGTCGCGGGCCGGGTCAAATATAGGATCTAAAATACATTCAATATAACGTCATACTATGACGGTGTAAAACAAATAATCAACCAATTTGTTATTACGTTTAGAGTTGTGCAAAAATGTGCAACTTAAGTCGGATTTAAAGAAGGTCACAAAACGTCGCGCGAAGCGCGAAAAATTTGCGACTATGTTTGTTTGAAAATGTAAACTTTAATTTAGATTTAGATGGTGCGTGAAGCATTGAGCACCGACTAAAAATGTATATTGCTTGATAAGTTGTGGGGCGCGTTGACCCAAAACTTAAGATTAAAACACGTGAAAATTTCGTACGAAAAACTTACCTATATGTTTTTTATTCTTTATTAAAACTTTAAGTTACCGATGTGTTACAAAGTTTAACTAACTTAGCCTAATATTTATATATATTTTAAATTTTAGGCTAAGTTTGTTAAACTTTCGTTGGAGAGAGTGCCACTGAGCAGAGGTCGCTATATCTGTCTGTGTAGTTGCCAAAAAATCGCGTAGAACATACGAGCAACACAGAAGAGATTCGCGAAGCGCGAAAAGAATTTCCGTTTTAGCATTTAACAGGCTAAAAATCGAATTTGGCGGGTTTTGACAAGATCTGTCAAACTCGCCCTGGTTTTTGCTTAGCCTCTGCATTTTATTAAAAATAAGCCGCGGGCCGAATTAAACTGCTTGGCGGGCCGAATCCGGCCCGCGGGCCGTATGTTGCCCAGGTCTGGTCTAGTTACTAGTCACTCTAGTATGGTGCATAATGGTTAAACATAAACAACTGGGCTTGACTTGCATGTTGGTGAGGTAAATTTTTGGCGCAACCAGCTTATATATATTAAGGTGCGACATTTCTGACAGGTTGAAAGTATAATCAAAGTATTCTTTCGAATAACAAAAGGTTGAAAATTTTCAAGGTTGAAAGTATGTTTGAATTAGGTGTCAAACTTTAATTGCCGAGATCGTGTAAACACACTTCAAAAATTAAGCCTGCAAAAAGGCATAAAATATCAGCTGACCATAAGTACTATAAAATATGGTATAACACACTCGTTGGCGCGCCAACGTCGTCCAGTTAATGAGTGCGAAAGCGTACAACGCGTTTTTGTAGAGTAGGCCAGTGTACCAAAACGGGGTGCCGGAGAGGACATTACATTTTGTTATTATTACTAGTAAGCCTTTTGGTACAACTTTGTGTGTTCGCTTATAGAGTACAATCAGCAAATAGGGATCTTGTAATATATTAAATTATTCTTTAGTTTTGGTGTTAATAACATTACACATTTTGGTACCAGTTTAGTGGATAGGGTTCGGTGAACACACACTTAGTGTGTAATATTGTTTCCTGTTATAAAAAGAAAGCACCAAACTATATTTTTTGCAGCTTTGTAATCTGTTAAAATTAAATGTAACAATTAACTATTATTTTACAACCAGTTATCCAATTAAGTTTAAAGTGAATAAAGATACGTTTAAGCTGTTTACAAGATGGCACCTACTTCTGTATGGTCTTTGATATTCATTCAACGACAACCTCGAGCAGTTAAGCTCCAAACTTTTATTATCAAGCACTCAAGGTAAAAAATACTTTTCTCAAACTTACAATGAAAATTAAAATATATATTTTAAACATGGCTGCGGAGTCGGTTAAAAATAACCTGAGTCCGACTCCGGTTAAAGTTCCGAGTCCAGCCCTGACTAAACAGCCTGTATTCCGCCAATTTACGTAACCAAAATAACATGGATATTCACCTACCCACTGATAGGGGTGTTGTATAATTCATTCAATCATAATACATGGTTGGAAAATATTCCACCACATGTTATTCCACCTTTACAATTTCGATGATATTAATTAAGTTGGTACTGCGCATGTCGGACTGGGGTAGTTTTACGTGGTCTTACTGGAGGCCCGAGTCCGACTCCAGCAAAACAAACTGACGACTCCTCGAGTCCCGAGTCCGATTCAGCAGCCCTGATTTTAAACTTGAACAATATGCTACCTAGTTCTGTGTGGATTTTTTATTTACTATAAATTAAGCCAGTATACTTTTAGAGCTATAATTTATTTCCTGAAATTTTTCAGAATAAGTAATAACTCAACAACTATTTTGACACCAAAGTAAAAATTTATAAATATTTTTTTCATATAAAACAAAACGTTTACTTTGTAATACATACTTTGAAATATAAATATATTAAATCAGTGCAAAGAGATAATTTAATAAAATTATAAAAAAACATTCGTAATATATTGATCGATAAATTGTGTTCTTATAGACGCTGTTTACAAGGTAAAAAAATAATATAATACTGAAGTGGCCTCTGGAATCTGGTGTCAATAAAGAACTATATTGATTCATTAAATTGATTAATTCTTGCCATGTTTAACCAAATAAATTATAATTAAACATTATTTTGTTTTGCTTGCCTGAGTTTGCATATAAGGTAACGTATACCAAGAAATAGGAAAATAATGACGCTTTTGACAGAGATTGATTACTTAAGGCAGGATGGTCCAAAACCCAGGCCCGACATCATTGTTTGTGGCCCACGAAGCACTGTTGAATTATTGTACAGGGTTATTTTGAAGAAATATAAGTGACCAGCGTTCAGCGAACATACTGCAATTATTTGGTTTGGTTTACATTTTTTCCGATTACACCTTTAAATAAACCAGTTTACTATCACTTATAAAGTTCAGATCCAGGGGTTGGCAAAAAAGCCTAATTTTTGGTATGTGTCAGACAGGGTTTGAAAGTCGCAGTGCGTCATATATGGAACTTTCCAAAATGGCTGTTTTGCAATACAAATTATATTTGTGTTCGCTCATAAATGCAGTCTTCTTCGAATTTAAGTGTTGTCAAATATGCAATTTTGCTCGTTTGGCGCGACCATTGTGTCAGTCTGATTATTATCACTCTATTATATTTTCACAATTTGGCGACAGCAGAAAGTTTGTGCAGCTTATATATCTTTTCGACAGCTACTTTTTGGCAATGCTTTTTGCCGTCATCTTTAAATACTCCATGCTCCGACCTAACGAACATCATTAATCCGCTCCTGGCACGGATGTACAGCCTGCGTTGTGGCCCGCAAAGAATATGTAAGAAATATTGTACAACCTTGAACCACCCTGACTTAAGAAATCTAAATAACTAAAAAGCCCAAAAAATTGCCAGTAGGAATTTGTGTAAAGTGTTATTAGTTGTCCACAATAGAATAAAGTTTCACATTAATTATCAGGCTTCTTACAGCACAAGAAATGGTAACAATCAGTTTTCCAACCTGTATAATAGAAAAATAGTGTAACATACTAAATTTAAAAAAATATTTGAAATAAATAAGTACTTTTATTTTATGCCAGCAAGTCACAAACAACTCCATCGATTTGGTACGTAGAAAGTAACGCAAAAAAAAACGGTCAACAAATACCGCATACCGCAACGCACATTATTTATTCTGGTAACGCTGCGGGTTCGAGTTTGGGTTGGTCGAGCATTGTTATTAATAATAAATATAAAAATACTTGACCCGCACCTAAACGCTAACCGACAACCTATAACCTAAATAATGTTCGTTGCGGTATGCGGCATTTGTAGACCGCTTTTTTGCGTTACTTTCCACGTACCAACTGGAAATAGCCCCGAAATCAACAACATAGCTCAATCGCGTACATTTTAACATAACCTAGTTGCCTGTCCTACCAAGTCAATTTTGTAAACAGAAAACGGTTTAAACTATACGGGGTTGCGGTTGTTGCATATTTTGTCAGGGGGTATTTTTCAGGGCCTTGTTACTAAGGGTTCAGGGCCTTGACTTGTTTCTGCAAGCAAAAATAGATATGGACCGAAAATGTTCTACTTTCACTTCTGAAGTAGATGCAAATATTTTTTCCACAAAAATACGCTTGTTGTTTTAGTTCCCTCCCCTTCCCCTCAAACCCCCCCAAAAAACAATTCATTTTCCCCTATTAATAAAAACCTACAATCAATTAAAAAAATATGTTTAATGCCCCCGAAACCATAGATAAACGACAAACAAAACAAAAAACATTCTCTACCAGGAAGTAAATATTTCATTAATAAAACAATATTTTTAAAATATATATTTTTTCAAACCCTCTTCTAAAAAATGCATCCCCAACCCTTGGGCCCAAACCACAAAAATCTACAACTTTCTTGATAATTTTTTTTATCTAAATTCGATTTAAGTACAATCAACAACTTTCTTATTAATCAACTTTTTGTATTAATTTTCCATAAAATCACCCAGTTTTTGGGTTGTTCACCCCTGAAAAACAAACAGGGGATTCGTAGTATCATTTTTATGGTTTACTAGTAATTTGATTTACATAAATAGCATATTGGCGAGCCCTCAAAAAGGGAGATATGTTGCTAGATATTACTGTCGTTAGGCGTAGAGAGATTCAAATAACTTAACGTCACACTATTTTATAGCTAAAAAATAGGCCCCGCCCATAATTTTGAACCTATTGTCCCATGTAACATAATAAACATAAATTTTAAAGATCATAGCCGAATATGTTAAGCTTGAAAGTTTAACTTTATGAGTACCAGATTATAGACCCTCAAAACTATTTGAGGTGCAATTAACAAAATCTGTTTTTTTAAATACAAAGAATGGTATAAACCAGGTGTGGCCAACCAATCAGTTACCAAGAACCGCATTTGTTACTTGGTTAACTGCAAAAAGCCACACCTAACACATGGAAAGAAAAGAATAGCCTATAACTCCGTTTCTTACTCACTTCCACAAAGCGATCACACGGAGCGCGAAAAAAGTGTCTATATGTTGTTAAATAGACAAAATGTTAATTTAAAAGAATACGCGACGCATTGAATGAAAGATATACATTTCTCGATACAGTGTCATTCATTAATGGGCAGATTTTTTGAGTTTATCTTGTTTTAAAAGTGTTAAATACAATGGCCTTAAGGCAAACTGTCTGAGTCGGAACCGGCAATAATCCATACCCCAAACGAAATCGAAACCTTTAAAAACAATCATAAGTGCAACATAAGCGTAAGAGCCGCATATATCTCGGTGAAGAGCCACATGCTGTTAGCGAGCCCCGTCTTGGCCCTAGTATAAACAATTAAAAAACATTTTCGCAAAAACACTTAACTTAAGCCGTTTGTTTGCGCACTGTTTCGCGTGGCAACAGCAGTTTCCTAAAAAAATTAAAAGCGTTATGACGTTTCCGGCCTTTTTATGCCCCTTAAACCGTCATAGGGTTTATCAGAGATTATTTAAAAATATGGCTACCCTAGTAACTAGTATTCCACGACAACCCTGTCTATGCGTACGCCC
Source organism: Ascidiella aspersa (assembly GCF_963924565.1). Lineage (NCBI taxonomy): Eukaryota > Metazoa > Chordata > Ascidiacea > Phlebobranchia > Ascidiidae > Ascidiella > Ascidiella aspersa. The sequence continues at coordinate 20,639,622 of NC_139453.1, forward strand.
AAAATCGACAGCTGGTTTTAGGATTGGGCCTTGGTTGTTTTATGAAGTCACGTTATAGCGTAAAAAAGAAATGTCATGCCCGCAAAAAAAATCAGCATCCGTCCTTGTGAGTGTGGTAAAACGCCATTAAACCATTTTAAATTGTTTGCTTAGAAATGACTTATTAAAACTAACACATTTCTTACTAGCCTATAATTTGCTGTGTCTTGGGTCGCAAGATGTTTACAAAGCTCAATTTTTTGTCGCAGTCAAAAAAAGTTTAACCGTCGCTTTATTGCGTGTCGGCCTGTCGTTTGTTCTTTATCGTATTACCGTTATTTTAGGTTTTTTATAACGTAACAATACGTTATCTTTCTACCCAATTTCAGAACTTGTTGCATGAAGCAAGTTGAAGGTTCTCCTTAAATTAAACAAGTGATAAATTTCCATTACTGAAACAAGTGTTGTTTTTTAAAGGTCGGTCTGTGTGATTATTTTTTTAAATTAGGTCCTGTTCTTTTTCACCACATGGCATCCGGCAATATTCATGATTGTATTTAAACTAAGATTTCAGTTACATATTGGTGCCTACATAGAACGAAAGGTTAGAACCTACTTGTTTTAGACGTGACGAAGTTTAGGAAATTGTCGTAAAGTTTCAACTATTATTAAAATTTGTGTATTGGAATTTGCATTTAAATTTGCAGCGGACACTTGATTATTAGGCGAAGCTTATCGCAAAGTAATTGGTTGCCCGAAAAAATGCTGACGCCGCATTTAAAGCAAGCATTATAAATGTGTCGCCGATATTCTGCTTTGAACATCTCTACTCGCAATGCTTCCCTCCGTTAATTGTACGCTGGGTGAAACTTTATTAACGGCCTTACCTCTTTGTGTATTACCACGACAATATGATGAAATACGATTTGGAGAATATTTGCTATTTGCACCTGTATAGTATGTTACTCCAATCCAACATATCAACACACAATTTTAAGTTGTGTAGGCCTGGTGTTGATATGTTGGATTAGAGTTGCCACCAGATTTCGCATTTAAATTTGCAGCGGTAAAATAAGTTATTTCTTAAGAGCATTAAGTAATTTTACTAAAGAGAAGCCTCTTTTTAAAATGCAAGTCGCATGAGCCCAGTGTTGGACGTGCCACTTCGCACAATGAAAGTCTCACGCGCGGGACAATAAAGCACAGCAGGCGGTGAGTCGCTTCGTCACTTCACAAGCTGGACAAAGCAAGCGAATATGAACGAATTCTGTATGAAAGTTTTTCTGCTGCTAGATGGCAGTCGTTAGCTAGAAAGAGCTAAAACGCAATATTTCAGGTTTTTGCCCCCCAAGCAAAGGCCCCTGGGGGTGCAGCCTCATAAACTTCTACAAAGCACCTACATATCACTCTACGCCATGTCTGAAAATTTGAAGGTTCTACGATGTCTACTTTTTCTATAAAGCTTCGGACAAAAATCGGTCTGAAACATACCATAGGAAACCAAAAAAGACTAGACAGGGGCGCGGTTGTTGTTTATTTTGTCAGGGGGTATACTTCAAGGTTTAGTGTTATTTTTTTTTAATTTTTAATTTTATTTATTTTTTTTTTAATTTTTTTTTTTCAATATTTTTATTTTTTAATATTTTTATTTTTTTATTTTATTTTTTATTTTTTATGTTTTATTTTTATTTTCATTTTTTTTTTGTTTATATATTTTTTTTTTAATATTTTGTATTGTGTATTTTATATTACATATTTTGTTTTTCATTTTCCTTAACTTGTTTCTGCAAGCAAAAACAGATATGGGCCAAAAAATTCCCCACTTAACTTATGCCTTTGATGCGAAAGGGGTTCAAATATGGCGTAGATTTTGGGGAATGATCGAAACATATATTTGATAAATAGAATTTACGTAGATAATGTGTATGGCCATTTTATTACATTTTTGCCAGCTTACGTGTTTAAAGAGCAAATATTATCATTCTCCTAAAGACTTAAAATGGTTTAACGCCTATGGTTTGCTATACTTTTGCAAACTTTTACTCGGTAAATTTTTACCATGGCTTGGTCCGAGCAATCACTTTTAAAACAGACTTTAAATCTGTAGTTTCAAACAATATGAAACACACTATTATGTGCCTATTACGCAAACTATTAAATCGAAAGTTTTGCTAGATGTTTAGGCCTGATGTTGGTATGCTGGGTGGAGCAAGATGCACAACAGGTGCTAACAGAGAGGCGTAGACTGTCTCAAGATTTCGCATTTAAATTTGAGGCGGTAAATACACCCTATTGACACTTCATTATTAGGCGAAGCTTATCGCAAAGTAATTGGTCGCCCGAAAAAATGCTGACGCTGCATTTAAAGCAAGCATTATAAATGAGTCGCCGATATTCTGCCTTGAACATCCCTACTCGAAATGCTTCCCTGCGTTAATTGTACGGTGGGTGAAACTTTATTCACGGCCTTACCTCTTTTTGTATTACCGCGACAATACGATGAAATACGATTTAAAGAATATTTGAAAAAATCGTATTTGGAGAATATTTGCTATTTGCACCTGTATATTATGTTACTCCAATCCAACATATCAACACACAATTTTAAGTTGTGTAGGCCTGGTGTTGATATGTTGGATTAGAGTTGCCACCAGATTTCGCATTTAAATTTGCAGCGGTAAAATAAGTTATTTCTTAAGAGCATTAAGTAATTTTACTAAAGAGAAGCATCTTTTTAAAATGCAAGTCGCACGAGCCCAGTGTTGGACGTGCCACTTCACACAATGAAAGTCTCACGCGCGGGACAATAAAGCACAGCAGGCGGTGAGTCGCTTCGTCACTTCACAAGCTGGACAAAGCAAGCGAATGTGAACGAATTCTGTATGAAAGTTTTTCTGTTGCTTGATGGCAGTCGTTAGCTAGAAAGAGCTAAAACGCAATATTTCAGGTTTTTGCCCCCCCCAAGCAAAGGCCCCTGGGGGTGCAGCCTCATAAACTTCTACAAAGCACCTACATACCACCTACGCCATGTCTTCAATGTATTGCTGTAAATTAATTATTTATATAGGCGCATCACACACTGTGACCAGGACTGGATTTACCAATAGGCTAGGCAGGCTGAAGCCTAGGGCCTCAACGTCCAGGGGCCTCGAAATTCGGTTTCGAAGTTTGTAATTCTTTTCTTGAAAAGTTTAAACACTACCTGAAGTATACCTTTTCAGAGTAGGAAATTCTATACACAACTGGTTTCAACCACGTTGTAAACAGTCATTATTAAGTCGTTTGCATCATAATAAAGGCAACTAGACGGGAGTGCGGTTGTTGTATATTTTATCAGGGGGTATATTTTCAGGGTTTAGTATATATTTATAAATTAAATTTTTTTTCAATTTTTTTTTCAGGGGGGGGGGGGGGGGGATTGGGACCGTTATAAATAGCGTTACCTATCAGGGTTGCTTTCAAATAATATTAATTTGACTTTGGTTTGTGGTTTATTATAAACGTTGCCTGTTCTTTTATTTCCTTAACTTGTTTCTGCAAGCAAAAACAGATATGGGCCGAAAATCACCCGCCTTAACTTATATGTCTTAGATGCGAAAGGGGAAGTTGCCAGGGTTTAATTTTCTTATATGTTAGTTTGGTAAAAACTCTGCAAAATTAATTTTAGAATCGTTTATCAATCAAAATATTTTATTCATTTATTTATTTTTTTTGCCGCTTCAAAACAAAAATTCTATTTCCAGAGACAGTGACAAATTGGCACTTGACGCCTGAAAGCTTTACCTTCAAGAAAATTTTCAGGCTATTTTAAGTTATGATTCAATCTGGCGACATAGTTCACGAACGTCATATAAATGAAGTTTCTAGCAATGCCTCCCTGCTTTACGATGGGTGAAACTTTATTTTATACAGGCCTTGCCTCTTCATGTAATACCGCGATAATAAACTAAAATACGGCAAGGTATTTGGGAAATGATCGAGAAATATATTTGATAAATAGAATTTGCGTAGATAATGCGTGCGGTCATGTTCTTGAATTTTGACGAGGCAACTTATTTAAAAAGCAAATATAATAATTCTCTTAAAATTATTTAACGCATATAGTTTGCTATGCTTTTGCCAATTTTACTCGGTAATATTTTACCCTGACTTGGTCCGCATTCCGCTTTATGTTTTGCTTGCTGCGGTCCTTGGACAATTTTAATTTTTTTAGGCCTGGTGTTGATATGTTTGATTGAAGTAAAATGCGCAACATATGCAAATAGAGAGGCGTACACTGCCACCAGATTTCGCATTTATATTTGCGGCATAAAATATGTTGTTTTGTAACAGTAGTAGGTTATTTTACTAAGTGAAGCCTCTTTCTTAAATGCAAGTCGCACGCGCCAAATTTTACTAACGCAACAATGAACGTTGCACGGGCGGGACAATGAAGCGCAGCGTGATGTCAGCAGCCACTTAGTCCCTTCGCGAGTTGAGCCAGGAAGCGATATAAACGAATTCTGTATAGAGTTTTCTGCCGCTAGGTAGGAGTATATAGCTACAAAAAGCTAAAACGATGACGTCACAATATTTTAGGTTTTTGGCCCCCCAGTCAGAGGCATCTAGGGGTACAGCCTCATAAACCTCAACATCGCACCTTCATACCACTCTACGCCATGTCTGAAAATTTGAAAGTTCTACCATGTCTACTTTTTCTATAAAGCTCCGGACAAAATCGGTCTGAAACATTTTCGGCCCATATAAATAGCGGCAAAAACAAGATATGTCCCGAAAATAAATTTTCGGCCCATATAATAAAACCATGTAAATTACCGCTGGGTGAGAAGTTGAACCTGACCAACGCTTAAAATGCACATCTTTTTAGTAATGACATCCACGTAACGTTACTTTCTTTAAAGCGTCTACTTTCCGCTTCCACTCGTATCCGGCAGCTGACCAATCACCGAATGCCAACAAACTCACTTTCTGCGTCCTCGAGCGGGCGGCAACACTTCAAACACTTCGACAGAGGTATGTATAGTTGCAAAGCTTTTTTCAAATTTCGATGTTAATGTTGTGCATTTAGACTGAAATACTTTTCACAGTACACTAAAAACTTGCTCTAGGTCGGTGCTCTTCAACCTTTTTTGGTTTGGTGAACCCTTAAAGTTGTTGTGACTGTTTACTTAAACTGAGGTAAAAAGCGGTTTGAAAAATCATTACGCATTTTAATGTTATCATGAAAATTGAAGCGAAGCTGTCATCGTTTCAATTAAAGCTGAGCTTTTTTGGGCGGAGCTGCCGAAGTTTTACACACTGTCGGTAAGAATTCGAGTATGGCTGAAGACTGCTTGCAAGTACTATATAGACTACAGAGGTTCATTTATAATTCAGTTGAAACCTACATATTTTTTCTAATATACTGAATGTCAAATATTAACGTTTCATTAAAAGTTTGTGATGTACCCCTGTATACCTTTTCGTACTGGTGCACCCCTTGCATATTTTGGTGCATCCTAGCGTGTACACCGGTTGAAGAGCACTGCTCTAGGCAGGGCTGTTGAAAACAAACCGGGTCCGACTCCGGCCAAATGTAAGATTTTGGCGAGTCCCGAGTCCAGCTGTGACTCTACAGCCTGTATTTTACCCATTTACCCAACTAAACTAAGGTGGATTTTCTGCAATCCACTCATATTGGTGTCATAATTGATCCACCCGGCACCCGCATTACATGGTTTAAAAATATTTCACAATTTGCTATTACACTTTTACTACTTACATTTGCCGCCTTAACAGTTTTAAAATTTGATACTGTGCATGCGCACGTCGGACTCGGGACTGTGGTAGTTTTACGCGGTCTTACTCGAGTCCCCGAGTACGGCAAAACAAACCGACTCCGTCGAGGCCAGAGTCCGACTCCGCAGCCCTGGCTGTGGGTAATCAAAACTAAAAAACTCTGTTCTTTTGAAGCAAACTTTAGAACAATGGTTCTCAACCTTTTTAGCTTATGGACCGGTAAAATTTCAAAAACAAGTTTTGCGGACCGGTGGACCTTCAAAAATCAAAATCAACCAAAAATGTAATTACGACAAAAGTATATATGAAACTTAAAAGTAAAGAATAAAAACCTCAATTTAATAAGCAATTTGGCGTAAAGTCCCAAAACCAGTTTATTGCTTCATTTTTTTCAAAAAATCTTGCAAAAAAAACAGCGGTCAAACAAGCATGAACTATTTACGATCAGAAACACAATAAGTTCAGAACAGACACTTCAACCTAGGATTGCATCGATTAATAAACCACATATACGCTACAGCTCGCCCTTCGCCTCCGAAGTCTTGTGGAAGTACTTTAGCTTGTCTTTAGGGTCTGGAATGATCTACAAAAAAACAATGTGTACGATATGTTATACGTATGGCAAGTAAAACTTTGGGTTAAGATGTCAAAGAACAGCAGAAAGATGCCTTAAAGAACATCGTTTTTTCATCAGTGAGAACTAAAGTTCGATTTTATAAAACCGAGACCATTTAATAATTAATTAGGATAAATGATTCTGTGGTTTTAAGGTTATGAGTGTAAAGTAAAGATTCATACATCCCAGGATTTTAATTGGACTGCATAGCTAACAATCGTTACGACTAAAAAATACGTTTTAGAGCAAATTTTGTCGGTAAAGCGAAAATTACATTATAACAAGATTAGTGGGCACAGACTATTGGTAAGCTAAATTTGGATTAAAAATTGTGGGAGTTTGCATTTCATTGTATTGAAAAATTCTAAAATCTACATTTCTAAATTGAGAAGAGAGGTCGAGTGGCAACAGTCGTCCTTGTGGGTGTGCGACCATCAGTGACCCTCGTTATCGCCGCAATAACTTACCGTGTCTTTTCCAGGCTGCCACCCAGCCGGGCAAACCTCGCCATGTTCATCAGTGTACTGGAACGCTTGGACTAGACGGAGGGTTTCGTCAACTGAGCGTCCAACCGGCAGATCGTTCATCGTGATTTGACGTAGAATGCCCTTGTCATCTATGATGAACAGACCCCTATATTCAAAACATAATATGAGGCGTATTAAACGCAACACACAGTCCCGGTGATATAATGGACACCACTTGGTACAGAGTACAACATGAATGTTTTTCCACACACGCTTATGCAAATTTCAGCTGATTTACACTGCATTATTATTCAGAACCGTCATTAGGTACCTAAGTGTGTGTCCTAAATCTTCAAGCAAAACGCCATAATCCCTTGATATCTTGTGGGTTAGATCAGAAAGCAGTGGAATGTTCATCTTGCCAAGACCACCTTCTGATCGTTTGGTGTTGATCCTTTTAACACAAGAGAGAAAATAGTGAAGTTTTTGGTACACAATTATTGTTTCTACATTTTTAAGCAATATGCAAGTAAATCCATTCCTTGGGGAGTGCCTGTTAGTCTCAAGTTTGTTTTTTAAAATATTATCACTTTTTCTACCAATATATAAAGTCAATCAATCTTATAAGGTAAAAACTAAGACGGACTTATTACACACATTGTTTATAATATTTTTTTTTAATTTACCATGCTAGATGAGTAAAGTGTGAATCAACTGATGCAGCAATAACTTCAGTATTGATTCTTCTAAACTCGTCCACTCGGTCAGAAAATGCAATGATCTCAGTAGGACAAACAAAAGTGCTGTAACACAAAATATGGTAAATGTGTTTTTACAACTAAAGGTGTGAAAGTGGTTCAGGTCTACTTGTAGCAGAAGGAGTGTTTTTAAGACCACAAACACCATAAATGAATGACTTGTCAGTAGGGTTTCTAAATATAGTGAACTATAAAATACATAAATACCAGCTCTACAGAAACATAATGTTATGTTATGACAATTCCATTCCAAATGTTGCAGACTTGTTTATAAGTATATTGCACTAAATACACTCCTCTGATTATATTACATATGTATCTTCATGTTCCATCCATTATTACAATTAAATAAAATGTAACTTACAAATCAAGTGGGTAGAAAAACAAGACAAGATATTTTCCCTTGTAATCACTTAGTTTTAGAGTAGCTGCTTCACCATTTACAATAGCTGTTGTTTCCCATTCTGGAGCAGGCTTGGAAACTGAAATATTTACGTTATAAAAATGTTAATGAAGTTTTTATAAAACTTATACAAACAACATATAACCACTCAAAGAGATAACTACGTAAATTCATATAATGCCATACATATTGTGTATATACAAAGCTGTGGAATATCATGGTAAATGCAATCACAAATTAGCAGACCTTACATTGTTACCATATTTCCCACCAATCTGTACAAGCTTTAGAATAAAGTATATATATTAAAACAGTAATCAATTCAAAGAACTACAGAATAGTAATTAATACAAAATAAACCCTCTTTCTTAAATCACATTACTAACCTTGCAAGCCTCCATTATCTGTGTAAATGGATAAATATGATATTATAAATCTGTTTAAGATGATCTGTCGCTAGCTGTCTATTTAATGTAGATTCTTAATGTAAGCATTTTTATTAAACTAATTGTTGAGCTACCACTAATCTATAAGAGGCTAAAAAAGACTAGTACATCTATGGTAAGCACTACCTAATGAATATGAATACACCTTGAACTACACCAACATCTTCACTGGACACCAACTATCTTTGGTCTATCCTTTCACTTTGTAGGATTATCCAAAAAGCCATGGTGCTACTTACTTCCACAAATACTTACTTTGTGCCTTGGTAGATTGAAGCAAATGACTTGTGTATTGTGGCCAAAATACACCCGGTGGAAGAGTATTTTCAGCCTCAGTTGAAAGTGCAATGTAAGAAATAAACAAAATTCCCACTAAGGCTTTCATTTTTGACCTACTGGTGTCCTGCCAGGAAATTTAATATGCAATAAATTACGATGAGAAAAACAACTTAGGACGAAGAGTGCAAATTATATAAAAAGTTTAAATCTTTTAAATAAGATTGTAGTTTTTATTAATTATGGTCTATGAGCCCGAAGAAGAACTATTGAAATATTAACACATTTGAAATAAATTGTGTTAAATTAATAGTTTAAAACACCATACAGTTTTAGGTTTTAGGGCCAGGGCTGCCTTGAGGCAAACCACTAATTTTTGACAGTGCAAGGCCAGCCTACAAAATCTTGGTGTCAAGCACCAAATTTTGAGGTGTGCAATTAGGGTTTTATGCACATCTTGAGGTTGAAGCGATAAGCACAAATCAAGCTTTTACTGTAATTTAGGTGTGCATGTTGCTATAATTCAAGTGTGCAATCAAATTGCACTGAAAATATCTCGGGTGTACAACTGCCACAGAATGCAGATCGGGTGTAAGGGATTACAGCATATTAAATTCCACCATTGTTGTATACGTTTCATAATTTACTGCGGTACACCTAAACTGTGTATGTGGTAGCATATAAGGTTATACAGAACTTTAGCTGAGCAGAAAAATAACATCAGAACTATGCTATTCTAAATAAATATCAATATGTAATAATATATAAAACACTATAGATGTGTAACATTTAAAACCAAAAAAAACGTTGGACGTTAATCTTTGGTATACACCAAATAAAATGCAGTTGGGTCTACTTCTTTACAGGACTCAAAACCAAAACTAGCACAATGTGCCCTTAAGAGTTCACATTCGAAGGTGCACAATATGCAAAAATATGCACCTTGGAGCGCAGTGGTATATTTTTGGAAGAGGCCCGGCAACCTGTTACCGAATTCCATGTACAATAACCAATCCCTTTTTCATATATATATAACAATAAACCAGACCCGATGTTCGGTAAACATCTATAAAATTAGTTTGCAACCAAAAAGTAATTTTTTTTAACATTTATCATTTAATAATATTGCTTAACTTACCCAAACAAAAACCCGCACCCTAAAGCATAAAGTGCAAATGCACATTCTGTGCATATTGCACATTCGGTGCAGAATGTGCACATTTTTTTAGCCCGCCTCGAGTATCGGATAAAATGAGATATTATTGGCATGTTGACTACATAACATCCATAATTTAGAACGGTAGTGCAACAAGTATAATACAAATTCGCGCAACTAACGTAGAATAGATTGAAAACAGCTGCCGCCAAATCCGCTGCATGTTTCCTGACAACCGTCTCATCAGAATAACACATATTGTGCATTGATGCGGAAAAATCGACACGTGTTAATTTTAAGATTGGTACTGAAAAGGATTTTTTTATAGGCAACATACGGCCAGCAGCTTATGTTTAATACATACTGTAAGCTAAGCGATACAAGGGTGAGTTTCTACATATTGTTTGGTTGTATCGTGTTTTTCACGAACGGATTTAGTCACGACCCCGTCAAACTCTATTTTTAGTCTGTTTTTAAAACTAAAATGGAAATTCTTTTCGCGAATCTCTTCCGTCTTTCTCGTAAGTATCATACGATTATTTTGATAGCTTTTCAGACAAAATTTGTCCTCTGCACTGTGGCACTCTCTCCAACAAAAAATTGACAAACTTAGCCTAATATTTATATATGTTTTGCGCTTTAGTCGAATGTATTTTGTCTTAAAAATATGAACGAAATACCAGCCGTTTTATAAACTCTGAAACATAACGTTTATATTTTGTCAACCTTATTAAGGTAATGCCATGTTGTGGGTTTCCGCATGCCTATTTGTGGTGATCACGGCACACAGTTTTACAATAACTGATTTAAACCAGGGGTGGGTAACCTACAGGCCGCGGGCTAAATCCGGACCACCACCTGCTTTACTAACCGGGTAAGAGACCATTCCGAAGCATAGGCCCTGTGACGTTTTTTTTTAGGGGGGTTATGTCCTCGTCATTCCTCATATGTTTTGGCTGTTTCAACTAGGTAAATGCGAATAAAAGCGTAATGTCTACGAAAAAAGGTTCGCATCCCTGGTTTTACATAATAATTAACACAGGTCATATTTACTTTTGATCTCTTAAGGACGTTTTAAAACACATGGGTAGACACTAGGCAGCTTGTAATTAATGAACGATGAAAGAACTGAAAAGAAAGAACACATAAGTATTTTACAAATTAGCATGTATTTTTAAAGCACTCAAATAGAAACGGTATTTTCGTAACGCCAGTAATAATTGATGATAATAAACTTCAAACAAATTATTTAGGTTGCGCCAAACGTTCATCGGCGGAGGTAGATCGAAATGCCAATGTCCCGTAACATAACAAAGTCACAGCTAGGTATCAGTACCGAGAGAGAAAAACACCTGACACGAACAATTCTACTTTTTTGTATGATATGGCAACTTACTTTAAATCAAATGCTTTCTAACTGACGTGGTATAATGTGCAATTGCGCACGCTTGGACAAAGCATACAGCGTATATCACAAAAATCAAGTTACGATATAAATTAAAGCAACGATATAGCTCTATTTACTTTTTTCTGTTTTTCAATCTGTGCAAATAATTTCCAAGAACGGTTTGCACGATTGGCTGTTGAAGCAAGCCAACAAAACTAGCAATGTCCTGTTCGCGGGTTTCCCGCAAAAGCTTAACATTCGGGCCCCTGAAATAGTTTTTCGTAATTGAAAATGCAGGCTGGGGAATTTTAACCAACTGTTGAAGTCTGGCGATTGATTTAGGAATCAAGTCGTCCGCGTCGGCGACTTCGTCGATTAGACCTGCGATAAGTTTGAATGTGATTATAAACTTCCCTTTTTCGTAAAAGTTATAATAAATTTTGTTTAAAAAATCAAAATGTCTGATCTTTTTATCGCTCGAAAGGTTATCGACTTACACCAGTGGTTTTCAACCCCAGTGCCGCGGCACCCTTGAGTGCTATTTCTAATCCACAAGGGAGTCGCGACATATTTGGGAATCTTAAAGAATCTTATTTGATCTCAACTCTTACAACTTTTTGTGTAAGATTAGACCTGAATAAATCCGATTATAACTTTCTACGTTGTGTTAAGATGATCTGTGTTGCTTCAGTTCCGTTTATGGTGACATTTTGGTGAATTACCTACGTAAATCTTATATGGATGTCGCAATCTATTTATTATTTTTGAGGGGTGCAGCTAGCCATAAAAGGCTGAGAAACACTGACTTACACCATCGGAATATTCCATACATGGAGCAATCTTATTGGTTACCACGTAAATACGGAAAATGGCACGTTATAACATTGGTTGTGTTGCTACTCGGATGAAGTAAACAAAAACACCGCCTTATTTAAAAAAATGGGAAGTGGAACCTACCAGCTTTGAGGGCATCATCAGAAGAAAACAGCTTTCCCTCCGCCAATGCCAGTTCCGACTGCCTTATGCCAATGGCATTTGTCATGAGATCCACAAAAAAGAAGGGGGCTGATATACCAAGCTGCGTTTCATTTAAACCAATAGTCCTGTCTGACATCATGATCCTACAAAGATACATGAAAACATTAGCTTGATTAGATTGTTTAGCATTTGTATACTAGATCATTATCGCAAATGTTTACATTATTATGCAATGCTTCTGTTTAAGTGTTGAAGCAGACTTGGACAGCTAGATAATTTCACTCAAAAATAATAAGGGAAAAATGTGGCTACTTATGTGGTTAAATTCCTGTTTCTATGAAACTTAAATTTACCAAAATGCTTGTCCAATATGACGTGTTGTTAACCAGTCATTTCAAAATTACTCGAGTCCCAGGCAAGTCCTTTGTAAAATAACTTTACTCCAAGTCAAGTCTTTTGCAAAAAATCACAAGTCAAGTCCAAGTCTAAGTCATTTGTTGTCAAGTCAAGTACCAGTCAGCCCGAACCATTATGCAATATACAGCAAGCAAATTGTTTTATGTGCGAAATTTGACATTAATATCCCAATTTCCAACACAATGACGTAAGTCCAAGTCAAGTCATTTGTCAAAAATGTTAAGTCAAGTCAGTCATTTTAGTCATAAGTGACTTAAGAACACTTCATTACAACACTGTGACTTAAAGCAAAATGATTGGGAATTACAAACCAAATTGATCGTGTGTTAGTTAAGTGAAATTTTATTTAATGTTCTACTTTTCAATGTGGTAATTTTAATCCTAATCTAATCTAATTTGGAAAAAGTGAAATGAAACATGATCATATTTAAAACGCTACAATAAATCTAATTGTCCAAGTCTGTCTTGAAATATGTTTATATATTATAGTAAGCAGTGTATGCCATGTGGATCAGTTTGAGCAGATGGCTTTAAACATGCATTAGGGACAACATTTAACCTGATTCTAAAGACATAACTAAAGCTTTTAGGCGTCTCTATTTTACCAGGATAAATGACCCCGACTGCGTGCACATAGTGCATAGTGGTTCCATGTGTTTGCTATTTCATTTTTGCTTATGTGTTTATCGTGTAGTACATGCTTTCAATATGCAACCTGTATAAGGAAAGAGTTGGTAGAAATTTAGTGTCTAGTATCCCCACAGCAGGGTTCTCTTTTGGTTTTTCCTTATTTTTATTAGCATTTTTATTATAAGGGGAAATGAGGGAATAAAGATGACCAGAGGAGATAAACTAAAAACTTTGTAGACTCTACAAACTGTTAGTCAAACAATATGTCAGGTAATTTAGAAAAATGTGATCAACAACAATAGCGTGAAAAATGGAATGAAAAAGTAACCGACTTATTTTAGTTTTTTACTCCTGAGATAAAACATGGGTTTACACTACCATATAAAAGTTGTTTATGGTAAAGATTATTATTTCTGTCGTGTAAGATATTTACTTTGATTTCAAAGCGGACATTTATTAACTGGTTTTGAAACTAACTTTGTCAAACCAGGAGCTCAACCGGAACATTTAAATTGCTCCAACCCCATTATAAAAATAGAAAACTACCACACAGCGTTAAGATTTTGGTGATCATAGTTTTATTTTATTTAAAAAGTAATCCAGACAGAATGCAATAACTCAAAATTTGAATTCAACACATAAGAGGCAAATGATGGAATTTTTCATAATAGCTTAAATGAACCTAAACGTACAGATTAGCTTAAAGTCATGCGTATGTATCACTCAAGTTGTTAAAACCTGTTAGGTGTTTGGAAGTTGTTAAATTTTACCTGTAGTCACACATGAGGGACATAGCACATCCTCCCGCCGGCGCATGTCCATTGATAGCTGCAACAACTGGTTTTGGAAAGCTGAAAGTGTCAAGGTACCATTCTTGCACAGCTCGCCAAAACTCTCCCAAATTCTCATCTGACCTAAAAGCAAAAAAAGAAAGGCAATTTTATGTTACATGACTTGAAAAATATAATATAAGAGACCACTTCAAGGTTCCAAGAAAACAAAATGGTAATCCTCAATTGACGAAAAATGACAACTAAATCTTAGTTTGCAGTGTACCCCTTTTAATAAATAGCTAAATAGATTTTAATGGCTAAAATTAAATCACTTAAGATCTAAATTGTAAAAGGATGACTTAACTAGAATGTTAATCCTAAAAGCACACCTTTGTGTAAAAACACTGTGATAACAATGTATATTTTATTATTATTACTGGGGCAGTTATATTTTAACCTACAAAATTAATATTTTAACCAAATTTTTTTGATGACAAAATTTTGATCCATTAGGAATACATTAATCTAAACTTGTAAATAATTTAGTTGAAACACAAGCTAAAAATAAATGCAAAAACATAGCAAAGAGCTGCCATATTATTGAAATAGAAAAAGGGATAATTGCAAATCAACACCGAAATAAAACACAGAAAACACAACGATCTGAGGCAAAAATTTAATGCAGCTAAACTGAATGCGATAAACCAGTCAAACCAGAGTGGTTAATGCTGACTGCGTGTGTATACTGTATAGAAGAAATAATACAGTTACAAGTGTTTTGGATGCAATTCAAAACTAGAATAAACACACACACAAAAAAACTAGGCGGCAATTTAGACAAACTCATTACAGTTTTGGTTAATTTTGCAAATGATTTTGACTCGATATGAATTTGACAAATTTTGACCTAATGCGTAAATTTTGATAAGTCAAAAAATATTCGCCCTAATAATTATCTTCGATTGCATTTGACAGCCTGGGTGTTCCATTTTACTGAAGATCATTGCAGAAATCATTTAAACTTTCATGGTATTTTAAATAAATTAAAACTTACTGATTGTACATCTCTGGGATGTTTAGACCAGCTGAGAATACTTTGCCATGAAATTTAGATGTAAGTAAAAGTCCCTTAACAGAAGGATCCTTTGCAAGTTTCTTCATATTACTTGAGATGTTGGCTAAAAACTCCCCACTTAAACTATTGACTGGTGGTTGTGCCAACGTCAAAGTTGCAATACCTTAACAAAACAATATTAATATATATATATATATATATAAAATATAATACATTTATTAAAAAAAAACTTTTTTTTTTGAATGAAATATTTTTTTTTTAAGTAAGGCACAAACTAAATATGAATTATAATTGTTGTAAAAATGATTTAAAAAAATATTTTAGTGATTAAGAAATATATTTTATAAATAAATGTAATCACCGGTGTCTTCTTGAATAGAAACTTCAACATTATTGGAACTGGAGAATCGTTTGCTGGCACAAAATAAACTTCTATTTAAAGGCAATAAACTTTTGCGTAGGAGGTTCTGGATCATGTTGCAATCTTGTGTTTAGATTTAAAAACAACCTGTAAAAGGAGTCAGCAGCTTAAAAAAATTGTGTAGTATCCCCTACAGTAGGGTTCTCAAAACTTGTTTAGCTGTATGGTTCCAAATTATTCCTATGTACTACATACCCCTTAAAAAATAATAAATTGAAACGACAAAACATGTGTTTTTATGTTTGGAAGTAGGGATATTAAGATATATGAAATTATATTACTATACCAGTATTTTGGACAAAAAGTATGGCAATATGATGCTAAGTGGCATCATTACTATGTCCTAATAAGAAAATTCGATAACATGCAAGCAATCAAGAATATTTTTTCAAGATATACATGTCAAACTTGTTTTACTATTAGGGAGTTTACTTTACTCCAGTTATTCAATAAGTTTCCTGTTTAGTTAATTTAAAGTAGAAAACAATACATTTGATTGCAATTTATGCCTGAAATTCCTATTTTTCTAAAACCATGAGGCATGAAAATACCATTGTTTTAGGTATCAGTTCAGATATAGCTTGTTGGAAGCAATATTTTTGCTATATGTGAAAACAGTAAAAACTTCGATAAAATACATTTTCAGCCAATTAGCACATAAAAGTGATGAATTCTTCATGAAACAGAGAACACGGGCGATAGAAAGGCATAAATAAAGTTGTTGATGTTGGAAGACTTTTAATAGTTCAATACATATTGCAGCATTAGAATAAGTCATTCGCATGATTGGTATAGTGGCTTTAGACTAGACCAGTGTTTCCTAACCTTTTTTAGTTGGGCGCACCAAGAGATATTTTAATACAATGCGGCGCACAATGCAAGCGAAGCAAACACGAAATTTTTGAGGTATACCTATATTTCTCTTAAATTGCTTGCCAGGTTTATAGTTGCATACCTTTAAAGCAGCGGTTCCCAAACTAGGGTCCACGAACCAACTGGGGTCCGTACAACAGTTTTAGAGGGTCCGCAATGAGAATTAGCCGTTAATTCTTTAAACATTAGGCATTAGTGAATGTGTTTTTAATATTAGTCCATGTTTTAAACATTAATTATCTGTCATTATTATTATTCTTTATTTATACTTATTTATTTCAATAATAAAGCGTGTTTTATTTTTTATTATTTATTATTCAATAATAAAGCGTGTTTGTTGATGTCTCTTGTGACATCATAAAGAATCTATTTTCATGTACTACCTGCCATCAGCGAATCGTTCGCATTAGTTAGAAAGTTGTTACATTAGAAAAAATCGTGACTGCAGTAGTGTACTACAAGAAACATGGGTCAACTGACTATTAAATTTTTATAGGGCCGCGAAATATCAAAATAATTGCGAAGGGTCTGCAAGGGTGGTACTAAATACCGAATGGTACCGAATGGTACCGAATGGTACCGAATGGTACCGAATGGTACCGAATGGTACCGAATGGTACCAAATGGTACCGAATGGTACCGAATGCTAACGAATGCCAACCAAACTAAACGTCTGTTTTACTCCTAAATCTGATTTGATTTTACACTGAAGCATATCTTGTCGCATGAGAGTATTTTGAAACGTATGAGACCTAAGGAGGGTTGCAATGAACATGGTACCGAATGAAACCCAATGGAACCCATTGTAACTCGTAGAATAATCACGAAATACCGAATGGACCCCAATGGAGCCCAAAAGATTTCAATAGGATCTAATGAAGCTCGTTTGACCCAATGAAACACGTAGGAGAATTACCGTACTAAATACCGAATGGTACCGAATGGTACCGAATGGTACCGAATGGTACCGAATGGTACCGAATGATATCGAATGGTACTGAGTGGAACCCAATGGAACCCAATACAACTCATAGGAGAATCACTCAATACCGAATGGTACCGAAAGGAACCGAATGGAACCGTATTGAACCCAATAGAACCCATTGTAACTCGTAATAGAAACACTAAATACCGAATGGTACCGAATGGAACCGAATGGAACCGATTGGAACCGAATGGTACCGTATTGAACCCAATAGAACCCATTGTAACTCGTAATAGAAACACTAAATACCGAATGGTACCGAATGGAACCGAATGGAACCGATTGGAACCGAATGGTACCGTATTGAACCCAATAGAACCCATTGTAACTCGTAATAGAAACACTAAATACCGAATGGTACCGAATGGAACCGAATGGTACCGAATGGAACCGTATTGAACCCAATAGAACCCATTGTAACTCGTAATAGAAACACTAAATACCGAATGGAACCGTATTGAACCCAATAGAACCCATTGTAACTCGTAATAGAACACTAAATACCGAATGGAACCGTATTGAACCCAATAGAACCCATTGTAACTCGTAATAGAAACACTAAATACCGAATGGTACCGAATGGAACCGAATGGAACCGATTGGAACCGAATGGTACCGTATTGAACCCAATAGAACCCATTGTAACTCGTAATAGAAACACTAAATACCGAATGGAACCGTATTGAACCCAATAGAACCCATTGTAACTCGTAATAGAAACACTAAATACCGAATGGAACCGTATTGAACCCAATAGAACCCATTGTAACTCGTAATAGAAACACTAAATACCGAATGGTACCGAATGGAACCGAATGGAACCGATTGGAACCGAATGGTACCGTATTGAACCCAATAGAACCCATTGTAACTCGTAATAGAAACACTAAATACCGAATGGTACCGAATGGAACCGAATGGAACCGATTGGAACCGAATGGTACCGTATTGAACCCAATAGAACCCATTGTAACTCGTAATAGAAACACTAAATACCGAATGGAACCGTATTGAACCCAATAGAACCCATTGTAACTCGTAATAGAAACACTAAATACCGAATGGTACCGAATGGAACCGAATGGAACCGATTGGAACCGAATGGTACCGTATTGAACCCAATAGAACCCATTGTAACTCGTAATAGAAACACTAAATACCGAGAATGGTACCGAATGGAACCGTATTGAACCCAATAGAACCCATTGTAACTCGTAATAGAAACACTAAATACCGAATGGTACCGAATGGAACCGAATGGAACCGATTGGAACCGAATGGTACCGTATTGAACCCAATAGAACCCATTGTAACTCGTAATAGAAACACTAAATACCGAATGGAACCGTATTGAACCCAATAGAACCCATTGTAACTCGTAATAGAAACACTAAATACCGAATGGTACCGAATGGAACCGAATGGAACCGATTGGAACCGAATGGTACCGTATTGAACCCAATAGAACCCATTGTAACTCGTAATAGAAACACTAAATACCGAATGGTACCGAATGGTACCGAATGGTACCGAATGGAACCGAATGGAACCGAATGGAACCGAATGGAACCGAATGGTACCGTATTGAACCCATTGTAACTCGTAATAGAAACACTAAATACCGAATGGTACCGAATGGAACCGAATGGAACCGATTGGAACCGAATGGAACCGAATGGAACCGAATGGTACCGTATTGAACCCAATAGAACCCATTGTAACTCGTAATAGAAACCCTAAATACCGAATGGAACCGAATGGAACCGAATGGAATCGAATGGTACCGTATTGAACCCAATAGAACCCATTGTAACTCGTAATAGAAACACTAAATACCGAATGGAACCGAATGGAACCGAATGGAACCGAATGGAACCGAATGGAACCGAATGGTACCGAATGCAACCCAATAGAACCCTTTGCAACTCGTAGGAGAATTACTTAATACCGAATAGTACCGAATTAAAATTTATAATTAAAGTCAAAATCATCGCCCTAGTGATTACTGTTAAACCGCCTTATTAAACGCGATATACTGCAAACTTTGGCTATCTGTTAATTGTTGAACATACTATAAGAAGTGAATAAGCTTTAATTGACAGTTTAAAAGAGTAAATTGCAATGACGCTTTCTAAAAGTATTGCGATAACGCTCGTTTGAAACGCGCGCTTATCATTGCTTCGTGGCCATTTCTTAAAAAATGAATCATTTAATTTATGTCCTACAAAAATTACTTTCTTTCTATTCAAGAGTCTTGTGATGCCTCTTGCTTAAGAGCGGTCATTGCACCTACAAAGCAACAATAACTTAAGCACAAAAATCTATATAATCATAGTAATATCCATGACAGAATAAGATCGAATTTGTCTAAATAGGGTGAACCTAAACCCTTTATTCATAGAAATAAGGCCTAAATGGCTGAAACGCCCGATACATTAAGGCAGTGGTTCTTAACCAGGGTTCGATCGAATCCTTGGGGTTCGACAAAGCTGTTTCAGGGGTTCGGCGGGAACGTCCTCTGAAACTTAAAATAATCTTCTATGTGCCAAGAGCATGTTTCATGTAACCTTATAATTTGATTATGTCTAGTTTCAGTTGCATATTAGCGCACGGGTTGGCTACAGAACAACAGGTGTTTTAAGATTAAATGTTTTATGACGTAGTCATTATTAAGTCATCCATGACAACCTAAATGTTCCCCCTAAACACAAATCCTAGATCTGACCAATTTGATGGCAAAATAGAAGGAATAAATAAATTCTGATCGAAAATTTGGAGTTCTACGAAAGCTTGCAGAATGACATAGGGGTTCGACAGGTTGCAAAGGTTAAGAACCAATGCATTAAGGGGAGGGTAACGGACGATCGCGGGTCGTCGTTTCTGGCATCGGTCTTAAAGTTTTACGTTTGTTACCAATTCCCGATCAATAATCTCACGGCTTATTTTACTTAAAAAATGAGTTTTAAATTAGAAGAAATAAGTACAATGTTGGTATCACTGTATTTTTTCATTTTTTGATTTTTTAGAGAAAGGCAGCCCAAAACAAAACGAAGCATACAATATTTACAAAACAAGAAAGAACCTTAATACAATCATTAAACAACAATAATCATCAAAACGAAAAAAACATAACCTGAACAACAACGTATATTAACACAGCTAAATGGCAGCCGAATATACAACTCAAGCTAAAATAAAAATTGAAAGAAAAAACAAACGCGAAACGGCCGTTTTGCTTAACATATTATTGTTTTGAACGGGTTTTTTTCGGTTTTGAACGGTTGCTCTGGTGTGGTTTTTTTCCAGCTGTAGTTACGAATGGCACAGTGAGTTTTCCATTCGTGGATGTTACATTCTTTTCTTTAATTTTATTTTGAAAAAACATCGTTGCTTTTTTTGCTTGACTCTCTTTGGACAACTTTGCCCACTGTGCCATGGGTATGGTATAGCGTTTCCATGCGCCGAAAAACATATATTCTCCCATTCCATAAATAACTTTTTCTAAATCCATTTGTTGGTTGGTAACCAGTTTGGTAATAGTGCCAATGAGGTCCGACAGCGTCTGCTTTTTCCAATCGGTTGCTACCTTAAATACGTGATTGATTGATTCAGAGTTATTATTGGTCCAATTATTTGTGACTGCTTTGTTGATATTTGGTGTAACCACACCAGTTTCCAATAATGGCAGAAGTCGGTTTTTACAATAATAAGCAAACTGGGGATACTTTTCGATGGTATCAGTAAACACTTTACATTTGTAATAAAAAATATCAAGGGTATTGGATTGCGTCAGACCTCCATTGCCAAATATTTGACCTTTTATGTCATTTCGAGTGCTGCGACTCGCCCCAACTTTATCGCGAAGATATTCCTCGACGTTATTTTTTAAATGTCGTGTACATAATACGCAGTATGAATCTTTAAAGACAGACTTTAAAGCCAGTGTTATTGATTTTTCATCGTCGGAACCAAAGATAATTTTGCTGGAATAATCACTACCAATCGCTATAGCAATTTCTGAAAAAAATCTTTGAAAAATTTCTTTTGTTGACATTCCATGTAACAGAATAGGACCAAACAAGATAGGATTTTCTTTTGTTTTTTTCCTGATAATGCCACAGTGCTTGAAAGATGTGGCTGTTACATAGCATTTTCCTAAGTTGTACGTTTTGTCAATTCCGAGAATTGCCAAATTTTCGCAACACATAGCTTTAATTAAATGAATCATCGTATCATTAAATAAAACGATGGATGGCGCCTTTTCCCCACAAAGATTAATGGACCTGACCAAAGGATGAGAGGGCGAAGATGCCATATTCAGAATTTCCAGAAGTTCATCAGCAAAATTTTTGGGTTGAGGAAAATCGTTGTTTTTCTTTTGCCTCTTTGTTGTGTGTTTTATGTTTTCTATTTGTTTTTTATTTCGCAAACCACCAGTTAAAGAAAATTGCTTCCCGAGTTGATTATATATATCTGATGTTTTTAAATCTATATCTTTCTTTACTTCGTCTAGAACTGATGGGTCGGTTCGAATATAGGGAGGCGTCAAAACGTTTGGTGCAACGGCGGCATTTCCATGTGCGGAAACCGCGTCCGTGAAACAGCCCAAATATTCAGCCATATATATGTCTGGCTTGTTGCACAACCACGTGATTCGTCTTTTATTTTGTGGTTGATCTTTTAGAGTGGTATAATACCGCTTTAGGGACACTACTTTGCAATCTGATTCAACTGAAATTTCTGTGTATTTTGGGCCTTTCCTGTATGTGAAATATTTTCCTCCGCGTTTCACAATAGAAACCATAGAGCCATCGGGGTTAATTAAGTAATAAGCGTTTGTAACAGTTCCACTGTTGGCTGACCATGTTCCGCAGTCGTCGGGAAAACAATTAATTCTTTTTCGTTTTTGCATGTTAAACGAATTGGACACCAGAAAAAAAACGTTTTCCTTTTTTCCTATAGGAATTGTTGCGTGAGCCAAGCCTTTCAAATTGCTGAGTTTCTCAATGACGTCACTTGCCTCAATAAATTTGTTATTTGGCAAGTTTCCATCAATTGATTCGTGATCTTGTTCTATGTCAATTGCCGCATCCTCCATTTTTTCTTCTAAATTAAAGGATTTTATATTCGAAACTTCTGTATCTTTAAAACTATTGTGTTTTTCGGAAATTACGAGCGATTCATCCGACGAAATAAAAATTGGACTGAGGTCAAGGCTATCGTTTGAATTAGGTGTATTTTTTTCAATTTTACGATAAGATGGCGTTGAACAAAATTTAGGACAAAAATCCATATCAAATGTTTCTTCTTTATGAAATTCATTTTCGAAGTCATTTTTCTGCTGGGCATCGTTGTTGTTTGGTACTAAAGCCACGAAATGATTTGGGACCCAAGTATTTTTTTTTGATTTTCCAAGGTAGCTCCACATAATAGTTACTGCATCGTTATTTTCTGTTTCGTGGTTTATTAAAATTGTAGGCCTAAATGTTGTAGATAAAATTTTCGCATGCCCATCTTTTTTTCCATTGCAAGGTGGATAAACTGACGAAATGGGCATTTTTAAAACATTACACAAAGCCAAAATGGTCCAGGCAGAAGAAAATCCGCCTGGTGTCGCACAATCAATGCATGACTGATCGTAGTCCGGAGAGACAAGCTCGATGTTGCTACTATTCGGGTGTTCAAGGTATTTCTTTTTGTTAATAACCATTTCTATGCAACATGCCATTTTTAGTGAAATCGCTAATCTTTCGTTACCACAAAGACACAATGACACAGCGTTGAAAAGACAATTTCCATTTGGTGTTGCTCTTATGGGAAGCATATTGGCAGCTATTTTGCAGGTTTTAATAATAATTTCGGCATCGGAATCCAACAGTAGGGTTGTAACATTAAAATCTACCTTTGCAAAGTTTGGTAAAAACTTTTTAGTGATTTCTGCTTCACGAACCATAATTTGTTGAACGTGCTGAATTCCTTTTGACGCAGCCTGAAAAACAATAAACGGAATCAATTTATTGCAAAAATATCAGATAATTATATACTTCATCGAATAAAAACGATGGAAGAAACAAACATAATTAAGTCACTACTGAAGTCCTGTTTGTGTCACTAAGACCACCACGAACATATTAATTATTAGATATATCACAGTATGCGTAATAATTGCAATACCTTCTAACGCTAAGAATATGATTAACTTACCTTAGATAAACGTGCAGCAGATTGCCTTATCATGAAAGCAGATGTGCTTTCTTGAGAGCAATTGTCACACATAAAGGATAATTCAGTTTTTCCAAGTTTGGAAAGATCCTTTTCGCTTAACTTCTCACAGGCCGCGTGATACCAGAAATTGCAATTATCACAGTATACACAGTTATTACTACAATTACGGTTACAGTTCCCACACGGATATGCACCATTTTTTTTCATTTTACAATTCCTCAGAAAAAAACCTCCTCTCTTCTAAAGCAAAAAATCACATTTTATTAAAAGACAACGTGTTGGCTGAGTAGCGAAAGAAAATCTTTCTAACAACTAAACGTAAGGAACTAGATCACGACTAACACGTTTTATTTAAATGTGCCGCTAAATTTCTTTACTAAACTTCTTGTCTTTGCTTTGAATTCAGAAATGTGTTTAAAGCAAAAAAAAACATTTTTTCAACATTTTTACCACGTTGTATTTCTGTTCTTTCTTATATACTATTGCTTGCTGGAAACTTTACTTATGACGTCAAAAGACTCCCTGTGATTTAATTGTGACGACATACATAACAGTAAGAGAGCAAAGCATATGATAAAAACGTAAGTGCTAATATAATTTAACGAATAACGAAAAAAATCTCTGGTAACAAAGCGGCACCCTAGAAACATATGCGCGAAAAATGTTCGTATCAACTTCATTGAATTGAGGATTACTTTTCATAAAGCGTATAGATCTAAACTACAATCTTAAATGATCTATAGTTTTTCTATAGAATAAATACATGAATCTATTCCGTTACTTTGTCCAGAATATAATAGTTTACAACCTGCTCTATAAAAAAATGAATCAGAATCCATAGGCCCATAACGGCATTGTAAAATGATATGGCAAAATAGAAGCAGTTAACCCAAACCAAGCGAAAGTTTTTTTTTGCAATCGAGGGTATAGAAATCAAAATTATTTTTTGACTGTAACACTATATGTTCAGTTAAGTCATTAAAATGGTGTTTAGTGATTCTCCTACGAGTTACAATGGGTTCTATTGGGTTCAATAAGGTTCCATTCGGTACCATTCGGTACCATTCGGTACCATTCGGTACCATTCGGTACCATTCGGTATTTAGTGTTTCTATTACGAGTTACAATGGGTTCTATTGGGTTCAATAAGGTTCCATTCGGTACCATTCGGTATTTAGTGTTTCTATTACGAATTACAATGGGTTCTATTGGGTTCAATACGGTTCCATTCGGTTCCATTCGGTACCATTCGGTACCATTCGGTACCATTCGGTACCATTCGGTATTTAGTGTTTCTATTACGAGTTACAATGGGTTCTATTGGGTTCAATACGGTTCCATTCGGTACCATTCGGTACCATTCGGTATTTAGTGTTTCTATTACGAGTTACAATGGGTTCTATTGGGTTCAATACGGTTCCATTCGGTGCCATTCGGTACCATTCGGTATTTAGTGTTTCTATTACGAGTTACAATGGGTTCTATTGGGTTCAATACGGTTCCATTCGGTACCATTCGGTACCATTCGGTACCATTCGGTACCATTCGGTATTTAGTGTTTCTATTACGAGTTACAATGGGTTCTATTGGGTTCAATACGGTTCCATTCGGTACCATTCGGTACCATTCGGTACCATTCGGTACCATTCGGTACCATTCGGTACCATTCGGTATTTAGTGTTTCTATTACGAGTTACAATGGGTTCTATTGGGTTCAATACGGTTCCATTCGGTACCATTCGGTACCATTCGGTACCATTCGGTACCATTCGGTATTTAGTGTTTCTATTACGAGTTACAATGGGTTCTATTGGGTTCAATACGGTTCCATTCGGTACCATTCGGTACCATTCGGTACCATTCGGTACCATTCGGTACCATTCGGTACCATTCGGTATTTAGTGTTTCTATTACGAGTTACAATGGGTTCTATTGGGTTCAATACGGTTCCATTCGGTTCCTTTCGGTACCATTCGGTTCCTTTCGGTACCATTCGGTATTGAGTGATTCTCCTATGAATTGTATTGGGTTCCATTGGATTCCATTGGGTTCCACTCAGTACCATTCGATACCATTCGGTACCATTCGGTATTTAGTACGGTAATTCTCCTACGAGTTTCATTGGGTCGAACGAGCTACATTAGGTCCTATAGGAATCTTTCGGGCTCCATTGGGGTCCATTCGGTATTTCGTGATTATTCTACGACTTACAATAAGTTTCATTCGGTTTCATTCGGTACCATGTTCATTGCAACCCTCCTTAGGTCTCATACGTTTCAAAATACTCTCATGCGACAAGATATGCTTCAGTGTAAAATTAAATCAGATTTCGGAGTAAGACAGACGTTTAGTTTGGTTGGCATTCGATCCCATGTGGTACCATTCGGTACCATTCGGTACCATTCGGTACCATTCGGTACCATTCGGTACCATTCGGTACCATTCGGTACCATTCGGTACCATTCGGTACCATTCGGTACCATTCGGTATTTAGTACCACCCGGTCTGCAAGGCAACATTTTTTCAAAAGTTTGGGAACCGCTGCTTTAAAGAGACCCCAAGCCTTGAGACCAAAATAAGAACAACGTTAACTTCGCAATAAAAGACAGTTATGAATAAGGTGAAATGACGAAATCGGAAGAAGACCTAAATGGCTAAAATAAGGTCAATACAACCTTTTATCTAACCCCAAACACCACCCATAACTAACACCAACTCCCCGAATATTTTTAACTCTAGCCCAATTGCTAACACCACAACTACCGCCTATAAACCCAAACAGAGGCAAAAAATCCGGGGTCAAAACAGGGGCGTTCAAATGTTGACAGCAAATGGCCAATGCCAAACATGTGTCGCCCAATCAATCCATATCCTTTCGCTAGAGTCCTGGGCGTAATTTTGTCTTATTCTGATTAATTTGGAGCTTAATTCGACATGTTTAGGTCTTATCTATACTATTTTAGATCATATTCTGTTGTGGCCATTGATGCTAATCTGGCGTTATTATGTCGCTGGTCTTAGTAATATTGTACTATGAAAATTCTGACTTAGATTGTTGCTTTGTATAGGTATTCTTGTGTTTTGTACTTGAAAGTACTGTGGAATCAATGAGCTAAGCCTAATAGAAAAGTAAAAATACATGTTTTATATATTAAATTATTTTTTTTCTTTTGCTCGCGGCGCACCTGGTAGCTTACCATGGCGCATCAGTGCGTCGCGGCGCATAAGTGCGTCGCGCCGCACCGGTTGAGGAACGCTGGCATTAGTAATTACGTTTTTGTTTGTCACACACTGATTTATTTCCATCACTGTGGAAGAATATTTTTTTTTAATTTAAGTGCAGAATATACTAATTCAGGTGTGCACACAAGTTTCTTACAAAAAAATATTTACCGAGATTTTTTTAAAAGCAATTTGTGTGCACACTTGAATTAGTAACTAGCACACCTAAATTGAAAAGAATGTAGAATTTTGCTACAGTCCCGAACTTTAGGTGTGCATTAAATTTTGGTCTGCACTCCTCAAAATTTGGTGCTATACACCCGAGATTTCGGCGTGGAGTGTCATTGAATGTAGATTGGGGTTGAGGTGTGCAATCATGTTATTTTGCACACCCGAGGTTGGGAATCCTCCACAATTTAGCTGTGTTGAAAATTTAAGTGCGCAATATACCAATTCATGTGTGCACACAACTTAAAAATGTTAGAGATGCACCTGCCACGAAATGCAGACTGGGTTAACGTGAACGATACGTGCAATAGTATGTGCGCCTAAATTTCTACGCGAAGTAAAGTGAGTAGATGTAAAACGTTAACAAATAACGCTTAACTCGATTTGTTATACTGACTTAGTGAATCAAGATTTGCAGGACAAAATAAGTGCATCAATATTTTTGTTTGTTAATAGAAACTGCAGAGTAACGAGGACTCAGTAAGGGGGTTACCCGTTATAAAGTTATTAAACTTTTATTAGTGGTGATTTTAAAACACAATGTTTGAGACTACGGGGCACGGGCCTACGGTTCAAAGTTTAATTGACATTTAAATATAACAAAAATATATTACAAAAGTGGGTTAATTAAACTACAAATAATAACAAGTATGGTACGTTATTGTAGAGCCGTATTTCTTTTTGCGGGAGCCATGAAACCAACACCTATATATATTTAGGCGTTAAAGAAACATTTCAGAAATAACTTCACAAAATCATGTTTTTAATTATGCTAAAAAGATTACCCCGAAACAGCAAGAAACTTACTCTCCAGAAGAAGACATGGACAAATAAATTTATTTTAGCTTTTTTAAGAATTAAAATTCGATTAGAATAAAAATTACCGAATTCTAAAAAAAATAAAAAAAATTATAATTTGAATTAGAATTGCATTTAATAAATTATTATCAATTGAGTTTAAATCGCAATTTATTCATAAGAATGTGGATGGCAAATATTACTGTGGTTGTATTATAATTTATAGAAGGTCGTTTCGAACAAACAATATTATAGCTAATTCAAATTCTATGTTCTAACTGAGACGCGAAAAAGTAGCATTTTGCTAAACTCGAATTCGAATAGGACAGGAATTAAAACACATAATCCATTTACAACATTCTTGTCTTCGTTAGGCCTATGTCTCGGATGTTTGAATCTCTGTTGTGTTTCTAGGTGTTTTGATTTTTCCAGTTGTTATTTGAGTCCTGGAATTAATTAATTAGATACGTTTTAGCATTTTTTACTTTTCGTTTCACAGTCATTAAAAAAACATTTTCTTCTTTTTAAATCAATTTAGGAAAAACAGACAACCGTCTACTTAAGATTTTCTAATCAGATTTTCTAATTTTCAGATTTTCTAATCTTCAGAATTTCTAATCTAAATGATAAAAACACTTATAGTAAGGTTATTTTAAAAAGAACGTCTTGATCATTGTGGATGGCCGGACTATATTTTAAACTGACAACAGTACGCTATGCCTATATGCGCTTTTAATTTTCATTCACAAAACGATTTCGACCAAACGAAAGCCCTTGTTCTAAATCAGGAAAATAGGTAAATTTAACTATAGATATGTAGCTTCTAAGCGTTTGTTGAAAAAATAGGAAAATTTTCGGCTTTGGGCATCCTGAAAATTGGCAAAATCAATTTAAATGCGTGCAAAGACATGTTCATTATGTCGTCATACAACGTGCAGTAGTATCCTAGTTTGGGTATAATTATTTCCTGTGATAATTTATTTTTTGTTATCTTCCCAGTCTGTAAAAGTTTCTAGGTATCTAATGATGCGAATCTAATATACCAAATGAGTTTTATTTTTCCACTCGGATACTGACAACGTCGATTAAAAATAATCAATTTACTTTTTAATGGAAAATCCAACTATAGGCTGACCAATAAAAATTTCGTCTTACACTATTGATTAGGTTCATAAATGACGTCACATTCATAACGCACTTGCTTGTTTTGACGGGTTTCGGCTTTACACTGATCAGTCTTGAATTAAAGGCAGGAATGATAGCTGCTTTCGTGATTTTGATTTCCTGTCTTTTGATGACATGACATATGTAGCACTTACGTAATATTGATTGCTGATTTACTTGAAAAATTTTTTCTGTCGTGGAAAATTATTAGCCCCAAAGCTTAGGCAACATTAGCTATTTGGTCAAATTTTGTTTGTGTAAGCTGAATCCTAAAGACTTCTAACACAACATTGTTTTCTCTCCAAAGAATCGACGTAAATTGGACAGAATTCAAGTCTCCGTTAACTTTCTTTAAAACCGTTTTATGTTTTGGAAAATATCGAATACGACAGTCGACGGTGCTCACAATTGACCATGTTTTTATTAGGCGTACATGAAACAATATTTCGTAATAACGAGGGGCCACAGTTGCCTCTTTATTTAATACGTAATATTTTTTACGTATTTATTTCGTGATTAAACTACACGCCACGTTGCCTTTCAAAACAATTTTCAAAGGGTTATGCAAATAGTTAAAGTGTTTGTTACACAAGAGGAACTACAGTAAGACACGCATGCGTAACGCAATTGGCCGATAACAAGAAAACTACACGATAAAGGGATTAATACAGTATCATGATCGTACCAAACAACGTGCATACAAGCAACGAAGCCAAGTGCAAAGCCGCGTGACAACTACTAGAAGTGGTCGAAGGGGTCAAAACGGTGGTAACAACGGGATCAGGTTTCGACGAAGTCGCCACAGACGTACTTGGAGAAATCTGTGTCGACGTCGCGGATGTTTCTACTGAAATTTCAGTTGAAACTGTTGACGGCGTGCTGCTAGCCAAGGGCGTAGAAGCCGTAGCCGCAGTCGTTGTAGAACCAAGTGGACTCGTCGTAACTGACGCAGGGCTACTTTGCTGGGTGGTTGAGCTGCTAGGCAGGGTGGAAGCGGCGATGGTTGATGTTCGCAGGCTTTTTTCCTCGTTTATACTTGCGATCGAACCTGTGTTGCAAAAATCCCAGTCGCAACACGTGAGTGAACAGCCGCTGAAATACAAGTTTTTTGTTTAGTGTCCGTGATCCCTAAAAATTCAAATTCGTTTTTCACTTTATATAAAATACAATAAGGTGGGAACTCGTACAGCATATTATACTTAACCAATTATACCTGGTAGTTATATTCACGCCCATGTTAGTCCTATAAATCTATATAGGTTGCGAAAAAATTTAATGTTATACCAGTTTTGCTTTAAAGCAGTGGTCCCAACCTGGGGATCGCAAAACGTTTTCAGGATGGTCGCTTGTACTATTTGTCGAAAGAAAGATTAACAAGAAACGACACACTACAAACAAATTAGCAGTGTAAGAAGTAAAATAATGCGCCAGTCTAACATTTATGTTAACGACATTCGCTTTAGTGAACCAGTCGTGTTTTTGAGTCAACTTTACCCTTATTTTAAACCAATAAAAAAGAAATGCGTAAGTTCTTGTAAACTGGCAAGGGGGTCGCGACAACAAAACTTTGGCCACCACTGCTTTAAAGGCATAATACAAAACAATATACAAATTTCTCCACTAAACTTACCAAAAAGACAGCAAAAAATAATTCAGATATTAAAGCTTTATATTTTGCTTATCGCTATTTATACCTAATAGTCAGATTTTTTGCCAAACTGAAAAGCGGAAAGTTGGCATCGAATGTAATTTGTAAAACCTCGGCACATTTGTCAGATGAACACGATGTTTTGTTGACGCATGCTGCCGTCTGTGTGGGTTCGCTAGTAAAGTTTCCTAAATACAAAATATACAAAAACTATATGTCAATACAACTATTGGTATATATTATATATTTCTGTTGTCTCAGGTTAACCCTTCCTTATATGTTTTTATAGATTTGGCTGCAGTTGTTTCAGCGTGCTTTTAGGATTTTAATAAATATCGTCACCTTGACATAACCGGTGACAAATTGTCTCGCCATACAATTTTCTTTACAAAATGTATTTCTCAGTTTGCTTGTGTAATTGTAAACCATTTTTGTCACTTGCGTATAGTTTTTACAATGTGTATGATTGCTTTAAGGTGCAACCATTACAGATTTTATATTCAAATCAGTTTGGTCGCTGAATACGGCTTGCCTAAAAGTGTCCTAACACTCCGGGAAACATATTTGCGCTTTTAGTTTCCTAACTTTACGATCCACAAGTGTTGCTCATTCTGACAAATAATATGAACTGTGAAAACGGAATTTTCGGCGTAAATGCCCAAAACTTCCTTAATATTCAGTACTATTCAAAGACTGGATTGCGTGTACCGAACCGAATTATAAGTGAGCGATAACACAGCACACAATTCGTTTTTTGTTTATGTTTTTGGGTGATTTGCATTAAAGAATCTTGGAAAAATTGACTGGGCGATAAACATGCGTTATTTAAAGGAGGTTATACAACTATCCGACAGAGTATTTGTTTCGCGCGCCACCTATTTTCACTCTTCGGGGTTGCACATCCTAGTTTTACGTCAAAACACCTAAAGAGGTAAACACGTATGTTATTGGCATTACGAATGAGTGCTAATATTATTGTTGGTAGATATCGCTTGACATTCTGATGATGTCAGATAACTACTTTGTTACGATTTTCTTGTAGTATATGACTTTTGTTAAACGAAGGTAATTTATTTTAACTAAAACTTAATATGTTTTTTTTTAACTCAGTGTTATCATTTGAATTTGTTAAATATTCTCGGTGGTGATTTAATCCAGAAAAACGGTTAAAACTACAATATGCTCACGGTCACGGGTATGCAACGTGCGACCACCTGTGCGCCAAATGTAACAAATTTACGAAGAATGACGAAGCTAATGATTTTGGTATGAGAATTGCTTCACGAACTGGCCTTAGCACTAAAATTGGCACTTGTCCAACATACTTGGTTAAGAGTTTCCAATCTTTATAGGGTACCGTGCACGAAATATCCTCATTAAACAGTCCTGACTAATAAACAACTGAGTAATAAATATTAGTTTTCTGCATGTTCCTTATAGTGAATCTGCGTTTGGCCAGCAGTCTGATCCACATATACCGATTTTGCTTGTGGGTTGATCCGAACATAAATAAATATATATGTTTGGTCAGTCGATTTAACGGTTGTACACCCCTGGTTTATCTGTTTAAACAAACTTGTTTTCTGCTTTTCATCCGAAGTAAAGACCGTTTAATTGTTTATCTTTTAAAGCAGTACTAATACTAATCGTGTAGTGTATAGCCTATAACTTTTCATAAACATTAATTATTCGATAGCAAATCAATAATAAACAATATACGCACGAAATCCGGCCTCCACTGACACGTTCATCTCAGCCTTGGCGCAAACTTGATCGGCTTGGCATGTTTGCAAGCGAGGCATTTGCGATCCCAAAACCAGTAAGTTGTGGCAGTTTATACCAAGTGCAACACTACATAGACCTGACATGATTAACGCTCGCAGCAACATGTTTAGTTTTTACTATGGACGACTTCAAACAAACTTTCTGTGAAACAATATTGCGAAAATGTGTTAAATATAAACATTTCGTGATTCAAAAAACAGCAGTTTGTATATTGAATACATTTAAAGGAAAAAATGTTATACAAAGCCGCTTAAATGTGCAACGTTTACGATATAACGATATTTTAGTAAAAAATATAAAATAACCAGCAATAAAATAATATACAGAAACCTAATAATACTAAACTGGGTATACTTTAAGTTGATACTTTGCTTCACAACTGTAGCCTACTACTGTATGATACTGGAATTCAAGTTGCGCTCACACAAGTGAGTAATGAGTATAGCCTCGAGGCAAATTGCTTCGGTGATTTTCGCAATAATACTTTGAATTGTGTCGTCACCGGCGTGCGCTTCTTTTCGTCGAAGTTTGTCTTATTTCATATCGAATGAAATACGTCTTGTGTAATCTTTTTTGGTTGTAACAAATATCTAGTTACAACTTGCTATAAGTATAGGTATGCCTTAAGTTCAGTTAAATCCGGTTGATTTGTTATCATTTTTATATAGCGTTGAAATTATCATCTATTTAATTTCCTTAGTTTGCTAAAACTTAACTCGTTCGCATAATATTGACTGTTTGCTTAGCTGTAAAATTTCAGGTTACGTCTTTGTACGGCAAAAAGTCCCATTTCGTTATTACAAGTATAGATACGACTTTAACATTATTATTCAGTAGGCCTAAGAACTATTCACCCCGCTACAAAAATTACTTTAACAAGAAAAGTAATGCAATATCACATCCTCACTTTTCGATCATGAAGGTCCAGCGAAAAATAACTCAATAAAATAAACAATTTTTCACGTTATATGATTAATTTTAGCCAATATTTAAGTGAGCCAAACTTCAACAACGTAAGCGAATAGGAACAACTTCTTTCTAAAAAGTATTGACAAAAATCTATTTTATGACAAATCGTTTCTTCGATCAACCAGTTAGCCTTACTTTGCGTTACTTGGCAAACTGCAGAACACTCTTTGTAAAACGTTTTCGCCTGTCATACGGAATTCAAGCAGTTTGTACATTTACTAGTAGGCTACAGTCAGTGAACGAATGAAAGGCAAGCGTATCCGGGGATTCCCTGCATGTGTTGATTAAAGTTCAGCAAGATACTGTGAGATTTGTCACGCTTCGTGGGAAATTACGCGGTAAATTAGAAGTATAGCAGAACTCCTGTTTGCAGAAACCATTTTTAGACTCACGTTTCATCGCCAAATCCATAAGAACGCTCAAACATAGCCCGTGGCCAGTTTCCATTAGATTACCGCAAAACAAAAACGTTTTGGAGTTAAGCGCGAAGCTAGAATAAAAGAGGGATTAAACATATGATTGCTATGAGAAAATGCATAAAATATTTATTAACAGCGTGAAATATATAGCGCATCACGATTACTCCGCAGGTTTGTTTTCCGACTTAGACTACTTAATCTCGGTTTACCGTAAGCCTTTAAAATTGCCTTTTGATAAGGCTTGCTTTTAAGGCTAAAAATACTTGTTCGTGTAGGGTTGTCATACGTCAGAATTTTCTGACATGTCAGGCTATATTCAGTGTTGAAATCTGAGTCTGGGAGAAACGCTAAAATGTACTTAAAATTCGGAGGTTTGAAATATTTTGCCATCATTTCACAAATACCTTTTCCAATTTTGGGAAATGAGATATGTGTTTAAAATGGTGCACTATTTTATTCACAACTTTATTTTATTAATTAGAACACCATATTAGTTCCTCCTAGTGGTTCGGTCCGCTACGGCATAATGTGTTTCTCATGCGGCCTCGGTCAAATATATTTTCCAACCCCAATATAGATTAATTTTGTATGTGCCTAATGCGTCTTAACTGAAGTTTTTTTGGCGCACACTCAGTCATTTTCTGACTTTTTTGTTGGCTCCTAAACTATAATTTCGCTTGTTATGGATTGTGCGTGTTTAAATACGGCAACCCTATAAACACTTATAGCGCTTGTAGAGGGCTTCGAAAATCAAATTGAGACCATAGCCGATTTGGACGTATAGGCCTAATGTTCAACCGTTAAGTGTTTTTCTAGAAATTCAGCAAAACAAGTCTGTTGGAGAACACAATCGTTACGTTTGACGTTTTGTATTATATTTGGTGATTAAAATAACCGTACAACATGACTTGGTTATGTGGCAATGTTATTTTGAGCCAACACTATATAATGTTGCCACGATAACCATATTTGAGTTACATACACCAATGCTTTATATGAAGCGAATTTTAGTACAGATTTTCCACGCCTTATTAACCTGGATTCTACATTGTACAATGGCCGAGGAGAGCGGCCAATAGGATGTTAACGGCCACATGAGTCACGATGAATTGAAGGACAAATTCAATTTTGTAAAAGTCATGGTAGAAGCATCAACTCCGTTGCGTGCCCATTGGCAAAACTTGGGTTAATGTCGACATGAATGCGTGGTATCTTTATTACGCTGCTTCACCAATAAAAGCGAAGCAACATGAAAGTTGAAATGTCAAGCCTTTTCAAGCATAATTTTATTGCTTTTAATTGACACTTATAGATGTGAAACAATACTTAACGAGGAGCGAACCTCTTCCGTAACATCTGACGCATCTTTATGCCTGCAATACAGAAACAGTTTCACTTTATTAGTAGAAAAACAATACGTCATATAGTGAGGCTCATTGTGGTAAATGGTGGACGGTGGTATTACAGGAATGGCGTTGATGGTTCTCCGCCAAGAATATGTTGTCAACAAGATTATTCACCTCACTAGGCTATTTCCCTTCAAAATTATATTTTTTCCTATTTCCCACATCAGTGGTCCCCGAAAGCGGTGCTGTGGTACACTTTTATTTTTATTTATTTTTATTTATTTTTATTTTATTTTATTTATTTATTTTTTTTTTTTTAATCCATTTCAGTGCACACGTTATGGGTACCAATTTTCAAACACAAGGGAAATCACGGAGATGGTTTGAGAGGACTTGGACTTGTTTTTTTATTCGCTATATAGCCACATTTTCATACTAATTTAATTAGGCGTGGTAATTCGCGCGCCTTCCACTTGGAAGTAAATCACTTTCCAACCTTTGGGGCCAATTAGCATTCATGCAGTCACCGCCAGCGGCAACACGAGGCCACTTGAACGCCACAGATAAATTTTCGTTTAACAGAAAATCTGCACCGTTTCTTCATGCACTGTACTGCGCGATAATTGTACGCCATTCGTCAAACGTAATCGCGGTAATTAAAAGAAACCAGTGGCGAGTATTACAAAGCTTGATTTCTACAAAAGTTTTTAAGCTATCCTCGTCTAAAATTGCTGGTGTTTTTGTCTCCGTTACAATGCAGTGCAACACGCGAATTTCTATCGCTCAAAGAAGTGCCTGGACGCCAGTTCTCTCCGTTGTAACGAATAGCCACGCCCGAAGTCGCATTGCACAGCACGCTATGTCCACGTTTGTTGCTCCTAAGGTTCCGTTGCGCAGTGCGTTAATTGTGCCTGGAAGACTCTGCAGAATTTGGCACTAGTTTTATGTTGCATCCCGCTTTACGCTCTGAACCGTAGTTTTGCGAGAGTTGCAAATGCGATTTTGTTTCTTGTGTTTGTTACTCTGATCTTGTTCTTCGTCGTTGTGCGAAGTACAGCATATTGCGCATAACTCATGTATCTCTTTCCTGTCGCATGGAATACGTTTAAACAATTGTATACGAAGACGTCGAAAGTGAGTTGAAGCAGGATTAAGGCCTTTAAGATCTTATCTGTTACCTTTTCACTACATGTCAATGCCCAATACCGCCACCTTATGTCCCTATGTGGCAATATCCTTGTTACTTAAGTCGTCCCGGGGCCCGGATCAACGAAAGCACAGTGTATCGCCATGCGAAAGCAAGTTCAACGATTATTTGGTCTTATGAAGCTCCTCCGCAGAGTCGCCGTGCCGGTGAGCCCTGTCGACGATGCAACTCGTCGTTCAGGCCAAAAACGTAATGCAACGCTAGAATTCTCAAGGAGGAGCAGCAGTCGATATCGCGGAGCCGCTAAGGTTTGAAATCGCATGCATTACTATAATACACCAAGAGGAGTGTCTCACGTCACAAACCGTGACACCACTTCGACGTCCTGCATGAGTGAAGGGAGGCACCGGGCGTAATTTCGAAGAAAGTTTTAGCAAAAGTCACCGTCGACCGAGGTATCGCAGCTGGAAACTTTCTGCGAAGAAATGTTTCCAAACCGAGGCTCTAGACGTCGAAGTGGCTGGTCGCGTCGGGACTATTCAGGATCCATAACTCCAATTATCCAATAAACGTTGCGACGAAAACCAGTTAAATGGTGACTCAACCCATTGAAAAGGCCTTTTGCATCGCCATTTTCGGGTTGTGTAACTCCCCTTCTTTCCGAGATAGCGAGAGCTGGTACAATACGGGTATGTTCCCACTTTAGGCAATCTTTTCTCCAAGTACAAAACACAGATGGGAGAGTGGCGACGTGCAATATGTCCGCTGAGTCCAATTGCTTGGAGGACTGCAACGAATTCTGTTTCGCTGCTACAGATGCCTGCGCCACGGCCATACTGTTCAACACTGTCGCAGTGACGTCACCTGCAGTCAAGGTTGCTGTAAAAGTCGTTATCATCATTTGTTGGTACACATCGGCAAAGACTAAGCATCTAAAATCCAAGAGAATGGCCGAAGCTCATCAATTCATTATTATCGAAGGAAGCGCAAACGAAGAGGCAATGTCCAGCCTATTTACTATCTAGAAATGTTTCCAGTTTGCGTTCCAAATGGAGAAAACGAATTCCAAACATATGTTCTTATAGATTCTGGTTCTAACACGCCGTTTTGCGAACGAAAGCTGCTGACCAGATTACTGAACGTTACATCTAGTGAACGGTCAATAATAATCCACCTAAGCACGTTGGGATTCGAAAAGCGGTAAGTTTGCTCATCGACCAAATTCCCGCAAGGATAACCGTCATCCCAGATCAATACCAATTGGGTCGACATGACTACTTCTGCGGCGTTTTGCAAGCAAGAGGAATGTCTGCAAAGGCACTGGTAATGCCTGAAATGTTAATCAACGGTTCGCCCTTTCTGCAGGTTTCTACAGATCGCTTTTATGACGTCGTGTGACAAAGAACTTGACGTTTTTTCTACAAATTTTCATGTCCCCGCTCAAACGAACATCCTGGATCCGTAATGTTTTTTTTACATACCCTTGTCACCTATGGTAGCTTTCATATATCAAACACCAGTTTGTTGGACTGTTGTTTTGACCATTAAATTAGTTGACCAAAACATACGACCCTTAAAAAACTCGTTAAAAAATCGGCATGTCGTGAAGGTTGGCTACGGGGATAGCTATAAAGTGTTTACTTACACAATCTTTAAAACGATCGTTCTTAATACTACGTGCAAGTAAGATTGCTTAATGCTTTATAACCAACTTTTATTATTCCGTAAATATAATTAATGGTCATGTCGTATGTAGGCAAGTGGAACACAGGTGTTAAAAATTGAAACATTATAAAGTTGTGCAACAATTATATATAACGTTTTTGAAACTCTTTGTCTCTAAAGCGTTTGATTCGACTCACTTTCTGCGCAGCATATTAGCGACTTGTCGTTTAATGTCTTGAATGTTACTTTATTTACAACAGAAGGATACGTCAACCAAATAAATATGTATGTGAAATGTATGTAAACTATAACAACACAATGCTAAAACAAGTATATAATTTTAATTTATTATCGGGTTTCTGTAGATAATTGCACGCCCGAATAATAATTACAATTTGTCCGTTTTTTTACAGTTTATCCAGGAATTTATCTAGTGGCGGAACAGCCGGAGAAAGTCCTTTGCGTGTTCGTATTTGCTGAACAATTTCAAAAGACTTTGTTCCGTTTAATAATGGATCATCATCTATCACTTTCCAATGGTCAAACCGGGCCTGTGGAAAAGCCTTGCCTTGGGTTTTTGAACGTAGATCTCCAGTAAAGCCTGGAGGGAGAAAATTTACTTTTCAATATTATAGGGATTGTTGTAAATTTTAAACAAGAGTTTGGGAAATTAAATTTGCCACATGAGATATATGCGGTATGAAGCCATGGAGAAATGGCTACACTAAGGAAACTGTGACGATTTATTTGCTAAAACTTTGCGTATTGGAATAAAATGGGTGGCACAAAAATATAGGCTTTGTTGCGCCATTTTATTCACTTTGTTTGTTATGATTATACTGGTAGGACGAAAAGTATTACCGCACAAAGAAGCATTGTTTTGAAAAAAATTATTTAGGTTTGAAAACATAATACTTATGGTCCTATGGACATCATTGATAGACAGCAAACGATTTAGTTCTTAATGATAGCTACCGCATAATGGCGTCAATGGGGAACATTATTTTCCAAACAGTCGACCCGCGCACAAGTTAAATAAAATATTAAAAGACATGGCTATAAAAATCCTCTGACCTATAAATCAATTAATAAAAATCAACCCATCTCGCTTGCCCAGGGACTAAATATCCCAAAATACCTCATAATTTGAAAGAAACTCAAGAAACATTGATAATAACGAGTGGCATAACCGTCTCACCAAATGATTCATTGACAGGCAAATAAGCTTTAACATGAACCAGTGGTGTGCCGGCAACTTGGGTCTCCTCAAAAATGTGGCCACGTCGTCTGCTTAGCGTTGCGTAAATGCCTCCTGTCGTATCCTGTGGACACTGTAACATAAACAGTTAATACGATGCATAGTAAGCTGAAACACTTTAGGAAGTAAGGAATCTCCCGCAGACAATAAATTGTAAAAGAAAGATTCTTGTTTTCGTATCAGATTATCTAAGACGTTTATAAAAACAGATAAAACATAAAATAATTTCTTAAAATTTACAGAAAATATATATTTCGCCTATAAGGCATCTTCAGTTTCTTAAATTTTAAGAAATGATTTTATGTTTTATGTGTTTTTATAAACAGTCTTAGATCATTACGATGCAAATACTTGTTCATATATTGACGAGTGACCTAATTTTTTTAACAGACTATTTGTTACAATTAGAAAATAAATACTGTTGTATTTAATGGGATGACGCACAGAAGTATATATAGTAACCGACATAATAAAGTGTCGGAACACTTTTCTTAAAAGCAATATGTCTTTTGCCAATAGCTCACCAAAATACAAATTGAGATTTACGTTAAACAAAAGGAACGATTATTTTTTTGTAATTCTTTCAATTCTTGCAAATACCTGGATTTCTACGAGGTACAACGGCTCCAACAGTTTTGGTTGTGCGGTTAGCTCACAGGCATAGAGGACACGACGAGCAGCTGGTATGATCTGGCCTCCACCGCGATGTATTGAGTCAGAATGGAGGGTTACATCGTCAATGTTAAATTGAATTCCTCGCATGTTCTCCTCGCATAAGACTCCCTAATAAAAAAATTGGCTAACAATAACTAATAAAATCCCTTAAGATGTTTATACTAGTATATATTATTATTTTTTCGGTAAAAAAGGATTGATATGATTTTAGGGTCTTTTGATTTCACTAAACGCCACTAAACGATATATTACAAAGATGGATTATTACAGCAATCTTGATTTAATTAACAGAGGTTGCCTTACACCATGCCGTGATTTCAGCAGTAAATGCTGTGATTTCAGTAGTTAAACTTTGTGTTTTTTTGCCTGAAGAAAATTTTGGTGAAAAGTATTTCATACCTCCTTCGTCGCCCATTGAAATGCAGAAACAAAAGAGTCCTTGACTTCGTTTAAGTAGGCGACGGCAGTTGTACAGTCGATCAGAAGATTAGGTCCAGTTCCTTCTGGCCCAAAACACCATACTTTTCGAGCACCTGACAAATCGTATGTGGTGGCCAAATAATTACTTCGAGCAGCGATGTCTTGATTCGGCGAAATCACGCCCTGGACATAATTTTCATGTTTTATATCAATATATTGACGCTAAAGAAGGTAGGCTGTTGCAAGAAACAGTGTAGTATTGATTTAGTCAATGATTTAACCTAATGAATCCATGACTTGACTTGAGTGCACTTAAGTTATTGTTTTCAAATGACTTAAATTAAGTATTTTGGGTAAGATGACTTGTCTTGACTTAAGATCAAAGACAAGTCACTTTTAGACAAAATACTTGACTTAGATTGAGTGACTTTTACAATTGACTTGACGTATATTAATTTGATTTAATTGAATACCTAGAATTGGGTAATCGGGTCATTGTTTAAAATGTAATCTATGTTAACTTGCTAAAAATATTTTTTTTATGCCAATGCTGTGACTTGACGTTGATTGGCGTAACTAATGATTTGGACTGTGACTTGACTTGCTATTTGTTGAAAATGACTTGACGTAAATTTTACAAAATGACCTAACTGGGACTTAAGTCTTTCCAAACTGACCAGATTTTAAGCCTGGGAAGAATCGAACAACTTCCTCGTGTTGAATAGAACGAGTGTCGCTCTCTTTTAATTTTCGCATGTATACTCATGCTCAATAAAGCTTGGCTATTTGTCGTTTCCCCAGTTGCATAGCAGTCAAATAATGTTATAAATACACTGATTCCCGTTGCAGATGTACAAGCAGCGTACACACAGTTTTAAATACATACGTTGTCAATGTCCTCAGGAAGACCATCAGGCATGTTCACAGCAGTCATAAATAGTCTGTTATGCTTGTTTGCTGATTTTGCTAAGCACGTTTGGTAAGATTTCTTGCTGACAGTCTCACGATAGGATACGATCGGATCAGATTTCTTAAAAAGCAATTACAAGTTACCATTTTAAGACAAGTATGTCATACGTACGTTCTAAACGAACCAAATTTAAACAAATAGTTTGAAATTTAAGCCAATGTTTTTGTAGTTGTAATGAAGTATACTAGAAACGAATTATGCTAAAACATCCCATCGTTGAATGTCCCAAATGTACACATTGACACCACATAGGCATTTGACACCACATAGACAGAGATGCAAGGCTATTTTCGTCTTAAAAAAAGCACATAAAATCCTACCATCGGTTCTAGTACCTTTATTGGAATTGCGGCGTATTCCTCTTCTAAATCTTTCAAAGCGATCTCGAGATGAAGCTCCCCTGCTCCAGCCACGATATGCTCTCCACTCTCTTCGGTTTTACATTTTATTAACGGGTCAGACTTCGCCAAGCTAAGCAGACGAATTGAAGGGTTAGCAAGTTGGTGTTTATGGTTGGCGATAGTTATAGTTGTGTAGTAAATTTTTCCTCTTTTAAATTTTACATTTCCCGAGTGTCTGGTACAATCGGTAGAAAAACAACCTCAGTACCGAGAGCTATGAGTTGGAATCTCACCGACGACCGTCTAGCCTAGCCTTGTTTGTATAAAAATTCTTAATTAATCGACCGATCTTAGTTAGCACCCCTAATGTATCCTGCTAAATTGTGATACATGTACCGTTATCGTTAATCTAAAGAACGACTTCTGAAAGTGGTATATTTAGATTACAGTTGTGCACATACGTGTAGATTTGTTTAGTTATGTTTAAAAATCTATTTTACCGTTTCAGCCCTTCAACAAGCTTAGGTAGTTGCGCTGGATCTTTCGGCTCAACAGCAACCCGTACAACTGGCGAGACGCTAAATATCATCTGTTTCATGTTATTTGCCTATAATATAAATTATAAGAGGATGAAACTATCCGACGCTTAACTTCTGCCATTCAAAATCATTAAAAAATGATTTAAAATGTTTTATTAAAAACAAATATTAAAAATATTGTATCCAAGTTTCTTAAAGGTGTTATTTTAATACAGGGGTTCCATCTTCATTATAAGGAACATATTTTTGAATAAATCATATAGCCAGTAATTTATAAAGTTTGCATTACAACCTTTTAGTTGGTTCGTCTTTTTAAAGCGTTATTTCAAGTTATAATATACATGGAACTATATAGAAACTGGATTAGGAAATGTTAACAACTTTTGTGAATATATCCTCTCATAGTTATTAAAACCTTAGAGGCACAACGACTCCATAAAATATATGTATGTCAAGGTAAACTAGTTCGATAAAAGGTAACAATATTTTGTCAATATTTTTTGGAATTTGTATACCTGTTCGGAGGTAGTAATGGTTCCGGTCTTAATAATATATTGATCAACCCCAACAAGTCCACAAATGTTTCCACATGGTACATCTTCAATGGGTTCGGTATAACGTCCCATCATTAAAATTGTTCTTAAAACATGTTTTGCTCTTTCATACACTTATTATCCAGCCCTATAAGCATGGTTGCCATCGACATGAACCCAAAATTAAGGACAACCGAAAAATTAGATTAGCATTGAAAAAATGTTTAAACATGCATTGTATTTATACGAGCCGTGTCATATCACATTCCTTACTTTTAGCCAGAAACAATCTTCTCCAGCAATTTATCAAGGTTTATTGTTTGTTTTGTGGTCTATTCCTCCTAATGTTGCTTAAAGAAAGTTATTTTAAAAATCCGACACATAACGCGATCGACCAGGTAAAGTGTGGCGATCAAACAGTGGATCGCAAATCAAGTGTTGGCCACCCCGCTTATAGCTGTACTGATTTAATCGAAGTGTCGACTGCACTGCACCCATTTCCCCATTCACCAACCACTCGCAAAAAATGCTGCCTTCGCCGCACCCTATTCTGCTGTAGCGCAAAATGCAGCACTAACCTGGATGTACCACTGCCCTACCTATCTCATGACTCAGAAGTGAAATCCTGAGACTTGTACTTCGCGGGAGTACCTTTTCATTTGTGATGTCATAAAATCTCGCCGCAAAAGCATAATTTTAGAACATTATTCAACACTGGTTACCAGAGGAAAACGATCGAAGATCTGTAGTTGTTGAAACTAAGACAAAATAAGGACGCAAGTCGAAAATAAGGACATTTCTTAGAAATAAGGACATTTAAGTTTGCTAAGACCTGGCCCTTCGAAATAAGGACAAATCTTAGAAATAAGGACTGTATGGCAACCCTGCCTATAAGGCTTGTCAAACTTGTTAAAGTTAAATTTGAATCAAAATAACCAATTTAAAAAGCATGTAACAACACTAACGTTAAATATCAACAAACTGTACTTCATTAGGAGCATGACATTTTTAATCTGTCATCTAAACCAGTCGTTCTTACCCGCCGGTTCTCAAACGGTTGCCGGTTTTCGCCATATTGTTTTACCACACGGTCAATAAGTTTGCTTCATTTGTGCAGTTGGCGAACTATATGTCTTTGTCAAGAACGAAAATGGATATCGTTTTACGTTTGGCGCGATTTTCACTGTTTTTGACGCATTCCTTTTCACTGCAAAGTGTCATGGGCAGTTCATGGCACCGATCTAGATCTTAATTCAAATTTACGCCAACTTACAATGACATTTATGCCAAGCTTACACTAGCATGTATAATATTTGGCCTAAAAAATATTCCCTGATATAAAGTACATTTCCAGATCACCTATATCGTTCGACATTCTGGTGGCCGTTATAAATTTTTTTTATATTTTTCTGGGCTGGAAGTGTCTAAATAAAGGTTAAGAAATACGTGTCACAAACAAACCTGCGTCGAATAAAGCCTTTGTTGACTATTATTGGGTTTAATGAATGTTGGACAAAGGATATCAGACACAAGTTTTGATTTTAGTTAAAAGCCAGGCAAATTGAACGTACCTCTGTATTGACTTGCAGTAAAGATCTTCTTTCTTTCCGGGCACATATTTTGGCCCCATAATACGCACTTTTTGTCCTGTGCCTACTCTTCCAGAAAAGACACGCCCGAACGCAAAGAAACGACCCTTGTCGGAAGAGGGAACCATTTTACTCACGTACATCATAAGAGGGCCATTCGGATCGCAGTTTTGTATAGCTAAACGAAAATATACGCATTAAATTGTCCGGATTATCCATATCGTGGAAACATGTTTCATTGCGTTATAAACCAGGGGTATAGCCAACACATCGATCGCGATCGACAGGTCGATCGGAACATTTCACCTAGTCGATCGCGTTGAATATGTTTTACGTCATTACAGTAGCTGTCACACACAAGCGGAGCATTAAAAATTACCA
The DNA here is from genome assembly GCF_963924565.1 of Ascidiella aspersa. NCBI lineage: Eukaryota > Metazoa > Chordata > Ascidiacea > Phlebobranchia > Ascidiidae > Ascidiella > Ascidiella aspersa. The sequence goes on from NC_139453.1 coordinate 20,684,362, forward strand.
ATTGTTGTCTGATCAAGCCCAATGAAGCGTTTTTTAAAGTAACAAGTTAATCTCCATCGTTGGCTTTGAATGAAATTAATGCTCAAAATTTGTAATAAGTGCTCTTGTGACGTTTTTACTGAACCAGTTGTTCGCGAGTCTCTAAAAAATATTTCAGCCTTTCGCAATTAAACATAAGTTGCTACACCGCTATAAACCAAGTTATGCTTTAAAGTAAAACGTTGATTCCATATCACTTTCTTTTAAGCTGTGAAATTATTTTTGTGTAAGGATAGTAAAACTTTTTGAAATATATTTTCTAACTTTAAAGTTATGACATCTTGCGTGTTTAACAGTAATCTTCAAAAGGTTAAACTAAAACGTTGATAAAGAGGTCATGATCAAGTAACATTACGAGTCCTTTATACTTATAAATTAAAATAAATAAATTTGTTATAATAGAAGAAAACGATTAGGCCTCCATCTGACCAACAGCAGCTTGGTCAGTTTGAGCTCCTTCGTACAGTAGTTCGCATCTGTACTTCTGGGAGGTTACAGGTGAAGGAAGATGGATTGTTATCATCTGTAGGAGTGTTTCTCCTGCAGGCAACCAGCGTTGCATGATCCTCTACCCAAAATGCAATCAAATCATATTTCGTTTAGTTTATTAATGCGACCAATAGCATTCACCTAGAGGAAGTTGATACCATTTACCTTAAAACACGGCTGTCGACCTACGACTCGAAATGCTAAATTATTATCCGAGCTGCGCTACTCTGATCACGGATTCTATGTATTTTCTTGTAGTTGTTGTTTACAAGACGGTAATCATAGTAAATTATATCCAGATTTGTTTTAGGCCAGTTATTAAATTGGTAATTAACTCTTTTGGTCGTTGCTAATTAACCACAATCCGTGGAATGTTTCCATTCTTTCTAAATCCCCGAATGCAACTATAGAATTAATTATGAGGCTTTTGTTTTGAAGTTAGACCTATATACCGTTACTCTTGGCGGGAGTAACTATATCCTTGTTCTGAACCAGTGATTGCCAAATTGTGTTTGCTGAAAATGGCTGTGCCACGAAATGCCATTCTTGCTACAAATGCCATAATAGGCGCATGCGAGAACTGAATGCATACTATCCTTTTTTGGAAAAACGATACTATATAATGTTTTCCTAAAATACACATATTTTACCTTAATCAGGGGCTTTCCGGACAGTTCGTTTTCTTCTTTGCTAAGTGTGATTGCAAGTTTTTGCAAAAGCATTTTGGTGATATCCGTTTTGAAATTCATGACGGCATCAAACATCTTATTAAAAAAGACGACATCTTATATAAAACAAGGACTAAAAACGCCAGCAGCAGAGCATTATGTATTAAATTTCGTTCTATAGCCTTTGCTTATTTGTTCGATTTTACAACTATTTGAATAAAAAATCTTCGTCGATAATAGTTGTTAAAACGCGTATAGCCGCTTAGGCAATACCTTGTAGATCGGGTCCAAGACAAACTGACAAAAACCGCGCACGTAGCCTTCACCCCCAGTTTTTGACCATTTCTTCTCCCTGGCGTTATAAAACTCGTCGCCCCAAAAACGTTGCATCAACTTTCTCGGTTCGATCTTAAACTTGGCGGCGTAGATTTCCGCGAACTGCTTCAGCGAAAAAGCCCAACAGTGCAAGCCGGAACCAAATCCAACAGTTCCGAGTTGAGGTCTGACCTATTGTCAAACAGCAAATAATTCGTTAAACGTTTTGGTCGGAAAAACAAGACCCCTTTGCTTGTGTTGAGCTAAAAATGTTAAGGATCGCCATGGGCTTAAAATTTGTGGTTTATTTGTTTCAAGATTTTATAATAGGCACATTAGAGAAAAACATTCACCGCCAAAAAAGAATCTTGAGCAAAATGTTTTTTTAGTTATTTCAAAATTGTTGGAATGAAAGAGGCTTTAATTTATTGGTTTACTTTTGTGTTGTTGCCTCTTTAAGTTTGTTTACCACGACTACAAAAGGTCCAAGCTTTATTGTCGAAAACGGTAGCTTAACTTTGCAGAAATACATTTTACCACAACTAAGACCTAATAATATTATTATGAGTCTCGATTAACGAGCACAAAGAAACAACCGCTAACTTAACGTTGCAAAAATAATTGAACCTGAATATTTCCCATAGGACCATCGTCATCACAGTACGTGGCAATTATCACGTTTGTGTTTTCTATAATTTTCTGAAAAGTTTTGTAAAGGTCTTCTTTTTCGAGCTGCAGCTCCAGCAAAGCTCGATCCATCTTGTTCAAGAAAAGGATGGGCTTTATTCTCTCACAAATTGCCTGACGGAGAACGGTTTCAGTCTGCACGCAGACACCTGAACGGAACGTTACAATTTTACAGCGAAACTTTTGTAGGAAATTATTTTTCTTAGATATGTCAAACTGTAACACGTGGGTTTTTAATGAAACACTGTTGCGATCCTGTGGTTATACTTTTCCGCTAGTCCAGTGTTCCCAACCTGGGGGTCGCGACACCCAAGGGGATCACAAGGGGATTTCTGGGGGTCGCCGTGTATTATATGATAACGTAAAACTTGATGAGAAATAAGCAGTACGAACAAATAGTTTACAAGTATAGGAGCAAAAGCAACCGTCAGTCTAACATTTGTGTCTATGTTGGATTTGCTGCAGTGAACCTGTCGTGTTTATGATGTCAACATTAAACTTCTCAATTATGAATCAAGCTGTAGCCTTAGTCAAACAATGTCTAATAACAATGAATGGACTCAAACCGTAACGTTAGCTTGTTGTGAAATTTAAATCTGGACATTTAGCCAAATTTTGATACCATTCGTCTACATTATTTCACAATTTGAATTTACTAATTTTGGAAGGTGTAGTATCATACACTATAATTGGGGGTCGCGCAAGTTATCGAAAACCTAAAAGGGGTTGTTAAAACACAAAAAGTTTGGGAACCATTGCGCTAGTCAGACGTACCGCTAATGCAATCCACAACAACCAGTGCGCCGTCAGTGACACGGAGTGCAGCGGTGACCTCGGATGAGAAATCAACGTGCCCGGGTGTGTCCACAAGGTTGATGAGAAACGCAGCTCCATCTGTTTCTTCCGTCACCCATGCATTATCCGCGTTCGATAGCTCATAGTAAAGAGATACCGCGCTACAAAGTTAAACGAAAATGTTTTTTTAAATATTCGATACAATTTAACAGTTTTACTTGTAGGCTACCTAACTTTAAGGTGTGGCCGAGTTTAAGCACTCTAAATAAACTGTTGATCTCACATAGGGTTTTCCGATACTTGACATTTTAATCTGATTCTGAACCCTAAATTTCGGATAAATCACATCATTACTATGTTAAAACATGCAAAATAGATAAAAATAAAACATATAAAATTATTTTACGAGGTATCGATATTACGTTCAAATTTGTCTTAGCGTTAAGAAGTTTGATTACCTTAATTTGTTATCAATTTTTTGGTTGATAAATTTATCTTACAAGTCAAGAGTTTTAAGCTTTCAATGTCTAATTAAAATATCAACTTAGATGATATACGTAATCTCGTTTCGAAAGGTTTTTTATTACACATTTCCATGAGATTATAGGCTAGTCACGTGGGTTCAAACCGCAAATTCTATTATATCTTGTTGCCAATTTTTGGCGCTATGCGCGAATGTATTATACGGCTATTGTATCCTAAACACGTATCCAACATCGAAATTTTAACAATTAAAGCACTCTTTGTTTTTTGTGGTTGCCGAACTGAAACGATGATGTTTGTACAGTATTTTTTGTCAAACTAATCTTGATATATGCCTAATATTTCACGTCTCCTTCAAATAAAAAAAATGGCAAAACAAAATCGAACGCTTTGTCTCCTTAAATGTGTTTGTGTCTTTTGACTTTTCTTTTGCACATTTTTGCACGAGTTGGCCGGAAACAACACGTTAGGCTGCTTGTTTTATGACGTAACTATATGTGACGTCATTGAAAACAAATCATACAAGCCAAAGAAACTCCTGGGTCAGCCCTTGCCAGCTATCTACTATTTAAGAAAAATGAATTGTTTAATATAAGAACCCATTAACCTAAGTCCAACTTAACAAAACAGCGACTTTTCTTTACGTTGATTTAATGGTGATGCATCGTTGCTGTTCGTCCTTTCGGGTATCAGTGAACCGCATTTCGCCCGCTTTGGCCTGGGCAATTATTCCGGCCTTAGTGACCAACGAATCGGTCAGTGTGGACTTTCCGTGGTCCACGTGGGCGATTACCGACATGTTGCGGATATTTCTCTTCTTGTCCATGATTGCCCGGATCTGGTCGATCGTGAAATTCACCTAACAATAGTTTTGCAATAACAGACTTGATTGCTTATTACTGCGCGCGTTCTGTCGTTTGTCTCTCATTAATTAGCCCTTGTTCGACATTTTTCTACCGAAATGCTTTACTGATAGTTATGTTAAACATATTTATTTTACAATTTACAAATATAAACCATGTACTTACCATTATGTTTCTGCTATTTTACGTTGTTTTGTTATTAACTTTCGTAGAAAGCCTTAAAAAAATAACCTAAACAAAATAAACGTTACAACAAGAAAATCATATAGGAAATACATAATATCAGTTATGACTTTGCTGCCCTGCGCATCTATAACTTATTCTCACATGAACATCAGCGTTAGAATAGTTTGAAAGAGGAAATGAATCACTTTACTTTGCTACAGGCACTACATATAGGATGTGCCATGATATAATGTGTTTATCAAAACTAAGAATGATATGCTGTCCATATTCAACAACCAAACACTGTTTTACCTTATGACAGTGGTTCCCCTTTTTTAATCCGGGCTAATTTAATTTGATAAAACATATTGTGACCGACCATGTGCCGTAAACCTTTTGTTACAAGCCTTTTTTGTGAAAAAAAGCATAGACAAAAGATAACACGCCAGTAGATAAACTGCCATGCACAGAGTGGTGATTTTATCTAAAAGGCTACATCTATAAGGGATCTTTTTCCTCGCTCGCTATAGATAACGACAATTTATTTTGTTTGCTGTCGCGGAAAATCGCCACAGTTCCAGTAAAATGAACTTGCTCAGGTATTCCCCGAATTTCTCACGTGTACCCCAGTTATGAACCTGTGTATCATATTATTCACGTTCATTTAAGCCGCTTGCAAAATTTTAAATACATCAGGTATAAACCTCAAATGTTCAATCCAATGATAGCGTTTAACTTAGGGGGAATTAGTTTATATTTAAGTACAATGCAAAATTGATGGAGACCTACTTGCACTATTCAGTTTCGGACGTTCTAGTCTTAACCATGGTTATCAGTCTATGCATCAGTTAATAATTAATTATTAATAATTTTGATTGGAGAACTTGGGCCCTAGCCTCCATTCTTAGTATTAATAGTACAGAATTGTTCTAACATTTTTTTATGGCTGCTATATTATTTTTATTAGCTATTCCTTGGACTGTCGAAGTAGAACAACAAAAAAAACGTTATGATTTCGAAACATATAGCTAGAAACTATTGTTGGCTTAATTTACAGATGTTTTTATTAGCACCATTTTTAAACTGAGACAACTATCCTGTAATATTAGCTTACCGCAACAGAGGCTTATGTGTTTATTTGACCTCGCAATGATTCGTAATGATTAGGATAACAGCGAATGACTTACGCTATTTTAATATTATTGCACTAACCCACGCAGTAATAAAGCAGCTGGTGTTTAGTCTGGTTCTGTCGCGACACCCTTAAGATATTGTTTAATTAAACGACTAGGACTGACTTTATCTGTACGCTAAAAAATATACGACTAACTATGACTAACATGACCTGTCACTTACAACCAGCTTTCTTAAAATGGTCAGTTATGGTTAAGCCGAATGCCCGAATAGCGAAATCAGAAAAGCGTGACAAAAAATCGTGACAAGTAATTTTGATTACTAACATTAAACCAGCGTGAATACATTGCAACATGTTTTGTAATTGTTAGCGTGTTTTATCGATAAAGTTAATTGGTTGCATCGTTTTTTTATTACTTTTCTACGTAATAACTCACGAAATCAGATATCATGTCCAGTGATTTGGGTATATAAAACCAACCTCTAAATAGTATCCTTGTTTAAAGGCAAAATAGGCCAATCTGGAGAAAAAATGAAAAAGGTGTTTATAAGCTAACCTGTGTCATTTATCAACCAAAATATTTACAGCCACTTTGATTTTGGTTAAGTCGCCACTGGGGGATTTCATATCAACTTATCAGGCCATGCATGCACCTAACCATGGTTTTAATATCAGAAAGCATACACGGTCATCGCATAACAAACCTTTCCAAGAATAATTTGTAGTGATTTAGGCCAAAGTCTTCGGGCTTTTTACAATGTGTTTAACCACGCAAGTTTAAGTAAAGTTCGCAAAATATCGCGTTTGTAGTAGCGGTTTTAACAGTAAGCAATTTTTTTTAAAGGAAAATTTTGTCACGTTTTACGCAGGATTACGTATTTGCTTAAAAAACACGCTATTATTTAAGTATAAACAATTTCTGCTGTCGTGTCACAGAAAGCACGCAAAAAAAATTAAATTACGCTTAAATGAGCACTAAAGTGGTCTTAAATGGTTGACTTAACTCAATCGAAGTACCTTTTCGGTACGTATTTATTTTGCAACTCTTTCTTTATGATTTCATATACTAATTGTAAATCAAGAAGAATATACGTTGATAGCCAGTAAAATGGGTCCATAGTGTGGGTAGCCTATCACGCGAATGTGTTCAGTTTTTTTAGGCAAGTTATGTTGTAATTACAAGCGACGGCGCTAACGTGTGGTATTTGTTTGACAAAAACTTATTAAGCACGCTAGCACAACAGTCAACTCTTTTTTTAATTATCGGTACCTATTGGTATTTTGGGGGGATTATCCGTATTTATAAAAAATAAAATCCAGTATAGTTTACTTGAATACCTGAATTTCTGAAGAATGTTTAACAACCGTATGAGTTCGCAGGTTATATAAACTTGGTTTGCTGAACATATTCGTATTTAGCAGTGGTCTCAAACCTCCCCAAGTGGGTCGCCTAAAATTTTTCTGGGGTCGCCATAACTCACGATATTTCTGCTGCTTTGGTGCGATTAATGTGTTTTGTTTTCTTTACAATGACGTCACGCTAACAAACGTGACTGAGTGCATCTAATGCATAAAATTCCTGATTTCAGCTGAAAGAGCTGCTAAATCAGCTAACGTGACATTTTACAAAATTGGGTTTCTTTGATTTAGCGCAGGTACTTGCAAGACGTCATTAAAAAAACTAATCAGAAACAGCCAAACGTCCAGCAAAAGCGACCACGTGCGTCGTCGAGAATCCTGTCAGGCGCCAGCTGCGAAACCACAGTGCAGTCGCTAACTTCAAGCGAAAAAATAAATCAAGACCGTAAAATATGTGTGATTAATTATGGTAGAATCATACAAAATTCGACTATCAGCAGCGTAGTTTTTAAGTTCCTTGAACGGAACTAGCGCTAAATTACAAGCACGTCTTTCGCCACCTGCAATACTAAATGAAGAACTTTTTGCCCGGGTGTTATTATGCCACGATTAGCGCAACATCTGCGCCGAGCTGTGTGCCAAGTCAGCTAAATTACAAGCTGCGGTTGAGGGGAAATAAGTTGTGGCCATTGCACACTTAGCACGTGGTCTTAGAGTATGCTTAAAGGGCATTATTTTGCGTTAACTATCAACGCGCACGACAGTCACCATTATACCTCCTTTCAAGAATCTGCTTCAGTTAAACAAATGCCGATGTTACACCAACAAGGAATATTAGCGGACTAAAAGTTTATCTATATATGCCATAGCCTGCAGTAGTGGTTAAGGGCTGTTTAAATCGACCTGAATAAATAATTAGTTTTAGGAGGTTTTACAAGAAATGAAAAAGAAAAACGATTTACGGATAGAAGCACACACTTTTTAATAAAAAAAAATTGAAAATAAATATTGAATTTTGTTTCACTGCTTAGTGCAGCGGTTCTCAACCAGTGGGCCATGGGAACATTTTGAGTGGGCCACAGACCAATTTTATAAAGCTAGACTTAATGAGAATTAAGTTTTATTTGTGTCACTACACTTAATTTTACAGAAATAATGTCGTGGGAAGGAATTTAGAAGGAATGTAAATTTATTGTTCAGCAGCTAGTATCTCACTAATGCACGGTTAAAGAAATAATCTGTTTTGAAACATGTTGTGCTGTTTTTTGTTCTAAACCTATTATATATTGTTTTTTTCATAAACATTTATTGGGCCACAGAATTTTTGTGCAACGCAAATGAGCCACGAAAGAAAAAAGGTTGAGAACCACTGGCTTAGTATCAATGTGAAAATAGAGTTACGCATTTTAAACAATGTTTTAAAACAAAATGGCGTGGTAAATAATATTAATCAAAAAGTAACAGATTGGCATAAGAAGTTGTTTCTGAGTTCGCAGTGTGCGACAACAGCCATCACAGGTTGAACTATGTCCCAAGATCCAACAACTACCACCGTTCCAATTACGTCAGCACACATTTGTCACATTGTCTGTGGCTTACCCGCACACCTACATCTTCTGTTATAATTAACGTTTTTGTTAATGATTGACAAAAATTGGGGGGCTAAAATGACTAAGCTATGCCAGCAAACGTGTTTGACCAACGGTACCTTTCAGAATATTATAGGCGAGCAATGTATTTTGGCTTTAGCGCTGAAAAGGACCGTTTTGAAAGGATTTTTACCTGTCAAAAAACAACCGAATGTTTGACAGTAAGCCGGAGGCATACGCGAAACCAGAAAAAAATTACTTACGCAGGTCGCCATGGCTTTTTAATATAAAAAGTTCAAGCTATTTTAAATTTGGAGCACTTTAGTAATGTGACTAAGATAACAGGATTACTGACATAAGTTTACCTATTTCCTACGTTTGTAAGACAAAAGTTCGAATTTTTCATGATGTTACTTGGGATAAATCTGAGTCAACAAAGGTACTTATAAGAGGTAGGCTCGTAAATCTAAATATATCCCAGCCAATCGACCAAAAAGTATAAAAGCAACAACAAATGTGAGAAAAACAAAACAAATGACAAGTGTTCGAAAAAGTAAATAAACACTGCATCTTCATAATTGAACGGCGCGTCTTAATTGTTTCGCCGTATTATTTATAGCTGTTTCCTATTTGTTTTATTACTTTAGGAGTTTAGGACAACCAGTTCTAAACCGTATTTTGTACCGGTAATGGAACTTTTAACTTGAACTTAAAACCGGACATAAAACATTATGTGCTGCCCGGAGCTGAACCGGTACAGTTAATGTTTCCATAGCAAATTTCGATTAGTCAATTATATAATTATAAATTGTCTGGTCTGTCTGCGCAATGGCGCAGAGGGAACACAGCTCAAGAACACAACGTATAGCGTTATACTGGAACGCTATGAAACAAGTAGGCTACCACCGGCAATAAGCTTGAATAATTAGAATTGTTATATTCGATGTATATCCAGAAGTCGGGGCCGAATTACGACTTTAGCTCAATCGATATTAGTTTTGCTCTGCCTTGCTCACAGACAAGTTGCAGTATTACCTTGTTGTTATACTATGCATGACGGTATACTTCAGAGTCTCCACTAATTAATGTCAATACACTCGCCTATACGTTCAAAATTTTACTTTATATTTATAAATTTGTAACAAGCATCTCAATACTTGCAGGTTGCTGTTTGCGACATTTTCAAGTGCGGCTTCACAAGTTGGCTGCAGGCAGTTCTGGTGATGGAAGGCTTGTTTTCGGTGGAAGACTACCACAACAAGAAAATTCACGGTGACGGCGTGATTATTTTGGCTGGGAAAAAAGCAAGGTTTAGATCCAAAATGAACGAAACCTATGCAAAAGCCAAATGGAATACAGATACTTTTCGGGTAAACATAACTAAAATTGAGTAATCAACTACAATACTGTTTAACTGTTTTCCAGTGTAGTAAACAAGTCATTTTGAAATGACGTAAGTCCCAGTCAAGTCATTCGTAAAATAACTTAAGTCCAAGTAAGGTCTTTTCGAATAAATAGCAAGTCAAGTCCCAGTCCAAGTCATCGGTTGCCCAAGTCAAGTCACAGTCAAGTCATAATTAGAGCCAAACTTCAAGTCAAGTCCTTGTCACTAAAACAAAACGTTACCCGATAAACTCGGCCGATTATTAGTAATAACCAAGTAAAATATTTCATAAAACCAACGTACAAGTCGAATCATTTTGACAAAAAGGCTTGAATCAAGTCGAGGTGTTTGAAAATAGTGACTTATGTGCACTTAAGCCTAGTCATTGACTTAAGCCATTACAACACTGCTGTTTTGAGCATATAGGGCAGGGATGGCGAACCTTTTCGTCGCTCACAAACACGGCCTTAATCTTTACAAAATGAACAAGTGGGTCATATAATTAAAAATTTGTTAATTTCATGCGAAACTTTGCTGCGGCGTCGTTTTAAGTGGTATTGTCTGGGTTGATAATCAAGGTTTTTTGACGATTTCCAAATTCGAATTCCCAGGAATATTAAATACCTAAATAGGTAACAAATGTTGCAGCATTTTTTTATGACAGGAGTTCAGCAGAAAGTTTTTAGTATGGTTTAACCAGGATTTTCAAATTTTTCATTCCGTGAGCTCTTAATTTTCCTCACTTTTGCCACTCTTTACGTTTTACAGCGATAAACCAAATGCTTTTAGTTGTCTGCTTTTCTGCCCACATTTAAAGTGCAGTTAATGTAGGCCTACTCGTCACCCCCAAAATACTTTCGCACGACCCACAGATTGGGCAGCCCTGATTTAAACAGTAAATAGTTTTTTTTTTTAATTTATTTTTTTCGAAAATGATTTATAACATTTCGGTATTTCTAGAGAGACAAATGGGTCATTGAAAATCTGTGGTGGGTCACTTGGTGACCCGCGGGACAGTGGTTCGCCATCCCTGATATAGGGTCTGATCCAACACAAATATTTTGCCCCTATGTTAACTATACTATATGCAGAAAAATGTTATTTGCCTCGTTGTTTTTCACTATTGTTTAGCAAGGTTTGTGTTATTTTTTTATTTCCCTTTCAATTCGACTAAATAAAAAATAAATAGCAACGCAAAAAAGTTCATGTGACCTATTAAGAAAATATGTATATACTTAGCGAAAAATATTATTTTAAGACACATCACACTTTTGTTACTGTTCGTCAAAATAAGCCTTTTAATTTTTTGACGAATTATTACACTTATATTGTATGATGTCGGTCACCTAAACTATTTTAAAGTTATAAGTTCTCTTTTTTATATCGACATTGTTTATTGGGTAAAATACGTCATAACTTTTTGTAGATTATTACTGTTCGTGATCCGTTCAGTCGTCTGGTTTCGGCCTACCATGACAAAATGAAGACAGACAGTCCCGGATTTACCTATGTATTCGAACCACTATCACGTCGAATCAACAAACAATATCGCCATCTGAGACACAGGCCGGAAGACCGCGAAGTCATTGGAAATGGAACAGCTACGTTTGAGGATTTTCTTAACTACCTACTTGAAGCGAAACGTAAAAACATTCACTGGGAATTTTACAACACGAAATGCCACCCTTGTGCTCACAAGTACGACCACATTATGAAGTTCGACACGTTCCAAGACGACATTCGGTATCTTCGCACGCGGCTAAATATAAGCGAAGAACACAACGCAGCGTTCTTTCCACAGAAAAATTTCAAGACAAACTACCACAAAGTGGTCGAGGAATTTAAAAGTATTCCAAATGAGTTGGCCACAAAGATATACGAACATTATAAAATCGACTTCGAACTGTTTGGTTTCGCCAAGCCATATTGGCTGTAACACTATATTTTGAAAAGTATTTTGTATTAGTAAAATCAAAATTGGACACTTAAGTCATTTATATTAAATCATGTAAAATTAATAAGCGAAAATAAGTACATATATTGAGGATTCTTTTCGACAAACGTTTACTACCAAAACTGTATCTCTTATTTTTATTTTTTTTTTTGTATTTTTGCTTCTCGTGTAGAATTTTGTATTGTGTTTTCACTAGGATACAAATAAATACATTTCTTAAAACTGCTTTACAGCCGAATAAAGTGGTAAAGTGTCTTTGAAAGGTTACCACGGATTTCGTTTCGGCAACTTAAATAAATTTTACATATGCTGCATGCATAATGTCACAGTTGTTTTCGATAGCTATTTGTTATCTTGGAACAAATTTAACTTATAGGCCTATATGCCATGAAAGATACGAATAAAAAATGTAATACGAACGAATATGAATGGTTTGCTTGATTAAATAACCTAATGTTTTTTATGTAAATAAACGTTTTTATTTTGTTGTAAAAAGCGCTTTTTATATTTGAAAGAATGATTTACTAAACTTTGACACGGAAATAAGATAAAAATTGGCACGTCGGCATGTTTGAGTTGCATATCCTTAGTTTTTAGGATTCTTCACCGAAAAATTTAAGGATTCCCGACACGAATAGCATTTTCAATATGAATCACCTTTTTTTCTTGTTACTGATATAAATTAAGGTTAACAGTTTTAAAATATTTAGCTAAAACAATTTAAATATGTCTGGATTACCGACCATCCACACCGTAACTATAGTTATTTTATCCAATTTAGCCACTTTTTAGCTTCATTCGCACTTTCGGTATTCGGTAGTTAGACCTACGACAGCGGTTGTTAAACTGGAGTCCATGAACACCTTAGGGCAGACCTGGGCAACATACGGCCCGCCACAACATTTTAAGTTTCTCCTAAGGCCCGCGGTTAGAAATAATTGCCCACTGATTCTTAAGAGGTATGTTGCCTAATTTTAGGGGTCAATGAAAGCTTATTGAATTAGGTCGGGCAATAATTAAAAATAAAATAATTTTTATATAAGTTTGTAAAAACCAGAAAACTGATAAAAACATTACGTTTTGTCGGTCGCTGCTTTCCTGAGACGGGTCTTAGATTTGCGATACCGCAGGACTGCCATGAAAATATGACTATTCACATCATTAAATTGTCGGAAGAATTTACAGCCCTATTTTGTTCTAAATGTTTTTATGGCAATCACCTATATATAGTATGACGTCGGATCCCGAAACAATATGCAACCTATTGTTATGAGACTGGCGACCTCGTGATGTATCAAAGGAACTTTTACACGATTCGTGTATATACTTTTCGTTTAATTGGTTTGTCGAAATATCGATTTCTATTTCTATAAGGAGTAGCTCCATGGCCTTAACAAATTCACACGAAGCCGGGGAGGTATAGACGCAGGCAACCAAAAGCAAAAGGGTTTATGCAGAGTGTAGCAAAATCATAGCATTATGAATTTGAAAGTTCCACTGCCACATTTATTTTTATATAAAACCAAACTAAAAATCGTATAACCCAAAACAATTCGGGCAATATCAAAAAGTAGTTTTTCGTGCAAGATCTAAAATGGTTTGTCAGCAATGAGATTTGCGCTAATTCATTCAGCAACCTATTGGTTTTGAAATTTAAGGGTGGTGTTACATATAGAAATACGTTGTCGATGGACGTAATTCAACAGGATCACACTTTACGCAATAAGGCAGCTCGGGTTAAAATTGACGCGCATTGTAAAATGCTTTGCGGCAGATGTGTTGCCGGCATTTGCCTCTATAAAACCTCCCCTGGTAGGCATTCAATAGGTTCTTCGTCGAAGAATATTTTCGAAATGTACTTGTAACTTTTTTTCGCAAAAGGCCGCGAAAGTCTGCTGCACAGCAGCTCCTCTTTCACCAGTCGGTAGCGATTTAAAATTCGCAAGGTTTCAGCGCTCGGGTTAACGCGCCACTCAAAGTACTTTTCGTAAGCGGCCTGATCTTTGTCCAACAGCATGAGGTGATCGACCAGGTGCGACGCAGTGGCGAAATCAGAGGCGTGGATAAAGGAGTTTAGGGGTGCCAGCTTCAGTACATCTTCTTTGCTAGGACCTAGCACTACTGGCACTCTCCCGCTGCCAATTCCGTTTGCCCAAAACTTTTCGGTCAGGTAGTCTTTGCAACCGATGGCATTTTCGAAGGCAAGGTAGAACTTGAACGACAACAAGTACTCCTCACTGAGATTTTCTAACTCATCGCTGTTGTTAAAGCAGTGGCCGTATCGACTTAACGGAAGTCCCGCTGCAATCAACGCATTGCTGTACTCCATTCGGTTTCTTGATCCGGGAAGGAGGTCGCAGTTGCTCACAACCCAAAGCTGAAATAAAACATGTTAAAGCCCTTATCGTATGCAAAAATACAAAAAATATTTTGTCAAGTGTTTCCAAATAGAAATTTGGAAGTTTGATTGTTGTTGATGTAGTAACCCAGACTGGCCACTGGTAATATCCTGAGCGTTACAATTGTTTAAACGCTTTTACAGGAGCTTTTTAATTGATTATACTCTGTTTAAAATATGATAACTTTAGTTACTTAATTGCATCTATAGAATATGCAATAGATGCCAAAAGCGATTAATACGTTTTTTGAGTCAAACGTTTTAAAGCCTTGGTTATAGCTTAAGGCAACATATTCTGCAATTATGGGTTGCTTTTAATTTGTCGAATTCGCCGATTGATGGTTTGGTTAAATTATTTACTTACGGCGACATTCTTCTTTTTTGCCAAAATTTCTTGCACTTTACGTTTCCCGTCGAGCAGGAAATCTTTTCCAAGTGTCATGTACGGTGAAAAAACGTCCGAATCTCCACGATAGGACATCGTCCAGTTTATGAAATCTCCATCGAAATTTTTGAAATCCCTGTGTTCGATTAGTTGAACGTAGGTTGGGCTCTCTAACGTTTGAAAGACGAATACTTGATCGGGGTGCCTGACAATATAAAGAAACATCAAACATCTTCAACCCAAAGTCACGATACATTAATAAACTTTTTCACTAGTAATAATGCTGAAAAACAAATTTATACTTGTGCAAAATGCATTCCTAAAAATACTAACGTATAAACAGCAAAAAGTTTCTCTAATATGTTTTTGTAATTGTTTTTGTTCTTCTCCTCTGTCTGTTAGTCGTTTTGCTCATTACAAGATAGAAGGCGGAAAGGAAGTCAAGCAGTACGCCTAAAGTTTAAAAAACTGCATTTGTCGTTACCCTAATAACTTCTTGATAAAAATAAGTGAAAAACCCTTTCTAAGTTTAAACTCTTCACGGTGACTACTATATTTTTAACAACTCTTAAACGAAATCAGCAAATTTATTTGAATGTGGCTCTTCAATTAAATGCAGCTCTTATAGAAGGGCCGTATCATAACATGGTTGAATGTGAGGTTTAAGCAAAATTATTTTATTTTAGCATTCCTTATAAGCTTTTTTTGTTACTGTGAAAAAGCATGTAGGCCAAACAAGAAAAAACAAAAGAAAGTGTCCCACTAATATTTTCGGTTTGTACTTAACATATTATGCATATTCGGTTAAGTGCACATTTTGTCTTGCTATGCGTGAGTTTGACGATTGCCTTATTTAAAATGAAGTATAACAACAGATATCTCGATGATCTTGATATGCTTTGTATATTCTTACTTAATCATAGCCTACGATGCGATTGTAGAAAGCCCGCACATTTTTTTGGAGCGACCCTAAAATAGCAGACCTAAAGTTGTGCGACCCATATATTTCGATTTTTTTCGTGAATCTGGATTCGGTGTTTGTTTACTTCGACAAGTTAAAGCTGTAAATATCATTTTTTTATTAAGCCTAAGAAGCGCACAGAAGCCTTTTGAGTTTATATGCCTTGGAGATACGACATGTCGATGAAATATTTATTTTGTAAGTAATTATATTTCTATGGTCCGGCGGTTGAACGTTTTAGATGTTATTGACCCAAAGTGTACAAAAGCATGGAGACCATACGGAAACATGCATGTGAAGCGCATTAATAAGTCTAGATAAATTTAGATATATACATAATTTTCTTTATTGACTAATTTTTTTTATTTTAATGGGGCCACTGAAGCTTTTTTCGTGTAGTAAAGACCCAGCAGTAAATGCTCTTTAGGCGAAATGAACCAATGCTACACAAGACAACCCAACGTGCAACGTATTCACTATTCAGACATACACAGCAGCATGTTCGGAACCGATAAGACCGCACTCCATAACTCGCAAAGGTGGAATAGCATAGGGTGGAATACCCTATGTCTAAGGTATGAGTGTAGATGAGCACATACATTATTTTAGTTACGGGATGGGTAGAACACAGGACTATGTATTTAACGCGGTCCGTCAATTGGAGTGAATTCTCGACATTCAACGTTAACTATAATGAAAAAATATAGCGTGAAAATGCTAGTGCTGAAAGAAAAAATGAAATACACGTATAGGCAGTTCTGCCTTACACTTCAAAACTATACAGCTATACATAAATTGTAAGATTTACGTGTCCTGAAGAGGTTAAACAATCTATTCGTTTTATAGATTTGAACATCGGGTAAATTTATTTGCGTCTGTGAAATAGTAATGTAATGAGCTTAACGGCAAAATTGAGTTACACTATACGATTACATGTTTTGTGTTTGCCGCAAATTTTTAAATAATATGTTTTTATTGTGAACGTAAATGGATACACATTTCACTCAAAACAAGCGGAAACTTTTCGCGATTAGGGCAAAAGCATCACCGCCTTCTTTTAAAATGTAATTTGATCCTTCTTTAATTTCCCATCCTGATAGATGGTCCTCGATTAACAGTTTTAGTAATTAAATAATTACAAATTACACGTTTTAAAAATCAAATTTTCGGTTTTAACCAGGGAGTCGAACCGGAACCGAACCGGAACTTAATGAACCGGTTTTGGGTCAATTTTGTCCGAGACCGATCCTAAACTGTTTTTTGAACGATTTTAAGGAGCCGAACCGGAATTGAACCGAATAATTTGAAAAAACATGAAGCTTGACTGAACCTGAACCTGTTAACAAAAGCGGTTCACTCCAGCATGACATCACAACCTGTATTTTAAAGAGTCAAGTTATGCCATGTTTAAAATTTTATGAACAAATTTGAATATTGATTAAAAAAATGTTGACTTTTTTGTTTTTTAGGTATTTCAATAATGAGTTGCTGTTTTTTTTTAAACTTAACGTAACTTTGATTAAACTTTATTTAATCTTATTCAAAGATTAATTTCTACATTTAGTGACCCACGTTTTTAGATTTAACGCAACTTATATTATATCCGAACCGGAACTTTATGAACCGGTTTTAAAATAACGATGATCGAACCGGATCTGATCCGGAACTTTTAAATTGCTGCGATCCGAAACCGGAACTGAACCGTATTCCGAAAAAAATCCTTGGACCCGAACCAAACCTGAACCGGAAAAATCAAATGGTTCGAGTCCCTGGTTTTAACAATAAAATTTGTCAAAATTTGTTACGGCCCACCGAGACTATTTTGACGTAATAGTACCATTGGACTGTAACGTTGTTGACTAATATTTTCATGCTGTTACATAAAGCCAAGTTTATATATTATACACCAGGCAGCTAATGTAATTGTTTAGACTTTAGAAACCTCCTGAAAGCGTAACTACACGTAACATTGCCTTTTTGCGATAGTTTTTGTAATATATCAGCCATGATGCAAAGTTTCAGCAAACTTACACGGACGTCGGACATGCTACTACGTAAAATGTAATAGTAATCAAGCGTAAACAGCCTAATCGAGTTTTATATTTCGATTGATTACGCAAAATTGTAATAGAGTTTAATTGTAGCGATAAATAATTAATCATTATTTTACATCGCCGGGGCAACGCTATTTAAGCAACGATGGGCGTACGTGAAAATATGTCGCAAAATACTTTATTAAGTTAAGTACAAAACAACAACTATGTAGTTAAGTTCACTCTAAAAAGAGTTATATGGTATGTTAATTAACCATATAGTACATTAATTTTCTGGCACAATCGCTTTAGTGAAAGTGAGTTATTTATAGATCGTATAGAAGTGCATTGAAAACCAACCTGATAGAATTTATTATGGAAATTTATGCAAAGTTTTTTCTATGTAAATGATTATGCAAATTTTCACAATTTAAATAGTTTCGATTATTTTTTGAATCATAAAAAAATGCTATTTTGCAAGATATTTATTCCAAACTTCAGAAAGACGAAGATTGTTTCTATAGAACACCACACGGCAACTTGAAACTGTATTACAATAAAATTGCACCACCGCCATAGGTTAATTTCTTGTCTAACATTTACCGAAGAAGAACAATGCAAGCTGTCTTGGCAACAGTATTCAACATTTTTTTGGTCACCTGTAATGTATCCAAGGCATCGTTTCTTGATCCAGTGCCGAGTAGTGAAACAGCACAGAAGAAGCATCTTGAATTTTAGACCGATTGTAAGTAATCTGACAGATGCCCACCATGCCTTCTTTCGGGCCTTCAGTGACAACACCCCAGGGCTTCCTCCATACTAGTATCAGTGGATTGCTGCGTCTATCACTATCTGGCCTTATGCTTGCGGCAAGTAAATCAGTCGTCGTTAACGTGGTCGTTCTGCGTGAAAAAAGTTCGTAGCCTACTATGGCGCTGTTATACATATTCCTGTATGTGGTGAGAAATGTAAAGAGAAGTATAATCTTTTTATCACGAGTCAACTTTAAACCGTCGCGGTGCTAATGTGTAGATTTATAGGCGGACCAAGTTTATTGCGCTTTATTGGTTTTCAATAGGCAAAAAGGGAAAAAGTGACAAGCAAAACTAACAAACCTGCCAAAATTAAACATTCTGCGAGTGCGCATTTCGATCCAGGCTATTTGAAGAAAGCTGAGAGCTGCAACGGTTGTTATGAACCCGCCTAAGAGTATTCGTGCCTTCAGTTTCATTTTTATAGTTAATCCAGGAATCGAAATCTGGCGAGAAAATATTGCAAACAGGAGATTATAACGCTTTGCGTGCCAAAATGATGCCTACTTCTGTATGGGCTTTGATATTCTTATTACGTCTTGCTACAACCTACAACCATTATGCTCCAAACTTTGCGTACCAATTAAGCATACTTTGAAAACTGCCCAATTCGGTTAAACTGTTTCTAAACATTTTTGACTTTGGTTTAATCCATAAACCCAGCTTAGAACTAAAGCTTTGGTAAAACATTTTACCAGCAAAAAGCTATACCTATTTAAACCCAACAACGGTTAGCTGCTTTCCATTTGTTCGGGATCTATGTAACTGTAATTTATTCTCCTTTTATACAAACTACTGTTGCTAATTGAAAACAACACAGGACTTAACGTTTGCGAAAAACACTACTGTAACTCAATAACGACATAGTGACATAGACATATATTATGTGCCGCTGTGAACAGTATAGACTGCATGCACATAAACAATTAGGCGCGTATTTTCAAAGGAAAAGGCCATTCAATTTTCAGGATGCCAAACAACTATACGTAACAAAAAAGAGCCAATGACTATTGATTATAATGCCATATTCAGTCGTTGGGTTCGTTGCAGCATAGTTATTTTGCCGAGTCTGTAAACAATAGGCAAATTAATCCAAGAACTGTACTTTGCTTACTTGTTGAGGTTTGCCGCGTATCTTAATCTGGCGCTAGCAAGTCCCAAAATTTTGTTTTGGAATGTTGTTATTCGCACAAACCAATACAGTTCTATTTGTCAATATTAGAAAACACTTCAATTTATTTCTATCAATTACTCTAATTGTTTAAACCGGTGGTTCGCAAACTTTTTTCCCAGCGACTCTTTAGGAATGGTTTTCTGCGTTTGAGAAGCTTTCGTTTAAACTTTAAACTATTAAAAAACTGGAAATAAAAAAGTCAAACTTCGGTATTGTAGGAAACTCATTGAAAAGCTAACAGCATTTAATAATTTTCAGCTGAATATCGGGTGTCGATTGTTTGTTTTTTTATCAAACTGGTTATTGCTCACTGAAATATTCATCAACATGAGTGTAAAACTGCAAACTAGATCTCGGCGATTATTTCAAGTGTAATTTGCACGTAAACTGAAGTTCGCATAGATCACGGGTGGCAAACCAGTCAGACAACAAGAGCCGCATTTCTTACTTGGTTAACCGCAAAGAGTCACACCTCACAAATGAAAAGAAAAGAATGGCCTATCACTCTATTTCTTGCTGACTTCCACAAAGCGATCGCACGAAACGTGAAAAAGAGTGCCTCTATTCAATTAAATAGACAAATATTTAATTTAGAGGGTGACTCGACACAGTGGTTTAAAAAATGCACATTTATCAATACAATGTCGTTTATCAAGATGATTTGAACAAATAACCTGCGAATCATTGACTCACAGTTTTATGGCTGTTTTGCGAAGTTCAAAAATTATACTTTTTGCGTTTGTCATATTTTAAAAGTGTTACTAACAATGCATGGCCTTAAGACAAACAGACTGAGTCTGAACCGGCAAATACAAATAACTTTGCCAAAGAAAATCGACACATTCCAAGATATCATATGTGCAGCATTGACGTGAAAGCCGCATAAAACTGGGTGAACGGCTGCATATGGGTCGCGAGCCGCGTGTTGGCCACCCCTGGCATAGATCATTAAATATATTAACTTTCAAATTCATGATGAAAACAAGATCTGCACTATTTACACATTTACTAGCTAAATCTCTATTAGGTTTTCGCATACCTAACTAATATTAAAATAAAAATAATATTTCGCTATCATAAGTGCGGATTATGTTTTCACTGTAAAACTTTTCGTTTGAGTTAACCCTTTTTTCGAGTTTGTATTGTTAACGCCATTCTAGTGGCGCAGTGTTCAATATAATTTTATTAATTTAACTCGTTTATCTTGTAAGAATATTGGTTAAATCAACACCGTTTTATAATCGAGGGCGGTATACTAATTTTATTTGTTCCAAAATAGACATAACAAGATAACAAATTATAAAAACCAAATTGCTATAATTACATGGTTTATTTTTAATTATTAAAAACAAATTACGTAATAATTCAATTTAAAATGCCTCATTTGACTAGCAAATGGAGTACTAACATAATTCTCTTTTAATACCAAATCTATGTAGAATAGTCTAATAATTGCATATTTACACCATTACACGTTTTTAAATTATAAAGCCAGCAACTAAAACACTACACCACAACAGAAAGCCATTCAAGAGATGAATTGTCGCATGGTCACTTTGCGTTGAAGTATCGGGTCCTTGTGTTGAAGTTGCTGGTCCTATAAAATTATGAAACTGATGTTGGAGAAGTATAGATAAGTGTTTTTATAACTGTATTGTCATGCATTTAGTTTTTAACAACCTTTTTCGAAATCACTTATGTGTAAGTCTGGCCATGTGTAAAAAAATAATGCTGGACCAAGTCTATGTCATTTTCAGCAAGTCGCGTCAAAAGTATATTTAACATGTCGGTGACATGCGTCCCTTGGCTACCAATGTCGTCTACAAACATGTTTACCAATTCTAGTGCATCAGCCTAAGCACTTAACAGTTTTACAGTTACAATATTTGAATTTTAAATTATTGCTAGCAGAAAAAAGCAGATGATATATTGTATCACCAACAAAATTATTTAGGCTAAATAGTAGATGATAGTAATAGGAAGTCATTAATTGTTTAACATTGTTAAAAAGAAATCGGTACCAACCCACAAACGACACAACTGGAGAGGGATTAAGATCATGAAAATTGGTTTCCGTTATATTTGGGTCTCTAGTGGGACTTTCTTCACTTTCATCAATCAGAGTTTCCTCAATATAGCTTGTCGATTTTCTGCGCGAAATAGCAGGTCAGTAATATGAAGCAACGCAGACCAAAGTTACATATTTATTTTGAAAAACGACAGTTATCACTATGCCATAGAAATAGTTATAAGCCTATCTAAATCAAAGTATGCAACCTTTTATGCTGACGGGCCGATTAATTATCGGTAAGCAGATTAGACTGTTAGTCATATATCTGTATGTAAATTATTATACCACGGGCCAAAAATTTGTATGCGGATTAGTTTACGGGCCAAACGCATTTTCATCCACAAGATTCACCTCAACTGAGGTGGTGGCGACCTAATGACAATCCCATAGGTTGCTTCCTTATAGTCAGTATACTGACTGACTGACTGATGTAGGGGTTTCGTAAACCTATAGTTTAAAAATATATAACCGCCTGAAACACGACAGCTGCCAAGCCACATACAGAGGCAATTTAAAGCAGGATTCGAAAAAAATATAACTTTGCCGACCGCATGTGGCCCGCCTGTCGCAGGTTACAAAGACCTAATCTAACTACTTTCTGTGAAACGTTGCAATGCGTTTCAAACAAATCAGTGAGGGGGCTTGCTTTGCATTATTAATAGTCATTTCGTAGATTTTGTTTTCGATTACTAACTAGTTTGGCCTTGCTGGCAAATCTTGTTTTTCAATTTAAGGATGTTATATGTTTAAACAAACTAGTAAAACAACAAACAGCACAGTAATCGTCTTAGGCCTACTTTCTCGCCTACAGTTCATATATGATCATTTTTGACAATAAATTTTGATGTACCGTAATATGTAGAATTACTTACTGTTAAAACTAAAAATACATAAAAGATAATGTTAAACGGTATTGTTTGCAAAAAAAGTAAAGCATTTGACCAAGGTAATTTGCTTAAAATATGCCTTGCTCAATAAAAAACCTTTCACCGAAGAATAAAAATACAGTGACATTCCAAAACTAACCTTTTTATAAAATGAGATTTATTTAGTATATGTTTTCGTCTGCTGCTATCACATGTTGTTTGTGAGCACGTCGTTCCAGCTAGTCCCATAACACAGACTACTGATCTGCACTGTTAAATAATGACATAAATTGATTGCTCGAAATGTCGATGCTTATTTTAAAAACAAACAATTTCTAGCCGCATTATATATGCTTTTTGGCAAGCATGTCAAATAAGCAACATGGCAAGCGAATATATTGGTTGGCCAATCTTTTCTTTTAACATTCTTAAGAAAAAAAATGATTTATATAAATTGATCGCCAGGTAAACGTGGTCTCGGAAAGAAGATCGTAAACCCCAAAAATAAAACGAAACGTACCGTAGTTTGTTAACTTTAAATAACTTGGTGGCGATTAAATTTGTTTAAAGAAAGTTTCATAAAAATGCCTCAACGTCATAAGTCCAAAGTCATTTGAACTGGAGAATAACATTTCCAAGCAATTAAATATAGGAAGTTTCCGGTGCTTTTGATTTTATATAACTGTTTTCATTTTCGTACCTTAATAACGACATCAGTGTCTTGATATATTCCATCCAATAAATCGTCAAATCTGAACGGTTCAAGTTCATAATTGTTTCGCAACGGAGATTCGTGGTCGTAAGCAACTGTAGTTGAATCCTTTGGGCAGCTTTAAAAAACGAAGTTCAAAATTTAGACCTAATGCAGAGCTAGATTTTAATACAACTTTCAAAGAGTTTTCTTTCAATAAAGCACGATAGGGACTAAAAGCGTTTATCTTAAATACCCGTTTTCAATAATGGTGTATGACACTCCTTCAACAGCAGGATATGGGTAAGCAACACAACTATCAGTATATAGCTCAACATCGTCGTCAACACTTTCGGCGTAGATTCCAAAGTATATGGGATCATTGTCGGCGATGCGGTAGGTGACTGGGTAATGTTCCGGAAGATAGGCTTTCTGCAAACGGCCAAGGATTCTAATTGGTTACTGGTTTAAGTCAATTAATTTAGTTTAATAGTCCTTTATATAAAACAATTTTCTGCTTGTCTGTAAAACATAAAATTACCTCGAATGTATGATCTTCATAAAAATTAAAAGACACTTGTATTTCACCGAGTCCTTCGTCAACAATTACCGTTATGGATTCATCCACAGGGTCGAAAGACCCAGAAACGTTAAAATATTTTTCAACGGTACAAATGAATAAAACCTCGACCCAGATACCTCGCAAGATAACATCGTTTGATCCTTCATCCTTATAAACTGTTATACTATTTTTGTACTTTAGTTCATCAACAGTTTCCTGCAATAACAATAAATCAGCATAGGCCTATGGTTTTTTTGTTAGAAAGATTTAAATTGAAATAGTTAGCCATTTTTGTTCCGTCATTTATATGTTGTGCATTTATGTCGCTATGTTTTACCAATTTTTCTGTTTCGCATTCGTCAAGACCAAATTCGAAATAGTAATGAGTGTTGTTGCCCTTGTTTGCACAATTAGCGTTGCTCGGTGGTTGTCCGGGATTACTTTTGTCATAATCACCAACACCAATTCTTCCATCGTATACCGCGCATTCCTCCACTGTGATCTGGATGCCTTTGCGACCGCAAATCCTCACCATTTTTGCTGTCGTCATAACAAAGAAATGAAAGTATTATATTCCCGCTTTAGATAAAAGTTGCGTTGATCACATTATATTTACTGGGAGTACTAAAAACACGGAATCAAATTAACATGCCAACTGGTGTCAGAGGATTTCCCCCGAGGTCATACAATGCGTTAGGACAAATTATTTGTAAGTTAGGACAGATCTTTTATAAGTTAGGACAAATACTTTTTAAGTAAGGACAGATCTTTTATAAGTTAGGACAAATATTTTTAAGTTAGGACAGATCCTTTATACGCTTGTAAGTGCGCCTTATCGCAAAGCTGAGTTGCGGTGAGGTTAATATCCTTGAAAATGTGTGTAGACCTAGTTTAATTTAGGGTAGTTAACAACATACGAATGCACTGGCGTTGATCTTCTGCAAGTTCCCAGCAAGGGTTGTCGCATTCGCAGTGATAGCCTTCTGCATCGGGCACACACTTGTCACTGCAACCGCCTTGGTCAGAAGCGCATGGTGACTCATCTAAATGAAATAAAAAATGGCGGTATACCGAATAGATTAACAAAGTTTCGTAAAGTTGATGTTTCTTACTCGTAACGACGACCGTGAAGCACCGCTGATGGGATAAAAGCCTGTAAAACACAATGTTCGCAAAATAAATACCACTTAAAAAAAAACAATGTTAATAGTTTCGCACGCTAATGTCAATTACCCGTTCGATTCCCGAGCTTCGTAGCAAAAGTGATTCGGCCCTATATCTTGTTCCGTCGGTGTCCATGCAATAGTGCACTCATACTCTCCTTCGGTGGAAGGAGCTATGGCAGATTTCGCTACTTTGTTTGGACCGATTATTCCGAAGTGATCGATTCTGTCAATTCACGGCATTATTGATTAGAAAGTTACACTTGAAAAAAAGGTAGCTGAGAAATTACTTCTGCCAATATCAACTCAATAAGGCCTTCACCAATGGATTTCTTAAATCAGGGTTGCCAACCGTTGTCATTTTACCCGAAAGGGGCCATAGAGCGAAACAAGATTTTTAACAGTTTTAATTAATAAGTATAGTTAACTCAAGTTTGTTGTTTTCAATTTAACTTAAAATAACTCTCTTTAGACGTTTGCGTAAACTAAACGGAGCACCGATAAAAAGAGGGATTATAGCCTATGGAAGAGGGCCACAAGCGATAAAATGTCGACAACCAGCGGTTTATTAAACAATCCAACTTTTAGTTTTGTATATAACTATCAATAAAAATTTACTGCCAGTGAACAAGATTAAGATAAATTGTGGCCTTCTAGAATAGTTCGCTCTTCTTATATTGAAATTACTGCGAATCTTCGAAAGCTGGTTTTGCTCTGAGTGTTTTGCGAAGTCGATTTCCAACTTGCTGAATAATAATCTGCCCATCAGGTGGTGTTGGCAATTGAAATGTTGGTCTCATGACACATGTGTAGACGGGTGAAGATATGGCCGATTGTGGAATAACTGCAACGGGTATATAATTTGAGATTGGGTAAAAGCTTTCTCTAATTAGTTCATAATGTATCGATGTTCCGGTAGGCCAGTAACAAGGTGAAAAAATTAAACAAACTGCAACCGGAGCTTTGTTGTTAATGACGAAAAATTTACCTGAAACTCTCCAAAAAAGCTCCTAAAACACCACCATTCGAAATAAATCGCTTTTCAGGGCTCGCGACAAAATATAGTTGGGCCACGCTGAAGTAAATATAATGGCACATCAAATTTTGTAGCCCAATATAGATGACGTCATCATTTTTACCCAAGATTTGCTGGCCTATGGATGGAATGAAATCTAATGATGTCAAACCTTTTGGTATACCGGCATTTGATGTAACTTTCTTGCAATTTTTTTCTTGTAAAATAAAACATAAAAAAACGTTAAAAAATATATGTCCAATATTTTCGAATAAGTTTTCCGTTTGTCCGCGACGCACTTATCTGTTTGTCCGCGACGCGGCAGCCTTTCACGGCGCAACGGTTAAGAAGCGCTGATTTAGTTCAAAAGAAAGCATCATAATGTAAACAAATCGGATGTAGAAAGTTTACTTGTCAGGATGAATTACATTGGGGGCCGTAGGTTACCGACCCCTGATTTAGTACATGCTGAACTAAGTTAGTTTGTAAATATTGACGCCTGTTATTTAATTGATTTGACCTATAGTGACAACTACTGATCGCAAATAACACTTGTTCTTACCCTGAACCACAAACTGCAAGGAACTTTGACTTAAAACTGCACTCCCGGCATTTTCACGGTCTTCCACGATCAGTGCCACTGGTACCTGTAGGTTGATTTGAGTGGATCGCCCCTCAAAGGTCAATATGCAATCCTACAGAAAAATAGTACATGCAGTAGTGGTTTATACGGACAGAAAAATGGATGAAAAAACGTTTAAAACTTCCTTGTTGATATTAAAGCAATGCGTGATCGTCTGATGGCGCAATCCACAAGCAAATCCGCACTTATTAAAGAGAAGTTGAAAAGCAAAAAAAAAAATGTTAATACATCGTGGATCTCACGCGGGCCGTTAGCCGTACGTAAACTACGTATGTTGCACAAGCCTGTCATTTACTAATGCGTTCACGGGTGCAATTGGTGTTACCAGCCCCCAAAACTAATGCATATATCACTTAATCGATATCTCGATATTCACTTCATCTACATTTGTTATTAAATCGATAAAACTTGTCATATGTGATGCCGAAACCAATTGGCAATAATTACCCCGAAAATATATGCCTAACTTTTGATTTTATTAGCCCATTAACAATTGTCAAACAAAAATCGGGTGGGGGTAGCATTGTATTAATTTACAATATACTTACAGGGCTAATACTAAGGTAATCGTATTTGTCAAGACTTCCCACAGAACCTCCTTCAGTGTCGTCAAGGGGGGAAAAGTTTGCACTTCGACAAGTAACGAAATGTGACTCTTCGTCGAAAACGGGAATCTGAATGGCATGTGGACAACCAGACATAAACCTGTTAATAGCGGTTGTTTTTATACGTTACGTCCGACAACTTAAATATTTAACAGCCGTTTTCCACTTTCGCAAACTTCTAACACACGTTCAAAATAGCAAACCTAATAATGCATAATTGTTACGAGAAGAATTATGGTTCAACCAGAATTCAAAGTTGGAGCAGGGTTCTTAAACTGGGGTACATGGACCACTTGCGAGTTATTGAACTAGTTCTAAGGGGTCCACGAAGGCCTAATTGAAATATTATAGAGTACAATACATCCAGAAAGTATTCACTTTTTTTAGGAAATAGTTTAATTAAAAATAAAACGGTTTTGTACAGAATGTATTTAGACTTCATTTAACTTTGACATTTTTCGGCCTGAAATCAGCAGATTTCTGAAGTCTATTTGTATTGTCGTCCATTATGACGCCATCTCTAAAAAAATCTTACCAAACGTGGTCCACGCCAGGCAAACAAAATTAGGGGCCCGCGGTAAGAACCACCGAGTTAAAGTGTGCTACTACACGTCATTTTGAAAAATCTAAAGCAGTCTGCCCTCAAATAAAACACCTTAAATTGCTTACGAGTCAACTTACTTTACGACGGGCTGCATAATAGCAACTGGTGATGAGTTGATTTCCCCATTGGATTTTACTCGGATATCTATTTTCATCGGCATGCTGTATGTGTGGGGCGGCCCAGTATACCAATTTGCCTGAAGTCCATTCATCCACTCGGCGCCCTTGTGACTGAAATTAGTTTTTGCATTTCATTTTCGATAAATAGCAAAAAAGTAGTATCAACGGTGGTTCGAGTTTAATATGGAACAAGATTTAGGAAATAAACGTGGTAATTGATAATAATAAATAGAAAAATTGATTGTTAATTATGCCAATAAACTACTTTTAACATGTACGGACCTTCAACGTACCTATTTTACCGAACTATGTGATTCTCAGCAATTCGAATGTATCGTAGAAACTAGCAAAATGTTAGAAGTATACCACTTTAACCTATACTGGACCAACATCTATGCTATATCATAAACAATTTATGTGAATTGTCAGTGTTGCTTTTTAAAAGACAAATTCATTATATTTTTGTCAAACACATAAGTTAACTGCAACACTCACAAAATATGAGAAAGGTTTGGAAACACAATAATTATAATTCCTTCTAAGTAGCAAAACACAGCGCAGAGGTTGTCAAACTTTGCGTCGCGCCCTCGTACGTCGCTTCAATCTTCCAAGGGCGTCGCAAAACGATTTCGTATCCTCAGTCAAATGCAGTAGTAAAATTCTTACAGAGACCAGATACTGTTATT
Organism: Ascidiella aspersa; assembly: GCF_963924565.1. Classification (NCBI taxonomy): domain Eukaryota; kingdom Metazoa; phylum Chordata; class Ascidiacea; order Phlebobranchia; family Ascidiidae; genus Ascidiella; species Ascidiella aspersa. The sequence goes on from NC_139453.1 coordinate 20,713,075, forward strand.
CTCTGAAGGGAGAATTTGAACTTATTGTTACAAAACTGTACAAGTTGATAATGATTTACTATTCTTATTTCCCAATTCTAAATGACTTCGGCGAGCGACAAAAATGTCTAAAGAAGTTAGTTATTTTATATGTGTCGAGAAAAAAGCCCGCAAAATATACTATTGTAGTTAATCGTCCTGAAAATAATGTTTGCTATAGTAGAATGACCTTTATAACAAACGTTTACATTTATCATGACAAAGGACGTGTAACCAGGGCTGGGGAGCCGGAGCCGGAGCTGGAGCCCGGAGCTAAGCATTTTCTCTGGAGCCAGAGCCGGAGCCGGAGCCGGAGCCATTGCTATTATTTTTGTGGAGCTGGAGCCGGAGCCGGAGCAATTTTTATTATTTTTGTGGAGCTAGAGCTGGAGTCGGAGCCGGAGCCCTTTTGTTATTTTTGTGGAGCTGTAGCCATTTTTCAATTTGTGGTGCTAAAGCTAATAAATTAAATTTTGTTCCATCTCCAACGTTTATTAGCCAAAAGCAATTTTTAAAACTTGCCATTGAATAAGTGACTGGTAACACCGGAGCTGTTGCCGGAGCCATTTAATGATTGCCTGATGGCCCCGGAGCTGGAGATAATGCTATTTTACGGTGGCTCCCCAGCCCTGCGCGTAACCCAAGCATATTATTTGCAGTCTTTGCAGCAATGTATAGGCCAGTAACATAATGATGCTTAATCAGCTTTGGTGTCAATAACGATTTAACATTAGCTATTAGTGCATGTATAAACCCGTCGGTGACCTTTTAATGCTGCCTACATGCCACACTCCTGAGCAAGACCACATGTCAAACCTAATATTTTATCTAAATTTGTCTTTTTTGTAAATGCAGAACGTATACTTTGAAAGCTACACACAAATATGTGTTTGTTAATAACTGTGATCTAGCCCTCGGAAGCTGCTTTTTGATCAAAGGTTACCGCTTCCGTATCATACTACACCAAAAAGCTATCGCAGACTAACCGAATCTGTTGATCAATGATGCAAGCAAGGCAACAAGTTTTTCTAGCCTGCTTTGCTTGCATCATTGATGGACAGATTCGGTTAGTCTGTGATGGCTTTTTGGTGTGCGGTTTTACTTTTATCCATAAATGCGTTTTTTTTTATCCATAAATGAGTACTAATTGCTGGGGTGCGATGCAATATCAACAAGCTTTTACAAGGACGTCGTAGGGAAAAAAGTTTAAGAACCACTGCCATAATGTATTGCTGAGTAAACATGACGAATAGTTAAGTGTTTCGATTTTTTGCCCACGATTTAAACAACCATTAATATACGTATGCCAAAATAAGGAATAACTCAAGTTGAATAATGCCTCAATATATATATATATAATATGGATTAAAGCTTCCGTTTATTACAGCATTACATGTACAACGTTATAGTGTTTTACAATATATCAAGCAGGCTTTTAATTGTTGATTGTTACCTTGAAACACAAGCGCCATTTGTGCTTTGCACCGTGTAATCGACCACCTGAGTTGTTTTCCACCCATCTTCTGAGCATTCGTCAGTGCAGTAATACTGGCCGTTTTTGTTAATGTTTTTCAAAGTTTCGGCTCCTTGAAAATCGTGATAGCACAAAGAAGTGCCAAAAGAAAATGGACAAGAGTCCGTTGCCTCGTTGTTAGTGATCATTCGCATTGTCGATTTGAGCTTCGCACAAAACCGATTATTTGTTTAGTGTGTTTTAATATTTTTTTGTATTAGCGTATAGGTAAAGAAAAAATTTGTTAAATTAAATTTCTTACTAGAACAGTGTTGTCGTCATTTATTTTGTGAACTCTCCAGTGTGTTGATCCTCCGCGATAATGATTGGCAGAGGATGCTGCCAACAAGCTGATGAAAAGCAGACGAATACTTTTCGCAGTAATCATATTTTTATTTTATTATTTGCAACTACATTTTCTATGAATTTAGACCAGGGGTTGTCAAACAGTCAATGATGAAGAACAGCATTTCGTTTTCAGACACGATTTCAGTTGCATATTTACGCACACCAAAAGTTTCAGGGTGCAAATGAAATGCAGGTGATTAATTACATTTTAACAATCAGACACAAAATCTCAAAGGTTGGTCACTGCAGCCTCCAGAATTTTTTTTTTTGAAATTAAAACCTTTCGCAAAATATTTGTTGCCCTGATTCTGTCGAAAAAAAAATTACCGCACGTCTGGGGATTTTTTTTGCCAAGCCCCAAAACACATGGCGTTTTCTAAATTAAAAATTATTTAAATTTGATCTTGATGAATTGTTTTTTTAAATTAGAGTCCACTCACCGAATTCAAGTTTTTATTAAATTAAACTCGATTACCTTTTTAAACTGATATTACTGTACGTCGGAACATCCATGGTCACTTATTTAATAACACTTTAAAACACAATAAAAACTTAAAGGGGATTAAAATACTTAAGCTAAAACTTTCAAAACGAAGCGGTCAAACCTTTTTTGCAAGGATTTGCTTTAGTTAATTAGGTTTATAAATATCCCAAACAAATAAAATAATATTGCCGTGAGTGCGAACCAGTTAACTTTTACCAACTCCGAAGTGGCTAAGGTTGTTATTGCGAAGAAACCTTGCGCTATATACCAGGTGTTAATCGATCTGTCAGGCATTATAAGTCGGGATCAGTCCTGCAAGGGCTTTATAACCACCCGAGGAAGATAGGGTTCGTCCCCCACTGCGATAACAAAATGGCGCCGATAACGCCCTTTGAACCCAAATGATAACCAATTCCAGCTTCTGTGTTTGATTAACCAATTCCAGCTACTCCCGGTGTATTGCATAATTCCCCGCAAGACTTGTACGAAAGGGGTGCATCCATTTATACTTTCGGTAAAGCGAAAAAGTGTCATAACTAGGGTGAATTTTTTTTTTAAGAATGCATTTTAGTGGTGTTGTTTAGGTGCCTTTCCCCTATGCTGTGCTTCTTGCTAGCTATATTGTTGTCTAAAAACTATTTTAATAACTATTTTATCAAAGGCCGGTTTACTGTAAGGATTAACAAATGCGGGCCGAAAAATCAAATTTAAGTTATCATCAACCCAAGAAAAAAATAAAAGTTAATTAGCAAAAAATACTGCAGTAAGCCTACTGAAATTGTCGCTGGATTTAAAATGTTTGGAATGTTTAGTATTGAACTGCATTTAACGTTTTAAGGGCAATAAATGAGACTAAGCAGATTTGTAGTCCACATTTTTATTGCATTGGCTTCAGCTAGAATTTCCCTTTGATTCAAAATCGCATATCTGTAATTTTAACAAATATAAACTAACCAGTATTTTGCTGTGTCGTTTTCGATGGTTTGACAAATGTTCATTGCAAAATGGAGGCATCTAGAAATATCCATAAAACTATTGTGTAAGTGCATAGTTAAACATTTGAAAGCAATTAGTCACACAATGCAATCAAATTTAGCTAATGACGTGAAAAACGTTATTGCGCCAGCACAAATAATTGTCCAATTCTCGCTCCTAACACTTCAACCTCGTTCAAAGTGCATGGTATTATTACACACGCTGAAAAAAAAAACGTTTATATGGATGAAGTAATCCGCGCACCATTGGTTTTTAACAATAGTATATGTCGTTGTAATTACCTGTTAACCCAAACCCATAAGATGAAATATGTTTATGGGTAGGCCTACCGGTGATTATAGACAGGCTTCCTTTTGTCCCAGAGTATTTATACAAAATATTGTTTTAAGCCCAAGATAGAAAAACGCTAGGTTAAACACATTGTATGACGTGACGATATGATGTATCATTTGGACGTCATCTCAAAAATGTTCTTGTTGTTTATCGTCGCACCATAGCAAACTTTGTAATCACCAGTGACGTTTTATTTCAGATGTTTGCTTTTCTATAATAAATATTTCCTTAACACTTGAATAGTCTTCTTGTTTGCAAAAGTCTTTAATGGGGCAGCATATATTTATTTGGAAGCCTCGTTTATCCAAATTGGTTCAAGTCGTGCAAAACAACTCAATTGATAAATGTAGCCTACTATGCCCAAATGGAATTTGAGATAGGCCTATGCCAAAAGGTATACCTTTATTTAGCTTGCAGAACAAATACTACCATGCAGTAGGCCTACGCCGCGTGTAATTCATTAAACTTTTTTTGAAACCAAAAATGTGGGCTATGCTTAGTTAGATTGTGTCGAAGCCCAGTGTTTCTTAAAGTGGTGAATGGTTCACCCAACGGTGAATGAATTTTTTGCAGGGGTAAACCAAACCAAAGGGGTGAATAAGGGTTAACGAAAGTTCAGGAGCATTCTATTCAAGTAAATCGACTACTGAACTGTTGTTTTTTGGTGTTTTTTGCTTTTTGTAATAGTTAAGTTGGTTTGCACTGAGTGTATGAGTTAGGCCTACCATATGTCCTCTTTTAGGAGGATTTGTACCCGTTTCCTAAAAAAACTGAATGGCCCTCCGAGGACGCTCAAAAATGTCCAAATGTCCTCTTTTTTCGCATTTCGAGTTAGTTGCTAATACTTTTAGCAAGACTTTTAGGCGAGGCGTTGCATTTATTTCCAAAAAATACCTAAGCCATGAAAGACGCTGAATTGCTGGTTTAAAAAAAGTTTCTAGGGGGACTCCAAACAATTCGTAGGGGGGGAGGCGAGCTCTAAGTTAATATTTAAATTTTCTGCCATGATTCTAATGGTATCGTTTTCGTTTTGGTTGTACACCACTCCTACAGCGCTGTACAAACTCTGTTTGTGCCAACTTTAAAATTAAAACTGCCAAATTTTTTGCGAAATCTTCTGTTATATAATTTTGTTTACTTTGTTAAGCACAAAGTCTCTTTGAGTGCCATTGCATGTTTTCACATCATCGAAGGTATAACGGCCCTATTTAATTATAATTTTTTTAACTTAGATAAACGATTTAAGTCATCCCCCGTTCGATCTATTTTTTATCCATATTTTATATAATTGGATAACAGGCTAGCAACAGGGAGACGAAATGTTTTGCGAAAAGCCTCCTGATAGTTTATTCAACCAATTAAATCCTATTTTTTTTCGCGCTTCGTGCGACCGACAACACACTTCACCATTTTCAAGTTGTTTCAGTGATATTTAATTAAAAATTCCGAATTGCTTTTCGTAGGGGTGCAAGACAGTTTTATCATGCCAAGACAAGGGTGAATGAAATCTGGGGATAGATACTAGGGGTGAACGAAACTAAAAAAAGTTTAAGAAGCACTGTCGTAGCCTATCCAGCAATTTTTTTGTAATAAAGGATGGCATCTTTCAACCTGGCGGGAAACTTCGAGTTTCTTTGGAAATTGTTTTAAATTCTTTTGCATTTCTCATTAACTTTTCTTAATATAATTGTTCTTGTTTTATTTTTCAAATTTACTATTTGAATTCAGGTGTTCAAGTATTCCGATTAAAAAAATGTAAACTAAAAGTGAGAGAAAGTTTATGGTTATATCTTACTTTAAGCATTGCATGTTTGCATGTTCTCATATCATCGAAGGTAAAACGGCCCTATTTAGTCATAATTTTGCTACTTTATAGATAAACGATAAAACTCATCCACCGTTCGAACTATTTTTTATCTATATTTTATATAATTCGATAACAGGCTAGCAAAAGGGAACTCAAACTTATTTGCGCGAATTTATAATGTTTTTGCAATACTGCCGTTGTATTGTGTGTCGTCACATCGTTTAAAACACAGTAACGCAATGTTTAATTTTTGCGCTTGACATTTTATTTGCGCTCGACATCACAGTCTTGCAACTGTGAAGTAAATGCCCTCACAACACGTTTGTCAAAATCAGCACGTGTACGAGTAATTTGTTGTGTGCCCAATGCGAAAAGCCTCCTGAATTTAAAGTTTAGCGCCAATTTAACCAATTAAATCCAAATTTTTTCGTGATATTTAATTAAAAATGCCGAATTGCTTTTCTTAGAGGAGGCGCAACGCATACAAATATTAACAAAGGGGTGCGCGTTTAAAAAAGGTGCGGATATGACACGTTTTAATCAAACGTAACAATTATTAATTATACTTTTGTTTTACTTACAGGCAAAAAATGTCCTTTTTTGGGTGCTGAAAATATGGTAGCCCTAGTATAATGTTGACAACACCAAATATACCATAGACATAACTTCATGTAATAATACCAATTAACGAAATTCGTGTGCATATACATATTGAAGCAAGTTTCTAGCTCCGACACTTTAAATTCTAAACAGTAGGCATATATTAGTCATTTTCACAAGCGGACAAACTTATGATGAGTAGTTATGACTGAAGTGTACAGTTCCTTATAATTACGTCACAATGTGCTATGGGGTGGTTTTTGCTATACGACAGCATATATAGGGGGAGGGTGATAAATTTAAATATTGGTTAACGGGGTCCACGGTGTGAAAAAAGTTGGTAACCACTGATATAAGGCGATATGTCTCGTCTTTAGCAATTTGTCACGACGCTATATATAGCTTACGTGCGATGCATGATTAAATGCAATTACATTCATTCAATTTTAATATCAGACCGTAAAATTATAAAGTCTGATTCGTTGACAAATAACGAATTCGCCATGTGTGCGAAACTAACTTTTCGGAATAAAAAATGTTTTCACAAATGCTTAATTTTTTTTAACTAACCACTTTGTCGTCTTTGACTTACTCTGGCATTTTCGTTACACGACTTTTTGCCTAAATATCAATACATGGCATCTTAAATATGATTGAATGCAATACATGCTAATTTTATTCTTCCAAAATACACTGAAACGAGACAAATTAAAAATAATTTTTAGTATACAAAGGCATGCATAGATTTTTTAACCGATCAGATAGTGCGAATTATAAACACATAATAAAATTATTATGGTTCGTTTTAAACTACAAACCCAACCAATAAAACACTACACCACAAAAGAAAGCCATTCAAGAGATGAATTGTCGCATGGTCAGTTTGCGTTGTAGTATCTGGTCCTTGTGATGAAGTTTCTGGTTCTACAACATTATGGCAATAAAGTTTGAAATATTAAATTGACAGGTATTCTGGTAGTGCTGCCATGTAGGCTATACAGTGTTGCAAACAGGTTATTTTAAAGGATCGGTTCCTAGTCCACATAATCACTCATAGCAAAGTCATATTCAGGTCATCAAATGTAAAATATTGAAATAGGTAAACACATTTAGAGAATGCTTAAATGTTTTTATATTAAATAGAAAATGGCCTGTAGCCTATAAAATAAAAATACTTGCATCTTCATTAAAATTTAAAAAAATTTTAATAATATTATTATTAATAAATTATCCATTTCCCTAAATGACATAGCCTTTAGTTACTATAAACAAGTAACTTTGCTTAAATGACGGAAGTCAAGTTAAGACAATTTAAAACGGTGACCTAATTGCATTAAATTCAAGTCATTGTCCTGAAATATTATAACACTTTTGTCATGTAATGTTCCGGAAAGGGCGGGTAGGGCAGTCCGAAAGTATCAGATCAAAGTCGTGTAGCATCGTCAATCGTACGATAGCAGTGTGATAGAGTTTCAATTTAAACAATTTGCTGATATTTTTGACCATTATAATTAGGCTATGTAATAAACATATTTTTGGATGGGTTCGGCAATTTCTTTCCAAAATTTCGGGTATCAGAAGGTATGGTATATCCCTTCCAACTGGTTTGACGCTAGCACAGTGTTTTTTTATCATTAAAATATAACTTTCCAGGTTTTAATGGATTAAAATATACCTTTTCCCGACTTCTGGGGGTTAAAAGACTAAAATTAAATTAGTCGTATATACAACAACTCTACGCAACTAATAATATAGCAATAGCAAGTTTAAATAACAAAAAGTAGTTTTAACAATTTACCAACGCTCTATGATTATTCAAACATAATAAACCAAGAAAATAGTCCCATCAGCTTTTTATTATAACTATGTTTTAACACAAACACACCTTCCAACGATCCAGACTCTCTGATGTGTAGTCCACCAGAGTTGATGAGTGGAATTGGTTCGGTTTGCCGGACACTAGGATCCCGTGTAGTTTCCTCGCTATCTTCATGTGCGTCTTCACCATGAGGTTCCTCCTTGCGAGCCTTTGACAGGTACCTGACACGCAACAAAAAATATATTCGAGTTGTTTCATTGTGTGATAGTACCATTTACCACTCGGAGGAAATGCAATTTATTCAGAAAATCACAAATAATTTTTACAAGATATAATATAAGTCCGGCTTATTTGCTACTTAAAGTAAGTGAGATAACAAGGTAGGAAGCAAGCGTAACGGGTCACGTTGACAAAAGTAACGATTAGTGCAATTTGAAACCATTAACGATTCGTTTTTCAGCGCCAAATCACATCAATAACTCCATGCCTATTCAAAGACACTTAAATATGTTTGCAAAGACTGACAAGTATAAATGGAGTTCACGAATGGCGAAAATATTTTACTCGATAAAAAATTCCGAACATAAGAGCTATAAAAATTAACCATACCAGAAGAAAAATCGTGTTATATTATACCTGTAAACTATATCTTCATGATTAAAATGGTTCGAGCGGGACGACACGCATCCTCTGGCACAAGTGCTATCCTCATAACCAGCTACGCAAACAACAACCCTGCACTACAAACAGCCAAGTTTGGATATGCATTTTCACATACGAGCTTTACAGTCGTTTACGAGATATACTACACAAAATGTATTCAAACTTTAAAAAGGTATACCAGAATTGTCTTACTTGAATTACTACGTTTGTATTTTCTGTGATTCCGGGGAGGCCGTATTTAAATCGAAAAGCTTTCACGCTAAACTGATTCATCATCGCAAAATTTGAAGGAAATCATTTCATTGTTTCATCAGCTAAACACCTGTAAAAGAAATGTATAATTTATTTGAATATAAATTACGCTTTTATATATTCAGCACATCACCAGTTGCCTGCTAAGCATTAAACATCAGTACCCACCCGTTCTCTATCAAACTGTACTGTCCTATTGCAGCGGGGTCTGGATCCGGCTTTGCTTCACAAGACCCGGTGAACAACTCCAGATCTGTGTCGGACGATTGGGCAAGGATGGCAAAATATACGTCGTCGTTCATGTCCACTTGAATGGGATAGCTGTACGGTGGATAGGTTGCCTTCGTGTCACAAAATGCAATTCGTTGAGCTTGAGCTTTTGGGTAAAAAAACGCATATTTTTGTCAACAAAATGCCAATTATCGTGGGTTACTAAATATGGTTGCAAACAAACATAGCCTACATCTTGTCAAAATGTGTTACGGCCTTCCGAGACTATTCAGGGTTTGCCTATGGTCGGCGATTAAGAAGGGCGATTGTGATGTATTGGTATCATTGGATTGCAACTTTTATAACTATCTACAACAGGTACCGCCGTAATATTTTCAGGTACCGCCGTATTATTTTCATGTTGCGACATAAAGCCAAGTTTATATTACACCAGGCGACTAATGTAATTGTTTAGACATTAGAAACCTGCTGAAAGCGTAACTATGCGTAGCATTGCCATTTTTTCGATAGTTCTTTTAATATATCAGCCATATTGCAAAGTTTCAGCAAATTTACACGGAAGTCGGACATGCTACTACGTAAAATTTCAAAGTTATCTAGCGTGAACAGCCTAATCGATTTTCACATTTTGATTAATCATGCAAAATTGTAATAGAGGTTAATTGTAGCGATAATTAATTAATATTTTACATCGCCGGGGCAACGCTATTTATGCAATGAATTGAAATCGAAAACCAAATCTGGTAGAATTTATTATGGAAATTTATGCAAAGTTTTTCCTATGTAAATGATTGTGCAAATTTTCACAATTTAAATAGTTTTGATTAATTTTTGAGACATAGCAAAAAATGCTGTTTTGCAAGATAATTATTCCAAATTTCAGAAAGAAGAACACCCCACCGCAACTTGAAACTATATTACAATAAAATTGCACCACCGCATAGATTAATTTCTTGTGTAACATTTACTGTATAGGAAGAACAAGGCAAACTGTCTGGGCAATAGTATTTCACAATTTTTTGGTCACCTTTAATGCATCCAAGGTATCGTTTCTTGATCCAGTGCCGAGTAGTGAAACAGCACAGAAGAAGCATCTTGGATTTTAGACCGATTGTAAGTAATCTGACAGCTGCCCACCCTGCCTTCTTTCGGGCCTTCAGTGACAACACCCCAGGGCTTCCTCCATACTAGTATCAGTGGATTGCTGCCTCTATCACTATCTGGCTTTATGCTTGCGGTAAGTAAATCAGTCGTCGTTAACGTGGTCGTTCTGCGTGAAAAAAGTTCGTAGCCTACTATGGCGCTGTTATACATATTCTTGTATGTGGTGAGAAATGTAAAGAGAGGTATAATCTTTTTATCACGAGTCAACTTTAAACCGTCGCGGTGCTAATGTGTAGATTTATAGGCGGACCAAGTTTATTGAGCTTTATTGGTTTTCAATAGGCAAAAAGGGAAAAAGTGACAAGCAAAACTAACAAACCTGCCAAAATTAAACATTCTACGAGTGCGCATTTCGATCCAGGCTATTTGAAGAAAGCTGAGAGCTGCAACGGTTGTTATGAACCCGCCTAAGAGTATTCGTGCCTTCAGTTTCATTTTTGTAGTAAATCCAGGAATCGAAATCTGGCGAGAAAATATTGCAAACAGGAGATTATAACGCTTTGCGTGCCAAAATGATACCTACTTCTGTATGGGCTTTGATATTCTTATTACGTCTTGCTACAACCTACAACCATTATGCTCCAAAATTTGCGTACCAATTAAGCATACTTTGAAAACTGCCCAATTCGGTTAAACTGTTTCTAAACATTTTTGACTTTGGTTTAATCCATAAACCCAGCTTAGAACTAAAGCTTTGGTAAAACATTTTACCAGCAAAAAGCTATACCTATTTAAACCCAACAACTGTTAGCTGCTTTCCATTTGTTCGGGATCTATGTAACTGTAATTTATTCTCCTTTTATACAAACTACTGTTGCTAATTGAAAACAACGCAGGACTTAACGTTTGCGAAAAGCACTACTGTAACTCAACAACGACATAGTGACATAGACATATATTATGTGCCGCTGTGAACAGTATAGACTGCATGCACATTTAGGCGCGTATTTTCAAAGGAAAAGGCCATTCAATTTTCAGGATGCCAAACAAGTATACGTTACAAAAAAGAGACAATGACTATTGAATAATGCCATATGTAGTCGTTGGGTTCGTTGCAGCATAGTTATTTTGCCGAGTCTGTAAACAATAGGCAAATTAATCCAAGAACTGTAGTTTGCTTACTATGTTGAGGTTTGCCGCGTATCTTAATCTGGCGCTAGCAAGTCCCAAAATTCTGTTTTGGAATATTGTTATTCGCACAAACCAATACAGTTCTATTTGTCAATATTAGAAAACACTTCAAGTTATTTCTATCAATTACTCTAATTGTTTAAACCGGTGGTTCGCAAACTTTTATCCCAGCGACTCTTTAGGAATGGTTTTCTGCATTTGAGAAGCTTTCGTTTAAACTTTAAACTATTAAAAAACTGGAAATAAAAAAGTTAAAACCTAAAATATAAACTTTCGTCAACTTCGGTATTGTAGGAAACACATTAAAAAGCTAATAGCATTTAATAATTTTCAGCTGAATATCGGGTGTCGATTGCTTTTTTTTTTATCAAACTGGTTATTGCTCACTGAAATATTCATCAACATGAGCGTAAAACTGCAAACTAGATCTCGGAAATCATACTTACTAACGATAACGGTATACAATTATACATATCATAGTAAACCGGTAGTCTTCAGAGGTGCTAACCGAAATTAGTTGATCGTTCAATGTTTTTTGTGCAAGCAAGGCCAGCCCAGAACGTCCATCCTGTAGTTGGGTCAAACTCACAAACTCAACCAAATCGGAATCGTCGCTCTACCAGTTGAACTTGGGCTTTGTATATAGCTTAGTAGTCAGTATAATGTACTACGGAATAGTGTAGATTTTAGTGGTTATTTTCATTTAACATTTTAATTCCTTTGAAATGAATTCACACTGGCTCTAAATTTTGTTAGATTTATCTTGATCTCAAAACGAACAAAATTGTTTTTATGTAGGTTTTCATGTGAGTTGACCAGGGCCGTAAGTTTGTCAGTTGGGTCCCCATTGCAAACTGCAACATTGATAGGGGTGGACCTAGCATTTTTGTTCAGGGGGTGAATGAAAAACACGTTTTAGAGACGAGGTCATAAATGTATGGCATAAGGTTATGTTATAATCAAAAAGTGCCTTTGTTAAGTGGAGTAATATTTATTAGAGAGGCCAACGTATCGCGCCTTTGGGCTGACAACATTCTTAAAAAATGAACATTTAAATATAGACATAAAAGATTAGCGTGAACTAATTATTTTTTTGGATTGTACTCTGTAAATCCAAATTGTTTGCGGTGTAATTATATTTAAACATCGAGGTTAACTTTAAAAATCTACGTTATGGTCAACCGCGATTATTTCAAGTGTAATTTGCACGTATACTGAAGTTCGCATAGATCACGGGTGGCAAACCAGTCAGACAACAAGAGCCGCATTTCTTACTTGGTTAACCGCAAAGAGTCACACCTCACAAATGGAAAGAAAAGAATGGCCTATCACTCTATTTCTTGCTGACTTCCACAAAGCGATCGCACGAAACGTGAAAAAGAGTGCCTCTATTCAATTAAATAGACAAATATTTAATTTAGAGGGTGACTCGACACAGTGGTTGAAAAAATGCACATTTATCAATACAATGTCCTTTATCAAGATGATTTGAACAAATAACCTGCGAATCATTGACTCACAGTTTTATGGCTGTTTTGCAAAGTTCAAAAATCATACTTTTTGCGTTTATCATATTTTAAAAGTGTTACTAACAATGTATGGACTTAAGACAAACAGACTGAGTCTGAACCGGCAAATACAAATAACTTTGCCAAAGAAAATCGACACATTCCAAGATATAATATGTGCAGCATGAACGAGAAAGCCGCATAAAACTGGGTGAACAGCTGCATGTGGGTCGCGAGCCGCGTGTTGGCCACCCCTGGCATAGATCATTAAATATATTAATTTTCAAATTCATGATGAAAACAAGATCTGCGCTATTTACACATTTACTAGCTAAATCTCTATTAGGTTTTCGCATACCTAACTAATATTAAAATAAAAATAATATTTCGCTAACATAAGTGCGGATTATGTTTTCACTGTAAAACTTCTCGTTTGAGTTAACCCTCTTTTCGAGTTTGTATTGTTAACGCCATTCTAGTGGCGCAGTGTTCAATATAATTTTATTAATTTAACTCGTTTATCTTGTAAGAATATGGTTAAATCAACACCGTTTTATAATCGAGGGCGGTATACTAATTTTATTTGTTCCAAAATAGACATAACAAGATAACAAATTATAAAAACCAAATTGCTATAATTACATGGTTTATTTTTAATTATTAAAAACAAATTACGTAATAATTCAATTTAAAATGCCTCATTTGATTAGCAAATGGAGTACTAACATAATTCTCTTTTAATACCAAATCTATGTAGAATAGTTTAATAATTGCAAATTTTCACCAATACACGTTTTTAAATTATAAAGCCAGTAACTAAAACATTACACCACAACAGAAAGCCATTCAAGAGATGAATTGTCGCATGGTCACTTTGCGTTGAAGTATCTGGTCCTTGTTTTGAAGTTGCTGGTCCTATAAAATTATGGCACTAATGTTGGAGAAGTATAGATAAGTGTACTATAACTGTATTGTCATGCATTTAGTTTTTAACAACCTTTTTTGAAATCACTTATGTGTAAGTCTGGCCATGTGTAAAAAAATAATGCTAGGCCAAGTCTATGTCATTGTCAGCAAGTCGCGTCAAAAGTATATTTAACATGTCGGTGACATGCATCCCTTGGCTATACCAATGTCGTCTACAAACATGTTTACCAATTCTAGTGCATCAGCCTAAGCACTTAACAGTTTTACGGTTACAATATTTGAATTTTAAATTATTGCTAGCAGAAAAGCAGATGATATATTGTATCATCAACAAAATCATTTAGGCCAAATAGTAGATGGAAGTAATAGGAAGTCATTATTTGTTTAACATTGTTAAACAGAAAACGGTACCAACCCACAAACGACACAACTGGAGAGGGATTAAGATCATAAAAATTGGTTTCCGTTATACTTGGGTCTCTAGTGGGACTTTCTTCACTTTCATCAATCAGAATTTCCTCAATCGAACTTGTCGATTTTCTGCGCGAAATAACAGCTCAGTAATATAAAGTAACGCAGAGCAATTTACAGATTTATTTTGAAACACGAGAGTTATCACTATGTCTTTGAAATAGTTTTATCTAAATCAGAGTATGCAACCTTGTATGCTGTCGGGCCAATTATCGGTAAGCAGATTAGACTGCAAGCCATATATCTGTATGTAATTTATATCACGGGTCAAAAATTATGCGGATTAGTTTACGGGCCAAAAGCATTTTCATCCACTAGATTCACCTCAACTGCTAAGGTGGTGGCGACCTATTGACAATCCCATAGGTTGCCTTTCTTAGTCAGTATACTGATGGATGGGAGGGTTTTGTAAACCTATAGTTTGAAAATCTATAGCCGCCTAAAACACAATAGTTACCAAGCCATATACAGAAGCACTTTAAAGAGGGAATCGAACATATAACTTTGCCGAACGCATGTGGCCCCCCTGTGCAGGTAATGAAGACTTAATCTAACTATCCCTGTGAAACGTTGAAAAGCGTTTCTAAAAAATCAGTGAGGAGGCTTGCGTTGCATTATCAATAGTGATTTGGTACATTTTTTCTCGATTACTAACTAGTTTAACCTTGCTGGCTAATCATGTTTTTCAGTTTGAATAATGTTGAAGATGTTATATGTTATAAAAACCTATCGCGTAAAAAAATGAAAATACAGTGACATTCCAAAACTTACCTTTTTATAAAATCCGATTTATTTAGTATATGTTTTCGTCTGCTGCTAACACATGTTGTTTGTGAGCACGTCGTTTCAGCGAGTCCCTGAACACAGACTACTGCTCTGCACTGTTAAATAATGACATAAATTGATTGCTCGAAATGTCGATGCATACTTTAAAAGCAAACAATTTTCAGAACTTTAATTCTTCAAATTGCAGCAATATATATGTATTTTGGCAAGCATGTCAAATATGCAACATGGAAAGTCAATATATTGGTGCACCAATATTTTCCTTTTACATTCTTAAGAAAAAAAAGATTTAAATAAATTGAATGCGAGGTAAACGTGGTCTCGGAAAGAAGAAACGTAAACCCTCAAAATAAAACGAAACGTACGGTAGTTTGTTTACTTTAAATCAGTGCTTCTTAAACTTTTTTAGTTTTGTTCACCCCTAGTATCTATCTCCAGATTTCATTCACCCTTGTCTCATGATGTGATAAAACTATCTCGTCTATATATAACAGCACAAAATGACTTAGATTGTTTTGATTTTTGGTGGGATCAATATAAGCTTAGATTTACCATTGCAAATCTACGATTTTTCCAGAAAATATAAAGCAACAAAAGCACCAAACAAAGTCACCGAACTTTTGTACTTCTACTAGGGCTACCATATTTTCAGCACCCAAAAAGAGGACATTTTTTTGCCTGCAAGTAAAACGAAAATAGAATTGATATGTTTCAGAAATAACGTGCCATATCCACACCTTTTTTTAGCAGCGGCTTCCTTTGGTAGTTTTCCTATGCCTTGCACACCCCCTACGAAAAGTAATTCGGCATTTTCAATGAAATATCACTGAGACAACTTGAAAATAGTGAAATCCGTTGTCGGTCGCGTGAAGCGCGAACAAAAATTGGATTTAATTGGTTGAATTGGCGCTAAACTGTTAAATCAGGAGGCTTTTCGTAAAACATTTCGTTCCCCTGTTGCTATCCTGTTGTCCAATTATATAAAATATGGATAAAAAATAGTTCAAACGGTGGATGACTTTTATCGTTTATCTATTATTAGAAAATTTTTACTTAAATAGAGCCGTCGATGACATGAAAACATGCAATGGCACTCAAAGAGACTTTGTGCTCACAAAGAAAACAAAATTAAATAAGAAAAGATTCGCAATTTTTTTTGGGCTGTTGTAATGTTAAAGTTGGCAAAAACAGAGTCTGTACAGCGCTGTAGGAGCGGTGTACAACCAAAACGAAACTATTAAAATCATAGCAAAAGAATTAAATATTAAATTAGAGCTCGCCCCCCCCCCCCCCTACGAATTGCTTAGAGCCCCCCTAGCCTAAACGTCTTGTTAAAAGTATAAGCAACTAACTCGAAATGCAAAAAAGAGGACATTTGAACATATTTGAGCAACCTCGGGGACCATTCAGTTATTTTGAGAAAAGAGGACATATGTAGGCCTAACTTATACACTCAGTGCAAACCAACTTTACTATTACAATAAGCCAAAAAAAAAAAAAAATAACAGTTGTAGTCGATTTACTTCAGAAACTTATTTATTAGTGACTATAGGATGCTCCTGAACGTTCGTTCACCCTTATTCACCCCTTTTAGTTGGTTCACCCCTGCAAAAATTTTATTCACCCTGGGGTGAACCATTCAGCAGTTTAAGAAACACTGCTTTAAATAACTTGGTGGCGATTATATTTGTTTAAAGAAAGTTCATAAAAATGCCTCAACATCATAACGAAGGTCCAAAGTCATCTGAACTGGAGAATAACTTTTCCAAGCAATTAAGTATAGGAAATTTGCGGTGCTTTTGATTTTATTTGACTGTTTTTTCCATTTCGTACCTTGATAACGACATCAGTGTCTTGATATATTCCATCCAATGAATCGTCAAATCTGAACGTTTCAAATCCATAATTGTTTCGCAACGGAGATTCGTGGTCGTAAGCAACTGTAGTTTGATCCTTTGGGCAGCTTTAAAAAACGAAGTTCAAAATTTAGACCTAATGCAGAGCTAGATTTTAATACAGCCTTCAAAGAGTTTTCTTTCAATAAAGCACGATAGGGACTAAAAGCGTTTATCTTAAATACCCGTTTTCAATAATGGTGTATGACACTCCTTCAACAGCAGGATATTGGTAAGCAACACAACTATCAGTATATAGCTCAAAATTGTCGTCAACACTTTCGGCGTAGATTCCAAAGTATACGGGATCATTGTCGGCGATGCGGTAGATAACTGGGTAATGTTCCGGAAGATAGGCTTTCTGCAAACGGCCAAGGATTCTAATTGGTTACTGGTTTAAGTCAATTAATTTAGTTTAATAGACCTTTATATAAAACAATTTTCTGCTTGTCTGTAAAACATAAAATTACCTCGAATGTATCATCTTCATAAAAATTAAAAGACACTTGTATTTCACCGAATCCTTCTTCAACAATTACCGTTATGGATTCATCCTCAGGGTAGAAAGACCCAGAAACGTTAAAATATTTTTCAACGGTACAAATGAATAAAACTTCGACCCAGATACCTTGCAAGATAACATCGTTTGATCCTTCATCCTTATAAACTGTTATACTATTTTTGTACTTTAGTTCATCAACAGTTTCCTGCAATAACAATAAATCAGCATAGGCCTATGGTTTTTTTGTTAGAAAGATTTAAATTGAAATAGTTAGCCTGATTAGTTTTTGTTTCGTCATTTATATTTTATTTATTTATGACGCTATTTTTACCAATTTTTCTGTTTCGCATTCGTCAAGACCAAATTCGAAATAGTAATGAGTGTTGTTGCCCTTGTTTGCACAATTAGCGTTGCTCGGTGGTTGTCCGGGATTACTTTTGTCATAATCACCAACACCAATTCTTCCATCGTATACCGCGCATTCCTCCACTGTGATCTGGATGCCTTTGCGACCGCAAATTCTCACCATTTTTGCTGTCGTCGTAACAAAGAAATGAAAGTATTATATTCCCGCTTTAGATAAAAGTTGCGTTGATCACATTATATTTACTGGGAGTACTAAAAACACGGAAACAAATTAACATGCCAACTGGTGTCAGAGGATTTCCCCCGAGGTCATACAATGCGTTAGGACAAATTATTTGTAAGTTAGGACAGATCTTATATAAGTTAGGACAAATACTTTTTAAGTTGGGACAGACCCTTTATACGCTTGAAAGTGCGCCTTATCGCAAAGCTGGGTTGGGGTGATGTTAATATCCTTGAAAATGCGTGTAGGCCTAGTTTTATTTAGGGTAGTTAATAACGTACGAATGCACTGGCGTTGATCTTCTGCAAGCTCCCAGCAAGGGTTGTCGCATTCGCAGTGATAGCCTTCTGCATCGAGCACACACTTGTCACTGCAACCGCCTTGGTCAGAAGCGCATGGTGACTCATCTAAATGAAATAAAAAATGGCGGTATACCGAATAGATTAACAAAGTTTCGTAAAGTTGATGTTTCTTACTCGTAACGTCGACCGTGAAGCACCGCTGATGGGATAAAAGCCTGTAAAACACAATGTTCGCAAAATAAATACCACTTAAAAGAACAATGTTAATAGTTTCGCACGCTAATGTCAATTACCCGTTCGATTCCCGAGCTTCGTAGCAAAAGTGATTCGGCCCTATATCTTGTTCCGTCGGTGTCCATCCAATAGTGCACTCATACTCTCCTTCGGTGGAAGGAGCTATGGCAGATTTCGCTACTTTGTTTGGACCGATTATTCCGAAGTGATCGATTCTGTCAATTCACGGCATAATTGATTAGAAAGTTACATTTGGAAAAAAGGTAGCTAATAAATTACTTCTGCCAATATCAATTCAAATGTTAAAGGCCTTCACCAATGGATTTCTTAAATCAGGGTTGCCAACCTGTCATTTTACCCGAAAGGGGCCATAGAGAAAAACAAGGTTTTTAACAGTTTTAATTAATAGGTATAGTTAATTCAAGTTTGTTGTTTTCAATTTAACTTAAAATAACTCTCTTTAGACGTTTGAGTAAACTAAACGAAGCACCTATAAAAAGAGGGATTATAGCCTATGGAAGAGGGCTACAAACGATAAAAGGTCGACAACCAGTGGTTTATTAAACAATCCAACTTTTAGTTTTGTAACTATCAATAAAAATTTACTGCCAGTGAACAAGATTAAGATAAATTGTGGCCTTCTAGAATAGTTCGCTCTTCTTATATTTAAATTACTGCGAATCTTCGAAAGCTGGTTTTGCTCTGAGTGTTTTGCGAAGTCGATTTCCAACTTGCTGAATAATAATCTGCCCATCAGGTGGTGTTGGCAATTGAAATGTTGGTCTCATGACACATGTGTAGACGGGTGAAGATATGGCCGATTGTGGAATAACTGCAACGGGTATATGATTTGAGATTGGGTAAAAGCTTTCTCTAATTACTTCATAATGTATTGATGTTCCGGTAGGCCAGTAACAAAGGTGAAAAAATTAAACAAACTGCAACCGGAGCTTTGTTGTTAATGACGAAATATGTACCTGAAACTCTCCAAAAAAGCTCCTTAAACACCACCATTCGAAATAAATCGCTTTTCATGGCCCGCGATAAAATATGGTTGGACCATGCTCAAGTAAATATAGGATAAAGGCACATCAAATTTTGTATCCCAATAAAGATGACGTCATCATTTTTACCCAAGATTTGCTGGCATATGGATGGAATGAAATCTAATGATGTCAAACCTTTTGGTATACCGGCATTTGATTTAACTTTCTTGCATTTTTTTTCTTGTAAAATAAAACATAAAAAACGTTGAAAAATATGTGTCCAATATTTTCGAATAAGTTTTCCGTTTGTCCGCGACGCACTTATCTGTTTGTCCGCGACGCGGCAGCCTTTCACCGCGCAACGGTTAAGAAGCCCTGATTTAGTTCAAAAGAAAGCATCATAATGTAAACAAATCGGATGTAGAAAGTTTACTTGTCAGGATGAATTACATTGGGGGCCGCAGGTTACCGGCCCCTGATTTAGTACATGCTGAACTTAGTTAGTTTGTAAATGTTGACGCCTGTTATTTAATTGATTTGACCTATAGTGACAACTATTGATCGCAAATAACACTTGTTCTTACCCTGAACCACAAACTGCAAGGAACTTTGACTTAAAACTGCACTCCCGGCATTTTCACGGTCTTCCACGATCAATGCCACTGGTACCTGTAGGTTGATTTGAGTGGATCGCCCCTCAAAGGTCAATATGCAATCCTACAGAAAAATAGTACATGCAGTAGTAGTTTATACAGACAGTAAAATGGATAAAAAAATATGTTTAAAACTTCCTTGTTGATAGTAAAGCAATGCGTGATAGTCTGATGGCGCAATCCACAAGCAAATCCGGACTTATTGGAGGGGGGTCAGAGGGGCCATGGCCGCCCCAAAATTTATAAATATTTTAATCTTAATACTTTGTTTTTTTTTAGCATTTGTGAGCAGTACCACAACAGTCGATCACAGGCATGCCACACCTTCAATTGCCATGCACTGTTACGTCAAAAACGATGTAGTTAATATTACATTTGCTATACATTAATGTAGTTTTAATACTTAAAAGTCAGTTTATGCTGTTTGAATGGTTTTCTTGGAAATGGAGTATTGCGTTAACACTCAGTCAGTTGCTGCTCTAAAACGGTTTGCTAACATTGTTATTGTGTACGTTACGGTGGTAAATATAATGACAAAAGCTAAACAAAAAGTTCAAACTTTTTGGCCCCCCAAAAAAGTTTTCGGCTGGCTACGCCACTGTCATTCATTCCCTAATCTAATTTTCCATAATATATAAATACGTGGGATGTCTTTACTTATAAGGCTTAAAGAAAATGTGTATATCACTTAATCGACGTCTCGATATTCACTTCATCTACATTTGTTATTAAATCGATAAAACTTGTCATATGTGATGCCAAAACCAATTGGGAATAATTCCCCCGAAAAATATATGCCTAACTTTTGATTTTATTCGCCCATTAACAATTGTCAAACAAAAATCGGGTGGTGGTAGCATTGCATTCAGGGCCGGATTAACCAATAGGCTAATAAGGCTATATAGCCTCGGGCCCTGAAAAAATTCGGCCCTCAATTGTTTAAGGTTAATTTTTATAAGGCTAATAGTGACACAGTTCCAGTACCGGTACAGTACAGTTTTTTTTCTTAAAAACGAATGACTGAGTCGAATCAATATGTGCATTGTGTGGGAGTAGATAAATAAATCGTTTCATTTATGCTAATGAGTTAAGAACTCTACGTTCTGTGCTATCACTTTTAAGGGGAACACATAATAAAACCTAAAAAGCAACAATAACTAAAGCAGAAAAATTTATAAACCCATAGTATTAAGACCAATGACATAATAAAGCCAATTACGTAGATTACTGCCCAGTTCAGAATAAGATCAAAATCGTCTAAATAAGACCTAAAACTGTCAAATTACGTCGTAAATTCATCGTAATATTGCCTAAATAGCAAAAATAACGCAGGGAACTCCAAGAAGAGGGTATCGGGCGCTGTGTTAGGTCTGGCATGGGCCGTTTTGGTGTCGACGTTTGGACGCCCTAGTTCGCCTGGCGCCATTAGGGTTCGCCTGGCGCCATTTAGGCGCCTGGTGTTATAGTTTAACGTTTTTAAATTTTCCGTCGCGGAAGTTGAAACTGTTCAAATTTGACGCTTTCGGTTAGGGGCGAGGAAATTTGTCGTTAACACTGGCAACCCTGCGACGCTAGCGTTTTGCGTCAGACGTTAAAGCTAGAAGTAAAACGCATTTAGTGTGAACCAGCCTATACGTATGCTAAGGAAAATGTTATTCTATATATAGGCTATATTGTAATAGGGGAGATGTGGGACCAGTGAATCATAGGGACCAGTGACTCGGGATCCTTTTTTCCTCTTTCCATTTAAAATAGATGTTAAAGATTGGAAACTATAAAACGATTTTTGAGGCAACAAAGTAAAATTATGTCATCAAATGAATTTGTAGTTCTCAACCGTGGCCCTCGGTCACTTGGGGGCACGGAGACGTCATTGGGGGGCCACGGACATAACTCTCTAGCTATATAAGTCGTAGTTTACAAAATCCAACTGTGTCTTTATTTATAAAATTTACCTGTTAACTTAAATTTGTGATTTTAGTTATGACCTTTCTTGTAACGTATTGTAACTCATTTTTCTGACACGTTCTTTGAGTTACTTGCAAGTAGGGATGTTCAAAGTAGAATTGTATCCTGTTATTACGCTTTATTGCGAAGTTTTACGCCTAATCTTACGTTTGCGAGTGGCAAGATTGGATAAAGGTTGTCGCTGTGGCGAAACAATTACTGTGCCGTTCAGCAGCCATGTGGTGCGGAGTCAGAGTTTTTTCGGGCTGCCAATTACTTGACGATAACCTTCGCCTAGTCTTCAAGTTTCCGTCAAATGCTGTTGGGCACGCAAATAACTTGTGATGCCTGGTGCAGCGATTTCCCAATTTCCTTACTGAGTTTCCAAAGAATATTCCGTCGTAAAACGCGCAAGGTACGCTACCGGGTTACTCAAGGTTTTAGGCCAATATTCATCTAGGTTATGCACAGCGTATTTGGAAAATAATAGTAACGCATTATTAAAATAAAAATCTAAGAATCATCTCGGCGAATGCAGAGTGACAAAACAGAGTCGAATACAAAAAATACCTCGGTGGAGTCCAAAAACAAGCTTTGTAATGACTAACTACAAGTTAGTTTAGTTTAAAATGACCGATTTGTTAAATAATTAGAAAGTAGGTGCATTTATTCAACTTTTCTCTTCTTACATTTTGAGTTAAATGCGGTGGTATGTTGAAGGGTAGATTAAACTTCACGTTACGACCTCTAAATCCTCTTTACGACGCAAATAAAACCTGCAGATGCAAAAACGTCAAAAGTGACCCACTGGTCTCACATCTCCCCTACACTATGAGCCTATGACACCTAATTACATTTACTACATGTTTTTATTATATTTGTGTTATTTTGCAGTAAATAATTTCAATTTTTCATGTATGTATTTTTATTACTTTTTTTAGGTTGGTTTTCAAAATTAGGCCCTTCCCTGGTAAATAGCCTTAGGCCTACAGTACCCTTAATCCGGCCCTGATTGTATTAATTTATAATGTACTTACAGAGCTAATACTAAGGTAATCGTATTCGTCAAGACTTCCCACAGAACCTCCTTCAGTGTCGTCAAGGGGGGAAAAGTTTGCACTTCGACAAGTAACAAAATGTGACTCTTCGTCGAAAACGGGAATCTGAATGGCATGTGGACAACCAGACATAAACCTGTTAAAAGCGGTTGTTTTTATGTGTTGCGTCCGACAAGTTAATATATATTTCACAAAGCATTTTCCACTTTTGGTGCAAACGTCTAACAAACGTGTTTGATTTAGTTTAAATCAACGATTAATTGTAAAATCGTGGGGGAATTTTAATTTGGTAAGTTTATAAAAGTCTGTTCACAAAAACGTTTCTCTATCGTAAATTTATTAGTAAAACAATGCTCAAATGCCTATGCTATAATCCTGTGTGCATGGTGTACTGTTAAATGTACATAGGAGAACAATTATATACCAGTGCCAACATTTAAAATAACCAACCTAATAATGTATGATTGTTTTGGGCAAAATTTATGTCAATACAAGTCACTTTTGAAAAATCTAAAGCAGTCTGCCCTCAAATAAAACACCTTAAATTGCTTACGAGTCAACTTACTTTACGACAGGCTGCATAATAGCAACTGGTGATGAGTTGATTTTCCCATTGGCATTTACTCTGAGATCTATCTTCATCGGCATGCTGTATGCGTGGGGCGGCCCAGTATACCATATTGCCTGAAGTCCATTCATCCACTCGGCGCCCTTGTGACTGAAATTAGTTTTTGCATTTCATTTCGATAAATAGCAAAAAAGTAGAAAATGATCAACGGGGGTTCGAGTTTAGTATGCAACAAGATTTAGGAAATAAACGTGGTAATTGATAATAATAAATAGAAAAATGGATTGTTAATTATGCCAATAAACTACTTTTAACATGTACGGACCTTCAACGTACCTATTTTACCGAACTATGTGATTCTCAGCAATTCGAGTGTATCGTAGAAAATAGCAAAATGTTGGAAGTATACCACTTTAGCCTATACTGGACCAACATCTATGCTATATCATTAACACGTTCTGTGAATTGTCAGTGTTGCTTTTTAAAAGACAAATTCATTATACATTTGTCAAACACATAAGTTAACTGCAACACTCACAAAATATGAAAAAGGTTTGGAAACACAATAATTATAATTCCTTCTAAGTAGCAAAACACACAGCGCAGAGGTTGTCAAACTTTGCGTCGCGCCCTCGTACGTCGCTTTAATCTTCCAAGGGCGTCGCAAAGCGGGTCACAAACACGACTTTAATCCTTACAAAATACACAAGTGGGTCATATATTACAAATATATGCTAATTTTACGCGAAACTTTGCTGCTGCGTCGTTTTAAGTGTTATTGCCTAGGCCAGTGTTTTCCAAACTTTTTTATTCTGTGGCCCAAATTTTGTTTATAAAACAGTTCGCGGCCCAGCACCATGTGTCGTAAACCTTTCTTGGACGACCTTTAGCCCATTTTCCAAATAAGAAATATCGCCCTCTGGTTCCCTGATTGATGTATAAAGTGAAATTAATTCTAAGAATACCTGAATAATCCTTTTTACCTTTTCTCAACAGACTGAATTTAAAAAGTGGATAGCCGTGTAAACTGCGTAGCAAAAAAAAACATAAGTGAAATGCCAACCGACTCTTCGAGGCGGCAATGTATTTAGTATCTTTCATTCGTAATTTTGAGACAAATATTTTCAGCTTTTTCTATATTTCTCTGCCCACGCGATGACTAGTGCACATCGAATAAGACCAGTTTTACCAATAAGAATTTTGTTTCCACTTGATTCTAATTCTATTTAAGAAGTCAGTAAAGGCGAAATGCGTTTGTTTCGTTTAAACTTGAGCGTTTTCGTTTGAGTAGTTCTATGGCCCACTAAACATGGTCTTGTGGCCCACTACTGGGCCATGGTCCACCGTTTGGGAACCACTGGCCTAGGCTAATGATTTAAGGTTTTTGGGCGATTTCCAAATTCGGATTCCCACGAATAGCAAGAACCTATATAGTTAACATATGCTTCAGTATTTTTTATAGGATTGCAGGAGTTCAACAGAAAGCTTTTCAGCTTGGTATATCCAGGTTTTTCAGATATTTTAGTTTGCAAACTCCTTATTTTTCCTAAAGGATCGAAACCCTTTGCATTTTACAGCGAAAATGCTTTCAGATGTCTGCTTTTCTGCACGCATTTGTTGAAGTGCAGTTAAAGTAGGCCTACTCATCATCCTTAAGACACTTTTGCACAACCCACAGATTAGGCAGTCGCTATCTAACTAAGAATTGTTTTTTTTTACATTATCCTTTGCTGAAAATGAATGGTAACATTTCGGTATTTCTAGACAGACAAGTGGGTCACTAAAAATGTGTGGTGGGTCAATTCGTGACCCGCGGATCGGTGGTTCGCCATCCCTGCTATAGTAGAATGACCTTTATAACAAACGTTTACATTTATCATGACAAAGGACGTGTAATCAGGGCTGGGGAGCCGGAGCTGGAGCTGGAGCTAAGCATTTTCTCTGGAGCCAGAGCCGGAGCCGGAGCCATTGTTATTATTTTTGTGGAGCTGGAACCGGAGTCGGAGCCATTTTTATTATTTTTGTTGAGCTGGAGCTGGAGCCGGAGCCGGAGCCCTTTTTTATTTTTGTGGAGCTCGAGCCATTTTTCAATTTGTGGTGCTAAAGCTAATAAATTATATTTTGTTCCATCTCCAACGTTAATTAGCCAAAAGCAATTTTTAAAACTTGCCATTGAATAAGTGACTGGTGGCACCGGAGCTGGAGCCGGAGCCATTTAATAATTGCCTGATGGCTCCGGAGCTGGAGCTAATGCTATTTTACGATGGCTCCCCAGCCCTGCGCGTAACCCAAGCATATTATTTGCAGTCTTTGCAGCAATGTATAGGCCAGTAACATAATGATGCTTAATCAGCTTTGTGTCAATAACGATTTAACATTAGCTATTAGTGCATGTATAAACCCGTTGGTGACCTTTTAATGCTGCCTACATGCCACACTCCTGAGCAGGACCACATGTCAAACCTAATATTTTATCAAAATTTATCTTTTTTTTTGTAAAGAACGTTATACTTTGAAAGCTACACACAAATATGTGGTTGTAAACAATGTGATCTAGCCCTCGGAAGCTGCTTTTGGCCAAAGGTTACGGCTTCCGTATCATACTAAACCGAAAAGCCATCGCAGACTAACCGAATCTGTCGATCAATGATGAAAGCAAGGCAACAAGTTTTTCTAGCCTGCTTTGCTTGCATCATTGATGGATAGATTCGGTTAGTCTGTGATGGCTTTTTGGTGTGCAGTTATACTTTTATCCATAAATGAGTACGAATTGTGTTGCAATAAGCTTTTACATGGGCGTCGCGAGGAAAAAAGTTTGAGAACCACTGCCATAATGTATTACACTTTTTAACGCAGGTTAGATATTTCCCTTTCAACACACCAGTAAATATCGCTTGGCGGTTTGTGGTAGATTAAACCTAAGTAAACATGGCGAATAGTTTGTATCTAGTTCAAAAATGCGACTAGATCGAATCTGGATTAAAACTTCCGTTTATTGCACCTTTACATGTGTATCGTGATGGTGTTTTACAATAGATTGAAAGGAGGTTTTTAATTGTTGAGTGTTACCTTGAAACACAAGCACCATTTGTGCTTTGCACCGTGTAATCGACCACCTGAGTTGTTTTCCACCCATCTTCTGCGCATTCGTCAGTGCAGTAATACTGCCCGTTTTTGTTAATGTTTTTCAAAGTTTCGGCTCCTTGAAAATCGTGGTAGCACAAGGAAGTTCCAAAAAGAAATGGACAAGAGTCCGTTCCCTCGTTGTTAGTATTCATTCGCATTGTCGATTTGAGCTTCGCACAAAAATAATTATTTGTTTAGTGTATTTTCATAATTTTTTGTATGAGCGTATAGGTTAAGAAAAACTTTTTTTTGTTAAATTTAATTTCTTACAAGCACAGTGTTGTCGTCATTTATTTTTTGCACTCTCCAGTGTGTTGCTCCTCCACGATAATGATTGGCAGAGGATGCTGCCACCAATAAGCAGAAAAGCAGACAAAGACTTTTCGCAGTAGTCATCTTTTTTTGCAAAATATTTGTTGCCCTGATTCTGTCGAAAAAAATTACCACACGTCTGGGGATTTTTTTTTTGCTAAGCCCAATCGCCGTAAAAACATGGCGATTGCTAAATTAAAAATTATTTAAATTTGATCTTGATGGATTGTTTTTTTAAAATCAGAGTCCACTCACCGAATTCAAGTTTTTATTAAATTAAACTCGATTATCTTTTTAAACTGATAATACTATATGTCGGAACATCCATGGTCACTTGTTTAATAACACTTTAAAACATAATAAAAACTTAACTAGTACTTTGACGTTAAAGGGGATTGAAATAACTTTCAAAACGAAGCAGTCAAACCTTTTTTGCAAGGATTTGCTTTAGTCCATTAGGTTTATAAATATCCCAAACAAATAAAATAAATATTGCCGTGAGTGCGAACCAGTTAACTTTTGCCAACTCCGAAGTGGCTAAGGTTGTTATTGCAAAGAAACCTTGCGCTATATACCTGGTGTTAATCGATCTGTCAGGCATTATATGTCGGGATCAGTCCTGCAAGGGCTTTATAACCACCCGAGGAAAATAGGGTTCGTACCCCCACTGCGATTACAAAATGGCGCCGCTAACGCCATTTGAACCCTAATGATTAACCAATTCCAGCTCCTGTGTTCAATGGTGCGGTGTATCGCATAATTACCCGCTAGACTTGTACGAAAGGGGTGCACCGTGCACCCATTTAGACTTTCGGTAAAGCGAAAAAGTGTCATCTAGGGTGATAATTTTTTTTAAGAACGCATTTTAGTGGTGTTGTTTAGGTGCCTTTCCCCTATGCTATGCTTCTTGCTAGCTATATTGTTGTCTAAAAACTATTTTGATAACTATTTTATCAAAGGCCGGATTACTGTAAGGATTAACAAATGCGGGCCGAAAAATCAAATTTAAGTTATCATCAACCCAAGAAAAAAATGAAAGTTAATTAGCAAAAAATACTGCAGTAAGCCTACTGAAATTGTCGCTGGGTTAAAAATGTTTGGAATGTTTAGTATTGAACTGCATTCAACATTTTAAGGGCAATAAATGAGACTAAGCAGATTTAACGCTGTAGTCCACATTTTTATTGCATTGGCTTCAGCTAGAATTTCCCTTTGATTCAAACTCGCATATCTGTAATTTTAACAAATATAAACTAATATGTATTTTGCTTTGTCGTTTTCGATGGTTTGACAAATGTTCATTGCAAAGGGGAGGCATCTAGAAATATCCATACATCTATTGTGTAAGTGCATAGTTAAACTTTTGAAAGCAATTAATCACACAATGCAATCAAATTTAGCTAATGACGTGAAAAACGTTATTGCGCCAGCACAAATAATTGTCCAATTCTCGCTCCTATAATGATAGATAAACAAAACACTTCAACCTCGTTCAAAGTGCATGGTATTAATACACACGCTGAAAAATCCCGTTTCTATGGATGAAGTAATCCGCGTTTTCTATGGATGAAGTTATCCGCCTTTCTATGGATGAAGTAATTTTAACAATAGTGTATGTCGTTGTAATTACCTGTTAAAACCCATAAGATGAAATATGTTTATGGGTAGGCCTACCGGTGATTATAGACAGGCTTCCTACCAGTGATTATAGACAGGCTTTTTGTCCCAGAGACGGTCTGCGTATTTATACAAAATATTGTTTGAAGCTCAAGATTGAAAAACGCTAGCTTAAACACATTGTATGACGTGACGATATGATGTATCATTTGGACGTCCTCTCAAAAATGTTCTTGTTGTTTATCGTCGCACCATAGCAAACTTTGTAATCACCAGTGACGTTTTATTTCAGATGTTTGCTTTTGTATAATAAATATTTCCTTAACACTTGATTAGTCTGTGATCGCTTCTTGTTTGCAAAGTCTTTAATGGGGCAGCATATATTTCTTAATCAATTTATACCGTGGAATGTAGTGTGGTAATCTATAATTAACTACAAGGTACAGATGTTTTGAGTGCTATTAAACAAGACTGGTAAATTTGGTAGTGCTGGGTCGATGTTAGTAACCTTCTCATAGGAATCAGATATAAGGAGTCTTGGGGATCTAATGATAGTCTCAATAAACCTAAGGCATCACCATAACTCACTACAGCTACACCATACTGTTTGGAACAAACGCTTTGGAAGCCTCGTTTATCCAATTGGTTCAAGTCGTGCAAAACAACTCAATTTATAAATGTAGCCTACTATGCCCAAATGGAATTTAAAATAGGCCTCTGCCAAAAGGTGTACCTTTGTTTAGCTTGCAGAACAAATTCTACCAGTAGGCCTACGCCGCGTGTAATTCATTAAACTTTTTTTGAAACCAAAAATGTGGGCTATGTTTAGTTAGATTGTGTCGTAGCCTATCCAGCATTTTTTTTGTAATAAAGGATGGCATTCTATAACCTGGCGGGAAACTTCGAGTTTGATTTGTAAATTCTTTTAAATTCTTTTGCATTTCTCATTAACTTTTCTTAATAAAATTGTTCTTGTTTTATTTTCCAAATTTACTGTTTGAATTTAAGTGTTCAAGTATTCCGATTAAAAAAATGTAAACTAAAAGTCAGAGAAAGTTTATGGCTATATCTTACTTTAAGAAAAAGTAGTAATTTTGTTACTTGTGTTTTAAAGTTGTCGGTATAGGTTGTTTCCAACAAAATAAGGCGGTTTCCTTAACAACTTGACTACTAACAAATGGGGCCACAATACTTAGCTGGGCATTTGCAAAAAAGATTTAAGCTTTCTTGAAATTCTCCACCTTGAAAATTTCCTTTCAAAGTAAATTTTGAAGGTTTAGAATTCGAGCAAAAAATGTAACCGACAAGTACTGTTTTCCATTTGCTTTCCAGAGGTAGTATAATGTAAGCCTATACCATATGTCCTCTTTTAGGAGGATTTGTTCTCGTTTCACAAGAAAACTGAATGGCCTTACCTTCTTGATTGTTATTGCAAACATTGCGCCCGAAAAATGGCAACAGAACCTCACATTTATAAAGACTCATTAATAAAGCAAAGGTGTGAGTTTTGTAGGACTAGCCTACTATAAGTGTTACTGTATCGTAGGCTATGTTCTTCTTTTTTTATTTCGTACAGAAGCGGGTTTATGGTCTAACCGGGGGGTGCGCCCCCCTAGGGGGGCTCCAAGCAATTCTAAGGGGGCGCAAGCTCTAAGTTTGTATTTTTTTTGCAATGATTCACAATGGTTTCGTTTTGGTTGTACACCATTCCTACAGCGCCGTACAAACGCTGTTTTAGCCAACTTAAACATTAAAACTGCGAAAAAATTTCGCGCGAACCTACTGTTTTATATTTTTGTTCACTTTTTTCAGCACAAAGCCTCTTGCAGTGCCATTGCATGTTCTCATATCATCGAAGGTATAACGGCCCTATTTAGTCATAATTTTGCTACTTTATAGACAAACGATAAAAGTCATCCACCGTTCGAACTATTTTTTATCTATATTTTATATAATTAGATAACAGACTAGCAAAAGGGAACTCAAACTTTTTTTCGCGAATTGATAATGTTTTTGCAATACTGCCGTTGTATTGTGTGTCGTCACATCTTTTAAAGCACAGTAACGCAATGTTTAATTTTTGCGCTTGACATTTTATTTGCGCTCGACATCACAGTCTTACAAAAGTAAATGCCCTCACAACACGTTTGTCAAAATCAGCACGTGCACGAGTAATTTGTTGTGTGCCCAATGCGAAAAGCCTCCTGAATTTAAAGTTTAGCGCCAATTTAACCAATTAAATCCAAATTTTTTCGTGATATCTAATTAAAAATACCGAATTGCTTTTCTTAGAGGAGGCGCAACGCATACAAATATTAACAAAGGGGTGCGCGTTTAAAAAAGGTGCGGATATGACACGTTTTAATCAAACGTAACAATTATTAATTATACTTTTGTTTTACTTACAGGCAAAAAATGTCCTTTTTTTGGGTGCTGAAAATATGGTAGTCCTAGTATAATGTTGACAACACCAAATATACCATAGACATAACTTCATTTAATAATACCAATTAACGAAATTCGTGTGCATATACATATTGAAGCAAGTTTCTAGCTCCGACACTTTAAATTCTAAATAGTAGGCATATTAGTCATTTTCACAAGCGGACAACCTTATTATGAGTAGTTATGACTGAAGTGTACAGATCCTTATAATTACGTCACAATGTGCTATGAGTGGTTTTTGCTATACGACAGCATATATAGGGGGAGGGTGATGAATTTAAATATTGGTTAACGGGGTCCACGGTGTGAAAAAAGTTGGTAACCACTGATATAAGCGATATGTTTCGTCTTTAGCAATTTGTCACGACGCTATATATAGCCTACGTGCGATGCATGATTAAATGCAATTACATTCATTCAATTTTAATATCAGGCCGTAAAATTACGAAGTCTGATTCGTTGACAAATAACGAATTCGCCATGTGTGCGAAACTAACTTTTCGGAAAAAAAAATGTTTTCACAAATGCTTAATTTTTTTTAACTAACCACTTTGTCGTCTTTGACTTACTCTGGCATTTTCATTACACGACTTTTTGCCTAAATATCAATACATGGCATCCTAAATATGATTGAAAGCAATACATGCTAATTTTATTCTTTCAAAATACACTGAAACGAGCACAAATTAAAAATAATTTTTAGTATACAAAGGCATGCATATATTTTTTAACCGATCAGATAGTGCGAATTATAGTCACATAATAAAATTGTTATGGTTCGTTTTAAACTACAAACCCAACCAATAAAACACTACACCACAAAAGAAAGCCATTCAAGAGATGAATTGTCGCATGGTCAGTTTGCGTTGAAGTATCTGGTCCTTGTGATGAAGTTTCTGGTTCTACAACATTATGGCAATAAAGTTTGAAATATTAAATTGACAGGTATTCTGGTAGTGCTGCCATGTAGGCTATACAGTGTTGCAAACAGGTTATTTTAAAGGATCTCGGTTCCTAGTCCACATAATCACTCATAGCAAAGTCATATTCAGGTCATCAAATGTAAAATATTGAAATAGGTAAACACATTTAGAGAATGCTTAAATGTTTTTATATTAAATAGAAAATGTCTTGTAGCCTATAAAATAAAAATACTTGCATCTTCATTAAAATTTAAAAAAATTTTAATAATATTATTATTAATAAATTATCCATTTCCCTAAATGACATAGCCTTTAGTTACTATAAACAAGTAACTTTGCTTAAATGACGGAAGTCAAGTTAAGACAATTTAAAACGGTGACTTAATTGCATTAAATTGAAGTCATTGTCCTGAAATATTATAACACTTTTGTCATGTAATGTTTCGGAAAGGGCGGGTAGGGCAGTCCGAAAGTATCAGATCAAAGTCGTGTAGCATCGTCAATCGTACGATAGCAGTGTGATAGAGTTTCAATTTAAACAATTTGCTGATATTTTTGACCATTATAATTAGGCTATGTAATAAACATATTTTTGGATGGGATCGGCAATTTCTTTCCAAAATTTCGGGTATCAGAAGGTATAGTATATCCCTTCCAACTGGTTTGACGCTAGCACAGTGTTTTTTTATCATTAAAATATAACTTTCCAGGTTTTAATGGATTAAAATATACCTTTTCCCGACTTCTGGGGGTTAAAAGACTAAAATTAAATTAGTCGTATATACAACAACTCTACGCAACTAATAATATAGCAATAGCAAGTTTAAATAACAAAAAGTAGTTTTAACAATTTACCAACGCTCTATGATTATTCAAACATAATAAACCAAGAAAATAGTCCCATCAACTTTTTATTATAACTATGTTTTAACACAAACACACCTTCCAACGATCCAGACTCTCTGATGTGTAGTCCACCAGAGTTGATGAGTGGAATTGGTTCGGTTTGCCGGACACTAGGATCCCGTGTAGTTTCCTCGCTATCTTCATGTGCGTCTTCACCATGAGGTTCCTCCTTGCGAGCCTTTTGACGGGTACCTAACACGCAATAAAAAATATATTCGAGTTGTTTCGTTGTGTGATGGTACCATTTACCACTCCGAGGAAATGCAGTTTATTTAGAAAATCACAAATAATTTTTACAAGATATAATATAAGTCCGGCTTATTTGCTACTTAAAGTAAGTGAGATAACAAGGTAGGAAGCAAGCGTAACTGGCCACGTTGACAAAAGTAACGATTAGTGCAATTTGAAACCATTAACGATTTGTTTTTCAGCGCCAAATCACATCAATAACTCCACGCCTATTCAAAGACACTTAAATATGTTTGCAAAGACTGACAAGTATAAATGGAGTTCACGAATGGCGAAAATATTTTACTCGATAAAAAATTCCGAACATAAGAGCTATAAAAATTAACCATACCAGAAGAAAAATCGTGTTATATTATACCTGTAAACTATATCTTCATGATTAAAATGGTTCGAGCGGGACGACACGCATCCTCTGGCACAAGTGCTATCCTCATAACCAGCAACGCAAACAACAACCCTGCACTACAAACAGCCAAGTTTGGATATGCATTTTCACATACGAGCTTTACAGTCGTTTACGAGATATACTACACAAAATGTATTAAAACTTTAAAAAGGTATACCAGAATTGTCTTACTTGAATTACTACGTTTGTATTTTCTGTGATTCCGGGGAGGCCGTATTTAAATCGAAAAGCTTTCACGCTAAACTGATTCATCATCGCAAAATTTGAAGGAAATCGTTTCATTGTTTCATCAGCTAAACACCTGTAAAAGAAATGTATAATTTATTTGAATATAATTTACGCTTTTATATATTCAGCACATCACCAGTTGCCTGCTAAGCATTAAACATCAGTACCCACCCGTTCTCTATCAAACTGTACTGTCCTATTGCAGCTGGGTCTGGATCCGGCTTTGCTTCACAAGACTCGGTGAACAACTCCAGATCTGTGTCGGACGATTGGGCAAGGATGGCAAAATATACGTCGTCGTTCATGTCCACTTGAATGGGATAGCTGTACGGTGGATAGGTTGCCTTCGTGTCACAAAATGCAATTCGTTGAGCTTAAGCTTTTGGGTAAAAAAAACGCATACTTTTGTCAACAAAATGCCAATTATCGTGGGTTACTGAATATGGTTGCAAACAAACATAGCCTACATCGGTGTTGTAAACAAGCCATTCTAAACTGACTAAAGTCCCGGTAATGTCCCGCAGTCAAGTCATAATTAGAGCAAGTCAACTTCAAGTCACGTCGTTGTCATAAAAAATAAAACGTTAAACTATTAGAATTTTTAAAATCGTTTGATTATCAGCAATAACTGAACAAAAAATTAAGAAAAGTGTAACATATAGCAAGAAAATTATTTTATGTGCAAAAATTTGAATGAATAGCTCATTTTTATAAATAAATACAACACTTCATTTCAACCCAAGTCATTTGTGCAAAAGACTTAAGTCAAGTCAAGTCATTTGTCCAAATATTTAAGTAAAGACCAGTCATTTTGTCGTAATGAGTTAAGTCATGTCAAGTCATTTTAAAACAGTGACTTAAGTGCACTTAAGTTGAGTCATTGACTTAAGTCATTACAACACTGGCCTACATAAAAGGCAACAATTGTTACTATCTACCAAAGGGATAACAAACATGAAATATTGTTTTCCCGCAACACCGATGTTTTTCATTACAGCTATTCAAACTAATTGACTGGGGTTTTAAAGAAACTATAACACCGTAGTACTTGATATAAGTTGCGTTTAAATTCCGTTGTGTTTTAATTGAAAAACAAATTGGAAATCGCACCTTAAAAGTTTCATCGGTGTAGAAATCAAACGTGATTGCGATCTCGGCGAATCCGCCCTCCTTAACGATGGTTGTGTGTGCATCCTCGGGATCGAACGATCCAGAAGCTTCAAAGGACTTCACAGATGTACAGATGACGTCAACATAGTACCACTGACCGCGACTAATTATACCCGCCTGGTCCTCGGTTTCAACACACATCTTTACGGTGTTTTTGTTCTTTGCTTCGTTGGGCCCACTCTGTAGTTTGCAAAGACGTATTACTCCAAATACATTAAAGAGCAATTAGGTGCTCTTTTATCAAAATTGTTGAAGCTGATTTACGATAAGGCAGTGCTTGGAAAGTCACGAAACGCAATAAAAAACTTTCCAATCGGTGTGCGACATGAAGGTCCACGACTTGGGCGGGACTTGGGTCTCAAAGAATTTTTTTGCAGTCGAGTTACCATACCTGTCTAATGCGCCACTATATATACTATTGTTTACAGAATTTTACTTTATTCTAATGACGTTTTGCAGAAAAGTTTGGTATGACTCTCTCATTTTTAAGGTCGACATTTATCTCGCAAGGGTCATAGTAATATCAGTTATCACATATTAAGTGCAACATAGGGTGAAACGATTATGTGTTTTTTCGTTTTACTAAAAATTTACGTTTTGGATAAATCGTAAAAGTGTCCATGTAAACAGCAGCTGGAAAGTCTTATGTCATTTTCGGCAAAATCTGTATAATTTATGGTTGCCAAAACGAATTTCGTCGATACAATATGTGTGTTAAAAAGTAAAACATGACATAGACTTGTAATAAGCAAAATTTGAAAATAGCTCGACTAAGGAGCCTCATGAGTCTACCAAATCACTATGATGAGCGAAATAACTGATTCACAATTTTGCGTGTTTAAACGCATTCCCACTTTCTTTAAAAATGTAATTTAACCCATCTTTAATTTTTCAAAAGCCTAGATCCCCGGATTAACAGTTGGTGTAATAAAATGAAACATTACACGTTTTAAAAATCAAATTGTAAGTTTTAACAATAGAACTTGTCAAAATGTGTTAAGGCCTTCCGAGACTATTCAGGGTTTGCCTATGGTCGGCGATTAAGAAGGGCGATTGTGATGTATTGGTATCATTGGATTGCAACTTTTATAACTATCTACAACAGGTACCGCCGTAATATTTTCAGGTACCGCCGTATTATTTTCATGTTGCGACATAAAGCCAAGTTTATATTACACCAGGCGATTAATGTAATTGTTTAGACATTAGAAACCTGCTGAAAGCGTAACTATGCGTAGCATTGCCATTTTTTCGATAGTTCTTTTAATATATCAGCCATATTGCAAAGTTTCAGCAAATTTACACGGAAGTCGGACATGCTACTACGTGAAATTTCAAAGTTATCTAGCGTGAACAGCCTAATCGATTTTCATATTTTGATTAATTATGCAAAATTGTAATAGAGGTTAATTGTAGCGATAATTAATTAATATTTTACATCGCCGGGGCAACGCTATTTAGGCAATGAATTGAAATTGAAAACCAAATCTGGTAGAATTTATTATGGAAATTTATGCAAAGTTTTTCCTATGTAAATGATTGTGCAAATTTTCACAATTTAAATAGTTTTGATTAATTTTTGAGACATAGCAAAAAATGCTGTTTTGCAAGATAATTATTCCAAATTTCAGAAAAAAGAACACCCCACCGCAACTTGAAACTGTATTACAATAAAATTGCACCACCGCATAGATTAATTTCTAGTGTAACATTTACTGTATAGGAAGAACAAGGCAAACTGTCTGGGCAATAGTATTTCACAATTTTTTGGTCACCTGTAATGCATCCAAGGTATCGTTTCTTGATCCAGTGCCGAGTAGTGAAACAGCACAGAAGAAGCATCTTGGATTTTAGACCGATTGTAAGTAATCTAACAGCTGCCCACCCTGCCTTCTTTCGGTGACAACACCCCAGGGCTTCCTCCATACTAGTATCAGTGGATTACTGCCTCTATCACTATCTGGCTTTATGCTTGCGGCAAGTAAATCAGTCGTCGTTAACGTGGAATCAGTCGTCGTTAACTGTTAGCTTTTTTCCATTTTTTCGGGATAATAACTGTAATTTATTCTCCTTTTATACAAACTACTGTTGCTAATTGAAAACAACACAGGACTTAACGTTTGCGAAAAACACTAATGTAACTCAATAACGACATAGTGACATAGACATATATTATGTGCCGCTGTGAACAGTATAGACTGCATGCACATAAACTATTAGGCGCGTATTTTCAAAGAAAAAGGCCATTCAATTTTCAGGATGCCAAACAGCTATACGTAACAAAAAAGAGACAATGACTATTGAATAATGCCATATGTAGTCGTTGGGTTCGTTGCAGCATAGTTATTTTGCCGAGTCTGTAAACAATAGGCAAATTAATCCAAGAACTGTAGTTTGCTTACTATGTTGAGGTTTGCCGCGTATCTTAATCTGGCGCTAGCAAGTCCCAAAATTCTGTTTTGGAATGTTGTTATTCGCACAAACCAATACAGTTCTATTTGTCAATATTAGAAAACACTTCAAGTTATTTATATCAATTACTCTAATTGTTTAAACCGGTGGTTCGCAAATTTTTTTCCCAGCGACTCTTTAGGAATGGTTTTCTGCGTTTGAGAAGCTTTCGTTTAAACTTTAAACTATTAAAAAACTGGAAATAAAAAAGTTAAAACCTAAAATATAAACTCAACTTCGGTATTGTAGGAAACACATTAAAAAGCTAACAGCATTTAATAATTTTCAGCTGAATATCGGGTGTCGATTGCTTTTTTTTTTATCAAACTGGTTATTGCTCACTGAAATATTCATCAACATGAGTGTAAAACTGCAAACTAGATCTCGGAAATCATACTTACTAACGATAACGGTATACAATTATACATATCATAGTAAACCGATAGTCTTCAGAGGGGCTAACCGAAATTAGTTGATCATTCAATGTTTTTTGTGCAAGCAAGGCCAGCCCAGAACGTCCATCCTGTAGTTGGGTCAAACTCACAAACTCAACCAAATCGGAATCGTCGCTCTACCAGTTCAACTTGGGCTTTGTATATAGCTTAGTAGTCAGTATAATGTACTACGGAATAGTGTAGAGTTTAGTGGTTATTTTCATTTAACATTTTAATTCCTTTGTAATGAATTCACACTGGCTCTAAATTTTGTTAGATTTATCTTGATCTCAAAACGAACAAAATTGTTTTTATGTAGGTTTTCATGTGAGTTGACCAGGGCCGTAAGTTTGTCAGTTGGGTCCCCATTGCAAACTGCAACATTGATAGGGGTGGACCCAGCATTTTTGTTTAGGGGGTGCATGAAAAACACGTTTTAGAGACGAGGTCATAAATGTATGGCATAAGGTTATGTTATAATCAAAAAGTGCCTTTGTTAAGTGGTGTAATATTTACTAGAGAGGCCAACGTATCGCTACTTTGGGCTGAAAACATTCTTAAAAAAAATGAACATCTAAATATAGACATAAAAGATTAGCGTGAACTAATTATTTTTTTGGATTGTACTCTGTAAATCCAAATTGTTTGCGGTGTAATTATATTTAAACATCGAGGTTAACTTTAAAAATCTACGTTATGGTCAACCGCGATTATTTCAAGTGTAATTTGCACGTATACTGAAGTTCGCATAGATCACGGGTGGCAAACCAGTCAGACAACAAGAGCCGCATTTCTTACTTGGTTAACCGCAAAGAGTCACACCTCACAAATGGAAAGAAAAGAATGGCCTATCACTCTATTTCTTGCTGACTTCCACAAAGCGATCGCACGAAACGTGAAAAAGAGTGCCTCTATTCAATTAAATAGACAAATATTTAATTTAGAGGGTGACTCGACACAGTGGTTGAAAAAATGCACATTTATCAATACAATGTCGTTTATCAAGATGATTTGAACAAATAACCTGCGAATCATTGACTCACAGTTTTATGGCTGTTTTGCGAAGTTCAAAAATCATACTTTTTGCGTTTATCATATTTTAAAAGTGTTACTAACAATGTATGGCCTTAAGACAAACAGACTGAGTCTGAACCGGCAAATACAAATAACTTTGCCAAAGAAAATCGACACATTCCAAGATATAATATGTGCAGCATGAACGTGAAAGCCGCATAAAACTGGGTGAACAGCTGCATGTGGGTCGCGAGCCGCGTGTTGGTCACCCCTGGCATAGATCATTAAATATATTAACTTTCAAATTCATGATGAAAACAAGATCTGCGCTATTTACACATTTACTAGCTAAATATCTATTAAGTTTTTGCATACCTAACTAATATTAAAATAAAAATAATATTTCGCTATCATAAGTACGGATTATTTTTTCACTGTAAAACTTTTCGTTTGAGTTAACCCCTTTTTCGAGTTTGTATTGTTAACGCCATTCTAGTGGCGCAGTGTTCAATATAATTTTATTAATTTAACTCGTTTATCTTGTAAGAATATTGGTTAAATCAACACCGTTTTATAATCGAGGGCGGTATACTAATTTTATTTGTTCCAAAATAGACATAACAAGATAACAAATTATAAAAACCAAATTGCTATAATTACATGTTTTTTTTTTAATTATTAAAAACAAATTACGTAATAATTCAATTTAAAATGCCTAATTTGACTAGCAAATGGAGTACTAACATAATTCTCTTTTAATACCAAATCTATGTAGAATAGTCTAATAATTGCAAATTTACACCATTACAGCAACTAAAACACTAAACCACAACAAAAAGCCATTCAAGAGATGAATTGTCGCATGGTCACTTTGCGTTGTATCTGGTCCTTGTGTTGAATTTGCTGGTCCTATAAAATTATGACACTAATGTTGGAGAAGTATAGATAAGTGTACTATAACTGTATTGTCACGCATTTAGTTTTTAACAACCTTTTTTGAAATCACTTATGTGTAAGTCTGGCCATGTGTAAAAAAATAATGCTAGGCCAAGTCTATGTCATTATCAGCAAGTCGCGTCAAAAGTATATTTAACATGTCGGTGACATGCGTCCCTTGGCTACCAATGTCGTCTACAAACATGTTTACCAATTCTAGTGCATCAGCCTAAGCACTTAACAGTTTTACAGTTGCAATATTTTAATTTTAAATTATTGCTAGCAGAAAAAAGCATATTGTATCACCTACAAAATTATTTAGGCTAAATAGTAGATGGAAGTAATAGGAAGTCATTATTTGTTTAACATTGTTAAAAAGAAAACGGTACCAACCCACAAACGACACAACTGGAGAGGGATTAAGATCATGAAAATTGGTTTCCGTTATACTTGGGTCTCTAGTAGGACTTTCTTCACTTTCATCAATCAGAATTTCCTCAATATAGCTTGTCGATTTTCTGCGCGAAATAGCACGTCAGTAATATAAAGCAACGCAGACCAATTTACATATTTATTTTGAAAAACGACAGTTATCACTATGCCATAGTATAACTATTTCTATGGCATAGTGATAACTGTCTATCTAAATCAGAGTATGAAACCTTTTATGCTGACGGGCCGATTAATTATCGGTAGGCAGATTAGACTGTTAGTCATATATCTGTATGTAAATTATACCACGGGCTAAAAAATTGTATGCGGATTAGTTTACGGGCCAAACGCATTTTCATCCACAAGATTCACCTCAACTGAGGTGGTGGCGACCTAATGACAATCCCATAGGTTGCTTCCTTATAGTCAGTATACTGACTGATGTAGGGGTTTCGTAAACCTATAATTTGAAAATATATAACCGCCTAAAACACGACAGCTGCCGAGCCACATACAGAGGCAATTTAAAGCAGGGTTCGAAAAAAATATAACTTTGTGGCCCGCCTGTCGCAGGTTACAAAGACCTAATCTAACTACTTTCTGTAAAACGTTGCAAAGCGTTTCAAAAAAATCAGTGAGGGGGCTTGCTTTGCATTATTAATAGTCATTTCGTAGATTTTGTTTTCGATTACTAATTAGTTTGGCCTTTCTGGCAAATCTTGTTTTTCAATTCAAGAAAATGTTGAAGATGTTATATGTTTAAACAAACTAGTAAAAACAACAAACAGCACAGTAATCGTCTTAGGCCTACTTTCTCGCCTACAGTTCATATATGATCATTTTTGACAATAAATTTTGATGTACCGTAATATGTAGAATTACTTACTGTTAAAACTAAAAATACATAAAAGATAATGTTAAACGGTATTGTTTGCAAAAAAAAGTAAAGCATTTGACCAAGGTAATTTGCTTAAAATATGCCTTGCTCAATAAAAAACCTTTCACCGAAGAATAAAAATACAGTGACATTCCAAAACTAACCTTTTTATAAAATGAGATTTATTTAGTATATGTTTTCGTCTGCTGCTGACACATGTTGTTTGTGAGCACGTCGTTTCAGCTAGTCCCATAACACAGACTACTGATCTGCACTGTTAAATAATGACATAAATTGATTGCTCGAAATGTCGATGCTTATTTTAAAAACAAACAATTTCTAGCCGCATTATATATGCTTTTTGGCAAGCATGTCAAATAAGCAACATGGCAAGTGAATATATTGGTTGGCCAATCTTTTCTTTTAACATTCTTAAGAAAAAAAATGATTTATATAAAGTGAATGCGAGGTAAACGTGGTCTCGGAAAGAAGATCGTAAACCCCAAAAATAAAACGAAACATACCGTAGTTTGTTAACTTTAAATAACTTGGTGGCGATTAAATTTGTTTAAAGAAAGTTTCATAAAAATGCCTCAACGTCATAAGTCCAAAGTCATTTGAACTGGAGAATAACATTTCCAAGCAATTAAGTATAGGAAGTTTCCTGTGCTTTTGATTTTATATAACTGTTTTCATTTTCGTACCTTAATAACGACATCAGTGTCTGGATATATTCCATCATTTGAATCGTCAAATCTGAACGTTTCAAATCCATAATTGTTTCGCAACGGAGATTCGTGGTCGTAAGCAACTGTAGTTGGATCCTTTGGGCAGCTTTAAAAAACGAAGTTCAAAATTTAGACCTAATGCAGAGCTAGATTTTAATACAACTTTCAAAGAGTTTTCTTTCAATAAATCACGATACGGACTAAAAGCGTTTATCTTAAATACCCGTTTTCAATAATGGTGTGTGACACTCCTTCAACAGCAGGATATGGGTAAGCAACACAACTATTAGTATATAGCTCAACATCGTCGTCAACACTTTCGGCGTAGATTCCAAAGTATACGGGATCATTGTCGGCGATGCGGTAGGTGACTGGGTAATGTTCAGCAGGATAGGCCTTCTGCAAACGGCCAAGGATTCTAATTGGTTACTGGTTTAAATCAATTAATTTAGTTTAATAGTCCTTTATATAAAACACTTTTCTGTCTGTAAAACATAAAATTACCTCGAATGTATCATCTTCATAAAAATCAAAAGACACTTGAATTTCACCGAATCCTTCTTCAACAATTACCGTTATGGATTCATCCTCAGGGTCGAAAGACCCAGAAACGTTAAAATATTTTTCAACGGTACAAATGAATAAAACCTCGACCCAGATACCTCGCAAGATAACATCGTTTGATCCTTCGTCCTTATAAACTGTTATACTACCTTTGTACTTTAGTTCATCAACAGTTTCCTGCAATAACGCAATAAATCAGCATAGGCCTATGGTATTTTTTTGTTAGAAAGATTTAAATTGAAATAGTTAGCCATTTTTGTTCCGTCATTTATATTTTGTGTATTTCTGTCGCTATGTTTTACCAATTTTTTTGTTTCGC
Source organism: Ascidiella aspersa (assembly GCF_963924565.1). Taxonomy (NCBI): domain Eukaryota; kingdom Metazoa; phylum Chordata; class Ascidiacea; order Phlebobranchia; family Ascidiidae; genus Ascidiella; species Ascidiella aspersa. The sequence goes on from NC_139453.1 coordinate 20,755,997, forward strand.
ATTCGTCAAGACCAAATTCGAAATAGTAATGAGTGTTGTTGCCCTTGTTTGCACAATTAGCGTTGCTCGGTGGTTGTCCGGGATTACTTTTGTCATAATCACCAACACCAATTCTTCCATCGTATACCGCGCATTCCTCCACTGTGATCTGGATGCCTTTGCGACCGCAAATTCTCACCATTTTTGCTGTCGTCATAACAAAGAAATGAAAATATTATATTTCCGCTTTAGATAAAAGTTCCGTTGATCACATTATATTTACATGAAGTACTAAAAACACGGAAACAAATTAAACTGCCAACTGGTGTCAGTGGATTTTACCCGAAGTCATACAATGCGTTAGGACAAATCCTTTGTAAGTTAGGACAGATCTTTTATAAGTTAGGACAAATACTTTGTAAATTAGGACAGATCTTTTATACGCTTGTAAGTGCGCCTTATCGCAAAGCTGGGTTGCGGTGAGGTTAATATCCTTGAAAATGTGTGTAGGCCTAGTTTAATTTAGGGTAGTTAACAACATACGAATGCACTGGCGTTGATCTTCTGCAAGTTCCCAGCAAGGGTTGTCGCATTCGCAGTGATAGCCTTCTGCATCGAGCACACACTTGTCACTGCAACCGCCTTGGTCAGAAGCGCATGGTGACTCATCTAAATGAAATAAAAAATGGCGGTATACCGAATAGATTAACAAAGTTTCGTAAAGTTGATGTTTCTTACTCGTAACGACGACCGTGAAGCACCGCTGATGGGATAAAAGCCTGTAAAACACAATGTTCGCAAAATAAATACCACTTAAAAGAACAATGTTAATAGTTTCGCACGCTAATGTCAATTACCCGTTCGATTCCCGAGCTTCGTAGCAAAAGTGATTCGGCCCTACATCTGGTTCCGTCGGTGTCCATCCAATAGTGCACTCATACTCTCCTTCGGTGGAAGGAGCTATGGCAGATTTCGCTACTTTGTTTGGACCGATTATTCCGAAGTGATCGATTCTGTCAATTCACGGCATTATTGATTAGAAAGTTACACTTGAAAAAAAGGTAGCTGAGAAATTACTTCTGCCAATATCAACTCAATAAGGCCTTCACCAATGGATTTCTTAAATCAGGGTTGCCAACCGTGGTCATTTTACCCGAAAGGGGCCATAGAGCGAAACAAGATTTTTAACAGTTTTAATTAATAAGTATAGTTAACTCAAGTTTGTTGTTTCCAATTTAACTTAAAATAACTCTCTTTAGACGTTTGCGTAAACTAAACGGAGCACCGATAAAAAGAGGGATTATAGCCTATGGAAGAGGGCCACAAACGATAAAAGGTCGACAACCAGCGGTTTATTAAACAACCCAACTTTTGGTTTTGTAACTATCAATAAAAATGTACTGCCAGTGAACAAGATTAAGATAAATTGTGGCCCTCTAGAATAGTTCGCTCTTCTTATATTTAAATTACTGCGACTCTTCGAAAGCTGGTTTTGCTCTGAGGGTTTTGCGAAGTCGATTTCCAACTTGCTGAATAATAATCTGCCCATCAGGTGGTGTTGGCAATTGAAATGTCGGTCTCATGACACATGTGTAGACGGGTGAAGATATGGCCGATTGTGGAATAACTGCAACGGGTATATAATTTGAGATTGGGTAAAAGCTATCTCTAATTAGTTCATAATGTATCGATGTACCGGTAGGCCAGTAACAAGGTGAAAAAATTAAACAAACTGCAACCGGAGCTTTGTTGTTAATGACGAAAGATGTACTTGAAACTCTCCAAAAAAGCTCCTAAAACACCACCATACGAAATATACCGCTTTTCATGGCCCGCGATAAAATATAGTTGGACCACGCTGAAGTAAATATAGGATAAAGGCACATCAAATTTTGTAGCCCAATATAGATGACGTCATCATTTTTACCCAAGATTTGCTGGCATATGGATGGAATGAAATCTAATGATGTCAAACCTTTTGGTATACCGGCATTTTATTTAACTTTCTTGCAATTTTTTTCTTGTAAAATAAAACATAAAAAACGTTGAAAAATATATGTCCAATATTTTCGAATAAGTTTTCCGTTTGTCCGCGACGCACTTATCTGTTTGTCCGCGACGCGGCAGCCTTTCACGGCGCAACGGTTAAAAAGCGCTGATTTAGTTCAAAAGAAAGCATCATAATGTAAACAAATCGGATGTAGAAAGTTTACTTGTCACGATGAATTACATTGGGGGCCGCAGGTTACCGGCCCCTGATTTAGTATATGCTGAACTTAGTTAGTTTGTAAATGTTGACGCCTGTTATTTAATTGATTTGACCTATGGTGACATCTACTGATCGCAAATAACACTTGTTCTTACCCTGAACCAGAAACTGCAGGGAACTTTGACTTAAAACTGCACTTCCGGCATTTTCACGGTCTTCCACGATCAATGCCACTGGTACCTGTAGGTTGATTTGAGTGGATCGCCCCTCAAAGGTCAATATGCAATCCTACAAAAAAAAAATAGTACATGCAGTAGTAGTTTATACAGACAGCAAAATGGATAAAAAAATATGTTTAAAACTTCCTTGTTGATATTAAAGCAATGCGTGATCGTCTGATGGCGCAATCCACAAGCAAATCCGGACTTATTAAAGAGAAGTTGTAAAGCAAAAAAATGTTAATACATCGTGGTTCTTACGCGGGCCGTTAGCCGTACGTAAAGTACGTATGTTGTGCAAGCCTGTCATTTACTAATGCGTTCACGAGTGCAATTGGCGTTACCAGCCCCCAAAACGAAAAGCTGTATGCTCTTTTGTTAACTATATTTCTATGATGCAATACATCCGTTTTTGGATGAGGTTTCAAAGTATTGCGCAAGTTATTTAGCGCTAGAAACCCCAACATGTGCCCTTACGCCAACGGTTTTCTAAAAAAAGCTTGAAACTGCTACCGTTTCATCCAATGCGTCTGAATTTGAGATAGTTGCAAAGCAAGGTTTTATTTCGTTTAAATCAATATCATATTTACACTTGTCGTACTATATTAACATGTAAGTTTGAAAACTTTGTTGTACATAGCTTATCTTTTAGCAAAAAGGTTATATTATTCATCATAGGATTAGCCAGGGGGGGGGGAGTCAGAGGGGCCATGGCCCCCCCCAAAATTTATAAATATTTTACTCTTAATACTTTGTTTTTTTTAGCATTTGTGAGCAGTACCACAACAGTCGATCACAGACATGCCACACCTTCAATTGCCATGCACTGTTACGTCAAAAACGATGTAGTTAATATTACATTTGCTATACATTAATGTAGTTTTACTACTTAAAAGTCAGTTTTTGCTGTTTGAATGGTTTTCTTGGAAATGGAGTATTGCGTTAACACTCAGTCAGTTGCTGCTCTAAAACGGTTTGCTAACATTGTTATTGTGTTCGTTACGGTGGTAAATATAATGACAAAAGCTAAACAAAAAGTTCAAACTTTTTGGCCCCCCCAAAAAGTTTTCGGCTGGCTACGCCACTGTCATTCATTCCCTAATCTAATTTTCCATAATATATAAATACGTGGGATATCTTTACTTATAAGGCTTAAAGAAAATGTGTATATCACTTAATCGACGTCTCGATATTCACTTCATCTATAAATTTGTTATTAAATCGATAAAACTTGTCATATGTGATGCCGAAACCAATTGGGAATAATTCCCCCGAAAAATATATGCCTAAATTTGGATTTTATTAGCCCATTAACATTGTCAAACAAAAATCGGGTGGTGGTAGCATTGCATTCAGGGCCGGATTAACCAATAGGCTAATAAGGCTTTAGCCTTAGGCCCTGAAAAAATTCGGCCCTCAATTGTTTAAGGTTAATTTTTATAAGGCTATAGTGACACAGTTCCAGTACCGGTACAGTACAGTTTTTTTTCTTAAAAACGAATGACTGAGTCGAATCAATATGTGCATTGTGTGTGAGTAGATAAATATATCGTTTCATTTATGCTAACGAGTTACGAACTCTACGTTGTGTGCTATCACTTTTAAGGGGAACACATAATAAAACCTAAAAAGCAACAAAACTAAAGCAGAAAAATTTATAAACCCATAGTATTAAGACCAATGACATAATAAAGCCAATTACGTAGATTACTGCCCAGTTCAGAATAAGATCAAAATCGTCTAAATAAGACCTAAAACTGTCAAATTACGTCGTAAATTCATCGTAATATTGCCTAAATAGCAAAAATAACGCCGGGAACTCCAAGAAGAGGGTATCGGGCGCTGTGTTAGGTCTGGCATGGGCCGTTTTGGTGTCGACGTTTGGACGCCCTAGTTCGCCTGGCGCCATTAGGGTTCGCCTGGTGTTACGTGTGTATCAACACAGTAAACACCTAAACTTGTTAATTGTCACAAGCATATAATCTCAAAGTTCCACTATCATTAGGAGTTATTACGAATTGTTAAATAGGTTTTAAGACGGCGATAATTCTTAAGTGTTTTTGTATTTCGAAATTAATGTAGTTATTGTCTGTTTCTTTATATCTTTTTCAGGTATACATTACCACGACTTTATTTCGGTCAGTTAGAGCATACAATGTTAATGTAGCCTGTGCGTGCGAGCGACATTCGCTGCCCGAAGCGATGGCCACTCGGGCGAGATAAGTGGGCGCCAAGTCCAGTGTACTGTTTATCTTAGCAAATTCCTGCTGGCCTAGTCTGCAGGTCTTTGAACGACTGATGGACTTTTTTGTGTTTCTAAATTACCAGCTTGACCAGAAGTAGAATTGTTAGCGTGATGACTTTGCTAAATTGTATTGCATTTTGTGCTATATATTTGAGAACGATTCGGTTCTAATATGCCAGTTTTGATTCGTGGTTATTGCAGTAACATGTTATGATTTGACAATAATATTGTAAGTAGATTTGTGTAATGCCGATATTAATGCTAACTCTTGTTTGTGATAGTTATTAACGCTCATCTTTTACACTTAACCCAATATATACTAAAGAGATACATTTGTGTTGTTTGATTATTCCTAAGGACAGAATAGAATTTATAATTACCCGGATAGAACTCACTTAGCGACTTTAGGTTTTATTACTTATTAAACGAATATAGGATACTACCATAAGTTTCTCAACATAACTAAAAAGTCGCTACATTTAATTGGTGCCCTCGAGTCTTTGGTTGTTTTGAAACACTAATTGGAATTCGGGTAATATTGTGCAATTGAAGGTTGATAAATTTGGAAAATTTTTGGATAAAAAGTGCGAAAATTTCGTTGTTTTTGTGTTTGTTGAAAATTGGTTGAATTTTGTTTCTGTTGAGTTTTGAATTGTGTTTTTGCAAAGTCATGGAAAAGTCAAGTTCAATTTTGTCATCGCTAAATAAGTCTAGTGTGTCGAGCGATCATTTGCTAAGCGTTTCAATGCAGGAACAAAAAGTTCAAAGTTTGATTGCAGAATTCGAGCAAAGCAATCTCGTTGTTTGTTTAAAATGTTTTTGGACAGATTTTTGGAAATCATTGATAAGAACTAAAACGAAAGAAAAATTGGTCATATTGTTTCAAGTTTTTTGAGTTTTTGAAATAAAGCAGTGAATTTTGAGTTAAGATTGTTGTTCAAAATATAATTTGGAATATTTTTGCGTTGTTGCAGTTTGGTTATTTGAGTTTCAGAATAAGATATGATAGAAATAAATACGGTTTTCATTGATTTTTTTTCAAATTTGGTCCAAGGTTTGTCGGACCGTTTAAAATTGCAAAGCTATAAAGATAAAAATAATTGAAGATTGGGAATACATAGGTTTACAATCAGCGTCGCGACCTTGCGATAGCAATAACGATTTGCGCTGTCTTTTTGTGCAATGATTATAAACCGATTTTCGAAATTGAAGTTGAAACGCCGATCGTGAGATCTGTCAAATCGTAAGTGTTTTCTGTTTGTGAGTTGTTTGTTTTGTCTTGTCGAAATTGTTTTTGTGTTCGTCAATGGTGTCGGGTCGTTGCCCCCCATATAAATTAAAAAAAAGGTTGAAAATACTTTCCCTTTCAAATAAAAAAATATAGCCGTAGGAAGGACTAGGGAAGTTCCTTTAGCGGCGAAGGAGGTCGACTTATCCCTCCTAAATTGTAGTGCGGCGGAAGGGTTGAAAGGATCCCCTTAGACGCGCACTATCTTTTTGCATATTTAAGTGGTAGGGCCGGTTTGCCTCACAAATGTGTATCTGGGGAGTGAAGAGTCCCCTTTCGTGCTAGTGTCGCACAATTGACGCGTTCTTGAGTAAAAATGTGGTAGGGCCGGATAGCCTCACAAGTGATAAAATAAGAGATGTAATATTCCTCTTAGTGATAAAATAAGAGACGTAAAATTCCTCTTAGCGATTTAGCGTCGAAGATGATGACGAGTAATTCCATCTGACGACAATAGGACAGGGATTGTCCTCTTAAGACTTAAATGTCTGATACTCGTGGGCGAGTTTGAAAACGTGACAAACTTAAGAGCGGTTGAAGCCCTCTAGATGTCTGACGAGACGTCGTTTTTTTTGAGAAGGGATGGTTTATGCCCCTTTAGAAATGAGGTCGTGGACAGGTGAAGGGTTAAGCCACCTGACGACTAGATAAAAAACGTGACAGCTGTAGATTTGTGAATTTTGTATAGTAGAGAAAATGCTCAAGCAGGTTCCTTTGCATCCTGAAAGTTTTGACCTAAGGCCTGATCAACCTTTTGTAAAAGCGTAGGGAGCAAGCGAAACCTGGGCAATATAAAAATATAAACTGATATTAAAAATAAAAATATAAACTGTATAAATGTACGATAAATGTATCTTTGTTTCGGGCATGACGGAGTCGCTGACCCCGTGTGTCCATGATATAATCACTTGTTTTGTTCGGCAGTTTTCGTCTATGAAGAAGGTTTTGTTTTCAGAATAGGGGTGGTTTCAAATTTCAGCACAGCAGCCTGTTATAAAATGTGACGGTCGTCGGTGCGTCAAGCTTTCATGCGTTAAAGATGAAAGCAAGAAATATTCTAAGTGCGATGCTCGAATCTCACTTTCATTTGACTTGCGACAGCCTTATACAGGTCGCACGAGTTAAAGACTTTCTTTCAGACATTTTTGTCATCTTTAAGTCAATTGCCAGGAGGTGGACTAAAGTTCGTCATCAAAAGGGAAGTACAATGCTACAATAGACAACGCCAATTGGTCAAATTCCAGTTGGGTGAAAACAATAAATGGCGTCACCAAGACAGCAAATATTGCATGTGAACAATGAAAATTCAACTATTTTTGATTCTAGAGAATGGTCAACATATAAATAAGCTTTACATGGTGATGTTGAAAGCTATCGATTGAAAATTATGAAGATAGAAATATTTTCTAGTGGTGTTGATTTTAAAGGGATAAGGGATAAATAAACATTTGAAGTAAGTTCTGCTTAATGTTAAATTATTAAATCTGTTGATATATTTCATTGGTAAAGGTAAAGAGTAACTTGTTTATGCAGAGTTATGTTAAAAATCATTGTGTTAATTCCACGATTAATATTTTCATGTTAAATGTTTTCTTAAATTTGCAAAAATTGTTTGTTTTTCAGAAGTATTCGTACACTTTGGAATGGTCCAGTGGACTACGCCGCGTCTAAACCACTGCAACCTGAACTAGTCGCTAAATTCACCAGGTTGCAGCCTTTTTTCATTTGCGGATATACTCACTGAGTATATGAAAAACATCGGGACTTTGAGATTGCTTGGCAATAAACCCCCAAGTTTCGGTTGCAGTTGAGGTTGGCAGCTAGACAGCTCAACCCTCAACCCCCAACGAACACAAGCCGTGAACGAATTCAAACACCAGTCGAGTGTACTCTTCAACAGCAGCTGGTTCGAGACATTTTTGTCGCTTGAGGCCATCAGCGTTGGACGAACATAGCTTTGGCTCCCATTCGCTGAACAGGAGGCCATTCGTCATTCCAATTAAAGAAGTTGATCTCGTGTACAGTTGGAATCGCTGCAGGAATCTTTGGGAAAACCTACTCACGGTTTTCGCCAAATATGGAGCACCGGCTGCGACCATCGTCATGCTTTTGTGCGACTACGATGCAACCAGACTTTTTCGTCCAAGAGACAATATCACATATTACGCGACATGTAATATGCATTTTCGGCAAAGGTTATTTTTTGGACGGCAATAGTGTTACGTGTGTATCAACACAGTAAACACCTAAACTTGTTAATTGTCACAAGCATATAATCTCAAAGTTCCACTATCATTAGGAGTTATTACGAATTGTTAAATAGGTTTTAAGACGGCGATAATTCTTAAGTGTTTTTGTATTTCGAAATTAATGTAGTTATTGTCTGTTTCTTTCTATCTTTTTCAGGTATACATTACCACGACTTTATTTCGGTCAGTTAGAGCATACAATGTTAATGTAGCCTGTGCGTGCGAGCGACATTCGCTGCCCGAAGCGATGGCCACTCGGGCGAGATAAGTGGGCGCCAAGTCCAGTGTACTGTTTATCTTAGCAAATTCCTGCTGGCCTAGTCTGCAGGTCTTTGAACGACTGATGGACTTTTTTGTGTTTCTAAATTACCAGCTTGACCAGAAGTAGAATTGTTAGCGTGATGACTTTGCTAAATTGTATTGCATTTTGTGCTATATATTTGAGAACGATTCGGTTCTAATATGCCAGTTTTGATTCGTGGTTATTGCAGTAACATGTTATGATTTGACAATAATATTGTAAGTAGATTTGTGTAATGCCGATATTAATGCTAACTCTTGTTTGTGATAGTTATTAACGCTCATCTTTTACACTTAACCCAATATATACTAAAGAGATACATTTGTGTTGTTTGATTATTCCTAAGGACAGAATAGAATTTATAATTACCCGGATAGAACTCACTTAGCGACTTTAGGTTTTGTTACTTATTAAACGAATATAGGATACTACCATAAGTTTCTCAACATAACTAAAAAGTCGCTACACTGGCGCCATGTAGGCGCCTGGTGTTATAGTTTAACGTTTTTAAATTTTCCGTCGCGGAAGTTGAAACTGTTCAAATTTGACGCTTTCGGTTAGGAGCGAGGAAATTTGTCGTTAACACTGGCAACCCTGCGACGCTAGCGTTTTGCGTCAGACGTTAACGCTAGAAGTAAAACGCATTTAGTGTGAACCAGCCTATACGTATGCTAAGGAAAATGTTATTCTATATATGGCTACATTGTAATAGGGGAAATGTGGGACCAGTGAATCATAGGGACCAGTGACTCGGGATCCTTTTTTCCTCTTTCCATTTAAAATAGATGTTAAAGATTTGAAACTATAAAACGATTTTTGAGGCAACAAAGTAAAATTATGTCATCAAATGAATTTGTAGTTCTCAACCGTGGCCCTCGGTCACTTGGGGGCACGGAGACGTCATTGGGGGGGCCCGGACATAACTCTCTAGCTATATAAGTCGTAGTTTACAAAATCCAACTGTGTCTTTATTTATAAAATTTGCCTGTTAACTTAAATTTGTGATTTTAGTTATGACCTTTCTTGTAACGTATTGTTACTCATTTTTCTAACACGTTCTTTGAGTTACTTGCAAGTAGGGATGTTCAAAGTAGAATTGTATCCTGTTATTACGCTTTATCGCAAAGTTTTACGCCTAATCTTACGTTTGCGAGTGGCAAGATTGGATAAAGGCTGTCGCTGTGGCGAAACAATTACTGTGCCGTTCAGCAGCCATGTGGTGCGGAGTTTTTTCGGGCTGCCAATTACTTGACGATAACCTTCGCCTAATCTTCAAGTTTCCGTTAAATGCTGTTGGGTACGCAACTAACTTGTGATGCCTGGTGCAGCGATTTCCCAATTTCCTTACTGAGTTTCCAAAGAATATTCCGTCGTAAAACGCGCAAGGTACGCTACCGGGTTACTCAAAGTTTTAGGCCAATATTCATCTAGGTTATGCACAGCGTATTTGGCAAATAATAGTAACGCATTATTAAAATAAAAATCTAAGAATCATCTCGGCGAATGTAGTGACAAAACAGAGTCGAATACAAAAAATACCTCGGTGGAGTCCAAAAACAAGCTTTGTAATGACTAACTATGAGTTAGTTTAGTTTAAAATGACCGATTTGTTAAATAATTAGAAAGTAGGTGCATTTATTAAACTTTTCTCTTCTTACGTTTTGAGTTAAATGCGGTGGTATGTTGAAGGGTAGACTAAACTTCACGTTACGACCTCTAAATCCTATTTACGACGCAAATAAAACCTGCAGATGCAAAAACGTCAAAAGTGACCCACTGGTCTCACATCTCCCCTACACTATGAGCCTATGACACCTAATTACATTTACTACATGTTTTTATTATATTTGTGTTATTTTGCAGTAAATAATTTCAATTTTTCATGTATGTATTTTTATTACTTTTTTTGGGTTGGTTTTCAAAATTAGGCCCTTCCCTAGTAAATAGCCTTAGGCCTACAGTACCCTTAATCCGGCCCTGATTCTATTAATTTATAATGTACTTACAGAGCTAATACTAAGGTAATCGTATTCGTCAAGACTTCCCACAGAACCTCCTTCAGTGTCGTCAAGGGGGGAAAAGTTTGCACTTCGACAAGTAACAAAATGTGACTCCTCGTCGAAAACGGGAATCTGAATGGCATGTGGACAACCAGACATAAACCTGTTAATAGCGGTTGTTTTTATACGTTGCGTCCGACAACTTAAATATTTAACAGCCGTTTTCCACTTTCGCAAACTTCTAACACACATTCAAAATAGCAAACCTAATAATATATAATTGTTTCGAGAAGGATTATGGTTCAACCAGACTTAAAAGTTGGAGCAGGGTTCTTAAACTGGGGTACATGGACCACTTGCGGGTTATTGAACTAGTTCTAAGGGGTCCATGAAGGCCTAATTGAAACATTATAGTGTACAATACATCCAGAAAGTATTCACTTTTTTAAAGGAAATAGTTTAATTAAAAATAAAACGGTTTTGTACAGAATGTATTTAGACTTTATTTAACTTTGACATTTTTCGGCCTGAAATCAGCAGATTTCTGAAGTCTATTTGTATTGTGTCGTCCATTTATGACGCCATTTCTAAAACTTTCTTACCAAACGTGGTCCACGCCAGGCAAACAAAATTAGGGGCCCGCGGTATAAATAGTTTAAGAACCACAGAGTTAAAGTGTGCTACTACACGTCATTTTGAAAAATCTAAAGCAGTCTGCCCTCAAATAAAACACCTTAAATTGCTTACGAGTCAACTTACTTTACGACGGGCTGCATAATAGCAACTGGTGATGAGTTGATTTTTCCATTGGCATTTACTCTGAGATCTATTTTCATCGGCATGCTGTATGCGTGGGGCGGCCCAGTATACCAATTTGCCTGAAGTCCATTCATCCACTCGGCGCCCTTGTGACTGAAATTAGTTGAATATGTTTTGCATTTCATTTCGGTAAATAGCAAAAAAAGTAGAAAACGATCGGCGGGGTTTCGAGTTTAATATGCAACAAGATTTATGAAATAAGCGTGATAATTGATAATAATAAATAAAAAAATTGATTGTTAATTTTGCAATAAACTACTTTTAACCTGTACGACCTTAAACGTACCTATTTTACCGAATTAACTATGTGATTCTCAGCAATTCGAGTGTATTGTAGACCACTTTAGCCTATACTGGACCAATTAAACATCTATGCTATATCATTAACACGTTCTGTGAATTGTCAGTGTTGCTTTTTAAAAGACAAATTCATTATACATTTATCAAACACACAAGTTAACTGCAACAACTCACAAAATATGAGAAAGGTTTGGAAACACAATAATTATAATTCCTTCTGAGTAGCAAAACACACAGCGCAGAGGTTGTCAAACTTTGCGTCGCGTCGCCCTTGTACGTCGCTGTAATCTTCCAAGGGCGTCGCAAAACTATTTCATATCTTTTTTTTCATATCAGTAAAATTCTTTCAGAGACCAGATACTGTTATTTTTTAAAGGGCGCATTTGAACTTATTATTACAAAACTGTACAAGTTGATAATCATTTACCAATCTCATTTTCCAACTAGACGGGGTTGCGGTTGTTCTATATTTTGTCAGGGGATATTTTTCAGGGGCTTATTTTTATGGGTGGTTTAATAATTGGTATTATAATTAAGGTTATTTACCAGGTTAATTTTTGTAATGTTATAGGCCTATATTACACTTTGGTTTATTCGTTTTACGGTTTATATTAAGTTATACTTTCTTGACTTGTTTTTGCAAACAAAAACAGATATGGGCCAAAATATTTCTTGCCTTCACCCATGACTTTACAGATGCAAAGAAACTTTTGATGGACATATACACAATATACATCCCAAAACTTTTCCTTGATTTGTTTCTGCAAGCACAAACAGATATGGGCCGAAAATTTTCTGCCTTTACTGCTGACGTAGAGGCAAATTTTTTTCCACAAAAAACACTTGTTGTTTTAAACCCGGTTTGGCATACTGGCTTCTGGTGTTTTAAAGTAATATACAACGCTTTGACGTAATCTGTCAAAGTGCCCCTTTGTCACTTATTATCGCGAGACAGCCTCCACAACTTTTTCCTTTTAATGTATGGGCTATCGAAATTATAGGCCAAACAGCTGTACACAATGTTGAAGTTGTACTACACATTTATAATTGATCTTGTCTAATATTCGACTTTTGGCATAACTTATTACAAGCCTTTGCGTTTTAAATATTAATCCTGGTAATGGATATTGTAATGGTTCTTTGAAGTGTGTATTTTGGCTAAAAGTAAAAATATTTTGCTCTGTACACTTAAAAAACATTAAGTGCATGTTCCGCTTGTAAGATTGCGGCAAACTCGTAAGGTTCTTTTAAAACATGAACACCCCGTTAGATAGGTTCTGTTTCGTTAGGACTTGTTTATTACAGGGGCTGATACAACAGGTTTCGTCAGTAAATCTGTTGGTGCTTAACGAAATTTCCAAGACCACAAAAAACTTTTAGCATTCGATTCAAAGACTGAATTCGTTTTATAGTTGCCCATTATATTCTACCATTGCAAGCCAAAGTTTTTTCACAGATTTTGTGTAATTAATTTTTCCAGTTAAAATTCAATTTTTTGTTTCATCCTTGCGAATAATTTAGTTTTCATGGTATTGTAGCAATAAATAAACGTTGTTGTGTAATCGCAAGTGCGTAAAACGTTCCGGTTCCGATTAGGCGTAGCCTAATTTCTTTCGTGTAGTATGTTTCGCTATTCATTACGTTGACATACTTGTGTCTGGCGTTTCAAAGCAGAATGTACTCCCTTGGCGGAATCTGTTTCGCTGCTTTAACAGTGCCCCTTTGTCGCGTATTAACGCGAGACAGCCGGTATAACCGATGTCGTTTTAACCAGATCCTTTTTTTAGGAAATATCGTTTTACGCTTTACGTTGTACTTTCTCTTGTCTTGTTTCTGCAAGCAAAAACAAATATGGGCCGAAAATTTCAAACCAAATAAAAAAAAAAAAAAAAACTTATTTCCCCTCTATTAATAAAAAAACTGCAATCCATTAAAAAATATGTTTGATTTCCCCGAAACCAAAGATAAACGATAAACAAAACTAACATTCTCCACCCGGGAGTAAATATTTCATTAACAAAACAATATTTTTATTTTATTTTTTCAAACGCCCTTAAAAAAAAAATGCTAGGCCAACCCTTAGGCCAAAACCACAAAAATCTACAACCTTCTTTATCATCTTTTTTTATCTAAATTAAAATTAACTTTTTGTATTAATTTTCCACAAAAGCACCCGAATGTCGGGTTGTTTAGGCCTGAAAAACAAACAAGGGATTCCTAGTATCATTCTTATGGTTCACTATCGGTTTGATTTACATAAATAGCATATTGGCGAGCACTACAAATAGGAGATATATTGCTAGATATTACTGTCGCTAGGTAGGCGTAGAGAGCTGCAAATAACTTAACGTCACACTATTTTATTGCGAAAAAATAGGACCCGCTCATAATTTTAAACCTATAAACCAAAATTACATAATAAACATAAATTTTAAAGATGAAAGCCGAATATGTCAATTTTTAAAGGTTAACTTTATGAGTACCAGATTATAGACCCTCAAAACTTCTGAGGCACAATTTATAAACATCCGTTTTTAAATAAGAACAATTGACATGGTAAAAACAATTAAAAAAAAACATTTTCGCGCTTTGCGCAAAAACACTTAACTTAACCGCTTGTTTGCGGTCTGTTTCGCGTGACAACAGCAAGTTTCTTAAAGTTTAAAACTTTATGACGTTTCCGGCCTTTTTATGCCCCTTAAACATTATGTTGTTTAGCAGAGATTATGTAAAAAATATGGCAACCCTAGTAAATAGTATTCCCCAACAGATTTTGTTTTGTTTACTTGTGAATATAAAATCATTATATCATCTTCGTTGTATAAATAGATGACTGCTTTTACCAATATAGACACTAAAAAAATTACATTTCCATCCCAAAAATAAATTTTCGGCCCATATAATTCGAGCAAAAACAAGATATGTCCCGAAAATAAATTTTCGGCCCATATAATCCTAAATCACTTCGGCGAGCGACAAAAACTCTGAAGGAATTAGTTATTTTATATGTGGCGAAAAAAATAACGCAAAATATACTATTGTAGTTAATCGTCCTTAAAATAATGTTAGCTATAGTAGAATGATAAAATCGCCGTTTACATTTATCATGACAAAGGACGTGTAACCCAAGCATATTATTTGCAGTGTTTGCAGCAATGTATAGGCCAGTAACATAATGATGCTTAATCAGCTTTGGTGTCAATAACGATTTAGCATTCGCTATTAGTCTATAAACCCATTAGTGACCGTTTAATGCTGCCTATGTCATACTCCTGAGCAAGATGTCAAACCTAATATGTTATCTAAATTTATCTTTTTTGTAAATGGAGTTATACTTTGAAAGATACACACAAATATGTGGTTGTTAATAACCGTGATCTAGCCCTCGAAAGCTGCTTTATGGTCAAAGGTTACGGCTTCCGTATCATTCTACACCGAAAACCCATCGCAGACTAACCGAATCTGTCGATCAATGATGCAAGCAAGGCAACAAGTTTTTCTAGCCTGCTTTGATTGCATCATTGATGGACAGATTCGGTTAGTCTGTGATGGCTTTTTGGTGCGCAGTTATACTTTTATCCATAAATGCGTTTTTTTTTATCCATAAATGAGTACGAATTGCGTTGCAATAAGCTTTTACATGGGCGTCGCGAGAAAAAAAGTTTGAGAACCACTGCTATAATGTATTGCACTTTTTAACGCAGGTTAGATATTTCCCTTTCAATACACCAGTAAATATCGCTTGGCGGTTTATGGTAGATTAAACCGTGTTTCGATTTTTTGTCAATAACATAGTTGAAAAATGCGACTAGATCGAATCTGGATTAAAACTTCCGTTTATTGCGCCATTACATGTGCATCGTTATGGTGTTTTACAATAGATATAAAGGAGGTTTTATTTGTTGGCTATTACCTTGAAACACAGGCGCCATTTGTGCTTTGCACCGTGTAATCGACCACCTGAGTTGTTTTCCACCCATCTTCTGAGCATTCGTCAGTGCAGTAATACTGCCCGTTTTTGTTGATGTTTTTCAAAGTTTCGGCTCCTTGAAAATCGTGATAGCACAAGGAAGTGCCAAAAAGATATGGACAAGATTCCGTTCCCTCGTTGTTCGTTATCATACGCATTGTCGATTTGAGCTTCGCACAAAAATAATTATTTGTTTAGTGTATTTTAATAATTTTTTGTATGAGCGTATAGGTTAAGAAAAACTTTTTTTTGTTAAATTTAATTTCTTACAAGGACAGTGTTGTCTTCGTTTTTTTTTTGCACTCTCCAGTGCGTTGCTCCTCCTCGATAATGATTGGCAGAGGATGCTGCCACCAAGCAGCTGAAAAGCAGACAAAGACTTTTCGCAGTAGTCATCTTTTTTAGCAAAATATTTGTTGCCCTGATTCTGTCGAAAAAAAAATTACCACACGTCTGGGGATTTTTTTTTGCTAAGCCCAATCGCCGTAAAAACATGGCGTTTGCTAAATTAAAAATTATTTCAATTTGATCTTGATGAATTGTTTTTAAAATCAGAGTCCACTCACCGAATTCAAGTTTTTATTAAATTAAACTCGATTACCTTTTTAAACTGATATTACTGTACGTCGGAACATCCATGGTCACTTGTTTAATAACACTTTAAAACACAATAAAAACTTAAAGGGGATTGAAATACTTAGGCTAATACTTTCAAAACGAAGCAGTCAAACCTTTTTTACAAGGATTTGCTTAGGTTAATTAGGTTTATAAATATCTCAAACAAATAAAATAAATATTGCCGTGAGTGCGAACCAGTTAACTTTTGCCAACTCCGAAGTGGCTAAGGTGCGAAGAAACCTTGCGCTATATACCAGGTGTTAATCGATCTGTCAGGCATTATAAGTCGGGATCAGTCCTGCAAGGGCTTTATAACCACCCGAGGAACATAGGGTCCATACCCCCCACTGCGATTACAAAATGGCGCCGCTAACGCCCTTTGAACTCAAATGATTAACCAATTTCAGCTCCTGTGTTCAATGGTGCGGTGTATTGCATACTTCCCCACAAGACTTGTACGAAAGGGGTGCACCGTGCACTGGCAGCTTTATTGTATTTACCCCATTTATACTTTCGGTAAAGCGAAAAAGTGTCATAACTAGGGTGATAATTTTTTTTCAAGAATGCATTTTAGTGGTGTTGTTTAGGTGCCTTTCCCCTATGCTGTCCTTCTAGCTAGCTATATTATTGATCTAAAAACAATTTTCATAAAGGGCCGGATTACTGTAAGGATTAACAAATGCGGGCCGAAAAATCTAATTTAAGTTATCACTAACACAAGAAAAAAATGAAAAAAGTTAATTAGCAAAAAAATACTGCAGTAAGTCTACTGAAATTGCCGCTGGGTTTAAAATGTTTGGAATGTTTAGTAGTGAACTGCATTCAACATTTTAAGGGTAATAAATGAGACTAAGCAGATTTAACGCTGTAGTCCACATTTTTATTGCATTGGCTTCAGCTAGAATTTCCCTTTGATTCAAACTCGCATATCTGTAATTTTAACAAATATAAACTAACCAGTATTTTGCTGTGTCGTTTTCGATGGTTTGACAAATGTTCATTGCAAAGGGGAGGCATCTAGAAATATCCATACATCTATTGTGTAAGTGCATAGTTAAACATTTGAAAGCACTTAATCACACAATGCAATCAAATTTAGCTAATGACGTGAAAAACGTTATGGCGACAGCACAATTATTTGTCCAATTCTCGCTCCTATAATCATAGATAAACAAAACACTTCAACCTCGTTCAAAGTGCATGGTATTAATACACACGCTGAAAAATCCCCGTTTCTATGGATGAAGTAAACCGCGTTTCTATGGTTAAAGTAATCCGCGTTTCTATGGATGAAGTAATCCGCGTTTCTATGGATGAAGTAATCCGCGTTTCTATGGATGAAGTAATCCTTCTATGGATGAAGTAATTTTAACAATAAATGCCGTTGTAATTACCTGTTAACCCAAACCCATAAGATGTAATATATTTATGGGTAGGCCTACCGGTGATTATAGACAGGCTTCCTACCAGTGATTATAGACAGGCTTTTTGTCCCAGAGACGGTCTACGTATTTATACAAAATATTGTTTGAAGCCCAAGATTGAAAAACCCTAGGTTAAACACATTGTATGACGTGACGATATGATGTATCATTTGGACGTCCTCTCAAAAATGTTCTTGTTGTTTATCGTCGCACCATAGCAAACTTTGTAATCACCAGTGACGTTTTATTTCAGATGTTTGCTTTTCTATAATAAATATTTCCTTAACACTTGATTAGTCTGTGATCGCTTCTTGTTTGCAAAGTCTTTAATGGGCAGCATATATTTCTTAATCAATTTATACCATGGAATGTAGTGATGTAATCTATAATTAACTACAAGGTACAGATGTTTTGAGTGCTATTAAACAAGACTGGTAAATTTGGTAGTGCTGGGTCGATGTTAGTAACCTTCTCATAGGAATCAGATATAAGGAGTCTTAGGGATCTAATGATAGTCTCAATAAACCTAAGGCATCACCCTAACTCACTACAGCTACACCATACTGTTTAGATTAGAACAAACGCTTTGGAAGCCTCGTTTATCCAATTGGTTCAAGTCGTGCAAAACAACTCAATTTATTTCACTACAGCTACACCATACTGTTTAGATTAGAACAAACGCTTTGGAAGCCTCGTTTATCCAATTGGTTCAAGTCGTGCAAAACAACTCAATTTATAAATGTAGCCTACTATGCCCAAATGGAATTTGAAATAGGCCTCTGCCAAAAGGTGTTTTACCTTTGTTTAGCTTGCAGAACAAATTCTACCAGTAGGCCTACGCCGCGTGTAATTCATGAAACTTTTTTTGAAACCAAAAATGTGGGCTATGTTTAGTTAGATTGTGTCGTAGCCTATTCAGCAATTTTTTTGTAATAAAGGATGGCATCCTATAACCTGGCGGGAAATTTCGAGTTTGATTTGTAAATTGTTTTAAATTATTTTGCATTTCTCATTAACTTTTCTTAATATAACTGTTCTTGTTTTATTTTCCAAATTTACTATTTGAATTTAGGTGTTCAAGTATTCCGATTAAAAAAATGTAAACTAAAAGTGAGAGAAAGTTTATGGCTATATCTTACTTTAACCAAAAGTAGTAATTTTGTTACTTGTGTTTTAAAGTTGTCGGTATAGGTTGTTTCCAATAAAATAAGGCGGTTTCCTTAACAACTTGACTACTAACAAATGCGGCCACAATATTAAGCTGAGCATTTGCAAAAAAGATTTAAACTTTCTTGAAATTCTCCACCTTGAAAATTTCCCTTTAAAGTAAATTTTGAAGGTTTAGAATTCGAGCAAAAAATGTAACCGACAAGTACTGTTTTCCATGTGCTTTCCAGAGGTAGTATAATGTAGGCCTATACCATATGTCCTCTTTTAGGAGGATTTGTCCTCGTTTCACAAGAAAACTAAATGGCCTTACCTTCTTGATTGTTATTGCAAACATTGCGCCCGAAAAATGGCAACAGAACCTCACATTTATAAAGACCCATTAATAAAGCAAAGGTGTGAGTTTTGTAGGACTAGCCTACTATAAGTGTTACTGTATCGTAGGCTATATTCTTATTTTCTTATTTCGTACAGAAGCGGGTTTATTGTCTAACGCCCCCCTAGGGGGGTTTATTGTCTAACGCCCCCCTAGGGGGGCTCCAAGCAATTCTAAGGGGGCGCAAGCTCTAAGTTTATATTTTTTTTGCAATGATTCACAATGGTTTCGTTTTGGTTGTACACCACTCTTACAGCGCCGTACAAACTCTGTTTTTGCCAACTTAAACAATAAAACTGCAAAAAATTTTCGCGCGTATCTACTGTTTTCTATTTTTGTTCACTTTTTTCAGCACAAAGCCTCTTTCAGTGCCATTGCATGTTCTCATATCATCGAAGGTATAACGGCCCTATTTAGTTATAATTTTGCTACTTTATAGATAAACGATAAAAGTCATCCACCGTTCGAACTATTTTTTATCCATATTTTATATAATTAGATAACAGGCTAGCAACAGGGAACTCAAACTTATTTGCGCGAATTTATAATGTTTTTGCAATACTGCCATTGTATTGTGTGTCGTCACATCTTTTAAAACACAGTAACGCAATGTTTAATTTTTGCGCTTGACATTTCATTTTCCGCTCGACATCACAGTCTTACAACTGTGAAGTAAATGCCCTCACAACACGTTTGTCAAAATCAGCTCTGCACGAGTAATTTGTTGTGTGCCCAATGCGAAAAGCCTGCTGAATTTAAAGTTTAGCGCCAATTTAACCAATTAAATCCAAATTTTTTCGCGCTTCGCCCGACCGACACCACACTTCACTTTTTTCAAATTGTCTGAGTGATATCTAATTGAAAATGCCGAATTGCTTTTCTTAGAGGAGGCGCAACGCATACAAATATTACCAAAGGGGTGCGCGTTTAAAAAAGGTGTGGATATGACACGTTTTAATTAAACGTAACAATTATTAATTATACTTTTGTTTTATTTACAGGCAAAAAATGTCCTTTTTGTGGGTGCTGAAAATATGGTAACCCTAGTATAATGTTGACAACACCAAATATACCATAGACATAACTTCATTTAATAATACCAATTAACAAAATTCGCGTGCATATACATATTGAAGCAAGTTTCTAGCTCCGATAATTTAAATTCTAAACAGTAGCCCTATATTAGTCATTTTCACGCGAGACAAACCTTGTGATGAGTATAGTTATGACTGAAGTGTACAGTTCCTTATAATTACGTCACAATGTGGTATGAGTGGTTTTTGCTATACGACAGCATATATATTTTTTTCGATTAAAATTTACCTTACTTAATTACTAATGTTTTGGTACTACTATAGATCGGCTCAAAAACCTGTTTTTTTAAAGAGGTTATACTCTATTTTGTATTGCCCTATTTATAATTTTATTTGCAGGTGCTGATTCTACAGCGGGGAGATGAATTTGAATATTGGTTAACGGGGTCCACGGGGTGAAAAAAGTTGATAACCACTGATATAAGGCGATATGTCTCGCAATATAATTAGCCGCATTTGGGCCGCGCAGTTTCAGTAATGTAAAATTTGCAAAGCAATATAATTCGTCTTTAGCAATTTGTCACGACCCTATATATAGCCTACGTGCGATGCATGAATAAATGCAATTACATTCATTCAATTTTAATATCAGACCGTAAAATTATAAAGTCTGATTCGTTGACAAATAACGATTTCGCCATGTGTGCCAAACTAACTTTTCGGAAACATGTTGTTTTCACAAATGCTTAATTGTTTTTAACTAATGTCGTCTTTGACTTATTCTGGCATTTTCATTACACGACTTTTTACCTAAATATCAATACATGGCATCTTAAATATGACTGAAAGCAATACATGCTAATTTTATTCTTCCAAAATACACCGAAAAGATTACAAATTAAAAATAATTTTTAGTATACAAAGGCATGCATAGATTTTTTAACGGATCATTTAGTGCGAATTATAATCACATAATAAAATTATTATGGTTCGTTTTAAACTACAAACCCAACCAATAAAACACTACACCACAAAAGAAAGCCATTCAAGAGATGAATTGTCGCATGGTCAGTTTGCGTTGAAGTATATGGTCCTTGTGTTGAAGTTTCTGTTTCTACAAAATTATGGCAATAAAGTTTGAAATAATAAATTGATAGGTCTACTGGTAGTACTGCCATGTAGGCTATACAGTGTTGCACACAGGTTATTTTAAAATTGGTTCCCAGGAACTCGGTTCCTAAACCACATAATCAGTCAAAGCAAAGTCATATTAAGGTCATCAAATGTAAAATATTGAAATAGATAAACACATTTAGAGAATGCTTAAAATGTTTTCATATTGAATGGAAAATGGCCTGTAGGCTATAAATTAAAAATATTTGCATCTTCATTAAAAGTTTTAGTAATATTATTATTAATAATTTATCCATTTCCCTAAATGACATAGTTACTATAAACAAGTAACTTTTCTTAAATGACGGAAGTCAAGTTAAGACAATTTAAAACGGTGACCTAAATGCTATAAATTTAAGTCATTGTAATGAAATATTATAACACTTTTGTCATGCAATGTCTCGGAAAGGGTAGGGCAGTCCGAAAGTATCAGATCAAAGTCGTGTAGCATCGTCAATCGTACGATAGTAGTGTGATATTGAGTTTCAATTTAAACAATTGATTTTTTTGACCATTATAATTAGGCTATGTAATAAACATATTTTTGGATGGATTCGGCAATTTCTTTCCAGAATTTCGGGTATCAAAAAGTATCGTATATCCCTACCAGCTGGTTTGATGCTAGCACAGTGTTTTTTATCATTAAAATATAACTTTCCAGGTTTTAATAGATTAAAATATACCTTTTCCAGACTTTTGGGGGTTAAAAGACTAAAATTAAATTAGTCTTATATACAACAACTATACGCAACTAATAGCATAGCAATAGCATTAAGTTTAAATAACAAAAAGTAGTTTTAACAATTTACCAACGATCTACG
The DNA here is from genome assembly GCF_963924565.1 of Ascidiella aspersa. NCBI lineage: Eukaryota > Metazoa > Chordata > Ascidiacea > Phlebobranchia > Ascidiidae > Ascidiella > Ascidiella aspersa. The sequence goes on from NC_139453.1 coordinate 20,778,188, forward strand.
ATTATTCAAATATAATAAACCACGAAAGTAGTCCCATCAACTTTTTATTATATTTATGTTTTAACACAATCACACCTTCAACCGATTCAGACTCTTTGATGTGTAGTCCACCAGAGTTGATGAGTGGAATTGGTTCGGTTTGCCGGACACTAGGATCCCGTGTAGTTTCCTCGCTTTCTTCATGTTGCTCTTCACCATGAGGTTCTTCCTTGCGAACTTTTGACGGGTACCTAACACGCAACAAAATATTTATGGAATTCTTTCGATGTGCGATAGTATTATTTACCACTCGGGAGAAATGCTTCTTATTTAGAAAATCACAAAGAATTTTTAGACGGTATACTAAGTCCGGCTTGAATGCTACTTAAAGTTAGTAAAATAAGATAACAAGTTAAACAGCAAGCGTAACAGGTCAGTTTGACAAGAGTAACGATTAGTGCAATTTGAAACCATTAACCATTCGTATTTCAGCGCTAACTCATACAAATAACCCCAAGCCCAAGCAAAGCCACCTAATTTTACTTATTATGTGACTTAAATATGTTTCCAAAGGCTGACAAGTATAAGGAATTCAAGAATGGCGGAAATAGTTTACTCGCTGAATAGTTTCTTATATAAATCTATAAAATATAACCGATACAAGAAAAAAAAATGGTGTTTCATTACCTGTAAACTATATCTTCATGATTAAAATGGTTCGAGCGGGACGACACGCATCCTCTGGCACAAGTGCTATCCTCATAACCAGCAACGCAAACAACAACCCTGCACTACAAACAGCCAAGTTTGGATATGCATTTTCACATACGAGCTTTACAGTCGTTTACGAGATATACTGCACAAAATGTATTAACATTTAAAAAGGTGTACCAAAATTGTCTTACTTGAATTACTACGTTTGTATTTTCTGTGATTCCGGGGAGGCCGTATTTAAATCGAAACGCTTTCACGCTAAACTGATTCATCATCGCAAAATTGGAAGGAAATCGTTTCATTGTTTCATCAGCTAAACACCTGTAAAAGAAATGTAGAATTTATTAAAATATAAATTACGCTTTTATATATTCAGCACATTACATTAAACATCAGTACCCACCCGTCCTCTATCAAACTGTACTGTCCTATTGCAGCTGGGTCTGGATCCGGCTTTGCTTCACAAGACTCGGTGAACAACTCCAGATCTGTGTCGGACGATTGGGCAAGGATGGCAAAATATACGTCGTCGTTGATGTCCACTTGAATGGGATAGCTGTACGGTGGATAGGTTGCCTTCGTGTCACAAAATGCAATTCGTTATGAGCTTAAGCGTTTGGGTAAAAAACAGCACATTTTTGGCAACCAAATGCCAATTGTTACAGCGAGAAACGTTGTTTAATTTCTATGTTGATGACGTCACAATGTTACGTTTTTCTCTTCTAGTTTCTCAAATGTTGCTAGCAAAAAGCACATGGCGCAAATTCTTAACTTTTAGTTGCTAACTGTAAATTGGGTTTTTCTGTACTAGTTAGTTGTATTGACTAGTCGTATTAAGCTTAGAATTTGTAAGAAGTTAATAATATTACGTTTATTGTTTGTTTAGTAATTGATTACAAACTTTAAATTGCAACTGAAATCTAGCCGTGACTGATTATATCCAAGTTAATCCTGGATCCCTAACAAGTTGGTACGTACACATTGTGGCTATATTTCCTTGTCGTTAATATAAAAGTAAAAAGCCATTATTTGATTAGGATTAATATTGTTTGTGCTAAGTTACGAATATCTTGAGTTCTGTTAATGTTATGCTGTAAATGCCCGTCTGCCATAGCCGTGTATGACGTCATAATCGCATTTCGTTGTGTTTATGTTTCGTTCTGTTTAACAGAGAACCGTCACCGTTCAAGACTGTGTGGCAACTATAGGCAGTGCTGGCGGGGACGCGTTCCAACAAAAAACACCCATGCAACGGTTGATGTAGGCCAGGCTACATAGGTCGCTTAGGTGCAGCCACGACCGTTACACCAATTATCGTGGGTTACCAAATATGGTTGCAAACAAACATAGCCTACATCGGTGCTGGAAGCCATTCTAAACTGACTAAAGTCCCGGTAAAGTCCCACAGTCAAGTCATAATTAGAGCAAGTCAACTTCAAGTCACGTCGCTGTCATAAAAAATAAAACGTTAAACTATTAGAATTTTTAAACTCTTTTCATTATGAGCAATAACTGAACTAAAACTTAAGAAAAAGGCCACGTATAGCAATAAAATTATTTTATGTGCAAAAATTTAAATAAATAGCTCATTTAAAAAAAAATACAACACTTCATTTCAAACCCAAGTCATTTGTGACATAAGTCAAGTCATTTTGTCCTAATGAGTTAAGCCATGTCAAGTCATTTTAAAACAATGACTTAAGTGCACTTAAGTTAAGTCATTGACTTAAGTCATTACAACACTGGCCTACATAAAAGGCAACAATTGTTACTATCTACCAAAGGGATAACAAACATGAAATATTGTTTTCCCGCAACACCGATGTTTTTCATTACAGCTATTCAAACTAATTGACTGGGGTTTTAAAGAAACTATAACACCGTAGTACTTGATGTAAGTTGCGTTTAAATTCCGTTGTGTTTTTTTATTGAAAAACAAATTGGAAATCGCACCTTGAAAGTTTCATCGGTGTAGAAATCAAACGTGATTGCGATCTCGGCGAATCCGTCCTCCTTAACGATGGTTGTGTGTGCATCCTCGGGATCAAACGACCCAGAAGCTTCAAAAGACTTCTCCGATGTACAGATGACGTCAACATAGTACCACTGACCGCGACTAATTATACCCGCCTGGTCCTCGGTTTCAACCCACATCTTTACGGTGTTTTTGTTCTTTACTTCGTTGGGCCCACTCTGTAGTTTGCAAAGACGTATTACTCCAAATACATTAAAGAGCAATTAGGTGCTCAAAATTGTTGAAGCTGATTTACGATAAGGCAGTGCTTGGAAAGTCACATTAACGCAATAAAAAAAACTTTCCAATCGATGTGCGACATGAAGGTTCACAAATTGGGCGGGACTAGGGTCTCAAAGATTTTTTTACAATCGAGACATTTCCATAAATATCCAATGCGCCACACATAATATCCAATGCGACTACACATTATTGTTTGCAAAATTTACCTTTCTTCTAATGATGTCTTGCCGAAAAGTTTGTTATGACTCTCTCATTTTACGATAAAATATTTTGGCGAAGTAAAATTTCAGTTGGAGTGAAACATTCATTTGAATACTGACGATGCCATATATGTTTTAGGATTTTTTGATTTCTGACCTGAATTGCTAGCTTTGTTAGAGTATTCTGCTGTTACTGACCAGCAATTAAGGTCGACGTTTATATTGCAAGAGTCAAAGTGATTTCCATTATCACATAAAAGTACGACATAGAGTGAAACGGTTATGTATTTTTTCGTTTTACTTAAAATTCACGTTTTAGATGAATAGTAAAAGTGTTCTGTAAACAGCAGCTGAAAAGTCTAATGTCATTTTCGGCAAAATCGGTATAATTTATGGTTGCCAAAAACGAATTTCGTCGATACAATATGTGTGTTAAAAAGTAAAACGTGACATAGACTTGTAATAAGCAAAATTTGAAAATAGCTCGACTATAAGGAGCCTCATGAGTAGGGCCATTTTTATTTTAACCTAAAAAAAAATTAAATTAAATTTGAACTTTATTTTAACCTAACGAAATTGCTTGTTTGTAGAGGCCACAGTTCTTCCTTGTATTGATGCCAGTTACCCAAACATAATATTTTGTCGATTTCAGACCCAAACGTGATATTTTTTCGCAAAGTCAAGGTGTTTTATGGATTTTAAAAAGTGCATCGTTTTTTTTGGCGATAGATTTAGCTTGCTTGGGCATTTTTGTATTACAAAATGTCAGTAGGCTATTCCTAAAATTCCAACTGTTGATCTTCGAAAAGACCACGTTTATGAATAGGAAGTGTTTTGTACCAATAAAAAAATGGACAATTTGCGATAAAAGCTACTGCTGATCCAAGCATCGTGACATTTTGCCTGCTTTTATGGGTTAATATGGTAATTGTGTCGCAGTTCCTGATTTGCAATGCTTCCACGACGATTGTTACAAAAACTACTCTCAAGAAACGCAAAAACTTTGTCAAAAGCCATAATTTGACAAATTTTGACTTTGTTAATAAATTTTAACTTTATTGTAAATTTTAACTTTATTTTAACCTATAAACTTGAGAAGCTGAAAAACAACTTTTTCAGCCCCAGAAGCTGAAAACAACTTTATTCTGTGATTCGTGGGCAGACGAGGTCCTTAAAAATTTTTAACTTTATTGACTTTTGGCGGGCCCTACTCATGAGTCTACCAAATCACAATGACAAGCGAAATAACTGATTCACAATTTTGCGTGTTGTTAATTGGGTCATTTTGTAAACTTGTCTTAAAAAAATTTCGCGTAAACGATACAAATGTCTTACGATTTCAGTTGTCCCGCATTCGTCGAGTGCAAAGTCAAACACGTGGTTAGTGGAGGTGGTAGTGGGTCTACACTCAGGTGGAACGTACGAACCGTCATCAAAATCGCCCAATCCGATATTACCGTCCACAGCGCATCTTGCAACACTGATCCCCATCCTGGATTTCGAACATGTTTGTTCCATATCAGCTACAAATAAGTAAGCGATACATTGCACCTGAGTTCCCAATACCTTCAGGGTCAACTGACTCGATAACCATTTTGTGGTTCTTCGTTGATCCTTTGCTACTGTGTTCGCATTGTAGCAACAAATATACAGCTATCAGTTGTAAGCAAATTTGAAAGTTACAGAACGCCACTTAATTTGTTATTGGTAAAGTCCAAATTGCAAAACGGAAAAACATTTACTAAAGTTAATAAACCACTGTCTACAGTTGGAATGAGGAGCCTTAATACTCACGTATACACTGTCTTGCGTCAGAATCCAAACTCCAGCAAGCATGTGAACACGAACAGTAATAACCCAACCCTGAGGACGTGCAAATATCGCTGCAGCCTCCGTTGTCAATCAAGCAGGGGTGAACACCTTATCAGCAAAACCAAAGTATTGTGGGGAAATTTCGAGATAACAATTTGAGGTGTGTCTTGAGATAACAAAATATCTTAGATAAGTGAGCAAACAGCACCATAAAGCCTTTGACTTTTTTAATTAAATCCAACGGTGTTGCCGTGTCTTATTGAAAAAAACATTGTATGACCTGTCTAAAATATAGCCTAAAAGTGCTAAATGTCTTGCTTGCATGGTTTCGATTCTGCCAAAGACCTACACTATAAACAAGAGTTTGACCCAAATATCTGAAAGAATACAACGAAACATTTTCGTCAAATTATTTTACAAAAACTACATAAGAGATACTATAATGCAGCGCCTCTTAATCAGGTGAATATGGTTCGCGCCACGGTGAATACATTTTTTGAAGGGGTAAACCAAACCAAAGGGGTGAATAAGGGTGAACGACAGTTCAGAAGCATCCTAGTCGCTAGTTAATAATTTTCTGCAGGAAATCGACTACTGAACGATGCTAGGGGTGACCAAAACTAAAAAAGTTTAAGAAGCACTGCTATAATGTTCACGTTCGAAAAACATGCTGAACTTCATTCGTTTTTTACGCTCCCCGGTTGTTATTACGTTTCTAGAATTTAAGTTACTTATTAAGCGTGTTTTTAATGAAGAAAAGAATATGTTCCAGTGGTTCGAGATCAGCTAGTTGATGCAAAAAGACTTAATCAATGCTCATAATATGTATGTGCTTGACTTTGTCACAAAAATTAACTTACTATCAACAATTAGCTGAAGGCATCGTTGTTCCGTGTATAGTCTGCAAAATAACCATTGTTAAAAAACGCCAATTGCTCTCAATCAAATAGGAGGCTTGTATTTACCCTTGTGAGTCTCTAGCAGAGTAGCAGAGTGGGTTGTGTCCCTTATCTTGTTTAAGCGGCGTCCAACGAATCGCCGCCTGATATTGCTGGGAACCAATAGAAGAAAACTGTGACCAGGCTACGTTGTTGGGGCCAGACACTCCAAGATGTGCCATTCTAGACATAAGGTTGTTATTCAAATACATTCTTAGTTTGAGCAAATTCTATATAGTTTACTTGATTGTTTCAAAGTAATTGCAAAAAAATGTGTGCTTTTTTCAGCAACACGTTTATTTGGAAAAGGCGTGCAAAAATGGTTATCGCATTCTTACGTTCGTTTTGAGTCTACTGTAATAAGTAGTTCCCATTCTACTCCAACAGATAAGGAATGCACTTGGTTGTGAGGTGGTGTGTTTACTGAGAACACGGGAATGTCGGAGCACCCATAACTGCTACTGGAAACTAATCGCAACAAATAGTATGTTAATCTCATTGCTATAAACAATATTATTACATCACTTCCCAATTATTTAAAAGAAATATTTACACATTTTATTAGGCGCTATTCGTACGTGGTTACGTTTGAAACCTTCGAGGCTAACACTAATGATACAACGCAAAACGTTTTGTTTTTGCCATAATATAAATCTATTCGAGTTAAAAAATATAAAGCTGAAGTCATGAACCGAACATTAAAGGGTCTATACGTGTATATTTATTTTCACAAAATAGAGGCTTTGAGGCCGACTTTCCGCACAAATATTAAAAACAAATAATTTAAACACTTCAGTTATTTTTTCGGGTAGCCTAAGTACTAATATTAACAAGTCGGTGACTACTTTCAATTATAAACTGAAGTGAAGTGAAGCTTAAGACTTGAGATGAGGCAGATGAAATTCGATCTTCGATAATAAGAGCAATTGGAACTTTTTCGTCGTAAGCGCCACCGTTGTAGTCAATCCGACATTCCCCCTGTTGATAAAATACATCGAAATGCATACGGTAAATGGGTTTTACATTCACATTGCATATGTTTTTTCTAAACAATCTTTACGATATCTAACTTTTTGTTAACTGCTGCGATCATTGTCCGATACTTACGGTTTTCCACTAAATGTGTATTACGATTTGAAAACAGTTTTATAAGACTCTATTCATGTTTAAAGAAACTTAAGATTTTCGATATCTGACTGAATGTTAAGTCTTTTACTTAAAATATGCAGTTTAACATGAAAAAATTTAACCAGTCAATGAGTAAGAGTCTGATCTTTGAAAAACTATAGGGTTTGAATATTTCATGATTTTTACCGTAGTTTTATAATTAAATCGATTCACTGCATGTCGTCCCTATTAATATTTGTGTGTAGTACCATCATAGGTGGTTTCCTATAGCTGTTGTGGCGCCCAAAATATTTTATTTATAAGTGTGTGTTTATTGGCAAAAATACTTTGGCAAAAAAAACCCTTCGTTCCCGTTTTCTTTATACGTTTCAATGTTTAAAAAGTTAGTCACAGAAAATATATTACTTTAAGTATTCGAAAATAAAATCATTTATTGGTTAACTGTATTAAAGAACATTATTATTTATTTGTTTTAGTACCCCGTTGCTGCTAAGGGTGAAGTACGGATAGTTATATACGTCGCCTTTTTCGTATGCATCTTTTCCGTATCGACAGGACAAGTAATCTCCATCTTCATCATACAACGGAATAATGACGTGGCTAGAACAACCTCTCACAAATCTAAATAACAATTATTACAGTAACGATTTCTAACACAAGTAGATTAAATCTCTTTTCGATAATGAAGTTGTTTTGAAACACCCTAATTGTAGAAAATCTAGTTTTATCAATGAAAAATTTATCCTGAATAAATAACCTTCGTGCAGATGATATAATGTATTATACCATTCGCGTGGTATTGTCAAAGAGGCACTCATGGAGTTCGCAACAATAACAAAAAATAGTATTTATCATACAAAACAGCTCCCATAAATCGGCAGATCGGTTTGTGTTTAGTACAGAACCATTTTAAACACATTATAAGCGATGTGTTGTAAGTCTGCGAAACCTTTAATCTAACCTTGTTAAAGGTTGGTACATTGCAATTGGAGCAGAATTGAATTTCCCAGTGTCGCTCCTTCTTCGAAGATCTATTAGCACTGGCGAACTCCAATCATAGGCAAAGTTGTATAGACCACTCACCCAGCAACAAACGGAAGCTCTACAAGAACGCAGTTTAACGAAATTAACTAATATAGAAAACGTTGATTTATTTTTGTTTAACTTTCGCAGCAGACCAAGATAGTAAGACCAATAAGGCAATCCAAGGATTAACAAAACATAGAATTTATTAACCTCATTTTGCAAACAGATCCAATGGGGACTGTAACATTTTGCACGGATTGGTATGAGTTCCAATTTGCGTAGCTGCTTAGATCGGAATCGATTATATCTTCATAAACGCTGAAAGACCCAATGCTGCTATATCCCGGGTAGGTTTCATAGCAACTGAAGTAGTTGCTCGAATGCGAACGGGAGTAATGCATCGATGTAAATTTTACCTGTAAAATGTTTTAAAGAATTATACCTGAAAAATGTTTCAAAGAATAAAAATCTTCGACCGTCGACTAATTAATCTTGTCTTAAAATTTGCTTGACATATTTCTAAAGAAAATTACTCTTTCAAAATGGAACATTTTGCATTACCTATTGTCAGCGCCTTTAGAGAATAAAGCCCGTGGATACCAACGACTCACAACACAACGGTATACTAGAAATAAATGACGCGCCCAAATATTCCATTTCACAAATATGTTGCTTAAAACTTAAGATATTTTTTGTAACGACAATTGTTTTAACTTTTAAAAATTGTTTTAGATTGGTTGTGTTTCCCCAAAGATTCTATTTATTGGGATTTCCCCGGCGGTTCCATTTCTAATTGATTTTCGTCTGAAAATTCGTAAAAAACTCCTTTACTTTACCGTGGCTAATGTTCCTGTCTCGGCCACCACCTTCCAATTGGAATATCCTCCATGTAAGTGAGAACCTTGAGTAAATGTGAACCATAAAATACTCACAATTAATACCGAAAGCTTGTTTTCATAACACATCGTAGCAAACGTTAAACGTACACCTGAACAAAGTATCAAATATTATGCATTTTCAGTTGCCTAACTACAACTTTTTGATGCTTGCCCGATTTACTTTGTGATTGTTTAAGTATTCAAAACAAACTTTTTTTAACCTTCAAATGTTTTACCCCAATTTTGTTATTAAACTGCTTGCGGTCATCTACCTTTATACAACAAGGTTCCATAGAAGTGCTGTCCTTTATAATTGCGTTATGCTGCAAAGTGGGAATAACACTACAGTGGGGAACCATATATTGCTTTCCGATAGGGGTTATCGGATACTCGAGAGAAGCTTTCCAATCTTTAATTGTTTGCTCTCTTAAGCTTGTTTGCCCATATTCCGCCCACACATAAAAAGTACTTCATATTATCTCACACTCGGAATTTTATAATAATCCCACGAAGAACTGAAAGTAAAAAAGCAATACGACAATGCTTCTTATCTAGCGCAAATTTATTCTGATAAAAGGCCATATGTCAAGTTTTGTCAAAGGCAGATTTGGAAGGCCAAAGTGCGCTTGACGTTTCTATTGTAACTGTTAAAACGTGATACGTAATTATACAACAGGAAAAAACGTATAAATTAATAAATATTGGCAACCTTACTTTCTGGGAACGTATATTCACATTACTTGAAAGTTGTGAATACTGGTATTTAGGTATTTTTGACCGTGTATTTGACTGCATTTTTGTACATAGTATTCTATTTTGTAGCATTCAAAATGTCAAATTTCTCTTGAATTTTTTCGGAAGAAAAGATGTTGATATTTTATTTTAAAAATAAATCAGGCTTTATCAACTGTAAGTATCGAAACTGAACAAACGGCGAACGGGCTGTGTCGCAATGTTGGCGCCTAGCGACTCGGATTAACTTCGCCACCGGTTAGTTATGGACGTTTAACTCGATTGTCGGCGAGTCCAAAATAGCATCGAGGCCCGCCACTCTCGGCGTGAAACCCTTATCTTACAATGGCCGCGCGTGCTCTCACACGTTGTTCGAAGAAGGACCGGCAGAAGTTCTCGCCAGTCAATCTACGAGTTAAATGCCAACGGTGCGATGTTAAGGGGCAGATTAACCTTGAGGAACGTGCGGTCGAATCGGTCACGCGTAGCAACACGCGTCCTTTAGCTGAAAGAACTGAAATCTTTTAACCTTTTAGAGCAATCCAATATGCGTACGTCAGCATTTGTCGCGATCCAAATCCTTGACGAAATGTTTGCTTTAATGTTGAGTTTTGATTTTTTCAGTCACACTATAGGGCGTTTTAAATAACTTCATCAAAACGATGAATCAAACAATGCGCTAAATTTAAAATATTCAAGAAAAGCGTTTTTTAATTGATTGAGTTTATATTATATTATAAAAAATTGGTTCACTAATAGCACTGTTGTTCGGCTGCTTTAGTCGACGGCAAGGAGGAACCACATAAATATAATGCACATTAAGCAAGGCAAACTGCATTTAAAATTATCGCCAATGTAAAACTGATCATGATGGTCTGACGCAAGTTATAGTTTTAACATGAAAATGTGGTCGTATTTACAGTGTAATTAAATTAATTTAAGTGAAATAATCGAATTGTACTTGGACTAGTATGATGTGTCCAACGCGACATTTTACTCTGATTTCGGTATCCGATATGTCTGGGGAAACGCGAATAACGTCTTACTCAGTTCAAACAATAAAATTTGATCGAATTGAAACGTGTAAATGTAATTTTAATCAGATTAGGCCAAAATTTACTTTAGTGTTCAAACTTAGTTGTTAACCTACTACTTTTCAATCCAGTTGTTAACCTACTACTTTTCAATCCAGTTGTTAACCTACTACTTTTCAACAAATTTACATTTCAAAGTATGAAATCACAGCGTTTGATCACAAATCATGCCTGAAACTCCTCTATGAATTTGATATCGGATGAGCATTGATTCCGAAAGAATACTGATGCTACCACTTGGAATCTGGTATCGGCCCCGACCCGACAATTTTGGTCAGCCCTATAAGAGTATAGATAGACGAATTAGAGTATAGATAGACGAATTAGAGTATAGATAGATGAAAACGAAAGCTTATTAATCTTGTGTCCAAACACTTGGTAATTTTGCGTATAGTGCAGCAGAAATACCGAATGATTTATTAATTCTATAACAACAATTGAAGTAGCGGGCCGTGAAGAATGCGTTTTGCCAAAACCTTCACGCCTACCCTGTATTGCAATCCAGAACAATACGACGGAGTATATAATCCTGGAATTGATTGCGACGCGGGTTTCGAAGCAACAGTTGCTGACTGACGTCGGGCAAAAGTGGGAACTGGCGTTATAAGCCGATTTGAATGCGCCAGTAAGCAAACACACTCGATTTCGGCAGGCATGCAAAGTCGCGCCAAACAATAATCCCCTTAAATTTGTTCCGATGTGCGATCGTTATCGGATCAGGAATGCGCTGCTTTTTATGTTGGGCAACTTGCATCCAAATGCCGAAGCGTCGTGCGTTAAACATTGATTTCACTCCTTTTGTGCCATTAGAGCATTTAAACGTATATAGTCTTGCATTTTCTGTAAAAAGTCGGTGGATACCTTAATGAACAGTTGTAAAATATCTGACAACCTTGCCAACTTATTCGCAAGATAAACATGACCAAGGTAACATGTCTATTGAGGTTTTATTGCGAACTTCATATAAACAGCAATAATACACTTCTGTGTCGGGAATTCAGGTAAAAAAACAAAATCAAATAAACATTGGCCTCAAAAGGAGCAAATAATGACGTTTAGTTGAAAGGCAAATATGTGATCAACTAGAACGTCTAGTTTAATTTACTAAACACTATTTTTGATTTATTTGTCCAAGCGTTTCGTTTAAATGCACACCCGCTATATTTGTAACAGTTGCCTAGTTCGTGATATTCTCTATTGCACCGTTTTGCAGAAAATATTCAAAACTAAAAATAGGGTCCCTTTTGTCGCGTGCACTTCAAAAACCGCAAAACGTCGAGTTAAAATTCCATGTTAAACGATTAAACTTTCACGCCTAATGAGATCAACGATCAGTGGTGTTATTAGGTCACACATCGCTATTCTCCAGGGTCCCAGGCCTAATTCGGTGAAAACTACAGTTGAGCCGCCTTCTCGAAACAACAAGTTGGACGCGCGTCTGATTTAATCTAATTCCGGCTTGCAACGAGATGAGTTCTTCCGATTCCAAGAGCCGCTTGACCGCTTCGAATCGCCATCGCCAACTGACTCGAGATTTAATATCACTGTGGGAACAGACAGATAAGCGGTAAAGTTATTTCTGAATTCCAATATGAAATTCACACTATTTCCGGGGATATCGCAATTTTTATAACAAAATCGCTTTAATAACACATTAGGCTTAATCATTTTAAACAAACATTGAACTTAGTACAGAACTTAGTAAACCAAAAATCGGTTTGTTTAGATGTTATAATATGATAAATATATTTCGCTATTAAAAGCATCATCAGTATCTAAAAACCGTTTGTTTTAACCATTCGGGCAGAATATGTTATTCGAAAGAAAATTCTGATCATTTTGAACAACTTAGACAAATTTAATGGCCTGTCCGTTGAACACAACACCGTTCTCGCGTATATGTATAGCACAGCATTTGAGGTTTAAATCTGATCACGGCCAGCGACTCAACTTGACCATAACAGCTTGTCAAGGGTGAAGATCGTGGCGGAACGTCACTGGCCTGTTGATGGGAACGGACGTTTTATGGCACTTCATTGCCCAATCACCGGTGCTCGATTTGTCGTTTGCGATTAGGGCGCATCGCAACCGTGCACTTCGCTGCCGAGCAAAATCAAAATGACAGATGATTATCCGACAATCCGTCATAATGCCCGTATATGAATGGCGGTGTCGGCCCAATGTGCCGCATTATCAAATCAAGTGTTCCCTGTCGGATGACACGTTGCGCCTAATGCTCACATATTGGAAGAACGTCGCATAATCCCTCAGCTACGTTGGTCGTCCTGCAATAACCTCAACACTGGAGGGTAAGAAACTTTGTCAGTAGAAAAAAAAACAATTACTAACTGAAAGATTTAACTAAATAACTAAAAAAAATATATCAAATAAACTCAACTTTGTCAAAACATTTCGTTGGCCGCTTAACTAATAAATTCGATTGATTCTGACTTTATTCTTCTTTAATATTTTTTTAAATAGATTTGTTATTGTTTAAAACTTACTTATAAGCTGGAAAATATAACTTTTTTTTTAATTTTTAACCTTCAAATATTATTTTTAGAATCCCCGTACCACATTTGGAAATTAAATTTCCTTATCTTCCGCATTTTTATTTTACAGGATAATCAAGTAGGACAAATCACGATCGCCTTGGCTATGAGTGACCTTGGTGTATGCGGGCAAGGCCGTCGCATATGGCGACCAATGTGGACCTGTTGGAATGGCCAATTTAACTAAGATTTAAGTACACCTACATCGATTTGCGCGGTGGCGGCGTTAAGAAATTGCCTCAGCTCGCTATAATCACCCGCTGAGCGGCGTCGCGTTGTGCCAGCGAGAAGTTGCTACAGTGGAAATCAACTATACACGCCGCTGCTGCGCCGAAGCGTCGCGAATAAGTGGCGGATTAGGGAACGCGAAAAGCCGCTTTTCAAAAGGCGATTGGTCGATGCTAATTTTCCCTGATGCAGAGAATGGGTTGTGCCAAGTCCAAGCCAGAAAAAGGCCCTGCACGCGCCGAAACCCTTATTTATACCCGAAAGCAAGTATTTCGCGGTCACTTCTTAAAGATCAACCGCAGTGGTCCAGAATTTTGCAAACTGCATCCAGAGAGCCAAGATCAAAGCGAGGTGGAACCTGACAGATTTTACTTGTGCTTAAATACGCGTGTGAGAAAGTTTCAAAGCTAAAATAGGAGTTTACCTCAGAAGAAGAAATAAAATCAACAGATATAGGAGGAGTGAGAAAATTGTCGAAATGGGAGATGCGATGATCAAATATGACGAGCGCTTCTGCAACAATAGTGATTGGAAGGACTTCGCAAGGGAAGATGTTAAAAAAATGCCTGTCAAAAGTGTTACAGGAAAAAAAAGTAAGCACGTTAAATGCGAAGTACACCAAACAAAATATACTGGTCACAGTGATCTCAAAAAAACTTAATATTTAAAGATTTTATCATGCCAAGTTACTTATATATTTTTTAAAACTATTTTGTCAAATTTTAGATCGAATTCTCGACATCTTGTGTTGTGTGTGCGGAGACCGAAGTTCTGGAAAGCATTACGGGGTTTTTGCTTGCGACGGATGTAGCGGCTTCTTCAAACGGAGCATTAGAAAAAGCCGAAAATACTTATGCAAGGTAAAAATCAGTTTGCTGGTTGCTTTTCGCATTAATATAAAATTTGTGAGACGAAGGTATTTTTGGAGCATAATGGTTGGAGGTTGTAGTACGACGTAATAAGAATATCTAAGCCCATAAAGAAGTAGGTATCATTTTGAACGTTTCGAATAACTCTTTATTCATTTTCAACAAAGAGTTACTCGAAACTTTTAACAAGATACCTATACCTCTGTATGGGCTTTGGGATTCTTATGAAGGTATTTTAAATGTTTAAATAACGACAAAGGTATTTTTAATGGTGGAACAATGACAAACACATTTTTAATGGTGGAATAACATGATTAAAAGGCAAAACCAAAAAACTAAAGAGGGCATGTTGCACTATTTTATTAAACTCTTTTTTTATTTATTAAACAACGTTTATTACCAAGTCCACCAACAGTCTGAATATGTTTTCTCATTTCAATAAACAACTCGCTGTTTTCAGGGCAACGTTGATGGCCAGTGCAAGGTGGACAAAATACATCGAAACCAATGTCGAGCCTGTAGGCTGCAACGATGTCTAGCAGTAAATATGAATAAAGAAGCGGTTCAGGTAATAATAAATAACAGCAATACAGTAATTCTTCCCACATATTTCAATAAACTATATTTTTTTTAGAAAATTAGTCTTTTTTGAAATCACTAAACTACATATATGAAATTATGTTTATTATAAATAATTATAAAGGGCTGTTTCTTTATAAACCCGAAAGCTTTAGCAACAGAGCTTTGATTTTCGATCTTTTCTGCGACGTGTGTTTCAATGAACCAGGGAGGCATTTTATTTTAACAGTAAAATACGTTCAGGGCTAATGTCTGAACCTCTATTTTAATCGGATTTTCTAATATCAGTAAAACCAACGCCGTTCATAGTTCTACAAATATCCTTCATATTTAGTAAATGCAACAAAACTTATTATAACATAGGTAAGTTGGGTTGACAAAAGTAACATTTTCGCCGCCATTTTATATACATGCAGCATGAGCGCGGACCTCGAAACACCAGTGGCTTCCACGCCGACGTTAGCTCGCCCGATTTCGATCAACGGCGCCACTCTGCTGCAGATCGCAATACACGGTCCATGGAAACACTCGGCATGGATCTCAGCATCGGAGGTACGTTTTGGCTGAACGCAATGCTCGTATTATCCTACAGTGTTCCGAAAATTTGGTTTGTAAAAAGAAACAAATTTTAAGCTAAATCAAAACTTCGGCAGTGTAGTGTCGAGTGGGTTGGTAGTATTATACGTTTTTTTAGGCATGTTTATGTTTAAAAGTGATACCTATTTCATTTTAATAATATAAATCACCTTGACCCTTGCAAGATAAATGTCGACCTTAATTCCTGATCAGTAACAGCAAAATACTCTAGCAAAGCTAGCAATTCAGGTCAGACACAATAAACAGATCTTGAAAGATAAATATATATATTTTTTTTAGAATTTTATTTGAATAAGATATACTGACGGTGCCTTGATTGGAGAAAAATATATATATATTTTTTAAGATCTGTTTATTGTGTCTGACCTGAATTACTAGGTTTGCTAGAGTATTTTTCTGCTGTTACATTTTATTACTGAATAGGATTGTTGGGCAATTTACGAAGGTTTTATTAAAAGCAATAAGCAGTTCAACATTTATATGCAATATTTGCAGATTTATACATATCATTTTTCATGAATGGCAAAGAGCAGATTGACACAGCGCATCCTAATCTAATATTATACGATTAAAAATTGTTCTTAATATTACGCTTAAATATTTTCAGTTTTCCATTATAGTGCTCTGTTTGTTAAGCTCGTGCAGAATTTCCAAATTAAATCAAGTTAAAATACATAGGGGTTATTTTCTATCACGTGATACATCATTGAAAAATACGCAAATAGCCGAAAAACTTACAAGATCAAATTACGCAGGAATAAACCATCGATCATCACCACGATCCTCTGTAAGTGGAACACAATCTCCTGACACAACTACTCAACATAATTATCAAAACATCTCGCCATCCAAGCAGAAGCATTTCTTTCAACCGCACAATGACGCTAAAGCGCCGCTTTTTGGTGGCTCTCCTCTTTCGGAATACATAAGATGCCTTGCCTCCGTCAACAATCTGGCAAACGGTAAAGTTTAAACACATATACTAAATTAGTGTAGTGGCGTACGAACGTAAAACCATTCACTATCAAATATAACAATTGCTAACAGTAATATAATGAGGATCAATATAATAGAACAAGGTATAATCTGTACTACCAACTTGTAAAACTAGATTAAGGTAACACAAACAATGCTATAATTTTATTGGATTTTAACTGTTGTGTTTTTATTAGGACAACAGCATCCAGTGGATCTATGTTTTTCCCAACAACAGATGTTGTCGTCTTTGGAAGGTTCTAATATAACAAAGAGAACAAAACAAGACTTAGCGCCAATCGTTTCGCGCTCAGCACACACTTTTGTTGACTTGTTTCAAAGGCATTTTGCTCATTTAGTTGCCCAACAACAGCAAACGCTTGCACCGGTTGGTGCTCCGTGGAGTGCAAATATGTCGGAAACCGCTAACATTCCAAGTTGGCCTATTCCAAGGTAATTCTAGCACTTTTTTCAATTTTAGTAATGATTATAAGGATACACTTCCCCAACATATAGTTTAAGAAGGTTTGATAAACGTTCAAACTCAAATGTTTGTTAATAGTTACTGCACCTAAACTACTGTGTTGATGACTTTTTTTGCTAGGCCTACATGAGCTATCAGAATCAAATACAAAATTGAAGACAAGAATATATTAAGCTACAATAATAAATATGAACTGACACAATAATAATTATAATAAGAACTGAAATAACATTAATTTCTATTACATATATAGCTTATTCACTGTGTATATTGTTTTGGAATTTGATGTAACAAAATAGAAATTTTATCAAATCATTTCCTTTGCAGAACCGCAACAAGATTTCAAACCGAACATATGGATTTCAGTCTATCGACAAACAATTGGTTTCAAAGTGCGAATAACAATCATATCCGTTCACGGATAACTTCACCAGAAACAAATTCTAAACTTTTGACCAAATTAATTAACAGCAATAAGTTGAGCACGACCGCCTTGCGGGCCCTGTATAATACTGTAAACTGGTGTTGTCAAACATTGCCTTTTGCAGCGATGCCCGCATCTGAACAGGTAAATGGTGCTTAGAAATGAAATAGCATATTGGTATCGAAATAAACTGTCAAGTATCGAACATCCCTAGCCAAAACCTTAGGTAGACTATAGTTTTATGGAGTATATTCAAACGGCACCCAACCTTTACTAAAACAGTATTTTCAAACACCGAAAATTCTCGCATTTCCCACTATTCCAGTCTTGCGATCAGCCGAACGAATTTGACTTTCAAAGTCTGTTGACCAAAAACGTTCCTTTGAGATAAAAGTGCTTTCTGTCGGATTAGATCACTATATATATTTTGAACTGACAAAATTAGGAAGGCAAATTTAAAGTAAACTAGCTAACAATCAACCTAAAAACTGCTCCCCATTCAATGCGGTTTAGAAGCTTCTATTTTGTTTCAGCTTTCTCTTCTGCGCTCTAACTGGCCATCGCTAGTTGTTGTCGACATGGGTCATTCTGGAACTGCATCGGAATTTTTAAACTTACTACAGACCATTTCTTTTGCGGTTTGTCACCCAGGTAAGACACTTCTTTGTACATTTAATTTCGAAATCCTGGAGCCCAAAACAAATATAAGTTTACGCAAAGAGTCGATGACGCGTGAGATATACCAATATTATGAATTGGATTTATTCTGAAAGATCTCAAATCGATCATCCTTTGGGATTCAGACAGTTTCTAAGATTTTAATATGAGGAAACCTCCTGTTTTGGTAATTGAGTAATCTAGTCAAATACGTTTTGCCAACTTGGATGAATAACACACCACAGACTTGTTTTTTGCACCCGAAAAAGAAAAGCATAGCCTAATGCATCCTGATCGTATAATGTCTTCCTAAACTCTCCCAGTATGCTATTAATATAGTTGGCAGACTCCAGCAATAAAATGGAAATTATAACAATATTACAGTCGGAAAACAATACAGTTTGAAAAAAATAGAGCTAAAACCCAAAAGTCGGAATAACGTCTAAATCGGAAGTAGACATAAACCCATCGAAATTAGGCCTACTTGGCCAGAACAAAATCTAAACCCCAATCCCATCCCTAACTTTATCACTAACTCTCCTAATAATAGCCGTAAGTCAAATTCAAACCGCACCAATAACTTCAAGTAGGGGCAAGCATAACGGTGCTAAAACAGCGACACAACAAAGAAGTGTTCAAGTTCCGTTTTAATATAGGATGAATCTTGAACATGTTACAGGTACACTTTTAGTATAATATAATGTACTTACAGTTTGACTGAGATTTATTTAAACGTCTTCTAAACCTTAATGCTGATAACATTTTAAAGCTGAAACGTTAAAAAATATTATCAATGTTTGCTATTGGACTTTTGACTATAATCTATACTGATCTGCAACAACTATATTAAAATCTAGAGGCGCCATCTCTTGAAAGGATAAACGTTGGACTCCACGGCGTCAATCAGCGACTACAAAAGTCACTAATTGCAGTGAGAAGTGTAGAGATGAAATTAACAGAACGTGACGTAGTCTTCGGTGTTTGCCTCCTGGGTAAGTCAACAATAGTATGTTACGCAAATTTATTGACAGTTCAGTGGCTATGTGCAGCATCCATAAATATTGGAGATCTCTATTTTATACCTTTTTTCTGCAGTTTTGTATTACATAAGATTTTGTGTTTGACGCCAGTTTTCTAACTGATTGCGAATTCCACGAGCCTAAGGTATTTTATTCTATAAGAGAATCTTAGGTACTTTTACAAAATAAATGTTGATAACAAGTCAAAACGTGATATTTTTTGTTGGTTCTAATAAAATCATAGCATATTTCCCATAACGTTATACCAGGGGTCGGCAACCTTTTTCTATAGTCGCGGGCCAAAACCAAATTCACAAAGGTCTCTGCGGGCCGCACAAAATGATCACTAAGAATTGTGTTATTAGCATTTTAGAACAACTGTGCATCAGGCGGGCCCCGGATCGTTTTTGCACTTAAAACGTGTTTATTTAAATTTGAGGAGACTGTAAAGTGTTGGCGCAAAGCGCGAAAAAAGGCGTTTGTTTGGTTCAAAATTCGAGTTCACACGTTGTCATCCATACAACTAATGAAAAGTGTAATAACACTACTTTGGGGAACGCGATAACATTTAAGGTTAAGCTAGGTCAGCGTTTGTAAACGTTTGTAAGTGAAGGCAGAACTAGCGAGCGAAGCGAGCGCGATTTTTTTTGGTATACCGGTATTTCTTTTAATTTCTCGCAAGTTTTTATTACATTGCCGAAAATAAAAAATAAAAAAATTTAAAAAAAGATATGTCCAATATTGTGAAATACGTTTTCCGTTTTTCCGTGACGCACTTTGGCAGCTGTCCACCGCGCAACGGTAAAGAAGTGCTGATCTAGTAGAAACAAACAGCATCAAAACGTAAACAAACCGGACGTAGAAAGATCATTCGCGCGAAGTGCGAAAATTCTTCGCACTTATATAGTTAAAATAGTCAAAAAGTAAGTGAAATAGGGTCTAATTTGTTAAAGAAGCGGCGGGCCGGATGAATTACATCGGCGGGCGGCCCGCGGACCTTAGGTTGCCGACCCCTGCGTCATACCATTGCCTTGTATGGTTTCACGCTTTTCATACTCTAAAGTCTAAATGTCTCAACATATTCAAATCCCATCCTGATATAAATTGTTTATTCTGTAGAATAACAACAAAAACGTGATTAAACTTTGCAACATGTGATGAGTAACAAAGCGTTTTTTAATAAGCATTTATGGCGGGAAATAAAACAGTTTGTAATTCACTGTTCTAAATTTAAAATTCACTTACCAGGGCAATAAAGTGTAGGTCAAAAACCAAAAATACCTAAATTGACCCAAAATGATTTTTAGGACCGGGAACGAGCTACACCAAAGAAAGATCAAGTATTTGGAATAGGTTTCACTCCTCTCTAAAGGTTGCAGTCAGCGATCCGAGCGAGTTAATGGCAAGGTAGGACGCTCGATTTTAATTTCAAACGAACATAAAACGAATAGAAAAGCATAAAATGTATTGTTCAAGTAACGAAAACCTGAAACTGGAAAGTTTCTTGAATAAACCTTAAATATTTCAACCACTACTATACGAATATTTGAACTAAGCCAATAAAGTAATAATAAGTGGTAAAATGCATTGTCGCGTAATGTTAAAAGCGAAATGTATTCCAGTGTTTTAAGACCTTTGCTCGTTGCTTTGCAGGGAAACACAAATTAACTCGTTGATTGACAGCTTGCGACATTTGCGACAAGTAGATGTGGAGCAACTGTTCGGCGACCACTCAGCAAACCCGGGATTCGCCAAGAGTTTTGTGGAAAGCGTTCATTCGAATTTGCAACGCGATTTGTAAATTGTTTCCGAATGGCGCCTATAGGCTTTTCGGAATTCGCGTGTTAGAACGGCGCTGTGGTTGAGATAGCACCAGAGTTTTATTTTGCTAATAAAATGATGTTATACAATATGTCGATGGAAATTAGTCGTGCTGTACTTAAGCTATTATCATGTTATCTGAGAGTGAAAGTATAGTAGCTGAAATATTTCTACTCCGATTACTAAAATTGTTGCTAAAAACAAAATAAATACACCGTAAAATAGTTTCAAATTTTTTGAATGTTTTTATTTCAATGTTTATATTTGTAAGGGATATGTCTCAAATATAGCTCTTTTAACAAAGGGGTTATTACTAAACAAAAACCTTGTGGTCAGCCTGTGTATGCGACGATCTGTTCGTTTTAAGGCATTTCTAGTCAAGTCAACCTGCCCTTAAATCGTCCAGGAAGCAATATGTTTTACAATTGCAACGTTTTCTGTATTGCAATAACGTGGAAGGCTAGAAAGTCAAGAAAGAAAATGAATACATTTTCTAATAATACAGACGTGTTACTGAAAATTATGCTACTTCATTAGAGTGTAAACAGAAAAATAATGCTGCTATTTTGTATGTTTTCTGAAACAGCTCTGAGATTTCAATATGGAATAACCGAGGATTTTGTTTTACAATTGAAATTTGTCAAATTAACAGAATTTAGGCAAAGGTATTTTTTTAAATAAAAAGGGAAACCACTGTCGGAAATTTAAAATGAATTGTTTTCGTGTTGTAGTTTTTGTTCTTGCTGTTGCAGTAGTACAGACACAAGGTACGTAATAGTGTAAAAACGAAAAACGAAGTAATACCAGTCCAACGTGTGTTTGGTTTAGGAACATGATAACACAATACTTGTTACCTTTTCTTTTCTTTTTTTTATATTTTGTTATCATCCAAAAGTTCCCCAGGAACTGTGGTAAAATAAACATTATAGTTTCAGCCCTGGCAAGTTAGAAACTTATAATTAGGTTTTATAATTGTACTATACTCTTAGTGAACAGCGTTGAAAATAATTGGATTTTTCCAAGTATGATGCATTCTTATGTAGAGCATAGACTTTCCTTCTCATTGAGTTGTATGTGTTCATCATGTGGTAAATGTTTGCATCACCTAACAAGACAACCGTAGTATATAAAAACATATCGTTTTAGATAAATTCTACATTTTGGGTAACCTATAATCAAAATAGGATTATATAGAAAGAGATTCGAGACAAAACTTTCTATTTTCGGTAGGCCTATAAACGGAGAAATTTGTCAATGAAATCTAGATGAGTATAGTTAAACAACGCTCGGTTATTCATAGCTCTAAAATGTTGGAAATGTCAGTCGGCAAGTATCACGCAATGCAAGTCTGAAGGGTCGTGGGAGCTTTGTGCACGAAACGAGGTTTGTAATTTACATGTTGAAACAATTGATCGTTTGACAGTATGACTGGTAGCCTTTAATATAGGGTTACCAACTATTTTGGCTTAAAATCAGGACGTTTCCAATCAGTCACCAAATCCATCATTTTTGTGGTTGTTTAAGTATGACGTTAGCAAATACGTCATAGCGTGTTTAGAGCAAACAATATCTGGACCAATTACTCGCTAAAGTGACGTTATACATACGTTCATGTTTAACGCAAGGAATAAAACGCAAATCAGGTATCGCTTTTCAGCAAGTTAAGACAGACCAAATACAACAAACCTATATTGGTGTAACGTATTGAAAATGTTGTCTTACTAAAAACCCGACATTTTGGTTGAATATGGACGGAAAAAAGTCCTCAAAATCGGGACTGTAAAATCGAGACGTATATGGTAAGTCAACTGTAATATGAACATTTTTATTTGTGTGCAAACACGGAATATGGCAAGCCCGACGAACGATTTTTTTTTATATCTGTCAGGTTTAAACGATGAACAAAACTTCAAGTAACAATATAAAGTTGGATTGTAATTAGTAGTGAAAGTATTTTTGTGTGTTTTGTTATGTACGTGAGTTATCATATTGTGTAATTTGAGCATCTTAACATTGAACAATGAACTTACTTAATTAAATCGCGTGTATTTTAATTAATTATTTATCGAAATTTAACAAAACAAACTCGCATTATTTACTCGAATACATACAATCATGTGCGTTAGTTGTTACCAAGGAAACGAATGTTGTATAAAGCTAATTTATTTAATGCGAGTGGAATGCCTGTGGCATCAATCATTATGCTCTTAAATTAAGAAACTTTAAACTTAAAAGGTTTGCTATTTTGCAGCAAAGCTGTCATACTGAGGTGCGCACCCGACGGTCGAGATTGGAAAGTATTTCAACGGGATGTAAACAAACCCAAGCCTGTGTTAACGATGCATCACAGGTTCGTAGATTATAGTTAGGAAATACATCACTTTTCTGTCATAAAAAACATCAACGTGCTGCTGCGCAAGCGCACGTCAAACTCGGCACTTGATTAGACGAGTATTCTTACTAAAGCACATAATCTGACTCAAATAGAACAAAGTTGTCAGCAACATGAATTAACCAGTCTAAAAAGGTATATAGTTTGCATCACCGAAAGTTCGAATATTGTTTTATGTATGACCCGAAGTTCTTATTATTACATTTGCAAACCGATTAAAATGCCCACGCTCACTCCCTATTGCTTTATATTACTTAGACAGGCATGTTTTTCATGAGACACAAAACAACAAAATCGCATTTTCGAGCGACATAAAAGTTTTGTGCAATTTTAGAAAACATTAAGGTAAAATAATAATAAACTTGTATCTCACAACCAAACGAAGTTTTAACTACAAAATATAACTTTTGGATGATGTTCCTTGATATCATTATGCCTATTTCTTTCTCTTCGTTTTCAGCCTGGATGCATCCCTGGTGGGCAGACTTCAGTTTGCAGGTGTTGCTGTTCAAGAGACCGTTGTAACCAGCAGCTAAAACCAGTTTGCAAAGGAACGACGCCACGACATAATCCCATGCCAAGTATAGTATAAATCCAGCCTCTGCATTTGATAGTTACGGCTAACGTACCATTATAGTCTAAATGCATAAAAGTGCCTGGTTCGTTAAACCGGCTTTCTTTTGATATAGCGTATTATAAAAATGTAATGTTTGTATTTAAGTACATTTTATTTCCAGCGCGGAGGCTGTGTCATCGTCACAGCCCAAGGTGCTGGAATTATGTTCATCTTATACGAAGGCCGCTCATTTTTGAATGTTTTAGCAACGGCCAGCCTGTGTCGAATCGTGAAATGAACAGATGTGACACTTCGTGCCATTTTAGCTGTGATGAAGGTATGCTAATACGGTTTTTAACTTCAGTTATGACATTTTACATTTTCTAACAACGTTTTAAGTTTTTACATTTTGTACTTTTAAAACTTTCTACGAATGGTGTGACGCAAATAGGCATTGCTATTTTATTATCATGAAATACAAATTTTTCGTTATTTTTAAACGTAAGACTAAAAAGTACTTGCTAGAATAAAAAGTAAACTTTATTCAGGTCACTTTTCCTGTTTATAGACCCATTTTTAATTGTTTAATTTACATTTTATTATAAAAATATATAGGTTACAAACTTGTTGGGTATGACGAACTCAGATGTCGATTTAGCGAACGATCAAACAAGTTCAGATGGTCTCACAGCATTCCAAGATGTGAACGTGAGTATAGTGTACCACTGTGCGCATTATCCGTTATTTAATAAAACAATGACGGTTTCAGTAAACGCTTGATGTTTTCATTTACAAAGCTTTTGGGATAATTTTTATCATCCATTACAATGTGAAATATGGTCCTGCCAGTATGGTTCTCAACCGCGGCTCTGAGAGTGGCTTTTAATGATCTTTATGGCGGCTTAAAGTTAAATTCGACATATCAACCATTACCTTTGGTAAAATACTTGATTATCTGCTATGCTTAAATCAATAATCTATTTCCCTTAAAAATTAACTTAAAAGCTTGTTGGTAAAAAGTCAACAATTCTGTTACACATTTTGAGTTCGCATGACGTAGTTAATAAAACGCTCCAATAAATATAACATAAAACCATGACATCACAACACATCTATAAACGGCAATGCTTTCGTGTTTGATCGAAATGAACTAAGGAGCACATACCAAGGGGCTGATCCAGGGGGACACCAGGCCAAGCCCGCTAAACTATATATATTTTTTAATTTCGTAGCGCTTTGCACCAATTGTTTTCTGTCGTTAATGTTTTTGTCGGTTTTAGGGACTTCTATTTAATTCAGCCCAAACCGCCATGCAAGGTAAACATGTCCTGCAGGGCGCAGGCTGCAGTAATAATTCACAAACTCTACTAAGTGCAGTTTTTGTTTAACTATATTACTCAATAAATGCCATTATATCCCTCAAAATGCGAGTCTCTTTTATGTGGCTCATGCATCACGTATCCTTTATATTGAAAGTTTTGCTAATGTTTTGCGCACGAGTTTATTTGAGAATAGCAAGTGTTTTTAGGACTAATTGTTTAATAATGTTATTATGTAACTGACGTCGTCCCTTAAAAGTTGCATGACCATCTCCAAACGAAATCCTTGTTCCAACCCTGCATATAACACATGTCACGATGTCAAAATACCTTTTGAAGAATGGTCGCCTACTTCAGGAAGAAAATAGTACGTTTCAGAGTAAATGGCAAGGGAAAGTTTTTAAAATTGAAAAGAACAAATAACCCATCGCCTTATTTGTGTTAAATTTCGATCACGATATTTCTCTGCACTCTTTTAAAAAAGGTCTGCTTAAATTTTTTGCTCGGAACGCTGACAAAGGTTGAGAACCACTGGCCCGACCAGGAGCGGCCTCCACCCACTTCAAACGCCCCCCCCCCCCCCCAAACCAGTAAAGCGTTTTTTTGTGACGTCATTTATGAAAAAAAACATATGTCCCATAACAAAAATCTTAGGTTCGCGCCTGGTCCTGACTGACATGCTTTACATTCATTGTTCTTACTGTTGAACTTGTGGATAATAGATGATCTTTTTGTCAATAGATGACCTTTTTTACGTTTTGCGTATTTCATGTCCTTCTTCGGTATGCAACACCGCTTCAAAAGGCATAATGTTTATGATAAATCACATACCTTGAAAAAAAGAGTAAAATAGTTCGATCCCCAATATGTCTATCTTTACAGCGAACACTTGCGACCCGTCGATGATACATGTTCATCCACCACTTGAATGCACAGATTCCAATCTTGTTGGCAGCGAATGTCTAAAATTGTGTCCTAGCGGATATCATCCTAATCACGGAAATCCAATTCGATGCGGTAAGGGTAAACTGGTTTTGATATGAGAAAGATGTTCACAAGACAAATGTATTTAAATCACAAAACAACAAAAATATTTTAACGGTTTTTTTTATATTCGGTATAGAATTACGATGCGTTGATATGGATTATATTCTAATATTCTAATCATTGGAAGATCTTATACCGTTTGCGAGAAGCTATATTTTTCTTTAGAATTGTCAGTTTAGTTTAGTAGTCAAGCCTATTCTTATTTTGGTATCACCACACTGCCTTTAACTGTACATTTCAATTTCTCATAATTTGTGCTTTAACACAAAATATATTTAGAATAATGGCATACAAACGTACACCCAACAACATAAATACTATTCTAACATAAATTTCCATAAACTCTCACCTGACCATGTCAATAGAATACCTAAGAACAAAGGAAAGTAGGGGGGGGGGGCGCAAAACTTTCAAAATGTGCTTTATAGGCGCTGGAGGGCATTGGATTGGTGAGGTTCCACAATGTGTTGCAGATGATTGTCCGCCTCAAACTCAACCGGAACACGGTGATGTTTCTTGCAGCGACGCCAACAACGAACACAGCAACTGCACGTAAGTCGAAATTCAACTGTATAGTGCAATGCCAAAATAATTTACAGAACTTTTCAGTCTACTATAGTTTACCAAATATCATCACCAAAATATATTGGTTTTAAAACAGATCAGGTCATCTATAATTACGTCAGTTGTGAAGGTAAGCCAAAACTGTCTGTCTATAATTGCCATGGGTTCCAGTAAAAACATTTTTCGTCGTTCCTGTAAGAAAATTATTCTACTTTCAACCCTGAATTTCGCTTTAGGTTTTCTTGCGATCACGGGTACCAATTGGTTGGTTCCAAATATCTGCGATGCTTACGACAAACAAGGCCAAGGACCCGAAGCTTTTCCGCGAAACGACAAGATAACCATCGTTGAACCCCGTGTCACAACTCCAAGATGGATTCCATCTACTCCACCAGTGTGCAAAAGTATTACCTTCATGCAATTAAAATAACACAGTACTTGTGGTTGAGACAATGCGAAAAAATACATGTTTTTTAAAGCTATTTAAATCTCAAGCACACAAATGAGCACAAAATTCAGGATTATAATGCTACAATGCAGTTACAACTATAGGGCTGCGGAGTCGGTTAAAATAAACCGAGTTCGAATCCGCCATAAAAAGTAAAGTCGAGTCCGACTCCCGAGTCCCGGGTCCGATTCCGGCCAAATGTGCGATCTTGTCGAGTCCGACTCTACATCTTGTATTGT
This sequence comes from Ascidiella aspersa, assembly GCF_963924565.1. NCBI lineage: Eukaryota > Metazoa > Chordata > Ascidiacea > Phlebobranchia > Ascidiidae > Ascidiella > Ascidiella aspersa. Next base: position 20,805,716 of record NC_139453.1, read on the forward strand.
ACCCATTAACGTAACGTAGTTAAGGTACAGCCATTTACTTATAGGGGTGTCATATAATTTATCCACCCACAATACAGGGTTAAAAAATATTCTATTCCACCTTTACAATTTATATGTTGCGGCAATATCAGTTTCAAAAATGCGTACTGCGCTTGCGCACGTCGCGTAGTTATACTCGAGTCCCGAGTCCGACTCCAGCAAAACAAACCGACTCCGTAGAAGCCCAAATGCGACTTCGGCTCCGCAGCCCTGGTTAGAAGTGCTGACCGCGATAAGCTTATATAGGTATCGTAAGAAATATGGTATATAAGCTCTTGCAAAATTTTAAAGATTCCCATATGTATTGACAAACAATATAAAACAAATTAACGTTTCGTTTTTCTTTATGTTTCCAAAGGCGATTGTTATTCATAACCAGCTTAAAATTGATTCTTGTTTCTTAATAGAAATATATTTGGCCAAGGCGGGAGATGGCTTTACCAGTACTTTGATCTTAAACAATTGTGTTGCTCATATAGTTATCGAATGGGCCTCATGGGGTCCATGGTCTCCCGGATGCTCTGTGACGTGCGGTAAAGGCGAAAGTACAAGAAAGAGATTGTGCGTCGTGGGTCAGAAAGGCGCTAGTGGTTGCAAAGGAGCCGATACAGAGAGGAGAGCGTGCGATCGTGGACTTTGCATAGGTAAGTTGAATTTTTGGCTAGGCTTGGCCAAATTTCGGCTTACTCTGCGATATCTTAGATTCCCATGGAAAACCTTTTATGTTAATCAAATGCACCGCAAACTCTGTCTATCTCTTGGGTTTTAGCAAAAACTTTACCTATTGATATAACTAGTGAATTTTTTTATTTTATTTTCATTTAGTCGTGTTTATATAAACTGTTCGTATACCTGATTTCAGGCGGGACAGTCCCGTTTAAAATAGGTCTTTGTCCCGTCGTCCCGATTATAGTAACTAAAATGTCCCGCGTTTTGAACAGCCAACATTTTACGGATATAAGTTTATTGTGATAGGTCCGTTTTGCCAACAATATAAATATAATTGTTACGTCACTATAGCGTGCAATTGGTCCAGTGCCTGGGTTGATTGCTTGTGCATTAAGTATAGTTCAGTATTAATATGCTAGTATAGGAGGTGTTGTGTCCCGACCATAAGAATCCCACATAATATTACACTACCTGTGAAATAGTAAATTATTGTACTGTACATATTGTTTCTTTATACATCTTGTTTTGTGTTTCCATAGTAGTTTAGTACTAGGAGTGTAAATTGTACGACAACTTAAGAAGTCAAAACAAAATAGCGAGAAAATTTAGCCTTATTTATTTTATTTTTTCAGTGTAAATTTACCAAGATAATCGAGACACAGGTTGTCTGTATGAACAACGTGCCGAAACAATATAATAATGAATGCAAAATTTCACGCGCGAATTGTTTGACTTTCTCAAGCCGTAATCAATCGATGTAGGCCTACTTTTAATCTTGTTTTTAATTGCACATTCGCACTGAATTTGACAGGCAACAAAATGCCCTCTTTAAGTTGCATTGTGACGTCACGCTAGACGTATTTCCGTTACGTAAAACTTACAAGACCATAAAAAATGCTATATCTAGTGACTGTTTGGAAGCCCATTTTAAGGCCAAAAATTTGGTATCCCTCCCCCTTCTCGTACAATATGCACTACAAAGATGTGTTTGATTCAGCCATGCATATCAAAATAATCGATGATTGGAATAAAACAATGCCACAAAAACTGCTAATCGTTTACTTTAAAGTATTGATATTTTTACGCTTTATAAACGGGGTCGCAGTGATACATTCAGCACAGTATCATACCTACAGTATAGTGTACAAAGAAATCAGATCAAACTTCTCTTAACTTAAAAATCTACATAGTATTTCTAACATATATTACAAGTAGATAAATAAGGTATACTATGTGACGCATAAATTTAGAATGGACGCCTTGGAGTAAGTGGAGCTCTTGCTCAGCATCATGTGCTGGGGGAACCCAATTCAGAAATAGAGAGTGTTTAAATGGCAATCCTGGTGACAGCGGATGCCCATTACCCGATGAAGAAAATGAAAGATGCAATTCGGACGTATGTCCAGGTAACTATCATCCTGTAGGTGAGATATTACCAGTGTTGTAGTCACTGAAATTAGTAGTATCAATAAACTTAAAGATAAGTCTTGTGTACAAATGACTGATTTAAGATGATTGATTAAATGACTTGACCTAATTTAGTAAATCTCCTGATCTTTTTGTTGAATTATGATAATATAATCTCCAATTTCTGTACAATACATGTTAAATAAAAAGCCTATAACCCATATTTAATGAAGTTTTGTGTGGTGACTTACAAATCAATTGGATCTATGTCTGTTAAAAAGATTTGTTAATAACACTGTTATTAATTCATGCTTTTTTGCCAAGATGCCATGCTAGAATATACTAATTTAAAAAATTAAAACGATTAGTTTACTTCTGATTAAATACCTCCTGTTAAACCCGTATAGTGTGCAAGGAACTTCCACCAATAGCAAACGGTCGATACGCGTGCACCGACGGTCAACACGTTGGAAGCGAATGCTCTTTCGGCTGCAATTTGGGCTACTCTCTGAACCGGGGTCAGCCAAACAGCACAGTTTGCGAAGTACGCGATGGAATGGCGAATTGGAACAACAAACTCCCGACATGCGTCGCTGGTATGAGATATAGGCTACACATAAGGTTTACTCGTTTTTTCAGTACTCCTATATACATGTTGGAGAAACCACGTTTTAAACAACGAATGGAGATGAGTTTTAAGGGCAAATTTATAACAATTTTATAATTGGCTTATGTCGCAAGATTCTGTAATTGGTATGATGTTTTTGTCTCTTTTATTCAGGTAATACCACACTTACATTTTGTGCTTATATTAGCTCTTGAATATATTAAAATTTTTAATTGGTACTATAGATTTTGAAACACATTGTAGCGTATTATAATTATGCTTTCTCATAGCATAACAAAAGGCGTCTTATACAAACTTTTTAAACGTACTAAATTTTATCCAATTAAATCCAACAGAGATTGCGCCATGCAAGCCGGAAGTATTGTCGGACGTTGTTTTCGTTCTGGACTCATCGGCATCAGTAAACCTCGAAAGTCAGTTCAAAGCAGTTTCAAATTGGGAGAGGATTCTTGACTTTGTCAACAACGTTATCGGGTATATATGACAAGCTTATACTAGCGCTTTCCCATCCCCAACTTAATTAGTTATACGGACAAATCAACATAATTGTCGCTGCCATTGCTCGAATAAGCCAAAAATAAAACTATTTTGTCTTTTTTTGCTTCTTTTTTTATTCTTTTGCTTTAAAGTGTTTATGACAAAAGCCTAAATAGTTGCTTATTATTATACGTTTAAGAAAATATGTAAACTTTTTCCAAGTTTTTTAATAAAATTATTGGTCTAATAAATTTCCTAAATCGATCCATTGAAGTTTAACTGCATTTGAAATTAAAAAGCAGCAAAAAAATACTAAAAAAAATGGTATCGTAATATGTCATAAAATCGCAGCGCATTTAAAATGCGAAACGACGCCACTCGAATAGCGGTGATCACATTTGGCGACAGCAACCCGGCATTGAGCGGACAACACATTTTCTTCACTCAATACGCCAACGACAAGTCGGCATTACAGGCGGCAGTTCTTCGACTTCGATACCTCGACACAGACTGTAAGATATTCCACGATAACTAAATGGCAGCTATCAGTGCATTTATAGCAGATATACTGAAACTTTCAGGCTTAGCGGTCTGTGATAGTAGGGGAGTATTATTAAAGTGTATGTTCCTGCCTTGACAAGATATATTTTTATCTTACAGAGAAGAATTTAGAGTCGTGTTGTCAATTAACTAGCGAGAATTGTTTTTGACGTATATAATTTTATTCGTTAGAAGATTCGAAGATCTTCTGTAAATGTGCAAATAAACATACCCTGATCAAAGTATGTGTTTAAGTTTAAGTCATGTAGTTTACGAACTATAAAAACTTTTTAAAAATGTGTAACAGAATCATTTTTCATATGACTATTATACGGACACCGACAGTGCGCATGTGAATCACTTAGCAAAGAGAAACAGTAGTAATGAATTTTGCATTTTTAAAACGTAGGCCTATTAGCTTTTACCAATCTAGTTTAGGGTCTCCTCCGTGAATAGTTAATGTGAAAGCCATTCTTCAAGGGCTTCAAGACTGATTACCGCGTTTGCGTACAATGTGTAAATCGACGGCAAAACATACAATACAATAAAAGTTTATTTTAGCTACAAATACAGGAGCAGCATTGCAATATGCCGATAATGTACTATTCTCTGCTGCTAATGGAGACAGGCCTGACGTGCCCAACAGTTTGGTTGTAATAACGGACGGTAATTCGACGGACGATGTACTTCAACCTAGCAATGCTTTGAGGAGCAGAGGTGTAAAGGTATGTGTCGAAATTTGTTACTTTTATCATTTTTATTCCTTTCGTCCGGCCCGCGATGGGATTTTGAGTGGCCCGCAGACAGTTTCCGGTGTTACATGATAATGTGGCCCGCGGCAACAGTCTGTCGTAATCCCCCACTACTTGCCCCAAGTAGCCTACTTTTCACTTAAGTCAGCTAGAAGCAGTATGTTTGCTGTGCAATGAAAGTGTTGCCGTGTTTAAAGAGTATGACATTCGCCGCCATTATGCGACAAAACATATAGACTATGGCAGTACAATAAATATATCGATCAGGAATCCGGCCCGCCTAGTACTTCATTTCCCATATCAGGCCCAAGTTGCCCGCCCCTGGATTAAACCATACCGCTGTAATGCGCTATTTGCCTTTTTTTTAATTTGCCGCTTTATTTCTGCGTTGCATATAGCTTATAATATTTTCACACATAGAAAATATTGTTTGACATGAACCTGGCTTGTTGTTACAGATTCTAGGTGTTGGCGTTGGGGCAAATGTTGTCAAACAGCAAATGATCGACATTGCTCGGCCAACTGAACCGGTTTTACTTTCGGGCGGATTTGCTGCGCTTGACCGTCTCCTTGCGGCCGAAGTTGTGCGAGACTTATGTTCAACAAGTAAGGTTTATCTTTCATTTCAGGTATTTCTAGTTTGGAAATAGCTAAAATGTATTTTGGGGTAGGTATACAATTTCGAAATCTTTCAAACTATAGTATATCAGGGGTTCTTAACCTTTTTTGTATGTTTTACCCTTTTAACAAAAATGAATGTCAGATTTACCCTCAACATATCACATTTAAAAGTGCTCATTTATTAAAAAATTCATCAGTTATATTTAATGCGGCGGCTTTCCTTACTTTGGCAACGAGTTGTTTTATGCCTTAATTGTAAAGTAGTAGATAATACAAAACGAATATCAGATTCAACATGCTTTAGATTTGATAGTAAGCAATGCAGAGATTCGTATCAATTCGCATAGAAAAACGGAACCAGAATATTTAAACTAAACTTAATACACGCTGCTCGCAGATACGTTACCTAAATCTATGCCGTGAATGCCGAAAAGCTGATTATTTCAAGCAGCAAATGACGTAACAATGATGTAACTAAGAGATATAAGGATGTTACCAATAAACTAAAAAAATTATCAATTAGCGAAGCATAACGTTACCGATACTGTTACGTGCTTAATTAGCACTACAAAATTATCACCGGTTGCTAATTACGCCGACTGTAAATTCTAACATTCATTATTAATTTTGCGCCTTTGTTCTTAAATGTAGGGCTAGGAATTAGGTTTTCGCATTTCGAGACATGTATAATTGTATATTAACGTAATATTCTTGTGCGCTGTGGTGTTCGCCGTTATTTGAACTTTAGACATGTTTTTTCCTGTCTCCAAACATTTCTGCAAATCTCACGATTATTTATCGCTTGTTTTCCGGCGCGGTTTAACTTCTCACTAAAAGGTCCGCCCAATGTTATCTTTCCACGAAACGGCCGCCCTGTAAGGCAGGCCTGGGGTTTCCGGGAGGGCGTCGGTTCTCGTGAAAAGGAGTTTTGTTTTAGCGTATATTACGAGCGGCTTACCGCCTACAGCGGAGAGAGACGTCTGGGTGTAGCCTTGTGAAATTAGCGAGTAAAACCTTAAGTTTCATTATGCTCTGTCTGTCGCCTTTGTAAGTAATTGTGTGTGTCTAAGTGTCATTATTGTTTGTGGTGTGGTAATATTCTACTCTTGCAACCAATACATCTGTACATTGGGTTTTCTTGTTGTGGTCTTTAATATAAGTTCTCTTTGGTAGGTTATTTATTGCCCGAAAATAAGAACTCACAGCGACTTTACAGGAGGTCTAGGTAATTTTCTAGAATTACTAGTAAAGTCGTAACAGATACTAGACGATAAAGAATCACTAGGCTAGGACTACGGAGCTAGCTTTGAATTAGTAGTTAATTTGAACTAGGAAAGTAGGCTTCCTACCATACCTACAGCTGGCACAATTTTCTGTCCTGCCAACTGATGCGGATATTTTGATTGATAGCTCATTTACCCCCTTAAACGACGAAATTAACCCCAGGTTAAGAAAGGGTGGTATAGATAGATACGTCCTACACTAAGTATTAAGGTGCGTCTAGATTTAAACAACTTCACCGACGGTTGTTGTTTGCTAACGAATGACAGCACCGAAATCAGAAAGACGCTTCTTTCGATTTTTTTTAGCAGACATATTGTATTTGAACATATAACAGAGTTTGAAGCAGTCGTTGGCACACCCACAAAATATACCTGAAACGACAACAGATGGGCTAATATACAAAGCCAAGGACCTTTTTTTATGAATAAAAAGTAACAAATAAACGTGTGACACTCCTTATCTTTTAGTAGTATTCTCCTGGCGTCGGTGTGTTGTTAACCTTACATTGTCTACTCCGCCCTTATTTTGTCTATGCTATGTGTATATGTTTCTCGTTTGCAGGCGCCACTTGCGAGACCCTGATTACGTCCGACCACGGGACCATGACTTGTTCCAACGGGAACCTAGAAAACAGCGTGTGCACATTCGACTGCCAGCCGGAATATAGGCGCATAAACGGCCCTTCGGTAACGTGCCGCAACCAACGCGAGCAGTACGGGGTCTGGAGCGGTCCCATTCCTATCTGTGTGTTGGTATGAAGACTTAATTTCACAGGGCGTCTAATTACGCCATAAACGCGTCAAAAGTCGCAAGTTTGTTCACGTACTTAGCTTTTAAGCACGACAAATAAAATTGCATTGCTTGTCACAACATTCTCATTGCATGTATAGCATAATATATAACGACATTCAACATCGGTTTTCCTTATTATCGATATCCTGCAAATTGTAGTGAATCACATCCTTATATATCGTTTTAGAAACTGATCGCTTTCCATTGGGTTTCGCACTTGATTACGATAATTATTGTCGTGCTTTGGTCGAGATTGTATTTTTTGGCCATTTGAAACAATAAAATGTAGGTAAGATGTTGGTTTGTCCCGAGCTAAAAGGTAAAAAAAAAAACATAAAAGCATTCGAGCAAAAACAAGATATGTCCCGAAAATAAATTTTCGGCCCATATAACTAGACGGGGGTGCGGTTGTTCTATATCTTGTCAGGGGATATTTTTCAGGGACTTATTTTTATAGGTGGTTTAATAATTGGGTCATTATAAATATTTACCAGGTTAATTTTTGTAATATTGCATATTACACCTTGGTTTATTCATTTTACGGTTTATATTGAGTTGTAGGCTACTTTCTCTTGACTTGTTTCTGCAAGCAAAAACAGATATGGTCCGAAAATTTTCTGCCATCCCTTCCGACGTAAATAAAAATATTTTTTCCGCATAAAAACGCTTTTTGTTTTAACCCTCTTTCCTCCTTGCCCTCCAACCAAATAAAAAAAACAATTTATTTTCCACTATTAATAAAAAACTTACATCAATTAAAAAACTATATGTTTAATGCCCCTGAAACAATAAGTCTCTATCCGGGAGTAAATATTTCATTAACAAAAACAGCATTTTTAATTTTTTTTTCAAACCTTCTTCAAAAAATGCACCCCCAACTCTTGGGCCCAAACGACAAAAATCTATAAGCTTTTTGATCAATTTTTGGTCTAAATTCGACTCAAGAACAACCAACAGTTTTTCTCATCAATCAACATTTTGTATTAATTTGCCATAAAACCACCCAATTGATGGGTTGTTAACCAATGACAAGGGGATGGTAGTATCATTTTTTATGGTTTACTAGCGATTTGATTAACATAAATAGCATATTGGCAAACACTACAAAAGGGGATATATTGCTAGATATTACTGTCGCTAGGTAGGCGGAGAGAGCTTCAAATAACTTAGAACCCGTTCATAATTTTGAACCTATAAAACCAATTAACATAATAAACATAAATTTTCAAGTCGAAAGCCAAATATGCTAATTCTTTAACTTTAACTTTATGAGTACCAGGTTATAGACCCTCTAATCTAAATTATTTGAGGCGCAATTAACAATCCGTTTTTTAAATACGAACAATGAACAGGGTATAAACAAAATACATTGTCGCACTTCACTTAACTTAAGCTGCTTGTTTGCGCACTGTTATGCGTGACAACAGCAAGGAAATTAAAAACTTAAAACGTTATGACGTTTCCGGCCTTTTTATGCCCCTTAAACCATCATGTTGTTTATCAGAGATTATGTAAATAATATGGCAACCCTAGTAAATAGTATTTCACGACAGATTTTGTTTTGTTTACTTGTGAATATAAAATCTGTTTCTTACCGTATTCCGTATATGTTTATTAAGATAAACATTTAGAATGCGCACACAATTTCAAGATGACGTTATACATTCCGATGAACTGGTTATACTGCGAAATATAAATGCTTATGGTAGCATATTAAACAGTTTCCATAAATGCAAATGACATCCGATGGCAAGGGAGACTTTTAGGTTTTGTATGTATTTGTTTGGCATGACTGGCTTCAGGCGTTTGAAAGTAAAATACAACGCTTTGACGTAATCTGCAATCAAAGTGCCACTTCGTCATTTATTAGCGCGTAACAGCCTCCACAACATTTTCCTTTTAACCTATTATGGCTATCGAAATTATAGTCCAAACAGCTGTACCAAATATTACAGTTGTACAACACTTATAATGGATCTTGTCCAATATTCGACTTTTAACATAACTTATGCCAGCCTTTGCGTTTTAAATGATAATCCTGGTAGCCTAATGGCGATTGTAATGTTTCTTTGAAATGTGTGTTTTCGCTCTTTGAAAAAGTGGAAATATTTTGCTTTGTACATTTATAAAACATTTAGTGCATGTTCCACTCAATAGATTGCGGCAAACACGTTTAGTTCTTTTAAACAGGAAACAAAATGTCTAAGACCGTAAAACATTTGTGGCGTTATATTCGAAGACTGATTTTGTTTTACAATTGCCCATTATATTCTACCATTACAAGCGAAGGTTTTGCAGTTTTTGTGTAATAATTTTTCCAGTTAAAATTCAAAATTGTAATTTTTCCTAATCCTTGCGAAGGAGTACAGAGCCAAAACCAATTTTACGATGACGTCATATTTTGTTTCCAATTCCTACCCCCAGCTGAAGGCCCCTAGGTAAATAGACTTCTAAACCCTTAAAGGCTCATCTACATATACGCCTCCCTCTTGTATGGACATTTGAAGTCTCTCTAAATTATAGTTTTCCTGTAAAACTCTGGACAAAAAACGGTCTGAAACAAACCAAAAAACCCATAAAAGAATTCGAGCAAAAACAAGATATGTCCCGAAAATAAATTTTCGGCCCATATAACTAGACGGGGTTGCGGTTGTTGTATATTTTGTCAGGGGGTATTATTCAGGGCCTTATTTTCATGGGTGATTCAATAATTGGGTTATTATAAATAGAGTTCTACCAGGTTATGTTTTGTAGTATAACGTATTATACTTTGGTTTATTCGTTTTACGCTTTACATTAAGTTGTACTTTCTCTTGTCTTGTTTCTGCAAGCAAAAACAAATATGGGCCGAAAACTTCCTGCCTTCACTTCTAAAGAAGATGCAAATATTTTTACAAAAAAAAATGCCTATCGATTTTACCCCCTCTCCCCAAACCAAATAAAACTTATATCCCCCCTATTGATAAAAAACCTGCAATCCATTAAAAAAATATTTTTGATTCCCCCGAAACCAAAGGAAAACGATAAACAAAACAAACATTCTCCACCCGGGAGTAAATATTTCATTAACATAACAATATTCTAGAATTTTTTTTAAACGCCCTTCAAAAAATGCTACCCCAACCCTTGGGCCAAAATCACAAAAATCTACAACCTTCTTCATCATCTTTTTTTATCTAAATTCAAATTAACTTTTTGTATTAATTTCCCATAAAAGCACCCGATTGTTGGGTTGTTTAGGCCTGAAAAACAAACAAGTGATTCGTAGTATTATTTTTATAGTTTACTAGCGGTTTGATTTACATAAATAGCATATTGGCAAACACTACAAAAGGGAGATATATTGCTAGATATTACTGTCGCTAGGTAGGCGTAGAGAGCTTTAGATAACTTAACGTCACACTATTTTATTGCGAAAAAATAGGACCCGCTCATAATTTTAAACCTATAAACCAAAATTACATAATAAACATAAATTTTAAAGATGAAAGCCGAATATGTCAATTTTTAAAGGTTAACTTTATGAGTACCAGATTATAGACCCTCAAAACTTTTGAGGCACAATTGACAAAATCCGTTTTTAAATAAGAACAATGAACATGGTAAAAACAATTAAAAAAAAACATTTTCGCGATTTGCGCAAAAACACTTAACTTAACCGCTTGTTTGCGGTCTGTTTCGCGTGACAACAGCAAGTTTCTTAAAGTTTAAAACGTTATGACGTTTCCGGCCTTTTTATGCCCCTTAAACCATCATGTTGTTTAGCAGAGATAATGTAAAATATATGGCAACCCTAGTAAATAGTATTCCCCAACAGATTTGGGGTTTTGTTTACTTGTGAATATAAAATCATTATATCATCTTCGTTGTATAAATAGATGGCTGCTTTTACCAATATAGACAATCAAAAAATTGCATTCCCTTCTTAAAACTGTGAGATTTTTGTCTAGAATTCATTAGACTGTTTCTTACCGTATTCCGTATTTGTTCATTAATATAAAAAAATTATGCGCACACAATTTCAAGATGACGTTATACATTTCGATGAACTGGTTATACTGCGAAATATAAATGCTTATGGTAACATACTAAACAGTTTCCATAAATGCAAATGACATCCGATGGCCTGGGAGACTTTTAGGTTTTGTCTGTATTTGTTTGGCATAACTGGCTTCTGGCGTTTTAAAGTAAAATACAACGCTTTGACGTAATCTGTTTCGCTGCAATCAAGGTGCCCCTTTGTCATTTATTAGCGCGAAACAGCCTCCACAACATTTTTCTTTCAACCTATTATAACTATCGAAATTATAGTCCGAACAGCTGTACCAAATATTAAAGTTGTACCACACTTATAATGGATCTTGCCCAATATTCGACTTTTAGCATAACTTGTGCCAATCTTTGCGTTTTAAATGATAATCCTGGTAATGGAGATTGTAATGTTTCTTTGAAGTGTGTGTTTTGGCTAAAAGTGAAAATATTTTGCTCTGTGCATTAATAAAACATTGAGTGCAAGTTCCACTTAATAGATTGCGGCAAACTCGTTTAGTTCTTTTAAAACAGGAAACGAAATTTCCAAAACTACAAAAAAACTGATTTCGTTTTATAATTGCCCATTATATTCTACCATTGCAAGCGAAAAGTTTTACAGTTTTTGTGTAATTAATTTTTCCAGTTAAAATTCAAAATTGTAATTCTTCCTAATCCTTGCGAATAATTATACTTTTATGGTAGTGAAGCAATAAATAAACGTTGTTGGGTAATCGCAAGCGCGTAAAAGGTTCCGGTTCAGATTAATCGTAGCCTAATTCGGTTTGATTATTATGTTTCACTATTCATTACGTATTTTCATTCCCATGAGGTGCATTGGAGGTCACTAGAACCACATCACTGCAGTTTGTACGCGACAATAAACATAAATTATATTGCGTTACGCGGTGTCTGTTTAGGGCGGTCAGGCATCAGTTTCAATATAATGCAGCCAACCAAAGATCATTTCACTACAGAGCGGTATAAACTCCACCAGACTGTAGCTGCGAAAAAGACGTCAAACGTTTGTGTGCCCAACTGTGACATCATGAATGAAAGACACTTATAAATTGTATTTTTGTTTTAAAAATGATTTTTCTAAAATCCTAAGACTGCAATTGACATATTATTGCGACATTAAATTTGAAAAAATAATTTTCCAATTGAGAATCGTTTTTTAAACATTTAAACCAAAATTGACAAGTTTTTTACAAAGAGCTGCATGAGATACAAAGTTGACTTTTGCAAATCTTATAGAATTGCGCAACGATTCCATTAAAACGAGCTAAATTATACTAGGGCTACAACGTTATACAATGTTATCTTTTAGTGTAGAATCCATAAAATACCGTAGCGCGTAGCCACTGCATACCGTAGTACGGGTTTGTAGAGTAACATGATACATTTCAAAGAATGGATTATATTATGGTTTGCCTAATGCATTAATGAATAAAAATACACAATTCCATAGGCTTATAAAAACATAATGGACAGTTTTCGTAATTGCAGATAACAACCGATGGCAGGGAAGATGTTTAGGTTTCGGCTGTAAGTATTGACATACTTGTGTCTGGCGTTCCAAAGCAGAATGTACTCCTTTGGTGGAATCTGTTTCGCTGATTTAACAGTCCATCTTGTATGGACATTTGAAGTCTCTCCAAATTATAGTTTTCCTGTAAAACTCTGGACAAAAAACGGTCTGAAACAAACCAAAAAAAAACAAAAAAGAACTAGACGGGGGTGCGGTTGTTGTATATTTTGTCAGGGGGTATATTTTCAGATCTAAGGGTTTATTTTTATTTTGTTTTAATTTTTTTTTAAATTGATTTTATTTATTTATTTTTTTTTTTTCAATTTTTTTCTTCATATTCATTTTTTAATTTTTATTTTTTATTTTTTATTTTATACTTTTTATTTTTCAATATTTTGTATTTTGCATTGTGTATTTTATATTATATATTTCATGTTTTGTTTTTCATTTTCCTTAACTTGTTTCTGCAAGCAAAAACAGATATGGGCCGAAAACTTCCCCGCTTAGATTCGAAAGGGGTTCAAATATAGCGTAGTATTTGGGGAATGATCGAAACATATATTTGATAAATAGAATTTACGTAGATAATGTGTATGGCCATTTTATTACATTTTGGCCAGCTTACGTGTTTGAAAAGCAAATATTATCATTCTCCTAAAGACTTAAAATAATTTAACGCCTATGGTTTGCGAAACTTTTGCAAACTTTTACTCGGTAAATTTTTACCATGGCTTGGTCCGAGCAATCACTGTTAAAACAGACTTTAAATCTGTAGTTTCAAACAATATTAAACACACTATTATGTGGCTAATACGCAAACTATTAAATCGAAAGTTTTGCTAGTTGTTTAGGCCTGAGATTGGTATGTTGGTTGGAGCAACATGCACAACAGGTGCTAACAGAGAGGCATACACTGCCTTAAGATTTCGCATTTAAATTTGCGGCGGTAAATACACCCCATTGACACTTCATTATTAGGCCAAGCTTATCGCGAAGTAATTGGTCGCCCCAAAAAATGCTGACGCCACATTTAAAGCAAGCATTATAAATGTGTTGCCGATATTCTGCCTTGAACATCCCTACTCGAAATGCTTCCCTGCGTTAATTGTACGGTGGGTGAAACTTTATTCACGGCCTTACTTCTTTTTGTATTACCGCGACAATACAATGAAATACGATTTGAAGAATATTTGAAAAAATCGTATTTGAAAAATATTTGCTATTTGCACCTGTATAGTATGTTACTCCAATCCAACATATCAACACACAATTTAAGTTGTGTAGGCCTGGTGTTGATATGTTGGATTGGAGCAATATGCACGACAGGTGCTAACAGAGAGGCGTAGACTGCCTTAAGATTTCGCATTTAAACTTGCGGCGGTAATTACACCCTATTAACACTTAATTATTAGGCGAAGATTATCGCGAAGTAATTGGTCACCCGAAAAAAAAATACGCCGCATTGAAAGCGAGCATTTTAAATGAGTCGCCGATATTCTCCTTTGAACATTTCTACTCGCAATGCTTCCCTCCGTTAATTGTACGGTGGGTGAAACTTTAGTCACGGCCTTACCTCTTTGTGCATTACACCGACAATACGATGAAATACGATTTGGAGAATATTGGAAAAATCGTATTTGGAGAATATTTGCTATTTGCACCTGTATAGTATGTTACTCCAATCCAACATATCAACACACAATTTTAAGTTGTGTAGGCCTGGTGTTGATATGTTGGATTAGAGTTGCCACCAGATTTCGCATTTAAATTTGCGGAGGTAAAATAAGTTGTTTCTTAAGAGCATTAAGTAATTTTACTAAAGAGAAGCCTCGTTTTAAAATGCAAGTCGCACGAGCCAAGTTTAGGAAGTGCCACTTCGCACAATGAAGGTCTCACGCGCGGGACAATAAAGCCCAGCAGGCGGTAAGTCGCTTTGTCACTTCACAAGCTGGACAAAGCAAGCGAATATGAACGAATTCTGTATGAAAGTTTTTCTGCTGCTAGATGGCAGTCGTTAGCTACAAAGTGCTAAAACGCAATATTTCAGGTTTTTACCCCCCAAGCAAAGGCCCCTGGGGGTGCAGCCTCATAAACTTCTACAAAGCACCTACATACCACTCTACGCCATGTCTGAAAATTTGAAGGTTCTACGATGTCTACTTTTTCTATAAAGCTTCGGAAAAAAATCGGTCTGAAACATACCATAGGAAACCATAGGAAACCATAGGAAACCAAAAAAGAACTAGACGGGGGTGCGTCTGTTGTATATTTTGTCAGGGGGTATATATTCAGGGTTTAGTGTTTATTTTCAGTTTTTACTTTATTTTAATTTTTTTTTTTTTTTTTTTTTTTTTTTTAATATTTTGTATTGTGTACTTTATATTATATATTTTGTTTTTCATTTTCCTTAACTTGTTTCTGCAAGCAAAAACAGATATGGGCCGAAAAGTTCCCCACTTAAATAATGCCTATGATGCGAAAGGGGTTCAGATATGGCGTAGAATTTGGGGAATGATCGAAACATATATTTGATAAATAGAATTTACTTAGATAATGCATATGGCTATTTTATTAAATTTTGACCAGCTTACGTGTTTGAAAATCAAATATTATCATTCTCTTGAAGACTAGAAATGGTTTAACGCCTATGGTTTGCTATACTTTTGCAAACTTTCACTAGATATTTTTTTACCATAGCTTGGTCCGAGCAATCACTGTTAAAACAGGCTTTAAATCTGTCGTTTCAAACGATATGAAAAACACTATTATGTGCCTAATACGCAAACTATTAAATCGAAAGTTTTGCTAGATATGTTTAGGCCTGATGTTGGTATGCTGGTTGGAGCAAGATGCACAACAGGTGCTAACAGAGAGGCGTAGACTGCCTCAAGATTTCGCATTTAAATTTGCGGCGGTAAATACACCCTATTTGACACTTAGGCGAAGCTTATCGCGAAGTAATAGGTCGCCCGACAAAATGCTGACGCCGCATTTAAAGCAAGCATTATAAATGTGTCGCCGATATTCTGCCTTGAACATCCCTACTTGAAATGCTTCCCTCCGTTAATTGTACGGTGGGTGAAACTTTATTCACGGCCTTACCTCTTTGTGTATTACCGCGACAATACGATGAAATACGATTTGGAGAATATTGGAAACATCGTATTTGGAGAATATTTGCTATTTGCACATGTTCTGCATGTTACTCCAATCCAACATATCTACACACAATTATAAGTTGAGTATAATAATATAATAACTTATGGCTTTGAACCGAAGGCGCGGGGTTCAAATATGGCGTAGATTTTGGCAAATGATCGAAACATACATTTGATCAATAAAAATTTACGTAGATAATGCTTACGGCCATGTTATTACATTTTGGTCAGCTATCATGTTTAAAAAGTCAATATTTTCATTCTCTCTAAATGATTTAACGTCTATGGTTTGCTATACTTTTTCCAACTTTTACTGTGTAAATTTTTACCATGCCTTGGTCTGACCAATCACTGTTGAAACAGAGTTTAAATCTGTAGTTTTGAGCAATATGCAAACACGTTTATGTGCTTAATAAGCCACGTTTTATATTGAAAGTTTTGCCAATTTAAATCCAATAAACGCAAAATTTATTTATTTATGACGCCATGTTATGACGTAGCTTTGTAACGTCGTCGTTAAGAATGCGTTAAACTTAAGCTTTTTGTTGATGCGGCCCTTGTATAATTATATTTGTTTAGACCTGGTGTTGATATGTTTGAATGGTGCAACAATTACAACAGGTGCTAACAGAGATGTGAACACCGCCTGTAGGATTCGCATTTAAATTTGCGGTGGTAAAATATTTTGTGTTGTAAGAGCAATAGGTTTTTTTACTTAGAGAGGCCTCTTTATGAAAGGCAAGTCGCATGTGCATAATTTTACTAGGCAAGCCACTTCGAACACAAATGTTGCACGCGCGGGACAATAGGGCGCAGCAGGGATACCAGCAGCCGCCTCGTTGCGACGCGAGCCGAATAAAGCAAGTGATATGAAAGCATTCTGTATTGAAGTTTTTCTGCCGCTAGATAGTAGTGATAGCTGTTATGAACTAAACGATGACATAACACTTTTTTTTTTGTCCCCCAATTGGAGGTGCCTAGGGGTTCAGCCTCATAAACCTCTACACAGCACCATCATACCACTCTACGCCATGTCTGAAAATTTGAAAGTTCTACGATGTTCACTTTTTCTATAATGCTCTTGTTTCTGCAAGCAAAAACAGATATGGGCCGAAAACTTCCCCACTTAACTTATGCCTTTGATGCGAAAGGGGTTCAAATATGGCCTAGAATTTGGGGAATGATCGAAACATATATTTGATAAATAGAATTTACGTAGATAATGCGTATGGTCATTTTATTAAATTTTGACTGGCTTAAGTGTTTGAAAAGCAAATATTATTATTCTCTTAAAGACTAAAAATGGTTTAACGCCTATGGTTTGCTATACTTTTGCAAACTTTTACTCGGTAATTTTTTACCATGGCTTGGGCCGAGCAATCACTGTTAAAACAGGCTTTAAATCTGTAGTTTTAAACAATATGAAAAACACTATTATGTTCTCAATACGCAAACTATTAAATCGAAAGTTTTGCTAGATAAGTTTAGGCCTGATGTTGGTAGTATGCTGGTTGGAGCAAGATGCACGACAGGTGCTAACAGAGAGGCGTAGACTGCCTTAAGATTTCGCATTTAAACTTGCGGTGGTAAATACACCCTATTGACACTTAATTATTAGGCGAAGATTATCGCGAAGTAATTGGTCGCCCGAAACAAAACTAACGCCGCATTGAAAGCAAGCATTATAAATGATTCGCCGATATTCTGTTTTGAACATCTCTACTGTATAGTATTTTACTCCAATCCAACATATCAACACACAATTTTAAGTTGTGTAGGCCTGGTGTTGATATGTTGGATTAGAGTTGCCACCAGATTTCGCATTTAAATTTGCGGCGGTAAAATAAGTTGTTTCTTAACAGCATTAAGTAATTTTACTAAAGAGAAGCCTCTTTTTAAAATGCAAGTCGCACGAGCCCAGTTTAGGACGTGCCACTTCGCACATTGAAAGTCTCACGCGCGGGACAATAAAGCGCAGCAGGCGGTCAATCGCTTCGTCACTTCACAAGCTGGACAAAGCAAGCGAATATGAACGAATTCTGTATGAAAATTTTTCTGCTGCTAGATGGCAGTCGTTAGCTACAAAGTGCTAAAACGCAATATTTCAGGTTTTCACCCCCCAAGCAAAGGCCCCTGGGGGTGCAGCCTCATAAATTTTTACAAAGCACCTACATACCACTCTACGCCATGTCTGAAAATTTGAAGGTTCTACGATGTCTACTTTTTCTATAAAGCTTCGGACAAAAATCGGTCTGAAACATACCATAGGAAACTAAAAAAGAATAGCGGCAAAAACAAGATATGTCCCGAAAATAAATTTTCGGCCCATATAATAACGGCAAAACCAAGATATGTCCCGAAAATTTATTTTCGGCCCATATAAATAGCGGCAAAAACAAGATATGTCCCGAAAATAAATTTTCGGCCCATATAATAACGGCAAAAACAAGATATGTCCCGAAAATAAATTTTCGGCCCATATAATTCGAGCAATAACAAGATATGTCCCGAAAATAAATTTTCGGCCCATATAACTAGACGGGGTTGCGGTTGTTCTATATTTTGTCAGGGGGTATTTTTCAGGGCCTTATTTTTATAGGTGGTTCAATAATTGGGTCAATATAAAAAGATTATTTACCAGGTTAGTTTTTTGTAATATTATAAATTCCGCTCTGGTTTATTCGTTTTACGGTTTATATTAAGTTGTACTTTCTCGACTTGTTTCTGCAAACAAAAACAGATATGGGCCAAAATATTTCTTGCCTTTCATGACTTTACAGATGCAAAGAAACTTTTGATGGACATATACACATCCCAAAACTTTTCCTTGATTTGTTTCTGAAAGCACAAACAGATATGGGCCGAAAATTTTCTGCCTTTACTGCTGACGTAGATGCACATTTTTTTCCACAAAAAACGCTTGTTGTTTTAAACCCCTGCCCCCCTCCCCCTTCACCCGGGAGTAAATATTTTTAAAATAAACAGTATTTACATTTTTGCCAACCCTCTTCAAAAAATGCACCCCAACCCTGGGGCCCAACCACCAAAATTTACCACCTTCTTGATAATTTTTTTTATCTAAATTCGTATTAAGTACAGTTTTCTTATAAAACAATATTTTGTACTAAATTGCCACAAAACCACCCGATTTTGGAATTGTTCACCCCTGAAAAACAAACAAGGGATTCGTAGTATCATTTTTATGGTTTACTTGCGATTTGATTTACATAAATAGCATATTGGCGAACACTACAAAATAGAGATAGGCTATATTGCTAGATACTACTGTCGCTATAGGCGTAGAATGCTATAAATAACTTAAAGTCACACTATTTTATAGCAAAAAACGGACCCGCTCCATAATGTTAAACCTATAAACCCAATTAACATAATAAACATAAATTTAAAGATGAAAGCCGAATATATTAAGTTTCAAAGTGCACGACAGATTTCGTACTGTTGTCATTTTATCGTTTTTATTGTATAATTTAGATCAGCGGTTCTCAACCAGTGGGCCATGGCTCACTGGTGGGCCTTAAGCACATTTGAGGTTGGCCACAGACCAATTTAAAAAAGCTAGATTTAGTTTTATTTGTGTCGCCATATTTAATTTTACAGGAAAAATGGCTTGAAAAGGAATTAAAAAGGAATGTAAATTTATTGTTCAACCGCAAGTATCTCAGGTTGAATATGCCCGGTTGAATAAAGAATCTGTTTTTAAATATGTTCTGCTGTGTTGTTGTAAACCTATTTTACAGTTTTTTCTTTTAAAAAACTATTGGGCCACAGAATTTTTTTGCAACGTAAATGGGCCACGAAAGAAAAAAAGGTTGAGAACCACTGATTTAGATGATTGCTTTTACCATTATAGTCAATATATTTTGCGTAGTTTCGATAATTATACTTCCTTCTTAAAACGTGAGATTTTAGTCTAGAATTCATTAAGACTGTTTCTTACCGTATTGCCGTACGCATTTGTTTATTCAGATAAAAATTTAGATTGCGCATAAATTCAAGTTGACGTTATACATTCCGATGAACTGTTTATACTGCGAGAAATCTAAAGGCTTGTGGAAACATATAAAACAGTTTTCATAGTTGCATATAACATCCGATGGCCAGGGAGGCGCTTAGGTTTTTTTCTGTATTTGTTTGGCATACTGGCTTCTGGCGTTTTAAAGTAATATACAACGCTTTGACGTATTCTGTTTGGCTGCAATCAAAGTGCCCCTTTGTCACTTATTACCGCGAGACAGCCTCCACAACTTTTTCCTTTTAACGTATTATGGGCTATCGAAATTATGGTGCAAAAAGCTGTACACAATGTTGAAGTTACCGCACATTTATAATTGATCTTGTCTAATATTCGACTTTTGACATAACTTATTACAAGCCTTTGCGTTTTAAATATTAATCCTGGTAATGGATATTGTAATGGTTCTTTGAAGTGTGTATTTTGGCTGAAAGTAAAAATATTTTGCTCTGTACACTTAAAAAACATTAAGTGCATGTTTCACTTGTAAGATTGCGGCAAACTCGTTAGGTTCTATTAAAACATGAACACAGGCTTAACCCGTTAGATAGGTTCTGATTCGTTAGGACTTGTTTATTGCAGGGGTTGATATTCACCAGGTTTCGTCAGTAAACCTGTTGGTGCTTATCGAAATTTCCAAGGTCACAAAAAACTTTTAGCATTCGATTCAAAGACTGAATTCGTTTTATAGTTGCCCATTATGTTCTACCATTGCAAGCGAAAGTTGTTTTGCAGATTTGTTTGTGCTTGTAATTATAGCGTGTTCGCCTGGTAAAGTGTTAAATATTTCACCTCGATACTCTTTTCCTTTACTGGCCGTTAAAGGCAAATCCAGCCGGCATTTCGACTTAATTAATTAGTAATCACCATCGCAGTCGCTCTTGTGCTATATAGTGTCACGCTACTGCTGGATAAAAAACAACCAGTCAACGATGCACTCTCTACTGGCAACATGTGTTATTACTGCGCTGTAAGCCATTTTATTAAAAGCGAGCTATACTGATTTATGTGAATGTACAATAAATCTTTTTAAAAGCGACCTGCAGTATGCACTTCGAAATGCTACAGACAGTTTGTTTAGTTTCGATAATCACCAGAAGCAGTTGGGAATGACAAATTGCAAAACAGTTGTTAATCGAAGCCATATTGCTATTTTTTGAATTAAAAACATTAACTGTGAAGGACCACGAACTATGCAACAGAATTAACGTTTTTTTAGTATGTATACTTCCACTTAACAATTAAAATATCTAATTGCGTTGTTTTAAGTGTATTTTCTTGCTGCATGTGTATATTACCCTTTAAATTGTATCAATAGCAAAATCTCAATAAAAATAAACAAATGACAGTTGCCTGGTTTATTAAAAGATAACTAAGGACTGATGACAAATGCTGCAAAGCTAGAAATTTGTTTTTAAATAGCGAAAAGCATCAGCACAGTGAGAAACATGAATTGCAAGTGACTCAGCAATAATTTGTTGACATTTGACTTTAAAATTCTCTGGTAAGTACTCAAGAGGTTTATCAGTCATTCCACTTGATTGAATTGCTTTCTCAATCTGATTGATGGTGACTGGCAATCCTGGTGTAAAAGTAATGATGAGCAAGTAAATTAAACCCTACATGAGTTTATATTACATATTATATATCTTAGAAATAAAAGAGTATATATACTGCCTAATATCTTTGAACTATATGTCCTTTTCTGTGTTTTTATATTGGGTAAAACATAAATTACCACACTCTTCAAGACCATATTTGCTTGGAAAGCTGTAAATATGGTTTGGAATTCCAGTTGGTAAGCTGTTCCTTTTTGAGGTCTGATTCTGTGCGTGTTCCAACAACATCAACAAATGTATCAAGCTCTTTCTGCATAACAGGTATCATGATGTATGCAAGCATCATTCTAAAACAACAACCGAGTTACATAACTTAAAATAGTAAAAATTACTTAAATCGTGTAAATACCCATGATTCACATTGGTAGGATCATAGCAATGTTCATCTTTTAAACTCCTTAACTGCACTTTAAAATATTTTTCAAGTCTCTCGTGCAACTCTTTCCACCAGCGTTTAATCTGTAAAATAAAATAATAAATAACTTTATAAAGTTTTTACACACCAGTTATTTCAGAAAAGAAATCTTTAGTCCAAATACAAATCTTTGCAACACTGTTACAAAATAAAGATGATGTATCATATATATATATATATATATATATATATATAGACTAACAAATTATGGTAAATTACTTGGTTGGATGTTGAGGGACCATAAATAATTGTTTCTGTAGAATCTCTAAATCACTATGCTCCTGACGTATAAAAGCATGGATTGCAGCCATATGTCCGGTTTCTGTTCCTCTATCAAGCCTAAGGTAACGACTGATGATCCTTGATTTGTATAGATGCTCAAGGTAGAACTTTGCTATCAATTTTGGGTTGCTGTTATCTGTCCACACATTAGCCCACAAGAGCTTTCTGCTACATGAATCAAGGCAGCCATAAATAGCAATAAGAAATGTGCTGTTCTGATAGCCCATACAAAGAATGAACCCAGTTGGGTCCACATGACGTAAATGGTATTTTATTTCTTTTTTTCTTAAAACATGGTGTTCTTTGTTTAAGACCTTGAGAATCTAGTTCATGCATAAGTTCATAAATTAATCCTCTCGGAATGTTAAAATTATATATCTGCCGAATCTTCTTATGCATCGCCCGGTAACCCAACAACTGTCCTGGTCCACTCAATTCCTCAATAACTGCTGCTCTTACTTCTTCAATGGTTGCTGTTGACCTTGCATAAAAAATATTAAAGTGTCTTAGTCTTCGATCTAAAGTCCTGAGACTCCAAGGATAGCATGAAAAATCTCTCACCATAAAATCTAACAACTCACTTCGGCGCTGGTCTAGAATCCTACCACAAAGCGCATTATTTGGGTTAGGTTGCGGGTTAGCGTTTGGGTTAAGGTGGGTCAAGTTTTATTTTTAAATAAATAATATAATAATACTTGACACACCCAAACGCTAACCCGCAACCTAACTCAATTTTGTGCGTTGATTTCATAACTGTGGTAGGATTCTAGACCAGCGCCCTCACTTCTGCTAAAATTTTCACTTTACATATTTATTAAGACTAGCCTTTAGGCTTTCATTAATCTTCCAGTCATTCATTATTAGTTTCTACCACACAAATTAAAAAAAAACTACAAACAAACAGTTAACAGCACTGGAAAATTCAGGATTTGGCTATAAAAATTATTCAAAAATTAACATTTTAGCTAAACAAGAAAAAAATACAATATCATATAAACCCTATGTAGCATTTAGCCTACTTTGACGTCACTATACACGTGACCGTTGTTCACTGACGCGTGACCTAACGCCGAATTGTGCGTTTTCAACGTTTCGCATTTATTCTGTTTTATACGTCTTACTAATAGCGGCTTGAATCACCGCTCCGTTTATTGTATGTACTGCTGAGATTTGTGAATATACTCGACGGGCAACATCTACTGAGTGAAGTGTCTTTGTCTAGAGTACAAGAAGTTAAGGACAGGTATTCTAGCGGCCTGCTCCTTTGGAGTCGGATTAAGAACTTGTAAGAGACTAGGCAGCCGTCGGCTCTCGTCTTCAGAGCCAGCAGCCTTCTTACCCCTAACTAAACACCCCGAATCGCCAAACCCTAAATATTTACAAATACCCTTTGCTACAGGCAGTAAAGTGTCCCATTTGATTCTGTTTTATGGTTAATTAGACCATTTATTATCAATACCAATAAGTTTACAAAACGTTGAACATTTGTGATTTGATTTAGGCAGTTACTGAAAGATTTCCAGCACAAAACATAAAATCTTTCCCAAATTCATCTACAACGGTTTTTGAAGAAATTTCTGGGTCATATAAGATATAACCACTACCCTGAATGTCCAAAATCATTAGTTGAGTAAATCGGAGGTCACATATGAAAAGTGAGATAGGTTTTCAGCTTTTTTTCATGATCGTTTCTTCACTACTTATGAAATTTCCATCATTATTAATATACTTTTAAAATTGGCCCTCAATATATGGCTCAAGTGCAACACATTCTTGGGAATGCGTGTCTTTGCCATAATAAACGTCTGTAAACTCTAAACATTGTCCAAACTCACTTTCAATGTTTTTTAAACTGATAAGTTGTTTTAATTTTAGAGCTATATTTTTTGCCAAGAAACTCATTTGAACTATCTTTTTTGTATGGTCCTCCAAGCTTTGATCAAGGGTCAACAGTATATCATCTTTCACTTTTTGATGGTACCTCTTCACTACCCATTTTGTATTTCCAAAAAATATCTGATTGCTTGTTGCTCTGTATGCTTTTCTAAAAGCTCCTTCGCCCAAAAGCTGACGGTCAATTATAACTTCCAATGGCTTGGGTATTGCAGCCCACGACATATTACTGTGAAATAAGAAAATATCTAAAACGTTTAATCATTTCTGCTAATGTTATACTGTTTGTGACCTGTTTTTCTACTTCAACAACACTATTTATTGATGTACTGGGAGTATCTACTTCAAATGATGTATGACCTGGAATGAATCTTATGTAGGCTTATATGAGCTTTGTTGATGACAGCTGGGTTATGGCAGTACATGAAGGACCCTACTCTCCGGCTAAAACGTCACAAGTAAGACCTGTTTTGGTTAAATTAAAAAAATGTCTTTCACATGATTTTTATGCACGGTATACTTAATTGTTCTTCTATTAAAGTAACAAATTGTTTTGAAAATAATTTGAAAATATTGCCCTACCCAAACCCGAACGCTAACCAGCCCATTAACCCAAATATTGTGCGTTGATTTAATAATTGTGGTAGGATTCTAGAACAGCGCCAAGCTATTTTATTTGTATTGCTTTTAATTTCCCAAGTGCGTAAAATATATTTGGTAGGGCCTAAACAGACCTTAAAACGAATGTTCTGACGCCAACCATGTTTAAAAAGAGCCAAATTTGAATAATTTGCCGTCAAAAAGCCAATCTGGCAACCCTGAATCCCACCAGAAGGCCGATACACCATGTGACAAACCTCCATGCTCTGGCTTGGAACTTAACAGCACACAATAGAAAATTGCATATACTTAAGTATTCTATGATGGCAGTTATGGACCAACCGTAATGCGTTTTTGATGGGAATGGCAGTCCTGGGCCACGTCGAGTTTTTTTTTTTCTTCAATAATTTTTTATTTTTTTTATTTTTTCAAATTTTTTATTTTTTTTATTTTATTTTTTTTTTATTTATTTTTTTTTTGTTAAATTGAAAAAAAAACAGGATGGCAGTCATGGGCCAGCATAAATGTATAAGCCAGTAACACAATGATGCCTAATCAGCTTTGGTGTCTATAACGATTTAGCATTCGCTATTAGTCTATAAACCTGATGGTGACCGTTTAATGCTGCCTATGTCATACTCCTGAGCAAGATGTCAAACCTAATATGTTATCTAAATTTATCTTTTTTGTAAATGGAGTTATACTTTGAAAGATACACACAAATATGTAGTTGTTAATAATAGTTAAGTTGGTTTGCACTGAGTGTATAAGTTAGGCATACCATATGTCCTCTTTTAGGAGGATTTGTACCCGTTTCCTAAAAAAACAGAATGGCCCTCCGAGGACGCTCAAAAATGTCCAAATGTCCTCTTTTTTCGCATTTCGAGTTAGTTGCTAATACTTTTAGCAAGACTTTTAGGCAAGGCGTTGCATTTATTTCCAAAAAATACTTAAGCCATGAAAGATGCTGAATTGCTGGTTTAAAAAAAGTTTCTAGGTGGACTCCAAACAATTCGTAGGGGGGGAGGCGAGCTCTAAGTTAATATTTAAATTTTCTGCCATGATTCTAATGATATCGTTTTCGTTTTGGTTGTACACCACTCCTACAGCACTGTACAAACTCTGTTTTTGCCAACTTTAAAATTAAAACTGCCAAAAAAAATTTGCGAATCTTCTGTTATATAATTTTGTTTACTTTGTTGAGCACAAAGTCTCTTTGAGTACCATTGCATGTTTTCACATCATCGAAGGTATAACGGTCCTATTCAATTATAATTTTTTTAACTTAGATAAACGATTTAAGTCATCCCCCGTTCGATCTATTTTTTATCCATATTTTATATAATTGGATAACAGGCTAGCAACAGGGGACGAAATGTTTTGCAAAAAGCCTCCTGATTTTAAAGTTTATTCAACCAATTAAATCCTATTCTTTTCGCGCTTCTCGCGACCGACAAGTTTTAAAGTTGATATAAATTAGGCGGTTTCCTTAAACAACTTGACTACTAACAAATACGGCTACAATACTAAGCTGAGCATTTGCAAAAAGGCTTTAAGCTTTTTTGAAATTCTCCACCTTAAAAATTTCCCTTTAAAGTAAATTTTGAAGGTTTAGAATTCGAGCAAAAAATGTAACCGACAAGTACTGTTTTCCATGTGCTTTCCAGAGGTAGTATAATGTAGGCCTATACCATATGTCCTCTTTTAGGAGGATTTGTCCTCGTTTCACAAGAAAACTGAATGGCCTTACCTTCTTGATTGTTATTGCAAACATTGCGCCCGAAAAATGGCAACAGAACCTCACATTTATAAAGACCCATTAATAAAGCAAAGGTGTGAGTTTTGTAGGCCTAGCCTACTATAAGTGTTACTGTATCGTAGGCTATGTTCTTCTTTTCTTATTTCGTAACAACACGTTTGTCAAAATCAGCTCGTGCACGAGTAATTTGTTGCGTGCCCAATGCGAAAAGCCTCCTGAATTTAAAGTTTAGCGCCAATTTAACCAATTAACTCCAAATTTTTTAGCGCTTCGCGCGACCGACACCAAACTTTTTTTTTAAATTGTCTGAGTGATATCTAATTGAAAATGCCGAATTGCTTTTCGTAGAGAAGGCGCAACGCATACAAATATTACCATGGGGGTGCGCGTTTCAAAAAGGTGCGGATATGACACGTTTTAATCAAACGTAACAATTATTAATTATACTTTTGTTTTACTTACAGGCAAAAAATGTCCTTTTTTTGGGTGCTGAAAATATGGTAGCCCTATAATGTTGACAACACCAAATATACCATAGACATAACTTCATGTAATAATACCAATTAACGAATTTCGTGTGCATATACATATTGAAGCAAGTTCTTAGCTCCGACAGTTTAAATTCTAAATAGTAGGCATATTAGTCATTTTCACAAGCGGACAAACTTATGATGAGTAGTTATGACTGAAGTGTACAGTTCCTTATAATTACGTCACAATGTGCTATGAGTGGTTTTTGTTATACGACAGCATATATAGGGGGAGATGAATTTGAATATTGGTTAACGGGGTCCACGGGGTGAAAAAAGTTGATAACCACTGATATAAGGCGATATGTCTCGCAATATAATTAGCCGCATTTGGGCCGCGCAGTTTCAGTAATGTAAAATTTGCAAAGCAATATAATTCGTCTTTAGCAATTTGTCACGACGCTATATATAGCCTACGTGCGATGCATGAATAAATGCAATTACATTCATTCAATTTTAATATCAGACCGTAAAATTACGAAGTCTGATTCGTTGACAAATAACGATTTCGCCATGTGTGCGAAACTAACTTTTCGGAAACATGTTGTTTTCACAAATGCTTAATTGTTTTTAACTAATGTCGTCTTTGACTTATTCTGGCATTTTCATTACACGACTTTTTGCCTAAATATCAATACATGGCATCTTAAATATGATTGAACGCAATACATGCTATTTTATTCTTCCAAAATACACTGAAACAAGACAAATTAAAAATAATTTTTAGTATACAAAGGCATGCATAGACTTTTTAACCGATCAGATAGTGCGAATTATAATCACATAATAAAATTATTATGGTTCGTTTTAAACTACAAACCCAACCAATAAAACACTACACCACAAAAGATAGCCATTCAAGAGATGAATTGTCGCATGGTCAGTTTGCGTTGAAGTATCTGGTCCTTGTGTTGAAGTTTCTGTTTCTACAAAATTATGGCAATAAAGTTTGAAGTAATAAATTGATAGGTCTACTGGTAGTACTGCCATGTAGGCTATACAGTGCTGCAAACAGGTTATTTTAAAATTGGTTCCCAGGAACTCGGTTCCTAGACCACATAATCAGTCATAGCAAAGTCATAATCAGGTCATCAAATGTAAAATATTGAAATAGGTATACACATTTAGAGAATGCTTAAAATGTTTTGATATTAAATTGAAAATGGCCTGTAGGCTATAAATTAAAAATATTTGCATCTTTATTAAAAGTTTTAGTAATATTATTATTAATAATTTATCCATTTCCCTAAATGACATAGTTACTATAACAAGTAACTTTGCTTAAATAACGGAAGTCAAGTTAAGACAATTTAAAACGGTGACCTAAATGCTTTAAATTTAAGTCATTGTACTGAAATATTATAACACTTTTGTCATGCAATGTCTCGGAAAGGGTAGGGCAGTCCGAAAGTATCGGATCAGAGCCGTGTAGCATCGTCAATCGTACGATAGTAGTGTGATATTGAGTTTCAATTTAAACAATTTGCTGATTTTTTTGACCATTATAATTAGGCTATGTAATAAACATATTTTTGGATGGATTCGGCAATTTCTTTCCAAAATTTCGGGTATCAAAAAGTATCGTATATCTACCAGCTGGTTTGACGCTAGCACAGTGTTTTTTATCATTAAAATATAACTTTCCAGGTTTTAATAGATTAAAATATACCTTTTCCAGACTTTTGGGGGTTAAATGACTAAAAGTAAATTAGTCTTACTTTCAAGAACTATACGCAACTAATAACATAGCAATAGCAAGTTTAAATAACAAAAAGCAGTTTTAACAATTTACCAACGATCTATGATTATTCAAACATATTAAACCAAGAAAGTAGTCCCATCAACTTTTTATTATATTTATGTTTTAATACAATCACACCTTCAACCGATTCAGACTCTTTGATGTGTAGTCCACCAGAGTTGATGAGTGGAATTGGTTCGGTTTGCCGGACACTAGGATCCCGTGTAGTTTCCTCGCTTTCTTCATGTTGCTCTTCACCATGAGGTTCTTCCTTGCGAACTTTTGACGGGTACCTAACACGCAACAAAATATTTATGGAATTCTTTCGATGTGCGATAGTATTATTTACCACTCGGGAGAAATGCTTCTTACTTAAGTATAAGGAATTCAAGAATGGCGGAAATAGTTTACTCGCTGAATAGTTTCTTATATAAATCTATAAAATATAACCGATAAAAGAAAAAAATGGTGTTTTATTACCTGTAAACTATATCTTCATGATTAAAATGGTTCGAGCGGGACGACACGCATCCTCTGGCACAAGTGCTATCCTCATAACCAACAACGCAAACAACAACCCTGCACTACAAACAGCGAAGTTTAGATATGCATTTTCACATACGAGCTTTACAGTCGTTTACGAGATATACTACACAAAATGTATTAACATTTAAAAAGGTATACCAAAATTGTCTTACTTGAATTACTACGTTTGTATTTTCTGTGATTCCGGGAAGGCCGTATTTAAATCGAAAAGCTTTCACGCTAAACTGATTGATCATCGCAAAATTGGTAGGAAATCGTTTCATTGTTTCATCAGCTAAACACCTGTAAAAGAAATGTAGAATTTATTTAAATATAAATTACGCTTTTATATATTCAGCACATTACATTAAACATCAGTACCCACCCGTCCTCTATCAAACTGTACTGTCCTATTGCAGCTGGGTCTGGATCCGGCTTTGCTTCACAAGACTCGGTGAACAACTCCAGATCTGTGTCGGACGATTGGGCAAGGATGGCAAAATAGACGTCGTCGTTGATGTCCACTTGAATGGGATAACTGTACGGTGGATAGGTTGCCTTCGTGTCACAAAATGCAATTCGTTATGAGCTTAAGCGTTTGGGTAAAAAACAGCACATTTTTGTCAACCAAATGCCAATTGTTACAGCGAGAAAAGTTGTTTAATTTCTATGTAGATGACGTCACAATGTTACGTTTTTCTCTTCTAGTTTCTCAAATGTTGCTAGCAAAAAGCACATGGCGCAAGTTCTTAACTTTTAGTTGCTAACTGTAAATTGGGTTTTTCTGTACTAGTTAGTTGTATTGACTAGTCGTATTAAGCTTAGAATTTGTAAGAAGTTAATAATATTACGTTTATTGTTTGTTTAGTAATTGATTACAAACTTTAAATTGCAACTGAAATCTAGCCGTGACTGATTATATCCAAGTTAATCCTGGATCCCTAACAAGTTGGTACGTACACATTGTGGCTATATTTCCTTGTCGTTAATATAAAAGTAAAAAGCCATTTGATTAGGATTAATATTGTTTGTGCTAAGTTACGAATATCTTGAGTTCTGTTAATGTTATGCTGTAAATGCCCGTCTGCCATAGCCGTGTATGACGTGATAATCGCATTTCGGTGTGTTTGTGTTGATTTTTCGTTCTGTTTAACAGAGAACCGTCACCGTTCAAGACTGTGTGGCAACTATAGGCAGTGCTGGCGGGGACGCGTTCCAACAAAAAACACCCATGCAACGGTTGATGTAGGCCAGGCTACATAGGTCGCTTAGGTGCAGCCACGACCGTTACACCAATTATCGAGGGTTACCAAATATGGTTGCAAACAAACATAGCCTACATCGGTGCTGTAAAGAAGCCATTCTAAACTGACTAAAGTCCCGGTAAAGTCCCACAGTCAAGTCATAATTAGAGCAAGTCAACTTCAAGTCACGTCGCTGTCATAAAAAATAAAACGTTAAACTATTAGAATTTTTAAACTCTTTTCATTATGAGCAATAACTCAACTAAAAATTAAGAAAATGGCCACGTTTAGCAACAAAATTATTTTATGTGCAAAAATTTGAATAAATAGCTCATTTTTATAAAAAAAAATAAAAAAATACAACACTTCATTTCAACCCAAGTCATTTGTGACATAAGTCAAGTCATTTTGTCCTAATGAGTTAAGCCATGTCAAGTCATTTTAAAACAGTGACTTAAGTTGAGTCATTGACTTAAGTCATTACAACACTGGCCTACATAAAAGGCAACAATTGTTACTATCTACCAAAGGGATAACAAACATGAAATATTGTTTTCCAGCAACACCGATGTTTTTCATTACAGCTATTCAAACTAATTGACTGGGGTTTTAAAGAAACTATAACACCGTAGTACTTGATATAAGTTGCGTTTAAATTCCGTTGTGTTTTAATTGAAAAACAAATTGGAAATCGCACCTTGAAAGTTTCATCGGTGTAGAAATCAAACGTGATTGCGATCTCGGCGAATCCGTCCTCCTTAACGATGGTTGTGTGTGCATCCTCGGGATCAAACGATCCAGAAGCTTCAAAAGACTTCTCCGATGTACAGATGACGTCAACATAGTACCACTGACCGCGACTAATTATACCCGCCTGGTCCTCGGTTTCAACCCACATCTTTACGGTGTTTTTGTTCTTTACTTCGTTGGGCCCACTCTGTAGTTTGCAAAGACGTATTACTCCAAATACATTAAAGAGCAATTAGGTGCTCAAAATTGTTGAAGCTGATTTACGATAAGGCAGTGCTTGGAAAGTCACGAAACGCAATAAAAAAAACTTTCCAATCGGTGTGCGACATGAAGGTTTACAAATTGGGCGGGACTAGGGTCTCAAAGATTTTTTTTACAATCGAGTCATTGCCATAAATATCCAATGCGCCACATTATATTATTGTTTGCAAAATTTACCTTTCTTCTAATGATGTTTTGCCGAAAAGTTTGTTATGACTCTCTCATTTTACGATAAAATATTTTGACGAAGTAAAATTTCAGTTGGAGTGAAACGTTCATTTGAATACTGACGATGCCATATATGTTTTTATGATTTTTTTGATTTCTGACCTGAATTGCTAGCTTTGTTAGAGTATTCTGCTGTTACTGACCAGCAATTGAGGTCGACATTTATCTGGCAAGAGTCAAAGTGATTTCCATTATCACATAAAAGTACGACATAGAGTGAAACGGTTATGTATTTTTTCGTTTTACTTAAAATTCACGTTTTAGATGAATAGTAAAAGTGTTCTGTAAACAGCAGCTGAGAAGTCTAACGTTATTTTCGGCAAAATCGGTATAACTTATGGTTGCCAAAAACGAATTTCGTCGATACAATATGTGTGTTAAAAAGTAAAACATGACATAGACTTGTAAAATTGCTTGTTTGTAGAGGCCACAGTTCTTCCTTGTATTGATGCCAGTTACCCAAACATAATATTTTGTCGATTTCAGACCCAAACGTGATATTTTTTCGCAAAGTCAAGCTGTTTTATGGATTTTAAAAAGTGCATCGTTTTTTTTGGCGATAGATTTAGCTTGCTTGGGCATTTTTGTATTACAAAATGTCAGCAGGCTATTCCTAAAATTCAAACTGTTGATCTTCGAAAAGACCACGTTTATGAATAGGAAGTGTTTTGTACCAATAAAAAAATGGACAATTTGCGATAAAAGCTACTGCTGATCCAAGCATCGTGACATTTTGCCTGCTTTTATGGATTAATATGGTAATTGTGTCGCAGTTCCTGATTTGCAATGCTTCCACGACGATTTTTACAAAAACTACTCTCAAGAAACGCAAAAACTTTGTCAAAAGCCATAATTTGACAAATTTTGACTTTGTTAATAAATTTTAACTTTATTGTAAATTTTAACTTTATTTTAACCTATAAACTTCTTAGTAACAGCCCCAGAAGCTGAAAACAACTTTATTCTGTGATTCGTGGGCAGACGAGGTCCTTTTTTAACTTTATTGACTTTTGGCGGGCCCTACTCATGAGTCTACCAAATCACCATGATAAGCGAAATAACTGCTTCACAATTTTGCGTGTTGTTAATTGGGTCATTTTGTAAACTTGTCTTAAAAAAATTTCGCGTAAACGATACAAATGTCTTACGATTTCAGTTGTCCCGCATTCGTCGAGTGCAAAGTCAAACACGTGGTTAGTGGAGGTGGTAGTGGGTCTACACTCAGGTGGAACGTACGAACCGTCATCAAAATCGCCCAATCCGATATTACCGTCCACAGCGCATCTTGCAACACTGATCCCCATCCTGGATTTCGAACATGTTTGTTCCATATCAGCTACAAATAAGTAAGCGACACATTGCACCTGAGTTCCCAATACCTTCAGGGTCAACTGACTCGATAACCGTTTTGTGGTTCTTCGTTGATCCTTTGCTACTGTGTTCGCATTGTAGCAACAAATATACAGTTATCAGTTCTAAGAAAATTTGAAAGTTACAGAACGCCACTTAATTTGTTATTGGTAAAGTCCAAATTGCAAAACGGAAAAACATTTACTAAAGTTTATGAACCACTGTCTACAGTTGGAATGAGGAGCCTTAATACTCACGTATACACTGTCTTGCGTCAGAATCCAAACTCCAGCAAGCATGTGAACACGAACAGTAATAACCCGTTCCTGACGGCGTGCAAATATCGCTGCAGCCTCCGTTGTCAATCAAGCAGGGGTGAACACCTTATCAGCAAAACCAAAGTATTGTGGGGAAATTTCGAGATAACAATTTGAGGTGTGTCTTGAGATAACAAAATATCTTAGATAAGTGAGCAAACAGCACCATAAAGCCTTTGACTTTTTTAATTAAATCCAACGGTATTGCCGTGTCTTATTGAAAAAAAACATTGTACGACCTGTCTAAAATATAGCCTAAAAGTGTTAAATGTCTTGCTTGCATGGTTTCGATTCTGCCAAAGACCTACACTATAAACAAGAGTTTGACCCAAATATCTGAAAGAATACAACGAAACATTTTCGTCAAATTATTTTACACAAACTTCATAGGAGATACTATAATGCAGCGCCTCTTAATCAGGTGAATATGGTTCACGCCAGGGTGAATAAAATTTGTGCAGGGGTGAACTAAACCAAAGGGGGCTAATAAGGGTGAACGAAAGTTCAGGAGCATACTAGTCACTATAGTTAATACTTTTGTGCAGTAAATCGACTACTGAACTTATGTTTTTTGGTGATTTTTGTTTATTATAATGGTGAAGTTGGTTTGTACTAAGTGTTTAAGTACAAAATTAGGTGACTGTGTTATGTACTTTATAGCTTTATTCTCTGTACTCGAGAAAGTGAAGATTTACAATGGAAAAACTTTGCTTGAGTTGATCTTAACAAAAATCGAAACAACTAAATCATTTTGTGCTGGTATACATAGAGGTAGTTTGTCATATCATGGACAAGGGTGAATGAAACTTGAGATAGATGCTAGGGGTGACCAAAACTAAAAAAGTTTAAGAAGCACTGCTATAATGTTCACGTTCGAAAAACATTCTGAACTTCATTCGTTTTTTACGCTCCCGGTTGTTATTACGTTTCTAGAATTTAAGTTACTTATTAAGCGTGTTTTTAATGAAGAAAAGAATACGTTCCAGTGGTTCGAGATCAGCTTGTTGGTGCAAAAAGACTTAATCAATGCTCACAATATGTATGTGCTTGACGTTGTCACACAAATTAACTTACTGTCAACAATTAGCTGAAGGCATCGTTGTTCCGTGTATAGTCTGCAAAATAACCATTGTTAAAAGACGCCAATTGCTCTCAATCAAATAGGAGGCTTGTATTTACCCTTGTGAGTCTCTAGCAGAGTAGCATAGTGGGTTGTGTCCCTTATCTTGTATAAGCGGCGTCCAACGAATCGCCGCCTGATATTGCTGGGAACCAATAGAAGAAAACTGTGACCAGGTTACGTTGTTGGGGCCAGACACTCCAAGATGTGTCATTCTAGACATAAGGTTGTTATTCAAATACATTCTTAGTTTGAGCAAATTCTATATAGTTTACTTGATTGTTTCAAAGTAATTGCAAAACAAATGTGTGCTTTTTTTAGCAACACGTTAATTTGGAAAAGGCGTGCAAAAATGGTTATCGCATTCTTACGTTCGTTTGGAGTCTACTGTAATAAGTAGTTCCCATTCTACTCCAACAGATAAGGAATGCACTTGGTTGTGAGGTGGTGTGTTTACTGAGAACACGGGAATGTCGGAGCACCCATAACTGCTACTGGAAACTAATCACAAAAAATAATATGTTAATCTGATTGCCATAAACAATATTAATAAATCACTTCCCAATTATTTAAAATAAATATTTACACATTTTCTTAGGCTCTATACGTACGTGGTTACGTTTGAAACCTTCGAGGCTAACACTAATGATACAACGCAAAACTTTTGTTTTTGCCATAATATAAATCTATTCGAGTTAAAAAATATAAAGCTGAAGTCATGAACCGAACATTAAAGGGTCTATACGTGTATATTTATTTTCACAAAATAGAGGCTGTGAGGCCGACTTTCCGCAAAAATATTAAAAACAAATAATTTAAACAATTCAGTTATTTTTCGGGTATCTTAAGTACTATTATTAACAAGTCGGTGACTACTTTCAATTATAAACTGAAGTGAAGTGAAGCTTAAGACTTGAGATGAGGCAGATGAAATTCGATCTTCGATAACAAGAGCAATTGGAACTTTTTCGTCGTAAGCGCCACCGTTGTAATCAATCCGACATTCCCCCTGTTGATAAATACATCGAAATGCATACGGTAAATGGGTTTTACATTCACATTGCCTATGGTTTTTCTAAACAATCTTTACGATATCTAACTTTTTGTTAACTGCTGCGATCATTGTCCGATACTTACGGTTTTCCACTAAATGTGTATTACGATTTGAAAACAGTTTTATAAGACTCAATTTGTGTTTAAAGAAACTGAAGATTTGCGATATCTGACTGAATGTTAAGTCTTTTACTTAAAATATGCAGTTTAACATGAATAAATTCAACCAGTCAATGAGTAAGAGTCTGATCTTCAAAAGACTATAGGGTTTGAATATTTCATGATTTTTACCGTAGTTTTATAATTAAATCTGTTCTCAGCATGTCGTCCCTATTAATATTTGTGTGTAGTACCATCAAAGGGGGTTTCCTATAGCTGCTGTGACGCCCAAAATATTTTATTTATAAGTGTGTACGTGTTTATTGGTAAACATACTATGGCAAAAAAACACACTTCGTTCCCGTTTTCTTTATACGTTTCTATGTTTAAAATGTTAGTCACAGAAAATATATTACTTTAAGTATTCAAAGATAAAATCATTTATTGGTTAACTGTATTAAAGGACATTATTATTTATATGTTTTAGTACCCCGTTGCTGCTAAGGGTGAAGTACGGATAGTTATATACGTCGCCTTTTTCGTATGCATCTTTCCCGTAGCGACAGGACAAGTAATCTCCATCTTCATCATACATCGGAATAATGACGTGGCTAGAACAACCTCTCACAAATCTAAATAACAATTATTACAGTTACGATTTCTAACACACAAGTAGATTAAATCTCTTTTTGATAATGAAATTGGTTTGAAACACCCTAATTGTAGAAAATCTAGTTTTATGTATGCGCTAATGCTGGGTGGTATTTATCAATGAAAAATTTATCCTGAATGAATAACCGTCGTGGAGATGATATAAAGTATTATACCATTCGCGTGGTATTGTCAAAGAGGCACTCATGGAGTTCGCAACAATAACAAAAAATAGTATTTATCATACAAAACAACTTCCATAAATCGGTAGGTCGGTTTGTGTTTAGTTCAGAACCATTTTGAACACAATGAAAGAGGTGTGAGTCTGCGAAACCTTTAATCTAACCTTGTTAAAGGTTGGTACATTGCAATTGGAGCAGAATTGAATTTCCCAGTGTCGCTCCTTCGTCGAAGATCTATTAGCACTGGAGAACTCCAATCATCGGCGGAGTTGTATAGACCACTCACCCAGCAACAAGTCGAAGCTCTACAAGAGCGTATAGTTTAACGAAATTAACTCATATAGACAACGTAGATTTGTTTTTGTTTAACTTTCGTGATGTAGCAAACCTAGATGGTAAAACAAAAAATAAATTCAAGGGCTAACAAAACATGGAATTTACTAACCTCATTTTGCAAACCGATCCAATGAAAACCGTAAAATTTTGCACGGATTGATAAGACCTCCAATTTGCGTAGCTGCTTAGATCGGAATCGATTTCATCTTCATAAACGCTGAAAGACTCAATGCTGCTATATCCAGGGTAGGTTTCATAGCAACTGAAGTAGTTGGTATAATGCGAACGGGAGTAATGCATTGATGTAAACTTCACCTGCAAAATATTTCCAACAATTACCAACAAATATAATCACACGAGCAGCTAAAAACAATTAAAAATCTTTCGACCGTCGACTAATGCATTTTTTTTCTTAATTTGAATGGCATATTTTTTTAAGGAAAGAGAATAAAGCCCGTGGATACCAACGACTCGCAACACAACAGTACTAGAAATAAATGACGCGCCCAAATATTCCATTTCACAAATATGGTGCTCAAAACTTTAGATGTGTTTTGTCTAACAACTATTTTTTAAACTTTTACAAATTGTTTTAGAATGGTTGTGTTTCCCCAAAGATTCTATTTATTTGGATTTCCCCGGCGGTTCCATTTCTAATTATATGGGCCGAAAATTTTATTTCGGGACATATCTTGTTATATGGGCCGAAAATTTATTTTCGGGACATATCTTGTTTTTGCCGTTATTATATGGGCCGAAAATTTATTTTCGGGACATATCTTGTTTTTGCCGTTATTTTTTTTTGGTTTCCTATGGTTTCCTATGGTTTCCTATGATTTCCTATGGTTTCCTATGGCATGTTTCAGACCAATTTTTGTCCGAAGCTTTATAGAAAAAGTAGACATCGTAGAACCTTCAAATTTTCAGAAATGGCGTAGAGTGGTATGTAGGTGCTTTGTAGAAGTTTATGAGGCTGCACCTCCAGGGACCTTTGCTTGGGGGGCAAAAACCTGAAATATTGCGTTTTAGCTCTTTGTAGTTAACGACTGCCATCTAGCAGCAGAAAAACTTTCATACAGAATTCAACTTTTCATACAAAAAAATACATAGGCGTTAAACCATTTTTAATCTTTAAGAGAATGATAATATTTGATTTTCAAAAACGTAAGCTGGTCAAAATGTAATAAAATGGCCATACGCATTATCTACGTAAATTCTATTTATCAAATATATGTTTCGATCATTCCCCAAATTCTACGCCATATTTGAACCCCTTTCGCATCAAAGGCATATTTTAAGTGGGGAAGTTTTCGGCCCATATCTGTTTTTGCTTGCAGAAACAAGTTAAGGAAAATGAAAAACAAAATATATAATATAAAGTACACAATACAAAATATTAAAAAAAAAATTAAAAAAAAAAAAATTAAAATAAAGTAAAAATTGAAAATAAACACTAAGCCCTGAAAATATAACCCCTGACAAAATATACAACAACCGCACCCCCGTCTAGTTGACCTTATTTTCGTCTGAAAATAATATAATCGACGTTCGTAAAAAACTCCTTTACATTACCGTGGCTAATGTTCCTGTCTCGGCCACCACCTTCCAATTGGAATATCCTCCATGTAAGTGAGTACCTTGAGTAAATGTCAACCATAAAAAACTCACAATTAATACCGAAAGCTTGTTTTTATAACACATTGTAGCAAACGTTAAACGTACACCTGAACAAAGTATCAATTATTATGCATTTTCAGTTGCCTAAATATTACTTTTTGATGCTTGCCCGATTTTTTTTGTGATTGTTTAAGTATTCAAAACAAATTTTTTTAACCTTGAAAGATTTACCCAAATTTTGTTATTAAACTGCTAACGCTCATCTACCTTTATACTACAAGGTTCCATAGAAGTGCTGTCTTTTATAATTGCGTTACGCTGCAAAGTGTGAAAAACACTACAGTCGGGAAACGTATATTGCTTTTACGATAGGGGTTATCGGATACTCGAGAGAAACTTTCCAATCTTTAATTGTTTGCTCTCTTAAGCGTGTTTGCCCATATTCCGCCCCCACATAAGAAGTAGTTCATATTATCTCACACTCGGAATTTTATAATAATCCCACGAAGAACTGCAAGTAAAAAAGCAATACGACAATGCTTCTTATCTAGCGCAAATTTATTCTGATAAAAGACCATATGTTAAGTTTTATCAAAGGCAGATTTGGAAGCCCAAAGTGCGCTTGACGTTTCTATTGTAACTGTTAAAACGTGATACGTAATTATACAACAGGAAAAAACGTATAAATTAATAAATATTGGCAACCTTACTTTTTAGGAACGTATATTCACATTACTTGAAAGTTGTGAATACTGGTATTTAGGTATTTTTGACCGTGTGTTTGACTGCATTTTTGTACATAGTATTCTATTTTGTAGCATTCAAATTGTCAAATTTCTCTTGAATTTTTTCGGAAGAAAATACGTTGATATTCTATTTTTAAAAGAAATTAGGCTTTATCAACTGTAAGTATCGAAACTGAACAAACGGCGAACGGGCTGTGTCGTAATGTTGGCGCCTAACGACTCGGATTAACTTCGTCACCGGTTAGTTATGGACGTGTCGGCGAGTCCAAAATAGCATCGAGGCCCGCCACTCTCGGCGTGAAACCCTTACCTTTCAATGGCCGCGCGTGCTCTCACACGTTGTTCGAAGAAGGGCCGGCAGAAGTTCTCGCCAGTCAATCTGCGAGTTAAATGCCAACGCTGCGATGTTAAGGGACAGATTAACCTTGAGGAACGTGCGGTCGAATCCGTACCGCGTAACAACACGCGCCCTTTAGCTGAAAGAGCTAACATCTTCATTTTAGAGCAATCCAATATGCGTACATCAGAATTTGTCGCGATCCAAAGTCTTGACGAAATGTTTGCTTTAATGTGCGAGTTTTGAATTTTCTCAGTCACACTATAGGGCGTTTAAAAATTAATCAAAACGATGGATCGAACTACACGCTAAATTGAAAATAAAGCCGCAAAGCGTTATTTTAATTGAATGAGTCTAAATTAAGTTATAAATCTTATTTTGGTTTACTAATTGCACTGTTGTTCGACCGCTTTAGTCGACGGCATATGGAACCTGATAAATATAACACACATTAATAAGCAACGCAAGCTGCATTTAAAATTATCACCATTGCAAAACTGATCATGGTGTTTTGACGCACGTTATAGTTTTAACTTGGAAATGTGGTCGTATTTACTGTGTAATTACATTAATTTAAGTTAAATAATCGAATTGTACTTGGACTAGTATGATGTGTCCAAAGCGACATTTTACTCTGATTTCGGTATCCGAAATGTCTGGGGAAACGCGAATAACGTCTTACTCCGTCCAAACAATAAAATTTGAATTGAAACGTGTAAATGTAATTATATGGGCCGAAAATTTATTTTTGCCGTTATTAATTTTTGGTCGAATCCTTGAGGCAGTGGACACA
Source organism: Ascidiella aspersa (assembly GCF_963924565.1). Classification (NCBI taxonomy): domain Eukaryota; kingdom Metazoa; phylum Chordata; class Ascidiacea; order Phlebobranchia; family Ascidiidae; genus Ascidiella; species Ascidiella aspersa. The sequence goes on from NC_139453.1 coordinate 20,846,124, forward strand.
TCTCCGTTAGCACCTGTTGTAATTGTTGCACCATTCAAACATATCAACACCAGGCTTAAACAAATATAATTATACAAGGGCCGCAATAACAAAAAGCTTAAGTTTAACGCATTCTTAACGACGAAGTTACAAAGCTACGTCATAACATGGCGTCATAAATAAACAAATATTGCGTTTGTTGGATATCAATTGGCAAAACTTTCAATATAAAAGGTGGCTTATTAGGCACATAAACGTGTTTGCATATTGCTCAAAACTACAGATTTAAACTTTGTTTCAACAGTGATTGCTCAGACCAAGGCATGGTAAAAATTTACCCAGTAAAAGTTGGAAAAAGTATAGCAAACCATAGACGTTAAATCATTTAGAGAGAATGAAAATATTTGCTTTTTAAACATGGTAGCTGACCAAAATGTAATAACATGGCCGTAAGCATTCTACGCAAATTCTATTTAATATATTTTTCGATTATTTCTAATATATTTTTCGATTATTTCCCAAATACTACGACGCCATATTTGAACCCCTTTCCATCAAAGCCAGAAATTAAGTGGGGAAGTTTTCGGCCCATTTCTGTTTTTGCTTGCAGAAACAAGTTAAGAAAAAAAATATAAAATATATAATATAAAATATACAATACAAAATACAAAATATCAAAAAAAAAATAAATAAATAAAAAAAAAAAATTTTTAAATTAAAAATAAAAAAAAACACCAAGCCCTGAAAATATTTCCCCTGACAAAATATACAACAACCGCACGCCCGTCTAGTTATATGGGCCGAAAATTTATTTTCGGGACATATCTTGTTTTTGCCGTTATTCTTTTTTGGTTTCCTATGGTTTCCTATGGTTTCCTATGGTTTCCTATGGTTTGTTTCAGACCAAGTTTTGTCCGAAGCTTTATAGAAAAAGTAGACATCGTAGAACCTTCAAATTTTCAGACATGGCGTAGAGTGGTATGTAGGTGCTTTGTAAAAGTTTATGAGGCTGCACTCCCAGGGGCCTTTGCTTGGGGGGTAAAAACCTGAAATATTGCGTTTTAGCACTTTGTAGCTAACGACAGCCATCTAGCAGCAGAAAAACTTTCATACAGAATTCGTTCATATTCGCTTGCTTTGTCCAGCTCGCGTCGCGACGAGGCGGCTGCTGGCATCCCTGCTGCGCCCTATTGTCCCGCGCGTGCAACATTTGTGTTGGAAGTGGCTTGCCTAGTAAAACTATGCACATGCGACTTGCCTTTCATAAAGAGGCCTCTCTAAGTAAAAAAACCTATTGCTCTTACAACACAAAATATTTTACCACCGCAAATTTAAATGCGAATCCTACAGGCAGTGTACACATCTCTGTTAGCACATGTTGTAATTGTTGCACCATTCAAACATATCAACACCAGGTCTAAGCAAATATAATTATACAAGGGCCGCAACAACAAAAAGCTTAAGTTTAACGCATTCTTAACGACGACGTTACAAAGCTACGTCATAACATGGCGTCATAAATAAATAAATCTTGCGTTTATTGGATTTAAATTGGCAAAACTTTCAATATAAAACGTGGCTTATTAGGCACATAAACGCGTTTGCATATTGCTAAAAACTACAGATTTAAACTCTGCTTCAACAGTGATTGCTCAGACCAAGGCATGGTAAAAATTTACACAGTAAAAGTTGGAAAAAGTATAGCAAACCATAGACGTTAAATCATTTAGAGAGAATGAAAATATTGACTTTTTAAACATGCTAGCTGACCAAAATGTAATAACATGGCCGTAAGCATTATCTACGTAAATTTTTATTGATCAAATGTATGTTTCGATCATTTGCCAAAATCTACGCCATATTTGAACCCTTCGCTTCAAAGCCATAAGTTATTATATTATTATACACAACTTATAATTGTGTGTAGATATGTTGGATTGAAGTAACATACAGAACAGGTGCAAATAGCAAATATTCTCCAAATACGATGTTTCCAATATTCTCCCAATCGTATTTCATCGTATTGTCGCGGTAATACACAAAGAGGTAAGGCCGTGAATAAAGTTTCACCCACCGTACAATTAACGGAGGGAAGCATTTCGAGTAGGGATGTTCAAGGCAGAATATCGGCGACACATTTATAATGCTTGCTTTAAATGCGGCGTCAGCATTTTTTGGGGCGACCAATTACTTCGCGATAAGCTTCGCCTAATAATTAAGTGTCAATAGGGTGTATTTACCGCCGCAAGTTTAAATGCGAAATCTTAAGGCAGTCTACGCCTCTCTGTTAGCACCTGTTGTGCATCTTGCTCCAACCAGCATACCAACATCAGGCCTAAACTAATCTAGCAAAACTTTCGATTTAATAGTTTGCGTATTAGGCACGTAATAGTGTTTTTCATATTGTTTGAAACGACAGATTTAAAGCCTGTTTTAACAGTGATTGCTCGGACCAAGCTATGGTAAAAAATTACCTAGTGAAAGTTTGCAAAAGTATAGCAAACCATAGGCGTTAAACCATTTTTAGTCTTTAAGAGAATGATAATATTTGATTTTCAAACACGTAAGCTGGTCAAAATTTAATAAAATAGCCATATGCATTATCTAAGTAAATTCTATTTATCAAATATATGTTTCGATCATTCCCCAAATTCTACGCCATATTTGAACCCCTTTCGCATCAAAGGCATATTTTAAGTGGGGAAGTTTTCGGCCCATATCTGTTTTTGCTTGCAGAAACAAGTTAAGGAAAATGAAAAACAAAATATATAATATAAAGTACACAATACAAAATATTAAAAAAAAAATTTAAAAAAAAAAATTAAAATAAAGTAAAAATTGAAAATAAACACTAAGCCCTGAAAATATATCCCCTGACAAAATATACAACAACCGCACCCCCGTCTAGTTATATGGGCCGAAAATTTATTTTCGGGACATATCTTGTTTTTGCCGTTATTCTTTTTTGGTTTCCTATGGTTTCCTATGGTTTCCTATGGTTTGTTTCAGACCGACTTTTGTCCGAAGCTTTATAGAAAAAGTAGACATCGTAGAACCTTCAAATTTTCAGACATGGCGTAGAGTGGTATGTAGGTGCTTTGTAAAAGTTTATGAGGCTGCACTCCCAGGGGCCTTTGCTTGGGGGGTAAAAACCTGAAATATTGCGTTTTAGCACTTTGTAGCTAACGACAGCCATCTAGCAGCAGAAAAACTTTCATACAGAATTCGTTCATATTCGCTTGCTTTGTCCAGCTCGCGTCGCGACGAGGCGGCTGCTGGCATCCCTGCTGCGCCCTATTGTCCCGCGCGTGCAACATTTGTGTTGGAAGTGGCTTGCCTAGTAAAACTATGCACATGCGACTTGCCTTTCATAAAGAGGCCTCTCTAATTAAAAAAACGTATTGCTCTTACAACACAAAATATTTTACCACCGCAAATTTAAATGCGAATCCTACAGGCAGTGTACACATCTCTGTTAGCACATGTTGTAATTGTTGCACCATTCAAACATATCAACACCAGGTCTAAGCAAATATAATTATACAAGGGCCGCAACAACAAAAAGCTTAAGTTTAACGCATTCTTAACGACGACGTTACAAAGCTACGTCATAACATGGCGTCATAAATAAATAAATCTTGCGTTTATTGGATTTAAATTGGCAAAACTTTCAATATAAAACGTGGCTTATTAGGCACATAAACGTGTTTGCATATTGCTCAAAACTACAGATTTAAACTCTGTTTCAACAGTGATTGCTCAGACCAAGGCATGGTAAAAATTTACACAGTAAAAGTTGGAAAAAGTATAGCAAACCATAGACGTTAAATCATTTAGAGAGAATGAAAATATTGACTTTTTAAACATGCTAGCTGACCAAAATGTAATAACATGGCCGTAAGCATTATCTACGTAAATTTGTATTGATCAAATGTATGTTTCGATCATTTGCCAAAATCTACGCCATATTTGAACCCCCTTCGCTTCAAAGCCATAATTTATTATATTATTATACACAACTTATAATTGTGTGTAGATATGTTGGATTGGAGTAACATACAGAACAGGTGCAAATAGCAAATATTCTCCAAATACGATGTTTCCAAAATTCTCCAAATCGTATTTCATCGTATTGTCGCGGTAATACACAAAGAGGTAAGGCCGTGAATAAAGTTTCACCCAGCGTACAATTAACGGAGGGAAGCATTGCGAGTAGAGATGTTCAAAGCAGAATATCGGCGACACATTTATAATGCTTGCTTTAAATGCAGCGTCAGCATTTTTTCGGGCGACCAATTACTTTGCGATAAGCTTCGCCTAATAATCAAGTGTCCGCTGCAAATTTAAATGCGAAATCTTAAGGCAGTGTACGCCTCTCTGTTAGCACCTGTTGTGCATCTTGCTCCAACCAACCTACCAACATCAGGCCTAAACAACTAGCAAAACTTTCGATTTAATAGTTTGCGTATTGAGAACATAATAGTGTGTTTCATATTGTTTAAAACTACAGATTTAAAGTCTGTTTTAACAGTGATTGCTCGGACCAAGCCATGGTAAAAATTTACCGAGTAAAAGTTTGCAAAAGTATAGCAAACCATAGGCGTTAAACCATTTTAAGTCTTTGGGAGAATGATAATATTTGTTTTTCAAACACGTAAGCTGGCCAAAATGTAATAAAATGGCCATACACACTATCTACGTAAATTCTATTTATCAAATATATGTTTCGATCATTTCCCAAAATCTACGCCATATTTGAATCCCTTTCGCATCAAAGGCTTAAGTGGGGAATTTTTCGGCCCATATCTGTTTTTGCTTGCAGAAACAAGTTAAGGAAAATGAAAAACAAAATATATAATATAAAATACACAATACAAAATATTAAAAAATAAAAAGTATTAAATAAAAAAAAAAAATGAAAATAAAAATAAAACATAAAAAATGAAAAATTAAAACAAAAATCAAAAAAAACTAAATAAAAAAAATAAATAATAAAAATAAAAACATTAAAAAATAAAAATATTGAAAAATAAAAATAAATAATTAAGTCAATCAAAAATATTAAAAAAAAAATTGAAAAAAAAAAAAAATTAAAAATTAAAAAAAAATAACACTAAACCTTGAAAGTATACCCCCTGACAAAATAAACAACAACCGCACCCCCGTCTAGTTTTTGTTTGGTTTCATATGATTTGCTATTGCATGTTTCAGACCGATTTTTGTCCGAAGCTTTATAGAAAAAATATACATCGTAGAACCTTCAAATTTTCAGACATGGCGTAGAGTGGTATGTAGGTGCTTTGTAGTAGTTTATGAGGCTGCACCCCCAGGGACCTTTGCTTGGGGGGCAAAAACATGAAATATTGCGTTTTAACTCTCTGTAGCTAACGACTGCCATCTAGCAGCAGAAAAACTTTCATACAGAATTCGTTCATATTCGCTTGCTTTCAGCTTGTGAAGTGACGAAGCGCCTGACCGCCTGCTGCGCTTTATTGTCCCGCGCGTGAGACTTCATTGTGCGAAGTGGCTCGTCCAACACTGGGCGACTTGCATTTTAAAAGAGGCTTCTCTTTAGTAAAATTACTTAATCCTCTCAAGAAACAACATATTTTACCACCGCAAATTTAAATGCGAGATCTGGTGGCAACTCCAATCCAACATATCAACACCAGGCCTACACAACTTAAAATTGTGTGTTGATATGTTGGATTGGAGTAACATACGAAACAGGTGCAAATAGCAAATATTCTCCAAATACGATTTTTTCAAATTTTCGTATTTTCAACCAGATCGTATTTCATTGTACTGTCGCGGTAATACACCAAGAGGTAAGGCCGTGAATAAACTTTCACCCACCGTACAATTAAAGCAGGAAAGCATTGCGAGTAGGGATGTTCACAGCAGAATATCGGTTTTCGGGCGACCAATTACTTCGCGGTAAGCTTCGCCTAGTAATCAAGTGTCAATAGGGTCGCTTACATATGCCTATACCAATTAAACACTCAGCCCGTTGTTTAATTGGTAGGGAATATGTTATATACTTACTTTAATAATTGCTTTGTTGAATTTGCTAATATTTAGAAGTAAAATATCCCTACATTTGATTGGTACGCGAAGTACAAGCTGTGTTTAATGTTGAAAATTAGAGCAGTAGTTTTGAGATAATGACTTTGATGTAATCTTTGCCTTTTTTGTTACTCTTTCTAAAATGTCGGGTGTGTAAAATAAACATTTAATATTTTCAACTTCAGCAACATTTGGATTTTGTAATACTGATAACCTTATAGAAATTGCAAAATGTAATATATTTTAGTTTCATATTTGAATTTAGCAAGTTTCCTGTAACTAAATTAATTTATTTTTTTTTCCATTATAATATTTAACATAGGACGAGTTATGAAGAATAGTGATATTTTTTTTAAATTATATTGATTTGTGGCTGTATTGCCCACGAAATAGATATTTTTATTAATTTGTCAAAGATTCCCGTTCAACAAATGAGAAGATATCCAGCTGACATAAGTTGCTTGCTTCATGATGGATGACGTAACACCGTGATGACGTGTTGCCGTGACTTACTAACACCTCTTCAAATGTGAAAACCTAGGTTAGTGACATTTGTGCAGTAACGGCTGAGAAATCCGCGGCCATGCCTCCAAAACTAATCTTTTACGTTTTTTGACTACGTAATTGGGCAAATATCACGTTACTTTCTAAAATGTGTTGATCAGTTTTTGTAGAATCTCTTCCGCAAAAGGCGCCAAGATTTAACCTCATCAAAAGTATGGTTAAGGTTTTGCGCTCTCATTGAAAGTGTAATTTGCCCCAGGCGAGTGCATTAAGCAAATATGGGTTTCTGTTTAACGCCAGAAACTGAGGTTAATTATTGCGTGAATCGCTAACAGTAGGTATACACGGTTGCGCAACTACAAAATCAAAAAACGAACAAGTGTATCGCGTATGGTAGAAAAGCTACGCGTTTAGTTGTAGGTGTGGCGCCAAGTTGCTTCCGCTCTGTTGTGTGACGAAAGTTGAAAAAGGTTGCTGCTCTTTAGCCGGGGTCGCCTAATTACCACCCGCTAATGTAAACTATCCGGCACTCAACCTCTTTCGCAAACTGGGAGGCCCTTACCCATATTTTTTGTTTCTTTTTACTACGTTAATGTAAAATTTCGCCACACCTAGTATGTTTGCGTTTTGAGTGAATCTTTTCAGCCTAAAGGCGCCGAAGTAACCAGAAACTGTGATAAAAGGAAGTTTCTCCGACTTGTAATGCCTGAACGCCTGGATGCAGTTTATTGTACTTCGCACTAGTTTTTGCGTATTTTAAATAAAATGTAAATATCGAGAGTCTAACAGTCCGATGCAATTTACACAATAAAACCAGATTAACGGTTAAATCGTGTTTTTATTGATTTAACGACAATTAGGTAGCGGTCTTACGACTGAAGAAAAACTTTTGTCGTGACACCAAATACATCGAGTAACAAATGTTTTAAGTATTTCTATGACACCTTTTCACTGGATCATGAATGACGCTGTGCTTACTTGAATTTGAACCCAAACAAGTGTATATTTTTCTTAAATGTAGGCTGATTAGACTCCTTTTTAAATACAAACAATTCTAGGTCTGCCTCTTATTAACAGTTTTTATAATAAAATCTTAAATACACAATATAAGAAAAATATAAGGTAATATTTATTACGGCTTGCCGAGATTTTTTTGATTTTGGGTCAGGCTTGCGATTAGGAAATACTTTGTATAGGAAAGCTGTATCTACAAGTTAATTCAATTGTATTTAACTAAAACTCGTTAATACCCGAGTTAATACCCGAGCCCAAGCGTCTGTTTATGGATATAACGCACCTCAACTCAAGTATAAGATTCATCAAATTCACCAGGTTCGGTGAGTTAAGTTTGCTTGTTGAAATAATAGAACGTTTACGGAATATATTATAGATGGCAAATTGATGAAAAGTTATGAGAATCTGTGAGTTAGTGATAACGTACTTTGCTCGTTGATTTTGCGTGGAATTGTTTAGGAAGGGTCTTTTACTTCGGGCAACATGAATGACAAATATTTTATACCTTGTTATGATGTTACGTAATGAGTTAGCGCACAAAAGAAATGTATCAACTATATTCCTTATTTTAGCGAAGGCAAGAAAATAAATTTGGTGGTTAATGTTCTTGTTTTCAAGTATTTTACATAATTATGTTATTGACATTGAACCCCTAGCTTTCCCCCATATGCAACATGTGTCCTGGAGCATCGCACTGACTGTTACTAGCGAACCTGGGCAAACATAGTTATGTCACGTACGCAGATGAACGATTTGCATTGGCGAGCGGGCGAGTGCAAAGTCTCAACCCTGTTTGGCATATGAATAAAATCTAAACGCATCGTCGTCTGCATCAGAGTGCGTTCTCTCGCGTCCGAAAATAAAAGTTTCGGGCAGCTTAATCGATATAAAGACTTTCGCTTTGCGCAATGCGACAACATATTTGTAATGTGCTTATACATTAAAAGTAACAACTCTCCAAACTAAAACTTTAACAAAATAAACGTGACATCATTTTTCCCCCAAACAAAACCTCTAGGAAATCACAATAATTTCACCTATCTCTTTCTTACCCTCATTTGCATTGATATAGGAACGCGTTTTTTCTGCCTTGATTAAGATCATCATTGACTTACAGCCCACAAAAAACTGCTTCGCGGATCTCTAGGGCAGTGATTTTTAACTGCTGTCATTCATAAATTATTAATTTTACAAATTTTTCGTGATACACACCATTGGTGGAAAATCACTGGTTTTACACCAGGGGTCGGCAATCTTTTTTGCACTGCGGACTGGTTTAAAACTGAAATTTTGTCGCAGTCGGCCTTAAATATAAACAAATGTTCATTTGTTATAATTTTTTAGGCGATCTTTAAGCTTGTTTTGCCTCAAGAGATGCTTCCTCTAGAAATTATTAAAGTTAATGAAGCCCGCGGTGTGCATCCGGCCCGCCAAACAATTAAACCCAGTCCCCAGCTTATTTCAAGCCGCCTTTTTTAGAGCCATTATTTTGTAAGAAGTCACACTTTGTATTATATAATATATGTTTTTAGATACCTTTTATGACCACCGGCCCTTCATGACAATTTCTATAGTTGCGTTGCAAAAACTTTAAAAAATAAAATAATAGCAATTTGGAAAAGCACACCTTGAAAGCATAGAATAGACATACGTAGCAGGCTTGCCTGAATTTTTGAAACCAAATTTCTAAAATCTGGCTTTTTTAAAGTGGTTAATGTCACAAAATACATTCAGCATTTTGTTTTTTTTCTGTCATTTTTATAGATGCTTGACAAAACTAATTAAAATACATGGCCATAGCCTACGTTTTTTTTTAAACCTTATCTGCTTAAATATCAAAAAAATAAATCATTTCATTATGGAACGTTGTATATATATATGTAACTAAAAAAAAATATGGCCACAGCACACGTTGTTTAAGCATATCAAAATTTTAATCTGGCGACCCTGCTACGGACCGTTAACGAACTCTTCGCGGACCGGCGGTTGCCGACCACTGTTTTACACAATCAATTTGATTTGTTTACTTTCTAAATAGTAATTATCCAATGTCATCAGCTTAAAAAATACTTAATGCATCAAGCCCAGTGTTTCGCAACCTTTTTGGACTTGCGGCACCCCACAGAAATTATAAAAAGTTCGCGGCATCCTTGCTCGTATTTTTTTGAGTGGTTAACTGTAACGTTACAATGAACGAGATTGAAACAACACATTAACTGCCCCGGTTGAGAACCACTGCATTAATTGTTTTCGGTAACAGTTTGAAACCATCGTGTTTGGACGTACAAATTATTTGTAAATTACTATAGTTATAATAATAGTGTTTGCAGACCTCTCAATGTTTCAGACGGAATGTTTGCCGGAAACAATAGAACATTTGCGATATCTCTTGAAAACATTAATGTTTATGCGGGCGCCCGTATCACTCTATTACTTGGTATTTATGAATGCTGCAATAACGTCTATGTGCATTTACACCTAAAAAATGTAAATTAAGCATAGTTTGGGATGTCTGGATACAATAACCTATACTCGAATTATCTCGCGCGAAATATTGTTTTGCTTTGTAATGTAGCAATAGTTGGGATTTTGAAACAGGCCTGTTTGTGCAGTGCAATATATTCTTTATATATGTCACCAGTAATTAAAGAACATTTACCTTATCATTCCAGAGCAGTGGGTTTGTGTTGTTTTAGCGGAAACACTTCAGCACAAAACAAGAACAAAGTAGGTTTAGTCGACAACCTTCCAACAAGCCCGAGGTGTGTTTGTGCTTGGGCGAAGTTTTGGCACCTGCTGCCACGATAATTACGACCGCCGATAAATTAAAGTTAGCGATCGCTCGAAACTCCACGTCACTGTTTGCAAACCGTTTTTATTACATCAGACGAAACTTAACGACGCTGCCTCGGTGTTTACCAAACCATCTTGGATGCAAAAAATTATGTACCGGTGTACTTGTATGTTAATGAAGGAAAACATAATGTTAACTACGACCGGCGATAAATGAAGTAAAACGCCACGTCAGTGTTTGCGAACCTCTCAACGTTCCAGACAAAATATGTTTGCCGAAAACAAAAAACATTTGTGATAAACGACGCACTTTGGTCGTGGAGCATCGCACTGACTGTTACGCACGAACCTTGCATTGCAATATCTGCAATCAGCGAGCAACACTTAAACGTGATACGAGCAATGGCCGCTAGTGGGTCACGTGCGCAGTTAACACCACATCAAACTTACTGTTATTTAAAACCTCTTGGGGACACATCGCTGTATTCATGACCCAACGCACAGTAAAGTACAGACAAATATATATTTGAGGAATAGAAATGTGACAATTCATCACCTAAGGGATCTTTTGTAGACGTGATGTTCATATTTCAGCTGAGTTTCTATCTCTTCATGATTTATGCTCACAATAAAACCAAAGTGCAACTATAGATAGAAGTGGATAGCTACAGAGAACTGAAACAATGACGTCACACAATTTAAGTTGTTTTTGCCCGCCAATTAAAGGCCCCTAGGTGGGCGGACTTCTGAACATCTTAATGGCACCTACATACCCCTCTATGTCTGAAATTTTGAAAGTTCCACGATGAACACAATTTCTATAAAGCTTCGGACAAAAACCGCTATAATCTTCAACATAGGACGGCAGGGTTATAAAGAATAGTGGCATTTTTGTCAAATTATATTGTTTTGTTGCTGTATTGACCACAAAATACATATTTTTATTAATTTGTCAAAGATTTCCGTTCAACAAATGAGAGGGTATAAAGCTAACATGAGTTGCTTGCATCATGATGGATGACGTAACAACGTGATGACGTATTGGTGTAGCTCACTCACACCTCTCCGAATGTGAAAACGCAGGTTAGTGACATTTGTGCAGTAACGGCTGAAAAATCCGCGGCCATGCGTCCAAAACTATTTTTTACCTTTTTTGACTACGTAATTGGGGGAATATTACCTTAAAGTCCGTTTTTATAGAATCTCTTTAGCCAAAGGCGCCATGCTTTCAATGGCAATTTCTAAAATCACAGATTTCCCTTTTATTTGCGTTGCATGCAAATCTTTTCCATCTCTTTAATATAGACATGACGCCAAAAGCAGGGTTAAGATGTTGCACTCGCCATTGAGAGTGCAATTTGCTCCTGGCGAGTGCCTTAAGCAAAATAGGTTGCTGTTTAGCGCCAAAAACTGAAAGGTAATTAATGCGTAAATTGCCAACAATACACGCTTGCGCAAATACAAAAACGAGATAAACAAACGCATAACACGTGGTAAAAAGTTCTACGTATTTAATACTGTGGTAAACAATCAAGACAAACCAAACAAGAACTAAATGCGCCTAAATAGAAATGCAAGTTATATCATTTGTAAAATCAGCTATAGGGAGAAATTTGCAGACAGCTTGTCAACATTTTCGGCGAGTGTTATTTCGTCCGGGTTAGTGCAGATGGTTAGACATTCGTCCGACTGTCCAGTTTATATTTTATTTTAATATCAATAACTTAAAGAATTTTTGCCGTATTTAAAAAATTCGCCTGATTCGATGGTATTTTTATTGACTTTTCCATTCGTCCATAGGCTATCACCGTGACACTTTGCAATAATAAAGCAATTCCAGTCAAATTAATTTAGTAAGCGATTTTCTTCGTTTGAAAAAAAGATAAACGCAGTGTACACGCTTATCGGGCTTGGTGCAAATTTCTTACGTGGTTTCTGTGCAGCCATTCTGCTGTAGGTTTAATGGCCCTCACAACCTGTTTGCTATAATCATCTTGATAAATAACACCGTGGTTAGGCGTATATATATAAAAAGCAATTTATTATGACGTGGGCTCTTTAACACTATTGTATATTACGATGTAACATGTCCGATTGAATTTGCTAGCCTCATAAAAATGCGTTTGCCGTGGATAGACCATGACCATGTAAGATGATGGAAATGGACATGTAACCATTTGATGTGTGTGTTTTATTTTGCTGTGATCGGGAATGCTGGTTGTGTCTGAAAGGGTTTAACTAAAAGATTTTTCGACTGGCGTGGCATGAAAGTTTGCTGAAACCGCATGTTACAGCCGAAAATACATTGTGACAATTAACATGCAACCAAAGTGCAGCGTTGTGTATTGTTTCTGTAATGGTACGACACGATGCTCGAGTATCATCCGATCCGTAAGAAATTAGTGCATTTCTAAGCAAAAGGTCTACGACAATTAGGACATCCAATGGCAGAAAAGTCTAGACTTTTAGACCTTGAGGTCCTGGCAATTCACTAATTTCGACCTTTAGGTAAACTCCCGGCGTAGATAAATTAAAAATATTTGTTGAAAATTCACAAAAGATTACAAAAAGTGTGAGATGGCATTAATAACACTTGACCCACTACAACCCAAACGCTAACCCGAACCCTAACCCAAATAATGTGCGTTAATGTAATAATTATTTGAATGCTGGTGAAAAAGCCCCAACTCAGGTGGGCATAAGATAGTTTCTCGTCTATGGTACCATACGATTGTTACGTCACAAATTGAGGTATTGGAGCCTAAAGCGTTTATGTAATTATTAATTCAATGCACATTATTGGGGTTAGGGTGCTGGTTAGCGTTTGGGTTTAGGTAGGTCAAGTATTATTAAACTTAATCTTTTGAAGCACATTGTTAAGTCAAATTAGAGCATTGTCCAAGACCTCAAAGTCTAAAAGTGGGACTTTTTGATCCTTTGGATGCACTAATTGTCGTAGACCTTTTTGCTTAGAACTGCACTAATTTCTAACGGATCGGGTGCGAGTATAGCACACCACGCAACCATTGTTCGCATTGCGTGATATTCAAGCGAATACGTAATCCCTGTATACTGCGTCCAACGTAAGTAAAATCTCGTTTGAAACTAAAAAAGTGGTTACTATTAAAACCGCCGCATTAAATGCGATATTTTGCGAAAATTTTGCGCCATTTGTAATAATAAATTCCGACAGGTTTATGTCTTATTCAGACGATTTAGATCTTATTCTGTGGTGGACATTACTGTGCATTCGGCATTATTATGTGGTTGGTCTTAATACTATGGTATTTGGTATAGTATATTATTCTGTTTAGATATTGTTGCTTTCCAGGTCTTATTGTGTGTTTCCATAGCAAACTACTTGAGCGTATTCCGCCTCACATTTGAGAACGAGTTCGACAGACAACTATACTTGCACTATTGTATTGGGATTTATGACGTCACGTTTTGACGATTTATATATTGCCATGTTTGAAATCTCAGCCCCACAGAGAGTAAATACATTATTTAACCTCTATAGCAGAGGCCGGCAAACTACGACCTGACAATGTAATTAATCCGTCCCGTCGTACATAACCTGGATCAACAAAGGAAGTTTCTCCGACTTGGTATATCTGAATGCATTTTATTGTGCTTCGCCACAGTTTTTGCGAATTCAACAGCCCTATTCAAATTACACCATAAACTAGATTAACAATTAAATTTATCGCGTTTCCCTGGTAGTATTTCTATTACACCTTTTCACTGTGATTATGGATGACTCTGTGTTGACTTGAATTTTAAACCAAACAAATGCATGTTTTTCTTAAAATGTAGGTTAATTGAACCTATTTTCCAATGCAAAAACTCCTAGGTCAGCCCCTGATTAAAAGGTGTCATAACAAAACGCTTAAAGCTACACGTTTTAACGAAAGTAATAGTTGAAATTTTTACGGCCCGTCAAGACCTTTCTGGCCCGCGACTAAAAAAAGGTTTGCCAACCCTTGCTCTATAGCAGGGGTGGGCAATTACTTTTAGCCGCGGGCCGCATGAGAAACCTAAAATGTTGTGGCGGGCTAGGTCAAAAAAGGATCTCAAATACACGCAATATGACGTCATAATCTGACGGTATAAAACAAATAAGTTAATTAACTTGTTATTACGTTCGGAGTTGTGCGAAAATGTGCAATTTAGGTGGAATTTGAAGAAATAACGACAAGGCGTCGCGCAAAGCGTGAAAAAAAGGAGACTTTTATATTTGTTTTAAAATGATGCTTTAATTAAGATTTAGAGGGGATGCGTATTGAGCACAAATAAAAAATCTACATTGCTTTATATATTGGCGTGTTCAAGTTATTGGGCGCGTTGACCAAAATGTTAAGGTTAAAACGTAAGCTGCAATCCGGGTGAAATCGCTTGGCGTGCCGGATCCGACCCGCGGGCCGTATGTTGCCCAGGTCTGCTCTATAGGAAGCTGTATCTACAAGTTACTTCAATTGTATTTAACTAAAACCTTAACCCGTTAATACCCGAGCCCAAGCGTCTGTTTATGGATATAACGCACCTCAACTCGTATAAGATTAAGAAGTATAAGATTCATCAAATTCACCAGGTTCGGTGAATTAAGTTTGCTTGTTGAAATAATACAACGTTTACGGAATATATTATAGATGGCAAATTGATGAAAAGTTATGAGAATCTGTGAGTTAGTGATAACGTACTTTGCTCGTTGATTTTGCGTGGAATTGTTTAGGAAGGGTCTTTTACTTCGGGCAACATGAATGACAAATATTTTATACCTTGTTATGATGTTACGTAATGAGTTAGCGCACAAAAGAAATGTATCAACTATATTCCTTATTTTAGCGAAGGCAAGAAAATAAATTTGGTGGTTAATGTTCTTGTTTTCAAGTATTTTACATAATTATGTTATTGACATTGAACCCCTAGCGTGCCCCCATATGAAACATGTGTCCTGGAGCATCGCACTGACTGTTACTAGCGAACCTGGGCAAACATAGTTATGTCACGTACGCAGATGAACGATTTGCATTGGCGAGCGGGCGAGTGCAAAGTCTCAACCCTGTTTGGCATATGAATAAAATCTAAACGCATCGTCGTCTGCATCAGAATGCGTTCTCTCGCGTCCGAAAATAAAAGTTTCGCGCAGCTTAATCGATATAAAGACTTTCGCTTTGCGCAATGCGACAACATATTTGTAATGTGCTAATACATTAAAAGTAACAACTCTCCAAACTAAAACTTTAACAAAATAAACGTGACATCATTTTTCCCCCAAACAAAACCTCTAGGAAATCACAATAATTTCAGCTATCTCTTTCTTACCCTCATTTTCATTGATATAGGAACGCGTTTTTTTGCCTTGATTAAGATCATCATTGACTTACAGCCCACATAAAACTGCTTCGCGGTTCTCTAGGGCAGTGATTTTTAACTGCTGTCATTCATAAATTATTAATTTTACAAATTTTTCGTGATACACACCATTGGTGGAAAATCACTGGTTTTACACCAGGGGTCGGCAATCTTTTTTGCACTGCGGACTGGTTTAAAACTGAAATTTTGTCGCAGTCGGCCTTAAATATAAACAAATGTTCATTTGTTATAATTTTTTAGGCGATCTTTAAGCTTGTTTTGCCTCAAGAGATGCTTCCTCAAGAAATTATTAAACTTAATGAAGCCCGTTGGGCATCCGGCCCGCCAAACAATTAAACCCAGTCCCCAGCTTATTTTCAAGCCGCCTTTTTTAGAGCCAATATTTTGCAATATTTTTGTCAGAAGTCACACTTTGTATTATATAATATATGTTTTTAGATACCTTTTATGAAACTTTAAAAAATAAAATAATAGCAATTTGGAAAAGCACACCTTAAAAGCATAGAATAGACCTAAGTAGCAGGCTTGCCAGAATTTTGGACACCAAATTTCTAAAATCTGGCTTTTATAAAGTGGTTAATGTCACAAAATACATTCAGCTTTTTGTTTTTCTTTTTCTGTCATTTTTATAGATGCTTGATAAAACTAATTAAAATTCATGGCCATAGCCTTCGTTTTTTTTAATCCTTATCTTCTTAAATATCAAAAAAATAAATCATTTCATTATGGGACGTTGTATATATATATGTAACTAAAAAAAAATATGGCCACAGCACACGTTGTTTAAGCATATCAAAATTTTAATCTGGCGACCCTGCTACGGACCGTTAACGAACTCTTCGCGGACCGGCGGTTGCCGACCACTGTTTTACACAATCAATTTGATTTGTTTACTTTCTAAATAGTAATTATCCAATGTCATCAGCTTAAAAAATACTTAATGCATCAAGCCCAGTGTTTCGCAACCTTTTTTGACTTGCGGCACCCCACAGAAATTATAAAAAGTTCGCGGCACTCTTGCTCGTATTTTTTTGAGTGGTTAACTGTAACGTTACAATGAGCGAGATTGAAACAACACATTAACTGTGCTACAAGGTTAAAAAAACTTTTTAGTGGCAGTTTTATCGTACACAAAAAATTGTATCAAGTAGCTCACCAAGCAAAAATTGGAATCCCAAAGAATTTGAAATATCTCTCGGCACACTTGAGCGTTCAAAATGGCAACCTAGAATGCCGCCACGCCCCGGTTGAGAACCACTGCATTAATTGTTTTCGGTAACAGTTTTAAACCATCGTATTTGGACGTACAAATTATTTGTAAATTACTATAGTTATAATAAATGACGATTTGAGGCGATGAATTAAAATATATTGTAAATCTGCTATTGTCGAAGTAAGGAGGTTGGTTTATTACCGGGCGTGGCTCGTACTGTTTGCACACCAACTGATCAAACCATACCTTATATGTAAGCATAAAGCTTTTTATTGTTCTTTGCAGGGCTGCGAAGTCGGTTAAAAACAACCCGAGTCCGACTCCCGAGTCCCGAGTCCGACTCCGGCCAAATGTAAGATTTTGTCGAATCCCGAGTCCAGCTCCGACTCAACATGCCTGTATTTTACCCATTTACGCAACTAAATTAAGGTGGATTTTCTGCAATCCACTCATATTGGTGTCATAATTGATCCACCCGCATTACATGGTTTAAAAATACTTCACATTTGCTATTACACTTTTACAACTTAAATTTTGCCGCCTTAACAGTTAAAAAAATTTGATACTGCGCCTGCGCACGTCGGACTCGGGACTCGAGTAGTTTTACGCGGTCTTACTCGAGTCCCGAGTTCGACTCCGGCAAAACAAACCGACTCCGTCGAGTCCCGAGTCCCGAGTCCGACTTCGACTCCGCAGCCCTGCTTCTGTGTTATAAAAGTAAACACCGTTATAATTACGACCGGTGATAATTTAAGTAAAACGCCACGTCAGTGTTTGCAAACCTCTCAATGTTCCAGACGGAATGTTTGCCGGAAACAAGAGAACATTTGCGATATCACTTGAAAACATTAACGTTTATGCGGGCGCCCATACCACTCTATAACTTGGTATTTATGAATGTTGCAATAACGTCTATGTGCATTTACACCGAACAAATGTAAATTAATCATAGTTTGGGATGTCTGGATACAATAACCTATACTCGAATTATCTAGCGCGAAATACTGTTTTGAAAAAAAAATATTGTTTTTTTTTTGTAATGTAGCAATAGTTGGGATTTTGAAACAGGCCTGTTTGTGCAGTGCAATATATTCTTTATATATGTCACCAGTAGTTAAAGAACTTTACTTTATCATTCCAGAGCAGTGGGTTTGTGTTGTTTTAGTGGAAACACTTCAGCACAAAACAAGAACAAAGTAGGTTTAGTCGACAACTTTCCAACAAGCCCGAGGTGTGTTTGTGCTTGGGCGAAGTTTTGGCACCTGCTGCCACGATAATTACGACCGCCGATAAATTAAAGTTAGCGATC
Organism: Ascidiella aspersa; assembly: GCF_963924565.1. Taxonomy (NCBI): domain Eukaryota; kingdom Metazoa; phylum Chordata; class Ascidiacea; order Phlebobranchia; family Ascidiidae; genus Ascidiella; species Ascidiella aspersa. Next base: position 20,864,378 of record NC_139453.1, read on the forward strand.
GCTCGAAACTCCACGTCACTGTTTGCAAACCGTTTTTATTACATCAGACGAAACTTAACGACGCTGCCTCGGTGTTTACCAAACCATCTTGGATGCAAAAAATTATGTACCGGTGTACTTGTATGTTAATGAAGGAAAACATAATGTTAACTACGACCGGCGATAAATGAAGTAAAACGCCACGTCAGTGTTTGCGAACCTCTCAACGTTCCAGACAAAATATGTTTGCCGAAAACAAAAAACATTTGTGATAAACGACGCACTTTGGTCGTGGAGCATCGCACTGACTGTTACGGCGAACCTTGCATTGCAATATCTGCAATCAGCGAGCAACACTTAAACGTGATACGAGCAATGGCCGCTAGTGGGTCACGTGCGCAGTTAACACCACATCAAACTTACCAACTTAATGTTTCACTATTTTAACTTTACTCAATTTTGTTTTTAGATGTGAATAAAATTATTTTAAAAAGTGCTGCCACTACGTAACAGCGAATATGCGTAAAGTCATGAAAGGGAAAAGGGTAGCTAACTTACAAAATTGGACAAAGCCTGGTTCGTTGATTGCATCGAAATCCAAAAGTGAATATTTGCTGAAACCTTTAAAACCTACAGCAGCTCTTGAGAGTTAAAAACACCTTTTTAATGCAGAAGAAACAAGAGCTTGTCTTTTCTATGTATTTAGTCACGTATAGTATAGTGTTACGTCATTGTAAATGAAAAGGAAATACATAAATCCTACTAAAGCATATGGTGAGATTATGGCGACCCCGCAAAAATTTTAGGCGGCCCTACTTTGGGTCGAGCCTGTGTTTAACGCCCGCTTTTGAACTTACATTTGCGTGGGAGATCACAATAATTTCAGATGCCTCTTTGTTTCGAAACAGATATGGCGCTGACTGTAAATTGGTCAAATAGCATTTGGTGGATATTTTCCAACCATGTTTTTGGCGCTATCAGTGGGTTGCTGTATATCCAACGTACAGAGGTGGAATACAGGCTGTAGAGTCGCAGCAGGACTCGGGACTCGAACTAAGGCGTTTTTTGGTTGGTGTCGGACTCGGTTATTTTCAACGAACTCCACATGAAACATATAACTATTTTACAATGACTCAATTTTTATCACCATATACCTAACAAAATATTTACGCATTAATTTGCAGAAAAATAAACAGTAAAGAAGCAAAACCTGCCGAGCATAATACACACTGCTTACAGCGTTTTAAATTCTTTCCATCTCGTGCTTTTCAGGAGAACAGAGTCCATTTCAACTTCAGAAATAATGAATAGATTGCGGCACCCCTGCAATATTTTTTCGTAGGTAAATCACTAGATTGACTAAAATGTCACAATAAATGGAACTGGGACAACACACATCAACTCTACACAACGTAGGAAGTTTTAATTGGATTTGTTCCACTCTAATCTTACAAAAAGTTGTATGAGTTAAAGATTTCCAAATATCTCTCGGCACCCTTGGGCATTAGAAATGGCACCCAGGGTTCCGCGGCGCCCCGGTTAAGAACCACTGCCTTATATGTAAGCATAAAGCTTTTCAATGTTCTATGTTAATTGAGGTAAACGCCATGGTAATTACGATCGGTGATAAATTGAGTAAAACGCCACAAAAAAGTGCTTAAATTAGTTTTATTCGAGCTACATACGACCAAACAAGTGCTTGAATTCTCCGGATTGGTGCATCAACACGTAATCCCGGGGTCTAACGGAGTTCCCCGTAAGATTCCTGTTTTAAAGGGTAACTTCTTACTGTTAACGATAAGCGAGATTATTTTGGTTAATTGGACGGCTAGAACGCGGGTTCGCCCCCTTTTTTGTAAGTAATATTACCGTTTTTTTTCGTTTTTGCCAGAGTTTTACTCACCGTCCGAAGCTGCGTGTTTTTAAATGTAATTGAGCCACGCGTCTCAAGTTAATGCGAAAACAAAATCAAACGCAAAACGTCGTTTTTCGTTGCTTGTTTGGTCGACCGTAAACACAGAATGTTTTTCGTCTTTCGTTATTGGTTCAGGTTGGCTGATTAGAAAGGGTGTATTAATGTATTTGACAATTGACAACGCAAAGTCAAGCCTTCTTCCTTTTTTTCTTGCTAAAATCGACAAGATAGGCGCCGCTTATGTCCCTTGCTGTTCGCGCTAATTTCTTATGTTGGTGTAACAACGGCATTTTTTTAACTGAAGCAGATTCTCTTTACCGGTTGTCTAACTGTGAATGTCTTGCGCGTTTTAAAGTGGCCTTTTTTATGTAATGATAGTTATCGCAAAATTATTATCTACAGGCATTATCCTAAAACCACGTGTTTGGTGTGCAATTGACACAACTTATTTCCCCTCAACCGCAGCTTGTAATTTAGCTGACTTGGCACACTGCCTAACGCAATTGTTGCCCTAATCATGGCATAATAACACCCGGGAAAAATGATCTTCGTTTAGTATTGCAGGTGGCGAGAGACGTGCTTGTAATGTAGCGTTGTACATGGATCTACCAATATCAATCACATATATTTCACGGTCTTGGTTTAGTTTTTCGTCTAAAGTTAACGATTGCACACTATTACTAAGCAGTTCCGACGCACGTGTTCGCTTTGCGTCTAAAGGTTCGCTTTCACTTGACATTAATTGGCTGTTTCTGATTATTTTTTTCCTATTTATGACGTCATTACAGAAAAAGTGAACATCGTAGAACTTTCAAATTTTCAGACATGGCGTAGAGTGGTATGAAGGTGCTATGTAGAGGTTTATGAGGCTGCACCCCTAGGCACCTCCAATTGGGGGACAAAAAACAAAAGCGTTAAGTCATCGTTTTAGTTCATAACAGCTATCTACTACTATCTAGCGGCAGAAAAACTTCAATACAGAATGCTTTCATTCACTTGCTTTATTCAGCTCACGTCGCGACGAGGCGGCTGCTGGCATCCCTGCTGTGCCTCATCATCTGTGTTAATTGTCATGTTTCAAAAAGCTCCCACTGAGCCTGTGCATGTCAGTCGTAAAACGACAACAAATTTAGATGTAGCTTTATTTTAGCACTGCAACAACCAGAGTTAAATATTGAAAAAAGCTTTTGTGGTAGGATTTCCAACACAAGGTGTGTAAAAACATAATTGCACACCTTAAAAGTTGTTTCTGTATGCCAGAGATCTCAAAAAAAGCTGTAAAGGCCAGTTTTCCGCTCAGCCGCGGTAATAGCCGCGCATTCCATGTAAAATCAACATATAATGCGGCCAGCCACTAAACATTGCTCAAACTCGCAAAACTTTCGTCGCGATAACGGTTTTCAGTCTTGTACTCCATTATCAGTCGCGCTTATTTTACAAATAACGTTATTACAGGAATTACAGTCGCGCAATTTCAAGCTGCAAAAATCGTGGTAGGATTCTAGACCAGCGCCAAGTTACTTTTCCAGGCTATTTTGCTTTTGTCTGTTTTATTAGTTTATGAAATTGTGCTGCTTGAAAAAAAGCGCTTTTCAGGAAAGTTATAGAAACCCAATTCTAGCACCTCTCAACTTGATTGGGTCACGTGATACCTTTTAACATGGCGATCAGCGACTGTGTCAAACACATTTCAACTTGCGATTTGGTCACGTCATGATTTTTACTCATTCCCGAGTTACTTTTGCCGCGTTTATCACTTTTGACGCAAAAAATGAGGAAACCATACCTTTACGTATGTGATATGAAACATTTTCCACATTTCATTTCTTTGAGCCTAGAGAATACCGCAAATGTCGAACATTTGTGTCCACTTCGAGGCAAATGCTGACCTATAGCAGCCACTTCGTCATATTGTGTTTACACAGAGAATTTTTGTTTTAATCGATGTGTCGTAACGGAAAATTTTCAGTAAAAATCTATGGCCTAAATTCTTTGCAATCCTTTCAATGTATGCGTTACTCCTTGCAGCCAATGTGCAAACGATAAACGGAAAGTTTTTGGTTAAATTCCGTTACGTAGATTTATTGCAACCACATTCTAATGTTTGCGATATCCTTGCAGCGAATTTGCAAAAAATTCAAATTGCTGACACCAATTTTTATGCGTCAAGGCATTTACATCCGTTTTTGCATATGTTTTCAAAACACCGCGGTCTGAACATTAATCGGTTTCCCCGGTCGTGTGATTTCAAACTGTTGGCATTTAACTGAAGTCAGAAGCTGTTTCGCAATCGCATTTTGACGTAAAATTTGTATGTTTTGCGTCAGAAATAAGTGTGAAAAAGGCTTGAGATACACCCTTTTTGTCGCGTGGTATTTTGTTAAGTATTATAAGAATTAATGACGTAAATCTTTCTTTATTCGCAGAAATTTTCTTAACTGATTCTCATCTATAAATAGCGTGTTCAATCAATATAAAATGGCTTTTACAGCTTTTACTCAGACAGCAAACTCGAGTGCTTTTGTGACTGAAGACAGCAAAATTGACTGTTCATGTATCTGAACTAAAGGAAAGAATTGGACCTATCTGGCCTCACGAAGACAGGCCATCTCAAATCTTGAAGGAGTGTGGTCGATTCACCTTGGCAATTATATAAATGAAGACTCATTAATCAGACCCACCCCCTCAGACCTAAGCAAAGTTACCACTGATAATAAGAAATAAGGACAACTCCTTGATAGTTATCTTCTAGCACTGAACCGTTTTTAACAAAAATTAAGTTTTTGTTGGAGCACGTGATTAAGGGGGCGCCACAAAAATACGTTGAATTAAATTGTTTAATTTGGAAAAAAACTATTATATTCTTTTACTTTTCAATATACATATAGGGACCCAAATCTAAATGCTTGGGGCAGTGGTTTCCAAACTTTTTTATTCCGTGGCCCAAATTTGGTTCCTAACACAATTCGTGGCCCACCATGCGCCGTAAACCTTTTCTTGTACGACATTTAGACAATTTCCAAATAAGACTTATTGCCCTGTCTAATTTATAAAGCGAACTTTAATCCAACAATAACTGATAAATCGTTTTTTCAGATTTAAATCAAACTGAATACCTTTTAAACAGACTGGATTTCAAAAGTGCACTGCCGTGTTAATTGCGTAGGAAAAAAAATTAAAAAAAAATATAAGACTACCGACCCACTGATCGAGACGTCAACGTATTTCTCAAAAAATACTTTTTGAAACGCGATAATGTAAGTTGGTAAGCATCAAATTATATAGTTGTAATATGTTAAAAAATAGCTCTATGGCCCAATGAAAATGGTCTTGTGGCCCACAGGTTGGGAACCATTGGCTAAGGGAAACTAAAGGGATTGATCTGGTCGTGCTTATCAGTTTCATACAGTCTGCTTTACCTCAGTTGGAAGAATGTAAACAAACTTCAAAAGCTTGGTACATTTATTAAAACAAAACAATTTACGATTTTAAAACAATTACATGAAACATAGTATCAGAGGTGGCCAACCAGTCAGAGAGCTACATCTGTTCTTTTTCAGATGAACACGCCCCACAAGGGCATGAATAAATATCGCCCAGACGCTCAGTTGGTTCCTCATTCAAACACATATCTTTGCTCAGTTAGATTTGTTGTAAATGTGAAACACAAATAATACCAGAGTAACGCAAATTGTAATTCACAAAAGGATTTGTTGATTAAAAATTAACACATTACAACACAAATATAAGAAATTTTGAGCAACAGTATCAATGTGCCCATGCATGGCTTTACAAAGATTGTTCATAAGGTCTCTAACTAAAAGTACACATTGGTCACAACAAAAATTTGCTGGATTACAAGCCATGTTACAATTATGTACTAGTATTTAATTAGGTGACACAAAAAATTGGTAATATAAGACAAAAGAGGAAAGAAAATCCGAATCAGACAAAGCTAATATACATTCCAAGTTTATTTCACCACTACCAAATTGAATGCAGCTGCAAAGCAGTGCAAAACACATACAACATATTGAAACTTTTTAGCCTAGGCATAAACTTCAGACACAGTTTTTGTGCAACAACCATTAAAGTTCACTTTTAGTTGTTAGTTACAAGCATCATCATACAGTTTATGCTCATTCCACCAACATATCAAATGCTACATTCAAGTTTTATTATAATGTAATGCCATCACAGTATTAACAATTAAATATACTGTTAACTACGCCCAGTAAAAATTAATTGATATACAACTAGGTTTAAAAAAACTAATTGAGGTATAATTTCCGGACAAGGATTTTCTTTAACTTTTAGCGTAAATATAGATTTACAAATTAATAAGACCATATAATTATAAATATTCCAATAAAAGAACAATATAGAATGGCCAAGAAATAGTGAGTTATGCTATGTTTATTTACCTAAATCAAGAGACCGAGCTATTAAGGCTAATGAGAAACCAAAACAAGAGGTCTAATAACAAATTAAAAGTAACCTATAGTAAACTTAGAAAAATGAAAATCATGCAAACAAATAACAAATCATGCAAAACAGAACACAATTTTTTTTTTTCAAGAAAAGTATAAGTTTTGGCCCTAAAAAGGGCCGTTTTGTCCTTTAAAGAAAAAGTTTTGGCCCTAAAAAGGGCCGTTTTTGTTAAGAAGCCCAATATGAAAATTGCAAACGTCAAAGTGTGACCCTTTACGCAGCAAAGCTGATGACTGGTAGCATATTCCTAAAATTCACAATGCCGGCATTTAAATCAATTACAACTGCAATCACCAGTATCATTTAAAAAATCTATACATTTTAATGGTTAAACTAAATTAAACTATTGTATCACAGTGGTTTTTTCTTGCTACAGAACATATGTCGGCGACCAGCGACAAACCAAGTCAAATATATTTATGGGTTACGATAATACCAAACCATGGCCACTAAGCAATGTGTCATAAAATTAAAACATGTTAACTTACATGCATGATTAAAGATCCCAGACGAAAACATATAGCTGAGTAAACTATATTTAAGTGCACCAAATGATCCATGTTGACAGCAACAGCAGGTTTTCGCCAAAATGAATCATTCTTTTTCAACAACTCATTTCTGAAAATTGAAAAAATATGTAATGATAAGTAAATAACAAAGCAATAATAATTGTAGTTTTATCAAACATATATAATAATCTACTTACATGTTTAATAAACATTGATTTGCAAAATTGATAGCTGAGTAAACTATAAGTGCACACAGAATGACCTATTTTGACTGTTGCAGCATAACTTCAGTCAAAATAAATCATTCTTTTTCAACGACTCATTTATACCTAAAACAAATTTAAATGAAAAACAAAATACTGCAGTTTTACACATTATCTTAATAAATTATCTTACATGCATGTTTGAATATTCAATGTAGACAGACATGAAATTATTTTTACAGATTTTTTTATTGTAGAACTTCCAATTTTAAAACTTCCAAATGTAAAACTTCCAGTTAAAGATCTTCCAATTGTAAAACTCCCGATTTTAGATCTTCAGATTGTACAACTTCCAACGGTAAAATTTAGACTGTAGAACTCCTAAATGTAAAACTTCCGATTGTAAAACTTCCAATTGTAAAACTTCCAATTGTAAAACTTCCGATTGTAGAACTTCCGAATGTAGAACTTCCGAATGTAGAACTTCCGAATGTAGAACTTCCGAATGTAGAACTTCCGATTGTACAACTTCCGAATGTAGAACTTCCGATTGTAGAACTTCCGATTGTAGAACTTCCGATTGTAGAACTTCCGATTGTAGAACCTTCGATTGTAGAACTTCCAGTTGGAGTACTTCCAAATGTTGATTTCCAATTATAAAACTTTCGATTAAAGAACTTTTCATAGTACGATCGTTTGTTGATTGAGGGTATCAGATTTGAACACATTTTATTGGTTGTTTGACTTTTATTTGCATTTTTAACATTTCAAACACACTTAAAACAAATAAGGCCACCATAAACCGCATTCATTAAATACATTTATAACTACAAGTTGTACAAAAAACACAACAAAAATATGACAAACCAACAGGAGGTAATCCAAAAAAAAATTATACCAGAAAATTGTTAACATAGTCTTGTTGAGTAAATCGCAGAACTTTCAATTGTAGAACTTCCGATTGTAGAACTTAAGACCGAAAAAATTTGACTGAGGGGTACAAGATTTGAGCACACTTGTGGTTGGTAGTTTGACTTTTATTTTCATTTTAAAAACGACAGACACAGTTATATTAAACAGGCAAAGATTTTTTAAAACAAATTAAATTTAAAATGTAATGCATAAAGTATGTTTACTCAAATACATATGAAATTGCTTGTATATAAACATAATACAACAAAAAATATTACAAACAAAAGAGAACTAGACGGGGGTGCGGTTGTTGTATATTTGTCAGGGGATATATTTTCAGGGCTTAGTGTTTATTTTCAATTTTTACTTTATATTAATTTTTTTTTCTAATTTTTTTTTTTAATATTTTGTATTGTGTACTTTATATTATATATTTTGTTTTTCATTTTCCTTAACTTGTTTTTGCAAGCAAAAACAGATATGGGCCGAAAACTTCCCCACTTAACTTATGCCTTTGATGCGAAAGGGGTTCAAATATGGCGTAGAATTTGGGGAATGATCGAAACATATATTTGATAAATAGAATTTACTTAGATAATGCATATGGCTATTTTATTAAATTTTGACCAGCTTACGTGTTTGAAAATCAAATATTATCATTCTCTTAAAGACTAAAAATGGTTTAACGCCTATGGTTTGCTATACTTTTGCAAACTTTCACTAGGTAATTTTTTACCATAGCTTGGTCCGAGCAATCACTGTTAAAACAGGCTTTAAATCTGTCGTTTCAAACAATATGAAAAACACTATTACGTGCCTAATACGCAAACTATTAAATCGAAAGTTTTGCTAGATAAGTTTAGGCCTGATGTTGGTATGCTGGTTGGAGCAAGATGCACAACAGGTGCTAACAGAGAGGCGTAGACTGCCTTAAGATTTCGCATTTAAACTTGCGGCGGTAAATACACCCTATTGACACTTAACTATTAGGCGAAGCTTATCGCGAAGTAATTGGTCGCCCCAAAAAATGCTGACGCCGCATTTAAAGCAAGCATTATAAATGTGTCGCCGATATTCTGCCTTGAACATCCCTACTCGAAATGCTTCCCTCCGTTAATTGTACGGTGGGTGAAACTTTATTCACGGCCTTACCTCTTTGTGTATTACCGCGACAATACGATGAAATACGATTTGGAGAATAATGGAAACATCGTATTTGGAGAATATTTGCTATTTGCACCTGTTCTGTATGTTACTCCAATCCAACATATCTACACACAATTATAGGTTGTGTATAATAATATAATAACTTATGGCTTTGAAGCGAAGGGGGTTCAAATATGGCGTAGATTTTGGCAAATGATCGAAACATACATTTGATCAATAAAAATTTACGTAGATAATGCTTACGGCCATGTTATTACATTTTGGTCAGCTAGCATGTTTAAAAAGTCAATATTTTCATTCTCTCTAAATGATTTAACGTCTATGGTTTGCTATACTTTTTCCAACTTTTACTGTGTAAATTTTTACCATGCCTTGGTCTGAGCAATCACTGTTGAAACAGAGTTTAAATCTGTAGTTTTGAGCAATATGCAAACACGTTTATGTGCCTAATAAGCCACGTTTTATATTGCAAGTTTTGCCAATTTAAATCCAATAAACGCAAGATTTATTTATTTATTTATGACGCCATGTTATGACGTAGCTTTGTAACGTCGTCGTTAAGAATGCGTTAAACTTAAGCTTTTTGTTGTTGCGGCCCTTGTATAATTATATTTGCTTAGACCTGGTGTTGATATGTTTGAATGGTGCAACAATTACAACATGTGCTAACAGAGATGTGTACACTGCCTGTAGGATTCGCATTTAAATTTGCGGTGGTAAAATATTTTGTGTTGTAAGAGCAATAGGTTTTTTTACTTAGAGAGGCCTCTTTATGAAAGGCAAGTCGCATGTGCATAGTTTTACTAGGCAAGCCACTTCCAACACAAATGTTGCACGCGCGGGACAATAGGGCGCAGCAGGGATGCCAGCAGCCGCCTCGTCGCGACGCGAGCTGGACAAAGCAAGCGAATATGAACGAATTCTGTATGAAAGTTTTTCTGCTGCTAGATGGCTGTCGTTAGCTACAAAGTGCTAAAACGCAATATTTCAGGTTTTTACCCCCCAAGCAAAGGCCCCTGGGAGTGCAGCCTCATAAACTTTTACAAAGCACCTACATACCACTCTACGCCATGTCTGAAAATTTGAAGGTTCTACGATGTCTACTTTTTCTATAAAGCTTCGGACAAAACTCGGTCTGAAACATACCATAGGAAACCATAGGAAACCAAAAAAGAACTAGACGGGGGTGCGGTTGTTGTATATTTTGTCAGGGGATATATTTTCAGGGCTTAGTGTTTATTTTCAATTTTTACTTTATATTAATTTTTTTTTTTTAATTTTTTTTTTAATATTTTGTATTGTGTACTTTATATTATATATTTTGTTTTTCATTTTCCTTAACTTGTTTCTGCAAGCTTAAACAGATATGGGCCGAAAACTTCCCCACTTAAAATATGCCTTTGATGCGAAAGGGGTTCAAATATGGCGTAGAATTTGGGGAATGATCGAAACATATATTTGATAAATAGAATTTACTTAGATAATGCAAATGGCTATTTTATTAAATTTTGACCGGCTTACGTGTTTGAAAATCAAATATTATCATTCTCTTAAAGACTAAAAATGGTTTAACGCCTATGGTTTGCTATACTTTTGCAAACTTTCACTAGGTAATTTTTTACCATTGCTTGGTCCGAGCAATCCCTGTTAAAACAGGCTTTAAATCTGTCGTTTCAAACAATATGAAAAACACTATTACGTGCCTAATACGCAAACTATTAAATCGAAAGTTTTGCTAGATAAGTTTAGGCCTGATGTTGGTATGCTGGTTGGAGCAAGATGCACAAAGGTGCTAACAGAGAGGCGTAAACTGCCTTAAGATTTCGCATTTAAACTTGTGGCGGTAAATACACCCTATTGACACTTAATTATTAGGCGAAGCTTATCGCGAAGTAATTGGTCGCCCCAAAAAATGCTGACGCCGCATTTAAAGCAAGCATTATAAATGTGTCGCCGATATTCTGCTTTGAACATCCCTACTCGAAATGCTTCCCTCCGTTAATTGCACGGTGGGTGAAACTTTATTCACGGCCTTACCTCTTTGTGTATTACCGCGACAATACGATGAAATACGATTTGGAGAATATTGGAAACATCGTATTTGGAGAATATTTGCTATTTGCACCTGTTCTGTATGTTACTCCAATCCAACATATCTACACACAATTATAAGTTGTGTATAATAATATAATAACTTATGGCTTTGAAGCGAAGGGGGTTCAAATATGGCGTAGATTTTGGCAAATGATCGAAACATACATTTGATCAATAAAAATTTACGTAGATAATGCTTACGGTCATGTTATTACATTTTGGTCAGCTAGCATGTTTAAAAAGTCAATATTTTCATTCTCTCTAAATGATTTAACGTCTATGGTTTGCTATACTTTTTCCAACTTTTACTGTGTAAATTTTTACCATGCCTTGGTCTGAGCAATCACTGTTGAAACAGAGATTAAATCTGTAGTTTTGAGCAATATGCAAACACGTTTATGTGCCTAATAAGCCACATTTTATATTGAAAGTTTTGCCAATTTAAATCCAATAAACGCAAGATTTATTTATTTATGACGCCATGTTATGACGTAGCTTTGTAACGTCGTCGTTAAGAATGCGTTAAACTTAAGCTTTTTGTTGTTGCGGCCCTTGTATAATTATATTTGCTTAGACCTGGTGTTGATATGTTTGAATGGTGCAACAATTACAACATGTGCTAACAGAGATGTGTACACTGCCTGTAGGATTCGCATTTAAATTTGCGGTGGTAAAATATTTTGTGTTGTAAGAGCAATAGGTTTTTTTACTTAGAGAGGCCTCTTTATGAAAGGCAAGTCGCATGTGCATAGTTTTACTAGGCAAGCCACTTCCAACACAAATGTTGCACGCGCGGGACAATAGGGCGCAGCAGGGATGCCAGCAGCCGCCTCGTCGCGACGCGAGCTGGACAAAGCAAGCGAATATGAACGAATTCTGTATGAAAGTTTTTCTGCTGCTAGATGGCTGTCGTTAGCTACAAAGTGCTAAAACGCAATATTTCAGGTTTTTACTCCCCAAGCAAAGGCCCCTGGGAGTGCAGCCTCATAAACTTTTACAAAGCACCTACATACCACTCTACGCCATGTCTGAAAATTTGAAGGTTCTACGATGTCTACTTTTTCTATAAAGCTTCGGACAAAACTCGGTCTGAAACATACCATAGGAAACCAAAAAAGAACTAGACGGGGGTGCGGTTGTTGTATATTTTGTCAGGGGATATATTTTCAGGGCTTAGTGTTTATTTTCAATTTTTACTTTATTTTAATTTTTTTTTTTTAATTTTTTTTTTAATATTTTGTATTGTGTACTTTATATTATATATTTTGTTTTTCATTTTCCTTAACTTGTTTCTGCAAGCAAAAACAGATATGGGCCGAAAACTTCCCCACTTAAAATATACCTTTGATGCGAAAGTGGTTCAAATATGGCGTAGAATTTGGGGAATGATCGAAACATATATTTGATAAATAGAATTTACTTAGATAATGCATATGGCTATTTTATTAAATTTTGACCAGCTTACGTGTTTGAAAATCAAATATTATCATTCTCTTAAAGACTAAAAATGGTTTAACGCCTATGGTTTGCTATACTTTTGCAAACTTTCACTAGGTAATTTTTTACCATAGCTTGGTCCGAGCAATCACTGTTAAAACAGGCTTTAAATCTGTCGTTTCAAACAATATGAAAAACACTATTACGTGCCTAATACGCAAACTATTAAATCGAAAGTTTTGCTAGATAAGTTTAGGCCTGATGTTGGTATGCTGGTTGGAGCAAGATGCACAACAGGTGCTAACAGAGAGGCGTAGACTGCCTTAAGATTTCGCATTTAAACTTGCGGCGGTAAATACACCCTATTGACACTTAATTATTAGGCGAAGCTTATCGCGAAGTAATTGGTCGCCCCAAAAAATGCTGACGCCGCATTTAAAGCAAGCACTATAAATGTGTCGCCGATATTCTGCCTTGAACATCCCTACTCGAAATGCTTCCCTCCGTTAATTGTACGGTGGGTGAAACTTTATTCACGGCCTTACCTCTTTGTGTATTACCGCGACAATACGATGAAATACGATTTGGAGAATATTGGAAACATCGTATTTGGAGAATATTTGCTATTTGCACCTGTTCTGTATGTTACTCCAATCCAACATATCTACACACAATTATAAGTTGTGTATAATAATATAATAACTTCTGGCTTTGAAGCGAAGGGGGTTCAAATATGGCGTAGATTTTGGCAAATGATCGAAACATACATTTGATCAATAAAAATTTACGTAGATAATGCTTACGGCCATGTTATTACATTTTGGTCAGCTAGCATGTTTAAAAAGTCAATATTTTCATTCTCTCTAAATGATTTAACGTCTATGGTTTGCTATACTTTTTCCAACTTTTACTGTGTAAATTTTTACCATGCCTTGGTCTGAGCAATCACTGTTGAAACAGAGTTTAAATCTGTAGTTTTGAGCAATATGCAAACACGTTTATGTGCCTAATAAGCCACGTTTTATATTGAAAGTTTTGCCAATTTAAATCCAATAAACGCAAGATTTATTTATTTATGACGCCATGTTATGACGTAGCTTTGTAACGTCGTCGTTAAGAATGCGTTAAACTTAAGCTTTTTGTTGTTGCGGCCCTTGTATAATTATATTTGCTTAGACCTGGTGTTGATATGTTTGAATGGTGCAACAATTACAACATGTGCTAACAGAGATGTGTACACTGCCTGTAGGATTCGCATTTAAATTTGCGGTGGTAAAATATTTTGTGTTGTAAGAGCAATAGATTTTTTTACTTAGAGAGGCCTCTTTATGAAAGGCAAGTCGCATGTGCATAGTTTTACTAGGCAAGCCATTTCCAACACAAATGTTGCACGCGCGGGACAATAGGGCGCAGCAGGGATGCCAGCAGCCGCCTCGTCGCGAGCTGGACAAAGCAAGCGAATATGAACGAATTCTGTATGAAAGTTTTTCTGCTGCTAGATGGCTGTCGTTAGCTACAAAGTGCTAAAACGCAATATTTCAGGTTTTTACCCCCCAAGCAAAGGCCCCTGGGAGCGCAGCCTCATAAACTTTTACAAAGCACCTACATACCACTCTACGCCATGTCTGAAAATTTGAAGGTTCTACGATGTCTACTTTTTCTATAAAGCTTCGGACAAAACTCGGTCTGAAACATACCATAGGAAACCAAAAAAGAATAGCGGCAAAAACAAGATATGTCCCGAAAATAAATTTTCGGCCCATATAACTAAACGGGGGTGCGGTTGTTGTATATTTTGTCAGGGGATATATTTTCAGGGCTTAGTGTTTATTTTCAATTTTTACTTTATATTAATTTTTTTTTTTTTAATTTTTTTTTTAATATTTTGTATTGTGTACTTTATATTATATATTTTGTTTTTCATTTTCCTTAACTTGTTTCTGCAAGCAAAAACAGATATGGGCCGAAAACTTCCCCACTTAAAATATGCCTTTGATGCGAAAGGGGTTCAAATATGGCGTAGAATTTGGGGAATGATCGAAACATATATTTGATAAATAGAATTTACTTAGATAATGCATATGGCTATTTTATTAAATTTTGACCAGCTTACGTGTTTGAAAATCAAATATTATCATTCTCTTAAAGACTAAAAATGGTTTAACGCCTATGGTTTGCTATACTTTTGCAAACTTTCACTAGGTAATTTTTTACCATAGCTTGGTCCGAGCAATCACTGTTAAAACAGGCTTTAAATCTGTCGTTTCAAACAATATGAAAAACACTATTACGTGCCTAATACGCAAACTATTAAATCGAAAGTTTTGCTAGATTAGTTTAGGCCTGATGTTGGTATGCTGGTTGGAGCAAGATGCACAACAGGTGCTAACAGAGAGGCGTAGACTGCCTTAAGATTTCGCATTTAAACCTGTGGCGGTAAATACACCCTATTGACACTTAATTATTAGGCGAAGCTTATCGCGAAGTAATTGGTCGCCCCAAAAAATGCTGACGCCGCATTTAAAGCAAGCATTATAAATGTGTCGCCGATATTCTGCCTTGAACATTCCTACTCGAAATGCTTCCCTCCGTTAATTGTACGGTGGGTGAAACTTTATTCACGGCCTTACCTCTTTGTGTATTACCGCGACAATACGATGAAATACGATTTGGAGAATATTGGAAACATCGTATTTGGAGAATATTTGCTATTTGCACCTGTTCTGTATGTTACTCCAATCCAACATATCTACACACAATTATAAGTTGTGTATAATAATGTAATAACTTATGGCTTTGAAGCGAAGGGGGTTCAAATATGGCGTAGATTTTGGCAAATGATCGAAACATACATTTGATCAATAAAAATTTACGTAGATAATGCTTACGGTCATGTTATTACATTTTGGTCAGCTAGCATGTTTAAAAGGTCAATATTTTCATTCTCTCTAAATGATTTAACGTCTATGGTTTGCTATACTTTTTCCAACTTTTACTGTGTAAATTTTTACCATGCCTTGGTCTGAGCAATCACTGTTGAAACAGAGATTAAATCTGTAGTTTTGAGCAATATGCAAACACGTTTATGTGCCTAATAAGCCACGTTTTATATTGAAAGTTTTGCCAATTTAAATCCAATAAACGCAAGATTTATTTATTTATTTATGACGCTTGACGTAGCTTTGTAACGTCGTCGTTAAGAATGCGTTAAACTTAAGCTTTTTGTTGTTGCGGCCCTTGTATAATTATATTTGCTTAGACCTGGTGTTGATATGTTTGAATGGTGCAACAATTACAACATGTGCTAACAGAGATGTGTACACTGCCTGTAGGATTCGCATTTAAATTTGCGGTGGTAAAATATTTTGTGTTGTAAGAGCAATAGGTTTTTTTACTTAGAGAGGCCTCTTTATGAAAGGCAAGTCGCATGTGCATAGTTTTACTAGGCAAGCCACTTCCAACACAAATGTTGCACGCGCGGGACAATAGGGCGCAGCAGGGATGCCAGCAGCCGCCTCGTCGCGACGCGAGCTGGACAAAGCAAGCGAATATGAACGAATTCTGTATGAAAGTTTTTCTGCTGCTAGATGGCTGTCGTTAGCTACAAAGTGCTAAAACGCAATATTTCAGGTTTTTACCCCCCAAGCAAAGGCCCCTGGGAGTGCAGCCTCATAAACTTTTACAAAGCACCTACATACCACTCTACGCCATGTCTGAAAATTTGAAGGTTCTACGATGTCTACTTTTTCTATAAAGCTTCGGAGAAAACTCGGTCTGAAACATACCATAGGAAACCAAAAAAGAACTAAACGGGGGTGCGGTTGTTGTATATTTTGTCAGGGGATATATTTTCAGGGCTTAGTGTTTATTTTCAATTTTTACTTTATATTAATTTTTTTTTTTTTAATTTTTTTTTAATATTTTGTATTGTGTACTTTATATTATATATTTTGTTTTTCATTTTCCTTAACTTGTTTCTGCAAGCAAAAACAGATATAGGCCGAAAACTTCCCCACTTAAAATATGCCTTTGATGCGAAAGGGGTTCAAATATGGCGTAGAATTTGGGAAATGATCGAAACATATATTTGATAAATAGAATTTACTTAGATAATGCATATGGCTATTTTATTAAATTTTGACCAGCTTACGTGTTTGAAAATCAAATATTATCATTCTCTTAAAGACTAAAAATGGTTTAACGCCTATGGTTTGCTATACTTTTGCAAACTTTCACTAGGTAATTTTTTACCATAGCTTGGTCCGAGCAATCACTGTTAAAACAGGCTTTAAATCTGTCGTTTCAAACAATATGAAAAACACTATTACGTGCCTAATACGCAAACTATTAAATCGAAAGTTTTGCTAGATAAGTTTAGGCCTGATGTTGGTATGCTGGTTGGAGCAAGATGCACAACAGGTGCTAACAGAGAGGCGTAGACTGCCTTAAGATTTCGCATTTAAACCTGCGGCGGTAAATACACCCTATTGACACTTAATTATTAGGCGAAGCTTATCGCGAAGTAATTGGTCGCCCCAAAAAATGCTGACGCCGCATTTAAAGCAGGCATTATAAATGTGTCGCCGATATTCTGCCTTGAACATCCCTACTCGAAATGCTTCCCTCCGTTAATTGTACGGTGGATGAAACTTTATTCACGGCCTTACCTCTTTGTGTATTACCGCGACAATACGATGAAATACGATTTGGAGAATATTGGAAACATCGTATTTGGAGAATATTTGCTATTTGCACCTGTTCTGTATGTTACTCCAATCCAACATATCTACACACAATTATAGGTTGTGTATAATAATATAATAACTTATGGCTTTGAAGCGAAGGGGGTTCAAATATGGCGTAGATTTTGGCAAATGATCGAAACATACATTTGATCAATAAAAATTTACGTAGATAATGCTTACGGTCATGTTATTACATTTTGGTCAGCTAGCATGTTTAAAAAGTCAATATTTTCATTCTCTCTAAATGATTTAACGTCTATGGTTTTCTATACTTTTTCCAACTTTTACTGTGTAAATTTTTACCATGCCTTGGTCCGAGCAATCACTGTTGAAACAGAGTTTAAATCTGTAGTTTTGAGCAATATGCAAACACGTTTATGTGCCTAATAAGCCACGTTTTATATTGAAAGTTTTGCCAATTTAAATCCAATAAACGCAAGATTTATTTATTTATGACGCCATGTTATGACGTAGCTTTGTAACGTCGTCGTTAAGAATGCGTTAAACTTAAGCTTTTTGTTGTTGCGGCCCTTGTATAATTATATTTGCTTAGACCTGGTGTTGATATGTTTGAATGGTGCAACAATTACAACATGTGCTAACAGAGATGTGTACACTGCCTGTAGGATTCGCATTTAAATTTGCGGTGGTAAAATATTTTGTGTTGTAAGAGCAATAGGTTTTTTTACTTAGAGAGGCCTCTTTATGAAAGGCAAGTCGCATGTGCATAGTTTTACTAGGCAAGCCACTTCCAACACAAATGTTGCACGCGCGGGACAATAGGGCGCAGCAGGGATGCCAGCAGCCGCCTCGTCACGACGCGAGCTGGACAAAGCAAGCGAATATGAGCCGATTCTGTATGAAAGTTTTTCTGCTGCTAGATGGCTGTCGTTAGCTACAAAGTGCTAAAACGCAATATTTCAGGTTTTTACCCCCCAAGCAAAGGCCCCTGGGAGTGCAGCCTCATAAACTTTTACAAAGCACCTACATGCCACTCTACGCCATGTCTGAAAATTTGAAGGTTCTACGATGTCTACTTTTTCTATAAAGCTTCGGACAAAACTCGGTCTGAAACATACCATAGGAAACCAAAAAAGACTAGACGGGGGTGCGGTTGTTGTATATTTTGTCAGGGGGTATATTGTCAGGGCTTAGTGTTTATTTTTATTTAGTTTTAATTTTTTTTTGAAATTGATTTTATTTATTTATTTATTTTTTTTCAATTTTATTTTTCATATTCATTTTTTAATTTTTATTTTTTATTTTTTTTGTGTGTTTTTTATTTTTATTTTTTTATTTTATTTTTTATTTAATATTTTTTTTATTTTACACTTTCTATTTTTTAATATTTTGTATTTTGTATTGTGTATTTTATATTATATATTTCATATTTTGTTTTTCATTTTCCTTAACTTGTTTCTGCAAGCAAAAACAGATATGGGCCGAAAACTTCCCCACTTTGATGCGAAAGGGGTTCAAATATGGCGTAGTATTTGGGGAATGATCGAAACATATATTTGATAAATAGAATTTGCGTAGATAATGTACATGGCCATTTTATTACATTTTGGCCAGAGCTTACGTGTTTGAAAACCAAATATTATCATTCTCCTCAAGACTTAAAATGGTTTAACGCCTATGGTTTGCAATACTTTTGCGAACTTTTACTCGGTAAATTTTTACCATGACTTGGTCCGAGCAATCACTGTTAAAACAGACTTTAAATCTGTAGTTTTAAACAATATGAAACACACTATTATGTGCCTAATACGCAAACTATTAAATCGAAAGTTTTGCTAGTTGTTTAGGCCTGATATTGGTATGTTGGTTGGAGCAACATGCACAACAGGTGCTAACAGAGAGGCGTACACTGCCTTAAGATTTCGCATTTAAATTTGCGGCGGTAAATACACCCTATTGACACTTGATTATTAGGCGAAGCTTATCGCAAAGTAATTGGTCGCCCCAAAAAATGCTGACGCCGCATTTAAAGCAAGCATTATAAATGAGTCGCCGATATTATGCTTTGAACATCTCTACTCGCAATGCTTCCCTCCGTTAATTGTACGGTGGGTGAAACTTTATTCACGGCCTTACCTCTTTGTGTATTACCGCAACAATACGATGAAATACGATTTGGAGAATATTGGAAAAATCGTATTTGGAGAATATTTGCTATTTGCACCTGTATAGTATGTTACTCCAATCCAACATATCAACACACAATTTTAAGTTGTGTAGGCCTGGTGTTGATATGTTGGATTAGAGTTGCCACCAGATTTCGCATTTAAATTTGCGGCGCCTTTGATGCGAAAGGGGTTCAAATATGGCGTAGAATTTGGGGAATGATCGAAACATATATTTGATAAATAGAATTTACTTAGATAATGCATATGGCTATTTTATTACATTTTGACCAGCTTACGTGTTTGAAAATCAAATATTATCATTCTCTTAAAGACTAAAAATGGTTTAACGCCTATGGTTTGCTATACTTTTGCAAACTTTCACTAGGTAATTTTTTACCATAGCTTGGTCCGAGCAATCACTGTTAAAACAGGCTTTAAATCTGTCGTTTCAAACAATATGAAAAACACTATTACGTGCCTAATACGCAAACTATTAAATCGAAAGTTTTGCTAGATAAGTTTAGGCCTGATGTTGGTATGCTGGTTGGAGCAAGATGCACAACAGGTGCTAACAGAGAGGCGTAGACTGCCTTAAGATTTCGCATTTAAACTTGCGGCGGTAAATACACCCTATTGACACTTAATTATTAGGCGAAGCTTATCGCGAAGTAATTGGTCGCCCCAAAAAATGCTGACGCCGCATTTAAAGCAAGCATTATAAATGTGTCGCCGATATTCTGCCTTGAACATCCCTACTCGAAATGCTTCCCTCCGTTAATTGTACGATGGGTGAAACTTTATTCACGGCCTTACCTCTTTGTGTATTACCGCGACAATACGATGAAATACCATTTGGAGAATATTGGAAACATCGTATTTGGAGAATATTTGCTATTTGCACCTGTTCTGTATGTTACTCCAATCCAACATATCTACACACAATTATAAGTTGTGTATAATAATATAATAACTTATGGCTTTGAAGCGAAGGGGGTTCAAATATGGCGTAGATTTTGGCAAATGATCGAAACATACATTTGATCAATAAAAATTTACGTAGATAATGCTTACGGCCATGTTATCACATTTTGGTCAGCTAGCATGTTTCAAAAGTCAATATTTTCATTCTCTCTAAATGATTTAACGTCTATGGTTTGCTATACTTTTTCCAACTTTTACTGTGTAAATTTTTACCATGCCTTGGTCTGAGCAATCACTGTTGAAACAGAGTTTAAATCTGTAGTTTTGAGCAATATGCAAACACGTTTATGTGCCTAATAAGCCACGTTTTATATTGAAAGTTTTGCCAATTTAAATCCAATAAACGCAAGATTTATTTATTTATGACGCCATGTTATGACGTAGCTTTGTAACGTCGTCGTTAAGAATGCGTTAAACTTAAGCTTTTTGTTGTTGCGGCCCTTGTATAATTATATTTGCTTAGACCTGGTGTTGATATGTTTGAATGGTGCAACAATTACAACATGTGCTAACAGAGATGTGTACACTGCCTGTAGGATTCGCATTTAAATTTGCGGTGGTAAAATATTTTGTGTTGTAAGAGCAATAGGGTTTTTTACTTAGAGAGGCCTCTTTATGAAAGGCAAGTCGCATGTGCATAGTTTTACTAGGCAAGCCACTTCCAACACAAATGTTGCACGCGCGGGACAATAGGGCGCAGCAGGGATGCCAGCAGCCGCCTCGTCGCGACGCGAGCTGGACAAAGCAAGCGAATATGAACGAATTCTGTATGAAAGTTTTTCTGCTGCTAGATGGCTGTCGTTAGCTACAAAGTGCTAAAACGCACTATTTCAGGTTTTTACCCCCCAAGCAAAGGCCCCTGGGAGTGCAGCCTCATAAACTTTTACAAAGCACCTACATACCACTCTACGCCACGTCTGAAAATTTGAAGGTTCTACGATGTCTACTTTTTCTATAAAGCTTCGGACAAAAGTCGGTCTGAAACAAACCATAGGAAACCATAGGAAACCATAGGAAACCATAGGAAACCATAGGAAACCATAGGAAACCATAGGAAACCATAGGAAACCATAGGAAACCAAAAAAGAATAACGGCAAAAACAAGATATGTCCCGAAAATAAATTTTCGGCCCATATAAATAGCGGCAAAAACAAGATATGTCCCGAAAATAAATTTTCGGCCCATATAATATTGAACACATTTACACCATAAGAAATGGTAAACATTGCATTATACTGTAGATTGCAGGGCTTCCATTTGCAGAACTCTTCTATATCACTTTAGATTGAAAAACTTTTTCACTTCCGTTTGTATAACTTTTTCAGTTTAAGATACATTTTGTTAATGTAGTGGAGAGGGCCGGATTCATTTAAGGAGGGCTATTTAAACATTTTATTTGGCCCACTTGTCGTTTGAAGAGAGGTTGATTGATGGAGAAAGGCTGATTTGTTGATAAAGAACAATTGATTTGTAAAAAAATGATTGAAGAGAGGTTGATTGATGGAGAAAGGCTGATTTGTTGATAAAGAGCTGAAAGAACAATTGATTTGCAGAAAAATGATTGAAGAGAGGTTGATTGATGGAGCAAGGCTGATTTGTTGATAAAGAGCGGATAGGAACAATTGATTTGTAAAAAAATGATTAAAGAGAGGTTGATTGATGGAGCAAGGCTGATTTGTTGATAAAGAGCGGATAGGAACAATTGATTTGCAGAAAAATGATTAAAGAGAGTTTGATTGATGGAGCAAGGCTGATTTGTTGATAAAGAGCTGAAAGAACAATTGATGAGCAGAAAAATGATTGAAGAGAGGTTGATTGATGGAGCAAGGCTGATATGTTGATAAAGAGTGGATAGGAATAATTGATTTGCAGAAAAATGATTGAAGAGAGGTTGATTGATGGAGCAAGGTTGATTTGTTGATAAAGAGCGGATAGGAACAATTGATTTGCAGAAAAATGATTGAAGAGAGGTTGATTGATGGAACAAGGCTGATTTGTTGATAAAGAGCTGAAAGAACAATTGATTTGCAGAAAAATGATTGAAGAGAGGTTGATTGATGGAGCAAGGCTGATTTGTTGATAAAGAGCGGATAGGAACAATTGATTTGCAGAAAAATGATTGAAGAGAGGTTGACTGATGGAGCAAGGCTGATTTGTTGATAAAGAGCTGAAAGAACAATTGATTTGCAGAAAAATGATTGAAGAGAGGTTGATTGATGGAGCAAGGCTGATTTGTTGATAAAGAGCGGATAGGAACAATTGATTTGCAGAAAAATGATTGAAGAAAGGTTGATTGATGGAGCCAGGCTGATTTGTTGATAAAGAGCGGATAAGAACAATTGATTTGCAGAAAAATGATTGAAGAGAGGTCGATTGATGGAGCAAGGCTGATTTGTTGAAAAAGAGCAGATAAAAACATTTAATTCCGAAAAATAAAAACATTTAAAAAAACATAGCAAGACTGATTTGATTTGGAAATAACAGCTTAAAAAATATGGAAATGTTTAAAAAATATAAAAAATACTTAATTATTAGTAAAAAAGTGACATCAAATAAGGTAATTTGTTAACACAAGACAAAAATAATTGATTAACGAACAGTTTGGAGAAATACACAACAGATTAAAGTAATCAATAAGATAAAGTTAGTTATACATTGTATTCAAAAGACGAAATTTATAAAAAAAAAACTAGGCGGTATAATTAGTTTAAACCGTAAGAAAATACAATTTAATAAAAGATAGAAGTCACTTACTTTTGAAGTGTTGTTCCACAGTTTGCAGTTATTGGGCTTCAGTTTGCCTTTAAGACATGCTCCAGCAACTACATTGTACACTTGCTGACGAAATGGATGTACCGTACCAGACTGCACTAGACTCTTATTGGTGGAAAGCCAGCTTGCATACATGCATACATAAACTCCACAGCTCTCAGTGTCTGGCTGCAGAGTGCGAGGGCTGGTTTCAACAGAAGTAAGATAAAAGCCAAACTTCTGAGCCATAAGGTCATTGACAAATGCCATGGCATTTTTTACAAATATGCTTGTCTGGATGTAAGTCATCTGTGCTGGGTTAAGGTACAGTAAACTTCGGTTTTCAATACTAACAACAAGTAATATCCAATGGGGACCACTGGGATTCCATGGAATAAATACCCACTTTTTGTCAGTAAGTGATAATTCTGACCATAAACTTTGGATTGATCCCTTCTGCTGTAAAACTAGAGCAACCATTGAAGACACATATAGGGTATTGTTGTGCTGTTGACTTAATTTCCACATAAAACCCTTAATAATTTTATCATACAGCCAGCCAGCCCGAAAACTTTTATCATGAAACTGAATAACAAGTTTTTCTCCTTTGCTTAAATATGGCTCAATAGATTTCAGCTGCAACATAGATAGAGAGTGGGGACCATTCTTTAATATAGTTTGATCTATGCGCTGGTGGTGCTTGATAATCTCACAATGTGGTGTGATTTTATTTCCATGTGTCGCTTTTTTAGGTTTAATTACTGCCTTTGTGTAGGGTGTTGAAAAATGATTTACTAAAGTTGTTTTTTTCGGTACACAAGAAGGGTTTTTCTGAGCTAGTACTGAAGGGAATAGAGTTGTGACACAACTTATATTTCTCATTAAATTTGCATGAGCCCCAGATCTGGATACATATGGATTTGGTTTGGGATATTTTCTGGGTAGCTCATCATTAGAAGAAATAATTAATGGGTTCTTTCTTTTCACTTTAAGGGATCTTTTTTACGAGAAAAAGTTTTCGTTGTTTTTAGAAAGTAGTTTTTAAGAAGGAGTTTTCAGTGCTGTTTGAATGAACTGTAGGACCTGTTATTGGAATTTTATGTTTAGTTGTTGTATCTTCTGTTTTGGTCACTCTTAGTCCAGACTGATATTTGCAAGCCTTTGTTAGTTCTTCTATTGCTGCATCAAGATATGTTTCCACTTGAGCTAAAGTTTTTTGTGAACTAACATCATGTGCTAAAGATTTAATTTGAAAGGCTTTATCTGCAATTTATTTTACATTTTCAACATTTGGCATGTCATTTTCTGGGAAAGTGGAATCTTTAACGAAAGAATCTTCATGTTGATTCTTTATATTATCTATTTTGTCTTTGTCGGCTTTCAAGGGGCTGTTCATGTTCACTTTATTGGATGTATAAGTTTGCCTTTTAGCACCATTAATACTATTTGAAGGAGCATCAATGATGTCAACAATTTCATGGTCTAATGTGAGGTATGCAGATTCTGAATACCACTTAGGCAAAGTAAACCAGGAAATATCATCAAAATAATTAAAGATCGCAAACATGTGCTTGCATGGCAAAAAGCGTTTCCTGAAATCTATGCAGGTACATTTCGGAAACTCATTTTCGGTACCAAACTTTACAAAGTATACTTCATCCGTAGAGGTGCTACTCACAGTAAAAGTATTTCCAATTCTTGCAATCTTATCCACTAATACACTGGTTGACTCAATAAGTATTTTAATGCAAAATTTAACTATTTGCTTAGGTCTATTTTGCAAGTAGGTTGGAACATTTTCATTGTATGTTCTGTAAGCACTTGAGGATCGTAAGTTATTTTCCACATACCTAGAATAGTAAAATACCAAAGATTTAACATACACATGTAATTTTACCTTAAAATTTGGACTCCCGACTACTTTACCTTTGTTTGGCCTGTGGTAAAAAATCCTTGTGCAAAACAGTAACTAAGCCTGACAGTGATTTGTCTGTGCGCAATCGCATTAGGCACTCTTTTAAAATTCGATTTTGCCTTTCCACACCATTGTTGGTTCGTATAAGATCTCTCAATTTGTCAGCTCGATAAAGCCATACCCATCGCTAACAAAAAGTAATACAATTAATACCTACAATTTGCTTGTTTATATGAACTACTAACCTCTTTCTGCCTTAGCCATTCATTATCGAAATACTTCTGGAGTGTTTGATTTTCCTTCCATACTTTGTTTGTTTTTAAATTCTCAAGAGACTCAACATAGGCAGCTTCACTTTCTGATGCATAGTGCTTCTTCTATGTCAGACTGCCTCTCATTTTGTAAAATAAAGCTTACCACAACTTGATACCCAACATTAGTTTTAACACAGAGAAAAAACAATGGCAAAGCATATCTAGACGTTTTATAAGTTGCATCCAAAAGACGTATATGTTTTCCATAACGTAGTAGTAGTCTTCTCTGCCAAGCCATTTGATGAACGAATAACAACATTTGTTGACCTGCAATGGTTTAACTAGTTTCATCCTCAATTACTTTTTGTTCAGGAGAAATGCTGGCAATATAAGGGCGGAACAAAATATTATCTTTGGGATCAGCATCTTGCTTCCATTGGTCCACTAACATTTGTACATTAGACTGGTCTATTTTTGAAAGTTTTCGCTGTTTTAAAGCACTGTAATAACTACTGCGTATGTCTTGTATAGTTGGATAAAATCGCCTGTTTGATCTAGGTGGAGTTTTTTTCCTTTAAAAATGTTGTGCTTTACAAATGAAATTAAACCTCTCCGTATTTCTTGAATGTTGCATATACCCTCATCTACCATTTGATGATTCTTTTATCAACTGTTTGAAGAAATCCAGCCGCATAATTTGTTAAACATATAACATCTAGTTAGTTAGCATAACAAAACATTTTTGGAATATCAATGAGGATAAATCTGCTGGTTGCACTGAAATCTGCTCTCAGGAAAAAGGCTTTGGTTTTCACCAGTATTTCTAAACTTTCTTGCCTTACTACCTAGTTGCTTTTTACTATCCTTGCATACAATGTGGTTGTGGTCAAGTTTACATACACCTTAATCCAGCAATGTTGCACGCAGTGTAACTCACAAGCAGTTTAACGCATCACTGTCAGAAGTTAGTTTTAATTTTTTTTAAGCCATTATTTAATGCTTAACAAATAATGTTTCTAACTAATGTAGTTATACATTACACATTCACAATATGGTGTAAAAAAACCATTGTTTAGAATTTAAACCATTCATAATTTCATTTTCTTTACAATATCCATATCTTAGCAAAATTTGTCTTATGTATAATACCCCATTCCCGCCACCAGTAAAAGTAAATAAAATATACGACATGTTCAGTTCCACATACACATTTATGTATACATACCTCTCCTAAAACACGTCCAGAATGGTCTTTAGTTGTGGGAAACCATATACCTCATTCCGATACCATTTGTGATGAATCAGAAAGCATGAGTTCTGTTACTTTATTGTCTTTCTGTGGAGAAATGGTTTTAGTGCAAAATGTTATTTACAGTAGTGTGTCTTCACTCTTCAACATTTTTTTAGTGTCAATATAAATGCAAAGATTTATCAGACCTAACCAAGTTTAAGTTCAACCTGCTTTCATGTCGCGACTAGGGGTGTTTTAAGTAGATTCTTATGTCTACAATTTTTTTAAATATTTAACAAATATTTTTAATCAACCAATATAAACAACAGAATAGGATTCCGAAAAATTTAAATCTTTAAAGAAACAATATATTACTATAAAACATGCAGAACATACATACTATCTGAGAGTTAAATAGTAGTTAAAGTAAAATGCTTAATTTATCTTAGCTAATAAAAATGAGCCAACCTTATACTCAGGAAACACTTTTACTTCCTTTATAATAATTTTTGCTTTATAATTCATTTTCTTTGATCCTTGAATTAGTAGCGGCTTTCTTGTTGGTTGTGGATGATCTAATAGCTGTTTCGTTTTGTTGTTTTATAAAAAAGTTTTTAATTTTGTGCAAAATACCACAATTACTTACATGCTGAGGGGTTTTAACTCGACGGCTTTTATTTTTTGCCTTGTTATAATCCTTCCCATGTTGACATACAAGATTAGTTTGCCTCACCACAACGTATGGGGTCATTTTTTTGTTTTTCCACTCAACACAACTTTTTGCTAAATCTATTTGCAAGTAAAAAATAAATCAAACATTTGTAATTTTTTTATTTTAACCTTATAATAAACAATATCACTTACCAATGGAACGACTGTTGTAAGAAATAAATTTTGTTAAAGTTGTTATTTCCAAATCCTCAACAGCTTGTTTAGCTAATTCATAGGATGGGAGCCACTAAAAACAGAAAGAAAAGTTTTGCAATTCGAATAACCTAAACTTGTATATATATAATAACAGTAGGATTGGTGTTTCACGTTACCTTAATGTTACAACTAGGTTCATTTTCCATGCACTCCTTGTTAGCTGTTTGAGCTTTATTAAAAATCTGCATTGCATAGCTTAGAATTATAAAGGCTCTTTACAATGACAACATAGTAACCACCCGTAAACCTTCTTCTGTGAATTTCAAATAATAACCTTGTTTTTTTACCAATTTGGAACTATTTAAACGAAGAGCCTTTCTAATAACTTGATTTGCAGTTTTTTTTAGCTGAAACTTGTTCCACAATATTGACTAAAAAACATGCTAAAAATATTATTTTGAATAAACATAACAATACTTTTTAATACCATCATAAAAATTAGCAAGAAATACTAAAAAACTGTTTAAAATTCTTTTTTTGCAATACATTTAATTTGAATACCTCGTGCTGTGGAAAGCTTAACACCTTGTACAAAATAGCTTTAAAATATTTTAACTCGTTGTCTGGCGCAATCTTAGTGTATGCATTTGCACTAAGAACATAAACTTCACTTCGCAAAACAAGGTATGGGGTAGTCAAATTTTCATCCCATTGAATAAAACTTTTTGAAGAATCTAAATAATTAAAAAAAAAAGTTCAGGAGGTTTGAGTAAATTGTGTACATTCTTTGATATATATACCATTTAAAACAAAGTGTAAAAAGGTGTACATTTAGTCATTTTAAGTGTTACACCCTAGTATTGTAATCTAGTATCGCAGGAGGAAAATTAGACATGCAACACAAAGTGTACTGTCATATTTCAGCTAACAAATCTTCAGGCCAACAGAGCGATTTGGGTTTTGGTTGGGGTAGTATTAAATTCAATTTCATTGCAAAATTTAATGAGCATAAATTAATTCGGGGGGTGGTGGAAATAGGCTATTTGCTCAGATAGCTTTTTCACGCTTGCAGCTTTAGTGATTATATGTCGATTTGTTAAACTATGTCACCTACTGTACGTTATTAGAGGGCAAATTAATGATTAAGACAGAAGAATAAATACATTTCATACCAAATTCTTTTGTACTTAATATCTTTAAAGACAATTCTGTTGATTCCATTTTTTTCAAAGTATTTCTTGCTGCTACATACGAATCAAACCACTGCAACGCCTTTAAACAAAAATAACGTTAAATATAGTTTTGCTCAACATAAAAAAAACTGTACCTTAATTTCTGGTTGGCGCTGGTCTAGAATCCTACCACCTTTTTTTTTTTTTGAAGGTACAGTAGCAAAATTTAGTTTTTTAAATGTAAATTCCAAAGGTAACAATAAAGCTGGTTAGGCTGGCCATATTTTTTCCAAAGGTGAAAGCATTTTCCCAATAAATTTGTACAGGGGGGTCTTGTCTTGCAAGTGGCGACACCTGGCGTATTTTATTGAAGGTTCACGGTCATATATGTTTGCATTATTTTAATTGTGTAGTTGCCCTTGTGCTGGGTCTACCCTACTGATAAACACACTGTCAGGAAGGGCCAACCCTCTTCTGCACAGCGAGAGCAAAAATAAACCCCTATATGCATGGTGCGACGCCTAGCGGAACTCTTAGCATACCCTATATTATAAATCTCTTGTCACTAGGTGGCAGCACAGAAACTCTGGTCAAGTCTTGGGGTAGCCTTATTCTATTCTTAAAACGTAACTATAAGTGCTTAGTGCGTTAGCCTTTCTTTACAGAGTCGATTCTTTGGGGGTAATTTTGATGAAATATCTACGGCCGCCTAGCATACGAAATTGCATTGACGTGCGCAAGTCTAGAATCCTACCACAATATTTCGGCTTTTTGCCTGAATTTAGAATTGTGTAGTTGCCCTTGTACTGGGTCCACCCTACAGATAAACACACCGTCAGAAAGAGTCAACCCTATTCTGTACAGCGAGAGCAAAAATAAACCCTTATATGCATGGTGCGACGCCTAGCGGAACTCTTAGCGTACCCTATGTTATTAAATATCTTGCCACTAAGTGGCAGCACAGAAACTCTGGTCGAGTCTTGGGGTAGCCTTATTCTATTCCTAAAACGTAACTATGAGTGCTTAGTACATTAGCCTTTCTTTACAGAGTCCATTCTTTGAGGGTAATTTTGGTGGAATATCTACGGCCGCCTAGCATACGAAATTGCATTGACGTGCGCAAGTCTAGAATCCTACCACAATATTTCGGCATTTTGCCTGAATTTAGAATTGTGTAGTTGCCCTTGTACTGGGTCTACCCTACTGATAAACACACCGTCAGAAAGAGCCAACCTTCTTCTGTGCAGCGAAAGCAAAAATAAACCCCTATATGCATGGTGCGACGCCTAGCGGAACTCTTAATTTACCCTATATTATAAAATACTTGCCACTAGGTGGCAGCACAGAAACTCCGATCGAGTCTTGGGGTAGCCTTATTCTATTCTTAAAACGTAACTATCCGTGCTTAGTGCATTAGCCTTTCTTTACAGAGTCAATTCTTTGGGGGTAATTTTGATGAAATATCTACGGCCGCCTAGCACAGGAAATTGCATTGACGTGCGCAAGTCTGGAATCCTACCACAATATTTCGGCTTTTTGCCCGAATTTAGAATTGTGTAGTTGCCCTTGTGCTTGGTCTACCCTAATGATAAACACACCGTCAGAAAGAGCCAACCCTCTTTTGTACAGTGAGAGCAAAAATAAATCCCTATATGCATGGTGCGACGCCTAGCGGAACTCTTAGCGTATCCTATATTATCAAATACTTGCCACTAGTTGGCA
This sequence comes from Ascidiella aspersa, assembly GCF_963924565.1. Classification (NCBI taxonomy): domain Eukaryota; kingdom Metazoa; phylum Chordata; class Ascidiacea; order Phlebobranchia; family Ascidiidae; genus Ascidiella; species Ascidiella aspersa. The sequence continues at coordinate 20,894,853 of NC_139453.1, forward strand.
GCACAGAAACTCTAATCGCGTCTTGGGGTAGCCTTATTCTATTCTTAAAACGTAACTATAAGTGCTTAGTGCATTAGCCTTTCTTTACAGAGTCGATTCTTTGGGGGTAATTTTGATGAAATATCTACGGCCGCCTAGCATAGGAAATTGCATTGACGTGCGCAAGTCTAGAATACTACCACAATATTTCGGCTTTTTGCCCGAATTTAGAATTGTGTAGTTGCCCTTGTACTGGGTCTACCGTAATGATAAACACACCGTAAGAAAGAGCCAACCCTCTCTGTACAGCGAGAGCAAAAATAAACCCCTATATGCATGGTGCGACGCCTAGCGGAACTCTTAGCGTACCCTATATTATAAATCGCTTGCCACTAGGTGGCAGCACAGAAACCCTGGTTGAGTGTTGGGGTAGCCTTATTCTATTCCTAAAACGTAACTATGAGTGCTTAGTGCATTAGCCATTCTTTATAAAGTCCATTATTTGAGGGTAATTTTTCTGGAATATCTACGGCCGCCTAGCATACGAAATTGCATTGACGTGCGCAAAGACCATCTGCATTTTTATGTTTGATACTGATGTATTTGATTAAAACAGTTGCTGGACCAATCGCGCATACTGGTCATAGAGGTCCTTGGACTGATACAGCCAATTGAGAGAAGCGTGGTCAGTCCGCAAAGTAAAACCTTCTCTTAGGAGATAGCAGCGAAATAACTTGGTGGCATAAACGACCGCTAATAATTTTTTGCGCCTGGTGGAATAATTTCGTCCTGATTTAGTTTTGCTGACATAGGCTATGACATGCTCTTTTCCCTCTTTCCACTGCGCTAACACACATCCAATGACAAAATAAGACGCCGTTCTATGCCATTCAAAACAATACGCATTAGTCGCTGGAAACCAGCAGCGGAATTGCAACGACCCATTGGCATCACATTGAACTCGATCATACCCATGTGGCTCGCGAAAGCGGTTCTTTTCGCGGGAAGTCTTATCCATAGGAATTTGCCAATACCCAGATTTTAAATAGTGTAGGCTACTAAAATAGGTGGAGTTAGATAAAATATCGAGGCTTCGGTCTACTGTAGCTGTTTTTCTTTGTCACCTCATTTAGGCCCTGATAATCAATGCAAAAACGAGTTTAATCTGATTTTTCCTCACGAGTACTATCGGGCTCGACCATGGAAATGACGATGGACGTATAAAACCTTGAGTCTTCATCTCGTGGACGATTTCGTCCACTTTCTTCTTCTCAGGTGGTGCCATTCGACGAAAGGGTTGGTCCACTGGGCGAGCATCTCTGGTGTTAATCACATGTTCGACGAGATCAGTTCGTCCTATTTCTGCAGAGTGGGTCGCAAACGATCTGTGACCATGTTGCAAAAGGTCTGTATCCGTGCGAGCTCGCTTGTTGTAAGACCGCCACCAATTTCAATTTCGTCTGTAAAATTCTTGTGGTTTTCTTCAGTTGGGCATACGAAGCTGACGCTCTGTTGGGTAGAACAAGAAAAGTCCACGCATCCGCGGTCACTACAATAACATGGGTGTGTTTAGTTTGTGACCTATTGTGGCATGGGCAAATGACAGGATTTCGGGACACTACGACAGGTTACGTTTAACTTTAGCCTTCAAACAGTTCCATACCTTTCTCGTATGATGGTAACTGCTAAGCCCGTATCAACAAGGGCGCGCACTGACATGTTTTCTATCATAATATTAACGAAGGAATGAGGCCTTTGACCAGATGCGATTTGTACGATAGACTGTTTAGGTAAATCACCGAGGTCAAACCTGCTAGCGTCCTGGTCCAGTGGCTGGTAATAGCCGGAGCGAAGGTCGGCTACCTCTTGTCGTAAATGGTCCATTTTTTTGTCGTAAATGTTGTTTTTTTTTCAGGCAAAAAACTCAGAATAAAGTTATACCCATGTCAATGCTTTAAGCTACCGTATATTTGTTAGAGTGAATATGGGAGAGCTACCACCTCCGGACAACCGTTTCATCCAATAAGGGAGAGGTACGGAATCCATATAGAGGGGAGACGCCGGGTTGAATGGATATAAGACGGGGTCTGCAGAAACGCTCTCCGTCGTAGCATTATTGCTAATTTGGCCTACATTCTGTGAGGGCTGGCACGCAATTCTGGGCGTAGCCATCTTTACGGCTTTAGTAAAGTCGCGCTTTTTTGACACGTTCTTACTAATTGCAGTGGCGAGTGTTCTGTCGCTCAAGCCGCGCAGTAGAACCATACATAACCTCATTTTTTACTGTAGGCTTGTCGCCGCCGTCTGGGTACGCTTGTTCGCCATCGTTTCGCAAACGTATTCTCTTATGCTTTCGTTAACCATTTGACCACTTTCTAGCAACTGTTCACGTTTGTCAACGCTTTGGTAAAGCAAGTTCAGTTATAGCGCACCGTATGTCATGCCACGGGTGTTGGCTTCAAGTGACGTACTGCCTCTGAATAGCTGCAAGGCGTGGAGCTTGGGGCAGATGGAACACCTGGTAAATCTCCCAGAACTGCGGGTGGGGTACCATATACCAGTTCTGTCGACGACGTGTGTAGGTCCTCCTTTGGAGAGGGTTGTATGCCCAGTAGCACCCATGGAAGTTGATCAACCCAGTTGAGTCCGTTTAGACGAGCCATCAACGCAGACTTTAGATGGCGTTGGAATCTCTCGACGAGTCCATTTGACTAGGGATGATAAGAAGTGGTGCGATGAATTTTTACACCGAGCGTGTTAATTATACTTGACTATAGTTGTGAAGTGAACTGGTGGCGCCACGATCTGATGTAATGTCCGCGGGAACACCGAAGCGGCTTACCCAGTTGTTAATAATACACGTGTACAAGTAACGGTCGTTGCGTCTGGCATCAGAACAACTTCCGGCAAACGTTTAAATCTATCCACCATTGTTAATAGAAAGCTGTAAACTTGACATGAAGGCAGGGAACCTACAATATATATGTTCACATGATCGAAAGGCTTACCTGGATCTGCATACCTTACCAGCGGAGCTGCATTGCTTAGCACACCAACCGACTTGTTTGTGGAGGCCGTGCCGAACATATTTTGAGGATATGATTTTTCTAGTGGTCCGAAAAGACGAGTGCGATAAGCCATGTTTGACGTCAAAAAGTTTGCTCTGACAAGGTTGTAGTATAATGGGACGATGATATCCGGTGGACGTATCACATAACAAAACAACTCTTGACGAGCAAAGCGGAATCTGTTCGATATATAGGCCATAGATAGCTGTTGTGTAAGCTTCAACTTCCGCACATTGTTGTGCCGCACCTAAAGATTCGTAATCGATGTTAAGTACATCATTTTGACGAAGATTTATGGATGACAAGCGAAAAAGTGAATCGGCCGCACAGTTGTTTTTACAAATATGCTGTACATCCGTAGTAAACTCAGCAATTTCAGAAATATGTCGTTGTTGCCGCGCAAACCATGGATAAAATGATTTTGCAAACGCGAAGGTTAAAGCTTTTTGGCCAGTAAATGCGGTAAACCTACGCCCTTCTAAAAAGTGCCGAAAATTTTGGACCGCCTGGTTAAGGGCAAGTATAGTTCCCTGTCGAACATGATGTACCTCGTTTCTGGTAGCCGCAAATAACGACTGAAAATGCTAACGGTTTCCAAACACCATCAATTTACTGTTCCAAAACGCCGCCAATAGCTTTATCCGAAGCATCCACTCCATCCGTTTGATGGTAGATGGTACAGGACATTATCTGATGATTTATACCTTTTGAGGAAGTGGTGCTGCTCCATTCTTGTTGATATGATGCCTTCAAAAGTCACTTTCTGCGACTCCGAATATGCCATTGTTTGCGTTAATACCTAACCCATGTTGAACTAAACGGCGAAACAGTTGTCGCAAATTCTGCCTGTGCTCTTGGACAGATGAGCTGGCCACAAGTATATTATCAATGTAGACGAAGACAAATGTCAGGTCTTGGCAAACCGTATCCATAAGACGCTGAAATGCCTGGGCTGCGTTCTTGATCCCGAAAGGCATTCGTATGAATTCAAATAAGCCAAATGGGCTTATGTTTGCGGTCTTGGGAATATCTTTCTGTGCCACTGTGCCACTTCAACCTGGTGATTGTGCCACTGTGCCACTTCAACCTGGAGATACCAGCGTACTAGATCAAGTTTTGAAAATACATTTGCGCCAGACAAGAGCGCAGAAAAATCTTGTAAATGAGGAATTGCGTAGCGACCTGGTTCTGTGACTGCATTAAGTCGACGATAATCGCCACAAGGGCAAGGGTGATTAACAACCAACAGCTTGCGGAACGCCGAATAAAATCCATTTCCAACATTTTGCTGAATTCAGCTTTTGCAAGTTGCAATTTTTCTGGTGGCAGTCTTCGTGCTCTTGCGTGAATCGAATAAACTGCGGTAAGAATATGAAGTGCACACCATGTTTCGTCAATGTTTGCAAAAAGCTTGTAGCCTACAGGAATTCTAAGGAAACTCCATGATTATGTCATTGTAGCGACTTTTCAACTTTGCTACTGTGTACAATCCTTGAGGCGCTTGTGACGCTGTATGCAAGGCGATGCTAGTGAACGACATAGCATTTACAAGGCGTCGGCGCCGCAGTTAACGTGAGTGAGCTCTGAGAAAATCAACGCCAAAGAGGGGGCGGGAGCCATTCGCTAAAATAAATTTCCAACAAAGTGTGCCTGAAACCAAAAACGCGGACACGACGTAGTAATATTTTGTGTAATCAGCAGTTATTCGTTTCAGATCGAAGTGTGGTACGGTCTGCTGAAACCACACGCGCGGTTTGAAGTCCAGAAAATTGGTAGTTTTAAAGAAAGAGCGTTTGTTGTTTGGGCAAAAAGCCGAAATATTGTGGTAGGATTCTAGACTTGCGAACGTCAATGCAATTTCGTATGCTAGGCGGCCGTAGATATTCTAGAAAAATTGCCCTCAAAGAATGGACTCTGTAAAGAAAGGCTAATGCACTAAGCACTTATAGTTACGTTTTAAGAATAGAATAAGGCTACCTCAAGACTTGACCAGAGTTTCTGTGCTGCCACCTAGTGGCAAGCGATTTATAATATAGGGTACGCTAAGAGTTCCGCTAGGTGTCGCACCATGCATATAGGGGTTTATTTTTGCTCTCGCTGTACAGAAGAGGGTTGGCTCTTTCTTACGGTGTGTTTATCATTACGGTAGACCCAGTACAAGGGCAACTACACAATTCTAAATTCGGGCAAAAAGCCGAAATATTGTGGTAGTATTGTAGACTTGCGCACGTCAATGCAATTTCGTATGCTAGGCAGCCGTAGATATTTCATCGAAATTACCCCCAACGAATCGACTCTGTAAAGAAAGGCTAATGCACTAAGCACTTATAGTTACGTTTCAAGAATAAAATAAGGCTACCCCAAGACGCGATTGGAGTTTCTGTGCTGCCACCTAGTGGCAAGTATTTGATAATATAGGATACGCTAAGAGTTCGCTAGGCGTCGCACCATGCATATAGGGATTTATTTTTGCTCTCACTGTACAGAAGAGGGTTGGCTCTTTCTTACGGTGTGTTTATCATTACGGTAGACCCAGTACAAGGGCAACTACACAATTCTAAATTCGGGCAAAAAGCCGAAATATTGTGGTAGTATTCTAGACTTGCGCACGTCAATGCAATTTCGTATGCTAGGCGGCCGTAGATATTTCATCAAAATTACCCCCAAAGAATCGAGTCTGTAAATAAAGGCTAATGCACTAAGCACTTATAGTTACGTTTTAAGAATAAAATAAGGCTACCCCAAGACGCGATTGGAGTTTCTGTGCTGCCACCTAGTGGCAAGTATTTGATATATAGGATACGCTAAGAGTTCCGCTAGGCGTCGCACCATGCATATAGGGGTTTATTTTTGCTCTCGCTGCACAGAAGAGGGTTGGCTCTTCCTGACGGTGTGTTTATCAGTAGGGTAGACCCAGCACAAGGGCAACTACACAATTCTAAATTTTCGGGCAAAATAATGCAAACATATATGACCGTGAATCTTCAATAAAATAGCTAGGTGTCGCCACTTGCAAGATAAGACCCCCCTGTACAAATTTATTGGGAAAATGCTTTCACCTTTGGAAAAAATATGGCCAGCCTAAAGCTTTATTGTTACCTTTAGAATTTACATTTGAAAAACTAAATTTTGCTACTGTACCTTCTGGCGCTAAAAAAAAAAGGTGGTATAATTTTAGACCAGCGCCGTTTTTACTGGCACCATAAAATATTTTTTTTATTGCAACAAGGCAACGTCAAGTTAGGTAAAATCAACTTATATGATATACAAATCTTTGGAATGGCCTTTTTGATCAGTCTAGTTAATGTATTTATTATGTACATTTAACTATGCTGGTTGGTAACGCTGTTCTGACAACAACATTTTTTAGCATTTATTTTCGTATAATAGTAACAGCAGCAGGTAGCAGTAAGGTTTAATTGAAGCTATATGCATAAGTAGAATCAGGTATTTTATTTAATTGCTTTTAATATCTCATGGATGTCCTGAATTAGTTGCTGTGTTTTATATGATGTTTGTCTGTGTAATCCACTAACAAACATTGGCCACCAGATTCCCAATCGATCACTAACTGGTGTTCAAATGTCAAAATGTGGGATATTATCACATTCCGGTGCACTTTTTGTTTATTGTCATTACTCTGGTAGGAAGACATATTCGTGCCTAAATAACTTATCCATAATACAAAATCTCTGCAAATAATTACTATTTTCTACACAGCAGCAACTCTGTTGTATTACAAATAGAAAAACAACCATAACTAAGGAAAACAAAGTCAAATGACACTTGTAATTAAACAAGAAAATAAAAGGTAAATTGGTAAAAAGTTTTATGTTGCATTTTCTATAAAGTACCCTTTTTGAATGTTGAAAATAAATAAAGATTTAATAATAATGTTAACAAAATGCTATCTATGTTTAATGAGTAATTCATTATATGTCAAACTACCACCTTCGGTGCTTTCAAGTTTATATTAGTTTTAGCCAGTTGTTGGGTGACAATATTGATTTAAAAAATGTAAAAATCTTAACAAATTCCTATGTTTTTGGTAAAATTTATGTTTTTTCTTGTTGGTTCTCATTACACGTCACATATTCAATGAGACAAAAGTGGTCCAGAATGTATGTATTATTTTGTGTCTTGCATTAATTCTTGCTCTTTAAATCATTCCGATAAAAATATACCATCGCACGACAGCATTCCATCCTCAGCGAACTTAAATCATTCCGATAAAAATATACCACTTCGCTGTTGTTCCATGTTGTTGTTTATTGCATTTTTTTTACACAGTACAAAAGTCTTCAGGAAATATTTACAGGTTAGCACACATCTATATTATTAAATCTAAGTAATCTGAGATACTCCAATCAGCAACAACAATTATATTGTTAGTTTAATATCAAACTAGTTACATGAAAAAAGAAACTTGCACTGTTATTCATCAATATTATTATTTGTCATAAATTCATGCATTGTTGAAATTCTGATATTTATTAAAAAATAACTATACTCATGCAGTTTAAGTGGAATTACTTGCAGACTTTACTTAAATGGTTTAGTGATGAATTCCAGTTCAAAAAATCTAGGTGTGTTCCTGCAATCAAAATTATTTGACTAAACCTATTAACAGTCACAGTGCGGACTAAACCGGTGCTGTTTCAAATTTTTTGAATGTTTTTGTTTCAATATTTATATTTGTAAGGGATTTGTCTCAAATATAGCTTTTTTAACCTAGGGTTTATTCCTAAACAAAAACCTCGTGGTCAGCCTGTGTATGTGACGCTCTGTTCGTTTTAAGGCATTTCTAGTCAAGTCAACCTGTCCTTAAATCATCCAGGAAGCAATATGTTTTACAATTGCAACGTTTTCAGTATTTCAATAATGTGGAAGGCTAGAAAGTCAAGAAAGAAAATGAATACATTTTCTAATAATACAGATGTGTTACTGAAAATTATGCTACTTCAGTAGAGTGTAAACATAAAAATAATCGTGCTATTTTGTATGTTTTCTGAAACAGCTCTGAGATTTCAATATGGAATAACCGAGGATTTTGTTTTACAATTAAAATTTGTTAAATTAACAGAATTTAGGCAAAGGTAATTTTTAAGCAATAAAGAAAACCACTGTCGGAAATTTAAAATGAATTGTTTTCGTCTTGTAGTTTTTGTTTTTGCTGTTGCAGTAGTACAGACACAAGGTACGTAATAGTGTAAAAACGAAAAACGAAGTAATACCAGTCCAACGTGTGTTTGGTTTAGGAACATGATAACACAATACTTGTTGCCTTTTCTTTTATTTTTTTTAATATTTTGTTATCATCCAAAAGTTCCCCAGGAATTATGGTAAAATAAACATTATAGTTTCAGCCCTGGCAAGTTAGGAACTTATAATTAGGTTTTATAATTGTACTATACTCTTAGTGAACAGCGTTGAAAATAATTGGATTTATCCAAGTATGTTGCATTCTTATGTAGAGCATAGAGTTTCCTTCTCATTGAGTTGTATGTGTTCATCATGTGGTAAATTTTTACATCACCTAACAAGACAACCGTAGTATATAAAAACATATCGTTTTAGATAAATTCTACATTTTAGATGAATTTGTACAGTTAGGGTAACCTATAATCAAAATAGGATTATATAGAAAGAGATTCGAGACATAACTTTCTATTTTCGGTAGGCCTATAACGGAGAAATTTGTCACTGAAATCTATATGAGTATAGTTAAACAACGCTCGGTTATTCATAGCTCTCAAATGTTGGAAATGTCAGTCGGCAAGTATCACGCAATGCAAGTCTGAAGGGTCATGGGAACTTTGTGCACGAAACGAGGTTTGTAATTTACATGTTGAAATAATTGATCGTTTGACAGTATGACTGGTAGCCTTTAATATAGGGTTACCAACTATTTTGGCTTAAAATCAGGACGTTTCCAATCAGTCACCAAATCCATAATTTTTGTGGTTGTTTAAGTGTGACGTTAGCAAATACGTCATAGCGTGTTTAGAGCAAACAATATCTGGACCAATTACCCGCTAAAGTGACGTTTGAAGCATGTGGGTTTTATATTACAAGTCTCATTGAACTAATTTGCCTCGGCAATCAACCTCGCTATTGCTTCAATAAGTTTTGCTGTTGTCTGATTACAATTCCACACAATTTGTGTTGGCTGGTGTTGAGCTGGCCAGCCAGAAGCCGGCAAGCAACACAACCACTCACTGTATTGTCTAAACAAGACTGGATATATTGATATAAGGTTTCGCATAAATAAGTTGAAAGTTTGCATAAAAGAGGAAAGGCGACACCAAAAAGCGGAAATGATTTATAATCCAGCGCCTTTTTGGCAGCCGGGAACTTTAACAATAACGCGTTCACACAGGTGAAATACTTTTATCTATAACGGAAATATATGTGTCACGATATAACATTATTCATGTGTGAAACAGCCGAATGCTTTGTTCTCAGTATAACAGCGAGTGTTTGGTAAAAGGCGTAAAAAAGTGACAAATCATAAAATATTTGATAAATATACAACAGGATGTTTTTGGTAAGGATGCGTTATGACAATTTTGATAATTAGACGAGAAATAATAAAGGGGCGCATGTTTTTGTTGTTCGTTAATTACTTAAAACGATTAATTAAACACGTAAAATGGCCACTGCCACCACAGATACTCGACCGCTAAATTTTTGGCCAGGGTGCATATAAAGCCCTGGCTATTTGTTTCCTTGTTTGTGTTGTTATGTTTTTTTTGTTTGTGGAATGCTCGTGGAGCGTTGGTCGCGAATTGTCCGATCATTGAACGCGTTTGCGCGATTGTTTTTTTATGCTTCAATTCATGCTTCTTCGACATTTGTTTCATTGTTCTTGTGTGCCAGGTGGCACGCTTCTTTTGTGTTGCAAGATGATCTTGACGTCAGCATTTGCTGATTGCTTGAAACATCGTTTGCTTGCTGTTCGAACTCAATGTTCGCATCTTGACGTCAGCATTCGCTGATTGTTTGAAACATCGTTTGCTTGCTGTTCGAACTCAATGTTCGCCATGACAGAGCAGTGCTGTTTCGCTTTTGCCGTCGAAATTTGTGAAGCATCTGGGGAAAACCCCGTTCGGTGTTCTTTTGAAAACCGATCCGCGCCTTGCGTTTGATCTCTGCATCGCCCAACGCTTGTTTGTGTTTGTTTCTGAAAATTAAAATAATTTTCGGCAGATATGTTGTCCAAATATTGGGGAGTACACTGTGGCAATTTAGGCCATTCAAACACACACTTACACTTTGATTGCGAATATATTCTTTAGTCTTTATATATATCAATTTTTCTTTTTGGTTTTTTCATTATTGAATTTTTTTTTATATATATATATAGGCGCTTTAGGTTACATTTCAAATTCACACAAATTGCAATTCATTACAATACATAATTACTCACATTACACATCTCTTTGCGATTCAATACAAAATTAAATTCTATTGATTTTTAACATTGAGCAACATTTCCTTAAAAATTTGCATATTTTAGTTTGCACAATTCGTTCAATGTAAGTTTTAAAATAACGACGCATCACAAGAAAATACGCTTTAAAGTTGCTGCTTATTCACTATTGCTTTCAACAAAAGGCAGGAAATGGGGTGTTCCTAAAGTTGTGATTTGAAAGCTAATGTTTCACGTGTGGATAAATCATTATGCTTTTTGATACGAGGTATTTAAACTCGTGTGTAAACGCGGCTGGGTGATGAGAGAAAAACAGACAAAAACCCAAAACGTACCAATTGTTTAAAAGAATTCGGAAATTTAACACAAAATTATTTCGTGCGCAACAAAATTAAGTCGTGATTCACAAGTTTAACGCTTTGATTTCAAACTATTGAGCTCCAAGCACAAAAATTAAGCTCTTTTAACATTTATCAAATATCGTGCGATCGACGTTTAAGCTTAGACTTCATAGATATAGACTATACATAATTTGCGAAATGCGATACATAATGGTTTGATAAACAGTCGCATAAAAACAATTTACAGACCTTTCGGTCGGTATTTTAATAATTATACATATATATATTAAAAGTATAATAGATTTTCACCTGATAAACTAGGCAGAATCAGTTATTGTGAAATCCATAATTCCGTTTCGTTTTCCATGATTCCAAACGGTGGTGATGTCTTTATCGGCAACGCTTGTTTATATTTAGTGTTCCGTAATCCAAGCAAATGCTTTGCTGACGATATGGAGCGTCTTTCGATGTATCTTTCGACGAGATCAATTCTTCCAACAGCTAGCTTCTTGCAGGTTTCAAACATAATAGTTTTTAGGCAGTCGCTTGTAGGTGGTTCGTTCGTCACTCGTCGGGCATCAATTTGAAGCATGTGGGTTTTATATTACAAGTCTCATTGAACTAATTTGCCTCGGCAATCAACCTCGCTATTGCTTCAATAAGTTTTGCTGTTGTCTGATTACAATTCCACACAATTTGTGTTGGCTGGTGTTGAGCTGGCCAGCCAGAAGCCGGCAAGCAACACAACCACTCACTGTATTGTCTAAACAAGACTGGATATATTGATATAAGGTTTCGCATAAATAAGTTGAAAGTTTGCATAAAAGAGGAAAGGCGACACCAAAAAGCGGAAATGATTTATAATCCAGCGCCTTTTTGGCAGCCGGGAACTTTAACAATAACGCGTTCACACAGGTGAAATACTTTTATCTATAACGGAAATATATGTGTCACGATATAACATTATTCATGTGTGAAACAGCCGAATGCTTTGTTCTCAGTATAACAGCGAGTGTTTGGTAAAAGGCGTAAAAAAGTGACAAATCATAAAATATTTGATAAATATACAACAGGATGTTTTTGGTAAGGATGCGTTATGACAATTTTGATAATTAGACGAGAAATAATAAAGGGGCGCATGTTTTTGTTGTTCGTTAATTACTTAAAACGATTAATTAAACACGTAAAATGGCCACTGCCACCACACGTTATACATACGTTCATGTTTAACGCAAGGAATAAAACGCAAATCAGGTATCGCTTTTCAGCAAGTTAAGACAGACCAAATACAACAAACCTATATTGGTGTAACGTATTGAAAATGTTGTCTTACTAAAAACCCGACATTTTGGTTGAATATGGACGGAAAAAAGTCCTCAAAATCGGGACTGTAAAATCGAGACGTATATGGTAAGTCAACTGTAATATGAACATTTTTATTTGTGTGCAAACACGGAATATGGCAAGCCCGACGAACGATTTTTATATCTGTCAGGTTTAAACGATGAACAAAACTTCAAGTAACAATATAAAGTTGGATTGTAATTAGTAGTGAAAGTATTTTTGTGTGTTTTGTTATGTACGTGAGTTATCATATATTGTGTAATTTGAGCATCTTAACATTGAACAATGAACTTACTTAATTAAATCGCGTGTATTTTAATTAATTATTATCGAAATTTAACAAAACAAACTCGCATTATTTACTCGAACGCATACAATCATGTGCGTTACTTGCTACCAAGGAAACGAATGTTGTATAAAGCTAATTTATTTAATGCGAGTGGAATGCCTGTGGCATCAATCATTATGCTCTTAAATTAAGAAACCTTAAACTTAAAAGGTTTGCTACTTTGCAGCAAAGCTGTCATACTGAGGTGCGCACTCGACGGTCGAGATTGGAAAGTATTTCAACGGGATGTAAACAAACCCAAGCCTGTGTTAACGATGCATCACAGGTTCGTAGATTATAGTTAGGAAATACATCACTTTTCTATCATAAAAAACATCAACGTGCTGCTGCGCAAGCGCACGTCAAACTCGGCACTTGATTAGACGAGTATTCTTACTAAAGCACATAATCTGACTCAAATAGAACAAAGTTGTCAGCAACATGAATTAACCAGTCTAAAAAGGTATATAGTTTGCATCACCGAAAGTTCGAATATTGTTTTATGTATGACCCGAAGTTCGAATCTTATTGCATTTGCAAACCGATTAAAATGCCCACGCTCATGCCCTATTGCTTTATATTACTTAGACAGGCATGTTTTTCATGAGACACAAAACAACCAAATCGCATTTTCGAGCGACATAAAAGTTTTGTGCAATTTTAGAAAACATTAAGGTAAAATAATAATAAACTTGTATCTCACAACCAAACGAAGTTTTAACTACAAAATATAACTTTTGGATGATGTTCCTTGATATCATTATGCCTATTTTCTCTTCGTTTTCAGCCAGGATGCATCCCTGGTGGGCAGACTTCAGTTTGCAGGTGTTGCTGTTCAAGAGACCGTTGTAACCAGCAGCTAAAACCAGTTTGTAAAGGAACGACGCCACGACATAATCCCATGCCAAGTATAGTATAAATCCAGCCTCTGCATTTGATAGTTACGGCTAACGTACCATTATAGTCTAAATGCATAAAAGTGCCTGGTTCGCTAAACCGGCTTTCTTTTGATATAGCGTATTATAAAAATGTAATGTTTGTATTTACTTACATTTTATTTTCAGCGCGGAGGCTGTGTCATCGTCACAGCCCAAGGTGCTGGAATTATGTTCATCTTATACGAAGACCGCTCATTTTTGAATGTTTTAGCAACGGCCAGCCTGTGTCGAATCGTGCAATGAACAGATGTGGCACTTCGTGCCATTTTAGCTGTGATGAAGGTATGCTAATACGGTTTTTAACTTCAGTTATGACATTTTACATTTTCTAACAACGTTTTAAGTTTTTACATTTTGTACTTTTAAAACTTTCTACGAATGGTGTGACGCAAATAGGCATTGCTATTTTATTATCATGAAATACAAATTTTTCGTTATTTTTAAACGTAAGACTAAAAAGTACTTGCTAGAATAAAAAGTAAACTTTAATCAGGTCACTTTTCCTGTTTATATACCCATTTTTAATTGTTTAATTTACATTTTATTATAAAAATATATAGGTTACAAACTTGTTGGGTATGACGAACTCAGATGTCGATTTAGCGAACGATCAACCAAGTTCAGATGGTCTCACAGCATTCCAAGATGTGAACGTGAGTATAGTGTACCACTGTGCGCATTATCCGTTATTTAATAAAACAATGACGGTTCGGTAAACGCTTGATGTTTTCATTTACAAAGCTTTTGGGATAATTTTTATCATCCATTACAATGTGAAATATGGTCCTGCCAGTATGGTTCTCAACCGCGGCTCTGAGAGTGGCTTTTAATGATCTTTATGGCGGCTTAAAGTTAAATTCGACATATCAACCATTACCTTTGGTAAAATACTTGATTATCTGCTATACTTAAATCAATAATCTATTTCCCTTAAAAATTAACTTAAAAGCTTGTTGGTAAAAAGTCAACAATTCTGTTACACATTTTGAGTTCGCATGACGTAGTTAATAAAACGCTCCAATAAATATAACATAAAACCATGACATCACAACACATCTATAAACGGCAATGCTTTCGTGTTTGATCGAAATGAACTAAGGAGCACATACCAAGGGGCTGATCCAGGGGGACACCAGGCCAAGCCCGCTAAACTATATATATTTTTTAATTTCGTAGCGCTTTGCGCCAATTGTTTTCTGTCGTTAATGTTTTTGTCGGTTTTAGGGACTTCTATTTAATTCAGCCCAAACCGCCATGCAAGGTAAACATGTCCTGCAGGGCGAAGGCTGCAGTAATAATTCACAAACTCTACTAAGTGCAGTTTTTGTTTAACTATATTACACAATAAATGCCATTATATCCCTCAAAATGCGAGTCTCTTTTATGTGGCAGCATCACGTATATCCTTTATATTGAAAGTTTTGCTAAATTTTTGCGCACGATTTATTTGAGAATAGCAAGTGTTTTTAGGAATAATTGTTTAATAATGTTATTATGTAACTGACGTCGTCCCTTAAAAGTTGCATGACCATATCCAAACAAAATCCTTGTTCCAACCCTGCATATAACACATGTCACGATGTCAATACCAAATGTCACGATGTCAAAATACCTTTTGAAGAATGGTCGCCTACTTCAGGAAGAAAATAGTACGTTTCAGAGTAAATGGCAAGGGAAAGTTTTTAAATTTAAAAAGAACAAATAACCCATCGCCTTATTTGTGTTAAATTTCGATCACGATATTTCTCTGCACTCTTTTAAAAAAAGGTCTGCTTAAATTTGGCTCTGAACGCTGACAAAGGTTACCACTGGCCCGACCAGGAGCGGCCTCCACCCACTTCAAACGCCTTTTTTACGTTTTGCGTATTTCATGTCCTTCTTCGGTATGCAACACCGCTTCAAAAGGCATAATGTTTATGATAAATCACATACCTTGAAAAAAAGAGTCATGAATAGTTGGATCCCAAATATGTCTATCTTTACAGCGAACACTTGCGACCCGTCGATGATGCATGTTCATCCACCACTTGAATGCACAGATTCCAATCTTGTTGGCAGCGAATGTCTAAAATTGTGTCCTAGCGGATATCATCCTAATCACGGCAATCCAATTCGATGCGGTAAGGGTAAACTGGTTTTGATATGAGAAAGATGTTCACAAGACAAATGTATTTAAATCACAAAACAACAAAAATATTTTAACGTTTTTTTTGATATTCGGTATAGAATTACGATGCGTTGATATGGATTAGATTCTAATATTCTAATCATTGGAAGATCTTATACCGTTTGCGAGAAGCTATATTTTTCTTTAGAATTGTCATTTTAGTTTAGTAGTCAAGCCTATTCTTATTTTGGTATCACCACACTGCCTTTAACTGTACGATTTGAATTTCTCATAATTTGTGCTTTAACACAAAATATATTTAGAATAATGGCATACAAACGTACACCCAACAACATAAATACTATTCTAACATAAATTTACATAAACTCTCACCTGAACATGTCAATAGAATACCTAAAAACAAAGGAAAGTAGGGGGGGCGCAAAACTTTCAAAATGTGCTTTATAGGCGCTGGAGGGCAATGGATTGGTGAGGTTCCACAATGTGTTGCGGATGATTGTCAGCCTCAAACTCAACCGGAACACGGTGATGTTTCTTGCAGCGACGCCAGCAACGAACACAGCAACTGCACGTAAGTCTATAATTGCCATGGGTTCCAGTAAAAACATTTTTCGTCGTTCCTGTAAGAAAATTATTCTACTTTCAACCCTGAATTTCGCTTTAGGTTTTCTTGCGATCACGGGTACCAATTGGTTGGTTCCAAATATCTGCAATGCTTACGACAACAAGGTCGAGGAGCCGAAGCTTTTCCGCGAAACGACAAGATAACCATCGTTGAGCCGCGTGTTACAACTCCAAGATGGATTCCATCTACTCCACCAGTGTGCAAAAGTATTACCTTCATGCAATTAAAATAACACAGTACCTGTGGTTGAGACAATGCGAAAAAATACATGTTTTTTAAAGCTATTTAAATCTCAAGCACACAAATGAGCACAAAATTCAGGATTATAATGCTACAATGCAGTTACAACTAGGGCTGCGGAGTCGGTTAAAATAAACCGAGTTCGAATCCGCCATAAAAAAGTAAAGTCGAGTCCGACTCCCGAGTCCCGGGTCCGATTCCGGCCAAATGTGGGATCTTGTCGAGTCCGACTCTACATCCTATATTGTACCCATTAACGTAACATAGTTAAGGTACAGCAATTTACTTATAGGGGTGTCATATAATTTATCCACCCACAATAGAGGGTTAAAAAATATTCTATTCCACCTTTACAATTTATATATTGCGGAAATATTAGTTTCAAAAATGCTACTGCGCTTGCGCACGTCGCGTAGTTATACTCGAGTCCCGAGTCCGACTCCAGCAAAACAAACCGACTCCGTAGAAGCCCAAATGCGACTTCGGCTCCGCAGCCCTGGTTAGAAGTGCTGACCGCGATAAGCTTATATAGGTATCGTAAGAAATATGGTATATAAGCTCTTGCAAAATTTTGTATTGACAAACAATATAAAACAAATTAACGTTTCGTTTTTCTTTATGTTTTCAAAGGCGATTGTTGTTCATAACCAGCTTAAAATTGATTCTTGTTTCTTAATAGAAATATATTTGGCCAAGGCGGGAGATGGCTTTACCAGTACTTTGCATCTTAAACAATCGTGTTGCTCATATAGTTATCGAATGGACCTCATGGGGTCCATGGTCTCCCAGATGCTCTGTGACGTGCGGTAAAGGCGAAAGTACAAGAAAGAGATTGTGCGTCGTGGGTCAGAAAGGCGCTAGTGGTTGCAAAGGATCCGATATAGAGAGGAGAGCGTGCGATCGTGGACTTTGCATAGGTAAGTTGAATTTTTGGCTTGGCTTGGCCAAATTTCGTCTTACTCTGCGATATCTTAGATTCCAATGGAAAACCTTTTATGTTAATCAAATGCACCGCAAACTCTGTCTATCTCTTGGGTTTTAGCAAAAACTTTACCTATTGATATAACTAGTGAATTTTTTTATTTTATTTTCATTTAGTCGTGTTTATATAAACTGTTCCTATACCTGATTTCAGGCGGGACAGTTCCGTTTTAAATGGGTCTTTGTCCCGTCGTCCCGCGTTTTGAATAGCCAACATTTTACGGATATAAGTTTACTGTGATAGGTCCGTTTTGCCAACTTGATGAAGAGTGTTACCTGTGTGAATTTTATTTTCTTGCCTTAAATATCAATATAATTGCTACGTCGCTATAGCGTGCAATTGGTCCAGTGGTTGGGTTGATTGCAGCGTGTGCATTAACGACATAGTTGAGTATTAGTAGGTTTTGTGTCTCGACGATAGGAATTCAAAATAGTATTATACTATATTGTAAAATAATAGTTAATTGTATTGTAAATATTGTTGCTTCATATATATTATTGTGTTTTTCCATATAGTAGTTTAGTAGTAGGAGTGTAAATTGTACGACAAATAAGAAGTTAAATAAATAACGCAGGAAAATTTAGATTTTATTTTTTTCAGTGTACAATTTCTTTTTTCGGTGTAAATTTAATCAAGATAACCGAGACACAAGTTGTCTGTATGAAAAATGTGCCGAACGAATAAACTAGCAAATCCAAGTTTTCTCGCGCAAATTTTTGACTTATTCATTCTGCGTAATCAACCGAAATACATTTAGTCCTGTTTTTAATTGCACATTCTCGCCCTCTTTAAGTTGCGTGTTTGGGGTCGTCACGCTATGACGTATTTCTGTGACTTAAAACTTATAGGACCACAAAAAATGCTCAATCTGTTTGAAAGCGTCCCTATTGTAAGGTCAAAAATATAGTAGCCTCTTATCATGCTCGTACAATATCCACTACGCATATGCGTTTAATTTAGCCATACGTATATTAAAATATTCAAATTTTGATGCTTGGAAAAAAATGCAACAAAAACAGCTAATCGTTTAAAAATATAGATATTTTTACGTTTCTAAACGGGGTTGCAGTGATGCATTCAGCATGGTGCTAGACCTATAGTGTGAACAAAGAAATCACATTAAATTACTCATTTAAAGTCTACGTTTGGAATTTTAACCTACATATCAAGTAGGCCTGGATAAATTAGGTACCGTATACTATGCGACGTATAAATTTAGAATGGACAGCTTGGAGTAAGTGGAGCTCTTGCTCAGCGTCATGTGCTGGGGGAACCCAATTTAGAAATAGAGAGTGTTTAAATGGCAATCCTGGTGACAGCGGATGCCCGTTACCCGATGAAGAAAATGAAAGATGCAATTCGGACGTTTGTCCAGGTAACTTGTCATCCTGTAGGTGAGATATTACCAGTGTTGTAGTCACTGAAATTAGTAGTATCAATAAACTTAAAGATAAGTCTTGTGTACAAATGACTGATTTAAGATGATTGATTAAATGACTTGACCTAATTTAGTAAATCTCCTGATCTTTTTGTTGAATTATGATAATATAATCTCCAATTTCTGTACAATACATGTTAAATAAAAAGCCTATAACCCGTATTTAATGAAGTTTTGTAAGGTAACTTACAAATCAATTGGATCTATGTCTGTTAAAAAGATTTGTTAATAATACTGTTATTAATTCATACTTTTTTGCCAAGATTCCGTGCTAGAATATTCTAATTTAAAAAATTAAAATGATTAGTTTACTTCTGATTAAACACCTCCTGATAAACCTGTATGTATAGTGTGCAAGGAACTTCCACCAATAGCAAACGGTCGATACGCGTGCACCGACGGCCAACACGTTGGAAGCGAATGCTCTTTCGGCTGCAATTTGGGCTACTCTCTGAACCGGGGTCAGCCAAACAGCACAGTTTGCGAAGTACGCGATGGGATGGCGAATTGGAACAACAAACTCCCGACATGCGTCGCTGGTATGAGATGGCCACATATAAATTTAACTAAGTTATTTAAAAGGCTCAAAATACATTAAAAGCGGCTTAGTTTTTTGTAAGTTTTCATTGTTTGCATTAGTACACAAAATCATATACAAGAGAGCCGTCTTACTTTGAGAACGACTAGCATTTTAATCCGAATGTAACATTCACAGGTCTTGAAATAGAAGGCTTTAAGCTTGTCATGTTACAGATGCTATAACAGTTTCTCTCTTAAAACATACAAACACATATTTGTCTTTATAAATAGAGACACAATAGGTTACTGTACTTTTAATAAAGCGTTAGCCTAATATTAAAAACACCTTGCCAAATATTTGGGTCGCGTAACCTTGGGATTGTAATTTTGAGTCACGCCTAGTAGTAATTACGGACCCCTGCTTCAAACAACGAATGGAGATGAATTTAATGGCAAATTTATTATCATTTTCTAATTGGCATATGTCGCAAGAATCTGTAATTGGTATGACGCTTTTTGTCACTTATATTCACGCAATACCACACTTACATTTCGCGCTCTTATTGAATCCTAAATATATTTAAAAATAATAAAAATAAAACTTTATTTGTACTAAAAATGAATTTGAACACACTCTATAGCCGAGCGTATTATTCTTTCTTACAGAATAACAAAAGGCGCGTTTTCCAAACAGTTTAACGAACTAAGTTTTAAAAAAATAAATCCCACAGAGATTGCGCCATGCAAGCCGGAAGTATTGTCGGACGTGGTTTTTGTTCTGGACTCATCGGCATCAGTCAATCTCGAAAGTCAGTTCGAAGCAGTTTCTAATTGGGAGAGGATTCTTGACTTTGTCAACAACGTTATCGGGTATGACGAGCGTATGCTAGCACTTTTCAATCCCAGACCTAAATAGTTTCACGGACAAATGAACATAATTGTCGCTTTCATTACATCTAAGAAGCCAAAAATAATACTATTTTGTCTTTTTTTGCTCATTTATTTTCTTTTGCGTTAAAGTGTTTATGACAAAAGCCTAAATAGTTGGTGATTATTATACGTTTAATAAAATGTGTAAACTTTTGTCCCAGTGTTTTAATGAAATTCTCGGTCTAATAAATTTCCTAAATCGATACGTTGAAGTTAAACTGCATTTGAAATTAAAAAGCAGCAAAAAAGAAAAAAATCGTATGATAATATTTCATAAAATCGCAGCGCATTTAAAATGCGAAACGACGCCACTCGAATAGCGGTGATCACATTTGGCGACAGCAACCCGGCATTGAGCGGACAACACATTTTCTTCACTCAATACGCCAACGACAAGTCGGCATTACAGGCGGCAGTTCTTCGACTTCGATACCTCGACACAGACTGTAAGATATTCCACGATAACTAAATGGCGGCTATCTGTACATTTATAGCAGATATACTGAAACTTTCAGGCTTAGCGGTCTGTGATAGTAGGGGAGTATTATTAAAGTGTATGTTCCTGCCTTGACAAGATATATTTTTATCTTACAGAGAAGAATTTAGAGTCGTGTTGTCAATTAACTAGCGAGAATTGTTTTTGACGTATATAATTTTATTCGTTAGAAGATTCGAAGATCTTCTGTAAATGTGCAAATAAACATACCCTGATCAAAGTATGTGTTTAAGTTTAAGTCATGTAGTTTACGAACTATAAAAACTTTTTAAAAATGTGTAACAGAATCATTTTTCATATGACTATTATACGGACACCGACAGTGCGCATGTGAATCACTTAGCAAAGAGAAATAGTAGTAATGAATTTTGCATTTTAAAACGTAGGCCTATTAGCTTTTACCAATCTAGTTTAAGGTCTCCTCCGTGAATAGTTTATTTGAAACATATAGGAATAACATAGCCATTCTTCAAACGGCTTCAAGACCCTGATTACCGCGTTTGCGTTCAATGTGTAAATCGACGGCAAAACATACAATATAATAAAAGTTTATTTTAGCTACAAATACAGGAGCAGCATTGCAATATGCCGATAATGTACTATTCTCTGCTGCTAATGGAGACAGGCCTGACGTGCCTAACAGTTTGGTTGTGATTACGGACGGCAATTCGACGGACGATGTACTTCAACCTAGCAATGCTTTGAGGAGCAGAGGTGTAAAGGTGTGTGTCGAAATTTGTTACTTTTATCATTTTTATTCCTTTCGTCCGGCCCGCGATGGGATTTTGAGTGGCCCGCAGACAGTTTCCGGTGTTACATGATAATGTGGCCCGCGGCAACAGTCTGTCGTAATCCCCCACTACTTGCCCCAAGTAGCCTACTTTTCACTTAAGTCAGCTAGAAGCAGTATGTTTGCTGTGCAATGAAAGTGGTGTGTTTAAAGAGTACGACATTAGCCGCCATTATGCGACAAAACATATAGAACGGTCATGTTCAAATGGCGGATCGCGATCCGGTTCCGGATCTTTTCAACCTTTTGTGCGGATCTTCTAATGTAGTCTTGAAAACATAAACTTGCTACAGTGTCTTATGTGAATACCTATTGTCAGTGTTGATAAATTTTGTAAAATATCAAGCATAGAACGAGACTCCCAAATGCTAACCTTTGTGAGCGTTTGAGGATATCAGTTAGCGACAGAAAGCCCCAATTCGATGCTATTGTAAGACCTGAAGTCTAAAACAGAGGTCGGCAACCCACGGCCCGCGGGCCGGATGCGCCCCGCTTCGCGCGAATGATCTTACTACGTCCAAATTGTTCACGTTTTGATTTTGCTGGAAGAGCAACTCTCCGTTATATATATTTTTTTTAATTTTTTATTTTCGGTAATGTAATAAAACTTGCAACAAATTTAAAAGAAATGCCGGTATACATAAAAAACGCGCTCGCTTCGCTCGCCACGTGCGCCCTGACTTAAAAAGGTTCACAAACACTAAACAAGGTTAACTATTAAAGTTATCGCGTTTCTTTAAAGTAGTTTTATTACACTTTTAATTGGGAGTATGAATGACGACGTTTGGGCTCGAATTTTAAACCAAACAAACGCCCTTTTTCGCGCTTTACGCCAACGCTTTACTGCCTCCTTAAATGTAATTAAACACGCTTTTAAGTGAAAAAAAAAAGATCCGAGGTCCGCCTGATTAAAAGTTGTTCTAACATTTTAATAACACAATTCTCAGTTAAATTTTTGTGCTTTCTGAGTTTGGTGTTGGCCCGCGACTAGAAAAAGGTTGCCGACCCCTGGTCTAAACCAACTCATCATTTTTATCACTGAAACAATCTTGGTGCTGTAGCACACTTCACTTTTGACTCTTTCAAAGTTATCAATATGTTGTAGGGTACATTTACATAAATAAAGCACCATAAAATTAAAGCGTGTCTAATATGTTTACTATTCGCATTTGGTGGATCATCATGTTGTTAGGTATGACTGTGGTGGATCATGGCAGAAATCATTTGAACACCCCTGATATAGACTATGGCAGTCCAATTAATATATCGATCAGGAATCCGGCCCGCCTAGTACTTCATTTCCCATATCAGGCCCGCCGACTGGAGAAGTTGCCCGCCCCTGGATGCAACCATACCACAGTAATGCGCTATTTGCCATTTGTTTTTGAATTTGCCGGTTTATTTCTGCGTTGCATATAGCTTATAATATTTTCACACATAGAAAATATTGTTTGACATGAACCTGGCTTGTTGTTACAGATTCTAGGTGTTGGCGTTGGGGCAAATGTTGTCAAACATCAAATGATCGACATTGCTCGGCCAACTGAACCGGTTTTACTTTCGGACGGATTTGCGGCGCTTGACCGTCTCCTTGCGGCCGAAGTTGTGCGAGACTTATGTTCAACAAGTAAGGTTTATCTTCCATTTCAGGTATTTCTAGTTTGGAAATAGATAAAATGTATTTTGGGGTAGGTATACCATTTCGAAATCAACGAGTATAGTATACATAGTATACTCGTTGATTTCAATCTACAGTATAGATCAGGGGTTCTTAACCTTTTTTGTATGTTTTACCCTTTTAACAAAAATGAATGTCAGATTAACCCTCAACATATCACATTTAAAAGTGCTCATTTATTAAAAATTTCATCAGTTATATTTAATGCGGCGGCTTTCCTTACTTTGGCAACGAGTTGTTTTATGCCTTAATTGTAAAGTAGTAGATAATACAAAACGAATATCAGATTCAACATGCTTTAGATTTGATAGTAAGCAATGCAGAGATTCGTATCAATTCGCATAGAAAAACGGAACCAGAATATTTAAACTAAACTTAAAACACGCTGCTCACAGATACGTTACCTATAAATCTATGCCGTGACTGCCGAAAAGCTTATTATTTCAAGCAGCAAATGACGTAACAATGATGTAACTAAGAGATAATCAAAGTATTCTTTCGAATAACAAAATCTGCCTGAATCCGAATGGTGAAAACAAACGATTCTGGTTGCACATCAATGATAAAGATTTTACTAAGTATAGAACTTAGCCAACCGAAAATCAGTTTGTTTGTATGTAATAAAAAGATAAATATATTTCGCTATAAAGCATCTTCAGTATCTAAAAACATAACACAACATAAGTCAAGAATACGCTATAAAAACCTAAACCAACTGTTCTAGGCAAGTGGTGCACTACGCAAGCCGCAACTGCTGCAACTAAATGACGATGCAATCAGTAAGTGACGTAAACTGATAAGACAGATAAATGCGCGCCATGAGGTGGAAAATAAAATAGAGAGAGGGCAAATAGAGAAAACTAAACAAAACAAAGTAAAACAACAAAATAAGACACTATTTAAAACGAGGAAAAATCATTTTTTGGATGTTTATGCTAGCATTTATAAGGTTAAGCCATTTGTCCTCGCACAGGTCTAGTTGGTTGACCTCGGGTTGCTCTACAAAGGCCACCTTGAAACAATTACTTAATGGTGGCTTGGAGGCAAAAATGTGGGCATGGTAGGAAGCATAATGTTTTAAAAGAGCAGCTTTGTCCCCGTCTTTCGACAAAGAAAAGGTTTTCCACGTCCCTCTGTGGCTATTCCATCTGGTGGAGAACGAATTTTTAGTTTGGCCAACATATTGTTCATTACATATAACACAAGACGCCACGTAAATACCGAAATTTTTACAGTTTAAACATTGATGTAGTTTTATGGTTTTACTCTGTGTGATAAGTTTATTTGTGGGAAAAAACATTGTTTGTAATTTGCCGTGATGACCCCAAAGACCACAGTGGCCACATCCATTGGATTTGGGCAACTCTTTGTCTTGCACGATGTTAGAGGACGCTTGCGCCAGCATGCGGAACTTTGTGAACTTGTTGGCGAGGGTATGAGGCCTTTTGTACGTCACCATGACGTTCTGTTGGTAAGACCTCTCTTTCTTTGTTAATTGTAGAAGATTGGGAAATCCGTTCGCCCAAGGAATTTTCTTTGGAGTTCTAACTTTTTTCAAAGGCCCGAAACGTTCCTTCCAAAGCGTTGCCAGACCTATAATTTTACGCACTACACCCTTAGGAAAATTGGATTTTAAGCATTTAGTTTGAAGGCGACGCAAACTTTGTTGATAATCGTCGTCGAGTTCATTCAGTCGCCTTAGGCGGGTAGCTTCTCCAAAAACTACTCCCTTGAAAACAGAGGGTGGGTGATGAGATCTGCCGTTAATAAAACAGCGATCAGAGGCTGTCGGTTTGGTGTTGTCTTTTGTGATGAAACCACACGGTGAAGACGTTTTTGTAACATGGAGAACATCTAAAAACTCCAGTTGATTACCATCAGTAGCAGTGTTGATTGTTCTGAAAGTGAGCTTTAGATTGTTTTGCTCGAATACCTGCTCCAAACATGAACGTATTTCATCAGTAGTTTCTTGACCAAAAGAAAGCCAAATTATGTCATCGACAAACCTTTTGAACAATTGCGCTTTCTTAAGGGTCTCATAAGCACTTTGTATAACGTAGTGCATAGTGATGTTGGCTATGGAAACAGAATGGTTATCGCCGGTTATTATGCCCTCTCGTTGATTGTAAAAACAACTGCCATTCTGCGTCACTACGTTGTTAAGGCAGTATATTACCAGTTCAGCAATATCTTTTCTGGACGATTCTAGGTACGTAGTATGTTTTTCTAAAACAAACAATAAAGCCTCTTCTACAAGGCTTCTTTTAACGCTGGGGTACAGTTATACCACATCTGCAGCAACAAGAAACAAAGGTTTGCGAGAACGTAGGTTGTATGAACCCGCTGCTTTGCGTTGTTCTGACCAGAGGGACAGACTGAGCAAATAATCTTTGCTGTCACGGCAATACTCATCCACTTTGGATTTGCAAAACACAACGCTAATCGGTTTTAACAAAAACTCTAGAAACGCTGTTACCCGTGAGGTGGTAATATTGTCAGCTGAAATTAGCAATCGCACTTGTATATTATGTATGGAAATATACGGAAGACCTTCAGGGGGGTATTTATGGCATTTGAAAAGAGGGTAGGCGTAAGCAGGACTTATATTGCAAAATTGTTTGGGGTGGAGACCCGGAACATGTTGGTATCGACCATGTATTATTTTAATGCCTGCTGTCCGGTATAAAAAATTCATTCATGATACCTTTAGTATGAAGACGTATACGAATTGCATCGTATAAGAATTGCATCATACAACCTACGTTCTCGCAAACCTTTGTTTCTTGTTGCTGCAGATGTGGTATAACTGTACCCCAGCGTTAAAAAAAGCCTTGTAGAAGAGGCTTTATTGTTTGTTTTAGAAAAACATACTACGTACCCAGAATCGTCCAGAAAAAATATTGCTGAACTGGTAATATACTGCCTTAACAACGTAGTGACGCAGTTGTTTTTACAATCAACTAGAGGGCATAATAACCGGCGATAACCATTCTGTTTCCATAGCCAACATCACTATGCACTACGTTATACAAAGTGCTTATAAGACCCTTAAGAAAGCGCAATTGTTCAAAAGGTTTGTCGATGACATAATTTGGCTTTTTTTTGGTCAAGAAACTACTGATGAAATACGTTCATGTTTGGAGCAGGTATTCGAGCAAAACAACCCAAAGCTCACTTTCAGAACAATCAACACTGCTACTGATGGTAATCAACTGGAGTTTTTAGATGTTCTCCATGTTACAAAAACGTCTTCAAAAGACTACACCAAACCGACAGCCTCTGATCGCTGTTTTATTAACGGCAGATCTCACCACCCACCCTCTGTTTTCAAGGGAGTAGTTTTTGGAGAAGCTACCCGCCTAAGGCGACTGAATGAACTCGACGACGATTATCAACAAAGTTTGCGTCGCCTTCAAACTAAAAGCTTAAAATCCAATTTTCCTAAGGGTGTAGTGCGTAAAATTATAGGTCTGCCAACGCTTTGGAAGGAACGTTTCGGGCCTTTGAAAAAAGTTAAAACTCCAAAGAAAATTCCTTGGGCGAACGGATTTCCCAATCTTCTACAATTAACAAAGAAAGAGAGGTCTTACCAACAAAACGTCATGGTGTCGTACAAAAGGCCTCATACCCTCGCCAACAAGTTCACAAAGTTCCGCATGCTGGCGCAAGCGTCCTCTAACATCGTGCAAGACAAAGAGTTGCCCAAATCCAATGGATGTGGCCACTGTGGTCTTTGTGGTCATCACGGCAAATTACAAACAATGTTTTTTCCCACAAATAAACTTATCACACAGAGTAAAACCATAAAACTACATCAATGTTTAAACTGTAAAAATTTCGGTATTTACGTGGCGTCTTGTGTTATATGTAATGAACAATATGTTGGCCAAACTAAAAATTCGTTCTCCACCAGATGGAATAGCCACAGAGAGACGTGGAAAACCTTTTCTTTGTCGAAAGACGGGGACAAAGCTGCTCTTTTAAAACATTTTGCTTCCTACCATGCCCACATTTTTGCCTCCAAGCCACCTTTAAGTAATTGTTTCCAGGTGACCTTTGTAGAGCAACCTGAGGTCAACCAACTAGACCTGTGCGAGGACAAATGGCTTAACCTTATAAATGCTAGCATAAACATCCAAAAAATGATTTTTCCTCGTTTTAAATAGTGTCTTATTTTGTTGTTTTACTTTGTTTTGTTTAGTTTTCTCTATTTGCCCTCTCTCTATTTTATTTTCCACCTCATGGCGCGCATTTATCTGTCTTATCAGTTTACGTCACTTACTGATTGCATCGTCATTTAGTTGCAGCAGTTGCGGCTTGCGTAGTGCACCACTTGCCTAGAACAGTTGGTTTAGGTTTTTATAGCGTATTCTTGACTTATGTTGTGTTATGTTTTTAGATACTGAAGATGCTTTATAGCGAAATATATTTATCTTTTTATTACATACAAACAAACTGATTTTCGGTTTGCTAAGTTCTATACTTACTTTAATCTGTAACTAAGAGATATAAGGATGTCACCAATAAACTAAAAAAAATATCAATTAGCGAAGCATAACGTTACCGATACTAGACAATAAAGAATCACTAGGCTATGACTACGGAGCTAGCTTTGAATTATTAGTAAATTTGAACTAGGAAAGTAGGCTTCCTACCATACCTACAGCTGGCACAATTTTCTGTCCTGCCAACTGATGCGGATATTTTGATTGATAGCTCATTTACCCCCTTAAACGACGAAATTAACCCCAGGTTAAGAAAGGCTGGTATAGATAGATACGTCCTACACTAAGTATTAAGGTGCGTCTAGATTTAAACAACTTCACCGACGGTTGTTGTTTGCTAACGAATGACAGCACCGAAATCAGAAAGACGCTTCTTTCGATTTTTTTTAGCAGACATATATATATATATATATAGGTTTATTGTATTTGAACATATAACAGAGTTTGAAGCAGTCGTCGGCACACCCACAAACGACAACAGATGGGCTAATATACAAAGCCAAGGAACTTTTTTATGAATAAAAAGTAACAAATAAACGTGTGACACTCCTTATCTTTTAGTAGTATTCTCCTGGCGTCGGTGTGTTGTTAACCTTACATTGTCTACTCCGCCCTTATTTTGTCTATGCTATGTGTATATGTTTCTCGTTTGCAGGCGCCACTTGCGAGACCCTGATTCCGTCCGACCACGGGACCATGACTTGTTCCAACGGGAACCTAGAAAACAGCGTGTGCACATTCGACTGCCAGCCGGAATATAGGCGCATAAACGGCCCTTCGGTAACGTGCCGCAACCAACGCGAGCAGTACGGGGTCTGGAGCGGTCCCATTCCTATCTGTGTGTTGGTATGAAGACTTAATTTCACAGGGCGTCTAATTACGCCATAAACGCGTCAAAAGTCGCAAGTTTGTTCACGTACTTAGCTTTTAAGCACGACAAATAAAATTGCATTGCTTGTCACAACATTCTCATTGCATGTATAGCATAATATATAACGACATTCAACATCGGTTTTCCTTATTATCGATATCCTGCAAATTGTAGTGAATCACATCCTTATATATCGTTTTAGAAACTGATCGCTTTCCATTGGGTTTCGCACTTGATTACGATAATTATTGTCGTGCTTTGGTCGAGATTGTATTTTTTGGCCATTTGAAACAATAAAATGTAGGTAAGATGTTGGTTTGTCCCGAGCTAAAAGGTAAAAAAAAAAACATAAAAGCATTTGAGCAAAAACAAGATATGTCCCGAAAATAAATTTTCGGCCCATATAACTAGACGGGGGTGCGGTTGTTCTATATCTTGTCAGGGGATATTTTTCAGGGACTTATTTTTATAGGTGGTTTAATAATTGGGTCATTATAAATATTTACCAGGTTAATTTTTGTAATATTGCATATTACACCTTGGTTTATTCATTTTACGGTTTATATTGAGTTGTAGGCTACTTTCTCTTGACTTGTTTCTGCAAGCAAAAACAGATATGGTCCGAAAATTTTCTGCCATCCCTTCCGACGTAAATAAAAATATTTTTTCCGCATAAAAACGCTTTTTGTTTTAACCCTCTTTCCTCCTTGCCCTCCAACCAAATAAAAAAAACAATTTATTTTCCACTATTAATAAAAAACTTACATCAATTAAAAAACTATATGTTTAATGCCCCTGAAACAATAAGTCTCTATCCGGGAGTAAATATTTCATTAACAAAAACAGCATTTTTAATTTTTTTTTCAAACCTTCTTCAAAAAATGCACCCCCAACTCTTGGGCCCAAACCACAAAAATCTATAAGCTTTTTGATCAATTTTTGGTCTAAATTCGACTCAAGAACAACCAACAGTTTTTCTCATCAATCAACATTTTGTATTAATTTGCCATAAAACCACCCAATTGATGGGTTGTTAACCAATGACAAGGGGATGGTAGTATCATTTTTTATGGTTTACTAGCGATTTGATTAACATAAATAGCATATTGGCAAACACTACAAAAGGGGATATATTGCTAGATATTACTGTCGCTAGGTAGGCGGAGAGAGCTTCAAATAACTTAGAACCCGTTCATAATTTTGAACCTATAAAACCAATTAACATAATAAACATAAATTTTCAAGTCGAAAGCCAAATATGCTAATTCTTTAACTTTAACTTTATGAGTACCAGGTTATAGACCCTCTAATCTAAATTATTTGAGGCGCAATTAACAATCCGTTTTTTAAATACGAACAATGAACAGGGTATAAACAAAATACATTGTCGCACTTCACTTAACTTAAGCTGCTTGTTTGCGCACTGTTATGCGTGACAACAGCAAGGAAATTAAAAACTTAAAACGTTATGACGTTTCCGGCCTTTTTATGCCCCTTAAACCATCATGTTGTTTATCAGAGATTATGTAAATAATATGGCAACCCTAGTAAATAGTATTTCACGACAGATTTTGTTTTGTTTACTTGTGAATATAAAATCTGTTTCTTACCGTATTCCGTATATGTTTATTAAGATAAACATTTAGAATGCGCACACAATTTCAAGATGACGTTATACATTCCGATGAACTGGTTATACTGCGAAATATAAATGCTTATGGTAGCATATTAAACAGTTTCCATAAATGCAAATGACATCCGATGGCAAGGGAGACTTTTAGGTTTTGTATGTATTTGTTTGGCATGACTGGCTTCAGGCGTTTTAAAGTAAAATACAACGCTTTGACGTAATCTGCAATCAAAGTGCCACTTCGTCATTTATTAGCGCGTAACAGCCTCCACAACATTTTCCTTTTAACCTATTATGGCTATCGAAATTATAGTCCAAACAGCTGTACCAAATATTACAGTTGTACAACACTTATAATGGATCTTGTCCAATATTCGACTTTTAACATAACTTATGCCAGCCTTTGCGTTTTAAATGATAATCCTGGTAGCCTAATGGCGATTGTAATGTTTCTTTGAAATGTGTGTTTTCGCTCTTTGAAAAAGTGGAAATATTTTGCTTTGTACATTTATAAAACATTTAGTGCATGTTCCACTCAATAGATTGCGGCAAACACGTTTAGTTCTTTTAAACAGGAAACAAAATGTCTAAGACCGTAAAACATTTGTGGCGTTATATTCGAAGACTGATTTTGTTTTACAATTGCCCATTATATTCTACCATTACAAGCGAAGGTTTTGCAGTTTTTGTGTAATAATTTTTCCAGTTAAAATTCAAAATTGTAATTTTTCCTAATCCTTGCGAAGGAGTACAGAGCCAAAACCAATTTTACGATGACGTCATATTTTGTTTCCAATTCCTACCCCCAGCTGAAGGCCCCTAGGTAAATAGACTTCTAAACCCTTAAAGGCTCATCTACATATACGCCTCCCTCTTGTATGGACATTTGAAGTCTCTCTAAATTATAGTTTTCCTGTAAAACTCTGGACAAAAAACGGTCTGAAACAAACCAAAAAACCCATAAAAGAATTCGAGCAAAAACAAGATATGTCCCGAAAATAAATTTTCGGCCCATATAACTAGACGGGGTTGCGGTTGTTGTATATTTTGTCAGGGGGTATTATTCAGGGCCTTATTTTCATGGGTGATTCAATAATTGGGTTATTATAAATAGAGTTCTACCAGGTTATGTTTTGTAGTATAACGTATTATACTTTGGTTTATTCGTTTTACGCTTTACATTAAGTTGTACTTTCTCTTGTCTTGTTTCTGCAAGCAAAAACAAATATGGGCCGAAAACTTCCTGCCTTCACTTCTAAAGAAGATGCAAATATTTTTACAAAAAAAAATGCCTATCGATTTTACCCCCTCTCCCCAAACCAAATAAAACTTATATCCCCCCTATTGATAAAAAACCTGCAATCCATTAAAAAAATATTTTTGATTCCCCCGAAACCAAAGGAAAACGATAAACAAAACAAACATTCTCCACCCGGGAGTAAATATTTCATTAACATAACAATATTCTAGAATTTTTTTTAAACGCCCTTCAAAAAATGCTACCCCAACCCTTGGGCCAAAATCACAAAAATCTACAACCTTCTTCATCATCTTTTTTTATCTAAATTCAAATTAACTTTTTGTATTAATTTCCCATAAAAGCACCCGATTGTTGGGTTGTTTAGGCCTGAAAAACAAACAAGTGATTCGTAGTATTATTTTTATAGTTTACTAGCGGTTTGATTTACATAAATAGCATATTGGCAAACACTACAAAAGGGAGATATATTGCTAGATATTACTGTCGCTAGGTAGGCGTAGAGAGCTTTAGATAACTTAACGTCACACTATTTTATTGCGAAAAAATAGGACCCGCTCATAATTTTAAACCTATAAACCAAAATTACATAATAAACATAAATTTTAAAGATGAAAGCCGAATATGTCAATTTTTAAAGGTTAACTTTATGAGTACCAGATTATAGACCCTCAAAACTTTTGAGGCACAATTGACAAAATCCGTTTTTAAATAAGAACAATGAACATGGTAAAAACAATTAAAAAAAAACATTTTCGCGATTTGCGCAAAAACACTTAACTTAACCGCTTGTTTGCGGTCTGTTTCGCGTGACAACAGCAAGTTTCTTAAAGTTTAAAACGTTATGACGTTTCCGGCCTTTTTATGCCCCTTAAACCATCATGTTGTTTAGCAGAGATAATGTAAAAAATATGGCAACCCTAGTAAATAGTATTCCCCAACAGATTTGGGGTTTTGTTTACTTGTGAATATAAAATCATTATATCATCTTCGTTGTATAAATAGATGGCTGCTTTTACCAATATAGACAATCAAAAAATTGCATTCCCTTCTTAAAACTGTGAGATTTTTGTCTAGAATTCATTAGACTGTTTCTTACCGTATTCCGTATTTGTTCATTAATATAAAAAAATTATGCGCACACAATTTCAAGATGACGTTATACATTTCGATGAACTGGTTATACTGCGAAATATAAATGCTTATGGTAACATACTAAACAGTTTCCATAAATGCAAATGACATCCGATGGCCTGGGAGACTTTTAGGTTTTGTCTGTATTTGTTTGGCATAACTGGCTTCTGGCGTTTTAAAGTAAAATACAACGCTTTGACGTAATCTGTTTCGCTGCAATCAAGGTGCCCCTTTGTCATTTATTAGCGCGAAACAGCCTCCACAACATTTTTCTTTCAACCTATTATAACTATCGAAATTATAGTCCGAACAGCTGTACCAAATATTAAAGTTGTACCACACTTATAATGGATCTTGCCCAATATTCGACTTTTAGCATAACTTGTGCCAATCTTTGCGTTTTAAATGATAATCCTGGTAATGGAGATTTTAATGTTTCTTTGAAGTGTGTGTTTTGGCTAAAAGTAAAAATATTTTGCTCTGTGCATTAATAAAACATTGAGTGCAAGTTCCACTTAATAGATTGCGGCAAACTCGTTTAGTTCTTTTAAAACAGGAAACGAAATTTCCAAAACTACAAAAAAACTGATTTCGTTTTATAATTGCCCATTATATTCTACCATTGCAAGCGAAAAGTTTTACAGTTTTTGTGTAATTAATTTTTCCAGTTAAAATTCAAAATTGTAATTCTTCCTAATCCTTGCGAATAATTATACTTTTATGGTAGTGAAGCAATAAATAAACGTTGTTGGGTAATCGCAAGCGCGTAAAAGGTTCCGGTTCAGATTAATCGTAGCCTAATTCGGTTTGATTATTATGTTTCACTATTCATTACGTATTTTCATTCCCATGAGGTGCATTGGAGGTCACTAGAACCACATCACTGCAGTTTGTACGCGACAATAAACATAAATTATATTGCGTTACGCGGTGTCTGTTTAGGGCGGTCAGGCATCAGTTTCAATATAATGCAGCCAACCAAAGATCATTTCACTACAGAGCGGTATAAACTCCACCAGACTGTAGCTGCGAAAAAGACGTCAAACGTTTGTGTGCCCAACTGTGACATCATGAATGAAAGACACTTATAAATTGTATTTTTGTTTTAAAAATGATTTTTCTAAAATCCTAAGACTGCAATTGACATATTATTGCGACATTAAATTTGAAAAAATAATTTTCCAATTGAGAATCGTTTTTTAAACATTTAAACCAAAATTGACAAGTTTTTTACAAAGAGCTGCATGAGATACAAAGTTGACTTTTGCAAATCTTATAGAATTGCGCAACGATTCCATTAAAACGAGCTAAATTATACTAGGGCTACAACGTTATACAATGTTATCTTTTAGTGTAGAATCCATAAAATACCGTAGCGCGTAGCCACTGCATACCGTAGTACGGGTTTGTAGAGTAACATGATACATTTCAAAGAATGGATTATATTATGGTTTGCCTAATGCATTAATGAATAAAAATACACAATTCCATAGGCTTATAAAAACATAATGGACAGTTTTCGTAATTGCAGATAACAACCGATGGCAGGGAAGATGTTTAGGTTTCGGCTGTAAGTATTGACATACTTGTGTCTGGCGTTCCAAAGCAGAATGTACTCCTTTGGTGGAATCTGTTTCGCTGATTTAACAGTCCATCTTGTATGGACATTTGAAGTCTCTCCAAATTATAGTTTTCCTGTAAAACTCTGGACAAAAAACGGTCTGAAACAAACCAAAAAAAAACAAAAAAGAACTAGACGGGGGTGCGGTTGTTGTATATTTTGTCAGGGGGTATATTTTCAGATCTAAGGGTTTATTTTTATTTTGTTTTAATTTTTTTTTAAATTGATTTTATTTATTTATTTTTTTTTTTTTCAATTTTTTTCTTCATATTCATTTTTTAATTTTTATTTTTTATTTTTTATTTTATACTTTTTATTTTTCAATATTTTGTATTTTGCATTGTGTATTTTATATTATATATTTCATGTTTTGTTTTTCATTTTCCTTAACTTGTTTCTGCAAGCAAAAACAGATATGGGCCGAAAACTTCCCCGCTTAGATTCGAAAGGGGTTCAAATATAGCGTAGTATTTGGGGAATGATCGAAACATATATTTGATAAATAGAATTTACGTAGATAATGTGTATGGCCATTTTATTACATTTTGGCCAGCTTACGTGTTTGAAAAGCAAATATTATCATTCTCCTAAAGACTTAAAATAATTTAACGCCTATGGTTTGCGAAACTTTTGCAAACTTTTACTCGGTAAATTTTTACCATGGCTTGGTCCGAGCAATCACTGTTAAAACAGACTTTAAATCTGTAGTTTCAAACAATATTAAACACACTATTATGTGGCTAATACGCAAACTATTAAATCGAAAGTTTTGCTAGTTGTTTAGGCCTGAGATTGGTATGTTGGTTGAAGCAACATGCACAACAGGTGCTAACAGAGAGGCATACACTGCCTTAAGATTTCGCATTTAAATTTGCGGCGGTAAATACACCCCATTGACACTTCATTATTAGGCGAAGCTTATCGCGAAGTAATTGGTCGCCCCAAAAAATGCTGACGCCACATTTAAAGCAAGCATTATAAATGTGTTGCCGATATTCTGCCTTGAACATCCCTACTCGAAATGCTTCCCTGCGTTAATTGTACGGTGGGTGAAACTTTATTCACGGCCTTACTTCTTTTTGTATTACCGCGACAATACAATGAAATACGATTTGAAGAATATTTGAAAAAATCGTATTTGAAAAATATTTGCTATTTGCACCTGTATAGTATGTTACTCCAATCCAACATAACAACACACAATTTAAGTTGTGTAGGCCTGGTGTTGATATGTTGGATTGGAGCAATATGCACGACAGGTGCTAACAGAGAGGCGTAGACTGCCTTAAGATTTCGCATTTAAACTTGCGGCGGTAATTACACCCTATTGACACTTAATTATTAGGCGAAGATTATCGCGAAGTAATTGGTCACCCGAAAAAAAAATACGCCGCATTGAAAGCGAGCATTTTAAATGAGTCGCCGATATTCTCCTTTGAACATTTCTACTCGCAATGCTTCCCTCCGTTAATTGTACGGTGGGTGAAACTTTAGTCACGGCCTTACCTCTTTGTGCATTACACCGACAATACGATGAAATACGATTTGGAGAATATTGGAAAAATCGTATTTGGAGAATATTTGCTATTTGCACCTGTATAGTATGTTACTCCAATCCAACATATCAACACACAATTTTAAGTTGTGTAGGCCTGGTGTTGATATGTTGGATTAGAGTTGCCACCAGATTTCGCATTTAAATTTGCGGAGGTAAAATAAGTTGTTTCTTAAGAGCATTAAGTAATTTTACTAAAGAGAAGCCTCGTTTTAAAATGCAAGTCGCACGAGCCAAGTTTAGGAAGTGCCACTTCGCACAATGAAGGTCTCACGCGCGGGACAATAAAGCCCAGCAGGCGGTAAGTCGCTTTGTCACTTCACAAGCTGGACAAAGCAAGCGAATATGAACGAATTCTGTATGAAAGTTTTTCTGCTGCTAGATGGCAGTCGTTAGCTACAAAGTGCTAAAACGCAATATTTCAGGTTTTTACCCCCCAAGCAAAGGCCCCTGGGGGTGCAGCCTCATAAACTTCTACAAAGCACCTACATACCACTCTACGCCATGTCTGAAAATTTGAAGGTTCTACGATGTCTACTTTTTCTATAAAGCTTCGGAAAAAAATCGGTCTGAAACATACCATAGGAAACCATAGGAAACCAAAAAAGAACTAGACGGGGGTGCGTCTGTTGTATATTTTGTCAGGGGGTATATATTCAGGGTTTAGTGTTTATTTTCAGTTTTTACTTTATTTTAATTTTTTTTTTTTTTTTTTTTTTTTTTTTAATATTTTGTATTGTGTACTTTATATTATATATTTTGTTTTTCATTTTCCTTAACTTGTTTCTGCAAGCAAAAACAGATATGGGCCGAAAAGTTCCCCACTTAAAATATGCCTATGATGCGAAAGGGGTTCAGATATGGCGTAGAATTTGGGGAATGATCGAAACATATATTTGATAAATAGAATTTACTTAGATAATGCATATGGCTATTTTATTAAATTTTGACCAGCTTACGTGTTTGAAAATCAAATATTATCATTCTCTTGAAGACTAGAAATGGTTTAACGCCTATGGTTTGCTATACTTTTGCAAACTTTCACTAGATATTTTTTTACCATAGCTTGGTCCGAGCAATCACTGTTAAAACAGGCTTTAAATCTGTCGTTTCAAACGATATGAAAAACACTATTATGTGCCTAATACGCAAACTATTAAATCGAAAGTTTTGCTAGATATGTTTAGGCCTGATGTTGGTATGCTGGTTGGAGCAAGATGCACAACAGGTGCTAACAGAGAGGCGTAGACTGCCTCAAGATTTCGCATTTAAATTTGCGGCGGTAAATACACCCTATTTGACACTTAGGCGAAGCTTATCGCGAAGTAATAGGTCGCCCGACAAAATGCTGACGCCGCATTTAAAGCAAGCATTATAAATGTGTCGCCGATATTCTGCCTTGAACATCCCTACTTGAAATGCTTCCCTCCGTTAATTGTACGGTGGGTGAAACTTTATTCACGGCCTTACCTCTTTGTGTATTACCGCGACAATACGATGAAATACGATTTGGAGAATATTGGAAACATCGTATTTGGAGAATATTTGCTATTTGCACATGTTCTGCATGTTACTCCAATCCAACATATCTACACACAATTATAAGTTGAGTATAATAATATAATAACTTATGGCTTTGAACCGAAGGCGCGGGGTTCAAATATGGCGTAGATTTTGGCAAATGATCGAAACATACATTTGATCAATAAAAATTTACGTAGATAATGCTTACGGCCATGTTATTACATTTTGGTCAGCTATCATGTTTAAAAAGTCAATATTTTCATTCTCTCTAAATGATTTAACGTCTATGGTTTGCTATACTTTTTCCAACTTTTACTGTGTAAATTTTTACCATGCCTTGGTCTGACCAATCACTGTTGAAACAGAGTTTAAATCTGTAGTTTTGAGCAATATGCAAACACGTTTATGTGCTTAATAAGCCACGTTTTATATTGAAAGTTTTGCCAATTTAAATCCAATAAACGCAAAATTTATTTATTTATGACGCCATGTTATGACGTAGCTTTGTAACGTCGTCGTTAAGAATGCGTTAAACTTAAGCTTTTTGTTGATGCGGCCCTTGTATAATTATATTTGTTTAGACCTGGTGTTGATATGTTTGAATGGTGCAACAATTACAACAGGTGCTAACAGAGATGTGAACACCGCCTGTAGGATTCGCATTTAAATTTGCGGTGGTAAAATATTTTGTGTTGTAAGAGCAATAGGTTTTTTTACTTAGAGAGGCCTCTTTATGAAAGGCAAGTCGCATGTGCATAATTTTACTAGGCAAGCCACTTCGAACACAAATGTTGCACGCGCGGGACAATAGGGCGCAGCAGGGATACCAGCAGCCGCCTCGTTGCGACGCGAGCCGAATAAAGCAAGTGATATGAAAGCATTCTGTATTGAAGTTTTTCTGCCGCTAGATAGTAGTGATAGCTGTTATGAACTAAACGATGACATAACACTTTTTTTTTTGTCCCCCAATTGGAGGTGCCTAGGGGTTCAGCCTCATAAACCTCTACACAGCACCATCATACCACTCTACGCCATGTCTGAAAATTTGAAAGTTCTACGATGTTCACTTTTTCTATAATGCTCTTGTTTCTGCAAGCAAAAACAGATATGGGCCGAAAACTTCCCCACTTAACTTATGCCTTTGATGCGAAAGGGGTTCAAATATGGCCTAGAATTTGGGGAATGATCGAAACATATATTTGATAAATAGAATTTACGTAGATAATGCGTATGGTCATTTTATTAAATTTTGACTGGCTTAAGTGTTTGAAAAGCAAATATTATTATTCTCTTAAAGACTAAAAATGGTTTAACGCCTATGGTTTGCTATACTTTTGCAAACTTTTACTCGGTAATTTTTTACCATGGCTTGGGCCGAGCAATCACTGTTAAAACAGGCTTTAAATCTGTAGTTTTAAACAATATGAAAAACACTATTATGTTCTCAATACGCAAACTATTAAATCGAAAGTTTTGCTAGATAAGTTTAGGCCTGATGTTGGTAGTATGCTGGTTGGAGCAAGATGCACGACAGGTGCTAACAGAGAGGCGTAGACTGCCTTAAGATTTCGCATTTAAACTTGCGGTGGTAAATACACCCTATTGACACTTAATTATTAGGCGAAGATTATCGCGAAGTAATTGGTCGCCCGAAACAAAACTAACGCCGCATTGAAAGCAAGCATTATAAATGATTCGCCGATATTCTGTTTTGAACATCTCTACTGTATAGTATTTTACTCCAATCCAACATATCAACACACAATTTTAAGTTGTGTAGGCCTGGTGTTGATATGTTGGATTAGAGTTGCCACCAGATTTCGCATTTAAATTTGCGGCGGTAAAATAAGTTGTTTCTTAACAGCATTAAGTAATTTTACTAAAGAGAAGCCTCTTTTTAAAATGCAAGTCGCACGAGCCCAGTTTAGGACGTGCCACTTCGCACATTGAAAGTCTCACGCGCGGGACAATAAAGCGCAGCAGGCGGTCAATCGCTTCGTCACTTCACAAGCTGGACAAAGCAAGCGAATATGAACGAATTCTGTATGAAAATTTTTCTGCTGCTAGATGGCAGTCGTTAGCTACAAAGTGCTAAAACGCAATATTTCAGGTTTTCACCCCCCAAGCAAAGGCCCCTGGGGGTGCAGCCTCATAAATTTTTACAAAGCACCTACATACCACTCTACGCCATGTCTGAAAATTTGAAGGTTCTACGATGTCTACTTTTTCTATAAAGCTTCGGACAAAAATCGGTCTGAAACATACCATAGGAAACTAAAAAAGAATAGCGGCAAAAACAAGATATGTCCCGAAAATAAATTTTCGGCCCATATAATAACGGCAAAACCAAGATATGTCCCGAAAATTTATTTTCGGCCCATATAAATAGCGGCAAAAACAAGATATGTCCCGAAAATAAATTTTCGGCCCATATAATAACGGCAAAAACAAGATATGTCCCGAAAATAAATTTTCGGCCCATATAATTCGAGCAATAACAAGATATGTCCCGAAAATAAATTTTCGGCCCATATAACTAGACGGGGTTGCGGTTGTTCTATATTTTGTCAGGGGGTATTTTTCAGGGCCTTATTTTTATAGGTGGTTCAATAATTGGGTCAATATAAAAAGATTATTTACCAGGTTAGTTTTTTGTAATATTATAAATTTCGCTCTGGTTTATTCGTTTTACGGTTTATATTAAGTTGTACTTTCTCGACTTGTTTCTGCAAACAA
Source organism: Ascidiella aspersa (assembly GCF_963924565.1). Lineage (NCBI taxonomy): Eukaryota > Metazoa > Chordata > Ascidiacea > Phlebobranchia > Ascidiidae > Ascidiella > Ascidiella aspersa. Next base: position 20,934,943 of record NC_139453.1, read on the forward strand.
AAACAGATATGGGCCAAAATATTTCTTGCCTTTCATGACTTTACAGATGCAAAGAAACTTTTGATGGACATATACACATCCCAAAACTTTTCCTTGATTTGTTTCTGAAAGCACAAACAGATATGGGCCGAAAATTTTCTGCCTTTACTGCTGACGTAGATGCACATTTTTTTCCACAAAAAACGCTTGTTGTTTTAAACCCCTGCCCCCTCCCCCTTCACCCGGGAGTAAATATTTTTAAAATAAACAGTATTTACATTTTTGCAAACCCTCTTCAAAAAATGCACCCCAACCCTGGGGCCCAACCACCAAAATTTACCACCTTCTTGATAATTTTTTTTATCTAAATTCGTATTAAGTACAGTTTTCTTATAAAACAATATTTTGTACTAAATTGCCACAAAACCACCCGATTTTGGAATTGTTCACCCCTGAAAAACAAACAAGGGATTCGTAGTATCATTTTTATGGTTTACTTGCGATTTGATTTACATAAATAGCATATTGGCGAACACTACAAAATAGAGATAGGCTATATTGCTAGATACTACTGTCGCTATAGGCGTAGAATGCTATAAATAACTTAAAGTCACACTATTTTATAGCAAAAAACGGACCCGCTCCATAATGTTAAACCTATAAACCCAATTAACATAATAAACATAAATTTAAAGATGAAAGCCGAATATATTAAGTTTCAAAGTGCACGACAGATTTCGTACTGTTGTCATTTTATCGTTTTTATTGTATAATTTAGATCAGCGGTTCTCAACCAGTGGGCCATGGCTCACTGGTGGGCCTTAAGCACATTTGAGGTTGGCCACAGACCAATTTAAAAAAGCTAGATTTAGTTTTATTTGTGTCGCCATATTTAATTTTACAGGAAAAATGGCTTGAAAAGGAATTAAAAAGGAATGTAAATTTATTGTTCAACCGCAAGTATCTCAGGTTGAATATGCCCGGTTGAATAAAGAATCTGTTTTTAAATATGTTCTGCTGTGTTGTTGTAAACCTATTTTACAGTTTTTTCTTTTAAAAAACTATTGGGCCACAGAATTTTTTTGCAACGTAAATGGGCCACGAAAGAAAAAAAGGTTGAGAACCACTGATTTAGATGATTGCTTTTACCATTATAGTCAATATATTTTGCGTAGTTTCGATAATTATACTTCCTTCTTAAAACGTGAGATTTTAGTCTAGAATTCATTAAGACTGTTTCTTACCGTATTGCCGTACGCATTTGTTTATTCAGATAAAAATTTAGATTGCGCATAAATTCAAGTTGACGTTATACATTCCGATGAACTGTTTATACTGCGAGAAATCTAAAGGCTTGTGGAAACATATAAAACAGTTTTCATAGTTGCATATAACATCCGATGGCCAGGGAGGCGCTTAGGTTTTTTTCTGTATTTGTTTGGCATACTGGCTTCTGGCGTTTTAAAGTAATATACAACGCTTTGACGTATTCTGTTTGGCTGCAATCAAAGTGCCCCTTTGTCATTTATTACCGCGAGACAGCCTCCACAACTTTTTCCTTTTAACGTATTATGGGCTATCGAAATTATGGTGCAAAAAGCTGTACACAATGTTGAAGTTACCGCACATTTATAATTGATCTTGTCTAATATTCGACTTTTGACATAACTTATTACAAGCCTTTGCGTTTTAAATATTAATCCTGGTAATGGATATTGTAATGGTTCTTTGAAGTGTGTATTTTGGCTGAAAGTAAAAATATTTTGCTCTGTACACTTAAAAAACATTAAGTGCATGTTTCACTTGTAAGATTGCGGCAAACTCGTTAGGTTCTATTAAAACATGAACACAGGCTTAACCCGTTAGATAGGTTCTGATTCGTTAGGACTTGTTTATTGCAGGGGTTGATATTCACCAGGTTTCGTCAGTAAACCTGTTGGTGCTTATCGAAATTTCCAAGGTCACAAAAAACTTTTAGCATTCGATTCAAAGACTGAATTCGTTTTATAGTTGCCCATTATGTTCTACCATTGCAAGCGAAAGTTGTTTTGCAGATTTGTTTGTGCTTGTAATTATAGCGTGTTCGCCTGGTAAAGTGTTAAATATTTCACCTCGATACTCTTTTCCTTTACTGGCCGTTAAAGGCAAATCCAGCCGGCATTTCGACTTAATTAATTAGTAATCACCATCGCAGTCGCTCTTGTGCTATATAGTGTCACGCTACTGCTGGATAAAAAACAACCAGTCAACGATGCACTCTCTACTGGCAACATGTGTTATTACTGCGCTGTAAGCCATTTTATTAAAAGCGAGCTATACTGATTTATGTGAATGTACAATAAATCTTTTTAAAAGCGACCTGCAGTATGCACTTCGAAATGCTACAGACAGTTTGTTTAGTTTCGATAATCACCAGAAGCAGTTGGGAATGACAAATTGCAAAACAGTTGTTAATCGAAGCCATATTGCTATTTTTTGAATTAAAAACATTAACTGTGAAGGACCACGAACTATGCAACAGAATTAACGTTTTTTTAGTATGTATACTTCCACTTAACAATTAAAATATCTAATTGCGTTGTTTTAAGTGTATTTTCTTGCTGCATGTGTATATTACCCTTTAAATTGTATCAATAGCAAAATCTCAATAAAAATAAACAAATGACAGTTGCCTGGTTTATTAAAAGATAACTAAGGACTGATGACAAATGCTGCAAAGCTAGAAATTTGTTTTTAAATAGCGAAAAGCATCAGCACAGTGAGAAACATGAATTGCAAGTGACTCAGCAATAATTTGTTGACATTTGACTTTAAAATTCTCTGGTAAGTACTCAAGAGGTTTATCAGTCATTCCACTTGATTGAATTGCTTTCTCAATCTGATTGATGGTGACTGGCAATCCTGGTGTAAAAGTAATGATGAGCAAGTAAATTAAACCCTACATGAGTTTATATTACATATTATATATCTTAGAAATAAAAGAGTATATATACTGCCTAATATCTTTGAACTATATGTCTTTTCTGTGTTTTTATATTGGGTAAAACATAAATTACCACACTCTTCAAGACCATATTTGCTTGGAAAGCTGTAAATATGGTTTGGAATTCCAGTTGGTAAGCTGTTCCTTTTTGAGGTCTGATTCTGTGCGTGTTCCAACAACATCAACAAATGTATCAAGCTCTTTCTGCATAACAGGTATCATGATGTATGCAAGCATCATTCTAAAACAACAACCGAGTTACATAACTTAAAATAGTAAAAATTACTTAAATCGTGTAAATACCCATGATTCACATTGGTAGCAAATGTTCATCTTTTAAACTCCTTAACTGCACTTTAAAATATTTTTCAAGTCTCTCGTGCAACTCTTTCCACCAGCGTTTAATCTGTAAAATAAAATAATAAATAACTTTATAAAGTTTTTACACACCAGTTATTTCAGAAAAGAAATCTTTAGTCCAAATACAAATCTTTGCAACACTGTTACAAAATAAAGATGATGTATCATATATATATATATATATATATATATATATATATATGATATATATATATATATATATATAGACTAACAAATTATGGTAAATTACTTGGTTGGATGTTGAGGGACCATAAATAATTGTTTCTGTAGAATCTCTAAATCACTATGCTCCTGACGTATAAAAGCATGGATTGCAGCCATATGTCCGGTTTCTGTTCCTCTATCAAGCTTAAGGTAACGACTGATGATCCTTGATTTGTATAGATGCTCAAGGTAGAACTTTGCTATCAATTTTGGGTTGCTGTTATCTGTCCACACATTAGCCCACAAGAGCTTTCTGCTACATGAATCAAGGCAGCCATAAATAGCAATAAGAAATGTGCTGTTCTGATAGCCCATACAAAGAATGAACCCAGTTGGGTCCACATGACGTAAATGGTATTTTATTTCTTTTTTTCTTAAAACATGGTGTTCTTTGTTTAAGACCTTGAGAATCTAGTTCATGCATAAGTTCATAAATTAATCCTCTCGGAATGTTAAAATTATATATCTGCCGAATCTTCTTATGCATCGCCCGGTAACCCAACAACTGTCCTGGTCCACTCAATTCCTCAATAACTGCTGCTCTTACTTCTTCAATGGTTGCTGTTGACCTTGCATAAAAAATATTAAAGTGTCTTAGTCTTCGATCTAAAGTCCTGAGACTCCAAGGATAGCATGAAAAATCTCTCACCATAAAATCTAACAACTCACTTCGGCGCTGGTCTAGAATCCTACCACAAAGCGCATTATTTGGGTTAGGTTGCGGGTTAGCGTTTGGGTTAAGGTGGGTCAAGTTTTATTTTTAAATAAATAATATAATAATACTTGACACACCCAAACGCTAACCCGCAACCTAACTCAATTTTGTGCGTTGATTTCATAACTGTGGTAGGATTCTAGACCAGCGCCCTCACTTCTGCTAAAATTTTCACTTTACATATTTATTAAGACTAGCCTTTCGGCTTTCATTAATCTTCCAGTCATTCATTATTAGTTTCTACCACACAAATTAAAAAAAAACTACAAACAAACAGTTAACAGCACTGGAAAATTCAGGATTTGGCTATAAAAATTATTCAAAAATTAACATTTTAGCTAAACAAGAAAAAAATACAATATCATATAAACCCTATGTAGCATTTAGCCTACTTTGACGTCACTATACACGTGACCGTTGTTCACTGACGCGTGACCTAACGCCGAATTGTGCGTTTTCAACGTTTCGCATTCATTCTGTTTTATACGTCTTACTAATAGCGGCTTGAATCACCGCTCCGTTTATTGTATGTACTGCTGAGATTTGTGAATATACTCGACGGGCAACATCTACTGAGTGAAGTGTCTTTGTCTAGAGTACAAGAAGTTAAGGACAGGTATTCTAGCGGCCTGCTCCTTTGGAGTCGGATTAAGAACTTGTAAGAGACTAGGCAGCCGTCGGCTCTCGTCTTCAGAGCCAGCAGCCTTCTTACCCCTAACTAAACACCCCGAATCGCCAAACCCTAAATATTTACAAATACCCTTTGCTACAGGCAGTAAAGTGTCCCATTTGATTCTGTTTTATGGTTAATTAGACCATTTATTATCAATACCAATAAGTTTACAAAACGTTGAACATTTGTGATTTGATTTAGGCAGTTACTGAAAGATTTCCAGCACAAAACATAAAATCTTTCCCAAATTCATCTACAACGGTTTTTGAAGAAATTTCTGGGTCATATAAGATATAACCACTACCCTGAATGTCCAAAATCATTAGTTGAGTAAATCGGAGGTCACATATGAAAAGTGAGATAGGTTTTCAGCTTTTTTTCATGATCGTTTCTTCACTACTTATGAAATTTCCATCATTATTAATATACTTTTAAAATTGGCCCTCAATATATGGCTCAAGTGCAACACATTCTTGGGAATGCGTGTCTTTGCCATAATAAACGTCTGTAAACTCTAAACATTGTCCAAACTCACTTTCAATGTTTTTTAAACTGATAAGTTGTTTTAATTTTAGAGCTATATTTTTTGCCAAGAAACTCATTTGAACTATCTTTTTTGTATGGTCCTCCAAGCTTTGATCAAGGGTCAACAGTATATCATCTTTCACTTTTTGATGGTACCTCTTCACTACCCATTTTGTATTTCCAAAAAATATCTGATTGCTTGTTGCTCTGTATGCTTTTCTAAAAGCTCCTTCGCCCAAAAGCTGACGGTCAATTATAACTTCCAATGGCTTGGGTATTGCAGCCCACGACATATTACTGTGAAATAAGAAAATATCTAAAACGTTTAATCATTTCTGCTAATGTTATACTGTTTGTGACCTGTTTTTCTACTTCAACAACACTATTTATTGATGTACTGGGAGTATCTACTTCAAATGATGTATGACCTGGAATGAATCTTATGTAGGCTTATATGAGCTTTGTTGATGACAGCTGGGTTATGGCAGTACATGAAGGACCCTACTCTCCGGCTAAAACGTCACAAGTAAGACCTGTTTTGGTTAAATTAAAAAAATGTCTTTCACATGATTTTTATGCACGGTATACTTAATTGTTCTTCTATTAAAGTAACAAATTGTTTTGAAAATAATTTGAAAATATTGCCCTACCCAAACCCGAACGCTAACCAGCCCATTAACCCAAATATTGTGCGTTGATTTAATAATTGTGGTAGGATTCTAGAACAGCGCCAAGCTATTTTATTTGTATTGCTTTTAATTTCCCAAGTGCGTAAAATATATTTGGTAGGGCCTAAACAGACCTTAAAACGAATGTTCTGACGCCAACCATGTTTAAAAAGAGCCAAATTTGAATAATTTGCCGTCAAAAAGCCAATCTGGCAACCCTGAATCCCACCAGAAGGCCGATACACCATGTGACAAACCTCCATGCTCTGGCTTGGAACTTAACAGCACACAATAGAAAATTGCATATACTTAAGTATTCTATGATGGCAGTTATGGACCAACCGTAATGCGTTTTTGATGGGAATGGCAGTCCTGGGCCACGTCGAGTTTTTTTTTTTCTTCAATAATTTTTTATTTTTTTTATTTTTTCAAATTTTTTATTTTTTTTATTTTATTTTTTTTTTATTTATTTTTTTTTTGTTAAATTGAAAAAAAAACAGGATGGCAGTCATGGGCCAGCATAATTGTATAAGCCAGTAACACAATGATGCCTAATCAGCTTTGGTGTCTATAACGATTTAGCATTCGCTATTAGTCTATAAACCTGATGGTGACCGTTTAATGCTGCCTATGTCATACTCCTGAGCAAGATGTCAAACCTAATATGTTATCTAAATTTATCTTTTTTGTAAATGGAGTTATACTTTGAAAGATACACACAAATATGTAGTTGTTAATAATAGTTAAGTTGGTTTGCACTGAGTGTATAAGTTAGGCCTACCATATGTCCTCTTTTAGGAGGATTTGTACCCGTTTCCTAAAAAAACTGAATTGTCCTCCGAGGACGCTCAAAAATGTCCAAATGTCCTCTTTTTTCGCATTTCGAGTTAGTTGCTAATACTTTTAGCAAGACTTTTAGGCGAGGCGTTGCATTTATTTCCAAAAAATACTTAAGCCATGAAAGATGCTGAATTGCTGGTTTAAAAAAAGTTTCTAGGTGGACTCCAAACAATTCGTAGGGGGGGAGGCGAGCTCTAAGTTAATATTTAAATTTTCTGCCATGATTCTAATGATATCGTTTTCGTTTTGGTTGTACACCACTCCTACAGCACTGTACAAACTCTGTTTTTGCCAACTTTAAAATTAAAACTGCCAAAAAAAATTTGCGAATCTTCTGTTATATAATTTTGTTTACTTTGTTGAGCACAAAGTCTCTTTGAGTACCATTGCATGTTTTCACATCATCGAAGGTATAACGGTCCTATTCAATTATAATTTTTTTAACTTAGATAAACGATTTAAGTCATCCCCCGTTCGATCTATTTTTTATCCATATTTTATATAATTGGATAACAGGCTAGCAACAGGGGACGAAATGTTTTGCAAAAAGCCTCCTGATTTTAAAGTTTATTCAACCAATTAAATCCTATTCTTTTCGCGCTTCTCGCGACCGACAAGTTTTAAAGTTGATATAAATTAGGCGGTTTCCTTAAACAACTTGACTACTAACAAATACGGCTACAATACTAAGCTGAGCATTTGCAAAAAGGCTTTAAGCTTTTTTGAAATTCTCCACCTTAAAAATTTCCCTTTAAAGTAAATTTTGAAGGTTTAGAATTCGAGCAAAAAATGTAACCGACAAGTACTGTTTTCCATGTGCTTTCCAGAGGTAGTATAATGTAGGCCTATACCATATGTCCTCTTTTAGGAGGATTTGTCCTCGTTTCACAAGAAAACTGAATGGCCTTACCTTCTTGATTGTTATTGCAAACATTGCGCCCGAAAAATGGCAACAGAACCTCACATTTATAAAGACCCATTAATAAAGCAAAGGTGTGAGTTTTGTAGGCCTAGCCTACTATAAGTGTTACTGTATCGTAGGCTATGTTCTTCTTTTCTTATTTCGTAACAACACGTTTGTCAAAATCAGCTCGTGCACGAGTAATTTGTTGCGTGCCCAATGCGAAAAGCCTCCTGAATTTAAAGTTTAGCGCCAATTTAACCAATTAACTCCAAATTTTTTAGCGCTTCGCGCGACCGACACCAAACTTTTTTTTTAAATTGTCTGAGTGATATCTAATTGAAAATGCCGAATTGCTTTTCGTAGAGAAGGCGCAACGCATACAAATATTACCATGGGGGTGCGCGTTTCAAAAAGGTGCGGATATGACACGTTTTAATCAAACGTAACAATTATTAATTATACTTTTGTTTTACTTACAGGCAAAAAATGTCCTTTTTTTGGGTGCTGAAAATATGGTAGCCCTATAATGTTGACAACACCAAATATACCATAGACATAACTTCATGTAATAATACCAATTAACGAATTTCGTGTGCATATACATATTGAAGCAAGTTCTTAGCTCCGACAGTTTAAATTCTAAATAGTAGGCATATTAGTCATTTTCACAAGCGGACAAACTTATGATGAGTAGTTATGACTGAAGTGTACAGTTCCTTATAATTACGTCACAATGTGCTATGAGTGGTTTTTGTTATACGACAGCATATATAGGGGAAGATGAATTTGAATATTGGTTAACGGGGTCCACGGGGTGAAAAAAGTTGATAACCACTGATATAAGGCGATATGTCTCGCAATATAATTAGCCGCATTTGGGCCGCGCAGTTTCAGTAATGTAAAATTTGCAAAGCAATATAATTCGTCTTTAGCAATTTGTCACGACGCTATATATAGCCTACGTGCGATGCATGAATAAATGCAATTACATTCATTCAATTTTAATATCAGACCGTAAAATTACGAAGTCTGATTCGTTGACAAATAACGATTTCGCCATGTGTGCGAAACTAACTTTTCGGAAACATGTTGTTTTCACAAATGCTTAATTGTTTTTAACTAATGTCGTCTTTGACTTATTCTGGCATTTTCATTACACGACTTTTTGCCTAAATATCAATACATGGCATCTTAAATATGATTGAACGCAATACATGCTATTTTATTCTTCCAAAATACACTGAAACAAGACAAATTAAAAATAATTTTTAGTATACAAAGGCATGCATAGACTTTTTAACCGATCAGATAGTGCGAATTATAATCACATAATAAAATTATTATGGTTCGTTTTAAACTACAAACCCAACCAATAAAACACTACACCACAAAAGATAGCCATTCAAGAGATGAATTGTCGCATGGTCAGTTTGCGTTGAAGTATCTGGTCCTTGTGTTGAAGTTTCTGTTTCTACAAAATTATGGCAATAAAGTTTGAAGTAATAAATTGATAGGTCTACTGGTAGTACTGCCATGTAGGCTATACAGTGCTGCAAACAGGTTATTTTAAAATTGGTTCCCAGGAACTCGGTTCCTAGACCACATAATCAGTCATAGCAAAGTCATAATCAGGTCATCAAATGTAAAATATTGAAATAGGTATGCACATTTAGAGAATGCTTAAAATGTTTTGATATTAAATTGAAAATGGCCTGTAGGCTATAAATTAAAAATATTTGCATCTTTATTAAAAGTTTTAGTAATATTATTATTAATAATTTATCCATTTCCCTAAATGACATAGTTACTATAACAAGTAACTTTGCTTAAATAACGGAAGTCAAGTTAAGACAATTTAAAACGGTGACCTAAATGCTTTAAATTTAAGTCATTGTACTGAAATATTATAACACTTTTGTCATGCAATGTCTCGGAAAGGGTAGGGCAGTCCGAAAGTATCGGATCAGAGCCGTGTAGCATCGTCAATCGTACGATAGTAGTGTGATATTGAGTTTCAATTTAAACAATTTGCTGATTTTTTTGACCATTATAATTAGGCTATGTAATAAACATATTTTTGGATGGATTCGGCAATTTCTTTCCAAAATTTCGGGTATCAAAAAGTATCGTATATCTACCAGCTGGTTTGACGCTAGCACAGTGTTTTTTATCATTAAAATATAACTTTCCAGGTTTTAATAGATTAAAATATACCTTTTCCAGACTTTTGGGGGTTAAATGACTAAAAGTAAATTAGTCTTACTTTCAAGAACTATACGCAACTAATAACATAGCAATAGCAAGTTTAAATAACAAAAAGCAGTTTTAACAATTTACCAACGATCTATGATTATTCAAACATATTAAACCAAGAAAGTAGTCCCATCAACTTTTTATTATATTTATGTTTTAATACAATCACACCTTCAACCGATTCAGACTCTTTGATGTGTAGTCCACCAGAGTTGATGAGTGGAATTGGTTCGGTTTGCCGGACACTAGGATCCCGTGTAGTTTCCTCGCTTTCTTCATGTTGCTCTTCACCATGAGGTTCTTCCTTGCGAACTTTTGACGGGTACCTAACACGCAACAAAATATTTATGGAATTCTTTCGATGTGCGATAGTATTATTTACCACTCGGGAGAAATGCTTCTTACTTAAGTATAAGGAATTCAAGAATGGCGGAAATAGTTTACTCGCTGAATAGTTTCTTATATAAATCTATAAAATATAACCGATAAAAGAAAAAAATGGTGTTTTATTACCTGTAAACTATATCTTCATGATTAAAATGGTTCGAGCGGGACGACACGCATCCTCTGGCACAAGTGCTATCCTCATAACCAACAACGCAAACAACAACCCTGCACTACAAACAGCGAAGTTTAGATATGCATTTTCACATACGAGCTTTACAGTCGTTTACGAGATATAATACACAAAATGTATTAACATTTAAAAAGGTATACCAAAATTGTCTTACTTGAATTACTACGTTTGTATTTTCTGTGATTCCGGGAAGGCCGTATTTAAATCGAAAAGCTTTCACGCTAAACTGATTGATCATCGCAAAATTGGTAGGAAATCGTTTCATTGTTTCATCAGCTAAACACCTGTAAAAGAAATGTAGAATTTATTTAAATATAAATTACGCTTTTATATATTCAGCACATTACATTAAACATCAGTACCCACCCGTCCTCTATCAAACTGTACTGTCCTATTGCAGCTGGGTCTGGATCCGGCTTTGCTTCACAAGACTCGGTGAACAACTCCAGATCTGTGTCGGACGATTGGGCAAGGATGGCAAAATAGACGTCGTCGTTGATGTCCACTTGAATGGGATAACTGTACGGTGGATAGGTTGCCTTCGTGTCACAAAATGCAATTCGTTATGAGCTTAAGCGTTTGGGTAAAAAACAGCACATTTTTGTCAACCAAATGCCAATTGTTACAGCGAGAAAAGTTGTTTAATTTCTATGTAGATGACGTCACAATGTTACGTTTTTCTCTTCTAGTTTCTCAAATGTTGCTAGCAAAAAGCACATGGCGCAAGTTCTTAACTTTTAGTTGCTAACTGTAAATTGGGTTTTTCTGTACTAGTTAGTTGTATTGACTAGTCGTATTAAGCTTAGAATTTGTAAGAAGTTAATAATATTACGTTTATTGTTTGTTTGGTAATTGATTACAAACTTTAAATTGCAACTGAAATCTAGCCGTGACTGATTATATCCAAGTTAATCCTGGATCCCTAACAAGTTGGTACGTACACATTGTGGCTATATTTCCTTGTCGTTAATATAAAAGTAAAAAGCCATTTGATTAGGATTAATATTGTTTGTGCTAAGTTACGAATATCTTGAGTTCTGTTAATGTTATGCTGTAAATGCCCGTCTGCCATAGCCGTGTATGACGTGATAATCGCATTTCGGTGTGTTTGTGTTGATTTTTCGTTCTGTTTAACAGAGAACCGTCACCGTTCAAGACTGTGTGGCAACTATAGGCAGTGCTGGCGGGGACGCGTTCCAACAAAAAACACCCATGCAACGGTTGATGTAGGCCAGGCTACATAGGTCGCTTAGGTGCAGCCACGACCGTTACACCAATTATCGAGGGTTACCAAATATGGTTGCAAACAAACATAGCCTACATCGGTGCTGTAAAGAAGCCATTCTAAACTGACTAAAGTCCCGGTAAAGTCCCACAGTCAAGTCATAATTAGAGCAAGTCAACTTCAAGTCACGTGGCTGTCATAAAAAAGAAAACGTTAAACTATTAGAATTTTTAAACTCTTTTCATTATGAGCAATAACTCAACTAAAAATTAAGAAAATGGCCACGTTTAGCAACAAAATTATTTTATGTGCAAAAATTTGAATAAATAGCTCATTTTTATAAAAAAAAATAAAAAAATACAACACTTCATTTCAACCCAAGTCATTTGTGACATAAGTCAAGTCATTTTGTCCTAATGAGTTAAGCCATGTCAAGTCATTTTAAAACAGTGACTTAAGTTGAGTCATTGACTTAAGTCATTACAACACTGGCCTACATAAAAGGCAACAATTGTTACTATCTACCAAAGGGATAACAAACATGAAATATTGTTTTCCAGCAACACCGATGTTTTTCATTACAGCTATTCAAACTAATTGACTGGGGTTTTAAAGAAACTATAACACCGTAGTACTTGATATAAGTTGCGTTTAAATTCCGTTGTGTTTTAATTGAAAAACAAATTGGAAATCGCACCTTGAAAGTTTCATCGGTGTAGAAATCAAACGTGATTGCGATCTCGGCGAATCCGTCCTCCTTAACGATGGTTGTGTGTGCATCCTCGGGATCAAACGATCCAGAAGCTTCAAAAGACTTCTCCGATGTACAGATGACGTCAACATAGTACCACTGACCGCGACTAATTATACCCGCCTGGTCCTCGGTTTCAACCCACATCTTTACGGTGTTTTTGTTCTTTACTTCGTTGGGCCCACTCTGTAGTTTGCAAAGACGTATTACTCCAAATACATTAAAGAGCAATTAGGTGCTCAAAATTGTTGAAGCTGATTTACGATAAGGCAGTGCTTGGAAAGTCACGAAACGCAATAAAAAAAACTTTCCAATCGGTGTGCGACATGAAGGTTTACAAATTGGGCGGGACTAGGGTCTCAAAGATTTTTTTTACAATCGAGTCATTGCCATAAATATCCAATGCGCCACATTATATTATTGTTTGCAAAATTTACCTTTCTTCTAATGATGTTTTGCCGAAAAGTTTGTTATGACTCTCTCATTTTACGATAAAATATTTTGACGAAGTAAAATTTCAGTTGGAGTGAAACGTTCATTTGAATACTGACGATGCCATATATGTTTTTATGATTTTTTTGATTTCTGACCTGAATTGCTAGCTTTGTTAGAGTATTCTGCTGTTACTGACCAGCAATTGAGGTCGACATTTATCTGGCAAGAGTCAAAGTGATTTCCATTATCACATAAAAGTACGACATAGAGTGAAACGGTTATGTATTTTTTCGTTTTACTTAAAATTCACGTTTTAGATGAATAGTAAAAGTGTTCTGTAAACAGCAGCTGAGAAGTCTAACGTTATTTTCGGCAAAATCGGTATAACTTATGGTTGCCAAAAACGAATTTCGTCGATACAATATGTGTGTTAAAAAGTAAAACATGACATAGACTTGTAAAATTGCTTGTTTGTAGAGGCCACAGTTCTTCCTTGTATTGATGCCAGTTACCCAAACATAATATTTTGTCGATTTCAGACCCAAACGTGATATTTTTTCGCAAAGTCAAGGTGTTTTATGGATTTTAAAAAGTGCATCGTTTTTTTTGGCGATAGATTTAGCTTGCTTGGGCATTTTTGTATTACAAAATGTCAGCAGGCTATTCCTAAAATTCAAACTGTTGATCTTCGAAAAGACCACGTTTATGAATAGGAAGTGTTTTGTACCAATAAAAAAATGGACAATTTGCGATAAAAGCTACTGCTGATCCAAGCATCGTGACATTTTGCCTGCTTTTATGGATTAATATGGTAATTGTGTCGCAGTTCCTGATTTGCAATGCTTCCACGACGATTTTTACAAAAACTACTCTCAAGAAACGCAAAAACTTTGTCAAAAGCCATAATTTGACAAATTTTGACTTTGTTAATAAATTTTAACTTTATTGTAAATTTTAACTTTATTTTAACCTATAAACTTCTTAGTAACAGCCCCAGAAGCTGAAAACAACTTTATTCTGTGATTCGTGGGCAGACGAGGTCCTTTTTTAACTTTATTGACTTTTGGCGGGCCCTACTCATGAGTCTACCAAATCACCATGATAAGCGAAATAACTGCTTCACAATTTTGCGTGTTGTTAATTGGGTCATTTTGTAAACTTGTCTTAAAAAAATTTCGCGTAAACGATACAAATGTCTTACGATTTCAGTTGTCCCGCATTCGTCGAGTGCAAAGTCAAACACGTGGTTAGTGGAGGTGGTAGTGGGTCTACACTCAGGTGGAACGTACGAACCGTCATCAAAATCGCCCAATCCGATATTACCGTCCACAGCGCATCTTGCAACACTGATCCCCATCCTGGATTTCGAACATGTTTGTTCCATATCAGCTACAAATAAGTAAGCGACACATTGCACCTGAGTTCCCAATACCTTCAGGGTCAACTGACTCGATAACCATTTTGTGGTCCTTCGTTGATCCTTTGCTACTGTGTTCGCATCGTAGCAACAAATAGACAGCTATCAGTTGTAAGAAAATTTGAAAGTTACAGAACGCCACTTAATTTGTTATTGGTAAAGTCCAAATTGCAAAACGGAAAAACATTTACTAAAGTTTATAAACCACTGTCTACAGTTGGAATGAGGAGCCTTAATACTCACGTATACACTGTCTTGCGTCAGAATCCAAACTCCAGCAAGCATGTGAACACGAACAGTAATAACCCGTTCCTGACGGCGTGCAAATATCGCTGCAGCCTCCGTTGTCAATCAAGCAGGGGTGAACACCTTATCAGCAAAACCAAGGTATTGTGGGGAAATTTCGAGATAACAATTTGAGGTGTGTCTTGAGATAACAAAATATCTTAGATAAGTGAGCAAACAGCACCATAAAGCCTTTTTTAATTAAATCCAACGGTATTGCCGTGTCTTATTGAAAAAAACATTGTATGACCTGTCTAAAATATAGCCTAAAAGTGCTAAATGTCTTGCTTGCATGGTTTCGATTCTGCCAAAGACCTACACTATAAACAAGAGTTTGACCCAAATATCTGAAAGAATACAACGAAACATTTTCGTCAAATTATTTTACAAAAACTACATAAGAGATACTATAATGCAGCGCCTCTTAATCAGGTGAATATGGTTCACGCCACGGTGAATACATTTTTTGAAGGGGTAAACCAAACCAAAGGGGTGAATAAGGGTGAACGACAGTTCAGAAGCATCCTAGTCGCTAGTTAATAATTTTCTGCAGGAAATCGACTACTGAACGATGCTAAGGGTGACCAAAACTAAAAAAGTTTAAGAAGCACTGCTATAATGTTCACGTTCGAAAAACATGCTGAACTTCATTCGTTTTTTACGCTCCCCGGTTGTTATTACGTTTCTAGAATTTAAGTTACTTATTAAGCGTGTTTTTAATGAAGAAAAGAATATGTTCCAGTGGTTCGAGATCAGCTAGTTGATGCAAAAAGACTTAATCAATGCTCATAATATGTATGTGCTTGACTTTGTCACAAAAATTAACTTACTGTCAACAATTAGCTGAAGGCATCGTTGTTCCGTGTATAGTCTGCAAAATAACCATTGTTAAAAAACGCCAATTGCTCTCAATCAAATAGGAGGCTTGTATTTACCCTTGTGAGTCTCTAGCAGAGTAGCAGAGTGGGTTGTGTCCCTTATCTTGTTTAAGCGGCGTCCAACGAATCGCCGCCTGATATTGCTGGGAACCAATAGAAGAAAACTGTGACCAGGCTACGTTGTTGGGGCCAGACACTCCAAGATGTGCCATTCTAGACATAAGGTTGTTATTCAAATACATTCTTAGTTTGAGCAAATTCTATATAGTTTACTTGATTGTTTCAAAGTAATTGCAAAAAAAATGTGTGCTTTTTTCAGCAACACGTTTATTTGGAAAAGGCGTGCAAAAATGGTTATCGCATTCTTACGTTCGTTTTGAGTCTACTGTAATAAGTAGTTCCCATTCTACTCCAACAGATAAGGAATGCACTTGGTTGTGAGATGGTGTGTTTACTGAGAACACGGGAATGTCGGAGCACCCATAACTGCTACTGGAAACTAATCGCAACAAATAGTATGTTAATCTCATTGCTATAAACAATATTATTACATCACTTCCCAATTATTTAAAAGAAATATTTACACATTTTATTAGGCGCTATTCGTACGTGGTTACGTTTGAAACCTTCGAGGCTAACACTAATGATACAACGCAAAACGTTTTTGCCATAATATAAATCTATTCGAGTTAAAAAATATAAAGCTGAAGTCATGAACCGAACATTAAAGGGTCTATACGTGTATATTTATTTTCACAAAATAGAGGCTTTGAGGCCGACTTTCCGCACAAATATTAAAAACAAATAATTTAAACACTTCAGTTATTTTTTCGGGTAGCCTAAGTACTAATATTAACAAGTCGGTGACTACTTTCAATTATAAACTGAAGTGAAGTGAAGCTTAAGACTTGAGATGAGGCAGATGAAATTCGATCTTCGATAATAAGAGCAATTGGAACTTTTTCGTCGTAAGCGCCACCGTTGTAGTCAATCCGACATTCCCCCTGTTGATAAAATACATCGAAATGCATACGGTAAATGGGTTTTACATTCACATTGCATATGTTTTTTCTAAACAATCTTTACGATATCTAACTTTTTGTTAACTGCTGCGATCATTGTCCGATACTTAAGATTTTCGATATCTGACTGAATGTTAAGTCTTTTACTTAAAATATGCAGTTTAACATGAACAAATTCAACCAGTCAATGAGTAAGAGTCTGATCTTTAAAAGACTATAGGGTTTGAATATTTCATGATTTTTACCGCAGTTTTATAATTAAATCGGTTCACTGCATGTCGTGCCTTTTAATATTTGTGTGTAGTACCATCAAGGGTGGTTTCCTGTTGTGGCGCCCAAAATATTTTATTTATAAATGTGTGTTTATTGGCAAAATTTGGCAAAAACACCCTTCGTTCCCGTTTTCTTTATACGTTTCTATGTTTAAAATGTTAGTCACAGAAAATATATTACTTTAAGTATTCAAAGATAAAATCATTTATTGGTTAACTGTATTAAAGAACATTATTATTTATATGTTTTAGTACCCCGTTGCTGCTAAGGGTGAAGTACGGATAGTTATATACGTCGCCTTTTTCGTATGCATCTTTTCCGTATCGACAGGACAAGTAATCTCCATCTTCATCATACAACGGAATAATGACGTGGCTAGAACAACCTCTCACAAATCTAAATAACAATTATTACAGTAACGATTTCTAACACAAGTAGATTAAATCTCTTTTCGATAATGAAGTTGTTTTGAAACACCCTAATTGTAGAAAATCTAGTTTTATCAATGAAAAATTTATCCTGAATAAATAACCTTCGTGCAGATGATATAATGTATTATACCATTCGCGTGGTATTGTCAAAGAGGCACTCATGGAGTTCGCAACAATAACAAAAAATAGTATTTATCATACAAAACAGCTCCCATAAATCGGTTGGTCGGTTTGTGTTTAGTACAGAACCATTTTAAACACATTATAAGCGATGTGTTGTAAGTCTGCGAAACCTTTAATCTAACCTTGTTAAAGGTTGGTACATTGCAATTGGAGCAGAATTGAATTTCCCAGTGTCGCTCCTTCTTCGAAGATCTATTAGCACTGGCGAACTCCAATCATAAGCAAAGTTGTATAGACCACTCACCCAGCAACAAACGGAAGCTCTACAAGAACGCAGTTTAACGAAATTAACTAATATAGAAAACGTTGATTTATTTTTGTTTAACTTTCGCAGCAGACCAAGATAGTAAGACCAATAAGGCAATCCAAGGATTAACAAAACATAGAATTTATTAACCTCATTTTGCAAACAGATCCAATGGGGACTGTAACATTTTGCACGGATTGGTATGAGTTCCAATTTGCGTAGCTGCTTAGATCGGAATCGATTATATCTTCATAAACGCTGAAAGACCCAATGCTACTATATCCAGGGTAGGTTTCATAGCAACTAAAGTAGTTGCTCGAATGCGAACGGGAGTAATGCATCGATGTAAACTTCACCTGCAAAATGTTTTAAAGAATTATACCTGAAAAATGTTTCAAAGAATAAAAATCTTCGACCGTCGACTAATTAATCTTGTCTTAAAATTTGCTTGACATATTTCTAAAGAAAATTACTCTATCAAAATGGAACATTTTGCATTACCTATTGTCAGCGCCTTTAGAGAATAAAGCCCGTGGATACCAACGACTCACAACACAACGGTACTAGAAATAAATGACGCGCCCAAAAATTCCATTTCACAAATATGTTGCTTAAAACTTAAGATATTTTTTGTAACGACAATTGTTTTAACTTTTACAAATTGTTTTATATTGGTTGTGTTTCCCCAAAGATTCTATTTATTGGGATTTCCCCGGCGGTTCCATTTCTAATTGATTTTCGTCTAAAAATTCGTAAAAAAACTCCTTTACTTTACCGTGGCTAATGTTCCTGTCTCGGCCACCACCTTCCAATTGGAATACCCTCCATGTAAGTGAGAACCTTGAGTAAATGTGAACCATAAAATACTCACAATTAATACCGAAAGCTTGTTTTCATAACACATCGTAGCAAACGTTAAACGTACACCTGAACAAAGTATCAAATATTATGCATTTTCAGTTGCCTAACTACAACTTTTTGATGCTTGCCCGATTTACTTTGTGATTGTTTAAGTATTCAAAACAAACTTTTTTTAACCTTCAAAGGTTTTACCCCAATTTTGTTATTAAACTGCTTGCGGTCATCTACCTTTATACAACAAGGTTCCATAGAAGTGCTGTCCTTTATAATTGCGTTATGCTGCAAAGTGGGAATAACACTACAGTGGGGAACCATATATTGCTTTTCCGATAGGGGTTATCGGATACTCGAGAGAAGCTTTCCAATCTTTAATTGTTTGCTCTCTTAAGTGTGTTTGCCCATATTCCGCCCACACATAAAAAGTACTTCATATTATCTCACACTCGGAATTTTGTAATAATCCCACGAAGAACTGAAAGTAAAAAAGCAACACGACAATGCTTCTTATCTAGCGCAAATTTATTCTGATAAAAGGCCATATGTCAAGTTTTGTCAAAGGCAGATTTGGAAGGCCAAAGTGCGCTTGACGTTTCTATTGTAACTGTTAAAACGTGATACGTAATTATACAACAGGAAAAAACGTATAAATTAATAAATATTGGCAACCTTACTTTTTAGGAACGTATATTCACATTACTTGAAAGTTGTGAATACTGGTATTTAGGTATTTTTGACCGTGTATTTGACTGCATTTTTGTACATAGTATTCTATTTTGTAGCATTCAAAATGTCAAATTGTCTCTTGAATTTTTTCGGAAGAAAAGATGTTGATATTTTATTTTAAAAATAAATCAGGCTTTATCAACTGTAAGTATCGAAACTGAACAAACGGCGAACGGGCTTTGTCGTAACGTTGGCGCCTAACGACTCGGATTAACTTCGCCACCGGTTAGTTATGGACGTTTAACTCGATTGTCGGCGAGTCCAAAATAGCATCGAGGCCCGCCACTCTCGGCGTGAAACCCTTATCTTACAATGGCCGCGCGTGCTCTCACACGTTGTTCGAAGAAGGACCGGCAGAAGTTCTCGCCAGTCAATCTACGAGTTAAATGCCAACGGTGCGATGTTAAGGGGCAGATTAACCTTGAGGAACGTGCGGTCGAATCGGTCACGCGTAGCAACACGCGTCCTTTAGCTGAAAGAGCTAACATCTTCATTTTAGAGCAATCCAATGTGCATACATAAACATCTGTCGCGACAAAGCCTTGACGAAATGTTTGCTTTAATGTTGAGTTTTGATTTTGTTTCAGTCACATAATAGGGAGTAAAAACTTAATCAAAACGATGAATCAAACAATGCGCTAAATTTTAAATATTTAAGAAAAGCGTTTTTCAATTGATTGAGTTTATATTATCAAAAAAAAAATTAAAATTAAAAACTGCTTATTGTTTTGGTTTGCTAATAGCACTGTTGTTCGGCTGCTTTAGTCGACGGCAAGGAGAAACAACATAAATATAATGCACATTAAGCAAGGCAAACTGCATTTAAAATTATCGCCAATGTAAAACTGATCATGATGGTCTGACGCAAGTTATAGTTTTAACATGAAAATGTGGTCGCATTTACAGTGTAACTAAATTAATTTAAGTGAAATAATAGAATTGTACTTGGACTAGTATGATGTGTCCAACGCGACATTTTACTCTGATTTCGGTATCCGATATGTCTGGGGAAACGCGAATACCGTCTTACTCCGTTCAAACAATAAAATTTGATCGAATTGAAACGTGTAAATGTAATTTTAATCAGATTAGGCCAAAATTTACTTTAGTGTTCAATCCAGTTGTTAACCTACTACTTTTCAACAAATTTACATTTCAAAGTAGAAATCACAGCGTTCGATCACAAATCATGCCTGAAACTCCTCTATGAATTTGATATCGAATGAGCATTGATTCCGAAAGAATACTAATGCTACCACTTGGTATCTGGTATCGGCCCCGACCCGATAATTTTGGTCAGCCCTAGAGTATAGATAGACGAATTAAAGTATAGATAGACGAATTAGAGTATAGATAGATGAAAACGAAAGCTTATTAACCTTATGTCCAAACACTTGGTAATTTTGCGTATAGTGCAGCAGAAATACCGAATGATTTATTAATTCTATAACAACAATTGAAGTAGCGGGCCGTGAAGAATGCGTTTTGCCAAAACCTTCACGCCTACCCTGTATTGCAATCCAGAACAATACGACGGAGTATATAATCCTGGAATTGATTGCGACGCGGGTTTCGAAGCAACAGTTGCTGACTGACGTCGGGCAAAAGTGGGAACTGGCGTTATAAGCCGATTTGAATGCGCCAGTAAGCAAACACACTCGATTTCGGCAGGCATGCAAAGTCGCGCCAAACAATAATCCCCTTAAATTTGTTCCGATGTGCGATCGTTATCGGATCAGGAATGCGCTGCTTTTTATGTAAGGGCAACTTGCATCCAAATGCCGAAGCGTCGTGCGTTAAACATTGATTTCACTCCTTTTGTGCCATTAGAGCATTTAAACGTATATATAGTCTTGCATTTTCTGTAAAAAGTCGGTGGATACCTTAATGAACAGTTGTAAAATATCTGACAACCTTGCCAACTTATTCGCAAGATAAACATGACCAAGGTAACATGTCTATTGAGGTTTTATTGCGAACTTCATATAAACAGCAATAATACACTTCTGTGTCGGGAATTCAGGTAAAAAAACAAAATCAAATAAACATTGGCCTCAAAAGGAGCAAATAATGACGTTTAGTTGAAAGGCAAATATGTGATCAACTAGAACGTCTAGTTTAATTTACTAAACACTATTTTTGATTTATTTGTCCAAGCGTTTCGTTTAAATGCACACCCGCTATATTTGTAACAGTTGCCTAGTTCGTGATATTCTCTATTGCACCGTTTTGCAGAAAATATTCAAAACTAAAAATAGGGTCCCTTTTGTCGCGTGCACTTCAAAAACCGCAAAACGTCGAGTTAAAATTCCATGTTAAACGATTAAACTTTCACGCCTAATGAGATCAACGATCAGTGGTGTTATTAGGTCACACATCGCTATTCTCCAGGGTCCCAGGCCTAATTCGGTGAAAACTACAGTTGGGCCGCTTTCTCGAAGCAACAAGTTGGACGCGCGTCTGATTTAATCCAATTCCGGCTTGCAACGAGATGAGTTCTTCCGATTCCAAGAGGCGCTTGACCGCTTCGAATCGCCATCGCCAACTGACTCGAGATTTAATATCACTGTGGGAACAGACAAGCGGTAAAGTTATTTCTGAATTCCAATATGAAATTCACACTATTTCCGGGGATATCGCAAATTTTATAACAAAATCGCTTTAATAACACATTAGGCTTAATCATTTTAAACAAAGATTGAACTTAGTACAGAACTTAGTAAACCAAAAATCGGTTTGTTTAGATGTTATAATATGATAAATATATTTCGCTATTAAAAGCATCATCAGTATCTAAAAACCGTTTGTTTTAGCCATTCGGGCAGATTATGTTATTCGAAAAAAAATTCTGATCATTTTGAACAACTTAGACAAATTTAATGGCCTGTCCGTTGAACACAACACCGTTCTCGCGTATTTTTATAGCACAGCATTTGAGGTTTAAATCTGATCACGGCCAGCGACTCAACTTGGCCATAACAGCTTGTCAAGGGTGAAGATCGTGGCGGAACGTCACTGGCCTGTTGATGGGAACGGACGTTTTATGGCACTTCATTGCCCAATCACCGGTGCTCGATTTGTCGTTTGCGATTACGGCGCATCGCAACCGTGCACTTCGCTGCCGAGCAAAATCAAAATGACAGATGATTATCCGACAATCCGTCATAATGCCCGTATATGAATGGCGGTGTCGGCCCAATGTGCCGCATTATCAAATCAAGTGTTCCCTGTCGGATGACACGTTGGGCCTAATGCTCACATATTGGAAGAACGTCGCATAATCCCTCAGCTACGTTGGTCGTCCTGCAATAACCTCAACACTGGAGGGTAAGAAACTTTGTCAGTAGAAAAAAAAACAATTACTAACTGAAAGATTTAACTAAATAACTAAAAAAAAATATATCAAATAAACTCAACTTTGTCAAAACATTTCGTTGGCCGCTTAACTAATAAATTCGTTTGATTCTGACTTTATTCTTCTTTAATATTTTTTTAAATAGATTTGTTATTGTTTAAAACTTACTTATAAGCTGGAAAATATAACTTTTTTTTTAATTTTTAACCTTAAAATATTATTTTTAGAATCCCCGTACCACATTTGGAAATTAAATTTCCTTATCTTCCGCATTTTTATTTTACAGGATAATCAAGTAGGACAAAGCACGATCGCCTTGGCTATGAGTGACCTTGGTGTATGCGGGCAAGGCCGTCGCATATGGCGACCAATGTGGACCTGTTGGAATGGCCAATTTAACTAAGATTTAAGTACACCTACATCGATTTGCGCGGTGGCGGCGTTCAAAAATTGCCTCAGCTCGCTATAATCACCCGTTGAGCGGCGTCGCGTTGTGCCGGCGAGAAGTTGCTACAGTGGAAATCAACTATACACGCCGCTGCGCCGAAGCGTCGCGAATAAGTGGCGGATTAGGGAACGCGAAAAGCCGCTTTTCAAAAGGCGATTGGTCGATGCTAATTTTCCCTGATGCAGAGAATGGGTTGTGCCAAGTCCAAGCCAGAAAAAGGCCCTGCACGCGCCGAAACCCTTATTTATACCCGAAAGCAAGTATTTCGCGGTCACTTCTCCAAGATCAACCGCAGTGGTCCAGCATTTTGCAAACTGCATCCAGAGAGCCCAGATCAAAGCGAGGAGGAACCTGACAGTTTTACTTGAGCTTAAATACGCGTGTGAGAAAGTTTCAAAGCTAAAATAGGAGTTCACCTCAGAAGAAGAAATAAAATCAACAGATATAGGAGGAGTGAGAAAATTGCCGAAATGGGAGATGCGATGATCAAATATGACGAGCGCTTCTGCAACAATAGTGATTGGAAGGACTTCGCAAGGGAAGATGTTAAAAAAATGCCTGTCAAAAGTGTTACAGGAAAAAAAAGTAAGCACGTTAAATGCGAAGTACACCAAACAAAATATACTGGTCACAGTGATCTCAAAAAAACTTAATATTTAAAGGTTTTATCATGCCAAGTTACTTATATATTTTTTAAAACCGTTTTGTCAAATTTTAGATCGAATTCTCGACATCTTGTGTTGTGTGTGCGGAGACCGAAGTTCTGGAAAGCATTACGGGGTTTTTGCTTGCGACGGATGTAGCGGCTTCTTCAAACGGAGCATTAGAAAAAGCCGAAAATACTTATGCAAGGTAAAAATCAGTTTGCTGGTTCCTTTTCGCATTAATATAAAATTTGTGAGACAAAGGTATTTTTGGAGTAAATGGTTGGAGGTTGTAGTACGACGTCATAATAATATCTAAGCCCATACAGAAGTAGGTATCATTTTGAACGTTTCGAATAACTCTTTATTCATTTTCAACAAAGAGTTACTCGAAACTTTTAACAAGATACCTATACCTCTGTATGGGCTTTGAGATTCTTATGAAGGTATTTTGAATGTTTAAATAACGACAAAGGTATTTTTAATGGTGGAACAATGACAAACACATTTTTAATGGTGGAATAACATGATTAAAAGGCAAAACCAAAAAACTAAAGAGGGCATGTTGCACTATTTTATTAAACTCTTTTTTTATTTATTAAACAACGTTTATTACCAAGTCCACCAACAGTCTGAATATGTTTTCTCATTTCAATAAACAACTCGCTGTTTTCAGGGTAACGTTGATGGCCAGTGCAAGGTGGACAAAATACATCGAAACCAATGTCGAGCCTGTAGGCTGCAACGATGTCTAGCAGTTAATATGAATAAAGAAGCGGTTCAGGTAATTAAAAATAACAGCAATACAGTAATTCTTCCCACATATTTCAATAAACTATATTTTTTTAAATATTAGTCTTTTTAAAATCAGTTTACTCTTCACTAAACTACATATATGAAATTATGTTTATTATAAATAATTATAAAGGGCTGTTTCTTTATAAACCCGAAAGCTTTAGCAACAGAGCTTTGATTTTCGATCTTTTCTGCGACGTGTGTTTCAATGAACCAGGGACGCATTTTATTTTAACAGTAAAATACGTTCAGGGCTAATGTCTGAACCTCTATTTTAATCGGATTTTCTAATATCAGTAAAACCAACGCCGTCCATAGTTCTACAAATATCCTTCATATTTAGTAAATGCAACAAAACATATTATAACATAGGTAAGTTTGGTTTACAAAAGTAACATTTTCGCCGCCATTTTATATACGTGCAGCATGAGCGCGGACCTCGAAACACCAGTGGCTTCCACGCCGACGTTAGCTCGCCCAATTTCGATCAACGGCGCCACTCTGCTGCAGATCGCAATACACGGTCCATGGAAACACTCGGCATGAATCTCAGCATTGGAGGTACGTTTTGGCTGAACGCAATGCTCGTATTATCCTACAGTGTTCCGAAAATTTGGTTTGTAAAAAGAAACAAATTTTAAGCTAAATCAAAACTTCGGCAGTGTAGTGTCGAGTGGGTTGGTAGTATTATACGTTTTTTTAGGCATGTTTATGTTTAAAAGTGATACCTATTTCATTTTAATAATATAAATCACCTTGACCCTTGCAAGATAAATGTCGACCTTAATTCCTGATCAGTAACAGCAAAAAATACAGCAAAGCTAGCAATTCAGGTCAGACACAATAAACAGATCTTGAAAGATAAATATATATATTTTTTTTAGAATTTTATTTGAATAAGATATACTGACGGTGCCTTGATTGGAGAAATATATATATATATATATCTTTTAAGATCTGTTTATTGTGTCTGACCTGAATTACTAGGTTTGCTAGAGTATTTTTCTGCTGTTACATTTTATTACTGAATAGGATTGTTGGGCAATTTACGAAGGTTTTATTAAAAGCAATAAGCAGTTCAACATTTATATGCAATATTTGCAGATTTATACATATCATTTTTCATGAATGGCAAAGAGCAGATTGACACAGCGCATCCTAATCTAATATTATACGATTAAAAATTGTTCTTAATATTACGCTTAAATATTTTCAGTTTTCCATTATAGTGCTCTGTTTGCTAAGCTCGTGCAGAATTTCCAAATTAAATCAAGTTAAAATACATAGGGGTTATTTTCTATCACGTGATACATCATTGAAAAATACGCAAATAGCCGAAAAACTTACAAGATCAAATTACGCAGGAATAAACCATCGATCATCACCACGATCCTCTGTAAGTGGAACACAATCTCCTGACACAACTACTCAACATAATTATCAAAACATCTCGCCATCCAAGCACAAGCATTTCTTTCAACCGCACAATGACGCTACAACGCCGCTTTTCGGTGGCTCTCCTCTTTCGGAATATATAAGATGCCTTGCTTCCTTCAACAATCTGGCAAACGGTAAAGTTTAAACCCATATACTAAATTAGTGTAGTGGCGTACGAACGTAAAACCATTCACTATCAAATATAACAATTGCTAACAGTAATATAATGAGGATCAATATAATAGAACAAGGTATAATCTGTACTACCAACTTGTAAAACTAGATTAAGGTAACACAAACAATGCTATAATTTTATTGGATTTTAACTGTTGTGCTTTTATTAGGACAACAGCATCCAGTGGATCTATGTTTTGCCCAACAGCAGCTGTTGTCGTCTTTGGAAGGTTCTAATATAGCAAAGAGAACAAAACAAGACTTAGCGCCAATCGTTTCGCCGTCAGCACACACTTTTGTTGACTTGTTTCAAAGGCATTTTGCTCATTTAGTTGCCCAACAACAGCAAACGCTTGCACCGGTTGGTGCTCCGTGGAGTGCAAATACCTCGGAAACCGCTAACATTCCAAGTTGGCCTATTCCAAGGTAATTTTAGCTCTTGTTGAATTTTCAATTTTAGTAATGATTATAAGGATACACTTGCCTCAACATATAAAAGGTTTGATAAACGTTCAAACTCAAATGTTTGATTGTTAGTTACTGCACCTAAACTACTTTGTTGATGAGAGTTTTTTTTTAGCTACATGAGCTATCAGAATAAAATACAAAATAGAAGACAAGAATATATTAAGCTACAATAATAAATATGAGCTGACACAATAATAATAAGAACTGAAATAACATTAATTTCTATTACATCATATATAACTTATTCACTGAGTATATCGTTTTGAAATTTGATGTAACAAAATAGAAATTTTATCAAATCATTCCCTTTGCAGAACCGCAACAAGATTTCAAACCGAACATAAGGATTTCAGTCAATCGACAAACAATTGGTTTCAAAGTGCGAATAACAATCATATCCGTTCACGGATAACTTCACCAGAAACAAATTCTAAACTTTTGACCAAATTAATTAACAGCAATAAGTTGAGCACGACCGCCTTGCGGGCCCTGTATAATGCTGTAAATTGGTGTTGTCAAACATTGCCTTTTGCAGCGATGCCCGCATCTGAACAGGTAAATGGTGCTTAGAAATGAAATAGCATATTGGTATCGAAATAAACTGTCAAGTATCGAACATCCCTAGCCAAAACCTTAGGTAGACTATAGTTTTATGGAGTATATTCAAACGGCACCCAACCTTTTACTAAAACAGTATTTTCAAACACCGAAAATTCTCGCATTTCCCACTATTCCAGTCTTGCGATCAGCCGAACGAATTTGACTTTCAAAGTCTATATTGACCAAAAGCGTTCCTTTGAGATAAAAGTGCTTTCTGTCGGATTAGATCACTATATATATTTTGAACTGACAAAATTAGGAAGGCAAATTTAAAGTAAACTAGCTAACAATCAACCTAAAAACTGCTCCCCATTCAATGCGGTTTAGAAGCTTCTATTTTGTTTCAGCTTTCTCTTCTGCGCTCTAACTGGCCATCGCTAGTTGTTGTCGACATGGGTCATTCTGGAACTGCATCAGAATTTTTGAACTTACTACAGACCATTTCTTTTGCGGTTTGTCACCCAGGTAAGACACTTCTTTGTACATTTAATTTCGAAATCCTGGAGCCCAAAACAAATATAAGTTTACGCAAAGAGTCGATGACGCGTGAGATATACCAATATTATGAATTGGATTTATTCTGAAAGATCTCAAATCGATCATCCTTTGGGATTCAGACAGTTTCTAAGATTTTAATATGAGGAAACCTCCTGTTTTGGTAATTGAGTAATCTAGTCAAATACGTTTTGCCAACTTGGATGAATAACACACCACAGACTTGTTTTTTGCACCCGAAAAAGAAAAGCATAGCCTAATGCATCCTGATCGTATAATGTCTTCCTAAACTCTCCCAGTATGCTATTAATATAGTTGGCAGACTCCAGCAATAAAATGGAAATTATAACAATATTACAGTCGGAAAACAATACAGTTTGAAAAAAATAGAGCTAAAACCCAAAAGTCGGAATAACGTCTAAATCGGAAGTAGACATAAACCCATCGAAATTAGGCCTACTTGGCCAGAACAAAATCTAAACCCCAATCCCATCCCTAACTTTATCACTAACTCTCCTAATAATAGCCGTAAGTCAAATTCAAACCGCACCAATAACTTCAAGTAGGGGCAAGCATAACGGTGCTAAAACAGCGACACAACAAAGAAGTGTTCAAGTTCCGTTTTAATATAGGATGAATCTTGAACATGTTACAGGTACACTTTTAGTATAATATAATGTACTTACAGTTTGACTGAGATTTATTTAAACGTCTTCTAAACCTTAATGCTGATAACATTTTAAAGCTGAAACGTTAAAAAATATTATCAATGTTTGCTATTGGACTTTTGACTATAATCTATACTGATCTGCAACAACTATATTAAAATCTAGAGGCGCCATCTCTTGAAAGGATAAACGTTCGACTCCACGGCGCCAATCAGCGACTACAAAAGTCACTAATTGCAGTGAGAAGTGTAGAGATGAAATTAACAGAACGTGACGTAGTCTTCGGTGTTTGCCTCCTGGGTAAGTCAACAATAGTATGTTACGCAAATTTATTGACAGTTCAGAGGCTATGTGCAGCATCCATAAATATGGGAGATCTCTATTTTATACCTTTTTTCTGCAGTTTTGTATTACATAAGATTTTGTGTTTGACGCCAGTTTTCTAACTGATTGCGAATTCCACGAGCCTAAGGTATTTTATTCTATAAGAGAATCTTAGGTACTTTTACAAAATAAATGTTGATAACAAGTCAAAACGTGATATTTTTTGTTGGTTCTAATAAAATCATAGCATATTTCCCATAACGTTATACCAGGGGTCGGCAACCTTTTTCTATAGTCGCGGGCCAAAACCAAATTCACAAAGGTCTCTGCGGGCCGCACAAAATGATCACTAAGAATTGTGTTATTAGCATTTTAGAACAACTGTGCATCAGGCGGGCCCCGGATCGTTTTTGCACTTAAAACGTGTTTATTTAAATTTGAGGAGACTGTAAAGTGTTGGCGCAAAGCGCGAAAAAAGGCGTTTGTTTGGTTCAAAATTCGAGTTCACACGTTGTCATCCATACAACTAATGAAAAGTGTAATAACACTACTTTGGGGAACGCGATAACATTTAAGGTTAAGCTAGGTCAGCGTTTGTAAACGTTTGTAAGTGAAGGCAGAACTAGCGAGCGAAGCGAGCGCGATTTTTTTTGGTATACCGGTATTTCTTTTAATTTCTCGCAAGTTTTTATTACATTGCCGAAAATAAAAAATAAAAAAATTTAAAAAAAGATATGTCCAATATTGTGAAATACGTTTTCCGTTTTTCCGTGACGCACTTTGGCAGCTGTCCACCGCGCAACGGTAAAGAAGTGCTGATCTAGTAGAAACAAACAGCATCAAAACGTAAACAAACCGGACGTAGAAAGATCATTCGCGCGAAGTGCGAAAATTCTTCGCACTTATATAGTTAAAATAGTCAAAAAGTAAGTGAAATAGGGTCTAATTTGTTAAAGAAGCGGCGGGCCGGATGAATTACATCGGCGGGCGGCCCGCGGACCTTAGGTTGCCGACCCCTGCGTCATACCATTGCCTTGTATGGTTTCACGCTTTTCATACTCTAAAGTCTAAATGTCTCAACATATTCAAATCCCATCCTGATATAAATTGTTTATTCTGTAGAATAACAACAAAAACGTGATTAAACTTTGCAACATGTGATGAGTAACAAAGCG
This sequence comes from Ascidiella aspersa, assembly GCF_963924565.1. Lineage (NCBI taxonomy): Eukaryota > Metazoa > Chordata > Ascidiacea > Phlebobranchia > Ascidiidae > Ascidiella > Ascidiella aspersa. Next base: position 20,964,959 of record NC_139453.1, read on the forward strand.
TTTTTTAATAAGCATTTATGGCGGGAAATAAAACAGTTTGTAATTCACTGTTCTAAATTTAAAATTCACTTACCAGGGCAATAAAGTGTAGGTCAAAAACCAAAAATACCTAAATTGACCCAAAATGATTTTTAGGACCGGGAACGAGCTACACCAAAGAAAGATCAAGTATTTGGAATAGGTTTCACTCCTCTCTAAAGGTTGCAGTCAGCGATCCGAGCGAGTTAATGGCAAGGTAGGACGCTCGATTTTAATTTCAAACGAACATAAAACGAATAGAAAAGCATAAAATGTATTGTTCAAGTAACGAAAACCTGAAACTGGAAAGTTTCTTGAATAAACCTTAAATATTTCAACCACTACTATACGAATATTTGAACTAAGCCAATAAAGTAATAATAAGTGGTAAAATGCATTGTCGCGTAATGTTAAAAGCGAAATGTATTCCAGTGTTTTAAGACCTTTGCTCGTTGCTTTGCAGGGAAACACAAATTAACTCGTTGATTGACAGCTTGCGACATTTGCGACAAGTAGATGTGGAGCAACTGTTCGGCGACCACTCAGCAAACCCGGGATTCGCCAAGAGTTTTGTGGAAAGCGTTCATTCGAATTTGCAACGCGATTTGTAAATTGTTTCCGAATGGCGCCTATAGGCTTTTCGGAATTCGCGTGTTAGAACGGCGCTGTGGTTGAGATAGCACCAGAGTTTTATTTTGCTAATAAAATGATGTTATACAATATGTCGATGGAAATTAGTCGTGCTGTACTTAAGCTATTATCATGTTATCTGAGAGTGAAAGTATAGTAGCTGAAATATTTCTACTCCGATTACTAAAATTGTTGCTAAAAACAAAATAAATACACCGTAAAATAGTTTCAAATTTTTTGAATGTTTTTATTTCAATGTTTATATTTGTAAGGGATATGTCTCAAATATAGCTCTTTTAACAAAGGGGTTATTACTAAACAAAAACCTTGTGGTCAGCCTGTGTATGCGACGATCTGTTCGTTTTAAGGCATTTCTAGTCAAGTCAACCTGCCCTTAAATCGTCCAGGAAGCAATATGTTTTACAATTGCAACGTTTTCTGTATTGCAATAACGTGGAAGGCTAGAAAGTCAAGAAAGAAAATGAATACATTTTCTAATAATACAGACGTGTTACTGAAAATTATGCTACTTCATTAGAGTGTAAACAGAAAAATAATGCTGCTATTTTGTATGTTTTCTGAAACAGCTCTGAGATTTCAATATGGAATAACCGAGGATTTTGTTTTACAATTGAAATTTGTCAAATTAACAGAATTTAGGCAAAGGTATTTTTTTAAATAAAAAGGGAAACCACTGTCGGAAATTTAAAATGAATTGTTTTCGTGTTGTAGTTTTTGTTCTTGCTGTTGCAGTAGTACAGACACAAGGTACGTAATAGTGTAAAAACGAAAAACGAAGTAATACCAGTCCAACGTGTGTTTGGTTTAGGAACATGATAACACAATACTTGTTACCTTTTCTTTTCTTTTTTTTATATTTTGTTATCATCCAAAAGTTCCCCAGGAACTGTGGTAAAATAAACATTATAGTTTCAGCCCTGGCAAGTTAGAAACTTATAATTAGGTTTTATAATTGTACTATACTCTTAGTGAACAGCGTTGAAAATAATTGGATTTTTCCAAGTATGATGCATTCTTATGTAGAGCATAGACTTTCCTTCTCATTGAGTTGTATGTGTTCATCATGTGGTAAATGTTTGCATCACCTAACAAGACAACCGTAGTATATAAAAACATATCGTTTTAGATAAATTCTACATTTTGGGTAACCTATAATCAAAATAGGATTATATAGAAAGAGATTCGAGACAAAACTTTCTATTTTCGGTAGGCCTATAAACGGAGAAATTTGTCAATGAAATCTATATGAGTATAGTTAAACAACGCTCGGTTATTCATAGCTCTAAAATGTTGGAAATGTCAGTCGGCAAGTATCACGCAATGCAAGTCTGAAGGGTCGTGGGAGCTTTGTGCACGAAACGAGGTTTGTAATTTACATGTTGAAACAATTGATCGTTTGACAGTATGACTGGTAGCCTTTAATATAGGGTTACCAACTATTTTGGCTTAAAATCAGGACGTTTCCAATCAGTCACCAAATCCATCATTTTTGTGGTTGTTTAAGTATGACGTTAGCAAATACGTCATAGCGTGTTTAGAGCAAACAATATCTGGACCAATTACTCGCTAAAGTGACGTTATACATACGTTCATGTTTAACGCAAGGAATAAAACGCAAATCAGGTATCGCTTTTCAACAAGTTAAGACAGACCAAATACAACAAACCTATATTGGTGTAACGTATTGAAAATGTTGTCTTACTAAAAACCCGACATTTTGGTTGAATATGGACGGAAAAAAGTCCTCAAAATCGGGACTGTAAAATCGAGACGTATATGGTAAGTCAACTGTAATATGAACATTTTTATTTGTGTGCAAACACGGAATATGGCAAGCCCGACGAACGATTTTTTTTTATATCTGTCAGGTTTAAACGATGAACAAAACTTCAAGTAACAATATAAAGTTGGATTGTAATTAGTAGTGAAAGTATTTTTGTGTGTTTTGTTATGTACGTGAGTTATCATATTGTGTAATTTGAGCATCTTAACATTGAACAATGAACTTACTTAATTAAATCGCGTGTATTTTAATTAATTATTTATCGAAATTTAACAAAACAAACTCGCATTATTTACTCGAATACATACAATCATGTGCGTTAGTTGTTACCAAGGAAACGAATGTTGTATAAAGCTAATTTATTTAATGCGAGTGGAATGCCTGTGGCATCAATCATTATGCTCTTAAATTAAGAAACTTTAAACTTAAAAGGTTTGCTATTTTGCAGCAAAGCTGTCATACTGAGGTGCGCACCCGACGGTCGAGATTGGAAAGTATTTCAACGGGATGTAAACAAACCCAAGCCTGTGTTAACGATGCATCACAGGTTCGTAGATTATAGTTAGGAAATACATCACTTTTCTGTCATAAAAAACATCAACGTGCTGCTGCGCAAGCGCACGTCAAACTCGGCACTTGATTAGACGAGTATTCTTACTAAAGCACATAATCTGACTCAAATAGAACAAAGTTGTCAGCAACATGAATTAACCAGTCTAAAAAGGTATATAGTTTGCATCACCGAAAGTTCGAATATTGTTTTATGTATGACCCGAAGTTCTTATTATTACATTTGCAAACCGATTAAAATGCCCACGCTCACTCCCTATTGCTTTATATTACTTAGACAGGCATGTTTTTCATGAGACACAAAACAACAAAATCGCATTTTCGAGCGACATAAAAGTTTTGTGCAATTTTAGAAAACATTAAGGTAAAATAATAATAAACTTGTATCTCACAACCAAACGAAGTTTTAACTACAAAATATAACTTTTGGATGATGTTCCTTGATATCATTATGCCTATTTCTTTCTCTTCGTTTTCAGCCTGGATGCATCCCTGGTGGGCAGACTTCAGTTTGCAGGTGTTGCTGTTCAAGAGACCGTTGTAACCAGCAGCTAAAACCAGTTTGCAAAGGAACGACGCCACGACATAATCCCATGCCAAGTATAATATAAATCCAGCCTCTGCATTTGATAGTTACGGCTAACGTACCATTATAGTCTAAATGCATAAAAGTGCCTGGTTCGTTAAACCGGCTTTCTTTTGATATAGCGTATTATAAAAATGTAATGTTTGTATTTAAGTACATTTTATTTCCAGCGCGGAGGCTGTGTCATCGTCACAGCCCAAGGTGCTGGAATTATGTTCATCTTATACGAAGGCCGCTCATTTTTGAATGTTTTAGCAACGGCCAGCCTGTGTCGAATCGTGAAATGAACAGATGTGACACTTCGTGCCATTTTAGCTGTGATGAAGGTATGCTAATACGGTTTTTAACTTCAGTTATGACATTTTACATTTTCTAACAACGTTTTAAGTTTTTACATTTTGTACTTTTAAAACTTTCTACGAATGGTGTGACGCAAATAGGCATTGCTATTTTATTATCATGAAATACAAATTTTTCGTTATTTTTAAACGTAAGACTAAAAAGTACTTGCTAGAATAAAAAGTAAACTTTATTCAGGTCACTTTTCCTGTTTATAGACCCATTTTTAATTGTTTAATTTACATTTTATTATAAAAATATATAGGTTACAAACTTGTTGGGTATGACGAACTCAGATGTCGATTTAGCGAACGATCAAACAAGTTCAGATGGTCTCACAGCATTCCAAGATGTGAACGTGAGTATAGTGTACCACTGTGCGCATTATCCGTTATTTAATAAAACAATGACGGTTTCAGTAAACGCTTGATGTTTTCATTTACAAAGCTTTTGGGATAATTTTTATCATCCATTACAATGTGAAATATGGTCCTGCCAGTATGGTTCTCAACCGCGGCTCTGAGAGTGGCTTTTAATGATCTTTATGGCGGCTTAAAGTTAAATTCGACATATCAACCATTACCTTTGGTAAAATACTTGATTATCTGCTATGCTTAAATCAATAATCTATTTCCCTTAAAAATTAACTTAAAAGCTTGTTGGTAAAAAGTCAACAATTCTGTTACACATTTTGAGTTCGCATGACGTAGTTAATAAAACGCTCCAATAAATATAACATAAAACCATGACATCACAACACATCTATAAACGGCAATGCTTTCGTGTTTGATCGAAATGAACTAAGGAGCACATACCAAGGGGCTGATCCAGGGGGACACCAGGCCAAGCCCGCTAAACTATATATATTTTTTAATTTCGTAGCGCTTTGCGCCAATTGTTTTCTGTCGTTAATGTTTTTGTCGGTTTTAGGGACTTCTATTTAATTCAGCCCAAACCGCCATGCAAGGTAAACATGTCCTGCAGGGCGCAGGCTGCAGTAATAATTCACAAACTCTACTAAGTGCAGTTTTTGTTTAACTATATTACTCAATAAATGCCATTATATCCCTCAAAATGCGAGTCTCTTTTATGTGGCTCATGCATCACGTATCCTTTATATTGAAAGTTTTGCTAATGTTTTGCGCACGAGTTTATTTGAGAATAGCAAGTGTTTTTAGGACTAATTGTTTAATAATGTTATTATGTAACTGACGTCGTCCCTTAAAAGTTGCATGACCATCTCCAAACGAAATCCTTGTTCCAACCCTGCATATAACACATGTCACGATGTCAAAATACCTTTTGAAGAATGGTCGCCTACTTCAGGAAGAAAATAGTACGTTTCAGAGTAAATGGCAAGGGAAAGTTTTTAAAATTGAAAAGAACAAATAACCCATCGCCTTATTTGTGTTAAATTTCGATCACGATATTTCTCTGCACTCTTTTAAAAAAGGTCTGCTTAAATTTTTTGCTCGGAACGCTGACAAAGGTTGAGAACCACTGGCCCGACCAGGAGCGGCCTCCACCCACTTCAAACGCCCCCCCCCCCAAACCAGTAAAGCGTTTTTTTGTGACGTCATTTATGAAAAAAAACATATGTCCCATAACAAAAATCTTAGGTTCGCGCCTGGTCCTGACTGACATGCTTTACATTCATTGTTCTTACTGTTGAACTTGTGGATAATAGATGATCTTTTTGTCAATAGATGACCTTTTTTACGTTTTGCGTATTTCATGTCCTTCTTCGGTATGCAACACCGCTTCAAAAGGCATAATGTTTATGATAAATCACATACCTTGAAAAAAAGAGTAAAATAGTTCGATCCCCAATATGTCTATCTTTACAGCGAACACTTGCGACCCGTCGATGATACATGTTCATCCACCACTTGAATGCACAGATTCCAATCTTGTTGGCAGCGAATGTCTAAAATTGTGTCCTAGCGGATATCATCCTAATCACGGCAATCCAATTCGATGTGGTAAGGGTAAACTGGTTTTGATATGAGAAAGATGTTCACAAGACAAATGTATTTAAATCACAAAACAACAAAAATATTTTAACGGTTTGTTTTTATATTCGGTATAGAATTACGATGCGTTGATATGGATTAGATTCTAATATTCTAATCATTGGAAGATCTTATACCGTTTGCGAGAAGCTGTATTTTTCTTTAGAATTGTCAGTTTAGTTTAGTAGTCAAGCCTATTCTTATTTTGGTATCACCACACTGCCTTTAACTGTACGATTTTAATTTCTCATAATTTGTGCTTTAACACAAAATATATTTAGAATAATGGCATACAAACGTACACCCAACAACATAAATACTATTCTAACATAAATTTACATAAACTCTCACCTGAACATGTCAATAGAATACCTAAGAACAAAGGAAAGTAGGGGGGGGCGCAAAACTTTCAAAATGTGCTTTATAGGCGCTGGAGGGCATTGGATTGGTGAGGTTCCACAATGTGTTGCGAATGATTGTCCGCCTCAAACTCAACCGGAACACGGTGATGTTTCTTGCAGCGACGCCAACAACGAACACAGCAACTGCACGTAAGTCGAAATTCAACTGTATAGTGCAATGCCAAAATAATTTACAGAACTTTTCAGTCTATTCTAGTTTACTAAATATTATCACCAAAATATATTGGTTTTAAAGCAGATCAGGTCATCTATAATTACGTCAGTTGTGAAGGTAAGCCAAAACGGTCTGTCTATAATTGCCATGGGTTCCAGTAAAAACATTTTTCGTCGTTCCTGTAAGAAAATTATTCTACTTTCAACCCTGAATTTCGCTTTAGGTTTTCTTGCGATCACGGGTACCAATTGGTTGGTTCCAAATATCTGCGATGCTTACGACAACAAGGCCAAGGACCCGAAGCTTTTCCGCGAAACGACAAGATAACCATCGTTGAACCCCGTGTCACAACTCCAAGATGGATTCCATCTACTCCACCAGTGTGCAAAAGTATTACCTTCATGCAATTAAAATAACACAGTACCTGTGGTTGAGACAATGCGAAAAAATACATGTTTTTTAAAGCTATTTAAATCTCAAGCACACAAATGAGCACAAAATTCAGGATTATAATGCTACAATGCAGTTACAAACAAGTAGGGCTGCGTAGTCGGTTAAAATAAACCGAGTTCAAATCCGCCATAAAAAGTAAAGTCGAGTCCGACTCCCGAGTCCCGGGTCCGATTCCGGCCAAATGTGCGATCTTGTCGAGTCCGACTCTACATCCTGTATTGTACCCATTAACGTAACGTAGTTAAGGTACAGCCATTTACTTATAGGGGTGTCATATAATTTATCCACCCACAATACAGGGTTAAAAAATATTCTATTCCACCTTTACAATTTATATGTTGCGGCAATATCAGTTTCAAAAATGCGTACTGCGCTTGCGCACGTCGCGTAGTTATACTCGAGTCCCGAGTCCGACTCCAGCAAAACAAACCGACTCCGTAGAAGCCCAAATGCGACTTCGGCTCCGCAGCCCTGGTTAGAAGTGCTGACCGCGATAAGCTTATATAGGTATCGTAAGAAATATGGTATATAAGCTCTTGCAAAATTTTAAAGATTCCCATATGTATTGACAAACAATATAAAACAAATTAACGTTTCGTTTTTCTTTATGTTTCCAAAGGCGATTGTTGTTCATAACCAGCTTAAAATTGATTCTTGTTTCTTAATAGAAATATATTTGGCCAAGGCGGGAGATGGCTTTACCAGTACTTTGATCTTAAACAATTGTGTTGCTCATATAGTTATCGAATGGGCCTCATGGGGTCCATGGTCTCCCGGATGCTCTGTGACGTGCGGTAAAGGCGAAAGTACAAGAAAGAGATTGTGCGTCGTGGGTCAGAAAGGCGCTAGTGGTTGCAAAGGATCCGATACAGAGAGGAGAGCGTGCGATCGTGGACTTTGCATAGGTAAGTTGAATTTTTGGCTTGGCTTGGCCAAATTTCGGCTTACTCTGCGATATCTTAGATTCCCATGGAAAACCTTTTATGTTAATCAAATGCACCGCAAACTCTGTCTATCTCTTGGGTTTGAGCAAAAACTTTACCTATTGATATAACTAGTGAATTTTTTTATTTTATTTTCATTTAGTCGTGTTTATATAAACTGTTCCTATACCTGATTTCAGGCGGGACAGTCCCGTTTAAAATAGGTCTTTGTCCCGTCGTCCCGATTATAGTAACTAAAATGTCCCGCGTTTTGAACAGCCAACATTTTACGGATATAAGTTTATTGTGATAGGTCCGTTTTGCCAACAATATAAATATAATTGTTACGTCACTATAGCGTGCAATTGGTCCAGTGCCTGGGTTGATTGCTTGTGCATTAAGTATAGTACAGTATTAATATGCTAGTATAGGAGGTGTTGTGTCCCGACCATAAGAATCCCACATAATATTATACTACCTGTGAAATAATAGATAATTGTACTGTACATATTGTTTCTTTATACATCTTATTTTGTGTTTTCAAAGTAGTTTAATACTAGGAGTGTAAATTGTACGACAAATTAAGAAGTCAAAACAAAATAGCGAGAAAATTTAGCCCTATTTATTTTATTTTTTCAGTGTAAATTTACCAAGATAATCGAGACACAGGTTGTCTGTATGAACAACGTGCCGAAACAATATAATAATGAATGCAAAATTTCACGCGCGAATTGTTTGACTTCTCAATTCGCCGTAATCAATCGATGTAGGCCTACTTTTAATCTTGTTTTTAATTGCACATTCGCACTGAATTTGACAGGCAACAAAATGCCCTCTTTAAGTTGCATTGTGACGTCACGCTAGACGTATTTCCGTTACGTAAAACTTACAAGACCATAAAAAATTCTATATCTAGTGACTGTTTGGAAGCCCATTTTAAGGCCAAAAATTTAGTATCCCTTCCCACTTCTCGTACAATATGCACTACAAAGATGTGTTTGATTCAGCCATGCATATCAAAATAATCGGTGATTGGAATAAAACAATGCCACAAAAACTGCTAATCGTTTACTTTAAGTATTTGATATTTTTACGCTTTATAAACGGGGTCGCAGTGATACATTCAGCACAGTACCAGACCTACAGTATAGTGTACAAAGAAATCAGATCATACTTCTCTTAACTTAAAAATCTACATAGTATTTCTAACATATATTACAAGTAGATAAATAAGGTATACTATGTGACGCATAAATTTAGAATGGACGCCTTGGAGTAAGTGGAGCTCTTGCTCAGCGTCATGTGCTGGGGGAACCCAATTCAGAAATAGAGAGTGTTTAAATGGCAATCCTGGTGACAGCGGATGCCCATTACCCGATGAAGAAAATGAAAGATGCAATTCGGACGTTTGTCCAGGTAAACTAGTCATGCTGTAGGTGAGATATTACCAGTGCTGTAGTCACTGAAATTAGTAGTATCGATAAACTTAAGGATAAGTCTTGTGCACAAATGACTGATTTAAGATGATTGATTACCAGTGCTGTAGTGCTGTAAATGACTTGACCTAATTTATAGTAAATATCCTCATCTTTTTGTTGAATTATGATAATATAATCTCCAATTTCTGTACAATACATGTTAAATAAAAAGCCTATAACCCATATTTAATGAAGTTTTGTGTGGTGACTTACAAATCAATTGGATCTATGTCTGTTAAAAAGATTTGTTAATAACACTGTTATTAATTCATGCTTTTTTGCCAAGATGCCATGCTAGAATATACTAATTTAAAAAATTAAAACGATTAGTTTACTTCTGATTAAATACCTCCTGTTAAACCCGTATAGTGTGCAAGGAACTTCCACCAATAGCAAACGGTCGATACGCGTGCACCGACGGTCAACACGTTGGAAGCGAATGCTCTTTCGGTTGCAATTTGGGCTACTCTCTGAACCGGGGTCAGCCAAACAGCACAGTTTGCGAAGTACGCGATGGGATGGCGAATTGGAACAACAAACTCCCGACATGCGTCGCTGGTATGAGATATAGGCTACACATAAGGTTTACTCGTTTTTTCAGTACTCCTATATACATGTTGGAGAAACCACGTTTTAAACAACGAATGGAGATGAGTTTTAAGGGCAAATTTATAACAATTTTATAATTGGCTTATGTCGCAAGATTCTGTAATTGGTATGATGTTTTTGTCTCTTTATTCAGGTAATACCACACTTACATTTTGTGCTTATATTAGCTCTTGAATATATTAAAATTTTTAATTGGTACTATAGATTTTGAAACACATTGTAGCGTATTATAATTATGCTTTCTCATAGCATAACAAAAGGCGTCTTATACAAACTTTTTAAACGTACTAAATTTTATCCAATTAAATCCAACAGAGATTGCGCCATGCAAGCCGGAAGTATTGTCGGACGTTGTTTTCGTTCTGGACTCATCGGCATCAGTCAACCTCGAAAGTCAGTTCAAAGCAGTTTCAAATTGGGAGAGGATTCTTGACTTTGTCAACAACGTTATCGGGTTTCTATGAAAAGCTTATACTAGCGCTTTCCCATCCCCAACTTAATTAGTTATACGGACAAATCAACATAATTGTCGCTGCCATTGCTCGAATAAGCCAAAAATAAAACTATTTTGTCTTTTTTTGCTTCTTTTTTTATTCTTTTGCTTTAAAGTGTTTATGACAAAAGCCTAAATAGTTGCTTATTATTATACGTTTAAGAAAATATGTAAACTTTTTCCCAGTTTTTTAATAAAATTATTGGTCTAATAAATTTCCTAAATCGGTCCCTTGAAGTTTAACTGCATTTGAAATTAAAAAGCAGCAAAAAAATACTAAAAAAAATGGTATCGTAATATGTCATAAAATCGCAGCGCATTTAAAATGCGAAACGACGCTACTCGAATAGCGGTGATCACATTTGGCGACAGCAACCCGGCATTGAGCGGACAACACATTTTCTTCACTCAATACGCCAACGACAAGTCGGCATTACAGGCGGCAGTTCTTCGACTTCGATACCTCGACACAGACTGTAAGATATTCCACGATAACTACATGGCAGCTATCAGTGCATTTATAGCAGATATACTAAAACTTTCAGGCTTAGCGGTCTGTGATAGTAGGGGAGTATTATTAAAGTGTATGTTCCTGTGATGACAAGATATATTTTTATCTTACAGAGAAGAATTTAGAGTCGTGTTGTCAATTAACTAGCGAGAATTGTTTTTGACGTATATAATTTTATTCGTTAGAAGATTCGAAGATCTTCTGTAAATATGCAAATAAACATACCCTGATCAAAGTATGTGTTTAAGTTTAGGTCATGTAGTTTACGAACTATAAAAAATTTTTAAAAATGTGTAACAGAATCATTTTTCATATGACTATTATACGGACACCGACAGTGCGCATGTGATTCACTTAGCAAAGAGAAATAGTAGTAATGAATTTTGCATTTTTAAAACGTAGGCCTATTAGCTTTTACCAATCTAGTTTAAAGTCTCCTCCGTGAATAGTTAATTTGAAACATATAGGAATAACATAGCCATTCTTCAAGGGCTTCAAGACTGATTACCGCGTTTGCGTACAATGTGGAAATCGACGGCAAAACATACAATATAATAAAAGTTTATTTTAGCTACAAATACAGGAGCAGCATTGCAATATGCCGATAATGTACTATTATCTGCTGCTAATGGAGACAGGCCTGACGTGCCCAACAGTTTGGTTGTGATTACGGACGGTAATTCGACGGACGATGTACTTCAACCTAGCAATGCTTTGAGGAGCAGAGGTGTAAAGGTATGTGTCGAAATTTGTTACTTTTATCATTTTTATTCCTTTCGTCCGGCCCGCGATGGGATTTTGAGTGGCCCTTTGTAAAATATCAAGCATAGAACGAGACTCCCAAATGCTAAACTTTGTAAGCGTTTGAGGATATCAGTAAGCGACAGAAAGCCCCAATTCGATGCTATTGTAAGACCTGAAGTCTAAAACAGAGGTCGGCAACCCACGGCCCGCGGGCCGGATGCGCCCCGCTTCGCGCGAATGATCTTACTGCGTCCAAATTGTTCACGTTTTGATTTTGCTGGAAGAGCAACTCTCCGTTATATATATATTTTTTAATTTTTTATTTTCGGTAATGTAATAAAACTTGCAACAAATTTAAAAGAAATGCCGGTATACGTAAAAATCGCGTTCGCTTCGCTCGCCACGTGCGCACTGACTTAAAAAGGTTAACAAACACTAAACAAGGTTAACTATTAAAGTTATCGCGTTTCTTTAAAGTAGTTTTATTACACTTTTAATTGGGAGTATGAATGACGACGTTTGTGCTCGAATTTTAAACCAAACAAACGCCCTTTTTCGCGCTTTACGCCAACGCTTTACTGCCTCCTTAAATGTAATTAAACACGCTTTACGTGAAAAAAAAAAGATCCGAGGTCCGCCTGATTAAAAGTTGTTCTAACATTTTAATAACACAATTCTCAGTTAAATTTTTGTGCTTTCTGAGTTTGGTGTTGGCCCACGACTAGAAAAAGGTTGCCGACCCCTGGTCTAAACCAACTCATCCTTTTTCTCACTGAAATCTTGGTGCTGTAGCACACTTCACTTTTGACTCTTCCAAAGTTATCAATATGTAGTAGGGTACATTTACATAAATAAAGCACCATAAAATTAAAGCGTGTCTAATATGTTTACTATTCGCATTTGGTGGATCATCATGTTGTTAGGTATGACTGTGGTGGATCATGGCAGAAATCATTTGAACACCCCTGATATAGACTATGGCAGTCCAATTAATATATCGATCAGGAATCCGGCCCGCCTAGTACTTCATTTCCCATATCAGGCCCGCCGACTGGAGAAGTTGCCCGCCCCTGGATGCAACCATACCACAGTAATGCGCTATTTGCCATTTGTTTTTGAATTTGCCGGTTTATTTCTGCGTTGCATATAGCTTATAATATTTTCACACATAGAAAATATTGTTTGACATGAACCTGGCTTGTTGTTACAGATTCTAGGTGTTGGCGTTGGGGCAAATGTTGTCAAACAGCAAATGATCGACATTGCTCGGCCAACTGAACCGGTTTTACTTTCGGACGGATTTGCGGCGCTCGACCGTCTACTTGCGGCCGAAGTTGTGCGAGACTTATGTTCAACAAGTAAGGTTTATCTTCCATTTCAGGTATTTCTAGTTTGGAAATAGCTAAAATGTATTTTGGGGTAGGTATACAATTTCGAAATCTTTCAAACTATAGTATATCAGGGGTTCTTAACCTTTTTTGTATGTTTTACCCTTTTAACAAAAATGAATGTCAGATTTACCCTCAACATATCATATTTAAATAGTGCTCATTTATTAAAAATTTCATCAGTTATATTTAATGCGGCGGCTTTCCTTACTTTGGCAACGAGTTGTTTTATGCCTTAATTGTAAAGTAGTAGATAATACAAAACGAATATCAGATTCAACATGCTTTAGATTTGACAGTAAGCAATGCAGAGATTCGTATCAATTCGCATAGAAAAACGGAACCAGAATATTTAAACTAAACTTAATACACGCTGCTCGCAGATACGTTACCTAAATCTATGCCGTGAATGCCGAAAAGCTGATTATTTCAAGCAGCAAATGACGTAACAATGATGTAACTAAGAGATATAAGGATGTTACCAATAAACTAAAAAAATTATCAATTAGCGAAGCATAACGTTACCGATACTAGACAATAAAGAATCACTAGGCTACGACTACGGAGCTAGCTTTGAATTAGTAGTTAATTTGAACTAGGAAAGTAGGCTTCCTACCATACCTACAGCTGGCACAATTTTCTGTCCTGCCAACTGATGCGGATATTTTGATTGATAGCTCATTTACCTCCTTAAACGACGAAATTAACCCCAGGTTAAGAAAGGCTGGTATAGATAGATACGTCCTACACTAAGTATTAAGGTGCGTCTAGATTTAAACAATTTCACCGACGGTTGTTGTTTGCTAACGAATGACAGCACCGAAATCAGAAAGACGCTTCTTTCGATTTTTTTTTAGATGACATATATATATATATATATATAGGTTTATTGTATTTGAACATATTACAGAGTTTGAAACAGTCGTCGGCACACCCACAAAATATACCTGAAACGACAACAGATGGGCTAATATACAAAGCCAAGGACCTTTTTTTATGAATAAAAAGTAACAAATAAACGTGTGACACTCCTTATCTTTTAGTAGTATTCTCCTGGCGTCGGTGTGTTGTTAACCTTACATTGTCTACTCCGCCCTTATTTTGCCTATACTATGTTTATATGTTTCTCGTTTGCAGGCGTCACTTGCGAGACCCTGATTCCGTCCGACCACGGGACCATGACTTGTTCCAACGGGAACCTAGAAAACAGCGTGTGCACATTCGACTGCCAGCCGGAATATAGGCGCATAAACGGCCCTTCGGTAACGTGCCGCAACCAACGCGAGCAGTACGGGGTCTGGAGCGGTCCCATTCCCATCTGTGTGTTGGTATGAAGACTTAATTTCACAGGGCGTCTAATTACGCCATAAACGCGTCAAAAGTCGCAAGTTTGTTCACGTACTTAGCTTTTATCCACGACAAATAAAATTGCATTGCGTGTCACAACATTCTCATTGCATGTAGCATAATATATAACGGCCTTCAACATCGGTTTTCCTTATCATCTATATCGTAGTAAATTGTAGTGAAATCACATCCTTATATATCGTTTTAGAAACTGATCGTTTTCCATTGGGTTTCGCACTTGATTACGATAATTATTGTCGTGCTTTGGTCGAGATTGTATTTTTTGGCCATTTGAAACAATGAAATGTCCCAAGCTAAAAGGTTGTTTTTTAATTTATTATTGCTTAACCCCAAGAAGTAACGAAGTTTTGTCGTTGCAAGAATCTTATGCCATTGTATTGCAAACCAGGTGTATATCAGCTTAAAATGTCTGATAGTTAAGTTTTGTTCTTTAGAGTATATTCGATTAAACTTTCGCCCTTTGAAAAGAGAAAATTCTGCATATAGCCTAAAACCGGTTTAAATTAAAATCGAATTTAGGACGACTGCCCAAAAGCAAAAGCGTTTTACCTTTCGGGCGCTGGCTTTTCAGTTTCAACTTTGGTTTAACAAAACAAAAATATATAATTATATATGTATGAGCTTACGGGTTTTTTAATGAAATAAAATAGTTAAGAGCATGCATTCTTTCGAAATAACGAATTTCGCTGGAGGTAAAAAACAAAATAAGAATTAAAAATAATTTTTAAAAATTTACTTATTTTTCGAAAAGACAAAACATATTTACGAGGGATAAGTAAATAAGCAGGCCAGACGTGCTGAAAAAAGCATTCGAAAATTTGTAAAATACCGTAAATTATATTGTTTCGGTCCATAATAGACCATATATTTAGCTCAACATCATCTCGTTCGTAAAGCTTTTTCTGCCTCTTTAAGTCACTAACTTCATCATGCTTGTCTCTGGGACATGTTTAAAAAGGTTTTCTTTACAACAATTTTTGAAAGTTTTAGGGTCTCATAAATTATATCTATCCTTAGATCATGTATTTAGTGCTGTTCTGGCAAACTTACACTGCATTCTGACACACGCAACCGAGTTTGTTCAAAAATAGTGTAATTGGCAAAAGTGAAAAGAACAAGTTTGAAAACACGTCAGCCGGTGGTAGGAAGGAGTCACAGCGAATAAAAAACTGCGATCTAAGCAAAAACGCGAAATAGCAAATAACACTGTCTAACAGTGCGGACGAAAAACGAAGAAATACAGAATATAAATGGAGTAAAAACGTTGGAAAAATATTTTCATGCTACAGTGGAAAAGACAAAATTTACCAAAACTTCTATTAAAATCCCTGCAAACACTATCAACTATAGAAAAACTTTTGTCTTCCAATTTTTGAGTGGTTTTATTAAAGCAGTGTTTCTAAAACTTACCCAAATACTAAGAAGCATAAAAGGCGTAGCTTTTCCAACCAAATTGTATTATTTGAACTTTTGTAAGAGAATATGCTGAAGACGTCAATACTTAGGATTGAGAATTTTACTTATATGAACCATGTCTTCCCATTTTAGTCACAGTTTTGTACAATTTTAAACCAATCCGACAAACCTATATCCATGTGAACTACTGCAGTTGGCGACCCAATCAAACCAAACGGCGACCCAAATTTTGGTCGCCATCCATATGTTGAGAAACACTGCTTTAGTAAAATTTCGGATATACAAATACCAAAAGAAAAACGATTCGTTAAATAACATTACTTCATTGGTCCGTATCAACATTTAGTAGTCAAAATACGTTCAGTACAACACTACAAAAACGCTATCACTACAAAACCGATCGGCATCGAAAGTTTGGAATAAATACCTGTGCGGGAAAGAAAACCGTCCAGGTACATTTTTGTCACCCCTTCTCGCACTCACAACTACACTGGCTTTCTAAAAGTGGACGTATGATTGATGACTCTCAGGAAAGTAATCAGCAAGGCGTCGCCTGGCGCGAAAGGGTGCTTCGCATCAGGTTTTCGCTGGCAGGCGTCGAGCCGCTTTCCGGATATTCTGGCTTGCCGGCGCCGTACATGTCGGCCAGGCGCTGAAAGCGAGGTCCCCAGTCGCTCAGATGGTCGTAGTCCTGGGCGCTCTCCACCGAAGAAGTGCAAAGGCTGCTCAGGGAACCCGCTTCGGAGCCCGCTCCCTCGTAGGCGTAGATCTGCAAAGAGATTGGTTGAGTTTAGGATTTTAGAAGAGCGTTCTTTGTAAACTAATTGCCGAGCGATAGACTTTTGCATTAATTCAGTGGTTCCCAACCAAGGGGTCCGTGTGCACTGAAAACTGATCAAACTTTTTAAATGTGTGCCAATAACTGCCGGACAATATTTCCTGTTGATGACAATTAAAATATGGTGGTATTTCATTTGAATGAAAAACAAATTTCTTCAAATTGAGATATTATTCCACAGTCCTATTTTAAAGATTTAATTTGGTAGCTTAAGTATTTTAATTTGGGTGGCTTTAAAGTATGAATTAAAATTTATTTTCTAATTGACTTAAACCCTAATAAAATATCCTCTTAGAGTAAGACAGTGTCGGTTCAACTTTTACGCATTGAATTTAATATAAAAGTTCAAAGACAGAAATCGCCAGGACAATTAACATGATATACGGCTTTATCGAAAACCTGACCACAGTTCTATGATTTGGTATGGTTATTTTTAAGTTGGTGTCCATAAGCTTGTTGTTTTTTTTTCAAAGTGGTCCGTGACTAAAAACGGTTTGGAACCACTGCAATAATAACTTAATGAACAATGCACTACAGTTACACCTATTTTCAAAATGCCTTATCTCAAAATTTGCTACTTTTTTAGATTACCAACAATTGTTACAAAAATCATCCAAAATGTACAAATTAAAAAACGACAGGTTTGGCGATTTGAATTTCGGCGACAAACAAAGCTATATCCCCTCATGATTACATCACCATATTAACCCCCAGTAGCTAGGTTCTGGAATTTACCTGGAGTGAGTCAAAGGCGAGTTTGGTGTCGTCATTGTCCTCCTCGGACTTACGATCGTTGACGAACTCCCGGATGTCTTGACTAGGAACGGGGCGTCGTCGGGGCGTGGCTTGGTCGTAAGGTGGCAGAAGACTGACCTTGGTGGAAGGCGGGCTCGGGTGCCGGCTTTTCACTTGCGAGCTGAACAACGAAAAATGAAACATTAAGCTTTTTCGAAATTGGTGTGATTGCGTTTAAACCAGGGTTAAATTATTGGAACATAATGGCCGGATGTTGTAGTTAGCGGTACAATGAACATAAAAGCCCTCACAGAAGAAGTAGGTAGAATATTTTAGAGGTTTCGAATAGAGAATTATATGAAAAATTATGGATTTGTAGCATAATGGTTGGAGGTTGTAGTAAGACGTAGGAGAATATCAAACCCAATACAGAAGTAGGTATCATTTTGGACGTTTCGAATAACTCCTTATTTATTTTCAACGATGCTGTACATCGGTATGGGCTTTGATATTCTTATTACGAATTATGCCTTTGACACTCTGTTTTAAACGGATTTGCTTAGATTTAAAATAAATAATAAAATAAAATTATTTTTCTGTGCGGTAGACAAAGAAGACGAAAGTATTTCAGCTAATTACAATAACAACTATAAGGAGTTGATCACGACAGTCAGCACATACCCGGAAGAGCTGCTGCAGTAATCCCGCTGGAGGGCGCTGAGGTCGTAGGCGTTTGTGTCCTCCTCTCCCCCGCCCTCCTCGTCGTAGTGGATGATGTTCTCGCGGACTTCATCGTCGTCCAAAGAGCTCGCGCTTCCCTTGAGAAGAGCCTCGGCTCGGTGGCGCCTCCGGCGGCGAACGGCGAGCAGTGCGATAACTAGAACTGAAATAAAATGGCGGGCTATGAAAATAGGGTCAAGCGACACAAGGCTGATCTTAGGTATCAATATTTATTTTTGGGTATTAAAAATTTGGTGAATAAATAAAGGAATTAAACGATAGACAGCAACAATGTTTAAGGTAACAATATCTAAGGACAGAGGCAATATAATCCGCCTAGTTTTCAATAAAGCTTTTTTAGGGAAAAACATGCCTTCAATTTTTTTTCTGTTATTTAAATAATTTAATAAATACATAACTCTCGTAAAGCAACCTCACCTATACTGATATTTAAAGCTTCTTTTAAAACTACCAAACGCGGTATTATGTGTTTTTGAGATCCCGTTTTTGACACGGCTCGCCAAGACATTTTCTGTTTCTCATGCGGCCCGCTGTCAAAAATAATTTCCCACCCCTGCCCAAGGGTAACAAAATAAACGAGTCAATTTATCACTATTTCGGTGAGGGTTAAAGTACAATTTCTTTCATTTGTTTCACTATTATTTTTTTTCGTATGAATCACTGCACTGCGTAATTCTTGCAAGTAATACGTTTCATTATTTGGAAACAACGAAGTGTAACGCAGGCGTTCACTTACCAAGCAAAATGAGGCAGGCCAAAAGCAGGAAAATCAAAACTTCAAGTTTGATGCCACCCACTGATGTCATGACGTTGCAAGCGGGTGTACCGTTGTCACCGCAGTGGCAAAAGCGCACTGTAAAATAACGTTCAAATTCAATAAAACACCAACTAAACGAGAAGACAAAAATGCACGTGTTATACAATTGTATGACTTTTGAATAACAACTACGCTTGAGCAGTAGGTGCGCCAAACGTAATCTTTAAACATCGGAAAATCGAAAGAATTAAACAGGCAGATAAAAATCGTATCTTTATTATAATTTATATGCTCATATTACCACAAAACATATTTACTATTTAACCGATCAAAATGAATCAAGTCGTACACACTAGTGGTTGTCACAGAGTATGCTACTCAAATTACCTGTAATAATGTAACTGGCGTTCAGGCGAGGTTTTCCGCTGTCTTCAACCACAATAGGCAGCTGATACTTTTTGACGTTGTAGTACTTTCGCGTGGTAAACAGGGACCCACTGTCATCTTAAAACATTCAGATAACAAAAATAAAGATTTAAAATCCAGCGCCTCATGAAAAAATGTATAATATGCTTGTTTGCGCATGCCATCGGGTATATGTGTCACCGTTTAAAAGGTAATTACCAAAATTACATTTTACCAGTTGCCCACAAATAATTATTTCCACAAAATAATAGGAAATTTATGTATACGACTGTCTGATCACTGGCAGATCGAACAGGATAATTTGAGTTTCAAAAAAACCTTTTTACATATTAAAATGTACAGATATTAAATTTCAACCTATACTTACCACCATTGCTGACGATTTTGAAATCGTTGTTTCTCTTTGGGAAATAAAACCGAAATGGAGCAGCGTTCTTTTCGGCATCAAGGTCAGTCATTCGCAGCTTAGGGTGTGCTTCCTGCAGTAATAAAAAGTTTACCGTGTTACTAATTTTATAATGCAATTATAGAAAATAAAATTATTTTAATTTTATTTTTGAATATTGTAATTCGTGGATATGGCTAGATTTTTAGATTCGTTGTTTCAATTTTTTTAATATGTGAACTACACTCTGTATCTTAATGCTTTTAAATCCTCACGTGACTGGTACTTCTTAATATGTTAAATGACCTGTTTGGTATTACTTAGTTTTACCAAAATACATTTTTCTAAATTTGACGTTTTTCTTGCCAATTTACCTGAACCGGGGAGTGGTGGTTGTCGCAAAAGTCGAAATTGAGTTCGTCGCCCTCTACCGGTTGCGGCGGATGGTCGTTAATATCCGCTAGGTGGATTACTACTTTGGCTTTGCTGATCGCAGCAATGCGGCCTGTAGTAGAGCAACAATATTGAGCAAAAATAAAACATTTGGGGTATATAAAGCTGGGAAAAACAGAAGTCGAAAATAGGAATGTCTAAATTAGCGTATCGAAATTGATGTAAAGTAGAGAATTATTATCATTCGGTTTACATAGCGCAAAAAACAATCAGCGTTATTACACGCCCTTTTGCTTTACAGCCCAAAGTGGAAAATATGAAACGCGTAGAACACTCACCAGGCCTTCCGGCTTTAACCGTAACTTCGTACTTGGGAGAGGACTCACGATCGAGTGAAGCGGCAACTGATATCATTCCAGAGCTCGGCCCGATCACAAACTTGCCGCTGGGGTCTTCCATGTAGTATCTACGGAGCACAAAGTTTTTTTAAGAATAACCAGAGGAGGGGTTACTTTTGCCGAGCTTAAACTCATCACACTCACGGGTCAAAACGCACCATGAGAAGCGTCCGGCATTGTTTACCTTGCCGAAGATTTGTTGAAGTTTATGCTATTAAATAGACTGTTTTTTCACTTACGTAAAAGAGTCGCCTTCTGGATCAGCAGCCTTGACTGCTTCAATGGGAAAACCGACAATGGCGTTTTCTTTTACTGAGAAGAAAATAAAGGATTTAGATATAGCCACAACCTGCACTTAGCCACAATGTACTATATTTTTAACAACCATTTACTGATTAACCTTATTTGAAATAACTTTTATTCCCCCCAGAAAGTGCGACAAAATTGCACTTATTAACTTTAACTTATATCGCATAATACTTGGTTGTAAGTAACAATCACAATTGGTTGCCAATTTTAAATGCGGTTCACCACGTTAAAATAATGCTTGACAACAAATTATATATTTAATCAGTTTATATCAGGGGTTGTTAAACTAGTAGTCATTTTTTTAACAAAAACAGTTGAATTAAAAATAACTCGGTTCTGCACTGAATTTATAACCGAAATCAGCAGATTCATAAAGTTTATTTGTATTTATGACGTTTTTATGACGTTATGTTTGATATTTCTTATCTACTGTGGACTGTGGTCCACGCCTAACCAACCAAAAAAATTAGGGGTCCGCGGTAAAAAAAGTTCAAGAACCTCTGGTTTTATGCTAAACACCGCTTCTGTTAATGTTGCTTAAACATCACATATCAACTCACCAGTGAACTCGTACAATTGTTTGTCGAACTCGGGCGGCTCGTCGACGTCCGTTACCCTGACAACGACCTTGGCCTCGTCCTCCATGGATCCGTGGTAGTTGGGATTTAAGTCGGTGTTGACTACCTTGACGCGGAAGTGGTAGTGGTGGTCGTTCGGCGCCGTCTCGTAATCCAAACGCTGGAAACATGGCCTAGTGTTACTTTGTAAACAATCTTAGCGCTCTTAAAGCCGCCCAGTTTAACGCACGTTTTTTATGTCTTTTTTTCGGGGGGGGGGGATTAATTTCTTCTGTTGTGGTTGACATGCAATCAAGATATAAAGGCGGCGGTACAACAACCTAACATTACAAGTTGATGACAAACAGTGCTACGGCCGTGACGGGTTGGTTTGGAGTATTTTATTGAAACATATACCATACAAAAATATTGAAAATTGACTATTTTGCAGACTAAATGTGACATTTCCGCTAAAGTGATAAGTATTCGTCGTCCTGTTTAATTCAATTCATAGAGAGGTGCAGTAATATGCATCATCCTGTTTAATGTGATTGTTGGGGAGAACCACAAATACGAAAACGGCCAGACGCCGGGATCAAACACCAAGTCTCGACCGAAGTTTGGTTCGTTTAAAATACAACAGGACAAATAAATTTAAGCGTTCATGCATGTCGTAAACCTTGAACTGTGACTGACAATTAAATCACTGCTTAGCCCACCTTGTTGACTTTAATGACGCCTTTGTTGCCGACTGTGGCCACTCGGAATTTGTCCGAATCCTTTCCGTCCACGATCGAGTAAGTCGAACGTCGATTCAGTCCAAGGTCCGCGTCCTGAATTGATACGTCCATAACACGTGATCCGATATCTGCAAGGACATAAACGGCTTGCTCATTAAATGTTTAAAGGAAAATGTTTTAGTTGTTGAAAATGATACTTTTATACAAACGTCCTCAAGGGGCAACAATCTATTTGCTTTTGTATGGACTGCGTACTAATAGCTTTCTTTGCACTGAGTAGTGATGCTAATTTTAGGCCATTTAAACGGGTTTTTCATCATATGAATAAAGGAAAGGTTTTTGATTGTCGAAAATGATTCTTTAAGACATGACCTTGCAAGGGGCAACAATCCATTGGATTTTGTATGCACTTCGTATTAATAGCTTTGTATGCACTGAGTATTAATTTTAACTTTAGGCCATTTTAAATTGAGTTGAATTATTCTACGATAAAGCGAGTTTAATTACTTGTTATGTCGATTTACTGTAACGTGAAGATATCTACAAGTACCACAAACGCATTTTAGTCATTATATTTTGTTTTGGCATTTTCTAAAAACTATGCGAACACAAAACACCCTTCAGATAATTTTGACTACTTTATAAAAAACGGTTTATTCTTACCAGCGTCTTCGCGCACTGATGCGGTGTAGGGCAAGTTGACAAACATGGGAGGGTTGTCATTAACGTCAATCACCGCCACCGTCAGCATCGTGGTATCGGAGAAGAAGAGACGGGCGTTGGGCGAATCCCGCACCTATGATGAAACAAAGCGGTACATTTGATAACATTACTTTTTAGGCGGCATTTGTACAGTAAAGTTTCGTGCGTGTGATTCTTAAACTAGCGAACTTTTAAATATAATCAAGTGGGTCGCAGTATTTTTTTTTTTATTTTAGAAAACAAATTTTCGTATTGCAAATTAACGCACAGGCAAGCTTGTCAGACTTGAATGCAAGTCTTTTGGACGTCTGATAGTATGATTGTATTTAACTTTAGCATTTCCGCGGGTAAGGTTAATTGTTAATATATGGGTGTGCTTGTAATGCCTTTTAAAAAAGTGTGGCGCGATTGGTTTTAAATTTTCTTAGTATGCCACAAGCATAAGAAGCTTACCAAACCCTGGTTAAAACATTTACAAATATTTGGTTTTGCGTTTTACATTGGTGCCTTTATATTTCGTGGAATTAAATGCAGACACAACCCAACCTGTCTAAAAATATCAACAAAAAAAAATGCCTGTTATCGCGTATGATTCTATCGGAGTTGTCTATTTTATAGTATACATTAGGGCAGTGGTTCTCAACCGTGGTGGCGCCTTGGTGTGCCATTTGGCGATAGGTATTAAAGAATTTTTACGAATCTGATTTTTGCTCAAATGGTAAGCTTCTTGATACAACTATTTTTGTACGATTATAGACTATTATATATCAAATGACATTTTCTACATGTTTTAAGTTGATTGTGTTGTTCCAGTTCCCTTTAAAGTAACATTTCAGTGAAATTCTCAACGAAAATTTCAGTCGGGGCGCCGAAAATCAATTTACTATTTTTAAAGGATGCCGTAAGCCATAAAAAGTTGATAATCACTGCATTAGGGGTACAAAACATCAGCATTGGGCTCGCAATTTAAGCAAACAAATTTCCTTGACTTTTCGTGAGCGCAGAACTCTCCGACATACCTGGATGATGAGGGTATAGTTGTCGGCCTGCTCGCGGTCCAGGATGGCCGAGGTGCGAACTTGTCCAGTTTCCTGGTGGATGGCGAACTTGCCGCGTCCGGTTCCGTTGATGATCGAGTAACGCAGTTGACCGTAGGGTTGGGTCGGATCATCCAAGTCGTACGCCTTTATGTCCATCACCACGGTACCTGCAGAAAAAAATGGGACAGTTGAGGGTGATTGTCCAACACATTGCGAGATTTTTTTACAGCTACGACCGCTTTTTGTATAATTATATCTATTTGGCCTTCAAAGGCAGTTCCTGTGTAAGGCAGTTTCATGTGTAAGGCAGCTAATAACAACGTTTAAAATTAGAACCCAATTAAAAAAAGGTGGCAACGACGGCATATTAACTCCACCAACAGTGATCTTCCAACTCTATTTACTTTACTCTGAATTTAAAGGAGTATATACAAAATCTCCAAAATATTCCAGGGCTTATGTCTAACAGTTTAAGTTAAGTAACATATGGTATTTCGATACTAATTTGACAATTGTTGCGTATCTGGTAGTTTGGCATAATGCATTTATTAGTTTAACTGGCCGCCAATAAACCTCAATCAAGCTGAAACACTTTAGGAAGTAAGGCATCTCCCACAGACAATAAAGTGTAAAAGAAAGTTTCTTGTTTTCGCATCAGATGATCTTAAGACTGTTTATTAAAACGGAACTAAAACAAAAAATCCTTTCTTAAATTTTGTCAGAAACGAACCCCTTATAGAAATGATTTAAAATTTTATCTGCTTTTATAAACAGTCTCATCAAACTTCAATTAGGTAAGACATTGCGCAGTCACTCACCAATGGGAGAGCGTTCATCGACAGTGGCGAATTTAACACCTGGCGGAAATTTTGGATCGTTGTCGTTGACATCCACAACGTTAATGGTGATGTTGCTCGGGGGCTCCACCTCGCGGCCCTCCAAGTCCTTGGCCCTCACCTTCACAAAAGGAAGCACTTGCGTCAAATCGACTAATGGCACCACTAACGATGAAACAGACTGTTCTAGTTTTAACTTGGTTTACGAATTTAAAGTAACCTGAAACCTAACAAACATGGCCGGAGTTGTAAAAAAAGAAGGCGTAGCACTGAATATGTGATAGTGGAAATCTGCTTAACACCTAAATGTCGACCCTAATTCCTGATCAGTAATAGCAGAATAGTCTAACAAAGCTAATAATTTAGGGCAGAAACTGTTTATAGATGTGGCTGGCGATATATATATATTATATATCTTTTAGCATCAATGCAAAGTGTCCGACCTAAATTACTAACTTTGCTAGAGTATTCTGCTATTAATAGAAGAAGAGGCTGGCATATATTATATAGACAACAATTACCTTACAGTGCTTTTTATAGATGATTCCTAATAATATACAACAGTAAGTATAACCTATTTAATTCTATTTATTAGCAAAAGCGTTTTGTATATAGCTCAGATTTCAACTAAGGCCCATATTAAAATATTAAAATTATCTTGGAACGCTGTCTGTTTATCTCGCCATTGAACAGATTAAAATGCAGAAAGCGAGGTACTTTGGTGTCGGGATTAGCTCGGCCAATAGGGTCGCGGGCGGGAAACGACCGCATTTTTGCAATTATTCGCGGATGATGGGCAGCGGAAAAGCAATAAGCCGGCTCGCTTTAATCAATACATTCTTAAGGGGTGAGAAGATTTGGCTCCCGTCAAGTCAAGTGGGCGTTTTAATGAAGAAAGGCGATAGGATTTGTGCGATCTGTTGGAATCCAATAACGATTCGGGCATCGGCGACTGGTGGTATAGGAAAGTTTTATAATTTGCAAGCGAAGGGAGGGGTTGTGAATTTTTTTTTACTTTGTTTGAGACTTAACAGCACTTAATCAGGATAAATCGAAACCGACGCAAGCAACTCCATTTTATGTAGCATAATGTAAGTTCCATTTTATATTTTCATTTTGAAAACGAACAAAAAACAGCGTCGTGATGAGCTACCAAATAATCGCGAATAATAGAGATCTTGCCCAGTACAGACAAAATCTCGTTAATGTAGGTCAAAGAAAAGTTAGCTATGGAAATTCTACCGGGCCATTCCGTATTTACAGCAGGACAGTGCGTTTGCGCTGACCCAAATGGCACTTGCTCGCTAGTAGGCCGGTTTCTCTGGCCACTTAAACGATGATCTGGTAAGTTTTTAAAGAGTTCCTCTTACCCTGTTTCGTGCTGACTGCTTTTAAAATATTTGACCCTGTTTGGTAGTTGCCCAAGTAAAGAGTTCATAATTGGAAAGTACAAAATATCATTTTCTTATCCGTTTAGTGGGCCAGTCCCAGTCGTAAAATATTTAGCGGACACAAACAGATCGTGTTTGCAAATTTGTGCGTTCACGTATAAAGGCTAGCGGTGCTTTTCGAAAGTGCCATGTAAAGCGGTCAACGACGATGGATCAAAAGACTTTTGCCACTTGACCGCAATTCGCGTTTAACAAGTGCGGGTTGATGATCGAAGAACGAGAATTGAAGACGCCATTATGACGGTTGGTTGGGCAAAAACGGCCCCGTTGTCTGACAGCTGTTAGCTAATACGGTGTAATACACACTAGAGCGATTTTTCGCAAAAGCGTGTTTTTTCGTTATTTTTGTATACACGTAATGGAAACTTCAGCTAAACATTTTTACTTAGATTGTAAAAGTCGGGAGACCCGGGGATATATAGAAAAAGTATAATTAAAATACATAATTATTTAAAATTCTCACGCTAAAATTTTTCACTTCAAGAATGTATATATTTTAAATAATATTTTACGTTGAAGCCCTCAATTTATATCACCACCGATATTGTAATTAACGTTAAAAAAATCAACGTTTTTACAGCTAGTTTTCTAGCATTGGCAATTTAAACGTAATATACCGGTATCAAAAAAACAAGTTCAATGTGTTTTGGTAAATTGAAATTTCGCAGTTATATTAGGTTGGAGAGCGCTGTCGTTCACCGTTCATCAGCTGTCGTCAAACTAAATTAGTTCGGGCCTGCTTTTCGATTTTTCTTTCAAGAAAATCGTGTCCTTGGACGTAACATTGCATCGACCTGGGATAACCTTATGAATATTTACGGCGCTCGAAGGCTTGGGTCATTAAATACTAATAAGATGTGCTAGCCCGGGCGTAAGAAGTTGTAATTTCTTCGAATGAAATTGTTTTAAAAAATCTGCTCGCACAATCAAATGTGCACTGTGGTCTTTATTTGGCCTATACTGGGTTACCAACAGTACGAGGCGCTGTGTTTAGACCAGCGGTTTCCAAACTTTTCAAAATGATTTGCTTGGTGGACCCTTTGCAATTATTTTGGTACTTCGGGGCCCTATAAAAAGTCAGTTGACCCATGTTTCTTGCAGTACACTAGTGCAGTCATGATTCTTTTAATGTAAATCATTCTTACTAATGCGAACGATTCGCTGATAGGAGGTAGTACAGCATAACAGATGGGCTTTATGTCGCAAGAGACATAATAAAACATGCTATATTAACAAATAATAAAGCATAACTAAAGACTAATAATAATGACAGATATTGTTTAGAACATAGACTAATATTAAAAATATTCGCTAAAGCCTAATGTTTAAAAACTTAAAGACTAATTCTCATTGCGGACCCTCTTAATATGCTGTACGGGCCACAGTTGGTCCGCGGATCCCAGATTGAGAACCGCTGGTTTAGCCGGATCAGCAGAAATAACACTCTCATAAAAAGTGACCAACGTACCATGAAGTGATAGGAACTTTTTGATTCCCTGTCGAGTTTGGTCTGGGCGTAGAGTCTCCCTGATATCGGCTCGATTGTAAACAGCGAGCCGGCTCCAGGTCCCGTGATGGAGTACATGACGCTGTTTGTGTAGTTGTCAAATGACGAATGGAGCTATAACGCAAGAGAAAAAATATTTATATTAGATTATTTATCTAGTAAACAATTTTGGATCGGTGGTTAGCCTACTTGCAGTTGCAACTATCTATATATATCGTCGGATATCGAAAAAAATGTTCAAGGGCAACTTTACACAATTGTATTTAGTTTCAAAAATCTGGTGTAGCTAAACAATATTTCTTGTGTGCATTGTTATATCACTCAGTTGTCCATAACCTTGTAATGTAAAATATATACACTATACAGCAAGCAATAAATTACAGCGACAAGCCATTTAGATCAGCGGCAAGACATTTACGTAAAAAGTGCTTATCAAGCTTCAACATTTTGTCTTATTCAAATCCAAAGAAAAACTTTTTTTGTCTCTTTACACATTCTATCACAATAAAAATTACTAGTCCTAAATGAAAATAAGTTGATCGATATGAAGCCATTTAAGTTTGGTTGATTTTACATTCGCAAACATTGGTAAAAATTACCGTTGAAACATATGTAGGTGGATTGCTTTGCTCCTCTGTGACCGTATATGTTCTAAAGTCCCATCGTTTTCTGCGACTCAAGATCTTGCCTGGCGTAAGGCTGAGCTTTCCTTCCACGGACACAGCCTTCGGACCTTGTTTCTTCGATAGGAGTTTGTCGTGGATGACGTTTCTTGTAAGTCGATGAATTAATTCGCCTTGTTCGCTTGCTGTCGAACTGAGCGCAGATTGTAGATACGTGACAAACACTATTAGGCCTACTGCCTTTGCTAGATGCAACATTACTTTTGTTTTTGGCTGAAAAAGCTGAAAAAACAAGTACAAGATTCGTTTATCGTGGGAACAGAGCGCTGGGGAAACTTTGGAATTCAATCCTTTTGTAAGTTGGAAACTGTCAACATCAGCGGTGTCTCGGAACGCGGGCAATTTACGTATTGCCAAAATCCAACGCGCTTTTCTAAAAGCGCTTCTGTTACGCAAGTCTCGTTTTAAGTGTCGCGAATTTGGCGCCGAGTGCCGGAAACTTAATCGACAGTTTGTTTGGTAGAAAATAAATAAAGCAAAAACAACAACTGCTATTAAAGTAGAATAAAGCGGCATTGTCAAACATCAAGATAAAACAAGGTAGGCTAGTACGGCAAAGCAGCATTAATACATTATCTCACGAACCCTAAAACAGTTAGTTTACTTTAGCATCGTGGGTTACAGGAACGTTTTCAAAACACATGCCCTTGTGCTTCCCAAGGTGTAACTTTCTATGGGAACTTAGCTCTAGCCGGCGGCTAAGCGTCTAAGTTGGCGCTGAACCAAAACCCCAGTTGCGTAATGACTACCCGGCGTTAAATTCTAACTAAATACTACAGAATGATCTGCAACATGGTAAGAAGTCTTTTTAAAACGTAAAATACCACAGAATTACCTGCAACCAAAAGGTTTGCTTAACTCGAAAATTAGCGGTATATTTCATCCCTTACCACTCAGTTGTCTGTTAATCAGTGAGATGCTCAACAGCCACTGCTTCCTAAGATCACATTTAACGTTGCACAACGCTGACCCATAAATCAGTCTAAAAAATAAAATCCCCCTACTTCCTCTGTACAGTACGCTTAAATCGTCAAGTGAATTATTCACAACTAAGTGCAAACTGGCAATAAAGCGCCACTAAGCTGTCCTCATCCGACCCGAAGGCTGGCAATGAGAGTCTGTGCCACCAGAACAAGTTCGTCGCGTCACTGCACTGGTGACGTCATGCTGTGCTGACCTCACGCCCTGACCCAGTTACGCGACGTAAGATGGCGACCAAACAACCGCAATTGTAGCGACTGTATTTGTGGTGGACTTCCAGCCGCGCGTGCTGCACCAATCAACTACGTGTTTATTTGCTTGTCAAACAACGACAAAGCCGCAATCTGGTCGCGCGACTAATTTTCCGCATTAAGGTCGCATAGTTTTTTTACTAAAAGTTTTACAGTTGATATATCCCGTTTTGGCAAAAAACGAATAGCGCTTAATGAAAGCAGCGAAAATAAAACAATCTTCACAATTTTTGTAAAAATACCTCAGGCATTGAATCGTAACATAAGTTTCAAATAGAAAAGCATATTTCGCAAGAGGTTCATATAATGCCATTTTCTTTTACCAGGTCTTGCGACTTTTACAACGAGCATGTGGTACATTTAAAGCATTCGCTGGTGGACGTGTGCCAGGATTAATATATTTAACGTTTTAAAATAAGACAATGCAAGGTTTTCCGACCAATACAGACTCGCATCCTGTTTCTTGACAACTGCACATGGCATGTTGACCGCGTCTGGCCAGAGAATTTGCCGTTATTGTAGCTTAGTGGCGACTCAACAATGGTTATACAATGTATCAAGTACAAATGCAAAACATCACACGCCGACCGAACAACAGCCTAAAATTTGGGAAAAAATCATTCATTCAAAAACAACTATTGCTATCCCCCTATTTTTAAGGTAACGTAATCAACACAAAAACACTATCACCTGCGACTGTCACGCACCTATCCTGCAACCAAGCACAAAACACCCCTTTCTAACCTTTGCGACAAACTTTAACTTGTCAAATGCCCGAGCCGGAACCGCGGACTTGGACGATCAAGAAAGCCGATCCGAGATAGGGGAAGCTTCACGAGCTTCACGTGCACTACTACGCTCCATTCCCACGGCTGGTGTGCTACTCGCCGCTCGGGCGCGAATCTTCACACCTACCGGTCCCTTTTTCGCTTGGCGATGGGCGGGAAAGCGCGCGGGTGCCTGCGAGCGTGAAACGGCGCCCGGCGAGGAAATCGAAACTGCGGGGTGGCGGCTGAAATGGATACTCTCAACTTCACTACTGCAGCCGATTCGCGCACCCAAGTTTAAAAGGCAACAACATCACGGCTCTTGTAGCCACGATATGCAGCTGGATACGGCTGGAACTTTTCGCTCAGCGGGGTGAGGCTGCAGTAACAGTATCGACTTTAAAGTGCGGGATATAACGACCGCCAACAGGCAACAAACGTAGCAGGAAACTCCAACCGACACCGCCCTTATGGATCGGTGCATTGAAACCCCTTTCCAGTAACGGACATTACATAATTTTCATTTGAAGCGAAGGACATATGTACTGTAAAATTATCCCATGAGAGTTACAATGGACCTGAGCAAATTTTAAACTTTTGTAACTAGACCTTTGCTAAAGATAGTTGAGTAGCCCTGTTCTACACCCTACGACCAGACCTACTCATTTATCAATACGTCGTTTAGTGTCAGTAAATTGCAAATTGCCTAAATCAATTCTGCCGCAATTTAAAGAATTGTTTGTCGTAAGTATTATATAATAACGTGTCGAGGTAACACCAATACGCTAATTTCGAACATAAAAAATTAAAATCTTTCTGTGAACGGACTACATACATTAAAACGGATGTAACTTTTTGTATTAAAAAGCAGGTAGTTTTTTTTCCTACAGGCTTAAGTTTTACAAAAACAGTTTAGTATAAGTATAACGTATTCTTGTTTAGCGAGGTATACCATGAGTTATACAAATCATATGTGACCCTAAAATCATAGGAGCTTTGCGTTTTTATATGAACAGTTAAAAGTATCCAGCATGTTTATAAGTAATTTTCAGAAAGGCGCAGCCAGATAACAAAACACTTTCTGTAGTCTCTCTGCCTTTTTAGCCGATTGTTTCTCTTACTATTTGGCTTGTACCAGCGCAAATATATATAAATTTTAACCTAAAATGGGCAAATATATTAACCTGAAATGCCCGAGCTTGGTCGTACGCCATGAAAATATCTTCAACTGCATACTGCGGCTTCTTCGACTAGTAAAGGACAACCAACCGACTCGTGGTTTTGCCGAATGGACTTGATGCCGCCGCCCGAGACCGCAAACGGGTGCAAATCCGGGAACAAAGCGTTGCGCCTTCTCGCCTTACCGTAACTCTAGCGGGGCGCGGGGCAGGCCCGCGACTTCTAATTGATAATCTGTAAACTGTTTCGGAATCTTAGTTGCCAGAAAGGCACGTTTTTCGTTCGATAACCCTTGGTAGGTTCGAACGCAACGGAACTTGGAAATAAAAGAGAAACCTCTGCGAATCGGAACGGGTGATCAAGATAAATAATTTATTTCACCGAACGGAATAAATGATTTCCACTTACGTATCTTCACAACACAATTTTCAAGAGCTTTCTAAATTTTCAATCACGCCAATTACTAGTTCCGTAGCTACATTGCTCAACTTTTATTTTTTGTTTCACAAAAGAAACGAGGCCTAACTTTTAGCAGAAATATGCCACCTTTTTCTAAAAGTAAAAAACGCCCCATTTTTAACATTCCGTTAAACCCAGTGGTTTAATCTACTTCAAAAGCGCAGATCAGAAACCACTTACCCGGCAGAGATAGACGTAACCTCTGATGTGCAGTGATACACTTCAAATGTTGTTTTTTGAGCGCCGCCTCACAATCCGAATGGAACAGATTACCGCGAGACCTCGCTTTACTTCGTTGCCAGTACAAAGTACAAAGGCGGACAGATAAAAAGGCCTGTTTAGCAAAAAACTTGCCTCAAACCCCAAAGTCTAAAGGTCTTGGTTGTTCTTACACACATAATCATCTCGAATGCCATTGACGGATACACTTCGAAAGAAAAATAAATCACACAATTACCAACCCAACAAGTAGACAATCATCACACTGGTATACAGGGGCGCTTGCCTGTTAAAACGTTTTTTATTACTCTATTTATTTATAATGAAACTACTATTCTTAAAATGCTCAAAACAACAAGGTTAGAATATTTTGGCAAGGTTTTATGAAAAAATAGACAAGTCCTAATAATACACATTACCAAAGCTAAACAGTTGTTGTTGAAAAAAAATCACATAAACTTTTAAACAATGGCAGCGTCAATTTATATTAATCGAACAATACTTATTATAATAATTGTGCTCACAGCACAAAAAACTAATTATCACTCTTAATTAACAATTAAAGTCGCTTAAGTCGAAACTTACTTGTTATAATACACAACGGTTACGACCCCGACATTCGACTGCAATAAATGTTTATGATACGAAAATGCAACGTCGCAAGATGCAACAAGCAAACGAAATAAGCTGACGTGTGTCGATTAGACGTATTAATTGCATACACTGCAGAACTATTTCAAAGCACTGTACATACAAAGTGACATAAAATCATGAGATTCAATTAATATTAAATACCTTTAGAATGTAATGTCGCTGTTTTACTACAACTGCAACAAATATCGATCTTTAATAGATATCTTGTTCAATGCAACCTTAGCCTGCGTAAGTGTTAACTGGTATATCGAAACAATCAAAACAAGCAAACATTACTGCGGCGTCAAATTAAGTAATTTATTTGCTCAACTGAGTTTACCCAAACAGAAAAAATGTCACAACCTGTCGCCCGAAAATACCGCACTAAATTGTTCGCTGCGCTTTTCCCCAACGTTTAGGCCGCGACAAGTCACGTGACGCGCTGATGACGTAATGAAGTGTGTGTGACGGCCGAGTGAATCAGAATCGCGCGGGCCCAGTCAAGTAGCGACAGGGATTAAGGGATTTAGACACGATTTCCGTTCGTCTCGGGTTCGAATCGCGCCAGGGTTGATTTCAACATTGCGCCTTGAATGTGATGCTTTGGGTTAGAATCCGATGGTAAATATTTACTTTTGGCATACTTTAAATAATATGGAGTTTCGGTGAAGAATCTTGCGCACAGCCTCTGATCTGTTTATAATTTCGACTAGCGGTTGAAATAAAATATTTATTGAAAGTTCTAACTGTTTCCTAAACTTCGATCCTTTTTGTCAGCGAAAATTAATATGATAGATATAAAAGAGATATTTTTGATTAGTTTTACTGGTTATTTCCACTTGAAAACGTCATCAAATGCGACATTTTACGTTTGTTTGACACAAAATAACATTTTAAGAGTTACACATGGCGTTTTAAGATCACGGCTGTGCCGTGTACAGCTGTTAGAAAACAAGTATTTGCGGCCAAAATAGGTTTCACCAATGAATACTTTGTATTAATTATATTATGAAGTAATGGCAGAAAACACAAGTTTGAGTTTAACTTGCTAATATTTAAAACAACATCTGTTCATGGCCCCCAGAAGGACAAAGGACATGGTTACATGTTGAGAAACCTTGTTGTTTCAACTGTGTTGTGAGTTTGGGACACTGTATGCGCCGTTGTGTAAACGGCAAAAAACTATAAAAGCGCGTTTTAAGAACCTGTGGATGTTTATCACTACTTTCAGAGCCTTTGGGGGCAAACTGGGACAAAAATCTGTCCCTTTTAGTAACAACCGATCAATTCCGAAAGCGAACTCGCTTGCCTCGCGATAATTACGCACTGCCCCTTTGCAATTTCTGGCGAATTTCGGTGTTTTGCGACAGATAAAAGCTCGAGACATCAGCAGCGATCGATTGTGGCGCGGGCGAGCGTTCCTAATCAATCACGGCCTGCTGTCAGGCTGCAAGAGGGCTCCCACAGAACAGCACGGCGGGAAACTGACCAACTGGGGCGCTTCGCTCGCTACTTAATGCGATCCAAGAAAAGCACGTCCTTCTATCATCTAATTTGCGTCGAGAATCAGACTGACCATCTCGGCGCGGGCAGAAATTGGAAATAAGGCGGTTTTATCCCGCCTGGCCTGACCAATGGCCGACACATTGCCGTTT
This sequence comes from Ascidiella aspersa, assembly GCF_963924565.1. Classification (NCBI taxonomy): domain Eukaryota; kingdom Metazoa; phylum Chordata; class Ascidiacea; order Phlebobranchia; family Ascidiidae; genus Ascidiella; species Ascidiella aspersa. Next base: position 20,999,519 of record NC_139453.1, read on the forward strand.
CCCTGTGTCTTGTTACCCGTGTCCCGTGTGACAGGCGAAATTCGGTTAAGATCGAAGACGGTCTGTGTTCCGGACAGTCGGAGAAAGCGCTTGATGTAAACGCGCCTCCGTTTAGCCCTGTTCATTAGAGACAATCTGTGTAAAATGGCGGCATTGATTGTACCTAATACACCAGGAAGAAAGCCTAATGCGAAACCCCCTACCTTCTAAATAACGCGGCAAAAACAGAAGTGTCCCAATTTCGGCACAGAAACCAACAGGCTTGAATAACTAAAGAAATATCAAACACGAAAATTTATCTGTATACAACTATAAATATATAAAAGTTATTACATCCTGGCTAAATGATGTACAAAATTATATCCCTTTGACTTGTATAGGTCGTCAAAACGTTGGAGAACAAAAATATTTACCATGAAACTATTTTTGATTAATACAAAGTACTAGTAATAATCGAAATACTAACTCAAGTATCACAGCATAACCGACATGAAAATGATGTCAGCAATATTGGGAAAACCATTTTGAGACTGGGGGTTTAATGTTTTCTAGACATTACGGAAATTAAAGGAGCGGCACTATAAAAAAAGCTATTCCACATCAATCGCCACTACGGTCCTAAGAAGAAAGTTCGTTTTCGAAGCAGCAGCGCGGGGGTGGGCAGTGAGATAACGCATGTTTACAACCATGGTTTAACATTTGCCAGGCCTTGTTCTGGAGTGCGTGTACACTCCACAGACTATCCGCCGCTCTTGTGTATAGTGCGTAGGAGCATATATGGGTCTTTCTCCGATGAGTCAACACGCACTTGCATCAACACTGGAATTAGGCAAAGAATAGCCAGAGAACTCAAACTAATCCAGGCCCCAATCATCAAGCGCCGCACTGCGACGACGTACCCCTTTACCCAGGCCTGACTAAGCGACCGTGTTGATATTGTTAATCCCCGTAGCCGCACGAGTCTCGTTTCGACCCGGTTTCGCCACTCTGGGCCCCACTCGGCACGTTTTTATATTTAACCCAGACTGTTTTCTCCCGCGGCCCGTATAAGCATTTACTGGCACTATTTCCAGTGATGGTGAATTCCGTTGACCGTTGTGGCCACAGTGCTACTACAAAAAACATTTCTCACGCACATTCTTAACTGGTGAAAGAGAAATAACCTTATATGGGAATTCGGTTAACGCTTGTATGTTGATTATTTACCAAAAACACATACATTGCTTACATTAAATAACAGATTGCCGAAAATATATTTGTAAAACACAAAAAAATATGAGCGTTGATTATATTTATACCTGGGCAACAATGGAAAACAGGTCATTGTTTGTTTTTAAATTAAACGAAAAGATATTGTTGATTGTCCTTTTAACATAATGAGAGACTGTTGTAGTAAGAATACCTAGGAGGTTTATCACAAAAAACTATCATGACATAAGAAACACGTTATTTGTCCGGAGTTCTAACCAAAAAGTAGCACAATATTTAGCGTTACAAATGACACAATACATCGCCTTTGGATCCCAACAGAATATTTTGGTGAGCTACAGATATCAGTAAGCTTAAATAAACATAAAATATAACCAGAGTCAACATATTTATTCTTGTCCCTGCAGTGCACGCTGACAAATCTTAGCCGACTAATTGCCACCACAATGCAACATAATTAATTTATCAAGAAAGCAATTAATTATGCATGAGGCACCCACGAATAAACACGCAGACAAGCGCTAATGACCGCTGGAAATTTACGACCAACAGCGAACAAGAAGAGAGTGCCACTTCAACGCAAAATCAACAGAGTGCAATGATATAAACTCGAGCACTAAACCCTGGTCTATAAGCTAGTATATTAGTTGGCTTTGCAACTGCGACGGGCGCCAAGTTGATTAATCCAGTACTCCTGTGTTCGTAAACAAACCTTTTTACAATAGACTGCTTGATAAACAAATAGCAATGTTTTGATAAATAACTGTACTTCCAATGCCGACATCGAAAGTTGAATAAATCGACAAACGACGAAAATACTTTTATTTGAAATAAATCTTACCAAACTAGAAACTGCAGCCTACATTGATTTTAACGAAAAAATGTCGTGACCTACATTATTTACATTGAACAAAAATCCAAGGGAAATCTCTAGAGTTTAACTACGTATCCAACCGCCTGTCTACCTATGTGTCATGCTGGACATCACGGTGGCAGCAGATTTCTAAGATAAGGTATCCCGCCGGCGTCGCAGCGTCCATTTGACCCTAATCTAGCCGGCTCTTCTGTAAGCCCATCTCCCCAAAGACTACACGCACGGTGGGCCTATTGCGGCTCTGTGCAGCGTAATTGATGAGCACTGGTCTTGAAAATGGGATTTGCCATGGCTTTCCGGGGCAATGATGAAGAATGAGGATGAAGGATCATTATGCATTCCTATTTTGGAGTTCAATTGTGTGGTTTCACCAAAGTAGTGACCGCATATCAGCACTTTATTTCAACTACACAACAGTTTTATCATATTTAAACTTACAAACAATTTCTGAGTTAAATTAAAAAAAACTAGGTATAAAACCAACTTATCAAGCCTTTAATTCGATTAATCAGTAAATTGACATTAGGGAAAATATTTGTTCACTTTCTTTAACATCCAAGCAAAAGTAATGATTTATTGTAAAAAGTAGAACAAAGCACAATTGTTTGAATAATTATTACATACTGGATACTATTTTAAAGCCGGTATAACTCGTACAGAACAGACCAATTACAAAAAAACATAGCCTATTGAAGTCGGTTCACTTTTTTTCGTTGCCAATGAAATACAGCCTCATACGGCAGACACTGCCAAACAAGAAATTACTCTAAAACACTTGACCAAAAATGGCTTGGGTTACACGGGCAAAATTTCACCACCCATTAAATACGGTGTCGCGTGGCGCAAATTGTTTCGCGGTTTACCGGTTGCGTAAAACGACGTCGCAAAATGTCGGCAGCGATTTGTCGAAACACGAGTGCACCGATAATTTGTTTTTGAGAACACTACACCCGATTGTCTGCGTCGGCTTCCAAGGGGAAGGAAAAATCTCAGACAATTTGAACTCAGAAATTTTCGAAGGCTAGACGGATGGATTTGTTCTCCAACAACTTTAAGATGTTTCATACTTACAAGGCATAAATACGACGTAAAAATGTGTTAAAACCATAACTGTAGATTATTTCAAAGACAACAATCTTTTGATTTTTTAACGCAAAATTGCCGAAGAACAAAGTTTATAAAGTAAAACGAAAATTTGGTTGGGTAAAGAACTAACTCCTTACTTAATATAAATGATATCCGAACCGTACCTTTTTTAGGGTTCAACCTGTACCTCAACTAAATAAAAGACTGTACAGCACCTTAGAAAGAACATGTGTAGGTAATGAAAAGACTGAACAAAAACACCTAAATTATAAAATGTACAAAACTCAGATATTAAATTGGAGTTTATCAACACAAGCTGTGCTACATAATTTTAGTCGTAGTTTTATAAAAAGAAAAGTTATTGTAAAATGACACGAAATTTTCTTGACTATTTCGATTTTCTGCACTTTTTATAACTTTAGATGGACGTTATCGTGCTTCGCAAAAAACTGGCAGGTTGCGCGGGCGCCACAGTTTACCAAACAACTTCGTCTCATTTCAAATTCTAAAAATGTATCGCCTTAAAAAAACGCAAGCCAATTATTAGTAAAGCCAATCTACTAGCTCTTCTGTACAGTAACGCAAACAGCGCTACATAATTATTATTTACGGTAAAATATATTGTCGTTACATTACAAACAATATCAATTGTTATTTTTTATTTTTGTTAATTATTTGTTTTAAACGTTTTTTCTGATTAATAAGTCCCAAATAATGCACAGACACGGGTAAATCTATAAAAAATTATTATTAAACAACTTCGAAAAATGTGTTTTATTATTCAAGTTTTAATTAATCAAACATAGAAATAACTTAACAACTAACAGATATATACCGAGTTACCAAAATTATACACTTACGTTTTCAAAGAAATTTTTACCGACTTAAAGAAATATTCCTGCAGGCTAAAGATTACCCTGTACCTTTCAATACTGCCTCTAAGATGTTTGTGTGATTTCACCACTTTCATAAAGGCTTTTTAGAAAACCTAAACCCTGTTCAAAACATTTGTGGTTACAGGCTAATATTCACTCAAATTTCAGCCCTGCTGGATATTATGAGAAAATGAGCGGAGGCGAAAGGCCCGCCCAGCAGTATTCGGACCGCAAATAAATCGCCGAATCCAAAATGAGGAGCATCATTGAGCGGGCAATCAGCGGAGGCGATATGGCAAATGGGAAACCCGACCGCAAAGCGACATATTTAGGGCCCCGTCGTACATCGGCGCATCGCAATAATAGAGCAACCCCGCTGTGCAAATAGCGGGGGGTGCGCGGAGTGGCGTCTTGCGAAGTCACAAGCCTTTCGTCGCGCGCTGGAGAAAGTCGTTTGTTGTGGCGTCGCTCGCCAACGATGCGATGATGAATATGATGGAACTTCATACCGGGACGCTTTCGTTTATGGCGACGGCAAGTCGAGCTGAGTCAAAAACTCCCCCAGTAGCTGGGCACTGTCGAGTCCTTTTGATAACGTCGCGGCATCGGCTCTTCTATTTAGAAATTCGGCAAGTTTTTATTCTTGTCTGGCTTTCGTCACGCCGCAAACGCACAAGACTCCTTAGACGACTGCATGAGACCGGCCAACCGGCGGGGTTTCTGAACCGTTTTCTTACTTATTTACGATATACAGTGAGACCTGACCGGGTCATATACTGTATGACGTGGCTGACGGATACCGCCTGAAAAAACATTCATACGTGCCGTCGGGTTCAACGTACGTACTATCAGCGGTTACGCACGTTTCAAAAAGTTCGGAACTGAAATTTGAGATAAAATGCCAACATAAACGTTGCCGAAGCTGAAACAGCTGTTAAATATACTTGACTCATCCAGCCCAGCTGTTTTCAGTTATTAAAATATCGTAAAACCCTAGCAAAAATTAAATCGAAACCTATTCCTCATTCAACTCCTTTACCAAATCATAATGTCGCCGCAAAGCTAATCCGAATCTGTTGAACAGAGTGGTTGACGTAAGTCAAATTAAAAACTATTAGCACTAATTCGATCCCGACGTATTCAACAAGCCTGCAAGTTATTGTTTCAAATAAGCCAACATCTGTGTTATCTGCAGACTACTAATGCACATTAACGCGCTGGACAACTTCCTGTGCTCCAAGCCTGACACCCACACACAACAATGGCGATTCAAAACTAATTTACCCTTTGAAGTTCGATAATGGCGGCCTGTCACTCAAACAACGCTCCAGTACGGTTGTTTATAACCTCTGGGAGTTGAGAAAACTCAGGGCAAAGAAAGTTGTCGTTCAAACGCTTCGCAGCCTATAGGGATACACATTCATATATATATGCTGTAGGTTAGTTTGAATTCAATATGACCATTCCCTGCCGCAAAGTTTGAATTTGCTAGCCTCTCACGTTAATCGAATTGGCATCGTCAGATTTGGCGCGCACCAAAATTCCTCTGTTATCACCTTGCTTGCGTTATGTTATCTCGGCCTGTCTACTATATTTTCTCTGTGATCCTAACCACGACCCAAGAAAATAAATCAAACGACATGCACTACGAAATAAGTAGCAGTAAATAAGGCACGGTGCTGGTCCATAATCCTACCCCAGTGTTGAAATAAAACAGGTATGAAATCAAAGCATAATATTTGGGTTAGGGTGTAGGTTAGGTTAGTTTTTTGGTTACGAAGTATTATTCTATTTATTATTTAGTAATAATACTTGATCTACCCCAACTCAAACTCTAACCCGCAAACTAACCCAAATGATGTGCTTAGTGGTAGGATTCTAGACCAGCGCACAAGACACTTAAAATATAGATACATTTTTTTAAAGACTATCCTAATACACTATATTGGCATGTGTTCTGTCACACCAGCTACATTGTTAATATATATACAAGAAGGATTTTAAATTTATTCATAAGCGCTATCTGAAGAATATTTCTAAAACAGTTTTACAAATGTTAAGCTAGAATTTTAGAAATACTTTGGCGGTCGAAGCTTTTAAACCACACAATCATATTTTGACTGAGTCGCATAACACACGGTATTCCCAAACAAGTTTTAGGGCATTGTGACGTAATAGAAACGGTTAGGCAAACAACTTGTGTGCTTGCCGCATAATGTTTTACATAAAAGTTGCAAAATCCTTTGTAAGACTCCAGCAAAAACACACATTTGAACATCACTATTTATTAAAGCCTGACTAGTAATTGACCGCAAAAAAACGGAAGGTATTTTAACAGTCTCTGTTCTTAACTGAAAGTTTTTATAAATATCCAACAGCGTTCAACGGCTACCAGTTGAAACGGCTGAAGGTTGAACATTACGAACAATCGATTTCTCGACCTACAATCGATGACAGGTCTCTCATGGGTCGAAGGAACACTCTTGACTCATCAGACAAGAAGCCAATTTTTACTCAATTACAAGAAGTCCGCAACAATCTGGCAATATAATCAACTGGCATAAGGTATTTCATTGTTTTATAACAGGGTAGTCCAAACCCTGGCACGCGGGCCGCATGCGGCCCGCGGACACATTTCGTGCGGCCCGCAGAATAATTTTAGTTTACATAAAAAATTTTCAGTTTTGTTCATTAATTGCCGAACGATCGCCATGTTTTCTAGAGATACGATTCGTTACATCATGATAATGTAGTACTGTAAACAGCTGTTTTTTGGTATTTATGACGTAACAGTGGTATAAAATTAGTTTTCATTAGAAGTTGGGTAAGGTAGTGTACTTGAACACAGTTAGCTACAAGCACGTGTGACAGCCGTAATCGCAACTTAGGCAGGATTTGTTGTTGTTTGACGATAGTAATAGGCCTACTTACGCTGAAAGTTATAAAATTAGCCCAGTACAAAACTTCCTAATAAAATGAGTCTTAAAAGAAAGGTGACAGAGGAAAACAGAGTGTTTAATTCTAACTGGGAGGAAAAGTATTTATTTGGCGACAACAATGGTAAACCACAGTGTTTGGTGTGCTTTCAGTATTATCTGTTCCGAAAGAGTTTAATTTGAAACGACATTACAACACCAAACATAAGGAAAAATACGGAAACTACCACGGGACTTCTCGGGAAGCAATTTTAAAAGAACTGAAGGGTAACTTCTATAAACAAAAAAATATGATTTCCAATTTTGCCAAAAATGATTCAACCGCAAACATGAAAGCATCATAGGAAGTTGCATTAACGCTCGCTAAGCACGGTAAGGCTATTCGTGGCGGGGAAATCATAAAAGAATGTGCAATTAGGATGGCTCCTGCATTTGGAGATAAAAAAATTGCCAAAAAAATTGAAAATGTGTCTTTATCCCATCAAACCGTTGCGAGAAGAGTGGTCGATTTAAGCGACAATGTTACTTCACAATTGAAAGAAGTTGTTCAGCAGTGCAAGTTCTTCTCTCTGGCCTTAGATGAAAGTACTGATATCAGTGACATTATTAGTCAACTCCTAATTTTCATCCGCACTATTGATGAAAACTTTGTTGTTTGCGAAGAACTGCTCAAGACAGTTCCACTTCATGGGACTACAAAAGGCTTGGACATTTATAACAGCCTCGCCTCTGTCGTTGATGCATATGGAGGTTTTGAGAAATGTTCATGTGTTGCAACAGATGGTGCCAGGGCAATGACAGGAAGGAGAAATGGCCTGGTTGGCATACTTAAAAGTCATGGTGTGGATTGCCTAACATTTCATTGCATCCTTCACCAAGAAGCACTATGTGCCAAAGTTTTGAACATGAGTGAAATTATGCATAGTGTTTCAAATATAGTAAACATCATCAAAGGGGGAATAAGGCTCTTCGACATAGAAAGTTCACCCAATTCCTTAAAGACGGGGATGCGGAATATGAAGATATTCCACTATTCTCTCACATCCGATGGTTAAGTGCAGGCAAAACACTGAAATGCTTTTTTTCTTTGAGAAAAGAAATTTTGACTTTTATCCAGAATGAAATAGGAGGGTTTCCTGAATACGTGATTCAATTGAATGATGATAAGTTTATAGGTTCACTGGCATTCTTGACTGATATTACTAATCACTTAAACACCTTAAACATGAAGTTGCAAGGTAAGAAACAAAACACATCTCAATTGGTGGGATACGTTGAAGGTTTTCGCAAGAAACTTCTATTATTCAAGACTTCTTTGCAAAGAAATGATGCTACTCATTTTCCTTTCATGCTGTGAATTACTTTTTAAAAATATTGCATTCGTCACATTTTCCGAGAAAATAGGTGACATTATTGACGAGTTTAGCAGCAGATTCGCTGACTTTGATTCACTGAAAGCAGAATTGGAGCTTTTCAATAATCCACTGGAAGTAGATACTGAGTCTCAACCGTCTTATGTCCAACAAGAATTATGTGAACTGCAATCAGATCCTTTTCTTTTGTCAAGAAAAATGAGCGTTACGACACCTTTTGGAAACTTGTAAGCTACGAGCAGTTTCCACGCTTAAGAGAACTTGCACTGTAGATGTGTTCCATGTTTGGTAGTACCTTCATTTGCGAAAGCACTTTTTCAATTATGAAGCGAATAAAAAGTGATGTACGAAACAGAATAGCTGATGAAACGCTGATGCCTGCTTACGATTGTCGACAACCGAAATCAATGCTGACATTGAAAATCAAAAGCAAGAAACAATGAATTGTTTTGTTATTTTGTTTGTGCTTCATCTATATTTCCCTAATGTAAAAAAACACCACTCTTGGCTAATTAGTTCGGTAAACTCGCTTATTTAATAGAGTAAAACTTGCAGTTTATTGATTACTTTGGAGTTTCCCCGACTGCGGCCCGCAAGGCTTTCTCAAATTTTTTTGCGGCCCTTCATTCGGTCAACTTTGGACCACCCTGTTTTATAAAAAAACGCAATCTGCACTATGGCCATTTTGTCGAAATTTATGTACACAGATTTGCGTTGTAAAAATTCTCTTAGGCATAGTGTAAAAAAAGCATCAACAAGATTTAGCAAAGCATGAGCTAAATATAATATAAATCATTTTACTGTGCAGCAAAAAATGCTCGTGTTTTCTGGGGAATTATCACGAGGGTTTAAAAATCTCACTTAATGTTTATAAACTTTGCTCCGGTTTTATATGTTAATAATTTAAACAAAAAGGATATGCTGGAGCATTTTAAAATCACCTGAAAAATAAATTGTTTCTTCATGGTTGAAATGAATGCAAATAAAAGTGTTATCATAAATTAGGGCTGTTTATATTTTAAGTGTGTGTTTTGTGCAAGCAAGAGCTACTGCTGACTGCCTAATGAAAAATGTTTCTAACTATAAGGTACAATGCATAAAGGAACGTGTTTTTTGCAAGGACAAATCATATCTTGTATAGGAGAAAGGAATACAAAGATACACACAAAAAAATTGTTTATACATTTTTGCAAAGAACATAGGAACTAGGTTATACTGATAGTCGAGCTTTAAGGTTGACATCGCGAACAGCGTTCTTTTTCAGTATACCTTACTAACCGATGCAAAACCAATACTATTATTGAAATAAAATTACTCGTAACTATATTGTTCAAATAAATAACTCACAAAACACGCGTGACCATTTATTCTTGTATCGGTACGATTCGGACGAGTGAGTTAACTTACGGACAAACAACAACAATACTTGGTTTTAGGTTTCAGGTAATGGGATAGATGTGCATACTGCTTCAAAGTTACTACAAACGCTATATTCAAGCAAAATTATTTTATCGAAACAACAAGCCATTTTTTAAAAGGTAAAATCCGCTTAAAGGTAGTTTAACGAATGCAATATAACTGCTGGGTAAAGTGCACGCGAAAAAAAAGCAGGAGTTTTAACAAAATGAAAACACGTTTTTGCATTTGTCACAAAGTTGGGTTTAGGTTTAAATTTTTAATTTTTATCCTACAAAAGATATCTAAAATTAAAAAATACCTAATTTTAAGATTGGGCCTTTGGGTGCTGACAAGTGGAATTTACGACAAATCACAGAGTAAAAACATTAACGTTTGAATTTTTTCAAAAAAAAATATGTGTGCTGGACTGCTGGTGTTTCGAATTTACTTCTTGGCTAACAGCTGCTTCATGTCAGCGATGGCTTCCAGTAGCTTCTCGCCAAACATCTTCGAGCTGGTGCTTTCGCAGCTACGGTAGCTGGTGATGTGAATTGTGCCTGCAAAAAACACATTCTATATATTTTATGCATGTATTCCAACTGGATCTTCGATTGCGTTATTCCAAAGCTCATTTGGCAGAAGGCCATAACGAAATATCTGCTAACAAGGGTTGACGAATGAATAAAGAGATATTCGAAACGTTAAAAATGCTACCTACTTCTATATGGGCTTGAGTTCAACGCGATGATAGTAAAAAAACAGGAATATATAACGTTTCTTCACCGTCGATTAAACATACTGTAAGATGGGGTGATCCAACCATAGGTAGTTTATCCATGCACCGAGCCACATTGTTTTTAATTATATATTAGCGTACACAATGCAGAGGAGATGATACCACGTATATACCCATAAACTAAAAAATAAACTTTGAAACCTTAAAAAGTTTGATAAGTAAACAAATATAAGAACCGCAATAATATTGTGGGTCTAAAAATGTTCACAATCGTGGATAACCCTGTGGTAGAAAATGTTAAAACGTTATGAATTTGAGTTCCTTAGCTGACCACTTTCTCATATTAAATTAGTAAATACAATTGGACTGCATTTTCCTTTAAAAGAAGCAGTACGCTTGTGCACCATGACTGTTGTTCACCCGGCCCAAATAAAACGTCCAGATAGATGAAAACGTCCAGACAAGGATGGGCATTTCAGAGAACTGTGACCAGGTAATGCCCACAATCAGCATTCACCAAGACGCAAGCAAGAGTTTTTACTTACAAAAGTTTTCACCAAGGAACAGGTAGAACACCCCGTAGCCGTCTTCACACTGCGGGGAGAAGGCGCCACCTGCTGGATAGCAGGTCATCTTTTCGGAGAGCTTCCGATCGAAAGTGAATGGTGCTTGCGAGGTTGAAAGCTGGTCCAAGTCGGTGAAGATCTGGAAAAGGATTTCTTACTAGTATATTTCCAGCGTACGACAAAGCTTGCAACCCTTTTTTCGCGGTGGCCCAAAAACGAACGCGTAAGTACTATACAACAGCGAAGTTTGGCGACCCAATTATCTTCACTGAACTTTATGTAAGCGAACAAAACCCTAAGAAACTAATCAGTGCGAATTTAATTATTATCAGCAAAGTCTTGATCGTATTGCCTCCAAAATATTTTCACGTTTGGAGATTATTTTTTGGAATCAATCTCAATATATCTAACAATGTGAACTATTGCTATTGGCGACACAAAATAACGGCGACCAAACATTTTTTTAAGAAACAGAAGGCATTTACGCATCTAAAAGAATCATTTGTGACCTCAGAGTAAAAAATTAAAAAGTATTTTGTGATTACACAGTGGAGTATGGACAATAAGCAATAATGCAAAAATTATATTTTTGGAATACTGTAAAACCTACAGTATGACCATCTAAAAAAGTCAGTAATTGTCCACTTGACCTTATTCTAGAATTCTAGATAATAGTGAATAGGAGAACATTGATCGTCTCCAACTAATCTGACAGGTCAAAGTATGAGACAAATTTAGAAACCCTCCAACTTAGACATACCTTCCTTTCGAACAGTTTGGGCTTTATTCCGAGGAACTTTGAGGCGACTTGTAGACCGAACATGTGACGGTCGGCTCCTAGACCATTCATGGCGTCCAATTTGTAATTGTGGTGGTATGCCATCGCGTCCTTTAGGTGTTTCATACATTCAGAACGCGGCACGCTGGGGTCGTCCATCGCCTAAACAGTAATTAAAAGTAAATATTAACGTCAGTAGAAAGAGAGTGGCCCAAATAATAGATAAAAGATTCATTCTTTTATTAGCAAACGTTTCGGCAATTTCTTTTGCCATCATCAGTGCAGTAAGTGAGACTAAGATAAAAACGAGTCACTATATATACGCTCGGACGTTTTAGAACGTTATATAAACGGAAAAAGAAAGTCGCAAAGTAATGGAGATGAGAACTGCAACGAAAAATTACATCCGTAAGGCGAAAGTAGGGCAAAGATAAGACAATGAGGTCAATGGGAAGCAACAGATACACGTAAGAGGGAATTAGTAATAAATTAAAAATAAAATATGAACACGACGATGGAATTGCGCGAATATACCATTTAAGTATTAAACAAATACAGGGGGACTGAGACCGTGTCAACATTGAGAGCGGGATTGTGCTGCTGTATAAGCAGCGACTCCAACATTTTTCGTTGCAGTTCTTATCTCCGTTACTTTGCGACTTTCTTTTTCTGTTTATATAACGTTCTAAAACGTCCGAGCGTATATATAGTGACTCGTTTTTATCTTAGTCTCACTTACTGCACTGATGATGGCAAAAGAAATTGCCGAAACGTTTGCTAATAAAAGAATGAATCTTTTATCTATTATTTGGGCCACTCTCTTTCTACTGAAGATAATCAACAGATCCGTGTTTAGTGTTCCTAAATATTAACGTTTTTGGATGCTTATACAACGTATATTTTTTTTTTTAATTCAACGTATTTTTTCTATACATTGCTCACTAAATTTGGCAATATAGATCAATTTTATTTTTCCAAAGAATGCCATCACAGGTAAATATGTTCGATAACAATATTTATGATTTGTCCTCCATCACAGGTAAATGGAAGTAATTAACTTTAACAACATCTACTGTACTTTTGAGATTACGACCTAAATGACTTCTCCAATTCTTATTTCTGAGAAGAAGGAATTGTTTTGGATCAAAGATTATACACATCCATTTGGGCAAATCAAGGCTTTTAAATACACTGCTTTTAAAGACAGGAATAGATGACCGAATAAATAAAGATGGAAAAAGGGTGTAGTGTACATTGGTTAGTACTTTACTAAGATGGCGCTAATGCAATCAGTAAATCTTGTCAAATTTATCAAACAAAGCTTTTTTACCACTGGCGTGCGTGCGTGCGTGCGTGGTACCAATAAATCACAAAGTCAATAAAAAAGCGATTGCGTATAGCGTTTTAATCAAATGTATATCATGAACGTTATCGTCGGGATTTTGATTCGCACGGTCGACCATTCGCATGTACTGGCGCCAATGCGTGACATTGATTTTCAATTTAGTTTTCTTCAATATAAATCGGTCAAGCGACAGGTGTTAAAAAGTAATAAAATGCTTCTAATTGCGTCAAACCAGGTCATCTTTAGTTAAATATACTCAAAAAATTCGCTTCAGTAGGATATATTTAAAAAATAAATATACTTTAACCAGACACCTAAGCAATGCCCTCGTTGTTCAAAGCCAAACAAAACACCAATATAATGATTTATTTAGGATTGCCAATATTTTTTCTTTTGCGAAACATTGAGAGGTTTTTTACAGTGTTAGTGTATCACATATGGCAATAATATTATAACTATGTTTAGTTAACAGCTGATTATTTAAGGCAAAAGCATACCGTGTTTGGTCCTCGGAATATTTTCTGAGATGCTGGTAATTTAGGACCAAACTGATCTAGTTAATCAGACAAAAAAATATTTACAAACCTTTGTGAAGACAAGTGAGTGGACAGATGCAGTACGAATCGTCTCGGTTCGGCCGTATTTGAAAAATCTGCAAAAAAATTAGGCGACATATAAAACCAAAAAATCCAGGTTTTGTCGATATAAAATTTGACAATAAATTATAATCAGTTAGACTAATTAAAAAACGATGTGAGTTAACTAGCCATTCAATTCCATGTAAATGATTATTCATAAAGAGTGTGCTACTGCGGGACTCATTTCCCATAGTCGCAGGTAGAAAATCAGATTTTAAAAATAATAATAGAAATATAAACTGGACTTGATGGCACCAAAGAGTAAACAGGCCGATTAGTATCCGCAAAATTTCAAAAAAATAAATAAAAGCAAACATCGCAAAGATGTTGTATAATGCAGTGCTTTTCAACCGGGTGTATTATACACCCCACAGGGTATACCAAAATTGTTAAAGGGTGTTCTACATTGATGGGGTGTACTAGGGTGTAAAAGATACCACATTACAATCGGACTATGATTAGGAATTATGATATATAAACAGGTTTATTACCAGACTGACTGGAGAACCGGTTCTCAACCAGTGGGCCATGGTGGCCCATGAAAACTTTTAGGTTGGCCAAAGACGAATTTAAAAAGCTAGATTTATTGATGAATTTATTTTCATTTATATCACTATCCTAATTTTACAGGAATAATGGTTTGGGAAGGAATCGAGAAGGAATGTAAACTTATTGTTCAGAAGCAAGTACCTACCTCATTACTGTACGGTTGAATAAATAATCTGTTTCGATATATGTTCTGTTATTTTTTGTTCTAAACCTTTTTTATAGTTTGTTCTTTCCTAAACAAATATTGGGTCGCAGAATTTTTGTGCAAAGAAAACGGACCACGAAAGAAAAAAGTTGAGAACCACTGGACTGGAGTGTACAATATACATGGCACAACATTATTTAAGCGATACGTAGTTTGTGATACTATATTCTATTTGTGACATCATAACTAAATATTTCTCTTGCAATTGTTACTATGAGGTACTTACTAGTTCTTCATAACAGTTAATAGTTTTTTTTACAGCACAACAGGGTTCAGTGCATTGCGTGGACTGGGGTGTACAAGTTCTTCAGTAAAGGTAAAAGTGTGTACTGTCCCCAAAATGGTTGACAAGCACTGGTTTGATGTACGTTAACAACTAACATATAGCAGCGATCAGTAAAACGTCGCAATAAAAGCTTCAGTTATGACTCTGGTCGTGTGATATCAGTTTTGCAACGACCAGAATACGCAACAAACTATTTGCAAACAGCGACGTCCGCATTACGGCATTATACGCTTGCCGCAAAACGTTGAACAGCTCAGCTGAACATTAAAGGGAAACGTTTTGCATAATCAAAACACGGTCTCATCTTCCCTACTTAGTAAAAACAGAGGAAAAGACCACGTAAGACAACGTAAAACGGGAGGGCCTACTTTTTTTTTAAATGTATCTATGCTGATAACGGAAAACGTGCACACTTCGTAGCAGTTTTACGACCATAAAAAAATTACATTAATGTTTGCTACCTATACATGTTTAACTTGCTTCACTATTTCCATACCTTATGAGTTAAGACTCAACAAAAGGGCTATAGAAAGGAGACGTCAAACCTGTACCGAGCAGTATGTCATCGAATAGTCGAACTGCTGGTCGTACCTGGTCATTGCCGTTTCGTATGTCTTGGGAGTTTTCTTGTACAGACGGTAGAAAGTAAGCTGGAGAGCCATTTGCATGAAACTGTCCGGGCTAACCCGAAGCTTCTTGACGGAGCTCTTGCCCTGGCCCAACTTCAGCACGCAAACATCGAGGTTCGCTGCCTGCAAAACGTTGTACAGGACGGTCAACGATCGATAGGTTGAACTTGTAGAGGGAAATTCTTGCCGTCGTTTGGCTAAGCACGTTTGAAAAATTGCAAAGCCAAAAAGGTTAAGTAGATCGACAGCATTGTAATTAAGATATATCGATAAGAACTTGTATCATCGTGAGTTAATGTGACTGACAAGCAAATCAAAGCATCACTTTTAAAAGGTGGGACGCAATTGTTATCATCTGAGTTTTTATAGTTGGAGAAAAACTCCGATGATAACAATTTTGGCTTTGCAATTTATCATCAAGCTACATTACAGATCCGTGCATAGTATACCCAAGTTTAAACAAGTTAGCCAAATTACTGCATCCAGAAGGGGCAACTATAGCTATAAGTATAGTGTCAAAAATGTGGACCCGCGTTCGACTTCTTACCAATGACGACATTAGTTTAGGACAAGCCGCTTTAGGTTATGTCAAGTTGAAAAGTATAATTATGTTTACGTAATTTTATTATCTTCAAGAGTTTTTTTTATGAAAAAAATTAAATGACTAAAATTGGTTTGCTCGACATTTTCTGAATATAATTCGAAAACAAGACAGCATAAAATATTTTGTAATTGCTTTTTTAACGGCACTTTCTTACAAATTAATTGAAAGACTAACTAAAATATTTTCAATACGTGAAGTAATCCAAAGACTTCGTAAATTTTTTTTTAAAGGTCGTGTTTGTCTAATGCTATAACGGGTAATCAGGTGGAACTATATAGGTAAAGACAAATTGTATTGCATTTTCGACAAGCTTTCGCTAAAAGAAAGCTTTTTTTCGCTTTCCCTAAACAACCTCGCTAAAGTTTTGTGGCAACCATGTATCTTGGCTTCGAATTTAGATTTCGCGTCTAAAAAAATAAACAATTTTAAGTGATAAGTTTTGACATAATAGCGTGTCGTGCTAAACGTAGGTTAGGTCACAAGTTGTTCGTTGACACTAGTGCACACGTTTAAATTGTATTTGGTCTACAAACAAAGTCCGCCAGACTTTACTGGGATCTATTTAAAAGGTGGATAACAATGCGCTTTGGCTGTAACCAAGGTTTGTGCTTTACTTACAATCTGCTGAAAAGCCAGTTCGCATTTCGGGATAATATTGTTAAACGACGACAGGTCCCATTCTATCCGGGTCGGCACAGGAATCTCTGGGTGCTCCGTACTGCCTTTGGCCACCGGGTAGCCGTTATCGTCATAGGCTGAGTTGCACGTGATGTACTCCAAAGCACGACCGAATAACTGTAAAGGTTTGGGTTTGTCCAAGTAATATATCTCTGTCGGGTTTATCGAAACTTTATTGATTTGATTATATATTGATTACTACTTAATGAGCGACTGAAACTGAACGACTGAACCTAAAAAATATTATAAAAAATGTTAAAAAACCTTTTTAATTTGTTGTTTAGGTTAAAATTTTACCTTAAGTTATTTTATATTCGCACCAGACGAACATTTCTGTTTATAACTGTGTTTTAGCTTCAGGAGCATGTCTCGCAGTTTGTCGCCGGTTAAAAGAATTAACCGGTTTACTAAAGAAAATAAATAAGAATTAGGTGCATGCTTTTCTAATGAAATGACCAATAAACGATTGAACTATACTCAGAGTTGTGCCACGTGTAAGTACAACCACCAGCACTAGCAATTTGCATCTATTGTTACGTAAATAAAACAAAGTGGCCGTAACAATGACCGAGTTTGAACAATTTTGCGATACTAGCATGTTTTGGTTTGCACCAGAACCAATGTGTGATTCATTTAATGCGAAAATCATCAAGTCATGCTTGAGCGGAATAAAAACACTGCATCGCAGCCGGGCGATTATCTAATTCATACAAAAAAAACAAAAAAACAAAAAAACAATATTTCTGCAAAGCATAGCTACAAATCTGCTTTAAATAAATTGATGTAAACTGTTCGTAGAATCACTCTGTGGATGACAGAAGAGTATGACAGTTAAATACCTACAATCATTTTATGACCCATCAGTATTTGCAATGCCAATTCAGGCTCTGACGTTATTCATTCGATAGACGCTTTCTTTTTAGTGGCTTGCTGTTTTATAAGCACGGCAGGTAAAACTAAATCATGTAATGTGCACAACATACGAAGGGAGCACAAGTTATGTAAGCCACACACAACAACTCAATGTGTAAAATGAATGGCAAAATAAAACTTTCAACAGAACCTAAAATATCAACCCTGCATTGAGGCATTATTTACGTTTTTTCTAAAACTTATAAACAAATGAATGATACTAGAACCGTTCTTATCGCTATGCAAGTGTTAAACCAACTTTACTTTGCAGCGAAACAAATGTCATAAACCAGTATTGAAGAAAATCTACAGCAATGTTCGGTGCCCTTAATGTTTATAACAAAATAGATCTTGCAGGACGCTTTGCTTTATTGTGTCGTGCATTGGCATATTCGAATCCACATGAGATTGATAACAGACTTTTTAGCCGGGGTCGCACCAGTGATGCAGTGCACGGACGAAGAATCAGTTTTACAAGGCTCGCACGGAGAAAGTTCGTCGTACAAGGCTTCAATCTGCCGGCACTTCCGGTCGAATTAACTGTATCAATAACACGCTTTACGTACCGTGCCGTCCGCTGTTGAGTGTTCCGCGTTGCCGCCGGAGACCCCATTCTCGTAGATTATGCAAGTGAGCGACTTGTCTAACCACCTGCTATGGCCGTTTCCGAACAGATTGGCGTGGCATTCTTCGGTCAAATTCTGACGAAAGGGTGACGGGTTAATTTGAAGGTTGGGCTATCGAAGAAAATGATCCGCGTTCTATTTGAATTTGGAGTAACTAAATACCAACAAGACACTAATTTCCGAATATTGTTAAATCATGTCCAAGTAATTCAGCGGAAACTACTGAACACCCAATAGACAACAAACACAATAGATTTTTTCATTTTTTATGGGTAAGGCTATTATTAAAGGAGGGGTGAAAAACAATTTTGGGTGTTAATTTTAGAAAGCATGCAAAAATGTGTAAAAAAGATTCTACGTTATTATATATAGTAAGGCAAGCTATTCCCCGTATTGGCATTGTGTTCCGTTTAGGAGGGAGGAAATGAAATTTCGGTCTGGTCTGGTATGACAGTGCAGGACGTGATGTAAATATATTTACCACCCATTAACAAATATTACGGAAATCTACTGATATGGGAAAACTGTAAAACAACTAGAGGTACAGTTGTACATTCAATACAAGAAATAATATATATATATATATATATATCCGTTTTAAAAACAAAGTACATAAAAGGCTTCACCACAGTAGTCTTAGTAATGTAAGCGTAACTAAACACTTGGAAAGTCATGTCGGAAAAAGTTACGTCCACAACATGGCGGGATACACCAAAATGATTTGGTTGAAAATATACAACTGTCGAACGAAAGATCTTAAGAATTGATTGGCCTACTTTGGGGCTGCAGTCTTCCAGCACGAGATGAAACAGGGCACTTTCAACCTCTTCTAAGTAAACGCTGTTTCGTGGGTGGGCCATCAACTTTTTCCTTTCCTAAAAGGGCAGCTGGAGTATTTGACAAGACAAACAATATACACAGTCATATAAATGCGTTTCATCAATTTTGTTTTAATTTAAATATTACAACGATTTATATAAAAAGACAACCAATCACAAGAAACTCAACTAAAGTTGAATCAAGAGAAATTAGGATTATTTCTCCAAGACTCCTATAAGTTATATTCAGTCACAAATTTTTTTTGCCGATTCATTTTATTCACCTGCGCCCAAACAGTTCTATTTTGTGTTGTAAAGACTGACGGATTCCATTGGGTAGTTTTCACGTCCTCAGTTTCTTTGAGTATTGCTTCCAGAACTTTCTGGATTTCCATGGGAGAAAGCACTGTGTGTTCGCCGAACTGGTCAGTAGTGTGAACCTCCATTCGAAACATGATGCCTTTTCTGAATAAAAATAAAAAAGCATACTACATAATAAAGGTTAGTAAAATTGTGTGACACAGACACAATCACAATTTTAGTACATAATACGAACATTTATAACCAAAGGTCTTGAATTAGTTTAAACATACAATGTGTAAAATACAAGTTGTACCAATATGGAACTGTTTTTTCGGCTGAAATGTTAGTGTTGTAGAAGACAGCTCAATTTATTAGACTTTTATTTGTGGTTAAATTAAAAAAAAAATTAATTGAAAATTTACCTGAAAACAATTATGTGATTGGAATTATCATAACGTTTCAATTCATCCATAGCATGTCCAGGTAATCGGTTGGCAGCATACAAGTAGCGGTAACGATCGCAACATATTGGTACCACGTCTTGGACAAGCAGAGGTGGCAACTAAAATGAAATACGGTTATGAAATCACTTGACTTTCAATAATACTGTTTTTAAGTTTTATAGGTAAAGCTAAATTAACAGTAGGTTAAAAACCCGACATTATCTGCTTAAACAATGATATTCAAAGAGAAACATAAATATGTAAAATAAAAAACATAAATATGTAAATATTTGACATGACATCAAATAGATTAAAAGGTTATGTCAACAACAGGGTGTTCAGTATAGCACGTAGCCTACACAAATTGTTTTGCTCCCAAACCTTTTTGATCCCCCTTTTAGGACATAGGCGTAGCCAGGGGGGGGGGGGTCTAAGGGGCCATGCCCCCCAAAAAAATTATAAATATTTTACTCTTTATAATTTGTTTTCTAGCATTTATGAGCAGTACCACAACATTTGATCACAGGCATGCCACACCTTCCATTGTCTGGCACTGTTACGTGAAAAACGATGTAGTTAATAT
The DNA here is from genome assembly GCF_963924565.1 of Ascidiella aspersa. NCBI lineage: Eukaryota > Metazoa > Chordata > Ascidiacea > Phlebobranchia > Ascidiidae > Ascidiella > Ascidiella aspersa. The sequence continues at coordinate 21,019,969 of NC_139453.1, forward strand.
AACATTGACTATACATTAATGTACTTTTACCACTTTTAGACAGTTTTTGCCCATTGGATGTTTTTTTGAGTATTGCGTTAACACTAAGTCCGCTACTGCTCGAAACGGTTTGCTAGCATTGTTATTTGTGTTCGTTACGGCAGTTAATACGTAGGTAAAAGCTAAACAAAAAATTTCAACTTTTTGGCCCCCCCTCAAAATTTCGGCTGACTACGCCACTGTTTTAGGATGCCAATCAATTTTATAATAGTAGGATGCATCCGGACTCCAATACAAACAATAACAGGATTGTTAGTTTGGGAAAGCCATTTGCTTTGTAAAAAATCAACCATAGTGTCCTTCAGAATGCAAACAGGCCTTGAAGCTAACAAACATTATGGCAGTGGCAAGGTCCAAATCTACTGAAAGTGACGCACAGTTTACATAAAAGGCAAACAATTGAAGGACTCCAGAAAAAGCCACGTCTTACAAGTATGTACAAAGCAATTTACTATAAAAAGTAAAGTTGACATACTGTCCTTGAGGTGATAAGGTCATATAACTTAACATTGTGGTAAACAATGTTGGCGGCTCTGGCACACTGAGGACGCTGTTCCACACTAGACAAGTCCTTTTTTTTCAATGCTCCACTTTGGATAAAGTTTGAGTACACTGAATAAATGTATGTTTATTTCAAACAAAATCGGCTTGGTGTAAAATTAATTGAAATAGATATTGTAAACTTACAAAGCGAACTTCTGTTGACAAGATAAGCATATTTGTCCCACAAGTCAGCAATCCAATTCTCTTCAGTTTTATATCTGTTTAAGAAGGATTTGTGTGTTCATCAAGTTAGGCTATAGGCAAGATGACAAAGTAATGTTTTTCATATAACCTTTTTTGTAACACTTTTTGCAAAGCTACACCTTCACCCTTTTCAAAATTGTCCATTTCAGTTTTGATTTCTTCAAATTCATCTTTTGCAACTAGCGGTTGAACAACATCCAGCATTCTAAGCAATGTTATGAAAACATAGTATGTTGCATTCCATTTTTTAACATTTCCTTATTGTGTACTTTGTATATATACACCAAATACAGGGTTGGGATTTCGCACTCGCACGCTCGCTAATGCGAGTGTAAATTACTCCGGTCGAGTGTTGATTGACACCCACTTGCCCAAATGGCGAGTGGCTTAGGCGAGATATTTAAGTTGGTAGAGGACAATTTGTGATAAGCACCACTACTTAGCGAAATATTACTCAGCCCCAGTCATTTCCTTAAACACTAATGGCGCAAATACATTCAACACTACACAATTTAATAAGGTTAATCAAAGGTGACGTTCGAAGTAATGCTCCCAATAAAGACTCTTTGTCCCGTTTTAAATAAAATCGTTTACCGGCAAACAATCAAATACGTCATTTCTCCAGTGGCAAATAGTTATGTTATGAGGTTTATTGTTTAACTTAAACGTTGCTAATTTTTAAATGTTTAACCCAGTCGTAAACGAATTTGGAAAGCTGTATTATTTTTGTATTTATTAAATTGTTTGTATAAGAATTTATAATGCAATGTCCTATAGTAATATTTGTAAGCAGTGTTTTTAAGATGTTTTAAGTGACCGAAACGGTCCACTGTACACTACGGTATTTTATACTTATGTAACTACAGCTAGCTCGAGTAGCTCTTAAATCAGGTTGTAAATATTGTCAGTGTTATTTTTTCATTAAAGATTGTAAAAAAAATATTTCGGCTAAAGGAAATGTTTACATTGTTTTAAGCGTAAACTTTTATGGGTCATTAATTGGTTCATCCATGATGGAAACCAACGACCAGACTTTTATCAAAACTAATGTTTTCGTATAGAAGCCACAAGACAGGTTAACAATAACCCAAGAAATGACCGCGCTATAGGACGGAAATTTGCAGACGGCGTGCCAGCATTTTTGGCGACTGTTATTTCGTCTGGGCGAGTGCTAATTGATGGCCGCTCACCCAACTGGCAAGTGCAAATTTTTGCTCAGAAACAACCCTCAAATACATGAATATTTTAATGATAAATACTTTGTTGTATCACAGACATGTTTTGTATCGCTATTAAACATGAAATTATTACTTATCGGATTACAGAATTACTACACATTTTGTATGAGTGAGTTGTTGCTTAATGTTACTGTTTTACTAAGTTTTTTGTAGTTCGAAAGCATGCAAAAAGAAAATATACTTCTTGCATGTGTAGACCAGGGAAGGAAGAGGGTACTTTGGAAGGACATGTTGGAAGCTTAAAAGAAACCTCTTTCTTGGCAGAAAACTTGACAATGAAACAAACCAACACTGCAAAAATAAAAACAAACAATGAATAGGCCTTACTTTTGTAAAATAAAATGACATATACATAGCTTACACAATGAGTAATATCTTAACATAATTATTATTAGTTACACAGCCTTTTAAATTCACAAGTTTATGCGAATATTGCAATCTATAATGAATACATATATATATATATAAATATATTCCTTTAGTCAAAGCAATAACTTAGTTATACCCAGGTTATCTTGCTCTTTGGAAAGTACACCCAGTCCCTGCAACAAATGAACATTTAGTTTCACTTCATAAACAAAAAACTTGAAAAAGCGATTTACAGATTTTAAATCAGGACAAACACGCAAATTAACTTAGTTTTATGTGGTTTAAAGCACACCTTTGTAAAAACGTATACCTATATTTAAGAAGCTGGCGAATCACTTCCCATCGTAGCTCAGCAATAAATGTCCAGAAAATTAGCCCTGCCAGGAAACCACCAATCGCAGCAGTCAGCTTAGCTGCAGGCAAGCGGGTGTGTGCCGGGAAGGGGTATTCTGTATCCTCTGGAGCAAGTTGGGTCACGGTTCGATCTAGGTCGGCATGAAAACCAGTGGCAAATATGGCGGCCATGACCGCCCCTATTATGTTCACGTACAACAGCTCCGACTTATCTTGTAGTCGGGCAGCATAAGATTGCTGCTGCATGGCTGCTTTCATGTTTTTAGCTCTACTCAAACAAACAAGCATATTTATCATCTGACGATTTTCGGCAAAGGATAACACGGCATGTGTGATTCAAAGCAAAACAGATAATACTACATTTTTAAGGAAGGGGCTGTTCACCCGGACACAACTAAGTAGTTAAAATCGAAATATGACTAACGGGTGCCGGCCTAAAAGAGCGATCCGGCCAAATAGCATATTGGCACCCCTGAGGCTATTTACTCTGCTTACAACGTAATTGAAAACAATTTTCGAACAAAATCATTGAAATTAAGGACTCAGAAAAATTAAATCTAATACTACCACCATCCAAGCCTAAACGCTAACCCCAACCCTAACCCTGTGGGTTAGACCACAAATAAAGAATATGTATTGCGTATAAACAAACGAGAATCAGTACTTGGTTTACTTATGGTACAGTCAATAATTTTACCTCAGTAAACTTACGCAATTGACTCCGCTTGCGAACAATATAGGCCAGGCCTATCTATATATGTAACTGCTGGGTTTAAAGATTTTCACTGTTTCTTATGTAGCCTACACCGGCATGATGTTAATAGTTACTATAGTTCATACTAGTTCGTGCGACACATAATACGACTAGGAAATCGGTCATTCGACGAACAAATTTACAACACGCGGCGGGAAGGCAATATGACATGAGGCGTACAGCCGGACAAGCTGTTCACAGAATGACCAGAGTTTGACCCGATAAAACATTGTTCGTTGGACGGCATTGTCCTCGTTGTTGATTGGCTTTTTGCAGCAGAATTCAGGAGATGTGGTGGACCCACCAAGACGTAGATAACTGCGTTATTGTCCGGCTAGACCAGGGGCGGGCAACATACGGCCTGCGGGCCGGATTCGGCCCGCGATAAGATTTTGAGCGGCCCGCAGACAGTTTCCGGTTTTACATGATAATGTGGCCATCAAAATTAAAGCGAACTGAAACAAATTCTACCAAAAAGCCGAACAAGATTACCACGAGGCGAAAGTTTATTCTAAATCGGCTTAAAAATAGATGTTTAAAGAGATGACCTGTAATATAGTGTTGATTGTGATTATGGGATATTAAATATATTCAGCAAAGAACATAAAAAAATACCAATACCATTACAATTTAACTAATCCTTAGTCGTACAATTTTAACTCAACGTTAAGGTGTTTTTTGTTTTTTGAAATTGTAGGAATGAAAAATTATAACAAGAACAAGTTTATTAAAATATCCGAGCCACCTTTCGTAGTTGTTGTTTCTTAATTCATTATACAGTTTAATGTTATTTGCAGCTAGTTGTTTGAATGCCAGCACCTATCTAATCATTTTAATGACTATTTTGCCACTTTTTAACGCAATTTCAACATAAAAATAGCTGTAACGTCATTGACACCCACTCTGCATAGTCACAAACCAGTGAGATCAAGCAACCAATTTGATTAAATTTTACAAGTTTGCTGGTTTTATGTACAATACGTTGCAGCTATTTTATCTACTTTTACCCTTGGATATAAATGGCCTGCATTAGGCAATTTTACGCGTCATAAAACCATATTTTGCGGGGCTACAGGCTTAGACAACCGTGGGTTGCGAGCCACATGTGCTTTTTATATAGCCTACTGCACGTCTTGCCTAAGTCGTCGCCAATTTTGTAATGTGTGTCCCTGACAGTTAACAAAGCACGTTAAAGAGGAAATAACGCACTTGGTCTTCTAGTTGACTACCCCGATATACAAGCTTAAATAGTACATTTTATAATAATATTTGTTTGTTAAGAGAAGTTTTGTAAACAAAAAAAATGTGGCTGTTGCGTGTTTATTTCGTGATACTATAAAATGTTATAAAGACCCCTTGTCCGGGTTTGGCGCCCCTAAATTAAGAAAAGGCTTACAATGCCCCCCTGTAACTCCTTAACGCCCACAAGGGGGCGTGTTCTTAAAACTGTTTATTTATTAAAACAGATAAAACATAAAATCATTTCTTAAAATCTTTCAGAAATATATATTACGCCTATAAGGCATTTTCAGTTTCTACAAAAGACCGCCCACATTGGCACATTTCCTCACAAATTTTAAAGGTATGTCGAGGATGAAGACTGGGAATACAATTGGTTCATCGAGTCCATGTGGTAAATGTGCTCTTTGTGACAATTTTGGTGAACACCAAACCATGTGCCACACACTACTGTTTTAACTAAACACAGGTAGTGTGCAGCTAAGTCAAAATTTGACGTGTAGCTATTACGGCATTTATGTGGCCACCTGCAAGAAGTGGGACAAGCAGTATGTCGGTCAAACTAAATCCAAGTTTTCCACACGTTGGAATGCTCATCGAGCAACTTGGAAGACGTTTGATTATTCGGCCAACAACGACCGAGCTGCGCTCTTACGGCACTATGCTGATCAACATACCACACTGCAAAGAAAGCCGCACTTATACCAATGTTTTGTTGTTGTATTTGCACAAATGCCACCAGTCAGTCTTTTGGATATTTTTGAAGATAAATGGCTTAATAAAATCTAAGCCGAAATAAATATCCAAAAAATGATACTACCACGCGTAATGTAATTTTTTGCCCAGGGCTTGTTTTTGACCCGCTTTATTTCTTTCCATAAATGATAGCTCTGCGACACCGTTTGATAACATGCTTATCAGTTGCGTGACTTTTCTCTTTCTTTCCGTTTTTTTTCACGTTGTAGTTTGATGCCATTCGCTAGTTGCTGCTTTTGCATCTGACATCTGCAGGTGTTTAATGATTTTAGACCTATACGCAATCCTACCATTTATTTTATGTATTTTACTTTTTAATTACTAATATTGGCATTTTTACATGTTTGTTTTTGTACAGAAACTGACGATGCCTTATAGGCGTAATATATATTTCTGAAAGATTTTAAGAAATGATTTTATGTTTTATCTGTTTTAATAAATAAACAGTTTTAAGAACTTTAGATACAAGGACAAGAATCTTTCTTTTACATTTTGTTGTCCGCTGGAGATCCTTGCTTTTCTAAAGTGTTTTAGCTTTCTGACAAGTGTTTTATCTCGCCTATTTTTTTTTCCTTCGCGCTCGCTTTGTTGTGTCGTTATATAAAAAAAATTCTAGGATAACGAAAAAAAAGAAAAAAAGAATCTCGTTTCGCACAAAGCGCGTTGGTAGTCGAAGAGCTTAAGCTGAACTGCTCCTTAGGGTTCGAGAATCCCCTATAGTTATCGATCTGGTTCGTTGTTGCTGAACAATATGTGTAAAAATACTTACACCGGCGATTAACAACATGCAAATACACAGGAAATGTCTAGCCCACAATGCAGAAATAAAGCCGTAAAACACGTAATTTTAATATAGAAAGGCAAAGCCGTCAGTCAAATGCTTAGGAGTCTATCGCTCTAAAATACTAAAATTGAGGAAGCGAAAAGGTGCTAACTCTTAAACTCGACAACAAACTTACCGCCTTGTCCATGTTTTTTTTTTAACCTTGGCGTGAAGGTTAAACTAAAAAGTTACACTATGCAAGCATGTACCCCAAATGGCCATGTGACGGTATCTCAGCCGTCTGCAAGGTAAAAGGCATCACGTAGGTGGCCTTAAAAATAATCAGGATTTTTGCCCAGGACACAAACAAAATGGTCAGGTTGTTCTAGGTGTGATATCTTTGATCAAACACCGTAAACCATATAGGACCAGACGGCAGGTTAGCCGCAAAATGTAAGGCGCTTTCAAAAGCACAACTTCTGTAAGTGTGAGAGATAAATATATATATCCGTTTATTGGCTTAGAGATTATTTTACAAAAGAAGAACTTTTTTACGTAAGGTTTTTAACTTAACAAAAAGAAACGTAATTTTGCAAAATGACTGAACAGCTGTGCGGTAAATTTAGCTTAGCTCAATGACGGTTTCAAATCTGCATTGCATGACCGATGGTAAATCAGATATGTAAACAAGTCATTTGAAATTACTTAAGTTTCATTAAAGTACTTAGTAAAATAACTTAATTTCGTTAAATTACTGATATAAAAATACAACAACAAACCATTAAAATTGATTAACTCGTCAAATTATGAGTAATAGGCTAACCCAACCGAAAAATAACAAAAAACAATGTTCAGCAATCGTATCGATTTAATTGCAAAAATGAAATAAATAACTCATTTCTATTAAAGAGTTAAATAAAACTGTTTAATTTCAACCCAAGTCATTTAGCTGTTGCCGAAACGACTTTAGTCAAGTCATTTAAAAACTGTCACTTAATTCATTATAATTATAGGGCGATTGTTTTTTGACTTGTCAAAAAAAGTCAAAATTTAAACGTTAGGTCAAAATTTGTCAAAATTATTTTAGGTCAAAATCGATTAAAATGCACATCAAATCGTTTACAAAATTAAAAAACTATAGTCAGATTTTTGAAATTGTCTTAACTTTTTGTCATAAAATATTATAGTTTGGAGTTATATTCAATGACATTTTAACTATAGTTTTTAAGATATTAGCGAATTGAGATAATTTAGGCACCGTATTAATTTGAAGCTATAGGTTGCATTTTATCTTAAGAAACAGCCTATATTAAATGTTGCAGTAAGTCTATCTGCACTAAAACCACAAGAATGAGCAACAGGTAAAGACACAATAAGGTTAGCTAAATAAAGAAGTGCTGCATAAATCTATTCTTTTTCATAAATTCAACACAATGTGTATTCTTATGCTGCTTTTTGGTTATGGATAAAAGTGCATAACTGAGTGTAATATGTTATGTGTTTGACAAAAATAATTGTAGTATTTGTCTGTCACTAAACCGCACGAGTAAACTTTACCGTAAAGTAAAAGATTAACTGATAAAATAGTAAGTAAATTTGTTCGCCCAACTGGAAATGTTGCGTTAATTGTGGTGGCTCGCACTCGGAATATGCCAAAATTAGTATTTGTCTTTAAATGTTTAAATACTATTTAAACGTTTCATACTAACATTTTCAGATTAACTACTAATTGTAGGCCTAACCCAGTGGTTCTCAAAGGGAGCCACTTGGCTCACTTTGGGGGGAATTTTAAATTTTGGGGAGGAAATTTGTTCCAGGGAGGAATTGGGAAGGAAAAGTGGATGAAAATGGCTCACTTTTTATTATTTGATAATTATAACACATAACTAACTGCTCAAAGTTTAAATGGGAACTTCTACTTATTTTACGACTTAAAGTAGCCTTATGTGAAGACGATATGCTGCTTTAATTGTGGTAAACCTACGTCATAATAGACTCTGTTTGGTTTACAATATCTATTGTTTCGTCACAGTAAGTAAAGTTTACTAGCACCAGGTGTCTGTTTTATATTGTTTGCTTATTTTAGCATGGTTGTAAAAGCATGGTAAAAGTGATACGTAAAAGTAAAATAAAGAAAGGGCAAAACATAAGATTGCCCAGATCCAGTATATATTTTAAATTCTGCAAAATGCCAAAGCAAATGCTCGAGAGCGACTTTTTCCAAATCATTCATTTAAAAAACGGCTAATGTGGTTGGATCCACAAGTTTGTGCCAAGTATGCCAAATTAACCGTTGCAGAGCAAACACTTCTTCCATTTCCGACTACATATTAAGTTCAATGTGGTTTTAGTGCCATTACAGATATTTCAACCAAAAAAAGGAACACTTCACATTTGCAAACGCGGTGATCTTCGGGAAAAACTGTCATGCTTTTCTGCTCAATTTTTATTGTTTTTTGTTTTGAACATGAAACTCATTGTTCACATTAACAATGAATAACGCTTTGTACCCTACTTTTGTAATGTTCACTGTTATCTCTGAGATGAATTAGAAAAACGTACCTTGCACATCATATCCATAACTGTGAAATGTTGGCAATATTCCTTTTGGGATTTTTTGGGGAGGAATTAACATTGTTTAGGTCTTTAAGGGAGGAATACAAAAAAACTTTGAGAACCACTGGCCTAACCCTTAATAGAATACACCTCGAAATTGTTGCTTGTTATTGACTTTGTTTAGTTGTTGAATAAAGAATCGCGCCATCAAAGTTCTCGTTATCAGCCCGTGAAAGGTTTTGTATTTTTACCTACCCGCGAGTGTCCAAAGTTGAAGAACCACTTGCCTAGTCCACATTAGTTGCGTCCGCTAACTAGCAGACATATTACCCTTGGCACAAAAGGCTAACAAAAAAGTTCAATGTGCTAGTGGCTTTCTGTGGGGTACGTGCTGTATTGCAACCAGGTTATTTGTAAAATAACTTAAGTCCAAGTCAAGTCTATTAAAAACATAACTAAGTCCCAATTTAAGTCATCAGTTAACCAAGTCAATAAGTCCCAGTCAGGTCGTTATTAGAGAAAGTCATCTTCAAGTCAAATCACTGATATCGAAATTAAAAAGGTAAACCTTGAAAATTGGTAAACTCGTCATGTTTGGACCAAAAGTCAATAAAAAAAAGAACAAACAACATGTCGCAATATGATAGTTTTACGTGCAACAATTGAGATAAATAACGATTATAAAAGGCAACTAAAATCTGACGCAATAATTTAAAGCGATTTCTATTTTAAAGCGATTACAAGCAACAATGCTGACAAAAGCTTGATAACAAAAAAACGAAGCATAACTGATCGGCGTTCCTGAAAAATACTTAGGCTACAATCAAGAAACTGTACTGGTGAACTAAATTCATTTAACAAAATTTCTCGATTTAACTATATATGTATAATAGTTAATTCAGAAGATTTTTTTGCGTATTTATATCCATTCGGCGTCTCCCAAGGGTATTTCAACCGGAGGAAACTGACCATTGTACTATCTGACTCCCAAGTTCATTTGCCATAGGCTACTCATTCTAATATGCAAGAGTACGACAAATGAAAGTAGAATGGCTTAAATTTGCCGTTTATACGGAAGTTGTATTCCAGCATTTAAAAAGAGTAAAATGAGACTTGTAAGTGACTATAATTTGTTGTAAAATAGAAAACACAACAATGTCGACTACTTTATCCTTTAAGCCAAGTGGTTCTCAGTCGTTTTTAAGCCGTTAAGCAGTGGACCCCGTAACTGTTATTCAAAACTAAATTCCCCCTATAAACTTAGTTTTTAGAGAACTCTCACATTTGTTTACTGAGAAATAGATATACACTTTCAAAACAGACTACGGGCTTAGATTCTATATTAGTACCTAATTATTAGTAATAAACTAATTAACTTTGCTAAAAAATATTTTAGTGAAAAAAATTCACAAAAAGAAAACAGAAAGAAGCTGATAACTTGTACCAATGTGCATATGTATTGTGTTAACTTTAATGGTCAAAAGACCTTTCTTATTCAGTAATGAGATGTCGGTTTATTTGGAAAAAAATTAACTTAAGAAGTACACGTTATACGATGGATAAAACAATTCACACAACCGTGATTGCTTAAATAAAGATCTAAATATAAAATTTCCCTAAGTGTGGAAAACGTTTGCTCTAGAAAGATTTTAAGAATAACGGAAAATGACGGTATCGCGTATTCAAATTTTTGAATAAACCTATACACCTCGAAAGCGAACGCAAACAATAAAATGAAATTACAAAGATAAGGCAGACGGGCCAGGTCACAAAGTCGTATATAAACACGTTTAAAACAAGCCTAGTAAACTTACAAGGCTCGGCCTAACTAAATGTAATATTTGCAAAATTGAACTAATACCAAAAATCGGCTAGTCAATTTCAGTTTGCGAAGGTGAGCTTTAATTCGGTGACAAAGTTCTGGATTCTGGTAAGTATGGAATTACACCCAATGTAACGGTATTAAATTAAGAATAATTTATATTCGTAATTTTCTTTAAACATTTTTTCTAAAAATGCACAATTTTCAGAAACATTTGTTGAAGAAGATAGCATTAAAAATATTTTAGCTCTATTTCACTTTTTATGCTTCTATTGGCTGCGTATTGTTTCTTCCCACACAACAGTACAGAGGAGTCTACTGTGTGTAATAACTAGGGATGTTCAAAATATCGAATCCAATTCTGTCGTTTATTTCGGGTAATTGGAACCGATATAATTTAATGTTTTACCGCCGATTGTTGCGCCTAATTGTACAAACGCTTGTGTTAAGTTGGCCTGTCGCTGCGGCGACCAATTTATAGTGATTGCTTTAAATGTAACCTCGTAGTGCAGTATCAGCGTTTTTTCGGGCGACCAATTACCGCTTCTCGCGATAACGTTCGTCAAATAATTAAGTGTCAATCAAGCATTATTGAGCGAGCGAGTAACTTGTAATGTCTGGTGTGGAGTTCGCAATTGCCCTAAATGTTTTAAGTTGCAAAGGTAATATTACGTTGTAAAACGTGCTGGCCGTCCACAAAATGCGCTATAGGGTTACTTAAAGTCAACTTTAGGCCAATATTCAGCGAGGTTATGCAGTTATGCACAGTGTAATTGTCAAGAATTCGTTATGTCAATAGTAACTTTGTATCCTTTGCAGTACATCATTTGACTGCATAACAGATCACGTTAGTAAAAAAATAAGCCCTAAGACCCAACAATGCTTGAAAAAACAGGACCGAATTGCTTAAGACTTCTGTGTGCAGTGTTTCATTGTACTCACTATTGGCAAAAATATAAGTTTTGGCAACAACTTATACAGTTGACATAATACAGTTTACAGAACTGCTTCAAATGACAGTTGTTAAGAATGTTAAACATATGGAAGAATTTTCTATTATAATGTACACATGTTAGCAAATTGTTTGGGCGATTTATTGCTGTGATTGTAGGCCCTGTGGGATAGATTAAGATTAATCCCTTCCCCAAACAAAACCAAGGCTAGATAATTTAATAAAAATATACTAGGATTCGCTATTCTGGATTCGTTATTCTGGATTCGAAACCTAATATTCTAGAATACCTTGGGATTCTACTTTGAACATCACTAACAGCTCGAACAAAACAATGTTTTCCGTTTGTGCGCTTTTGTGAGCATGCGTTTATCTAGGGTAAATTATACTGAACATTATGCATTTACACAGAAGAAAGAAAGGCGGAGAGATTACTTGCATACAGGCACATCAACTAGGATGTCAATTTGTAACTCCTCTTTGGGTTGAAAGGAAAACATGATCGCTGATTTGCCTAGCCCGGCTTAGTTGCAACCAGCAAAGCACAGTTGTATTGGTATTGTAGCATTGACTGAGGGTTACTCGTATACAAACCCTTCATCCAATTTTGCTTCTGAAATCACATGTTACGCGGTCACTCGCTCATTAACAAAAGTGCAGATTAAAAGCATAAATTATGTTATCTTTTTTTAACTTTATTGTTTGAAATTTTGCAAAAATGTAGATATTAATCCTGAAATAAGCCCAAGTTCAAACCCAGAAATTTATCAAGTTAAACGTTATAAAAATCTCTAATAACATAAGGAAGAACTTAAGATTTACATTTAAGAGAATAAGCAACTCACAGTGATAGTAAATCCGACTTTTTTGATTACTTCCACAACCTCCTCCCAAGACAGTTCTATTGAAGCTTCCTTTGCCATTCCGGAAAAATGATACAAAAGAGGTCCCAGGTTAACCCAGAGACCACCAGGCTTTAAAATCTTGAATATTCTTTCAATGTAGGAAATAATATTGTGGGCGGTGTCGATGAAATAGCAAGTTGCAACACAGTCCCAGCTATCTATTAAAACAAGGCAGACTAGTTGATCAAACTTAAGCATCTTGTAAAAAAAAAATTTGCCAAAAACTTTATATTATGCCAATATAGTAAGTACAGTGCAACACTACACAATAAACTGTTAACCAATTAGATCCTGTTTTTTAAAACATGTTGGGTCTAACTGCTGCTTTTTTGACTAACGTGATCTGTTATGCAATCAAATAATGTACTGCAAAGAATACAAAGTTACTACTGACATAGCGAATACTTGACAATTACGCTGTGCATCACTGACCATCACTGCATAACCTCACTGAATATTGGCCTAAAGTTGACCGTTTAAGTAACCCTATAGCGCATTTTTTCCACGGCCAGCACGTTTTACAATGTTAAGTTACTTTTGCAACTGAACGCATTTAGGGAAATTATAAACTATGCACACACTTTAGCCGCTCGCCCAATAACACTTGATTGACACTTAATTATTAGGCGAAGGTTTTCGCAAGACGTGAAGTAATTAGGTCGCCCGAAAAAACGCTGATATTGCACTAATTTGCTACATTTAAAGCAAGCAATATAAATGTTTCGCCGCAGAGACAGGCCTAAATCCAAACTTGCCTCTCACGTTCGTACGATTAGGCGCAACGATCGGCGGTAAAAACTTATATTATATTGGTCCCAAATACCCGAAATAAACGGAAGAATTGGATTCGATATTCTACTATGAACATCACTACTGGTCGTGTTAAACCGAAACAGGCGTTTGGCTGTGCCAATGCTGAGGGCACCACTGAAAAAGCTAAACAACTTGGCATATACAGTATTTCCAGCAGAAATGTGACCGCTTTATAGAAAAGTTATTATTATTTTCTTTTAATTGTAACAAAGCTCGCTAAAATGCTTATCAACAACGAAATAATCAGGTGTGGAATTCTGTAGTTAGGCTGATCAGATGAGTGAATTTATCATGCAACCTTGCTTAATCGTTGGGGTGTGGGCAACAGATTCTGTTATTTAAGTTTCATAATTAAATCAGTGTAAATGTTATACCTTGTTCTGTGTAAACTTCCAAGAAATCGCCGGCAGTCATACTGAATCGGTTGTTGTATGGCAAAGTAGCTGGGTTTACATCCGGAAACTGAACGGCCTTTAAAGCATCATCCCAAGACATATTATTGCAGCTTTTATCAATCCATGGATAAATAGAAAACTTGTGGTGGTCTGACGATTCTGTATCTCCTAGAGTCCTTAACAAAAAGACATTTTCAGCAAAAGAAGATCCACAAATTAACATGTTTTTAATCTTTAAAACTAAATTATATTTTACACCTTTTTAAGTTTATTTTAGGCCTACTGAATTTTGCTGAACTAAGTATTTGTATGCAAGGAAGTTAAATCCTAAATTGAATAACCATTTCCAAATACACCTACGGCAGTACAAAGTGAATCCTAATTTATTAATATACATATATATACATATATATATTAGGGTTGTTCAAAAAAACACTTTTTTGTCAAATTCCTGTGCTACGTCAATTTGAAAATTCAGATTTGGGCTAAAATTAAAAAAAAAAAATATCCTGCCCCTGAAAAAAAATGTTTCTTCATTTTTTACATTGCTTTGCAATTGAATAGCTATAAATAAATATGTTTTGCAGTAAAAAAGTGAGTAGTCATGGTACAAATGTCACATTTCGACAACATTTGTTAGGCTGTTTTGTACGAAAAATGGCATTTTAGCACATTTTTTTGAACTTTAAATAAGTAATTGATATAATTGTGTGAAGACTAAATGCACTATTTTATTAATTGGATGTCATGTGTGCTGCATCTACTTTATTTTAAAATTTTAAGCCATTTTTCATACAAAACAGCTTAACAAATGTTGTTGAAATGTGACATTTGTACCATGACTATTCACTTTTTTACTGCAAAACAGGTTTATTTATGGCTATTCAATTGCAAAGCAATGCAATGCAAAAAAAAATTAGGGGGAGGACAATTTATTTGTTTTAGCCCAAATCTGAATTTTCAAATTGTAGCACGGTCAATACTGAACCAAACGTGCTCAGATTTGGTTTGTGGGGTTTTTAGACGCAACCTAACAATTCCAGGGGGTCCCCACTGAAATTTGACAAAAAAAGTGTTTTTTTTTTAACAACCCTAATATATATATATTCATGTCATGTGTATACCACATAGTATTGTATAATGATTTAGCTAAGGTGGAACATATTACTAATTGGAGCAACAAAACGTAAAGAAGTTATGTAAATAATAACACACAAAACAACATATGCTTACTTGTTAATGATAAAATTAGAAGTGAACAACATGTAGAAGCTGAATTCATTGCCTTGTGAAAAGTAACCCAACCTAGCCAATTCCCAAGCTAACCTTCCCAAGCCACAGCCAGGAACAAGCACAGATGGTGTTTCGCTTGAACCATCCTAAAAATTGTTGTAAATAACTTACAAATAACAACCCACTGAAATGTGTGTTTTAATTTCATATAGTATCTCATTTTATTATTATGAAGATTACTATATCTGGTCTACTGATTGCAAATTTCATGTAAACGTTGTGAGAGTTTAACATTTTTTTCAAGTTTAGTAATCAACTAACATAAGGTGTCAAGATTTTTAAATGTTGTTGCATGTGCAATTTCAGGTTAAAGGGATAGTTGTGCTTTACTCAGAGAAGAACAAAAATATTTTCGATCTTAAGAATGTTAAACCAACAGCAACTAATTAATCACAAACACAAAAGTTAAATTAAGCAGTTTAGAAGTAATGTAGTTCATGTGTTATTAACTGAAACAGTTACAGTTTAACCAATGCAGTAAAAAGACTAACTATTATTTTCAAATTCTTTCTTCAGTAATGATGACTTTCTGAAAGTAATTTGATCATTTTTGTTGAAGTATACTTATTTTAGATTGTATAAACATTTACTTTTTTTCCCTAATGCAATGCCTGAATAAAAAAACAGTTTGCTTCCTTTGTGTATGTCATTCAAAAATGAGTACAAGGTTTGTAATATTTACAAACTTATTTTATTAAACAAAGTGACTTGACTTGAAATATGGTATGATGCAATGAATTAAATTGAACTTGACATTTATCTTTACAAAATAATTTATTTAGAAGTTTACAGAAACACATGTTACATAACTCAATCATAGTAAAAAAGTACTTATAACGTTGAATACTGGTTGCAGGGCTTCGGTCGCATTTTAAATTATTAAGTACACAAGGGGTTAAAACAAGAATTAAAAAACTTACAACTGGTAAAAATTTAACAATTTCATCGATCAGTGGCTGATAAGAAAGACTCCGTTCTTCTGCACCATCACATGACCAATCGCGGACTATTTGCTTCAAGGTCGACTTCACTTTATCCGAATCAAAAGAAGTAAAAGAAACATGCTCTTGAAGCTGAAATGAAATGCAATATGCTTGTGTTATGCAAAGGCAAATATGCATGATTTTTGAGTATAAAATGGTAGGAAATCAAATTAAAAGGGTGAAAAAGCACCTAAAAGATATATTGTTAAAATTTCAAACAAGTAAAATTATTTGATAAATTTTACTGAACAATAGATGGAAATAATTCTAAGCTGCATTCAAAGAGTTTTTTTTAATTAAATTGTGTTTACAACCTGTAAATAAAACAAAATACGAGAATTAAATTAAAGAATAACTTCCTAAACACCTATATAACCTGGGTTTTCATGGGCTATAACCAATGCAGTTGTAGCATTTAACAATGACTGAAGTCAATGACTTGACATAAGTGCACTTAAGTAACTGTTTTCAAATGACTTGACTCAACCATAATCTTTTGGGTTTAATCACTTGACTTAACTGGAGTCATTTAGACAAACTACTTGACAAATGTTAATGTGCTTCAATTGAATACTTAAAATTTGGGTTATTTTAGCCAAATTTTAAAAGTAATAAATGTTAAACAGTTATTTTTTTTTTTTTTTTTGTGAAATATTAGTCAGAATGGAACGATTTCACCCTTTTAGATGTTTAATCTTATTTTTTGTACCAATACTGTGACTTGAAATTGACTTGCATAACTAATGGCTTGTATTGAGACTTGCTATTTGTTGAAAGCAACTTGAATTGAATTTAAGTTATTTTGCATATGACTTGACAGGGCTTGCTTTCCAAAATGACTTGTTTACAACACTGGCTAACCTGGACCTATGCAAAAATTGCAGTTTTGCAAGAGTTTACTGTACAGAATAAAATCAAACTAGTCTTAAAAATTTTGTCTGCATTTTATGGCACTTTTATCAAAATCTTAGCATATTTTAGTTATGTAATTAAGGTTTAAGCACAACTGAGGTTTGGAATTCCAACACAATACAACCGATTTCCAAAATTAAGGTGTACATTACAATTTAGTAAAAAAATGTGCCACATAATGCAGACCGGCATCAAAAAAAAACCCGGCATCAAAATGCCACGCATTTAATGTAAAATGCGTTGAACGCTAAAAATAGTCTGGGATTGCTAATGGATTTACATAACTGTTTACCAAAAAATAGTATTCCTGTTTCTACATTTACATATATACCTCTTTATATTTAACATTTTGGAACATGTCTCCACAGAACTGCGTAATTTCTCTAATCACAGCAGCATTGCAATCAATACAAAGTCGTGTTTCATCCAACATCTTTTTATGATTTGGTAGCATTGCCTTGTGTTCAGGGAGGAGATTTTCATAGTTATCTTCTCTGAAGTTTAATCGATGCAAAGCAGTTTTTCTGCAGTAAAACAGTTCTCTAAATAAAGCTACACCAAAAATCAGTTTTGTATATTAATTAAAAACTAAAACTATTTACCTGTAGCCTTTAAATGCGTTTAGCACCTGCATAAAATGAAGCTGTTCCTTTTTTTCATTTTCATCTTTGGTAGAATCTTCCAAAGAACAACGCATAGCAATATTTCTTAAACCATTAACATCATATAACGTTTAATAATATTTTTTATTCACTTTTTATACAAAACAGTAAAGACACGCTTTTAAAATAAAATTTTATTTTTTTATTATTTTAAAACACTGTGTACCACAATAGCGTTTAACAAGATAAATATTTTTTCCTATCACAAAATTAAAAAAATTCTCATAGTCATAAATACTTGCAAATTTACAAAATATTTCAGTTTAGAAAAGTTTTGCACAGTGAGAGATAGTTAGACTTCAACATCTGCACTCTGCGGAAAATATGACATTGACGTGCGTAAGAGTTTCAACATTTATCAACCTTTAGTACACTACATCACTAAAAATCCAAATATGATACATTTGGAAATTTGAAACTACTTACTACCAATGATACTATAGTATCATTGCTCATTATCCATGTATGAGGCTAATTAATTATAGCAGAAAACCCTAAAACTTAAAAAGTTTCGTATAACTTTATATCTGGTAAACTAATTATAAGTATTAATTTAAAAAAGTTATTTTGGTTTTCTGAAAGGGTAATCACCTAAAATACCATTGTTTTACAGTTTACGCAGTGTTTACACAAACGTACTGGCCCTACTACACGAAGGTCATTTCGGCATGCATCGAATGAAGCAGTTAGCCCGAACATCCGTCTACTGGCCAAGCATGGATAGCGATATAGTCGACCTGTGCAGGAAATCTCACACCTGTGCCGTGCACCAAAACGCTCCTTCAAAGGTGGCTGTTCATCCATGGATGATGCCCGAAAAAGCATGAAGACGCCTACATGTGGACCATGCAATCAATCTCATGAGGTACAATTGGTTATTTATGATTGATACTTACTCCATAGTACCCGTGTATACATTTTGCACACTTGGTGTCAGCGAAGACCACGATGGATCTCCTGGAAAGAGACTTTTTCCATGTTGGCTATCCTCGCACCATTGTGTCGGACAATGCACCGACATTTCGTTCGGAAGAATTCCAGAACTACTGCAAGACGCGCGGTATAGTTCACCTGACAGGAGCCCCATATCATCCTGCAACAAATGTAGCTGCTGAACGCCTTGTACAAACCTTTAAACAGGCTTTACGCAAGCCGTCCAAGCCTCCGAGAGAAGCTCTGCTCGAGTTTTTCATGCAGTACGGGCGGACACCAATGGCAAGCGGATACTCTCCCAGTGAACTCTTAAACAATCGGCAGATACGCACGAAAATAGATACTTTACTTCCTTCTCCAGCTCACTTTGCGTTCGAAGCCGCACCTTCTTACGACGTTTACACCTAATGATAGCTTAGTAAGCTTTTATGAGGAGAGGCCGGTGCGCAATGTAACACGGGTCGGTTGTAACACTCTAAATTGCGCCACCTGCGGCCAAACTCTATTCACGTGATTAACATTGTGCATGCGCCTTTCGATTCAATTTCACCATTGAAAGTTGGAGCAGGCTACATAAAGCAGTGGTCTTCAAGCTTTTTCAGTTTGGTAAACCCTTAAAGTTGTTGTGACGAACTCGTGCACCCTGTTTACTTAAAAGGTATACTGAGATAAATAGCGATCTTAAAAATCATTATGCATATCAATATCATCATGTCAGTTAAACCAAGAGGGGCTGCCGAAGTATTACACACTGTCGGTGAGAGTTCTCCGCTTGCGAGTACTATTGCATGTCATAAAACAGCATTCAAACAAACTTGAGAAAATAGCAAAAAGACTATTTAATGACTGTTTTATTAATAAAAATGTGAAGTAATAATGGTTCATTAAACGTTTGTGATGCACCCTTTTATACCTTTTCGTAATGATGCACCCCATGCATATTTTTGGTGCAAGTTGAAGAGCACTGACCTAAAGTACAAACGAAGTGGTGGACAAAAATATATATTTTAGGTGAGAAAGTATCTTTTTTTACATGTTTAGTTTTTGTTAGTGTTGTTCAATCATTTAACTTAAAAAATTGAAAAGCATACAATCTGATTTAGTAATAACAATAGTTTATTGGTGCATACTTTATGAACTAGCCAGTTGACTGAGCAAGGGGTGAACGATGGTAATTTTTGGCTAACATGGGCCTGGGTCGGTTGTAACAAAATTGACCGGGATTGGTTGTAACATTTGAAAAGTGTTAAAAGTGACCCTGGGCGAAACAGTATAACGTACAGGAACTCTTTATTTATTTTTCTGCTATGGTGAGAAAATTTAAATGTGAACTTACATCAGCTGCCAACGATTTGAAAAGCCAGGGAACATCTGTCTGATCAGTGATGAGGGGCTACTTTGAACAGCACTATAACTTTGAACACTAATTAAAAAAAAATATTTCATCATGCATTAAGGTCTGTAAAATACACAACATAAATCGGTTTTCCCGCAAATTTAATGAAATAGACTTCAATATCCGCTCTTTCCGCATATTTTAAAACAAGATTTCTATGTTGACAGTAAAGACTGCTTTTAGATTAAAACCGCACCACGTGACTTTTATTAGCATTTGGTAATTTGTAATTGTAATTTGTAAGTAGCCTGGGAAATTCTTGGATCTAGGAAAGTGAAAGAGGTTTTGATCTTCTTTTTTTCAGTAAAATTTTATTAGCACATGAAAGACATATTATAACTGGGTTTATGTTGAGAATACCGTTCAGTATCTAAAAATTACTAAAGTGGGTCATTTTTTATTTTGGTGCGTCTAACTTTGAAGTTTTGAACAGTGTTCAAAGTAGCCACACCCCCTGTGGAAAGTATGACAAGTGCACCCGCGAGTTTTTTTTAACCTTTCAAAAGTGCACCTCGAAAAAATCCGAACTGCACCACAAATATGAAAAACGCTTGAGCGACATACGTTTATAGTGCAATGTATGCAATACGTGCATCGGAAAATCATTTAGTGCACCCGAGGTGCAGATTTTTAACTTTGTTGCACCCGGTCACCCGTTTTTTTCGGCCGTGCATCCGCGACATCTCGTCGAAATCTGCCATACTTTCCAGACTGGGCCACACCTTTTTTAGTGCTGTTGAAAGTGTAGCCTATACGTTTTGTTGTTGTATCGAAGTTTCATTTGTAAATAACGTCCTGTTTTAGATTCCTCATGCCGTAGAGGAACTTTCGTTGACGATGCAAATGACACGCATGTTAATAGAGTTTAATTTTTTTTAGCATAAAAATGCGTCCATTAATTCATCAATTTTCGTATACAATATTATTGATAAGCACTGTAAAATAGGGTTCGTGCATCCAAACGATCATATTTGAGTCAAACGTTGTCAACAGCCATGGAGCAGGTTCAGAAAAAGTTTATGTCGTTAAGGCAAACAAGCAAATTGTACAACATTCCTTTCGAAACGTTGAGCAACAAAATGCTAAGCAAAAACACTGGTTCTACCACCCATCCAACAGTTTTTTGCGAAATGGAAGAAGATGCGTTTGTTGAACACATTCAAGTCGTAAAAAGGGGTTTTCTACTTAGTCATTTGGACATGAGAATAATAGCTAGTCGAATTTCCGTGGAACTGTAATAGAAATGGATAAGAAATGTGCCAAGGTCTAACTTAGCAAACTGTCGTAAAGGTTGGCGATGGCCACATTGTGTCGACCAGATTGACTATGAGTGGGACAAAGTTGTTAAGCACCACACAGAGGATGCCAGCATTAACAAACGCGGATTTTTCCTGATCTTGAAAATGAGTGGGGCCCAGGGGAATAAGTATTGTTTTCGCATAAGCAACTGTTTTCGCTGTAGTTTTAGCTGTTCGTTGTTTTTTGTTATTGAATTTTTTGTAAATAAAAAGATTTATTTTTCCATCGACCTGGTGGCTTTTTTGTGAGTGTGGGCGGGTGAGTTAGAATACCCCAGCCTAACTTTAAACACATAGAAATTTGGCGGGAAATCCTCCAAAAATTCGATATTTTGAAAAAAATACGTTTTAAAACATTTGAAGCAGGAGTCGAACCGGAACTTTATGAACCGGTTTCGGGTCAATTTTTGCCCAACATGAATCGTTTTTTGTAAGATTTTAACGAACCGAATATTTTGAAAGCACCGAACCCTAACCTGTAAATATAAGCGGTTCGCTCCAGCATGACGTCACAATTTCTATTTTACAGAGTCAAGTTACGCCATGTTTGAAATTTTATGAAAAAAATATGCATATTGAATAAATAAAACGTTAATTTATATTTTAGATATTTCAATTATGAGTTTCTGTTTTGTAATACGTCAAGTAACTTTGATTAAATGACTTACAGTTCAAAGATTATTTTCCACATTTATATTCACCCTCGTTTTGAGATTTAACGCAACTTATATTGTATCCGAACCGGAACTTTATGAACCGGTTTTGAAATAACGATTGTCGAACCGGAGCTGAACCGGAACTTTTAAATTCCTCCGAACCGAAACCGGAACTGAACCGAATTCCGAAAAAATCCTTGAAACCGAACCGAAGCTGAACCGGAAAAGTCAAACGGTTCGACCACCTGATTTAAACACAATGCAACAGGACGACTTCCTTATTTTCCTTAAACACTTTGTTAGTAAGACTAAAGTCACAGTTGAACGAAAGGTTTTGCTTCTGCTCGCCAATCGTAGCTCCCACCATACAACTGCAGCCATAGATTAGTGTTTATGGATCCCTGAAAAAAAATGCTAATGGTGCCAGTGACGCGTGGATGAAAATGAACCCCGGAAAAGCCATGACCACTTATGATGTTCCCGGGCTGGGTAAAACCTTTCTTCAAGTGGCAACAACGCAAATAGCATTTAGTCAGGATTCCGTTGCACAGGAATCTGGCCTTTCAACTCCGATATATTTAAAGAACACGAATTTTCTCCTTTCTAGGTGACTCATCGGCCAGACCCAGCTCTTCACTCATCTTTGCGGACTCAACATGCAGAAGAATGTTCATCGACTGGTAATTTGCCTCCAGCTCCCAATGGGACATCTTTTTTGACTCTACATGCTGAAGAAACTTTATCGCCTGGAAATTTGCCTCCAGCTCCCATTTGGACAATTTGTTGTCATAACATGGAGTAGGATTTCGTAGTGTGATAGAATGCCTCAAGGTATGCCACAAGCTCATCTATTCTTACGTCAAATTCTGCTGTATGCGAGTCTCATTATAAATTTAGTCCTAAACAACTTCGTCCATTACCAAAAGCACCACCAAGACAAATAGTTGAATCCAAACGGAAAAAGGTACCAGCAAAAAATTTTAACAGATAGACCAGGCAACGAAGCAATGGAAAAAGTGGAGAGGCCAACAAAAGTTGTTGTCAGCACCAAAATACACCAATTTCGTTTAAGCTATAGTTTAGTAATTCATGCCCATCCAAGCCTGCAGTTTCAGCTGTAGGCTAT
Source organism: Ascidiella aspersa (assembly GCF_963924565.1). Taxonomy (NCBI): domain Eukaryota; kingdom Metazoa; phylum Chordata; class Ascidiacea; order Phlebobranchia; family Ascidiidae; genus Ascidiella; species Ascidiella aspersa. Next base: position 21,042,930 of record NC_139453.1, read on the forward strand.
TTGAATTTAGCAGTAGGCCTAATCGAAATTTGTTTAATAGTAGTAATCCTGTCCTTGTGCACCTCCTGGTTACACTCGACCTGAGACGTAGCCTACAACCCTATAGTAGCCCTTTTGGCGTATTGTAGGCTAATACTTTCTGTTATACATTTACCTTTGAGTTTGACATTTCTTTGAAGTACCATAACAATAAAAATGCATTTCAAATATGTTTATTAGTTACAATTCGCCCCTTTAGGTATTACAACTGAGTGAACTGACCCGTGCACAGGGCAAGTTGTACCACATTGGTCACCTTTTTTGAAAGGTGATAACTTTTGCTGTGGACAAGATAATTGTATAAAACTTGCGGCAAGTAATTGCTAAAAGTGGGGCGACACTACACCCACCCGGATTTATCGAAGCGTTATGTTTGCCTTTTCTTATTTTTTGCGTTCCGTTTTATCGCCGGTTCTAGTGTGTACTTTTTTTTAATTCGGGGCACCTGGAATAAAGACTTGCCATCGCCTTAAAATATTTTATTTTTATATGACGGTTATATTTCATTAATTCGAAAGATAAACAAGACATTAGAAAATATGCCAAAATTGGACCAACACGCCCTGTAGGGTTGTTCAAATTTTGAAAATTTTTGAAAAAATTAGCTAACTGAAGTTTTTTTTTTTTGCAGGAGGCCAGCGTGCTGCTGTGCATCATCAGTGAGGTTTACGGAGTAATCAGTGTTTAACTTGACCATTCTCTCACTAACATCATTAACAACTTGAAGGTATTTACAAAGTTTTCCGCAACTTGGTAGTCTTTATCGTGCGTCCATAGTTACAAACTGGAATCCACAGCAAGTTGCAATTAACACCCAGAGCGGAAACAAGAAACCAGGACTCTTATCCCACAATTTTTTTTAATTCTGGTGCGTCCTGTTTTTTTATGAACGATGGCAACCCCAGGCAAAATTTACTTAGCTTGGGTGTATCCAAAGTTTTACTTGCCAAAGCCGCTTTCCCATCTTCGTCCATAGTAGGGTGTGAACTGAACATAGAAAACAATACAATTTCTTCATTTATGTAACAATGATGAATTTCCGCAGTTGTTGTAGGCAACCTATGCCACCTGGTAATCATATATTGAACACTCTTTCATGGTTGCAAATTATCAGGTATTTTTAAAGCATCGAAACCAATACCTGTTTTTACCCAAGCTAAAATATAAAACAAGGCAATAAACTGATTGATGCGCTGCAGCTATAGTTTACAAAATCTTCGTAGCCATCTGTTACATCCACATGAACATCGTTTGGCAAACCTGGTGCTACACGCAGTGCTTGGGTCACGCGTCTTAATCTAATCTAATGCGAAACCAAAATCGAGCGCAAAACGCCGTTAAAAAAAACAAAAAAACGATCTTCGTTTAGTATTTGAGGCGGTGAAAGGCGTGCTTGTAATTGCGCTAGTTGCGTTCATGGAACTTGAAAACTGCGCTGCTGATAGTCGAATTATGTATGATTTTACCACAATTAATCACACATTTTTCACGGTCTTGGTTTATTTTGTCGCCTGAAGTTAACGATTGCACACTGTGGTTTCGCAGCTGGCGCCTGACAGGATTGTCGACGACGCATGTGCTCGCTTTTGCTGGACGTATTTGGCTGTTTCTGATTAGTTTTTTATCACGTCTTGCAATCACCATTCTATGATATCATCATACGGTCACTGTTTAATGACTTCATTATTCATTACCGTCAGACGAAAAATAGGGGAATTCCCTAAGTTAAAAATTCAGGACCCCCTTTTTGATTTTCTGGTTACGCCCCTGATTGCCCTCCCTGGAAAAATTTCTGCGGGCGTCCCTGTATGGCAGCTATAGTTTATTCGTAACTTTTGTGCGCGCTATGCATTAAACGTTATTAATTACATGCCTTGTTTATAATTTTACGCCCCACGCCCTTTTTTCTCTCTTTTTTCTCCCTTGTTAGTATTTTACCGCTGAATTGAAAGTTCATTGAATTTTGCTATATCCGTCATGCACTGCAGATTTAAAACCGACATTGAGCTAAACTGAATTTACTGCATAGCTGTTCACTCAGTTTGACAAAAATTATCACAGGCAACTAACATTTAAAAAAAAAAGACATGATATGTTAAATCGATTTAGGGGTATATCAGGGGCACTGAGTCCGAAAAAGTCATTACTTTTGCTTGGTTTGCTGTAGTTTTCGAGATATTGCTTTCCCACACACACCATAAAAAATGTAGCCTATAGGCCTATGCTAATGGGTAGCATAGGTTCAATTTAAGTAACGCCTCCGTGATCATAACATTTTTGATTCGGCAACAAACATAACGTTTTACCGGGACAGAGAAGAAATGCTAATGCAATTTTTCTCTCGAGAGGATGCCATCATTCTTAATGTAGAAGTATCTTTTATCGACTATTGGAAGCGTTTTTTGTGCTGACTGTTCCAAAGAGGCTTACATACAAAAATGAGTTGAATTTTTTGGCATATCACAGTTAAAGTTGGTATAAAATATTGTTTCCAACCGCACAAATAGAGAAAAATTTTAGCAGGCCAAAGCAAAAATTATCGCGGACCGGAGGTTAAAAACCAGTGGACTAGGCCATAAAAAATTGGGTTTTATTGTTTGTTTCGTGGTGCCTTTCAAATAGCTTACTGTTACAGACGTTGCATTCTGCAGTACAATGAGATACCCAAGAATTTTTGTTCGTTGGCCACCTACACAAGGAATGAACTAACCCTTCTCGCTCTATTGAACATCACGATCCCCAACACGCGCAGTCTATATTCCTTAATTGTGCTACGGTTCGTGGGGGCTTAATTGTCGACTAGTGATCGGGTTCTGTCAGAATTAGAAGAAACGCGTTCAACGAACTCTTTGGAACTTTTTCGTTTTCCAAAAGGATTGGTATCGGATGGTTGATGTAGCCTAATTATAGCGTTTTCGCTTGATATAAAAGTGTTAAATATTTCACTTCGATTTACTTTACTTGTTGGGTCGGTCTGACTATTAGGACTAGACTGAATTTTGAAAAAAAATTGAACTCGAATATAACATATTTTTTCGAAATAATCTATTCATCTCTCAGACACAAAGCGTACTAAGGGGTTACGCCGTGTGAACTTATGAACCAGTGTTGTAAACAGGTCATTTAAAAATGCTTAAAGTCCTACTAAATTAATTTGTAAAAATAACTTAAGTTCCAGTCCAAGTCATCACTTGCCCAAGTCTAGTCATAATTAGAGCGAGTTAACGTCAAGTGAACCGAAAAATAAGAAAACGCAAGTTAGCATGCGAATTGTTCATGTGCACACTTTATAAAAAAACATAATTAATTTAACGCAAGTCAAGTTTTCCAAAATATTTACCACCCAAAACTAAAATCCTGCATCCGCCACTGTCATTCCATAAACTGTACTTCTCAAACTTTTAGGTGTTTCAACTCAATAAAACTACTTGCAATCCTTATTTGTAAAAGCAATTTGTCACTCACTTGGGGATGGTGTTTAGTTATTTTAGTTTTGTCAAACTTGTTGCATTTCCCCTGCATATCGTTACTACTGATCACAGCGGGTAAATTTAAAAAAAAGTTTTACCGCAGTCATGCGTAACGTTTGCGCTGAGGGCGTATTTGGTTGGCGTAGCTAGGGTGTGTTGTATTTACACGCTTTGTAGCCGCAGAAGGCGGTGGACGGTGGTGTCCAATAGGAATTGTAAGGCTATCAATTTAACCAATTAATTTAAAAATTTGAGGTGTCTACTTGATCGGATTGCTATTTTACGCTTGGGTAATGATTTATTAATTTGGGTTAGGGTTGGGGTTAGAGTTTGGGTTTGGAGGGGGTTAGTAGTTAGTACTAATTTTAATTTGCCGAGTTTTGCATAATATCGATGATTATTTTCGGAAATCGTTTTAAATTACTTTGTTATCCGGGCAAATAGCCTTAGGAGATGCCTAGAGCCTATTAAACTGGATCGCTTTTCACGCCGGCACACTTTAATGATTTTATGTCGATTATAATTACATTGCTGTCTGGATAAACAGCCTTAAGAATTTAGTGTTTTGTCTGTTTTGCTTTGAAGCACATATGTCATTCTGGCATTTGTCTAAAATTGTAAGATGTTAAATAAACTCGTTTTTTTATTAGGTTTTGAAATAGAGTTAAAAACATGAAAGCAGCCATGCAGCAGCAATCTTATGCTGCCCGACTACAAGATGAGTCGGAGCTGTTGTACATGACCATGATAGGGATGGTCATGGCTGCCATATTTGCCACTGGTTTTCATGCCGACCTAGATCGAACCGTGACCCAACTTGCTCCAGAGGGTACAGAATACCCCTTCCCGGCACACACCCGCTTGCCTGCAGCTAAGCTGACCGCTGCAATTGGTGGTTTCCTGGCAGGGGTATTTTTCTGGACAGTTATTGGAAAGCTACGATGGGAAGTGATTCGCCAGCTTCTTAAATATAGGTATAGATTTATATACCATTCTTTGACAAAGTTTGCTTTAAATCGCATAAAACGGAGCTAATTTGCAAATTTGTCCTGATTTGAAATCTGTAAATTTCTTTTTAAGTTTTGTTTTTATAAAGTAAAACTAAATGTTCATTTGTTGCAGGGACTGGGTGTACTTTCCAAAAAGCAAGAAAACCTGGGTATGACTATGTTATTGTTTGACTAAAGGACTATATATATATATGTATTCATCATAGATTGCAATATTTTCATAAACTTGTAAATTTAAAAGATTGTGTAACTAGGCATAATTATGATTAGATATTTCTCATTATGTAAGCTATACATTTGTCATTTTTTTACAAAAGTAAGGCTTATTCATTGTTGTTTTTTTGCAGTGTTGGTTTGTTTCATTGTCAAGTCTTCTGCCAAGAAAGAGGTTTCTTTTAAGCTTTCAACATGTCCTTCCAAAGTACCCTCTTCCTTCCCTGGGATACACATGCAAGAAGTATATTTTCTTTTTGCATGCTTTCGAACTACAAAACACAACAGTAACAATTAGGAAACAACAACTCATAGAAATTTGTAATAATTTTCTAAATACACTAAAAAAATATAATTTAATGTTTACTAGCGATATAAAACATGTCTATGACACAATAAAGCATTTATTAAAATATTCAGATATTTGGTATATATACGTACAGAGTACTCTGTCTATAATAAAGAAAATTAAAAAAATGGAATGTAACATATTTTGTTTTTATAACTTTGCTTAGAATGCTGGATGTTGTTCAACCGCTGGTTGAAAAAGATGAATTTGAGGAAATCAAAACTGAAATGGACAATTTTGAAAAGGGAGAAGGTGTAGCTTTGCAAAAAGTGTTACAAAAAAGGTATTATTAAAAACATTGATTTGTCATCTTGCCTGTAACTTGATTAACACACAAATCCTTCGTAAATAGATATGAAACTGAGGAGAATTGGGTTGCTGACTTGTGGGACAAATATGCTTATCTTGTCACCAGAAGTTCGCTTTGTAAGTTTACAATATCAATTTAAATTAATTTAACACCTTTTGTTTCTAATAAACATACATTTATTCAGTGTACACAAACTTTTGCCAAAGTGGAGCATTAAAAAAAAAGGACTTATCTAATGTGGAACAGCGTCCTCAGTGTGCCAGAGCCGCCAACATTGTTTACCACAATGTTAAGTTATATGACCTTATCACCTCAAGGACAGTATGTCAACTTTACTTTTTGTAGTATAATTGCTTTGTACATACTTGTAAGATAGTGGCTTTTTCTGGAGTCCTTCAATTGTTTGCCTTTTATGTGAACTGTGCGTCACTTTCAGTAACTTCGGACTTTGCCACTGACATAATGTTTGTTAGCTTCAAGGCCTGTTTGCATTCTGAAGGACACTATGGTTGATTTTTTACAAAGCAAATTGTTTTTCCAAGCTAACAATCCTGTTATTGTTTGTATTGGAGTCCAGATGCATCCTACTATAAAATTTATTGGCATCCTAAAAGGGCGATTAATAAGATTATGCTGCAAAACAGTTTGTGTACGTGCTATACTGAACACCCTGTTGTTGACATAACCTTTCAATGGCCACAATTTGATTTCCTGTATCCTTGATGTCACCATACATGAATAGCCATATTTTCATGACTTCTCCCTTTACTGTCCTTATAAATACTTACATATTTATGTGTTTTCTTTCAATATCATTGTTTAAGCAGATACTGTAGAATTAATTTAGCTTTACCTATAAAAATTAAAAACAGTATTATTAAAAGCCAAGTGATTATAATCTTATTCCATTTTAGTTGCCATCTCTGCTTGTGCAAGACCTGGTACCAATATGTTGCCATCGGTACCGCTACTTGTATGCTGCCAACCGATTACCTGGACATGCTATGGATGAATTGAAACGTTATGATAATTCAAATCACATAATTGTTTTCAGGTAAATTTTCAATTAATCTTTTTTTTTAATTTAACCACAAATAAAAGTCTAATAAATTGAGCTGTCTGCTACAACACTAACATTCTGCTAAAAAAAACAGTTCCATATTGGTACAACTTGTGTTTTACACTTTATATGTTTAAACTAGTTTAAATCTTTGGTTCTAATTAAATGTTCTTATTCTGTACTAAATTGTGTCTATGTCAGACTATTTTGACAAACCTTGAAAGTTGAAACCCCAGAACAAATTGTTATGAAGTATGCTTTTATTCTTTTTCAACAGAAAAGGTATTATGTTTCGAATGGAGGTATACACTACTGACCAGTTCGGCGAACACACAGTGCTTTCTCCCATTGAGATACAGAAAGTTCTGGAAGGAATACTCAAAGAAACGGAGGACATAAAAACCACCCAATGGAATCCGTCAGTCTTTACAACACAAAATAGAACTGTTTGGGCCCAGGTGAATAAAATGAATTGGCTTTTTCATATTTGTTTCTCAGTTGACATATGGTGCTGTTGTGTCTGCCACTCTGTTTGTCATTATTAATTGATATACGTTAACAAACTGTATGTAGGTAAATAAGTGGTGTTCTGCTCTGCAAAGTTATGCATAATCGATTTACGATGTTATTTCTTAATTTCTTGTGAAAATTTTGTGACTGAATATAACTAGAAGAAATATTCTGAATTTCTCTTGATTCAACTTAGTTGAGTTCCTTGTGTTTAATTGTCTTTTTACATAAGCGTTGTGATTTTTGAATTGAAACAAAACTCAAGAAACTTACTTTCGCCATTGTATTTCTATGACTGCGTGTGTTGTTTACCTTGTCAAATACTCCTCCTGTCCTTTTAGGAAAGGGAAAAGTTGATGGCCCACCCACGCAACAGCGTTTACTTAGAAGATGTTGAAAGTGCCCTGTTTCATCTCGTGCTGGAAGACTGCAGCCCCAAAGTAGGCCAATCAATTCTTACAATATTTTGCCCTGCAGTTGTATGTTTTAATCCAATCGTATTGGTGGATCGCCGCCATATTGTGGACGTAACTTTTTCCGACATGACTTTGCAACGGTTTAATTACGCTTACATTACTAAAACTAGTGTCGTGACTCGTGAGGCCTTTTATGTTTTCTGTTTTAAAACAGTTATATATTATTTGTTGTATTAAATGTACAACAATACTCATTAGCTCATATTCTGTAGATTCCCGTAATATTTGTTAACGGGTGATAAATATATTTACATCACGTCCTGTACTGCCATACCCAGACCAGCCTGAAATGCATTTCCTCCCTGCTAAACCAAGCAAAATGCCATGCCTAAACAGGAATATCTTGCCTGACTATTGTGTAAATATCAGGAGCTGTAGAATCTTTTCTCCACATTTTTGTAGGCTTTCTAATATTACTACTCAAAATGTTTTTTAACAATTCTTTATTAATAACATTACCCATTAAATAAAATGCAAATACTTTTTTTTTCCAAATTATTTTTATTCGGTGTGTATTGGGCAGTATTGTAATGACTCGACTTGACTTGGGTCTTTTAGACAAATGACTTTTGTTAAAATTAAGTGTTTTCATTAAGCATTTTTTTTTTATAAATTGAGCTACTTAACCTAATTTTTGCAAATAAAACAATTTTTTGTTGCATATTGCGTTTTTGGTATTTTTTTGGTTAAGGTATTTCTCCTAATCAGAAGAATGTACCCAATTTCAATCGTTTAACGTGTAATATTTATGGCAAGGACTCTACTTGCTTTAATTATAACTTACCTGAAACTTTACTTGTTATTTATTTAAAAAGACCACTTGGACTTGAAAAGTTATTTCACATATGAGTTGATTGGGATGTAAGTCATTTCAAAATGACTTGTTTACAACACTGGTATTGGGTGTTCAGTAGTTGACCCTGAACTACTTGAACATGTGCCAAAACAACTATAGCTTATATTTTCCCCCGAAAATGGATTTTCCCCGTTAACTATTCGGAAATTAATTTCTCCTTCCTTGCTGGTAGTTAGTAGTTACTCAAAATTCAATCAGAACGCGGATCATTTCCTGCGATAGCCCAACCTTAACGCCAACCTGTCACTCTTTCGCCAGAATTTGACCGAAGAGTGCCACGCCAATCTGTTCGGAAACGGCCACGGCAGGTGGTTAGACAAGTCGCTCACCTGCGTAATCTACGAGAATGGGCTGTCCGGTGGCAACGTGGAACACGCAACTGCGGACGCCACGGTACGTAAAGCGTGTTATTGCTTTATTTAATTCGACCGGTTTGAGTCTGTTTGAGTAAGTGCCGGCAGCTTGAAGCCTTATACGACAAACTTTAGGTTTTACGTGCAAGCCTTGTGAAACTGATTCTTCGTCCGTGCACTGCATCACTGGTGCGGCTCAAAAGGCTGTTATCAATCTCATGTGGATGCGGATATGTCAATGCACGACGCAATGCAGCAAAGAGTCCTACCGGTGTATTTCGTTATAAACATTGCGGGTGCCGAACAGTGCCGTAGACTACAATACGAAGTTTGACTCATAACATTTATTTCGCTGCAAAGTGGGTTTAACACTTGCATAGCGATGAGAACGGTTCTAATATCATTCATTTGTTTGTAAGTTTTGGAAACACGTACATACATAATGCCTCAATAGAAGGGTGATTTTTTAGGTTCTGTGAAAAGTTTTATTTTGTCATTAATTTTACATATTGAATCGTTATGTGTAGCTTACATAACTTAATTATCGTTTTCAATAAAGTCTGCTATCCTCCTTGCTCGCATAGCTAACTGCTGGTAAAAATATCACAGATAGATTTGCTCGCTCTTCATTATTTACATTGACGAATAAAAGTTTGTCCTTAGTTATATGTATTTTATTCACAGGCGTTTAGGTGTGTTTCCTTCTAACGTTGTGCACATTACGTGTTTTAGTTATCCATTGACAAGCTACAAAAAAGAAAGCGTCTATCGATTCAATAATGTCAGAGCTTGAATTGGCATAGCAAACATTGATGGGCCATACAACGATTAATTAGGCATTTAATCGTCACACTCCTCTGTCATTCACAGAGTGATTCTACAAAGAGTTTACATTAACTTATTTAAAGCGGATTTGTAGCTATGCTTTGCAGAAATATTGTGTGTTTTTTCGTATAAATCAAACGATCGCGCGGCATGCGATAACAGTGTTATTTTTCGATTCCGGTAAACGCATGACATAATGATTTTCGCATAAAATGAATCACGCCTTGTTTCTGGTGCAAACCGAAACATGTTTGTATCGCAAAATTGTTCAAACTCGGTCATTGTTACGACAATATGTCACTCTGTTTTATTACGTAACAATATGATTCAAAAATTTAAGTTTAGATATGTGTTGAACAGCATAGTGCCGTAAAAAACAGCTTTGTCGTTCTTGTCCTTGTAATTAAACGTTTTACATACGGCTCGATGGCCCCTCCATCTGGCTAAAAACGAGTTCTTTGTTTTTCCTAGTACCTTGTCCCGCAAAGTTTACGCGAAGCCATGTAAATACCATGGTTGGTACAACAAAGCACATGTTTTAACTGAACGGTTCCACTCTTGGTTGTAACGGCGAGCGTTGTTGGCACCATACCTTTGCTATCTTTGAAGTGACCACACAGACAGCAGTTACCACATGGTGATGATTTTCCAGTAGCTGGGCTGTAATCGTGTAAAGTTTTTCCAATATATTTGTAATTGATTAACATGCTTCCCAATGTTGGTGGCCGTTTATATGTTATCATTGCATGGGGCTGCAGTCTCCTTTTGTTTTTAATGGTTTTAAACAATTTCGGAAAAGATGTCGGCCAAACTACGAAATCTTTTATTGGTCATTGCATTTAAAAAGTATGCGCCCAGTTCTTGTTTGTTTTCTATGGAAAACCGGTTAATTATTTCGACCCGCGACATGCTCCTAATGAAGCTAAAATACAGTTATTAACTGAAATGTTCGTCTGCAAATAAAAACTCAATTATGGTGAAATTTTAACCTAAACAACAATTCAAAAAGCTTTTTGTACATTTTTATAATAGTTTTTAGTTTCAGTCGTTTAGTCATTCCAATAATATTCAATAATTCAATTAATAAAGTTCGATTAACCTTGACACCCGGACTGAGATATCCAGTCTTTACAGTTATTCAGTCCGCGACCGCAAGTCCTTATGTTTATCACTACCTTTAGGGTAAAAGTTTTGTGACCACTGCTTTAGCTGTAAGTATATACGTTCGACATTTCTTCCAATCGCTCGGGTTTTATAGAACTACGAGTAAGGTATACAATTTGTTTATTTCTGTTTTCAGCTGACCAGCCGCGTTTTGGAGTACATCTGGTGCAACTCGGCCTATGACGAGAACGGCACCCCGGTCGCCAAAGGCAGTACGGAGCACCCGGTGATCCCTGTGCCGACCCGGATAGAATGGGACATGTCGTCCTTTAACAACATTATCCCGAAATGCGAACTGGCTTTCCAGCAGATTGTAAGTAAAGCACAAACCTTGGTTACAGCCAAAGCACATTGTTATCCACCTTTTAAATAGATTCCAGTAAAGTCTGGCGGACTTTGTTTGTAGACCAAATACAATTTAAACGTGTGCATTAGTGTCAACGAACAACTTGTGACCTAACCTACGTTAAGCACGACACGACATTATGTCAAAACTTATCACTTAAAATTGTTGTTTTTTTGTTAGACGCGAAATCTAAATTCAAAGCCAAGATACATGGTTGCCACAAAACTTTAGCGAGGTTGTGCGAAAGCTTGTCGAGAGTTCAATACAATTTGTCTTTATATAGTGCCACCTGATTACATTATTTAGGATTGGCCAAATACGGCCATTTACAAGTCTTGGAATTAATTAACGTTTTGCAAAATCTTTCAAAAACCATATGTTAAAACCATATGAGCAAAGCAATTTTAGAGAGTAAAAATACGGAAACCTAATTTTACTTTTCAATTTGATATAATCCAGAGCGGCTTAACCCAAATTTTTGGCCACACTACCTAGCTAGTTCCCCTGCTGGATGCAGTAATTTCGCTAACTTTTTGAAACGTGCTGAACCAAACGATGGCAAGAATTACTCTCTACAAATTCGACCAATCAATCGTTGACCGCCCTGTACAACGTTTTACAGGCAGCTAACCTCGACGCTTGCGCGCTGAAGTTGGACCAGGGCAAGGGCTCGATCAAAAAGCTTCGCGTGAGCCCGGACAGTTTCATGCAAATGGCGCTCCAGCTTGCTTTCTACCGTCTGCACAAGAAAGCTCCCAAGACATACGAAACAGCAATGACCAGGTACGACAAGCAGTTCGCGTAAAATTGGTACTATTTGGTGATATACCGGTAGGTACAGTTCCGGCGCCTTATTTCTATAGCCCTTTTGTTGAGTTAGTGTCCCACGCTCTGTTTTTTACTAGAATCAATTGGTCCTGTAAAACGAAAGTATCACGATACTAACTCATAACGTATGGTAATAGTGAAGTACGTTAAATATGTATAGGTAGCAAACATGAAGTCATTGTTTTTAAACCATGCGCCTATAAAGTAAAATGCGTGCCTAATAAATTTGCGGAGAAGCGAGATTCCTATCATTGTGATGCTTACAGTATTTCTATTGTCTCTTCTTTCCCGCGAACAGCGCAATTCCGCTTCACTGAAGCGCTTTTCGTATCGAATTTCCTTTCCCTTATGTTTGTGTCGCCCGCCTTACAGGCCACTTAGCTGCTGCAAGGAGCTTACCGACCGTAAAACGTCCTTCAAGTCTTCCTGCTTTGTTTTTATACTAACGTGTTGGTTGTAAGCAAGTTGGTGCGATTTTGTAGTTCTAACTCATTTTGAAACTATATAAGGGAACTGAACATTCAACGGCCTAGGCTGTTAAAATTAAGTTTGCCATAATACGTACGATAACACCAGGTCAACTATTACCGAATAGTTTTGATGAAAAAAATATTTGTAAACAATGACAGAATAGAACATATGCTCTCCTACGTGACATAGCTACAACACCTACATATTGCGGTAACAAAAAACAGCGAGAGCCATATCCGTTCAGCGGGATGAGTTACAAAAATGTTTTATTTTCATTATTATACTTGGAAATTGCTGTACAAAGATACACACATGTTATATATTTTTTTTTCTGACTTGTCGACCGTACGACGAACTTACCGACGCCCCGGGCTATTCTAATTGCTGCTGACACTTTGTGGCATAGGTATACTTGTAGCGCATCACGGTTGTTCTGCTGGTTCTGGGAAGCACGTTAGAATGTTAAACTCTGCTTGTGCTTTTAAGCCTAATACTTACTCTGTTTGCTTGTGACCCTTTAGATGTATTTAAGTATCCTTGCCTGTCATTCAACAAGGGCAGTTTACTTTGCTAATTTATACTTGTACCCCCGCGAAAGATTAAAAACAACTAATTTTATACTATCTGGAGCGAATGTATTCACTTGTCGGCGTACTGGAAACCCCACTTGTTAGCATATTGAAAAAAGTGCAAACTGTACCAAGTATAGCCCAGAAAAAAACACAGTGGTGTTTAAATAAACAATTTGTTTACATTTGTTGAAAAATTAGTAGCACACTTACAAAAATGTTTAAAAACATTACTAGGCCTAGCTGTCAAAGTTCGGCACAGTAAGTGCGAGCTTTTTCAAATCACCACTCGAGACCCGTTTCGAAGCGTTCCCGAAAGACACAAGTCATTAAATTTTAAAAGTCTAGCGACACGATTGCCAGTGTTGATCATGTGAGGTCATGTCACAACGCCCATTTCCATAAGGATTTTTTGGGGGTATAGGTATGTTTTTAAAACTTAGAAACGTGGTGTGTTGCATATGGGTTGTCGCCTGAAAGTTCGCAACCACCGTTCGTAAACTTCCTCTTGGCGTTTCGCTTCTGCTAGTGCTGTGTTGATCGAAAGCGCGAAGTTCCCTGGGGATAAGCCGAGCACATGACGAATGCGATTAGAGAGCCTGAAAGCATCCAGGGCAAGTGAAACGTGATCGCCCGACACTCCCTTTGCCTTTCCTCCTTGCTTGCCGAGAAGCGTTATTTACAGTGCTGTCGGTGGCGGCGCATGCACAGGCTTTTGATGAATATATTTTTGCCTCTCGTTTGTCGATATGAACCTTGGCGTTGTTTACCCCTGGGTTTTTTTTGTGTTGCAATTCCTCTATTGCAGATTTTTTTACAGTACTGCTCCTGTTTGCAGCTCAAACCCCCAAACGAATTGCAATCGATTTCTTAGAAATACTAATTTTCCATCTGAACGTGACACAAAATTTGTTGGTTATGCACGAACGTGAAAAAAGTAAGTCTTCTTCGAGAAACCCTGCAGAAAATCATATGATGTTTAGGAAGTCATTTTCAGTGTTATATAACGACTTTTAGCCAGTTTATCGTTGTTTTGATCACGCCTTCGTCTTTTTATATCGTAGATCACTGAATTGAATGACTAAATGTCGTTCAAAGAAAATTACCAGCATTCATCATCATCAATGGTCCAAAAGTGTTACCCGTCATCTAATTTCTCGTTATTCGCCTATTGGTGAATGACTCGATTTTACATCAATTTAATTAAAACGCTAGCCTGATATGGCTGAAAGTGTTGCGGAGTGTGCTGCACGTTTCCCGTTCTTAGCATAGATACATTTTCAAACAAAAACGATTTAGGCCCTCTCGTTTTACGTGGCCGGTTTATCAGTTTACTAAGCACACGTTTTCCTTTAATGTTAGCTGAGCTGCTTGTAGTTTTGCGACAAGCGTTTAATGCGGACGTCGCTGTTTGCAAACAGTTTGTTGCGTATTGTGGACGTTGCGAAACTGATATCACACCACCAGAGTCATAACTGAAGCTATTATTGCGACGTTTTACTCGTCGTTTCAAAATGTTAGTTGTTTAACGTACATTCAACTACATCTTAGCAATGTTTCCTTTAATATTAGCATTTTTGCTATTTTGCAAATACTAATCGGCCTATTTTCTCTTTGGTGCGATCAAGTCCAGTTTCTATTACTGTTATTTTTTTAAATATGTTTTTCTACCTGTGACTATGTGAAATTAGTCCCGCAGTAGCACTTTTTTATAACGAATTCAATGATTTACATGGAATTGAATAGCTGTTGAACCCACATCATTTTTTAATTAGTTGAACTGAATATAATTTGTGGTCAAATATCATATGGACAAAACCTGGATTTTTTGGTTTTACATGTCGCCTAATTTTTTTGCAGATTTTTCAAATACGGCCGAACCGAGACGATTCGTACTGCATCTGTCCACTCACTTGCTTTCACAAAGGTTTGTAAATATTTTTTTGTCCGATTGACTACATCAGGTTGGTCCTAAATTACCAGCATCTCGGAAAATATTCTGCGGGCCACACACGTTATGCTTTGCTTTAACTTACCGTGCTGATTTCTGTTTAGCTTTTCACCTGTATATAGTTATACTATTGTGGCCAGATGTGATGCACTAACACTGTAAAAAACATCTTAATGGTCGGCAAAAGAAAAAAAAATATTGGCAATTCTAAATAAATCATTATAGAAGGTTGTTTGGTTTGGCTTTGCACGGGGGCATTAGCTTAAATGTCTGGTTAAAGCAGTTTGCCATTTTTTTAAGTATATTTAACTAAATCATAGTTTGACGCAATTAATAGAATTTTATTACTTTTTAACACCTGTCTCTCGCCCGATTTATATTGAAGAAAACTAAATTTAAATTCAATGTCACGCATTGGCGCCAGTACATGCGAATGGTCGACCGTGCGAATCAAAATCCCGACGATAACGTTCATGATATACATTTGATTAAAACGCTTTCTACGCAATCGCCTTTTTTATTGACTTTGTGATTTATTGGTACCACGCACGCACGCCAGTGGTGAAGAAAGCTTTGTTTGATAAATGTGACAAGATTTACTGATTACCTTAGCGCCATCTTAGTAAAGTACTAACCATTATACATTACGCCCTTTTTCATTTTTATTTATCCGAGTATTTATTACTGTCTTTGAAAGCAGTGCATTTAAAAGCCCCGGTTTGTCAAAATAGATGTCTATAATCTATGATCCTACTTATTTCTACTTATCTGAAATAAGAATTGAAGAGGTAATTTAGTTCGTAACCTCTCAAACTACGGTAAATGTTGTTGAAGTTAATTACTTCTATTTATTGATTTGTGAGAAGGACAAATCATTATGATTGTTTTTGAAAACATTTACCTGTATTGCCTTTCTTTAGAAAAATAAAAATTGATCAATATTGCCAACTTTAGTGAGCAATCAGAATAAACTCGTTGTATGGTCACCCAAAAACGTTATTATTTACTTTTAATTACTGTTTAGGCGATGGACGACCCCAGCGTGCCGCGTTCTGAATGTATGAAACACCTAAAGGACGCGATGGCATACCACCACAATTACAAATTGGACGCCATGAATGGTCTAGGAGCCGACCGTCACATGTTCGGTCTACAAGTCGCCTCAAAGTTCCTCGGAATAAAGCCCAAACTGTTCGAAAGGAAGGTATGTCTAAGTTGAAGGTTTCTTAACCGTTTCCCATACTTCATACTGTCAGATTAATGGGAGAAGATGTTTTGATGGCATTTCTTTTTCCTTTGCCTAGAATTGAACAAATATTGTTCCCCGGGTAACGCAATTTTATATAGTTACATCGATAAATTGCACAGGTAAATTCAAAAACTGTAAAATATATACCATGTTCTCTTTAACTGTAACCACTATGCGTTTGTCGAGAAGATATTTTCAGATAAGTTAAAGTATTAAATCTAGAAATTTGTAAACTAACTTAATTTTCCGTTTGTATTTTTCAATTTTGCTATACCGTGGCGGTATGATTTTCTTTGTAACACCCTTACATGTTTATTTTGATACCGATTGTTTTCAAACTTTTACGGATTAGGACAGATCTCAGCAACGTCTAATCGAACCCAAATGCCGTACACAATATATACAAATACTTTAAACGATTTATATCACCATCCTGCTATTATAAGTACAAATCGACTTCAGGGTAAATTGTTTTATATATTACAAGGCTCGTTTTACCTGTTTATGCTAAAAATATAGATATTGTGTTTTTGTCCCAAACTACAAACGGACTTTGTACCACGAGAAAGCTTTGTGCGTTAAAATGTCCTCTGGTATCCAGCTTTTGATTTAAATGTCAAATCGTGCGGCGATGTGGACTTTGTAACCGACAGCCTTTTCACGATATAACAACAATAACAAACGAAAAGCTGAGCTGTAACTAAAAACTCGGCGCGCAGTCTAGCCGCTCACAGCACGACAAGGCATTGTACGCACGTGATATCACGCACATGATCGGGCTTTGGTTTCCAATGGCGGCTCAGCGACGAAAACATTCTTCCTATTGTTTGCTCGAACGGGCGTGTGCTTTTAGATGCGCGTCCTTTGGCTGTGCCTTTTTGAAATGCCGCGTCTTTCATTGGAAACCTTGTTGCCTGTTTTTTGTCTCCCAATGTAAACACTTGGGTTTGTTTACTTGACCCTCACAGTTTGTTGCAAGACATAGCGTTGACGCTTTTATCGAGTTGGTCTTGACCCGGAGTCCAGACAGATAATAAACATTATGTGCCAATTGTTTAGCCACTACTCAATAAACATTTATCGGGAGCAAATGTATATACGTAAAATTACAAAACTAGTTAATTCATTTCAAATTCGGGAAAGATTTTTATAGCATTGGAAAAAATAAAAGCGTAGTAAACCGAAGCCAATGACTTTATTTAATAAACGATTGTAACTTGGCAGTGCAACGCTTTCGTAGTTGGCCTTTTAGAGGTGAACATTTTCAGCACTAATAATTTCTCTAGTTTTGACGAAATTACCTATGACAGTTAAATGCGCCCATTTTCCACCAAGCATTTTTATTACCGGCTTTGCTTAAAAAAGCACTTGTCCCAACTACACAACGACCAGTGCCCATGTCGCAGATTTAGCATAAACCCAAACCTCGTTTTCTGGAAACCAGTGTTTTCCAACCTATAAAAATGGGTCGTCATTTGACTCGGTTGTGCCGTTAATTGCAATAGTTGAAATGTTTAAATGTATTGAGATTGATTCTGGTAAAGAATTCTCCAAAGTTGAGAATATTTTGAAGGCAATACAGAGACATGGACAACAAAAATTAAATTCGCACTGATTAATGCTACTTACTTATGTTTTTTTTTGTTCCCTTACAAAAAGTTCAGTGAAAATAATTTGGTCGCCAAAGCTTCGCTGTTGTACTTACGCGTTCGTTTTTGGGCCACCGCGAAAAAAGGGTTGCAAGCTTTGTCGTACGCTGTAAATATACCAGTAAGAAATCCTATTTCAGATCTTCACCGACTTGGACCAGCTTTCAACCTCGCAAGCACCATTCACTTTCGATCGGAAGCTCTCCGACAAGATGACCTGCTATCCAGCAGGTGGCGCTTTCGCACCGCAGCGTGAGGACGGCTACGGGGTGTTCTACCTGTTCCTTGGTGAAAACTTTTGTAAGTAAAAACTCTTTGCTTGCGTCTCAGTGACCGTTATGCTAATTGTGGTCATTACCTGGTCACAGTTTTCTGAAATGCCCATCCTTCCATGACCCTTCTATTTTGACGTTTCATTTGCACCAGCTGAACAACAGTTATGGTGTACACGCGTACTGATTCATTTAAAGGAAAATGCAGCCCGGTTGTATTTACTTTTTTAATATGAGAAATAGTTGTCAGATAAGAAACAAATCCATAACGCTTTTATATGTTCTATCACAGGGTTGTACAAGATTGTGAGCATTTGTAGACCCACAATATTACTACATTTCTTAATGCTGCCTAGGCCAGGGATGTCCAACCTTTTAGCAGAATGGGCCGCATTGCCACTTTAAAAATTTCGATAGGCCGCAAAACCTCAATTAAAGGGGTGACGTCATAAGTTGCGTCATATCGTGACGTCGTAAAACAACTTAACTTATAAACACCCGCTCTTCGAGAGTGAACTCATGCGCAAATAGTCAAGTAATCTCAACCTTATATATTATTTTATTATGGCGAAGCGCGAAAATTTTAGTTTTTACATGTTTGGGCTTATACATTTCCTTAAAACGGTCCGGAAAAATACACATTTAGAAAACACACATCTTGCTTAGCAATGGTGTGTGCACAAAGCGTTCGATGGATGTTGAAATGCGACATTAGACTCGATTATAGTCTCAGAAAAAACATAAGATTAGGCCTACATCAAATACTTCGCGTTCTACACGTTTTGATGATAGTCGAAACAATTGTTTTTAATAAAGGCTAGTGAAATTGACAATAAGTGGTTGGCCGCAAGTAAATATCAGGCCGGGGGGGCGCAGGTTGGACATCCCTGGCCTTGGCTATCTTGACTCATGTGCTGATATTTGTTTACCTAGAAAACTTTTTTTAGCTTTTATTGTTTATTTTTTAGTTATGGGATAAATGTGATACGCGAATACAGAGCCTCTGCATTGTGTACGCTAATATAGAAAAAAATAAAAAATGTGCCTTGGTTGGAGCACCCCGGCGTACAGTATGTACTATGTATATTGTATACTATTGTCAGTGGTGAGGAAACTTTATGTATTCCTGTTTTTTTACTATTCTACGTTGAGCTTCGAACTCTAGTTAGCAGGCAGTAAGAATATCGAAGTCCATATAAAGTATCTCTTTATTCATTTTCAACGTCTGTTAGCAGACATTTCGTTATGGTCTTCTGCCAACTGAGCTTCGGAATAACGCAATCAAAGATCCAGTTGGGAAACATGTATAAAATATATACAATGTGTTATTTGCAGGCACAATTCACATCACCAGCTACCGTAGCTGCGAAAGCACCAGCTCGAAATTGTTCGGCGAGAAGCTACTGGAAGCCATCGCTGACATGAAGCAGTTGTTTGCCAAGAAGTAAATTGGAAACAACTTCAGTCCAGCACACATATTTCTTTCAAAAATCCAAACGTTGATGTTTTTACTCTGTGATTTGTCGAAAATTTCACTTGTTCGCACCCAAAGGGTTAATCTTAAAATTATATATTTTTTAATTTTTATGTTTTTTGTAGAATAAAAATTAAATTTTTAAACCAAGACCCAATTTTGTGACAAATGCTAAAACATGTTTTCTTTTTGCCGAAATTCCTGATTTTATTTTTCGCGTGCACATTACCAGGCAGTTATGTTGCATTCGTTGAACTGCCTTTACGCCGATTTTACGTTTTGAAAAAACGGCATAGTGTCAGAAACTGAATTCGTTCCGATAAAAAATATTGGCTTGAATATCGCGTTTGTAGTAACTAAGTGAAGCAGTATGTACATCTTTCCCATTACCCGAAACTTAAAACCAAGTATTGTTATTGTTTTTCCGTAAATTAAGTCACTTGTCCGAATCGTACTGAAACAAGTATAAATTGGCACGCGTGTTTGGTGAGTAATTTATGTGAACAATAGTTACCAAGTAAATTTATTTCGATAATAGTATTGGCTTTGTATCGGTTAGTAAGGTATACTAAAAACGAACGCTGTTCGCGGTTTCAACCTCAAACGCCGACCACCAGTATAACCTATATAGTATGTTCTTTAAATACAAAAATGTATAAACAATTTTTTTGTGTATATCCTTTTCGTATTCCTCTCCCGGAAACGATATGTTTTGCCCTTGCAAAAAATACCTTCCTTTATGCATTGTACGTTATTCAATTAGAAATTGTTTCTTTAAAAAATCAGCAGTAGCTTCTGGCATGCACAAAACACACTTAAAACAGCGGTATTTTATAATAACACTTGTATTTGCAGTCATTTTAACTATGAAGAAACAATTTATTTTTCAAAGGTGATGGTACTATACTCTAGCAGTTTAAACTCCATTTCTAATCAAATTTATAAATTTTTGATTGAATCACACTTTGCTGTGTTTTGTGTGTACGTCGTTTTCCCAAAGGTTTTTTTTAGACAAATTCATGAGTGTTTTTGTTGTGCTTCTTTTATTCTATTTTAAATAGAAACTAAATTTGAACCCAGTACGATGTACGTACTATTGTATATGCATATATGACGTTATATGCTCTAATAAGCCTATAATTGATTAATCTCGAGAATTTAAATACATTTAATTTGGAATATGTTTATACGTTTCTTTGTGCGTGTTATTTTTTAGTAATATTACTCCGGAGCAGAGTCGTAGCCAGGGTATTCGCCCGGGGGCAAACTATAAAATTGGCGCCCCTCCTCCATTTTTAATCACATTTTCTATTACAATAACATAATATACCTTACTTTATACGAAAAAACGATATTTATTTACTTTATACGAAAAAACGATATTTATTTACTTTATACGAAAAAACGAATTTTATTACAACATTCTATTTAAAGAAGAATCGGCCATATTTTGGGTTTTGAAAGCCTCATTTTGGCTCCCCTGTACCTTGGCGCCCGGGGTCATATGTACCTCGCCACACCCCCCTAGCTACGCCTCTGCTTCTGAGTAGTCCTTCTGATGAAAAAAGTTCTTTGTACCTGAAATTATCAAAATATAAAAAAAAAAACACACTACTAATCTGCTGGATGTGTCACTCCATGCAAGTTTTCATTTATAATTTTACCTTAACTCAAACGCGAAACAATTTACCACCGTGTTGTAATGACTTAACTTAAGTGACTGTTTTTAAATGTCGTTTCGAAAAATAAATTAGTTAGCTAGGTATTTAAGTGAACTGATTTGGGTTATAGCCTAAAAAGAGTTTTTATTTTCACTTTATCATAAAAATAAGCTATTTATCTCAATTTTTTCTCTTAAAACGAGTGGATTGCTAAACCTTGTTTTTTGTTATTTTTCGGTTTGGCTTATGCTTCGTTATCGGCTGAGTTTATCAAAAATAAAGGTTTATTATTGTATTTTTGTATCAGTAACTTGGCGGAATTAAGTTACTTCACAAATTGACTGGAACTTTAAATTACTTATTTAAAACACTGGTTTACCATATGCAAACATTGACAACGGAGAATGCATATTTTGTGCAATGAACTCTATATTATCAATTTATCCCACTAAATTAACTTGTTAATTTTTAAAACTGTAAAGAATATTCGAAGGATTTATGAGGATTGTAGAAGGTTCGCTCAATTTTGTTAAGGAAAATCAAGATAAACGTACTCCAAAAATGTTCACGTTTTCTGTTGGAAAAGGCTTTGAAATCTATGAGAGTAAATTGATTCACTGAAACTTGCTGGGTAAACGTTGGGATACGATATATATATATACTTGCTCAATTTATAATACGTTAGGGCTTAAACTAATATTTATGTTCGTACAATAATTTTTATTACGTTTTATTTACGGCGATATAGTAAACATCTACAAAAAATACCACAAATCGTCTCAGGTCGTTTTCGAGATTTACCGGTACAGTTACTACACCATCTTTCTTTTCGCAAATTATTTTTCCTTGTATATGAGTTTATGTTTAGTCCAGTGCCCGCAAAACGTTTCGGGTGCTTCAAAAGAATGGATGGGGTAGGCCTACTGAGTGTTTTTTGGTACTATCCCAAATCATTTTGGAACATGTAGGCTACCAAAACGGAAATACGAAATTCTAATTTGATGTAAATCACAAGCCTAATATCACTCTTCGTCCCCCAATCGTTTCGTCAGAAATTTCACCTCGATAAAAATATCCAACAAAAATCGATTATATCTATTTACTTATTATAGCGGTTCGGCACGGGCCTGGTTAGTTCGCTAACACGTTCAAAGGTAAATCGGCCTGGACTTCCTGCCATAGATTTGTCATCAGAGGATAACAACAATAACGTGCCTGTGCCATGCCTGCGCCATGCGTGCAGCACCAGGTTGTCATATAAATGTCAGGGCGAAGTTCACTTTTTCGCGTTCGAACCGGCAGACCCTCACCTGTGCCAAAGTTGCCTTATGAATCATATCCCGGTAGTGATTTACCTTTGGTGTCAGCGATCGAAATTTCGCCATTGAAATACTTGCCTTTGTCGCTGCTCGTGATGTCCAAAGATTCAAGGTTGCTTACCTAGAACTGATCATGCCACCAATCTGAAGTTCAATCGTCTGCAAACTTGATAACTAGCCCTGCGCAGTATAACATAAACGCTAAAGCGGCAATAAAATATATAGTGCGAAGTGCCAACTGCTAATGTATTTGCATGCCCGACCTCTTGAACAGGTTGCCATTTGCCATTGTTACAAACCATGCAAGATAACATAGTTGCTACAAACTAAGACAAGTTTAAGTGAAATGTAGCTGTATACTTGGTAGTAAAAATGCTTGCCATTACGTTGAGCTTAATGATAATAATTTAACTAAGGCATTGTAACAATGGTTTACTCCTTCACCCGGCTTTCCAACGTAAAGTTAATGCTTTTATAACAACCTTTGAAAGGTTGGGGTTTCCCGAACAAAAAAACAAATCTTGGTTTAACAAACTTGAGAACATTGCATTCATATATAAGCTATTGCTGCCAGGCATAATATCAAGTTTGTAGAGCTCTTCTGGCAAATGTAATTTTTATTTCGGCGTTTCGACGTCCTGTACAGGTCGTCTTCAGGGGGGGGGGGGGGGGCTAGTCGCATTCAGTGTTATTTACCCTGATGAAGACGACCTGTATAGGACGTCGAAACGTCGGAATAAAAATTACATTTGCCAGAAGAGCTCTACAAACTTGATTACATTCACATGTTCAAATGTTGATTAAAATTACTTATTTGGCTATAGTTATAAGTAGGGATTTCCGATGCTTGACATTTTAATCCGTTACCGATACCAGATATTTTCAACAACAAGTAATGCGATCCGATCCGATACCAATAATAACGTAATTAATAAACTCAACAAACTAAATAGATTAAATTAAAACGTCCATAGTAAATTTTATTTCAGGTCATTAGGCTAAAACTCGCTTTAGCGAACAGAATGTCCGGGACTAACTATATTAAAGACGCCTGAAACTTGTGATGATTTCAAGTTAAGTTAACGTGCAGTGCTTTTGTTCAACCACCCCTAGCCAGGGGCGCCCGCAGAAAATTTTCCAGGGGGGACAATCAAGGGCGTAACCCGAAAATCAAAAATGGGGTCCCGAATTTTAAACTTAGGGAATTCTCCTATTTTTCGTCTGACGTTATGAATAATGACGTCATAAAACAGCGACAGTATGACGTCATAGAATGGTGATTGCAAGACCCAATCAAAAAAACTAATCAGACGGGTGTTATTATGCCAAGATTAGCGCAATATCTGCGCCGAGCTGTATCCCAAGTCAGCTAAATTACAAGCTGCTGTTGAGGGGAAATAAGTTGTTTCCATTGCACACTTAACACGTGGTCTTGACTTAGAGTATGTGCCTAAAGAGCATCATTTTGCGTTAACTATTATCATAACTTAACAATGGAGACTTTGAAACGCGCACGACAGTCACCAATATACCTCCTTGTTACACCAACATCGGATATTAGCGCAGATACCGAACAGCGAGAAACATACTGCGCCTAACGCGACGTTTCTTAGCGAGAAAGAAAAGAAAGAAGGTTTGACTTAACAATACAGTTATGCTAACAAAAGGGGGGTAAGAACTCCCGCCCCCCTTGGATACGCCACTGGGGGCAATGGATAATGTATAATATTTTTAAACTTCATAAATATTTTTTTAATGCACTTACAAATAATACTAATAATCCCACCCCCTTGCCCCCCGTGGGGGCGCCCATGCCCCTAGCATCTATCTCCAGATTTCATTCACCCTTGTCTCATGATATGATAAAACTATCTCGTCTATATATAAAGCAGCACAAAATGACTTGGGTAGTTTCGATTTTTAAGTGCACAAGTTCAACTCAAGCTAAGTTTTACCAATGCAAATCGACAATTTTTGGAGTCCAGAAATATTTATCTGCAAAAGCACAAAACACAGTCACAAAATTTTTGTACTTATACACTCAGTGCAAACGAACTTCACTACTACAATAAGCAAAAAATCACCAAAAAACAACAGTTTATTAGTCGATTTACTGCTATCGTCCATTTCTGACGGTTTATCCTTATTCAGTATTCACCCCTTTTGGTTGGTTCACCGCTGCATAAAAGTTATTCTCCCTGGGTTTAACCATTCACCTGTTTAAGAAACACTGAGTTAACGTTTGGTACAAACATACCATGAAAAGTGAAAAGTACTGTAGCGATCCAACGATGTCGACTGCGTTGTCATATAGAGGCATATGCGTAACAAACTTTGGGTGATTATCCTTTGACAAATATTATATAATGATATCTTTCCTACTATTTTAACTTAACGTTAAAATTTGCGCCGATAATTAACGAGTTTGCAGGTTGTTGCAGTTAAGAGTTGTGGCAATTAAAGCCTTTCGTATGTTGACGGAAACCCCGTAAATTGGGAACATTTCCTTGACTAGCATATATATTTTCTTCGTCCATTTAAATATAAAACGATGCGCAGTACCAAATGGTATTCAGTTATTTTAATTGCACATTAATGCTCTGGTTGCCGATTTCGAAACAGTTTTTGTTTGTACTTTAGTCCGACCTTAATTGATGGAACATTGCTAAAACTAGCGATAAGTCCAATCAGTCCATTTGCGGAGGATATTAGTCATTCCGACATTGTCTTTGTATTTTCTCATTTAACGAACGAGGTCCAGCCATGTACAATTCCCGAAAAATCATATAAATTCAAAACATTTTATGAGGTTTTTGTTCAATTAATCTGGAAGCTGAAAAGGTATGTCATGAGTTTTAAACGTATCGATTGTTGTTTCGATTTGCGATGATTCTTAAATAGACATTTAGTGTGTTTTTAAATACGCGTAGCATATTTAGTTTATTTGTATTTTTACATTTTTACAAAATTGTTTTTAGCCGAAAGATGGAAGATAATGCAGTCAGAAAAATCCTGTTCATTTGTTTAATTGGTAAGTTAAATTGATATGCAGTAACGTAAGGCGTTTTTCCAGTGTAAAATTAAATTGTTTTTCATTTGCAGTTATCGTGTGGAGCAATATTGGATCGGCATACTTTTGGTAAGAAAAAAACGTGACTGAACACTTAATACTATACCCACAAGGGTGCTATAAAATACAAGTTCAGTTATTGGCTCCAAATAAACTTCAAGTATAGGCTAACTTGTCAGTTTAGTAATGTAAATCTACTTTTTGTTAACAGGAATACAGATGAAGACGATGACATTAAAACCATCGGTAAGTAGGCTAGTCATTTCCAGGTTATAAATTTAGTTCGTCATTCAAAGCATCTTCAAGTTTACCCAAGTTGTAGTATTCTTTTAAATGAATGTCGTTTATTATATTTGATTAAACATTGTTTAAATTCTTGGTTGTATTTAGGATAACGTTACCTCGTAATTTATTATATAAACGAATTATGGCGTACGATTGAAGAAAAACAAACGTTTAATTACCACTGTCAAAGTAAATATTTAGGTAAGGTAAAAATATAGAAATTCGTTTTAATTTTATAACTTGTCCATACTTACTTTGGCGTTAGGAAGTTAAGTTACGCTCCATATTAAAATTAACATTTTTTTCTTTCTAATGAACGTTTGGACGCTAAATATGGCTGAAATGGACACCAGATTTTTCCAACCATGGGTTATATCTTAGAAACAGATAATGTACACGATTACGTGAATGCGAGATAAGTAAAGCACAACAATGGTGCTACACCAACAAAAAGTTCGTTAAGCACTGGTCTTTTACTTTGACAGCAATGCTAAATAAAGCAATAAACCTTTTTGTTTTTTCAGTAAAGAGACAAATCCCCTCGGTCGACACGGATTCTATTATACCCGCAGCAGATAAATGTAAGTGGAAACTTTCAACAATAGTTATCGTGTTTTAGGTTTTTTAAGAGCGATATAGTCCGTATCGGTAATAAAAAAGAGCTTCTTTGGAAAAATGTCAAAAACGCTGTCAAACTATATTGTGACCTTTCTTTTAATATTTTATTGTATAAAACCACTTTTGAAGAGGACAACGCTCAGTTAGCTCGCAAACCATCGCTGAAAAACTTTATTGTCGTACATCCAGAACGGCAATTTCTTAGTTCAAAATTATAGACAACTGTATTTATAAAATTTACAATATGTTATAAGATTGTGATTCGCCATACTATAGTTTTACCAATTAGGCCCAGATGGTAAACATTACATACAGTATAACAGCAACAATTTGATACAGACGGGAAACATTTTTAATATTTTGTATATAGGCCTATAATAACCAGTGGTGGGATTCCATTTTTTTATTAGTCGGTTCTATCACGAAAGTCATATATTTCAGCCGGTTCTTTTACACTTTTACAAAATGTCATATTTCTCGGCAAATAACTTAAGTAGTTGCAAGAACAGGATGCAACCTCAGGTTCCAGCGAATGTTGCGAACTGCGAACCGGCTGCATACCATCACTGCGTGACTGCTAAGTGCTAACAGCCACACTAAAAAGCAGCAGTCGTCTCTTGACTTCTACTTATGACGCAACAATTAGACTTTTAGACAAACAATCAAAAGCGGAAAAAAACTACAATTATAAAAATTAACACAATGTATGACTGTTACATGTGACCTTGACCATTGCACATTTTTGAAAAAAAAACGAGAGGTACTTTGATCTCAAAAATCAATGTATGAGATAAGATGCAAAAATTCATTGACAGTACAGTAATGCTAACCAGCTCGCTGATCTCATAAATTTCGCGGGACGGTTCTATAGAACCGGTGCGAACCGGCTGAATCCCACCACTGCCTATAAGTATAACCCTTTATTTAGCAAGTTTAGAACATTTGATTTCAGTAAAATTTGAAAATTTAAACAAAACGTTTCACGCAGCCTTGATTAAGCCAGAATTTATTTGCAAACCAACTCCTAAAAGTCCACTTTTACCAGGATTATGTCAATATCACCTGCTGTTAAAGTGAAGTAGGCTATATGCCTTTACATAGCCTATATAAAAAGCAAGCAATATAGTCACAATTTGCGAAGATTGAATCATTACTTTTAATTTGTTTTAACATTCATGAATTATTATTAGACACGGACAAAGTATGTCAGAAAGAGAACGGAGAACCAAAGCCTCTGTTCGCATTCCACGATCCGGATTCATGTGTGTGGTTCTATTTCTGCCACCACGGTCAACTGTTTGCCACCAAATGTGCGCCAAAGAAAGCCTTTCACCCGGAAACTATGGATTGCTTTCCGGCACAGGATGTCACAGGATGCGAATACGTCGCCGAACTAGGTAGGTAGCCTATTTATCGATATTTAGGGTAAAAATAATTGTTTGAACTATACGTATTAACGAGTACATCTTTGTAAATATTCTGTAAACAAATACCTGTCCTAACCATATGCTGTACGACAGGGGTTCTTAAACTTTTTTTTACCGCGGGTCCTAATTTTCTTTCATCTCGCGTGGAACGCTGTAGGCAAAAATAATTAAAAAATGACGGCATAAATTGACATCGCAATACAAACAGACTTCATAAATTGCTGATTTTGGTCCCAAAATGGTAAAGTGAAATGGAGTCTAAATACATTTAGTGCAACACCGTTTTATTTTTGATTAAATTGTTTTCTGTCATAATCTGATTACTTAACTATAAACTAATATTTTAATTAAGCCTTTATAGACCCCCTAAAACTAGTTCACGGACCCCCAAGGGGTCCATGGACCCCAGTTTAATAACCCCTGCTGTCCGAGCATTCAGTAATAATTTTCAGTAGCCCCTTTCGATATACCGTAATTTATATAGCTGAAGTTATTGTGTATTATCAAAAGATATATCTGTTTTGTAAAGTAGCACAAGTGAACTATTTATAATATAACAAGTCAACTATTTATAATATTGTAAAATTTATGAACTCTACCGTTTCATCATAGGTAGATCCCCTCTTCAAATTTTGTGTTTTGGCGGGAATTTATGATTCTTTTAACTTTAACCATGTTACAACTTGCAACCTTTATTAAATAGATGCATGCGACGAGCCCTGTTTAAATGGAGGAACCTGTATTGGAGCCAATATATGTGATTGTCCTGGCAATTATTATGGCTTGCGATGTTTATACTGTAAGTTTTGTTTTCCTTTTACTCTGTGTTGTATACTGGAAAAGGCTGAAAGACAGATTTTTTTATGGCTTTTTGCAGAATCTCGGTCTGAGTGAAGGTGTGTAGTATGTGCACTGTGTATTAAAGATTTTATATAATCCAAACAATAAAAATTAAAGTATTTGTTTAAGTAGGGCGCTTGTGCACTCAATCTGACCTTTCACAGAATGCAAATTGCTGGCTTAATTGCATTTTATTAAATTTAGTTTATTGAAATGTATAGACCATCCAAATTAGTGTTTGGTATATGTAGGTTATTAATCACCAATAAAGTTACATATTTTTTTTGATAAATTTTAATACTTTGATTACAAATATTATTTGCCTACGTCGGTACTAATACTACACAGTTTATCTTACATATAACTTTGGTATTTTGTATGCTGCAAAAATTTTAAATTACAATATTGGCATGTTCAAATTTTCTATGTTTTTTTAAGTGGGATACAGCAAGAGTGTTGATACTGTTGTGGATCTTGATTCCAATATCAATGGGAAAATGTGCACCATGTTTGGTGCTGGCAATGTTGTTACCTTTGACGGACACATTTATGACTTTCCTGGAACGTGCCAATATGAAATGGTTTCATCAGCTGGTCTACCAGATTTTAAGGTAAAGCTGTCTTTCTTAAAAGTGTTATTTTCCAAATTTTGCTGCTTAAGGTGTTATCCAAACTTATTCCAAGTTTAATTTTGATTATTTTTATGATTTTCTCTTGCAGCCCTAATATTGCAATTTTTTAACTCTTTGTCAAAATATTAAATATAAGTTTTGTTAACTTAGGTTTTGGTTCGTAAGAATCCGGGGTGTGTTTACAAGGGAAGATATGACTACAATCATGGAAACTGCATTGAAATGATCACAGTTTATATTGCTTCTTCCAATATTAAAGTCACTATTTCTGCAGACTCTGTCACTCTTGATGATCAACCGTAAGCTTTAGTTTATTTGAATAACCAAGTTTTGAATTTGTTGTGCTGTGATAACTTTCTAAATGGCTTTTTACTTATCAGGGTTCATAACCTAAAACAACTAAATCCTAATAATTTTTAAGTTTGTTTTGATCAGCGTAACAAAATTTAAGATTATATCATATAAAATGAAACAAATGAAAACCGCACAAACAAGAAAATGATTTTATTATACCCACATTACTTTTTACAGTGTAATCATGCTCTTGCTGGCTTTTGAATAGTATTGTGTTGTACTCTTGCACCAATTAACCTACAATGTCAAAATAACTACATCAGGGGTGAAAAAGAAAAAAAAAAAAAAAAAAAAATATCATTGTTTTATCATTGTTTTATTCTAATGTTGGGTTCCACAAACTTTTTTTGACTTGTGGTTTGTGGCACTGTAGAAAATCAAGAATACATGCCACTTTTTCTACAAAACAAAACCAATGACCCGGAATATATGAGATTGAGAAGGCATACATAAATGTATTATGGTTAACATTTTTCTAATGGACACCTTGTACTGAAGTCTCATATGCTGGCATTTATTATTATTTTTAATTTTAATACAAGCTTATTTTACAAAATAACAAGGATAAATGTGGCACACCTTAAAATACCTGAGACAGGAACTTGCCTAGAAATCCACAAACGGGGAGAGGGGGCCGAACTTTCAACTAAAGGAATTTGCCTCTTGTCGTCTAACTTCAATGAAAAATGATGTAATAAAATTTAAATGGTGACGGTTATGACGTCATAAAAATGGTGATCATACTACGTCATAAATAGAAAAAACTAATCACCAATTAATGTCCAGCAAATGTGAAGCGAACACGTGCGTTGCGACGCTCCTGTCAGGCGCTATCTGCGAAACCGCTTAGTGTGCAATTGTTAACTTTAGTTGGAAACCTAAATTGATAGCGTGAAATATGTGTTTAGTACATCCATAGTCCCACTGCCAGCAGGCAGCAGCAATTTCTTAAGTTCCATGCACAGGATTATGCTAAATTACAAGCACGCCTTTCGCCTCCTAGAATACAAAACGAAGATGTTTCTTCTAAATGTTATTACGCCACGATTATGGGATACGCCACTGTTTTGAGGCAAATTGGTATTGTGCGGCACACAGTTTGGAAACACCGTGCGAATGGCTAGGTTGTATTCATCTAATTCAACCCGCTTGCCTGTGCCCATGAATGTAAATGCGGCTGCGGAATTATTTCACCGTTCTGGTAAAGCCGATGCAATCGCATCTTTCTATTTCGTAGAATGCTGCTACCGTACGACGGCTCGGGTATTCTCCTCAGCCGAATCTACCCGTTCACTATTCTATCGATTGGCGAGATGACGGTCAAGTTCGACCGCGACACGAGCGCCGTGCACGTGATCTTGGACTCGGTGCGCTATCGCAACAAGACCTCTGGCCTGTGCGGAAACTTCAACGGCAATCCCGACGACGACCTAGTCACTAAGCAAGGTATGTGAGCTGAAATGTGAACCAATGGAATGTGTAGGATATGGCAATAATTTGGTCCGTGTTTTGTCATACAAAACAGTGTTTGCAACCATGGCCCTGTGTCCCTCGGCGCAAAGCAGTATTCTGGGCGTTGGTGATTGTTTTTTCGTACGATTTTAAAGGCCTTATGACATTTGACCATGTATTTTTTAAACGTTTTGGGGGCACAAACGGTTTTGAGCGAGCCTAAAAGGGCGGGCCCTAATCTATGGAAGGTTGAAAAGCCACTGATATAAAGGAATATAATTTACCATATATGACGTCACTAAGTGTCGTCGTAACATAGTACTAGAAAGCCATGTTTTTGATGCCTTAGAAATGTTTAGACTATTTATTTGCCTATCATCTTTTTTAAAGGTCCTTTATTGGAATATTATTTTCACGTCACAGTTGAAGATGTTTAAAGTAGAATCCAAATGTATTCTAGAATTATAGGTTTCGAATCTAGAATAACGAATCGTAGTATACGTTTGTGTTAAATACTTGCCTTCAATTTTGAGTGATGGGGAATTAATCATAAAAAAATTGATAACATAGGCATTGTAGTTCAAAAGTTAAATTCAAACATAAAAACGTTCGAAACAATCACAATTTGAAGCAGTTTTTTCAAATTGGGATGCTTACCCGAATAAAACATGAT